>NC_071631.1:5240000-7860000 GCF_014839835.1 Dryobates pubescens | reverse complement strand
CAGGTACTAGCCCTGCTCACAGACTGCAGCTACCATGGTGTTCTGGAGGCTCAGGGAGTCTAACAGCAAGCTTGTGGAGCATCTGGACCACCTGATCCCATGCCAGTGGTTTGGGAAACATTTAACTCACTCACAGAGGCCTGAAAGGGTGCTGGATGTGGGATCTTTAGCATTGACAGGTTTCAAGGCTGCTGCTGTTGTTGACACAAAGCTAAAGATAAGCTGCTTGAAAGGAAGCAGCAGAGCTGAAAACCTGCTGGAGCCAAGGCAAGAATGTGGCACATGAATGAGCTGGGGGCAGACAGATGGCTCAGCTGGCAGGGCAGTGCTTCACTGAAGCTTGGCTTTTGGGACAGGTTTTCACAGGAAGGCTGAGAGCTGAGCCAGCTTCCTCTTCACCACCTCAGCCCTGCTTAGTGCTTCTCTCCTTGTGGCTGAGCAGGAGGTTGTGCTGGGCACAGGCTTGGCAAAGGGCCTCTCGTTTTGGCAGTGTGGCTGAGCCCTAATGGCAGCAATAAACCATGCAGATGTCCAGAAGGCAGCAGTGTCCAGCTGGCTGTGTCTGTTGATCTCTAATTTGCACTCTCAGGCTGTTCTCAAAAGCTGCTCTTTAGCTGCTCATCCTGGGGTGCTGCTCACAAGGCTCAGAAGCAGTCCTGGCTGCCCAGTGCCCACTCACCTCTGTGGCAGAGCCGATGCACAACCTTCCCACAACGTGCAGATCACTCCCCAGGTCTGGTTCCTAGCTATCTCCCAGCCCAACCACCAGCTGCATGCCTGGAGCCACCATCCAGAGTCTCCCAAGCCCTTACAGAAGATGACTCTGGGCACCAGTGGTGCTCCTCAGGGCTCAGTGTTGGGACCGCTTCTGTTTGTCATCTTTATGGTGAGCTTGATGAAGACAGAGTGTCAGCAGTAAGCTTGTAGATGACACCAAGTTAGGTGGAGAGCTGATCTGCAGCAGGGTAGGGAGGCTCTGCAGAGGGACTTGCACAGATTGGATCCATGGCCAGCATTACCAGGATGAGCTTCAACAATGCCAAGTGCCAGGTCCTGACCTTGGGTCACAAGGACCCCAAGCAAGGCTGCAGGCCTGGGGCAGTGTGGCTGGAAAGCTGCTGGCAGAAAGGGACCTGGGGGTGCTGATGGACAAGCAGCTGAAGAGGAGCCAGCAGTGTGCCCAGTGGCCAAGAGAGCCAAAGGCCTGCTGGCTGGGATCAGCAGTGCTGTGTCCAGCAGCAGCAGGGAGGGGATTGTCCCCTGGTGCTCTCCTTGCCAGTGAGGATGGCACTGAGGCAGCTCAGCGGTGCAGGAAGTGGGGGCAGATCTCACTAGCTCAGGGCATGGCTTTGCTACTCTTGTTGGGACCTGGCTGGAGAGCAGCTCTGGTGTTTGCTGGCCACTGTGCAGACCTGCCCTGCATTCCTGGTTTAATCATCTGTCCTGATGAGAACACCCAACCCCATGGGCTCCTGACTGAACAGCAGGCTGTGGGTGGCTGAGGAGCTGGGGCACAGAGCCCAGTGGATTTTCCAGCTGGATCATGGTCTCAGCTTGGACATGGAGATGATTTTGCATGAGGCAGATTCCTGGAGAGCTGCCTCACTGCTGTGAGAGCTGCACTTTGGTCATCTCCTGCCCATCAGTCATGAGAGCTAAGGCCTGCTCTGCTCTACACCCACAAGGGCTTAGATCCTGGCTCCTGAGTCTGGTCTGGGGCGAAGGGGAAATTCTGACTGAACTGGCTCAGCAGTGGCAGTCTGAGACTGGGGAGACAGGACAAGAAAGGTAAAGAGAGCCAAATCCAAAAGGGGTTAAAGTGGCTGGAAACAGGAATGCCAAAGACAGAACTGCTCCTGGCAAGGGCCTGGTGCTGGTGTAAGGGTGTTCAGGAACCTGCTTGTGATGCAGCTCTGCAGACTCCATGCAGCTCCCCACACAGCAGCAGAACTCTGCCCCATGCACTGCTCAGGAATTGGTTTTTGTCTCTATTCAGGCCCAAATGTGTCCAACTCACCCTGAGGGGTGTCATAACAACTCCCAGCAGGGACATTTGCCTTCTTTTAAAGCAGTCAGTCTGGATTTGTGCTGACACCTCTTCCAGTGCCCCACAGCTTGGCTGGCAGACTGGTGGGGGCAGGAGGTTGCCAGTTAAGGAGCCAACCCACATCCAGGGTGCAACATTCCTCAGGAATGCCCTCCTCCATGGGCACCTCTCTGCAGCTGCCCTCCCCCCTCCTCCTCATGGCAGCGGCCAGAAATGAGGCTCACTCAGGGTCTGGGTACAGGCATGGCTCCAGCATGGGAACTGGGGTGTCTGGGCTCCATCTAAAGAGGTTACACTGAAAGAGAAAAGAAGGAGTTGGCCAGAGGAATGCTTGGGCCAGAGGAATGCTTGGGCCAGAGGAATGCTCAACACAGAGGGATGCTCAGGACAGAGGAATGCACAGCACACAGGTATGCACAGCACAGAGGGATGCTCAGCACACAGGGATGCACAGCACACAGGGATGCTCAGCACACAGGGATGCACAGCACACAGGGATGCACAGCACAGAGGGATGCTCAGGACAGAGGAATGCACAGCACACAGGGATGCACAGCACAGAGGGATGCTCAGCACACAGGGATGCTCAGCACACAGGGATGCACAGCACACAGGGATGCTCAGCACACAGGGATGCACAGCACACAGGGATGCTCAGCACACAGGGATGCTCAGCACACAGGGATGCACAGCACAGAGGGATGCACAGCACACAGGGATGCTCAGCACACAGGGATGCTCAGCACACAGGGATGCTCAGCACACAGGGATGCACAGCACACAGGGATGCACAGCACAGGGGGATGCACAGCACACAGGGATGCACAGCACACAGGGATGCTCAGCACACAGGGATGCACAGCACACAGGGATGCTCAGCACAGGGGGATGCACAGCACACAGGGATGCACAGCACACAGGGATGCTCAGGACAGAGGGATGCTCAGCACACAGGGATGCACAGCACACAGGGATGCTCAGCACACAGGGATGCACAGC
Source organism: Dryobates pubescens (assembly GCF_014839835.1). Classification (NCBI taxonomy): domain Eukaryota; kingdom Metazoa; phylum Chordata; class Aves; order Piciformes; family Picidae; genus Dryobates; species Dryobates pubescens. The sequence continues at coordinate 7,856,954 of NC_071631.1, read as the reverse complement.
ACAGAGGTATGCACAGCACACAGGGATGCTCAGCACAGAGGGATGCTCAGCACACAGGGATGCACAGCACACAGGGATGCTCAGCACACAGGGATGCACAGCACACAGGGATGCACAGCACACAGGGATGCACAGCACAGAGGGATGCTCAGCACACAGGGATGCACAGCACACAGGGATGCTCAGCACACAGGGATGCACAGCACACGGGGATGCTCAGCACACAGGGATTCTCACGACACAGGGATGCTCAGCACACAGGGATGCACAGCACACAGGGATGCTCAGCACACGGGGATGCACAGCACACAGGGATGCACAGCACACAGGGATGCTCAGCACACAGGGATGCACAGCACACAGGGATGCTCAGCACACAGGGATGCACAGCACACAGGGATGCACAGCACAGAGGGATGCTCAGCACACAGGGATGCTCAGCACACAGGGATGCACAGCACACAGGGATGCACAGCACACAGGGATGCTCAGCACACAGGGATGCACAGCACACAGGGATGCTCAGCACACAGGGATGCACAGCACACAGGGATGCTCAGCACACAGGGATGCACAGCACAGAGGGATGCTCAGCACACAGGGATGCTCAGCACACAGGGATGCTCAGCACACAGGGATGCTCAGCACAGAGGGATGCACAGCACAGAGGGATGCACAGCACAGAGGGATGCTCAGCACACAGGGATGCTCAGCACACAGGGATGCACAGCACAGAGGGATGCACAGCACAGAGGGATGCACAGCACACAGGGATGCTCAGCACACAGGGATGCACAGCACACAGGGATGCTCAGCACACAGGGATGCACAGCACACAGGGATGCACAGCACACAGGGATGCTCAGGACAGAGGGATGCTCAGCACACAGGGATGCACAGCACAGAGGGATGCTCAGCACACAGGGATGCACAGCACACAGGGATGCTCAGCACACAGGGATGCACAGCACACAGGGATGCTCAGCACACAGGGATGCTCAGCACACAGGGATGCACAGCACAGAGGGATGCACAGCACAGAGGGATGCACAGCACACAGGGATGCTCAGCACACAGGGATGCACAGCACAGAGGGATGCTCAGCACACAGGGATGCACAGCACAGAGGGATGCACAGCACACAGGGATGCACAGCACACAGGGATGCTCAGCACACAGGGATGCACAGCACACAGGGATGCTCAGCACACAGGGATGCTCAGCACACAGGGATGCTCAGCACACAGGGATGCTCAGCACACAGGGATGCACAGCACAGAGGGATGCTCAGCACACAGGGATGCACAGCACACAGGGATGCACAGCACACAGGGATGCACAGCACACAGGGATGCTCAGCACACAGGGATGCACAGCACACAGGGATGCTCAGCACACAGGGATGCTCAGCACACAGGGATGCTCAGCACACAGGGATGCTCAGCACAGAGGAACATTTTCCAAGTTGCAAGATGAAAAGTGTCTGATCATTGCCCAGGCTGAGGACCTGGCACCTAGAGCTTCTCAGCTTCTTCATCTTCCTTCTCCCCTGGGTGCAGAGATGTGCTGTCACTGCCTCCCTCCAAGCTGTCTAGACCAGCTTCAGGGTCAAAACAGGGAGTGAGGCACTCCTGGGTGGGGGTTGGTGTGAGCTTTGTGGTCTAAATGGTCTGCAGTTGGTGTCTGCAGCAGAGAAGATGCCATGGGAGTGTCAGGGCAGGACTTGTGCCAGCAGGGTGGTCTTCAGGACACGGGGACACTGGTGGTGACTGGAGCACACAGCTGCTCCTGGGGGAAATTTCTGACTCCCAGATGCAGCATGAGGGTGACCAGGGCACTGCAGCCACTCCTGTGCACTTCTCACCAAGGGGCTGGCAAGAGAGAGGAGCACCTGCAGCTGCAGGCAGGCTCAGGCTCTGAGGTTCCCATTGCTGCTGCTGCAATTCCCCAAAGAAATGAGAATTCAGCTGCCTCCATCCCTGGGTTTTGCTCTTTGCCATCGTGGTTCCAGCAGGCCTGTAAGAGCTTTGCTGACTGAGCAGTGGTGGGAGGCTCCTGGAGACACAATCTGTTCTCTCTGGGACATTTATGGAAGGAGCCAACAGGTTAAGCTCTGCTGATCCACAGAGCTGGGGGAGCAAAGCCATCCTGCTTGCCTGTAAGACCTTGCTGGTGCCCCAGTTCTGCACACAAGCTCTCACCAGGGCCTCAATCAGTCTGGCACATGGCACTGCCCCACCTCCTGATACAGCCCCATGGAAAAGGAGAGTGCTGCAGGTCAGAGGAGACAGCTGCAGTCCTACTGCCAAGGGGGAGCCTGGACAAGGCTGTTGACACCCCTGTGGATGGGGAAAGGCAAAAGAAGAGCCAGAGCTCCCCAGAACATTTACTTGGCGAGGCAGAAGGGAACCTGGGATGTCTGGAATCACACTTGAGAAGCTGAGATTTGGATCCTCATTACCTAAGACAGTCCTGAGTTTAGTAACCCAGGACAAGAAACAGCTCAGGTACCCCACTGGCTGTCTCCTGCTCCGTGCAGCCTTCTCCTGGCCCAGGGAACATTCAGCTGCACCTCTGGATGAAGATGGTTCCTTCTGCAGCCTGTGCCTGGGGCAGGCACTGGCAGTGAGAGGAGCAGCCCCAAGCTTCTAAGTCCCCTCAAGCCAAGAGGCTGCTTGAGTCTCTGCTCCCCGTGCCTGCCCCCAGGAAGGCTCCATCAAACCAGCCCCTTGCTTTGCCAGGGCTTCTGAAAGAGGGACTTAGTGTAGGCTAACCCCTGCCAGTCTAAGCTAACCCCTGCCAGTGTAGGTTAACCCCTGCCAGTGTAGGTTAAGCTCTGCCAGTGTAGGTTAACCAACCCCTGCCAGTGTAGGTTAAGCTCTGCCAGTGTAGGTTAAGCTCTGCCAGTGTAGGTTAACCAACCCCTGCCAGTGTAGGTTAACCAGCCCCTGCCAGTGTAGGTTAACCAACCCCTGCCAGTGTAGGTTAACCAGCCCCTGCCAGTGTAGGTTAACCAACCCCTGCCAGTGTAGGTTAACCAGCCCCTGCCAGTGTAGGTTAACCAGCCCCTGCCAGTGTAGGTTAACCAACCCCTGCCAGTGTAGGTTAAGCTCTGCCAGTGTAGGTTAACCAACCCCTGCCAGTGTAGGTTAAGCTCTGCCAGTGTAGGTTAACCAACCCCTGCCAGTGTAGGTTAAGCTCTGCCAGTGTAGGTTAACCAACCCCTGCCAGTGTAGGTTAACCAGCCCCTGCCAGTGTAGGTTAACCAACCCCTGCCAGTGTAGGTTAACCAACCCCTGCCAGTGTAGGTTAAGCTCTGCCAGTGTAGGTTAACCAACCCCTGCCAGTGTAGGTTAAGCTCTGCCAGTGTAGGTTAACCAACCCCTGCCAGTGTAGGTTAACCAACCCCTGCCAGTGTAGGTTAAGCTCTGCCAGTGTAGGTTAAGCTCTGCCAGTGTAGGTTAAGCTCTGCCAGTGTAGGTTAACCAACCCCTGCCAGTGTAGGTTAAGCTCTGCCAGTGTAGGTTAAGCTCTGCCAGTGTAGGTTAACCAACCCCTGCCAGTGTAGGTTAAGCTCTGCCAGTGTAGGTTAACCAACCCCTGCCAGTGTAGGTTAAGCTCTGCCAGTGTAGGTTAAGCTCTGCCAGTGAAGGTTAACCAACCCCTGCCAGTGCAGGGATTTTCCAACCCAAACCATTCTGTGGTGCTGTGACTGAGCAAACTGGCCCAGAGCTGCAGCCAGCTGCAGCTGCCCTGTGCCACTGGGATCAGTCCCTGCAAGTCACTGCTCCCTGCTGGGGCTGCCTGCCCTGGCACCCCCTGCTGCAGCCTGGCAGCGTGGGGGTGGCAGTGCCACGCCGCAGGGGCCTGGCCTGGGAGCTCTCCTCGGCCACCAGCTCCCACTGTGATCGCAGGCCCTTGGCATGGTTTTGGGTCAAGCCAACCAGGGCTTCCAGAAGTTTAAAACACATTCCCTGCCCCATCTTCTGCCCACCTCTGCCTTGGCAGAGAAGGAGCAGCAGAGAAGGGAAGAGGGCTGTGGCCTTAGCACAGGGGCTGCGGGTGAGTTATGGGCACGCCGAGGATCGTGCCCAGGCGAGGAGAACCAGTTCTGCTGCAGAGGAGTGCAGGGTGTGGAGCAGGCTGGAAAACCCCCAGACACAGCACAGTGATGAAATGAGGCACCAACACTTTCTTTAAAGCACTTGGCCCGGCTCAGAGGCACAGGAGAGCTGAGCCTGGCCGAGGAGCAGCAGGTCCCAGGCTGTGGGGCATGGGCTGCCCAGGGGACCGGTCCTGGAGCATCCCCCAGGAGAGCCAGCAGGGACACTGAGCAGCAAGCAGAGCCTGGGGGGCTGGGCTGGACCCAACAGCCAGGGCAGGGCTGTGTCCTTTCCTGGTCACCCAACAGCTTGAAGCCGTGGTGTCAGAGCAAGGTGCTGAGAGGGGGCTGCACTGCTCCCCCAGAGCATTTCTGGGCTGCTTGGCCTGAGTTCTTGGGGGCTGTGTTGGGACAGAGTACCCCAGCAGGGGCTTTTCCCCATTTGCAGCTACAATTTTAAGTGCATTTCACTTCCTTGGCTGTAGTTTTCTTTTAGTTTGGCTTTTCACCTCCCTCTGAAGCATTGCAGCTCCAGAAAACAACAAGTCATCATTTCAGGAAGGAAAGGAAACAAACCTCTGTGTGTGAAACTTCCCAGCAAGGCTGAGGACACAGCACAGCTCTGCAGGGCAGCCAAGCTCTGCACCCAGCCAGCCATCCTCAGCCTGTCTCACTGCTCCCAGGGCTGGACTGCAAGGCTGCTGAGGCAACCAAAGCATCCAGCTTCTCCAGGAGCTCCACCAGGGCTGTGCAGCTGCTGGGAGGCTGAGGAGGCACCAGCTGGTTGCTTTGGGTCTCTGCAATCAGGGTTTGTGGAGGCAGCAGGACAGGGAGGAGAGGCACAGAGAGCCCAGGAAGCAACTGCCAAAAGTGGCAGTGATTAAAATGCAATCAAATGTTTGCCTTCTGCTGCTGAGCAGGGAGTGTGGCTGCCTTCTGCTGAGGCAGCAGGAGTGGCTCTGCTCCCTGAATGAGCAGCTAATGAAGAGCAACTCGAGCAGGAAGCAAGGCTGATGAAGATTACCAGGCTGCTGATGAAGATTACCAGGCTGCTGATGAAGATTACCAGGCTGCTTGGATCTCACAGAGTTCAATGGCCCGGGCTGGATCCTCCTGCTTGACACCTGAATTGGCACTGATCAGAGAGGATTTGCTCTGCTCTGCACCAGAGTGCTAAGAGTGGGGTTACCCCACAGTGCCACGAGCTGCCAGGGCTACCTGGCAGCAGGACAAGCCCTTCCCACAGACCAGGACAGGGCAGCTCAAGCAGATCACAGCCCAGGGTGAAATCAGCCTGGCAGCAGCCATTGGTGCTGACTCCAGTCCCACGGCAGCACACCTGAGGGTTCAGAGCTTCCCATTGTGCCCCTTCCTCCTGTGCCCCCTGTGGGGCTGCCAGCGCTGCTGGGACACATGCAGGGGTGGCTGGACACATGGCCTCCTCATGTGGGTGCCCCTGTGCCACCTTCCCTCACTCAGCCTCCTCATGTGGGTGCCCCTGTGCCATCTTCCCTCACTCAGCCTCCTCATGTGGGTGCCCCTGTGCCACCTTCCCTCACTCAGCCTCCTCATGTGGGTGCCCCTGTGCCACCTTCCCTCCATTGCTGCTGTTGGCTGCTGGCCCTGGGCAAGCCCTGGTCTGTGTGGTGCCCAGCCAGGAAGAGACAACAGCTCCTGCCCTGCAGAGCACAGACAGTGAAGGAGTCAAGGCAGATGCAGGCTGGGGGGGCAGGACCAGGGGCAGGCACTGGCAGGGCAGCCCAGGAGGGTAAGACTCTTCTGGGAGCTGTGGGCATGGGATGCTCACCCTGCTCAGCTCTGCTCATCCAGGTGTCTCCAGAGGCACAAGTGAGCTGCCAGCACCTGCAGCACGGGCTGTGTGTGCAGCCAGCACGCCTCAGGTGGTGTGATGCAGCTTGGAAAATGCATGGCTGGGGTGGGGAACAGAGCAGGGAAGGATACTGGAGATGTTTGCATTTGGTACCTTCATGTGACTCTGGAAATGAGGGGAGATGCTATCAAGGTGTCCCAACCTGCCTGGCAGAAACTAAGAAGCCTTTTGCTGGGGGGGAAGGGAGTGGGAAGAGAGCTCAGAAATCACACACAGAGAATGCCAGAGCCCCAGCATGGTGGAGCTTCAAAGGGAGCTCTGGGGATCACCCAGTCCAACCCCCTGCTCCAGCAGGGCACCCACAGCAGCTTGCCCAGGAGCATGATGGCCAGGGAGGGTTGGAAGCTCTTCAGGAGACTCCACAACCTCTCTGGGCAGCCTGCTCCAGGCCTCCAGCACCCTCACACCAAAGAAGTTTCCCCTCCTGTTCAGGTGGAACCTCCTGGGTTCCAGTTTGTGCCCTCTGCCCCTTGTCCTGTCCCTGGGCACCACTGAGCAGAGTCTGGCCTCAGCCTCTTGCCCCCCCTACACTTGTTGAGCATTGCTCAGATCCCCTCTGGGGCTGCCCTTCTCCAGGCTCAACACCCCCAGGGCTCTCAGCCATTGCCCTTCACAGGGCTGCTCCATTTGTCTCCCACTTTAATCATCACTCCTGGGATGTGGGTTCCCAGGAGCAGCTGCTGGCAGGGAGCACTGGGAGCCAGCCAGCAAGGCAGCTGGGAAGGCCAAAAGCCTTGTGGGAAGCTGTTGCAGGACAGTGTGGACCAGGGCTGCTCTGGGGCAGAGCAAGTGATGGAGACACAACTCATGACAACAAACAAACCCATTCTGTCTTGGGGAACCCTTTGGAATTGGGTAGCAGGACTGTGGAGCCTGGCAGGCTCAGGGCTGTAAGGTGAGGCTGCCTGTGAGTGAGGGCAGTGGGGGAGGTGATGTCAGGGTGGTGCTGGTGCCCACAAGGCTGTTTGCAAGGCTCTGCAGGGTTTAACTGCCCTGAGCAGGGAGTCAGTCCCCTCCACGTCTCCCTTCTCCAGGGGGGGTTCAGTGGTGGACTTTGCTTTGGTACCTTTGCTACTCCCCAGTGTATCCTTTAGAGGAGGTCTCTGCTCACACCCCAGCTGAGGCAGTGTGGCTTGGTGAGGGGAGAATGAGAAGCCCCAGGGAAGCTGTGTCCTGAGAGGGACTCTAATGTCTGGTGAGGACTTGTATCACAGTGTCACCAAGGTTGGAAGGGACCTCAAAGATCATCAAGTCCAACCTGTCACCACAGACCTCATGACTAAGCCATGGCACCAAGTGCCACATCCAATCCCCTCTTGAACACCTCCAGGGATGGGGACTCCACCACCTCCCTGGGCAGCCCTGGGCTGCTCTTCCCCTGGAAGGATTCAGAAGCCAGCAGCACACTGAGAGCAGCACCTGCCTGGGCACTTCCCATGCCCATTGCTGCCTCTGGGTTGATTCCTGGTACTGTTAACCCCCTGCCTCTCTCCTCCAAAAGGGGAGGTGTTGCTCCATGAAACATGCTCCACCAGAAGATTTTCACTTGAAACCACCTCCTGCCTTGCTAGGTGCATGCAAAGCAGCCTCCATGTGCAGCCAGCCACACCTGGAAGCTTCCCAGTCTCTTGGCTAGCAATTCCCTACAGTGCAGGTGTAGGAAGGAGACTCCACCTCACCAAGTGGGAGCTGCTCTGTGTCCTTACAGCCCTGCATGGCTGTGCTGCTCCCAAACCGTCCGCAGGGGCTGCCTTGGGGTAGCCAGATGCTAGCAGAATGCATTGTGCATGCCTGTCCCATTCTCCTCAGAGGGACAAGGTCCTGACCAGATTCTCCAGACTCTTCCACACCATGGCTGCAAGCAGGTTACAAAACCCTATCTGTGTACAAACTTGTTTGGAGAGATACTCCCTGCCTCATCCCTTCCCTCTGCCTCCAGGGCAGGAGATAACTCATCCTTGACAGCTGCTTCACACTGCAAACCCTCCTGTGCTGCTCAGCTTTGCTGAAGGTGGGCAAAAGTGCCTTTGCAGGCTGAAGGCTGGCAAGGGGCCATGCATTGTAAAGCTCAGCTCAGGCAGAGCCCCAGAAAGGCTCCTGGAGAACAAGAGCAGGCTTGTCTGCTCAGCCTGACCCTGAGATCCCAGCAGCAAGAGAGAGGCAGCAGGGCAGAGCTAGTGGCTGGGACACCAACTTCCTGGGGCTGCTCACAGTCAAATCTTGCGAGACAGAGGCAAAGCAACAGTCCCTCCAGTGGCTGGAGAAATGGGCACGGGCTTTTGGAACACAAGGAGGACCTGGACCTGTTGGAAAGGGTCCAGAGGAGGCCACAAATGTGATGAGAGGCTGGAGAACCTCTGCTATGGGAAAAGGCTGGGAGAGCTGGGGCTGCTCAGCCTGGAGAAGAGAAGGCTCCAGGCAGACCTCAGAGCATCCTTCCAATACCTGAAGGGGCTCCAGGAGAGCTGGGGAGGGACTTGTGACAAGGGCTGGGAGTGACAGGACAAGGGACAATGGCTTTGAGCTGGGAGAGGGGAGATTGAGACTGGAGATGAGGAAGAAATTGCTGAGAGCGAGGGTGGGGAGACACTGGCACAGGTTGCCCAGGGAGGCTGTGGCTGTCCCCTCCCTGGAGGTGTTGAAGGCCAGGCTGGATGGGAACTTGAGCAACCTGGGCTGGTGGGAGGTGTTTAAGGTCCCTTCCAACCCAGCCAATTCTGTGGATCTATGACTAGGTTGATGTTGTGCTTTGGCTAGGACCAGGCTGCCAGCTATACAGCAGCTGTGCTTCCCCCTTCTTGCTTACAGGCTGCAAACATCACTCCTAAGCATGTTGCTCTCCCATGAGTCTCCCTGTGTGCTGCCAGGTGTGCCAGGACCCAGGCCTGGGGGGCTGCAGCAGTGCCCATGGCAGATTGCACAGCCTGTTTGGGATCTGCTGCCAGGTGGCTGCACCAGCAGCCCATTGATGCTCATTGCCTGCCTTGCCCTGCCTGCTGCCTGGCAATGGCTTCAGTGACAGCCTGGATGCTCCAGCAGGGACTTGCTGGCTGGTTCTGTAGAATGGGTTCAAGCAGCCTGGGGAAATTGAACTCACCTGGCTCCAGCTGTGAAGGCCCCAGGCAGCTGCTCTGGGAGGGCTCTCTGGCATCCCTTCAGCCAAGGGACACAGACAGAAACTCCTGAGGATGTCACACATCCAGGTGGGTTTGGAAAGTCTCCAGAGGAGACTCCACAGCCTCTCTGGGCAGCCTGCTCCAGGTCTCCAGCACCCTCACACCAAAGAAGTTTCTCCTCATGTTGAGCTGAAACCTTCTCTGTTCCAGTTTGTATCCATTGGTCCTTGGCTTCTTGCTGTGCACCACCCACAAGAGCTTGGCCCCCTCCACCTGCCCCCCACCCCTCAGGTATTGATAGACATTGATCAGAGGCTGCTGGAACATTGCAACAGATTGCCCAGGGAGGTGGTTGAGGCTCCATCCCTGGAGGTGAGGCTGGACAGGGCTCTGTGCAACCTGATGCAGTGGAGGATGTCCCTGCTGAGTGCAGGGGCTTGGACTGGATGAGCTCTGGAGGTCCCTTCCAGCCCAGAGCATTCTGTGAGTCTATGATCTTGAACATGGCTCAGCCTGTAAGGAGAGTTCCTCCTAATGCCCACAGGGCTCAGAACACCTCCATGTCCTCTCTGTGTCTAGTTGCAAACCTCTCAATCCATTCATTTGGGCTTCTACCACAGAATTTTCCACACCTGGCTGGGCTGAGGACTTTATCACACTGCTCTTGAGCATGCAAGGAGGCAGCTCCCACCCTCCTCTTCCCCTGCTCCCACCCAAGACATTGCCTTGGCCCCTAGGACATGGAAGGACAGAGATGTCCTGGACATCAGTCAGGGAGCCAGGAGAGAAGGGCATCTTTGAACTCGTGTGAACAAGACAAAAGAGCTCTTATGGAGCCTTCTCAGCCCCTGAGAGGGCTTAGCCAGGTCACCATTCATGAGATCAACCTGCAGCATGTCAGGGCAGGAGAGAGGCAGCTGGGGCTGCTTGGAGAAACAGGGCTGGGCTGGCACTGGTCCCAGGGCTGTCTGAGGTTATTCTGTGTGTGCCTGCAGCCAGCAGTGTGGGCTCTCAGAAGAGAGATTTGGAAGTGAGATAGGTTAGGGAGGACACAAACAGCCCTGGGCAGCTGGGTGTGTGGGCAGCCATGGACTGGCACTGCCCTGGGCACCTCTCCATTGAGGCAATGGCTTCAAACTAGAGCAGAGCAGATGTAGATTAGATGCTAGGAACAGGTTCTGCTCCAGGAGCCTGCTGGAACACTGCAACAGGTTGCCCAGGGAGGTGGTTGAGGCTCCATCCCTGGAGATACTCAAGGTGAGGCTGGACAGGCTCTGTGCAACCTGATCTAGTGGAGGATGTCCCTGCTGAGTGCAGGGGTTGGACTGGATGAGCTCTGGAGGTCCCTTCCAACCCAGAGCATTCTGTGAGTCTCTGATCTCTCAGGCTGCCACAGAGCTGTAAGTCACCTCCACCAGCTTACAAAGGCTCAGCAGGGAAAGCCACTTCTAAACCTCACCCCTGCTGCAGACACCTGATCCACCTGGAAATTCACCCACTTGGATAGCCTCAGCCCCTCCTTGGTGTGTCCTGGGGAAACCTCAGCATCCCAGGGCTGAGCATGAGACTGCTCTGGATGGCAGCATCCACTGCACTCCCTTCTGCTGGGTGCTGGGACTGCTCTGGATGGCAGCATCCACTGCACTCCCTTCTGCTGGGAGCTGGGACTGCTCTGGATGGCAGCATCCACTGCACTCCCTTCTGCTGGGTGCTGGGACTGCTCTGGATGGCAGCATCCACTGCACTCCCTTCTGCTGGGTGCTGGGACTGCTCTGGATGGCAGCATCCACTGCACTCCCTTCTGCTGGGAGCTGGGACTGCTCTGGATGGCAGCATCCACTGCACTCCCTTCTGCTGGGTGCTCCCAAGGCTGGTTCAGGTCCCCACTTCACTTATCAAGTCCTGGACCCTCTGGCTTGGGCCATCTTTAGCATCCACTCAGCCATTTCCAGCTTCTGCAGGCCATCACCACAGAGGGTAGTGTCAGTGCTCTGTGGGTTACCCACTCCTCCCCAGCTCATGGACCATGTGGTGTGCCAGAGGCAGGCCTCACTCTGCTTAGAGTCTCCCAAGCTGTAGCTTCACTGGCCTTGCATTGTCAGAGGGAAGCTCTCCTCGCAGCCACATCTTTTGCTTTCTCATGGGGGTTCCCCAGGAACCTCTTTCATGTCAACCCATGCAATGGCAGCCTGCCCTGGAGGTGAGCAGGACCTCCATGCACCCCTGGGAGGCCTTCACCCACTGGTGCAAAGGGAATGGCACCAAGCTGTGCTGGCAGCTGGGCTGACCTGAGCCTCCAGGCAGGAGGCAGAGCAGGCTGGTGCTGCAGAGGCAGTGACCAGCTGCTGTGGAACTTGCAGTTGCCTGTGAAGCCCAGGAGGGTTGGGATGCCATCAGGTTGTCAGCTGATGAGGTTTTCCCTGGCTGCAAGGCTGGCTTCAGGCTTTTCCACCCTCTGGCTGCTGGTTCCTGCTGTGTCTTGGTGCCCTGTCTCCTGGGCAGGGTCTCCTCTGACCTCAGGCAGCTCTATGAGAGTGCTGCCTCCCAAACACTCTCCTGCTGCGAGCATGCCAGCCACCCAGATTGCCACCCAGCTGCCCAGACAGCTGTATTGACACAGCTCAGGAGGTGGGGGCAGGAATTTCTCAAGCTGCCTTTGCCACTACAGAACTGCTTGGTGGCACCACACCCTGCAGCCTGGGAAAAGAGTCCTTGGAAGGTGGCACCTCAGCCTGGCAGGAGGCTGAGCCTGCTGTGAGAAAGCAGCAGAGCACAAAGGCTTTGTGTGTTCCAGCACCCAGCAAGCTCCAACACTGTTTCTTTTGCATTCTCACCACCAAGAGCTGGAAGCCAAGCTGTAAATACCATAAATTTCCTAAATTGATTAAGTAGAAGGAAGAGAAGAGGAGGGGAGGGGATGAGGGAGGCTGAACTGCTTTGAGGACCCCTCCACACTCAGGGCTCACCAAAGGCTTGTCCCTGAGAAAGAAACATTTTTCTCACTTCTTTACTCACAAGTTGGCCTCTGCAGTGCTCTGGAGTGGGGCTTGGTTAATAAGCTCACACTGCTGTGTGCAAAGGAGAGGTTTGACCCAAGCTATGCCAAACACTTTTGGTTTCCCTCAGGAAAGCACAGATGAGGCTGTCCTGGCTGGTACTGCAGATGGCCAGTGCCCTCTGAGCCCCTCCAGTGCCTTCCCCTTGAGGAAAGCTACCCAGAGGAGGGTGGACTCAGGTGGGGTTGGTCTCTTCTCCCTGGTCTCAGGTGATAGAAGGAGAACTACTCCTAGAACCACCTGGCTTGGAAGGGACCTCCAAAGCTCATCCAGTCCAATCCCCTGCACTCAGCAGGGACATCCTCCACTGGATCAGGTTGCCCAGAGCCCTGTCCAGCCTCACCTTGAATATCTCCAGGGATGGAGCCTCAACCACCTCCCTGGGCAACCTGTTCCAGTGTTCCAGCAGCCTCCTGGTGCAGAACTTGTTCCTCACATCCAATGTCAACCTGCTCTGCTCTCATTTCAAACCATTGCCTCTCATCCTGTCCCTGCAGCCCTCTGGGAACAGTCCCTCTGCAGCCTTCTTGTAGCCCTTCAGGTACTGGAAGGTTGCTCTAAGGTCTCCCTGGAGCCTTCTCCAGGCTGAGCAGCCCCAACTCTCTCAGCCTGTCCCCACAGCAGAGGTTCTCCACCCTCTGATCATTCTGGTGGCTCTCCTCTGGACCCTCTCCAGCAGCTCCAGGTCCTTCTGGTGTTGATTTGAGGGCAGCCTACAGGGCTGGCCAGGCCCATCCTGTGCAGCAGCTGGAGCAAAGGGATCTCTTTCCTTTTGCTTCTCTTGTAGTTGGTTTCTCACATTTCTGGGTCAAGGACAACTCAGAACCAGGGAAACAGAAGGTGCAGCATCAGATGTTCCAGGCCAGGCTGGATGAGGCCTTGAGCAACCTGGGCTGGTGGGAGGTGTCCCTGCCCATGGCAGGGGTTGGAACTGGATGATCTCTGAGGTCTCTTCCAGCCCAACCATTCAGTGGCTATGGATCTGTGGCAGGCAGTGTGGCTCTGAGGTGCAGTGCAGGAGGGTTGGGTCCTACAGGAGGCTGCAGAGCTCCTCAGTGCTGCATTCAGAGGAGACAGCAGCAGGATTTCGTGGCACAGGTGACTACTTCAAGGTCCCTTTCCATCCTAAACCATGCTGGGGATCTCTTAATCCTTTGTAGAGAGGCAACAGAGGGACATTTCCAGCCTCTTGGGAAGTGGAACTCTGTGTTGCACACAGAGAGCTGAACCCACAGGGAGTTTCTGCAGCCCCTGCCCTGTCCCTCTTGCTCTCGAGGGATTTTTGGTGGTTTCCCTTTCCTCTTGAGTGCAAAACTCCTGCTGCTGACAACATTTGGTACATCTGAAGCTGCTGACCTGGCACTCTCTGACCTGATGTCACAGATGAGAATGTCCAGCTGCAGGGCTGGGGAAAGGAAACAAGAACCAAGAGGAGAAAGGTTAAAAGCCACTTGGGGAGCAGCAGCCCAGGCAGAGAAACCAACAAGTGCAGGCAGAAGTGATCTGTAGAATCAGAATCACAGGATGAACCAGGCTGGAAAAGACCTCAGAGATCATCAAGTCCAACCTACCACCCAACACCATCTAATCAACTACAGGATGGCACCAACTGCCTCATCCAGGCTCTTTTTAAACACTCCCAGGGATGGGGACTCCACCACCTCCCTGGGCAGCACATCCCAAGGGCCAATCTCTGTCTGTGAAGAATTTCTTCCTCACACCCAGCCCAAACCTCCCCTGGTGCAGCTTGAGACTCTGTCCTCTCCTTCTGTCCCTGGGAGAAGAGACCAAGCCCCCCCTGGCTACAACCTCCCTTCAGGCAGCTGTAGACAGCAATAAGGTCTCCCCTGGGCATCTTCCTCTCCAGGCCAAGCAAGTGAGGGCAGGACTGGAGCCCACTCCAGAGGCTCACAGCTGGTTTTGTCCCCACCGCCTGGGGCCTGCCACCAGAGCTAATAAGACAACACAGTCCCCAGGGAAACAGCTTCTAGGCACTATGGGCTGCAGCAGGGACTCTGCAGCTACAGCAGCTGTGAGGACTTAGCAAAACTGGATTTACCCTGAGTGCTCCTCCTGCTTGGCCTCTGTCATGGGGGCTTTAAAACACATGGACTTTTTTTGGTTGCATCTCAAATCCGGGGTTCAGTTCTGGGCCTCTCACTCCAAGGAGGACATTGAAGGGCTGGAGCAAGTCCAGGGAAGGGTCTGGAGAACAGGGCTAGGGAGAAGCAGCTGAGGGAGCTGGGGGTGTTCAGCCTGGAGAAGAGGAGGCTCAGGGGAGATCTCATTGCTCTCCACAGCTCCCTGAGAGGAAGCTGCAGTGAGGTGGGTGTTGGGCTCTGCTCCCTAGTCTCAGGTGATAGAAGGAGAGGAAATGGCCTCAAATTGTGCCAGGGGAGGCTTAGGTTGGAGAGGAGGAAACATTTCTTTGCTGCAAGAGTGGTCAAGGACTGGCACAGGCTGCCCAGGGAGGTGGTGGAGTCCCCATCCCTGGAGAGGTTCAAGAGGGGACTGGACGTGGCACTGGGTGCCATGGTTTAGTCATCAGGAGGTCTTGGGTGACAGGTTGCACTGGATGATCCTGCAGGCCTTTTCCAACCTTATGGATTCTATGACAAGTAACAAAGCACTGAAGGAACACAGGGAAGATCAGGTCACAGGAAATTAATGCAGGTCCTAAACGCTGGAGGGAACTGCCCAAGAGTTTACAAAAGCAGCTTTGGGAAGGCCATTGGGAACTTGCCAGCAGCATGTGTGCCTGGGCATTGCTAGAAACCTGCCCCTAAAGGAGCTGGGCCACAAAAGAAAGGCTGGAACCAGGGCTTTGCTCCCAAGGAGGCTCTCAGAGATGCTCAGCCCCAGCCAGCAGCCGTGGGGGAGAGGGGAGGAGTCATCAATCCTGGCCCTAACAACCGGGGGGCCACCAGGCCCCCCGGCCTTTGTTGTCACCACCACCATCACCCAGTGTGCACCAAGGGCACTCACCAGAGATCAGAGGAGGATCCTCAGCCCAGATGGGCTCAGCTTAGGGCTTCTGCCTTTCCTGGGGGGGATTAAATAGGGCAGTGGGTGGGGAGGGCCAAGTGGCCACACCTGGGGAGGGAGGAGACCCCAACAGAGCCCAGGTGCCCTGGGATTTGATGGGGCAGGTGAGGGACTTAGGCAGGTTGCTCACAGGAGTGATGCTGATTGAGAGCTGTCACTGTCACAGCCCTGGCAAGGTCTGGAGCACTCTCTTTGAAAATGAAATGCAAAAACCTTTCCATTTCAGCCTGGTCTAAGACTGAAACTAAACTTTCAGCTACCCCATATAACTCCTTTTCCTAGAAATGGAAACTTCCCAAGCAAGTTTCACTTCCTTGTCTCAGGAGGTGCCTGCAGCCATGGCTGCTGGTCAGCAGAGTCCAGCTTTCAGCCCATGGCTGGCCCCAGACACTCCTGGCTGCCCTGGAATGGGGACCATCAGGGCACATTCAGAGCTATGTCCAGGCTGCTACAAGCAAGAAATGAAATGGTTGCCTAAAATCCCCTTCCCGGGTTTCCCCTGCCCTGAGTGAGGACACACTACCTGATTCCCATAACAGTCAACATGCCTGAAGAGGTGGCCCAGAAGTCATCAGGACCCTGAGCAGTTGTGACAGCACTGAGAGGCTCATCAGGACAGCTGAGCCCCTGAGGCTCTGAGGAGAGAAGAATCATCGAATCACAGAGTTGTCAGGGTTGGAAGGGACCCCAAGGGTCAGCCAGTTCCAACCCCCCTGCCATGGCCAGGGACACCTCACACTGCAGCAGGTTGCTCACAGCCACCTCCAGCCTGGCTGCAACAACCTCCAGGCAGGAGGCTTCCACCACCTCCCTGGGCAACCTGTGCCAGTCTCTCACCACCCTCCTGGGGAAGAATTATTTTCTATCATCCAATTTGAATCTACCCATTCCTAGGTTTTTTTTCCACTCCCCCCAGTCCTATCACTCCCTGACACCCTAGAAGTCCCTCACCTGCCCCATCAAATCCCAGGGCACCTGGGCTCTGTTGGGGTCTCCTCCCACCCCAGGTGTGGCCACTTGGCCCTCCCCACCCACTGCCCTATTTAATCCCCTTCAGGAAAGGCAGAAGCCCTAAGCTGAGCCCATCTGGGCTGAGGATCCTCCTCTGATCTCTGGTGAGTGCCCTTGGTGCACACTGGGTGATGGTGGTGGTGACAACAAAGGCCGGGGGGCCTGGTGGCCCCCCGGTTGTTAGGGCCAGGATTGATGACTCCTCCCCTCTCCCCCACGGCTGCTGGCTGGGGCTGCTGGCTGGGGCTCCTGGCTGGGGCTCCTGGCTGGGGCTGAGCATCTCTGAGAGCCTCCTTGGGAGCAAAGCCCTGGTTCCAGCCTTTCTTTTGTGGCCCAGCTCCTTTAGGGGCAGGTTTCTAGCAATGCCCAGGCACACATGCTGCTGGCAAGTTCCCAATGGCCTTCCCAAAGCTGCTTTTGTAAACTCTTGGGCAGTTCCCTCCAGCGTTTAGGACCTGCATTAATTTCCTGTGACCTGATCTTCCCTGTGTTCCTTCAGTGCTTTGTTACTTGTCATAGAATCCATAAGGTTGGAAAAGGCCTCCAGGATCATCCAGTGCAACCTGTCACCCAAGACCTCCTGATGACTAAACCATGGCACCCAGTGCCACGTCCAGTCCCCTCTTGAACCTCTCCAGGGATGGGGACTCCACCACCTCCCTGGGCAGCATATGCCAATGGTCAACAACTCTCTCTGGGAAGAACTTTCTCCTCACCTCTAGCCTAAGCTTCCCCTGGCACAGCTTGAGACTGTGTCCTCTTGTTCTGGTGCTGGTTGCCTGGGAGAAGAGCCCAACCCCCACCTGGCTCCAACCTCCCTTCAGGGAGTTGTAGAGAGCAAGAAGGTCTCCCCTGAGCCTCCTCTGCTGCAGGCTAAGCAACCCCAGCTCCCTCAGCCTCTCCTCCCAGGGCTGTGCTCCAGACCTCTCCCCAGCCTCGTTGTCCTTCTCTGGACACCTTCAAGTGTCTCAATGCCCTTCCTAAACTGAGGAGCCCAGAACTGGACACAGGACTCCAGGCGTGGCCTAACCAGTGCTGAGCACAGGGCAGAATGACCTCCCTGCTCCTGCTGGCCACACTGTTCCTGATGCAGGCCAGGATGCCATTGGCCTTCTTGGCCACCTGGGCACACTGCTGGCTCATGTTCAGCTGCTGTCAATCAGCACCCCCAGTTCCCTCTCTGCCTGGCTGCTCTCCAGCCACTCTGACCCCAGCCTGTAGCACTGCATGGGGTTGGTGTGGCCAAAGTGCAGCACCTGGCACTTGGACTTGTTGAATGCCATCCTGTTGGACTCTGCCCATCTGTGCAGCCTGTCAAGATCCCTCTGCAGAGCCCTCCTACCCTCCAGCAGATCAACTCCTGCTCCCAGCTTGGTGTTGTCTTCAAACTTACTGATGATGGGCTCAATCCCCTCATCCAGATCATCAATAAAGATATTGAACAGGATGGGGGCTTGTTCCAAGTCTACTTCAGCAAGTCTATCTCTGGCTCCTTCTCCTGGTGGCTGTTCAATCTCCACTTGTTTAGCAGCTTGCTGAATGCATCCTTGCAGGGGATGTTGTTGTCTGTCCTGGCTGTGCTTTCCCACAGCCATGAGGTGTTCCCAGCAGCCAGGCTGGAAGCCAGCAGCCAGGTGTGATGGTTGCTGATAAGGCAGGGATCCAAGGGCTTCCATTCCACCTCTGATTCTGTGGCAAATGTCTCTGGGCTTGCCCAAACCCTTCTTAGCCACTGCAAGGACTGAACAATTAGGTCCTAAGTAAACTTTGGTCATTCAAATTGTGTCTGTTGAAATTCAGCCAAATTTAATCTCTACCAAAGCCAAACTCAATCCTGGCCAATTAAAACCAATATTGAAAAGCTACTCAGAGTTTACCTTCAGTAGGCAGCTGAACTCTTCTGCTTGTGTGAGCTCACACAACCCCAACACCCTGCACAGTGCCCCCAACTCACCCCTCATGCTGGCCACATCTTCAGAGGGCACCTGGGGGCTGCTCTATTCTATCAGCTGCCAGCAGCCCCAGCCAGGCACCCAGAGGCTGATTCCTTTTCTCTCCTGGCAGTGAGCTCCTGTCCTGGGCAGGCTGGCAGTGGGCAGTGCCTGTGTGGAACACACTGGTGTGAGCCCACAGCAACCTGGACTCCTGGGCCAGGAGATGCCTTGCTGGGGAGCTGGTGGGGCAGGATCTGCAAGGCTTTGGTGTCCCTTTCCCAGTCAGCTCTGCAGGGGAGTCTTTGCCCTGCACCCTACCAAGCACATTGGTGAACAAGGAAGAGAATGTGGGGGGGATATGGAACCCTCCTGGTGCTGGCTGCAGAAGCTCAGCCTGCCTGGGCCACCTTCACAAACACAGATCAGCTGCACTCAGGGGCACACTGTGCCACTGTTTGCCCTGGGGTTGGGGTCTGAGTGACCTCCTGAGCTGCACAACACTGGAGGAGGCTGCAGCACCGCTGCTGTTACTGGGTGACGTTCCCTTGAAGCCACAGGGCAGCTCTGGCATCTGAGGAGCAGCTCTGGGATCTTGGTGCCCTGCAGAGTCTGGGGCAGAGGGGAGAGCTGAGGTTTATTTCTCTCTGCCAGGCAGCCACCCTTGCTTTGCTTCCCTGGGAGGAGGTGACACAGGCACTGGTGGCATTTGAATTCCTTTGTCATGGAATCAGAGTCACAGAACCATTAAAAGACCTCTAAGAGCAGGAGCTGAACGTAGATGGGTACAAACTGTGCCAGCTCTGGCACTGTTCACATGGAACCATAGAATTGTTTGGGTTGGAAGAGCCTTCTGAGATCATCCAGTCCAACATCAGCCCAACACTGCTATGGCCACAGGTTTCTTGAACACCTCCAGGGATGGGGATCCACCACCTCCCTGGGCACCCTGCACCAGTGCCTCCCTGGTTTTGATGGACTTTTGTTTCCCCTTTGGCCAATATGAAGCAAGATCCACAGTGAGCAGGCTGGTAAAGCACACAGACATCCAGCCAGCTGCAGCATGGAGATTATTGCAGCCTGAAGAGGCTCCAGGAGAGCTGGGGAGGGATTTGTGACAAGGACTGGGAGTGACAGGACAAGGGACAAAGGAAATGAGCTGGGAGAAGGGAGACTGAGACTGGAGATGAGGAAGAAATTGTTGAGAGTGAGGGTGGGGAGACACTGGCACAGGTTGCCCAGGGAGGCTGTGGCTGTCCCCTCCCTGGAGGTGTTCAGGACCAGGCTGGATGAGGCCTTGAGCAACCTGGGCTGGTGGGAGGTGTCCCTGCCCATGGCAGGGGGTTGGCACTCAATGAACTTTGAAGTCCATTCATTCCAACCCATTCCATGCTTCTGTGGCTCTACTGAGGTGACAGCTTGGGGGGTGCCCCCTCCAGCCCCTGCCATTTGGTCCCAACAGGCAGCAGCACAACCTGGATCACAAACCACTACAGCCACGTGGGAATGAAAGAGCAGAGAAGTTTGGATCCCTGATGGCACTGAAAGCACTGGCAGAGCCATGCTGAGCCTGCAGTGCCTGGGTTGTGCAGGGTGCTATGGTTCAGCTTTGTGTGGCTGCAGGGCAGCAGCAGCCTCTGCCTCTGGTTCACATCCACGGACACTCAAAGCTGTGATTCAGAACATTTGGCCCTGAACCTCTGGTCCTTGCTCACGAATCAGATGTGGGCACTTCTCTAGATGACCAGAGATACCTCCAGAGCAGTGCTGTGAGCTGGTGCCAGCAGCAGGCCAGAGCAGCTGGCCAGGCCAGTTGCTCCTGGCCTCGCAATCGGTGAGCACAGAGAGGCTCAGAGAAAGCCAAGCTCGGGCTGGCAGCAGCTCCTCCGACATCAGGCCCAGAGGCAGGGGCACGGTGCCACGGCACAGCCTTTCCCTGTGCCACCAGCAGTGACTCAAACCCAAGTGCAGAAGTAGTCAGTGTGCAGCTGGCAGCTGAGGGGGCTGCCCCAGCTGCCCGGAGCTGTGGCCATGCCACGGCAGATGAGGTCACATCGGTGCCTGACTCAGCCCCAGGCTGCAGCGGCGCAGGTTGGAGCTGATGATTTTGGGTTTCTCCCTCTGCTTTCACCACTTGAGACCTTTTGTGGCTGTTTAAGGCTCTGGTTCCTGGTGATTCCAGTATTTTATTTTTAAAAGCAGAGCAAGGGTCTAAGTTCCTCAGAAGCCCTGAGGTAACTTCCTCCCCAGGCAGAGGCTCTGCCAGTGAAGCAATTTCCCTGGGGGGCTGACTGGAGGGCCTCGGCTGTGTCACCATGCTGGAGGTGTTGGCATTTCCTCAGCACAGCCAAAAAGAGACAGAGGGAATTCACAGCCCCTTGGATGGTTTTGCAACCAGATTTGTGATTCTGAAACTCCCTCAACCATTGCTTGAAGACCTCATGGCCTGCTAAAGCTGCTGCCTGAGGGGGTTTGGTGTCGTGGCTGCTTCGCGTCTCCATCTCCACGGCCACCAAACCCTGGCCCCAAGAGCCATGGTCACAGGTGTCTGGAACACCTCCAGGCATGGGGACTCCACCACCTCCCTGGGCAGCCTGTGCCAATCCCTGACCACTCTTGCAGCACAGAAGATTTTCTCTCCTCTCCAACCTAAGCCTGCCTGGTGAGGAGAGGCTGAGAGCCCTGGGGCTGCTCACTCTGGAGAGGAGAGGAGAAGGCTGAGAGGGATCTGATCAATGTCTATCAATATCTGAGGGCTGGGGGTCAGGAGGGAGGGGACAGGGACAGGCTCTGCTCAGCTGCACCCTAGGATAGGACAAGAGGCAGTGGATATAAACTCCAGCACAGGAGGTTCCACCTCAGCATGAGGAGGAACTTCTTCACTGTGAGGATCAGAGCCCTGGAGCAGGCTGCCCAGAGAGGCTGTGGAGTCTCCTTCTCTGGAGTCTTTCCTTTCCAGCCTCATCTGGATGTGCTCCTGTGTGACCTGTGCTGGATTCTATGGTCCTGCTCTGGCAGGGGTTGGACTGGAGATCTCCAGAGGTCCCTTCCAAGCCCTACTATGCTGTGAGCCTGTGTGTCCATATGCACCATACCAGGGCAGGCTGTCCCAGTCACACAGCCCTGGCCAGAAGGAAAGACAGGTTTTGGAGGTGAGAGAAGACAAATGATCAGTGGGGAAATAAAAGAGAATTCAGTGATTTTATGTGAATTTTGGCACTGGCTATGCTGGTTCCTCTCAAAAGCAAACTGCAGACCTGCCTGGGGCTGCCTGTGGCACTGCCAGGCCTGCTGCCAGGCTGGGAAATGCAGCCTTTGGAAGACACAGCTTGTCTCTCAGGAAAGATTGGACCTGGAAAAGATGGAATTTGTCAGGGGAGAGGTTTGCAGTGTGAGGGGAGCCCTGTGTGGGGTAGAAAGTGCACCCAGGCTGGGAGCAGACACACAGCAACCACCTGCCCCCCCGGGAGGTGCAGCTTTCAGCATGAGGTGAATTGTCCATGAAGGAGAAAAGGACAGCCCTGGGAGCAGAGTGAACCCTTCAATGAAAACAAGCCCTTGTGCAGGAGCAAGTGAGAGGTGGTTTAATGAGCCTGAGGCCCCTGGGAGGGAGGACTCTGCTCCTCACCTCTCTCTGCACTGTGTAACCTCTCCTAAACAAACAGCTGCTGAGGGCACGGAGCTGCTGAGCACAGAGCTGGCTGCACATCACACCCAGGCTGTTATCACTTAGCCAAACACTGCCTCCCTTCCAGAGCTGTGCTGCAGCCCAGGGCACACAAGAACTTTATTGTTGGTTCTCTCTCAGCAGCTCTGCCCTGAGGGTCTGAGGCTCTGATGTCCATCTTGCTGAGCTCAGAAGCTGAGATTTCCCCAAAGGACCACAAAAAGGCCCCCTGCTGTGGTTACCTTTGATAGCAAGACCATCCCTGCCGCCCTCCTCCCAGTGGATGAAGGCTTCCTGGAGCACCAGCTGCCTCTGCAGATGCCTGGCTGGTGAGGGGTGCTGGTGGGGCACTTGAAAGCTTTTGCAGAACCAGAAATCAGGAAGGAGAAATTCTCTAGAGTGAGGGCAGTGAGACTGTGGAAAAGGCTGCCCAGGGAGGCTGTGACTGCCTCCTGCCTGGAGGTGTTCCTGCTGGATGAGGCCTCGAGCAGCTGAGTCTAGCTGAGAGCTGTCCCTGCCCATGGCAGGGGGTGGGAGCAGAGGAGCTCTGAGGTCCCTTCCAGCTGAGCCACTCTGTGGCTCTCTGATGGGCAGAGAGAGGCTGCCTGGGCACCGGGCAGCCAAAGCTGTCAGGACATGAAAACTGGCATCAACGAGCCATGGGCTGCTCTGTGAGAGGAAGGGGCAGGTTCTCCTCAGCAATGACATCCACAGGTTTGAAACGCTGGGAGGAGAGCAGCAAAACCATCCGGGAGGGGGAGGCAGAGCTGAGAAGCTTTAGTAGTTTCAGCACGGCAGCCTCTGCCTCCACAGGGTCACGACCTCAGCCCATTAGCATCTGCAGAGTGCTCCTCAAAGGGGAGCAAGAACTCGTTCGGAGCACGGAACTGTCAGGGGATGAAAGGCACAGGGCTGCCTTTCAAGTCGGGAGCAGCCTTCTGCAGGCACTCCACTGAGATCTGTGGCAGCCAACTCCCTTCCTCCTGCTGCTGCTGCCACCCAGGTTTCTCCTCTGCAGCCTCTGAGGTTCGGATGGGTGGAAATGGCTGCAATAAATATTGATGTGCTGGGCGAGATCCCCGGCAGGACCTGCCGTGGAGCTGGCCGCAGTGCTGCTGGGGGTCTCCAGCCCCTGCAGCGAAGGTGAGGTGGTGAGAAAAGCCTCTCTGGGCCTTTCCAGCTATGGCTGATGCAGCACTGCTGGGAAATGGATGAACAGCTTTGGTTTGCTCCGAGGGGAAACCAGAAAATCTCCTGAGACCCCACCTGGAGTACTGTGTCCAGTTCTGGTGCCCCCAACACGAGGAGGACCTGGAACCACTGGAGAGGCTCCAGAGGAGGCCATGAAGATGATCAGAGGATGGAGAACCTTCCCTATGGGGACAGGCTGGGAGAGTTGGGGCTGTTCAGCCTGGAGGAGAGAAGACTCCAGGGAGACCTCAGAGCGGCTTTCCAGTACCTGAATGGCTCCAGGATTGCTGGGGAGGGACTTTGGACAAGGGCTGGGAGTGCCAGGATGAGGGACAATGGCTTTGAGCTGGGAGAGGGGAGATTGAGAGTGGAGATGAGGAAGAAATTGTTGAGAGTGAGGGTGGGGAGACACTGGCACAGGTTGCCCTGGGAGGCTGTGGGTGCCTCCTACCTGGAGGTGTTCAAAGCCAGGCTGAATGAGGCCTTGAGCAGCCTGGGCTGGTGGGAGGTGTCCCTGCCCATGGCAGGGGGTTGACACTGGATGATCTCTGAGGTCCCTTCCAACCCAACCCCTCTGTGACCATGCATCTGTGGCAGGCAGCGTGGCTCTGAGGCGCAGTGCAGGAGGTTGGTTCGTACAGCAGGCTGCAGAGCTCCTCGCTGGGGGCTGGCTGCCAGCTTTGCACATTCAGAGGAGACAGCAGCAGGATTCCATGGCACAGGTGACCCTGTGGCACGTGTCAGGGATTAACTCCTCTCCTGGCTGCTGAGAAGGGTGAAGGTCTCTGCCCATGACCCCAGAGAACGGCACCGAAGAGCTGCTTGTGAATTCCAACAGCATCCAAGAAGCATTTCAGATGAAATGGGCAGCAGGAAGGACTCTGAGGCACTTAAAAGTGTGAAGATGCCCAATTAATTGGGAGGATCTGAATGTTTTAATTGTCCTCTGGTGCTGTTATGGTTTTGCAAGCAGAAAAGGAGCTGTTTGGGTTGGAACTCACTTTTCATGGAGCACAATTTACTTTGCTTCAAGGGGCAGGGGATGTGTCACTTTTAAAGTCACTTTTGTGTCACTTTGAAGTGTCACAGCCTCTGCTCCTTAAAGCCAAGCAAGTTGTGCTTAATTAAACTCAGCCCAACAAGGCTCCATTGTGTGCCCCTCTGCAAGGGAAGGCTGTGAAGGAGGAAATGCCAAAGATTAAGCAAACCTCTTTGGAAAGGCAGCTGAGGGGAGGGGAGTGCCACTGTTTATTAAACCAGAGCCAGGGAAAACACAACAATTAGGGGGAAAAAACCCCAACAAACCCCCAAACAAAAGCCAGGTCATATGGAAAGCAGTCTGCCAGCTGACAATCCCTGCTGCAGCTAGGATTTGAAGTTCATTCCTCATTGTGCTCCTGCACAGAAGGCTTTTTGTTCATTCTTTTGGTCTCCAAGCTGGTGCAGGATGGTCTGGTGGATGGAGCACTGGGTGGATAAGGAACTGGCTTGAGGGCTGCACCCAGAGAGAGGCTGTCAATGGTCCATGGCCAAGTGCAGGCCAGGGACAAGTGGAGTCCCTCAGGGATCAGCACTGGGACCAGTCTTGTTTAACATCTCTGTTGGTGCCATGGACAGTGGCACTGAGGCAGCCTCAGCACCAAGCTGTGTGGTGTGGCTGACAGCTGGAGGGAAGGATCCATCCAGAGGGACCTGGGCAGGCTGCAGAGCTGGGCCCAAGCCACCCTCATGAGGTTCAACAAGGCCAAGTGCAAGGTCCTGCAGCTGGGTCAGGACAATCCCAGGCACTGATACAGGCTGGGCAGAGAGCAGCCCTCAAGAAAAGGCCTTGGGGGTGCTGGGGGAGGAGAAGCTCAACAGGAGTCAGCAGTCAGCACTTGCAGCCCAGAGAGCCAAGCAGAGCCTGGGCTGCAGCAAGGGAAGTGTGGCCAGCAGGGCCAGGGAGGGGATTCTGCCCCTCTGCTCCACTCTGCTGAGACCACAGCTGGAGCTCTGTGTCCAGTTCTGGAGCCTCTGTGCCAGGAAGGATCTGGAGGTGCTGGAAGGGGTCCAGAGAAGGGCCACGAGGGTGAGCAGAGGGCTGGAGCTGCTCTGCTGTGAGCACAGACTGAGGGAGCTGGGGCTGTTCAGTCTGGAGAGAAGGCTCCCAGGAGACCTTCTTGTGGCCTTCCAGTATCTGAAGGGGGCTCCAAGGAAGCTGGGGAGGGACTTTTGAGGGTGTCAGGGAGTGATAGGACTGGGGGGGATGGAGCAAAACTAGAAGTGGGTAGATTCAGGCTGGATGTTAGGAAGAAGTAACCCCCAGTGCAGGACTCCCATTGTGTGAATCCTGCCCCCCTGTTTCTCAATGGCTACTACATCAGAGTTTTCCTGGTGAGCCAAGGCTTCCAGTTCCTCTTGTTTGTTACCCACACTGTGTGTCTTGGTGTGCCTGCACTTCAGCTGGGCTGCTGCTTTCTCAGCTGACTCTAGTCTGTGTCCCTCTCTCTCCTCTCCAGAGAGACTGGTTTCCTCACCCACCCCCTTCAAACCCAGTTTAAAGCCCTGCCAACTCCAGTGCTAGAGCCCTCTTGCCCTTTCTAGACAGATTCAGCCCATCCAGGTCCAGCAGGTCAGGTGTGGTGGCCAAAGAGCCCAAAATTCCCCTGCTGGCACCATCCCTTGAGCCAATTGTTGATGGCATGGGTTCTCCTGCTCCTCTCAGTGTACCCCCCTGCCACTGAGGGAACTGAGCAGAACACCTCTTGAGCTCCTGCACCATCAATCAGTTGTCTGAGGGCCTTGAATTCCCTTTTGATCTTGTTCAGCCATAGGCCCGAGGTGGAGTTGGCAATCTGTGGTGTCCTGCCTGCTGCCAGATGCCAGCCCTTGCCTCCAGTTGCTTCAGACCAGGGCTTCCTACAAATCCATCCTGTTCCTGCTCCACTGCTCTCCCACCTTTGGTTCCTGCAGCTGTGCTCAGGAAGATGCTCTCACACTCCCAGCAGCTGTAATTGCCACATCCTAGTCCCCTCTGGGTGATAAGGTTGCAGGGTGCTGAGAGCTCCCCCAGCACCTTTAGGAGCTCTCTTGCTGCAGGGAGCTGTGGCAGCTCACAGCAGCTCTTCTGCAGACCCCATCCCACCCACACTCCCTGTCCCTGGTGGCATCCCCCTGTGAGGCCACTGCTGAACCTGGAGCAAAACTGTCAGCCTAGGCCTGGCTTAGCAAAAGAGAGGTTTTGCTGCCCCTCCCTTCTCCTGGGGATGTCTGAATGCCTAGATGCCCACTCAAGCCTGCCCAGGTGCCAGACATCTCAGTACCGAGCTCAGCCCTGAGGCTCATCAGCATCCTCCCCACTGACCCTCCCATTTCTCTGCTCTGCTGCCCAGTCTGAAAGGAGTCTTCAGGGCTGTCCAACTGGGCTGGGATGGCAAGAAAACAGACAGAGAGCACTGTGGCCATGAGCTGCTGGAGCTTTGAGACACTTCAGTGAGACTCCTCCCTCCCTGAGGCTGCTGCAAGGATGCAGCTGGGCTGGAAAGGGCTCTGCTCTCCTGGCCAGGGGCTGCCTCTTGCCTCTTTGCTGCCTCTTGAAGCAAAGGCACTCAGTCAAGCAGCCCTTCTACATCTCAGGCTCTGTGAGGGCTTCACCCTGCTGCAGACACAGCTGAACATTTCCCATCAGAAAGGTTTTCAGCCAGAGCTGATCTGCATCAACTCAGAAAGCAGCCTCTGTCGTGGGGGAGGGGGGAAACTCCAGCATCTCATTAAGAAAATTAGCCTGGAAAAACCCCAACCCAAGCAATGAGAGGAATCTCGGGGGGGGGCTGTTGATAAACACCCTGGCAGAAAGAAAAACTCTTCAGCAGAAGCCTTTGCTGTGAGCCTGTGTCAGAGCTCCAGTGAAGGCAGAGCTGCCAGCTCGGGGCTGCAGGGCTGGCAGGGCACAGGGCAAGCACTAATAGATTTGTTCCCTTCCTTTGTTTGCCTGAAGAGCCCCGGGGCTGTCCTGGAGGCAGAGGATGCACAGAGCTAACACAGAGCTTCATTAGTGTCCTTGCTCATTAACCCAGACCTCTGTGCCACTGATGTGGCTTCTGTGATTTGTGTCAGCGGTGCAGGGAGTGTGGAGCAGCCCAGCTGCACCCCCAGCCCTCGCTGGCAAAGCTGTGGCCACACAGACTCAGAGAGGGTTTGGGTTGGGAAGACTCTAGGATCATCCAGGCCAACATCAACCCAACCCCACCAAAGCCTGGCCCCAGGTGCCATGGCCACAGGTTCCATGAACACCTCCAGCGCTGGGGACTCCACCACCTCCCTGGGCAGCCTGTGCCAGTCCCTGACCACTCTTGCAGCAAACAAATTTTCCCTGCTCTCCAACCTAAGCCTCCCCTGGCACAATTTCAGGCTATTTCCTCTCCCTCTATCACCTGAGACTAAGGAGAAGAGCTCAACCCCCAGCTCACTGCAGCCTCCTCTCAGGGAGCTGTAGAGAGCAATGAGGTCTCCCTCAGCCTTCTCTTCTCCAGGCTGAACACCCCCAGGTCTCTCAGCTGCTCCTCCCCAGCCCTGTTCTGCAGACCCTTCCCCAGCTTGGTTGCCCTTCCCTGGACCTGCTCCATCCCTCAATGTCCTTCTGGGAGTGAGGAGCCCAGGACTGAACCCAGGATTCAAGTGTGGCCTCACCAGTGCTGAGCACATCCTGAAGGACAGCTCCTGCCCCCCTCCAGAGGCTCAGTGCCCCTCTCTGATCCCTGGCACCACCTGTCCTGGGGCTGTGCTTACTGATGGAGATGTGGATGCCCCTGCCCCAGGTCTGATGCTAGTGGTGGGGGTTTGGTGCTGGGATGAGCAGCTAGAGAGCTGAGAATTAGACTGGGGACAGAGGTCAGGGCTCTCTGGGTTTAGGACACACAGCAGCAGATGTCACTTCTTTGCTCCTGCCAGGCAAAGCCCTCAATCTGCCCCCCCCTGCCAGAAGAAACCAATGCTCCTAATCAGCAGTGTCTGTTTGCAGGGCTAAGTGGGGATCAGGCTGTCTGAGGCCCTCCTCTCTTTCCTGAAGAGCTTCTGGTTATTTAAAGAAGTCTAATTTGCTGTCCTCATTACCAGCTCCTGGGGCTGGAGCTGCTCAGTGTTCCAGAGCTCTCCTCCCTCAGGTGGTGTCTTCAGAGCCGAGGCCAAGGCTCCCTGGGCCCGTGGCCATGGCACAGAAGGGATTCCTCTGGGCTGGCTGTTCACCTGCCTAGGGTCAGGCCAGGCAGCCCTGGACACCTTTCCCCATGGATCTGTTGCGTCCCTGAGCTGTCACCCCAAGGAAAGGAAGATGAAGGGCTGGCTCTGCCTGTGCTGCAGGGAGACTTGGAGCCACTCTACCCTGAGTCCCCACTGACTCCAAATCTCCCTGCTGGGATCTGTGCCCACATGGCTGAGTGATGCTGCTGGGATGCTCCTGGGAAGCTGAGGCTTTCCTGCTGCTTTTTCCTGGTCCCTCTGCACTGGCTCTCAACAGCTTTGTCTCCATGAGGAGCTGCTGGCTCCCAAAGCTAAGCACCCAGGTCCTGACCATCTCCCCTCTCCAGGCACAGTCTTGCAGCTGAGAATGGAAAAACCTTCTGGAGATGTCCTGCAAAGTGCAAGGAGCTCTTTTTTTTTTTTGCTGAGTCCTCTGCAGCAGCCCCTCCTCAGGGCACAGAATTTGTCAGCAAAGAAGTGGCTCAGGACTGACACCTCCTGCACCTGGCTGCAGGCCTGGCTTCACTTTCCAGGGCTGAGAACTTCAGAGGCAAGTCCTGGTTATTGGCTTTGGGTGGATTGCCTTAATCCCCCTCTGTGCTGCCCAGGGCAGAGAGGGCAGAGGTTCAGGGGATGAGGGGTTCTGTCTGTTCTGCTAGAGGCTGATGTGGACACTGGAGAGGTGCTGTGGTGCTGTGCTGCCCCAGGATGCTGTCCCTGCTGTGCACTCAGGAGATGGTGGTGAGATTCTGGGGGCTCACAGCCCCACAGCCCATTCCTCCTTGTCCCTTCATTCCACACCATCAGGGGCAGGCTGTGCTGCAGTGACAGAGTCCCCTCTTCAGCCCTGCTCAGTGGGAAGTGCTTCCCTGCTTCCACAGCAGGACAGCACAAGTGGGCACTGCACTTGGCAAAGGAAGGTTGGTGTTCCAGCAAGACCCTTCTCATGCTGACTTGGAGGACTTCTGCCAGGAAGGCTGTGCCTGTGCCTTCAGTGGGCAGCACAGAGAAAGGACACATCAGTGCTGGCAGCTGCCCTGCTCTGAGTGAGAGGTGGACTGCAGACCCTCAGAGGTCCCTCCCCATCAATGCAAATACAGATTCACAGAGACAGAGAATTGTTTCAGTTGGAAAAGACCTCTAAGGTCATCCAGTCCAACCATCAACTCTGCCCTCATGACACCCCCCTGGAGATCTGCCCCCAGAAAAAGGACCTGGAACTGTTGGAGAGATCCAGAGGAGGCCACAAAGATGAGCAGAGGGCTGGGGAACCTCCCCTGTGGGGGCAGGCTGGGGGAGCTGGGGCTGTCCAGCCTGGAGGAGGCTCCAGGGAGACCTCAGAGCTGCATTTCAATATCTGCAGGGGGCCTACAGGAAGGCTGGGGAGGGACTCTGGGCAAGGGCTGGGAGTGCCAGGATGAGGGACAGTGGCTTTGAGCTGGGAGAGGGGAGATTGAGACTGGAGATGGGGAAGACCATCCCTGCCATCCTCATCCCAGTGGATGAAGTCTTCCTGGAGCACCCCCTGCCTCTGCAGATCCCTGGTTGGTGAGGGGTGCTGGGGGGGGCTTTGAAAGCTTTTGCAGAACAAGAAATTTGGAAGAAATTGTTGAGAGAGAGGCTGGGGAGAGACTGGCACAGGCTGCCCAGGGAGGCTGGGGATGTCCCCTCCCTGGAGGTGTTCCAGGCCAGGCTGGATGAGGCCCTGAGCAAGCTGTGCTGGTGGGAGGTGTCCCTGCCCATGGCAGGGGGCTGGCACTGGATGAGCTTTGAGGTCCCTTCCAACCCAAACCATTCTGTGTCTCTGATTCAGTGCTGAGGGAAGAGCAGTTGGATGTCCAGCACCTCCCAGCTCACCTCCCAGGAGCTCCTTTCCTGCAGTAAGCAAGAAAAAGAAATAGCACAGGAAAAATAAAGTTCTGGGGTGTGCAGCACTGTTCCCTCCCTCCAAGGAGCCTCTGCCAGGGGCCACACTCAGCAGTGAACCCAAACCCACCAGGGCTGGGGAGGGACTCAGGGATGTAGGGAGGGACTCAGGGATGTGGGGAGGGACTCAGGGATGTGGAGGGACTCAGGGATGTGGAGGGACTCAGGGATGTGGGGAGGGACTCAGGGATGTAGGGAGGGACTCAGGGATGTGGGGAGGGACTCAGGGATGTAGGGAGGGACTCAGGGGTAGGGAGGGACTCAGGGATGTGGGGAGGGACTCAGGGATGTAGGGAGGGACTCAGGGGTAGGGAGGGACTCAGGGATGTGGGGAGGGACTCAGGGATGTGGGGAGGGACTCAGGGGTAGGGAGGGACTCAGGGATGTAGGGAGGGATTCAGGGATGTAGAGAGGGACTCAGGGATGTAGGGAGGGACTCAGGGATAGGGAGGGACTCAGGGATGTAGGGAGGGACTCAGGGATGTAGGGAGGGACTCAGGGATAGGGAGGGACTCAGGGATGTGGGGAGGGACTCAGGGATGTGGGGAGGGACTCAGGGGTAGGGAGGGACTCAGGGATGTGGGGAGGGACTCAGGGATGTGGGGAGGGACTCAGGGGTAGGGAGGGACTCAGGGATGTAGAGAGGGACTCAGGGATGTAGGGAGGGACTCAGGGATAGGGAGGGACTCAGGGATGTGGGGAGGGACTCAGGGATGTGGGGAGGGACTCAGGGATGTAGGGAGGGACTCAGGGATAGGGAGGGACTCAGGGATGTAGGGAGGGACTCAGGGATGTAGAGAGGGACTCAGGGATAGGAGGGACTCAGGGATGTGGGGAGGGACTCAGGGATGTGGGGGGGGACTCAGGGATGTGGGGAGATTCAGCTGTGGAGTGACTCAGGGTTGTGGAGCCCCCAGCCCCTACCTCACACCCTGCAAGGGTTTGGCTGTGGGTGGTGGTCGGAGGCTGCATCCAGAGCTGGTCCTGCTGGCTGGCAGGAGGCAGCAGAAGCAGCTCCTCTGGTCTCCCTCCTCCAGGAGTTTTCCCTCTCCCTGGGTGTAAATGATTAATGAGGGAGCTGGTGGAAGGCAGCTGCTCTGTTGCCACAGTAACTGAGGCGAGTGGCAGGCAGGGCCTGTGCACAGGCTGAGTGCTGCAGTGAGGAGCTGCCTGCTGCCTCTTGCAGTTATTTTAGCCCTCACAAGGCTCTGGTTAATTATTAACACCAGAAGGTCCTGACCTGGGGGAATATTTCTAAGTGAGGATAAGTTCCTAATGAATCCCTTTCAATTTTCTCTCCCTGGATGCCATTATCATTTTATCTCCCTAAAATCTCCTCTTGTCTCACTTCCCACTCCAGTAACCTAGCCCCAGCTTTAATTTTTCAAGAGGGGAAGAATGCAGCAGGCAA
The DNA here is from genome assembly GCF_014839835.1 of Dryobates pubescens. Classification (NCBI taxonomy): domain Eukaryota; kingdom Metazoa; phylum Chordata; class Aves; order Piciformes; family Picidae; genus Dryobates; species Dryobates pubescens. The sequence goes on along the minus strand of NC_071631.1, from coordinate 7,825,390 downwards.
AGTGAGCTTGGGGCTGGCTCCTGGCCCCCCACCTGCCCTGGCACTTCCCTGCTTTAGCACCTGCTGCTTGCCTCTGCTTCTGGGGGTCAGGCGGAGATCCCAGCCCAGCCAGCCTGCACCACAGCCTGTGCCAGTGTCCAGGCAGGCAGTGGCTGGGGTGAGAGCAGCACTGCTGCCCTGGGACACCTGTCACAGCCTGGGGATGGCTGTCACCACCTGGATGCCAGCAAAGGCTCTGCAGTCCCAGCACAAGGAACTGCCTTTTGCTTCCCCCCCCCCCGAAGTGCCTCTGCCCAGTGCTGGGAGCGAAGCAGAGGGGTGGGATCCAGCTGGAGGGCTTGCATCCATCTGGAAGAGCTTAAAGGGGAATAAAAAGAGCTGCCCCTGCCCCTGTCCTCTGCTGCTAAAAGCAAGAGGCAGGGCTGAGCCTCACTGCTCTGCTGTGCCAGCAGGTGCCAGGGAAAGGAACTTCCCACATCCAAGTGACAAATCCAGACCTCACTTCCTTCCAAAGAGGAGGAGGCCTTCCCCCATGCAGCCTCCCTCTCTGCTGTCCTGTGGTGGGCAGGGCTGGCAGCTGCCCTGGGCTTGGGCTGGCTGTGCCCAGGGAGCAGCACCAAACACCTCTGGCACGGCAGCTCACAGCTGGAGCTGCTCCCCTGCCTGGATCTGGTACTGCAGAGCTGCTGAGGTCCAGTGGAGCTTCTGTGCTATAGACAGGGACACTGAGGCACAGTCAGGGACACCTAGACACAGACAGGGACACTGAGGCACAGTCAGGGACACTGAGGCACAGTCAGGGACACCTAGACACAGACAGGGACACTGAGGCACAGTCAGGGACACTGAGGCACAGTCAGGGACACCTAGACACAGACAGGGACACTGAGGCACAGTCAGGGACACCTAGACACAGACAGGGACACTGAGGCACAGACAGGGACACTGAGGCACAGGGACACTGAGCCACAGATAGGACACTGAGGCACAGATAGGGACACTGAGGCACAGACAGGGACACTGAGGCACAGAATGGGACTCTGAGGCACAGAATGGGACTCTGAGGCACAGATAGGGACACTGAGGCACAGTCAGGGACACTGAGGCACAGTCAGGGATCCTGCTTCTTTCTCAGGGCCACATAAGAATATTAGGAACAATTCTCTGCTGCAGGAGTGGTCAGGGACTGGCACAGGCTGCCCAGGGAGGTGGTGGAGTCCCCATCCCTGCAGGTGTTCCAGAAACCTGTGGCCATGGCACCTGGGGCCAGGGTTTGGTGGCCATGGTGGGGGTGGGTGATGCTTGGGTTTGATGACCTTTGAGGGCCTTTCCAGCCCAAACTGTTCTATGATTCTAAGAAGGGTGCCCAAGGGCAGGGACCTCTTCCTTCCCATCAGAGTCACCACGATGCAAATGAGAAGTCACATCCCTGGGAAGTCAGCAGAAACCTTCCTCCCTTCCCACACCTCCACACTCATCACTGACCCTCAAAGCTGACACCTGGCCGTTCCCTGCCTCATCCCCTTCATCTCCTCCCTCCTCCTGCTCTGTACCTGCCCTCACCCCCAGGCTGCTCCAGGGGTCTGCTCCTCAGCAAGCCCTCTCCAAGCCTGGTAGACCCAGCTGGACAGAAGGCAGAGCTCCTGTGCCTCCCCTCCCTCCAGCATGTGCTCCCCTCCCTGCTCTTCATGTGCTCACAAACCACCTTGGTGCCTCCAGCTGATGCTGCTCTCTGCAGCAGTGCTCACTTTGGGCTCCCAAATGCTTAAATGAGGAGAAACTGAAGGGCATCTTGGCTGGTCACAAAGGGAGGGATCTGGGAGTCCTGCCAGCAGCAGAGGGGCTGATAGGATGCTGGGCTTCTGCCTTGCATAGTGTTCAGGAACAGACAGGCTCAGGAGCTCCTGATTTATTTAGCACACAACCCCCAGTGCTGGCCACCCTTCTCCCCAGGACACTGCTTCTGGGCTGCAGGAGGGCTGCAGGAGCAGGAGAGACCAAGGCTGGGGAGGTGGAAGCTGTAAGGGGAGCAGTGGCTCACAGCACAGTGTCTGCCCTGCTCAGACATTAGGGAAGCCACAGTGCCTGATGAGCTCTGCTGGAAAGCCCTTTCTGAGGGTGCTGGGCACCACAAAGCTGCCACATGGCACAGGGCTGTGTGCTCAACAGCTGAGCAAGGCCCTCATCCAGCTGGGGACACAGCCCTGTGCTTGCTGCTGCTGGGGGACACCTGAGCTGAGAAGAGATGGCAGCAGGGCAAGGGTGCCAGTGGGGCAAGCAGCTGCCCAGGGAGCCACAGAACCATGGAAGGGGCTGGCCTGGAAGGGACTTCCTAAGCTCATCCAGGCCAACCCCCTGCACTCAGCAGGGACATCCTCCACTGGATCAGGCTGCCCAGAGCCCTGTCCAGCCTCACCTTGAATATCTCCAGGGATGGGATCTCAGCCACCTCCCTGGCAACCTGTTCCAGTGCTCCACTTCCCTCCTGGTGCAGAACTTGTTCCTCACATCCCATCTCCATCTGCTCTGCTCTAGTTTGAAGCCATTGCCCCCTGTCAAGGAGGGAGGTTAGATCCTGCAGCAGCAGGCAGCCACCTGCAGCCTTCTGGCCATGCTGTGCTCTCAGAACCATGCTCCTGGCCAGCAGCCACCAATGTGCCCGGGGCCTGCAGCCCTGCAGGCACTAAGCCTTTCCCTCAGGACTGCAAGGACACCAGATCTGCTCACATGGCCCCAGCTCCTCCAGGTGACAGTGGTCAGGAGGTGCAAGAGCCCTGTGGCAGCAGGTGCAGGACATTTCCTTTTATGTTAAGCCTCAATCCAGTCTCTGAAGATCAGCTTAAATGAGACTGACTTAAGCCCTGGCCACCCCGACTCTAGTTCTCATTGCTGCTGGCACAGCAGGGCCTTCCCCACCTGCACTGAAAGTTTCACTTCCTCTTATCAACCTTCCTAAACTCTTGTCCTCAAAGATGAAGTCAAGTCCTGCAGGAGGAGGGATTGTTAGTGGGTTCCAGGGAGCTGCAGAAGGTCAGAATCAAGACCAAGTGCAGTGGGAGCAGGCAGAGAAAATGCAAGGCATGACTCTGCTGGCAGTGGGGGGAAAGGTGGCTTGGAAAGACACCCACAGAGGAGGCATCAGAGGATCTATTTTAAACCCTAACCCCCTGTTCCTCACTGCTGCTTGCCAAGCTGGCCTCAGCCAGCAGCACAGGATGTACAGACTGCCTCTGGCAGGCAGGTGGAGCAGCCTCAGACACCAGGCTGAAGGACATCTCCACTGCCTCAGCTCCTGCACCGTTTCCAGGCTGGGAGAAGCATGGATGGACCTCCTGGACCCAGGGCTTGTCCCAGCTCAGCAGGCTCCAGCTGCACAGCCTCCTGCCCAAGTGTCTCTTGCACCACAGGAGCTCCATCTGCAGAAAGCAGAGGCTGCTCTCCACAGCTGCTGCAGCTGCATCTCCCCAGTGCCTGGGGTGCCTCCAGGCACCACTTTGTCCTGTCTGGTAGGCTAACAGCTCAGAGAGGCACAGGAGCAGCTCCTCCTCTGCACCGCAGCCCTGGACACCAAGCTGTGTGGTGCTGGGCTCACTTGAGGGCAGGGATAGCATCCAGAAGGATCCTGACAGGCTGCAGAAGTGGCCAGTGCCAACTACAGGAGGTTGAACAAGTCACAGGGCAAGGCCCTGCAGCTAGGTCAGGGCAGCCCCAGGCACAAATCCAGGCTGGGTGCAGAGTGGGCTGAGAGCAGCCCTGAAGAAAGAGCCTTGGGGGTGTCAGGTGCTGAGCAGCTTCCCAGGAGCCAGCAATGCCCTCCTGCAGCCCAAAGGCAGCTGTGTGCTGGGCTGCAGCCAGAGCAGGGTGGGCAGCAGGGCAGCAGAGGGGATTCTGCCCCTGGACTCTGCTCAGACCTCACCTCCAATCCTGCTTCCAGTTCTGGGGTCCTCAGCAGAAGGACACAGAGCTGTGGAGTGAGTCCAGAGGATGCCACAAAGATGCTCCAAGGGCTGGAGCAGCTCTGCTGTGAGGCCAGGCTGAGGGAGCTGGGGCTGTGCAGCCTGGAGAGAAGGCTCCAGGGAGGGCTTAGAGCAGCCTTCTAGTACCTGAAGGGCTACAAGAGAGCTGGGGAGGGACTCTTGCCAAGGGCTGGGAGTGCCAGGATGAGGAACAATGGCATTGAGCTGGGAGAGGGGAGACTGAGAGTGGAGATGGGGAAGAAATCTTTAGAGTGAGGCTGGGGAGGCACTGGCACAGGTTGCCCAGGGAGGCTGTGGCTGCCTCCTCCCTGGAGGTGTTCCAGGCCAGGCTGGATGAGGCCTTGAGCAGCCTGGGCTGGTGGGAGGTGTCCCTGCAGGGGCTTGGAACTGGATGATCCTTGAGATCTCTTCCAGCCCAAACCACTCTGTGGTCCTATGGTTCTGTACCATTAGGAGGGAGGAACTGGAGGTGACCACTGCAAGGGGCAGGGGCTGCTGTGTTGGCTATGCCAAGTGTCTGCCAAAGCTCTTGGAGCTCAGAGCAACCTTCTGCAGCCACTTCCTCGCTGACCAGCAGTGAGGATTCATCGAGGGACCTCTTGCCAAGCACTGCTCTGAGCATGGCAGAGCAAAGTACTGCAGCATGGAAGAGCTGAGGGACAGCACAGCACCTCCAGGCACTAGCAGAGAGAGAGAAGGGGTGAAGGAAGGAGTCAGGGAGTTATCAGTGTCCCCAGCCTGGCTGGGGAGAGGGCATGAAAGGCTCCCAGACTGGCATGACTCTGCCCTTGGCCCCTTTCCCTGGTGCTGGAATTCGGGGCATGTGGTGTGTTAGCACTGCAGAGCCTGGAATGAAAACAGGAAATGGAGAGAGGCTGCAGGCAGGCACCCAGCAGGCTGCAGACAGCCCTGCAGAGCTCTGGGAGAGGAGGACAAGAGTTGTTTGTGTTGCAAAACTCTGCTCTTCTGGAGGGCTTCCTGCCGGTGCCACGCTGCCCATCTCTGCCAGCTCCAGGGGTGCTGCCTGCCAGGGGCAGCCCCTTGCTGTGGTGGTAGAGATGCAGGGCTGGGATTCCTCCAGGGGGGTCAGGAGTACAGCCACAGCTCCTCTAGCTCACCAGCAGCTGAGAAAGGGGCAGAAATCTCCTCCACTTCACCCAAGTCAGCAGCTAGGAGATGTTCCTCTCTGTCTGGGCTTGTATAAAGCCTTTGACCCTGTCCCACAGGACATCCTGGTCACCAGCCTGGGAGAGCATGGACCTGAGGGGTGGCCACTGGCTGGGTAAGGAATTGGCTGCAAGGCTGCACTCTGAGAGCTGTGGTCAGTGGCTCAGTGCCCACCTGCAGCCCAGGGACCAGTGGTGACCCTCAGGGGCTGGGGAGCAGTGCTGGGTAACATCTTTGCCAGTGCCATGGACACTGGGGTTGAGGCATCCTCAGCAGGGCTGTGGATGACACCAAGCTGTGTGGTGTGGCTGCCACACTGGAGGGAAGGATCCATCCAGAGGGACCTGGGCAGGCTGCAGAGCTGGGCCCAAGGCAACCGCATGAAGGCTGAACAAGGACAAGGGCAGCTGGGTCAGGGCAATGCCCAGCACAAACCCAAGCTGGGTGGAGAATAGCTCAAGAGCAGCCTGGAGGAGAAGGCCTTGGGGGGGCCACACAGCATCACAGAACGTTAGAGGTTGGAAGGGACCTCCAGAGATCATCCAGTCCAACCCCCCTGCCAGAGCAGGTCACCCAGGGCAGTCTGCACAGGAGGCATCCAGGTGGGTTTGGAATGTGTCCAGAGGAGACTCCAGAGCCTCTCTGGGCAGCCTGCTCCAGGGCTCTGTCACCCTCACACCAAACAAGTTTCTCCTCATGTTGAGCTGACATCTTCTATGGTCAAGCTTGAACCTGTTGTTCCTTGTCTTATTACTGCATGCCACCCAGAAGAGCTTGGGCCTCTCCACTTGCCCCCAACCCCTCAGATATTGATAGACATTGATGAGATCTCTTCTCAGCTTTCTCCTCTCCAGGCTGAGCACCCCCAGCTCCCTCAGCCTGCCCCCACAGCAGAGGTTCTCCAGCCCTCTGACCATCCTTGTGGCCTCCTCTGGACCTGCTCCATCAGCTCCAGGTCCTTCCTATACTGTGGGCTCCAGACCTGCACACAGCACTGCAGGTGAGGTCTCACCACAGCAAAGTGGCAGAACCACCTCTCTGGCTCTGCTGGCAATGCTGTTCTGGATGCAGCCCAGGCTGCCCTTGGCCTTCTGTGCTGCAAGCTCACCCTGCCTGCTCCTGTTCAGCTTCTCCTCCATCAGCACCCCCAAGTCCTTTTCCTCAGGGCTGCTTTCCATCACCTCCTCCCCCAGCCTGTACTGACAGTGAGGGTTGTTGAAGGATGCAAATGCTGACCCAAGGCACTGTGTCACCCAGGGGATGTTGTTCTGTTTGTCCTGGCAGCTTCACCTCATGGCGGCTCCCCTCCCTGCCCTTCTCCTGCTGCACCAAGCGCTGGGGATGCAGCCCTGTGGGTTCCTGTGCTTGTTCCTCAGCTTCCACCCTGTGCACTGGGCTCCACAAACACACTGCAAGGAGGGGAGGATCCTGCCAAAACCTGGGGTTAAGAGGCAGGAATTGAGAAACAGAGAGAAGGCAAAACACGAGGCTCCAGAGCCAGCACTCAGAGGGCATTTCAGGCATTCCTGGGATTGCTCAGCCCCTGCCGCAGCTTCCCATGGCAGGAGCTGAAGCTCTTTGTGGCTTTCTCGGCAGGGAAGTTGCATGGAGATAAAGTCAGCAGCACGTGGAGAGCCCCAGGAATGCCAAGCAGTCATTGACATCTGATTCAGAGGTCATTCATCTGGGTGAAAAGAGAGAGCAGAGGGCTGCCTGCTGGCATCGCTGAGCCCTGCGCTGCCAGGGACCTGCCGGGGGGGCACCACGCTGCCAGCCCCTGAGGGGAGCCACGGAGGGCAAGGGAGCTCTCACTGTGCTTAATGAAACCCAGGCAGTCAACAATGATGCCTGTGGAGGTGCAACCACAACCTGCCAAGCTAAGAGCTGTGCCCTGGGTTTCTCTTTCCAAACAAGGCCACTTCCCAGGGGTGCTGCACGGAGGGCTCTGACTGCAGACTGGCTGTTGACAAGCTGGGAGAGAATCACAGAGGCCCAGAATGGTCTGGCTTGGAGGGGACCTCCAGAGCTCATCCAGTCCAACCCCCTGCAGTCAGGTTGCACAGAACCCTGCTGAGCCTCACCTTGACTATCTCCAGGGATGGAGCCTCAACCACCTCCCTGGGCAACCTGCTGCAGTGTCCCAGCAGCTCCTGGTGCAGAACTTGTTCCTCACGTCCAGTCTCAACCTGCTCTGCTCTAGTTTGAAGCCATTGCCTCTCATCCTGTCCCTGCAGGCCTTTGGGAACAGTCTGATTGCTGGGGCTGCCCAGTCCTTAGGAAACCACATCCACAGAACCCCAGCATGGTGGGGTTGGAAGGGACCCCTGGAGATCATTGTTTCCAACCCCCCTGCCAGAGAAGGTTCACCTTGAGCAGGCTGCACAGGACTGCACCCAGGCAGGTTTTGAATGGCTCCAGAGATGGAGACTCCACAACACCTCTGGGTCCATTCCAGCACTCCACCACCCTCAACATTAAGAAGTTCCTCCTCATGTTCAGAAGAACTTCTGATGCTCAGTCTGTGCCCAGTGCCCCTTGTGCTGTCCCTGGGCACCACTGAACCAATCCTGGTCCCATTCTCCTGACCCCCACCCTTGAAGTATTGATCAGCATTGATCAGATCCCCCTCAGGCTGCTCTGCTCCAGACCAGAGCCCCAATTCTCTCAGTCTCTCTGGACCCCATGGGGGCAGATGTGGACACTGACACCAGCCAGGCATGCCAGAGCAGAGCCTTCAGCACCCAGCAGCTGCACCCTTGCTGCTTAAGGCCTTTCAGCACCCCTGGAGGAGGCTTTCAGGGTCAAAGATGGTTTCAGGCTCTAGCAAGGGCAGGTGGACACGTGGGAAGGAGTCCTTTATGGTTGGCTTTTCTAGCTCCACTGACCAGGGGTCAGTGCTCTGTGTAGGCTCAGCCTCTCACTCAGTGCTTCACAGAGCACCTACACTTGGGTTTGTAAAGCTCTGAGTCCATCCCCCATGCCTCCATTCAGAGATGCTGGGATGCCCCTCAGGCTGTGTTGGTGCTGCTGGGAGCTGCAGGGATGTGAACTGGGATCATTGCTTAAACCATCACCAGTCAGGTCTGGTACTCATCAGATGATTGAGGCCTTGAGCAACCTGCTCTAGTGAGAGGTGTCCTTGCCCATGGCAGGGGGGTTGGAGCTGGATGAGCTTTAAGGTTCCCTCCACCCTGAGCCATTCTCTGGTTCTGTGACTCCCAGAAAGTATCTAACCACCATTTGTTTCATCAGCTCAGCAGTTCAGCTTCCAGTGCCCCTGCTCCCTGAGCTGGCCATGCAGCCTGCCAGCCCATGGAACAGAGAACAAGCCAGCAGCAGCCCCCCCAGTTCCTCAGGTCTCCTTTTTTACCCTGAGGGTCACACTCCCAGCCCCTTTCCTCCAGGCCATGGCAGACTGCTGCTTGCAGACTTCCAGCAGCTGAAGGGTGTTGGCCCTGGCCAGGCTGGTCATGCTGCATAGTAATGCTGCTGAGCACCTGGCCAGAGACCTGCACCAGCTAATCACATCCCCCCCGATCAAGGGGAGGGAGACAAGGGCCCTGATTTGCCTTGTCAGGCCTGGATGTGATGTGTGGCTGATAGGAAGTGGCAGAGGCTGTGCCTCGGGGCTGCCCCAGGCAGTGATTTACATGGGCAGATAAAGCTGAGCTCCCCAGCACCAGCCTCTCCTAATGAAGCTCCAGGTGCCCTCCTCAGAGCCCCAGCAAGGCTGTAGCTAGGCAACAAAGACGACTCTCCCTCCACCAGGAAGCACTTAGATGAACACCTCCAAAGGCAAAGGATGCTGCTAATTAACCCATGGGGCAGCGCTCAGCTTTCTGCTCTGTAACATGGAATTGTGGAAGTGGTTGGGTTGGAAGAGCTCTCTGAGATCATCAAATCCAACATCAGCCCAACACCTCCATGGCCACCAAACCCTGGCCCCAGGTGCCATGGCCACAGGTTTCTGGAACACTCCAGGGATGGGGACTCCACCACCTCCCTGGGCAGCCTCTGCCCATCCCTGACCACTCTTGCAGCAAAGACATTTTCCCTCCTCTCCACCCTAACCCTCCCCTGGCACAGTTTCAGGCCATTGCCTCTCTTCCCATCATTTGATACCTGGGAGAAGAGCCCAACACTGACCTGGCTCCAGCTTCCTCTCAGTTTGCTGCAGAGAGCAATGAGGTCTCCCTCAGCCTCCTCTTCCCCAGGCTGAGCCACTCCAGCTCCCTCAGTTGCTCCTCCCCAGCCCTGCTCTCCAGACCCTTCCCCACCTTGGTTGCCCTTCTCTGGACCTGCTCCAGCCCTCAATGTCCTTCTTGGAGTGAGGAGCCCAAACCTGAACCCATTGCCAAGGTGTGGCCTCACCAGATGACAACACCAAAGCAATTACAGTGGTCTGGAAAGGCCACAGGATCATGGAATGGGTTTGGTTGGCAAAGCTCTTTGAGCTCACCCAGCCCAACCATTCTTTAACTGCCAAGGCTGGGGCTAAGCCACAGCCCTCAGCACCACAGCTCTGCCTCCTGGAAACACCTCCAAGGATGGGGATCCAAACACCTCCCTGGGCAACCAGGCTTTGAGAGCCCTCTCAGTGAAGTCTCTTCTCATAGCCAACCTAAACCTCCTTTGGGCCAACTTGAGGCCATTCCTCCAATCCTAGAATCACAGGAAGCATCAGGCTGGAAAGAACCCTCAGAGGTCATCTTGTCCAACCCCACTGCAGTCAGCAGGGACACCTCCAGCCAGAGCAGGCTGCCCAGGGCCACATCAAGTTTGACCTGGAATGTCTGCAGGGATGAGGCTTCCACAGCCTCCCTGGGCAGCCTGTTCCAGTGTCTCCCCACCCTCACTCTAAAGAGATCTCCACTCTCAATCTCCCCTCTCCCAGCTCAAAGCCATTGTCCCTCATCCTGTCCCTCCCAGCTCTTGTCCAAAGTCCCTCCCCAGCTCTACTGGAGCCCCTTCAGGTCCTGGAAGGCTGCTCCAAGGTCCTCCCTGGAGCCTTCTCAGTAGTCAGTGTTTCCAAAATGAAGCTCCAGTCAGAAGTCACCAAAGGAAATCCTTCTGCTGGCAAAGTAAATGTTCTTGTTACTTTAATGCACACATTTCATGGCCTGTGTGCTGGGTACAAATGGGGCATTGCCCCTCGAGGTTCTGTTCACCCCAGTGGAGAAATTAACTACATCAATCTGTTCCTCACCCAGCCCCATCACAACACAGCAAAGCAACTGATTGACTGACCCTGACCTTGGCAGGGCTCTGGGGACAGGTTGGACTTGATGACCTTTGAGGTCTCTTCCAGCCTTGGTGATATTGTGATACTGTGAACTCCTCCAGGCTGTGGCTTGGGGCAAAGTCAAGCTGAGTTTGGCAGGTAGTGAGGCTCTGCTGGGGACTAAGAAAGTGACTCCTGCAGAATCAGAGCCTCACAGAGTGCTCTGGGTGGGATGGGACCTCCAGAGCTCATCCAGACCAACCCCTGCACTCAGCAGGGACATCCTCCACTAGATCAGGTTGCACAGAGCCCTGTCCAGCCTCACCTTGAGTATCTCCAGGGATGGAGCCTCAACCACCTCCCTGGGCAGCCTGTTGTAGTGTTCCCTCACCCTCCTGGTGCAGAACTTGTTCCTCACATCCAATCTCAATCTGCTCTGCTCTCATTTCAAACCATTGTCCCTGGTCCTCTCACTGAAGGCCTTTGGGAAGAGTCCCTCTGCAGCCTTCCTGCAGCCTCCTTCAGGTACTGGAGGCACCACCACGCTGTGGCTGTGTGCCTGAGGTTCAGCTGCATCCATTCTGTGATTCTATGATTCTGTGAGAGTCAGCAGCTCCAGGGGGGGGATTTGCCAAGGTGCCCACAGACCCCAGGAGCAGGGCTGCTGTGGGAGACATTCCACTTAGTCTGTCCTCAGATTTCTCCTGGCAAGGGCTCCTTGGAAACCCTACCGGTGAGGTTACTTCTGACTTGCAAGGTGACTTATTAAGGGCATCAGCAAGCTCCTTGCCCAGCCTCAGGGGAAAGCTCAAGCAGCCTTTCACTTCCTTGCACCTGGGAACCCCTCTCCAGTGCTCCCAGACCTGCAGCTGAGCAGGGCTGGATTCGGTGCTGGCTTTGGGAGGGGCAGCCTGGGGGCAGCTCGACACGATGGAAGCTTGTAGCTCTCTCTTTAATTGGAGGTGAATTTAATTTCAGTAATGAGCCTGGCACATTCCAGTTCCTGATTAGATTTGCACAGTGATTAACCCAGCAGATATTCACCTGGCAAACTGCCCAGCCCATTCCACTTGCAGTGGACTGAAACCACTTCTGCTGCTCTCACACTGGCAGGAAGGTTACCTGAAGGTCATTGTGGCAAGGGAGAGGTTTGCTGCTTGGCAAGGGCCTTTCCAGCTCCTCCTGGTGGATCCCATTCAGACTGAGAAGACCCTGTGGACCTCCCATTCAGACTGAGAAGACCTTGTGGGCCTCCCCTTTAGGTTGATGAGTAGACCCTGTGGATCTCAGTGTCACTTTCTGGTACTCCAGGAGCCAGAAGCAGCTTCTTAGAGGAGCTTCCCCAAGAGCTAGCAGGGTTTACCTGAGCCCCCAAGGGATGCTGAGCCTCTCACAGAATGTGCTGCCAATCTCTTCCATCTTCATGCCCTTCAGATGTGCAAGAAGCTTCCCCCTGCATCCTTGGCTCAAGGAACTGTGTCCTTGGCTGAAAACAGCTGCAGCTGGGGACGTGGGGATGACTCCAAGCATCTTCACGCCTCTGTAGTGATCTGATCTCCTGGCCACAGAGGAGAGCTGCATGGGTCAAGGGAGGTCCTCCACCCCATCTGCTCTGCCCTGGTGAGGCCATATCTGGAGTGTTGTGTCCAGTTCTGGGCTCCCCAGCTCAAGGAGGACAAGGAACTGCTGGTGAGGTTCCAGGAAAGGGCCTGGATGAAGATGCTGAGGGGCCTGGAACATCTCTGTGAGGAGGAAAGGCTGAGAGAATTGGGGCTTTGGTCTGGAGCAGAGCAGCCTGAGGGGATCTGATCAATGCTGATCAATACTTCCAGGGTGGGGGTCAGGAGGATGGGACCAGGCTTGGTTCAGTGGTGCCCAGGGACAGCACAAGGGGCACTGGGCACAGACTGAGCATCAGAAGTTCTTCTGAACATGAGGAAGAACTTCTGTAACTGAACCCTGGAGCAGGCTGGCAGAGAGGTGGTGGAGCCTCCATCTCTGGAGACATTCAAACCCCACCTGGATGTGCTCCTGTGTGCCCTGCCCTGGGTGACCCTGCCTTGGCCAGGGGGGTTGGGCTGGATGATCTCCAGAGGTCCCTCACCGTGCTGTGACTGTGCCTGAGGTACAGCTGCATGCATGCAAAGACTCTCATCCCCAGGACTGTCAGGGAAATGTCCTCTGATACCACTGAATTCACTCCCAGAAGAGAAATAAACCAGAAGCTAAGAGGGAAATTCCTCTCTGAGCTGCTCTGAGCTCCCTGTGCTTTCCCTGTGCCTGCTGAGGAGCTCCCACACCATGGCCCAGAGCAGGGCAAGCTGCCCAGCAGTGGACTCACTGCCCCTGTGCCTGGCAGGCAGCAGCTCCCCTGGGGAGGCAGTGAGGAGCACACAAACCGGCAGAGGCTTCCCTCTGTTGGCTTCCATTCACTGCTTGCTGGCTGTCCCCACTGTGATCATGGCTGTGTGGAAATGGCCTTCAACCTGCCCTCAAATCAAGCACAAAACCCCATAGCTGGCCTGGCAGGGACACTGGAGGGGGGTGTGGGTGGGGGGTCTGCTCCCTCTGCCCTCCCCCACACGTGGCTTGGCTTCTACTCACACTCATGAGAAATGAAGACATTTTTTAACTTCCCTCAGGGACTGTCCAAGAGGGAAACAAGAGAGGATCAAGAGATTAGCCTGTGCAGGTCATGTTCATCGTTTGGCTCTGCTGGGCCTTCACAGCATGGCCCAGATGCCTGGGAAGGTGTTTAATGTAAGCCAGGATGATCGACAGCTCTCCAGACAGGCTCTGAAGGCTGTCAGATCTCAGGTTATTGAGTGTCCCACTTACTGACAAATATATACAGCAGCTAAGTAGGGCACAGAGCTGCAGCTCACCCTGCCTGAGCTCAGATCGTTCTCCTGGAGTGGCTTTAGGATGAGCTCTGCACTGCTGATGGCACCAGCAGAGGATGCTGTGATTGCCAGACCCAGGCATGCTCCAGAAGCTACAATTCCCTGCCCTGCAAACAAGGTTCCCTTGGGAGAGAGGCAGTAAGCCAGGCAGGGACAGGACCAGGAGCAAGGGCTTCAAACTAGAGCAGAGCAGATGGAGATTGGATGTGAGGAACAAGTTCTGCACCAGGAGGCTGCTGGAACACTGCAACAGGTTGCCCAGGGAGGTGGTTGAGGCTCCATCCCTGGAGATATTCAAGGTGAGGCTGGACAGGGCTCTGATGTCCCTGCTGAGTGCAGGGGGTTGGACTGGATGAGCTTTGGAGGTCCCTTCCAACCCAGAGCATTCTGTGATTCAGACTTCAGCAGCTCCTCTTAATCCATGACCTTGGGCTGCAGGAACCTTGGGAAGGGACAGCAGGGGTGACAGCTGGCATGGGTCATGCCAGGCTGCCTTTGTCCCTCCTGGCCTCCAGGCACCTTGTGCTGGCTGAGGTTTGCTTTCCTTGGAGGATGGAGTTGGTCACCTGTGACTTCTGACTTGAGGAGCTGGCCCAGGAGACTCAGGGGAGCAGCAGTGTCTGGAGGTGGCATGAGGCTCTAGCAGCTACTGACCCAGGAATGCCAGGGGCAGGGAGGACCAGGAGGAGCCAGTAAGACCACAGCCACACCAGGAGCTTCTGTGGTGCTCTGGGAGTATTTCTCCACCACCTGAGCACAGGAACATCTCTGTTGGACAGAATCCCAGCATGGTGCAGTTGGAGACCTCCAGAGACCATCCAGTCCAACCCCCCTGCCAGAGCAGGGTCACCCAGGGCAGGGCACACAGAACACATCCAGAGGGGTCTTGAAAGGCTCCACAGAAGCAGACTCCACAGCCTCTCTGGGCAGCCTGCTCCAGGCCTCCAGCACCCTCACAACAAAGAACTTTCTCCTCATGTTCAGGTGGAACCTCCTGGGTTCCAGTTTGTGTCCATTGCCCCTTGGCTTATCCCAGGACACCACTGGCATGAGCCTGGCCCCTTCTTGCCCCCCACCCTTCAGCTGTCTGTAACCATTGCTCAGATCCCCTCTGGGGCTGCTCCTCTCCAGGCTAGGCAGCCCCAGGGCTCTCAGCCTGTCCTCCTCACACAGATCTTCCAGGCCCTTCAGCATCCTCACAGCCTCTGCTGGACTCTCTGCAGCAGTTCCCTGTCTCTCTTCAAGTGGGGAGCCCAGAACTGGACTCAATTCTCCAGATGTGGCCTCTCCAGGACAGAGAGCAGGGGGAGGAGAGCCTGCCTTGCCCTGCTGGCCACACTCCTCTGAATGCACCCTAGGAGCCCATTTGCCCTCTTGGCCACAGGGCACTTTGCTGCCCCGTGGTAACTCATTGTCCCCCAGCACTGCCAGGTCCTTCTTCATGGAGCTGCTTTCCAGCAGCTGTACTGCTGCATGGAGCTGTCCCTCCCCAGGAGCAGGACTCTGCCCTTATCCTTGTTGACCCCCAGGAGCTTCCCCTCTGCCCAGCCCCCCCCCCGCCTGCCCAGGTCTGGCTGAATGGCTGCACAGCCTCTGGGTCTCTCAGGCAGTGCTGCCAGCTTGGTACCATCAGCAGCATGCCCCTGCCCTGTGCCTGCAGCTGCCACAAGCTCTGGCTCCTGTCTCTAGCAAACCATTTGGTTGAGCAGTTGGAATCCCACGGTGGAAGAGAAGATCTCAGCAGCACCCCCTGGCTTTAGCCCTGTCCTCTGGGCCCAGTTTCACGGCTGGGAAGGCTGTGGTGAGGATGAGGAGCAGGTGTCAGCCCAGACTTTGGCTCTCATGCTGAGCAAAGGATTATTTTATTATAACTAATATCCTTATTTCTTCTTACTCTTAATTACTGGCTGAAGCTGAGTGCTTTAGGGACCCCACAGCCATGCCTCCATCAGTGCTGCAGATGATGCTGCACACTTGGAAAGGTTTTTTGTCAGGGCTCATCAGGCTTGGCAGATGTCTGGCTCCACAGGTGGCTGCCAATGTGCCAGGGACAGAGAACTCTTCTTGCAGGCTGAGCCTGTGCAGAATGGTTTGGTTTGCATCTCTCACCTCTTTCAGCCACGAATATTTGGTAGGAGAAGTCTTCCTTCCAGATACCCCCTTGTGAAAGCCAGACATGCCCTGATGCCCTGTGCAGAGGCTCTCACCTCTGCATGCATGGAACCAAGGAATGGGTTGGGTTGGGAGGGACATCAAAGCTCATCCAGTGCCAACCCCCTGCCATGGGCAGGGACACCTCCCACCAGCCCAGGCTGCTCAAGGCCTCATCCAGCCTGGCCTGGAACACCTCCAGGGAGGGGACAGCCACAGCCTCCCTGGGCAGCCTGTGCCAATCCCTGACCACTCTTGAAGCAAAGAAATTTTTCCTCCTCTCCAACCTAACCTTCCCCTGGCACAATTTCAGGCCATTGCCTCTTCTCCCATCACTTGCTCCTTGGGAGCAGATCCCAACCCCCAGCTCACTGCAGCCTCCTCTCAGGGAGCTGTAGAGAGCAATGAGGTCTCCCTCAGCCTCCTTTTCTGCAGGCTGAGCACCCTCAGCTCCCTCAGCTGCTCCTCACAAAACCTCTGAGCTTTGTTTCTGGTGCTCCAGCACCTCAGTGACTGGAGTGAGGGCCCCAAAACTGAGCCCAGGATTTAAGCTGTGGCCTCCCCAGTGCCCAGCACAGTGGCACAACCCCTGCCCTGCTGCTGCTGCCCACACCACTGCTGAGCCAGGCCAGGCTGCTGGTGGCCTCCTTGTCCACCTGGGCACACTGCTGGCTCATCTTCAGCTGTCTGCCAACCTACACCCCCAGGCCTCTGCCAGCTTTCCAGCCACTCTGCCCCAAGCCTGGAGTGCTGCATGGGGTTGTATGCTTAGGCCATGCTGCTGAAGTCCAGCCCTGCCAGGTGTGGTGGCTCACAATCTGGACCCCGTTTTGGCCCAGGCTGCTGAGTAAGGCAGAACTTCAGCTCTAAATTTAACATGCTACAGATTGTCTCTGCATGGCAGGTGACCTAAGGGGCACCCACAAGGGGCAGGGGAATGGTGTGAAGAGGAAGCCAGAGCACACTGCAGGGGAATGCAGCCAGAGGCCAGTGGCTGCCCTCCTGTGCCTGTCTGCAGCTTGGCTCAAGCCACCTCTGACAACCTATTTGAGTTCCTCTCATTTTTCGTGTGGGGATTAAGGGTGTGTTTGTCCAAACATCTGTGGGAGCTGGTTAACAGGATCAGGCCAGCACCACACTGCCCTGGGGGCAGAGGATAATCTTTTCAGCCCAAGGACAGCAATGCCATTAATGCAGAACTCCTCCTGCTCAGCTCCATTTCCATCGGAGGTGTTCAGGGCCAGGCTGGATGAGGCCTTGAGCAGCCTGGGCTGCTGGGAGGAGTCCCTGCCCATGGCAGGGGGTTGGCACTGGATGAGCTTTGAGGTCCCTTCCAAGCCAACCATTTCATTTCACATTTCTGAAAGGAAAGCATTCACAGCCACAGATTGCATCGGCTGGGGAGGAGCCCTCCAAAGTCAGCTTGTGCAAGCCCCCTGCTGTCAGCAGGGACAGCTCCACTGGAGCAGGCTGCCCAGGGACACAGCAAGGCTGATCCTGAATGCCTGCAGGGATGGAGCCTCCACCACCTCCCTGGGCAGCCTGTTCCAGAGTCTCCCCAGCCTCACTGTGCAGAACTTCCTCCTGAGGTCCAACCTAACTCTGCCCTGCTCCAGTTCCAAACCATTGCCTCTCATCCTATCCCCACAGCCCCTTCTGAACAGTTCCTCCCCAGCCTGCCTGGGGGGTCCCTTGCAGATACTGAATGCAGCTCTGAGGTCTCCCTGCAGCCTTCTCTTCTCCAGGCTGAACAGCCCCAACTCTCCCAGCCTGGCCCCATAGCAGAGGTTCTCCAACCCTCTGATCATCTTTGTGGCCTTCTCTGGACCCTTTACCCCCTTTACTCTCCATCAGGACCTTCTTGCATTAAGGGTCCCATATCTGGACCCAGCACTGCAGGTGAAGTTTCCCCAGAGCAGAGGGGCAGGATCCCTCTCTCCATTTCTGGCCACCCTGCTTTGAATGCAGCCCAGGCTGCCCTTGGCCTTCTGTGCTGCCAGTGCCCACTGCTGGCTCCTGCCCAGCCTCTCCCCCCAGCACCATCAAGTCCTTTCCTGCAGAGCTACAGAATTCACAGTCTGTATTTTACTGAGAGCTGAGAACAAAAATCTCTAGGGGCAAAAGTTACTGAGGGCAAAAGCTAAGGTGAAACAGCAGCACTGCTCTTTAAGGTCCCTTCCAACCCATCCCATCCATGTTTCTGTGAGCTCTGTGAGGAGCTCTGCCTGTGCTCTCTGCCTGGCTGAGCATGGCACGGCCCTGGCAGCAGCAGTACCTGCCCCCAGCTCTCCTGCAGGCTTGAGTCTGCCCTGCCCAGAGCCAAGGGACTTGGCACCAGCCTTGCTTTGCCTGCCTGCCTGGATCAATGCAGGGGGTCCAGAGCTGGCTGAGAAGGTTGATTGCTGGAGATCAGCCTTGGACATTCACATCCTTTCTGCACAGCACTTCGATGCTCTGCATGAAGCTGAGGCACAGCAGCTCTGGTGATCCTGCAGGCTGTTGTGGTGACACAGGGACCCCAGGTTAGCTGGCACAGCCTGCTCTGGGCACCTGGGAGCGCCTTGCCCCTCGCACACCCACGTCCCAGGGCTGGCAGGGGCGCAGGGGAAGAGCCCGGCGCAAGCTGAGGCAGCAGCGCTGCTTCCCCACGCTCCCTGCTCATCCACTTTGCTCCATCCCTCACCGGCAGCTTCCTTCCCTCCTCCCCGCTCGGCGCAGCTCCTTCCCGCAGATTGCTTTGCAGTAATTAGCAGTCGGTGGGGCTGGGAGCGCAGCGCCGGGAAGTGGAACGGGAGGAGAAGCTAACGAGGTCAGAAGACAGCGTGTGGCAGCCCCCCAGGAGCGGGGAGAGGATGCACAACCTGCTGCAGTCCGAGGAGCGCCCGCCCGGGGCAGCCCCCGCGGCCGGCAGAGCCCAAGGAGCAGCGGAGGGTTTCTGGGTGCAGGTCCGAGTGAGGAGGCTGCAGGTCCTTCCCTCCTGCTCAAGGACAAACTGGGACACTGCTGCCCTCAGCCTGGAAACCTGAGGGTCTGCCTGGGCTGGCAGGGTCGCGGCAGGGGGGAGGGAGCAGGCCTGGGGTGAGTGGCTTGTGCAGGGTGCTCAGCGCTCTCTGCCCTTGGGCAGTGCTCGAGGGAAATGGATTTGCATCCCCAGCCCCATGCAGAACAAAGTCACCTCCTCCACCTCCTCCTCCTCAGCCCCACCTTGACAAACCAGATCTGACTGCAGCCCCCCACGGGGGGCAGTGGCCGGGGATGGCTTCCACCACCCCTCTGCCACCGCTCAGGAGCTCACAAGGCTGTTGTGAGCCTCAGAGCCTTTCACCTTTGAGGTCTTCATTGATATTCTGGGGAAGTCCTCAGGGTTCATTTCCAAAGCTCTGGATTCCTGGGGGGGTTTCCTTCTGTGCTTGCTCTCAGCTGAGCTGAGCTGAGCTACAAACAGTGTGTGAAGAACTGAGGCAAAACCAGGCCAGAAAGGGCTCAGCATGGAAGAGGGAGCCAAAGATCCATCACCACTCACCACCAGTCCCAGGACTCCTGCAGAAAGGAAGATAAAATGAAGATGCAGAACACCCTGAACACTGATCACAGTTTAATTGATGGCAATGCACAAACAGCAGCAGCTCGCAGAGGGAACTCTACCTCCCAGGGATCATTACACTGCTGACCAGCATGAAATCACAGAATCACCAAGGTTGGAAGAGACCTCAAAGATCATCTGGACACTCACTGGGCACAGCTGTCATAGAATCAGAGAATGGGTTGGGTTGGAAGGGACCTGAAAGCTCATCCAGTGCCAACCGCCTGCCATGGACAGGGACACTTCCCACCAGCCCAGGCTGCTCAAGGCCTCATCCAGCCTGGCCTTGAACACCTCCAGGGAGGGGACAGCCACAGCCTCCCTGGGCAACCTGTGCCAGTGTCTCCCCACCCTCACTCTCAACAATTTCTTCCTCATCTCCAGTCTCAATCTGCCCTCTCCCAGCTCAAAGCTGTTGTCTCTCATCCTGGCACTCCCAGCCCTTGTCCAAAGTCCCTCCCCAGCTCTCCTGGAGCCCTTCAGGTCCTGGAAGGCTGCTCTGAGGTCTCCCTGGAGCCTTCTCTTCTCCAGGCTGAGCAGCCCCAACTCTCTCAGCCTGTCCCCACAGGGGAGGTTCTCAGCCTCTGCTCATCTTTCTGTCTCCTCTGGACCCTCTCCAGCAGTCCCATGTCCTCCTTGTGTTATTAGACCTGTTCATTCCCACCTCCATAACAGCATCACATGAAACAGTTGGGGTGGCAGCTGCTCCCAGATGTGCAGTGGTGAGGGACAAGTTGCTGGGGTAAAGGGAACTGAATGCTGATACCACCCAGACCAACCTCCACAGGGACTGAATCCCTGCTGTCTTCCTCCTCTCCCTGTCCCACCCTCACCTCCCCATCTTCCCCTCCCACTTCAGCAGTGCTGCCAAAGTGGGTCACCCCCTGACACCAGAAGGTCCTCCTGGGTGCCAGCTATTCCTGAAGGGACTTGTCAGCCCTTCAGCATCCCCCATGCTGTGCTGGGGCTGTGCTTTGTCTCCTGCTTTACCAGGTCAGCCCTGGTGGCACCTAACCTGGGACTGGGGGAGGTTGAGGTTCACTCCTTCACTGTGCTGCCACAGTCTCCATGCAAATGCTGTCTTGGAAGCTGGCAGCTCCCTTTGACTGTTTCAGATCCAAGGTCTTGCTGTGGAGATCAGAAGCTGGGTTTGTCTCCATCCAGCTTGGCTGTGTTGGCTGTTGGGGACCAGCACAGAACAGCTGCTGACAGAGCTTGCAGGGGTCCAAGGCAGAGGAAGGCTGCTCTGAGGTCTCCCTGGAGCCTTCTCCTCTCCAGGCTGAACAGCCCCAACTCTCCCAGCCTGTCCCCACAGGGGAGGTTCTCCAGCCTCTGATCATCTTTGTGGCCTGCTCTGGACCCTCTCCAGCAGTTCCAGGTCCTTCTTGTGCTGAGGGCACCAGAGCTGGATGCAGGACTCCAGGTGGGGTCTCAGCAGAGCAGAGCAGAGGGGCAGTCACCTCCAGCAGTCCTGCTCTCTGCATAGCTTGGTGTCTCTGTGCCACTCTACCTCCTGGTTTAGCTGTGCCAGGCTGAGGATGTGGATGGTAGGACTTGATGCATCAAGAACCCCAAACACCAGCAGCTCTGCAGCTCCCAACTGGGTGTCCTCTGTGCTGCTTCTGTGTGTAGCTCACACCTCTATAGCTGCTGCCCACTGCCAGGGCAGCTGAGGTAGGATTTCTAGGGGGGGTTCATAGCTCCTTATAAACAGACTCACAATGGGGGAAAAGCAGAGCAGCTGTCACAAACCTCCCTAGAGCACTTCAAGGCACAAGGAGCCAGAGGGAAGAGCAGGGTCTCCCCCACCCCCACTGCATTCAGGCTCATGTGCTAGCATCAGGTCCATCCTATGGGCACCAGCCCCTCAGTGGTGAGAACAAGGCTGAGATCCAAGCCTCCCAGCTAACCACCTCTCCATCTGACAGGTCCTGAAACCCCTCCGGGCACAGACTCAGGGCTCCAGCAGGGTTGTTGCAACTCCCCTCCACTGCCCCACGCTGCCTTTCATCTGCTGATGGTTTGTTTAACCTGTCCCTAGCAAGTGACCCGGCAGGATCCTGGCCGTGTTCCTGCTACTGCTGATTAGCAAAGAGCCGCGGGACCCCCTGGGAAAGTCTCAGTCAAGTCCTTGTCTAGCTGCTGAGCCATGTAAGCACCAAGAATTCCTCCTCCAGCCGGAGCGGCGCAGGTCTGAGGTCAGAGGATTAAGCTCCAGGGAGCGAGGGCTGCCGTGCCCCTGGGTGCCGGCATCTGCACAGCGCTCGGTGCCTGCCGGTGACAGCACCACCTCCCCTGCCCCCCTCGCAGCACGCCAGCCCACAGCATCCTCTGATGGAGCTGCTCACCTCCTGGGCCTGGGAAACCAGCAAAGGCTGCACAGAAGACAAAGGGAGGTCAGGGAAGCAGCAGAGTGAGAAAACAAACACCAAGGGAGGGGAAGGGCTCTGCCCGCCGGCTGTGGGACACCGCTGCCCCCTCAGTGCCCCTGCAGGCCTGACAGCACTTGGCTGTGATGACCACAGTCATAGACCTGGCAGGGCTGGAAGGGACCTCAAGGATCAGCCAGTTCCAACCCCCCTGCCATGGCCAGGGACACCTCACACTACAGCAGGTTGCTCACAGCCACCTCCAGCCTGGCTGCAAACACCTCCAGGCAGGAGGCTTCCACCACCTCCCTGGGCAACCTGTGCCAGTCTCTCACCACCCTCATGGGGGAAGAACTTCTTCCTAACATCCAATCTGAATCTATCCATTTCTAGTTTTGCTCCATCCTCCCCAGTCCTATCACTCCCTGACACCCTCAAAAGCCCCTCCCCAGCTTTCTTGTAACCCACTTCAGATACTGCAAGGCCACAAGAAAGTCTCCTGGGAGCCTTTTCCTCTCCAGACTGAACAGCCCCAACTCCCTCAGTCTGTCCTCATAGCACAGCAGCTCCAACCCTCTGCTCATCCTCATGGCCCTTCTCTGGACACCTTCCAGCACCTCCAGATCCATCCTGCACCAGCTTGGAGACCAGGACGTGGTGTGGGACAGTGCCAAAGGCTCTGCTCAGGTCCAGGTCAATGATGTCTGTCGCTCTCTCCTTGTCTATTGATGTTGTGACCTTGTCACAGAAGGCCACCAGGTCTGTCAGGCAGGGTGACAGGTTGGACTTGATGATCTTTGAGGTCTTTTCCAACCTTATTGATTCTATGCTCTGCCCTTGGTGCAGCTGTTTTGATTGTACCAAATCACCTCTTCATTATTCTTCTGCCTCAGCAGTGCCTCCAGGATCCCAAAGGGCTCTTCCAGCCTTGGCAGCTGTATGATTCTGTGCTTCTAAGGGAAGGGAGGCAGCTCCCACCCCCAGCACTTGTCCTGTAGCAGCTACAGCCACAGGGTCAGGAGTGGGCATGGTGGGATGGCTGCAGACAGAGGGGCAGTGAAAAACTTCAGAGCTGCTCTGATGATTGTGTGAGACAACCCTGCTGCAGCCAGGGCCACCAGCACTGACTCCACCTGGGGGTTCTGCCCAGGTCTCTTGAGTGCTCAGTGCCACCAAGTTTTCAGCTGTGCCACCCTTTGCATGCTTGGCAGCAACCATTGCAGCAGACTGGGACTGGTGAGTGCTGGAGCTGCACACCTGAGCTGAGGTCTCCCAAAGGTGGTTTTGCACCAGCACAAAGCCCCAGTCCCTGCTCTTCCTGCTTCTGCTCCCCTGGAGAAAGGAGAGAGCTCCTCTGTTGTCTGCCAGCAAAGGGGTGAGCAGGGCACAGGAAGGTGGGCAGGGCACAGGAAGGGAGAGCAGGGCACAGGAAGGGAGAGCCAAACCCCATGGGTACAGGCCAGGAAGGGAGGACTGGCAGGTAAAGCCAGGATCCACTGGATCTTCATTGGATCCAGCAAGCCTGTGGGGTCCCAGCTGGTCTCCATCCCTTTGTCCAGAGAGTGCTGGTTTCCGGTGCCTCCTCCTAGAGGCAGCTTTGGTAAGGCTGAGCTCTAACACAGCGTGCCCTGCTCGGCAGAGCTGCCGGCTTGGTTTACACTGCTCAGCGTTTCTGGGGTTACCTGAGCTGGGAGAAGGGCACAGGACAGAGGCTGAGCAGCTGGGATCAGTGTTTCCTGCAGAAGGCTTCTCACTTCCCCATGACTGCCTCTGGAGCTGCAGGGGAGCTGGCTGCTGTGCCACAGCTGCTCCTGGCACCTTGCCTCAGAGGGAGCAGGGTGGATTTGCCGGGGCTTGGGTGACATCAGTGATGAGCCCTGTCCTGAGGCGGCAGCTTTGCCTCCACCCCCAAGCTCTGTGCATTCCCAGGGCTGCATATCCAAAGCAGAGCTGGGGGTGGCACTGTCCTGTGTCCCTGTCCCGTATCCCTGTCCTGTGTCCCTGCTCGTGGTGGCTCTCACCTGAGCCGCCGCCCCCTCCCCACACCCAGGGGCTAATCAATACCACCTCTGTAAACTGATCACCCCCACCAAGTGTCTCTTACCCAAGTGGAAACCCATCCCTCAGCTGCTTCTCTGACCTTATCTGATAGCTGCTGCCTTACTGGGAGCCCTCTGGGAGGAGATGGTTTCCCAGCCTGCGCTGATCTGGGTCACTCATAAATTTACCCGGGAGCTGAGAGCTCTCGGCTGTTTGCCTGATAATTACAGGCACGGGGGATCGCCTCAGCTCAAGAGGGAGCAGCAATTGCCTTGACTAAAAAGTTGCTTGGCAGCGCTGTGGCTTGCAGAGCTGAGTCCTGCAGCACTCCCAGCTCTGCCTGCGCTGGGACCTGCGCTCTGCCTCCCTATCGCTTCCCTTTGTTATTCACCTAAGCCTCCACACTTAATTGCAGCGCTCACACTTTTCCTTGGCTCGCTGGCTTCCTGCTGTTTCATGATTCATTACTTGCAAACGAGTCCCTGCGGTTGCCTCCTTCCCAGCAACACGAAACCCCTCAGCTCCGTCCTTCGGCTGCGCCTCCCCTGCCCTGCCGCTGCTGCCGGCTGGGAGCTGCCAGCTGAAGGAGCAGAGCACTGCTGGGGTTGGAAAAGGCCTCTAAGGCCAACCATCGACCCAACACCACCATGGCCACGTTTCACCTCCTGGAAAAGGAGCCCTTTTACTGTATGGAGGACCCAGAGTCCCTGGAGGTGTTCAAAGGTCGTTTGGATGTGGTGCATGGGAACAGGACTTTGGAGGGAACTTTGTGGGGTAGGATCACTGGTTGGACTGGATGATCCCAGGGCTTTTCCAACCTGGGTGGTTCTGGGATTCGATGATTCTGGGATTCTGTGACTCTGAAGGGAGCTCCTCACTGTGCAACAGCTCCAGGGCAGGGCCTTGAGTCCTCTCCAGGCTAGGACCATGGGAATAAGATCCACAGACAGGCATCAGTGGACACTTCACAGGGGTCTCCACAGCAGCCCACCCCTGGTCCAGTGTGGATCCTGGCTCAGAATAGTTCCCCTTGACCAAATGACCACCAGCACCCAGGGACATCCTGACCACGTCTCTGGGAGCAGTCATTTAAGATCACCACAAGCATCAGCTCTGATCCAGAGCAGTGGTTCCTTGTCACTGAGATGGACAGAGAACAACCAGCCCAGGCTGAGGAAATTAACCTTGTGGCAGTTTGCACTGAAACCCCCCAGTTTCAGAGTGCTTCTCCTGGAAGAGCTGAAGCACTGCTCCAGGGCTCTGTGTACAGCAAGCTGCTGCCACCCAGGCCAGCAGAGCAGGCTGCAGGAGGGCAGGCCACCAAGAGCTGGCTTCTTAGAATCACAGAACAGCCCAGGCTGGAAGGGACTCCCAAGGTCATGCAGTCTGACTGGTGCATTCCTGCTCCCCTGGGCTGGAACTGGAGTTGTCACCCAGGGTCCCTGCCTGGGCTCTCTAGGGAGTGGTACAACACCTCCAGCAGGAAGAAGAGGGGAAGGTCATAGAATCACAGGAGGGTCTGGGTTGGAAGGGACCTCCAAGGGTCAGCAGGGACAGTCAGCAGGGACATCCTCAAGTAGATCAGGTTGCCCAGGGCCTTGTTGAGCCTCACCTTGAATCTCTCCATCCTCTGACCACTCACCACACTGGGAGTGAGCGGAGCCTCGCCAGGGACTCTCCCCTGGCAGGACAGGCAGTGCCTGTTCCATGTGCCCCAGACTCCTGTGCTGGGAGCCCATGTGGCTGTGGGCAGGTCCCTGGCCTCTAGGGCTCAATCCCAGGACACAGTCCCTGCCTGGCACCTCTTTCCCTGCTCCCTGGGAGGACATCTCCATGGCAAGAGCTGGAATCAGGACAAACCTCTCCAGCTGGTGTCCTGTTCCCCTTGGAGTCCCACAGCTGGGTGTCCTGGAGCAGGAGGCAGCCAGGGCCAGCAGCACATCTGTCACCCTGCAGAGAGATGTCACACAAGCAGGGCTCCTTGGCTCAGCTCCCCTGGGCTCATCTCAGTCTTCAAGGAGGTGAACTTTGAGGCACAACTGCAGAGTAAATCACCTTGTGGAAGCTCCTCACAAGCCACTGGAAAACCATGGGCATGGGGCATGCCTGGCACCAGATGAACCAGCTGGGCACTGGGAGCAGTGAGGAGAGGACAGGTCCTGCCCTAGTGAGAACTGAGCTGTGCAGGCAGTTAGGGAACAGTTAGAGCCTTCCAGAAGGGCATTTGCCATGGCAGGGCAGGTGTGCAGCAGGTGAGTTGTGTGCCCACAGCCTGCACAGAGGACACCTTTGTTCTCAGAGCCAGGACTCACCCAAGCTGATGATGCCCATGCAGGCTCCCAGGCTTGCTACCTGCTTTTGGTTTTGGCCAGGCTTTGGCCAAAGTGGCAGTTTGTGACTCCAGACAGAGGCTCCCAGCTGCCCCAACACAAGGGCCATAGCTGCCAGCTTGCAAGAGAGCATCCAGCATGCCAGGATGGCAACCAAGGGGCTCCTGTGTGTTTGCCAGTGTGGCTGCCTGCCTGGATCTGGCTGGAGGGACATCAGCTGGGCCCAAGGACCCTCCCTCAGCCACTGGGCCAGGAATCCTCCTCACTAACTCAGCTCCTGCCAGCAACAAGGGAAACTGAGGCTCAGTCAGGAGCTTGAAGCCCAGCTTGGGCACTCATCTGGGGCCTTTCCTGTCCTTGGGGGAATACTTCAGCACAGCCTGATGAATGGTGTGCACAGCTCTGACTCACAGTCACAGATGGCATTGGCTTGGAAGGAACCCTGCAAGGGCATCTTGTCCAACCCCCTGCAGTCACAGGGACATCTCCAGCTAGAGCAGGCTGCTCAGGGACACAGCAAGTTTGACCTTGAATGTCTCCAGGGATGGAGCCTCCAGCACCTCCCTGGGCAGCCTGTTCCAGTGTCTCCCCAGCCTCACTGTGCAGAACTTCCTCCTGGTGTCCAGCCTAACTCTGCCCTGCTCCAGTTCCAAACCATTGCCTCTTGTCCTATCCCCTTCTGAGCAGTCCCTCCCCAGCCTGCCTGGGGGTCCCCTGCAGATACTGGAATGCAGCTCTGAGGTCTCCCTGGAGCCTCCTCTTCTCCACCTGAAGGGCCCCAACGCTCCCAGCCTGTCACTGCAGGAGGTGAATGCCTTGGGCATGGACTCCTTCAGCAACCACTGCTCCAGGCTGAGGGTGGGACTCAGCCCTCTGCTCTCGCAGCTGTGCCCTCTTCCTCAGGCGGAGGTGGGCAAGCTCCTGGCTGGAGAGCGTCCCGGGCAGCAGGCTGGTGTGGCAGGAGGCTTCCTCTCTGCAGCAGCATCCTCCCCTTTGTGGTCAGACAATGGCAGTGATTTCAGTTGTGTTTCACTTTCTTCCTCGTCACCAGCATTCCTTTTGTCCCTTTCTCCCTTTACAAATGTTAATTTCCCTCTTTGTCTGGGCTGGAGCTGTTGCAGCGCATTGTCCTCTGCCTGCTGAAATGAAATCCTCCTCGACAGACAGATCTTAGGAAATTAACATCACCCTGCAATTTGGAGCAAGCACAGCTGAAGCAGCTGCTGGGCTGAGGAGAAAGAGCCCGGAACAACAGCGCTGAGAAGCACCTCCAGAAGCTCTGCAGACTTGGGACTACACAGTCTGTGTTCACCCTGCTGTCACTTGGTCGTCTGCAGCCGGCAGAAATGCCCAGGGACACAGCCAGGCAGCCTTCCACATCCCCCTTGAATCTTTGTCAGCTGGGGCAAGCAGAGGGCCATGGGACCCATGGTCGTTGTTTGTGCTGACACATTCCCTTCGCGGGGCTGTTCAGACCTCAGAGCAGCCTTCCAGTACCTGAAAGGGGCTACAGGAAGGCTGCAGAGGGACTGCCCCCAAAGGCCTGCAGGGACAGGACGAGGAGCAATGGCTTCAAACTAGAGCAGAGCAGATTGAGATTGGCTGCTGGGAACGAGTTCTTCACTATGAGGATGGTGGAACACTGCAACAGGTCGCCCAGGGAGGTGGCTGAGGCTCCATCCCTCAAGGTGAGGCTCAGCAGGCTCTGTGGAACCTGATCCAGTGGAGGATGTCCCTGCTGAGTGCAGGTCTGGATGAGCTTTGGAGGTCCCTTCCCACCCAGAGCATTCTGTGATTCTGCAGTTCTATGACCTTCCCCTCTTCCTCCTGGGAGGGCTGTACCCCTCCCTAGATAACCCAGCTGGGGACCCTGGATAACATCTGCTCCAGTTCCAGCCCATGGGAGCAGCAATGCACAGTCCTTCATCCATGGATCCCCAGCCTTTTACAAAGCTGCTGCTTAAAAACCATCCCAATGGGAAGACCAGGAGAAGGGCCTGGAGCACCTGGGCTAGAGGAGGGGCTGAGGGAGCTGGGGGTGTTCAGGCTGGAGAGGAGGAGGCTGAGGGAGCTCTCACTGCTCCCTGAAGGGAGGTTGGAGCAAGGAAGGGGCAGCTACTGCTCCTTGGTGACAGGAGACAGGAGCAGAGGAAATAGTTCCAAGCTGCACCAGGGAGGCTCAGGCTGGATCTCAGGAAATCCTTCTGCTCTGGAAGGTTCTCAAACATTGGAAGAGGCTGCCCAGGGCAGTGCTGGAGTCACCATCCCCGGGGGTGTTCCAGCAGCTGTGGACCTGGGGCTCAGGGACATGGTTTGGTGCTGAGCCTGCAGTGCTGGGTGGAGGGCTGGACTGGGTGAGCTTGGAGGGCTCTGCCAACTGGATGGCCTCTGTGACTCTGTGACAGAGTCACCATCCCTGGAGGTGTTCAAAGAATGAGTAGATTGTGGCACTGTGGGACATGGCCATGGAATACCATGGGTAGAAGATTGGACTTGATGATCTTAGAGGTCTTCTCCAACTTTGATTCTATGCAAGTGCAGAGCTGCCTCTGCCTCTTGTCCTGTGACTGTCCCCAATCCTTGTTCCCATTCAGACCAGAATGAGCCCCTCAGGTTTGGAGCTTTACCACTTTCTGCTCAAGGTCTGTGAGTAATTCTTCAAGGCATAGCCTACAACTCCCACAGCCCTTCAGGGGCAGGCCTGGCACATCCCAGCCTGGGACACCAACTGAACCACGGTGCAGTTATTACCTTGCAGCTGCATTCCACAGCCACACAAAGGCAGGGAGAGGGGATGGGAATCTCTGTGGCTATTGCATCATTTTGGGAACAAAAGCAGAGCATCTTCCTGGGGTGGGCAGACAAACGCCAGGCTCTGAGCTAACAAAGAGCTCAGGCAGCTGCAGCTGCAGCACACCAAGGCAGAAAAGACTTCTCAGCACTTCTGCTTCCCGAGCGAACTTTCTCCCCTGAGCTGCCGGCAGCACAGCACAGGCAGCAGCAGCAGCAGCAGAGCACTCGGGGGCCCGCGGAGAGGATGCTGATCCCTGAAGCTCCCAGCAGCTCCCACTGCAGGGGGCTGGGAGGAGGCTGCTGGCATTTAGTTGTTTACAGGACCGAGTCCAAACGGCCTGGAAAGCTCTGACTCAGGGAAGCTGACTGATGGTGTTGTGGTAACCAGCAGAATGCCTCAATTAATTCCTCAATTAAAGCCTCAATTAACTTATCAGATGTAGGATAGGCTGTGCTGGACAGGGCAGTTGATGCCTCAGCAGAATCCTTTGCCAGGCTGGAAGGAATGTGGAGATCATTCAGGATTAACATTCCTCTGGCCCATCCAGATTGTCCCTCTGCAGGATGGCAGCCCCGGGGTGACAGCAGGGACAGAAGCTGCTCTCTGATCTGCTCCTGGGGCACAGCTCCCCACTGCTGGGCTCCTTACACCATGCTCAGCCTCCTGCTAGAGACATCAAGAGTGGAGGGAATCAAAATGCCAACTGTTTCTCCATGGGGTGGATACTGCTGAGCTCACACTCCTCATGCTCCCAGGGCCCTGCTGGGCTGTGTGCAGCACTTCTGAGAGCCACAGAGCCCTTCAGGATGGAAAAGACCTTTAAGATCATTGAGTCCAACTGCCATCACCACTAAGCTATATCCTGAAGAACAGCACCTACAGCTTCTTGGACACCTCCAGGGCTGGGGATTCCACCACCTCCCTGGGCAGCCTGTGCCAGTCCCTGACCTCTCCTGCTGCAAAGACATGTCTCCTCATCTCCAGCCTAACCCTCCCCTGGCAGGGCCTTCTTGTTCTGAAACAGAGATGAAGGATGCTGCTCATCTCTGCTGAAAACAGCCCAGGTGTGCTTGTGCAGAGCTTTCCTCTGTTCTGAGCCAGTTTCCTCTGCTCCTCCTGACTGGAACCACCCAACCCTCCTGCCCTGGCTCCTCGGCTGCTGCCTCGCAGGGTGCAGAGCTTGCAGAGTCCTGGCCGTGCCCTGCTGAGCTGTGGCAGCTCAGCCTGCAGGTGTTGCCTGGCTTTTCACACCTTGCTTCCCTTTCAGCTCTTTATCCTTTGGTGTCTCCCACAAAGCTGGGCTCTTCTCAGCAAGGATTGGAGCTTACAAGCTGCTGTCCTGGCTGCAGGCATGGAGCAGGGGTTGCAGGAATGCTGAACCCCACTGCAGCTCAGCAGGAGCACACCAAAGCCTTTGGCTGCACCTGAGGGCTTCTTCTGCAGTGGCTCACTCTGTGCAGGGCAAGGCAATCGAGGCAGGAAGGTCTGTGAGTGTGTCCTCATGGACAGCTAAGCACAAACCAGCATCAAGGTGAGCTGTGAAGTGGCCTTCCAATGGAAAACTCCTTCCATCTCCAGCAGCCCTGCAGACAGAGGGCACCAGGTGGGGGTCCAAGAACCCCAATGGGTTTATTTCAGGGGTTTTGATTGAAGTAAACAGAATTTCAAGTTCTCCTGCCAGGGCCCTCAGCACCACAGCTCTGCCTCTTGGGAACACCTCCAGGGACAGGGATCCAACCACCTCCCTGGGCAGCCTGTGCCAGGCCTTGAGAATCTTTTCAGTGAAGAAGTTTCTTCTCATGTCCAACCTAAACCTCCCCTGGGGCAACTTGAGGCCATTTCCTTTCATCCTATATTACTTGGGAGAAGAGCCCAACCCCCACCTCACTGAGACCTCCTCTCAGGGTGCTGTAGAGAGCAATGAGGTCTTCCTTCAGCCTCCTCTTCTCCAGGCTCAACACCCCCAGCTCCCTCAGCTGCTCCTCTCCAGACCCTTCCCCAGCTTTGTTGTCCTTCTCTGGACCTGCTCCAGCTCCTGAATGTCCTTCTGGGAGTGGGGGGCCCAGAACTGACCCCAGCACTCAAGGTGTGGCCTCCCCAGTGCTGAGAATGGAGGATGATCACTTCCCTGCTCCTCCTGGCCTCACCACTGCTGACACAGGCCAGGGGGCTGCATTCTGCTTAGCCTCATCACCTCTTGTTCTCCCCAGCTATCCACACAGAAAGGGTCTTGCAGGGCACTCAGAGTCACTGAGTCACATCTGGTGGCTCAAAGCCATCCAGCTCCTGAAAAGCCAAACCTGTTCTCCTGACCTTCTGCCCCTGTGACCTGCTGCACCCACAGAGGCTGCTTGGTAGAGGCAAAGCCTTTGGGTGGATTTCCTTGGCTCTGGGCACTGGTCACAAGCACCCCACCTGACCTTGGCTCTGCCCAGGGAGCTGCCCTGTGGGGCAGCAGACCCTAGATGGCTTGGGCAGAACTTGAGCTCAGCTGCCTCTGTGAGGCT
The DNA here is from genome assembly GCF_014839835.1 of Dryobates pubescens. Classification (NCBI taxonomy): domain Eukaryota; kingdom Metazoa; phylum Chordata; class Aves; order Piciformes; family Picidae; genus Dryobates; species Dryobates pubescens. The sequence continues at coordinate 7,794,348 of NC_071631.1, read as the reverse complement.
TCCTTGCCAGCTCAGCTTCACCTCTCCAGGACTCCATCCAGGAATCCCCTCTGGGCACTCTTCCCCTCTCAGGGCTCAGTGTGTGTCAACCTGAATTGCCTTCATTCTCCCTCTGGAGCCTTTCTGCCTCTTCTCTCCTTGCCTGGCTTGCCAGGAAGGGACTCAGAGAGTGTCACTCTAGGACCTGCTTTTCCTCAGCTGGCCTGAAAACCCTCTCTGTAGATGTGCTCTTTGCTCACACCTTCTGCCCTCACTGCTGTCCTCTCACACCTCTGCTTGCTTTGCACTTTGTCAGAGGTGTTCCCTCTGCAGGTGCTGAGCTGGGCTTCGCTGTCCTCTGGCCAAGGGCAGGTCCCACAGCTCCTGCTCCTGTCTGTGCTGGTTGCATTCTCTCTGCTGCTGACCTTCACAAATGCTCTGCTCCTGGAATGGCAGCAGGATGCTGCCTTCTTCCAGGCACAGGAACCTGAGGGGAAGTGACACCTGGGTGAGAGTCTAGCATCTGTTCCCTGCACAAGAGAGTGGTCCTGGCAGCCTGATGCTGTGGAGAGAAACAGGAGCTCTGCCTTCACCCCTACCTCTGCCAGAAATCTCAGGTGACCCTCAGCCAACCACTGAGTGCCTCCCTCCCTGGATCACAGAATCACAGAACATCAGGGGGTGGAGAAGGAACCAGCAGGAGCAACTGAGACACAGAAGTGTGACCTGGCATGCCAGGAGTGAGTTCAGGGACCTGGGCTTAGCCCAGCTCTGTCCAAGGGCTTTGCTGTGCAGAGCTGGGAGCTCCAGTCCCCAGCAGATGCTGTCCTCTGCATTTGGAGCCCTTTCCCCTCCTGCCCAGCTCCTGTCCCTCGATGGGCTCCATGCAGAGCCAGCTCTGCTCACTGCTGGCTGCTCCTTAGGTCACAGCCCTCTGAGCCTGGCAAGGATGAGCCCCACAGCACCTCAGCGGGTTCCCTCCTTGCTCTCTAGAAAAGAAACTCTTCATGGAGGAAAAGTAGCCAGGAAAAGGCCTGGAGGAGAGGAAACCCTGTCTGAAAGGACCTACCAGAAGGATCACAGGTCCCCAGTTCCAGAGGGACAAACTGGAGCTGCTTTGAGATGGGCTGCAGAGACTGACCCCGCAGGGCGCTGCCAACAGCATCTGACCCCCAAGGGCCATGAGGTGCTCCAGGACCCGGTGCTGAGAGCACCTCTGAGCTCCACACAGCCTCACCGGCGCCCGGCCGCCTCCCGTTGAGCCTCCAGCAGCCCTTATCTCCAGTCCCATTCCACCATCTAGCGGCCAGGCTCTGGAGAAGACACAGCCCGGCCGGCCGGGGGGACGCAGGAGCCGCCGGGACTCGCAGGGCGCTGCGGACTTGCCTCCAGCAGCTCCAATTCCCGCAGCGGTTTGCACCCCTGCTACAGCCTGCCCGAAGCGCCTTGGTCCCGAGAGCAGCAGGTGGCCTCTCCTTGCATTGTGGTGGCAGCCGAGCGGGTCCAGAGCCCAGGGGCAGGCTGAGGAAAGGGCTGAGCACTTCACACAAGCCCTCTGTGAGCCCTGCGGTGGGAACCTAAAGCAGCCATGCAGGACCCCCAGGGGAACGTCCTGCTGTGTGACACCGGGGATGGAGCCCACTGCCCCCAAGCCAAACGGCATCATCTGCTTGAGCTGGGCAGACCGCACCTGGAGCACTGTGTCCAGCTCCAGAGCCCTCCATAAAAGAAGGACTTGGACCTGAGGGAGGCCACAAAAATGATCAGAGGGCTGCAGAACCTCTACTATGGGAAGAGGCTGAGAGAGTTGGGATTGTTCAGCCTGGAGAACAGAAGGCTCTAGGGAGACCTTAGAGCAGCCTTCCAGTACCTGAAGGGCTACAAGAAGGCTGCAGGGGAACTGTTTGCAAAGGGCTGCAGGGACAGGATGAGAGGCAATGGTTTGAAATGAGAGCAGAGCAGGTTGAGATTGGATGCGAGGAACAAGTTCTGCACCAGGAGGCTGCTGGAACACTGCAACAGGTTGCCCAGGGAGGTGGTTGAGGCCCCATCCCTGGAGATACTCAAGGTGAGGCTGGACAGGGCTTTGGGAACCTGATCTTGTGGAGGATGTCCCTGCTGAGTCCAGGGGGTTGGACTGGATGAGCTTTGGAGGTCCCTTCCCACCCAGCCCATTCTGTGAGGGTGGAGAGACACTGGCACAGGTTGCCCAGGGAGGCTGCCCTCTCCCTGGAGGTGTTCAAGGCCACTCTGGATGAGGCCTTGAGCAGCCTGGGCTGGTGGGAGGTGTCCCTGCCCATGGCAGGGGGGTGGAACTGGATGAGCTTTGAGGTCCCTTCCAAGCCAACCATTCAATTTCACATTTCTGGAAGGAAAGTATTGACAGCCACAGAGTGCATCGGGTGGGGATGAACCCTCCAAAGACAGCTTGAGCAAGCCCCCTGCTGGCAGCAGGGACAGCTCCACTAGAGATGTCTCCAGCCTCACTCTGCAGAACTTCCTCCTGGTGTCCAACCTAACTCTGCCCTGCTCTAGTTTCAAACCATTGCCCTTGGTTCTATCCTCCCCAGCCCTCCTGTAGGTCCCCTTCAGATACTGAAAAGCAGCTCTGAGGTCTCCCTGGAGCCTTCTCCAGGCTGAACAGCCCCAACTCTCCCAGTCCTTTGATCATCTTCATGGCATTCTCTGGACCTGCTTCTGTTGGGGTCCCACAGCTGGACCCAGCACTACAGGTGAGGTCTCCCCAGAGCAGAGCAGAGGGGCAGGATCCCTCTCTCCATTTTTGTCCAAGCTGCTTTGGATGCAGCCCAGGCTGCCCTTGGCCTTCTGTGCTGCCAGTGCCCATTGCTGGCTCCTGCCCAGCATGGGGAAGCAGCTGTGGGGTTTGGTGGGGGTGAGACACACACTGAGCTCACAGGCAGGTAGTGTCCTGTCTGGGGACAGGCAAGCACAAGCTGAGGTTGGCATTGGTGGTCTTAAGGGTCTTTTCCCCAGCTGGTTGGAAGAGAGCACAAAAGTGACTGAAAACTTTCTCGGCTACTTTGAGCTCCTTTCAGTTGTGCTTCCCCAGCACCCATGGAGCAGCTGTTAGCACCCAGTCTGAAGGGAGGTCAGATCCTCCTCCTGACAGGGCCAAACGTCCCCAGGCTCTTTTCTGTTCCTCTTGACCGGTCCCTGGGAACCATCACAGGTTCTCCTCAGCCACGAGTGAGATCTGCAGGGCTGCACATCATCCACCCAGCTTTCCATGGAGCTGCTTCCCTTGCATCCAGCAATGCTGGAGCTGCCCTGCTCCTCAGGGATAGGTGGGATCATAGAATCCCAGAATCTCAGCATGGTGGGGTTGGAAAGCATCTCTCAGACCATCCAGTCCAGCGTTCCTGGTCCAGCAGGGCATCCACAGCAGCTTGTCCAGGAGCACAATGGCCAGGGTGGGTTGAAAGCTCTCCAGAGGAGACTCCACAGCCTCTCTGGGCAGCCTGCTCCAGGGCTCCAGCACCCTCACACCAAAGAAGTTTCTCCTCCTGCTCACAGGGAACCTCCTGGGTTCCAGTTAGTGCCCTCTGCCCTTGTCCTGTCCCTGGGCACCACTGAGCAGTATCTGGCCCCAGCCTCTTGCCCCTTGCTCTTTATCTCTTGCTGAGCACTGATCAGATCCCGCCCGGGGCTCCTCTTCTCCAAGGCTAAACAGCTACAGGGCTCTCAAACAGAACGGTTTGGGTTGGAAAGGACCTTAGAGCTCATCCAGCGCAAGCCCCTGCAGCCAGCAGGGACATCCCCAACCAGAGCAGGCTGCTCAGAGCCCCAGGCAACCTGACCCGGGACGGCTCCGGGGAGGGGGCAGCTCCCACCTCCCTGGGCATCCTGGGACGGGGTCTCACCACCCTCTGCTCTCTGAATCTCGCTCCTCCCGCTCAGTGCCGCTCCCCACTGCCCTGTCGCCCCCACCGCCCCCAGCCCGCTGCGCCGCACCCCGCCGCCCGCTCTCCCCCCGGGGCCCAGCGCCCGCTGAGGGGCGGGGCCGGACGGGGCTCTCCCCGGGCTGGCCCCGCCCACCTCGCCGCCCTCCCGCCGCTACCGCGCACGCACCGGGGCGTTGCTGCGCCTGCGCGTCGCCGCGCGCCAGCCTCATGCGCCTTGCCGCGAGCCGGCAGCTCCGCCGCGCGCTCAGCCCGCCACGCAGCCGCCGCGCGCCGCCCGTGCCCGGCGGGAACCGGTGTGTGGGGGGGAGGGGGGAGGGGAGACGGGGGAGGGGGGAGGGGGTCGGGGGTCTGGCGGCACCCGGCGGGGCGGGGCGGGGCGGCGGCAGCGGGCGGCACCACGCGGAGCCCCGCCGAGGGGCCGGCAGCGGCGGGAGCTTGTGGCGGGAGCTTGTGGCGGCGGGGAGCGGCCGGTGCGAGGCGGGAACGGCGGGGCGGGAGGAGGGCAGCGCTGGCCGGGCAGCGGCGGGGGGCCCGCCCATGGCAATGGCGGGGCTCGGGGCTCCTCCAGGCGCCTCTGCGCCTCCGGCTGAGGCGCTGGCGGTGTCCGCAGCGGGGCAGATGAAGTACATCCTGGTGACGGGCGGCGTGATCTCGGGCATCGGCAAGGGGATCATCGCCAGCAGCATCGGCACCATCCTCAAGTCCTGCGGCCTGCATGTCACCTCCATCAAGATCGACCCCTACATCAACATCGACGCGGGCACCTTCTCCCCGTACGAGCACGGTGAGTGCCCCCCGGGGGCTGGTGGTGAGTGTCCCCCCCCGGGGGCTGGTGGTGAGTGTCCCCCCCCGGGGGCTGGGGGTGAGTGCCCCCCCCCGGGGGGCTGGGGGTGAGTGCCCCCCCCCGGGGGGCTGGGGGTGAGTGCCCCCCCCCCGGGGGCTGGGGGTGAGTGCCCCCCCCCGGGGGGCTGGGGGTGAGTGCCCCCCCCCCGGGGGCTGGGGGTGAGTGCCCCCCCCCCGGGGGCTGGGGGTGAGTGTCCCCCCCGGGGGCTGGGGCTGAGTGCCCCCCCCCGGGGGCTGGGGGTGAGTGCCCCCCCGGGGGCTGGGGGTGAGTGTCCCCCCCCGGGGGCTGGGGGTGAGTGCCCCCCCGGGGGCTGGGGGTGAGTGCCCCCCCGGGGCTGGTGGTGCCTGCAGGGAGCCAGCTGTGCGCGGGGGTGGGCTGGGGCTGGGCGCTGAGCCTGCTGTTGGGGCAGGGCCTGGCGGCAGCAGCAGGCAGCAGAGATGTGCCTGGGCTGCGCTTGCTGCCTGCCTGGGCACTCGGCCCCCGGGGCAGGAGGCCTCTTTGTTGCAGAAGGCTCTGAGTTGGAGGAGCCACACCTCGGCTTGCTGTGGCAGTCACAGGAGGCTGTTCCTGTAGCTGCCCCAGGCAGAGCCAGCCAGGTGCTGGCACTTCACTGAGCTGTGTGTGCCCTCTGTGCTGCAGGGGAGGTGTTTGTGCTGGATGATGGAGGAGAGGTGGACCTGGACCTGGGGAACTACGAACGCTTCCTTGACATCAGACTCACCAAAGACAACAACCTGACCACGGGGAAGATCTACCAATATGTCATCAACAAGGAGAGGAAGGGAGACTACCTGGGCAAAACTGTCCAAGGTGATGGGAGGCTTCACTTGTGCTGCTTGGGAAGGTCTCTGTCTGCATTTCTGTCCTGCTTTGGAGGCTTTTGCATCTTACCTTGAGGCCTTTGCTGTGTGTGCCCTACCCTGGTGATGGGTTTTGTTTGGTTTGTAGAAGGGGAAGCAGGAGATGCACCGCTTGCAGGTGTGCTGGTGTGTGCCACGCTGAGCTGGGTCACCTGGAAGCCCCTCAGAGCTCAGCAGCACGCAGTTGTTTGGACCTGGGTCCAGCTGCCTCACGTAGCCAGCACTGGGTGTGAGCAGAGCACGCTGCCACACCTGGGTCTGGATGATGGGGGATATGGGTTTGCTGGTCACAGTGGTCATTGCCTGGGGTAATTGTCATTACAAAGCCCAAAGGATCTTTGAGGACCAGCTCAGTCCCTTCCCTTTTGAAGCATCCTGCACTGCTGGTTTGGATAAGGACTTTCCTGGACAGCTTAACACAGAGTAACTCTGAGCTTGCAGCAGAGGACTGTTTGTTCCTGAGTCTCCCAGCCTAAAGGAAGCATTGCTTACATGTGTTTAAGTTGAGGCAGGGTTTGCATGTCCTGCCAAGGCTCTTCTCTGGGAAATCACAGCCAAGAATAATCACTTCAAAAAATGCATAAAGACCCAGATCTCAGCCTGGGCCAGAGGAGAGGCCATGCCTGCTTCTTTCCCATAGCTGCTGTGCAAGGAATCAGAGGCAGCAATGTGTGTGGGCTGTGGTGTTAACCCTTGCCTGGGTTTCTTCTCCAGTGGTTCCCCACATCACAGATGCCATCCAGGAGTGGGTGATGAGGCAGGCACGGATCCCTGTGGATGAAGATGGCATCGAGCCCCAAGTGTGTGTGATTGAGGTTTGTAGCTCTTTTGTTCTGAGCTCAGCCCTGTGCTGATTTGGCAGAGTAAAAGTTGGGGGTTATTTGCAGTAATGTTCAACTTCCCCTCTTGCTGGCTTGGTTAGACTCCCCTTTGTTAGCTTCACTTACTCTCTCTGGGCTCTTGAGTGCTGCCTGTCCAAGGCTGCACAGGGACTTGTTCGTAGCTTCGTGGAATGGTTTGGGTAGGAAGGGACCTTGAAGATCATCAGCTCCAACCCCATGGCAGGGACACCTCCCAGGAGCCCAGCTTCATAGGATCACAGAATGCTCTGGGTTGGAAGGGGCCTCCAAAGCTCACCCAGTCCAACCCCTGCAGTCAGCAGGGACATCCTCCGCTAGATCAGGTTGCTCAGAGCCCTGCTGAGCCTCACCTTGATGTCTCCAGGGATAGGGCCTCAACCACCTTCCTGGACAACCTGTTCCAGTGTCCCACCACCCTCAGGGTGAGGAACTTGTTCCAACCTGCCCTTGAACACCCCCAGGGAGGGCACATCCACAGCCTCCCTGGGCAACCTGTTCTAGTGTCTGCCCACCCCCAATGCAAAGCATTTCTTCCTTAATCTCCAGTCTAAGACTCAGCATAAAGACTTAGACCTTTGAAGGTCCCTCCCAGCCCCAACCATTCTGTGGTTCTAGGACAGTTCCATGTTTGAGATGCTTTGCTCTCCAGTGCAGTGCGAATTGGTCAGTGGAATGAGGGTTAGCTCCTAACTTCTATACCAAGGCCTGAGTGACTCACACAGTGCCTTCTTCCTTGGGGTGTAGAGGGAGGCTGGGTGGATGCCCCTCTGGATGCAGTTGCCTTCCCTCCTTGGCAATAAAGGGATCCTTGGGGTGACCAAATGCAAGCACAGACCTCGAACAGGGCACGGCACAAGCTGGTGGTGCCAAACCAGTGCAGTTTCCTGTGCACTGTCAGGGCTGTCCTGCTGACAGAGGAGGCAGAGCAGGGTGAAAGCCCTGAGCCTGCTGAGCTGGCTGCTGGGATGTGGGTTGGCCAGAGATGACCTTTGAGGGTCCCTCCCAAGCCCCATGTGTGACTGTGGCACAGCTTGTCAGAGTGCCCAGGTCCTGGTGAGCTGGGGCTCTCCCTGCAGCTTGAATGCCAGCTGCTGTCCCAGGGTTCACAAACCTGGATCCTGGAGTGCCTGGGAGGCACTGACAGCACGTGGGATGCTGCAGGGCCCCAGGGAGTGCCTGGCCTCTGCTGCTGAGTGTCCAGAACCACCCTGTGGTCACTGAGCCTTGGCTGAAGCTTGGCTTCTCGGTGCCACCTGAGCGTTTTAACGTCTCCACCTCCCTGCAGGGAGCACAGAGGTGCAGCTGATCCTCTGGAGAGCTGCTGCCTGCAGGAGGAGCTGGGTTTTGAGGTGCTGCTTTGATTCTGGGGGAGACCATGAAGGTAGAAGAGCTGGGGCTGCCTGGGGGCCGTGGCAGTGGTGCACAGGAGGGGCAGAGCCTGGAGCTCCGCAGGCTCCCGCGGGCAGTCGCAGGGGAGCGCTGGGGAGGTGCTGTAGTGTGCTTTCCAGCCTGTTGTAGCAGGGCTGCTGCACACAGGTAGGGGAGGTTTTGGCACTGATGTCACCCCTCATTGTCCTTCTCTCCTCCAGCTGGGGGGCACAGTGGGTGACATTGAGAGCATGCCCTTCATCGAAGCCTTCCGGCAGTTCCAGTTCAAGGCCAAGAGGGAGAACTTCTGTAACATCCATGTCAGCCTGGTGCCCCAGGTGAGCACACACAGCTGCCTGCTGCTGCTGGGCACAGGCTGCCCCAGCACAAACCTTGCTTTGAAAGTGTGTGTTTGTGAAGTGCCCTCTCTGTGGGCACTGTCACAGCTGTGTTTGTGCAGGGGAGGCAGGGAATGCCTGGGGGGGCACTGGAAAAGGTTTGGGAGCAGGGACTGGGAGGGTGTAAATGTGTGAGAGAGAGCTGGGAGCTACAGCAGATTCATAGAAGAGTTTAGGTTGGAAAGGACCCCAAAATTCATCCAGTTCCACCCTCCTGCCATGGGCAGGGACACCTCCCACCAGCACAGCTTGCTCAAGGCCTCATCTAGCCTGGCCTTCAACACCTCCAGGGAGGGGACAGCCACAGCCTCCCTGGGCAACCTGTGCCAGTGTCTCCCCACCCTCACTCTCAACAATTTGTTCCTCATCTCCAGTCTCAATCTGCCCTCTCCCAGCTCAAAGCCATTGTCCCTCATCCTGGCACTCCCAGCCCTTTGCAAAAGTCCCTCCCCTGCTCTCCTGGAGCCTTTCAGGTCCTGGAAGGCTGCTCTGAGGTCTCCCTGGAGCCTTCTCTTCTCCAGGCTGAACAGCCCCAACTCCCTCACCCTGTCCCCATAGCAGAGTTCCTCCAGCTTCTGATCATCTTTGTGGCCTCTTCCAGGTCCTCCCTGTCTGGGGGCACCAGAACTGGAGGTAGTGCTGCAGGTGCTGCAGGTGGGGTCTGAGCAGAGGTGGGGTCTGAGCAGAGCAGAGCAGAGGGGCAGAATCCCCAACCTGGGCTGCCAGTGACCATTGCTGGCTCCTGGGGAGTTTGTCACCAAGGCCTTCTCCTCCAGGCTGCTCTCAGCCCCTCCTCACCCTGCCTGGATTTGTGCTGGGGATTGCCCTGATGCAGCTGCAGGACCTTGGCCTTGTTGGAGATGCAGCTCTGCATCCTTAGCTGCTGTTTTTCTCTCTGGGTTTGTCTCCTGGCTCTGGCAGCTGGATTTGGTTTCTAGGGCTTTAGGCTTTCTGTTTCTCTTCATTTGCAGTCTTTCCTTTCTGCAGAGCTGACAGGAAATGCAGTGGTAGAGCCACAGCTCCACAGCCATTTGGACTTGCTAATCAGATCGTGTTCCAGGCTCTTCCTGGGGTCCTTGAATCCCAGAATCAGAGGTTCTTTGGGTTGGAAGGGACCTCTGGAGATCATCCAGTCCAACCCCCTGCCAGAGCAGAGGTGCCCAGGGCAGATCACACAGGAACTCATCCTGGTGAGGCTGGAAAGGCTCCAGAGAAGGAGACTCCACAACCTCTCTGGGCAGCCTGCTCCAGGCCTCCAGCAGCCTCACAGTAAAGTTTCTCCTCACATTGAGGTAGAACCTCCTGGGTTCCAGCTTGTACCTGTAGTGCCTGGTCCTGGCACTGGGCACCACCCATCAGAGCCTGGCACCTTCCTCCTGACTCCCACCCCTCAGATATTGATAGTCATTGGTCAGATCCCTTCTTAGCCTTCTCTTTAACATCCTTGTAGTCTCCATTGGACTGTCTCCAGCAGGTCTCTCTCTCTCTTCTGAAGTGGTGAGCCTGGAAGTGGACACAGTATTCCAGGTGTGGTCTTGCCAGGGCAGAGCAGAGGGGAAGGAGAACCTTTCTAGACCTCACAGACCCTCACATCTGACTGAGCCCTAACAGTCTGAGTGGCAGTTGCCCTTGGTTCAGAGGTTCAGCCAAGAGGAGGCTTCATGAAGCAGTGCTGTGATAAGAATCAGTTCATTAGAATCACAAAGAAAAGCAAAGGGTCCTGGTGTGCCAAGGAGGTGAGGTGCACCCCACTTCATGTCAGAAGTGATGGTGGGTGTCTCTGTGCCATGTACTCACAGGATGGCTCAGGTTGGAAGGGACCTCAGAGATCATCCAGTTCCAACCTCCTGCCATGGGCAGGGACAGCTCTCAGCCAGACTCAGCTGCTCAAGGCCTCATCCAGCCTGGCCTTGAACACCTCTGGGCAGGAGGCAGCCACAGCCTCCCTGGGCAGCCTGTGCCAGAGTTTCACCACCCTGGTACTGGAGAACTAATTCCTCAGCTCCAGTCCAACCCTGCTCTGCCTCAGCTTCAAACCCTTCCCCCTTGTCCTGTCTCCAGAGAACCTCAGGAAAAGTCTCTCTGCAGCCTTCCTGCAGGATCCCTTCAGGTACTGGCAGGCAGCTCTGAGGTCCCCCTGGAGCCTTCTCCTCTCCAGGCTGCACAGCCCCAGCTCCCTCAGCCTGGCCTCACAGCAGAGCTGCTCCAGCCCTTGGATCATCTTTGTGACCTCCTCTGGACTCACTCCACAGCTCTGTGTCCTTCTGCTGGGGACCCCAGAACTGGAGGCAGTGTTGGAGGTGAGGTCTGAGCAGAGTCCAGGGGCAGAATCCCCTCTCCTGCCCTGCTGCCCACACTGGTACTGCTACAGGCTCAGCTGTGTTCTCTGCTCTGGTTTGGGAGACATCTTGCAGTCTGAAACCTCTGCTGCAGGAGTCACTGCTGACCAAACTCCTCCATGGTTACAGCAGCAGTGCTGGAGAGCAGGAGCTGTGTGCCCTGAAATGGGGTTTGGCAGAGGTCAGTGGGACAGTGAATGGAGTGCAGGTCAATCTTTGTTCTCCTCTTGCTTCTTTCCCCTTGTCTTTAGGCCAGTGTTTGATGGAGAAAAACATCAGAGCTATCAAAGAGTTGGTATTTGAGAGAGCAGTGGAGAAAGCCCTTGGGGTGCCTGCTTTCTCCTTCCCTCACTGTGTGGAGCTCAGCTCTGGTCTCTGCCTCTTGGCTGAAAGCTTTCAGACTCAAGCAAGGCTCTGCAGGGCTGTTCAGAGCTGCTGGGAACTGGGCAGGGCCTGAGGCAAAGTTTTTACCAGGTGGCTGGGGGGTGGTTCCTGGTTAGGCTCATGAATCATTGCCACACATCACCACTGATGCTCCAACCCCTGCTCTTCTCTGCCCAGCCAAGCTCCACAGGGGAGCAGAAGACAAAGCCCACCCAGAACAGCGTTCGTGAGCTCAGGGGCCTTGGCCTCTCACCAGACCTGGTAAGGTTTGCTGCATGCCTTGGCCTGGCATCCAAAAGTGCTCTGCTGGGGTGTTGCAACAGCAGCCTGCTCTAAACCCTGCCTGAGGGGAGAGCTCTAGTGCTGGAAGGCTCAGAGCAGCAGGGCTGGGCTTCCCCCAGTGCCAGCCTGCCTGGGGACAGCTCTGGGGGGGGCTGGTTATGTGCTGCTGTTCTGCCTCCCAGCCCTGACCCTGCTGCTCTCTCAGATTGTCTGTAGGTGCTCCACTCCCTTGGATACCTCAGTAAAGGAGAAGATCTCCATGTTCTGTCATGTGGAACCAGAGCAGGTGAGGATTGCTGTCTGCACTCCCCTGGCTGCTGTCAGGTGCTGAGTGGAGCTCTGAGCTGAGTGTTTTTGTGTTCAGCTCTGGCTCTTGTTAGCTGCATAATTCATTTGCTGCTTTGTCTCCCCCCTGTTCCTTACACATGTCACTGTGCCAGGAGAGGCCTTTTCATGCCAGCACTCAGGTTTGCTTGCAAGGCACTTGGCTGAGGCCCAGAGAATCCTGTGGAATCCAAGGGATTTTCTGAGTAGCTGCTTTTGACCTTAGTTATCCTTCCACATTCCTGCTGTGAGCACAGGAGGCTGAGGCTGTTCAGTAAGTTAGAGGCCAAAGAGTAGTGGCCCAGAATGAGATTTGAAGTTGCCATGGGTGTGCTTGGATGCAGCTCTTGTCACTGTGCTGTTGCTCTGCCGAGGATGGCATGAGGAGACACTGCAGAGACAAACTGAAGTAGTATTTGGGAGCAGCACTGCTTCACTGGAGTGGGATGGGAGAGGCAAAAATCCCATCTTGGCTTGATCCATTTTGTGCTGAGAGTGCTCTGCATGGCACAGTCTGAGCTTAAGAAATAGCCATGGAGTCACAGCATTGTTTAGTTGGAAAAGCTCTGCAAGATCATCACCCCAACCCCACCATGGCCACCAGACCCTGGCCCCAAGTGCCATGGCCACAGGTTTCTGGAACACCTGCAGGGATGGGGACTCTACCATCTCCCTGGGCAGCCTGTGCCAGTTCCTGACCACCCCTGCAGCAAAGACATTTTCCCTCCTCTCCACTCTTAGCTTCCCCTGGCACAATTTCAGGCCATTTCCTCTCCTATCATCTGAGACTAGAGCAGAGCCCAACCCCCAGCTCACTGTAGCCTCCTTTCAGGGAGCTGTGGAGAGCAGTGAGGTCTCTCCTCAGCCTCTTCTTCTGCAGACTAAACACCCCCAGCTCCCTCAGCCACTCAGTCTGTAGCCTAGAGATTAACTCTTCCCAGTCCAGCTGGAGCTTTGGAGAAGGTCTGAGAATCATTTCCCAGCTGCAGGCTCTGTCCAGTGCTTTTTATTCCTTTCCTATAGCCTTGCACTTTCCACTCTTGCATTCAGAGTGACCTGGCCACAGTGTGGATGTCAGCAGAACACTCTCTGCCTCCTCTTGGCTGGGACCTGGCAGTTGGCTCTTGTCAGTCACCTCCTGGGATCCTGCAGTTCTCATTCTGCACTTGGAGCTGGATTGTGAAGGAAATGCTGTTGACTGGAGGAGGAGAGCTGGCATCTGGGGGTTTTACTGCTCTGAACTCTGCTTTCATTTGAGAAATGAGGGCTCAGAAATAGTTGTGCCAGGGTGTTTGTGAGCCTTAAAGCACAGCCTGGCTCTTGATGGGCAGGCAGCAGTTGCCCAGAGCTGTCTTTGCCTTTCTGAGGAAGCCCTTTTTGGGGAGCTGGAGCTGCTGACCTTGCTGCTCCTCACTGACCTGAGGCCTCTTGGCTCACAGCTGATTAATGAATTCTTGGAGTAGTTTGTGTTGGAAGGGACCTCAAAGCTCATCCAGTTCCAACCCCCTGCCATGGGCAGGGACACCTCCCACCAGCCCAGCTTGCTCAAGGCCTCATCCAGCCTGGCCTTGAACACCTCCAGGGAGGGGACATCCACAGCCTCCCTGGGAGGTGTTCTCCCCTGTGCAGGCCATCAGCTCTGTCATGCTGCCCTTCCTTCTCCCCTGTGCAGGCCATCAGCTCTGTCATGCTGCCCTTCCTTCTCCCCTGTGCAGGTCATCTGTGTGCATGATGTCTCCTCCATCTACCGAGTGCCTCTGCTGTTAGAGGAGCAGGGAGTGGTTGACTACTTCCGGCACAGGCTTGACCTCCCCATTGAGAGGCAGCCCAGGAGGATGCTGCTGAAGTGGAAGGAGATGGCTGACAGGTGAGCTGCACATCTGGGCACAGCCTGAGCTGAGGCTCCTCTTGAGCTTCTCCTCTTGGTTGGTGGCTCTCAGGTGCTGAGTCTTGCTTCATCTTCCTCAGCTGTTCTGACCTGCTGGAATTGTTTTCTTTTACTGCTCTGCTCTTGATGTTTACCTAAAAAAGCTCTTCCAAGAGAGGATCATAGAGTCCTGGAGCATTTGAGGCTGGAAGGGGCCTTAAAGCTCACCCAGTCCAAATCCCCTGCAGCCAGCAGGGACATCTGCAGCTAGAGCAGGTTGCTCAGGGCCCCAGACAGTCTGAGCTGGGATGGTTCCAGGCATGAGCATCTCCCACCCGTGGGCAATGTGGGCCAGGGTTTCAGTACCCTCACTGTAAGCAATGTCCTCCTTTATCTATTCCAAATCTCCCTCTTTTAGTTTAAAACCCAGATGGGTCCTGTTAAAAAGTCTGTCCCCATCCCTTCCATGGCCCTTCAAGTGCAGAAGGTCTCCCTGCAGCCTCCTGCAGGCTGAACCACCCCTCAGAAGATGCTGTGGGGTCACATCCCTGGGCTCCTTACCTTGTGTTTGAGTTTGGAGCCATTAAAGGTGGGCAGCTCTGCCCTCCCCTGTTCATACCAAAGAGCCCAGTGCCATTCCAAGGTGGTGTCAACCCTTGGTAAGCCTGTGTGGGAGTCCTCAGGGGTGTCCCTGCAAATGGACCTTTGAGTGTGCTTGCAACAAGCACAGCAGCTGCTTGGGCTTGCTCTGAGACTCCCAGCACAGAGGGTTTCATTTTCACCTGTGGGGAAATGGTGAACTGAGTCTCTGCAGGCACCACTCAGGCCCCTCCTGAGGCCTGAAATGTCTTTGTCCTTCTGAGAAATGAACTACCAAGGTCTAGATTCACAGAATGCACTGGGCTGGAAGGGACCCTCCAAGGGCATCTTGTGCAACCCTCCTGCAGGCAGCAGGGGCAGCTCCAACCAGAGCAGGCTGCCCAGGGCCACAGCAAGTCTGACCTTGACTGTCTCCACCACCTCCCACCCAGCACTGGCAGCGAGGGTTCCCTGCCTGTGGGCACAGCCCTGGGTGCCCAGGTGGTTGAAGGTGCTTGGCAGGGCTGAACTAAGCCTTGGAGGGTCCCTTGGCTGCAGGCAGGAGTGCTGCCTGAGTGCCCTGCTGCTGGGGGGCTGCAGGTGTGGGCAGTGCAGCCTTAGGAGTGCAGAATTCCCTCCTGCTCTGCTGGCTGCTGAGGTGATCTGCCTGGGCAGCTGCTGGCCAGTGCAGACACCTGCAGAGCTTTGATCCTCTCCTCACAGCTTCCTGCAGGCTTGGGGTCTGAGACAGCCTCCTGAGGGGGCTTTGGATCTACCCAGGGAGGCTTTTCAGCCTGAGCAGAGATGAGTTCCCTTGGGGGGGACTCTCTGCAGCTGCTTTTCTCTCTCACCATTTCTTTTTCCCTTTCTTTCAGCCTTGCTTTGGTGTTTTAGAGTCATGACTCCTGTAACAGGTCCTGCTCTCAGCAGCTGGGTGGGCTCTGCTGTCACTTGCCTGGGGGGTGGGTGAGCCTTGCCCCATGCTGTGTCACTGCTGGGCCCCCTCCTGTGTCTGCTGCCTGCAGGTACGACCGGCTGCTGGAGAGCTGCTCCATAGCCCTGGTGGGCAAATACACCAAGTTCTCAGACTCCTATGCCTCTGTCATTAAAGCACTGGAGCACTCTGCACTGGCCATCAACCACAAACTTGACATCAAGGTAGGAATGGAGCTGTCTGCCTGGGAGGAGGGAAGAATCCACACACAGACTGCTGCTGCCCACAGCCCTGCCCAGCTGGGTTGGGTTCTGCACAGAGCCACAGGCAGGGAGGGTCAAGTCAGGCAGGGAGCTTGGAAATTGCCTTTGGATTTTGAGCATCAAAACATCTCCTCTCAGGCCTGAACCAGCTTCAGAGGAAACCTTTCGTCCTCTAAGAGTCACAGACTGCAGTGGGTTGGAAGGGACCCTCCAAGGGCATCTTGTCCAACCCCCTGCAGGCAGCAGGGACAGCTCCACCTAGAGCAGGTTGCTGAGGCCCTCACCACCTCCCTGGGCAGCCTGTTCCAGTGTGTCCCCAGCCTCACTGTGCAGAGCTTCCTCCTGAGGTCCAACCTAACTCTGCCCTGCTCCAGTTCCAAACCATTGCCTCTCATCCTATCCCCACAGTCCCTCCCCAGCCTGCCTGGAGGTCCCCTGCAGATAGTGAAGTGCAGCTCTGAGGTGTCCCTGGAGCCTCCTCCAGTGGGCTGGAGTTGCATCACTTGAAGCACAGAGGAAAGGTTTGAGTGGGGCTGCTCAGAGCTTTGTTGACTAACAGGAAAGCAGCCCAGGCAAACCCCCCCCCCAAGCAAGCATCCAGGAGGAAACAAATGCAGAGCTCTCCAGGAGGAGCTGTGATGTCTTAATTGAATGAAGGAGACCCTGTGCACTCTGCAGCAGTCTCTCATCCTCCTGTCTTGGATTTCTTCCCAGTACATTGACTCTGCTGACTTGGAGCCAGAGACTCTGCAGGAGGAGCCTGTCCGCTACCACGAGGCCTGGCAGAAGCTCTGCGGTGCTGAGTAAGGCTCCCAGCCTCTGGCATTTCATGGGGGCCTGCTGCTGGCAGTGCTGGGAGGAAGAGCCTCACTGCAGGCTCTTCCTGGGCCCTGCAGCAGCACACTCTGACAGTGCCCCAAATGCCCCCTCATGGGATGGAAACTGCAGGCTTGTTAACTGAGTGAAGGGCTTGGTGAGAGGCAGCAGCAGGGCAGGTGGGGAGGGCAGGGGGAAGGTGAGGGGAGGGGAAGGCTTTTTGACCTCAGAGAGAGGGTGGGAGAAAGGTCTAGAAGGAGAAGGTGTGAGAAGGGAGAAGCCCTGGGATGCAGAGAGGGCCTCCCACCAGCCCAGGCTGCTCAGGGCCTCCTCCAGCCTGGCCTTGAACACCTTCAGGCAGGGGGCAGCCACAGCCTCCCTGGGCAACCTGTGCCAGTGTCTCCCCACCCTCACTCTCCCTACTCTCAATCTGCCCTCTCCCAGCTCAAAGCCATCGTCCCTCATCCTGTCCCTCCCAGCCCTTGTCCAGAGTCCCTCCCCAGCTCTCCTGGAGCCCTTCAGGCCCTGGAGTGGTTCTGGTACCAGGTGCTGGTGCTGGCTCAGGTGAAGCCATATGGAAACCATGCTGGAGACAGAGCACTTCTGAGCCCTTCCCAGGGGTGAGGTCCTGCAAGTCCAGGGCTTTCCAGGAGGGGCGGTGGGTGGGTGGCTGTGGGGAGCCCCCATGGGGAGCCCCATCTGAAGATCTCCTCCTCACACAGCGGAGTGCTGGTTCCTGGTGGCTTCGGCGTTCGGGGGACAGAAGGCAAAATCCAGGCTATCTCCTGGGCAAGGAAGCAGAAGAAGCCCTTCCTAGGTGAGAGAGCTTCCCCCAGGGGCAAGAGGCTGTGTGACAGCCTCGCTGCTCTGAGCCGCGGCCTCGCCGCCCCCAGCCGCCGCGGCCTCGCCGCTCTGAGCCGCGGCCTCGCCGCCCCCAGCCGCCACGGCCTCGCTGCTCTGAGCCGCGGCCTCGCTGCTCTGAGCTGCGGCCTCGCCGCCCCCAGCCGCCGCGGCCTCGCCGCCCCCAGCCGCGGTCTCGCCGCCCCCCAGCCGCCGCGGCCTCGCCGCCCCCAGCCGCCGCGGCCTCGCCGCCCCCCAGCCGCCGCGGCCTCGCCGCCCCCCAGCCGCCGCGGCCTCGCCGCCCCCCAGCCGCCGCGGCCTCGCCGCCCCCCAGCCGCCGCGGCCTCGCCGCCCCCCAGCCGCCGCGGCCTCGCCGCCCCCCAGCCGCCGCGGCCTCGCCGCCCCCAGCCGCCGCGGCCTCGCCGCCCCCAGCCGCCGCGGCCTCGCCGCCCCCAGCCGCGGCCTCGCCTCCCCCAGCCGCCGCGGCCTCGCCACCCCCAGCCGTGGCCTCGCCGCCCCCAGCTGCCGCGGCCTCCCCGGCCGGCACCGGGCTCTGCACTGCCCACTCCTGGAGGCGATTGGCTGAGGAGGGCCCAGGGGGCAACAGCTGCCAGCCCTGCTGAACTCTGGAGGGGTTGGAGCTGGCTGGGCTGCCAGGGAATCTGTCATCAGGAGGGGGAGTCTGAGGGGGCCGTGGTGCTGTGGGCAGGAAGCAGGATGTGTGCCTGGGAGTGAATGGAGATGGGGAGCAGCTGGAGGGGGAGGGAAGGGTCAGGGAGGGAACAAACCTCAGAGCTGCCTGCTGCAGGGGGGACAGACCCCTAGAGCCATCTCAGGTCTGGCTGCTGCAGGCTGTGTGCTGTGCTGAGTGCTCTGTGTGCTGTGCTGAGTGCTCCCTGTGCTGGCCTGACCCTGGTCTCCTGTCCCCCCCAGGAGTGTGCCTGGGCATGCAGCTGGCAGTGGTGGAGTTCGCTCGCAGCGTCCTGGGCTGGCAAGGTAACTGCACAGCACCTCCTGGCCTCTGGGCACCCCTCTGCCTGCTTGAGGGATGCCTCTGACTCTCTCATGCTTGGGATTCTCAGTGCAGCTCCTCATCCCCCTTGCTCATTCAGAGGGAAGAGGAAATTTCCTCCTAATGAAACAGAACTGAGGGCAGCAAGGCATGAGTGCAGGTGACAGGAACTGGCTGTGCCTACAGGAAGGTTCAGCTCCTGGCCCAAGCCCCCCAGTGGGGCTGTGCCTGTGTGCTGGACACCCTAAGTCCAGCCCCCCCAGCCAGCAGGAATGGAGACCAAGCAGCACTGCAGCTGCCCAGGCAGCTCACCCAGGACTCAAAGTGCTCTTTGGGCTCTGCTGCTTGCCCTGAGGGGGTCCCTGCTGGCAGAGTGCTGAGTGGAGTTCCTCAGCCTGGTTCTGGGTCTCATTGGGTAGGGCAGGAGGAGTTTTTGGGAGCACTTCTGCTGCCTGCCCCTGGCTGGGTGTGTTGAGGACACTCTGAGCTGCTCAGTGCCTGCTGCCCCCTGCTCAGCCCTGCCTGCAGGGCACTGACTGCCCTGAGCTGCTGCCAGCCCTGCCCTGCAGGCTCTCAGCACACAGGGCTCAGGTGGCTGCTGCCAGAAGTGTGGGGATGAGACAGCAGTGCCTGGAGAGGTCCTGTGAAGGCAGCTCAGGGAGTGAGGGCCTTGCTGCTTCCAACTGCTGACCCTTCCCTTGCAGATGCCAACTCGACAGAGTTTGACCCCAAAACTGCTCATCCTGTGGTGAGTTTCTGGTTGGTTGTGATACCCACCCAGAGCCAGGCTGCTCTGCACCTACCCTTGGCTGCAGTTAGGAGCCTGGATGAATGTCTGGTGGCTTTTAGGTTTGCCTGTCCTCATCTACCCATCTGAGAAGCAAATGCCTCTGCCTGGTGAACTGTGGCAGCTGCTGCTCCACAGAGGCTGCAGGGCTTGCAGTGAGCCTCTGGCAGGGTTTGCTGAGCTGTAGTTGCTCTTCATCAGGGGAGGAGTGAGGGCTGCTCACAGGGCAGCTGGAAGGCTAACTGTCAGTACCCAGATTCCACTGCACAAGTGTGGAATGGGGAGCCCAGAAATCATCACAGCATGGCTCAGGCTGCAAGGGAGCCAAGAGCTCATCTGCTCCAACCTCCTGCCTTGGGCAGGCACATCTCTCAGCTAGACTCAGCTGCTCAAGGCCTCATCCAGCCTGGCCTTGGACACCCCCAGGCACCTCCCTGGGCAGCCTGTGCCAGAGTCTCACCCCCCTGCTGCTGAAGAACTTCCTCAGCTCCAGTCTGACCCTGCTCTGCCTCAACTTCAAGCCATTCCCCCTTGGCCTGGCTCCAGACACCCTCAGGCACAGTCTCTCTGCAGCCTTCCTGCAGGATCCCTTCAGGTCCTGGCAGGCAGCTCTGAGGCCCCCCTGGAGACAGGAATTCCTTGGGACACTCATGGAGGGACTTTGGAACCAGCCTCTCTTAGCCTGCAGGCTCTGGGGGCTTCCTCCAGGCTCCACCAGAAGGGTTGGCTTCTGCTGTCCTTTGAAGTGCTGCCCAGGGAAGTGTCCAGCCCAGGTTCTGGAGCAGAAAGGAGTTGGATTTGGGCTTTTGCTTCTGGCTCTGTCCTTGCTCAGTTTGTTCAGGAGCCCAGCAGTGGTGTGGGGTCTGCAGGTGCTGACTGAGCCCAGCTACAGCTTCCTGAACACCTTCAACCCTTCTGTGTGTTCTGCACAGCCCCTGCCAGAGCTCAGCTGCCCACCCTGGGACTTGGGGTGCCCTGTCCAGACAGTGTCCCCCAGCTCAGCTGCCCTGTGGGCCGTGGGGATGTTGTTCTCTCCTCCTCACTGATGTGCCAGAGCCTGCCCAGGGCTGTTCCTCCTCCCTCAGTCTCAGCCTGCTCTCTGGCTGCTCTTTGCAGGTCATTGACATGCCAGAACACAATCCTGGGCAGATGGGTGGCACCATGAGGCTTGGCAAGAGGAGAACACTCTTCCAAACCAAGAACTCAGTCATGAGTAAGGCCTTGCTTACCCCTTCTGGAAGTGGGGTGAGGGATGGGGGGCTGGGAAGTGGGGCCTGGGGGTGTCCCTGAGTGGGAGGTGCTGGCAGACTGTCCTGGAACTGAAATGGAAATCACAGAGTGGCTCAGGCTGGGAGGGACCTCAGAGCTCATCTGCTCCAACCTCCTGCCATGGGCAGGGACAGCTCTCAGCTAGACTCAGCTGCTCAAGGCCTCATCCAGCCTGGCCTTGAACATGCACAGCCTCCCTGGGCAGCCTGTGCCAGAGTCTCACCCCCTGCTACTGAAGAACTCCTTCCTCAGCTCCAGTCTGACCCTGCTCTGCCTCAGCTTCAGACCCTTCCCCCTGGCCTGTCTCAGACACCCTCAGGCAAAGTCCCTCTGCAGCCTTCCTGCAGGACCCCTTCAGGTCCTGGCAGGCAGCTCTGAGGCCCCCCTGGAGCCTTCTCTCTGCACAGCCCCAGCTTTGGTGCCCTCCAGAAGTGTCAGAGTGTGAGGGGCACTGCCTGTGGCCTTGCTGCAAGCTGGCCCTGTGTGCAGTGCTTGGTGGTTGTGCTCCTGCTGCAGGGAAGCTGTATGGGGACCATGACTTCCTGGAGGAGAGACACAGACACAGGTTTGAGGTAAGGAAGCTGCTGTGGGCAGGGAGCCCTTCTGTCTGACCCAAACACAAGGGATCAGGGGGGTCTTGCTTCTGCTCTCCTAGGTCAATCCCCAGCTGAAGAAGTGCTTTGAAGAGCAAGGTCTGAAGTTTGTAGGCCAGGACGAGGAGGGAGAGAGAATGGAAGTGGTGGAGCTGGAAGGTGAGTCCTGAGCAGCTGGGGTGGGTGAGGGTCCCAAGGGGAAGTGTTTGGAGCTCCTGTGGCTCTCCCAGGATGGCTCCATGCATAACCCCACACCCACAAGGAGCCCTCTGTGCCTCTGTGTCTGGGGACAAAGGGCAGGGTGGAAATGACAGCATCAGGGCTCCAGCACCAGTGGTATCCAGTGGCACCCTGGGGTGCATTGAGTGTGCCCAGCAGATCCAGGGAGGTTCTCCTCCCCCTCTGCTCTGCCCTGCTGAGACCTCACCTGGAATATTGCAGCCAGTGCTGGGCTCCCCAGTTCAGGAGGGACAGGGAGCTGCTGGAGAGGGTCCAAGGGAGGGCTCCAGGGATGCTTAGGGGACTGCAGCACTGCCTGGGGAGGAGAGGCTGAGAGCCCTGGGGCTGTTCAGTCTGCAGAGGAGAAGGCTGAGAGGGATCTGATCAATGTCTATCAATATCTGAGGGCTGGGGGGCAGGAGGGAGGGCACAG
Source organism: Dryobates pubescens (assembly GCF_014839835.1). Classification (NCBI taxonomy): domain Eukaryota; kingdom Metazoa; phylum Chordata; class Aves; order Piciformes; family Picidae; genus Dryobates; species Dryobates pubescens. The sequence goes on along the minus strand of NC_071631.1, from coordinate 7,773,175 downwards.
GCTCTGCTCACTGTGCCCTGGGATAGGACAAGGGGCAATGGATGGAAACTCCAGCACAGGAGGTTCCACCTCAGCATGAGGAGGAACTTCCTCACTGTGAGGGTCCCAGAGGCCTGGAGCAGGCTGCCCAGAGAGGTTGTGGAGTCTCCTCCTCTGGAGCCTTTCCAGCCCCATCTGGATGTGTTCCTGGGTGCCCTGTGCTGGATTCCATGCTCCTGCTCTGGCAGGGGGTGGTCTGGAAGATCTCCAGAGGTCCCTTCCCAGCCCTTCCATCCTGTGAGCCTGTGGCCACGCAGCTGCAGGGCCCTGACCGTGGCCTCTCCTGTCTCCTAGAGCATCCCTTCTTCGTGGGGGTGCAGTACCACCCCGAGTTCCTCTCCAGACCCATCAAGCCATCTCCCCCTTACTTTGGGCTGCTGCTGGCATCTGCAGGCAGACTCACTCACTACCTGCAGAAGGGCTGCAGGCTCTCACCCAGGTAGGTTGGCACCAGGGCAGGGCTGCTTCCTACAGGGTAACCCAGAGAGGCTTCTTGGCACTGTGGGGGAACCAGGGGAGGTCTGCAGCACCTCCTCTGTCTGCTCTGTCTTGGAAACCTCCTGGCTTCATTCTCAGATTGAATGTGGAGCTGCCACACAGGGAGGGCATGAGAGGGCCTAGGAGCAGGATCCTTGTGCAGGGGAGGGTGAGACACAGGGGACAGCCAGAGGAGAGGTCCTGAGGGGGTGTAAGGAACATCTCTCTCTGCATGAGCTCAGCTGCACTGCTGTGGGTGAAGGGCTGCTGGGGCTCTGTCCTTGGAGAGCTTCAGGAGGTGCCTGGAAGAGGCCCTGAGCAGCTGGCTGACCTGGTGGCTGTCCCTGTGGTGCAGCTCTGCTGAGGTCCCTTCCCTTTGGAACGTCTCTGGTGACTCTGGGACAGCTCTTGAAGGGCTTGGAGGCCACCAGCTGGCACTGGGGAGCTGGGGGGGGTGGTGCCTGGTGGGGGGTGCCCCCCCTGTTCCCTCCTCAGTGCAGTCACAGCGCCTGAGCCATGGGTGACCACTTCACAAAGCCTGGAGCTGATGGAGCCCCAGGGGGGTAGTGACCCTCAGGGTTCTGTGTGCTCAGCCAGCAGCACTCAGCACCAAGCTGCCCAGACCCAGCTCCATCACCACTTGTGCTCAGGCAGAGCCTCTCTGCACTCCCCAGGGACACCTACAGTGACAGGAGTGGCAGCAGCTCCCCTGACCTGGAGATCACAGAGCTGAAGTTTCCATCAGTGAACCATGACTGATTCCTGGTAACTTCTACTGACCTCAAACCTCTCCTCCTGCAGACAGAGTCCTTGCCCAGGCTGCCTCCTGGCAGCTGAGCCTTTGACAGCAGCTGGCAGAGAAGTGGCACTGGTGGGAAGTGCTCCCAGCTGTGCTGAGGGCCCTGCAGTCCCTCCTGCCTCAGCAAACTGACCCCAAACCCTATGGGGGAGTCTGGGCTCCAGCTGAGATACACAAACAAAGCACCACCAGCAGGGGCTGAGGCTGGGGTCCCTGGCTTGGTGCTCTGGGGGCAGTTTGGAAGCAGCTGAGCTCCTTCATCTCCTGGGACAGCAGCTTTCCATCCAGCCAGAGGCCTTGAGCTCTGAGCTGGAACAGCTGCTGCAGGTGTGGGCTGCATGTGACCAGGGGCTGCAGCCACTCCAGTCCTGGAGGGGGGCAGGAGCCCCCAGCACTCACAGCAGAGGCTGAGCTGGAGTTAGAGGAGCTCTGAACCAGACCCTGGGGGTGGAAGGGCTTGGGGGAGACACTTTTGTGTCCCTGGGGGCCAGGGACTGAGGACATCTGTCCTGGGCAGGGGAGCTTTGGGCTTGGGGGTGCTGAGCTGTGCTGGTCTCAGCCTGCAGTGTGCTGGGCAGGTCCAGCTGTGGTGCTTCAGTCCCAGTTGACTCCTGCTCCCCTCCTCTCTCTCCAGATGTCTCCACTGCAGAGAAGTCCTCAGGTTCCCCAGGAGTTCTTACAGCAATAGTGTGACTGAACCCTTGGCTTTGGCCTTTCCTGCCCTGGGGCTTGGTCATTTCTCCTCTGAGATCCTGCCCCTCTCTCTTCTCAGCTCCTCTCTCCTTGGTTTGTTTCCTCTGCAGACTTCATTCCTGGAGGGCAGCTCAGCCCAGCACAAGCACCTCCAGGCTGGCCTCAGCTGGCACCAGCCTGGAGATGCACAGCAGGCTGGGGCTGGGACTGGCTCTGATGGGAGAATGCAGCTGGGTGAGGGCCTGGCCTGGCTGCCTCCTCCAGCCTCTGCTCCCCCCACAGCCCTCACTGGGGAGCTTGTGTGGAGGCCAGGAGGTGCTGGAGGCTTGCTCTGCTCCTGAGCTGTGCTGCAGCTGCCTGCAGTCTCCTGGGGGGCAGAGGGAAGGCTTTGCTCTGCTGTGCTCTTTCAGCAGTATTGAAGAATGGTTGGCACTGGTGCCCTTGGGCCCTCTCCTGCCAGCAATGAGATTTGCCCAGGAAAAGCTTCCTGGAGTTCCCTGCAGCACTGCAGGGGGCAGCTGCAGGCACACCAAAAGCGAGCCCTGAAGCAGAGTTCTCACAGCCCCTGGCTGCAGGGGCTGGCAGCTGGCAGCCCAGGGAGCACAGCAGGGAGCTGCCCTGGTGCCCTCCCTCTGCCTTGCCTCTGCCTGCACAGCTCTTGGTGCTTCTTTCTCCCTGCCTGCAGCCTGCTCTTGGCTTCTCCCCAGGGAGGGCCTCGAGTCCTGGCGCCCAGGGAGCTCAGAGCTGGTTCCTGAGGCAGGGCTCTGGATCTTTGCCCTCAGCTCCTCGCTGTCCTGCAGCCTCAGCTCTGCACTTCTTGCTTTGTTCCCCACCCCCCCAGCCCCGGGGTTGGCCTTTGGTCAGCAGGAGCCAGGGGCAGGAACTTACCTGACCCTGGGCAGAGCTCTCCAGGGGCTCACAGTGGTGATGCTGCGGCTCTGAGCCTGGCTGAGGCCAGACCCCAGCCCCATGCCCTGCAGCAGCTGCAGTGTCCTCCCCACACCTCTCACTATTCCTTGCTCCTTTCCAGCTCTCTGCAGCCCTCTTCCCCTCTGCAGCTGCTGCAGAACCTGGGCCCAGGTGGAGCTGCTGAGCAAACCCTGCCTGCTTCTCAGCAGGGAGGCCTCTTCCTCACCTGCCTCCCTCCTCATCTGTTTTCTTCCCTGCCGTGGTTTTGTTTGGGCCCCCACTGCAGCTGCCTGGGCTGGGAAGTGCTGGTTTGTAATAAAAGGAGGAACTGGCCAGGAGCTGCTCTCTTGCTTCTGTAGCCTGGGGGAGGGAAAGAAGTGAAGGGGCCCAGCCCAGGTCCAGAGCCACCCCCAGGGGCTGGAGGTGCCAAAGTCTGCCTCAGCTCCTGCAAACCTGAGGCCCTGCGCTGAGCCTCCAGCCTCTGCAGGGCAGGGGTCAGGGGCATCGCTCTACACCATGCCTGAGGGAAGATTTGCTCCCTCCTGCTCCTCTTCCTGCCCAGTGGGGAGTGGGGCTTGCCTGGTGGCACCCAGGGGTGCCAGGAAGCCTCTGAGGGGAGAAGCACTGCCACAGAACCACAGAATGGGTTGGAGGGGACCTTAAAGCTCATCCAGCTCCAACCCCCTCCCCGGGGCAGGGACACCTCCCACCAGCCCAGGTTGCTCAAGGCCTCATCCAGCCTGGCTTTGAACACCTCCAGGGAGGGGGCAGCCCCAGCCTCCCTGGGCAATCTGGCAGGCAAGGGCTATCTCAGGGCTCAGCTTCCCCCCACCGTGTGCCCATGACGGGCTGTGGGTGGTGGTTGCCCAGCCCTCTCCCCTCCCTCAGGGCACCATGGCAGGGCAGCTCTGGGCTGTGAGTGCAGTGATGGGGCCAGGACCTCCCACCAAGGGCTGCTCCCTGCCCCAACGCCCCCAGGAGCCCCCCAGGAACCAAGACCGGCCCCAGCCTCTGCCCACCGCACTGCCACGTCCCTGAGCACCCAGGCTGCTGCAGCAGGAGGGGCTGGGAGCTGCTCAGCAGGAGCAGGAGGTGCTGGGTGTGGGGCAGCACCGGGACCTGCAGAGCTGCTGCCCAGGCTGCTCGGGGGCAAACCATCCCCGACGGCAGCCAGCAGCTGCCTTGGGTGGGACCAGGCAGAGCTCACTGCTCTTGAGGGGCCTGGGGGGGGGTCAGAAGGGCTGGGCAGAGGGCGGGCAGAGGCCGATTCCTCTCCTTGCTGCCACTAACCATCACCGGATCCAGCCGGTCCTTCTCAGCCCAGCGCTTCACAAACGGCCCTGGAGGGGCAGGGCTGCGGCGGCCTGGGTCTGTGCCCCGGCGCCCCCCGTCCTCTGCCCCTTCCCTGGGGCGATGCTGCCCTCGGAGCACGCAGGGCCGCGGCTGGGATTCCGTTATCCTTTTATTTATAAACGACCGAAGGTAAAAGAAGTGCAGAGGAAGCTCTGCTGGCGCCGCCCGGGGCTGCCCGCAGGGAGCAGCAGCGGCTGGGCGCCGTGAGGCAGGAGGCTGAGCCCAGCTCCCCCAGCCCCGGCCGGGCAGCAGCAGGGCAGCACAGCCTCTCTGGCACTCTGGGGGTGCTTCAACTTTTCCCCTTCGGGGTAAGCCTGACCCCATGTGAGAGCCCGGAGGGTGCTCACCACGGAGCTGCTCTGCTGCCGGCCAGGGCCCCGGAGCTGGCAGGGGTGAGGGTGGGAGATGTTCTCTGGGGGCAGAGGGTGAGCTAAAGGCAGGAGGACAAGAAGTGCTTGCAGGGGAGATCCTGTCCCAGCCCTCCGGCCGCTGCAGAAGGCAGCAGGAGGGGAGCGGAGCATGCACAGGCACGGCCCGGCACGGCCCGGCACGGCCCTGCCCTCTGCCCTGCTTCCTGCTCTCCAGTCAGCCCTGCCCCAGCCGGTGTGGGGCCGGGGCAGGCGGTCTCCAGGGCACAGCTGTGGCCCTGGCCCCGCTAGCTGCTGCCCGGGGGACACGGCCTGGGGCTGGGTGGCCTCCTGCAGCTGCAGCCAAGTGCCTGGGACTGCAGACAGCGCTCAAGTGCCATCAACAATAAATACATGGGAGGGTCTGAGCCATAGAGGTGTCCTCTGCACAGCCCTGGCAGGAAGAGCAGCACAGGGACGGGTCACCCCGGGCTCCACTGACCTGCCAGCCCCTCCAGCCTTGCCCAGACACCAGAGGGCCAGCAGGGCCCCTGGGAAGACCTTTGCACCTCTGGCTACCAAGCTCCAGGAGCTGCGAGTCCAACAGGTAGAAAAGAATCCTTTCAGCATTTGAAAGAATCATAAAACCCCAAATCCCAACGAGGCAGGGCCAGGGGAGTCCTGCAGCATCCCAGCAGCCTCCAGCGCCGGCCCGGGCCTGCCCCGGGCACACCGGGCCCGCCCCGGGCACACCGGGCCCAGCTGCCAGCCCTGGCCCTCCACAGCTGCTCCTGGCGTGGCCTCCCCAGTCAGCAAGGAGCACGAAGCCTGCAGCCTGGCACCGCCGGGGGAGGCTGCTGGGGGGCAGGCAGAGCTCGGGGGCGAGCGGCCAGGGCCAGGCTCCCCTGGCAGTGGAAGACAGGGCTGGGGCTGCTGCTGCGAGCCCGACGCGGCGCCGCGGGGTTTGAGCGTGGGCTGGGGGCACTCAGCGTGGGCTGGGGGCGCTGTGCCCTCACAGCTGGGCTGCCCAGTGAAGCGCAAAGCCCCCAGCCCGGCCCCCCTCTCCCGCGAGGGGATGGGAGCCGTTGGCCGCCTCGAAGCGCGGAGCCGCGGCGACGGGGAGCGGAGCAGCCAGCGCCCGCGGGCTCTGCCCACAGCTGCTGCCCACCGCGGGGCCAGCAGCAGTCCAGAGAGCAGCGCTGGCTGGGCAGCAGGGACAGACGCTCTGCTTCCACCAGGAGCCACGGCTGGAGGCCCGGGGGCAGCCGTGCGCCGGGCTCCTGCCCCGCCGGCAGCGGGGGCTGCGTGCGTGCCTGGCGAGCGGGCAGGGCGGGAGCGGAGCTCCGGGGCCCGCTCAGAACTTGCCTTGCTTGAGTCTGTCGATGTGGTAGGTGAGCTTGAGGGCTGGGCCCAGCTTCAGCCCCATGTACTTCATCATCATCTCGCTCCGCAGCAGCAGCAGGGCCTTGCCGTCGATCTCCTGCCAGAGGGACACCGCTGACTGCCCTGCCCGGCACGCTGCCGGCCCGGCGCCGCCGCCCCCCTGCCTCCCACCCTGCCTGCAGCACGAGGGCCGCTTGGACCCCTGTCCAAGGGGCCATGGGCAGCAGCGGCGCCCTGGCAGCCTCCTGGGGTTCACAGCTGGGTCCCTTGGCTGTGTGTGCCATGGCAGGACAGCTGCAGGGTGGGCACAGCCTCTCCAGGAGTGGGGAGATGGTGCCCTTGAGTGAGGGACTGCTGCCCTGCACTGCCTCTGCCTCCATCCTGCCCATCACAGAATGCTAGGGGTTGGAAGGGACCCCTGGAGATCATCCAGTCCCACCCCCTGCCAGAGCAGTCACCCAGGGCAGGGCACACAGAACACATCCAGGAGGGCCCTGAATGTCTCCAGAAGAGACTCCACCACCCCTCTGGGCAGCCTGCTCCAGGCCTCAGCACCCTCCAAGTAAAGAAGTTCCTCCTCATGTTTAGATGAAACTTCTGTGTTCAGGTTTGTGTCCATCCCCTCTTGTCCCACCAGGGAAGCTCCCTCTGGTGCTTCCTCCCCTGAGGGGCTGCACTGGATGATCTCAGAAGGCTTTTCCAGCCCAGCCCACTCTGTGATTCTCTAACATGGGCAGGACAAGCTGGCAGGACTCGGGATGTGGAGGTGCCCAAACCTGTGCAGCTCTCACTGCACAAACTCAGTGCTGTGTCTGCAGCTCTTGGACACTGCCAGACACACTCAAGGACCAGAGCAGTGGGAGACTCCCTGGCATGGGAAACAGGGAGCCCAGCAGGGCACTCAGTGACCCCCCCCTTGGAACATGCCCCTTGCCAGGGGAAATCTGCTGCAGGCTGAAAAGAGGGGGTGGAGAGAGGATGGAAAAGGGATGGAGAGGGGATGGAAAGGGAATGGAGAAGGGAGAGAAAGGGTAGAGGATGGAGAGGGGATGGAGAAGGGATGAAGAGGGGATAGAGAGAGGATGAAGAGGGGTTTGTGTTGAGTGCTGGGGCTCAGCTGCAGCTCAGGAGCTGTGCTGTGATATCTGAGCAAGAGGAGCCCCATCCCGGCCAGGGTGTGGGCAGGGTTTTGAGCAGCTTTTCCTCAGCACAAACTCTAGAGGCACCCAGTGCTGCCGCTGTGGCTCTCCTGGATGCCCCCGCGGTGCTCTGCCCCCCAGCCCCAGCCCCGGGGCAGGCTCGGGTACTGACGTGCTTGCGGAAGAGGTCAGCGTGCGGCCCCAGCTGGGGGTCTGCCTGCCGGATGAACTGCATCACCTCCTCCACCGTCCAGCAGGAGGGGTCGCGGCCGCCCGGCCTCGCCGCGTCCCGAGAGCCAAGGTACCTGTCCGAGCCTGCGGGAGGGAGGCGGCAGGGTCACTCCAGCCGTGCCCGGGCCCCCCCAGCGCTCGGCCGTCCCTCCCCTGCCGCTGTCCTCTGCCTAAGTGCTGGCAGGGACAGTCCCAGCCGTGCCCCAGAGCCTCCGCTGCTGAGCTCAAGCTCGCTCCTTGCTTCAGAGGGAGCCCTCCCTTACCCTAGGCCCTCTTCCTCTCTCTAGATCTGAATTTCCCTCTGCCTGCCCTGAGCTGAGTTTGCTCCCCCATTCCCATTCCTGTTCCCATTCCCCCCCGTCCATCTGCTGATGGCTCCCACCTTGGCAGAAAGCAATTCCCCCCTCCCCCCTCTCTCCCACAGGCTGCTTCTCCCCTCGCTCCCCACCCTCAGCAAGCTGAACACAGCAGAGCTTGGTCACCTCCAGCAGCTGCATCTGCTGGCTGAGCCCCTGTGGGACGCTGCTGCCCTGAAGCACAGCCTGAGCTAAGCCTGGCCCTGCTCCCCATGCCCCGGCAGCAGCACAGCTCCTGGCTGCAGCTCTGCCTGCACACACAGGTGCCAGGGCAGCCAGGGCAAGGCAGCAGCAGCCTGAGCTGTCCAGAGGCTTTCAGCGATGCCATGCACCTGACCTTGCAACTTGTGCAAAGAGCTGCTCTGGCCATGTGCTGCTGGACCGATGGCAGCAGCTCTCCTGGCCCTGCTCCTGCACTCGGAGCAGTGCTGCTGGAGCGTCCTCCCGGCCACCCTTCCCTGCTCCCAGCCTCACCAGGCAGCTCTCTGCCCACTCCTGACCCACCCTCACAGACACCTCTTTGTGACTCTGCCAGCCCCCTGCCCAGGCTGGCAAGTTCAGCTCCCGCCTCCCTCCCGCTCCCCTCCGACACCACAGCGCAGTGTGACCCCGCAGAGCCCTCTCCGCCTTCCACCCCCCGCCGCCAGCCCTCCAGAGGCAGCCTCAGCGCTCAGAGCCCGGCAGCCCCGCAGGGCCGGGCCCCGGTCCTCGCCGGAGCCCGGGCGGCGCAGCGGGAGCGGGCAGCGGCCGCTGCCGGCGCGGCTGGGCGGCGCTTACCCCCGGAGCTGAGCCTGCGCAGGGCGGCGGCGCCGGGGCTGAGGCTCGGGGGCTGCTGCGGGTGTCTGTAGCCTTGCAGGCGAAAGTCTCTGCAGCTCCGGCTGTGGCTGGAGGAATGCACAGAGTTCAAGGCAGAGTCCATGGGGTCCAGGCGAGGCTCCAGGGGCCCTGGGAGGCCATCTCCCAGCACGAAGGTTTCACCTGGAAGGCACCAAGCTGCAGTCAGTGCACCGAGCGCCGCGGCAGCCCCGCGGCAGCAGGGCCACGCTGCCCTGGGCTGCTCCGGAGCACGGCAACCAGGGCAGGCCTGGCAAACGCCTGGCAGATGCCAGTCCAACCAGCTAGAGTGACAAGGGCTGGTGCCCAGACTGGAGCAGCAGCTGCCCTGTTAATGCCACCACCAGCTCCCATGGCCTCAGCACCTCCAGAGGCCCTGCTGTGGCGGTGGGACACGGGGGTGGCAGCGGGCGCGGGGCTGCCCGTGCTGGATGCCAGGAGACACAGATGTCACACCCAGCCCTGAGCAGGCAGAGGAGGCTCCCCGAGGGGCCACGCACTGCCTGGCACTGGCAGCGGTGTGCAGGGTCCCAGCCCGGGCACTGGGTACCGTGGGGGACAGGGTGAGAGCCCTGCAGCCAGGAGAGCAGCAGGCATGGAGCTGGAGGGAGCAGCAGGCTCCTCTCAGCAGCTGAGCTACACCAGCGTGGCCAGGAAACGTTCTCACACCCTGCTGGTCCTCCAGCCCCAAAAGCCAGGGGCTGGTGACCTCTCCTGACCTCCCCCTGGGCTGTTTCATTGCCTGACCAAGGTCACCACCTTGGCACATGGCAGAGGGCTCTCCCGGGCCCGGCGTGACTTGGCACTTGCAGAGACACATTTGGTGCTGTCAGAGGCAGGGTCAGGATGGAGGGGCTGAAGAAGCTCTGCAGATGGCACTGGCTGAGCCAGCAAGATGTCCCTGTGCTGTCACACTGTGCCAGCTTCACCCCATGCCCACAGGGGCTTGTGGGTTTTACTGTGGCACAGCCCAGGTGGCCCTGATGTCTCCTGGGTGCTCCTCCACTACCCCTGGCCTTCATTATGAGCTCCCTGGCACGTTTGTGCAGCCAGAGGGGAAAGCAGCTCCTGCAGCCAGGAGCACTCAAGGATGGGAGCTGCAGCTCCTCTCCCAGTGTCTGAGAGCCTCAGGGCAGCTCCCAGTCCTGAGCTGCAGCCACTCAGCCACCACAGTAGGTGGCAAGGGTGAAAAGCCTGAACTGGCCCAGCCAGGCCCCAGGTTTCTCCCCTGAGGCTTCCCAGAGCACAGGAGCAGCAGGTGAGGAGCCAGCACGGGGAGGCTGTGCTGAGCTGGGATGCTGGGGGGGTGCAGAGTCCAGCCTGCAGCCCCTGAGCCCCAACAGCTGCAGCTGATGCTGCCATGCTCCAGTGAGGCTCCATGCAGCTTGCCAGAGCCTGAAGTGCTCCCTGAGTGCTGCAGAGGTTGGGCCCCACCGGCTGTGGAGGCAGACTGCCAGCTCTGGTTGCCCTGAGCCAGGACTGTGCTGTGGCCTGGGAGCCTCTGCTGCAGCAGAGGTGCCAGAGGTGAGGCCAGCTGCAGGCAGGCAGCTCCCAGCTCCCTCCCCTGAGGCTGCAGAACGGAGCCACCCCTCTGGCCTGCCTGCTGGGCACCCAGAGGAGCAGAGCTGAGGCTATCAGCTGTGGCACTGCCACCCTCTGTCTCCTGGGCACTCTGCCCTTGAGGCATTTCTGCCTTTCTTTGTCTTGAGGTCTCTGGGCTGCTCTCAGGAGCAAGCAGCACACCCTGCAAGCCTCAGTGCTGCTCTGGAGGCAGCTCTTGCCCTGCTGACTGTGCTGTGTGCTGCCCCTGTGGCACAGCTTCCCCCGTGGGCAGAGGTGCTGGCACCTGTTGCAGAAGGTGGTTTCTGACTCAGGGCTCTGGAGGCCTCCCTCACTCTCACACCACCTCCCCACATCACATTTCAGCACAGGACTGGATGCAAACCCAGTGCTGAGCTGGCTGGGTGGAGATTCCCTGGCTCAGGCTCACACAGGGGATGTGCCAGCACCAGGGGCACTCCACAGGAGCTTCTTCACAGCAAGAGCATCCAACAGGACACTTCTGCTTAAAACCCCTGGAACCACCTCCCCCTGCACACCACAGGCTGGGAGAGTTGGGGCTGCTCAGCCTGGAGAAGAGAAGGCTCCAAGGAGACCTCAGAGCAGCCTTCCAGAACCTGAAGGGCTCCAGGAGAGCTGGGGAGGGACTTGTGGCAAGGGCTGGGAGTGCCAGGGTGAGGGACAGTGGATTCAAACCTGAAGTAGTTCATTCTAGATTGGACATGAAGAAATTTTTCCCCATGAGGGAGGTGAGGCACTGGAACAGGCTGCCCAGAGGAGTTCTGGAGGCTCCAAGCCTGGAATTGCTTAAAGCCAGGCTGGATCCCCAGCCCTGTGCATCATCTGTAGCAGACCCCAGGGTGTGCAAGGGGCAGGGCACAGCGGTGCCTGGGCACAGCCACTGCCCAGCAGTCTCCCCAGGCCTGCTTCATTCTCTAACCCAAAGTGCTGGTTCTCAGCCAAGCCCTGTGCTGAGCACCCTGCAGGAGAACCTGCCCCCACCAGTGGTGGAGAGGCAGGGGGCAGAGAACTCCAGGATAGCTCAGCTGCCAGTGCTGTGCCTTCCAGAGCTGTCCATGCCAGCACATGACAAGCAGAGCTCTGATCTGCACAGCCAGCAGGCTCCCACTGCTCCCAGCCACGGGCAGCCCTTGAAGGACAGCTCCCCACTGTGCTGGGACTGCAGCTCCTCAGCAAGAGGTGACAGAAACGCCCCTGGCTGCCAGAGAGAAACAATGCAAGAGAGAGCTGCCCTCCTCAGCCCTCCCAAGGACAAGGGAAGGCTTCCCACTGCCACCCTCTGCCTCCAGCCTGGCAAACTGGCAGCTGTCCAGGCACCAGTGTGTCACAGTGCTGCAGCCAGAGCCTGCCCTGCTGGGGAGCTGCAGGGAGCCCTGGGAGCAGCCCCAGAAACATTCCAGAGCTGGCTGCTGCAGGCTCCTGTTCCCCATACACCTCTCTGAGGTGCAAACCTCCTTGCTTGGGCTGGGATTGCCTGGAGAGGAGGAGCAGGCTGTTAGCTGTGGCAGAGAAGTTCACTTCTAGATGAAATTTGGAACTGCAGCTCATTACTCCCTGCCCTGCACAGCCCCTGCCTGGGCCAGCAGCAGAGGAAGGCCAAGCTGCTGCAGGCAGCTCACACCCAACAGGCCCAGCACCCTCACAGGAAGGACTCCAGCTGCTCACTGCTCTCCACTTGCACACCGGGGCCTGGACTGCTCTGGGCATGCCACAGGGATGAGCCAGGGATGAGGTGGAAGAGCAGTTACAGAAGACTCCTGCTCAGGCTTGGGAAGTCCTCCAGCCCCCTGGGCCCCCTGGAAATCTCCCAGCTGCCCATGGACCACACAGCAAAGAGGGCATTTCTGCAGCTGCTTGTGAGGCCTGGCACAGCTGCCCTGCAGCAGTGCTGCAGGCTGCTGCAGGAAGCAGGGGTGCTGCAGGCCAGGGCTGATCTGGGTGAGCTGGTGGAGCACAAGCTCCTGAGAGCCTCCCTGCTCTTTAGGGAGGACAAGATGAGATCCTGGGCAAGGGCAGCAGGTTCCTGCCTGTCCAGCTGCACAGCAGCATCTGTCCAACACTCTGCAGCAAACCACCATGGGAAAGCCTGGGGAAGATGGACTGAAGCAAGCAGGCAGTTCTGTGATGGTTGGTACCACACAGAGCTCAAGTGTGGGTGATGAACCCCAGAGGATGTGGGGCTAGATGATGGCTGCCAGGGCTGGAAGGCTGCCCAGCACAAGAAGGACAGAGAGCTACCGGAGAAAGTCTAGCACAGGACTGGGATGCTGAGGGCACTGGAAGAGCTCTGCTGTGGGGAAAGGCTGAGAGCTGGGGGTGCTTAGCCTGGAGGAGGCTGAGGGGATCTGATCAATGCTCACAAACATCGGCGGGTGGGGGCCAGCAGGACGGGGGCCAGGCTCTCCTCAGTGGTCCCCAGTGACAGGACAAGAGGCACAAGGCATGAACTTGCACAGAGGAAGTTCCATCTGAGCATGAGGAGGAACTTCTCTGAGGGTGGCAAAGCCCTGGAGCAGGCTGCCCAGGGAGGTTGCGGAGTCTCCTCTGGAGACGTTCAAGCCCCACCTGGAGGCGTTCCTGTGTGCCCTGCCCTGGGTGCCCCTGCTCTGGCAGGGAGCTGGGGCTGGGTGATCTCTGGAGGTGCCTTCCAAGCCCACCATGCTGTCCCTGTGTGAAGCCTCCCTGTGCTCCACATGCCTCACGCAGCCCCCTGCAGACTCTGCCTCGGCAGCGAGCGGCTGCCGGCTGCCCCTGCAGCACCCCGAGCGCGACCCAGGGCAGCCCGCTGGAGCAGGGCAGCCCCAGCCCTGCCCTGCCCTGCCCAGCAGAGGGCTGTGTGAAGGGCAGCTTGGGGCAGAGGGCAGAGTGCTCACCTTCCAAGGGGTGCCGGTCATTCTTTGGTAACTTGGGGGAGAGAGGAGCACTGTAGGGAGGGGACTCCTGGCAATAGCGCTTGGCCCCCCGGCCCGGTCCCTGCTGAGAGACGTCTAAGGAGCTGCTTCTGTCTAGGAAAAGAGAAGAAGCCCTCTTTAGAGTGCAGCCCTGCTGGTGACTCCAGCCCTGCCAGAGTCACTCCAGCCTCCCCTGTGTCACCAGCCTGGGGGCAGCCCGTGTAAAGGGTGCCCAGCACACCTCAGTGCTCGGCAGGCTGAAGCCAGCACAGCAACCCAGCCGAGGGCCTGGGCACCCCAAATATCACCTCTGACTGGCTCCATTCCATGGCTCCTCCTTCTACCCCTTGGCTCATCCTGCTCCTCCCCACTCTTCCCCTTCCAGGCACAGGGAACCCTTGGGTGCCCTGCAGACAGCCCCTGGTGCCGTCCCCTGCACCTCATGAAATGTGCTCAAGTGCTCAGCCTCGCCCCAGAGGGACCCCCGAGTGCCCCAGCTGCTGCTGCTGCTGCTCCTCCCCAGATGCTTCCCAGCCACGGGGCTCTCTGCAGGAAGCAGCTGAGGTGGTGTGAGAGTCCTCTGTGCAGCTGGCCAAGGGCTGCACAGGCAGGGTCAGGGGGGATGGACACAGAATGGAAGTGCTCACACGATGGGGACGGCAGCAGGCAAGCCGCCCCTGGGTGCCAGAACAAGACCCATCAGGACATGGCATGGTCAGCTGGAAGCCATGGAGAGCTCACCCACCAGCCCTGCCTGGCCATGCAGGCCACCAGAGCTCCCAGCTGGCCCCTGCAGCTGGCCCAGCTCGGGTGCCCTGCGAGCTGCCGCGGCCGCGGCGTGCAGGGAGCGGGGGTGGAAGAGCTGACAAATGCCAGGAGCACAGCACGGAGCAGCCCCAGGAGCAGGGGTAGGAACAGGTGCTGAGGGGGCACAAATACAATGTGGGGTGACTGGGACCAGGAACCACAGGAGATGCATCACAGCCAACAGAGAAACGAAGGGACAGGGAGGGGGAAGCATCGGACGGGCACAACTTGGACACCTAAAGAGAACCAAGCAAGGGGAGAGTCCCTGCTCTGCCCCTGGGGAAGGGAGGGAGGCCTCTGCTGCCTGCTATCAGCTGAAAGAACGAGAGGAAATGGCCTCAAATTGTGCCAGGGGAGGGTTAGGTTGGAGAGGAGGAAAACTTTCTTTGCTGCAAGAGTGGTCAGGGATTGGCACAGGCTGCCCAGGGAGGCGGTGGAGTCCCCATCCTTACGGAGTGAGGCCATGGCACTGGGGGCCATGGTGGTGTTGGGCTGGTGGTTGGATTCAGTGCTCTCTGAGGGCTTTTCCAGCCCAAACAGTTCTGTGAGTCTATGGAAAGCTGCCTGTGCTGAGGCCCTGGGGCTCCACCTGACCCTGACCCAAACCCTCTGTCACATCAGAAGGACAAACTGTCCTCAGGACACATCCCTGTGACAAAGCTCCACTGGCCAGGCAGGGATGGGAAACAAATGCCCTTGGAAACGTCTCTGGATAGCTCCAAACAGTCCTGGAAGCAAACCAAAAGGTGAAGCTTTGAGAAGGTTTTGTCAGGTGTGTGGTTGGGCTGCTTTTAAGACTAAAAGCAATGCAAACATAGGAGGTCAGCTGCAGAACACAACCCAGGGAAGGAGGAGTCAGGTCAGGGGAAATGAATGGAAGGGTAAACCAAAAGCAGGTCTGCAGCAGTCAGGGTCTCTGATTTGGAAGGGGGAACAAGAAGAAAGTGAAGCAGTGGAGCAATAACACAGAGCTGCACTCAGCAGGCATCACGTGGAAGAGAGGGAAACACCTGGAGTGCCCTGAACATGGTGAGTGAGCAGTGAGGGAAGGACCCCAAATCCAGGTGCAGAAGTGTTCACTGTGAGAAGGATGCTGAGAGCAGCAGATCAAAGCTGGGCAGGAGCCAGCAATGAGCACTGGCAGCACAGAGGGCCAAGAGCAGTGTGGCCAGAGATGGAGAGAGGGATCCTGCCCCTCTGCTCTGCTCTGGGGAGACCTCACCTGCAGTGCTGGGTCCAGATATGTCCCCAGCACAAGAGGGACCTGGAGCTGATGGAGAGGGTCCAGAGGAGGCCACAACGATGATCAGAGGGCTGGAGAACCTCTGCTATGGGGCCAGGCTGGGAGAGTTGGGGCTATTCAGCCTGGAGAAGGCTCCAGGGAGACCTCAGAGCAGCCTTCCAGTATCTGCAGAGGACCTCCAGGCAGGCTGGGGAGGGACTGTTCAGAAGGGGCTGTGGGGGTAGGATGAGAGGCAATGGTTTGGAACTGGAGCAGCTCCTTGGAGAAAGACCTTGGAGTGCCGGTGGACAGCAAGTTCTGCACGGGCCAGCAATGTGCCCTTGTGGCCAAGAGAGACAATGCTGTCCTGGGCTGCATTCAGCAGTGTGGCCAGCAGGGCTGGGGAGCTTCTCCTCCCCCTCTACTCTGTCCTGCTGAGACCACACCTGGAATGCCATGTCCCATTCTGGGCTCTCCACTTCTGGAGAGGCAGGGATCTGCTGGAGAGAGTCCCACAGAGAGCTACAAGGATGCTGAAGGGACTGAAACATCTCTGCCATGGAGAGAGGCTCTGAGCCCTGGGGCTGCTCACTCTGGAGAGGAGAAGGCTGAGAGGGATCTGATCCATGTCTATCAATATCTGAGGGGTGAGGGTCAGGATGAAGGGCCCAGGCTCTATTTGGTGGTGCCCAGTGACAGCACAAGGAACAACTGGTATAAGCTGGAAGCCAGGAGGTTCCACCTCAACATGAGGAGAAACTTCTTTGGTGTGAGGGTGCTGGAGGCCTGGAGCAGGCTGCCCAGAGAGGTTGTGGAGGCTCCTTCTCTGGAGATTTTCAAGACCCCCCTGGATGTGTTCCTGTGTGACCTGCCCTGGGTGACTGCTCTGGCAGGGGGTTGGACTGGATGATCTCCAGAGCTCCCTTCCAAGCCCTGTGACTCTGGGATTCCCAGAGCCTTGTTACCTGCCCAAACATCTGCTTGGAGGGAGCAGCAGTGGCAGGGCACTGAGCAAGGGCATCAGCTTGGAGAGCACTTGCCAAGGAGTTCTCCTGGGCCTCGTTCTTGAGCCCAGGTTCCTTTCATGTTTGTATTAATTACTGACACACATTTTAAGGATTCAGTGCTGACAGCTGCTGATGGCCTCCCACATCAGGCCAGAAATGAAAATACATCCAGAATGGAGAACCAAAAGGGAGGAGACCCAGCAGCAGGGCACCAGTGTGCACTGGCAGCACTGGCAGCACTGGCCCAGGAGCTGCAGCTGACAAAACAAGGTGAGAAGAACAAGAGGGCACCACAATGAACAGTGCCTTCCACAGCCACTTCTTGTGAGGGTGGTGGTGCCAGTGCTGGGGCACCAGGTCCCCAGGAGCTCTTGCCCAGAGTGCTGGGTGCCACCCTGCTCACCTCAGCAAGATGAACTGAAGCCAGCCCCTGAGGAGGAGAGCAGGGAGCCTGTCCTACAGAGCAGCCAAAGGTGAGCTCCTCTGAAGGATGCAGCTGCTCTCTCACTACTCCCTAAAGGGACTATGTTGAGACAAGGAGGCAGGGACACCAAGCTGCCCAAGAACAAACATGGGCAGAGGTTCATCTGAACACCTTGGAGCAGCCTGCAGTGGAGAAGCCACATCCCCAAGTCCAGGGTTAATTAAAGCATCTCCAAATGCTGGGGGAGCAGGTCCAAAGGTCCCTCCAGCCCTGTGTCTTCAGATGGTTCCAGGTGAGATTCACCTGTTGACCTTTCACAGCCCCTGCCTGTTCCAGACCTGCAGTCAACTTCCTGTTTGCTTGCAAGTCCACAGTCCCCTGATGGACAACTGGATTACTTCCCCTGATTTCCAGGATCATGCCTGAGCAAGGCAGAAGGCCAGGATGCAGCTGGCCTAAGGGCTGCTGCAGACCTTCCTTCTTCTGCCTCAAGCACACAGATGAACTCCCCACAGCATCTGGGAATGAGAGCAGTTCCCAGCTCTAGCCAGAGAAGGTTTGACCTCTGCTGGAAGCCCCAGCCCCAGGCAGTCACACAAGCAGCTGTACTGCAGAGGGACCAAGGCAGGACACAGGCAGCTGAAGGGGAGCCCAGGGCAGCCTGGACACTTGGTGTGGTCTGAGCTGCACAGCTGCAGCCTCACTCTGCCAGCCCTAACCTCTTGAATACTGCTCTTGGGCCCTGGCCAGAGGCCACTGCCATCTGTGGCTAACAATGTCCAATGTCTTCTTCCAGGTGCTTGGGGAAGGTGATAGGTGCCCACTGATGCCCAAAACATCAGCAGGAAGCACTCAGGGCTCCCACTGCTCTGGGCTGTGCAGACACTCAGAAGGAGAGTTCAGGATGGGCAGGGCTCAGCATCAGGATGGGTAGAGCTCAGCACCATGCTCTGACTTTCCCTGAACTCTGGCTTTTCTCCCCTGCCTGGCAGCCCAGCTCTTAGCACAGCCACCACTGACCTTTCATGGGGGCTGGACACCGCAGGTGTGCTACAGGACCCTCTCCATCCAAGCCTGCTGCCATGCCCAGCCCCTGTTATCCTCTCCCTCCCGTTCTGGCTTTGCCCTGCCTCACCACAGCAGGGTGAGGGTTCCCCACAGGGCTAACCTCTCATCCCTGCAGCCAGACAGGCCTCTCCTGCACTTGCTCCAGCAACCAACCCACTTCCTCCAGCACAGCAGGTGCCTGCTCCTGGCACTGCTAGCTCCAGCATGGCTCTGCACAGACCCAGCCTGGAGGTGATCAGCCATGGAGGAAGCTGAGGGCAGTCACTCTGAGACCCTCCTCATCTCCAGCCTCTTGTGAATCCCTTCCCCAAGCACAGGAGCCTTGTGAGACGCCATGCAGCACAGTGCCCTGGGGCTGCTGCTCCCAAGCCTCATGCTTAGCAGCTTTTCCTTAACCAGTCCTTCCCAAGTGCCTCTCAGTTCCCATGAGGAATTCCTGCTTCCCTCAGCAGAGCCACGACTGGCCAAAGGATTCCCTTTGGAGAGACCTCAGACACTACCACAGCTTGTGGCTGGCTTGGAGAGAGGAAAGGTAGTGGAGGAAGCAAGAGAGGAGAGGAGAGCAAACCAGCACAACGCACTTCTCAACTTCCTTAAGAGGGTGCAGGGAGCTGTACCCTCTCCCTGACTGGCATTCCTACCACGGCAACTCCTCCTGAGCGCCCCAGCCAGCCCTGGCAGGCAGCTCCACTGCCCAGCAGCGCGGGGAAAGCTGCTGGGCCTCCCCCTGTCCAAGAGCAATTCTGCAGCCCGGTGATCTGCGCCGCGGCACGAACAGTCTTGCCGGGGCTGCGCTGTCTCGGCACAGAGGAGCGAGAGAAGCCATGCCAGGAAGAACTCAGCCACCTACGGCTGCGCCGGCTGCGGCGCTCGCCGGGGCCTGGCAGCGGAGCCGCGGCCGCCGCACAACCTCCTCTGCTGGCCTGGGGCTCCGTGCTGACGGCACTCTGCCTGCTGCACCCTAGCGCTCCCCTACCTCTCACGCAGGCTTTCACCTGGATTCCTGACCGGCTGAAGGCACCACAGTCGTGTTACAGGAAGCAGGAAGGGCTGGGGGACAAGGAGAGGAGGGAGGACAAGGAGACAGCACAGATGAGCTGCAGGCAGAGATGGGAACGGGAGCGACAGGCAGCGAGCACAGCAACTGGAATCCCGCACGGCCCCGGGGCGCCGCCGCGTGTGACGCAAGGAGGCAGCCCGCCTCCCCCGCCGCGGGCAGCACCTGGGGCAGGACACGGAGCACCTGGGGTCCCCACAAGGCCTCCCCCGCCCCAGCTCCTACCTGGTAGGTACCTGTCGTGGTCGCACTGGTGCGGGCGCTGCATGTGGCAGGGGTGGGCGAAGGGCTGGTTCCCGAAGAGGTTGTCGCTGCGCAGGTTGTGGCACAGCTTCTCCAGGAAGCGCAGCACGTAGCTGATGCTGTTCACTGCTGGCAGGTTCAGAGTGTGCTGTTCCCGATCAAACACAGCTGGAGACAGAAACAAACAGAGACCGACACGTAAACCCCCAGCCGAGGCCGAGCCGACGCCCAGGGCCGCGCTGCCAGCTTCTGGAGCTCGGCACCGCCGCTCCGCAGCCAGCCGGCAGCCACTGCCTGCCCCGGGACAGGCCACAACCGGCCTGCCGCTGCCAGGGGAGGGAAGGGATCCAGCAGGGGCTGTGCTCCAGCACGGGGCAGGGGCGGCCTTAAAGGCAAAGCTAACACCGGGGCGTCCTTGTCCTTCCGGCAGGAGCTCTGCAGTCCCTCGGGGCCTGCCTCCTCCTGGGGGCTGGGGCAATGCTGGGGCCAAAGGGCTGGGCCCAGGGCTGCAGGCTGCCCGCTCCAGCGGCTCTGCCTGAGCTGCCCTGCTCCGGCTGCCCTCTCCAGTGGCTCTGCCTGAGCTGCCCTGCTCTGGCTGCCCGCCCCAGCGGCTCTGCCTGAGCTGCCCTGCTCCGGCTGCCCGCCCCAGCGGCTCTGCCTGAGCTGCCCTGCTCCGGCTGCCCACCCCAGCGGCTCTGCCTGAGCTGCCCTGCTCCGGCTGCCCGCTCCAGCGGCTCTGCCTGAGCTGCCCTGCTCCGGCTGCCCGCTCCAGCGGCTCTGCCTGAGCTGCCCTGCTCCGGCTGCCCGCTCCAGCGGCTCTGCCTGAGCTGCCCTGCTCCGGCTGCCCTCTCCAGCGGCTCTGCCTGAGCTGCCCTGCTCCGGCTGCCCTCTCCAGCGGCTCTGCCTGAGCTGCCCTGCTCTGGCTGCCCGCCCCAGCAGCTCTGCCTGAGCTGCCCTGCTCCGGCTGCCCTCTCCAGCGGCTCTGCCTGAGCTGCCCTGCTCCGGCTGCCCGCCCCAGCGGCTCTGCCTGAGCTGCCCTGCTCCGGCTGCCCGCCCCAGCGGCTCTGCCTGAGCTGCCCTGCTCCGGCTGCCCGCTCCAGCGGCTCTGCCTGAGCTGCCCTGCTCCGGCTGCCCTCTCCAGCGGCTCTGCCTGAGCTGCCCTGCTCCGGCTGCCCGCTCCAGCGGCTCTGCCTGAGCTGCCCTGCTCTGGCTGCCCGCTCCAGTGGCTCTGCCTGAGCTGCCCTGCTCCGGCTGCCCGCCCCAGCGGCTCTGCCTGAGCTGCCCTGCTCCGGCTGCCCTCTCCAGTGGCTCTGCCTGAGCTGCCCTGCTCCGGCTGCCCTCTCCAGTGGCACTGCCTGAGCTGCCCTGCTCCGGCTGCCCGCTCCAGCGGCTCTGCCTGAGCTGCCCTGCTCCGGCTGCCCGCCCCAGCGGCTCTGCCTGAGCTGCCCTGCTCTGGGCCAGCCCCCAGCCCTTGCTTTGCTGCCGCAGGTGTTTGACACGAAGGAGAAGAGAGGAATCTTCTGTCTGTCCCTGGGCCACGACTGCAGCAGGCTGCGGGACAGACATCTCCCGGGCAGCGACCTCCTGCCCTCAGAGCTCTGAAGGCCAAGTGCTGTGTGCCAGCTCTCACCTGAGATGACCTCTCCCCCGTGGCCCTGCTTCAGGAAGGAGAAGACAGTTTTCTGGTGGTAGGCGCAGTCGATGCAGGCCTGCACTGCCTGCTGCAGCACTACGGAGGCTCGAGCTGGCCCGAAGTGGTCAGGCAGCTGCTGAACTTTCTTCTTGTCTAGGTGAGGCCCAGTGCTGCCATTCTTGTTCAAGTAAATGCAAACTGCCAAGAGGAGAAACGTGCTGGCCATTAACCCGCTCCAGAACGCAAGGCACCGATGCCTGAAGCCCAGCCCGAGAGCTGCTGGGGTTCTGTCTGTCACAGTCCACCACAGCTGCCTGTCTGCATCCCAACATCCTCCTGCCTCACAATCACCTGCTCTCTTTCCAGCTCTCAGGCTCCCCAGGGCAGCCTCCAAGGCTGCCAGCCAGGTAAGGTGGCCACTGTGTTCAAAGGAGATGAAGGAATGCAGCTCCTCCCCACCTCATAGGGAAAAGCCTTCTTTAGGTTCCCCTGATTGCTGGCCAGCTCTGCTCTGGGCAGATGGAGGGCTCAGCCTATGTCCTGTGCTTGACCAACACAGAGAATGCAGCTTTGCTTTAGACCTTCCTGCCTGGATCCATCTGCTGCTACCTCCCAGCCACAGCAGAGCATACACTGCTGCTCCTCCCCTGCTCCCTCCTGCCCCTCTCTGCCTGGGTTCCCTGGCTGCAGCTGGACAGGGCATTGTTGCTGAGCTGCTGTACCTGGCTGTGGCTGCAGCAGCTGTGCCTGGCATGGTTCTAGACTCAGGAGAGGTGCTGCACACACTGTACTGCCCCTGGACTTGCAACCTTCCTGTGACTTCACTGTTTCCCAACCAGAGGGAACTGAACAGCAGCTCTGCACTCAGTGCCTCTTCCCTCCCTCTCTGCCAGGCCAGCTTTGCTGGGCCTGCAGTGCTGGCTGTGCACAGGAGCAGGAAGCAAGGGCAGAGCCTTGGAGCCCTCTGCCTGGTGCAGCTCCTGACTCTGTGACCTCGTCAGGAATGCCCCTGGAGACCCTTACCTGTGGGAGCCTGCATGGCAGAGCTGGGGATTGTAGCAGCATCCTGGGGCACAGTGCTTGTGTCTGGTTCTGGGGTACTGGTTGTTGGAGAGGTGGGTGCCGGGTTCAGCAATGTCCTAGGTTTCCTCTGCAGAAAAAGAGGAGACATTTCTCCTTTTAGCCCTGCTCTCCTTCCCCACCCCTGCTCACTTCACTCTCTCCTCTGCATCCAACAGATCCCTGTGGGACATGACACACTGCTGATGGTGATGAGGGGGAGCCACAAGAACCTCACTCTGCGTGCATTTTATAAACCACAACCCTGAAAAAGCAACAAGCCTGAGATCTGCCACCTGTGCCAGGCCCAGAGCGCCACACAGCACAGACAGCAGAGTTTGCTCCCCTGCAGGGCCACCACGCTCTCCGGGGCACAGCATCTGCCACGCTGCGTCACAGCTCACCCAGCTCTGCAGCTCCCAGGACACAGCTTCTGGATGGAAATGATCTCTAGGACACAGACATTCTCTACAGCTCTGGGGCTGGCCTCTGAGGAACCCCTCCCAGCCCACACACCCCTTGGGGCTCCTACTTGCTGCAGCCCCGGGGCCGGGGGCTGCCCCACGGTGCCCAGACACAAGCACGCAGCACCCCCTGGCAGCCCCTGCTGTACCCATGCCTGCACCAGCATCAGCTTTTACCTTACTGCCAGGCTTGGGGCCTCTCTTTCTGGGGAATTTCAAAGGCT
The DNA here is from genome assembly GCF_014839835.1 of Dryobates pubescens. Classification (NCBI taxonomy): domain Eukaryota; kingdom Metazoa; phylum Chordata; class Aves; order Piciformes; family Picidae; genus Dryobates; species Dryobates pubescens. Next base: position 7,750,935 of record NC_071631.1, on the reverse strand, counting down.
CCACTGCCTTGGAGGGTGTAGGCATGGGGTGGTGGATGAGTGCTTTGGTCGCTCGGCCACGCTTCTTGCCTGCTTTGCGACGCCTCTGCCCTTGCTGGTGCCCCAGAGCAGCCTTGGTGCTGCTGTGCATGCCTGGCTTCTCTGAGCCCACCTCAGAGGCAGGCAGAGGGCTCTTTGGAATCACAACTGAAACAAGAAGAGAAAGAGCAAATGCAATTAGATCAGGTGAGAACCAGAGCACCAGCTGCCTCCATCTTTAGACAGTGTCACGCGGGAAACCCTGCACCTTCCCGGCCTCCACGCTGGCAGCAAACCAAACACTGCCCCTGGGCACAGCCCTGGAGCTGTGGGCACAGCCCTGGAGCTGTGGGCACAGCCCTGGAGCTGTGGGACACTGTGGCTCAGTCTGGAAGGGCTGCACTCCACAAGGCTCCTGCTTCCTGCTTCCTTCCTGAAAAGAACTGGCAACTGCAGCTCTCCCAGATGCCCTGACAGCATTCCTGCAGCAGGAACCAGTCTTCACCTGCCTGGCAGTCACAGTGCCAGAGCTGCCCTGGAAATTCCCTCTCTCCAGGCAAAGTCCAAGCTGCTCTGTCCCTACCTCACCAGAGAACTGCAGGGGAAGGCTCCATCCTCCCTCCCTGCCTGTAGGAACTACTGCTGTTGGCCTAAGCAACAGCCCAGCTGAGAGGGATGGGCTGAGCTGCTCCCCTGATCTGTGAGTGATGCCAGCACAGCTCAGTCCCTCTTATCTCTTCATGCCTCCCATCATAATCCCAGGTTCCTGCTTTCTTGGCCCTCAATTTGTCCTGCTGAAGGCTAGAGGTGAGCTGCCCAGGCCCAGCAGACAGCAAAGCTTGAGGCTGAAAGCTCTGCTGGAACAAAACAACCAATGCACAGTGGTGACCTTTGGGCTGTGCTGTTCCTCAGGCCTGGCAAGCTCACTGAGAGCTCAGCATGGGTGGGCTGATGGAAGAGGACTCCCTCTTGGAGCCAGAGGCTTTCTGCTGCAGGGGAAGATGCTGGGAGCAGAGTGCAGCAGCAGACTGCTGCCAGGCTGGCAGGCACCCAAGGGTGGCAGCCCTGGGCGTGCACAAAGGGAGAGCCCAGGTTTTCCTGAGGGTTTATGAGCAATGACAAGGAGCAGGGATCCATTCCCTGAGCACACAGCTCAGAGCAGCAAACTGAGCCAGGGCCATTTCCCTGAGGTCTGGAGATCTGTGCCTGTGAGGTGAGAGCAGAGAGCCCCAAGTCAGGAGACCCTCCAGGGATGGGCCAGGGAGCTGGCAGCTCTGTTAACTCCTTCACTGCTAGCAAAGCACAGACTGAGTGAAGGGCAGCCAGCTTAGGCTGGAGGAGACCTTTAGGATCATGGAGTCCAACCACTGACCCAACACTGCCAGGTCACCACTGAACCAGGTCCCTCAGCACCACATCTGCACAGCTTTTCAGTTCCTCCAGGGATGGGGACCTCACCACTGCCCTGGGCAGCCTGTTCCAGGAGTTCACCACCTGTCTGGGGAAGACATTTTTCTTCCTCTCCAACCTGACCCTCCCCTGGCATAATTTCAGGCCATTTCCTCTCCTATGACCTGAGACCAGGGAGCAGAGCCCAACCCCCACCACACTGCAGCCTCCTCTCAGGGAGCTGTAGAGAGCAATGAGCTCTCCCTCAGCCTCCTCTTCTCCAGACTGAACACCCCCAGCTCCCTCAGCTGCTCCTCCCCAGCCCTGTTCTCCAGACCCTTCCCCAGCTCTGCTGCCCTGCTCTGGACCTGCTCCAGCCCTCAATGTCCTTCTGGGAGTGAGGGGCCCAGAACTGACTCCAGGATGCAAGATGTGGCCTTAGCAGTGCCCAGCACAGGGGCCCCATCACTGCCCTGGCCTGCTGGCCACACCATTGCTGATCCAAGCCAGGATGCTGGTGGCCTTCTTGGCCACCTGGGCACTGCTGCCTCATCTTCAGTTGGCTGTTGCCCACCTCTGGTGACAGGATGCTTCCTACACAAGCCCAAAAGGTTTGTGCCAGGTGCCTGCTAACTTTCCTTCAGGATTGCAGCCCTGAGTTCCAAGGAGGTGCTTGAGGAGCACAGGGCTGCTGCAGTAAGGAGCAGCATGGAGCTCTCAGCCCTGCCTGCACCCAGCCAGCCCCAGCTGAGCTTCAGCAGCAGCTGTGCTCAGCACACCTCTCACAGCCACAAACCTTTGCCCACACATCCTTCAACTGCCCAGAGGTTCACCTTGTTCAGCTGGTGCTGGTGCCAGCCCTGCAGTGAGCCTCTGCCAGGGATGTCCTCACCTTGTTCTTCCCTGTACCACTGTCCTCTGCCCATGGTGAGCCACTGGGAAGAGCCCAGCTTGCAGATAACCAAGTGGGACTCTCTTTAGAAACTGAAGCTGCTTGTCACAGTGGAAAGTCTCTGCCCCACAGCTTTGGTGCTCACAGGAGCTCTGAGCAACCTAAGGCATCACCTCCCTGCTTTAGGTCATGTAACCTCCAAAGAGCCCTCCCAGCTTGAATTACTCTGTGACCTGAACTCAGGGTTAATCATTTCAGCTTGTTAATGGAAAACTAAGCAACAAAAAGTCTCCTGCTGGCTGAGCTGCCTTGCTCTGGGTCACACAGCACCCAGCAGCAGGGCAGCCATGGAGCAATGGGCTGGCCCCTGGGTGGGCTGCCTGGCATGGGATCAGCTTGGCTGCAGTGAGGAACATCACCCTGAACTGCAGCCTTGACCACTGCTGAGCTTAGAGCCAAAGCAAAGATGGGCACCACTGCCTGGCTCCTGGGGCTCTGAAGGACAGGTCTGAACATGAGGTCTGAGGTTCCTGCAGGCACAGAGACTTGTTAGAGAACCCAGGCTTCAGGCTGGGCAGGGACTGGCCTGAGAGCAGCCCTGAAGAAAAGGCCTTGGGGTGCTGGGGGAGGAGAAGCTCAACAGGAGCCAGCAGTCAGCACTTGCAGCCCAGAGAGCCAAGCAGAGCCTGGGCTGCAGCAAGAGAAGTGTGGCCAGCAGGGCCAGGGAGGGGATTCTGCCCCTCTGCTCCACTCTGCTGAGACCACAGCTGGAGCTCTGTGTCCAGTTCTGGAGCCTCTGTGCCAGGAAGGATCTGGAGGTGCTGGAAGGTGTCCAGAGAAGGGCCACAAGGATGAGCAGAGGGTTGGAGCTGCTCTGCTATGGAGGCAGACTGAGAGAGTTGGGGCTGTTCAGTCTGGAGAGGAGAAGGCTTCCAGGAGACCTAATTGTGGCCTTCCAGTGTCTGAAGGGGGCTACAGGAAAGCTGGGGAGGGACTTTTGAGGGTGTCAGGGAGTGATAGGACTGGGGGGGATGGAGCAAAACTAGGAATGGGTAGATTGAGATTGGATGTTAGGAAGAAGTTGTTCCCCATGAGGGTGGTGAGAGCCTGGCACAGGTTGCCCAGGGAGGTGGTGGAAGTCTCCTGCCTGGAGGTGTTTGCAGCCAGGCTGGAGGTGGCTGTGAACAACCTGCTGTAGTGTGAGGTGTCCCTGGCCATGGCAGGGGGCTTGGAACTGGCTGATACTTGAGGTCCTTTCCAGCCCTGCCAGTTCTGTGACTCTGTGATTGCCATTGTCACTGCCTGGCTGTGCTGGGCTGAGCTCTGTGCACTGCAGATGCCTCTGCACAGCCCCTGGCACAAGCTGTGGCATTTTTATGTTTGTTTGATTTACAACAAAACCAAACAGCCAACAACTGAACACCACAAAAGGGTCTGGGGAGAGCTCCAGGGACACCAGCAACAGCTGCCTGCCTTCTGCACAAACCTTACCTGCACAGCTCTCCTGTGTGCCCTGAACCATGCTGGTGACTGCACTGAGCACAGCCAGCCCTGCAACAAACCCTCCCAGATGCTCAGCCCAGGGGTGCCAGCAGCACCCCCACAGCTGCAGGGCAGTGATCTGCCCCCAGTGCAGCCCAGGAGCAAACTGCTGAACCTCCCACCCTGCAACAAACCCTCCCATATGCTCAGCCCAGGGCTGCCAGCAGCACCCCCACAGCTGCAGGGCAGTGATCTGCCCCCAGTGCAGGCCAGGAGCAAACTGCTGAACCTCCCAGCCCTGCCTGGGAGCACACAGGGCCCCCTGAGGCAGAGCAGCTGAGGACAGCAGCTGGTGCTACAGGAGCTAGAGACCAGAAACCCTCCTCTGGATCTTCAGGGCCTGCTTACATGGATCAGACACCAGCACTCCCAACCCACAGAGACCTCCCCATCACCAAGGCTGCCTTTCCACACACACACACCCCCCTCCCACTCAGCCAGGCCTTTGCTGAAGCCAGGCTGCCAACTGGACTCAGGCAGAAACCTGGCTGAAATCTTTTCTGGAACACAGCTGAGGCTGTACCCAGGAATCCCAGAGTCACAGAATGCTAGGGGCTGGAAGAGAGGTGATCCAGTCCAACCCCCTGCCAGAGCAGGGTCAGCTAGAGCAGGTCACACAGGAACACATCCAGGCAGGTCTGAACATCTCCAGAGAGATGTTCACTCCACAACCCCCCTGGGAAGCCTGTTCCAGGCCTCTGTCACCCTCACAGGGAAAAAATTCTTCCTCCTGTTTGCATGGAACTTCCTCTGCCTCAGCTTCCACCACTGCCCCTTGTGCTGGCACTGCTTACCACCCAGCAGAGCCTGGCCCCAGCCTCTGGGCACTCACCCTGCACATCTTTACCAACAGCCATGAGGTCTCCTCTCAGGGTCCTACAGAGCAGAGCTCCTCCTGTCTTACAGCTTCCAGCAGCACTCCAGAGCCCACAGCTCTCCTCACCCAGCAGGTGTGGATGATTTCTAGGGCATGACCATGGAGCTGCTCCTCAGGGCAGAGGGAAGGTGCTGTGAGACCCAGCACAGCAAGCTGAGGGGTGTGGGGCCCAGTGTACTCCTTCAGCAGAGTGCCCTGGGGTCAGCACAGCCCCTGTTGTGCAGAGCTGAGGGAGAGGCTCAGAGCCAGCCTGGGAAGAGCAGGCATGGCCAAAGTGTTGCCCTCAGCAAAAGCCATTTCCAGTTCAGTGCTGAGCACACAAAGGTATGTACTCCCTAAACCCAGCTCTTACTTTGTCCCCCCCAGAGGAAAGAAGTTAACTGCTCTGCACCCACAGGGCAGGCAGGGACCTGCACAGGCTGCAGAGCTGGGCCCAAGCCAACCTCATGGTCAGCAAGGCCAAGTGCAAGGTCTTGCACCTGGGTTGGGGCAATCCCAAGCACAAATCCAGGCTCAAGAGCAGCCTTGAGGAGAAGGCCTTGGGGGTGTCAGTTGGTGCCAAACTCCCCAGGAGCCAGCAATGGGCACTGGCAGCCCTGCAGGCAGCTGTGTGCTGAGCTGCAGCCAGAGCAGGGAGAGCAGCAGCACAGGGAGGGGATTCTGCCCCTCTGCTCTGCTCTGCTCACACCCCACCTCCAGCTCTGGGGCCCCCACCACAAGAAGGACCTGGAGCTGCTGGAGAGGATCCAGGGGAGGCCACAGAGATGATCAGAGGCTGGAGAACCTCTGTGGCAAGAGAGGCCACCACAGTCAGTGCACTGCCTGAGCACATCCTGGCAGCTCCTCCCCAGTGGGTTTCCAAAGCCCTGTGCTGGGCATGGTTCTGTGCTCCTGCTGCATTCAGGCTACTCAGGACAGCTCCTGCTGCTTCTCATCTTCTCTGGAGCTCTTATTTTAGCTTCAGCTTCCTGGTTGAACATTAGAGAGCAGCTTCAACCCAGCAGTGCACAGACAACAAGGAGGCTGCAGGCTGGGTCAGCTTTATTTCACCTTTTGTTCTCTTTTAAAGCTGTTCAGAAGTTATAAAAATCCCAGAGCCCAAGAGAAGAACCACAGCAAGCCCCCAAGGGCCAAGCTCTCTGGCAAGGGGGGCTGCATGTCCAGGACCAGCTTCCCTGGTGGAGCCAAAGCCTGTGCCATGGGAAGACAGCTGCTCAGCACAGCCAGGGCCAGAGCTGGGCTCAGCTCCCTTCACCTCCCCTCTCCAAAACCCAGGCAGGAAATGAAAGAACAAAGCCAGCAGCCAGCAGGCCACCAGGAGCTGAGGCAAGGCTGCTGCTCCCTGTGACACCCTGATGGGCCCAGCTCTGCCATGAGCTGCTCTGATCACAGCCATCCCCTTAACCCTGCACAGCCCTTGCAGACCTTTCTGAGGAGGCTCTGCTCCATCACTCTGGTTCCTCCAGCACTTGCCTGCATCAGAAGCAGCTTCCCTACAAGGGACCTTGCTCCTCTCACCAACAGCTGGCACTTCTCTGCTGCTGACAGGCAGAAACTAGGCCTGGAGCCCTACATCCTCTATGTGAAGCCTCTCAGTGCTGTTTCAAACACTCCATCTAGGCAAGAAACTGCTCTCCTGGTGGCTCCAGTAAAGATGCAAGTGCCACACTGGGCAGACTTGAGCTGCTTCCCAACCTGGCAGCAGAGGATGGTTAGGCAGAGCCACCAAGCTCTGCTGGTGCCCAGCAGCTGAGGACATCCCCAGCCAGACACTTTTAGACTCCCAGAAATCACAGAGGCTTGGAAGGGACCCCTGGAGATCACCCAGTCCAACCCCCTGCCAAGGCAGGGTCACCTGGAGAAGGTCACACAGCAACACCTGACCTGAGGAGCTGTGAGGGCTGGGGGCTGCCCAGGGGCTGCCCAGCCAGCAGGGAGAAGGCACAACAAATGCCAAGGGCTCTCCTCAAGCACTTCTCTGGCTTGGGCTGGACTTAACTTTAACAACAGCTCCCAGGTGCTGGGCCTGGGATCTGTGACCAACTCACAGCTGGTGACACAGCCATAGGTCAGCTGCTGCTGAGCAGGGCTAGGCCAGGCTCTCTGTTTCCCACCCCACCACTGAGCATGTTGAGGGGGACACAAGGTGCTGGGAGGGGGACACAAGGTGCTGGGAGGAGGACACAAGGTGCTGGGAGGGGGACACAAGGTGCTGGGAGGGGGACACAAGGTGCTGGGAGGGGGACACAAGGTGCTGGGAGGGGGACACAAGGTGCTGGGAGGAGGACACAAGGTGCTGGGAGGGGGACACAAGGTGCTGGGAGGGGACACAGGCACTGTTGACTTCAGCTGACCAAAGGGCCAGTCCAGAGCAGCTGGCATCAAGCTCAGGAAGAGACTCTGGAGGAGAGAAGGAGGGAGGGGAGGCTGACTGGAGCTCTGGATTTGCCTTCCCCAGTCAGCTCAGGCCTGCTGCAGCCTGGCTGTGCTGGGCAGCAGTGAGCTGGTATCTGGCTCTGCCCTCCCTGAAGGTGCAGCTGTGGCTTTGCTGTCACACTGCCTGCATCTCCCACCAGCTTCCACACCTTCACCCTTCCCATTCTCCCCTCCATCCCACTGAGGAGGCTGGGGAGCAGCTGGGGGGGGCTCAGCTGCCCACTGGGCCAAGCCCCAGCAGGTGGTTTGTGCCTTTCACTCCCTCACTCTCTGCTCTCCTCTCCCAGCTCACCTCTGCACCTCACAGCACCGCGGTGCACAGAGCTGCCTGCTCCTCAGCTGCCTCACAAGTTCAGCTCAGCCTGAGGAACACCAACCCCCTGCTGCCCTGGCTCCAGCAGCACACAGCTCACGGGGATGGGATAATCCCTGCCCTGCCCAGCACACCTGCAGGGCTGCTGCTGGGAAGAGGCAGGAGCTGGCAGCCTGCACCCAGGGTGTGCTGGCCCCAGGGCTGCAGCGCCGCGGCGGCTGAGGGCCGGCAGCCGGCACCCTGCTCTGGCAGCAAGGGCAGCAGCTCTGCAGGGAGCCTGGCCTCACTGCCCCAGGCAAGCTGCATCAGCCTGGGACAGAGAAACATTGCCCAGTCAGCATCTCCAGGGGCCTGCCTGGGTCAGCAAGAGCAGAGCTGCCAACAGCTCCCCCAGAAACAGCCAAAGCTTGGCAGCTTCTGCAGCTCCGGAGTGAGCCCACAAGTCAGACTCACAGCACTGCCAGGGCTGGAAGGGAGCTCAAGGCTCAGCCAGGCCCAACCCCCTGCCATGGCCAGGGACACCTCACACTGCAGCAGGTTGCTCACAGCCACCTCCAGCCTGGCTGCAAACACCTCCAGGCAGGAGGCTTCCACCACCTCCCTGGGCAGCCTGTGCCAGTCTCTCACCACCCTCCTGGGGAACAACTTCTTCCTAACACCCAATCTGAATCTACCCATTCCTAGTTGTGCTCCATGCCCCCCAGTCCTATCACTCCCTGACACCCTCAAAAGTCCCTCCCCAGCTTTCCTGTAGCCCCCTTCAGATACTGGAAGGCCACAATTAGGTCTCCTGGGAGCCTTCTCCTCTCCAGCCTGCACAACCCCAGCTCCCTCAGTCTGTGCTCATAGCAGAGCAGCTCCAGCCCTCTGCTCATCCTTGTGGCCCTTCTCTGGACACCTTCCAGCACCTCCAGATCCTTCCTGGCACAGGGGCTCCAGAACTGGGCACAGTGCTCCAGGTGGGGACTCAGCAGAGATGTCCTGAGCACCTCCTGTGCAAGGGAGCTGCAGAAGCTGCCATCAGCACAGCCTGACCTGCAGCAGAGCTCTGAGCTGCCATCCCCACTCCCTTTCAGGGAGTTCACCTCACCTTGTACTCCTAAAAGCCCAGGAGATGCCTTCAAGGGGGAAGGAGCCCTGTGGAAGAGGTGTGGGAAGGCAGAGGAGTTGTGCACACTGCATGTGGGAGTCCTGGCCAGGAGCCAAGCCCAGGAGTGCCCCCTGGCAGGGCTGGGGAGCTGGAGGAAGCCTCCTGCACCCCCACAGCAACCCCTCTCCTTTGGGACAGCCACAAGGCCCCTTCCCCACAGATGCCACGCTGCTGTGGAGCAGCAGATGCACAGGATGAGCTCTGCCATGCCTCACCCTGCTCTGCAAGCCCAGCAGAGCCTCCATGCCCCCCCAGCACAGGCTGCTGCAGAGCAGGGGGCATCAGGACCTGCACAGACCCCCTGGGAGCTGCACCTCCCTGCAGAGGAGGCTTGTTTGCACCCCCAGCCCAGGCTGTGCTGCAGCACAGACAGACTCACAGAACCACAGAATCCAGCTGATCACCCAACCCTATCTAATCAACCAGACCATGGCCCTGAGTGCCTGATCCAGGCTCTTCTCAACACCTCCAGGGATGCTGACCCCACCCCCTCCCTGGGCAGCACATCCCAAGGGCAATCTCTCTGTCTGGGAAGAGCTTCTGGGTAAGATCAAGCCTGAACCTCCCCTGGCACAGCTTGAGACTGTGTCCTCTTGTTCTGGTGCTGGCTGTCTGGGAGAAGAGACCAACCCCCCTCCTGGCTACAGCCTCCCTTCAGGGAGTTGTAGAGAGCAAGAAGGTCTCCCCTGAGCCTCCTCTGCTGCAGGCTAAGCAACCCCAGCTCCCTCAGCCTCTCCTCCCAGGGCTGTGCTCCAGACCCCTCCCCAGCCTTGTTGCCCTTCTCTGGACACCTTTGAGCATCTCAGCATCTTTCTTAAAATTGAGTATTGGACACAGGACTCAAGGTGTGGCCTAAGCAGTGCTGGGCACAGGGCACAATGACTTCCCTGCTCCTGATCCAGGCCAGGATGCCCTTGGCCTTCTTGGCCACCTGGACACACTGCTGGCTCATGTTCAGCCAGCTGTCAACCAGCACCCCCAGGTCCCTTTCTGCCTGGCTGCTCTCCAGAGGAAAGCAGAGGAGCTCCAGGGCTCTGCCAGCACATCCTGACAGCCATGGGATCACCAACCTGGCACTGAGCTGCTCCTCCTGCCCAGCTCACCTCCCTCTCCTCCCTTCACTCAGTGCCTTCCTGCAAGCTCCCCTTGCTGTGGCTGGACAGGCCCCAGCCCCAGCAGCACCCAGCCCAGCTGGGCCCAGCCAAGCAAACACTGGTGGGAGTGGGAGGCCCTGGAGCCACAGTGGGGTTGTGCCTGGGAGACAAGCCCACACCCCTGCACCCCTCCCTGCTCTGCCCCTCACTGCTGCACCTCTGCTGCCAAGGAGCAGAAGGGACAGATCAGAGCTGAATGAAGCTCTAGCATTGCACAAACATGTTTGGCCTCTTTGAAGTTCTGCTTCCCTTCAGCATGAGCTCATCCCAGGAGGCCTCTCCCCTCTCAGCCCCAGGAAGCACCAATCTCGGTGGAGTTAATCTTCACAGGACTCCTCAGCTGCCCCAGCAACCTCTCCCTGGGTGCCCAGCAGCTCAGGGCAAGGCTCAGCCCAGGGGGTGCCACAGCAGTGCAGCCATGGCCAGCACCCACCCCCTGCTGCCTCTGGTGGAAGGGGAACTCTCACCAGGAAAGGGAACCTGCCTGACTCCACTGCACGGTGCTGCAGGCTCCAGGCTGCCACACAGGGAAGCTTTCCTGAAGGAAAGGAGGATCCCTCTGTGGTGAAGGATCCTCCAAGCCTGCCAAGAGCAGCACTCAGGTCCTGGGAGGACTCTGCTGAGCCCTCCTCCAAAGCAGGGCTGAGGAGTCAAGGAACAGAGGAGGAATTTAATTACAGCCCAGGGAAGTTCCCAGCACTCCCTTCCTTTGGGTGAGTGCCAGAGTGGAAATCAGTCTGGGGAGCCAGAGGGAGGAAAGTGAAATACCACAGAGACAAGGCTGATCCCAGCTCCAGGGAATTCCTCCATGGCTCCTTCTGGCAGCCCTGCTCCTGCCCCAGCACTCAGCAAACATGGCAAAGGGAGAGGACACCAGCCTGAGACAAGCACTGCCCTGCCTGGGGGCAGCTGTTCACTCTTTCTGCCCATGAGCTGGAGCTGCAGGGTCAGTGCAGATGGGAGCCAGGGAGCCTCCCCCTTCTGCCTGCCAAGGTGGGAGGCAAATCCTCCTCACCATGGCTCCAAGCCACCATGGAGGCACCCTGGGGATGGGACATGACCTCTGGGTGCTCTGCTCACTCCCAGCTCCAGCCCTTGGCACAGGGAGGCTGGAGAGAAGCAGCGGTGCCTGTGCTGGACAGGGCTTCCCTCTCCTCCTGGGAAGGTGACCTCCACCTTGTCCTGCAACCTCCCACCTCCAGCTGAGTGCCAGGAAAGCTCCCACCCAGCACAAGCACATCTTTAGCCCCTTGTGCAGGGAAGAGCCTCTGACTCCATGGCAGCACTGCAGAGGCTGGGCACCGGCCAGGAGGACCCCAGCAGCTCTGAGGCAGGGGGCAGGACACCAACCAAGAGCAGAAGAGAGGGAGAGGCCACATCAGAAACCCAAGATAAAGGACTGGCCCTCACCTCCCAACCACAACAGCAACCACCTCCACCCAAGGGGAGCCCACAAGCCAGGCATGACCCAAGGCAACCCCCCCCAGCAGCAGGGGGGACAGAACCAGCTCAGGGACAGCAGGAAACCTCCAGCCTGCTGCGCAGGACAAGCTGAGCCTGGGGTCTCGTCAGAGAATCACCTCTGCTAAGGAACCCTTCAGCTGCAAAGCTGCTCTCCTGCTTCTCCTCTGACTGGCAGGCAGGTGCTGGGCTGGCCAGGCAGCAAAGCCAGAGGAATATGCAGGGGCACAGTGAGAGCTGCCTTGGTCCCAGCACTCCTGCAGTACCACTGAGCTGGAGACACCTCCGAGCTCCCCAGGCGAAGCTCAGAGCTTTGCAAGGCAGCAAGTCCTGCTCAGAGCAACAACAGGGCCCCAGGAACAGGCAAACATCACCCCAGGCAGCTCTGCTCCCCTCAGCCTCACCACAGGGGTGACAGCCCCAGAAGAGCCAGGCACTGCCAGAGTGCAGTGAGTGCAGAGCCACAGCTCCACGCTGCTCAGGCCCTGCCTGGACCCAAGGAGCACAGACGCCCCCCAGCCCTGGGAGAGTGCTCCAAAGACACAGCACACTCCAAGGCAGGTCCTGGAGGAGCAGAGCTCAGCAGTGATGCTCAGCACCGTGCTGACAGCCCTCACTCTGCCCAGCTGCATGGCTGCTCAACCCCACACTGAGAGCTCTCACCTTGCTCAGCTGCCCAGCTGCATGGCTGCTCAGCACCACACTGAGAGCTCTCACCCTGCCCAGCTGCACAGCTGGCTGCTGCTCAGCACCATGCTGAGAGCCCTCACCCTGCCCAGCTGGCTGCTGCTCAGCACCACACTGAGAACTCTCATCTTGCCCAGCTGCCCAGCTGCATGGCTGCTCAGCACCACGCTGAGAGCTCTCACCCTGCCCAGCTGCCCAGCTGGCTGCTGCTCAGCACCCTGCAGCCACACTGCTAGGAGCTGCCACCATCTCTCTGAGAGATGAATGGAGAAGGCAGAAGCTCAGCAGCACCCAGGGCCTTACCTTTTGTTCCAGGGGGCTGCAGGTTATCTCCAGTCAGCGAGCACCAGCCTACGGGAAAGATGTCCCGGGAATCATATCGGCACCAGTAATCGAAGGCACCTCTCCAGCCATCAAAGGTTATGAGGACCTCAGAACCTCTCACCTCCCCAATGGTGGCCGGGCAGATGAAGTGAGGGTTCTTCCTGTCCACTGCCTCCAGCTTCATACCTGTCTTGAAGAAGTTTTGGGATGGAGATGGTGGTTCCTACGAGGAGAAGCGGAGAGGCTGTGCTCAGGCTGGGCCCCTGCAGCACCAGCAGGTGAACAGCCACAGAACGGGCTGGGCTGGAAGGGACCTCCAAAGCTCATCCAGTCCCACATCCCTGCAGCCAGCAGGGGCATCCTCAACTAGATCAGGCTGCTCAGAGCCCTGTGGAGCCTCACCTTGAATATCTCCAGGGATGGAGCCTCAACCACCTCCCTGGGCAGCCTGTTGCAGTGTTCCACCACCCTCCTGGTGCAGAACTTGTTCCTGTTGGGCTGGGTGTGAGCCCCAGTGAGGGGTCTGCTACACAGCCACAGGTCTTTTAAGTCAGGAGGCAACAAAGTCCACTGCTGACTGCTCTGCCAGCACCTGGCTGCTGGCCCAGCCCAGACACTGTGACAGCTCTGCCGCTCCACAGAAATAAAGCCCTGAAGGAAAGCTCCTCTGGAGGACACTGCACCTTCTTACCTCACAGCAGGAACACCTCAGCCATGACAGTGTCTCTCCAGCATCCTTCCCTCACCTCCAGCTTTGCCAGACATGAGAGAACCACCATCCATCCTTAGCTGGGGCTTCCTCTTCCTAGTCTTTTCTACCTGAGCTGCACTGAGGCCACACCACCCCAACCATCTCACACCACCCCAACCATCTCACACCACCCCAACCATCTCACACCACCCCAACCATCCCACACCACCCCAACCATCCCACACCACCCCAACCATCTCACACCACCCCAACCATCTCACACCACCCCAACCATCTCACACCACCCTAACCATCCCACACCACCCCAACCATCTCACACCACCCCAACCATCTCACACCACCTCAACCATCTCACACCACCCCAACCATCCCACACCACCCCAACCATCCCACACCAACCACCCTGCACTACATCAACCATCCCATGCCAACCAACCCACACTGCAGCAGAGACCTCTAGCCTGGTTCCTGTCCCTGTCTGGCTTCACCAGGGGTGGGAGAACAGCAGCTCCAAACCCCAGCTGCAGGGCTGCCTCAGCACTGTTTGCACTCCTTATGAGCTCTGCTACAGGACCAAATTGCAGAGAGGTGCTGACATTCCCTGACTCTGAGGAGCACCTGAAGGCCAAGGGAAGCCCAAGCACATCTGCCAAGTGCTGAAGATGGGAAGCCCAAAGCTCTTTGTCCTAGACTCAAACATTCATGGAATGGTTTGCATTGGAAGAGACCTTAAAGATCCCCCAGTGCCAACCCCCTGCCATGGGCAGGGACATTTCCCACCAGCCCAGGTTTCTCAAGGCCTCATCCAGCCTGGCCTTGAACACCTCCAGGGAGGGGACATCCACAGCCTCCCTGGGCAGCCTGTTCCAGTGCCTCCCCACCCTCACTTGTTAGCAGAGCTCTGGCTGCATCCTGCCCCTGCCATGGGGGCAGAGTCTGTCCTGCAGAAGCAGCAGCATGGCAAAGCTGGGCAGTGTTCATCTCCTCTAGGCTCAGGGGATCTGACAGGAGGTGCCAGCTGTGCTGTTGGTGCTGGGCAGTGAAGGGGACATGGCAGCAAGAGGCCAGGAACTCACCTTGTGGAAGATCCTGACGGGAGCCATCTCTGCTCCGTTCAGAGTCTTCAGCAGGAACATCGGCCAGGAGGAGGCGTTCAGGCGGAAGCCTGCGCGGAGGGAAGCAGAGCTGGAGCCTTGCAGGCTGGGGGGGCCCTGGATCCAGCAGCACAGGCCTGCTCCCATGGGAGCACAGCTGCTGATCCCCCACCACCCTCTGTCCCGAGCTGGAGAGTCAGCTCTGACCTTCTGCAGAGCCTCTGAACACAGGACACACTGTGGCTGCACAGAACCTCTGCTACCACAGCATGTGAGGGGTTGGAAGGGACCTCTGGAGCCCAAGCCCCGGCCACAGCAGGCTCACCCAGGGCAGGGCACACAGAACACATCCAGGGGGGATCTGAATGTCTCCAGAGGAGACTCCACAACCTCTCTGGGCAGCCTGCTCCAGGCCTCAGCACCCTCACAGGGACAAAGTTTTCCCTTCTGTTCCTATGGCACCTCCTCTGCTCCAGCTTGCCCCCAGTGCCCCTTGTGCTGCCCTTGGCCATCCCTGAGCAGAGCCTGGCTCCAGCCCTGCACATCTTTATCCCCAGCAATGAGGGCACCCCTCAGGCTCCTCTGCTCCCAGCTCCAAGCCCCAGCCCCCTCAGCCTGTCCTCACAGGGAGATGTTTCACTGCCTGCAGCAGCTGGAAGCAGCTGTTTGGCTGCAACACTGCTGCTGCTCAGCACAGCCTGCAGTGACCATCCTGGCACAGACCCCCGTGCAGTGCCAGTGCTGGCACCTCCAGCAGCAGCTCACTCAGGCTGTGAACTCTACCCCAAGAGGGGATCTCATCCTGTCCCTGCAGGCCTTTGGGGACAGTCCCTCTGCAGCCTTCCTGCAGCCCCTTCAGGGGCAGCGTGCAGGACTCTGGCCCAAGCGCAGAACTCCGAACCCCCTTGGGGTATTCCCACGTTCAAAGCAGGCCCTGTGCTGGACAGCTGAGCTTCAGCTCACCCAGAGGAGGCTGCAGCATCCCTCCATTCTTCTCACAGTTGCCTATGGGCTGGATCTCAGCAGAGTCCACCAGCCTCCAGAAGTCGTTCTTGTTGTCGCTGCCGTCGAGGCGCAGGCGCAGGCGCGCGCCCGTCAGCCCCACCACGGTGGCGATGCAGGTGGAGGTGGTGTTCCGGGGGTCCTGGGCTTCCAGCTTCATACTGATCTTGAATTCATTTGCAGGTGGAGTGTATGACTGCAAGGAATAAGACAGGGAGCCAGTCAGAGCCAGCACTGCCAGGGGATGCACCCCCACTGCCGGGAAGCCCCAGGCGCATCGCACAGAGCCCAGCTGCGTCCCGCGAGCACGGCGAGGAGGAGGCACCACAGAAAGCTGTCAGCCCCAGCCACCATCTGCCAGTCTGGCACCACTGGGAGGTGATCTGCTGGAGAGCAGCCCTGTGGAGAGGGACCTGGGAGTGCTGGTGCATAACAAGTTCTGCATGGGGCAGCAACGTGCCCTGGTGGCCAAGAAGGCCAATGGGGTCCTGGGGTGCACTGAGTGTGCCCAGCAGATCCAGGGAGGTTCTCCTCCCCCTCTGCTCTGCCCTGCTGAGACCTCACCTGGAATATTGCAGCCAGTGCTGGGCTCCCCAGTTCAAGAGGGACAGGGATCTGCTGGAGAGAGTCCAAGGGAGGGCTACAAGGATGCTTAGGGGACTGCAGCACTGCCTGGGGAGGAGAGGCTGAGAGCCCTGGGGCTGTATAGTCTGGAGAAGACTTAGAGGGGATCTAATTGATGTCTATCAATATCTGAGGGCTGGGGGGCAGGAGGGAGGGCACAGGCTCTGCTCACTTGCTCCCTGTGATAGGACAAGGGGCAATGGATGTCAGCTGCAGCACAGGAGCTTCCACCTCAACACAAGGGGGAACTTCCTTACTGTAAGGGTCACAGAGGCCTGGAGCAGGCTGCCCAGAGAGGTTGTGGAGTCTCCTTCTCTGGAGCCTTTCAAGACCTGTCTAGATGTGTTCCTGTGTAACCTGTGCTGGATTCTACGGTCCTGCTCTGGCAGGGGGTTGGACTCAATCATCTCTTAGGTCCCTTCCAAGCCCTGACACCCTGTGATCAGCAGACAACCAAGCCTAGCCCTCAGAAGCACCAAGCCCATCCAGGACCCCAGCAGCCATTGCTCTGTGCTGCTGCCCCTCCACCCAGCCCCAGCTGCACCCCGTGGGACTCCCTCCTGTGCCCCTGTACCCAGCACCCACACCCCTGTGCCCCCTTCTATGCCACTCACACAGGCTGGGTGAGCTTGGCAGAAAACCTCCTTGCTGGGCAGGATCCACCAGAAGCTGGATCACAGCTCAGTCAGAACAGCTTCCCAGGGGCCTGTGCTTGGCAGGAGAACATTCTCCTGTTCTCATCCATGTGCAGCTGAGAGCAAACCCCTCTGTGCTGCTCCAACATCTGCAGCACCTCACCTTTGGATCCTTGCTTCAGCAAAGTTAGATTAAGTCTCTGATATCCTTAAGTATTTTCCCTGCCAAAAAAGGGGCCTGTGCCAGGCACAGAACCCCTGGGTCACCACCATCACCCCTGGCCTTTCTTGTTTCAGCCTCTCACCTGCTTGAAGCAATGGGCAGGAGCTGGGATGGCACAGGTCTCTTTCAGGTATTTCTCCCAGGTGAAGTGACCTGAGAAGAGAAAACAAAAGGATTCAAGACAGGAGCTGGGGAGGAAAGATCTCAGCAAAGAGATGGCTGGGCTCCTAGCACCGGCAGTTCTCCACTCCTCACAGAGGAGGTGCTCACAGGCAGCATGTTTTCACCAAGAGCCTCTGATGTCTGTGGCCACAGATGATTTACAGCTACAGCTGACAGGCAGAACAAAGCTTGGTGCTGCCCATGGCGTGGCTCTGCCTCTGCACTGCTGGGAAGGGGCTGCAAGAAGTGAGGATAACAACCTGCAGCTTCACACACAACAGCCAGCACAGATGGGCAGCCCTGCAGGCCTCCAGACACATCAGCCCTTAAACACACTGCTCAGTCTGGGGATTAGGAGCAGCCACTGGAGGGAAAGCTGCCCAGAGCAACAGGAGCCCGCAGGGTGCTGGCTCTGTGGCTCCCCTTTGCACTCCCAGCCCCACGAGCCAGGCTCAGAGCAGCTCTCAGCCCAGCCCCAGCAACCTGCAGACAGGTCAGGAATTAACTCCCTGGACAGGGAGTCCACAGCCTGTGCAGGATGGAAGCAGGGATCCTCCACACAGGGCTGCACTGAGCCCAGCAGCTCACACCCCTGAGCCCCTCCCGAGCCCCACGGTGCCATCCAGGGAGCCCTGCTAGCGAAGGAGCAATTAAAAGCTCCTGTGAGCCCAGCACACCATGGCTTCTGCCATTGGAGCTGAGCAGCTGGCAAAGCATCCTTCCAGCATGACATTAGCTTGTATTCATCCCAAGGGCTCCCAGGAGACAGCTTTTTCCAGGCCATTTGAGGAGCATTGGTGGCAGCTCAATTAGAGGCAGCAGCTTCCCCTGCACGGCAGGTTTGTAACCAGGCTGTGTGCAGAGCAAGGGCTATGGTGAGAGCCCCTGCAGGGCATAGTACACCCCAGGCACCCAGGCTCTGCTTCTGCCTCATGCACACTGAGAAGCTTGGAGGGCTTTGATGATCTCCCAGCTTCAGCTGGAGAGAAGGGCTGCTGGCTGTGGGTGCTGGGCACGCCGCTGGGCACGGTGGGAGGGAGCAGAGCAAGCACGGCTTGGCTGCCACACTGGCTGAGCAGAGCTCTGCTTGCAGCCCCTCTCCACTCCTCACTTTTCCAACCAGTGGCACAGAGTCAGCCTGCAGCTCCCAGAAAGGAGGCTGCAGCAAGGTGGGGTTGGTCTCTTGTCCCTGGTAGCAAGTGATAGGATGAGAAGAAATGGCCTCAAGGTACACCAGGAGGAATTTAGGTTGGACATCAGAAGAAACTTCTTCACTGAAAGGTTCTCAGAGACTGGCACAGGCTGCCTAGGGAGGTGGTGGAGGCCTCATCCCTGGAGACATTCAAGGACAAACCTGATGCAGTTGGAGCTGTCCCTGCTGACTGCAGGTGGGGGTTGACAAGCTGCCCTTGGAGGGTCCCCTCCAGCTGAATGCCATCTGGGACTGTGACAAGCACAGTGACACTGCACCACTTCAGGACTGCCCTCCAAGCAGGACAGAAACCACCAAGTGAAAGTGGAGGCTGCCAGCAGTGCCTTGGCAGGAGGGGAAGCCCTGCTCAGGATGCAGGGAATGGCTTTGAATTGGTGTTTAGCTCTGAGGGTTTTCAAGCAGGAACTTATACCCACACCTAAACATCAACAGATCCCACCAGCTTCAACTGAAAAACACAGGGAGGGCCAGGAAATGGTGCAACACAGAAGTCATTGAGATCAGAGGGAGAGCAGCCAATTAAGCAGAACAAAGCAGGAGGCACTTCAGGCTGCTTTAATCAAAGGAGCAGGGAACAAGCCCCAGGCTCTGTACCTGAGCAAGAGCGCCCAGGGCTGAAGATGGACACACTGCTCTTGGCTCTCTCCTCAGCCTTAGGCCTCTGGATCCTGCTCACCTTACAGATCCCCACTCAGCTCCAAAGGGATCCCCTCTGGAGCCTGCACAGCAGCTGTGCTGCCAGCTGGGAGGCTGGAGCTGCTGGGTGCTGGCCAATGGCCATTTACAAGCTTGCTGGGAATGGAGGGTACAAGGCCAGGGGGAAGCACTGAGAGTGTCCTGCTTGGCTCTCTCCTCAGCACAGACCTCAGTGCTCTTGCTCATGGCAGTAACTGGGATGCCTTGCTCTGGAGGGCCAGCACAGCTCAGTCTGCAAGCTGCTTGTTTCACAGAATCACAGAGCAGCAGGGGTTGGAAGGGACCTCGACAGATCACCTCTGCCAGGGCAGGGCCTGGCCAGATCACAGGAGAAGGTTTTCTGAGCATTGCTGGGAAACCCCTGGTGCTTTCTCTCCAGCTGCCAGTGAACCCCTTGGCTTTGTAAGAAACCAGTCCTGAAGTGTCCCTTTCACTGGTGATGGAGCTGCAGTGTCCAAGGACAGAGCTGCCTGCAGGGACCGCAATCCTCACTCATCCCTAACAGCAAAGGGGAACTCTTGCTCTGCTCCTGCAGCAGAACATCCTCTCAGCCCTAAGATCATCTTCTGCTTCACCTGCCCTCTGCCCTCTTCCAGCTTCTGCCCCTCTGCTCTGTTCTGCTCAGACCCCACCTGCAGCACTGACTCCAGGTCTGGTGCCCCCAGCACAAGAAGGACCTGGAGCTGCTGGAGAGGGCCCAGAGGAGGCCACAAAGATGATGCTGGAGAACCTCCCCTGTGGGGACAGGCTGAGAGAATTGGGGCTCTTCAGCTGGGAGAAGGAAAGGCTCCAGGGAGACCTCAGAGCAGCCTTTGCAGGATCTGAAGGGCTCCAGGAGAGCTGGGGAGGGACTTGTGACAAGGGCTGGGAGTGCCAGGCTGAGGGACAATGGCTTTGAGCTGGGAGAGGGGAGACAGAGACTGGAGATGAGGAAGAAATGCTTTAGAGTGGGGAGACACTGGCACAGGTTGCCCAGGGGAGTTGTGGATGCTTCCTGCCTGGAGGTGTTCAAGGCCAGGCTGGATGAGGCCTTGAGCAACCTGGGCTGGTGGGAGGTGTCCCTGCCCGTGGCAGGGGGATGGCACTGGATGAGCTTTAAGGTCCCTTCCAACCCAACCCATTCTGTGGTTCTGTGCTCCCCCCACCCTCACTCTCCCAGCCTGGAAGAATCACTGCTGGGAGTGTGCCAACTTGTGACACACACCAGGCCTGCCCTAGAGCCTGGAAGCAGAGAAGGACACAGCAAGAAAGGCTCTGGTTCTGTCATCACCCCTGGGAGCTAAACAAAAGCTGAGGACTCTGGACCTGGGCACTCCCTGTAGCTGTGCAGCTCCCTGCTCAGGGGGCAGCTCCCTGCTCCAGGTGCCTGTCCCTCACTTTTCACTTGCCTCTGGCAAGCTCCTGGCTGTGCCACAGGGAGGGATTGCTTGCAGGCAGGGTGTCAGATGTGGGCTCTGATGTCTTAACCTTCAAAAGTACTTCCCACAACCAGAACACTGCACAGGCAAGAGGTCAGCCTGCAGGAGCTGTGCACACTGCAGCTCTGCACCCCTGGGTCTGGATTCTCAGCAGGTTGATTTCATGTTGGTCTTTTGCCCAGGATGTAAATGAAGACAGACAGAGTTTGTCTTCAGATCTCCAACTGAAGGCTGCTTTGGGGCCCATTAGCATTTCAGCTCCCGAGGGGTCATCAATCCAACTGAATGGATCCATGTGTGCTGCAGGTCACAGCTGGGAAGGGGAAGGTGCCCTCCCCAGATCAAGGCAGCCCATTAAAGCCTGCAGCCCATATGTGTGGCTGCTAACGAGCACCCAGGCAGCAGATGAAAGCAGCACAGCCAGGGGCTGAGGCTCTGCTGCCGGCAGGCTGGCTGGGGGCAGCCTGGCCTGGGTCAGCTCTCCACTGCCGTGCACAGCTCCAGCATGCTTCCCATATTACCACTTCCAGGCCCTGCTCAGCCAGCCAGCCAGCCACACCTCCTCCTCCTCCTGAGCAGGGTCTCCCAGGCTCAGTCTGCTCAGCAGAAACTCAAGAAGGTGTGAGCCCAAGCCAAGAGCTCTCAGACACCAGGGTGCTGTCTGCCTTGGTTCTCCACAGAGGTTCCCAGCTCAGGAGCAGCTCTGAGCAGAAACCCTTCCAGCCTGTGTCAGGGAGGCTCTGTGCCAAAAGCTGCTGCAGTTTCTCCCCTCACTGTGTGCCTAAGCTTGGGGCAGCAATGAGCTGCTCAGGGTTTCCTGCAGGAGCTGCTGGCTGATCCTTGCTGCCACACCACAGGATCATTAAGATCATCCTGTGTAACCCAAGTGCCATGACCACCGAAGTGCCACAGCTACAGCTTCTTGGACACCTCCAGAGATGAGGACTCCACCACCTCCCTGGGCAGCCTGTGCCAATCCCTGACCACTCCTGCAGCAAAGATTTTTCCTAACCCTCCCCTGGCACAATTTCAGGCCATTTCCTCCTGACACAGCAGCCAGGACTTTATTGGAGGTGCTACTAAACTTCCTCCTCTTGGAGTAGGTCCCTCCCAAACTGGTGCACAAAACTTCAGTACAGGGGTGGACAAGGACAGAGGAGATGACCAGAGAGAGAGCAGCAAATGCTGATGGTGACCCACAGCCCAAAGTGCCTGAGAACCACCACCCTGAGTCTCACCTCAGGGCCCAAGGTGACCCAACCCTTGAGGCACAGCAGCCACCTTAGCTCTCCCAGGAGGCTCAGAAAGAGCCTTTCAGGAAGGCAAACTTCTGTGTCCTGTCAGGAATGGCTTCACTCAGACAACCATTTCATTCCTTGTTGCTTCACACTTGGTGGGAAGTGTGGGCCTGAGGCCTTAAGGACATGAGGACATCCCCTTACACCCTGTAAGTGAAATACAGGCCTTAAAATCTTTTACCACACTACACAAGCCCCACAGAAACCTGCTGAAGTTGGAAGTTGTCTGCAATATCCCCCTGAGAGACTCCAGGAGCTGCCAGTGCCACCAGCTCAGCCTGCAGGCACTGTGCACAGGGCCACAGCCTAGGACACCAAATCATGTCCCAGTCCCACCAGTCCTAGCCCTGTGCTGTGTCAAGCCAGCCAGCACCACCTCTGCTGGAGCAAGAGCCACTGGGGAAGAGTGAGCACGGCTCACACCTCCCACAGCAAGGAGAATGGGGCTGGCTGCTGCTGGGAGCAGGGAGGAGGAGCACAAGGATCAATATGCAGAGTCACCCCTTGGCACTCAGGGCTGGGCAGCACTGAGCAGATCTCCTCCATCCTGTCACATTTAAAACCCAGCTGTGTGCCTGCCCCGGGGTCATCCTGGTCATTTCTGACTGTCAGCACCAGACACAGCACCAGCACCGGCCAAGGGCAGCTCTCCCCTGCAAGTTCATCTGGCAGGCTGCAGAGTCAAGCAACTCAAAAAGCTGTCAGGGGAAAATCCAGCATGGTGAGGGGGGAAGAAGGGGGGAAGAAGGGGGGAGAAGGGGAAAGAAGCAGGGAGGAAGTGGGGAGCAGGGGGGAGCAGGGAGCTCTCTTACCTTGGTACTGGGAGGGGGACTCTGCGGGCCGGCTGTACTTGTGCTTTTTACCATCCTTCCAGTCTATGGCTGAGACAAGAAGCAAACCATTTGTGTCAGTGCAGGAAAGCAGCTAATGTCCTCTTCAGCATCACCTGCTCCTGTCACCTGCTCTACAGGCACTGCAGGGGAGAGCAGTGACCTCCCTGTCCTCCCTGACACACCCCCAGGGGTGACTTGTGTAAAGCTCTGAGCTGGCTCCAGAGAAGAGCTGCTGGGAGGTACCTGCAGCTTGTGTCTCAGCCTCTGCCTGCTCCTCACCAGCTGGAGCTCTCCCACCATGCTGAGCCACCAGGCAAAGAGCAGCAAACTGCTCCAGCTTCACCACTTGAGCTGTGGGAAGGGGCTGGCAAGGCTTGAGAGGAACAGACGTGAAAGCCCCTCGATGGAAATGGGGATGGGGATCTTGTGCCCTGAGAAGCAGACCCTGAACCAGTCCCTGTTGATCAGCTGCAGGTTACTGCAGCCAGCCTGACTCTCACCAGCAGCCTCCACCCTCTCTGCTGAGGACAGAGGACATCAAAAGGCTGCACAACTGCCCCTGTCCATGCACAACACCAGGCTACCACCACAGGTCCCGCAGCTGGCAGGACAGCAAAGAAGCAGCAGCTCTGAGAGCAGCTCCTCTTTGCTCAGGACAGCTCTGGGCCATGGAGTAGCAAAAATAAACATAAAGCTCCCAAGAAAGCTGTGAAAATTGAGAGAGCAGGAAGTGAGGGATGCCCATCCCTGCCTCTAGCAGCCTCCAGCCCAGGAGAGGGTGCCAGGTCAGTGTGCCGAGGCTGAGCCTGCCCTCAGCGAGCTCCCCAGCCCCTGAGCACTGCTGCAGCCCAGCTCATTTACCTCACACAGCACTTTGAGGGCCACTATAAACAACAGCTTGGTTGTGCTCTCTGAAATGTGCCTGCTCCCTGCAGAGAGCAGCTCCTTGTGAAAGGCAGGCTGCAGAGAAGAGGAGAGGTTGTGAAATCTCCTGGCAAGCAGCTGAGAGAGGCAGGCCATGAGCTGCTGCTGGTGGCCTGTGGCCTGGTGACTCTCCAGATGTCTGAAAGTGCCTTTGGAGTTTGCATCTCTCCAAGCTGCTGAAGTTTTGCAATGTTCTCTCCTTGCCAGGTTCTTCCCAACACGAGGGGCAGGAGCACGGCAGGCAGCTTGGCACTGAAGTGAACACCAGGGGCACATGGAGGTGCTGTGGCATGGCACCTGGGGACAAGGTTTAGTGGCCATGGTGGTGCCGGGTTGAGGGGTCAATGGTCTCAGAGGGTTTTCCCACTCAAACAGCTCCATGGTTCTGTGACTGTGGTCCCTGTGTCACTGTGTGTCACTGTGTGTCACTGTGAGTGTGGCCACAGCACCAGCAGGCACGGACCAGGCAAAGAGCCTCCCTGGAGAGACTCAAATGAATGAGGAGTATGGAAGGACTCCCTCCCTATCAGTGTGTTCCCATCAAGGACAGCATTCTGCCATCTCCTTACAGCAAAAATAAAGGACATGAAGTAATTAAGGCAGAAGCAACAAAAGCCTCCCAGGATGAGCAGTGCTCCTCTCCATGTAGCAGGAGAGCTCTCCAGCAGCAGCCCTGCCCCTCACAAGGCACTGCAGGGGAAGTCCCATTTTATTCCTAACCTCTCACATGCAAAACTCCTCATTAAGCAGCAGAGAGAGAGGAGAATCTCTGCAGGCAAATCAGGAAAAAAGGGCAGGCTGGCTGCATTATTTAAGAAGCAGGTAAAGTAGGGCAGGAAGCCAACGTGTGCAGCATGCAGGAGCTGCTTCTGCACCCCGGGGCAGGGCAGCAGAGCTGGGGGCAGGCAGCCCTGCTGCAGCAGGCATGGAGGACAAGCTGTGTGAGAGGCTGAAGCCAGCCAGGCCGAGCTGCTGACTGCTCAACCTGCCTCTTTACTGCCAAGCCCTCCAGCTGCCTCGCAGCAGGGCTCTCCCTACTCCCTGCCTGCCTTCATTTATTTTCACTTCATTAGAGGACAAGCAGCATTAGGAAGAGGATAATGCTGCTGCAAGATGAGCCACCAGAGGGGCAAAGGAGCCCTTTGAAACAAGATCAACTCGAGCACAGAAATCTCCTGCCATAAACCCTGCCAGCGTGAGGCAGCTGGGAACAAAGAGCTGCCGAGGATGCTCCAGCCTCTCCCTTCCCCCATCCCCCGGGATCAGCTCAGCCCAGAGCAGGCACACTGGCACCAAACCGAGGGAAATCAATGGGCTCCTTAAGCACCAGGGGCAGCTCAGCTGCCCCTGGCCTGCCTGGCTTCAGCATTTGCTTGGGACTAGCAGACACAAGGCAGCGCTGTGGCAGCCCTGCATGGGCTGGGGTGGGCAGAGGGAAGTGTCCCTGGCAGATTCCAGCTCCACAAGGTAGGCTGCTCCCTGCTTTCACGCCTCATTAGATGGGGAGGCTGTGCCAGCCAGGAGCAGTTTGCCTCCCACTGGGAGCAAGAGCAGATGGCTTGTGCTGAGGGCTCCCAGGGCACCCTCGCCCTGACCCCGTGCCCCGCCAGGGCACCCTGGCCCTGGGCCCTGCCAGCCGCAGGGGTGCAGCCAGCAAGGGCCTCCCCCTCACCCGTCTCAGGGTGGGTTGAGGAGCCATCCCCTGCACGCTGCTGGGGGAACAGACAGCTCCATCCCCTCCCCCTGCTCCCACCCAGGTCTCAGCCCCGTGGCTGTGCCAGCTCGGTGGCAGGCCCTGGCTGTGCCAGCAGCACGCTCACCTTTCTGAGGGCCTGGCTTCCGCATTCTATCACCTGCTGCTGGCCTGCTCCCGGCGCTGGCTGCCCTCAGGGGACCGAAGATGCCTGGGACAAAAGAAACCAAGATGAGCACATTGCCAGCCCGGAGCAGGCAGTCATCTGCACATGAACTAACCGCACAGCGGGGAGGAAAGAGAGGCTCTTTCACCCTGAGCTGCACAGAACATCTCCTGCTCAAGGCAGACCATTCATTTCCAGCCCCTGACACTGCAAGTCCTGCTCCAGCACGTGGACAACTTCAGCTTTACGGCAGCAGGAGCAGCACTAACCAGGGAGAGGAGCAGCACTAACCAGGGAGAGGAGCAGCACTAACCAGGGAGAGGAGCAGCACTAACCAGGGAGAGGAGCAGCACAACCCAGGGAGAGGAGCAGCACTAACCAGGGAGAGGAGCAGCACAACCCAGGGAGAGGAGCAGCACTAACCAGGGAGAGGAGCAGCACAACCCAGGGAGAGGAGCAGCACTAACCAGGGAGAGGAGCAGCACAGGGAGAGGAGCAGCACAACCCAGGGAGAGGAGCAGCACAACCCAGGGAGAGGAGCAGCACTAACCAGGGAGAGGAGCAGCACAACCCAGGGAGAGGAGCAGCACAACCCAGGGAGAGGAGCAGCACTAACCAGGGAGAGGAGCAGCACAACCCAGGGAGAGGAGCAGCACAACCCAGGGAGAGGAGCAGCACTACCCAGGGAGAGGAGCAGCACAACCCAGGGAGAGGAGCAGCACAACCCAGGGAGAGGAGCAGCACTAACCAGGGAGAGGAGCAGCACAACCCAGGGAGAGGAGCAGCACTAACCAGGGAGAGGAGCAGCACTAACCAGGGAGAGGAGCAGCACTAACCAGGGAGAGGAGCAGCACAACCCAGGGAGAGGAGCAGCACAACCCAGGGAGAGGAGCAGCACAACCCAGGGAGAGGAGCAGCACAACCCAGGGAGAGGAGCAGCACTAACCAGGGAGAGGAGCAGCACAACCCAGGGAGAGGAGCAGCACAACCCAGGGAGAGGAGCAGCACAACCCAGGGAGAGGAGCAGCACAACCCAAGGAGAGGAGCAGCACTAACCAGGGAGAGGAGCAGCACTAACCAGGGAGAGGAGCAGCACTAACCAGGGAGAGGAGCAGCACTACCAGGGAGAGGAGCAGCACTAACCAGGGAGAGGAGCAGCACTAACCAGGGAGAGGAGCAGCACAACCCAGGGAGAGGAGCAGCACTAACCAGGGAGAGGAGCAGCACTAACCAGGGAGAGGAGCAGCACTACCAGGGAGAGGAGCAGCACTAACCAGGGAGAGGAGCAGCACTACCAGGGAGAGGAGCAGCACTAACCAGGGAGAGGAGCAGCACAACCCAGGGAGAGGAGCAGCACTAACCAGGGAGAGGAGCAGCACTAACCAGGGAGAGGAGCAGCACAGGGAGAGGAGCAGCACTAACCAGGGAGAGGAGCAGCACAACCCAGGGAGAGGAGCAGCTGTCAGCCCTGGTGCAGGCTCCACAGCAGGCCCCGGCTGTGCGAGGGAGCAGGGGCTGCTCCTGCTCACTAACAAAGGGCCCAGAACTGAAATTTATGAAAGAAAACACATGGAAACACAACATTAACTCTGGCAGAGCAGAGCCACAGTTGCAGTTCCAATTGCTGGCAGCACTGCTGGGGAATGAGGATGAGAGAAGGGACAATGACCTGGGAAATATTTCTGCCATGAGCGCCGCACCGAGCGGCCAAGCCGCGGCTCTTTGTACCCTGCTTGGAGGGAAGCTGCCTGGCCTGGCCCCAGGGAGGAAAAGCATTTACACTCTGCTCAGAAGCAAAGCAGAGCTCCAGGGAGCTGCACAGAGCCCATGGCTGGCCTCTCAGGGCAGTGCCTTCTGCGTGCTGCCAGCCTCACCGAGCCCCGACAGAAAATACCAGCGAGGAGGGCTGAGCTGCAGCCAAGCCCTCAGGAAAGGCCCCAGAGCACTGCTGGAGAGGGTCCAGAGGAGGCTATAAAGATGATCTGAAGGCTGGAGCACCTCAGCTAGGGGGACAGGCTGAGAGAGCTGCAGTTGTTCAGCCTGGAAAAGAGAAAGCTCCAGGGAGACCTTAGAGCAGCCTTCCAGTACCTGCTGGGGGCTACAGGCAGGCTGGGGAGGGACTGCTCAGAAGGGGCTGTGGGGATAGGATGAGAGGCAATGGTTTGAAACTGGAGCAGGGCAGAGTTAGGTTGGACCTCAGGAGGAAGTTCTGCACAGTGAGGCTGGGGAGACACTGGAACAGGCTGCCCAGGGAGGTGCTGGAGGCTCCATCCCTGGAGATACTCAAGGTGAGGCCTGAGAGGGCTCTGTGCAACCTGATTTAGTTGGGAATGTTGCTGCTGAGTGCAGGGGGTTGGACTGGATGAGCTTTGGAGGCCCTTCCAACCCAGACCATTCCATGATTCTATGAACTGTGTCAGTGTAACTCCACTTTGCTCAGAGAGGGGCAGGCAGGAGGATGTCAGAAGAAGCCATCTCAGGACACAGCACTGGGGGCAGGCTGCAGACCCAGCCTGGGGAGGAGCTGTGGTTTGGAGAAGAGAAATGAAGAGCTTCATTTTCTATGAAAGCATCACAAACTGCAGCCCTTACAAGCAGTGCTTGCAGCACAGAGCAGAAGGAACCTTAAACCCTGAAGGAACTCCCCTGGCTGTTTTTCCCCCTACATAGCACCCAAAGTCTCTCGCTGCCCCTCTCACCCACCCTGTTTGGTTGTGAGAGCAGCAGTTTCTTGCCCTCTCACCAGCAGCAGGCAGCCTGTCTCTGGCTTCTGCACAGCTTGCAGTGCTGCTCTGCAGCATTTTCTGCAGATGCAGGGCTGGGAGGAAAAGCCCCCAGCCATAACCCCCCCGGGGAAAAGGGCTCCTCCAAAGGCATGCCCTGGCTCTGCACCTCTGCTCGGCCCCTCCAGAGCTGGGACCCTCTGAAGCAAACCACACACTGACCACAGGCCTCACAGTTTGGCATGGGACTGGTGCTCCTGGGCCACTCAACAGCCTCTGAAAAGCTGCTTTGGCCTCAGCAGGTCAGAGCCCTGCTTGGCAGGGCCAGGTGAGCCGTCCCTGCAGAAGGGGTCGGAGGAACCACTTGTGACCGCTGGTGGAAGCTCCTTCCTCACACACACAGCAAGCACAGCAACCTCAGATGCTCCCCAAGCACACTGGGACTGCCAGAGTCCCTCAGCCACACTGCAGGGGGCTCCCAGCAAGGAGTGGAAGAGAATGAGGCATTGTCCATGCCACTGTTATTTAAAATAAACCAAACCGAGGGGATTCAGCCCCAAAGCAGGAGGCTGAGGCTGCACAGAGACTCAGAGAGGGTGGTTCTCACCCCCCCTCTATTCTGCTGAGGCCACATCTCAAGTATTGTGTCCATTTTGGGGGGGGGGGCTGCTTCAAGAGGGACAAGGATGTACTGCAGAGAGGCTATGAGGATTGTGAAGGGACTTGGAGCATCTGTGTCATGAGGAAAGGCTGAGAGACCTGGGGCTGCCAGGGCTGGAAGGCTCCCCAGCTCAAGAAACACAGAGAGCTACTGGAGAGAGTCCAGCACAGGGCCACTGGGAGCCTGAGGGGCCTGGAACATCTCCCATATGAGAGGCTGAGAGCCCTGGGGCTGGTTAGGCTGGAGAAGAGGAGGCTGAGAGAGGATGTGATCAATGTCTATCAGGATCTGAGGATGGGTGTCAGAAGGACAGGGCCAGACTCTTCTCCCTGGTGCCCAGTGACAGGACAGGAGGCAATGGACATAAACTTGCACCCTTGGGAACTGGCAATGCCCACTGGCTGCCATTCTCTGGTTCCACAGAGAAGCTGCAGAATCCCCATCCTTGGAGATTCACAGATTGCACTGGGGTGGAAGGGATCTGCAAAGGGCATCTTGTCCAAACCCCTGCAGGCAGCAGGGACACCTCCAATTAGATCAGGCTGCCCAAGGCCACAGCAAGTCTGTAACCCTGCAAGTACAGAGCTCAGCTGCAGGTTTTAGGATAGGATAGGATAGGATAGGATAGGATAGGATAGGATAGGATAGGATAGGATAGGATAGGATAGGATAGGATAGGATAGGATAGAATTAACCAGGTTGGAAGAGACCTCTGACATCATTGAGTCCAACCTATCACCCAACACCACCTAATCAACTAAACCATGGCACCAAGCACCCCATCCAGTCTCTTCCTAAACACCCCCAGTGATGGGGACTCCACCACCTCCCTGGGCAGCACATCCCAATGGCCAATCTCTCCTTCTGGGAAGAACTTCTTCATAACCTCCAGCCTAAACGTCCCCTGGCACAGCTTGAGACTGTGTCCTCTTGTTCTGGTGCTGGCTGCCTGCAAGAAGAGACCAACTCCCACCTGGCTGCAACCTCCCTTCAGGGAGTTATAGAGAGCAAGAAGGTCTCCCCTGAGCCTCCTCTTCTCCAGGCTAAGCAACCCCAGCTCCCTCAGCCTCTCCTCACAGGGCTGTGCTCCAGACCCCTCCCCAGCTTTGTTGCCCTTCTCTGGACACCTTCCAGCTACTCAGCATCTTTCCTAAACTGAGGAGCCCAGAACTGGACACAGGACTCCAGGTGTGGCCTAACCAGTGCTGCTGGTTTCCAGGCTTCCTGTCCTGAGAGGACAGCTCAAGGTGCAAATTGATTCCAGCAGGATGCTGCCTTCGAAAGCCAAAGAGGCCGAACTGATTTGCTGCCTTTTGCAGCAGGCAGAGTGCCCTTCCCACAGCCCCAGCCAGCTTCCACTCACCAAGATCTCAACAGTGCCAAGGGCTCCAGGGAGCTGTCATGGGCTCTAGTTCCCCATCCCTCCTACAAGACAGCCAAGGCAGCACAACCACTGCGGCATAGCAGAACCTGAAAGCACAGAGACAAAATGGAGAAGTTTGCATTCAGCTGCAGCAAGGAGAGGGGAGCAGCTGCATTATTCATCTTCATATTTAATTCATTTAAAACATCCACATTTAAATTTAAAGACAACTGCAACAAACATCCCCACCTGCCACAGCACCCCGAGGAACCTGACACAGTTTAAGTTGGGCTTGCAACAAGTAGAGGGGACTGCAGCTGTTAAGCACCTTTGATTCGAGCAGGAGCACATCAGAGAGCTGACAGAAACTAGTTCAGCTGCTGTAGAGGGAAAGGGTTGCACAAAGGAGGATTTGAAAGCCCAGACCTGATTAGAAATAGAGAGAGACCACAGGAGAGGTGCAGGAAACAAGGAGGAGTGGGAAGGGGGTGAAGTGGGGGCTCCAAATGATCTCTTCCCCAGTGCAGCAGGGCAGGGCTGAAGCACTGAAAACCCAGCTCCAGAGGAGATGCTCACTGGGAGCTTCCCCATGGAGGATGCTAGCAAGAGGAGTGACTACCACTGAGGAAGGACAAAGGCACCCAAAAGCACAGCAGCATCTCCAGCGGTGTCACAGCACGGCAGGCACAGGCTGCCGGCGCTCACACCTCCAGCGCCAGCTGACCACAGGCGCCCAGCCCTGCCCAACACATCCCACAAGAGCTGCTCCCCTTGGCTTTTGGCAAGGAAAAGCCCAGCACTTGCTTCCTGCCAGGCTGCCAGGCCTGGGGGCACCAGCAGTGTTACAGCCCCCCAGGGCCCCCTGGCACTGCTTTACACCTCGGCTGCTTCCCTTTCCCTTGCTCCAGAAATAAAGCAGCAGAGGCAGCCAGGGCTGGGAAGAGCAGCCCAGGGCAGCTCAGGCTGCTGCTCTCCATCAGCTTCACTGCTCAAACACCACCAAAATCATGGACTCACACAATCAGTAAGGTTGGAAGAGACCTCTAGGATCATCAAGTCCAACCTGTCACCCAGCACCTCATGACCACTAAACCATGGCACCAAGTGCCACATCCAGTCCCCTCTTGAACACCTCCAGGGATGGGGACTCCACCACCTCCCTGGGCAGCACATTCCAACAGCTAACAACTCTCTCTGGGAAGAGCTTTCTCCTCACCTCGAGCCTAAACTTCCCCTGGCACAGCTTGAGACTGTGTCCTCTTGTTCTGGTGCTAGAGGGCAGCCTGCTCTGCAGAATCCTTCCACCCAGTGTTGCAGCTGCAAGGGCAGGAAAACAGCAAGGGAGCAAATGTGGGTGGGAGGCACTGGCCCAAGGCCACAGCCCTCCTGGGGGCTGTCATCTCTTTATCTGCACAGCCCTCACCCCTCTGCACTGCAGAATCACCAAAAGCTGAGGACCTTAAGGTCTCTTCCAGGCACTTCTTTATTCCACTGAGGGCACCACTTGCATCTGAATGATTTCCTGGGGCTGTTTGGACTTCCTATTATAGGAGGAAGATTATGGTGAGCTTCGGGATGGAGGCCAAGTCTGCTCACATCTTTGATTGAGGGGGGAACTGAAGGCTTGCTGACACAGTGCCAAGCTCCAAACCTCTCAGGACAATGTAGCTGCCAGCAGGCAAGATGTTTGCAGAAAGAAGAGGAAGAAAACTACCAAGAGGGAAGCTGCAGAGTGGTTTGATGAGGCTGGCTGCACAGCCCACAGCTTGGGAGCGTGGAAAGAAAGCAAGCTCTGCAGACTGCCAGGGCTCTGTGAGAATGCTGCTGCCTGGGGCTCCCATGGGACAGCCACAGGGGGATCCTGATGGCTTCTCACCAAAATGCCTGCAGTCACTGAGGGTCTACAGAAGCATGGCAGGCTGAGCACCACGACCAGCCCACTCCCTCCACATCACCTCAGCTGCAGCTGAGCTTTTCTTCTGGGCTCTCTTGCCACCACACACCAGTCAGGAACAGCTCTCCCTTACACATTCCCTTGGGAAATCTGAGGGCAGCACTGCAGGTTCCTGCCCACCAAAGGTGCTGCCATTCCAGCCTCCCAGCCATGCTGGGTGCTGTTTCAGCCTCCTTATCACACAATGGTAGGGGATGGGAGGGTGGATCACCCAGCCCACTCAGGGCAGGGCACACAGGAACACATCCAAGTGGGTTTGAAAGTCTCCAGAGGAGACTCCACAGCCTCTCTGGGCAGCCTGCCCCAGGCCTCCAGCAGCCTCACACCAAAGAAGCTTCTCCTCATCTTCAGGTGAAGCCTCCTGGGTTCTAACTCATATCCATTATTCTTTGTCCTATTACTGGATGCCTTCATCCTGGCACTCACCCCTCAGATATTGACAGACATTGGTCAGCTCCAGGGCTCTCAGCCTTTCTTCATATCAGAGATGTTCCAGTGCCTTCATCATCCTCGTAGCCTCCCCTGGACTCTCTCCAGCAGGTCCCTGTCTCTCCTGGAGCCCAGAACTGCACACAGTATTCCAGGTGTGGTGTCAGCAGGGCAGAGCAGAGCAGGAGGAGACCCTCCCTAGGCCTGCTGGACACTTACTAATGCAGCCCAGGACACCACTGGCCTCTTTGGCCACCCTTCTGGAAGCCCATGCACGCACCATGGCTGACATGGCAGCACCCAGTTGCATTCCAGCTGAGGCAGCAGGCCAGGCACAGGCAGAAGATGAGCAGATGCATGGAACCACCTCAGCCTGCTCTATCAGCAGCTTTCTTTTTTGCCATTTTTAACTTGTGCTGTGGAGAAAGAAAGGCACTTGGAGCCACCTGAGCAATGAGAGGGCTGCCAGCATGTCATCTGAAACACTTCTGACCTCTCCTGGCTTTCACACTGGACTCAGCTGCTCAGATTTCTGCCTGACCTGTGGACACCAGCATGGACACCAGCACTTCTGCTGGTCTGTGCTCATGGCTTTCCCCCTCAGAGCATGCTCTGGTGAACCAGATGCCTGACCCCCTCCTTCTGGGTAGGAGGCAACCCCAGCAGACAGCTCCCAGCACCACCCTGACCCCCAGCCACCACCATCATAGAAAGGTTCAAGCCAGAAGGGACCTCCAAAGCTCATCCAGTCCAATCCCCTGCACTCAGCAGGGACATCCTCCACTAGATCAGGTTGCCCAGAGCCCTGTCCAGCCTCACCTTGCATATCTCCAGGGATGGAGCCTCAACCACCTCCCTGGGCAACCTGTTGCAGTGCTCCAGCAGCTCCTGGTGCAGAACTTGTTCCTCACATCCAATCTCCATCTGCTCCTCTCCAGCTTAAAGCCATTGCCTCCAATCTTGTCCCTGCAGGCCTTTGCAAACAGTCTCTCTCCACCCTTCTTGTAGCCCACTTCAGGTACTGGAAGGCTGCTCTAAGGTCTCCCTGGAGCCTTCTCTTCTCCAGCCCCAGCTCCCTCAGCCTGTCCCCATAGCAGAGCTGCTCCAACCCCCTGAGCATCCTTGTGGCCCCCACTGGACCTGCTCCATCAGCTCCAGGTCCTTGCTGTGAGGGCTCCAGACCTGCACACAGCACTGGAGGTGAGGTCTCACAGAGCAGAGTGGCAGAATCACCTCTGCTGGCAGTCCTGCTTTGGATGCAGCCCAGGCTGCCCTGGGCCTTCTGTGCTGCAAGCTCACCCTGCCTGCTCCTGTCCAGCTTCTCATCCATCAGCACTCCCAAATCCTTTCCCTCAGGGCTGCTTTCTAGCACCACATCCTCCAGTCTGCACTGACAGTGAGGATTGTTCCAGCCCAGGTGCAGGACCCTCCACTTGCTCTTGTTGAACCTCATGAGGTTCACCTGGGCCACCTCTGCAGCCAGTCCAGGTCCCTCTGGATGCCCTCCTGTCCCTCTGGTGTACCAACAGCACCACTCAGCTTGGTGTCACCAACTAAACCCAAATGAATAAACACAGACTGACATCAGACCTGAAGGAGACCTTTCCAGAGCAGGTAGCTGCAGAGGTGGCTCAGAATTCATCCTGACCCACAGCTTATTTTCCTTCCACCTCCTGGCCAAGACTGGAGTTTTCCTTCTCCTTGTCCATGCACAGCCATGTTCTGGCTGCTCCCAAGCCAGGCTGCTGAATCTGCAGCACCTCCCCTGGCTAGGTCTCTGACATTCAGGCTAGGGAATTCTTCAAAGGAACCCTGTAACAATCAGTGTTGGTGTTCCCATCTGGAGTGCTGATCCCCTTGTGTGATCTGCAATATCTGATGGCTGCAAACCATTATTCCCCTTTCTGCCAGGAGGATTTTGTGCCATTTCCAACATCTCTCTCTCTCTGGAACTAATTTTATCTTCCTACCACGTAAGAAGTGGATTGATAAACTCCAGACTTCAGGACTGGCTCCTCAGACACATTCCTGTGCAAGATGTGAAGACATTGAGGTGTCTCAAAGATGTGATCATGAGCAACACACTTCCTCAGCCCCTGAGCCAAGTCTTGGGGGAGAGCATACACTGAGAGGCACAAAACCAGGGCAAAACCCTTGGGCAGACCATGCCTCCAGGAGGGAAGTATCAACTCTGTGACTTCCTTCTGGACACCTTCAGGTGGGAGGTGAGAGGAGATGGGTCAGCCTCCTGGCAAACAACAGCTGGATCATCAGACACTGCCCAGTGGAGCTCAGGGGGAAGCCAATGGCTCAGGGTGAGGGGAAGGGCAGGGAGCACTGGAAGGGATCACTCAGCACCCCGAGGGAGGCTG
Organism: Dryobates pubescens; assembly: GCF_014839835.1. Lineage (NCBI taxonomy): Eukaryota > Metazoa > Chordata > Aves > Piciformes > Picidae > Dryobates > Dryobates pubescens. The sequence goes on along the minus strand of NC_071631.1, from coordinate 7,716,497 downwards.
CAGCAGTTCCTATGTCTCATGGCTAGGGAGGAAGTGAAATAAAACCTTGCAGATTCCAATAAAGATTTGCTTCTCTCTCAGAGAAAACCCAGCATGGGCCTTGGCTCAGAGCAGAAACATCTTGCTGTGGATCCCTGAGCAAACCTTGCTCTGCACAAAGGCTGCAAGGAACCTGCAGGCCTGGTGCTCCCCAGGATGAGAGCAAGGGAGAGAGGAAAGGGCTTTTGAAAAAGCCAGGGCAGAGGCTGGCTTGAGTCCTTTGGGAACAGTCCCTCTGCAGCCTTCCTGGAGCCCCCTTCAGGCACTGCAAGGCTGCTCTAAGGTCTCCCTGGAGCCTTCTCTTCTCCAGGCTGAACAACCCCAGCTCCCTCAGCCTGTCCCCATAGCAGAGGAACCTGGGGTTCCCCTCAAAGCAGCTCCAGGACCTCTGGGCTGGGTCACACACACCCCCAGCCCAGGGCCAGGCTGGGGGTGAGACAGAGCAGGAATGGAAGCTCTGCAGTCATGAAGCTACTTTGGTCTGCTCCCAGCCAGGTACCAAAGCCCAAAGCCATCCATGAGAGCAGCTGGCTTACAGAAGAGCCTGAAATGGGATTCTGCCTGCCAGGGTTCCAGAGTCACCCCACACAAAGGCACACAATGGGATGCTTCAAAGACTCCACATGAGAGGTTAAAGAGGAGTACACCAAAACCACAGCTCATGGGTGCAGCAGAGGCACAGCTACAGGCCAGGCTAGCACAGCACCCCTCCCAGCCCCAGTCCTGACTGCTTTGCCCCACAGCAGTCACACACTGTAAACCCTCACAGCTCTCTCAACACCCAGGACACAGATTCAACAAAAGCTGTGTCAGCAGCCTTATCCTTTTCTGATGGACAGGATCTCACCAAACCCTCAGCTCTTTATGGGATGGGAGATGGGGGAAGGAAGCATCAGGTGGATAAACAGACACAGGGTTTGGGAGATTGAGGCTGGAGATGAGGAAGAAATTGTTGAGAGTGAGGGTGGGGAGACACTGGCACAGGCTGCCCAGGGAGGCTGTGGATGCCTCCTCCCTGGAGGTGTTCAAGGCCAGGCTGGATGAGGCCTTGAGCAAGCTGGGCTGGTGGGAGGTGTCCCTGCCCATGGCAGGGGGTTGGGACTGGATGAGCTTTGAGATCCCTTCCAACCCAACCCCTTCTGTGCAATGACTCTGCTGGCCATGCCAGCACAGGCTGTGCAGGGAGCAGCCCTGACAGAAGCTGCTGCATTCCCTGTTTGGAGCAATCTAAGCTTGATGAAGTTTCAGCCTAACATCCTCAGGAGACCAGAAGCAGGGGAAGGAGCCTGAGAGGGAACAAAAAACCAAAGGGATGGTAATTAGGGGACACAACAGAAATGCAAATGAGAAAAGCCTTGGAAAGGAGAGTGAAGGAGGTGACCCCAGGCCTGCACTACCCTGAAGGATGCACTTCAGCAGGAGGCAGGAAGAGCTCCCCAGGGACAGGCACACAGGGCAAGGTGTCCCCACTGAAAGAGAGGAAGGCAGAGGAGAGCTCAGGGAGCAGACAAGAGCAAACCAGCCCTGAAGACAAGGTAAAGGACAAACTCTCTGCTCTCTAACGAGCTAAGGCACTGCAGAGGTGGGGGATGATGCTGCTTACATCTGGAAAGGCTCCTTCCTGGCTCTGCTTCCCTTTTATTTCCCTTCCAGTCCCTTCTATTTCCTAACAATTAAATGGAAGGGTCTGAGCAGCCCTTGGGAAACCACACAGGATGGCAACTTTCACCCTTAAGCCTCAAGTGGCATCAAAGCAATTGCTTGTGTGCAAGGTGTTCTCTTAGAATCATAGAATCAATAAGGTTGGAAAAGACCTCAAGGATCATCAAGTCCAACCTGTCACCCAGCACCTCATGACCACTAAACCATGGCACCAAGTGCCACATCCAATCCCCTCTTGAACACCTCCAGGGATGGGGACTCCACCACCTCCCTGGGCAGCACATCCCAATGGCTAACAACTCTCTCTGGGAAGAACTTTCTCCTCACCTCCAGCCTAAACCTCCCCTGGCACAGCTTGAGACTGTGTCCTCTTGTTCTGGTGCTGGTTGCCTGAGAGAAGTGACCAACCCCTTCCTGGCTACAACCTCCCTTCAGGTAGTTGTAGAGAGCAAGAAGGTCTCCCCTGAGCCTCCTCTTCTCCAGGCTAAGCAACCCCAGCTCCCTCAGCCTCTCCTCACAGGGCTGTGCTGCAGACCCCTCCCCAGCCTGCTTAAGGGTGAATTCTTCATAGATCCAGACACAACCCCCTGTTCCTGACTCCAGAGCCATACAGCCAAGTCCCCAGACCTGCCAAAGGCAACTCCCTGCCCTCCTGAGCCTCCTTCCTTGCAGCAGACAAGGTAAGATGATCCCTTTGCTTTAAGCATCATTAAACTGCCAAACCCCACTCAGCACAGCCAGCCTCAGAGTCCAGCTCTCCCCTCCAACTCTCCCAGCAGCTGATTCTCCTTGTGCAAACACAGGGCAGACAAGGCAAAGTTCCTGCTGATCTGTCCTGTCTGCAAAGGAAATGAAGAAAAAAATGATCTGAAGCCTCAGGGGATGGAGCAGAGCCACACAAACCTGGATTCACCCCTGCAGAGCTGAGGAGAACTCAATCCCTGCTGCTGGGAGCATGGAGCCAGAGCTAATCCAGCCCTGCAGGGGTGGGGAGGGCGAGGGCAGAGGCTGTGCTGCTAGCACCACAGCAGCCTGCCAAGGCAGCAGGGCTGCACAGCAGAGCAGAGCTCTCAGCCCCCTGCACCCCAGGGAGAGGGCCCTGCCAGGGCAGCAAACAAGCATCTTGGGTTCATTTTCTCACTCCTGTAGGCAGATATGAATTCATCTTCTCCTTAGGAAAAGGAAATTGCAGCAGTGCAACATGTCAGGAGATGAGCAGAGCCAGGCTCCCCCAGCATTAATTACTGCCTGCTATTTTTAGCCCGAGTGCAACTCTGGGCTCGGCTCTGACTGAAGCAGCTGAAATCCCAGCAGTCCTAGCTGCAGGGCTCCTGAAAGAGGTGAAACCTCCTCTGGAGGCTGCAAAGGGTGGATGCAAGGAAATTCTAACAGGTGCCCATCAAAACTGCTGCCAATTTTAACAAGGAAGAGCAATCCAGCAGCACACAGAGGTTGCTCCCAGAGAGGGAACCCCCCCGGCCAGTCCCTGCAGGAAACCCAACCCCAGCACGGTGGGGCTCGGAAGGGACCTCTGGAAGGGAGCCAGTCCAGCCCCCCTGCGGCTAAAGCAGGGTCACCCAGAGCAGGTTTCAAGACACAAGAGGTCTTCACCCTTGCCACAGAAGCAGCTAAACCATTGCACCTGAGCTGCAAAGCAAAGAGGAGCCTTTTACTCACCGGGATGTGAACCGGCACCACTGTGGGTGCTTCAGGAAGCTTTCAGGTGCTTCAGACCCTTTAGGGAGGGCCAGTTTCTAACCTGACAACATCCACTTTGATGACACACATCCCTAAGGCACAAGGTGATGACCAGCACTCAAAGTGGCTCACAGGACCACCTGGGTACTTAGATGTTCAAGGGTTCTGTAACTACCTTCAGGATCTGATTCAACCCTGGCCAGATCACTTTTAATTCAAGAGAAGTGGATGGAAATGGCATGTAAAGAAAAAGTTGTGAGGCTGCCTCATGCTCCTGAAGGGCCAAGAGTCTGGAAAGCTCCAAGCTCTCTGGTGAGGCCCTGCAGTGCTGTCTGAACAGGGCTCCATCAAACCTCTTTTTCTGGCAAGGGCCTCACAGCAGCTGCCAGTGAAAAACTACCCAGGCCCAGGGGGAAGCCAAAGTCCACCCTGCAGCTCTGCAGCTATGCTCAGTGGCTGCCAAAGAGCTAATGAAGAAAAGGCCTTCTCACAGAGATCTGCCAGACATTAAACTACCTGCTGGACATTCTCTGCAGCTCAGGAAGCCATCAAAGACCACAGAGCTGTGCCAGGGGAGGTTTAGGCTGGAGGTTAGGGAGAAGTTCTTCACAGCAAGAGAGATTGGCCACTGGAATGTGCTGCCCAGGGAGGTGGTGGAGTCCCCATCACTGGAGGTGTTTAGGAAGAGACTGGATGGGGTGCTTGGTGCCATGGTTTAGTTGATTAGATGGTGTTGGGTGATAGGTTGGACTTGAGGATCTCAAAGGTCTTTTCCAACCTTGTTAATTCTATGCTATGCTATGGTATGCTATGCTATGCTATGCTATGCTATGCTACGCTATGCTATGCTATGCTATGCTATGCTAAAGAGCATTTAGAGACTTCCCAGCCAACAGCAACTTGAACTGAATGAGCAGGCCCAGAGCAGACCACGTCCCCTGCTCAGGTTTGGTGGTTAACTGCATAGTGTAGCATAGAATAGGGCAGGGACTTGCTGGAGAGGGGACAGCAAAGGGCTGCAAAGATGCTGAGGGGCCTGGAACATCTCTGTGAGGAGGAAAGGCTGAGAGAATTGGGGCTTTGGTCTGGAGCAGCGCAGCCTGAGGGGCATCTGATCAATGCTGATCAATACTTCAAGGGTGGGGGTCAGGAGGATGGGACCAGGCTTGGTTCAGTGGTGCCCAGGGACAGCACAAGGGGCACTGGGCACAGACTGAGCATCAGAGGTTCTTCTGAACATGAGGAGGAACTTCTGTGATTGAAGGGTGGCAGAGCCCTGGAGCAGGCTGGCAGAGAGGTGGTGGAGCCTCCATCTCTGGAGACATTCAAACCCCACCTGGATGTGTCCCTGGGTGATCCTGCTTTAGCAGGGGGTTTGGACACAATCTTCAATGGTCTCTTCCACCTAGTAACAAGTGATAGAATGAGAGGAAATGGCCTCAGGTTGCCCCAGGGGAGGTTTGGAAGAAACTTCTTCACTGAAAGGGTTCTCAAAACCTTGCACAGACTGCCCAGGGAGGTGGTCAGATCCCCATCCCTGGAGGTGTTTCAAAGAGGCAGAGATGTGGTGCCGAGGGCTGTGGCTTAGCACCAGCCTCAGCAGACTTAGAGTCTGGTTGGACTGGGGGATCTTAAAGAGCTTTTCCAGCCCAAACAGTTCTCTGATTCTATGTAAACTTTCACCCCCTGGAGAACAGGGCAAGCTGCAGTGCCTGTTACTGAACTACCAACACAGCCCTGAACCAAGCACAACCCCAGCAGCTGGTGGGGACAGCACATCCCTGCATCAGTAGAGCCTTCAACCCTCCTTCCACAGCTCATGCTCTAATGGAGACCCTCACTTGAAACACCTTTCAAAGAACCTGCACAGCCTCAGAAGTTCTTTTCTTTAGGAATCTGATCAGCAGCTGATAACTGAGCTGATCACTGAGATGTTTCCATGGTCCTGCAGGCAGGCACAAGCTTGCCAGAAACCTGGAGCTGGAATGGTGCAACTGCAATCAGCACACTGCTGCCCAGCCCAAACACAGCACCCCAGTCCAGAGCTGCCTGGCAGTGGGCTTGCCACCAGCAGAGAGCAAGGAGCATCACCTGCCAGGTACTTCTCACCAGCCTGGTAGGTCACACAGAACACAGCCAGATTGGCTTTGAAAGCCTCCACAGAAGCAGACTCCACAGCCTCTCTGGGCAGCCTGCTCCAGGCCTCCAGCACCCTCACAACAAAGAACCTTCTCCTCATGTTCAGGTGGAACCTCCTGGGTTCCAGTTTGTGTCCATTGCCCCTTGGCCTCTCCCAGGACACCACTGGCATGAGCCTGGCCCCTTCTTGCCCCCCACCCTTCAGCTATCTGTAACCATTGCTCAGATCCCCTCTGGGGCTGCTCCTCTCCAGGCTAAGCAGCCCCAGGGCTCTCAGCCTCTCCTCACCACGCAGATCTTCCAGGCCCTTCAGCATCCTCATAGCCTCCACTGGAGTCTGCAGTAGTAAAGCAAAACAGAAATCCAGTTCTGAGATAACAGGTAATGAGGCTGAAGCCTCCTGGGAATCCACACCCCTCTAGCTGAGCAGAGAGGAGGGCAGGGGCACTGCAAAGGCATCTTGCACGCCTGCTGCCACAGCCTCTCCTGCCAGGGCTACAGGGGCAGTCACCCACTGCCAGTGCTGAAACAAGGAGCAGATCCTAGCAAGGGCAGGAAGGAAGCACGGGGACTGTGAGAGAAGCCTTCCTGCAACACAGACAGCTTCAGCACCACTGCTGCCCTACAGCCTGGAGCACAGCCCAGCCCACCCTGGCTCGGAGAGCAGCTCGCATCCCAGGGAAGAGTTTCACAGCATGCTCCCCCTCTCTGAAATGAAGTCACAGCCTACTCCTACTGTGGATCTCTCCCTGAAATGCATCCTAGCAGTGTTACCAATGATTCAAATGAAGAAATGTCACAGTAACACCCTGGAGTGATTTGGGAAGAGCCATGGCAAGCAGGGAAGGGGATGGAAAATGAGCTGCAGCCTGTGAAGTTCCACAGCAAACACACACTGCAGCAGTGTGCCAGCACAGCAATGGGAACAGAACCCCACCTGTGACAGAGAACATTCACAGACTCATGGAAGGGATCTTAAAGGTCATCCAGTTCCAACCCCCTGCCATGGGCAGGGACACCTCCCACCACCCCACGTTGCTCAAGGCCTCATCCAAACTGGCCTGGAACACCTCCAGGGAGGAGGCAGCCACAGCCTCCCTGGGCAACCTGTGCCAGTGCCTCCCCACCCTCACTCTCAACAGCTTCTTCCTCATCTCCAGTCTCAGCCTCCTCTCTTCCAGCTCGGAGCCATTGCCCCTCACTTTGTCACTCCCAGCCCTTGTCAAAAGTCCCTCCCCAGCTCTCTTGTAGCCCCTTCAGGCACCAGAAGGCTGCTCTAAGCTCTCCCTGGAGCCTTCTCTTCTCCAGGCTCCTTCCTACTCAGGAAGTTTTACCTGCAGCATCTCTCTATGACGTTGTGAGGCAATGCAACTTTCAATGTCATCTTGTTGACAACCAACCAAAACCTGTGGAGGAAGTTCAAGACATCCACTGGGCTATAGCAGTGTGAGACAAGTGGGGAAATCACTGCCATCAGCACAGATCAAGGACTGTTAAGTTATGGCCGGCAGAACAGGAGGAGTCAGGACTGGGGCTTCCCAGCTGCCACACGTGTAATTAAACACAGGGAGTGCAGGAGCACAGAAGGGAGAGGTGGAAAGAGAGATGAACCTCGGTATAAATGATTGCTTTTCCATTTACAGAACTGCTCTTCTCTTTGGTGGCCTGCCAGAGAGAGGGTGAAATGTCAGAATGAGGAGGTTAAAGCACAGCAATACCAGCCTGAAATCGAGCACAGCTCCTTAATCATCCCCATCACCAGGCACCGGAGCAGACTGTGAGGAAAGGCTGCATCAGCAGCGCTGGAAATCTTTAAGAGCAGCTTAGACCTCTAGGAAACACTGCCTGTAGGAAATCCCTCAAGGTCACTTCTGGAAACACTGAAACAACCAAGAATTTCTGCCCAAGCACAGATCCGACCACACAGCCACTGCAAGGATTTGATGGTTTAAAGTCATCGTGGTTTCAAATTTGCCAGAACAATACCAAAGCAAACAAGGCCGGGGTGCAGGGAGCGGCGGCGTGCAGGGAGCGGAGCGCGGAGCACGGCTGCTGCCCGGCTGCTCGGAGCGGAGCGCAGGGAGCCCCGTGAGGAGCCCGGCAGCCCCCGGGCTGCACGGAACGGAGTGCAGGGAGCGGGGTGAGGAGCCGGGCAGCCCCCGGGCTGCACGGAACGGAGCGCAGGGAGCCCCGTGAGGAGCCCGGCAGCCCCCGGGCTGCACGGAACGGAGCGCAGGGAGCGGGGTGAGGAGCCGGGCAGCCCCCCGGCTGCAGGGAGCGGAGCGCAGGGAGCGGGGTGAGGAGCCGGGCAGCCCCCCGGCTGCAGGGAGCGGAGCGCAGGGAGCGGGGTGAGGAGCCCGGCAGCCCCCGGGCTGCAGGAAGCGGAGTGCGGAGCCCGGCAGCCCCCGGGCTGCACGGAACGGAGCGCAGGGAGCCCCGTGAGGAGCCGGGCAGCCCCCCGGCTGCAGGGAGCGGAGTGCGGAGCCAGGCAGCCCCCCGGCTGCAGGGCACGCACTCGGCTTATTTTTAGAGTGGAACTGCTGCAACTTCCTCCTGGGTCCCCAGCAGACTCCACCACTTCTGCTGCCTGCTTGCTGCCTTCCCTTCCATCATACCCTGTGGGCGTAAGCAGGAATCTCTCCTGCCTCAGGGGTGCTGCTCGGCCAGGAGGGGCCACGCTCCGGCGAGAAACGGGAGCGGGAGGCAAGGGCCTCTGCAGCAGCGCCAGCGGGGAGGCGAGCACCTGCTAGGCGCCCCAACATCTGCTAGGAGCCCCAACACCCAACAGAGCCCACCCAGCAAACCCAAGCCCAGCCCCAGCCTCACCCGAAGGCGGCTACCCCTGCAGCCCGGCGGGCTCCAGGCGCAGGAGGCAGCGCGGTGCGGACGCCGTTCCGTGCTGCCCCGGCTCCTGCCCGGAGCTGAGCTGCTCGTCCTGCTCCCCTCACCTGCGTGCAGCCCGGACCGGCGCCGCTCGCTGCCTGCTGGATTCACGGGGAGGGCCGGAGGCCTCTGGCAAGTATCCCAGGGAGGAAGGCCAAGAGCCAGGAGGCAGCGGAGGGGGAGCGCAGGGCAGCCCCCGCTCGCTGCAGACGCAGCCGGGCGCGTCCCAGCGCTTCGAACGCTGCGCTCGGCGCGGTGGGAGGAGGCAGGGGCTCACCCGGGACACGGCGGCAGAGAGGCCCGGGAGCAGGGAGAAGGGGCAGCCCCGGCACAGGGGAAGGCCAGGGGGGACAGCAGCCGGTGAGACAGAGACTGCGGCGTGGGCCACAGCCGCGCTGGGCTTCCACCCCGCACAGTGCTCTGCCGGTGCTGAACAGACACAGCACAAGCGTCCTGCAGCTCCCCTCCACACACCGATTCCCTCCTTTTCCCAGCAGGACCTTTTCCTGGAGCCAACCATCAGCAGTACCGTGGGGCACCTCCAAAGGGGCACCGACCTGCCATGCCCCCAAACTAACTGCAGCAGATGGAACTGCAGAATGGGGACTGTGCCCTTGCCATGATCAGAATCCCAGCATGGTGGGGTAGGAAGAGACCTTGGAGATCCTCCAGTCCAAGCCCCCTGCCACAGCAGGGTCACACAGGGCAGGGCACACAGAACACATCCAGATTGGCCTTGAAAGCCTCTACAGAAACAGACTCCACAACCTCCCTGGGCAGCCTGCTCCAGGCCTCCAGCACCCTCACAACAATGAAGTTTCTCTTCATGTTCAGGTGGAACCTCCTGGGTTCCAGTTTGTGTCCACTGCCCCTTGGCCTCTCCCAGGACACCACTGGCATGAGCCTGGCCCCTTCTTGCCCCCCACCCTTCAGCTGTTTTTAACCATTGCTCAGACCCCCTCTTGGCCTGCCCTCTTCCATACATATCCATGATATCCAGAAGGCACCTGACAGTGTCCAGTGCAACGCTGGAAGGACCAGGACAGGGGTGGAATTCCATGTTTCTCAATGGGCAAAGATGGAGCTTCCCAGATTTCCATCAGCATCTGCTCCTGTGGGTTCCATTGTTAAAAACAAACCCCAGCCCCAGGGAGGTTTCTGGGCTGTTCTGTGTCATAAGAGCCAACTGAAGTTGGGGAACTCACAGGTACCTCCAGAAGGCTTCCAACTGCTGCTGCCACCAGTTGATTCACAACACACAGAGAAAACTTTTGAGCAAGAACAGGAGAGAGGAGTGTGCATTGCAGCTTGTCCCAGGGAAAAACCAGCTCCCTCGCCCTGGCAATGGCCACATTGCCTCATGTCTGCTCTCCTGCCCTCATCTCTGCTGCCCAGTCACCAAGCAGCCAGTAGAGCTGCAGGGGTGACTTACCACTGCTGATAAAGTCAGATCTGAGGAAGACAGGTGCTGGTAGGCACCTTCAGAGCAGCTTAAGGCACTAGCTGGTGCCTCTGGCCCGCTGGCTGAGGCTGGCAGGCACACAGCAGAGAATCAGACACTCAGCTTTTCCTCCTCCTCACAGCCAAAAGCTTCCAGGTTTGACCAGGATGAGTCTGCATAAAACCAAGAGACTGCAGAGAGCTGGAGCAGAGGCAGAGACACCCACTCTGCTAAACCCCAGCTCCAGAGGCACAGACATTCCCCAGGTGTCAAAGAACCCTGCAGACTGCCATGCTGTACACCAACTGCTGCAGGTTTGCTCAGAAGCCTTTACAAAGAGCTAAGCCTGATTCTGGGGGGTAGGAAATTCAATACAGATGGAGATCTCAGGGAATTAAAAGTTTTCAGCACCAGCCAGACTGCAACCATGTCCCTCCTTGGCGAGGGCTCACAATTGAAGCTACCTCTGAGATTTCCTGTTAATGGGGAGTGCTGTGCAGGGCCATCAGCAAAGAGCAGAGCTTCACAAGCAAGAGGCTGTGGTGGGCCTACAAGCCCCACCACAGACTGCTCTGACACCACCAGCTCAGGTCACTAGACATGGACAAGTCCTGTTTGGTGGTGAGACTCTGGAACAGGTTGTCCAGAGAAGCTGTAGACACCTCATCCCTGGCAGTGTTCAAGGCCAGGCTGGATGAGGTCTTGAACAACCTGGGCTGGTGGGAGGTGTCCCTGTCCATGGCAGGGGGTTGGAACTGGATGATCTCTAAGGTCCCTTCCAACCCAAGCCATTCTAATTGCTTGCTCCAAGCAGACCTGACCAGCCTGAAGATTTCTTGTGCTTCCTGCTACTTGCATTATCACTTTAAACACTGAGCAAGCATTATACAGAAGCTTCCACTTGTATATATTTAAGCTTGGTAAGAAAGGAGTATTAAGGGGAGGGGGGGAACTGGGTATTTTCCTTTAGGCCTGGCCTCTGTCATCCTGCAAATACAGTGGGATGAAATGCTCTTGTCACACAGCCACCCCAGGGCATATCAGTGGGGCGAAGGAAGGGTCAGAGTTATTGTTCCCTCACACTGACAGCTTAATTCTGGGGATGGTTTTTACCTTGGCACGGTGCTGAACGCCATAAAACACATGCAGGAGGTTAACCATCTTGCAAAAGGAGCCAGCAGTGGAGCTGCTGCTCTGTCCTCAAAGCAGCTCCCTTCATTCCTCACAAAGCCCTCCTGGCCATCTCGTTAGGAAACTTTTCAAACGCAACTGGACGAGTAAACGACTCAAAATCTTCTGCTCTCATCACAAACCGAGCTGCAGTTGCAGCCAAGAAAAAGAAAAGCAGAAGAGACAGGGGGCTAGATGCAAACCTTACTGCTTTAGGAGGCCCAAACCTGCCAAGCCTTAAGCTCCAGCAGCTCCCAGCCCAGGCTGCCTGCAGGCTGTGCCAGGGGCTGCAGCGAGGAGCAGGCCAAGTGCCCTGCCACAAACACACCCTGCAGCACACAAATATGCAGCTGGCTGAGCTCTGTGCTTTTACACAGAACAGGACACAGACATACCCAAAACGGGGTCATTCCAGCCTGCTTGCTGCTACTGCTCCACAGAAGCTCAGCTAACACGGTCCCACCGAGCCCAACTCAGCCACAGCAAGGTGGGGATGGGCAGCAGAGAGGGGCAGAGATCACCCATGCAGACAGCAAGCCCCCACAAAAAGAGCACAGCAACAGAGCTTGCTCAGCTTAGGAAGAGAACAAGTCCTCAAATACTTCAAATTTAGCTGCAGAGATGTAAGGAGCAGAGTGCTCTCCACGGGCCCTGGGGATCAGAGAGGAAGGAACAGGCTGAAAGTGCAAGACAGAGATTTAGATGAAACCCCAGAAAAATCTATCTGATGGTGAGGAGGCTCAAGTGCTGACATAGATCATCTGCCCAGGATGGGGCACTGCCAGCAGGGACAGCCTGAAAAGAAGAAACGTTCCTCAGGAAGGCTTTAGACCTTACCTTGAGGCTGGGGGACAACAGCAACATCTCTGGAGGTCCTCTCTGGTCTGAACCTTAGAGCAGCACTGGCACAGGCTGTGGATGTCCCCTCCCCAGAGGTGTTCCAGGCCAGTTTGGATGAGGTCTTGAGCAACCTGGGCTGGTGGGAGGTGTCCCTGCCCATGGCAGGGGCTTGGAACCAGATGACCTCTATGGTCCCTTCCAACCCAAACCACTCTACAAATCTATGAAGCTATGAAACACAGCTTTCAGACAGTCCTTTAAATTGGCAAGGCCAGCACCCCCAGACCACTCCCATCCTAGTCTGGAACACAGCTACCCCATGAGCCTCATCACCATCTCATACCCCTGCAGCATCTGTCGTTGAAAGACACCAAACTGGGCTGCAAAAGTCATTCCCAGAGAAGTGCCTCAAGAGTTGAACATTATTAGAACTTCTGCCACAGGAAAACCAGGGGCCAAGGGCTCACAGCATGCAGGGGACACCACTCATGCTCCTGTCCTAAACTCTGCAGCTGCCTTTTTGGGGGGTTGTGGTGCTTTCAATTAGCTAATTGCTTGATTTGATTAATACCAAATATTGGACTCAAAAGCAGCTTAGCAAGATGCTGATTTATCACTTCCTAAGATGTAAATTACAGAACCAGGAGGACCAAGGGTCAGTGCCTCCCTCTCAAATGAAGCACACTTTAGCCTTTAACAAAAGGACTACTTTATGAAAGGAATACTTTAGTAAAATGAGTATCTAAATGCCTGTGTCTCCCTCTTGCCCGCTGTGGAGGACTCCCCTACTTCTCTTTGCATTTTCATACCATCTACTGGGCAGATCCTGAACTACCCAAGACACAGCACAGGCCCTGCAAGGCTGCAGCCCAGGGCAGTTCATGCCGAACCAAGCCCCCCACCAGCCCAATTTTGTTCTCCACAGCAGCACCAAGCCACAAGCCAGTGCCTGCTACGAAGCACATGGGAGCCATGAAACCACCACCCATGCTCCAAACGTCTCCAGTGAGTGCCTGGGGACACCACAGCCCCACCAGCAGAAGGTGAGAGAAGAGGAAGGCAGAGAGGAGGAGGAGGTGGCTGTACCTGCACCAGCAGCCTAACTACAACCTGCCACACATCTCAATCTGTGCCAGGGGAAGGTTAGGCTCGAGGTGAGGAGGAAGTTCTTCACAGAGTGATTGGACATTGGAATGTGCTGCCGAGGGAGGTGGTGGAGTCACTGTCCCTGGAGGTTTCAAGAGGGGATTGGACGTGGCACTTGGTGCCATGGTTTAGTAGTCATAAGGTCTTGGGTGACAGGTTGGACTTGATGATCCTTGAGGTCTTTTCCAACCTTATTGATTCTATGATTCTATGTCCTCACCCAGGCAGCTGAGCTGAGGAGGGAGCCTATTTCCCTCACTATTACTGGCTGCTGAAGAGGAGTTACCACATGGCTGTGCTCAGCCACTCACTGCACGGTGTTTACTATAAACAACAACAGAGCCAAAAATCCGAGCCTGCTACCCCAGACCTCGGTCTCCACACCCTGACTTTCAGCACTCAGCTGCTGAAACGAAAACATCCGAGGCCGAAGGGAGCCAGGCTGCTCCGTGCATCCCAGACACAGGCTCCCTGTTTAGCTTTGCTCTTGCTACCTTTGAAGACTCCAAAGTGCTGCCAGTTGTACACGGCAGCTTCAAAGAGCCTGCAGATTAAACCTCTGCGACACGCAGCAGCAGCCAGCCTGACACTGGAGTTATTTTTAAACACCTTACTGTGCACGAAAAGCTCAAATCTTGTCTCACTCCCAGCTCTGCTCAAGTGCTCGGCTCCGGGGGGCTGTGAAGGAGCCGCAGGCGTTCCCCCAGGACAGGCAATATGGAGATGTCTAGGTCGGGCCCCCAGGATCACCTCGGACACCTCCAGAAGCAGGGCCCTGGCGACGAGTCCTGCTCAGAGCATCCCTGTCCACAACGCAGGGTGCTTACGGCAGGCTTGCACCAGCGCCCTAAAGGACTCGTGGAGAGGGAAGAGCACAAACCTCCCCTGGGCACAGCCCGCAGGCAAGGGCCACCTCCTGCATGCAAACCCTCCGGCAGCTCGCTCTGGCTCCTCTTGTCCTGCAGATAATAAACAGCGGCCCGGCTCCGGCACAAACGGCGCCGAGGCCTCGGGGCGCGCAGGACAAGCCTGCCCCGGTGCTGCGGGAAGAGCTGCTGCGCCCTGCGCCCCCCGGCTGGCAGGGCCGTCCCGCATGAGCCCTGCCTGGGGACACCTGGCAGCACAACAAAGCCCCTCGCAGGCGCTCCACCGGCAGCTGCCAGCCGCTCGGGAACGGGCAGGCGGCCCAGGGGCAGGCGCGGGAGGCCGGCGCAGCCCCCGGGCCCTCTGCCCCGCTGCCGGGGGGGCGGCCCCGGGGGCGGCGGCAGCGCGGCCGTGACAGGCACCAACAGGTGCCGGCGGTGACAGGTCCCCCCCGGCCCGGCCCCGCGGGTCAGGCGGCGCCGGGCCGGGCCGCGCTGACAGGCGGCAGCGGGATCGGCGCCGGGCCGGGCCCACAGAGCTGCCACCGCGCCGCCGACGCGCACCACCCCCGCCCGCTCTCCGGCAGCGCCGGGCCGGGCCGAGCCGGGCCGGGCCGTAGCGCCCCCCGCCGCCCCCTCACCTGCGCGGCCGCCGAGCGCTGGGGCTGCTCAGTCCCTCGCCGCCGCCATGTTTCCGATGCGCAGTGAGGGCGGGGACCGGGGGAGGGAGCGCGGCCAGACCCGGCCCGGCCCGGCCCGGCCCCGCGCCGCCCCCTGCCGCCGGCCCCGCGCCGCCGCCGCCGTGCGCTGCGGGCTGCGCGCGGGGTCCTGCCCGGCCCGGCCCGGCTCGGCGCGGCTCCCACAAAGCCCTGCGGAGCGCCGCCGAGCGCGGTGCGGCGGCCCCACGCCGTGCCCGCGCAGGGCTGGAGCCCGCTCCTCATCCCACGCCTGTGGGCCCGGGGCAGACCCCCACCGTGATCTGTAGCCTGAACCTCCCCGTGCCCGCTCAGCACCTTCTGGGCACAGGGCAGACCCCCCTGCGCCCATCTGCGACGCTCTAGGGACAGGGCAGACCCCCATTGTGAGCCCCAAACGTGGGGCTTGACCCTTCTGTGCCCACCCAGCACATGCGTTATGGGCAGACCCACACTGTGACCACAGCCTGGGGATGGACTGCCCTGAGCCCACCTAGGACACACTGGGGCAGACCCCCACTGTGATCCCCATGCTGGGAATGGATCCCCCAGTGCCCACCTCCGGGCACAAGGCAGACCCCCACTATGGTCCTCAGCCCAAGGATGGACTCCCAGTGCCCAGCAGAGACCCTTCTGGGTGCTGCAAAGTGATGCCCACCCATGTGTGGGTCTCCACTGGTGACAGCTCTGTGCCTGCCCCAGGGCCCACTGGAGATGCTCAGGACTAGGGTGGACCCCATGCAACACATCCAGACCCTGGGGACAGGGAACCCCCAAATATTCCTACTCCATCTCAAGCAGGACCTCACCCTGCATGCAGCCCTTCTGGCTAGAGACAGCAGAGATGAACCTCAGTGCCCCCAATCCCACCAAGACAGCATCAGACCCCTTTGACTCCCAGCACTGTTGTATCTCACAACCTTCACAACATCATCCCCGAGCCTGCATCCAGACACAACCCACTGCAAGCCAACCCCATGAGAGCCTATGAACCTTGGTGACCTCTCCCGACCAGACATGGACCTCTCTGTGCACCTTCTGGGTCCTGCAGAGCCACCAGAGCCTACACATGGTACCCCAAAAGCATCCCCTAGCTCCCTTCAGCTAGGGAACTCCCAAGTAACAAGAGACAGGACAAGAGAAAACAGCCTCAAGTTGCTCCAGAGAAGGTTTAGGTTGAACATGAGGAACAATTTCTTCCCCCAACGGGTTGTTAAGCCCTGGAACAGGCTGCCCAGGACAGTGGTGGAGTCCCCATCCCTGAAGGTATTTGAAAGACAGGTAGCTGTGGTGCTGAGGGCTGTGGTTTAGTGTTGGGTTAAAAGCTGGACTCAGTGAAAAGCCTTTTCCAGCCCAAGCAGTTCTACAGCTTGGTGTGACACATGGCTGCTGCAATGGTTCCCCTTGCCCCCATGCCCCCCATCAGTGTTCCCTTCCCCACACCTCTTTGAGCCCCTTGCACCAACACACAGTCACCTCTCCATCCATAGCAGAGCTCACCACCTGCTCACAGTGCTGCAGAGAGCAGCACTGGCCTGGAGAGCCTCTGGTTCCTAAACTGCTCCCACGCAGGGGGTGGCCAGCTGGAAGTGCTGGTGAGGGCTTCGGGTTAACATGTGCAGTACTCAGGTATGGTGGGACCTGCGTTCACTTCGTGGTGCTGACTGTCAGCATGGCCTCTGAGAACCTTCCCCATAGCTTCAGAGGGCTGAGCAGTGCTGCTCATGGGTTCCATCAGCTCTGGTATTTCCCCATTTCCACAACAATCAGGATTTCATGAATGAAATCCATGCATGAGGGCTGCAAGATGGAGATGGGAGAGAACTCTCCCCAGTCAATTAAATCTGGAGTTAACCACAGGCGAGTTCAGAAGGGTTTCCATGTGACATCCATATGAGCACCACAGGAACCCAGTTTGATGAACACCACAGCAGAGAGGAGCCACAGAAGTGGTTTCTCATTGGTTATGAAGTGCTGCCAGAACAGCTCCGGCTCAAGCCAGCTCCTGGAGAGTGCCAGCGGCTGGGAGCTCACTGCGGCAGAAGGGCACCGCTCCCTCGCTGCGTGTGGGGTCAGGCCCAGCAAAGCAGGACCTTCAGAAGGAGAGGATGGAGGTGAACATAAGGCAATGTGCCTGGGAAGAAAAGCTCCTGCTGTCTGTACCCTCCCTTTCTCTCCCCCTTCCTCCCTCCTTAGTGCCTCTCAGCCATCGGGAGCGCACTTCCTCCTTCGGCTGCTTCCCACTCTTTGCAGTGTTCCCATGATATCATTGACTCGATTTGCTGCCAGAAATTGATCCTGAGTCTGGCATGGGTGATCTAAATATAGACCACGTTCTGCTAGAGAAACACCTCAGGTCCCATGGCCCCTGATCTTCTGCCCCTGAATCTGATATTTCATAGAGAGGTGAATAACAGGGCACGGGGCTGGCAGCAGAGGAGGATCTGAGGGAACATGTGCACGCAGTGATCCTGGCTTTCACATCCATGTGTTTGCTGACCTGACATCTCCCTTGAAGAGGGGAGGTGGAAATCTCCTCTCTGTGCCTTGAAAAGGCAGGAGGAAAGGTTATCTACTGAGTTTAAAGCCTTGATCAGAAGCAGATCACCTTGCAGGACCTCCCGTGCGTTCCCTTTCCCAAAGCATACTCATATTGAGACCAGCTGTTGGCTTTACCCAGGATAAACCCTCCCCAAAGGGTGCATTTTTGTGCTGAACAGCTCCTGGCTTGGGAAACCACCTCTGTGAATACAGGCAGTGGGAAACTGTCTGGGCTGATGTTTGCAGGCAGCTCTGCTTTTCCCTGCCAGGCTTCAGTCATCCTCTACCCAGAAGGCTGCACCCTGCGAGCCCACCCAGACATCCCCCAGTTTCCAACCTCCTTGTGAAGCAAAAGGGCAACTCTCATTGGAACACATTTGTTTCTCCTATTGCTGATGGCTCTTTTC
Source organism: Dryobates pubescens (assembly GCF_014839835.1). Lineage (NCBI taxonomy): Eukaryota > Metazoa > Chordata > Aves > Piciformes > Picidae > Dryobates > Dryobates pubescens. The sequence continues at coordinate 7,698,973 of NC_071631.1, read as the reverse complement.
AACTATTTCTATGTTCCACATCCCCTGTGGACACCAAGCCTGGCCACAGAGTGCCAAGGTGACACAGTGCCATGCCCATGGCTCACACCCCGTTCATCACACCCTCCCCTCTCCAGTGTACACCCCCAGACTTAACCAGGACTCCTCTGCTGAAGACTCACTGCTGCAGTTCAGCTCTGCTGTGCTCACCACTAACTTCTTCCTAGCATTGCTGCTTCCCTGAGCACATCCTTCCACCCCACCCTTGCTGCTGAACACCCCAGCAAGACTGGGTACATATAACTCTGCCTCCTATTCTCCTAACACCAATCTAGCTGGCCCTTAATTACCCGATGTGAGGATCTCACCATAGCTCAGCAGCAGCACTCTTCCTGTCTCAGCAGCTGTCTGGTATTGCCAAAGCCTGCCATGCATCCACCAGATCTTTCAGCATCATAGAATCATAGATTCATAAAATTGTTTGGGTTGGAAGGAACCTTAAAGATCATCCAGCTCCAACCCCCTGCCATGGGCAGGGACACCTCCCACCAGCCCAGGTTGCTCAAGGACTCATCCAGCCTGGCCTTGAACACCTCCAGGGAGGGGACATCCACAGCCTCCCTGGGCAACCTGTGCCAGTGTCTCCCCACCCTGATTCTAAAGAATTTTTTCCTCATCTCCAGTCTTAATCTCCCCTCTTTCAGCTCAAAGCCATTGTCCCTCACCCTATCACTCCCAGCCCTTGTCCAAAGTCCCTCCCCGGCTCTCCTGGAGCCCCTTCAGGTCCTGGAAGGCTGCTCTGAGGTCTCCCTGGAGCCTTCTTCTCTCCAGGCTGAACAGCCCCAACTCTCCCAGCCTGTCCCCACAGGGAAGGTTCTCCAGCTGCCTCTCTGTGGCCTGCTCTGGACCCGCTCTGTTTGGGTTATCCAGACATAGGTGTAAGAAATAAGTTCATTGTGAGCTGATTAAATGTCTTGGCTAAGAGCATCCTTGCCCATTGCTCTGGCAAGGAGGAGGATTCATTTTCTCTGCAAGAGCAGAACTTTGGCAGCTATCAAACACCTGATTTGTCAGCGCCGTTAATAAATTCCCTCTGTCCATTACCAGACACAGAGGTCTGCAGAGCCTTGCTTTGTTCCTGCCTCGTTCTAAACATTTCCTGCTGCTGCTCTTTAATCCCCCCAGCCCCAGACACGTCCCCTAATAGCTTGTTTCTTCTCTCCCTACCCTTCACAAATTACTGCGCCTCTTAATCTGCGCCGACCCCTCATCCTCCCGGAGGGATTCGCGACTCCAGAGCCCTCTTTGATGGGGCAGGCAGGCGGAGCCCCGGGCCGTAACGAGCTGCTGCGGATGGGTCATTAGCGCTGCTGGCTGCTGGGCTCCCAGCCAGGCGCGGGGCGAGGCAGCCGCCGGGGCTGCGGGGCACGGGCGCCGTGCGGGAGCGAGTGGGGTCACCGCAGAGAGCCGGGACCAGCGCACTGTGCCCGTCTGGAGTCAAGAGAGCTGGCTCTGTTTGGCCTGGAGGAGAGGAGCCTGGCGGGGAGCTCGTTAATGCTTGCAAATATCTAAGGGACTCTCCTCAGTGGTGTCTGGTGACAGGACAAGGGACAATGGACACAAACTGGAATACAGGGGGGAAATATTCTTCACTTTGAGGGTGCAGAGCCCTGGAGCAGGCTGCCCAGAGAGGTTGTGGAGTCTCCTTCCGTGGAGGCATTCCAAACCTGCCTCCTGGAGGTGCTCCTCTGTGATTTACTCAGGTGCTCTAGCATGGAGGTTGGACTAGATGATCTTCAGAGGTCCCTTCCAACCCCCACCAGGCTGGGAGTCTGTGATCCTTCCCGATGGAAGTGGGAGAACATAAATCAGTCCCTGAGGCCTGTCCTCCATCACTTGCATGTGGGGGAGCTGGATGAAAACTTTAATCAGTTTTCTTTTGCACAAAGAAGAAAAGAGGAAGGGAAGGGAAGGGAAGGGAAGGGAAGGGAAGGGGAAGGGGAAGGGGAAGGGGAAGGGGAAGGGGAAGGGAAGGGGAAGGGGAAGGGAAGGGAAGGGAAGGGAAGGGAAGGGAAGGGAAGGGAAGGGAAGGGAAGGGAAGGGAAGGGAAGGGAAGGGAAGGGAAGGGAAGGGAAGGGAAGGGAAGGGGAAAAGGAAGAAGGGAAGGGGAAAAGGAAGAAGGGAAGGGGAAAAGAAAAAAGGGAAAAGGGAAAATAAAAGGGAAAAGAGAAAAGAAAAGAGAAAATAAATAAAAGGAAAGAGAAGAAGAAAGAAAAGGAAAGAAAAGAGGAAAGAGAAAATAAAAGGAAAGGAAAATAGAAAAGAAAAGAAAAGAGAAGAAAAGAGACAAGAAAGAAAAGAAGGAACAAAGCAGAACTCAAAGCCCTCAAGGGACTGATGGTTGTGGGCATCCTTTTGGGAAACTTTTCTGTGTAAATCTACTATGAAGTCACCTGAAAACTGCTCCAGCTCAGCTGGGTGTCCATGGAGATACCCAGTGATAGGACAAGGTACAATGGACAGAAGCTGGAACCCAGGAGGTTCCACCTTAGCATGAGGAGAAATTTCTTTGGTGTGAGGGTGCTGGAGCCCTGGAGCAGGCTGCCCAGAGAGGTTGTGGAGTCTCCTTCTCTGGAGACTTTCAAGCCTCACCTGGATGTGTTCCTGTGTGCCCTGCCCTGGGTGCCCCTGCTGTGGCGGGGGGCTTGGACTGGAGGATCTCTGGAGGTCCCTTCCAAGTCCTAACATTCTGTGATTCTCTTATTTTGCCCTGGGGAGGGTGCAGGCTCCATGACAGAGAGCATTTTCATGTTGACACTCTGGAAAGCCTAAACTTGAAGCTCAGAAGGGAGCCTCACAAGGGAGTTGCTGGGAAGCTCAGCTTCCATCTGAGTTAAACCCAGGACAGTGAGTCATGAATGCTGGGATTCAGCAAGCCCTGAACACTTGGAAGACCTCAAGGGGCTGTGGGATCACAAAACTGTCCTGATGGCTTGAGAAAGGAAGCCAGGAGCCCAGGTCAGATGGTGGGCAGGATGAACGAGCTTCCACAGCTAAGTGTTGGTCTAAGAAGGTCATTGGTGGCTTTTGGTATGGCAAGCAGGTCTTGCTGGACAAAGCCATGGTCTCTGCTGTGAGAGCCTGGGGCTGCTGAAAACATCCACACAGGGCCAGGCAGTGCCAAGGCAGGGCCCTGCAGTGACAGCACCATGAGAGAGGGAGGCTGAACACAGTGTGGAAATCATTGAGTGCACTCAAGTGAGGATGTTAATGTTGGCTTCATGGCAGAGCACCCAGCCAACCCCAGTGCCTTGAGCTGGAGGAGAGACGCTGTTCCTGCTAGAACTGGGACAGTGCTATGGAGTCATTTTGTCAGAGCTGCAGATGGCAGGCATGAAATGTTTGCAGCTCACACAAAGGCTGAGCAGGGCAAACCCAACAGTGTCATTAGAATGTCCCAGTCCAGCCCCTGTGCCTGAAGAGCCATCCACAAAAGCCCATCTGAGCTCCAGCAAAACACATTCCCCAGGATGAGAAACTGCATCTCACAAAGCATCATTCAGGGCAGCTTCAGAGCCGTTCTGTGCATCTGCCTGACGTGGGGCTTATCAAAGGGGAGCAGCAAGGAGGCAGCAGTGACCTAGATCCTTCACACGGCATTGGGAGAGCTATTACAGGAGCACAGCAGCAGCTCTGCTGTCAGCTCTTGACAGGGGCTGTGGGAGCACAAATAAGCATTGAAAGGAGAGCTACAGAAGTCTTCTGGGGGCTGGGAAACACCCTTGGCTCGAGGTCAAGGAGCAGTTCCCACTCAACACAGAGAGCTGGAGGATCTTTGCCATGCTGTGCCCCTCTCACAAGGAGGCAGCTGGGTGGTGCAACGAGGTGGAGAGGCTGGGAATGGAAATGGGGGTGATGCGGAGCAGCAGGAGCTGCTGGTGCTGGGGTGGCCTGACCAGAGTGAGGGAGATAGGACATCACCCCATGGGCAGTGTCTGAGGCTTGTTTTGGGGCTGTGACCCTGCCTTGCTGACCCTGGTGGAGCAGGGAATTCCTGCCACCATACATTTAAATAGCACACACTGGACTGCTGCTTCTGTCTGCACAAGGGCTTCCTGTGCCCTTCTGGGTTGTTCTTTCCCCAAGTGCTTGCTGCTGGCCCATCCCACTTGAAGAAGGAGTGTTGTGGACTCTGCTCTCACCCGTGATGGAGAGTCACTACTGACTCTCACCAGTGCCTTTTAATCAAGCACGAACCCCAGGAGAGTTCTGCTCCTTAGGCTGGCAGAGACCCGAGGGGTTTCCATCTCATTTGAAGCAAGAGGTGTGCCACACTCACCTGGGGGGATCATGGTGGATCCCATCTGATCCAGGCCCTGCTGGTCCCTTTCTGCTGGCAGCTGGAACTTAGAGGATTGAAATATTTATCCTTACTACAGGCTCTGGGCTCAGTGGAGAGTATTTGGGTGAGACCTGTGAGAGATAAGAGCTGCTCTAAGTGCTCTCTAATGGTTACTTTGGGCTTCCATTTTTGCAGCCCCTCCATGGATTGCTGCTGCCCTGCCCGTTCCTCTCCTCCAAAGCAAATACAATTCACTGCTGTTTGCACAAGAGGAGCCTCTCCCAGGTGTCAGCCTCACAGAATGGGTTGGCCTGGAAGGGACCCCAAAGCTCATCCATTCCAACCCCCTGCCATGGGCAGGGACACCTCCCACCAGCCCAGGTTGCTCAAGGCTCATCCAGCCTGACCTTGAACACCTCCAGGGAGGGGACAGCCACAGCCTCCCTGGGCAACCTGTGCCAGTGTCTCCCCACCCTCACTCTAAAGAATTTCTTCCTCCTCTCCAGTCTCAATTTGCCCCCTCCTAGCTCAAAGCCAATGCCTCTTGTCCTGTCACTCCCAGCCCTTCCCTCACCCCATGCCTGGCTGCTGCAGTGCCGTGGCCCCGTGGGGGCAAAGCCAATAACTAGTGACAGTTAAGGGCAAGCATGGAGCAGCTCTTAGCCCTTGCCATGGGGCTGGCAGCGCTCAGAACTCCCCTGCTCAGGAAAGATCTCACTGCAGCTCCTTGCTCCAGCGGCATCAAGCATGGTGGAACACAACCTCCCCATCCACCCTGCCTTGGGGAGTGTTCCCCACCAAGCTTGCTGCTCACTGGGTCAAAAGCTGGCAACCATTTCTGAGGGGAGACATAACCCCCATTAGCAAAAAGGCTGACATGGGAGACCCAGGGAACTGCAGGCCAGGCAGCCTCACCTCAGTGCCTGGCAGGACAATGGAGCAGATCCTCCTGAAGGCTCTGCTTAGGGCATGTGGAAAACAAGGAGGTGGTTGGTGGCTTCACCAAGGGCAAATCCTGCCAGGCAAACTTGGTGGCTTTTATGATGGGGCCACAGATGATGGCACCCAGAGGGACCTGGCCAGGCTGCAGATGTGGCCCATGCCAGCCTCGTGGATGTCCTGCACCTGGGTCAGGGCAACACCAAGATTCTCTGCTTCTAGCCTGTGTTTGCCTTCTCCTCATCACCACTTGCAGCAGATCCTTGAGTGCTCAGCTGAGAGGCAGCTGGGAAAATCCTTCTGGCACAGCAATTTGCAGTTGTTGGTTCCCATTAGTGCCGGGCGGCTGAGCTCTGCGGGGGTGCCCTGGTGAGCTCCTGCCTTGGGCTTGGCTTGGCAGAGCCACTGCCAGGCCACCACTTTGTTTCCCTGCAGGTATCACAGCATCACACAGTCATTTAGGTTGGAAAAGATCTTCAAGGTCACTGAGTCCAAGCATTAACCCTCCTCTGCCAACTCCACTGCTAAGGCGTATCCCCAAGCACCACATCTGCACACCCAGGCATGGGGACTCCACCACCTCCCTGGGCAGCCTGGGACACTGCCTGAGAAGCCTCTCTGTGAAAAAGGTTTTCCTCATGTCCAACCTAAACCTCCCCTGGTGCAGCCTGAGGCCATTCCCTCTCCTATCAGTGTTAACATGGAAGCAGAGCCCAGCCCCCACCTCACTGCAGCCTCCTCTCAGGGAGCTGTAGAGAGCAATGAGCTCTCCCTCAGCCTCCTCTTCTCCAGGCTGAGCCACCCCAGTTCCCTCAGCTGCTCCACCCCAGCCCTGTTCTCCAGACCCTTCCCCAGCTTTGTTGCCCTTCTCTGGACCTGCTCCAACCCCTCAATGTCCTTCTTGGAGTGAGGGGCCCAGAACTGAACCCAGTTACCAAGCTGTGGCCTCAGCAGTGCCCAGCACAGGGGCACCATCACTGCCCCACTCCTGCTGGCCACACCATTACTGATCCAGGCCAGGCTGCTGGTGGCCTTCTTGCCCTCCTGGGCAGACCCTGGCTCATGTTCAGCTGCTCTCAACCAGCACCTCCAGATCCTTTTCTGCCAGGCAGGCTCCAGCCACTCTGCCCAAACCTTGAGCCTTCATTGGGTTGTTATGCCTCAAGAGCAGCACTCAGCACCTGGCTTTGTTAAACCTCAGCCCACTGACCTCAGCCATGGGTCCAGCCTCTCCAAGCCCATCTGCAGAGCAGATCAACCTTCCAGCAGATCAACACTGGTGTCATCCTCAAACTGAGGGTGCCCTCAGCCTCTTCACCCAGACCATTGATGAAGATGTTAAACAGAAGTGGTCCCAAGAGTGAGCCCTGAGGAACACCACTGGTAACTGCTGCCTCTTGCTTGTGCCTCACCCAGCTGTGGACATGAGAACACAGAGGTGCCTCAGAGCAAAGGGAGCTTCCTCTGCAGTCCTGCTGGTGGGGGCTGGCAGGGCTCTTTCAGGACATGGACTAGGAGGGCAGGCTGCTCAGTGTGGAGAGGGAGCTGCCTGCCCTCCACAAGCACTTCTCCTATGTCATGTCTTGGCTCTCCTCAGGATGCTGCTCTCAGCCCCTGCCAGCATGCTGAGGAGCCTTGCAGGAGAATGTTTGTCGTGTTCCAGGGCTCCTGCAGGATTCACAGCTGCCCAGTCCAGCACCAGGACATCTCAGTCTGCCCTTGGAGGGTGGCAGGATGGTGAACTGCCTGCACTGGAGTCCCCTGTGCCCTGCCTCAGCTCAGAGATCTCTGGGGTCAGCACTGGAGTCCTGGGGCAAGGTACAACACCTCAGAGTGGGGCAAACCCCTCTGGCTTGAGGGTCTGAGAGTGGTGGAAGGACAGAGCAAGGCACAGCTGGGCAGAGTAGGTGCAGAAGGGGAGAGATGAGGAACCTCCTGGCCTCAAACCAATGGATGGGTCCCTGCCTGCACCTGTCCTGCCTGCACCTGCTCTGCCTGTGCCTGCCCTGCCGCAGCACTGGGCACTGCCTGCACCTGGGCAACCTGATCTGGTGGAGGATGGCCCTGCTGACTGCAGAGGGGTTGGACTGGATGAGTTTGGAGGTCCCTTCCAACCCAAACCATTCTTTGAAGACTTCCTCCCTCCCTGGGAACTTGCTCTGCTGAGCAGGGAGGACCTGGGGCTGCTGCTCTGCCTCTCGCAGAGGGTGAATCGAGCTGCAGGTACAGACTGGGAGTGGAGTGCTCTGGAGGCAAGGTAGGGAATGATTTCCTGGCATGGTGCTGCAGGTTTTTCTCTATTAATATTTTGCAGAGAACAAAATCTGGCTCCTAGCTACCTGCCAGCAGCTCCACTGCTCACTGCAGAGCCACCAACCGTGCCACAGCCACGAGATCTGCAGGATGCCAGAGGGATCCTCAGAGCCTGTGGTGCCCACGGCAGACGAGAGGGCTGTGGGCATTGCCCATCCATTGCCCTCCTGCTTCCTGATGATGAGGTGAAACAGGCCAGATGAGCAGGAGGTGAGGAGAGCTCCTGATGTAAAGGAAGCAAAAACCTCCCTGGCCCTTGGCAGATCAGGCAAGGGTAGGTCCCTTCTTCACCCAGACCTTGAGGTGGAGAGGGCTCTGCAGTGGTGGTCACACCAAGGCTGAAAGTGACAAACTTGATCTATTTTACGAGCTCTGCCTCCCCCTAAGGGACCATCTCTTATTTTGGGGGCAAACTGGTGCTGAGCCCAGCTTGTGGCTGCTGGTGGCATCACTGAGCATGGCTGCCAGTGACTTCCCACTGGTGATCCTGAAGAGTGTGACATGGGGAGGGCAGTGCCAGCTGGGCTCTGAGGGGGGGGGGGGGGGGGGCTCAGAGGGGGTCACACCTTTCCAACAGACTATGTCTGCAAGTGGCCATGGCAGTTTGAGATGGGAAGAGCTCCAAGAGTGTGACTGAGCTCTGAGGGGCAAAAATAAAAACCTGCTGGGGAGCTTTGAGGAAGGGAGAAGCAGCAAGCCCCTAGCAAAAGGGCCCTGCAGGGTGAGGTCATACCAGGATACTGCTGGTGTTTGGGAAATGACAAAGTACAGCACTGCATGGGAAAACTCCAGTGGGACTCCTGAGCTTGAAAGATGAGAGAAACACAAGATGCTCTCGAGGAAGGGAGAGGAAAACAGAGGGGAGGTGAGAGCCTCACAGGTACTGTGGTTCTCCATCTGCTTGCAGAGGAAGGAGACACCCCGGTGGTGCTGAGCAGCCTGGAAGCACAGCTGCTCACAGCTGTGAATCCCTTGCAGCAGTGCTTTTGTGTAATAAGGGGGAAAAAAACCAACCTAGAGAGGCTGATTTTCTGCATCTGACAAAATTGGGAATCAAGAAAAGGCAGTTCTGGGGTCCTGCTTTCATCCTTGGCGGTGTGCAGGGCTTCAGTGGCAAGGCCCAGGGGGGAGAAAGGGGGCAGAAAATGCTCAGAACAGGAAAAGAATGTGAGACACAGAGCAGGGAGAGGCCTGGGCTGTGAAACTGGTGGAATCAGAGGTATCAAGGGGGGGGTCAGGAGAATTGCTCTGTCCCTTCCAGCTAAAGCAGTGTTCAAAGTCATAGAATCACAGAACTGTTAGGGCTGGAAGGGAGCTCAAGGCTCATCCAGTCCCAACCCCCTGCCATGGCCAGGGACACCACACTACAGCAGGTTGCTCACAGCCACCTCCAGCCTGGCTGCAAAAGCCTCCAGGGATGAGGCTTCCACCACCTCCCTGGGCAGCCTGTGCCAGTGTCTAGCAAGCATGTGGGGCTGGCCCCTGCTGTGGCTGCACTGGGTGAAGCCATCCTCAGAGGAAAAGGAGCAACCCCAAAACCACCAGTTAAGGAGGTCCCTTCTAACCCCACCATGCTGGGATTCTGTGACTACCCAGGGCAGCTGGGTTGTGGGAAGGTTTGAGCTGGATGTTGCCATCCCTGCTCCTTTGAAGTCATTGAAAGCTTCCTCTGAACAAAAGCAGCAGAAGCAGAACTGGTCTGAGCCCAGGGCAGGCAGTGCTGGGTGCCTGTGAAAGCCTCGGGCTGGGAGGAGGTCAGCAATGGCAGCAGCAGTGCTGGACCTGCTGGCTCAGGCTCCATCCTCACCTGCAAGGCTGGCTCAGGGGAAGCCTGCACCCTGGGAGCTGCAGGCCAGCACCTCTGCCTCCACAGGAGCACAGCTGCAGCTTAATCCTGTGTGGTGAATCTGCAGGACCTGGGCCATGGCTGGTAGCAGCCTGATGGTTCTTAGCAGGCCACCAATAGCTGAGGAAGGTGCTGCAGCTACCACCAGAGACCTCTTCCATCCATTTATTTTGGCTCTTTGTAACTGTCTGACACATCCACACTGCCTGTGCCAGAGGATGAGCTGTGCTGGAAAAACCAAAGGAAAATGAGCAGGATCCTTCTGAGGAGCTGAGCACGCAGACATTGTTTCCCTGTTGCTTATAAACAACTCCTTGTGCTCTCAGGAAGTTCAGCTCTGCAGCTGGAGGAGCCCAGGAGAGAGGCTGGAGTCCAGCAGTGATGTGGTCCCCACCAAGGCTGTGCTGATGGGGAGCCTGGTGCTCCCAGCAGCTCCAGCACCCAGCCCTGGCACTTGGGGCCATGGCTGGATGGGTGACCAAGCTTTGAAACGGGCAGCTGAGGGGAGTGGTGGAGTGCCAGAGCCAGGAGCTGTGCCTGAGGAGGTGCAGGCAGTGCCACTGGTGTAGCAGGTCTCCAGAGCCCCAGGAGATGGAGGGTGGCCACGGACACACAAGGGGCAGCAGCTCTTTGGCACAGAGCTGCCGGCACTAGCAGCCGGCCTGGAGATGTGGCTCAGGGACAACTTCGCAACAGCAGCCTGGGCAGTCGTGGTGGGCAAGAGAGGCTCCTCCCCAGGTCGATTTCCTGAGACATGAGAGTGGCTCAGGCACCGTTTGGGGCTCTCCAGCCCCTGCCAGGCTTGCAGAGACTCCTGGCAGTGACCTGCAGGATGCTGCTGCCTCCCAGCTCCACCCCACGGCGCCGGGAGCCACGGCTGCTCTGCTGCCCAAGTGCTTGCCAGGCTGGCAGATGGGCACCCATGGCTTCCAGGCTCGCTGAGTCCTCAGCAGCTTGCCACACAGGTTGCTGCAGAGTGGGGACTGCCAAAGCGCTCAGCAGCTTGCCAGATGGACCACCAGGCTGGCAGCAAGCGTCTGCTCCTCGCTGCCCGCTTGGCAGGCTGTCGGCATCCCCGGGCTGGCCCTCTCCCCGCGTGCCTTGGCCCAGCGCTGGCACGACCTGGAAGGACACTCAGCAGCTGGGACCATCAGGACTCCCAGTTGCCTGCCCGAGGAGCAGGAAAGCTCTGGGCTCAGGGAGTTCCAGAAACCAAACCCCATAGCTGGCACTGCAGCTCTTCGAGAGTTCTCCCTGCTGCTGCACCTGGAGAGGTGCCACCAAGGCAGGGACACTGTGGTGCCCTTTCACTGGCACCCCTTGTCCACTGGCAGAGCCCTCCAGGCTGGGACATGGCTCAGGTGCCCCCCAAGAGCTGCTGAGGAGGGGCTCTGGGCTCTGCAACGACCTGCTGCTGAGCATTATGGAGCTGGAGCTGCTGAGCCTGGGGATCCTGGAGATGATCCTGGGGATGATCCTGGGGATGATCCTGGGGATGATCCTGGCTCCTCCAGAGCTCATCCAGCCTCCTAGTGCCAGTCTGAGTGCTTGTCTTCTCTCCATGTTGACTCTATATCTCTGCCCTTCGTCCACCTGGGCTCTGGCAATGCAGCCAAAAGAGGCTGGGGTCTGGTGCAGGAGGTGAATGAATCTCAACCCCTCGGCCCTGAGTGCAGGGGGGCTGAGGCTCTGCCAGGCAATCACAGCCAGGAGCAGAACCAAGTTACTGAGAGGCCTCTCTGGCAGAGACATCAGGAGCTCGTTTCAGCCTGGGAGTGAAAATATTCTGCAGTGAGGGGAGCAGTGCTGAGGGAACAAGAAGCTTTTTGAGAGACTCAGGAACATCGAGTTACACCAGGACAAAAGCTGAGCAGCAGCTTCCCCAGCTGCCTGCAGAGAGCCTTTGCTTGTCATTAAACCACTGTCAGGAGCTTCCCTCTGCCCCAGGCTGTGATTCTGGCCCTGGAAGATGCAGAGGAGGTCAGCTAAGGTTAGAGCAGGAGACAGCCTGGAGAGCTGGGAGTTTGCAGGGGCTGGGGGATGCCACGAATGAGTGTACACAAAGTGGAACCCAGGAGCTTCCAGCCTCAGCTCTTCTGCCACCCTCTGCAGGGTTTCATCCCTTGCAGCAAATTCATGGAGACACAGCAACAGCCACCACACACAGAGCCTGCCCTGGGCTCTGGCTGCGGTGCCAGGCTGCAGGGAGTTGGGGTGGGATGGGCTGAGCCTCTGAGCAGGTTGTGTGTCCACAGCTGTCCTGGGCAGGGCCCGTCCTGGAGGGGAGCAGCACAGGCAGCGCCAGGCCAGTCACCCCTTAACTGCCTGGGGCAGGGCTAAGAGCATGGGCTGAGGTGGAGAGAGCATTGCTGGTGGGCTGCAAGGCTTCACCTTCCTGCCCATGTGGGGCACATCCCCACAGGGAGCCCTCCCCAGGCTGTGCTGAGTGCTGCTGGTGTGCAGAGCTGGGTGGTGAGGCTGTCCTGGCCATGGAGCTGTGATCTGTGCCCCCATGCAGTGGGGAGGAGGTGAATGCCCTGAGGTGCTCTGGCCATCTCCAAGCCTTGGCTGGTGTCCTCCAGCCCACAGCCTGCTCCTGTCCAGCAGCCCTGTGCCAGCAGCAAGGCAGAGGGGCCCCGGGGGCTGTGCTTGGCTCACACTTGGCATCGCCTGCCCTGACCCCACGCCTGTGCCAACAGAGCAGCAGTGCCAGCAGGATGCAGCTGATGCCAAAGGGCTCCTTACCAAGAGGCTCCCCTGCCTGGGCAGCATCCCCCACGTGTCCCAGCACGACAGGGGCTGTGAGGGCTGCAGCCATCCCTGCTGAGCAGGTGGGATGGGATTGTTCCTTCTGTCTCTGCCATGGGCTGGCACTGCCCTGCTGCTGCCTCAGCTCCAGCCCGAGTGCTGGGCTGGGTGTGTGCAGGGTGCACCAGAGACATGCCCAGGTGAGGACTCAAGCATGCAGACAGCTCCTTCAGGGGAACAGATCTTCAACAAATGCAGAGAAACAGCATTTCTGCTTCTCCAGGCCTCCAGAAGCACTCCAGTGGCTTCCCAGCAGCATTCCAAACAGCAGGAGAGCCCAGCTGCCCAGAGCAGTCCAGGGATGCTCCAGCCTGCCCAGCCCCCAAGCCCCTGGCTGTTCCCAGGGGATGCAGAGGAGAGCAGGGCAGGCAGTCCTGTGGAGATGAGAAAGATGAAGGGGAAAGAAGGAGAAAGAAGGAGAAGGAGGAGGAGGAGGAGGAGGAGGAGGAGGAGGAGGAGGAGGAGGAGAAGGAGAAGGAGAAGGAGAAGGAGAAGGAGAAGGAGAAGGAGAAGGAGGAGGAGGAGGAGGAGGAGGAGGAGGAGGAGGAGGAGGAGAAGGAGAAGGAGAAGGAGAAGGAGAAGGAGAAGGAGAAGGAGAAGGAGAAGGAGAAGGAGAAGGAGAAGGAGAAGGAGAAGGAGAAGGAGAAGGAGAAGGAGAAGGAGAAGGAGAAGGAGAAGGAGAGAGAAAGGCTTCTCTGTGGCCAGGGGAGAGCTGTGGGTGGGCACAGAGGCTCCACTGGCCACCACTTCTGGAGCCAGCATCCTGGGCTGGGAGAGTGACATGGAATATCCAGGGGACCTCCACAGTGTGGGGGGAGCAAGGCTTTCCTCCAGGTCCTTTCTTGCTGGTAGAAGATGATTTTTGGTGGTGGGAAGGCCACAGCTCTGCCTTGGCACTGCAGCATGGGTCAGACACCACAGGGAGAACCTCAGGGACTGGTCCCTGGCTGCCACCAGGAGCACCTCCCCTGTGCTGTGCCAACCCAGGGCAGCCCTGGAGAGGAACTGGGACAGCCAGGACCAGGGGTTTGTGTTGGAAAAGGCCCAACTGCAGTGTTGGAGGTTCAGATGGGGGGGCTTAATGGGGGGTAGGTGTCAGGCAGCTGTGCCCTCACCCTGCCTCGTGTCACAGGCAAACAGGCAGGGGCTGGTGCCAGCCTTGTGCCTGTGACATGAGGATGCGGGTGGGAGCTGCCCTGCCCTGCCCGGGGCTGGCAGAGCCGAAGGCATCCCTGGAACGGTGCCGAGGAGCCCGAACATCCCCGTTTCCGTGGCAACCGAGAGTCTCCCGGCAGCGGAGCGTCCCCAGCAGAGGGCACTGGGCGCCCGCGGATGCGCCGAGCCCCAGGGAGGGGCGGCGGGGCCCAGGGGTCCCAGCCCGGGGTGTCTCAGCTCGGGGAGTCCTAACCCAGGGGGTCTCAGCCCTGGGGGATCTCAGCCCGGGGAGTTCCAGCCCGGGGGGGAGTCTCAGCAGAGGGGTCCTAGCCTGGGGGTCCCAGCCCTGACCCTGCACCTGGAGGATCTGCAGCCCACGGTGGGAGGATGGGATGCCAGCCCCCGCGGGTGATGGGGTGCAGTGCCCTGCTCAGCCTTGGGGCACCCAGTGCCAGCTGCGCTGTCACCAGTGGTGCCCCGGGGTCAGCCAAGGGACATGGAACTGTAGACCCTTGGGGGTCTTCTGCTCCAGGCTGGCACTGGTGCTGGGACCTCCAGGGCTGAGCTGTCAGCTTCCCCCAGCCCACAGGGCAGTGGTTTGATGGTTTCATCTCCCTTTATTCCTTCTGAAGTGGGAGTTCGATTGATCTGAGCCCTGCTGCCTCCATGGACCTTCCCTAAAGCCTCCCTTTAAATGAAGGTCCTCCAGCAGCTATTTCAGGAAGCTGCTGCAGACCTGGGTCTTGATGGGCTCCCAGGGGAGCAGCTCAGGCCATCCAAAGGGAGTCACATGCTGGAGTGGACTCATTCCTCTCATGGTGGCACAAGACCCCTTCTCAGCTCCCTTAACACATCTCCAGCTCCATGCAGCCTTGGCACTGGAGGCATCTGAGCTGGTGCTAAAGCATCTCACCCCCATCAGCACCATGGCTCAGCCAAGGCCTCTATTTGAGGGCATCAACCACACACTGCAGCCCACACAACAGACCCCAGGGCCTTTGTGTCCCCAGCACAGCAGCTCCTGCCTGCTGAGGACAGCAGCTGCCTCTCCCTGTGGGTGCCCCTTCCTTTCCAAGGGAAAACACCAGCAGGGCCCATCCTGGGTGCTACAAGGGAGGACCCCTCCTGTTCTCCCAGCAAGGCCTCTTTGGCTCTGGGCAGCAGCATGGCCAGGAGCTCTCCCTGCCCTCAGTCCTGTGCTCCAAGCTTGTCCCCCTGCCTGCTTTGCCAGACCTGCCTGTGCTGGCCCCAGCCCCAGCATCTCCCAGCACCTCGGCCCCGCAGGGCTGGCTGCAGGGCTGGGGGCATGGGGGGAAGCTGTGGCAGCCCTGCAGCCCAGAGGGTGCCTATGGGCATCCCCCCCGGGCAGGGGGGGAGGGAGGAGGCTGGGGTCTAACCAGCTCCTGTGAACCTGCCAGAGTCAGAGGGAAGGGTGTGTGGACCTCGTTTGCATGCAGCTCAGTGCCACAGCACTCCCAGCCCGAGCAGGAGCTTTCCCTGGTCCCTTGCATGGCTCTGTAGCCTCAGGCACAGCAGCACAACAAGAAGCATCTGTCCTTCTTTCATGCAATCAGTTTCAATCACTAATAATTATCTCTCCTCTTCCTTTTTCCTCCTCTGCTGGCTGCTGTCCTAGTGCAGCCTCCACTCCTGGAGCCCAGGGATCCACCTGCTGGGTGCCAGGACTTGCTCCGCAGGGGCAGGCTGAGCCCTGATCCTTTTTTTCCTGGCCAGCCTTGGCCAGGCCTTGCTCTTGCTTGCCAGACCTTGCAGCCTGGGGGATTTTGTTGACAAGGCCAGCTCTTGGAAGCAGGTGAGGTGAGGACCTCAGCTCTCCTTGCTGGGTGAAGGCAAGGAGTACACTGCACTTCCTACCCATCTCACAGAGATTTCCAGGCAGACTCCTGGTTTTGGGGAGCCTGATCATGGTAATGTGGCCATGGAGCCATCATTCATCTTGAGCCATGTGGAGCAGGCAGGAAAGTGAGGAAACACAACCCCCAAAAGACAGAATGGTTTGGGGATGGAAGGGACCTCAAAGCTCATCCAGTTCCAACTCCTTGCCATGGGCAGGGACACCTCCCACCAGCCCAGGTTGCTCAAGGCCTCATCCAGCCTGGCCTTGAACATCTCCAAGGAGGGGACAGCCACAGCCTCCCTGGGCAACCTGTGCCAGTGTTTCCCCACCCTCACTCTCAACAATTTCTTCCTCATCTCAAGTCTCCCAGCTCAAAGCCATTGTCCCTTGTCCTGGCACTCTCAGCCCTTGTCACAAGTCCCTTCCCAGCTCTCCTGGAGCCCTTCAGGTACTGGAAGGCTGCTCTGAGGTCTCCCTGGAACCTTCTCTTCTCCAGGCTGAACAGCCCCAACTCTCCCAGCCTGTCCCCACAGAGGAGGTTCTCAGCCTCTGATCATCTTTGTGGCCTCCTCTGGATCCTCTCCATCAGCTCCAGGTCCTTCTTGTGCTGGGAGCCCCAGAGCTGGAGGCAGTGCTGCAGGCTGGATCTCAGAAGAGCAGAGCAGAGGGGCAGAATCCCCTCCCTGTGCTGCTGCTCTCCCTGCTCTGGCTGCAGCTCAGCACACAGCTGCCCTCTTGATATCATTCATGAGGCAGGAGGCTGTGGTGAGCACTCAGCTGGAGGTGAACCTTCTGCTTGTGGGCAGAGCTCGGGGCCAGCTGTCCCGGGGAGCTCTGCACCCTCAGCCTGGGCAGCAGAGCAGGAGCAGGCTGTGGGAGGCAGCAGGGCAGGGAGCAGCCAGCTCTGGAGCCTCATTGTTGGGCTGCAGCCATGGGGGCAGGAGGTGGCAGCTCTACAGGGTGCTGGGGGGGGGAGCTGCAAGGGCAGGTGTGGGGGGGCTGGGTTTGCACTCAGCAGCTTGGGTCAGAGCTCAGCTTGTTTTAAACATTGGCAAGAGAGGAGCTGCTGGCTCCCAGTACCTGTGAAGATGAGACATAGATATATTTACACATCTGTTATTAACCTAAAAATACACCCAGCTGGCAGATTCCCTCGCTTGGGGCTTCATGGGAATTCAGGGCTCTGAGTCCCTGCAGGCAGCAGAAAAGGATGGATCAACGCTGCAGGGCTCCAGAGCTGGTCCATGCCCAGCTTATGAGTGCCAGTGCTGCTCAGAATGACCCTGTGGAAAGGGCAGAGTGGGGAAAAAAAACCCCCAGTGGTGCCCAGGCTGTGTTTGGATGCCCAGCTTAGCTCCCAGCCCAGCTCTTCCCCCAGAGCAGGACTGTGGCTATCACACAGGTCTCCCACACCAGCTGCCAGAGCAGGTCCCTCTGTTGTGGGCAGAAGTCCAGTCCCCAGCACCCCTCTTCTGCAAACGCTCTCAGCACCTATCTGTGTTCCTGGCTTCCCACAAGGGAGAGGA
Source organism: Dryobates pubescens (assembly GCF_014839835.1). Classification (NCBI taxonomy): domain Eukaryota; kingdom Metazoa; phylum Chordata; class Aves; order Piciformes; family Picidae; genus Dryobates; species Dryobates pubescens. The sequence continues at coordinate 7,682,207 of NC_071631.1, read as the reverse complement.
GAGTGTCCAGGGCTGCTAGACCATGGATTTGACCTCCCACTACCTACGTGACCCCAGATGTCCTTACAGCACAGCTCCCCAGGAGCTTCATCTGGTGGCAGGTGCTGAGCAGTGACCTTTTCAGGGATGAATTCACCTCCATCCCCCAGCTCCCTTCAGAGCTATCCCTGCTGGAGCATTCTTCAAAGGTGGGGTGGTGTTCCCTGAGCAGATGGCATCAGTGGCCACTCCTGAGGTCACTGCACTTAGAATCACAGAGTTGTTGAGGTTGGAAATGACCTTTAAGATCTTTGAGTCCAACTGTTACACTGCCAGGGCACCACCAACCCGTGGCCCTCAGCACCACATCTCTCCATGGCTTTGAAACCCCTCTGGGGGTAGAGACTCCACCACTGCTCCACCACAGCCTGGGCCAGGTCTTGACAACTCTCCCAGGGAAGAAACCTTTCCTGATGTCTGACCTAAGCCTCCCCTGATGCAGCTGGGGGCTGTTTCCTCTTGTCCTACCTCTCTTTACTTGTCACTTCCTCATCACATCCCTGCACCTTGTCCTCTACAGCCTTGTCCTGGCAGGGAGATGCTCCCTAAGTGCTGTGAGCACCTGAGGGACTGTGGCTGCTTGATCACTGAGCCCTAGGGCTGCTGCAGCTGCCTGTGTGGTGTCTGGAGCTGATCACCAGGATCTGGAGCAGACCAGCAGGACTGGGGCATGTAGCTCCAGCACAGGGGGCAGTGGTTTGAAACTGGAGCAGGGTAGATTCAGGCTGGACATCAGGAAGAAGCTCTGCACAGTGAGGGTGGTGAGACACTGGAATGGATGGTCCAGGGAGGTGGTGGAGGCCCCATCCATGGAGACATTCAAGGTCAGGCTTGATGAGGCTTTGAGCAACCTGATCCAGTTGGGGATGTCCCTGCTGACTGCAGGGGGGTTGGAGAAGCCCTCTAGATGTCCCTTCCAACCCAGTGCATTCTGTGATTCTGTGGCATCACTGGATGGCACTGCCCAGCTGGGCAGCTCTCAAGTGGAGGCTGTGAGCAGATCAGGAGCTGCAGTGGTGGCTGAAGGTGACTGCTGTGCAGAGATGTGGGGACCCCTGGGTTCTGTAGGCTTTTATGTTTGGGATTTTGCACTCACATCCTGAGGGAAGCCCCTGGCTCACAGAGCATTCCTGCCCACCCCACCAGTGGGACCCACTGGCCCTGCTGCTGTGGTGTCCAGTGAGCCTTGCTGCATCCCTCACCCAGGGCCACTGCAGTAATCTTCAGGAGCAGTAACCCTCAGTAGCCTCTAGAGAAGAATAGACAGGAGCTCTGTAACCCAACAGAGCCAAGACCTCCTCCCAGGCTTACCCATCCACACCCCAGGTGAAAGCTCTCATGAAGTGCAACCTCAACAGCTTAGAGCCAGGGTGTGCAGAGCTGGGACTCATTCCCACCATGGTGTATGCAGCCAAAGCTCACCATGCAGGCTGCCCTGCAGGCAGGCAGCCAAGCAGCACCCCTGGAGCTGGTGACTTACCTTAGCCACTGCCCTGGCCCTCTCCCAGGGCCCACCTTGCCCTGGAGATGATGGTGTGGAGCAAAGTCTGACAGCTGGAGTTGTGCAGCCTGGAGGAGAGAAGGCTCAGGGCAGACCTTATCACCATGGACCAGCACATAAAGGGTGGCCAGCAGGAGGATGGAGACTCCCTTTTCACAGGGAGTGCCATGAGGAAGCCAGGGGGTGATGGGGACAAGCTACTGCTGGGGACATTCCTGTTGCACTCCAGAAGGAAATGTTTGCCACGAGAGCAGGCAGAGACTGGGATCACCTCCCAAGGGCAGCAGTGGAGTCTCCTGCACTGGGCAGTTTCAGACTCAGCTTGCCAGGGTGCTGAGCCAGCTCATTGCAACTGCACCATCACCTGGAGAGGTTGGAGCAGATGATCCTTGGGGTCCCTTCCAAGCTGGCATTCTGGGACTCTGTGATTCCGAGTGCCTTCGCTGGGCTGAAATCTCCCTGGCTTCAGGGGACCACACTGAGATGGATCCATCCCAATGCACATGCTGAGAGTGTCCAGATGGAGAATCAGTGCAGAACATCAGATGCTCCTCACGTCTTCCCAGAGAAACCTTTGAGTCATTTCCTCCACGGCTGCGTGGGGGTGCAAGTGTTTGTGCTCCTGCACGTGGGCTGGCACCTGGCTACTTACAGCAGCAGGGAGCCAGGGAGCCAGGGAGCCATGGAGCCAGTAAGGTTAGAAAAGGCCTCTAAGATCATTGAGTCCAACCATAGCCCAACTCCCATCACCAGTGAGCTATATCCAGAAGCACCACATCTGCAGATTTCCTGACCACCTCCAGGGATGGGGACTCCACCGCCTCCCTGGGCAGCCCGTGCCAGTCCCTGAGCACTCCTGCAGCAAAGCAATTCTCCTCATCTCCAACCTAAACCTCCCCTGGCACAGCTTGAGCCCATTCCGAGCCCATTCCGTGCCCATGCCCGCACCCTGTGGGCACCCTCAGCCCCGCGTTGTGCCCCTGCCCACCTGGGCAGCTGGTGGATGGCGGCAGGGAGGCGGTCGCTGGAGCAGAGGGGCAGAGGCCGTGCCGGGGCTGGGTCCCCTGGCAGGCAGCGGCAGAGCCGAGGCTGCCAGCGCGGCCAGCAGGGCTCCGCACGGAGCGGCGCCGGCTGAGCAGCGCCGGCTGGCAGGGACGAGATAAGATGGCACGGGGAGCAGAGCTGCGTGCAGCACCGCTGCAGCGCCTTCTGCAATCAGCCACCGAGCACCTGCAGTCCCCAGGCTGTCCCGGGTCACGCAGCCAGCCGCTCTGTTACTAATATCATTAAGATCCTTTGCGGGCTCTCAGCAATCAGCAGGGGCGGGGCGGCGGTGATGAATGGAGGGCTGATGGATGAAGCCCCCTGTCACCATTTAATACCTGTAACAATGGATTCATTAACTGGGATTAGTTTCAGACATAAGCTTTCTATACCCATGGCTATTACTCACTCAGTTCATTAACAGGACAGCATTAGTTCTGGTACCTTTGAGCCGGGACACATCCTGCATACCAATGACGCCCGGCTCGGGAACTTGCGGGAGATCCAAGGGCTGTTTACGGAAAGCTGGGATCTCTTCATCCAGCCCTGGCAGCGGCATCGCTTCTGCTGCCGTTCGCTGCAGGCTCCCTGTCTGAAGGTGAAGGGTGGAGGTGAAGTGCCAGCAGGTGCCGCTGGCCCAGCTCCTGCCCTCCGGGGAGGCTGCGGGTGGCGGGCGGCCGCGGGTGAGCCGTGGGTGATGCTCGGCGCCTGCCGGCTGCTCGCCACGGCGTGGCACTCTTGGTCCCCAGGAATTAACTCCAGAGACTTTTACGGGCTGCTTCTTTCCTCCGGCCACCAAATGTGCTTAAAAGACAGCACCGACAAGCCGGCTGTGGGCAGCAGCCTCCCAGCTCTGGCCAGCCCGTGCAATGCAGGAAAACACCTTCTTATCAGCTGGCAGAATGTGAGGGGTTGGAAGGGACCTCTGGAGATCAGCCGGGGCAGGGTCACCCAGGGCAGGGCACACAGGAGCACATCCAGGGGGTTCTGAATGTCTCCAGAGAAGGAGACTCCACAACCTCTCTGGGCAGCCTGCTCCAGGCTCCAGCACCCTCACAGGGACAAAGTTTTCCCTTCTGTTCCCCTGGCACCTCCTCTGCTCCAGCTTGCCCCCAGTGCCCCTTGTGCTGTCCATGGACATCCCTGAGCAGAGCCTGGCTCCAGCCCTGCACATCTTCATCCCCAGCAATGAGGGCAGCCCTCAGGCTCCTCTGCTCCAAGCCCCAGCTCCCTCAGCCTGGCCTCACAGGGAGATGTCTCACTGCCTGCAGCAGCTCTGTGCCTCTGCTTTGTTTTTAGCACATTTCTGCTCATGGTCCCTGGGCACAGGTGGTTGGACTCTGCTTGGCGTGGATGTGATGGATGGAGGTGATGGAGGACCTCTGGTTTCTGGAGAGATGTGTGACCAAGTGTCTGCAAGAGGGGACTGGGTGAGGCTGAGGTGGCTCTGGGCAAGTGGAGATCCAGAGGCTTTGGGGTGGCCAGCGTGGGGCACAAGGGAATGTGTCTGCTGTCCTCTTTGGCTGCTCTAGAGAGAAAGGCCCAGCTGTTACTGCCAGATGTTTGCTGAACTTGGGGCTTTGCAGGGGTGGCTGAGCTGTGGTGGGGCATGAGGAGACTTCTTGTCTCCTCTTGCTTAGCAAGAGGCTGAAGCTACAGAGATATCTGTCTGGCTTAGTCTTCCAGAGGCTCTCCCACACCCCCTGCTCCTCAGGAACCCAAGGGATGGAGTTCAGGAGGGGAATGATCTCTGAGTGGGGCTGGGTTGGATTCCTGGCAGGTGGGGGCCTGAGAAGCACTCATGCCTTGGGCTGGGACTGGATGAACCCTAGAGTGGCAGAGAAACATTTCCCAGTACTTCCAGATGAGTCCTGGGCAGGGTAACCAAAGCCCTGGCACTGCCCAGGGAGCAAGGACACAGCTTCAGACACCCATGGAGGAGCAGCCAGAGGTCACATCACTGGGACTTAGCTGCTGCCCTCACGCAATGACCAGCTGCAGGCAGGGTACTCCCCAGGTTGGAAAAGCCATGGGAGAACACAGAAGTGTCCAAAAACACTTGAGAGCTGGGGCCAGGCTGCAGGGTTTTAGTCTGCTGTTTCGTTGTTAGAAGTGCTAAGTTCATTGTCACTGAAAATGCACAAGGTTTGGCCCAAAAAGCAAACCAAGGCTGGGGAGGACCCAGAGGCAGAGCTGAGCTCCTGCATCTTAATAGACTCCAGTCCCAGCCTCCTCCCTGTCAGTGCTGAGCCAGAGGCAGGAGCTGATGTTCTGTGCATATGGAATGGAATGGGATGCAACAGCCCCAGCTCTCCCAGCCTTTTCCCATGGCAGAGATTCTCCATCCCTCTGATCATCTTCATGGTCTCCTCTGGACCCTCTCCATCAGGTCCAGGTCCTCCTTGTGTTGGGGTCCCACAGCTGGACACAGCACTGCAGGTGAGGTCTCCCCAGAGCAGAGCAGAGGGGCAGGATCCCTCTCTCCATCTCTGACCACTCTGCTTTGGATGCAGCCCAGGCTGCCCTTGGCCTTCTGTGCTGCCAGTGCCCACTGCTGGCTCCTGTCCAGCTTCTCACCCCCCAGCATCCCCAAATCCTTCTCTGCAGGGCTGCTCTCAATCTCATCATTCCTCAGCCTGGATTGATAAGGAGGATTTCCCAGGCTTTGAGGAACCTCATATGGAAAGACAGGAGAGGTAACCCCTGCCCTCCAAGAGCATGGACATGGGCTTGCAAGAAATCATGTTGGGACTGAGAGAGAGCAACTGGGGCAGGAGGAGAAAGGAGGGAAGGTAATTACAGTTCAGAGATGATTTAGATGGCACAAACCATGCCCACAGACCCCTGCCTCTGTGATCTTGAGGGCTGCTTGGACAGCAGTGGGGTGTCAGGGCGTCCCCCTGAGCAGCACAGTGCCAACACTCCTGGTCCACCTGTGGGTGATGAGGATTCTGAGGGTCTTTGAAGCTGCCATGTTCACAGTGCTGTGTGCTTGCAGCCCAAGGTGGGAATGGTGCATTTGGCTGGGGGTTAATTTGAGAGGGCAGCTTCAGGTCAGGTATGGAAAGAGAGGAGGAGCTGCAAGCTCTGGTGCACAGCAGCTGGTCCAGCTGCTGGTCAGAAGGGGCTCAGCCAGAGCTGGTTGATTTCTCTTGAAGGTAATGAGAAGCACAGAGCAGAGCACCTGGGACAGATTAGTCCTCTGCACTGGTGCAGGCTGGAGCACAACTGGTTGAGCAGCAGGTTGTGGAGGACCTGGAGGTTGTGGTGGAGTGAGCACCAGCCAGCTGCTCCCCCTCAGTGCATCTCATGTACTGCACTGTGCTGGGACAGCCACCAGCCTGAGGGCTTCTCCCCTCCACACAGCAGCTGCAGGGTCCAGCCCTGGGCTCCCAGTTCAAAAGGGGTGTGGGGAAACTGGAGTGAAGGGGTGGTGAGGGGCCTGGGACACAAGGCCTGCGAGGAGAGCAGGAAGGAGCTGGGCTGGCTTAGTCTGGGGAGAGGTGAGCTGGTGACAGCCTGCAGCTACAGAATGATGAATCCAAACTCTTGGCTCTGACAAGGGACAGTGACCACAGCCTGCAGCTTGGGAGGTTCAGACTGGACACGAGGAAAGCCTTTCTCCCCAGGAGGGTGGTGGGTCACAGAGACACAGGCATCTCCACCCTTGGGGACACTTGGCTAGACAAAGGCATGGAGGGGCAGGGACCTCCAGATGTCCCCTCTGCCAGCACTGCTGCAGGGCCTGGGAGTGGCTGGACAAGACAGAGCAGAAGAGCCATGCAGCTGGGGACAGCCCCACCAGACCTCTGCTCCTGCCATCCTGCTGCTGCTGCTGTCCTACCCTGGTCACAACACCAAGGCTGGCAGTGAGCTCTGTGTCCCTGCTCTGAACTTGCTGTTAGCCTTCAGCAGTGCTCGTGGGATCACTGAGGAGTGGGCATGGCTGGGTGCTGCTGCTGCTCCCTCTGCCTTGGAGAGGTGAGCTTTGCTCCACCCCATGTACAGGTGATCCAAGAGAGGCAGTGAGCTCTGCCCCATCCTGTGTCCAGGTGATCCAAGAGAGGCAATGAGCTCTGCCCCATCCTGTGTCCAGGTGATCCAAGAGAGGCAGTGAGCTCTGCCCCATCCTGTGTCCAGGTGATCCAAGACAGGCAATGAGCTCTGCCCCATCCTGTGTCCAGGTGATCCAACAGAGGCAATGAGCTCTGCTCCATCCTCTATCCAGGTGATCCAACAGAGGCAATGAGCTCTGCTCCATCCTGTGTCCAGGTGATCCAACAGAGGCAATGAGCTCTGCTCCATCCTGTGTCCAGGTGATCCAAGACAGGCAATGAGCTCTGCCCCATCCTGTGTCCAGGTGATCCAAGACAGGCAATGAGCTCTGCCCCATCCTGTGTCCAGGTGATCCAAGAGAGGCAGTGAGCTCTGCCCCATCCTGTGCCCAGGTGATCCAAGAGAGGCAGTGAGCTCTGCCCCATCCTGTGCCCAGGTGATCCAAGAGAGGCAATGAGCTCTGCCCCATCCTGTGCCCAGGTGATCCAAGAGGGGCAATGAGCTCTGCCCCATCCTGTGCCCAGGTGATCCAAGAGAGGCAATGAGCTCTGCCCCATCCTGTGTCCAGGTGATCCAAGAGAGGCAATGAGCTCTGCCCCATCCTGTGTCCAGGTGATCCAACAGAGGCAATGAGCTCTGCCCCATCCTGTGTACAGGTGATCCAACAGAGGCAATGAGCTCTGCCCCATCCTGTGTCCAGGTGATCCAAGAGAGGCAATGAGCTCTGCCCCATCCCCTGTGCAGCTGATCCCTCAGAGAGCAGCAGAGACTTTCTGTAGGAGGATTCCAATAAAGCTGTGGGGGAGAGGTGAGAATAGATGGAGGGAATTACCTAGTATTTTTATTTCCCACTGCAGATTTCAGCTTTTAATAACAACCCCAGGAAACAGCCTTGGACAATTTTGGCTCATTCTGGTGGAAGATTTTTAATGAAAATTGAAGCTGTCCACGGGGAGCAGAGCCTGAAGAAAAAGCAAGCAATGAAGTCACTCACTGGTCCAACCAAATCTGAACCACAAAGAAGGATAATAAGAAGGTGTGGAGAAATGGTGGGAAGGGTGCTGGGGTGTGTGGCCGTGATGGAGAAAGGAGAGGACAAGTGGAGGGCAGGAAGATCTGGGACACGTGGAGTTGTGCTGTGTGATGTGGATGCTCCCCTGGGGCTGAGGGGTTTGCTCAGAGAGGGCTGGAGACCCTCCCCTGTGGGGACAGGCTGGGAGAGCTGGAGCTGTTCAGCCTGGAGAAGAGAAGGCTTCAGGGAAACCTCAGAGCAGCCTTCCAGTACCTGAAGGGCTCCAGGAGAGCTGGGGAGGGACTTTGGACAAGGGCTGGGAGTGCCAGGGTGAGGGACAATGGCTTTGAGCTGGGAGAGAAGGCTTTTGAGGGGAGATTGAGACTGGAGATGAGGAAGAAATTGTTGAGAGTGAGGAGACACTGGCACAGGTTGCCCAGGGAGGCTGTGGCTGTCCCTTCCCTGGAGGTGTTCAAGGCCAGGCTGGATGAGGCCTTGAGCAAGCTGGGCTGGTGGGAGGTGTCCCTGCCCATGGCAGGGGCTTGGAACTGGATGGTCTTTGAGGTTTAAATGATTCCAGGGTTGAAATGTCCACAGCTTCTCTGGGCAGCCTGTTCCAGTGTCTCACCAACCTCCTTATGAAGAGCTTCCTCCAGCCTGAATCTGCCCTGCCCCACTTTCAAGCCTTTGCCTCTTGTCCCTTCTGAACAGTCTCAGGAAGCTCTCACATCCCACCCCAGCACCACTGCACCACCAACCCCCCACCATGAACCAAGCTCAGCCCTCATCTCTGAGTCCTTGCATGCCAAAGGATCGGCCCCAGCTGTGCCCCTCTCAGCCACAGGCTGGCTTGGAGGAAGCCAAGCTCGCACCTGAGCCTGGTGCCAGCGCAGGGAGCAGGGAGGCCGGCAGGATGCAGGTCTCCCCCGCTGCCAGGGGCAGGTACCCTGTGTTTATGGTAATAACAATAATTTACCCTTCACTATCACCTTCCAGCTGAAGAGCATAAAGCCCTTTGCAGGCATTAATTATCATTAGCCTAATGACATGCTTGATGAAAGGGAGGCTGTGAAAGCCGGAGTGATTCACCCGAGGTCCCGGGGCTGCCGCGGTGCCAGGGGCAGGACGTACAGGCAGGTCCCCTCCGTGCAGGTGGGCTGGGGGCATGGGGACCTTTGCCTGCCTCTGGGGGAGGTTGAAGGTCAGCTGGGTGTGGGCTTGAGGTGCCACGGTCCCACCTCCTCCCCGGGACGTCCTTGATGGCTCCACCAGGCGGAGTGGGTGGCAGTGGGTGAGCAGGGAGTGAGGGCTGCTCCATGAGCCTGGCAGCGGCTGCAGGAGCCCCGTGGCACTGGGACCCCCCTGGGTTTGCCCAGGGCTGGATGAGATGGCAGCAGGGGCCCTGAGGAGATGGGGAGCTGTGGGCAGAGATACTGGAGGCCACCCAGCTGCAGAGGATAGCAGGGTCCAGAGGATCTGCCATGGGGTGCAGACCCCACCTTGGCATGGGGCTGGCAGTGAGAGCTGGGGTGCAGAGCCCAGATTGGCACGAGGTTGGCAGCAGGGGCTGGGGTGCAGAGCCCCAGCTTGGCACAGGGCTGGCAGCAGGGGCTGGGGTGCAGAGCCCAGCTCGGCACAGGGCTGGCAGCAGGGGCTGGGGTGCAGAGCCCCAGCTCGGCACAGGGCTGGCAGCAGGGGCTGGGGTGCAGAGCCCCAGCTTGGCACAGGGCTGGCAGCAGGGGCTGGGGTGCAGAGCCCAGCTCGGCACAGCGCTGGCAGCAGGGGCTGGGGTGCAGAGCCCAGCTCGGCACAGGGCTGGCAGCAGGGGCTGGGGTGCAGAGCCCAGCTTAGCAGGAGGTTGGCAGCAGGGGCTGGGGTGCAGAGTCCCAGCTTGGCACAGGGCTGGCAGCAGGGGCTGGGGTGCAGAGCCCAGCTTGGCAGGAGGTTGGCAGCAGGGGCTGGGGTGCAGAGCCCCAGCTTGGCACAGGGCTGGCAGCAGGGGCTGGGGTGCAGAGCCCAGCTTGGCAGGAGGTTGGCAGCAGGGGCTGGGGTGCAGAGCCCCAGCTTGGCACAGGGCTGGCAGCAGGGGCTGGGGTGCAGAGCCCAGCTTGGCAGGAGGTTGGCAGCAGGGGCTGGGGTGCAGAGCCCCAGCTCGGCACAGGGCTGGCAGCAGGGGCTGGGGTGCAGAGCCCCAGCTTGGCACGAGGTTGGCAGCAAGGACTGGGGTGCAGGAGGCTTTCCCCACCGCACAGGAAATCTCTTTCAGTGCTTTGATGCCTGGCTGTCACAGGGTTCGCTGTCAGGCCCGGGCGATTTGGGGGTGGGGTGGAAGAGGATAATGGGGACAAATTGGGGCCCGAAGGAATGTGCCCGGGGAGGGGAGGGGGGAGGGGAGGTGCCGCCTTCCCCTGCTCTCCCAGACACAACCTGCTCTCATTATCCTGAGCCACCACGGGCGCTGAGGCACACAAATATATTCTAATTTATTAGAGCTGGCAAAGATCTCTTTGCAGAGAGTGAAGGGTTTTATTTTTGAGGCTCAGCGGTTCAAGTGTTTGAAAGGGCAGCGTTCTCTGTGCCTCCAATGTGGGGCTAATGATAATCTAAATTAGTTATTGGAAATAATTACCGAGGCTTTATTGTGCCAAGCATAGCAGAGCCCTGGAGAGCAGTCGCGCTCAGACACGGCCATGCAGCTAAAAGCTTTGATGCTTCATTAATATTCAAGGAGAGTCTTTGGCTGTTTCCCCTCCTCCCCTCCCGAGCTGCCGCAGCTCTCGCAATGAACCCGAGGCCTCCGGTGACACCGGCGAGGGGCTGCCGATTGAAATTAGCGCCGGTGCCGTATCAAAGTTGCCCGCCCCGCTCGGCCGGGCTGGGGAAGGTGCTTGGGGGAGATGCTATCGCCCAGCGCCGCGGCCGGGACGCCGAGCCCAGACGGCTTCAGCTGGCTCCAGGCGCCTGGTTCCGGGCTGAGATAATGCTGGAGAGGTAGCAGCTCCAAGGTTGTCCTACACAGCTGGGTTTTATGATATAATGGACCAAACCAGCTGCATAATTAATCAGCCTATATTTTTCCCCTAGTAAATCTTCCTGTGATGGGCAAACAGAAGCCCCGGAGCTGCCTTCGCCTGCCAGATCCGCGGTGCTGCCTCTGTCTCTGTCGTTTTCTTTCTCTTCTCCCCATCTCTCCCTCGGAATCGAGGCTGTCATTTGAAAGTGACTCCAGCCCTCTTCACAAGGATGTGGGGAGCTCAGGGCTGCTATTATTTTCTGCATGAGAAGCAGCTGCAGCCTCCCTCCCCCCTAAAAAACCCCCCAGAACCTTTGGGCTGGGAGCAGGACGCAGGATGTGTTTTCGGATGCAGCCTCGGCCTGGCAGGGCTCCAGGGAGAATTTCCTCTCCTTGCTCGGGATTCTGCGCTAATCAACGATTCAGTCCCGGTGCCTGCGGGCAGGGCTGGGAGCAGAGGCAGCGTCCAGCTCTGATAACCATGCTCGGCACATCCCGCACGGCCCCGCGGGCTCGACCCGGCAGCAGTGCCAGGATGCCTCCGGCTTCGTGGCGGCTGGGTGTGGAGAGCAGAACCCTTCCAGCCTGCAGCATGGGGGTCAGCTGCTGAGCCCAGGCAAGCAGCCCAGGGATGCAGAGTGAATCGGGACAAGCCAGGAATTCACACAGTCATAGGGTGGGGTGGGTTGGAAGGGACCTCAAAGACCATCCAGTTCCAACCCCCGGCCACGGGCAGGGACACCTCCCACCAGCACAGGTTGCTCAAGGCCTCATCCAGCCTGGCCTTCAACACCTCCAGGTAGGAGGCATCCACAACCTCCCTGGGCAACCTGTGCCAGTGTCTCCCCACCCTCACTCAACAATTTCTTCCTCATCTGCACTCTCAGTCTTCTCTCTTTCAGCTCAAAGCCATTGTTCCTCATCCTGTCATTCCCTGCCCTTGTCCAAAGTCCTTCTCCAGCTCTCCTGGAGCCCTTCAGGAACTGGTAGGCTGCTCTAAGGTCTCCCTGGAGCCTTTTCTTTCCTGGGCTGAACAGCACCAGCTCTCCCAGCCTGTCCCTGCAGGGGAGGTTCTCCAGCCCTCTGCTCATCTTTGTGTCCTCCTCTGGACCCTCTCCAGCAGTTCCAGGTCCTTCTTTCACTGGGGACACCCTGGACATATAACCCAGATCATGCAATGACAACAAAACTGTGAGCCCCACAAACCTGGGAGCAAATCCTGCCTGACAAGGCTCCTGTGCCACCCCAGAGCTGTGGGACGGGGAGAGTGCCCAACCTGTGCTGGTACCCGTGGGCTGGTGGGGGTGGCTGGCACAGGGGAGCCCTGGTGGCACGCAGGAGGCAGCCTGGGTGAGTCACTCCTGCTCCCGGGGCACGCTGCCATCCCACACCGTGGCGGGGAGTGAGTTATGGGACTTCTTCTGTGCTGAGCAGGCACAAATCATCAGGGCCTGTCAGGAGTCAGGATGAAGTGGGCTGGCTGGAGAGTCCACACCAGTCCTTTAACAAGATTGATGCTTTGCTGCTTCCCAGGTCTGAGTTCAAGAATCTATATTTTATTCCTTGCCTCCTCTCCCCGCGCCCTGCCCCGCTCGCCACGGCAGGAACCTGCTCTTATAATTCCTGGTCAGGTTTGCGTGTGTGAGGTGGTAATGTGTCTCCCTGGGAAGGAAAAAAATTGTTTCTAGGAAAGATTTATGAGGAATGAATTATTTAACCTCACACTCCTGGCTGCCCCCCTGCCCGCCCGCCGGCAGGCTCCAGCGATGGAGACCTTCGTGTAAGGGAGCCCGGGACCGGATGGGCCAAGGTCTGCCCCGTGCTGCTTGGCATGTGGTGTGGTGGGAACCCAGGTGGGGAGGAGCTGAGGCTGGTGTGGGCCCTGCAAGAGACAGATCCTCCCCTTCCTCCTCCCCGGTGTCTCTGCCTGGCTGCTGCTGCCGCTGCCTGTCCTTGAGAGCACCGTGGAGGCAGCAGTGCCACTGTGAGCAGGGAGAAAACCAGAGGTGAACAGCTGGCAAAACATCTGGAGTGGCCTTCTGCCAAGGCAGGGCATCTCTGCCACACCAAGACAGGATGGCCTGGTGGGAAGCTCCAAGCCTGGGTGATGGATAAGACCTTTGGGCATAACCCTGCTCTTGATCAAGTCTCACCCATGACCTAAGCCTGGAGCTTCCCTCTGTGTCTTTGACTTCGTGAAAGCCTGGCAAAGCCAGGGTGAGCCACATGGGAGCAGTGGGCAGCTCAGGGAGGTGGCAAAGCCAGGGTGAGCCCCACAGGAGCTATGGCAGCTTGGGGAGGTAGCAAACCCAGCCTGAGCCCCACTGGAGTGCTGGGCACTTTGGAGAGGTGGCAAACCCAGCCTGAGCCCCACTGGAGTGCTGGGCACTTTGGAGAGGTGGCAAACCAAGCCTGAGCCCCACTGGAGTGCTGGGCACTTTGGAGAGGTGTCAAACCAAGCCTGAGCCCCACAGGAGTGCTGGGTACCTTGGAGAGGTGACAAACCCAGCCTGAGCCCCACAGGAATGCTGGGTACCTTGGAGAGGTGACAAACCCAGCCTCAGCCCCACAGGAATGCTGGGTACCTTGGAGAGGTGACAAACCCAGCCTGAGCCCCACAGGAGTGCTGGGCACTTTGGAGAGGTGACAAACCCAGCCTGAGCCCCACAGGAGTGCTGGGTACCTTGGAGAGGTGGCAAACCAAGCCTGAGCCCCACAGGAGTGCTGGGTACCTTGGAGAGGTGACAAACCCAGCCTGAGCCCCACAGGAGCAACAGGCAGCTCGGGGAGGTGGCAAAGCCAAGGTGAGCCCTATGGGAGCAGTGGGCAGCTGAGGGAGGTGGCAAGGCCAGGGTGAGCCCCATGGGAGCAATACACAGCTTGGGGAGGTGGCAAAGCCAGGCTGAGCCCCATGGCAGCAATACACAGCTTGGGGAGGTGGCAAGGCCAGGGTGAGCCCCATGGGAGCAATACACAGCTTGGGGAGGTGGCAAAGCCAGGCTGAGCCCCACAGGAGCGATGGGCAGCTCAGGGAGGTGCTGTGTGGGCAGCAAAGGGGGCAGGCAGCAGGCACGGGGCAGGCAGGGCTGGCACGGGAGCGCAGCGCCGGCCACTGCTGGTGGCCAGGAACGCGAAGCAGCCCAGCCCAGGGTTTTGCAGGCCCCGGGGCAAGCAGCAAGGCACAGAACGTGTTTGCAAGCCGTTTTTCCCTTGCAAATGATGATTCCTGCAGGAAGTGCCTGTCTGCAGCGAGCTTCCAGCAGGAGAACAAACACGGAGCCTGGGCTCCTGCGAGCTGGAAGCGCAGAGCTGCCAGACGCTCCCCGCGCCGCGCTCGCCGCCCCCTCCAAGAAATATTGGCAGGAGCTGGGGAAGGGAAGGGGAGCCAGAAAACTTTTGAAGAAAAACATTAATGAAAACCAAACCCCCTTTCTGCTTCCTTTCTCATTGCCAAAGAGGAGCTAAAGGGCTCCCTGCCCTGCCCTGCCCTCTGGACTCAGGGCTGACCCTGCAGCGAGGACAGGAGCGGTGCTCATCCTGCCGCGCTGCTGCTGCCTGTTGAGGAGCCAGCTCCTGGACCTGGGCATGAAAAAAGCTCACCTGTGCCTAAAGTAAGAAGAGGAGGCTCAGGGGAGACCTTGTTGCTCTCTACAGCTACCTGAAGGGAGGTTGGAGCCAGGAGTTCTTTTTTCACAGGTTGGACTCGATGATCTTTGAGGTCTCTTCCACCCTTGGTGATACTGTGTGATACTGTGATGTCTTGCTCTGCCAACCCTTCTCCCACGGGCCCGGGGTCCTGAAGCAGCTTCTAATCCCTGGGAAGCAGTGGGATGGATCCTGTTTGAGGATGTGAGTGCTGCCCCAGGAGTGGAGTCCCAGCATGAAGGGGAGCACAGGGCAGAGGTGCTGTGTTTGGAGAGGAGTGGGTGGGGGTTGGATGTCCATGGTGGAGGTGTGGAGCAAAGGCTTGCTTAGAGGTGTGGAGAGCCTTAGGCATCGTGAGGGACCTGCCTGAGCAAAAGGCTCTGGAAATCCCCAGAATGAGTCCCAGGTGCCCTCCTTCCTGGGGACAGAGTGCCCAGAAACAGAGCCACTTCCAGGGTGTGCCATGGCTCCATCCCGATGCACAGCAGCAGCAGAGGTGGGAAGGGTTTTCCCTGCTGCTGGAGGGGAGGTGACCATGGCTGGGGCAGCACTTGCACAGCAGGTGCTGAGGCAGGCAGGATGCTGTGCTGGTCCACCCAGGCAGCTACCTAGAACCTCTCTGAAGGCTGCATCATGTATCTCTATCTGGAGAGCATCACTCTCCATCCTCAGCCCCTCCAGGGAAGCCCAGATGCTCTCTGGGAAGGGCAGGAGCAGGAGGGGCTGTGAGTAGTCTGGGGCAGGAGGAAGGCAGAGTAATTCCACCCCACAGCACACAGCCAGGCAGGCCTGCTGGAAGGCCATGGGGAGGCAGCACAGACTGATGGTGGCAGGGGGAGCAGACTCCATCAGGTCACAGAACCATGGAATGGTTTGGATGGGAAGGGACCTTTAAAGCTCATCCAGTCCAAGGACATCCCCAACCAGAGCAAGCTGCTCACAGCCCCAACCAACCTGACCTGCAATGGTGCCAGGGATGGGGCATCTCCCACCTCTCTGGGCAACCTGGGCCAGGGTCTCACCATGCTCAGTGTAAAACAATTCTTCCTTATCTAGTCAGATACTCCCTCTCAGCTTAAACCACCCCCCCTCATCCTGTCACAACAGGCCCTGCTCAAAACCCTGTCCCCAGCTTTCTTCTCAGTCCCTTTAAGTCCTGAAAGGCCACTGGAAGGTCTCCCTGCTGCCTTCTCTTCTCCAGGCTGAACAACCACAGCTCTCTCAGCCTTTCTCTATGCCATGAGTCCATCAGGTCCCTGCCACCTTTGCTGCCCCTCCATCCTGTCTGGGCTTACCCTAGGAGCAGACCTTCAGGCACCAACACTACCAAGGATCTGCCCCTGTCACCCTGCTGACCACCTGCTGGCCACTCCAGGACCATAGCACAGGGGTGATCTTGAAATGGCAGAAGACCTCTGCAAACCCTGGTTTTGTGCAAGCAGCCTCAGGGCTGCACCTTCAGGGCTGCCCTGTGAGCCTGCCCAGAAAAGCAGCAGCAGGCCCAGCAGAAGGGTCCAGGCGCTGCCTGCTCGCAGAGCTGCTCGCGCTGCGTGCATCCAAAACAATGCTCAGAGACACCCCCAGAATGCCTCCAGCTTGCAGTTGAAACTAATTTTAACCAGCCAGCACCTGCCAAATTGATTTTACGGCCCTGACACCGGTAAATCACTTCACATTTCAAGCCTCCACAGAATTTACATCCTGCTACTCGCACGTCTCTCGGAAATCTTCGGCTGGTGCCACCGCCGAGGGTTCCTACCAAGCAGCCCAGGAGGCAAGCAGCAGGGACCTGGCAGCGTCAGTCCGTGGTCTGCTGGAGGGCAGGAAGGCTCTGCAGAGAGATCTGGCCAGGCTGAGGCCAGTGGGATGAGATTCAACAAGCGCCAGCGCTGAGAGGTGCGCTTGGGCCACAACAACCCCGTGCGAGGTCACGGAGTGGCTGGAGAGCCGCTTGGCGGAGAAGGACCTGGGAGGGTTGATTGATGGCTGGCTGAAGATGAGCCAGCAGTGGACACAAGTGGCCAAGAAGGCCAGTGGCATCCTGGCCTGGATCAGCAATAGTGGGACCTGCAGGTCTGGGGATGTGGTCATTCATAGAATCACAGAGTGGCTCAGGTTGGAAGGAACCCCAGAGAGCATTTACTCCAACCTCCTGCCATGGGCAGGGACATCTCTCCACTAGACTTGGTTGCCTGAGGCCTCATCTAGCCTGGCCTGGAGCATCCCCAGAGAGGAGGCATCCACAGCCTCCCTGGGCAGCCTGTGCCAGAGTCTCACCTCCCTCCTGCTGAAGAACTTCCTCAGCTCCAATCCATCCCTGCCCTCCCTCAGCTTCAAGCCATTCCCCCTTGGCCTGGATCCAGACACTCTCAGGCAAAGTCTCTCTGCAGCCTTCCTGTGGAATCCCTTCAGGTCCTAGCAGGCAGCTCTGAGGTCCCCCTGGAGCCTTCTCCTCTCCAGGCTGCACACCCCCAGCCCCCTCAGCCTGTGCTCCCAGCAGAGCTGCTCCAGCCCTTGGATCATCTTTGTGCCTCATCACTCTCTCAATAAAGAAGCTTTACCTCATGTCCAGTCTAAACCTCCCCTGGAACTTCTGAGAAGAGGCTCTCAGACAGAATTTTGCCAGGTTACTCTGATCAGCCCCACAGCACACCCAGGACATGAGCAGTGCCCTGCACTCAGTACTGCTGAGGCTGCCCCTCGAGTATTGGGCTTGAAGGACCTTGAGGTGACCAGAGAAGAGCAACCAAACTGGTGAAGGTCCTTGAACACAGGTCCTATGGGGAACATCTGAGGGCACTGGGGTTGTTCAGTCTTCAGATGAGGAGGCTGAGGAGAGACCTCATTGCCCTCTACACCTACCTGAAATACAGTTGGAGCCAGGTGAGGTTGGATCTCTTCTCACACACCAGTGACAGAACAAGAGGAAATGGCCCCAGGCTGTGCCAGGGGAGGTTCAGGTTGGAGATAAGGGGAAATTCCTTCCCAGCCAGGGTTCTCAGGCACTGGCACAGGCTGCCCAGGAAGGTGGTGGAGTCACCAGCCCTGGAGGTGTGTGTGGTGGTGGTGGTGAGGTGGATGTGGTGCCGAGGGCTGTGGCTCAGTGGCAGTGGCTCAGCAGCAGCAGGGGTGGGATGAGAGCTCTGGGTGAGTGCTTGGACTGGATGAGCTCAGAGGTCTCTCCCAACCCCTGATTCTGTCACTGTCTGTGGGGAAATGCCAAAAGGCTTCTGCTGTGGTTTGGGCTTAGTGTCTAGGTCTGGCTTATCCCGAGTTTGATGGACTTGTCCATAGGTGAAGAAATTCTTCATCTGATGTATGAGGCCTCCCTGCTCTGCCCTGGGGAGGCCACATCTGGAGTACTGCGTCCAGCTCTGGGCTTCCCAGTTCAAGAGGGACAGGGAACTGCTGGAGAGAGTCCAATGGAGGCTAGGAGGATGCTGAAGGACCTGGAAGATCTGTGTGATGAGGAGAGGCTGAGAGCCCTGGGGCTGCTTAGCCTGGAGAGAATCACAGAATCACCAAGGTTGGAAGAGACCTCAAAGATCATCAAGTCCAACCTGTCACCACAGACCTCATGGATCTGAGCAATGGTTACAGATAGCTGAAGGATGGAGGGCAAGAAGGGGCCAGGCTCATGTCAGTGATGTCCTGGGATAGGCCAAGGGGCAATGGACACAAACTGGAACCCAGGAGGTTCCACCTGAACATGAGGAGAAAGTTCTTTGTTGTGAGGGTGCTGGAGGCCTGGAGCAGGCTGCCCAGAGAAGTTGTGGAGTCTCCTTCTCTGTGGACTTTCTGGACCCCCTTGGATGTGTTCTGTGTGCCCTTCCCTGGGTGACCCTGCTGTGGCAGGGGGGTTGGACTGGATGATCTCCAGAGGTCTTCCAAGCCCCAACCATGCTTGCATTCTGTATCTGGCTCCCATCTGGATGGGGCTCCTGGGGTTATGTGCCACAGTGGAGAGCAAACCACACTGCTGTTGCATCTGGGTGGGCCAGGAGGGCAGCTATGCTGTGAGGAGCTCTTCAAGTGCTCTGTTGGGCTGAAGAGAAGGATGAAGTCAGCTGACATCCACAGGTGATCAGGATGGACCTGACTGATAACTCATCTGGCCGTGGTCCCTCCCCTGGCTGTGGTTCCCGGGGTGGTGCCTCCCTTGGAGGCTGGTGCAGCTCTGCAGGGCTGGCTGAGCTGAGCCCCAGGAGCAGCTCTGAAGGCAGGGCTCACTCTTTCCAGCACTGATATGTTAAGTAGCTAATGGTGCTTGTGTGGAGAGCTGCTCTGCTGCTTTGTGCAACCAGGATGTAAGAAAGGAAAAATCAAAGTGTCTGGGAGGTGTTCCTGGGAACAAGGCTGCTGCTGGAGGAGGGTTTTCATCTCTGAGCTGTTTGATGGGGTGGCTCTCACAGCTCAGGGGCTCAGCTCTTGTGTGGCTGAATGTGTCCTGCAGCTCCCTTCCTTTGCTGCTCATGGGGAAGGGTCAGAGTAGTGCAGCCTTTGCTGTCTGCGCTGCATGGCCTGATTCCCCCTCACCTGCAGCCATGCAGAAGAGGAAGAGCAGAGGTGAGCTGCATGGGATGACACCAGTTGGAGAACATCCTTATTCTGGTCCCAGTGCTGCACACCACCTCCTCCTGCTGCCTGCAAGTGAGCAGGGGCTGTGTCCAGAGGTCATGGTGGGAGAGAGACCCAAAAGTAGAGACCAGCTGGGTGCTGTGGGGGGTGAAATGGGAGATGGAACACAATACAGGAATGGAGAAAGGAGGAACCACAGGAAAAGCTGAGAACTGCAGGTGCCTGCTGTGTGAGGAGACCTGAAGGGCAGTCTGAAGGACTGACCCCTCAGGAACAGGGTTGGGAAGCAGAAGGAAAAGCAGGAGGCAGGCAGGAGGCCAGGCTGGGTGAAGCAGGGGTCAGGGATAAGAAGCAGGAGACAGGTCATAAAGGAGAAGATGGAGCTAGAACTGGGAGTGTAAAGATGGAGATAATGATGTCAGCCAAGACCAGAGGTGAGGAGAAAGGGGGCAGAGAAGGCTGAGAGGGGACAGAGCAGGAGAAGGTGTGGGGACTCTCCTGGCAAGGACAAGTGGGGGCCAGGTTTCTGCTTTCACACATCAAGAGTGCCCAGTTCAAGGTAGGGAAAGATCATGGAATCATAGGATCACAGAATGCTGTGGGTTGGAAGGGACCTGCCTGTGCAGGGCAGGGAGCTTGGCCACCTGTCTGGAGAGGTTTTGTGAGGCTGTGTTAAATGAGCTGCACGGGAACGTGGAGTGAGATGCAAGCTGGGCTCTCCAAAGGCAGCTTGTCAGAGCTGGGGATTCCTCTGCAAGGCAGAGCCCTGCGCTGTGTCTGCCTGCATTTGAACAGCCACAGGATAAAGCTCCCCTGGGAAATCAGGAGCTGACCTAGAGGAGATGGGATCACAGAATTAGAGTGGATAAAGAACTTGCAAAGGGTGAGACTGCAGTGGATTATATTAAAGGGAGGTTATCAGGAGGGAGGAAGATAAGCAGTGATGGTCCTGGTGGACGGGCCTTGGGACTGTCTCAGTGCCTGTTTCCTTTCTTGGCCTGGCTTGCACCCTGCCTGGAATCTGTGTGCAGCAGGGGGATGACCATCAGAAGGAGCAGGGCAACCAAGAAAGGAAGAGCAGAGAGCAGCAGGGACTGGGACAGCTGCTGCCCTGCCAAGAGCTGACGTCAGGCAGCCCTTCCAGCCAGCCCGGGGACGGCACCTCCTCGGCTGAGAGCTCAGATAAGGCCAGGCAGGAACAGTCCAAGCACTTCTGTCCTGCTGCCAGGAACATGAGCAAGAAAATGGAAGAATTAGAAAGCCTCATCCAGGAGGAATGAGTGATCCTGGGAGCTGTGGGGATGGCAGAACTCAGCTTGCAGGGCACGGAGAGGAGAGCAGGGTACTGCAGATGTCTCTAGGCACAGACAGGTTGCTCCTCCAGCAGGGGAGAAGAGTTTGGAGTTTGCTTTGCTGTTGAGTGGGAAAGGAGAGTTTGGTCCTGACATTAGCCTTGGACTGAATGGCCCTGGCTTGGCTTTGGTGACTCCTGAATGGGCTGGGGACACACAGATTGGTCTCTGCCCAAGGTTTGGATGCTGTCTCTGCCCAAGGTTTGGATGCTTGCATGCAAGACTTTGAGAAGGGAAGTGGATCAGGGACTGAGGATGCCTGGCCAGGGCAGCTCAGGGGGTGAGTAAGGGCACATGGCCAGTCCTGCCTGGAGCCTGCAGGGGGAAAGGGCTGGAGGACACTGCCTCAGGTCCCCTCCACAGAGATGCCCTGAGCCAGGCACAGCAGAAAACCGAAAGGCTGGGAGGAGAGGGAGGCTGAGGCCAGGAAATCACAGAGTCCCAGAATGCCAGCTTGGGAGGGACCCCGAGGAGCATCTGCTCCAACCTCTCCAGTTTCTTGCCAGGGTCGTGGCACCTCCCTGTTCCCCTGGGCACTCACAAGGCCATTCCCCCTGCACCACGAGGACTACACTGCTCTGTCAGGGCAGTGGCTGCAGGAACCTTGCTTGCTGGCACCTTTCTTGACACCTTTCCTGGCACCTTTCCTGGCACCTTTCTTGACACCTTTCCTGGCACCTTTCCTGGCTCCAGTGCCCCAGCCCCTCTGCCCTATGCCAGCCCAGCTCAGCAGCGCCTGTGGCATCTCCAGAAGGGCTGGAGAGCAAAGCTTGGCACAGGCTGCTTGTCCAAAGCTACTGGAGCTTGGCACCCTGCTCCTGGCATGTGAGCCAGTGAAGCCCAGCAAGGGCCCATGTGGGCAGCAGTGCAGCCCAGCCAGGGCCCATGTGGGCACCAGTGAACCCCAGCCAGGGCCCATGTGGGCACCAGTGAACCCCAGCAAGGGCCCAGGTGGGCAGCAGTGCAGCCCAGCCAGGGCCCATGTGGGCACCAATGAACCCCAGCCAGGGCCCATGTGGGCACCAGTGAACCCCAGCAAGGGCCCATGTGGGCAGCAGTGCAGCCCAGCCAGGGCCCATGTGGGCACCAATGAACCCCAGCCAGGGCCCATGTGGGCACCAGTGAACCCCAGCCAGGGCCCATGTGGGCACCAGTGAACCCCAGCAAGGGCCCAGGTGGGCAGCAGCAGGGGCGGGCAGCGCAGCGTTGCCTGCCCTGTGCCGCACGCGGAGCTGCCAGCCCGGCCTGGCAGGGGGGGCTGGGGCAGCGGGAGGCACGGTGCCGGCCCCTGGCTCCGCACGGGCGCTCTCGCCCGGCCCCGTGCCCCGCCGTGGGGGCCGCTCTGCCCTCCCCACCCAGCGCCCCCCGGGGTTCCCTTGGCCTCTCTCCAGAGCAGCGTGGGGAGGGCCGGGCAGTGCCCGCAGCGCGGTTTCATCACTGGCTTCCTCCTCTCCACCTCCTCACCCTGCTGCTGCTGGGCAGCACCTCCGCATCTAGGTCAGGAGGGAGGTTTTGCTTCTCCTCCTGACTTCCACCACACCTTAGGCGTGTGGGCAATTACCCCAGCGCTCTGCACACACCCTGCCAGCTCTAATTACCCAGCAGAGGCTGCAGCAGCAGGCAGCAAACTGTGTCACCTTCCAGCTGCCCTTTGCTGGGAGGCTGGCACAGGGAGGGCTGGCTCAGCCTCCACTGCCTGCCCTCCAGAGAGCCATAGAATGGGTTGGGTTGGAAGGGACCTGAAAGCTCATCCAGTGCCAACCCCCTGCCATGGGCAGGGACCCCTCCCACCAGCCTAGGTTGCTCAAGGCCTCATCCAGCCTGGCCTTGAACACCTCCAGGGGGGAGGCAGCCACAGCCTCCCTGGGCAACCTGTGCCAGTGTCTCCCCACCCTCACTGTGCAGAACTTCCTCCTCGTGTCCAATCTAAATCTCCCCTGCTCTAGTTTCAAACCATTGCTGGGGACCATGGCAGCCCCCCTCAGCCCTGCAGGATCAGCACACAGCCCGTGGGAGATCTGCAGGGCCCAGCATGGACCAGGAGTTCAGCAAGAACAGGAGGTGCACGGTGCCAAATGTTCCCTTTAGCCATGGCAGAGTGGCCTTGGGGGCTCTGTGTCTGTTCCTGCTTAGGGTAACTGTGGAAGCTCTGCAGGTCACTGGTTCCTTCTGCAGGGCTGGGCCAGTGGAATGGAACAGAATAGGATAGAATAGAGAGCAGGATAGGATAGGATAGGATAGGATAGGGTAGGGTAGAATAGGATAGGATAGGGAGTAGGATAGGATAGGGTAGGGTAGAATAGAATAGGATAGGATAGAATAGAGAGTAGGATAGGATAGGATAGGATAGGATAGGATAGGATAGGATAGGATAGGATAGGATAGGATAGGATAGAATAGATCAGGTTGAAAAGACCTTTGAGTCCAACCTATCACCCAGCATCATCTAATCAACTAAACCATGGCACTAAAGGCCACATCCAGTCTCTTCTTAAACACTACTGCCAGGTTATAGGATTTGGGTTGGAAAGGACCTCAAAGTTCATCCAGTTCCAACCCCCTGCCATGGGCAGGGACCCCTCCCCCAGCCCAGGTTGCTCAAGGCCTCATCCAGCCTGGCTTTGCTCTGCTTGCCAAGGCTGCTTCCACCAGAGCAGAGCATCTGCAGAGCTGAGGCCAGCAGCCTGAAGCTCAGGTCATGCATGTTCTGCATCAGCCAATGCTGCACCACAGACAGCCACAGCCCCCAAACTGCACAAGTCTGCTCCTCACACCAATCTCCTCTGCAGTCCTGAAGCTCGAGGTTAGCTCAGCTCACCGCATCCCAGCAGCTCCAGGGCCAGCTGGGGGGAGCTGCCTGTCCCAGCAGAGCGGGTCTTGTCTTCACAGGACCTCAGAATGCTCCAGGCTGGAAGAGAGCCTTGAAGGTCATCTTCTCCAACGCCCCTGCAGGCAGCAGGGACACCTCCAGCTAGAGCAGGCTGCACAGGGCCACCTCCAGCCTGCCCCTGAATGTCTGCCGGGCTCAGACCTCCACCAGCTCCCTGGGCAGCCTGCGCCGGCGTCTCACCGCCCTCACGCTGCAGAACTTCCTGCCAGCTCCTCACACCGCCTGAGCTCCTCTGGCTACAGGGAGTGGGCTTGGGGTGGGGAATCAAGGTCTGAGAGGATTCCAGCCGGGATTTTATTGCTGGGGGCTGGCAAATGAGCCCCCAGAGCCCTTGTGGTGGGCTGCAGCCGGGGCACGACTGCGGCAGGAGAGGAGGCAAAACGTTGTCTTTGTGCATTCTTCACAGGGAATGTTTTTGCTGTAAAAACCCTCTCCAAAAGAAGGAATAAAAGGAACAAGGAGGGGAGGGGAGGGAAGGTTTGTAGAACATCTCAGTGCCTGCAGAAGCAGCGCTCTGGCGTGACCCAAATTCGCTCTTCTGATTTCCATCCCTTGCAAGTTAAAATGCTGCTGCTGCTGCTTTGATTTGCCTCAGCCTGCATCTCCCCCCCCTCTGCAGGTTCTCTGCTGCCAGCTGGACTGAGAAAACCCCCCCCCCTCCTCCCTGCCCCCACCACATCCTTGCCCCTCTGGCTTCACCCCAACGCCTCTCAGCGCCCAGTCCCCACCCCAGCCACCCAGAGCTGGGGGCAAGCAGGGGCTGCCCTGCTGCCAGGCCAGAAAACCCTTCCCTGGGGTGTGTGTGTGTGTGCGTGTAGGGGGTCCCAGGAAAGCTTCTGGAACATCTTTGTGCCCTGAGGTGGTTTCCTTCCTGAGCCCCGAGGTGGCCTCCCGGGCGGGGGCAGAGCTGCGGCGGGGCAGGGGTCGGCAGGGCTCCGTTCCGTGCGGCCGGAGCAGGACCGAGCCCGGCTCCCGGGTGGGAGCAATTCTCTACATGCAAATAGCTAAAGGAAGCAGAGGAGAGGCAGCCTGGCCGCCCCCCTCCCTCTGAATGTGTTTCCTTGGTAATCACAGCTCCAGCGCTGCTGTTTGTTTCTGTACAGCTGGTTTCGGTTAGCCGCAGCTCGGCTCCAGCCGGGGCTGCCCCTCACCAGGGGCACACAGCCTGGCACACCCCCCCACCCCCCACGCCTGCCCACTTGCACACCCCCACCCCCCCGGGGGGTTGCCTGCCACCCCCCACGCTTGGCAGACAGATGGCACCGGCAGGGAGGTCCCTGGGGCTGGGGATCTGTGTCCCTGGGGCTGGGGATCTGTGCTCCTGGGGCTGGGGTTCTGTGCCCCTGGGGCTGGGGATCTGTGCTCCTGGGGCTGGGGATCTGTGCTCCTGGGGCTGGGGTTCTGTGCCCCTGGGGCTGGGGATCTGTGCTCCTGGGGCTGGGGATCTGTGCCCCTGGGGCTGGGGATCTGTGCCCCTGGGGCTGGGGATCTGTGCGCCTGGGGCTGGGGATCTGTGTCCCTGGGGCTGGGGATCTGTGCCCCTGGGGCTGGGGATCTGTGCCCCTGGGGCTGGGGATCTGTGCTCCTGGGGCTGGGGATCTGTGTCCCTGGGGCTGGGGATCTGTGCTCCTGGGGCTGGGGATCTGTGTCCCTGGGGCTGGGGATCTGTGCCCCTGGGGCTGGGGATTTGTGTCCCTGGGGCTGGGATTCTGTGTCCCTGGGGCTGGGGATCGGTGTCCCTGGGGCTGGGGATCTGTGTCCCTGGGGCTGGGGATCTGTGCTCCTGGGGCTGGGGATTCCAAGGAGGAAATTGTCACCTTGAGGGCCCAGGATGCCCAGAGAGGTGGGAGATGCCCATCCCTGGCACCTTCCAGGTGAGGTTGTTTGGGGCTCTGAGAAACCTGCCCTGGTTGGGGATGTGCCTGCTGGCTGCAGGGGTTGGACTGGGTGACCTTTACAGGTCCCTCCCAACCCAACCCATTCTGCATTTTGGACCTGTGGGAATGGCTCTCTGCTGGTGGTCCCTGGCACCCAGAAGCCACCCAGGGCTCACCTGGCACTGTGGCTGTGTGGAGAGCCTGGCAGGCTGGATGCTTAGGGTCACTTCCAGGAGCCCTGGGCTGGTCCTGGGGCACAGAGAGCAGCAAGTCCCTTCTGAGGGACATCCCCTGTGAGCCCTGGGGCAGCCACTGGCACCAGCAGCCCATGCACTGCCACAGCCCCAGCAGGCTCCAAGCAGCTGCTGTGTCCCTGCTGGGGCAGCACTCAGCTGTTGTTCAGACTCTTGTGACACCTCAGGATGAACTGAGAGCTGGGATGCAGCTCAGCTGCTGGCTGGCATCTCGTGGAAGAACACCTTCCTGCTTTTGGCTGGGACCTGGTTAAGGATTTGTCCTCAGCTGAAGCTCCAGAGGAACATCCCCATGGCTCACAGGCAGCTCAGCACCCCCCACACTGCCTGCTGGCAGCCACAGCACAGCACTGCAGCTCTGTGCCCTGCACATCCCCCCCTGCATGGGAGCCTGGCACCAGAGCCTGGCACCAGAGCCCTGCCCAGCCAATGGGGCAGCACCTCTGAGTGCCAACCCAGCAGGCACAGCCTGCCAAGGGCTGAGGAAAGTGCCTGAGGAAAGTTCCTGCTGCCAGCAGGATCTCCAGCAGCAGCAGCACGTGGCAGGAACCCAGGGAGAAGCAGGAAGCCAGGGAGAAGCAGGAACCCAAGGAGAAGCAGGAACACAGGGAGAAGCAGGAAGCCAGGGGGAAGCAGGAAGCCAGGGGGAAGCAGGAAGCCAGAGGGAAGCAGGAAGCCAAGGAGAAGCAGGAAGCCAGGGGGAAGCAGGAAGCCAGGGAGAAGCAGGAACCCAAGGAGAAGCAGGAAGCCAGGGGGAAGCAGGAAGCCAGGGAGAAGCAGGAAGCCAGGGAGAAGAAGGAACCCAAGGAGAAGCAGGAAGCCAGGGAGAAGCAGGAAGCCAGGGAGAAGAAGGAACCCAAGGAGAAGCAGGAAGCCAGGGAGAAGCAGGAAGCCAGGGGGAAGCAGGAAGCCAGGGGGAAGCAGCACTTCTCTCATTCACCTCCAATTATCCCTCCCACGGCAAGAGATGCTGGGTGCTGCTGAGAGGCAGCAGCTGCCTGCTGCCTGAGGCATGTGTGCTGCACTGCAGCATGCACAGGGGAAGCTGCTCTGTGTCAGCTGCATGGTTGTGATGCATCCTGCATAGCTGTGATGCATCTTGCATGGTTGTGATGCATGGCTGTGATGCATGGCTGTGATGCATGGCTGTGATGCCTCCTGCATGGCTGTGATGTCATTTTCTGCATGGCTGTGGTACATTCTGCCTGGCTGTGATGCCTCCTGCCTGGCTGTGATGCATGGCTGTGATGCCTCCTGCATGGCTGTGATGTCATTTTCTGCATGGCTGTGATGCATCTTGCATGGCTGTGGTACATTCTGCCTGGCTGTGATGCCTCCTGCCTGGCTGTGAAGCCCTCTGCAGCTGCAGGTAGCCACTCAGCAGGACCTTGCTGGTGCTCAGTGCTCCTTTTGGCTGTGAGCTCTCTGCTCTCCCCCCTGCACCACCTCTTACCCCCATCCACTGCCCCCACTCCCTCTGTTGCTTTTCCATCACCCCCCAGGCCCCTTGGTCACTGTTTGTACCCCCCAAGCCCAGGGTGTTGGACCCTGCAGGACTCTCTGCACTGCTCCTGCCTCAAGAGCTGGCAGCAGGATACCTTTTGGTTGGGGGGGGGGGTCAGAAAAACAAAAACACTGCAAGGAAGGGGTAAAAAACCCCCCACCTAAACCCCAAACCTTGGATTGCATGGAAAGAAACCAAGCAAAATGCTGTTCCCCCACTCCTGCTGTCTGTGCTGGAGCCTTCCAAGAAGTTCCTGTCCTCATCTGTTAGGGAATCATTTTACAGCTCGATGACAAACACAGAACTTGCCAGTTTCAACAGACAGAGCTCGGGCTTGCTGCTGCTCCCTGCCTATGCACACCCCCAGCTCCTCCCTGCAGGGCAGGGCAGCCCCTGGGCCCTGTTCCCTGGCCCCTCTCAGGGCTGGGAGCAGCTTCAGTCCCTGTCCCCTGCCAGGGTTAGGAGCAGCTTTAGTCCCTGTCCCCTCACAGGGCAGGGAGCAGCTTCAGTCCCTGTCCCCTGGCAGGGTTAGGAGCAGCTTTAGTCCCTGTCCCCTGGCAGGGTTAGGAGCAGCTTTAGTCCCTGTCCCCTCACAGGGCAGGGAGCAGCTTTAGTCCCTTTCCCCTGGCAGGGTTGGGAGCAGCTTTAGTCCCTTTCCCCTGGCAGGGTTAGGAGCAGCTTCAGTCCCTTTCCCCTGGCAGGGTTAGGAGCAGCTTTAGTCCCTGTGGCAGGCTGAGGACAGAGGTGCAGGGACCAGCTGGGTGCCAGGACAGCTGCCCCAAGCCCTTCCCCACATGCCCTAACCCAGCCCCATGTGCTCTGCTCTCCCCTGCCCCACAGTCACACAGCTGCTCATGCCCACCCTGGTCACACTCACAGGGCTCCTGATCTGCTCCCCAGCTGCTGGAGGGTGCTGGGGCACCCTGAAGGGTGAGGTCCAAGTCCCCTCACAGCCCTACACAGGCAGAAACCAAACCCAACCCCTACAGCACACAGCTCCCATGGCTTGCAGCACTGAGCACTCACAGAGCCAGCTGGGCTGATGCTCCCCAGACCCTGAGGGGTGCCCCCAGCCCTGGGGCTGCTCTGGCCACTGGAAGTGGGCTGCAGCGAGCCCACAGCTCTGCTCAGCCTCCCCAGCAGCAGCTTTCTGCTGCTCCCTGGCCTGGCTTTGCCTCACCACTCAGTGTCTGCTCAGGTAAGGCTGGAAGGAGCTCACTGGAAGGAGCCATAGGGATGAGGACCATGGGGATGTGGAGCAATGAGGATGTGGAGCCAAGGGGATGTAGAGCCATGGGGATGTGGAGCTATAAGGATATGGAGCTATAAGGATGTGGAGCCAGGGGGATGTGGAGCTAAGGGGATGTGGAGCTGTAGGGATGTGGAGCTATAAGGATATGGAGCTATAAGGATGTGGAGCCAGAGGGATGTGGAGCTAAGGGGATGTGGAGCTGTAGGGATGTGGAGCTATGGGGATGTGGAGCTGTAAGGATATTGAGCTATAAGGATGTGGAGCCAGGGGGATGTGGAGCTATGGGGATGTGGAGCTGTAAGGATATGGAGCTATAAGGATATGGAGCCAGCGGGATGTGGAGCTATGGGGATGTGGAGCTGTAAGGATATGGAGCTATAAGGATGTGGAGCCAGAGGGATGTGGAGCTAAGGGGATGTGGAGCTGTAGGGATGTGGAGCTATGGGGATGTGGAGCTGTAAGGATATGGAGCTATAAGGATATGGAGCCAGGGGGATGTGGAGCTAAGGGGATGTGGAGCTGTAGGGATGTGGAGCTATAAGGATATGGAGCTATAAGGATGTGGAGCCAGGGGGATGTGGAGCTATAAGGATATGGAGCTATAAGGATGTGGAGCCAGAGGGGTGTGGAGCTAAGGGGATGTGGAGCTGTAGGGATGTGGAGCTATGGGGATGTGGAGCTGTAAGGATATGGAGCTATAAGGATGTGGAGCCAGGGGGATGTGGAGCTAAGGGGATGTGGAACCCTCACGGCTGGCCAGGGCCTGCTCCGAGGCACCTCACACCAGCGCTGCTTTGTGCCTCCCTCACTCTTCTTGTGCCTCCCTTTTCTTCCAGCAGCTTGAAGAGGGTGGAGTAGCCAAGCCTGAAAGCTGAACTGCCTGAACCCTCCTCCAGTGTGTGAGATGTGACCTGCAGAGAGCTGAGCAGGGCCTGGGTGTAGCAGCAGCTGGTGCAGAACCGCTCTGTGCCCTGTGTGGTGGCCTCAGGAGCTGCAGGGCCAAGCCCTGGTCCTGATGCTCCCTCTGTGTGTGTGACACAGCACATCCTCAGGGGCAGGAGGTCTGTGCTGCAGGAGATGCTGAGCCAGGGACCTCCAGGTGCCACAAACAGCCCAGATGCTCTGCCAGCAAACTGAGTGTCCCACATCAGGTTGGGTTTCAGGTGTCTAGAATAAACCCTGCGTGCCATGGTCAGGGGCAGACAGGGACAGCACTGCAGAGTGGATCATTTGCTTGGGAAAGGGAAAGCCACCACATTGTCCCAGCTCCACTGACACTCACAGAGCCACAGAACTGCCAAGGCTGGAAGAGACCTTTGAGATCACCACCTCCAGTCCCTTGCCTAGAACCACAGAATCACAGAATTGTCAGGGCTGGAAGGGACCTCAAGGCTCAGCCAGTTCCACCCTGCTGCCATGGCCAGGGACACCTCACATTGCAGCAGGTTGCTCACAGCCACCTCCAGCCTGGCTGCAAACACCTCCAGGCAGGAGGCTTCCACCACCTCCCTGGGCAGCCTGTGCCAGTCTCTCACCACCCTCATGGGGAACAACTTCTTCCTCACATCCAATCTGAATCTACCCATTCCTAGTTTTGCTCCATCCCCCCCAGTCCTATCACTCCCTGGCATCCTAGAGCTCACAATCCCAGAGTGAGCTGTGTTGGGGGGCAAGTGAGGTCAGGTCCTGCTTATTTTAGAGGGGTCACAGAGCTGTGCCTTCCTCTGCTGTGACTGTAAGAGATCAGTGCTGTGCTGGCAGGACCCAGGCTCTTTGTGAGCAGGTTGGTGGATCCCAGCCCCTTCTCCTGAGCCTGGCCTGAGTCCTTCACGCTGCAGAGGGGATGCTCCTGGACAGCCATGGTGAGAGGAACCTGCCTGGCCCTGTTTTGCTCCCTCTCTGTGCTGGGTGCCAGGCCAAAGTCGGGCTGGCTCTGAGCTCCTGGTGAGTCACCTCGGAGCGCAGGGCTGAGCCAGCTCCAGGCGTTGCTGTGGGACTCTGCTGGGAACTGGGTGCTCAAGGAGCCTGGTGCTGGCTGTGGGTCGCTTTGGGGAGGCATTTATTGGGAGCACAGAGCACAAAGACACCCCTGGGAGCCCTCTGCCCCTCTGCTGGCCAGAGGCCAGCTGGGTGAGCAGAGCTTTCCTGCCCCTCTGCAGGGGAATGGCAGGGGCCGTGCCCAGGGCACCGCTGCTCCCCACGGCCGTCCCTCACCACGCCAGCTCCACCGCCAGGGCAGGCTGCGGCAGCTGCCTGCTGCCGTGAGCCCCTGCCGTGGGCACCCCCCGGCACGGGTCGTGGCACCCTGCTCCAGACAGCGTCCCCTGCACGCTGGGCAGTGCCAGCAGCGTGCCAGCAGCCCCGGCTGGAGCGCTGAAGGAATGCAGCCCCACGGCAGGCAGAACTCCAGGTTCCCAGCCTGCTGCAGCAGCCAAGCACTTGGCTAGCTGGCACCAGGCTCTCCTTGCATTACTCATCCTTTCCATGACGAGGTCTCTCACACTCCAGCGATCCATCTGCCTGCTGGAGCGATCTCAGGATCATGTCTTTTGTCAGGGATGGTAATTTTGGCAGGCAGCAGCCGACGCGGGGCTGGAGCTCCCCGCCGAGCCCTCGCTGCCTTTCCCTGGGCATCTGGCAACCTGCTCAGAGGTGCCAGGGGAGGTGGCAAGCTCCCCTGGGGCCTTGTGCGGGGTGCTGAGACCTTTCTGAGCCCTCCAAAGGGTTTGGCAGTGGGAGTGCTTGCTGCTGGTAGCACATGCAGCAGGGAGGTGATGGTGAGGGAGGTTGGATGCCCTGCACCAGCGTGGGGCAGGCTGCCAAATGTCCTGCTCCTGTGTCTGAAGGGGGCTACAGGAAAGCTGGGGAGGGACTTTTGAGGGTGTCAGGGAGTGATAGGACTGGGGGGGATGGAGCACAACTAGAAATGGGTAGATTGAGATTGGATGTTAGGAAGAAGTTGTTCCCCATGAGGGTGGTGAGAGACTGGCACAGGTTGGCCAGGGAGGTGGTGGAAGCCTCATCCCTGGAGGTGTTTGCAGCCAGGCTGGAGGTGGCTGTGAGCAACCTGCTGCAGTGTGAGGTGTCCCTGCCCATGGCAGGGGGCTTGGAACTGGATGAGCCTTGAGGTCCCTTCCAACCCTCACAACTCTATGATTCTATGATTCACTCTCTAGCAGCAGCCCTCTGAGGACCTCCCAGCTCTTTGTCCATCTCCCCAGGATTTGTGCCCCCCTTGGTCACAGCTGATGCTGGGGTGCTCACTGGATGTGCACCAACCACCTCCATGCCCAGGGGAGTGCCCAGGAGGGGCTCTGTGTGCTTTTGTGCAGCCACACAATGAACACTTGTCCTGGGCATCAGAAAAGCTGACAAGTGGGGAAAAGCCTTTTCCATGCCACCTGAAACCCTCTGACACAGCAAGGAGGGGAATGCAGCTGTCCTGCCCTGGTGGTGCCCCACAGAGGGTCTCCCGATGCCAGACTCAGCCTCTGTCCCAGCTCAGAGATGATGCTGTGCCCACCTCATGCCCTGACCCTGCTCCCCCTGTGCCTGATGTTGCTTTTATTTCTCACCTGGTGATGCCATTCCTCTGGGGCTTGTCACCAGGGCAGCTCTTCTCCCAGAGCCCCAGCAAGCTGGGATGGGAAGGGACCTCTGGGGCTCACCCAGTCCAACCTTGCTCCAGCAGGACACCCACAGCATCTTTCCCAGAAGCACAATGGCCAGGGGGGGTTGGAAGCTCTCCAGAGAAGGAATCTCCACAAGCTCTCTGGGAGCCTCCTCCAGGGCTTTTCCAGTGCAGTTCTTGGTTGCTTCCTCTCTCCTTCTTGTGGCACAAGGCTTGCAGAAGCCCAGCAGCTGCAGCTCAGTCCCTGGGGGCAGTATGGAATCCGTGGGTGCAGCTCTGCTCTCACCATTTCTGCCAGCCCTTTGCTGCCCCCCAAGCTCCTGTCCCCCTTGCCAGGTGGTTGTGCCTCCTCAGGACTATTCCCTGCCACAGCCAGGGGCACTTTTGTCACCACCAGAATCCATCTGCTCTGCTGCTTTAAGATGTCCCTGAGCAGGGAGGGAGGAAGAGAGCCCCAGCAGAGCTTGGCTCAGGGACTCATCCCTGTGCAGGGCACAGTGCGAGGGCTAAGGGGTTCCTGGGGTGGCTTAGGCTTCAACCCAGAGCTCCTGCAACACCAACCATGTCCTGCCTGTGGAGAAGGTGCAGGAAGCCTGCAGTGGACAGGGGACAATGATTCACCCTGCTGTGTGTCTTTGGTAAGCAGCAATGTGCCTAAGCTGACCACAGACACAACCTCCCTGCTGCCTCTGTCCCATAGCTGCCATCAGGCTGCAGTCTTCCTGTTGCAGTCTTCTGCTCTTGCTGCAGCCTTTCCTGGGCTGTGAGCCAGGGGGTTGCTGTGCATCTGATGTGTCTGTGCTGTGCCCAGGTGGGGGGCAGGGGTTATGAGTGTAGGATGCCCCAGGGAGCCCCTCAACGCCACCAGCTTGCAGCCCCACACCTCTCATGCCGTGGAGGTAGAGCATCACACAGCTCAGCAGGGCCTACAGACCTGCAGCATGGCCAAGAGCCTTGGCTGGCAGAGCAGCAGGCAGCCCACAGCAGGAGACAGACCTGTGGGCAGAGCTCTGGTCCTGCCTCTTCATGCTGCTGCCCTGGAGCCTGCAGTGCTCGTGCCAAGGGCTGTGTGGGCACTGCCGGGGGGGGTTGTAAACGGTACCAGCGCCTCATGATCCCCATCCCATGGGGTTATCCCCACCCCACTGGTGCCCCCAGAGCAGGGCCTGGCACTTGGCATCAGCAGTGGCATCCAACACTTGCTGGTGGATGCTAAAGCTCCAGTCCAGGACACCAGGGAGTCCTTGCAGGTGCTGCAGCAGGGCATTTCCCTCCCCTGTGCATTCAGCAGCTGGCATGCCCAGCATGGCCCCACCAGGAGCCTGCTCACACTGCCCTGTTCGTGCTGCTGTCTCACCTCCCAGCAAGGTTCTCCTGGATTCCAGATGCCTGACCCTTATCTCCTCCCACAGTGCCCATTCTGTCTGGCAGCCCCTGCACATCTTTGCCTCTGAGGGACCTGAGTGTAACTGGGTGTGGAGAGAGGCTCTGGGCAGCCCAGACCTCATAGTGGCTCCAAGCAATCCCAGAGGGGCTGGAGAGGGACTTTGGACAAGGGCTGGGAGTGCAAGGGTGAGGGACAAGGGCTTTGAGCTGGGAGAGGGGAGATTGAGAGTGGAGAGGAGGAAGAAATTGTTGAGAGTGAGGGGGGGAGACACTGGCACAGGTTGCCCAGGGAGGCTGTGGCTGCCCCCTCCCTGGAGGTGCTCAGGACCAGGCTGGATGAGGCCTTGAGCCACCTGTGCTGGTGGGAGGTGTCCCTGCCCATGGCAGGGGGTTGGCACTGGATGAGCTTTGCTGTCCCTTCCAACCCATTCTGTGACTCTATGAACATGAGGAAAAACTTCTTTGTTGTGAGGGTGCTGGAGGCCTGGAGCAGGCTGCCCAGAGAGGTGGTGGAGTCTGCTTCTGTGGAGCCTTTCCAGCCCCACCTGGCTGTGTTCCTGTGCCCTGCCCTGGGTGCCCCTGCCCTGGCAGGGGGGTTGCAGTGGATGATCTCCAGAGCTCCCTTCCAAGCTCTGCCCTTCTGTGACTCCCTGATTCTGTCTCTCTCTGATGCTCGTGCACCAGAAGCTGCCTTTGCCCTGTGCCTGTGCAGGGAGCTGCCTCCCTAGCCTTGCCTGCTGGCCCCGTGGGTCCTCCTCTCGGTGCCCAGGGTGCCCGTGGCGGCCGGGGGGGGGGGGGGCGGGCAGGGGGCTGGCCCTGCCACGCACGGCCCGTGGGTGCCTGCCTGCTGCAGGCAGGGGGAGAGGGCTGGAAAAGCTTTTCCCCCACTGCCATTTTAATCAGAGAAATGAAGCAGCTGTTGGAGTGAATAGAGGCTGCACTAAAGCAGACGTCTTAATATCTTCTGCAGAGGAGGTGCATTGTGATTCATTCTGTGCATCTCTATTACTCAGCTTTTGATAGGGGCTTACTTGTCTCAAGTGCTTTTCATTATTGCCCTAATGCTATCTATTAACATACTGGATGGAGGCTCTTTTCTCATCTGGAGCATGCATCACTGTGCTTTTAAAGATTATGGGGCTTGCAAATACATAACACTCTGCTGCCTCCCTGACATAATTCACTGGGGGTGGGGGGGGAGAAAAGGGAAAAAGACATACATGGGAATAGATAGGTAAATAGATAACCTCTGTGGAGGGCTGGGGGAGACAGGGAGGCAGACAGACCCCAGCACAGGGTTAGTGCTCTTGTGATAAATCACAGCGTGGAAGGGGCTGGAAGGGACCTCTGGAGATCATCCAGCCCAACCCCCCTGCCCAGGCAGGGTCACCCAGGGCAGGTCATACAGGAATGCATCCAGGGGGGTTGTGAATGTCTCCAGAGATGGAGGCTCCACCACCTCTCTGCCAGCCTGCTCCAGGGCTCTGCCAGCCTTCAATCACAGAAGTTCCTCCTCATGTTCAGATGAGCTTCTGATGCTCAGTCTGTGCCCAGTGCCCCTTGTGCTGTCCCTGGGCACCACTGGGCAAAGCCTGGTCCCATCCTCCTGACCCTCACCCTTGAAATATTGATCATAACTTCTTCAGACCAAAGCCCCAATTCTCTCAGCCTTTCCTCCTCACAGAGATGTTCCAGGCCCCTCAGCATCTTTGCAGCCCTCTGTTGTCCCCTCTCCAGCAGTGGGATGAGAGCTGCTCTCAAGTGTTCAGCTCAAAGCTCTTGGCCACTCTTTGGTGTCTCTTGGAAAATCCTCACTGCCCTGTTCCCAGGCTCAGACCTTTGGGCTGCAGTGTGAGGCACCCATCAGAGAGCAGGAAAGGAAACCTCCTGGGGAGGTGGGGAAGGAGAGGACTGTGATGGAGGGTGGAAGTTGTGGAAGTGTGCCCACCAAAGCCCAGAGGGGGTACAAGGGGGCAGCAGGCACAGAGCTGCTGGCCAGGCCTCCTCAGGAGCACCTTTGCATCTTTTCTGGGTCAGGGAACTGCTCTGGAGGCTGCTGAGGCACTGAGAGCCTCTGGTAACTGATGTGGGCAGCCCTCCCCAGGGGAAGATTACAGCTGTGGGTTTCTGGGTCAGAGTCCTTAGAGGGTCATCAATCACTGCCCTTTCCATGCTGGATGGTGGTGGAGTTGCTGACAAGCCTGAGACAGGAGCAGGAGAGGCCCAGAGCTGACAGCAGCCACTGGGATTGCTCCATCCCTTTTTTCCCTCTTTCAGCAAATGACCTCAAAATGGAAACTTCTTTGCAGGCAAGGAATAAATGTGGATTCTAATGCAGCAGCCCTGGTGGGGCTGGTGGGGCTGCTTCCCTCACCTCAGGATGGATTTTTTTCCCCTCCCTCCTGTGTTGTTGAACTGTGGAAGAGAAGGGATGGCAGGAAAGCAAAATCCATCAGGCTGAGGCTAGCATGACTGAAGGCTTCAGCTGAGCATCTCCTTTTCCTTTCTCTCTTAACTTCCAGGGTTTTGGAAAGCCATTTCCCTGCCCTGTGCCTGTGTTACAGACACCTCCAGACCCCACACCCTCCAGGGTGCTCCCTGGAGCCTGAGATTGACCTGCAGGTGATGCCTGAGTTGACCCTGGCCAGCAGAGGAGCCAGGGCAGGGCACATCCCCCCCCGCCAGCTCTGCTGGCATAGTTAGGGCAGGACACTCTGGGGCACAGCTTTCATCTCATGTGGACATGGCAGGCCTGCAGCCAGCCAGCACTCTGCCCCTCTCACCAGCTGGCATCAGGGCTCCTGCTCTGAATACAAGAGCAGGTGCTGGGGTGCTGGCAGCAGGACACCAATTGCAGCTGTTCAGCTGCCAGAGCCCCAGCAGCCTCCAGCTTGGGGTCTGTGGTGGCTGCACAGAGTGGTGGTGAATGATGCCACTGGCAGCCAGGCACCAGTGGTGTCCCCCAGGGATCAGTGCTGGGCCCCATTCTGGTCAATAGCTTTACTGGTGATCTGGAGGAAGGGATTGGGTCCATCATCAGTAAGTTTGCAGATGACACCAAGCTGGGGGCAGGAGTTGATCTGTTAGAGGGTAGGAGAGCTCTGCAGAGGGATCTTGCCAGGCTGGACAGAAGGGCAGAGTCCAAGGGCAGGAGATTGAACACATCTAAGTGCCAGGTTTTACACATTAGCCACAACAACCCCATGCAGTGCTACAGGCTGGGGTCAGGGTGGCTGGAGAGCAGCCAGGCAGAGAGGGACCTGGGGGTACTGGTTGACAGCAGCTGAACATGAGCCTGCAGTGTGCCCAGGTGGCCAAGAAGGCCAATGGCATCCTGGCCTGCATCAGGAACAGTGTGGCCAGCAGGAGCAGAGAGGTCATTCTGCCCTGTGCTCAGCACTGGTTAGGCCACACCTGGAGTCCTGTGTCCAGTTCTGGGCCCCTCAGTTTAGGAAAGATGTTGAGCTGCTGGAAGGTGTCCAGAGAAGGGCAACAAAGCTGGGGAGGGGTCTGGAGCACAGCCCTGGGAGGAGAGGCTGAGGGAGCTGGGGTTGCTTAGCCTGGAGAAGAGGAGGCTCAGGGGAGACCTTCTTGCTCTCTACATCTACCTGAAGGAAGGCTGTAGCCAGGAGGGGGTTGGTCTCTTCTCCCAGGCAACCAGCACCAGAACAAGAGGACACAGTCTCAAGCTGTGCCAGGGGAGGTTTAGGCTGGATGTTATGAAGAAGTTCTTCCCAGAAAGAGAGACTGGCCATTGGGATGTGCTGCCCAGGGAGGTGGTGGAGTCCTCATCACTGGAGGTGTTTAAGAGGAGACTGGATGAGGCAATTAGTGTCATGGTTTAGTTGCTTAGATGGTGTTGGATGATAGTTTGGACCTGATGATCTCTGAGGTCTTTTCCAACCTGGTTAATTCTGATGTTCTGCTGATGTTCTGAGCTCCTACCTTTGGTGGCCACAGTCCCATTTCCCACACTGGCTCAGGCTGAGGGCTAGAGTGAGCCATCCTGTGCCACCAAAGCACCCTGACTGCTCCCTCCTCCGGCCTCCTGCAGTGCCTGGCCTCAGGGTTGCCAGCACCTTCTGGGCACAGCTTGGCAGCAGCACCCAAAGGTGCCTTTGCCTGCGCTGCTCCCCACCTGTGAGCGCAGCTTTCCCTGGGTCCAATAAGCAACCCCTGGGCTCCAGCACAACCTTTTGCAAAGGGAGGCTGCTGCTGGCTCCCAGCTATGCTTGATCACATCCACTTGCCTCATTTTATTCTCCCAGCCATCTTGTTGCTACATGCCAGATGCTTGCCTTAAATGAATAGTGTGGGGAGAGCCAAGCACCAAGTTAACAGAATAGCAGCAAACGTTCCTGACAGCATGAGCAGTCCAGGAAACCTGGCACCAGCCTGCATCAGAGGGGGAGAGAAGCTTGCAGGGAAGGGCTGGGAAGAGGGGAAGTTGGGTGGTTGGGTGGTTGCTGGGTTGCTTTTTGTCCAAATGGCTTTCTGAGGCACGTGGCGCAGGTGTCCCGGGGAAAATCCATCCAGCTGTGGCAGCAGCTCTCTGTCTAGGGGTGGAGAGGCTGGGAATCATCAGACAGCCATGGAATGGCTTGGGATGGAAGGGATCTCAAAGCTCATCCAGTTCCAACCCCTCTGCCGTGGGCAGGGACACCTCCCACCAGCCCAGGTTGCTCAAGGCCTTGCACACCTCCAGGGAGGGGACAGCCCCAGCCTCCCTGGGCAACCTGTGCCAGTGTCTCCCCAGCCTCACTCTCAAGGATTTCTTCCTCATCTCCAGCCTCAATCTCCCCTGCTCTAGCTCCAAACCATTGCCCCTTGTCCTACCATCACAGACCCTTACAAAAAGAGTGTTCCCTGTGCACTGACATCCAGCTGCTGCTCTAAAGCTGCCCCTAAGCTCCCTGTGCAGGGCCGTTGGGTGCAGACACCTCAGCCCCAGAGGTCTCAGGCTGATGGCTTCACTTGTCCCAGCACTGCTCCTTCCAGGCTGTTATCCTGCTCTTGCTTGTCCTGGGAGCTGATTCATGGCTTCATAGACTCCTAGAATGGTTTGGGTTGGAAGGGACCTTAAAGATCTCCCTGCTCAGGAGGTCTCTGCTGGAAAGAGCTCACAAGATCTGCAGGAAGGATCTGTCTGGATGGAAAGAGGACATTGACAGCTTCAGAGAATCATAGAACGGGTTGGGAGGGACCTTGAAGATCATCCAGTTTCAATTCCCCCTGCCATGGGCAGGGACACCTCCCACCAGCCCAGGTTGCTCAAGGCCTCATCCAGCCTGGCCTGGAACACCTCCAGGGAGGAGACATCCACAGCCTGCCTGGGCAACCTGTGCCAGTGGCTCCCCACCCTCTCTCTCCACAATTTCTTCCTAATATCTTCCTAATGGAATCTTCTAATGGGCTTAAGGCTTAATGCCCTAAATGGAAGCTGCAGCAGCGCTTCCTCACACAGCTGCCTGGCAAACAGGGCAGAGGAACTTCCACTTCTTTGTGTGTTGGGTTTTTTGTTGTTGGTTTTTTTTTTTCCTCCCCAGATCAAATCAGTCCCCCTGGGAACTGATGGCAAGAGCCTCATCAACAAGATCTAATGCTCTAATGATGTTGTGACACCACCTGACACGCGGGAGCCGCTTGATGGATTCCCTCCCGTCACGGCGCCCTCCTGACACAGAGAAATGGAACCTCTGCCCTCTCCCAAAACAGGGGGGGAGGGGGAGGGGAAAGACAGAGAAAGGGGTGAAATTAAAAAGAAATAAAAAAGGAAAAAGAAAGAAAGAAAGAAAGAAAGCAGCATTTCTCCAGTGCCTGACCCCCTTGGATCTCCTACAGCTTCGCTGTGCTCAGCGGTGCCCTGCTTCAGCTCCGCTGCTCCTGCGGGAGGAGAGGCATTTCCACCCTGCCCCTCTGGGTCTGCCTCTCCCCTCTGCGTGGCACACCAGCTCCTGCTAATCACATGGAACGCCTAGCACGGCCTTAAGCACCTGCAGAAATCATCTCAGCCCTGTGAAGCCTCTTCAAGTCACTTTGGACGGTCTGAAGTGGAGACCTTCTGGTGGCCTTGCGCGGCTTGGAGGGCTGAGCGGAAAGCTGGGGACGGAGCTTTGAGCAGGGCCTGTGGTGACAGGACAAGGGGGGCTGGCTTGAATTAAAGCAGGGAGGTTCACACTGGAGAAAAGGAAGAAACTTTTTATGCTGAGAGTGAGAAGAGAGAAGGAACTTTTTATGGTGAGACCCTGGCCCAGGATGCCCAGAGAGGTGGAGAGATGTCCCATGCCCCCCATTGGAGGTCAGGTTGTTTGGGGCTCTGAGCAACCTGATCTGGTTGGGGGTGTCCCTGCTGGCTGCGGGGGGGCTTGGAATAGAGGTCCAAGGTCCCTTCCCACCCAAAGCAGTCTGGGACTCTGGGAGTTCAAACTGGAACATAGAAGATTTCAGCTCAACATGAGGACAAACTTCTTTACAGTGAGGGTGAGAGAGCCCTGGAGCAGGCTGCCCAGAGGGGTTGTGGAGTCTCCTGCTCTGGAGAAGGAGACATTTAAAACCTTTTAAACCCACCTGGATGCATTCCTGTGGGGACTACCCTAAGTGATCCTGCTTTGGCAGGAGGGGTGGGCTGGATGAGCTCCTCAGGTCCCTTCCAACCCCTAATGCACTGTGGTACTATGGTACTGTGACACTGTGAACTGGTTGTTTTCTGCCACAGCTCCCCATCAGCTCCTTGCTTCTCCCCAAGCTCAGTGCAAGGGCTCAGGCAGGGTCTGCTGGGCTGACTGCAGATGCCTGTGGTGTGGGATGTGCTGGCCTTGAAGAGGCAGCTCTCCTCAGCCCTCCAGCCGTGGGCTCCTGGGGTAGCTGCTTCCATGTGTCCCAAAAGGAAGTGGAGAAGCCACCCAGCAGCCAGGTGGATGAAGAGAGCAGGAACTGAGAGGGTGCTCAGAGCTGGCAGGGATCCTTGCTGCTAGGGCTGAAGCTGCTCCCTGGCAGAAGGCAGAGCTGCTGCTCTCTGCTGTGTGAGGAACACCTGGGGAGGCCCAAGCCTGTGCTGGGAGGAGCTGTGTGTGGCTGGCAGCACTGAGGAGCTGTGCAGGCAGCATGGAAGAGACAGACATGTGGCACCACCTTGGTGACCCCAGCAGTTCCCCAGGGGCTGGGTGTCTGGGTGCCCCTGAGGTGGGCAGAACTGGGCCCTGGCACCTGGGGCACCCTGTGCCTCCCTTGCCTGCAGGACAGGCACAGGCACACTCCAGCTTGCACCCAGACTTGTTCATTCCCAGCCCTGCACTGTCCCAGCAGCTGGTCCCAGTGACCCTCACAGACACCTGCAATGGTGAGCTGTTCTGGGGGAGCCTGGGGGTGCCTTGAGCTGTTAACCCAAGGCTGCTGCACAGCTGTGAAGTTCTGACACCCCAGAGGTGTCAGACCGTGGTCCCCAGTGCTGTGTGACAGGGGCATGTGGGGCTGCATGGCTCTGCTGTTGCAGCCAAGAGCTGGGGGAAGGAGTGTGTGGAAAGAGAACTGCATTGTACTCTACATCCCAGCTGGGCCAGACCCCCCCAGCTCTCCAGTGCAGGCAGCCTGCTGCATGCCCAGAACCTGGGGGAGGGATTTGAGCAGCTGCACCCAACCCCTGTCACAGCATCACAGAGTTGCTTGGGTTGGAAAAGCTCTCTGGGATCATCCAGACCAAGCATGAACCCAGCACCACCGTGTCCCAAGTGCCATGGCCACACATTTCCTGAACAGCTCCAGGGCTGGGGACTCCACCACCTCCCTGGGCAGCCTCTGCCAGTGCCTGAGAACCCTTTCTGGGAAGAAACTTCTCCTAATCTCCAACCTCAACCTCCCCTGACACAACTCAAAGCCATTTCTTTTTGTCCTGTCACTTGTTGCAGGTGAGAGGAGCCCAACCCCCAGCTCACTGCAGCCTCCTCTCAGGGAGCTGTAGAGAGCAATGAGCTCTCCCCTCAGCCTCCTCTTCTCCAGGCTGAACACCCCCAGCTCCCTCAGCTGCTTCTCCCCAGCCCTGTTCTCCAGACCCTTCCCCAGCTTGATTGCCCACCTTTGGCCACACTCCAGCCCCTTCTTGGCCAGCCAGTGTGGCCTCCCCAGTGCCTAGGATGGACACGAGCCCTCCCCTAGCCCTGCTGGCTGCACCATTGCTGCTGCCTGGTGCAGCAGTGTGGGTTTGCAAGGGACACAGGGTGGTCAGTGTCCCCCCACCCCGGGACGTGTGGATGGGTGTCCTCCCCCCACCCAAGCTTTCCCAGCCCCCATGGGATGCCCTTTTCTCTCCCTGCCCCTCTCCCTGCCGTGTGGGCAGGGAATTTGCCCCCTTCCCAGCGCCGCTGGGTGGGTTTGCAGGTGCCAGGATTTCCCTGCTGCACACAAATGATCAGCCCCAGCTTTTCTTCCTGCTGCTATTTTAGAGAGGGAACAATAAAAAAAAAACAACCAGCAACCACCAACCCCACACCCAACCCAAAATCTCATTAAAGCTCCTTGATTAGAGACCAGGAGCTGTCAGCTCTGCCTGGACAAATGGTGCGAGGCTACTCAGCCGAACTCATCCGCACGGCAGCCACCTGCAGGAGAGGCCTTCAAAGACCTGAAGGTTATTCCCCAGCACGGCAGAAAGGAGGTGAAGGTTAAAGAGGGAAGGGGGGAAATAAAAAAAAAACCCCAACAGAAGAAAAGGTGATTAAAAGCATCTGGAAACCCAAATGTGACAGAGCCTCGCAGTAACCTCCGAGCTGCTTTGATTTATGACAGGCCAGTCCCACCCATAACAAGATTATAGCTCCTCCACATCAGCCATTGTGATAAATACCAATTACCTGCTCCAGCACTGCCACTCACATTTGCCTAAGTAAGGAGCAGGCTTCATACATCTCTGTTGATTACATATCAATGATGCTGTGGAAGCCTTTTGCAACGTGGAGATCTGCTTAAGATATGCCACCCTGATTTAGACAGCCATTTGCATACAATTTACCCATAAAGCTCTCCTTTCAAAAGTATAATTACTTTTTTTCCCCCCCTCCCCCCCACCTCTCCCCCTCCCCTTTCTTCCTTTCTTTAATATCCTTCCTTCTGATTTGAATGTGAGTGAGGCCATCTCATGAATTACAGCACTAATGAAGACAAACCTGCTGCTGGGAGCTCTGCTCAAGAAACTCTCCCCCCACCCCAGCCACCACACTGGTTGTGCTTAATCTTCACACAGAGGCTCCCATTAATGCCAGCACCTTTCTTCTTCCCATTATTGTTATCATCATCATCATCATCATCGAATCATAGAGTTGTCAGGGTTGGAAGGGAGCTCAAGGCTCAGCCAGTGCCAACCCCCCTGCCATGGCCAGGGACACCTCACACTACAGCAGGTTGATCTTCACACAGAGGCTCCCATTAATGCCAGCACCTTTCTTCTTCCCATTATTGTTATCATCATCATCATCATCATAGAATCACAAAGTTGTCAGGGTTGGAAGGGAGCTCAAGCCTCAGCCAGTGCCAACCCCCCTGCCATGGCCAGGGACACCTCACACTACAGCAGGTTGATCTTCACACAGAGGCTCCCATTAATGCCAGCACCTTTCTTCTTCCCATTATTGTTATCATCATCATCATCATAGAATCATAGAGTTGTCAGGGTTGGAAGGGAGCTCAAGGCTCAGCCAGTGCCAACCCCCCTGCCATGGCCAGGGACACCTCACACTACAGCAGGTTGCTCACAGCCACCTCCAGCCTGGCTGCAAACACCTCCAGGGATGAGGCTTCCACCACCTCCCTGGGCAGCCTGTGCCAGGCTCTCACCAGCCTCATGGGGGAGAACTTCTTCCTAACATCCAATCTGAATCTACCCACTTCTAGTTTTGCTGATCCCCAGCAGTGTGGGCAGCAGGGGCAGGGAGGGGATTCTGCCCCTCTGCTGGGCTCTGCTGAGACCCTCCCTGCAGTGCTGGGGCAGCTCTGGAGCACCTGTTGGAGCAGGACCAGAGGAGGCCACAGCAATTCTGGCAGGGCTGGAAGCTCTCTGCTGTGAGGCCAGGCTGAGAGAGTTGGGGTTGCTCAGTCTGGAGAAAAGAAGGCTCCAGGGAGACCTTCTGGTGGCTTTCAGGGCTTAAAGGGGCTGAGAAGAAAGCTGGGGACAGTTTTGAGCAGGGCCTGTGGTGACAGGACAAAGGGTGATGGTTTGAACTCGAAGAGGGAGACTCAGACTGGAGAGAAGGGAGAAATGTTTGACTGAGGTTACCTGAGAGGTGGGAGATGCCCCATCCCTGGAGACATTCCAGGTCAGGTTGTTTTGGCTCTGAGCAACCTGCTCTAGCTGCAGCTGTCCCTGCTGGCTGCAGGGGGGTTGGACTGGGTGAGCTTTAAAGGTCCCTTCCCACCCAGAGCCCTCTGTGACTCTGTGACTTGGAGATCTTGGGGATTTCTGCTGCTCTCAAGAATCAGCACCCAGTGAGCTCTGGGCAAAGGGCTTGCTGGGAGCAGTGAGGGGTCCTGGTGATGGGAAGGGAGAGCTGCCAGGCCCAGGGAGGGATCCCCATCACTGGGACTGGTGCCCTGCTCTGGGGACATGCACTGGGATTTCTTTTCTAGAAGCAAACCCCCACTCCCTTTGCTGGTCATGGAGATGGTGAGCAAACCAACTGGGGGAAGGGGCATGAGGCAGCCTGGGGAGAGCAGGGTTTGTGCCTGGGGCTTGCAGCTGAGACCTTTGACATCCCACTCCTGGGTCTGACTTGTCCTCTGATGCCTTGGGCTGGTCATTTACCCCCTCAGCATCAGCGCCCTCCTTGCTGACCTCACTGCAGGGCTGAGCACTCAGGGCTTGGTGTCACTTGGAGAAGGGACACTCACCTCTGCAGGGCAGCAAGGGAGGAGGTTTGGGGGCGCAGGCTGCTGGGCCCTGGTAGCTCAGTGTCCCATCTCCCATTGATGTGCCTCATCCTGTGGCCACACACACAGAAGCACACCTGGAGCACACAATGCTGGGAGCAGCCTCCAGCACCCCACAGCTGCAGCATCCTGCTGGCATGGCCACTCCACCTGAGAGGAGCTCCAAGGGGGGAGCAAATCCCAGGAGCAGGGGGCTCTGGCTGGCAGGCAGAGCAAGTGGAGCCCTGCTGTGCTCTCCCATGGGGTGGTGCAGGCAGTTTCTTCCTTCCCTGCCTGAAGAGCTCAGGGCATGGCTCCAACCAGCCCTGCTAATACCCTCTCCTCGCCCTGCCAAATGTTAATGCTCCATAGGCTTAAAGAGCCTCAGCCTGTGCCTGGGAGATGCTTCAAATCAAAAGGCTCTTTCCCAGCTGAGTGATTTGCCAGGCAGCTGCCAGCAGCTCCCTGCTTTTGGCTGAAGAGCACCTCCTGCTCCCCCCATGGTGACACATCCTCCCTGGGGAGCTGGGCACCCTGAAGGGCTGGGGGAGGCTGGGGCTGGAAGGCTCAGGGTGGAAGACAGTGACTTGTGGGCTTGATGTGAGGGAGGCCAGACACTCAGGCCAACTGCCTTTGCCTCCTGGCACAGCACCACACTGCACCCCTGAGCAGCCCTTCTGAGCCAGCCAAGCCCAGCTGGTGCTCCTCAAGGCCTGGAGGCTCAGGGAGAGTTCTTCACAGAGAGAGCTGTTGGCCATTGGGATGTGCTGCCCAGGGAGGTGGTGGAGTCACCATCCCTGGAGGGGTTCAAGAGGGGACTGGACGTGGCACTTGGTGCCATGGGTTAGTAGTCAGGAGGTGTTGGGTGACAGGTTGGACTTGATGATCCTTGAGGTCTTTTCCAACCTTACTGATTCTATGACTCTCCCTGGGCAATGTGTACAGGAGGCTTTCCAGCCCTGCTCCAGAGCCTAAGCACCTCTCCCTGGAGCCAGCCTGGCTCCCTCTCCCAGCCCCTTGTT
This sequence comes from Dryobates pubescens, assembly GCF_014839835.1. Classification (NCBI taxonomy): domain Eukaryota; kingdom Metazoa; phylum Chordata; class Aves; order Piciformes; family Picidae; genus Dryobates; species Dryobates pubescens. The sequence goes on along the minus strand of NC_071631.1, from coordinate 7,637,258 downwards.
GGATTGGCCTCACTCAGGGTGACCCCCACTCGGTAGCCCAGGCCCTGCTGGGACAGTGTGGCAGCTTTAGGCTGTGCCTAGGAAGAATTCCACAGGTCTTGCACAGAAAATGATGGAATGTCAATAAATCACCACTGGGTGCAGCAGGAAAATCGTGATAAGGTGTAAATAATCCCTGTGGTCTGCCTGCTGCCATCAAGTTAGTTGTGCAAACTGACTCACCCTCTCTTTTTGGCCTCCTTCTCTCTGGCAGGTACCAGCTGGCTCTTGCTGAGCTGCTGCTGACCTTGGCTGTGCTGCTTTGGTGTGGCTAAGTACCAACAAGAGACTCTCTGCTCTCCTTTCTTCTCTCTCCTGTGTACAGGGGGGAAGGGAGCAGGGAGGGGGCAGCTGTTGGTAGCCCCCTGGTTTTGCCCAAGGGGGTTCCTGTGCTGTGTATAAGCTGTGAATATATGTAAAGCCTGTCTGGTTTGTACATGGTCATTGCACTCCATGGCTCTGCATTGGAAATGCAGCTTCATTTGCTTCCCCTGAGTTGCTCTGGGGGGGCTTCAACCCACCACAAACAGTGTCCACACACATGTGAAGTCTGCTGATGTCTTCTGATCCTCCCTCCCTCCCTCTCTTCCTTCCTTCCTTCCTTCCTTCCTTCCTTCCTTCCTTCCTTCCTTCCTTCCTTCCTTCCTTCCTTCCTTCCTTCCTTCCTCCATCCCTCCCTCCCTTCCATCCTCCATCCCTCCCTCCCTTCCATCCTCCATCCCTCCCTCCCTTCCATCCTCCTTCCCTTCCTTTCTTCCTTCCTCCTTCCCTTCCATCCTCCCTTCCTCCCTCCCACCATTGCTGTCTCCTGGGAAGTTTGTCACCAGCTGACACCCCCAAGGCCTTCCTCTCCAGTCTGCTCTCCCAGCCTGGATCTGTCCTTGGGATTTCCCTTCCCCAGCTGCCCTTAGCCTTGTTGACCTTCATGAGGTTGGCTTGGGCCCAGCTCTGCAGCCTGCCCAGGTGCCTCTGGATGGATCCTTCCCTCCAGCCTGTCAAACATCCACACAGCTTGGTGTCATCCCCAGACCTGCTGAGGCTGCCTCATCAGCAGTGCCCAGGTCACTGACTGAGCTGTCAGCTCCAAGCCCTGCCCTGCCCCCACTGCTGGGTCTGGCCCCAGGCTGCAGGCTCAGCTCCGCTCTGAGCTCCAGCACTTTGCCTCCAAGGCTATCAAACCCTCTTTGGTTGGACAGAGCCCAGCCAGGGAAGCCATCCAGCTCCTCATTATTCACCACCCTGCCAATCCTTATGTCATCTGCACATTTTGTCTGGAGAGACTGGGGGGTTTGCTGCCAAGTCACTGATGGGATGGTGAGGAGCATCTGGCCAAAGGCTGCTGCCCCCTCGGCACTGAGGGGGTGCCTGGGATGGTGCCTGGCTGGCAGCAGGAGCTCCTCACTGACCTTTAGGCTGTCTCTTAGCTCCATACCTGCAGAGGGATCTGAATACCAAGCTCACCCTGGTGACACTGAGCTTCCTATGCACCTCGGTTCCTGGCAAGGTCCAACTGGGACACATTGGGAAGCGCCTCCACAAAAGCAGCTTAAGAGCCATCAGAACCTATCTTTTCTTGGCTCTGGGACAATGGGGTTGCAGATGAGGACATGCCATGACCTGACTCTCCTTCCACTCCTGCTTGTGTGCACTGGAGGGGCTAGACTGATGCAGCAGCATCTTGGGTGGCAGGGGCTGCAGGATCACGTCACAGAGTCACTGAGGGTGCTGCTGCTGCAGCCAAAGTGGCCAGCAAGGGCAGCTGGGCAGAGGGGATCTCAGCAGCTGGCAGAGAAGGAGCTCTGAGCCTCCCAAATGGACAGGCCAAGAGGTTCAGGGTCATCTGTGCCCCTCACAGAAGGTGCAGCCTGGGAAAGGTGAAGACTCTGCAGGCACTGGCACAGGCTGCCCAGGGAGGTGGTGGAGTCCCCACCCCTGGAGGTGTCCATGGAGCCTGTGGCCATGGCCCCTGGGGACAGGGTTAGTGGCCATGGTGGGGTTGGGTCAGCAGTTGGATTTGATGACCTTGGAGGCCTTTCCCAACCCAAACACTTCTGTGATTCCACTCAGTGCCTGCCAGCCCCTGGCTGGAGCATGGTCACAAGTGGCTGGAAGTGCAGCAGGCTGGGCTGGGGCACTGCTGCTGCCATCATTTCTGTGCAGCCCCAAGCTGACATCCATCCTCCACCACATCCTTTAGTCACTTCTGCCACCCTTCTCCTGTGTCCTTGGGATCATTGCTGTCAGCCTTGGCAGGAGCTGTGCCCAAGGTGCAGGCATCTGCTGGGAACCTGACTGCAGCCTCTGTGGAATGCTGGCCACAGGTTGGGAGCTTTCTCCTTCTCATGGCCTGGCAGCCTTCAGTGCTTCCCCTTCTGAAGCCCCATGCCCCCTGTTACATCCCCCACTCACAGGTGTGTGACAAGCCCCCCAGCTCAGGGGGCTGCTGCAGGGACAGGGGGCAGCTGGTTGCTCTCCCTCCCCTCCTCTGCTGCTGGCATCGTTTCTGTGGGGACGCGGTGGTGTTGGGTTGATGTGGGACTGGCTGATCCTGGAGAGCTTTTCCAACCCAAACAGTTCTGTGATTCTGTGTTTTATGGAGGGCAGAGGCATGGGCACATGCCAGTGGTCCAGCAGCCCCCATGGCTGCTGCTGAGCAGGACAGCCCCAGCCTGGGATGCCCATGGCACAGGGGGAGGGCAGGCTGAGCCCCGCAGGCTGAGCCGCGCAGCCGTCCGGGGGGGAGCAGCTCGGTGAGGCTTGGTTGGGAATCAGGCAGGCAGCTGCCAAGGCACTATGGATTTTGGAGCAGTAACTCTCTGTCTGGAGAGTGAAATGGGGCCAGCTAATGAGGCTCATGAGATCTGTTAATACTTAACCTCATGCAGGAGCTACCAGCCCTGCTGATAAATCAGACACCAGCCCAGCACCGTGCTCCAGTGGCCACCCAGCCTGCAGCAAACCTCAGCATCTGGCGGGGGGGGGATTCTTCCCTCTCTCCATCACAGGGGCTCAGCTTCCCCTCCACTCTCCCTGCCCAGGTGAAGGCCATGCTGCCCAGCCCCCTGTCACTGGCACAAAATGCTTCAGAGCCGGCTGGAGGGTGACCAGAATCACCGCCTGGGAGGGCTCAGCCCTGCAAAGGTCACAAGCCTGTGGAAGTGCAGCCTGATGGGCTGAGGGTGGGGAGGTGCAACTTGACATTCAGCTTCTTAAAGGCTCTCTAGGAAAGTGGACCTGAGGTTAATCAGCACTGATTAGCCCCTGTCCCTCCACAGCCAGGGCTTGATTTCCAGCACTCGCTCTGCCTCTCCAGCTGCTCGCAGACGTCCGAGCCCCTGCTTGGCACCGGGGCTCATTTCCGATGCAGAAATCATCACCAGACACCAGCGGCAGAGCCCTCCCGGCGGGACCACGTTGCAAGGAGGTGGATAAAGAGGTGTCCCCTACCATCAGCAGTACCAAGAGTGCTGCTCCCTGGCAGGGGAGAGACATTTCAGCTGCCGTGTCAGGCCCCAGCCCAAACTTTTCTTGTGTCCCTGTAGGAGCGGAAAACAAACTGAGCTTGTTCAAGCAACTTGGTGAAGCTTCAGGGGGAAAGCAAGACAATTGCCTGCCACCCTCGGGGGATGCACTCCACAGAATCACAGGATCATGGGATTGTTTGGGTTGGAAGAGAGCTCAAAGAGCATCAAGCCCCATCAGCTACCTAACACCCCCAAGGCCACCAAACCCTGGCCCCAAGTGCCATGGCCACAGGTTCCATGAACACCTCCAGACATGGGGACTCCACCACCCCCCTGGGCAGCCTGTGCCAGTCCCTGACCACTCTTGCAGCAAAGACATTTTTCCTCCTCTCCAACCTGCACCTCCCCTGGCACAATTTCAGGCCATTGCCTCTCCTTCTGTCACCTGAAACTGGGGAGCAGAGCCCAACCCCCACCTCACTGCTGCTTCCTTTCAGGGAGCTGTGGAGAGCAAAGAGGTCTCTCCTCAGCCTCCTCCAGGCTGAACAACCCCAGGTCCCTCCTCCACTCCTCACACAACTTGTTCTCCAGGCCAGTTCCAATCCCTGACCACTCCTGCAGCAATGAATGTTCCCCTCATCTCCATCCTGAACCTCCCCTGGTAGTGCTTGACTAAAGCCTTGGCATTTCTTTCTCTCAGGATCTTTTGTGCTTGCTGCCTGCTGAAGGTGGGGGACTTCCTGTAGGGAGCATTTGCTAAGCCATGATCAAGTCCTGGTTTGGGATCTTGTCATGGACAGGAGCAGGCAGGGTGAGCTTGCAGCACAGAAGGCCAAGGGCAGCCTGGGCTGCATCCAAGGCAGCATTGCCAGCAGAGCCAGAGAGGTGACTCTGATGCTTTGCTGTGGTGAGATCTCACCTGCAGTGCTGTGTGCAGGTCTGGAGCCCTCAACACAGCAAGGACCTGGAGCTGATGGAGGAGGTCCACTGGAGACCACAAGGATGCTCAGAGGGTTGGAGCAGCTCTGCTATGAGAACAGGTTGAGGGAGCTGGGGCTGGAGAGGAGAAGGCTCCAGGGAGACCTTAGAGCAGCCTTCCAGTACCTGAAGTGGGCTACAAGAAGGCTGCAGAGAGACTGTTCCCAAAGGCCTGCAGGGACAGGACAAGGGACAATGGTTTTAAGCTGGAGAAGAGCAGAATTAGATTGGATGTTAGGAATAACTTCTTTATTATGAGGGTGGTGGAACACTGCAACAGGCTGCCCAGAGAGGTGGTGGAGGCTCCCTCCCTTCCTGGTGGTATTCAAGGTGAGGCTGGACAGGGCTCTGTGCAACCTGATGCAGTGGAGGATGTCCCTGCTGAGTGCAGGGGCTGGACTGGGTGAGCTCTGGAGGTCCCTTCCAACCCAAACCATTCTATGAGCCTGTTCCTCCACTTGCTTATGGCATCCCCTTGGCCTCCACCTCCCCACCTGCAGTCTACCCACCCTTGGTCCAGGGTGCTGGAGGACCAGGGGAGGGCTTAGAGAAGAGCAAGAGGAATGAGCATTCTGTGATTCTAGGCACACCCCAAGTGCCTCTGCCTGCCACTCTTCTCTGTGGAGCTCTTCAGGCACTCTTTTCAAAGCCAGTGCTGAAGCAGCTCTCCACCAGCCACCAGTTTGCCTTCAGCCAGCATTTTTCCAGCACCAGTGCCTGCTGCATGCTGCCTAGCAGGTGCTCTGGATGGGGATTTGGATGAGAGCTTCCAAACAAGGAAAAACACAACTTGGCCTCTCCCCAGAACCAGAAGGGTAGTTCAAAATGAGTAGATTTGAGAGAAAACCCCCTTACTGCAGTACAGGGTGGCTTCTCAGCATGCTTTCCTCACCCCTTTCCAGTTTCTAGCATCATGTGCCTCAAAAACCTTGTAGGTTTGAGGCTGAGCCAGGTCTGCTTGGCTCAGAGGGTGCTGGGCCCAGGGGCTGTGGGAATGGAGCATCAAATGCCACAGGATGAAGAGTGAGGGCAGGAGATCTGCTCACTCTGCAGTCACCAAGGGCTGCTGGACCAGCTCTGGACTATCAGTAGAGCATCATCTAGGCTGGGAGTGGCTCCACAGCAGACTTAGAGGGCCTGGGGGTGTCAGTCGGTGCCAAACTCCCCAGGAGCCAGCAATGGGCACTGGCAGCCCAGCAGGCAGCTGTGTGCTGAGCTGCAGCCAGAGCAGGGAGAGCAGCAGCACAGGGAGGGGATTCTGCCCCTCTGCTCTGCTCTGCTCACACCCCACCTGCAGCACTGCCTCCAGCTCTGGGGCCCCCAGCACAAGAAGGACCTGGAGCTGCTGGAGAGGGTCCAGAGGAAGCCATGAAGATGATCAGAGGCTGAGAACCTCCCCTGTGGGGACAGGCTGGGAGAGTTGGGGCAGTTCAGCCTGGAGAAGAGAAGGCTCCAAGGAGACCTCAGAGCAGCCTTCCAGGACCTGAAGGGCTCCAGGAGAGCTGGGAAGGGACTTTGGACAAGGGCTGGGAGTGCCAGGATAAGGGACAAGGGCTTTGAGCTGGTAGAGGAGAGATTGAGAGCGGAAATAAGGAAGAAATTGTTGCGAGTGAAGGTGGGGAGACACTGGCACAGGTTGCCCAGGGAGGCTGTGGATGCCTCCTCCCTGGAGGTGTTGAAGGCCAGGCTGGATGAGGCCCTGAGCAAGCTGGGCTGGTGGGAGGTGTCCCTGCTCATGGCAGGGGGTTGGCACTGGATGATCTCTGGGGTCCCTTCCATCCCAAAGCACTCTATCAATCCCCACAGGATGGCCTCTGCTTCTCACCAGGTCACTGCCTTGAGCTTCCATCAGCTCCTTGGGAGAGCAGGCAGGAGCAGGATGGCCATGGGCAGGACCCTGTGACTGAGCTACCAGGGGTGGGTGATCCTTTGCTAACCCTCCAGGCAGAAGGTGGCCCAGGTTTCATCCCATAGGTGTCAGATGCTGCCTCTCCTCCTGGCACTGGCCTGGCCTCCTGTCCCGAGGTGTAGGCAGGCTCCAGGGCAGGGCAAGGGTCTGTGACCCAGGGCTGCCACAACATTTCCCTGGAGGATTTGTCCCTGTGACAAGTCAGAAAGTGAAATGAGAGGAAGGCAAGCAGGCAGCCAACCCACTTAGGTGCAGTTTGCCTCCATCAGGATCTATTTAGTTTGATTCAGCCTGACACTGCTCAGAGAGAAGAAGGAACTCTGGGAGCCTACAGCCAGCAGGAGCCCACACAGCATACTGGGGAGCTCCTCTCCCTTATTGTGTCTGACAGCAGGCAAGAGGAGCCAGGCTCTGTGGCTGTGGGTGCCAGGAGGCTTCCCAGGGACAGAGGCATCCTCCCCTGCCATGCTGGCTGGGCACACATCAGGGTCCTGCTGTCACCAACCTGCTGGTGCAGCTCTCCTGAGCCCCCTGAGCTCTGCACTGCTCTAGACCCAGCCCTGGGTCTCCAGCAGACATCCCCAGGTGGCTTTGAGCAAAGCCCTGCCCCAAGATGCTCCAGCTGTGAGCTGGGGAGGATGAGGCTAAGCTGAGGCACTGGAATCCACAGCTGGGTGCTGTGAGCAGAACATCTGCCTCCCTGCTTTGCAGGAAAGCCTCTTCCCAGCCCAAACTGAGAGGATTTCAGAGTCTGTGATGCAGAGGAGGGGAGGGAGAGGAACCAGCTGCCCCTGTCTCCTGCCTGAGAGGAGGCTGCAGTGAGCTGGGGGTTGGGCTCTGCTCCCTAGTCTCAGGTGATAGAAGGAGAGGCAGTGGCCTGAAATTGTGCCAGGGGAGGTGCAGGTTGGAGAGGAGGAAAAATGTCTTTGCTGCAAGAGTGGTCAGGGACTGGCACAGGCTGCCCAGGGGGGTGGTGGAGTCCCCATCCCTGGAGGTGTTCATGGAACCTGTGGCCATGGCATTTGGGGCCAGGGTGTGGTGGCCATGGTGGGGTTGGGCTGGTGGTTGGACTGGATGCTCTCAGAAGGCTTTTTCACCCTTAATCTTTATATGATTCTGTGAAACAGTTGCCCTGCCTCAAGTTCTGCACCAGGAGGCTGCTCGAACAGGTTGCCCAGGGAGATGTTTGAGGTCCCAGCCCTGGAGATATTCAAGGTGAAGCTCAGCAGGGCTCTGGGCAACCTGATCTAGTGGAGGATGTCCCTGCTGAGTGCAGGGGCTGGACTGGGTGAGCTTTGGAAGGTCCCTTCCAACCCAAACCATTCTGTGAGCCTGTTCCTCCACTTGCTTATGGCATCCCCTTGGCCTCCACCTCCTCACCTGCAGTCTACCCACCCTTGGTCCAGGGTGCTGGAGGACCAGGGGAGGGCTTAGAGAAGAGCAGGAGGAATGAGTGGAGGTGTTGAAGGCCTGGCTGCTTGGGACAGGCTGCTTGGCTCAGCCTCTTTAGCTGATCAAAGGAAGGTTAAGAGGCAACTTGCTGGTGGTCTATAAATACTTGGGGAGGGAGGAGATCTCTGATGATGGAAGGGTTTTTAATCTAGCAGATAAAATTTGTGATGAGATTCACTGGCTGGGAGCTGGAGCTGGAAAAGCCTCAGCTGGAAATGAGCTGCATCTTGTAAAGAGGGGAGGTAATTAGCCAGAGGAGCAATCTGCATGGAGAGGTGGGGGAGTCTCCCTCATTTGGGCTCTTGAAATCAAGGCTCTCGACAAGGATGCTTCCCCTCAGCCCCTGGGGGCAGCTGTGCCACTGCTGGGGCAGAAGAGCAGCGCCCTGCACTGCTGGGGCACTGCAGGGGGCACTGCAGGGGCCCTCAGTGCGCTGTGGTGACTCCCACAGCCCCAGCTGCCCTCAGGCTGGGTTCTCAGAGAAGGGTTTGGGTTGGAAGGGACCTCCCAAAGGGCAGCACCTTGGGACCACACCTTGAATCCTGGGTTCAGTTCTGGGCCCCTCACTCCCAGAAGGACACTGAGAGGCTGGAGCAGGTCCAGAGAAGGGCAACCAAGCTGGGGAAGGGTCTGAGGAGCAAGGCTGGGGAGGAGCAGCTGAGGGAGCTGGGGGTGTTCAGCCTGCAGAAGAGGAGGCTGCGGGGAGAGCTCATTGCTCTCTGCAGCTCCCTGAGAGGAGGCTGCAGGGAGCTGGGGGTTGGGCTCCTCTCACATGCAACAAGTGACAGACAGGAGGCAATGGCCTGAAACTGTGCCAGGGGAGGTGCAGGTTGGAGCTTAGTAAAACTGCTTTGCTGCAGGAGTGGTCAGGGACTGGCACAGGCTGCCCAGGGAGGTGGTGGGGTCCCCATGCCTGGAGGTGTTGATGGAACCTGTGGCCATGGCAGCTGGTGGCCATGGTGGGGTTGGGTTGGTGTTGGACTGGATGATCTCAGAGCTAAGACAGTTCTGTGCTCCAGCAGCCAGTCTGCAGGGGGACAGCAGACTCCTAGAGAACAGAAGGATTTTCTTACCTGCTCTGGTGAGGAACTGGACCTGGTGCATCCACTGAGCATCTCCCACTTGCCCAGCTGATGGATATGGGATGTGGAGCAGCCCAGGAGAACTCAAGGCACATGTGGAGAGGAGACCCAGAGCCAGGTGACTCTCCCAGCCCAACTTGTTCACCCTCTGCATAGAATGTGCCAGAGAGGAGAGGACAGGAGCTGTGCTCAGCCTTGATCCCCCTGCAGAAGGCTGTGTGCATCCACCCTGTCACCTACACCCCTCCCTGCAAGGCAGACCCATGGTCCCTCATGGGCACCTCATGGGCTCTCCACAGGGTCTCCAAGGGCACCCCATGGGTTCCCCAGAGCCCCTCCATGAGCCCTCCATGGGCACCCCACAGGCATCCCATGGGCTCTCTCTGGGCACCCCAAGAGCACCCTGTGAGCTCTCCACAGGCATCCCCTGGGCTCTCCATGGGCACCCTGAGGGCACCTTGTGAGCTCTCCACAGGCATCCCCTGGGCTCTCCATGGGCACCCTGAGGGCACCTTGTGAGCTCTCCACAGGCATCCCCTGGGCTCTCCATGGGCACCCTGAGGGCACCTTGTGAGCTCTCCACAGGCATCCCCTGGGCTCTCCATGGGCACCCTGAGGGCACCCTGTGAGCTCTCCACAGGCATCCCCTGGGCTCTCCCCACTGCAGCACCCTGGCTCCTGGCCTTGCTGCCTGCTGCTGGGGGTGGCTGCTCCAGGGAGCCTGGCAGCCATGCTCCTTCCCTGCTGCTCTTTCTTCCCTGCTCCTATTTCAGTTTCTTTAAGATATCTCCCTCTCCCTTTGGTTTCTTTCCTGATTTCTTTCCCTTTTTTTGTGTGTGTGTCTTGCTGCCCTAATTTTCTTTATTTTTTTTTTTCACCTATAATTTTCTCCATTGACTTTAATTAAGCTCTCCCCAGGCTCACTCTGTAGGCAGGCTTCCCCGGCTCTAATTAGACTCTCATCATAAGTAATCTACATGGAAAGCAAACATGTGTGTGTGTGTGTGTGTGAGAGAGAGAGAGAGAGAGGAGAGCTGGGGAGATTTATGGAGAGCATGCAGGGAGCAGATGGGTGCATAAAACACTACCAATAACTCTGGTACAGATGCAGAAAAGGCAGAGCTCTGGGAGGGGGCACACACACACTCACACACACTGGAGCCTTCCCCACACCCTCTCATAAGTCAAATCTCTGCCTCTCTTCTCTCCCCAGGTAGCCACCACGTTTCCCCCCCCCCCCCCTCCCCCCCCCAATAAAATCAATAGTGCAGATCAGAGTAAATCATCCTGGGCTGGCAGAGCAGGAGGTGGTGGGAGCAGCCAGTCCCAGCTGAGGCTTAAGGAGATGTCTCCCTCTGAGCTCTTCCTAACCATCTACTTAAGACCCAGGCTGTGTGGCGAGGTGGGGAGCAGAGGGAGGCTGCCTGGGAGCTTCTGTGCTGGGGCATGGAGAATGGATCAGCAAGAGGGGAAGGGGGAGCCCAGGCTGCCCTGTACACCCCCCCCACCCCCACAGCTCAGTCTGGAGAGGAGGAGGCTGAGGGGAGGCCTCATTGATCCCTGCTGAGCGCTGCCCTGGGCAAACAGTGGCCTGAAGGGCAGGTCCTGAGCACCTTCAAATGGCAGTTCTGGAGCACTTGGTTCTAGAGAACAGGGCTGGGGGGGAGCAGCTGAGGGAGCTGGGGGTGTGCAGGCTGGGGAAGAGGAGGCTGAGGGAGAGCTCATTGCTCTCTACAGCTCCCTGAAAGGAGGCTGCAGTGAGCTGGGGGTTAGGCTCTGCTCCCCAGTTTCAGGTGACAGAAGAGAGGAAATGGCCTGAAATTGTGCCAGGGAAGGCTTAGGTTGGAGAGGAGGAAACATTTCCCTGCTGCAAGAGTGGCCAGGGATTGGCAGAGGCTGCCCAGGGAGGTGGTGGAGTCCCCAGCCCTGGGGGGTGCTGCTGGAACCTGTGGCCATGGCACCTGGGGTCTAGTGGCCTTGGTGGGGTTGGGTTGGTGGCTGGGCTGGATGATCTTTTCCAACCCAAACAATTCCATGGGCCTCTGGGAGAGAGGGAGATGGATGAGTGTGAGGAGCCTGCATGTGGCAACCTGTCTGCACAGCAAGGATCTCGTGGGGCTTGGACATGCTGCCAGGTTTGCTTTGCCCCCGGCCATTTCTGTCAGCAGTCCCAGCCCTTGTGTAGGTACAGGAGGTGCATGGTGTGAACGTGGGCTGGGACCCTGCCCACCAGCCCTGCAGTGCGTCCCTCTCCCTCACTAGGACAGAAGGCTGATGGAGGGACCCAGGAGAGGCTTTTCTGCTGCACCATGGGCACAGAGCCCTCTCTTGGGTGGTCTCTGCTCCTCACTGGCGTGAGACACTCTCGCTGCATGCGGAGCAGGGGGGCCCAGCACCAGCCCGTGGGTTGGATGAGCTCTGTTGGGTTGGATGAGCACTCTCAGGTTGCCTGTGTCCCACCTAGCACTGGAGCAGAGGTGGGGCTCAGCCTGCCTCTGTGCCATGCTCTACGTGACAGTGGCCTGGATTGCTGAGGGCAGTGACACCCTGGACCTGACAGGGGGAATGGCTCTTGAGGAGTCGTGCTTAATGGGACAGGGAGGAAGAAAGTGCTGCTGGCCATGGGGCAGGGCCTGTGATTCATGCAGTTAGAAGACAGAAGAAAGCATTGGGGCCATCTAGGTCTGGTGGTTTCAGCTCTTCCTGCTGTGAGCCAGCACTGGGCACGTCCTTGGCCAGGTAATTGAAGCCCTGCTGGCAGGCTGGGGCATTTCTTTACTGCCTTTGAGGGCTTTCTGACCAGCCCTGTGGTGTTTAATAACACAGGCTGGAAACCACAAGATCTGGTCCCCACCACCTCCTACACTGATTTACAGCTCAAGCCCAGAGCTTGTAGCTGAAACCTCTGGATGGAGAGCTTATAGATGAGGATCTGTGGCAGCTGGGAGCATCCTGCTCATTGTCTTTGCAGAGCTAGCAAGAGCTGGAGCCTTCCCCTTCTGCTGGGACAGGCAGCACAGGGAGGGGATTCTGCCCCTCTGCTCTGCTCTGCTCAGACCTAACCTGCAGCACTGCCTCCAGCTCTGGGGCCCCAGCACAAGAAGGACCTGGAGCTGCTGGAGAGAGTCCAGAGGAAGCCATGAAGATGATCAGAGGCTGAGAACCTCCCCTGTGGGGACAGGCTGGGAGAGTTGGGGCTGTTCTTTCTGGAGAAGAGAAGGCTCCAGGGAGACCTCAGAGCAGCCTTCCAGTACCTGAAGGGCTCCAGGAGAGCTGGGGAGGGACTTTTGATAAGGGCTGGGAGAGACAGGATGAGGAACAATGGCTTTGAGCTGGGAGAGGGGAGATTGAGAGTGAAGATGAGGAAGGAATTGTTGAGAGTGAGGGTGGGGAGACACTGGCACAGGTTGCCCAGGGAGGCTGTGGATGTCTCCTCCCTGGAGGTGTTGAAGACCAGGCTGGATGAGGCCTTGAGCAAGCTGGGCTGGTGGGAGGTGTCCCTGCCCGTGGGAGGGGGTTGGCACTGGATGAGCTCTGAGGTCCCTTCCAACCCATTCCATGGCCCTATGACATCTGCCTGCTTTCCAGCTGGGATGGTTCTAGCTGGCTGCAGACCCTAGAGCCCTGCCAGACTCAATCCCCTTCCAGCCTGCAGTGTGTTTGTCCTTCCCCTTGAGCTGTGCTTCCCAAGGTTTCTCCAGCCCTTGTGCCATGTCTGTGGCTCTTCTCTCAGCATCTGCAGGCTTTCCAAAACCTCTAGAGGATGCAGACACCAAAACCACAGCCAGCATTCCAAGACCTGTCTCAGCAGCACTGTTTTGTGTGGTGTATAATTAGGCTGTGATGCTCATGGCCAGCCTACAGCACCAAGAGCAGGGATGGAAACATCTGGCAAGGCAGGCTGGGCAAATTCCTGGACCACAGGGCCACCAAGGACTGCCACAGGTCCTGCTGGACCAACCCAGATGCTATGTGCAGCCCTGGGAGTGCCTGAATCACTGACCAGGGAAAATCCTGTGGGAAAGGAAGGCTCAGTGCTGGCCTGGCACCCCTGAAGGTCTGCTGGTGACCTGCTTGGAGGTGGCCTAGGGGGTAGATGGAGCTTGGATTGCACACAGTTCAGCTGCTCAAATGTGCATTAGAGTGCATCAGGTTAGAAGGGACCTTGAAAGGCACCTTGTCCACCCCCCTGCAGGCAGCAGGGACACCTCCAGCTAGAGCAGGTTGCTCAGAGACCTTGAATGTCTCCAGGGATGGGCATCCACCACATCCCTGGATGCTCCTGTGTGGGGAAAGAGACTTCAGATGCTCAGACAGCAGCTCCTCCTGTTGTCTCGAGGGCCTGGGGCTACCAAGTGCAGGATCCAGGCCCTGTTTGAGGGTATCTGGTGGAGGAATGATGGTAACTGGAGGAGACAGACTTCCTCAAAGGCAGGTCAGCCTCTCAGACACCAGCCTCAGGAGCTCACCGCAGCTGCCTCTCTCCAGCAACTGCTGAACCTTGCCTGTGCTCTGATGCCCACCAGGGGCAGGCAGAGTCTGAGCTCTGGAGCTGCCCACTGTGGTGTACCTCAGTTTCTCTGGTCACAATCGACACTGGAGGGCTGCAGAAAGCCTCCCCCCAGCCCTTTTCAGACCCTTGACATGGGAAACCAAGCTGCTTACTGCCACTGCTGTTATTCTTAGGGTGATTGGAAAATGCTTGTCCCCATGTAGCTGTTGGCTGCCATTCTGCTTAGATACAAAGAGGTTGAAGAGCACTTCATGGCCCTTGCATGTTGCAGAGCTGCTCACTGAGCTCATCTGCCTCTCCTCCCTTATTGGGAGCAATCTGACCATCTCCATGGAGCAGTGTCCTTTGCCACTGCTGGGAGCTGTTTGATTGCAAGATACTTCTAAACCCTCTCCACCCTGCCAGCCCAGGAGCTTCTCCCAAGTACTTCTGCCACTTGTGACTTGAGAGCTGTGGCTCCCTGGCCAAGGGAGCAGCTGTGGAGAGGTGCCACAGGCTGGAGAGCTTGGGGAGAGGCATGGGAGCACGGGATGAGTGCCAGAAGGGTGTGGGAAAGGTCAGAGCTGTGACCACGCTGCTGAACCCCTCCTGGAGGGCACGCTGGAGCCAGCTGGGGTGGGGGTGTGCGAGAACCAAAGCTGGCTCTGGTGGCATTGGCAGCCCCAGCAGAGAGCAGGGCTGAGGACTGGCAGTTTGGGGGCACTGGGGGCTCTGCTGGTGTGGTCACCCTCCCTGCTGCTGCCGAGGCTGTCTCAGAGCAGCAGGGAGCTGCAGGGCTGGGGGTCACCACCGCTGCTCAGAGGCGAAGCACCACAGCCCCTGGCAGCCCCCTCCTCCCCTGGGGGCACCCACAGGCTGGAGGGAGGTTGGAGAGCAGGGAAAGCATCATCCCTCTGCAGCACCCCCTCCCCAGCCTCACTCTCCCTACTCTCAATCTCCCCTCTCCCAGCTCAAAGCCGTTGTCCCTCATCCTGGCACTCTCAGCCCTTGTCCCAAGTCCCTCCCCAGCTCTCCTGGAGCCCTTCAGGTACTGGAAGGCTGCTCTAAGGTCTCCCTGGAACCTTCTCTTCTGCAGTCTGAACAGCCACAACTCTCCCAGCCTGTCCCCATGGTTCTCCAGCCTCTTGGCCTCCTCTGGACCCTCTCCAGCAGCTCCATGTCCTTCCTGTGCTGGAGGCACCAGAACTGGACTCAGAACTCCAGGTGGGTACAACCACAGTCTCAGAAAGTCCAGAAGCTGCTGCTAGGGGAGCACAACACAAAAGGTTCCTGTCTACAGAGCCCAGTTCTTCCCCCAGGCCTCCATCCATGGCTGTAACTTTGCTCCAGGTCCTTCTGCTGGGGTCCCAGAAGTGGAGGCAGTGCTGCAGGTGAGGTCTCAGCAGAGCAGAGCAGAGCAGAGGGGCAGAGTCCCCTCCCTGCGCTGCTGCTCACAGAGTGCTTCCTTGTGCCATTGCCGCGGAACAAACAGCCCAACGGGAATGTCCTCATCGCACCTGGAACTAACCACTTCTCTTCAGCCTCGCCTAAACGAAGAGCCCTGGGGCTCTGCTGACCCTGTGGTGACTTTTGGCAGGAGCCAAACGGCCGACGCCGCCCCTCGACCCCTCCGGGAGGAGCACAGCTCCCACCCGCAGCATCCCTTGGCTCTCAGCCTTTGCCATCTCCCTCCTCCAGCGCACGACAGCCCTTAACCTGCCCCCCAGGCAGCTGGAGAAGGACGCAGGGCGGAGGAGGCGACCCCGAAGCCCTCTCGCGGCGCCTGCGGCCGCATCCCTGCGCGGGGTCCCCGCAGCCCCGGGGCTGCAGGCGGCGCCGCACGGCTCCCGGTGGGGCTCCGCCTGGGTGTTTGTTTCAGCTACTTAAATACATCTCAGGGTTCAGATCGCAGCTTCTCAGCAGCAGTTAAACCCAAGTAACACATTCATATTTTGTAAACTGTTTCTCACAGCTTGTTTATTTAGGGTTATAACTCGATTTGGGCTCCTTATGGAAGTGTGACTCATTGTTTAATGTGGCAGCTCATTAGCAATCCTTGTTTTTGCCTTATATTTTCTGTGCTGCCACTAATTGCTGAGCCCACTGTGAGCTTCAGCTTCCAGTGACACCGTGGAATGGAGAGGGGGAAAAAAAACAACACCCCACAAGCCAACCTGCAAGGAACTAGATCAGTTACCAGATAAAAGGCAGCAGCAATAAACAAACTCCTGAACCTGCAGAGGAAGCTTCTCAGCTGCTGTGATTTGGGGGGTTTTGACTCCAAGGAGAGGTTTCCCCCGCTTGGGAAATTGATGCCACCGGCTCCTGGGCTCCTGTGACAGGAGGCTTTGAGCCAGAGGAGGCTGAGGGACACCGCAGGGGAAGAAAACGCAGCAGGGCTGCTGCTCCACAGCAGCGCCAGAGGGCTGGACCCCTGCGGCACAGCATCCGCCAGCCTGCCCTGCCTGAGGAGCTGCTGGGGCTCAGCGCCTCGGGAAGGGAGAGATCCGCAGGCTGGAGGCTGAAGATTCTCTTCGAGCAGTTGATTCCTCTGCTGCGCAGTCCCGGAGGGCTGGCACAGAGCTGGGTACCCCCTGCCGTTGGCAAGCAGGCAGAGGGGGGCAGGGAATGGCCAACAGCAAGGACTGGTGCTGGGAACTAACTCTCCTGACCAAAGCATCCCCTCCAAAGAGGCTGCAGGAAAGCTGGGAGCAGCTTCAGGGGGGTGGATTCTCCTGGGCTGCATTTCAGGCTCAGCACCTCCTCCTCCTCTCCCCTGCACACTCAGCACCTCCTCCTCCCCTGTCCTGAACACACAGGCTCAGCACCTCCTCCTCCCCTGTCCTGCACACACAGGCTCAGAACATCCTCCTCCTCCTCCAGCACATCCTCCTCCTCCTCCTCCTCCATCCCCATCCCTCCTTGCCAAAGCAGTGTGTAGAAGTGTGCAGGCCACAGGAGGGAAGGTTTCTGCTCTGAGCACTCCAGGCTGTGGGGACACAGGAGCCCATTTTTGTCAGTCAGATTTCAGAGGCTCCCTGGAGCAAGCCACTGTCCATGGCCACACTGGCTCAGGTAAAACAAATGTTCTGGGCATGTGAAAGTCAACCTTGCTCTCGAGCACAGCCCTGTGAGGAGAGGCTGAGGCAGCTGGGGCTGTTTAGCCTGGAGAAGAGGCTCAGGGGAGACCTTCTTGCTCTCCACAGCTACCTGAAGGGAGGTTGTAGCCAGGTGGGGGTTGGTCTCTTCTCCCAGGCAGCCAGCACTAGAACAAGAGGACACAGTCTCAAGCAGTGCTAAGGGAGGTTCAGGCTGGATGTTTGGAAGAAATTCTTCCCAGAAAGAGAGACTGGCCATGGGAATGTGCTGCCCAGGGAGGTGGTGGAGTCCCCATCCCTGGAGGTGCTCAGAAAAGGCTTGGATGTGGCACTTAGTCGTCAGGAGGTGTTAGGTATTAGGTGATAGGTTGGACTTGATGATCTCTGAGGTCTTTTCCAACTTGGTTGATTCTGTGATCCTATGATTCCCTGCTCCCTTGCCTGCTGCTTTCCCCTCTTCCTTTCCTCTGCATCTCTCCAGCAGGGACTTTTCAGCTTTGCTGGCAGAGCTTCTTTCTAGGAAGCAAACTGCTGCTCATTTCCTAGGGAGTTTTATGAGTTCTCATGAAGCGTTTCAAGGAACGAGAGCCACGGGATGGAAAGCACTTTGTAGGAGAGGGAAGGAGAGGAGAACCCCCAGCCCTGCAGGGGTCAGTGCTGACGACAGAGGGAGGGGGAAGGAGCCAGAGCTGCCTGATGAATGCTCAGCTTGCTCCTCCGTGCAGAGCCTCCCGGGAAGGTTGTTGGGAAGGGGTTGCCGGAAGGGTTCATCCTCCCACTCCATCCTCCAGCCCCAGCAGCCCTGCTAGGAGGATGCAGCCCTGCAGCCAGCTCCCTCCCTACTGCCCCCAGCACAGCTCTGGGCTCTGGGTGCTGCTGGCACCAGGGCTTGTGGCACCAGGGCCAGGCTTGCCCTGGGCTGCTGTGCCAGGGCAGGTTCAGGGTTGAGAGGAGGAAAAAGGTCTTTGCTGCAAGAGTGGTCAGGGATTGGCACAGGCTGCCCAGGGAGGTGGTGGAGTCCCCAGCCCTGGAGGTGTTCCTGAAACCTGTGGCCATGGCACTTGGGGCCAGGGTTTAGTGGCCATGGTGGTGCCACAGTATCACAGTATCACCAAGGTTGGAAGAGACCTCAAAGATCATCGAGTGGTGTTGGGCTGGTGTTGGGCTGGATGATCTTGGAGACCTTTTCCAGCCCAAACAATTCCATCATTCTGTGTCAGCAGCACACTGTGAGTGGCCTGGGGAGCAGCACTTCAGTTACCAACAGGAGGGCCAGGGAAGGCTGAGGGAACTCAGGCTTTCCAAGGGAGGCTGCAGGAGCCAAAGCTCCAGGGCTGTGTTTCTGGCCAGAAGTGCTGCAGCTTTGAAAAACATCTCCACAGGAGTCAGGGAACATCCAGCCTGGATGATCTGAGTCTGCTCTCAGCCTTGGGAAGGGATGGTCCTGGTGGAACCACTGACAAATCAGAGCCTCTCCTCCCAGATGCTCTGCTCCAAACCGAGGAGCAGCTCCCAGCAGCATCAGCCCTCACCTGCTTCCTTTTCCTTTGGGATGTGCCAGGCTGGCTTGGGGCCCTTTAACACCACCGAACAAACACAGCAGGGGAGGGGCCTGCTCCCCTCCCACAGCCAAACCCAGCACCCAGCTGCCTGTGCTAAACCCTGGGGAGCTGGTGCAGCACATCTGGAGCTGCTCTGGCTCCTCAGGAGGGACTCCCAGACCACCTCTCCCAGCTTATGTCCCCCAGCCCACCACCCCCAGCACACCTTCCCCAGCCCACCACCCCCAGCTCACTTCACCTCAAGTGCCCCAGCCCATGCCCCAAGCCCATCTTGTCCCCTGCACACCTCAAGCTACATGAGAAGAGAAGGCTGAGAGGGATCTGATCGATGTCTATCAATACCTGAGGGGTGGGGGGCAGGTGGAGGGGGCCAAGCTCTTGTGGGTGGTGCACAGCAAGAAGCCAAGGACCAATGGATACAAACTGGAACAGAGAAGGTTTCAGCTCAACATGAGGAGAAGCTTCTTTGGTGTGAGGGTGCTGGAGACCTGGAGCAGGCTGCCCAGAGAGGTTGTGGAGTCTCCTTCTTGGGATACTTTCCAAACCCACCTGGATGTGTTCTGGTGTGCCCTGCCCTGGGTGATGCTGCTCTGGCAGGGGGGGTTGGACTGGATGATCTGTGAGAGTCCCTTCCAACCTCTCACATTCTGTGATTCTGTGATCTCCCAGCCCATCTCCCCCAGCCCATCTCCCCTATCCCATCTCCCCATCCCATCTCCCCATCCCATCTCCCCCATCCCATCTCCCCCATCCCATCTCCCCTATCCCATCTCCCCTATCCCATCTCCCCCATCCCATCTCCCCCATCCCATCTCCCCCAGCCCATCTCCCCATCCCATCTCCCCATCCCATCTCCCCCATCCCATCTCCCCCATCCCATCTCCCCCATCCCATCTCCCCCATCCCATCTCCCCATCCCATCTCCCCATCCCATCTCCCCCATCCCATCTCCCCATCCCATCTCCCCATCCCATCTCCCCCATCCCATCTCCCCCATCCCATCTCCCCCATCCCATCTCCCCATCCCATCTCCCCCATCCCATCTCCCCTATCCCATCTCCCCATCCCATCTCCCCTATCCCATCTCCCCATCCCATCTCCCTATCCCATCTCCCCCATCCCATCTCCCCATCCCATCTCCCCCATCCCATCTCCCCCATCCCATCTCCCCATCCCATCTCCCCTATCCCATCTCCCCATCCCATCTCCCCATTCCATCTCCCCTATCCCATCTCCCCATCCCATCTCCCCTATCCCATCTCCCCCATCCCATCTCCCCCATCCCATCTCCCCATCCCATCTCCCCCATCCCATCTCCCCAACCCATCTCCCCCCTCCCATCTCCCCATCCCATCTCCCCATCCCATCTCCCCCATCCCATCTCCCCTATCCCATCTCCCCAGCCCATCTCCCCAGCCCATCTCCCCATCCCATCTCCCCCAGCCCACATCCCCAGCCCAGCTGGAGCACAGGGACACCTCTGTCCCTGCTCAGCACACCAGAGAGGAAGACAAACCCCTTGTCTGCTGGGGGTGTGTGTGTGAGGGGGTAGGGCTGCACCTCCCAGCTCTGAGGAGGGCTCTGCAAACAATGGAGATTAAAGAATAAATAAAAGCTGTAAGAAGTGCCTGCCAACCTCCTGTTAAGTTCCATATTTTTTCCCTCTGTGTGTGTGTGTGTGTGTTTGTGTGTGTGTGTGTGTGTGTCTGCAAACCTGCCATAAATCTGCAGCCAGAGCCACGAAGGCACCTGAAATGCTCCTGGAGAGATTTAAGGGGCAGCTTCCCACTGCTCTCAATAAAGTGAATATGCTGCTTCCAAGATCATTTCTCATCAGCCATACTTCAGATTCCTGAACTCCTTTCACTCAGCCCATCCCAAGCCACGCTCCAGCGTCAGGCTGCCTGACTTACATCCCCTCAGCAGCAGCCCCCAGGCTGATGGATGGCTGCTGGCTGGGAGCCGTCTCCCCCCTCCGCCGCGCCGCAGCCTCGGCCTCTCGGCTCTGACCGAGTGCCAAAGAAGTGTCCCTGTAACTTTTCCAGGGAGCTTTCTCATCCCAGAATAATCTAATCATTGCCCCAAGGCAGTCTGGAAGTGCAGCTTTGGAGGGGGTTGCTCCTGAGAGGAACAGGCTTCTCACACCTGCAAGGTGTGGTTTGGTGGCGGAGGTGCCCAGGAGAAGGTGGGGGACAAGCTCCCTCCTGTTGGGACCCTGGAGACAAAGACCTGCACTTGAGAAGCTCCTGGGGCTGCTGGAGAGGGTCCAGAGGAGGCCACAAAGATGAGCAGAGGGCTGAGAACCTCCCCTATGGGGACAGGCTGGGAGAGTTGGGGCTGTTCAGCCCAGAGAGGAGGTTCCAGGGAGACCTCAGAGCAGCTTTCCAGTACCTGAAGGGGCTCCAGAAGAGCTGGGGAGGAACTTGTGACAAGGGCTGGGAGTGGCAGGATGAGGGACAATGGCTTTGAGCTGGGAGAGGGGAGACTGAGAGTGGAGATGAGGAAGAAATTGTTGAGAGTGAGAGTGGGGAGACACTGGCACAGGTTGCCCAGGGAGGCTGTGGCTGTCCCCTCCCTGGAGGTGTTCCAGGCCAGGCTGGATGAGGTCCTGAGCACCCTGGACTGGTGGGAGGTGTCCCTGCCCATGGCAGGGGGTTGGAACTGGATGAGCTTTGCTGTCCCTTCCAACCCAACCCATTCTATGGTCCTATGATTCTTTGCTAGCTGGATCCAGCCATGTGTACCAAAGGGGAGCTTCTTCCCAGGACCTGCCACAGAGGCAAGGGCCACCCCAAGAGAGCCTTCTGAGCTGAGTGAGAGCTGCTGCAGAGCACAGGGAAGAGCCTGCCTGGCTGGACTCCATGGGAACCACGGCCAGCACTGGGCTCCACTTCTGCAAGCAAGAAGGGAGAAATGTTTGAGGGTGGTGAGACCCTGGCCCAGGTTGCCCAGAGAGGTGGGAGCTGCCCCATCCCTGGCACCATTGCAGCTCAGGTTGGCTGGGGCTCTGAGCCACCTGCTCTGGTTGCAGATGTCCCTGCTGACTGCAGGGGGGTTGGGCTGGAGGGGCTTTAAAGGCCTCTTGCAACCCAAAGCAGTCTGGGATTCTGGGGTTCTAAGTTCTTGCTGTGCAGGATGCTCTTCTCCTGCCCCTCTGTTGTTCTCCTGCCCCTCTGCTCTTCTCCTGCCCCTCTGCTCTTCTTCTGCCCCTCTGCTCTTCTCCTGCCCCTCTGCCCTTCTCCTGCCCCTTTGCTCTTCTCCTGCCCCTCTGCTCTTCTTCTGCCCCTCTGCTCTTCTTCTGCCCCTCTGCCCTTCTTCTGCCCCTCTGCCCTTCTCCTGCCCCTCTGTTGTTCTCCTGCCCCTCTGCTGTTCCCCTGCCCCTCTGCTCTTCTCCTGCCCCTCTGCTGTTCCCCTGCCCCTCTGCCCTTCTCCTGCCCCTCTGTTGTTCTCCTGCCCCTCTGCTGTTCCCCTGCCCCTCTGCTCTTCTCCTGCCCCTCTGCTGTTCCCCTGCCCCTCTGCCCTTCTTCTGCCCCTCTGCCCTTCTCCTGCCCCTCTGTTGTTCTCCTGCCCCTCTGCTGTTCCCCTGCCCCTCTGCTGTTCCCCTGCCCCTCTGTTGTTCTCCTGCCCCTCTGCTGTTCCCCTGCCCCTCTGCTCTTCTCCTGCCCCTCTGCCCTTCTCCTGCCCCTCGCTGTTTTCCTGCTCCTCTGCTCTTCTGAGCCTGTGTCCCCCAGCAGTGCCTGAACAGGAGTGAGGAGCACAAGGGACACCAAGCTGAGGAGGGACAGAGATTCCCCTCCTGGCTGAGCAGCCTGCTGAAGGCACCAGCATCCTCCTTGCCCAACTAGCTGATGGCAGCCTCAGAAATCAGCCCTTGGAGCAGTGAGCAATGCAGCAGCCAAGGGGGGAATGTTCTCAGATGGCCACTCAAGCATTTCAGTGATCTGGACATTTGCTTTTAGCCTTGGTGAATGCTTCTGGGTGAGAGTCCCAGCTCAGGCTCTCAGCCCCTGCAGGAGCCCACAGGGCTGCCCTGGGCTGTCCAGTTCTACCCCAGGGGGGGTCTGCTCTGGTCCAGCTTTCGAACCATGTCACCCTGTGTGCCCCAGGCAGGCTGCCCAGGGTGATGCAATCACCCCAGAGCCTCAGCCCTGACCTGCACAGGGCTGCCTTGACCTTGAAGCGGCGGTGCTGGATCTGGGGAAGTGATTTTCCAGCTGGCTGCCCTTGGCTGCTCCAGGCAGTGCTGGAGCTGACCTGTGGCAGGGGGAGCCTGGCTGGGGCTGGAGAGAGCACAGGCATGGAAATAAGCAGGGAGGGGAAAGCCAGCACGGAGAGGAGAGGGTGGACAGCAGGGAACAGGGCTGGAGAGGAGCAGCTGAGGGACCTGGGGGTGTTTAGCCTGCAGGAGGCTGAGGGGAGACCTCATTGCTCTCTACAGCTCCCTGAGGGGAGGCTGCAGTGAGCTGGGGGTTGGAATCTGCTCCCTACTTGCAGGTGATAGAAGGAGAGGAAATGGCCTGAAATTGTGCCAGGGGAGGTGCAGGTTGGAGAGGAGGAAAAATGTCTTTGCTGCAAGAGTGGTCAGGGACTGGCACAGGCTGCCCAGGGAGGTGGTGAAGTCCCCAGCCCTGGAGGTGTTCCAGAACCATGTGGCCATGGCACCTGGGGCCAGGGTTTGGTGGCCTTGGTGGGGTTGGGTTGCTGGTTGGACTGGATGACCTTGGAGGCCTTTTCCAACCCAAACAGTTCCATGACTCTCTGATTCTGTGACAGCAGCACATGGCCTCTGTGCTGGCAGGATGGAGAGAAGGCCAAGGGCCTTCAGATGCTTGCAGCAGTTCCTTGGCGGTGTGAGGAGCAGCCTGCACTGACTGCAGACCTGCTCCTGCCCTGGGTCATGTCTGGGAGCAGAGGCACCTTCAGTGTTCACATGGCACTGACACTGAGATGAGTTCAGAGGACCCCTTGTGGTTATTGTTCTGCAGCCCTGATCTGCCCAAAGGATGCCCAGCTGTGCCACCTCACCTGGAAGTGCCTACCTGCCCTTCCCATCTACTCCAGGAGCATCCTCTGAGCTCTGCCCACCTGTGCCACCTCACCTTCCCTACCTGCCCTTCCCAACCACCCCAGGAGCATCCCCTGAGCTCTGCCCACCTGTGCCACCTCACCTTGCCTACCTGCCCTTCCCATCCACTCCAGGAGCATCCCCTGAGCTCTGCCCAGCTGTGCCACCTCACCTGGAAGTGCCTACCTGCCCTTCCCAACCACCCCAGGAGCATCCTCTGAGCTCTGCCCAGCTGTGCCACCTCACCTGGAAGTGCCTACCTGCCCTTCCCAACCACCCCAGGAGCATCCCCTGAGCTCTGCCCACCTGTGCCACCTCACCTTCCCTACCTGCCCTTCCCATCTACTCCAGGAGCATCCCCTGAGCTCTGCCCACCTGTGCCACCTCACCTTCTCTACCTGCCCTTCCCAACCACTCCAGGAGCATCCTCTGAGCTCTGCCCAGCTGTGCCACCTCACCTGGAAGTGCCTACCTGCCCTTCCCAACCACCCCAGGAGCATCCTCTGAGCTCTGCCCACCTGTGCCACCTCACCTTCTCTACCTGCCCTTCCCAACCACTCCAGGAGCATCCTCTGAGCTCTGCCCAGCTGTGCCACCTCACCTTCCCTACCTGCCCTTCCCATCCACTCCAGGAGCATCCTCTGAGCTCTGCCCAGCTGTGCCACCTCACCTTCCCTACCTGCCCTTCCTATCCACCCCAGGAGCATCCTCTGAGCTCTGCCCACCTGTGCCACCTCACCTTCCCTACCTGCCCTTCCCATCCACCCCAGGAGCATCCCCTGAGCTCTGCCCAGCTGCCAGGGGCCTCACAGGGGCACGATCTGTCCTGTGGAGTGGAGCTGTATGGCATGGAAGAAGGAGTTTAGCTGGGTAGCTGGGATGTTGGAGGCTGCAGCAGCCTGTGGGGGTGAGGGCTGGCTGCCAGCTTGCCCTGCATGCTTGCCTGAGTGCCCAGCTGCAGGAGGGGCACGGTGAGGGGAGGCAGTGCCGGGGCAGAGCGCAGAGTGCTGCGGGGAGGCTCCCCCCGGGCCCTGTGTCTCTAAGAATAAAGTCTCTGTGTCTCCATGGCCTCCAGGAAGCCAATCAGCAGCACTCCTCAGCTGCCATTTGGGCTCCCAGCGTCTCCAGCCTGCAATTGAGTGGCTTGCAGGCATTAATTGTCGAGCCTGGAGTGCTAGAGAGATGCCCAGCCTGGCTTTCTTGTGGTTTGTGCTGGCGCCTGGCAGCAGAGGCTCTGCAGCCTCCAGCTGAGCTCTTTGGCACAGCAGCCTGGGGCCAGGGCTCTGCTCCCCACCTTGCATCCGTGGCCCTGACCTCTGGGTGCTGGGCTCGGGTCTCAGGCAGCTGGCATGGCCCTGCTGCACCCAGCTGAAGAGCCCTGTGCTCTTCCCACCCTCCCCTCCTCTTCCTCACCCTTCCCTGCAGATCTGCAGAGATTCCAGGGTCCAGAGAAGGGCAACAGGGCTGGGGAGGGGGCTGGAGCACAGCCCTGGGAGGAGAGGCTGAGGGAGCTGGGGTTGCTTAGCCTGGAGAGGAGGAGGCTCAGGGGAGACCTCATTGCTCTCTACAACTCCCTGAAGGGAGGTTGTAGCCAGGTGGGGGTTGGTCTCTTCTCCCAGGCAGCCTGTGACAGAACAAGAGGACACAGCCTCAGGCTGCGCCAGGGGAGGTTTAGGCTGGAGGTTAGGGAGAAGTTCTTCCCAGCAAGAGAGATTGGCCACGGGAATGTGCTGCCCAGGGAGGTGGTGGAGTCCCCATCACTGGAGGTGTTTAGGAGGGGACTGGCTGGGGTGCTTGGTGCCATGGTTGAGTTGATCAGATGGTGCTGGGTGATAGGTTGGACCTGATGATCTCAAAGGCCTTTTCCAACCTGGTTAACTCTATTCTATTCTACAAAGATTCATCACAGAATTGTTTGGGCTGGAAAAGACCTTGAAGGTCATCAAGTCCAACCACCAGCCCCACATCACCATGGGGCATTAACCCATGGTCATCCCTGACCAGGGACCTATCCAGGGCCCCTGGGGAGCCAGGCACCACCTTTGCCCTCCTGATGTGATCTCTCAGATTGAGGCTGGGCATCAGGAGGAAATTCTGCACAATGAGGGTGGAGAAAGTCTGGAACAGGCTGTCCAGGGAGGTGGTGGAGGCCCCATCCCTGGAGACATTCAAGGCTAAACTTGCTGTGTCCCTGGGCAGCCTGCTCCAGTGGAGCTGTCCCTGCTGCCTGCAGGGGGGTGGACAAGATGCCCTTGGAGGGTCCCTTCCAAGCCAAACCATTCCATGATCCTGTGATGCCCTACAGGCCTGGTGCCTCTGCCCTGGGCAGCAGGAAGCCCTCCTGAGCACAGTGCCCACATCTGGGCATTTTATTGCAGGCTGCACCATTTTCTTCTGGCTCTCTTATGGAGCCAGAGGATTATGAGAAGGGAAGGGGTTGGGGTACCCTGGACTTGGATGTGAGGAACAAGTTCTGCACCAGGAGGGTGGTGGAGCACTGGAACAGTTGCCCAGGGAGTTGAGTATCTCCATCTCTGGAGATACTCAAGGTGAGGCTGGACAGGGCTCTGTGCAACCTGATCCAGTGGAGGATGTCCCTGCTGCCTGAAGGGGGTTGGACTGGATGAGCTTTGGAGGTCCCTTCCAGCCCAGAGCATTCTGTGAGTCACAGGTTGACTCTCAGTACAGAGCCACCAAGGTGTTTGCAGAGCTCAGTGCTTGCCTGCTGGGATGGAAGCCACCTAAGGAACCATATTGCTGCTACCTGGACCCTGTGAGCACACCACAGACCTCCCCCCATGTGCTCACAGGGCTCTGCTGCATGGTGCAGCCAAGCTCTTGGAGCAGGGCTTCAATGTCTCAATGTCCTTTTGCTCATCAGCCTCTGCAGCTCCTGAGTGAGCAATGTGACCACAGATCCTGCATGGCTCCTGCAGCTGTGGGCTGATCTTTGGGCTCTCTTTGGCTGCCATGAGCTGCAGCTTGCAAAGCCACAGCCAGGGATGAAGGCCTGGGGGAGGAATTGGGCTCTGTAGGCAGAAGGCTTTTCTGTTGTGCTCTTCTAGCAGCAGCTTCTGGACTTTGTGAGACTGTGGTCGCACCCACCTGGACCTCCAGATGTCTCTTCCAGCCTACCTCTGCCTGGGACCCTGTGCCTCTGTGATTCCTAATCCCAGTGTGAGCCCAAAGCCAGGTTCCCCAGCACAGGGTGCCCATGAAGCCCACAGGGTGCCTGCAGGTGGTTGAGTTTCCCCCAACCTTGTGACCATGGTGTGACCTCAGCTCCTGCAATGGGACAAATACCAAAGCTCCTCCTGGGGCTGCTGCTGGCTTCACAAGCTGCTGTCAAACCTCCCCTGTTCACACCTCCTCCATCCCTCAGGGCAGTTGATTTCCTTCCAGCTGGGTGCAGACAGTCCACCCCCTAACCCTCAGGTCTGCCTTTTGCTGCCCTCAGCATTTGCATTTCCCTTTTTGATGGCAGGGTTGTGCTGTCCATGCCAGGCTGGCAGCTGCTGTGCTGTGCTTGCTCCCCAGGTCTGCTCCTTCCCTTTGCCTTTTGGACCACTGCTGAGTTTTGAGCTGATGGTTTTGCTGTGCTCTCTGCAGTGCCTCCTGCAGCAGTCTGAGTGAGCTTGGAGGCCTTGCACACATCTCTGCAGCTTTGTTCTTCCCTGTGTCCATCTCCTTGCGGTCATTGGGGCTGAATTTAATCTGCAGTTTGATCCCCCAGCTACTCATTGCAGCTGATGGTCTGAGGGCTGGAAGCCCTCTGCTGTGAGGCCAGGCTGAGAGAGCTGGGGTTCTTCAGCCTGGAGAAGAGAAGGCTCCAGGGAGACCTTCTGCTGGCCTTGAGGACTTAAAGGGGCCAAAGGAAAGCTGGGGGCAGAGTTTTGAGCAGGGCCAGGACAAGGGGTGATGGTTTGAACTTAAAGAGAGAGATTCAGACTGGAGAGAAGGAATAGATTTGTGACTCTGAGGGTGGTGAGAGCCTGGCCCAGGCTGCCCAGAGAGGTGGGAGCTGCTCCAGCCCTGGCACCATTTGCAGGTCAGGTTGTTTGTGGCTCTGAGCAGCCTGCTCTAGCTGCAGATGTCCCTGCTGACTGCAGGGGGGTTGGACTGGATGACCTTAAAGGTCCCTTCCAACCCAAACCAGTCAGGGACTGCTGGATTCCTCTGTCTGGTACTTGGCCAGCTTGGTTTCCCCAAGGGGGGTGGCACAGCAGCATGTCCAAGGCACAGCTCCTCTGATCCTGAGGGAAGCACCTGGCCCAGGGCAGGCAGCTGAGCCCCTGCAGCCTCCAGCCTGGCCTTCACTGTGAGGGTCACAGAGCCCTGGAGCAGGCTGCCCAGAGAGGTTGTGGAGTCTCCTTCTCTGGAGCCTTTCCAGCCCTGTCTGGATGTGTTCCTGGGTGACCTGTGCTGGGTTCTATGGCCCTGCTCTGGCAGGGGTTGGACTGGATGATCTCCAGAGATCCCTTCTGACCCCTAGCATCCTGTGATGCTGCGACCCTGTGATCCCTGCACCACCTCTGAAGCTGTTTGCAGGAGCTGGCACCTCTGCCCTCCACACTCCTTTGGTGCTGCAGCTCAGAGGTTTCCACCACTGAGTTCCTCACATCTCCCTGGTTGGATCCTCTGGGTCCTGCTGATTTGCTCCTGCTGCTGATTGATGTTTCAGTTGGAAACGTTTCCCTGAGCCCCAGCCCCAAAGAGCTGCTCTGGCAGAGGGACCTGGTGCAGCTCTCCCTGCGAGTGCTGCTGCAGATAATTCATCTGTGTGACCTTTTCCTCACTGAGTGTTTCTCTTCCATCTTCCCCAGCTCTTGGCCCTGCAGACTTTCTGGCAGGCTCTTTGCTTCTGATGTATTTGAAAAGCTTTTATTACCAGCTTTTACACCATTAGCAAGCTGCTGCTCCAAGCCATTCCTGGCTGCCTCTGCCAGGGTTTAATATTTAGCTCTCTTGCCTTTGTGCCACTCCATTAGGTGCACATGCCAGGGGGAGGCTGAGTCTCAGCTGCCCTGCCCCTGCCATCTCCTCCCTGTCCCCCAGGCCCTTGCATTCCCGAGGTGAAAGCATGGGCAAAGCCTTTTCCTTCTGCTGCAGCGCTTGGTGCTGTTCCCAAAGCTTCAGGCTCTGGAATCAGGTGACTCCCTGGCAAACTCAGCTTCTCCCAGCCCAGAAACAAGGCAGCAAACAAGGAGAGAACAAAGATGGCTGTAAGAGGAGCTGCCTGGAGGCCTGTGTGCCCCAGGACGAGGCAGGGGAAGCCCAGGATGCTCCTGTCCCCAGTGGCAGAACCACAGGGCAGAGGGGCTCCATCCTCCACGTTGGGCTGTGCCAGGTGGCTCAGAAGTGAAGCTGGCAGGGACCTCTGGAGATTGCCCAGTCCAGACTCTCTTCCCAAATCAGGGGCAGCTCAAGGAAGCTGCCCAGAACCAGATTCATTTTGGTTAAGAAAGGCTGAGGGAATCACTTCCAGGCACTTCAGCCTGGATTTTGGGCTCCCCAGTTCCAGAGAGACAGAGACCTGCTGCAGAGAGTTCAACAGAGAGCCAGGAGGATGCTTAGGAGACTTGAGCATCTCCCCTATGGAGAGAGACAGAGCCCTGGGGCTGTTTAGTCTGGAGAGGAGAAGGCTGAGAGGGATCTGATCAATGCCTATCAATACCTGAGGGGTGGGGGGCAGGTGGAGGGGGCCAAGCTCTTGTGGGTGGTGCACAGCAAGAAGCCAAGGACCAATGGATACAAACTGGAACAGAGAAGGTTTCAGCTCAACACGGGCTGCACAGGGCTGACCCCATGCAGATGGAGGCTCTACCTGAATGCACTGCAATGAGAGCTGCTGAGTTTGGGCAGAGCTGTGAGCAACCACTTCTCCATCTGGACAACTGGAATGAGGGACAGTCAAGTGCAGAGCTCCTGCTCCACAGGAAGCCATCTGAGCAGTCACACACACCTGGGGCTGTTCTCTCTTCTGCCTTTTAGGTCTGTTTCCTCCTGGAAACTCCCAGTCTTGGCCCCAGACAGCTGCAGGCTCTGAAGTCACCTGGGTGTCAGTCTCCAGTGAACTTCCAGTTGTCTCCCAGCTCCTAAGGGAGATGTTGATGAGATGAGATGGGAGCAGATGAGATGAGAGGTGCTCCTCCCCAGGCAAGTTTGCCCCTGCTGCTTCCTCCTTTGTGGTCTATTTCTTACAGGACTGAGGTGACCAGTTCTGGTCCTGCTGCCTGGGCTCTGGTCCTGCTGCCTGGGCTCTGGTGCTCTGTGCTCTCTGCTGGCATCTTAGGGGAATGCTGTCCTCCATCTTCTGCTGCCAGCCCTCAGGGAGCAGTCATGACTGTGCCAGATGAATGGGATATTCCTTGGAGGAGAAGGATATGGCAGCAGCCTTCACCATCCCTCTTCCCAGCTTGCTTTCCTACCTCCTGCTGCTCAGAAGCTTTGGGTGAGATCCCAAACAGAGCCTGAGTCTCTTCCCACCAGCTGTCTCCTTCTGCAGCTCATGAGGAATCTCCACGTGCAGGACTGGAAGAGGAAGAGCTGGGTTCAGGAGATCTGAGCCAGGACAGCATGGTCCTGCTGGGAGAGCCCTGTGCACAGCACAGCACCCATCCTGCTCACTGCTTGCCTGGTTTCCTGGCTGCTGAGCCCTGCTTGGCTGGGGCAGCAGGAGACCCATGGTCTGCAGGGGCTGAGGGGCTCAGGTCTTTCCCAGGGATGCTCAGCTCCAGGAAGCCTCAAAGGAGGGAGTGTGGGAGCTGTGCAGCCCTGCACTGCTCTGAGCAAGGCTTGAGGTGTGTCCCTGTGAGGTGTGGATCTCCCTTCTGAGGGGCACAACCTGGAACATTTCAGCTTGATCTTTGGAAAGGAAGGAGGTGAGAGAAGGTTTGTGGTGAGACCCTGGGGTGAGCCTCCCCTGAGGAAGGCAGGGATGGGATTAGCTCTCAGCTTGCTCCTGCCCTGCAGGTGTCTCAAATGTGCCCAGGTGGCCAAAAAGGCCAACAGCATCCTGCCCTGGATCAGCAGGAACAGGGAAGTGGTGGTGCCCCTGGGCTGAATCAATCACAGACTTAACCAGGTTGGAAAAGACCTTTGAGATCATTGAGTCCAACCTATCACCCAGCACCAGCTGATCAACTAAACCATGGCACCAAGCACCCCAGCCAGGCTTGTTTTAAATACTTCCAGTGATGGTGACTCCACCACCTCCCTGGGCAGCACATCCCAATGGCCAATCTCTCTTTCTGGGAAGAATTTCTTCCTCACATCCAGCCCAAACCTCCCCTGGTGCAGCTTGAGACTGTGTCCTCTCTTTCTGGTGCTGGTTGCCTGGGAGAAGAGACCAACCCCCACCTGGCTACAGCCTCCCTTCAGGTAGTTGTAGACAGCAATAAGGTCTCCCCTGAGCCTCCTGGGCACTGGTGAGGCCACACCTTGGATACTGGGTTCAGTTTTAGGTTCCTCACTCCAAGAAGGACAATGAGAAGCTGGAGCAGGTCCGGAGGACAATGAAGCTGGGGAAGGGGCTGGGGAACAGGGCTGGGGAGCAGCAATTGAGGGAGCTGGGGGTGTCCAGCCTGCAGAAGAGGAGGCTGAGGGAGACCTCATTGCTCTCTGCAGCTCCTGAGAGGAGGCTGCAGTGAGCTGGGGGTTGGGCTCTGCTCCCTAGTCTCAGGTGATAGAAGGAGAGGCAATGGCCTGAAATTGTGCCAGGGGAGGTGCAGGTTGGAGAGGAGGAAAAATGTCTTTGCTGCAAGAGTGGTCAGGGACTGGCACAGGCTGCCCAGGGAGGTGGTGGAGTCCCCATCCCTGGAGGTGTTCATGGAACCTGTGGCCATGGCACCTGGGGCCAGGCTTTGGTGGCCTTGGTGGGGTTGGGTTGCTGGTTGGACTGGATGACCTCAGAGGCATTTTCCAGCCCAAACAATTCCATGATTCTCTGATTATCCACAGTTCATGGTGACCTGCCAGGACCAAGCAAGGGTGATGCCTGGGCTCCAGATTTCATCAGGCTGGAGAGGGAAGTGAGTGCCTGGCTCAGAGGCTGGGGGGGTGGCAGAGCTCTTTATGCAGGAAGTGAAACAATTAACAACAAATAAAATGCCAGCGAGCCTTGAAAATCACCTGGAGGACAAGCAAAAGGAAGCAAATCTGGGGTGGTTCTGAGAGCTCCTCTCAGCTCAGCTGATTTGTTGTCCCCTTTCCCAGTGTTCACAGCCTGCCAGGCCAAAGCCTGACCTCCCCTGCAGGGAACTTCTGACTTTTCTCCCCTGCCCTGAGGCAGAAGAGAAGCTAAATCACCTGGGGCTTGGGGACGTGGTTTGGTGCTGAGCCTGCAGTGCTGGGTGGAGGGTTGGACTGGGTGAGCTTGGAGGGCTCTGCCAACTGGATGGCCTCTGTGATTCTGGGACTGTGTGTGACACCTTGCAGGAGGAACCCATGAGCTTTCAGAGCAAACCTTTCAGTGCCTGTGATTTAGCTTTTGTTGTTTCCCTTCCTGCATGAAGAGCTCTGCCACCCCCCCAGCCTCTGAGCCAGGCACTCACTTCCCCCTCCAGCCTGATGAAATCTGGAGCCCAGGCATCACCCTTGCTTGGTCCTGGCAGGTCACCATGAACTGTGGATCATCAGAAAATCATGGAATTGTTTGGGCTGGAAAAAGCTTCTGAGGTCATCCAGTGCAGTAGCAACCCAACCCCACCATGGCCACCAAACCCTGGCCCCCAGGTGCCATGGCCACAGGTTCCATGAACACCTCCAGGGCTGGGGACTCCACCACCTCACTGGGCAGCCTGTGCCAGTCCCTGACCACTCTGCTCCCTCAGGCCTGGGCTCTGAGCCCAGCCAGGGCTGAGGAGGTCTCAGTCCAGCAAAGACAAGGGGGAAGGAGCTGCTGTGCTCAGCCACTGCCCTGCTGCAAGCCCCTGAGCCCAGACACTTTGGCCAAGCTTCACAAACAAGATGGACCAACAGAAATCTTCTTCCTTGAGTGTTTTGCAAGCTTTGCTCACTTGCCACTGTTTGGGATGGACCTGGGTGGCCTCAGAGGCATGCCCATGGTAGTTCCCACCCCCTGCCTTCACCCACTGCATCCATGCCTCACGTGGCTGTTCCCTACTGCCCACCAGCCCCAGGACAGCTCAATCCTCTTGGCACTTGGCTTTGCAGGATGGCCAGAGCTGGTCAAAAGCAAGCACAGCTGTTGTCACCTCTGGCATGGATGTGGCTAATTCCTGGGAAGGGTTATATGGCCAGGATTCAGGGGGAGCTCCCAGCAGGGCAGGTTCTCAATCCTCCTTCAGCCCCTTAAGCCTTTTTCCACGGACCACACTCCAGTGAGCATCCTGACACTGCCTTGTCCTGCTCCAGTGCCTCCTGCCCCTCACACCTGTGCAGGACAGCCCCAGCTCAGCGAGCAGCTGGCAGCAAACCAGCTCTGAGGCTCAGCTGTGCACCTCAGTGAGAAGCCAGCCTGTGAACACAGACCCAGCCAGGTTTGTCTCTAGCAGGGGTCTGTTGAGAGTCAGGGCCTGCTCCTGGACAAGCTAAAGCAATCTCAGCTGGGGTGCAGGCTTGTCCTGGCCTGGGAAACCTGGTGGCCCCAGTCCTGCAAGCCTCTTGAGTACGACACTGCCCAGGTGTCAGTGAGCTGCCAGAGCCAAGCCCGGGTGATGCCTGGGCTTCAGATTTCATCAGGAGGCAGAGGGAAGCGAGATGGCACAAGCAAGGGTTGTGCAACCACGGGGAGTTACTCATGGTCAGATGCAGCACCAAGAACCTGCTTTTCACGAGGAACTTGACTTGCTAATGAGCCCTGAATCTGGGTCAGGCATTTCCCACAGCGGGGCTGGGTGGACGCGGGCGCGGGCACCGCACCAGGGAACCCGGAGACACCGGGCAGGGCGGCTGGGCTGGCTCTGGCTGCCACAGCCACAGCACAGCTCTTCCAAAGGGCCCTTTGGCTTCTGCCTCCTGCCAGTTGCAGCAGGCTGGGATGTGTGTCTGCCTCTGGAAGGCTGCTGGGAATCTGGCCCTGGGATCTTCACAGAAACTTGGCTCTTAGCTGAAGGTGCCTGATGCTCACTGGGTGCAAGTCCCTTCAGGCCCTGGCTCCTCTGGGCACACCGCTGGAGGTCACAGCTGCCCCTCTCCTAGGAGCAAGGCAAAAGCTGCTCTGTAGATGATGCTTTATTGTCTTTCCTGCAGGACTGGCTGCCACCCTCCAGGAGGCTTCCCTAGGGTGGGGCAGAGGCTGACCAGAGCCTTGGCACCGGCCAGACCGTGGTACACATGGTCCAAAAGCAGCTGCTGGGCCAGCTGAGAGAGCAGGCAGCTCTGCAAGCTGCTGCCCAGCTCACTGCAGTGCCCACTTGATAGAGAAAATCTTTCCCTGGCACTCCTCTGAGGGCTGCTTTGGATCCTGGAGGGATGCTGCAGCACCCAGCAGATTTGCTGAGCCCCCAGGGCTGCACCACCATGACCATGGGGAAAACCACCCAAGGGAAGATCTTCCCCTGCTCTGCCCTGGGATGGGATGGATTTGGGTGTTTTGCCCCAGTGGTGCTCTGCTCCTTGACCAAAATGTCCATGGTGAGCCAGAGCAGCCCACACCACCTGCAGCATGCCTGGGCACTGGATAAGGAGGTGCACAGGTAGGTGGCTAACCAGATCCTCACATCCCCTGTGCCAGCTGTGCCCCTGGTTTGCAGGTTACCCTTTGTCTTGTCATGCTTTAATTCATAGAGTCACAGAATGGGTTGAGTTGGAAGGGACCTTAAAGCTCATTCAGTGCCAACCCCCTGCCAGCCCAGCTTGCTCAAGGCCTCATCCAGCCTGGTCTTCAACACCTCCAGGGAGAAGACAGCCACAGCCTCCCTGGGCAACCTGTGCCAGTGTCTCCCCACCCTCACTCTAAGGAATTTCTTCCTCCTCTCCAGTCTCAATCTCCCCTCTCCCAGCTCAAAGCCATTGCCCCTCATCCTGTCCCTCCCAGCCCTTGTCCAGAGTCCCTCCCCAGGTCTTCTGGAGCCCTTCAGGTACTGGAAGGCTGCTCTAAGGTCTCCCTGGAGCCTTCTCTTCTCCAGGCTGAACAGCCCCAGCTCTCCCAGCCTGTCCCCATAGGGGAGGTTCTCAGCTCTCTGATCATCTTTGTGGCCTCCTCTGGACCCTCTCCAGCAGCTCCAGGTCATTCTTTTGCTGGGGGCACCAGAGCTGGAGGCAGTGCTGCAGGTGAGGTCTCAGCAGCACAGAGCAGAGGGGCAGAGTCACCTCCCTGTGCTGCTGGCCTCACATCTTTGGATGCAGCCCAGCACAGGTTTGTCTCTGCGCTGCTAGAGCACACTGCCAGCCCATGTCCAGCCTCCACAATCACCCCCAAGATCTGCTCTGCAGGGCTGCCCTCAACCCACTCAGGTATTTGTGCCTTGACCAGGTGCAGGACCTTGCTCTTGGCCTTGTTGAAGTGCTGAGGCTGGCATGGACCCAGCTGTCCAGCCTGACCCAGGCAGCACACTCAGTCAATGTCAGTGTGTGGCTCTGCCTCTCCCCACCAGAGCCCAGCAGTGGGCTCAGAAGGACCAAAGCTGCTCTCAGCCACTCCTTTCCTTTCCCAGTGAACCCAGCCCAGGGTCAGGCAGATTAGCAGCTGAGCATCCCCTGGCTGGGAACCCCCAGCTGCCAGCCAGGGAGCCCTGCCCTGCTCACAGGGCCTGCTCCTCCACGGCCTCTTGGCTGCTCACATCCCAGCCCATCTGTTCCGTGGAGCTGAGGTCTGCTCCTCCTTCTGGGCTGCAGGCTGCCAGCCAGGCTGGGACAGGAGATGCTGCAGGTTTCAGTGCTCACTGAGAGCACTGCAGCTGATGGGGGGCATGGAGCAAAGACCTCCTTGGAGCAGGGCAGGGCTCCAGCAGAGCAGCTGCTGCCTGCAAGGCAGGTGGGGAGAGGAGCAGCCTGAGAGGGGATCTGATCAATGGTTACACACAGCTGAAAGGAGGGGGCAGGGGGAGCAAGAAGAAAGGGTCAGGATCTTTGCAGTGGTGTCCTGGGATAGGCCAAGGGGCAATGGACACAAACTGGAACCCAGGAGGTTCCACCTGAACGTGAGGAGAAAGTTCTTTGGTGTGAGGGTGCTGGAGGCCTGGAGCAGGCTGCCCAGAGAGGTTGTGGAGTCTCCTTCTCTGTGGACTTTCTGGACCCCCCTGGATGTGTTCCTGTGTGCCCTGCCCTGGGTGCCCCTGCTCTGGCAGGGGAGTTGGGCTGGATGATCTCCAGAGGTCATTTCCAACCCCTAACATTCTGTGATGCTGTGGTTGCCCAGCAAGGACTGGTGACACTCCTGCAGACTGGACAAGGAGGATGAAGCATGGCTTGAAGCCACCAGTACAAAGCTCAGGGGAGGAGGGATGTCCTGGGCTACAA
Source organism: Dryobates pubescens (assembly GCF_014839835.1). NCBI lineage: Eukaryota > Metazoa > Chordata > Aves > Piciformes > Picidae > Dryobates > Dryobates pubescens. The sequence goes on along the minus strand of NC_071631.1, from coordinate 7,601,694 downwards.
AAGAAGCAATCCTGTCCCAGACCTCAGAAGGCATCTGAGCTCCTTGTGTGGGAGCATCCCTGGGCCACGGCGTCCATGAGAGGCTGTAGGAGGCCTCCCACTTGCAAAGGAAAATCCTGCTGGGTCCTGCGTGGAAGGAAACACCTCAGCTGCTGTCAGCACCGACCCCCTGACCACTGAGGGAAGGATTTCAGTCCAGGACTGACCTCCCCTAAAGGGCTGGGCTGACTCAGGGCCACATGGAGCAGCACTGAGAGGGAGCTGGAGCTGTCCTCATGTTTGCCACCATGAGGGTCACCTCGGGGTGGAGAACCTTGTCCTCAGGACAGGACCTTTCTGCCAGCCAGGTGTTGGGGGTGGGTGTGCAGTTTTGGGGGCCCAGCTGGGTCAGCAGCCAGCACTGTGGTCCATGGTGCTGCTGAGTCAGCTGTGGGGGAAGCCCAGGGAGGGTGGCGCCGAGTGGAGCAGCGCAGCCAGGACAGGCAGGGGTGGGCAGGAGGGGAGAAGCTCCAGGGGAGCAGCTTGGCAGGGCCTTTCTCCTCCTCCACCTTCCACACAGCTCCAGAAAACATCTGCAGCTCATGGCAGAGCCTGGCTGGCCTGTGGCTCCCCGGTTCCCCCGCAGGAAGCTGTGCAGCCTCCAACGCTGATCCCAGAGCTCTGCCTGCTGCCAGCTCCCTGCCTGTGCCCACCTGGCATGGGGTAAGGACCACGTGGAGCAGGGAGCTGCCCAGCCCCGGTGGCTGTGCCAGGGGAACCCTTCTGGCCAAACAAGTTTTCACTGACACCTTTTTATTCCCTTCCCTGGAAGACTTCCAGCAGCTTTCAGATTGCTCCCTGCAGAGCAGAGCCAGCCCCGCTCCCTGCCCGCCCCCTGCCCGCCCCCTGCCCGCTCCTCGCTGGGAGCAGGCAGCTGGCTCTGCCCCAGGCTGGCCTCCCAGGCTGGCTGTCAAGCAGGGGGACGTGGGGCCCACGCTCTTGCCCAGCCAGTGTGGTGCCCACACAGCTGTGGAGGGCTAGCATGGCCACAAGTGCCAGCCTGGCCTCCAGAGAGGGGCTGGGGCTGCACTGGAGACCCCAGCCCCAGCCTGGCACTGCTCTGCCTGCAAAGAATGGAGCAGGGGCTGGCTCAGAGCCATGGCTGCAGCTTGTCCTGGGGATCCCCTCCTGCAGAGGCAGAGCACAGGCTCTGCCCGAGGGGTAGCACCTCGAAGGAGATGCCAGTGTGCAGGTGCCAGGCTTTGATGACCTCCACCCATCTCCAGTGACCTCCTGGCACACCCCTGGCACCCCCACAGCCAGACCCTGTGTGTGGGACTGCCCTGCAGTCCTCTCCCCCTCTATAAAGGTCCACAAAGGAGCTTCCCAGAACTCACCTCTAGGATTGAGGGAGCTGGGGGTGTTCAGCCTGGAGAAGAGGAGGCTGAGGGAGACCTCATTGCTCTCCACAGCTCCCTGAGAGGAGACTGCAGTGAGCTGGGGGTTGGGCTCTGCTCCCTAGTCTCAGGAGATAGGAGAGGAAATGGCCTGAAATTGTGCCAGGGGAGGGTTAGGCTGGAGAGGAGGAAAAATTTCTCTGCTGCAGGAGTGGTCAGGGATTGGCACAGGCTGCCCAGGGAGGTGGTGGAATCCCCAGCCCTGGAGGTCCTTTCAAGAGGCAGAGATGTGGTGCTGAGGGCCATGGGTTACCACCAGCCTGGCTTGAGTTAGAGAAGGGTTGGACTGGAGGGGCTCAGAGGATCTCAGAGGCCTTTTCCAGCCCAAACAATTCCATGACTAAAGAACAATCTTCTAGAGGGAGGTAGGGAGGTAGGTGAGTGGGTAGGTGGGTGGGTGGGTGGGTAGGTGAGTGGGTAGGTGGGTGAGTGGGTAGGTAGGTGAGTGGGTAGGTGGGTGAGTGGGTAGGTAGGTGAGTGGGTAGGTGGATGGGTAGATAAGTGAGTGGGTAGGTGGGTGGGTGAGTGGGTAGGTGAGTGGGTAGATAAGTGAGTGGGTAGGTGGGTGAGTGGGTAGGTGGGTGGGTGAGTGGGTAGGTGAGTGGGTGGGTGGGTGAGTGGGTAGGTAGGTGAGTGGGTAGGTGGATGGGTAGATAAGTGAGTGGGTAGGTGGGTGGGTGAGTGGGTAGGTAGGTGAGTGGGTAGGTGGATGGGTAGATAAGTGAGTGGGTAGGTGGGTGGGTGAGTGGGTAGGTAGGTGAGTGGTTAGATAAGTGAGTGGGTATGTGGGTGAGTGGGTAGGTGGATGGGTAGATAAGTGAGTGGGTAGGTGGGTGAGTGGGTAGATAAGTGAGTGGGTATGTGGGTGGGTAGGTGGAGCAGAGGTGAGAGGAGCAGAGGTGGTCAGATGGAGGAAGGCAGAGATAAATCTGAGACATCTGACCATTTCCCTTGCTGGGGGCTCCTGCCTGGCTCAGAGCAGGACTGACACAGACCCCATGGCCAGGATCAAGCCTGGGAAGCGCTGGAGGAGCTCCAAGGAAAGGAGAGCAGCGAGCAGCTTTGTCATTCAGCACACATCGCTCCTCCCTGGCTGGAGGAGGCAGGAGCCATGCTAATAACCTGGGATGTCCTAATTAAGCACCCTGCAGCCTGAATGTCCAGGGGAGGGCAGGGCCAGGCTTCGGTGGGCTCTCACTGGAGGCGTTTCTGAGGCTTGGAGCTGCTCTGCTGCGCAGCTCCAGCGCTCACGTCGGGCTGGCTGCGTGTGGCACTCTATCAATCACAGCTGTGAGCAATCCCCCCAGCCACCAGAAAATGGAAACAGTCTTGAATGCTCCTGAAGTGAAAGCAGAAAGCCATTCCCAGGACATTCCTTCAACAGTGAAATGGCTTTTTAAGGAATCCAGATGGAAGATGTAACCAGGGGGAAGCTGTGCAGAGAAAGCAAACCTCTCCCCACCCCGACCTGCAGCAGCACAGAGTGCTGGAAAACTCTGTGAGGGAGGCACTCTGAGGTCTGTCCTTCAGCTTCTGCTCCAAGCAGGGTCAGACCAGGTTGCTCAAGGATTTTTTTTCCAAGACCAGTCAGATCTTGAAGGCCTCCAAGGACAGAGACTGCACAGCCTCTCTGGGCAGCCTGCCCCAACGTTTGGCTTTCCCCCTGGTGAAAAAATTTCCCTCTATATCCAGTCCAAACTTGTTTTGGATCCTTTCATCCTCCTGCTGTGGACAAGTGCAGAGAGCCTGGCTCTGCCTTCCCAGTGACCTCCTTGTAGGTGGCCTTGAAAATCCCCCCTTGAAGCTTTCCCATGCTGAGGCTGGACAAGCCTTGCTCCTCCAGCCTCTCCTCACAATGACACAAGCTCCAGCGCCTGGACCCTCTGGTGGCCTCCTCTGAACTCACTCTGCTCTCCTGATGCCCAGTGGCAGCCCCAGGACCAGCTGAGCTCTCTGGCTGCTGTCTCACGTGGCTGGAGCCCAGGGAGGTCCAAATGCTTGAGCTTCTCCGTAAGCAGCTCCAGCTGTGTGGTCTGCAGCTCCAGGCACGTCCTCTTCCATCAGGATCCAGGTGTGTGCACAGGAGGAGGCCACAGAGTGCTGCATGGGAGATCCTGAGGGCAACTGCTGGAAGCCCTGCTGGGAGAGAGCAGAAAGCACCATCCTGGAGGCTGCCTGGACAGACCAGCAACCAGAGATGTCAACCCCGTGTCCAAAGGGAGTGACAGCCCAGGGAGGTGATGTGTCCCCTCGGGGATGGCACCAAAAGCACAGCACCTGACCCTCTCCTGCACTCCCCTCCCCCTCCCCCCGCAAGGCTGCTCCGGGAAGTGGGAGGAGATGACAGCAGCCAGGGTGGAGATGCTCAGTGTGGGGAAATCAGCTTGGCTGTGCTCTCCTCCTCCGTGGAGGAGAGAAAGTGCAGCACCACCCTCCCTGGGTGTGGGGCCAGGGCATCTGCAGGAGCAGCTGAGTGTCCATGCACGGGGCCAGCAGCACTGACCAGGGGACACTGCCAGAAGGGTTTCATAGGCTCACAGAATGCTCTGGGCTGGAAGGGACCTCCAAAGCTCATCCAGTCCAAGCCCCTGCACTCAGCAGGGACATCCTCCAGTAGATCAGGTTGCCCAGAGCCCTGTCCAGCCTCACCTTGAATATCTATCTCCAAGGATGGCGCCTCAACCACCTCCCTGGGCAGCCTGTTGCAGTGTTCCAGCAGCCTCCTGCTGCAGAACCTGTTTGAAGAGCTGCTCAGTCCTTCTGTGCCTCCTTGGAGGAAGGCACCACTGCACCAGAGGGACCATGCCCACCATGATGGCCATGGACCCAAGCTCCAAACCAGCTGCCTGGAGCAGTGTCCATCGTTCCTCAGGTCCTCCCATGGCTCTGCCTGCAGCAGCTGTGCTGTGCTGGCCCAGAGCTGTCCATGAAGGGCCTTTGACCTGACCTCACAGCTACTGCTGATTTCCAAAGTGGCTTTGAGGGTGACATCCTTGACTCCCACCCCAATGCATTTGTCCATCCTTATTTGCAGGAGCAGTGGTGACCTTGTCCCCCCCCAGCCCCGTGCAAACTGGGGGTCCTGCAACTCTCCTTGCTGTGTGGGGAAACCTTGAGGAGGCTGTGCTGCAGGTGCTGGAGATCTCCCCATGTCTGTAGAATGAATTATGGTGTACTATTATTACCATCCCTGTCTAGGGGCTTACATGCCACTTGCAGCAGGTAGAAGCCCTTGGTGGCTTCCTCTGTGGTGCCCTCCACACCTGCTGAAGGCTGCACCCATCTGCTGAGCTTCCCCATTGCTCCCCTTCAGACTCTTCTGGCTCTGTGCTGCCTCTCTGCTCCTCAGCATGGTGAGGAAGATGATCTGGAGGGCCTCTTGCTCCCAGTGCTCCCCACTGCTGTCTGGAGCCATGTGCTGAGATCTCCTGGGAGAGGAGCAGGAGCTGCTGTGTTGCATATAGCATAGGTGTGACACAGCTTGTAAGGGGAAAGGGACAGTAACAGCTGGGTGTAGAGTTTCTCCTTGGCTGTGCTGGCCAACCACAAATAAGGTTGCCCTGGCACTGCCAGGTGTGTTCAGTTACTTAGAGAGATTGGGATGGGTCCAGAGGAGGCCACAAAGATGATCAGAGGGTTGGAGAACCTCCCCTATAGAGACAGGCTGGGAGAGTTGGGGCTGTTCAGCCTGGACAAGAAAAGGCTCCAAGGAGACCTCAGAGCAGCTTTCCAGTACCTGAAGGGCTCCAGGAGAGCTGGGGAGGGACTTTGGACAAGGGCTGGGAGTGCCAGGGTGAGGGACAAGGGCTTTGAGCTGGGAGAGGGGAGACTGAGAGTGGAAATAAGGAAGAAATTGTTGAGAGTGAGGCTGGGGAGACACTGGCACAGGTTGCCCAGGGAGGCTGTGGCTGTCCCCTCCCTGGAGGTGTTCCAGGCCAGGCTGGATGAGCCTTGAGCAACCTGGGCTGGTGGGAGGTGTCCCTGCCCATGGCAGGGGGTTGGCACTGGATGAGCTTTGCTGTCCCTTCCAACCCAACCATTCTGTGATTCCATGGCTCCATGAAATGGCTGAGGTTTGGCTTTGCCTTGGTAGCCAATGGACTTGCTGACCTCATGGCTGTGCTACCAAGGGGAAGCTGCCTGTGCCTGGCCTCATGGCTGTTTCCCCTGAGTGAGGACATAGCCCACACCAACCCTGCTCACAGACAGGGGGTTTCCTGTAGATTGCCCTCCTGAAGTCTTCTGGCACTGAGAAGGGACCAGGTAGGTGTTGGGGTGGAGGCATGTGAGGTGGAGGTGTGGTCTAGTCCCTACTCTGCTGAGAGCAGGAGCAGGGATGCTGCCCTGCTTGGTGCAAGGCAAGACCTGCTGCTGAACAGGGCTTGAGTGCTGCTGGCCCACGGCCCCGAGGAGGGTGCTGGAGAGCTCAGGGGGTCGCAGAAGAAGCTGAGGGGGCTGCTCAGTGCTGGGGCAAGAGTTCTGCTCCCTGCCCTCAGTGCCAGCTTGCCATCTTACATGCACTGCCTAACCAGTCTGCCCACAGCAGTCCAGTTCCTCCTCCTCACCCTGGGGCCGTGGTGTGTGCAGTGTTTTCACACAGGTTACCTGGCACCACAACACTTCAGCTCCTGCTTGCTGCTGCTGAGAGCTCTGCAGATGACCCAGCTTCTGGGGATTGCCCAGCAGTTACCTGTGGAGCTCTTGACACCTCTGCAGCTCATCAGAGAAGATAGATAGTGGATGGAGATAATGGAGCAGGCCTTGACCCCAACCTCCCAGCTCATTGCCAAAGCCAACTGAGCCCCTGATGGGTGAGAGGAGTCTTGGGTGAGGTGCAGCTTTTGCACTGAGCTCTGGGGGTCACTCCCCCCCAGGAACACAGCACCCAACAGCCCCAGGTGTTGAGGAGTTCTGGGTTTCCATCACTGGTGGGAACAAACAGGCACAAAACAACTCCCTCTAGGTTCATTCATCACCCAGGAGAGGTAACTGAGCTCCTCTGGCACACCACACATCTCCAGAGTGCCAGACCCCAGGGAGATGTCCACAGCTGGCTGGAGAAAGTAATCAGTTCCTGCATCCTAACTTCCATCCTTCACTCTGTCAAATGTCCACAGTGAGTGGAAGAAGACATTGCCTGTGGTGTTGGTCTGGCCAGAGCTGATGGCAACTGTCCTGCTTCACTAGGGCCTGTGCTGGGCACACCACAGTGGTCCTGGTTCACCAGGATCTGTGCTGGGCACACCATGATGGTCCTGCTTCACCAGGGCCTGTGCTGGGCACACCACAGTGGTCCTGGTTCACCAGGATCTGTGCTGGGCACACCATGGTGGTCCTGCTTCACCAGGGTCTGTGCTGGGCACACCATGGTGGTCCTGGTTCACCAGGGTCTGTGCTGGGCACACTGTGATGGTCCTGGTTCACCAGGGTCTGTGCTGGGCACACCATGATGGTCCTGCTTCACCAGGGTCTGTGCTGGGCACACCATGATGGTCCTGCTTCACCAGGGTCAGGGCTGGGCAGACCATGATTGCCTAACTGGGGCAACTACTCCACTACCATCACAAAGCGCTTCCCTACAGATGCATCCCCAGCAAAGAGCCCCAGACCTGGCAGGACATGGTGCAGGAGACAGAGCCCTCTGTGTGGGAGCAGGACATGGGCTCAATCCCAACATGAAGGACTCCTGTCTGGGGCTGGCTGGACATGGCACTTCCCAAAGGCTGGGTCAGGGAGCCTGGGCCATCCTGACCCTTCACTGGGCTCTGAGGTGCTGGACCCCTCCCTGCTGCAGCTCTTGCAGGCTGCTGCTGTGGTGCACCTCCATGTGCCTGGGTGCTGAGGACATGAAGGGTTTGGGACATGGGTCAGAGCTAGCACTGGGTGGTACACACGTGGAGGCAGAAGGGAGTCTCAGAGGTCCCCTCCTGCCTGTGTCCAGCAGCTTGCCTGTCACCCCTCTTTGTTGCAGCAGTGCCCATCTCAGTGTCCACCCCTGGCACAGCACAGCTCTTGTAGCTACCCCAGGGTCAGATCATCTACCCCAGGGTCACTTCTACCCCAGGGTCAGGGCAAACTGAGACAGCAGAGGGAAGGGACTGGGGGAGGCAGGAGGTCTGCACTGCTGCAGGCTGGAAGCAAGAAGCAAAAGGCACAAGTGGCTAGCTGGCCCCAAGGCCATCAGGGGGCAGGTGACCACATCCATCACACTCCTCTGGGCAGGGTGGGACCTCCCACAGCAGGACCGAAGGCTAGGGCTGTGCTGTTTGTTTGCGGAGCTGCTGGAGAGGAGCTGGTGGGTGGGCACAGCTCTGGGGTTTGGGCCATGTGTCAGGCAGGGCGGGGGGGCCCAGGCTTGCTGCCAGGTTCTCCTCCTGGGATATTTTGGGATGGGCTCTCCTCTCGGGCTGTCTTGGGATGGGTTCTCCTCTCGGGCTGCCTCTGCGCAGCTGAGCGCCTGCAGCCGCGGCCGCGCCTTGCTTTGGGCTGTCCCGGGAGCTGAGCTCCAGCGCGCTTGGAAAGCCTCCCGTTTCTCCCTCCCCGTGGGCAGAGGCTGGGAACTGCATGTCCTCTCCTGCCTGACCTTTCCTGCCGGGTCAGCAGGTCCCCGCTGGCCCACGCCGCAGGAATGCTGGAGCTCGGGCTGCTGGGTCAGCTGCGGCCCCGGCCCTGCGCAGCCTGGAAACAGCCTCTGACAAATACCTGCGCAAACAGGGAACGAACCCAAACACCCAAACCTTTGAGCGCGGGGGTTTGTAATTTTCCACAGGACAGAGGCGGTGCTTGGCCCGGGGCTGCTGGCCGTGCCTTGCCCGGCGCCGCCGGCCGCGCAGCCAGCGGCGGGGAGCCGGAGCCCGGAGCGGCCCCGAGCCCGGAGCGGCCCCGAGCGTGGGCTCCCCGGAGCGGCCCCGGGGTGAGGCGCACGGAGCTCCCAGCAGCCGCCTCAGGCTTCCCGGCAAGCCCCGGCTCAGCCCGGCAGCGGCGAGCCCCTCGCTGACCCTGCCGCCGCTCCCTGCCTCATGCCTGCCGTGTCCCGCCCAGGGCTGCTCCCCGACACCCAGCCCGGGGAGAGTCCAACAGAGGCTGTGAGGATGCTGAAGGGCCTGGAACATCTCTGTGATGAGGAGAGGCTGAGAGCCCTGGGGCTGGTTAGCCTGGAGAGGAGCAGCCCCAGAAGGGATCTGAGCAATGGTTACAGATAGCTGAAGGGTGGGGGGCAAGAAGGGGCCAGGCTCATGCCAGTGGTGTCCTGGGATAGGATGAGGGATGATGGACACAAACTGGAACCCAGGAGGTTCCACCTGAACATGAGGAGAAAGTTCTTTGGTATGAGGGTGCTGGAGGCCTGGAGCAGGCTGCCCAGAGAGGTTGTGGAGTGTCCTTGTGCGGAGACTTTCAAGACCCCTCTGGATGCATCCCTGTGAGCCCTGCCCTGGATGACCCTGCTCTGGCAGGGGGGTTGGACTGGATGATCTCCAAAGGTCCCTTCCAACCTCCACCACTCCATGATTCTACAGCTGGCAGTCCCACACTCAGCATCTCACCTCCCTCCCACGCAGGTGACAGCTCCCTTGGAAAAGGGCTTTGGTGGACTCCTGGTGGGATGGGGGTTGGGCTCTGCTCCCTAGGAGAGGAAATGGCCTGAAATTGTGCCAGGGGAGGGTTAGGTTGGAGATTAGTAAAACTTCTCTGCTGCAAGGGTGGTCAGGGATTGGCACAGGCTGCCCAGGGAGGTGGCAGAGTCCCCATCCCTGGAGGTGTTCCAGAACCATGTGGCCATGGCACCTGGGGCCATGTTTTGGTGGCCATGGTGGTGATGGGTTGCTGGCTGGACTGGATGACCTCAGAGGGCTTTTCCAACCCAAACAATCCTATGATTCTATGTACCCCCAGACCCTTCCTTGCAGAGCTCCTGCTCTCTCCCTCCTCCGTTCAGGTATTTCCATGTCAATATCTGGCAGCCTCTTCAGTCTCAGCTCGGTGACCTTCAAAGCCATCCAGCACGTTGAGCTTGGACCACAAGCCAGGCCAGATGGCCCTTCTCAACTAGGCTGGCCAGGCAGGCTGGGGTTCCACTGCCTGATTCCTGCTCCAAGGCAGGCTCGGGAAGCAGCGAGTTCCGTGTGTGCTCCGGGAAGGCAGCCACAGCCCCGTGCCGGGAGCCTGCCAAGGGGGTGGGGAAGGACAACAGCAGCCAGGGGCCAGCAGCCCACGGGCTCTGGGGTTTGCAACTCAGCTGTGAAGCACAGAGTTAACTCTGGGGGAGCCAAAACTGGAGGGGAAGGGGCTGTGGGGGAGGGGATGGCAGTGCTAGGGCTTCCCAGGTGAGGTGGTCACTGGTTGCCTCCAGATGGAGGTGGTGGAAGGCATGGTGATGGATGGTACTGTCCCCCTTGGGAGACCCCACCCAGAGCACTGAGTCCAGGTCTGGTGCCCCCAGTAACCCTGCAGCCTCCTGCAGCCTGCAGCCCAGCAGTCCCTGCCTTGTACCCATGAGCAGTGATGGAACAAGAGGCTCTACACTGTGGGCTGATGTGGTCTGGCAGGACTTGAAGGAGCTGCTGGAGTGGGTTCAGAGGAGGCCACAAAGATGATCAGAGGGCTGAGAACCTCCCCTATGGGGACAGGCTGAGAGAGTTGGGGCTGTTCAGCCTGGAGAAGAGAAGGCTCCAGGGAGACCTCAGAGCAGCGTTCCAGTACCTGAAGGGCTCCAGAAGAGCTGGGGAGGGACTTTGGACAAGGGCTGGGAGTGACAGGATGAGGGACAAGGGCTTTGAGCTGGGAGAAGGGAGATTGAGACTGGAGATGAGGAAGAAATTGTTGAGAGTGAGGCTGGGGAGCCACTGGAACAGGTTGCCCAGGGAGGCTGTGGCTGCCCCTGCCTGGAGGTGTTCCAGGCCACTCTGGATGAGGCCCTGAGCAACCTGGGCTGGTGGGAGGTGTCCCTGCCCATGGCAGGGGGTTGGAACTGGATGAGCTTTGATGTCCCTTCCAACTCAAACCATTCTGTGATTCCATGGCTCCCTGAGTTAGCCTGAGACAACTGGCTCCAGTCCACATACAGTGGATTTTGAGGATGTACTTTTTCCCTTCTGATGCTGGTGGAGAGGAGCCCAGAGGAGTAATTGGACAAAGCCACCATGACTGCTGAAGCTGAGGAGAGGAGAGATGCAAGCAAAATCTCCTCAGCCAGAGGAAGGGAAGGGTTAACAGACCTGCCAGGGCTTAGACTCTCTGGAAACGTGGGAGACAGCTGGGGAAGACTGAAATAAGCCTGTGGTGTGTGTCGTGGGTGCCAGCGGAAGGCAGGCTCATTGCTGACAGTATCTGCTCTGACACACTCAATGTGTTCAGCACTTTGGGGCTCGCTCAGGCAGATGAGGCTAACTGGGAAGCGCTGGGGCAGGCATTCCTGGATGCTGCATTAGGATGCAGGCTCCAGAGGAATGCTTTCACCTCCAAGTGCAAATCAAAGCTGAGGCTACTGAAGAAGCTGGGACTGATCCCGGGCTGAGCCAGGGGGCTTGCAAATTCCAAGCTCCTGGTGTGGATGTGCAGGGTAAACCCTGGCAGGGATGTTGGGGAACCCCCTGTGCAGTGCCTGGAGGGGTGATGGGGGCTGGGATGCCCTTCTCATAGGTTCATAAAATGGTTTGGGTTGGAAGGGACCTCAAAGCTCATCCAGTTCCAACCCCCTGCCATGGGCAGGGTCACCTCCCACCAGCCCAGGTTCCTCAAGGCCTTATCCAGCCTGGCCTGGAACATCTCAAGGGAGGGGACATCCACAGCCTCCCTGGACAACCTCTTCCACACAAGGAGAGACTCTGGGGGAGGTGGCTGATGCTGGTCCTCCAGGTCAGCAGGGTGCTGGCAGGACACAGGGCAAAGTGGAGTGCAGGCAGATGGGGCATGGTCCCCTGTGAGGGCCCAGGAGGTGGAGGGAGCTCCCTAAAGAAGCTCAGCTGCCAGTCAGTGCTTTCTGTTGGGGTTGGCACAGCTTCCCCCTGCCAACCCCATGGGTGCTAAGGGTGCAGTGATGCACCCACACAGGCCCTGCTGCCCACCAGTACTGCACCATCCAGCTGCAGGAATTTGGGCCAGGCTGCAGTGCAATGGATTGCTAAATATGTTTGGGTTTGATGCTGTCATTTTGCTTTCTAAAGGCTTTTTTGATGCTTGAGTGATCCTACATACATGAGAGCTGGAGAGGGACTTTTGACAGGGCCATGTGGTGTCAGGGCCAGGGATGATGGCTTCAGACTGCAAGAAGCTGGATTTAGATGAGACATTAGGAAGAAATTGTTGAGAGTAGGGGGGGGGAGACACTGGAACAGATTGCCCAGGGAGGCTGTGGATGTCCCCTCCCTGGAGGTGTTTGAGGTGAGGCTGGATGAGGCCTTGAGCAACCTGGGCTGGTGGGAGGTGTCCTTGCCCATGGCAAGGGGTTGGAACGGGATGAGCTTTGAGGTCCCTTCCAACCCAGCCCATTCTGTGATTCTTCATGAAAATGAGGCTCTGGCAAGGGCTTTGTGCCCTCACCTGTGGGACAGCAGTGCCAGGAGCTTGTGACACCCTACTAAACCACCCTCTCTGAGATGATGGAGACTCTGCCTGGGGAGAAGGTGACAAATGGCTGTGAGCTGTCAGGGTGATGCTGAGCCCAGAGGAGCTGCTGCTGCCTTTTGGTGTGGAGACAGGGGACAGAGTGCTGGACTGGAGGGGTTTCACTACCTTTGTGTTGGACATGGCAGCAGTGGAGGGTAGCAAAGATGAGGAAGGGCTGGTGAGGAGCAGCTGATGGAGCTGGGGGTGTTTAACCTGGAGAAGAAGAGGCTAAGGGGAGACCTCATTGCTCTCTACAGCTCCCTGAAGGGAGGTTGGAGTGAGGAGGGGGTTGGTCTCTTCTGCCTAGCATCAGGCAACAGAAGGAGAGGAAATGAAGAGCAGTGCCAGCAGGTGAGATGAGAGGGTTCATGAACTTGTTGCAGGAGATGCACCGTTTGGATGGTTATCCACCAGGTAGAAGGAACACATTGGAATGGTTTCCACCAGGTAGAAGGAACACATTGGGATGGTTTCCACCAGGTAGAAGGAACACATTGGAATGGTTTCCACCAGGTAGAAGGAACACATTGGGATGGTTATCCACCAGGTAGAAGGAACACATTGGGATGGTTTCCACCAGGTTGAAGGAACATATTGGGATGGTTATCCACCAGGCTGAAGGAACATATTGGGATGGTTTCCACCAGGCTGAAGGAACACACTGGGATGGTTCCCACCAGGTAGAAGGAACACATTGGGATGGTTTCCACCAGGTTGAAGGAACACACTGGGATGGTTATCCACCAGGCTGAAGGAATACATTGGGATGGTTTCCACCAGGTAGAAGGAACACATTGGGATGGTTATCCACCAGGCTGAAGGAACACATTGGGATGGTTATCCACCAGGCTGAAGGAACACATTGGGATGGTTATCCACCAGGCTGAAGGAATACATTGGGATGGTTCCCACCAGGTTGAAGGCAAACACTGGGCTGTTTTCCCACCAGAGCCCAGGGCTTTACTGCACACAAATCTTTCCCTGGGAACTTGCCGCTCCGCTGCCATTTCCTCCAGGAAGAAGCCTCGCAGCATCACTTTGACTTTCTCTTTTCAGCAGTGTCAAAATGTTTATTCTGATCATGTCAAAACACCAAAGCTCATCTCAGGAAAGTGAAAATATTTCATTCTGACTTGATCATCTCCCTCCGCTCGGTGTTCCGTGGCAGCAGTTCTCCATCCGCGCCGCCGCCTCCCGCAGCCCCGCACGGCCTCGGCGCTCACAGCGCTGCCAAAGCCCCAATTAGCCCCTGGGAGCCTTTTCATCCCCCAGGACGTGCTGCAAGCCTCTCGATGCAGAGCAGGAGCCTGCCAGGCACTGCTGGGCTTTTCTTGGTCTTTCCCACCCCAGCTCTCCACAGAAACTCGTGAGAATCAGAGAATCACAGAACTGTCAGGGCTGGAAGGGACCTCAAGGCTCAGCCAGTTCCAACCCCCCTGCCATGGCCAGGGACACCTCACACTACAGCAGGTTGCTCACAGCCACATCCAGCCTGGCTGCAAACACCTCCAGGCAGGAGGCTTCCACCACCTCCCTGGGCAACCTGTGCCAGTCTCTCACCACCCTCATGGGGAACAACTTCTTCCTAACATCCATTCTCAAGCTCCCCATTTCTAGTTTTGCTCCATCCCCCCCAGTCCTATCACTCCCTGACACCCTCAAAAGTCCCTGCCCAGCTTTCTTGGAGCCCCCTTCAGATACTGGCTGCTGGTTTCTGCTGGGAGCAGGGGGCTGGTGGCGTGGTCTGAGCAGAGTGTGATGGGCTGCAGGGTGAGGTGGGCACTCAGGAGGTGCCTCCTGCTCCCAGCTCTCCTCTCACCTGGCCAGACTGCGTTGGCAGGGCAGAGCCCTTGCAGCTGGGCAGAGCCCTTGCAGCTGGGCACTCTGAGTTGTGATGCTGACGGCTTGGCAGTGAGACAAATCGGTCACCAGCGCAGTCCTTGCGTTCTCTTGTGTGGGCAGAGATCTCCATCTGCCTTCCAGAGGGGCGCTGTCCAGCATGGTCCCTCCTTAGCTCCTGCAGCTCCATCACCACCCATGGTAGCACTGCTTTGCAGCCTGGAGCTTCTGGGCACCTCCAGCAGGGACAGTGAAGGAGATGGGGACTTCAAAACAGCCCTCAGGCATAAATCATAGAATCATCAGAGAATCCCAGAACGGTTTGGGTTGGAAGGGACCTCAAAGCTCATCCAGTTCCAACCCCCTGCCATGGGCAGGGACACCTCCCACCAGCCCAGCTTGCTCAAGGCCTCATCCAGCCTGGCCTTGAACACCTCCAGGGAGAAGACAGCCACAGCCTCCCTGGGCAACCTGTGCCAGTGTCTCCCCACCCTCACTCTCAACAATTTCTTCCTCATCTCCAATCTCAATCGTCACTCTTCCAGCTTAAAGCTGTTCTCCACACTCCAGATCTGGAGTGGACAAAGGGTAGAAGGGATCTGCATGGGATGTTGCTGGAATCATTCAGGTGGATGAAAGATGGAAGTGCTACTGGTCTGGTAGCATGAGAAGTGACACCAGCACCAGGCATGGATACCAGGCCTTGGCTCTACTCAGAGCTGAGGAAAGATGAAGGGGCTCAGGCTGCATCACCCTGCCAGGATCCACTTGGTGGGGAGATGTTTGGAGCAGCAGCTCTCCTCCTCTTCCTTCTCCTCTTGCTCATCCTCCTCATCCCACAGCTGGCCCCTCTCCCTTCATGCCTCCTGTTGGTGAGTGTGGTTCCTGCCCCAGCTCTGTCCAAACCCTGCTGTCCCAATCCCCCTTCACAAGGAGGTTTTGCCCAGGGGAGCAGTTGCCATGGGACTCAGCATGGTGCACACTGGAGGTCCTTCTGTTCAGACCATTCAGGTCAGGTCTGCAGCAGCAGCAAAGAGTATCCCCCAGTCCCCATGCACTGGAACATCTCTCCACTGGTGGTGGGCTCAGATCTGGTGCTTTGTGGGGGCAGTGCTGGGACAGGGCAGCTGCAGCCCCCTCGCTGCCATGGTCACTTGCAAGGAGCAGCTCACATGGCAGGATGTATCAGAGCTGGTTCTGCTCTCTCCATCCTCACTGAGGTCCCTTTTCCCCTTTCATTCCCTCATTCTTCCCAGCTTGGAGATGCTGGGCACCTTGGACATGCCTGTGTAAGGCAACCCCTCCTGAGATGTGAGCTTCACATGGTGTTGAGTGGCTTCATCATGGCCAACTGGCTCCTGTCCTGGAGCCTGAGGACCAGAGAAGCTCCACTTCCCATCCAAATGGAAGAGGAGGGGAGCACTGCACCCCACAGGATGCCTTTGCTCAGACACTGCTGGAAGCCAGTAGAGGAAGGGTAGAGCAGGAAGCTGCATCAGGCAAAGGCTGAGCTGGCCAGGGGAAGGATGCTGGAGAGAGATGTGAGGTGTGTCTGGATCTCCAGCCACCCACATCTGCCCCTTCCCTGCTGCTATTGCTCCGGTGGGCTCTGCTCTGCTCTTCCAGCCCCACACCCAGTGCTCTGGCTCACCCCAGACTCTGGGAAAGTAAGACTGGAGTTGCTGGTGAGAGATGCAGGAAGGTTCTGGCTCTTAAACCCCTCTGAAATCCCTGTGCTTACCCTGCACACCCCCCGTGTGTGTCGCCAGGCAGGGCCACACGGTGTGGTGGGCACCTGAGACCAGGCACTGGGATTCAGGAGGCATGCTGGGATGTGGGGGAGAGATGTGGCAGCTCCATGCCCCAGCTCTGCTCCTGAGTCTGCCTCTCCCCATAACGTGGTGGAGGAGCAGCAGGACCTGCTGCTTAACGGGGACAGTGGCAGCATGCAGCTGGCTTAATCGAGCAGCTCCTGCCTGGTGCCAGGCACTTAAGTGATCATTAACCAGGTGCTGGGGAAGGTGATGCTGGAAGCCAGCCCCGTGCTGCTGCTGGGCTGTGCGAGGCCTGAACAGCCACCCCCTGCTCCCCAGACCTGCAGGTGCCTTGGCTGGGGCTACCTGAACCCAGAAGCCTGCTGCTCTGCATCCTCAGGACCAGGGATGAGACTTTGGGCAAACAAGGACTGGGCAGCTTTGGTTGCTGGAGCTGGGAAGCCCTCCAGCAGCTGGCTGTCACCTTCACCACCAGCAGCCACACTGGGTAGCTTTACAGAGGGAAACTGAGGCAGCAGGTGAGCGAGGCCAGCGTGTCCCTGCAGCACTGGGTTCCTGCAGCAGTGCTGGGTTGGACTTAATGATCTTCACACAATCCCAGAATGCCAGCTTGGAAGGACCCCCAAAGATCATCTGCTCCAACCTCTCCAGGTGATGGTGCAGTTGCCATGAGCTGGCTCAGCACCCTGGCAAGCTGAGTCTGAAACTGCCCAGGGCAGGAGACTCCACTGCTGCCCTTGGGAGGTGATTCCAGTCTCTGCCTGCTCTCATGGCAAACATTCCCTTCTGGAGTGCAATGGGAATGTCCCCAGCCATAGGTTGTCCCCATCACCCTTGTTTTTACCATGGGACACCCCACAGGGAGTCTCCATCCTCCTGGTCTTGGAAGTTTTTTCAAACCAAAACAACTCCAGGTGTTGATCAAGCACAGGGTTGAGCTGGCAGAGAGGGTTCAGCTCTGGGAGACCACAGGGGGATGCACCCACTGCAGTGCAGGAGAAATGCTGCTGGGGATACCCCAGCAAGGAGAAAGCTCCTGGAAGCAGCACGGGAAGGGCTGTGCAGGTTGGGACCCTCCCACTTGGCTCGGAGCTTGGGGCTGGGCATTGTGTCTGGGCTGGAAAAACAAGGCTGGAAGAACAGGTGAGAAATGTGGGAGGGTTTTGACTAATAAAGGCAAGGCTGAGGAAGGAAACATCTCCAGGCTCCAAGTGGGCAAAAGGCTACAAGGGAGGAGGGAACGATCCTGCCTTCAGGCTCTGGGGTAGGGGAAGGAGACTGTGGGTGTAAGATACAGCAAAGCAATTTGGGATAGATCCCAGGAGGAACATTCTAGGGAGGAGGGAGGCACAGGAGAATGTGGAGACTGGCTCCTGGTTTGCAGGGTCAGGGTGGATTTGGAGTCCGGTCCATCCAAGGATGCTCCAGGACCACGCACCCTGTGTGGCCCCAGCCAGGCTGGCCAGGGTACATCTGGAGCCAGCCTGACTCAGCCCACCTGAACCAGCTGAACCAGTAGACACTGAGCTTGGCCAGCAGGTCCCCATCTGGTGGCCGGGGGTCGTGGAATGCAACCTCAGTCCGCACTTAGCTGGGACGTGCCCCCAGCGCCGGCCGCGGCACCTGCAGCCACCGCTCCTGCTCTCAGGTTGTGTGAAGCAGGGCAGGTGTCGTGTCCCTTCCTGTCCCCTGTCCCCCACTTACTGTGTGGCACTGCTGAGTGGTTTGGGACTGGATTTCGTTCTCAGAGCTGCCAGCCGAGCACTTCGAGGCTGGAGCCATCGGCTGCATAGTTGCTTGAGTAACCTTAGCCCATCCCCTTGGGCAGTGAATGGGGCTGCAGGAGCAGCATCCCATGTGCCTGTGGCGTGAAAGACTCCGTTGGAGGCACAGCTGGTGACAGCGAGGGTGACGAAGCCTGAGGGCAACCCAGGGTGCTCGGTGACAGCATCCCCAGAGCCAGCAAGCCATGGTGGGTGGGGAGGGATGGGTCTGCAGTGCACTGATGCACCCAGCTGCCCTCCTGCCCCCTGGGCCCAGCACAGAATGCTGGAAGCTGCAGGCATCTGCCCCAGCTGCGGGTGGGCTTCGTGGGTCTGACCTCATTCTCATCACGTACACCTGGCTGTTGGGGACGGGGCAGGGAGTGGGGCTAGCCCTGGGCATGGGACCCCGGGTGGGGCCTGGGGAGCTGTGGGCAGGCAGGGTAGGGCCAGCTCCTACAGGGCTGACGCCATGGGGACAGCCACTCCCTTGGGACAGCACCCCACACAGGGACAAACCCCGCACGGGGATAGCCCAAGGGGACAACCCCCTCTGTGTGGAAAGCCGCCCCACGGGGAGAGCTGCTCCACGAGGACAGGCCTGCCCACGGGGGCAGCCACCCCACGGGGCCATCCATCCCACGGGGCCATCCCTCCCACGGGGACATCCACCCCACGGGGCCATCCACCCCACGGGGCCATCCCTCCCACGGGGACATCCACCCCACGGGGCCATCCATCCCACGGGGCCATCCATCCCACGGGGCCAGCCCCTGCGGGAGTGGGCGGGGCTATGTGACACCGGGACGGGGCTATCACGAAAGGGGCGGGGCCTGGGGCAGGGGGCGGGGCATGCAGCGGTGTCTCCCGGAGCGGAGGGCGTGGCCAGGGCAAAGGGGAGGGCCCATGTCAAGGGGGCGTGCTCGTGTCCATCCCCCGCCCCCGGCCGCGTTGCCCGGGGCGACGCGCGGCTGCAGCCGGCGCCCGTGACGTCATCCACGGGGCGGGGCCGATCCTCCCTTCCCTACCAATCCCCCCCTCCCTCCGCCCCGCGTCCCGCCGGCGCCGCGCCAATGGGCGGGCTGGGGGGGCGTGTCCGCCGGGCACCTCCCGCCAATGAGGCGGTGGCGGCGGCTCGGGGCAACAATGTGGGGGGGACGCCCGGGGCGCACGTGGGGCCGCGCCGCTGCCGGGGGTCGGCGGCCCCGGGGCGGGCACTGGGGGCGGGAGGCCGGGCAGCCGGGGCCACCCGCTCCGTCCCGCCCCGCCGCTGCCCCGTGCGGCGCCGGGGCACTCCCCTCCCCCGCCCTCCCCCCGCCCCTCCGGGCCCTCCCCCTGTGTCACGGCGGCGCCCGCATTCGGGGACGGGCACGGCGGAGGGAGGGAAGGAGGGAACGAGCGAGACAGCGAGCAAGCGACCGACCGGCGGCCGCCCCAGCATGTGGCCCGCCCGCTCCGTGGCGGCAGCGCGGCGGCGGCGGCGGCGGCGGGCAGGTGCGCGGCCGCTGAAACGGAGCGGGGGGGCGTAGGGGCGGGGAGCCGCCCGCCACCGCCCGCCCGCCGCCGCCGCCGCCCTCGCCCGGCGCTGTCAGGTGCGTGCCGCCCGCCAGCATGGCTCCGCCGCGCCGCCGGACTTAGCGCCGGGCAGCCCGCCCCAGGAGAGAGGGGGGAGGCTGTGCGCCCGCCGTGCCAGGGGCTTCCCCCCGACACCCACCTCCATTCCGCTTCTCCCCGCCCAGGTGCCCCGCCGCCCGGCCCCGGAGTACGCCGGTTCCTAGCTGAGGATGCCGCCCGCCGCCGGTCGCTCCAGTTCATCTGTTGCTGCCTGACCGCGCCGCCAGCTCCGGTGCAGCCTCCGCCGATGGATGCGGCAAGCCCCGCGCCCTGCCTGCCCGCAGCCGCCCCGCTGGCCATCGTGCCGGGAACGACTCCGGAGCTCCGCGGCTGGTAAAAAAAAAAAAAAGAAAAAGAAAAAAAAAAGACAGCAAACAAACCAAAAACAAAACAAAAAACCCCAGAAAAACCAAAACCAAACCAAAAACCAACCCTCTTCCCGTCTCGTCCGGGGCCGGAGTCGCCACCGATGAATATGCAGCGTTCCCCCCGGCTCGTCTCTCCCGTTAGCCGTCCGCTCCCCGGCGCGGAGCCGGGCAGAGCCGCCTGAGAGCTCCGCGGGACTTCGGGCTGCACCCGCCGCCTGCGCCCATCCTGGACCCGGGCGCACGGAGCGGCTCCTCCTGCCCTTCTCTCGCTCCAGCCGAGCGTGGAGCCTTCTTCGCACTCTTCTCCCTCCCGTGCTTCTTTTTTTTTTTAATTTTTATTTTTTTTTCCTAATTTTTATTTTGGTGGAAACCGACCATAACTGCGGGGAGGGGGCTGCTTGGGGGCCTGGGGGGGGGCGGGAGCGGCGGGGAGGGGACCATGGAAGAAAAGCTCCAGGCGCATCAGGTGGAGATCGACCCGGATTTCGAGCCGCAGAGCCGGCCCCGGTCCTGCACTTGGCCTCTCCCCCACCCCGACTTCGCGGCGGAGGAGGAGGATGGGGGGGGCACGGCGGGAGGACCCCCGGCGCTGGCGGCCGCCGGCGGGGAGGGAGCCGAGAACGCGGCGGCCCCGGCGGAGCGCAGAGCAGCGGCCGCCGCCTCCCTGCCGCCCCCCGGCGCGGACGTCGGGCAGCTCCGCAAGGCCAAGACCTCCCGGAGGAACGCCTGGGGCAACCTGTCCTACGCCGATCTCATCACCAAAGCCATCGAGAGCTCGCCCGAGAAGCGCCTCACGCTCTCGCAGATCTATGACTGGATGGTGCGATATGTTCCCTACTTTAAGGATAAAGGCGACAGCAACAGTTCGGCCGGCTGGAAGGTACCTGACCCCCCCCTCCCCCCTCCCCAAGACCCCAACCCATTGCAACTTTCCCCCCTGCTCCCCCAAAACGCGCCGGGGTTCAGATGCTTCCCCCGGGCAGCCGGAGCTTGCCGCTGGCTGGGGGGGGTTTGAGGGCTCCTCGCGTTCCTCACTGCTGAGGGGGCGGGATAAGGTGGGGGATCCCCGCGTTCCTCACTGCTGGGGGATCCTCGCCTTCCTCACTGCTGGGGGGGGCATGAGGGCTCGGTCAAGTCTCGGGGGAGCCGGCGCCTCGTGGTGGTGTGTGTAGAACCGAGGTGAGCTGGTCCCCAGTGTCCCCAGTCGGGCCATGTCACAGGGCAGACCTGGGGTGCCCTGCCACTGTCCTTCCCGAGGAGGCCAGGGACAGCAGGGTGGCAGCAGGCTGGGTGCTCCCGGCTCTCCTGCTGGTGTGTGAGCACTGGGGTACAGTGAATGACAGTCCCTCTGTTACGGCTCTCCCTGTTCCTGCCTGCGGGCACCCCAGCCGTGCCAGGTCCCCGAGCGCCGGTGGCGCGCCTGGGAGGACAGCCGGAGGTAGGGCTGTCCCCAAGCAGGTGTCCGTGAGCTGTCTGTCACCGCGTGTCTCCTCCGTCTCGGCACCACCTGCCTTTCTCAGGGCTGTGTCCCCTCCTGGGGGGTCACACAGCAGCCCACAGTCCTCACGATGGCTTTGCTGGGCTCTGCTCCTGGCTGGCACTGGGGACTTGTCAGAAATCCCTGGCACGGGCAGTGAAGCGTTCTTGCTTAGTGTGACCTGAGGATGCCTCACACCGACCATCCCAGGCCTGGGTGAGGGCACAGAGGGTGCCAGGTCCTGGCAGGGTCACGCTGGCCCCTGCCTCTCCGGGTGAAGCTTGCCAGGCGCCCTGCTGGGCAGGGGGAAAAGATTGTGTCCAGATGGTGTCAGTAAAAAGGAGACGGTTTGCTTAAGCCCTCCCCTAAGCCCTGTCACCTCCAGTGTGATTAGTGTGTAGCAAAGCTTCGGGGGCTCTAATGCCAGCCTGCAGTCCTGGCACAGCGTTTCCTGGCTCTGTTCCTCCAGGCAGACCCAGACTGCCTTCGGGGGATGTCCTTCATGGGTGCAAACAGGGCACTGTTGGGCCAGGGAGGGCAGACTCTGTGGCACCGTGGCCAGGCTGTGGGAGCTGGTGCAGTGTAGAAGAGTGTCCTCTCTGCTTTGCCACACTCCTGGTGGGTGGGCAGGAGGCAGCTGGTGTCCCCCTGGTGTGGAGATCCCCCAAGGGAGGGTTTTCAGGGCTGTGGAGGTGGCAGGGGTTGTGTGGGGGCCTCTCAAACCTCCACCTGGGCTGAGACCTGCGTGGCCTTGAGTGTGTGCCAGGGAGAAGGGTGGCACCCGTTGGGGACAGCAAGGGGTGAGAGGTCTGGGTACATGTTGGGGAGGTTCTCAGCACTCTGGTCCAGTGGCTCGGGCCCTGGATGGGATGAGGAGCAGAGGGATTCCCATGCAGCACTGTCTGTCACGGGTGTGGGGTGCTTGGGGACTCTGCAGCTGGGTGTCCCTGAAGGCGACCCCGGGGGAGTGAGGGCCAGGGGATGGAGCTGTGAACAAGTTTTTGTGCCCAGCCGTCGATGGGCAGGAGCAGGGCAAGTGGGTGCTCGTGTGTCCTGGCACTGGCACGCAAGCCAAAGCCACCGAGCGAGGCTCTCCCGGGGTGGGAAGGACCCTGGCTGGGGACAGCAGGGCCTGCAGCTGTCCTTGTCACAGGCAAGTGCTGGGGTTTGGTCCACCCCTGGCTTGCATGGGCTGGAGCGGTGCCCTGTGCCCTCTGCGGGCGTGCCAGGGCTTGCGCAGGGGACGGTGGCACCGCGCGGGTGTGTCCGGGTGTGCCAGGTGGCACAAGCTTCCCCGCCCGCCTACGCCAGCACCAGCTCTTGGCCCCCGGGTGAAGACAGGCTGTGACAGCAGCAGTTCCTGCCCACATCAGTCCTGGCAGAGGTGACCCCCGAGGGCATCCTCCCGGGAAAGCAGGAGTGGCCTTTCCCCGTGTCAGCTGGCACCCCAGGGCTGTGCAGGAGCAACGTGGGGTGTTCCGCCCTGGCCCTTGCCCCCCACGCCCTTCCTGTTGTCCCTTGGGGTAGGAATGGTGCCTGGCACTGTGTCCCCATGCCAGCACTGCCCAGGGTGCTGCCAGTGGAGCCCTGTCATCCGGCGTGGGGTTCGGTGGCTTTCTGGGGGGCTGCATCCCTGGAGGCTTCGTGGTGCTTGGTGTGCAAGCAGGGAGGACAGGCTCAGGGTGCAGGGGTTGAAGGAGCTGGTTGCTCAGATGTGCCCTCCTGGGTGCACCCCGGGAATGGATGTTCTCCACCTTTCTGGCCCATCTGCTGCCCTGCACTGCTGCTGCCTGCTCCCTCCTGGCAGCTCCCCTTGCCCCCAGCACTGGCATTGTGACTTAACCCCCCCCAGCAAAACATTCTGCCTGACCTCTCTGCCCACCAGTCAGTATCAGGCAGGGTTCCCCAGGGCCTGTCCTTATGCTGCAGCCTGTCCTTATGCTGCAGGTGCCCAATGCCCAGCTGGAGCTGGCAATGTCAGGGCTGGCAAGAGCCCGGGGTGAGAAGTGACTTGTGGAGACCTCCTTTGCTTGACAGTCTCATCAGATACCAGTGTGCCAGGGGTTAAAACCACATAGTCCCATGTCCCTTTTGGTAGTCCCTTGCCACAGATGCCCTGGATGCCCTCAGGTGTCCCTCCTGGGGCCAGGCTGGCAGCTCTGGTGCCAGGTAGCACCCAAGTTGCTGGGCAGTCGGTTCTGCAGTAATGAGCTGCTGGTAGCTTATTAAAGAGCCCCTGGAGAAGCCAGGTCCCTCCTGCCCCAGGCCTGGGAAGCACCTGGCAGACTGAGAGCCTTTCATTGCCCAGCTTGGTGGGGTCGGGCTGGGGGGCTCTGGTAATGTGCTGCTCTCTAATTAGCTCCTCTGAAGCCTCCCCATGCTGGGTAAAGTGGAGGTCTGGGAGCCTGACTGAGGGCACTGTGGCACCATGGGGCACTGCTGGTGATCCTACAGAGGTTCTTCAGACCCTCTCTGCTCTGCTCTGACTCTGGGGGGATTTTCCCAGCAGGGCCTCTTGCCTCATCCTGCTGGCCCTTGGGATGCTGCACCCACACCTGGCTGTGGTGTCTGATGTGTCCATCAGGAATGTGTCCCCCGGGGCTGCCTGGGAGGGAAGGATGCTGGCAGGGGCTGCATTTCTTCTTCCCCACCAAGCTGAAATGGCCTGAAATTGTGCCAGGGGAGAGTTAGGTTGGAGAGGAGGAAAAAATTCTTTGCTGCAAGAGTGCTCAGGGATTGGCACAGGCTGCCCAGGGAGGCGGTGGAGTCCCCATCCCTGGAGGTGTTCAGGGAATGTGTGGCCATGGCATTTGGGGCCAGGGTTTGGTGGCCATGGTGGGGTTGGGTTGATGTTGGACTGGATGACCTCAGAGAGCTTTCCCAACCCAAACACTTCCATCATTCTATAAGCTGCTGGCTGCATGACCTGCTTTTATGGTGAGGCAAACCGACACACAACATCCAACCACCTCAGCCGTGCTCAGCATGGGGACCAGCCCCTGGAGGGGCTGGGGGGAGGGACACCCTGGCTTCTCCCCTCCCGGGGCCGTGCATCCCCTCCGTGCTCCACGCTGGGCTGGTGGCAGCGGGAGCTGCTGCTGCTGCTGCTTCCCGATGCAGGGCAGCAGGCGCCCCCTTGACTGACAGTTCTGCTTAATTAGGGAGTTGTTATTTTATCAGTTCCAAAGCGCTTGAAGTTTTCTGCTTCAGCTCACGCTTTCCACTTGTTAATGGGAAACCAACACCCTCCATCAAAAAGGCAGCGGCGCTGATGCATTCTAAAGGTTTCTGCTTGCTCCGGTTTGACATCCAAAATATAACAATCAAGCAATCAGCTGGTGGATGCCTGTTTGATGCGGCTCTGACAGCGCTGAAAACCTTAATTTCCCAGCCCTCCCCTACACCTCCTCCTCCTCCTTTATAGTGCTGGGGCTCTAGCGTGGCGCCGGCTCCCACCGGGGGGGAACCGGCAGGCTGGGTCCTGCTGGAACCGGGAACGCCAGCACGGTGCGCCCAGGGCCGGGGGCTGCCCGGCAGAGACACAGCCCCACCCCCGCCCAAGTGCCACCTTCCCCTTGCAGGGCAGGGTGGAAAGGAATTAGGAGCGAAAAAGGGGGGTTGGGTGGGAGTGTGGTCCTTGCTGCCCGAGGTTTGGGGTGTACTGGGCACGGTGATCCTTGAGCTACGGTCAGGGGAGCAGAGCTGTGGCCCTGTCCTGGAGCACAACCCCACCTGGGCAAGGCAAGAGCATCCCTTAAGGCTCCTTCACTGATGCCACTCTCTGCCCAAGGGCCTGCCCTTCCCCTCCTGGATGTGGGCAGTGGTGCAACTCCTTGGGACATTGCCCAGAGTGGCTGGAGAGGCACAAAGGTGGATCCTGGGACTGATGGGGATGACTCTGCCCTTGCAGAGGGCAGTGCCAGTGAGGATGCAGGTGATGCTGTGGGGGTGGCACAGAGGTGAAGGTGGCAGTTACACTGAGGACAGGGTGACACAGCTCTGGGGATGACAGGGTTCTAGGGGCACAGAGTGGGCTCAACTCATTTGCACTGGGACTAGCACTGTTCACACCACCCAGACCCGGGGAGGCTTGGCAGAGGGCACTGCCCTGGGCACTAGGATGAGCTTGGGGCTGCCCGGTCAGGGCTCCTGGTGGGGTATTTTGGCTTGGCTTGGCTCAGCTCCTGTATCCCCATCTTCTCCATATATGGAGATTTTTCCAGCAGCAGGGAGAGCCTGGTGCTCCCCTGAGAGCTGCCCAGGGTGAAGAGCAGAGGGGCTGGAGAGCCTGGCTGGCCTGGGGGCTGTGGGGCCAGGAGGAACCACCGGCTCCTTTACCCCGGGAAACCCTTCTGCTTCACCCCCAACTGCCCCTGCAGCAGCTGCCCCAGTTCTGCCACCCCCACAGTGCAATGCCCCTGGGGTCCCCCCTAATGTGAGGGGACCCTCCAGGCCTTTCCCACAGCACAGGCAGAATCCCTTGGGAAGCCAGGCTGGGGTAGGTGACCCTTCAGCATCCCAGGGCTGGAGCTGGGGACTCCTGGCCTGTCCCTGACTCCAGGCGGGGATGAAGGAGCCTGCTTGCATCCTCCTGAGCTGCCGTGCTCCAGTGCTGCTTGGTGGCATGGCTGTGAGGAATCCCCTCAGCAGCTCTTCTCATTCCTACCTCATTTTTTTTGCTCTCCTTTTTGGAGGTTTTCATCTTCCTTCTCATTTTTTTCTTTCCTCCCTCCCCCCTTTCTTCTGGCATCGCTTTCCATGCCGTGCTAACTGCTGAAGTAACACAAACCTGCTAAATGGTCTGGCTTTATGATAGCATAAAAATGATACTACAGCAGTGAGTGGGGCTTTATTAAACCCAGGGGACAGGCTCCAAATGAACAGCTTGCTCTGCTCTTAGCTTCCTTCTCCTCCTTCCCCCCTCTCCCCCCTGCTATTCCCCCCTTTATTTTTAATAACCACTGGAATATAAACTCCAGTTAAGAGCCTGTGGAGCAGAAGAGCGCCGGCAGTGCGGCGTTGTTGGGTCCCTCCCTCTGTGCATCCTTCCCACACAGAATCCCAGCATGGGGTTGGGGGGCAGGTTGGAAGGGACCTCTGGAGACCATCCAGTCCAACCCCCCCTGCCAGAGCAGGGTCACCCAGGGCAGGGCACACAGGAACACATCCAGGTGGGGCTTGGAAGTCTTCGGAGGAGACTCCACAACCTCCCTGGGCAGGCTCTCTCACGCCTGCCCCGTGCTGAGGTGGGAGCACCAGCCCCCAGCTCTGGGAAATGGATTTCCTGGGGTTTGGCTTTGTGCATGAAAAGCCTCAGGAATGTTTTCCAAGGAGGCTGAACCCCCTCAGGCAGTCAGGCCAGGTGTGATGTGGGAGTGAGCTGGAGCTCCTTGGCCTAGCTTCCCCCTGCAGTAGGATTCTCGCTGGGATGCTGTTGGCACTGGGATGTCCCCTGGGTTAGGGAGAAGGGTTGGATGCTTGACACTACTGTGTCCTTGCAGAGGGAGCACACAGGAAGGGGATCAGTCTCCCTCCCCACAACTACAGTGGGGTTTGGGGCCACAGTTGGGCCCCCAGCTCTTCATCCATGGCATCCAAGCCCTGCTGGACCCAAGCCCTGCTGCCATGCCCTTGGGTGTACTTTGGAGATGCTCTGGAGCAGGGTACAGGATTCCCCCCTTGCCCTGCCACGGTGCCTTTGTGTCTCCAAGGAGATGCTCAGGAGCTGGATACAGGATCCCCCCTTGCCCTGCCACAGTGCCCTTGTGTCTCCAAGGAGATGCTCTGGAGTAGGATACAGGATCCCCCCTTGCCCTGCCACAGTGCCCTTGTGTCTCCAAGGAGATGCTCTGGAGCTGGATCCAGGATCTCCCCTTGCCCTGCCACCAGAGATGCTCTGGAGCAGCATACAGGGTCAGAGCTCCCCGGCCCTGCCTTTGGGGGGACAGCTGCTTTCCCCCTGCCCTCCCACCCCCACCCGCCGTGGGCTCGTCTCCAGCTCCCATTACTTTTAATTAGGCAGACACTTGCCCGGCGGCTGCCGAGCGCCGAGGTGAGCGGCGGCTTGGGTTAGGGGAGGACAGGCGGCTGGGCTGGCCGGGCTGCCGCTGCAGCTCCTCTTGGACAGCAGCTGCTGATGATTCTGTGGTGCCTTGGCCCGGCGCCAGCCAGGAGAGCTGAAAGCCCCAGCACAGAGCTGGCTTTCACCCGCCGCGGGGAGCAGCAGCAGCAGCAGGAGAATGCTGAGAAGGGAGCCCGGGGACCCCCAGAGCAGGCTGCTCCTATCCCTCCCGGCGGGGATGCTCTGGCACCCCGAGCAGCCTGCTGTGGGTCTGGCTGTGGGGGTCCGGCCCCACCACCCCTTCCTGGCACTGCTGCTGTCCTCTGGGCCGGGGGTCAGCACTTGGGGGCTGCCCAGGGAGGTTAGCAGCAGGATGGGAGATGTTGGGGTCTGTGTGGCTGGCGCCTACTTTTTCAGGAGGGGACCCATCCTTCTCCTCCTCAGCACCCCTCTACCACCCCGTGCACCTGGATGTGCCCCTTGGGGCTGTGCCAGGGCTTGGCAGCAGGGAGGGGCTGGGCTGCTCACCCTCTGGGCGTGGGTGCCAGGGTTGGTGGCGCTTTGTACCCAGGGAAGTAGGGAGGCAGCAGTGATGCAGCTCAGCTGGAGGCCTGCAGGGCAGAGGAGGCTTCTCGAAGCCCCTGGTGCTGGCACGGGGGGCACGCAGCGGCCTGGCATTGCCACCCAGATCCCTTGGAGCAGGAAAGCCCTTGCCTGGGCTGGGCAGAGCACTGGGAGCCACAGGCAGCAATGCCGCAGGGCAGCCACCGCCTAGGCACACGTGTGGCACCTGTGTGTGCGTGCCTGGGCACACGTGTGTGCACACACCTGCTCACACATGTCCCTCCACACACCTGCTCATGCATGTCCCTGTGCATGCATGGGCATACGTGTGTGTGCACACAGCTGCTCACACGTGTCCGTGCACACACCTGCTCATGCATGTCCCTGTGCATGCATGGGCACACGTGTGTGTGCACACAGCTGCTCACACGTGTCCCTGCACACACCTGCTCATGCATGTCCCTGTGCATGCATGGGCACACGTGTGTGTGCACACAGCTGCTCACACGTGTCCCTGCACACACCTGCTCATGCATGTCCCTGTGCATGCATGGGCACACGTGTGTGTGCACACAGCTGCTCACACGTGTCCCTGCACACACCTGCTCATGCATGTCCCTGTGCATGCATGGGCACACTTGTGTGTGCACACACCTGCTCACACGTGTCCCTGCACACACCTGCTCATACATGTCCCTGTGCATGCATGGGCACATGTGTGTGTGCACACAGCTGCTCACACGTGTCCCTGCACACACCTGCTCATGCATGTCCCTGTGCATGCATGGGCACACGTGTGTGCACACACCTGCTCACACATGTCCCTCCACACACCTGCTCATGCATGTCCCTGTGCATGCATGGGCATACGTGTGTGTGCACACAGCTGCTCACACGTGTCCCTGCACACACCTGCTCATGCATGTCTCTGTGCATGCATGGGCACACGTGTGTGTGTGTGTGCCTGGGCACACGTGTGTGTGCACACACCTGCTCACACGTGTCTTCATGCACACCTCACACATGTCTGTGCACACCTGCTCACATGTGTCTCCATGCACACCCAGGTGTGCACTTGGGTGTGGTGCTCATGTGACACTTGTGCACCCCTGCTACAGTCAGGTGGGGGAATACCCTTGGCCATGCCTTGGGTGGCTCCTCCCCGGGGCACAGGCTGGTGGCCCTTGCGCTTGGGCAGCAGAGAGGGCAGCTTGGCCTTGCTGTGGGTACCCTGCTGTGGGTGCCCTTGTGTGAGTGCCCTTCTGTGGGTGCCTTGCTGGGGGCACCTTGCTGTGGATGCCTTGCTGTGGGTGCCCCGGTGTGGGCATCTTGCTGTGGGTGCCTTGCTGGGGGCACCTTGCTGTGGATGCCTTGCTGTGGGTGCCCCGGTGTGGGCATCTTGCTGTGGGTGCCTTGCTGGGGGCACCTTGCTGTGGGTGGTTTTGCAGAGGTGGCAGCGTCTGGGTGGGTGAGGGGGAGGCTGGGCTGGGAGCGCTGAGCAGCCACCTTTGATTTGCGTGGGAAGGGGGGGGGGGGGGGGGGAACAAAACCAAACCCCAACCCAACCAAGCCTAAAGCCAACCCCAACCCAAAAACACAAAGGGAAAAAGGCAGCCCCGAGCAGGAGCAGGAGGGGGAGGGCGGCTGGGAGCCGCCTGCCACCTGGCGCGGTGCCAGCGCGGGGACGCTGCGGAGCAGCCGTGCCAGGCTGTAATTGCAGCCAGGCTGGGAGCAGGAGCCCAGACAGTTATTTTTAACTCGCGTTAAGGTAATGCACTCAGCTCCTGCCTGCCGGGTCAAAAGTTCAACCCCCTCCCCGCTTCCCAACGTCCCCCCCCCCCCCCCCCCCCCCCCCCCCCTTTGCTCACCCACCCGGTGCAGGGGGCACCCCGTTCCCCCCCATCTCGGGCTTAGGTTCTGGGTGCCGGCCCCGGCAGGGCCGTTGCCTTGCCCGCGGCCCCGTGGCTGGGCATCCTGGCGCTGGCAGGCAGCCTGACCCTCCCCGGGGCAGCCTTTGTGTCTCCCGGGGTGTCTGGCTGCGATCCTGTGGGATTGGGAGGAGGCTGCGGCCGGGGCCAGCCCTGGGGTACGCAGGAGGAGACTGGTGTTTGCGGGGCTGTGCCAGCTTTGTGCCCGGCCTTGGCGCTGCCGAGGCCCCTGGGAGATGGTGCTGGGGGTGGGTGCTGCGTGCCAGGGTGCCAGATGCTGCTCAGGGCCCGGTGGGAAAGCCTTGCCCTGCTGTCAGCGGTGGCACTGCTCACTCCCGGGGGCCCCAAACGCTTGGCGGTCACAGCTCTGCGTGCTGTGCCACCCTGGGCACTACTGCCATCTCCTCCAGCAGCCAGGCTGGCAGGGCAGTGTGGGGATGGTGGGATGCAGGCTTCCCCCTGCTCAGGCTCACTGGGCAGCCATGCAGTGGAGGGTTCAGCCTCTGGGCTACCGGAGGCAGGAGCAGCCTCTGAGCCCAGTGCTCCCAGTGCCACTTGCAGGCCCACACCGAGGACTGTGCAGCAACCTCAGCATCGGGGGAGCCCAAAAGCCAGGCACAGGGCTAGAGCAGCTCTTTTTTGTTCCCCTTAAAACATACTGGAAGTGCCAGGAGGTTGGGTGCCCTCTGCTCCTCAGGGAGCAGCTTTGCTACCCTGATACAGGATGTCACCGGCTGCACGGGACCCAAGTAGTGCCAAGCATGAGGAGAAACCTGGTACCTTGCTCCCCAACCCTCTGCCCAGACCATCTGAAGTGGCAGTGGAGCAGAAACTCCCCAACAGGGCAGCTCTGGAGCTGGAGCTGTCATTAATCCTTTGGCCATCAGCAGCCTCCCCCGGGAGCTCAGGTGCTGGGAGCTGGGGTGCTCCCGAGCAGGAGCAGTGTGTCCCTCCTCCTGTCCCCAAGTGCCCTCTCACCCTGGTTCCCTGCGTCAGCAGCTTGCCAGACGGCCGGGAACTCCCTGCCTGGCTGAGATGTCTTTTGTCCTCGGCTGTGGCATGCCTGGGACCAGCAGCTGCAGGTGCTTCACTGCTCCTCCCTCCTGCTGCCTTGCTTTGGCACTTCCCTCCCCTCCGGTGTAGCTGCTTTTGGCAGCAGCGCTGAGATCCAGGGCTTGGGGGGAGACTCAAGGGGAGCTGAGCCCCACCCCGGGCACGTTTTGTGGCATGTCTGGGGCTGGTCCCTGGCCCCACTGGCAGTGCAGTGGCTGCTGAGCACACAGGTGAGGGAACAGCCTGGGTGAGTTGGGGGGCTCTGATCTGCCAGGAGCTCGGTGAGGCATGGCCTAAGCCATGGGGCTGTGACCCTGAGCAAGGAGGGGGCTGTGACCATGCACCTCCCAGCTCGGGCTGTATGGGTCCATGGAGGGGCAGCCCAGCACCCCCTCTGACCATGCAGATGGGGGGCAGAGGGGAGCCAAGGGGCTTTCTGGGTCCCATTAGCTGCAGGCTGGTGTCTGTTGGTGCTGGCAGGAGTGGGCACTGTGTGGTTTCCTTGAGCTCCCTTCCAGCCTGGCATTCAATGGTCAGTGTGTGGTGAGGCTGTGAGCGTCCCTGGAGCCTGCCTGGGCTCTTGGATGTGTCTGGTAGCACAGGGTGGGAAGTGTCCAGAGCAGCCTCTGAGGATGGCAGAGCTGGGGGGACCAAAACTGGGACCATGCTTGGGGCCATGCTTGGCATCACACTTGGCACCCTCTGGGACAATGCTTGCCTAGGACCATGCAGAGGACCACACTGGTGACCACCTTTGGCAGTGGTTCCACTGGCTCCATCTTGCTATGGGTGAAGAGCCCTGGGAACCATCCCATCCATATCCTATCCTATCCTATCCTATCCTATCCCATCCCATCCCATCCCATCCCATCCCATCCCATCCCATCCCTATCCTATCCTATCCTATCCTATCCTATCCTATCCTATCCTATCCTATCCTATCCTATCCTATCCTATCCTATCCTATCCTATCCTATCCTATCCCTATCCCCATCCCACCTCACAGCCAGTCAGAGCTGCTGGGAGCAGGTTTGAGCAGGATTCATAGAACCATAGAATGGTTTGGGTTGGAAGGGACCTTTAAAGCTCATCTGGAAGGGACCTTAAAGCTCATCCAGTGCCAACCCCCTGCCATGGGCAGGGACACCTCCCACCAGCCCAGCTTGCTCAAGGCCTCATCCAGCCTGGCCCTGAACACCTCCAGGGAGGGGAACAGCCACAGCCTCCCTGGGCAACCTGTGCCAGTGTCTCCCCACCCTCTCTGGGAAGGCTGAGGAAGGGCAAACCCCCAGCCCTGCCACATCCTGCTGCCAGCTTCAGGCTCAGCTTCAGGCTGAGGCAGCCGAGACGCTGCCG
This sequence comes from Dryobates pubescens, assembly GCF_014839835.1. Classification (NCBI taxonomy): domain Eukaryota; kingdom Metazoa; phylum Chordata; class Aves; order Piciformes; family Picidae; genus Dryobates; species Dryobates pubescens. The sequence goes on along the minus strand of NC_071631.1, from coordinate 7,569,855 downwards.
TCGCCTCCTGCCCACAACCTGCCTGGCCAGCAGCTGGCCCTCTGCCCTGCCTGCCCTGGCTGGGGGGGAGGCTGAGGAGCTGCAGGGCTGGAGGGAAGGAGGCTGCAGGGCCTCTGGGCTCATCCATTTCAGCTTTTTTTTTGTTCATTTCTTCTCAAGACTGTCAACCCTCTGCCTGTCCCAGGGTTGTAAGACAGCATTTTATTGCTGCTTGCTTTGATGGCTGCTCCCTTCTCCTCTGCAGCTGTGATTTATCTCTGCACTTTGGGCTGATTGGATTAGAAGTTTAAATGCTAAGGGTGCATAACAATATATATTTTTTTTTCTCTTATTAATATTAAAAAATCATTATTGGCTTTTTTTTTTTATAGTTCTGTTTTGAATTGAATCCCTTGGCTTGATTTATTCTCTCTCCCAGAGTAGGATTTAATGCTAATAGGGAACAATCATTGCTTTGTTTTGAAGCTTTGACTGCTTGGAACAAACTTCTTCTCCTTTTTTCTGTTGTTGTTGTTTTTTTTTGGGGGGGGGGGGGGCTGCAAAGGGGAATTGGAGGATTATTAAGAGTCCATTAAAAAAACCAACAAACCCAAACAGCCAAGGGTTTGCCCATTCCTGGCTGTTACCTGGGAGCTGGGGAGGAAACTCAACAGCAAAGGCAGGGAGGCTCTTCTGCAGGGCTCGCACCCTGCCCTGGGAGCCAGGCGGTGGTCGTGCCGGCGGTGGGGACCAGGCTCACAGATTGCACTGTGCTGGAAGGGACCCTCCAAGGGCATCTTGTGCAACCCCCAGCTCCAACCAGAGCAGGTTGCCCAGGCCCACCCTGAGCCTGAGCTTGAATGTCTCCAGGGATGGAGCCTCCACCACCTCCCTGGGCAGCCTGTGCCAGTGTCTCCCCAGCCTCACTGTGCAGAGCTTCCTCCTGAGGTCCAACCTAACTCTGCCCTGCTCCAGTTCCAAACCATTGCCTCTCATCCTATCCCCACAGCCCCTTCTGAGCAGTCCCTCCCCAGCCTGCCTGGAGGTCCCCTGCAGGTACTGAAATGCAGCTCTGAGGTCTCCCTGGAGCCTTCTCTTCTCCAGGCTGAACAGCCCCAACTCTCCCAGCCTGGCCCCATGGCAGAGGTTCTCCATCCCTCTGATCATCCTTGTGGCCTCCTCTGGACTCTCTCCAGCAGCTCCAGGTCCTTCTTGTGTGGGGGTTCCAGAGCTGGACCCAGAACTGCTAGCCTGCTCTGGTACTCAGTGCTGGTTCTGTGGCTTCCATCTCTTGCAGGATGCCAGGCAGGGCGCTCCTGTGTGCGGCAGCAGCCACTTGTCCCTGCTTGCTTGCGCAGGGGTAGAAGGCCAGGGCTTGGCTGCCTGTGCTGGGGGGTGCTGGGGGGTGCTTGGGGGGTGCTGGGGGCCATGGGACTGCTCTGCTTCCCGAGGGATTTCTGGGATTCAAGGCAAAGTGAGAGGCACAACGGCAGCCCCTGGCTGCGTCTTTGGCAGCGTGCCCTGGGCTCTGGGTACCACCTGGCTGGGTGGAGGATGCTGGGGTCCTCCCCACAGTGCCCTTCATCCCTGTGTGGAGGGTGAGCACTGCCTCTGCCCATGCATGGGGACCAGCCTTGCCCACCCAGTGCTGTGCCACCCCTGGCACACACCACATCCTTTCCTGCCCAGTGTGTCTCACTTTCAGGCAGCTACCTGCAGCCCCCAAGCCTCCAGCAGGCAATGAGGCTGGGCACATGCCCCATGGGCAGCCTTGGAGAGTGGAGGCAGGTGGGGATGGGGCAGGGCATGGGGCATGGTGCCAGGCAGCTGGAGATGTGACTGGGCCCTGTGCATGGTGCTGGGATGGGTGCAACAGCGATGGGGAGCTGTGCCAGGCTTGGCATACAGCTGGCATGGTTGGCAGAGGGAGCACAGCCTGCCTGGGCATGGCTGGGACAGGCCTGGTCAGCTGTGGCCCTGAGGAGTGCCAGGGCAGAGAGTGGGGAGGCTGGGTATAGGGTGGGAGTGGCAGGACTGGCAGCCTGAGCCACGTGGGGTCCACAGGGCATGAACCTCCCTGCAGCACTGCACTGTGCCAGGCCCTTACCCTGTGCCCCAGCACCTGCACCCTGCTCCCCATTCCCTGCACCCCTCACTCTGCTCCCCAAGCCCTGTACTCTGCACCCCAGAACCTGCTCCCTCCACTCTGCACTCTGCTTTGTGCTCCTTGAAGTCTGCTTCCTGCATCCTGCCCCCCACACCCTGCACCCCACACCCCCCTGCCCAGGCTCCCATCCAGACATTGCTTGTTTCAAACCTGCCCCCACTCCCCCTGTGCACCCTGTACCCTGAACCCTCCCCCCCAAACTCACCTGTGCTCCCTCACACCCCAGCCCCATGTGCCCAAGCCCAGCCCATGCCCAGAGCTCCTCTGCCAGCTGTGCCCATGCTGGCTGCTGGGAGGAGGTGCAGACATGGGGGTGTGGGGTGCAGGGTGCCCCACTCCCTGTGCCATGGGCTTGGTTTCCCTGGAGCTGCCAGCCCCCTGCCCTCTGCCACACACCCCCTGTCCTTGGTGAGTCCCACACCTTGGAGCCACAAAGAGGGCACTGCCCCTTGCCCTGTGGTAGGATTCTCAGCCCAGTGCACTGTGGGCACAGGGCAGCTCCATCTTTCCAGGCCTGGGTGGCAATGTCCACAAGCTTTGGTGTGCTTGGCTCTGCCCCCTGGCCCCCTCCATGCCCTGTGGCTCTGGGGTGTCACTGCAAAGTGCATCAGCTGAGGGGGCACCCCTGTACCCCCTCTCCCCATGGTGCACCAACATAAGCAGTGGGGGCAGATGTGGGGTGCAGTGCTGTGGGGCACTGGGGTGCAGTGCTGTGGGGAGGTGTGGGGTGCAGTGCTGTGGGGGACTGGGGTGCAGTGCTGTGGGGAGATTGGGGTCTGGGGCTGTGCAGTGTGGGGTGCAGGGCTGGCACACATGGGGTGCTGCAGCTGCCATGGAGCAGCAAAGGAGACACAGAGGAGGCAGTGCTGGCACTAGAGCCAGCCTGGCTCCCCAGAGCTCCCAGTTCAGCCAGCAGGGTACCCAGCTCCAGCTCCCCTAACCCTGACCCCTTCACACTACCACACCCCCCGACCTCAGCAGAGAGGTAGGATGCTTGGGGTCCCCTCCTGCCTTACTAGGGCACCTCCATGGGGCCAGCCATGGCCTTGGCCCTCAGGACACCTCCCCCTGTCCCCAGTCTCCTTGCAGGGCACCAGTCCTGCTCCTGCCCATGGAGAGGGAGCAGGACCAGGGGTGCTGTAGTGGTCACAGCAGCTTCACCCCAGCAAAGCTTCTCCCTGCCCTGCTGCCCCTCACCATGCCTGGAAGCACCAGCTGGCTCTGGGGTTGTCACAGAGGGTGGGGGGCAGGCTAGGTCTGGGGGTGCCACAAGGGGGAGGGGAGGGCAGGCTGGCTCTGGGGGTGCCACAGAGGGTGGGGGGCAGGCTGGGTGGGGTGGTGGGGTGGGAGAGAGGGGTGTCTGTCACCTGCCACCCGCTGCCAAGGCTTGGGGGGCAGAGGAGGGAGGAGCAGGGTGTGTACCCCCCAGGAGCATGGCCATCCCCCCGCACCGTGTGCCTCAGTTCCCCCTTTGCCAGTGCTGGGGATGCTGGGGTGGGCTGGGGGGCAGGGGGTGGGAGTGAGCAGGTTGTCCTGGCTCAGGACACCCCGTTTTTTGAGGAGGGGGAAGGTGTCTGTGCACAAGCAAACGCACCCCAACCCATCCAGCCCTTCCTGGGGGGCTGGGTTGGCCCCGCGGTGGGTGCAGAGCCCATCCCGGCAGGATGCAGCTGCAGGGCCGGGAGCAGGGAAGGGTTAACCACAGCGGAGCCGGTGTGGAGCTGCAGGCGGAGAGGGTTTGTAGCTGCAAGTGGCCTCCTTGAAGAGGATCCAGATCTGTCTGGGAGCTAAAACCCCTTTGATCCACTTACGCCTCCCCGGGGAGCTCCCTGCAGCGCTGCTGCTGCTGCCCCCGCGGCGACAGGGGCTGAGCTGCCAGACGGATGCAGGGGAGACCCCCTCCCCACCCCCACCTCCTGCTGCCAGGCAGGCAAGCAGCCGCCAAAACGAGGTGGGGGAGCAAAAGCAGAGGAGTTTTGGGACACAGAAGTGATGCCAGCAGGCTTCATCTGTGGGGTGCTGGGGGTGCCCTGTGCTGGGGGGTGCCCTGTGCTGGGGGGGTGTGGGGGTGTTTGGCTGTTAGGGATGGAGGGAGTGCTGCTGGGTGGTTGCCATGATGCCAGGCTGTGGGTAGGGAGGAGGCTGTGCTGCCATGAGGAGGGTTTGCATTGTGGATGGCTCCCCAGGACTGCAGATCTGGGAGCTTCCAGCTCTGTGGCTGACTGCCCCATCCATAGAGCATGGAACATGGAACTATTTGGGTTGGAAAAGCCCTCTGAGATCACCCAGTCCAACCACCAACCCAACCCCACCATGGCCACCAAACCCTGGCCCCAAGTGCCATGGCCACAGGTTCCATGAACACCTCCAGGGATGGGGACTCCACCACCTCCCTGGCAGCCTGTGCCAGTCCCTGACCACTCTTGCAGCAAAGACATTTTCCCTCATCTCCAACCTGAACCTCCCCTGGCACAATTTCAGGCCATTTCTATCTCCTTCTATCACCTGAGCCCAACCCCCAGCTCACTGCAGCCTCCTTTCAGGGAGCAATGAGGTCTCCCCTCAGCCTCTCCTTCTCCAGCTAGAACAGCCCTGGGTCCCTCAGCTGTTCCTCCCAGCCCTGTTCCCCAGACCCTTCCCCACCTTTGTTGCCCTACTCTGGACTGCTCCAGCAGCAAAATGTACATTGCAGGACCACAGCTCAGTGTGGAGCAGCCAGACCCTCTGGTGGTCTTGGGGGTGCTAAGGACCCCAAGTGGCTCTGCTCAGGTTCCCCCCTGCCTCCCTGCCAAGCCCCAGGAGCAGGATGCAAGCTCCTGGCACTGGGAAGGCAGCAGTGCCATGCATGGCTCTAGGGTGCTCTTGGGGACATGGTTCCTACCCATCCTCACCCTGTGCAGTCCCACAGCCTGGGCTTGGGGGGCAGGAGGTCCAGCCTCATGCCCAGCTGCTCCTGAGCAGTGTCTATTAGTACCTATTAGTGTGCATGGCACGGGGGCCTCTGCTGGCTGTGCCAGGCATGGGAATGGCTCTTGGGGGTCAGTGAAGGTTTGGGGTGTGGGGAGCTGGATTTTGAGCCAGCTGGGTAATGTTTGCTGGGTTTTTTTTCCACAAATCAAAAGCAAGTTTGGGTCAAGTGCCTCAGATAGCAAATTGGTACAAGGGGAAGGCAGTGCTGGGCAGCCAGGAGCCAGCTCCCAGGGGGCAGTAGTGGTTTGGTGGGGGGTTGCTCTGCTTTTACTGTGGGAAATGGTCAAAGATGGGAAGCTGCAATGAGCTGCTGCCCTGGACCCACAATGTGCCTTTTCCAGTGGGTGCCAGGACTTGCAGGATGCAGAGGTCTGTGCCCTGCTCTCCCCAGACCCCCACTGCAGGTGGGTTTCACCCTGTAGCAGTGGGGTCAGTGCCCTTGGGGGTCCTGGGTGGGGAGGAGAGCTGCACAGGGTAGGGGTGATGGGGGTGGCATGGTGCTGAGACCTGCGGGGGGGCATTTCTGCATGGGCAGTGCCAGGCACCCCATGGTTGTGGATGGACCTCTGAGCCAGAGGCTGGATTCTGTGCAGAGAGCAGGATGAGGCCGTGGGCAGCAGAAGGGGCACGGGGTCCTCCTGGGGCCGGTGCTTGGGAGCTGGTGCTCTGGCAGTGCTGCCGCTGGTTTAGGAGATGCTGGGCTGCCTGGCCAGCAGGGTGGCATCGCCGGACAGAGGGAAAAGCCATGGGGGCAGCGGTGGAACCGCCGGGGAGGGCAGGGGACGGTCACGGCCGGGTGCGGAGGGGCCGAAGGGGGACGGTGCGGGTAGTCTGGAGGTGCCGAGGGAGGCGAGCGGGCAGCGAACAAAAGCTGCTTTGAGTGGCACAGCCTCGCCGCCAGCCGGGCAGGAGCAGCGCCAGGAACAACAGCGCCTGCAGCACGCCGTGTCCCGGCCCGGGCCGCCCGCCCGGGACGTTCCGGAGCGCAGGAAGCTGGCGTGGGGACAGGGCTGGCGTGAGGGCTGCCAGCGCAGCTGACCCCGGGGGGAGCGCTGTGGGGCACCCCCGGCCGTGCCCCCCGCGACCCCTCGCCCGCCTTGGGGGGGCTCATTTGTGTACCGAGCCCCGCTGAGACCGCGCTGCCCCCATCCATCCCCCCCGCTCCCAGCCGCTGGCTCAGGGCGGGTCGCAGGCTCCTGGGTTCTGGGTCAGTGCCGGGGGAGGAGGCGCTGGGGCTGGGGGTGGGGCTGGGGGGGGGAAGGGAGAGAAAGGGGGGAGGCCGGGGCCCGGCTTGCAGACAGCGAGCGGGCGCCGTGCCCAGGAATTCGAGGATGGTTTGCAGGCTGCGCTGCCCGGGCAGCAGCAGCTAATTCAATTACGGCGCCGTGTCACGAAGCCGGCAGCGCGGGGGAGCGGGCCGGGGGCCCCTGCGGGGAAGGGGCCGTCTGAAGGGCTGCCAGCTCGCCTGGGAAACTGCCCCGACGTCAGCGGGATGGGGGTGTCCCCACCCCCAGCCCCAGCATCTGCTGGGAGAGCTGGCACGCACCCCCCCGGGGCATGGGGTTGTACCCAGGGAAGTGCCCACGGCTTAGGCACTCTGGGGGGCTGCTGGAGGTGTTACCTCCCCCCCCCCCGGTGAGGAGGTATTGAGGTCTGCCCCTGTGTGCTCAGACCTCCTCCAGGTGGGCTTCCAGGTGACTGGAATGGGGATGGGCTGCTTCTCTGCAGTGGCCTGTGGCTTCCATTGCCTCCATACCTCCTTCCTGTGCCCCAGCGTCCTCTGTTCCCTTCCCCTGTCCTGCTGCAGTTCCCATCCCCCCACCCCCCGGGAGAAAACCCAAACTGAATGCCCAGGGGGCTGTGGATGGGGTTCAAACGCCTGTGGTTCAGACACAGGACACCACCTCCCTGTTTTCCAGTGCTGATTTGTTCCTGCTGGGCTGGGCACCCGTCCCTCCTGCCCTGTTTTGAACATTTCCTGACCCCCTTGGACACCTTTTATTTTGGGAGCTCTGTTTCCAAGTCTCTGATTCCTCCAACTGAAAGACCCAGCATGGGTCTGAGCAGGGTTCTGGGGCCATGAGCAGCTGCAGCAATGAATGGCTGTGCCCAGCAGCCCGTGGCATCACTGCCAGCCCACAGGCAGGGTAGATTGTTGGGGTCTCTCCCTCCAGAGACTCATCAGCACTGAACAAACAGCTCCAAAGATGCTGCATGGCCTGACCTGGAGCATCTCCACCTGCCTCCCGTCCCTCAGGGTCTCTGTGGTGGAGCTGGGGTGGATCCCACTCCTCCCTCTCGTGGCACTGGGACTGGCTGATGTAATTTTTGCCATTACAGGTAAAGCTGCTGTGCCTCGGGTGGTGAACTCCTGGGAGACAGGCAGGGGGGGTTGTTGTGTTCCTGTTGATTTGCAGCATCCCCCTGGGGAGCCCTGCTGCTCCCCAGGCCTCCCCTGCCTCCTGCCTGGGCTGCCCCCACCTGCTGTTTCACTTCCAGAGCTGTGCTGGGGGGACAGAGACCACCCCATGGATGCATTTCCAGTGCTGTGCTGGGGGGGACAGAGGCCACCCCATGGATGCATTTCCAGTCCTGTGCTGGGGGGGACAGAGGCCACCCCATAGATGCATTTCCAGTCCTGTGCTGGGGGGACAGAGGCCACCCCATGGATGCATTTCCAGTCCTGTGCTGGGGGGGACAGAGACCACCCCATGGATGCATTTCCAGTCCTGTGCTGTGCTGGGGGGACAGAGGCCACCCCATGGATGTATTTCCAGAGCTGTGCTGTGCTGGGGGGGGGCAGAGACCACCCCATGGATGCATTTCCAGAGCTGTGCTGGGGGGCAGAGGCCACCCCATGGATGCTTTCTCCCTCCCTCAGCAGCCCCTCTTGTGGCTCCTCTGACTGGCTGCCTCTGGTGCTGCTGGGTTCATGCCCACTCTGGCAGCATCCCTGCAGCATTGCCAGTGCATGTCAGGCCACCATGGTGGGCTGCAGCTTTCCTGCCCACCCCGTGTGCTCAAAGAGGGCTCAGGGAGGAGGGAACACCCTGCTGGGGGAACTGCTGCATCCCTGGTGGGGGCAGCCAGCTGAGCTGGGAAATCTCAGGGCACCAGGGGAAATCTGGGGGCGTCTGCGGTGCTTGTGAGCCTGAGGAGGCTGTGATGGATCCCCAGGCACCCTGGGAGTGCTGGTGGGGAGCAGAGCCCCCCCCTGCCCGGGCTGGGAGTGCTGCCAGCCCCGTGGGGAGCACTGGCAGATGAGCTGGTGCTGGGGAGCTGTGGGCAGGGTTACACATCCCTGGGCACCACCGCCGGGGGTGGTGGTGGGGATTCAGGCAGCAGATTGTTGGATGGGGCCCGGGCTCAGCCACTCCTCTGTGCCTGCTGCCACCAGCACAGCAGAGCAGCCCCTGGCAGCTGGCAGCGTTTCCAAGGGGAAAGCCCCAACCGGTGCCCCGCCGGGGGTGGCAGGGTGGGGCTCCCAGCAGGGCTGTGCCCAGCCGGCTCAGGGCAGGGACCCCCCGCGGGGGGAGAAGGCAGACGGAGCCGGGGTGCGCTGAAGCTGGGGGGCACGGCTGGGGGCCCCCCCCCCGCTTCTCCACCCCCGGTACCTGCGGGATGTCACCAGCTGTTTCCCTGGCAACGGCGATGGCATCCCGAGCACCTCGGGCAGAGTTCCCCTGCCTCCTGCACGGCAGCGCCGTTTCCCGGGAAACCCGGCAGCCGGCTCCGGCTGGCAGGTAGGGGAGGACCTCAGCACACCCACCGCCTCCTGCCGGGCCCCACCGCCTCCTGCCGGGCCCCACCGGCAGAGAGCAGAGCGCTGCCGGGAGCTCTGTGCCGGGCCGGTGGCCCCGGGCGGCCGTGGCCGAGCGCCGGGGACGGGCTGGCAGAGCCTGCGGCTGCCCTTTGCAGAGCCAGGGCTGGGCGGCTGGGGGAAGCGGCACAGGGAGCAGCCCTCTCGGTGCTCTGCTGCCCAGAGGTGCAGTCTGGGGCTGCCTGGGGGTTGGGCAGCCCAGTGAATGGGCAGCTTGGGGGGCGGGAGGAGAGGCATGGCCTGATGCCCACCCAGCATCCCACCCCATCCGTGCACACGGGGCTTGTGAGGAGCTGGTGTTCCCAAGGGAGGAGCAGCCAAGGGAGCTGGGAGAGTGTCCAGGCCAGCTGCTGATTGCCTTTCCTGGTCACCTTCGAGCAGCAGGTCTTGGCAGGAGGCACTGACCTCCAGGAGGGTGCTGGTGAGACATGCTGGGATCCCACTCTGTGCTGCTCCTGGGGCCACGGTGCTCCAAGTGATGCCCTTCATGCCCTGAGCCCATCCTGGGCTGAAGCTGCTGAGCAGGATGTGTCCTGGCACCTGGCATCATCCCCTCATGCTCAAACTCCTTTGCTGCTCATCTCCAACAGCTTTGCTCCATCCCAAGCCCAAATCCTCTGCTCCCAGTGCTGGGACAGGGACAATCAACCAGGCTGGAAAAGACCTCAGAGTCCAACATAATCCCTTCACCTCCTGACAGCTAAACCAAGGCTCCAAGCGCCACATCCAAGCCTTTTTTGATCACCTCCAGGGACAGGGACTCCACCACCTGGGTGGTGGACATCTGGGACATCTGGGTGCTGGGACAAGGACATCTAGGTGCTGGGACATCAGGCACATCTGGGTGCTGGGACAGGGACACCTGGGTGCTGGGACATCAGGCACATCTGGGTGCTGGGACAGGGACACCTGGGTGCTGGGACATCAGGCACATCTGGGTGTTGGGACAGGGACATCTCCAGAAGCTTTCCTCTGCAGGAGCCTGGAAAGCCTCTTGCTGCTGGGGGGTTGTGTTTGGATGGCATCAGAGCCTGTGGCACAGTGACTGCAGGGTGCCCCCCCCTGGATCCTGGCCTCTGCCCCATGCACTGGGGCTGGGGGGAGGCTGGGGGCAGCCACAGCCCTGCTGGCAGGCAGCCCCTCTCCTCTGCCAGCCCCTCTCCTGTGCCAGCCCCTCTGGGGGCATTGCCTCAGGCAGGGGCTGTGCTGCCTGCACAGAGGGCACCCAGCAGCCTTGTCCTGCTGAGCCCCCAGGGCAAGGGGGGGACCTCAGGCTGTCCCAGGGCAGGTTTAGATTGGACATGAGAAGAAACTTCTTGACTGCAAGGGTTCTCAGAGCCTGGCAGAGGCTGCCCAGGGAGGTGGTTGGATCCCCATGCCTGGGGGTGTTTCAGGGAGGCAGAGCTGTGGTGCTGAGGGCCCTGGCTGAGCTCCAGCCTTGGCAGAGCTGCAGAGTGGTTGGGCTGGAGGAGCTGGAAGGGCTTTTGCAGCCCAAATGATTCTGTGGCTTGGGGAGGGGCTGCCCCCTTGCCAAACCCACCCATGGGGCTGTGAGCACAGCCCCAGCCCTGCAGAGGGCACAGCTCAATGTGTGCCAGGGAGTGTGGCACTGTGGGGCGGCACCAGCAGTGTGTGGGGTGCCAGCAGAAGTGTGTGGGGTGGCACCAGCAGTCTGTGGGCTGCCCTGGGCCCTGCTGGGCCATGGTGGTCAGAGTCATGGACAGGGCTGTGCCCTGAGCTCAGGCACCCACAAAGGCTCATCAGGTGCCAGGGAGCTGCCTGGGGCAGCAGTGGGGTGTGAAGCCTCCTGCCCTGGTGGGTTTTACCCTGCCCTGTAGTGAGTGGCACAAGTGCATGGGGCATGGGGGGGAGCTTATGAGCCCATCTGGCTGCTGTGTGTGGGGGAGGCCTCCCCTCCTCCTGGCTCCCTGTGCTCTGAGTCACTGCAGGCTGGTGAGACCCTGGCAGGAGCTGCTGTGAGGGTGGCACTGGGGGAGCCATAATTGGCAGGTGCAAGTGGCTGCCATTGGGCCAGGTCAGCTGAGTCACAGTGCAGGCAGCAGGGCTGAGTGCCAGGGTGGGTGCCAGGGTGTGCACTCATGCCACAGGCATTGGCCATGTGGGGCACAGGGATGGGTGGTGGGGATGTGGGCACAGGGGTGGGTGCTGGCACAGGGATGGGTGCTGGGGATGTGGGCACAGGAGCTCTGTGTCCAGTTCTGGAGCCTCTGTGCCAGGAAGGATCTGGAGGTGCTGGAAGGTGTCCAGAGAAGGGCCATGAGGATGAGCAGAGGGCTGGAGCTGCTCTGCTGTGAGCACAGACTGAGGGAGTTGGGGTTGTGCAGTCTGGAGAGGAGAAGGCTCCCAGGAGACCTTCCTGTGGCCTTCCAGTATCTGAAAGGGGCTCCAAGAAAGCTGGGGAGGGACTTTTGAGGGTGTCAGGGAGTGATAGGGCTGGGGGGGATGGAGCAAAACTAGAGATGGGTAGATTCAGATTGGATGTTAGGAAGAAGTTGTTCCCCATGAGGGTGGTGAGAGCCTGGCACAGGCTGCCCAGGGAGGTGGTGGAAGCCTCCTGCCTGGAGGTGTTTGCAGCCAGGCTGGATGTGGCTGTGAACAGCCTGCTGTGGTGTGAGGTGTCCCTGGCCATGGCAGGGGGGTTGGGACTGGCTGAGCCTTGAGGTCCCTTCCAGCCCTGACAGTGCTATGAGTCCATGTTTCCTCCTGGCACCTAAGGCATTGATTGCATCACTGAGCCCTGCCCTGTGCCACCTTTGGGGCCTGCAGCTGCCAGCTGGTGCCAGCAGTGCCTTCCTTGCCCAACTGGGCTGTTTTACCTGAATAGAAGTGTCCCATGGGATGTCCTCCAGCCCAGAGCCTTCGCTGCAGGGATGCCCCCACTGTCCTGACCACCTCTCTGGTCCTCATCCACCTCAGGACTAAGTGCCTCAGTGCTGCCAAGCCTGTGCCACCCGTGCTTGCTGGAAGCAGGAGGAAGACTCTTGCAGGTGTCTGAGAAGCCAAAGGCACCTTCCCAAGCATGGCCACCCCAGCCCCACATCTCCAAGGGTGCCCTCAGATGTCTCCATGCCTCTGCCCAGGGTTTTCTGCCTTTGCAGAGCATGAGGAGCTTGTCGCTGCTCTTCCTGCCAGCACAAACCTGCTGGGCTCCTGGATGGGACACAAAAGGGTTTGGCTTTGCTCCAGGGGCCCCTTGAAAGACCTTTGGGACTCACTGCTCCTCTGAACATCCCCACAGGGGTGGTCCCCAGGGACGTGGTGAGGCCAGGGGGCAGGCAGGGAAGCCCCGGAGCAGAGGGAGTCCTCGGGGGATGCGTGTGTGCCCCAGCACGTGGCTCTGTGCCCAGCTCTCTGTGCTCTGTTGGGTACCAGCCAGCTCTGCTGTGCTGCCAGCCTGAGGAGCAGGCCAGCCCTGACCCAGCAGGCACGGGGCAGGGCTGGGGCTGGCTCCAGGATGCTCCAGGGGCTGGGGTCTCAGCCTGGTGCTGCTCGTGGTGGGTGTGCTGGGCAGGACAGGGCCGGGCCGGGGCAGGGGGCAGCACGGCTGGGACCTGTGTGTCTCTCGGGTGGCCAGGTGACCCAGAGGTGGCATGTGGGGACAGTCACCCCCCATGGGTGTCTGAGCATTGCTGTGTGAGGCAGAGTGGTGCAGGCTGAGCTCTGCTGCTCCCTCCTCTGCTGCAGGCGATGAAGAGGAGGCGGTGGTGGCTTCTCTCCCGGGAACAGCCAACTCCTGTGCCATGGGGGGGTTTGGAGCCCTGATGGGGGGCTTGGCCTCCTGCCTTCTGCACCCCACGTGGCTTCTGGGTCTCTCCAGGGCCTCTCAGTGGGGTTTGATCTGCCCTACCTTCAGCTGCTCTCTGCCCTGGGTGTGCTCAGCGTGGGTACAGGTCGTGGGTGCCAGGGCACCTGCTGTCCCCACCCAGCCACAGCCCTGGTAGCAGGCAGCGAGGTGGCAGCCAGCAGGGAGTTAAAACGGTACCTGAGGAGAAGGGAGTGCAGCTGCTTTAATTATTTGGCTGCAGTGAGAACTTGGTGTGGAGGAAATTGAACCCAGGGGAGAAAATCCTCTAATTTCATGCAAAAATGCCATGGCAGCTCGCAGTGATTTACTGCAGCTCTCCTGGTGCCCAGCCCTGGGCTGCAGTGAGAGCATTACTGGGGAACTGGCTGCTGGTGCAGAGGCCCCTTCCCCTTCCCCTTCCCCTTCCCCTTCCCCTTCCCCTTCCCCTTCCCCTTCCCCTTCCCCTTCCCCTTCCCCTTCCCCTTCCCCTTCCCCTTCCCCTTCCCCTTCCCCTTCCCCTTCCCCTTCCCCTTCCCCTCCCCCTCCCCCTCCCCTCTGCTGGGAAGGGACCCCCAAGTGCAGCAGGGGTTGATGTCTCAGCAGGATGCAGGGATCCTGGGCTGGGCTGAGCTGGCACCCTGGGGCTTGCCAGCGCCCTTGGGACCCTTGAGGGGGGCTGCAGGTGGCTTGCTGTGGGGGGCTGGCACGGCCATGCTGTTGGGGTCTCTGGGGGGAGGGCTGTGGGGGCTCAGCCTTGCCCAGGAGCTGTGCTGGGGGCATTTCTCAGCATGTGCCTTGGTGCCATGGGGACAGGATGTGGCTTCCAGCTGTGCCAGGGTGTGAGCACTGGGGAGCTGGGGCTGGCTGGGTGCCATGCTGGGCCAGGAGAGTGCTGCCAAAGGGGCAGGATCCGACCCCATGCTCACCCTGTGTGCAGCTGTCCCCTGGCACCTCCAGCCCCCAGTCCATCCTCAGCATCACCACAGGGCTGGGCATCAGCAGGGCGAGCAGCAGGGGCTGGCACAGGTCCCCCAGGCAGCATTGTGCCTGGCAGCACCACAGGTCCCTTTGCCATCTGGCCAGGGCAGGTGGCCCAGCAGCCTCTGGCTCTGCCACAGCCTGAAGGTGAGGGGGTGACAGTGCCAGCTGGCTCAGGGTGTAGGACATGGCCACAGCTCATCTGCTGCGTGACCTCCCTGCCCTCTGGCACCGCAGGGATGAGGGTGCAGGACAGGGGCTGGGGGCAGGCAGGTGGGCAGAGGCTCCTGCCCTGGCACCAGTGTGCAGCCTGCAGGCAGAGACCCCATTGGGCAGGGAGTGTGTGGAGCCAGCCACCACCATGGCACTGGCACATGCTGCAGCACCAGCCCAGCTCTGCCCATGCCTCTTGGTGGCACCTGGTGCTGGGGTGAGCCTCTGCCCACTCTCTACCCACTCTGCCCACACTCTGTTGGCTCTCTGCCCTCTCTTTGCCCTCTCTCTGCCTGCTCTTGCTCACCTTTTGCCAGCTTTCTGCCCACTCTCTGCCAGCTCTCTGCCTGCATTCTGCCAGCTCTTCCTGCTCTCTGCCCTCTCTCTGCCTGCTCTCTGCCTGCTCTCTGCCCTCTCTCTGCCAGCTCTGCCTGCTCTCTGCCTGCTCTCTGCCCTCTCTCTGCCTGCTCTGTGCCTGTTTCCCTGGCAGTGAGCTCTGTGCTCGTTATCTGCAGTGCCCTGGTGTCATCTAATGAGCCCTTTGGGGAGCTCGTAGGGCAGGATGGTTGCTCCTGGAGGGGTTCACAGGGATGGCTCTGCTGGGGGCACCGAGGGATTACCAAGGAGTTACCAAGGGGTTGCCTCCTTACACATCACCCCTGGGTCCCTGCTCTGCCCCTGTGGCCCTGCTGGTGCCCCCAGCAGAGCCTGGTAGCCTTGAGGATGAGCCCAGCAGCGTGGCCCCCTTGGGACAGGGCCTGGGACAGGTGCTGCAGGGTGAATCGTGGAACAGTTTGGGTTGGAGGGGACCTTTAAAGGTCATCTGCTCCAGCCCCCTGCAAGGAACAGGGAGGGACAGCTGCAACAGGCTGCTCGCAGCCCTGTGCAAGCTAACTGTGAGCATCTCCAGGGGTGGGACACAGAAGGCTAGACTTGTTTGGCTTGGAAAAGCCTTCCAAGATCATCCAGTCCAACATCAACCCAGCACCACCATGGCCACCAAAGCCTGGCCCCAAGTGCCATGGCCACAGGGTTCTGGAACACCTCCAGGGATGGGGACTCCACCACCTCCCTGGGCAGCCTGTGCCAGCCCCTGACCACTCTTGCAGCACAGGAATTCTTCCTAATATCCAGAAGCACCTCTCTGAAGGGACCTCTTCCCCTCCAGCCACTGTGGAGATTTGCCCTTCTGGCCCCTCCAGCCCCGAAGCAGCTTGGGCAGGGGGGAGGCTGGAGGAGCTGGCACAGAGCCCCAGGCAAGGCACAAAGGGTCTGGGGCACCGCTGGCCCCGTGGGGAGGAGCTCCAGGCGTCGGCCAAGGGAGGAGCAAACCGATGTGAGCCCCACGGGTGGGAAGCGGGGAAGCTGCTGCCGTGCCTGGCCCCCGGGGGCACCGCCCGGGGCTGGGGGGAAGGCAGGAGCCGAGGGATGCTCCTGGCTCCGGAGGGGCCGGGGAGCGCCGGCGGCTGGCGAACGTAACCCTGCTGCCATGGCAACGCTCCCGGCGCCGGGCGGCGAACAGCCCGCGGCTGGCAGCAGCCCCAGCCGGGAGAGGGCTGCTCGGCTCCTGCCACCCCTGCCGCCGTGCCACCCCTGCCGGCGTGCCACCCCTGCCGCCGTGCCACCCCTGCCGGCGTGCCACCCCTGCCGGCGTGCCACCCCTGCCGCCGTGCCACCCCTGCCGGCGTGCCACCCCTGCCGGCGTGCCACCCCTGCCACCGTGCCACCCCTGCCGGCGTGCCACCTCTGCCGCCGTGCCACCCCTGCCGGCGTGCCACCCCTGCCGCCGTGCCACCCCTGCCGGCGTGCCACCCCTGCCGCCGTGCCACCCCTGCCGGCGTGCCACCCCTGCCGCCGTGGGCACGGCCCCAGCCCGGGCACAAGGAGCCCCCCGAGGTGGCCGATCTGCCCTCCACCGCCTCCCTGCTGCTCGGGGGCTGTGCAGGGCGGGTCTCATCCTGCTCTGCAGCCCCGATGTGCAGAGAGGGCAGAGCCCAGCACCCACCCACGGCTGGGCACAGGGCGGGTCTCATCCTGCTCTGCAGCCCCGATGTGCAGAGAGGGCAGAGCCCAGCACCCACCCACGGCTGGGCACAGGGTGGGTCTCATCCTGCTCTGCAGCCCCGATGTGCAGAGAGGGCAGAGCCCAGCACCCACCCACGGCTGGGCACCCACCCACCTGGGGCTGTCTGTGCTGAGCCAGGCTGGGTGGAGGCTGCAGAGTGAGGTTGCCCCAGTGGGCATCCCTGGCACGGGGAGCAGTGTGTGGTTTGAGTTGTGCCACTCCTCTGGGGGGTCTGGGCATCACTTGCAGAGCTGGTGGTGAGGAGGGGGAGGGGAGCCCCCAGCCAACTGCAGAACACAAACTCAGTGCCAAGTCCACAGGGGTGCTGAGGGGCTGCTGGTGGGGCACTGTGCCTGTGGGTGTGCAGCCTGGGCTGCTCCGCGGGAGGCTGTGCCAGGGGTGAATGGCAAAGGTGGCCCAAGCCCATCAAGGGGCCAAGCAGGGGATGGGCTTTGCCCTGGGGACCCATCCAGCTGCCACAGCACCTGCGTTGGTGCCCAAAGCCTGGGCAGCCTCAACCAGGCTCCTGGCTTTGGGGGCTTGGGATGGGACTGGTGAGTCCTGGCAGTGGGGTGGGCTCCCGGTGGTGGTTTCCACCTGGACATTGGTCAGGAGAGGTTGGTCTTGGGCACCATCACCCAGCCCCAGGGGACAGCAGAGGCACATGGGCAGGAGACCAGGCAAAGCTCTGCCTCGGGCTGGCACAACCTGGCCCCACAACAGGGATTCCCAGCTCCATGCCCACAGCCCAGAGCATGGCACTCCCCTGGAACCATCCTTTGCCCTGGGGTGCTATGGGGCAGAGGAGATGCCACACATATGGCAGCTGCTCAGAGCCCTGGCATGGCATGGGACAGGGACAGGGGCAGGGACAGCTCAGCTCCTTCACTCTCCCCAGCTCTGGCCAGGAGCAGGGCTTGTGCGATCCTGCAATTCCCTGCTGGAATTGCATTCATTTCCCCTACCTCAGGAGGCTGTCCAGCCCCACTGTGCAGCCCCAGACCCTTGGGCACCCCAAAGCTGGAGGAGCAAGCCCCCCCGGCCATGCCGCTGCAGCGCTGGTGGTGCTGGGGGTCCCGCA
The DNA here is from genome assembly GCF_014839835.1 of Dryobates pubescens. NCBI lineage: Eukaryota > Metazoa > Chordata > Aves > Piciformes > Picidae > Dryobates > Dryobates pubescens. Next base: position 7,552,777 of record NC_071631.1, on the reverse strand, counting down.
AAGGGCAGCTCCATGCCCATCTCGGGGCGGGGGCAGCAGCGCCTCACCGCCGTGCCGGGCACGGTGTGGCCAGACTGTGTCCCTCTGGTCAAAAGGACACTGCGGGAGGGGAAACGCTCCCAGTGCCGCATCATGGTCATCATCACCATCATCATCATCATCACCAGCGCTTCCAGATGCAAATTGGCAGTCGAGTCGCTGCTGCTAACAATGGGTCCGGCTAATCCCTTTACAAAGACACTAATTGCTAATCAGGGCCATTTCACACTGCCTGGCCCCTAACAATGAGGCTCCCTGCAGAAGGGCTCCTGGAGGGGATGAGGAGGCTCCGTGGTTGCCCACAGCTCCCCCAGGCCCCCTACTCCCACCTCCCCAGCCCCCACACCCCGCCAGGTCCTGCAGCACTGCCAGCTCTCGGCAGATGGGTAACAGGATGGCACGGGCGGCTTCCAGGCTGGCAAAGCCTCCAGGGGCTGGGGGCTGGCACAGGCTCCAGCCTCATCCCCTCATGGTGTCACCCAAGCAGGGCTTGGGTCTGCCTGCCACTCCCGGCAGCCCTGGTGCCACCTCCAGCCCTCAGGTCTGCTACTCTCTGCTGAAATCATGCCAGAGAAGGGTTAGGTTGGTGATGAGGAAAGATTTCTTTGCTGCAAGAGTGGTCAGGGATTGGCACAGGCTGCCCAGGGAGGTGGTGGAGTCCCCATCCCTGGAGGTGTTCCTGGAACCTGTGGCCATGGCACTTGGGGCCAGGCTTTGGTGGCCATGGTGGGGTTGGGTTGGTGGTGATGATCTGAGGTCTCTTCCAGCCCAAACAATTCCATGGGTCTGTACCCACAGCATCCCCTGCACTGCTGCAGAGGTGAGGGCTGGTGCTTGGCTGCCATCCCCTGGCATGGGCTGGATGTGGGCTGGGCACCATGCTCCTCCTCCTGTGGCTTTTGGGGCTGCGTGGGGCCCGGATGCCAGGAGGGTCTCTCTGCTTTGAGCCATTGGGATGGGCAGGGAGAGGATGCCATGGAGCCCCTAAAGGGATGAGGAGGGGGCAGGGCATGGCCAGGCCTGGCAAGGTGCAGGCTGCTGCGAGAAGTCCTGCAGGACTTTGGGCAGAGTGGAGCAGGATGGGGACCCTGAGACTGCTACCTGCCCCCTCTGCACCCTGCCAAAACCAGACTCTGGCTCACAGCCCTGCTGAGGCAGCTGCTGTCAGGGAGGTTTGGCCAGCACATGTCCCCTGATGTCCCCAGCACATCACCACCCTGCCTGGGGCTGGCCAGGAGCTGAGCCCCGCGTTTCCCACAGTGCCATCCTGTCCTGCTCCCTCCCCACCAGCCCAGGGCTGGCTGCTGTGGATGCTCTGGGGGCTGCTGGAGGGCTGCTTGGGTGGAGGCTGGTGAAGCAGGTCCCTGCCTCATGCTGTTAATAAGCTCCTGGCCCGCCCCAGTACAGCCCCCAGCCCTGCACCCTGCTCCCCAGCCACTGCCAGCCCAGCGCCTCGGGGTGCTAATGAGGAGCCTTGCACTTAATTGCCGCTGTCTTTTGGCTCTTAATGAAGCTTGGCTGTAGAAGAGGCAGCAGCATCCCCTCCCCTCCTCACCCTCGGGCAAGCTTGACCCTACCAGCCTCCCCCCACCCCCCTGCCAGCCCTGTCCCCTGCCTCACACCAGCCTGGACCGTGGGTGGTGCTGGGTGCCCTGTGCTGGAGCTGAGGAGAAGGAGGTCAGCTCCATGCTGAATGTCACCTTGTCCAGCCATGGTGCTCCAAACAGTGCAGCTCTGTCCCAGCCATGGAGTGCTGCAGCATCTCCTGCACCCCATGATGAGCAGACCCAGGACTGCTGGTGGGGTCCCCAGTCCTGCCAGGGGATTAGCAGCAGCTGAGCATTGCCCCAACAAGCCCTACTTGAGTGTCCTCATCAATGGGTGAAGTGTTTGGGTGCAAAGCAGCACCATGGGTGAGGCACTGCTGAGGCCACAGCTCAAATCCTGGGGTCAGTTCTGGGCTCCTCACTCCAAGAAGGACATTGAGAGGCTAGAGCAGGTCCAGAGAAGGGCAACCAAGCTGGGGAAGGGTCTGGGAACAGGACTGGGGAGGAGCAGCTGAGGGAGCTGGGGGTGTTCAGCCTGCAGAAGAGGAGGCTGAGGCTCATTGCTCTCTACAGCTCCCTGAGAAGAGGCTGCAGTGAGCTGGGGGTTGGGCTCTGCTCCCTAGTCTCAGGTGATAGGAGAGGAAAAGGCCTGAAATTCTGCCAGGGGAGGGTTAGGTTGGAGAGGAGGAAAAATTCCTTTGCTGCAAGAGTGCTCAGGGGTTGGCACAGGCTGCCCAGGGGGGTGGTGGAGTCCCCATCCCTGGAGGTGTTCATGGAACCTGTGGTCATGGCACTTGGGACCAGGGTTTGGTGGCCATGGTGGTGATGGTTGCTGGTTGGATGCTGGTTGGACTGGATGATCTCAGAGGACTTTTCCAACCCAAACAATATTGATTCTGTGGGGCTGAGCTGGCTCTGGCTCTTCAAACGTGGTGACAGCCATGTGGTGCACTGGAATGGGCTGCCCAGGGAGGTTGTGGATGCCTCATCCCTGGAGGTGCTCCAGACCAGGCTGGATGAGGCCTGGAGGAACCTGTGCTGGTGTGAGGTGTCTCTGCCCATGGCAGGGACTTGGAACTAGATGATCTTTAAGGTCCCTTCCAACCCAACCCATTCTGTATTTCGATGCTCTGTCCCCAGCAGCTCAGGCATGTTGAGGGCTCAGCCTGTGGCTGGAGGGAGAGGTGTTGGGGGACCAGGGAGAGCTCTCCTTGCCAGGCAGGTCTGAAGGTGATGAACATCAGCATGGGCACCACCACTGCAGAGAGCAGCATGGAGCTCAGCCTGTTTCCTGATCCATGCCTGCTCCAACCTGTCCTGGAGACACCACCTGGAGCACTGTGTCCAGTTCTGGAGCCTCTGTGCCAGGAAGGATCTGGAGATGCTGAAAGGCGTCCAGAGAAGGGCCATGAGGATGAGCAGAGGGCTGGAGCTGCTCTGCTATGAGGACAGACTGAGAGAGTTAGGGCTGCTCAGGCTATAGAGGAGAAGGCTCCCAGGAGACCTTCTTGTGGCCTTCCAGTATCTGAAAGGGGCTCCAAGAAAGCTGGGGAGGGACTTCTGAGGGTGTCAGGGAGTGATAGGACTGGGGGGGATGGAGCAAAACTAGAAGTGGGTAGATTCAGATTGGATGTGAGGAAGAAGTTGTTCCCCATGAGGGTGGTGAGAGCGTGGCACAGGTTGCCCAGGGAGGTGGTCGAAGCCTCCTGCCTGGAGGTGTTTGCAGCCAGGCTGGAGGTGGCTGTGAGCAACCTGCTGTAGTGTGAGGTGTCCCTGCCCATGGCAGGGGGGTTGGAACCGGCTGAGCCTTGAGGTCCCTTCCAGCCCTGTGACAGTTCTGTGAGCCTGTCCCCTCGGTGGCCGTGCAGGGGGGTGGTGCAGGAAGGGGTTAAGGCCTAGCCCATACCTGCAGTTGCATTTTAAAGACGTGAAATTAAAGCCAGTAATTTATTCTCCCCACACACGGAGGAGCAATTAGTTCTAAACACGGCTTAATCAGTCAGCGCGAGATTGATTTCTGTAGACTTGGATTTGGTGGCTGCTGGCGAGGAGCCAGCCTGGGAGCAATCTCCAAATAAATGAAGTGCAGAGAAGTGAGCCATTACATAACGTGATGGATGAGCTGGGGCCAGCTCTGCTCTCCATTAGCATTCCGCTCAGCACCGCCACACGCAGCCCAACTTCAGCCCCGGCCCCTCCCCGCGGCCCCGGCCCCGGCCCCCAGCAGCCTCCTGCCCCCCTCCTGCAGCCTCCTGCCTCCTGCCCCTCCTGCAGCCTCCTGCCTCCTGCCCCTCCTGCAGCATCCTGTCTCCTGCCCCTCCTGCAGCATCCTGCCTCCTGCCCCTCCTGCAGCCTCCTGCCTCCTGCCCCCCTCCTGCAGCATCCTGCCTCCTGCCCCTCCTGCAGCCTCCTGCCTCCTGCCCCTCCTGCAGCATCCTGCCTCCTGCCCCTCCTGCAGCATCCTGCCTCCTGCCCCTCCTGCAGCATCCTGCCTCCTGCAGCCTCCTGCCTCCTGCTCCTCCTGCAGCATCCTGCCTCCTGCCCCTCCTGCAGCATCCTGCCTCCTGCTCCTCCTGCAGCATCCTGCCTCCTGCTCCTCCTGCAGCATCCTGCCTCCTGCCCCCCTCCTGCAGCCTCCTGCCTCCTGCAGCCTCCTGCCTCCTGCCCCCCTCCTGCCTCCTGCAGCATCCTGCCTCCTGCCCCTCCTGCAGCATCCTTCCTCCTGCCCCTCCTGCAGCATCCTGCCTCCTGCTCCTCCTGCAGCATCCTGCCTCCTGCCCCTCGTGCAGCATCCTGCCTCCTGCCCCTCCTGCAGCATCCTGCCTCCTGCCCCTCCTGCAGCATCCTGCCTCCTGCCCCTCCTGCAGCCTCCTGCCCCTCCTGCCTCTCCTGCCCCTCCTGCAGCATCCTGTCTCTTGCAGCATCCTGTCTCCTGCCCCTCCTGCAGCATCCTGCCTCATGCCCCTCCTGCAGCATCCTGCCTCCTGCCCCTCCTGCAGCATCCTGCCTCATGCCCCTCCTGCAGCATCCTGTCTCTTGCAGCATCCTGTCTCCTGCCCCTCCTGCAGCCTCCTGCCTCCTGCCCCTCCTGCAGCATCCTGCCTCCTGCCCCTCCTGCCTCTCCTGCCTCCTGTCCCTCCTGCAGCATCCTGTCTCCTGCAGCATCCTACCTCCTGCAGCCTCTTGCCCCTCCTGCAGCATCCTACCTCCTGCCCCTCCTGCAGCCTCCTGACCCTCCTGCTGCATCCTACCTCCTGCCCCTCCTGCATCCTGCCCCTCCTGCAGCCTCCTGACCCTCCTGCAGCATCCTACCTCCTGCCCCTCCTGCAGCATCCTGCAGCTTCCTGCCTCCTGTCCCTCCTGGAGCTGGGCAGGCTGCACCCCTGCAGGCTCCTGCAGCCCCTGCCCTGTGCCCATAGGCAGTGCTGGAGCAAGAGGCTCTACACTGTGGGCTGATGTGGTCTGGCAGGACTTGAAGGAGCTGCTGGAGTGGGTGCAGAGGAGGCCACGAAGATGATCAGTGGCTGAGAACCTCCCCCCTGGGGACAGGCTGGGAGAGTTGGGGCTGTTCAGCCTGGAGAAGGCTCCAGGAGGACCTCAGAGCAGCCTTCCAGTACCTGAAGGGGCTCCAGGAGAGCTGGGGAGGGACTTTGGACAAGGGTTGTGAGTGACAGGGTGAAGGCTCTGAGCTGGGAGAGGGGAGATTGAGAGTGGAGAGGAGGAAGAAATTGTTGAGAGTGAGGGTGGGAAGACACTGGCACAGGTTGCCCAGGGAGGCTGTGGATGTCCCCTCCCTGGAGGTGTTCAGGGCCAGGCTGGATGAGGCCTTGAGCAGCCTGGGCTGGTGGGAGGTGTCCCTGCCCATGGCAGGGGGTTGGAACTGGATGAGCTTTGAGGTCCCTTCCAAACCATTCTGTCATTTTTTATCCTCAGCTCCTCTCTTCCTCTGTCTGGAGCTTGGAAGGCATCTCCCCAGGGTACCCCAAGACTGTCATTCCAAGGGGCAATGGCACCTGGGGATGTTGCACAGAGCAGCTCTGTGAGGAGCAAAGGCTGAGAGCCCTGGGGCTGAGAGCCTGGAGAAGAGCAGCCCCAGAGGGGATCTGAGCAATGCTCAGCAAGAGCTAAAGGACCCCTGGGGGCAAGAGGCTGGGATTAGACTCTTGCTAGTGGTGCCCAGGGACAGGACAATGGGCAGAGGGCACAAACTAGAAGCCAGGAGGCTCCATCTGAGGAGAAGTGAAAAATTCTATTGTGTGAGGGTGCTGGGGGCCTGGAGCAGGCTGCCCAGAGAGGTTGTGGAGTCTCCTTCTCTGGAGAGCTTTCAACCCCCCACCAGCCATTGTGCTCCTGGCAAGCTGCTGTGGGTGCCCTGCTGGAGCAGGGGGCTTGGACTGGATGATCTCCAGAGCTCCCTTCCAGCCCTCACCATGCTGGGAGTCTGGGATTCTTTGTGCCCTTGTTCTGAGCTGTGTTAGTGCTGATGCATCCTGGCTGGGTTCTACCTTCCAGTGATGAAGGAGGAGGGAAGAACACTGCAATATGATGCCAGGCAGGGAAGGTGGTTTTGGAGCCAGCTCCAGAGGGTTGGTGCCCAGAGGTGTGTGGGCAAAGAGACTCCCTCTGCCTGTGGAGCTGGTGGTGTGCCTGGGAGGTCTGCAGGGATGCATGTGGGCAAGGGTGTGCTGGCAGCATCATGGTGGCACTTCTTGGGTGCCTGGGAGGGATGGAGAAGTCCTGGACTGTGCCACACTGTTCCTTCCTCACCTGGCCCCTCCCTAGGCTCCAGCCAGGGAATGAAGAGTCCCCTGAGATGTGGCCCTGCCTGCTGCAGGTCCCTGGGGCTCATGCTAAAGACCCCCCACCCCCATCCCTGCAATGGCAGTGATTGTGCTAATGATGGGAGCTGATGGATGCAGCCATGCCACCTGGGCTCCTCAGGCAGCCATGGTGTCCCAGGGGGTGGAATCCCTGTCCCTCATGATGCCACATGAACCAGCATCCCTCCCCTGCCTGGAGTGCTGGAGCTGCTGCTCACCATGTCCCCTGCCCTCCATGGTGCCCCAGGGAATAGAGCCCAGGTCCCTCATGATCCCCCACATACCCCCCAGATTCCCCCTGCTCCCTGGGGTGCGGGAGCTGCTGCTGATCATGTCCCCTGCCCCCCCGCGGTGCCCCAGGGGATAGAACCCAGGTCCCCCGTGATGCCCCCTGTACCCCCTCCCCCCCCAGCATCCCCCTGCTGCCTGGGGCGCTGGAGCCGCCGCTGACCGCCCCTCTGCCCTTGCTGTCCCCGCAGAACTCCATCCGGCACAACCTGTCGCTGCACACCCGCTTCATCCGGGTGCAGAACGAGGGCACGGGCAAGAGCTCCTGGTGGATGCTGAACCCCGAGGGCGGCAAGACCGGCAAGACGCCGCGGCGCCGGGCGGTCTCCATGGACAACAACAGCAAGTTCCTGCGCATCAAGGGCAAGGCCAGCAAGAAGAAGCAGCTGCAGGCGGCGCAGGAGCGGGGGGAGGACAGCCCCGCGCCCCAGCAGGCCAAGTGGTCCGGGAGCCCCGCGTCCCACGGCGGCGACGAGTACGACGCCTGGGCGGACTTCAGGACCAGGGCCACCTCCGCGGCCGGCGCCCTGGGCGGCCGCCTCTCGCCCATCATGGCCAACCACGAGCCCGACGAGCTGGAGGAGGACGACGGCACCCCCTCCTCCCCGCTGATGTACCCCAGCCCCTCCAGCACCATGTCCCCTTCCCTCAGCGCCCGCTGCTCCGTGGAGCTGCCCCGGCTGACCGACCTGACCGGCACCATCAGCCTGAACGAGAGCCTGGGCGAGAGCCTGCTGGAGGACCTGCAGGACGGCTACGCCATCAGCCCCTCGCAGCAGCTGCCGCCGGCCGCCCTGCGCCAGAGGAGCTCCAGCTTCAGCTTCAACGCCAAGTGCTCCAGCATGGGGCCCGCGGGCAGCACCTACTGCGGGACGATCTACAGCCAGCCGGCGCTCGGCCTGATGCGCCGCCTGCCCATGCAGACCATCCAGGAGAACAAGCAAGCCAGCTTCTCCCCGGCCGGCCCCTACCGGAACGCCTCCTCGCTGCAGGACCTGCTCTCCTCCATCTCCTACTCGCACAAGGAGAGCATGGTGCCGGGGGAGCTGCCCCTGCCGCCGGCCAGCCCCACGGTGCCGGCCCGCGGCCACAGACCCAGCCCGCTGCTGTGCGGGGGCGGGGAGCAGGCTGTGGCCCCCTACCCGTCCCACTCGGGCTCTCTGATGAAGGGCAGCGCTTTGTACCACCCGTCCCCGGCCGCCCACCACAACCACCACCACCCCCATCCCCACCACCCCCACCACCACCCCCCTGCGGTCCACACCAGTGCCTTAGCCAACGCTGTCAGCCTTATGAGCCTGCCCGGTGAGACGTGCAGCATGCCGGCCGCGCCGCACCACGGGCACCTGCCCTCCTACGCCGGTGCCCAGGGGGCACACATGAGCCTGCTGGAGTCGCTGCAGGGCCCCTACCCGGGGGCCGGCCACCCCCCCGCCTTGGGCCCGGACAGGTTCCCGGCAGACCTGGACCTGGACATGTTCAACGGGAGCCTGGAGTGCGACGTGGAGTCCATCATCCTGAACGACTTCATGGACAGCGACGAGATGGACTTCAACTTCGACTCGGCCCTGCCGCCGCAGAACGGGCTGGGCGTGCCCGCCCTGCCCGCCGCCCCCCAGCCCACGAACCAGAGCTGGGTGCCCGGCTGACGCCCGCCCCAGGGAGAGGGGGGGGTCTCGCCGCCGAGGAGCCACCGGGGGGAACATTGAGACTAACCGTTGTTTTTTTCTTTCCTTTCTCTTCTGCCTTTGTTTGTTACGCCGGGCGAGAGCCGCGGGGCTGAGCTTGAGGTCAAGCAGGGAACGCAAACCCTAGGGTCAAACCTGGAGTCAGGGTCGGGACCCCCACCCCCAGCCCCCACCTGGGCCCCGTCTGCGGGCCCTCCTGCGAGCATCCTCCAGAGGACACAGGGCAGGCGGGCAGGAGAGGCGGGTCTGGGGGCAGCAGGAAGGGATGGACCTTTCCAGCCGGTCCCCGTGCCCCGCTGTGATGGTGCCAGTTTGGTCTGTCCTTTGGGCTGGGTGATGAGGTGGTGCTGGTTGGTGCTGTGGGAGCCCCCTGCGTGTGCACCCCTCTCTGAAAGGGGTTCCTCCCCCGAGCCAGCTTGGGAAATGAGTCCTCTGAGCAGAAGTGTCAGGAGAGGGGACCCTGCCCCAGGGCCGGGAGGGGCTTGCACCCCTAGATCCTGGTGGTGCTCTGAGCTCTGCCAAGCCCACGTGCCCAGGCCACCTCCACTGGGGGTCTCTTGCGTGGCTCCAGGCAGGTTTTCTTACCAGGCAGTGAGAAGGGTTGGTGCTGGAGGGAAGGGTGCCCTGGGGACTGCTGATGGGTGCTGGGGGTGCCACGGTCACACCTGCCTGTGGGCACACTGTGGCTCCCTGCCCGGAGCGGCTGTGGGCATGGGGTGGTCCTGCCGGGAGTGATGTGCTGCTGGCCTGGGTCCTCCCTGCTGGAGGCTCAGGGGGAGCTCACGGGGTGGGGGAGGGGGTTTTGTGCACTCTGCTGGCATTGAGTTTTTGCGTTGGAAGGAAGAGCTGAGCTCGAGGAGAGGAGGAGAGAGGCTGTGGGCAGTGCTGAGGGCTCACTGCCTATCCCCAGGATGCCAGGAGAGCTGGCCTGGAGAGCTGTCAGCAAGAGGAGTCAGCCCTGGTGCACTCACCTGCCACAGGCTGATGCTTTGTGGGGAAGGGGTCCGTGACTCACACACAACCTGCTAGGTGTGGGGAGCCCAGAGCAGCCCTATTGCTGTGCCAGGCCACTGCCACCCTGCACAGCTGGAGTGAGAGCTCCCTGCTGCTGGGTACCACAGGGGTTTTGGATGGGCAGCCAGGCAGGCCAGTGGTCCAGAGGAGATGGAGGGGCTGGGGGGAGAGGCTGTGGTAGCCTCTGCTCTGTCCCAGGCGACTCCCTGCACAGGACACCTTCCTCCTGGGCACCACAGGCTTTCTCCAGACCCCCACCCCTGGGCTGCAGCAAGGGGCAGGCCACTCCCCCAGCACCTTTTCCCAGCCCAGCTCTTCCCTTCTCCCTCCAGCACCACCTCTGTGGGGCAGGTGCTGGGTCCCAGCAAGCCATGAGGGGAACCCTGGCTGCTCAGATCTGGGGCAGGGAAGGGCTCATGGGTGAGCACCTCCTGCTCCCCTACTGACCCTTGAGTCTGGGGCACAGTGAGAGAGGAGCTCCATGTGCCAGCAGGTGACCTTGGCCCCGGGCACAGGGCGGGCACGGCCTCTGCAGACATTCTTAGCAGTTAATTAATTATGTTTACATTATTTGCTCATGTACAGAATTTAATATATTCTATTCTAGAGAACCTTTCTCCAATGCTTTTTTAAAAGGGATTCTTCTCTGGGCAGGATCATTCCTTTTGTACCCACCTCTCGTGCCAGGCAGATCTCAAACCCTTGGCAACTGATGGAACACGGCTGGGGAGTGCCAGCCCTGCCCCCAACCCGGCGGTGCACACGGGGTCATGGCAGCAACAAGGCGGGGGGGAGGGAGGGGGGCTCAGTGCCCCCCCCAACCCATGAGAGGAAGGGGTCCTGGCTCCCCCAGACACACAGCCAGCAGCACACCAGCACGCCGGGCAGCAGCCAGCTGGGCACACCCTGGCAGATAGGATGCTTAAGCGCAGGGACCCCCCAAAAAAACAACCCTTGGAGGTGGCAGAGCTGTGGGCCAGGCACCAGCGCGGCAGAGGGGAAGCTGCAGCAGCAGCAGCAGCAGCAGCAGGAGTAAAGCTTTGTCCCTCCCCTGCCCCCGCCCCCCCAGCCCAGCTGGCCTCCCCCCGCCCCGCTCCCCCGTGGGGCACGTCCCGTTGCCAAGCTGTCGTTGTGGTTCGTGACCGTGGGGTTGTCGTGTGTGCGGTGGAGTCGTGTTGGTGAGCGTCGTGTGTACAGTCGTCGTGCGGTGCCAGGGACAGCGGCAGGCGGGCGCAGGGACCCCGCGACCCGGGCGGGGGGAGATGGGACGGGCTGGACCCGCGGGGGTGGAGGGGAGCGGAGCAGGGGCGGGGGGGGTGCCAGGGCCAGGGTGGCTGGGTGAGGTGGTGGTGAGGTCATGGAGGTGTGGTGCCCGTGGGGCAGGCAGGTGCCGGGGGTGGCCGGGTACGGCCGTGCCCCCTGCGTGTCCCGGTGCTGCGACCGGGGAAGGGGCAGCCAGGGCTTCACTGCACTCCCCAGCGGTGGCCAAGGCTCCGGGTTCCCTCTCTGCTCCCCAGCTGCCCAAGCACAGCTGACTTCATGTCTCACCTCAGCTTGGGCCTCCCTCATCCATCACCCCCTCTGCCCTCCCCAGCCCTTTGGGCACAAGGAGCATCCTCTGCCCCCCAGCACTACTCCTGGCCCTGCCCGGAGCCAGGAGCTGGCGCCGAGGGGACGCCCAAGGGGCCCCACTGGTTTGCTTCAACTGGAGGTTTTGGGTCCTTTCCCTCATATTTATAACTGTACAGAGTTGGGGGGGGGGTCTCTGGCAGGTGTCATCTCTCACCACGCATCTATGGTAGGCAATGGTTAACTTTCTTGGTCGTGCTATTAGAGTCTGTGTGTGTGGCCATGTAAAGCCCTGTGTATAGTGCATTGTACAGCATATTTTCATGAATAAAATCGTTTTAAATATTACAGAGTGTGGGGCTCCTGCCCTCTGTGCTGCCCTGGGGCTGGGCTGGGACAGCGGGGCTGGAGGGAGGACAGCGCTGGCCCCCCAAAGGGCTCCCCACTGCTCATCAGAGTGGCTTGGAGAAGCTGAAACCCCTCTGAGGTGCTCTTAGAGACAGAGAGATGGATACTGACCTGCTGCCAGGCTCCAAATGGGCTGAGGGGACAGGTGCCCTCTGGAAAGCCCTGTGCCCACCCCAGTGCCATGGACAGCCCATCTCTCCTCCACACCCTGCCTCACCTTGAGTTCCAGGTGGCTTCTCTCAGGGCTATGCAGATGGCTTCTCTCTGGACTCACCTCAGGCCACTCAAGAAGGGTTTCAATTCAACTTCTCCTTCCACCATCAGCTCAAATGAAGGTGGGGAAACTGAGGCAGCCTCCAACATCTATTTCAAAGCACTTCCACCACCTCCACAGCCATGTGATGCCCAGGGGAGTCTCTGCACCCCACACACAGCAGCTGAACAAGACCCCTGCATCACAGTGAGCTTGTGGCCAAGCATCCCAGTGCCACCAGTTCAGCCACCCCACCTTGCTGGTGTTGCAGCTGGGGACAGCTCTCCTCTTGTGGATCTGGCCTTGTCCTCACCTCTCTGCCACAAACTGAAGCACAGGCATGGGTGCAGCAAGAAGAGTGTGGCCAGCAGGGCTAGGGAGGTTCTTCTTCCCCTCTGCTCTGCCCTGCTGAGACCACACCTGGAATACTGTGCCCAGTTTGGGGCTCCCCAGTTCCAGAGAGACAGAGACCTGCTGGAGAGAGTCCAACAGAGAGCCAGGAGGATGCTTAAGAGACTTGAGCATCTCCCCTATGGAGAGAGACTGAGAGCCCTGGGGCTGTTTAGTCTGGAGAAGAGAAGGCTGAGAGGGATCTGATCAATGTCTATCAATACCTGAGGGGTGGGGGTCAGGTGGAGGGGGGCCAAGCTCTTTTGGGTGGTGCACAGCAAGAAGCCAAGGACCAATGGATACAAACTGGAACAGAGAAGGTTTCAGCTCAACCTGAGAAGGAACTTCTTTGTTTGTTGCCTAGAGAGGTTGTGGAGTCTCCTCTGGAGAGGTTCCAGACCCACCTGGATGCATTGCTGGGTGATGCTGCTCTGGCAGGGGGGTTGAACTCAATGATCTCTTGGAGTCCCTTCCAACCTGCTGTGATTCTAATGCAGAATTTAATTGCTATGGCTCAGCAGGGGAGGAACTGTCAGCCCTGGCACAGCAGAGCCCATGCTGTGCCTGGGCACAAGGGGACCTGGTGGGGCTCTTCTGGGTTGTGTCCTGAACCAGGAGACATCTCAGGCCCAACAAGCTGATGGGGAGTCGGGAGTCTGGGGCTGCCTCTGGAGGGCTGAAGGAGGGAAGCAGAAGGGTCCTTTTAGGTGGATGACAATCCAGGGATAAGAGGGTGCCTGGAATGGGAGGTGGCATTAGTGTCCTGAGGAGGCAAGAGCTGGGAGCAGCCTGAACATGCCATGGATGAGATGCAAGAGCCCAGGGCGATGTCAGCCATGGGGCTCAAAGGCCAGGGGCAGAGGACCAGGGCCAGGATGTTATCTGGGGCAGGACACTGGGATCCAGGTGCTTCTCCTGGGTTTCCATGGGGATTTGGGCTTCACATGAAGCACCTCAGTGTGAAGAGACCTGCAGTGCTCCACAGGCTCCCTGCTGGAAGCATCTGCAGAGGTCACAGGGGTGGCAAGGTCATGGTGGTCTCAGCAAGCCAGGGGTGCAGGGCTCGTCTCTGGGGTGTGTTTAGCTCAGCACTGGCAGGAGCAAGCGGCAGAACTGAGGCAGCAGGAAGGGTTTGGGGGCTTGAGCACCATTGTGTGAGCTACCACCATGAAGCAGGACCCCCTCAGCACAGCTCAGAGCTGGGTGGGTCACACAGGCTTCCTACAGAGCAGGGCCAGGAGGCAAATGGGGCCACACAGCCTCTTGCTCCTCCAAGTTGTCCATGCATGAAGCCAGGATGTGTTTGTACCAAGAGAAGGTCCTTCACCCTCTGCTGTGCCCTCCAGGGTCCCCATCCAGATTCCACACCACCTAGCACAATATCTGGGTGCTGGAGAAGCAACTCCAGAGATCACCAACAAAACTTCCACTCAATCCCTTCCCACCTGCACCTTTACTGGCTTGCCCAGGGAGGTCGTGGAGCCCTCATCCCTGGAGGTGTCAAAGGCCAGGCTGGAAGAGGCCATGAGCAGCCTGGGCTGGTGGGAGGTGTCCTTGCCCATGGCAGGGGGTTGGGACTGGATGAGCTTTAGGGTCTCTTCCTACCCAACCCATTCTGTGACTCCATGGCAGTTTGGTGTCCAGTGCTCCCCACTCTGCAAATCACCTCTAGCATCCCCCCCCCAGCCCCACCAGTGACACCCCAACAGGGCCTTCCTGCCACAGAGGTGCTGTTGGGGCTTAGCCCAGTGCATGCTCCTCACTGCATCACACAATGCCCTGGGCTGGAAGGGATCCTCCAAGGTCACCTGGTCCCTTGCCCTTGCAGTCAGCAGGGGCTCCTTTAACACTGCTGGCAGGGCTGGCAGGGGAGAACAATCCCCTGCAGAGACCTTCAATGGCAGCTTGTGCCCAACCCCTTGACCTCCTAACCAACCCCAAAAGGTAGTTTGAGGGTTTCCTCTTGCAGTGAGAAGCCCTCAGAGAGCAGCCAGGGGCTGGCTGGGTGGGTGGCTGCTGCCTGTGTCCTCAGCAAACCCTGCTCCTTGGAACCCTGGGGTTAAAGAAAAAAGAGGGGGAAAAAAAAACCCAACAAACAAGAAAACAACCCAAAAACCCCACCCCAAACCCAAGAGGAAGAAAGCCTTGAGGCTGGTTTGACAGGAGCTCATTGCCATGGATCCCTGGTGATTGGCATTAATTATATCACCCTCTCTGGTTCTTTATTCAGTGCCTCCTGCAGCAGCCTCTCCGTTCTTCAGCCTGGGATCAATGTCAGGCTGACAGCCTGGTAATTACCCACCTCATCCTCTTCCCCCTCTTCAAACACGAGGCCAACCTCCACTTTTCTCCCAGGGCCTTGGAAATTCCCACCTGCTCTGCACCAACCCAAAACTCTGCTCTGGGAAGGGCTTCAGCCACCCTCTGGCCACTGGTTTGCCTCCCTGCAACGCCCCAGTGCTGGGCATCCCCCAGCAGCTCCTGAGCAGAGCCTCACTCAGAGCTTCATAGAGTCATGGAATGGGTTGGGTTGGAAGAGACCTCAAAGATCATCCAGTTCTAACCCCCTAGGGACACCTCCCACCAGCCCAGCTTGCTCAAGGCCTCATCCAGCCTGGCCTTCAACACCTCCAGGGAGGGGGCAGCCACAGCCTCCCTGGGCAACCTGTGCCAGTGTCTCCCCACCCTCACTCTCAAGGATTCCTTCCTCATCTCCAGTCTCAATCTCCCCTCTCCCAGCTGAAAGCCATTGTCCCTCACCCTGGCACTCCCAGCCCTTGTCCAAAGTCCCTCCCCAGCTCTCCTGGAGCCCTTCAAATACTGCAAGGCTGCTCTAAGGTCTCTCCAGAGCCCTCTCCTCTCTGGGTTCCCCATGGTTTTCCTCCTTCCAGACCCTCAGCAGAGCTGTGTGCTGACAGCTTCTGCCTGCTCTGCACGCAGTGACCTTCTCCCAGTGCCATCTCTGAATGCCACCACTGTCACCAGGAGCCCAGCAGGCTCAGCCTGCACCCAGCTCTGTGCACCCACAGCTCTTATGCAAGCAGGACCTGCAGGCTGTCACGAGGAGGGGACCTGATGTTGTGCCAAGGGGCTGGGCAGCATGAACCAGCTCTTGTCTGAAACGTGGTGGGAGCACAGCCTGGCTGAATGCTCCCCCAGCCTCACCCCTGCCTTCTGCAGCAGCTCCTTCCCAAAGAGCTCTTCTGGTCATTTAAGACCCAGCTTCACCTCCCCCAGCTTCCCCTGACTCTGTGCTCAGCCCTGCTCTTGAACTCAACTCCATCTGCTCCCTATGCTCTCAGTCTCCCAGGTACAGAATCACAATCACAGCATTGGTTTGGTTGGAAAAGACCTCTAAGACCATTGAGCCCACCCATGCTTGTATCTATGCCCAGTGTGCCCAGAGCTGGCCTCCACCTTGAGCTCTCTGTGCCCTGGCAGCCCTCGTGTCCTCCTCCTCTTCCCTGTGGGCCTCCCTTCTGCCACTTTCTCAGCCTCATTGCACCAGAGGAGAAGCTGAGCATCACATCAAAGCCTTGGATCCCACCAGTACCTCACTCATGCAGCCTGGATACCCAGGATGTGCCCAGCCCTGCCTGCAGCTTTAGGAAGCCAGGGTGCTGCTGACAACCTGGAGTCCTGCCTGTGGGCATCCCTGCCCAACCAGGAGCTCAAAGCCACTGGCCAGAGTGACTCTCAGGCTGTGGATTATTTCCATCTGACTGTAAGGTTGAGCTGCTCTTGCTCATGTCCCACCCTCTGTCCTGCTCTGGAGATGAGAAGGAAATGATGGAGCAGGACAAGGTGGCAGCTGGTAGGGCTGAGCTAGGAACACTGGCAGCACCCTGCTCCCACAGCCATCCCAACACTGATGCTCTGCCAGGTCTCCTTGTGTCACAGTCTTCAAGGATTCACTGTGGAGGTCCTCAGCTGGGATGGAGATCGTAGAATCACAGAATGGCCTGGTTGGAAATGACCTTAAGATCACTGAGTCCAACCAGAACCTAGCTTCTCCCTGCACACATCTCTCAGACCATGACCCTAAGCTCTTCATCCAAACAGCTCTTAAATACCTCCAGGGATGGGGACTCCACTACTGCCCTGTCCAGGGAGCCATCACCCCCTATCAGCTGGGGGTGAAGGAGATAGTGAAGGTGTCCCTGCCCATGGCAGTGGGGCTGGGACTAGGTGATCCTTGAGGTCCTTTCCAACCCAACCTATTCTGTGATTTTGTGATCCTGTGGGGTACCAGCTGGCAGTGAACCCAAACTCAGCTCAGGTCTCAAAGAGGAAAGTTCTGGGGGTGCAGAACAAGGCTGAGAGATGAAGAGCTGTTCCACCAGCTGCCCTGCCCAGCTCATACAAGCTGGCCAAGGAACCCCTTGAGAAGCTGCACCAAGCCCACTGTCCATGAAAGCCTTTCCTTCCCATCCCACCCATCCCAGGGAGCTGGGTGAAGTCAGCAGGGCTGAGGCAGGTGCCTGGCTTGGCCCATGCCTGTGCACCCTGGAGGGCATGGATGAATGCCCCTGGGATGGGAGGCTCCTCACAGGGTGTTACTCAAGGCCTGTCCTCCAAAGGATGCTCCAAACATCCCAGTGAGGCCTTCCAGGAGAGCAGGAGAGAAGTGCAGAGCCCTGAGCAACCTGGGCTGGTGAGAGGTGTCCCTGCCTACGGCAGGGGCTTGGAGCTGGCTGAGCTTTGAGGTCCCTTCCACCCCAACCCATTCTGTGAAGCACTCTACGAGCAAGGCTGCGAGGAAGCAGGAGGGCAGCCTGCAGCAGCAGCAGCAGCAGCAGCAGGCTGTCAGCAGATATTCCCTCACAGAAATCTTGGAAACCTTAGAAAGAGTTTTGTGGGGTTCTTTTCTCTTTTTTTCCCCCCCCTCAATGTTATTAATTAAGGCAAAAGAATCCCCAGCTGGGGAGGGAAGCAGTCAAGTTGTGTTTGTGCTAAATACAAGGCACCATATGGTGACATGCAGGGAATTGGCCACGGAGGCAGCCCGGGATGTATGTCCCCATATGTTCTGTGTGCTGGAGAGTCCCTTTGTGCTGGGAAGAGGCCATTGTCTTCCGGGGCAGAAATGAGCAGCACACCCCCAGGGAGGAGGAGAAGCATCAGGAGATGATGCTCTTGCTGAAAGCAACCCGTGGAAAGCAACCCAAGCACCTGGCCCGGGGGCTGCCTGCCCAGGCAGCGCCGGCAGCTTCTTCCCCACTCCTCGTCCTCCTGCACACCTCTGCCTTCACACCTCATCTTCCTCCTCCTCCACACCTCATCTTCCTCCTCCTCCACACCTCATCTTCCTCCTCCTCCACACCTCATCTTCCTCCTCCTGCACACCTCTGCCTTCACACCTCATCTTCCTCCTCCTCCACACCTCCTCCTTCACACCTCATCTTCCTCCTCCTCCTCCACACCTCCTCCTTCTCCATCCCTCATCCTCCTCCATTCCTCATCCTCCACACCTCATCCTCCTCCACATCTTACCCACTTGCACACCTCCTCCTTCTCCACTCCTCATCCTCCTCCACATCTTATCCTCCTCCACATCTTATCCTCCTCCACACCTCCTCCTTCTCCATACCTCATGCTCCTCCACTCCTCATCCTCCTTCACTCCACATCCTCCACATCTTCTCCCCGAAGAGAGGCTCAGAGAGGTTTGGAGAGGAGAGGTTCAGAGATGAGAGGTTTGGAGAGGTTCAGTTCAGAGGGGAGGGGAGGAGAGAGGAGACTCAAGGAGAGGAGACTCGAGGAGACTCAAGGAGAGGAGACTCAAGGAGAGGAGAGGAGACTCAAGGAGAGGAGAGGAGAGGAGAGGAGAGGAGAGGAGAGGAGAGGAGAGGAGACTCAAGGAGAGGAGAGGAGACTCAAGGAGAGGAGAGGAGACTCAAGGAGAGGAGACTCAAGGAGAGGAGAGGAGACTCAAGGAGAGGAGACTCAAGGAGAGGAGACTCAAGGAGAGGAGACTCAAGGAGACTCAAGGAGACTCAAGGAGACTCAAGGAGAGGAGAGGAGAGGAGAGGAGAGGAGAGGAGAGGAGAGGAGAGGAGAGGAGAGGAGAGGAGAGGAGAGGAGAGGAGAGGAGAGGAGAGGAGAGGAGAGGAGAGGAGAGGAGAGGAGAGGAGACTCAAGGAGAGGAGAGGAGAGGAGACTCAAGGAGAGGAGAGGAGACTCAAGGAGAGGAGACTCAAGGAGAGGAGAGGAGACTCAAGGAGAGGAGAGGAGACTCAAGGAGAGGAGAGGAGACTCGAGGAGAGGAGAGGAGAGGAGAGGAGAGGAGAGGAGAGGAGAGGAGAGGAGAGGAGAGGAGAGGAGAGGAGAGGAGAGGAGAGGAGAGGAGAGGAGAGGAGAGGAGAGGAGAGGAGAGGAGAGGAGACTCAAGGAGAGGAGAGGAGACTCGAGGAGAGGAGACTCGAGGAGAGGAGAGGAGAGGAGAGGAGAGGAGAGGAGAGGAGAGGAGAGGAGAGGAGAGGAGAGGAGAGGAGAGGAGAGGAGAGGAGAGGAGAGGAGAGGAGAGGAGAGGAGAGGAGAGGAGAGGAGAGGAGAGGAGAGGAGAGGAGAGGAGAGGAGAGGAGAGGAGAGGAATTTGCTGGGAATGCATTGGAGACTTTGGGAAATGCTTTGCCTTGCCAGGCAGGGCTGTGCAGTGCTGAGTTCTGAGCACAGCCCAGGCCCTGGCAGCTTTGGTGAGCTGCTCATGAAGCCATCACTGACTCCCCAGCCCCGGGAGCAGTGTTCCAGGGCTTGTGGCCAGCTGCTGATTAACAGTCAGAGAGCCTGCAGGCTCCTGCCCTTCCTGCCTGCCTGGTGCATTAATGCAGGGCTGTGGGCAGCTCTGCCTGCTGGGGCTGCTCACAGCAGTGCCCTGGGCAGTGGCAATGCAGCCTCATCCCCAACCCCATCAGCACCCCGGGCTGCACCCTCAGCTGTCATGCCTGGAGGGGCAACCTGTGGGGTCACAATCAGCTGGGCAAGGCAGAGGTCTCTGCTGGCAGACACCATCACTTCTGTGCCACTCATCATAGAATCACAGAATGGTTTGGGTTGGAAGGGACCTTAAAGATCATCCAGTTCCAACACCCCTGCCACTAGCCCAGGCTGCTCAAGGCTCATCCAGCCTGGTCTTAAACACTGCCAGGGGTGAGGTGGTCACAGCTTCTCTGGGCAACCTATTCCAGTGCCTCACCACCCTCATAGTGAAGAAGTTCTTCCAGCCCATGGCTCAGCTCTGCTGCACATGCACCTGGAGGCTGCTCAACCCCTGCTAAGGGGCTGCTAAGCCCCTCCCCGTGGTGAGCCCTGGACCCTGGTGCTGGCCCTTCTTGTGCCACCAGCCCTGCCCTGGGCATGCAAAGGGCTCAGCTGCAGGTGTGTTCTTCGGTCCCTGGAAGGTGAGGTCTGCACTGAAACTGTGTTCCCCAACAGGGAGTGAGGGCTGCTCCTGTCTGAGCATGAGCTGAGGGGGTGACACCAGGGTCCCCATCCTCTCCAGCATCCTGGGGGCTGTACCCACTCCCCACTGTGTTGCTTTCCTCTGGCAGGAGCCAGCCTTGGTGAATGCCTCTGTCCAGGAGCATGTCAGGAGCTGTATGGTCCCTGGCACCTGGTGCTGCAGCCCAGATGATCAGGAGGTGTGGGAGGCCTGGAAGCTCTTTGCCCAGCCCAGAAGTGCTTCATGGGTTAGGATTCCTACCCCTGCCCCCACATGGGAAGAGTTTTAAGGGGTGAGCTTTTCCTCACTGGCCTCTCACAAGCAGGTGTGTGTGTATGCCTGGAGGAGGGGGGCTGCAGCCTGCAGAGCACAGCACCCAGGGCTGGGGCAGGGTGACCCTGCAGGGGAAGTCTGACCCTTGATGCTCAGAGCACCTGTGCCCTGCAAGGCAGCCTCCAGATCTGCAGCCATGCCTAGGGGTGGTCCCTTTGGGAGGCTGAAGTGGGACATCTGCAGCCAGACCAGGGCACCTCCAGCCAGGCTGGGACACAAGTGTTAGAGTCTCCATTCCTGGAGGTGTTTAGGAGGATGAGGAGCTTAGGGCCATGGTCTGAGAGCTGTGTGCAGGCAGATGTTAGGTTATGGATGGCCTCAATGATCTTGAGGGCTTTTCCAGTCAGGTGATTCTATGATTCTATCTCCAGCCAGGCCAGGGAGTGCTGGAATCACTGTCCCTGGGGGTGTTTAAAAGCCATTTGGACGAGGAGCCCAGGGCCACGGTCTGAGAGCTGTGTGCAGGCAGATGTGGGGTCATGGCTAAACCTGATGATCTCAAGGTCTTTTCCAACCAGGCTGTTCTATGAGTCTGTGATTCTGTCTCCAGGCAGAGCAGGGAGCTGGGAAGGAGCCTGTGCAAGGGGGTCAGCTGTGTGCCCACCTCCCCAGAGAGGAGAGAGCCGTGGGAGGGGTGAAGGACGGGGTGCAGGAGTCACCGGGGCTGAGCGGGAGCCCCCCTGCCCCCACCCCCCCCTCATCTCAGCCCTCCCCCTGCCCTCACCCCTGCTGGCAGGGCAGCAGGACCTCCTGTGGGCAGCCTGCCCCCAGCACTCGGTGCAGCTGTGAGCCCTTTGTGCCGAGGCCTGGGTGGCTGCGGCCACCCTGCCAGCCGTCCCCAGGCCCGCCGGGAGCCGGGCTGCACACACGCGGAGGCAGGGCTGGCTTCCAGCCCCACTTCTGAGCACCCCCCCTGCTTCGGAGCAGCTTCATTAAAAGGAAACACAAACCAGAAGCAGAAGGAAGCACTTTTAAGTCCCTGGCAGCTTTGCCTGTCTATGAGTTATGAGGTCTTGCTTTATTCATGGGGCAGGATCAAACCTGCTTATCTGCTGCGAGTCCATTACGCTTCCCCGGGAGCCTGGCTGCAGTTGGTGCCTTGGCAGAGCCCTCCCCTGCCCCTCTCGCCCTCCCCAAACTTTATCTCCTGATTTCATTACTGGGAGTTGTGCTGGCCCTGGTTTATCAGCAGTGATGGAGTGGATTTGCTGACTTCTCTGCTGTCCTAGCAAAAATGAGGATGGAGACATTCTGCTCCAGGTTCCTGCTATTTTCAGAGACCTTGGCTGCATGATTTATTCATAAAAAAAGCCATTATTTATGCCAAAGAAAGAAGACAGAATGGGTTAGCTTTTTAAGTGCTTATAATGCATTATATGGTACCTTAGCCTGCCAGACATCATTTATAATTGTAGAATCCCTTAACCTCCTTTTCCTCTTCTCCCTACCCTTCACATCAGCGTGGAGGGTGAGAGCAAACTGGGTAATTAGCAGAAGTTGACAGATGTGGCAAGGAGAGGTAAGGTGAAATAGCATCCAAGGAGACGTCTCCCCAGCACCTAAGTGAAGAGAGAGCCTCCCTGCTGCCAGCCTTGATCTCCCAGCACCGGCAGCGCAGGCAGCCGGGAAGCCATTAGCTCACTGGGGCTGAGGCTGGGTCCCATCCAAGCCTCCAGCCCCCAGCCTCTGGCTGCAGGCAGCACAGAAGCACAGCATGGTGAGGCTGGGAAGTGACCTCTGGTCAGGGGTCACCCAGGGCAGGGCACACAGGAACACATCCAGGAGGGTTGTGAATGTCTCCAGAGATGGAGGCCTCTGGAGATGACCCAGCACAACCCCCTGCCAAAGCAGGATCACCTAGAACAGGGCACACAGGAACACATCCAGGTGGGGTTTGAATGTCTCCAGAGATGGAGGCTCCACCACCTCTCTGCCAGCCTGCTCCAGGGCTCTGCCAGCCTTCAATCACAGAAGTTCCTCCTCATGTTCAGAAGAACTTCTGATGCTCAGTCTGTGCCCACTGCCCCTTGTGCTGTCCCTGGGCACCACTGAGCAAAGCCTGGTCCCATCCTCCTGACCCCCACCCTTGAAGTATTGATCAGCATTGATCAGATGCCACTCAGGCTGCTCTGCTCCAGACCAAAGCCCCAATTCTCTCAGCCTTTCCTCCTCACAGAGATGTTCCAGGCCCCTCAGCATCTCTGCTGTCCCTCTCCAGCAGTTCCCTGTCCTTCTTGAATCAGAGAGCCTGGAAGTGGACACTGTACTCCAGCTGTGGCCTCACCAGGGCAGAGTATCCCAGCTGGATCCTGTCTCAGATCCATCTTGGTCCTGAGGAACCCATCCCTGCTTTCACTGGGAGGTGACATCTTCAGGTGCTCCAGGTCCCTCTGCTGAGGCTGGGCAGAGCTTGGGGCTGGTGCAGCAGCAGGAGCTCAGCCACCTCCTGCTAACCCCAGAGCAGCTGCTGGAGCCACAGTTTCTCCCCAAGAGCTCTCAGGGTTTGCTCCTGCAGCCAAGAGCCTGTTTGACTCCATTGCCTGAGCTGGGCTGGATGGGTCCCTTCCAGCCAAAGTGCTGCTTCTGCACTGTTTCTGCCACCAGCCCTGGCCATGCAGTGAGGAACATCCTCCTGAGCAGCACCAGCACAACCTTCTGTCTCCAGAGCTGAGTCTTATGCAAAACAAAGCCCTGTGGAGGACTACAAACATCTTCACCTTTCCTAGGTCTGCTGTTTTCCTGTAGCCTGTGTCCCCACATCCCTGCCTGAGAAGCACAGAATCCCACCTGCTTTGGCTGGGAAGGGCCCTTTAAGGCTCACCC
This sequence comes from Dryobates pubescens, assembly GCF_014839835.1. NCBI lineage: Eukaryota > Metazoa > Chordata > Aves > Piciformes > Picidae > Dryobates > Dryobates pubescens. The sequence goes on along the minus strand of NC_071631.1, from coordinate 7,530,165 downwards.
AGTCCAAGCCCCTGCAGCCAGCAGGGACATCCCCAACCAGAGCAGGTAGCTCAGGTCCCAAGCAACCCAACCTCACCTGGAATGGTTCCAGGCATGGGGCAGCTCCCACCTCTCTGAGCAACCTGGGCCAGGCTCTTCCCACCCTCAGTGTCAAACTTTTCTCCCTTTTCTCCAGCCTCAATCTCCCTTGTTCAGTTCAAAGCATCCCCCCTGGTCCTGTCACAACAGGCCCTGCTCAAAAGGATCTCATCAAGGCTCAGAACAGCAGGACAGAGAAGACCACAGCATTCCCAGGATAACCCACTCGAGGGGAGATGGGGAGGGGTTTGGCACAGGGGTGTTTTAAGAAGCAACTAGAACACAAGTACCAAACCCACTGTGAGCCTGGGGCCAGCCTGAGCAGCTGCCCTCTGCCTGGACCCATCCTTTGCAAGCACCAAAGAGGGATGAGGGCTGTCCCTGCAGCATGGGCAGTGCCAGGCAGTGCCAGGGCTGTGTCTCCAGGTTATGCAGGGAGGGGGGCAGCCTGCTGCATTCCTCTTGAGGTGCAAAATGATGGCCAAGGGGGCAGAGTCCCCAGAAAGACCAGCAGGATGAGAGAGGGGATTCTGCCCCTCTGCTCTGCTCTGCTCTGCTGCGACCCCACTGGCTCCAGTTCTGGGGCCCTCAGCACAAGAAGGACCTGGAGCTACTGGAGAGGGTCCAGAGGGGGCCACACAGATGAGCAGAGAGTCCTTGCTAACTCCCTGTGGGGACAGGCTGGGAGAGTTGGGGCTGCTCAGCCTGGAGAAGAGAAAGCTCCAGGGAGACCTCAGAGCAGCCTTCCAGGACCTGAAGGGCTCCAGGAGAGCTGGGGAGGGACTTGTGACAAGGGCTGGGAGTGCCAGGATGAGGAACAATGGCTTTGAGCTGGGAGAGGGGAGACAGAGACTGGAGATGAGGAAGAATTTGTTTAGAGTGAGAGTGGGGAGACACTGGCACAGGTTGCCCAGGAAGGTTGTGGCTGTCCCTTCCCTGGAGGGGTTCCAGGCCAAGCTGGATGAGGCCTTGAGCAACCTGGGCTGGTGGGAGGTGTCCCTTCCCATGGCAGGGGAATGAAGCTGGATGAGCTTTGAGGTCCCTTCCAACCCCAACTGTTCTATGAGCCTATCAAACAGGGGTAGGGGTCACGGCGTGCCTGCTCCCGCCTGGCACAAGGTGCCCACGCTCTGGGCTGTAGGAGGAAAGCAAGGGAAACTTTTAGCAAGTTGGAGATGAGAAGCAGCCTTCCCCTCTGGCTCCTTGCCTGAGCTGTCTTCAAGTAGAGGCAAACCCCCAGGCAAAGGCAGAGCCTGGAGTTCCAAGGCAGGGACACAGATCTGGGCTCTGATTCTGGCTTGTGTTTTCTCCCCCTCCTTTAAGCCTACGACAAACGCAAACATAAGAGAGGGGAAGATAACGCAAGGATGCTGATCAAGGAGGAGAGAAAGCAGAGGCTGGGCTCTCACACGGAGGCACAAAACACCGAGACCACGTTTGGAACCCAATTAAAGTCCCTGTGCAGGCAGCTCCTCGGCCCCCTCCCCGGGAGGCAGGCGAGCAGCTCCCCTCGGCCTGCTGCAGCTGAATAATTCAAAGCTAAGCATATGTTAAAAAATGCAAACAGGCCACCAGCCCGGACACTTCCCCCTCTCTGCTCTGACGCTTTGATTTCCAGCGGCAAAGCTGCTAAACGCTTCTAAAGCTTCCCCTCCACCCTCCCCGCAGCATCCAACCTGCGACCCCCCGGCCCGGGGCCGCACCTCGGGCGCCGCCTGCCAGCTCCCGCCGGCCGGGAAGGAGTTAAAGCCATTTGGCAGAGACTAAGCCATTAGGCCTAATAATTATGAAATTATAGAGGTACTCAGGTGACTGTTAATTTCACACATACTGTTCAGCTCGGTGGCTAATGAGAGCCTGAAGAACTCAAGTGCCTCATCTTTCTTGTTGAATGGTGACCTGCAATTAATGAGCTCCTGCAAGAAAAGGCAGCATTTTGCACTCGGGGCTAATAAGATGCCTTTTGTGCAGCAGCATTGTGATACCAGCAGCTTCCCAATGAAGATGAAGAACTACTTTTTTTTAGCCCCCCCCCCTCTCCCCGCAGTCCCCCCCCCCCCTTTTATTTATTTATGAGCCCTACCCAGACCAAGAGACCACACACAGGCAAAGAGAAGCAGCCCTGGGGGGAGGCTTAGGAGGAAGTGAAGAGAGCTCTGCTTGCTCCGAGGTGATGGCAAAAGAAACCCTTCCCCAGCTTGTTGCTGGAAGAGGGAGAGGGCAGGGGAAGGACTTCAGAGCCATCACCTGTGCTGAGGAGGGGCCCAGGGGGGCAGTTACACAGAGTCAGTCACAGGATGTTGGAAGGGAGCTCTGGAGATCCTCCAGCCCAACCCTGCTGCCAGAGCAGGGTCGCCAGGGCAGGTCACACAGAACACATCCAGGGGGGGCTGGAAAGGCTCCAGAGAAGGAGGCTCCACAGCCTCTCTGGGCAGCCTGCTCCAGGCTCTGTCACCCTCACAGTGAAGTTTTCCCTTCTGCTCCCCTGGCACCTCCTCTGCTCCAGCTTGCCCCCAGTGCCCCCTGCGCTGTCCTTGGACATCCCTGAGCAGAGCCTGGCTCCAGCCCTGCACAGCTTTATCCCCAGCAGTGCTGCAGACAGGTCTGAGGGTGATGCTGGGTGAAGAGTGGCCAGAGGTGAACCCTTAAATGGGCTTGAACATCAAGTGTTCTGCCTCAGGAGGGACAATAAGATGGGGTTGGGTTTCCCTAGTGCAATCACTGCCCACACCATCATAATCATCATCATCATCACCATCATCATCATCTCATAGAACTGTTGAGGTTGGAAGAGACCTTTGAGCTCATCCAGTCCAACCACTCACCAGAGCTCATATCCCAGCTCTGCTGCTGAGCCACTAACCCACATCCACACAGCTTCTAAACACCTCCAGGTGACTGCAGCACCTCCCTGGGCAGCCTGGGACAGTGCCTGAGAACCCTGGCGGGGAAGAAATTGTTCCTAATATCCATTCTGAACCTCCCCTGGTGCAGCTTGAGGCTGTTTCCTCTTGTCCTGTCACTTGTTGTGTGTGAGAAGAGCCCAAGCCCCACCTCACTGCAGCCTCCTCTCAGGGAGCTGTAGAGAGCAATGAGGTCTCCCTCAGCCTCCTCTTCTCCAGGCTGAACACCCCCAGCTCCCTCAGCTGCTCCTCATCAGCCCTGTGTTCAAGCCATCCACCAGCTTGGTTGCTCTTTGGACACACTACAGTGCTTCAATGTCCTTCTTGGAGTAAAGACACTACTTCATCATCCTCTTCCTCCTCCTCCCCATCACTACCACCACCATCACCATTTTCCCCATCTTTGGGCTCAGTGCATTTAGGCCACTGGCCTGTGGCACCCAAAGCTTCTTCCCCAGCAGAGCCCAGGCAGAGCTGGTTCCTCTCCCAGGCTGAGCTCCCTGCTGCACACCCCAGGAAGCTCTTGGCTGTTGCCATCCTGTAGGATTGCTTCAGCTCCCTGCTGGGTTTGTCTTCCTGTGGCCTCTCCCCTACCTCATCCCCAGGCTGTTGATGAAGAGAAGATCATCCCAGAGCCAGGAGGACTCCCCAGCCCCGGGGCAGCCCAACCCTGCTGCCAGGTGAAGAGGCAGTGCAGAGCTTCCTGCACACCTTGTACCTCCTGATGGATGACTTCCCTCCCATCCACGTCCCTGGAACTTGCCTGGGAGAATGTCTTGAGGAAGGCTGTCAAAAGGCTGGCATGTGTCTGGGTGCCTGGCACCTCCTGCTGCCCCTCAGCAGCCCTGCTGCTCTCCGTGCCAGGGGGTGCACAGTGCAGCGCTTTGCTGCTGGCTGTCCCTCACTTCCTTGTCACCCACTGCAGGCTTGCAGGAGCCTGTTTGATTAATTGTTCCACAGCTTTTTGGGGTTGCACTCAAGGTGACTGCTTGGGAAGCCCTGGCTCTGCTTCCCTGGAGCTGCCCTTTCCCTGTCCCAGGAGCTTCTCAGCACAGATGGTTGCACCCCACCGGGGTGACCCTGTCCCAACTGTGAGCACCCTCAGACCCCAGGCATCAGAGAGTCCCAGAATGCCAGCTTGGAAGGGACCCCCAGGAGCATCTGCTCCACCCTCTCCAGGTGATGGTGCAGTTGCCATGAGCTGGCTCAGCACCCTGGCAAGCTGAGTCTGAAAGTGCCCAGTGCAGGAGACTCCACTGCTGGCCCTGGGTGATTATTCCAGACTCTGCCTGCTCTCATGATGAAGAATTCTCCTCTGGAGTCCAGTGGGAATCTCATGCTGAGTTTGTCACCAACTGACACCCCCAAGGCCTTCTCCTCCAGGCTGCTCTTGAGCTATTCTCCACCCAGCTTGGGTTTGTGCTGGGCATTGCCCTGACCCAGCTGCCCTTGTCCTTGTTCAACCTTCATGGGGTTGCCTTGGGCCCAGCTCTGCAGCCTGCCCAGGTCCCTCTGGATGGATCCTTCCCTCCAGTGTGGCAGCCACACCACACAGCTTGGTGTCATCCACAGCCCTGCTGAGGATGCCTCAACCCCAGTGTCCATGGCACTGGCAAAGATGTTACCCAGCACTGCTCCCCAGCCCCCGAGGGTCACCACGGGTCCCTGGGCTGCAGGTGGGCACTGAGCCACTGACCACAGCTCTCAGAGTGCAGCCTTGCAGCCAATTCCTTACCCAGCCAGTGGCCACCCCTCAGGTCCATGCTCTCCCAGTCTGGTGACCAGGATGTCCTGTGGGACAAGGTCAAAGGCTTTATGTGTTAGAGTCATAGAACCATTGAATCATTTGGGTTGGAAAAGCTCTTCCAGCTCCTCCAGTCCAACCATTCCCTAACTCTTCCCAGGCTGGTGCTAAACCATGGCCCTCAGCACCACATCTCTGCCCCTTTTAAGCCCCTCCATGGGTGGGGATCCAACCACCTCCCTGGGCAGCCTGTGCCAGGCTTTGAGAACCCTTTCAGCAGGACAGGCAGTGCCTGGCCTGCTCAGCTTCTCAGAGGTAGAATCAAGAAGTGTTTTGATTGCAGCATCTGAGTGCTTCATGGGGATAAAATCCCAGCTCCTGAAGGGCTCTTTAATCTGGCTGTGAAAAGCCAAGGACCAGCAGCTGGAGGCAGAAGCCACAGAAGTTGTGTTTAGGAAGGAGGCTCATGGTTAATAGGGGCTGAGAGGGGATGGAGAGCCCCGGGGGTGACTCAGGGCAGGGCTGGAAAAGGCCCTGGCAGAGGAGCTTCACTGAGCAGGGAGTGCAGAGGGGCAGGGAGTGCAGAGGGGCAGGGAGTGCAGAGGGACTGGGGTCAGCAGGGAGTGTGCAGAGGGGCTGGGGATCAGCAGGGAGTGCAGAGGGGCTGGGGTCAGCAGGGAGTGTGCAGAGGGGCTGGGGGTAGGACTGGCTATACATATGGGGTGGTGAGGAAGGACACTGAGGTGCTGGAGAGTGCCCAGAGAAGGGTAAAAAAAGCTGGTGAGGGGTCTTGAACACAAGTCCTGTGAGGAGGACCTGAAGGACCTGGGGGTGTTCAGCCTGGAGAAGAGGAGGTTGAGGGGAGAGCTCATTGCTCTCTCCAGCTCCCTGAGAGGAGGCTGGAGCCAGGTGGGGGTTGGGCTCTGCTCCCAGGTAACAAGGGATAGGACAAGAAGAGATGGCCTCAAGCTGCACCAGGGGAGCTTCAGGTTGGAGATTAGGAACAATTCCTTCACTGAAAGGGTTCTCAGGCACTGCCCCAGGCTGCCCAGGGAGGTGCTGGAGTCCCCAGCCCTGGAGGGGTTTAGAAGCCATCTGGATGAGGAGCTGAGGGCCATGGCCTGAGAGCTGTGTGCAGGAGGCTGTCAGGTTATGGCTGGACTCCAGGATCTTAAGGCTTCCCCAGCCAGGGCAGTGTGTGGTGTGTGTGCGGCCAGAGCAGCGGTGACAAGGCTCACACACGACACAGGTGGGGAAACTGAGGCAGGGAGGGTGTCTGAAGCACAGAGGGCAGGGCTGGGCGGATGCTGACGGGATCAGGTGTCTGTACCTGGGTGTGTGCCTTAGCTGCTGACACCCAAAGCCCTCCGAGACACCCAGGGGTAGCCACCTGGCCGCCATCTGTCGCGCCAGCAGGGCGCAGGTTTCCTGGAGCTCCTGTGTCACATCTGCCGGTCCTGTGGAGTTGTCTCGGGTCCCCCAGAGCTTCTTGAATTGCACCAGGCACCTCTGCTGGGCTGCACCCCTCCTTTGGCAGCCTTTGCTCTGCAGAGAGCCTCCCAGCTCCGCCCAGAGGAGCTGCACTGCCTCTCAGCAGCCTCTCCCCAGGCACAGCCCAGCCCCGGGGGCTGCTCTGAGCCCGAGCCCCTGGCAGGCTCCCTCCTGCCTCTGGAGAGCAGGTGGGACACGGGGCAGGTGTCAGCAGTGTGGCCACCTCCCATCGGAGCACAGATGTTCAGGAGGGACATCTGATCCTGCAGGATTAGCTCAGGGCTCTAACGAGCTGCTCAGGGAGCTCTGTCCCCTGGGAGCTCCGTGGGGGCTGACCCCTGCAGGGCCCCTCTGGGGCAGGCACAGCTCTGGCAGTGGGGTTGGCAGGGTCCAGAGCCATCAATGCCTGGAGCACTGCTGCATCCCCAGGGGTTAGAGGGGCAAGGCAAGGCCAGCTCTGATGTCAGAGGTCCTGCCAGCACCCCAGGCAGCTGGGTGGGAGCCTGGCTTTCCCGATTAGCACAAGCTTGGCAAGGTCCTCCAGAGCTGCTGCTCCTGGTGCTGCACCACATCCCCAGTGACCCTGGCACCTGGCTGCTCCTGTCCTCTCCAGTGCTGGAGCAGGGCAGGGAGGTGAAGGCAGGGGCCGTGAGTGTTGCCTGCCCTCCTCACACACAGCTCCAACCCAGCCATGGCTCTCTCCTCTGAAGGAAACTTGACCTTCTCCCACTCAGCCAGCACCAGAACAAGAGGACACAGCCTCAAGCTGTGCAGGGGGAGGTTCAGGCTTGATCTTAGAAAGAAGTTCTTCACAGACAGAGAGATTTGCCCATTGGAATGGGCTGCCCAGGGAGGGGGTAGGGTCAATGTCCCTGGAGGTGTTGAGAAGAGCCTGGATGAGGCACTCAGTGCCATGGTCTGGTTGACTAGATAGGGTTGGGTGATCAGTTGGACTTGATGATCTTGGAGGTCTCTTCCAACCTGCTTGATTCTGTGATGCTGCCTGAAAGGTGTAGAGGAAGGAGCTGGCCCCTGCAGAGGGCATGGGGAGGTTGGCCAAGCCAGCTGAGCTTTAGGCCTCTCTTTAGGGGACAGTCCCACTTGAGCTCATGCCAGCAGAGATCCCAGCTGCTACAGACAGGCTGGTGCAAGGTCCTGATGAGGAGGAACTCCTTTAATTTAAGGGTGGTAGAGCCCTGGAGCAGACTGCCCAGAGAGGCTGTGGAGTCTCCAAATCTGGAGTCACTCACCTGGACATGTCCCTGTGTGACCCTCTCTAGGTGACCCTGCCTTGGCAGGAGGGCTGGACAGGATGATCCCTAGAGGTCCCTTCCAGCCCCCACCATGCTGTGGTGCTGTGTGAGTTGTGGGGCTGGGAGGTCTGAGGACACTGAGGGCTGGAGGGGCTTGAACTGCCTGTGCTGAGAGACGGAGCCAGAAGGGCAGCAGGAGCTGAGCAAAGGGCTGTGCTCTGGGTGCCAGCTCACACCTGTTAGGCACTGTGAGAGGCTTCCATGGCCTCTGCCCAAGCAGGTGTGTGCTGATCCATTGTCTGGAGCCACTGGAGCACAGGCATGGGAGCTCTGCCCTGGCAGGCTGCCACGGGAGCAGCTGCCTGAAGCCCCAGCTGGCTGTGCAGGGCAGCTGGGAGATGCCCTGGGCCCTGGCACACCAGCCCAGGCAAGAGCTGCTGTGCCCAGGCAGGGAGCTGGTGAATGGCTGTGCCTGCCAGAGGAGTGAACTCCGTGGCAAGCTCAGTGCAGGGAGGAGATCCTGCTCCTGTGCTGAGCAGGGATCAAGCTGTACAGCTCCAGGTAATGCCTGAGCTGGGCCAGCTCGCAGGGGCTGGGGAGCAGGGGCAGGGCCACGAGCATGAGGGAGGCTTCCAGACCTGTGTCAGGGCCCTGCATGCCTCACCAGCTGTGTCCCTGGCTGCTGAGCTGGGAAGCCACCTGCCAGCCTGCCTGTGAGGTTTGGGGACACCATTTGCTGGCAGCTCTCCATCTGCACAACCTATGGTGTTGACAAGCCCCACTGAGCACTGGGAGGGAGCCAGGGCCTGGCTGCCGACCATCTCTCTCCTTCCTTGGCTCCAGCAGCACAAAGGGCTGCAAATCACCACGGAAAAAGAGCCCTTGGTGTGTATCTGTGTGTCCTCTGGGGACACCCCGTGCCCTCCTCGCTCTGCTACGGTCAGAGGTTGCTGCTGTGTAAAGCATCCTGTGCCAGGCATGTGCCTGTCACACAGAGATGCCAACGAGATGCCTGGGTTTGGCTGCCACCCTCCTAAGCCCCCCCTGGGAATCCTTGGCTCCCACCCCAGGAAAAAGCCCCTGTGAGCAGGCTGGAAGACAACACTTCCAGGATTAACTTCACAGCCCCACCAGAGACCTCTAAACCTTCAGCATGAAGACTTCAGCCCAGGGGATGGTCTGGAGCCAGCAGTGAGCTGCAGCTGGGGCAGGCAAATTTACCTTAAACATATAATTTATGAGCTGGGGTGAAGAGAGAGATGCCTCCAGTCAGGACACAATCACAGGATGGTAGGGGTTGGAAGGGACCTGCAGAGATCCTGCAGCCCGACCCCCCTGTCAGAGCAGGGGCACCCAGGGCAGGGCACCCAGGAACACATCCAGGGGGGTTTGGAAGCTCTCCAGGGAAGGAGACTCCACAGCCTCCCTGGGCAGCCTGCTCCAGGCTCCAGCACCCTCACAGGGACAAAGTTTTCCCTTCTGCTGGAGCTTGCCCCCAGTGCCCCTTGTGCTGCCCTTAGCCATCCCTGAGCAGAGCCTGGCTCCAGCCCTGCACATCTTTATCCCCAGCGATGAGGGCAGCCCTCAGGCTCCTCTGCTCCAAGCTCCAAGCCCCAGCTCCCTCAGCTGTCCTCACAGGGAGATGTTCCACTGCCTGCAGCAGCTCTGTGCCTCTGTGCTGGACTCTCTTAAGCAGTTCCTTGAGGACCTTCTTGACCTGAGGGGCCCAGAACTGGACACAATATTCCAGATGTGGCCTCACCAGGACTGAGTAGAGGGGCAGGAGAACCTCTCTCTACCTACTCACCACAGCCCTTCTAATCCACCCCAGGATGCCCTTGGCTTTCTTGGCCACCAGGGCACATTGCTGGCTCAAGGGCATCCTGCCCACCAGGCCCCCAGGTCCCTCTCCTCTGTGCTGCTCTCCAGCAGGTCAGTCCCCAGCCCACACTGGCCCCTGGGGCTGTTCTTTCCCAGAACAGCATCATGGCAGAGCCCTGTGGAGCCCAGCATGTCCAGCCTCCTCCAGGCAAGTCTGCTCCTGCCTTCTCCTCTCTCAGTGGCTGTATTGATCCCTCTCTGGGGAGAGCTGCCTGGGGCACTGAAGAGGTCTCTGTCCAGCACGTATCACTGCCATGGCTCCAAACAGACCTCGGGGCTCTCCCACTCCAGCCCACTGGGATGTCCCCAGGCTCAGGAGCCCAGCTGAGGGGAATCTCCTGCAGCCACCCACAGTGTTAAGCCATTGCTGCTTGGAGACCCCACAGAGCAGCACAGCCTGGGGGTTTGCTCTGCTCAGAGCTGGAAGCCCAGCATGCAGCTGCTGCGGGGAGAGCCACCATGGAGCAGGGACATGGCTCTGGTGAGACCTCACCTGCAGTGCTGCATCCAGCTATGGGACCTCCAGCACAAGAAGGACCTGGAGCTGCTGGAGAAGGTCCAGAGGAGGACACAAAGATGATCAGAGGGATGGAGAACCTCCCCCATGGGGCCAGGCTGGGAGAGTTGGGGCTGTTCAGCCTGGAGAAGAGAAGGCTCCAGGGAGACCTCAGAGCTGCATTTCAGCATCTGCAGGGGACCTACAGCAGGCTGGGGAGGGACTGCTCAGAAGGGGCTGTGGGGACAGGATGAGAGGCAATGGTTTGGAACTGGAGCAGGGCAGAGTTAAGTTGGACCTCAGGCGGAAGCTCTGCACAGTGAGGCTGGGGAGACACTGGAACAGGCTGCCCAGGGAGGTGCTGGAGGCTCCATCCCTGGAGATATTCAAGGTCAGACTTGACGTGTCCCTGGGCAGCCTGCTCTAGCTGGAGGTGTCCCTGTGACTGCAGGGGGGTTGCACAAGATGCCCTTGGAGGGTTCCTTCCAGCCTGATGCAATCTATGAATCTTCCTGGGGACTGTGGGTGGAGGTGGGGAGCAGGATTGCGATGGCAAGGACAGAGCAGAGGAGTCTGGGCTGGAGGGAGCTGAGCCCCAGGGGGAAGCTCTGTTGAGCAGGGCCCAGGGAGGCTCTGGCTTGCAGCACTCCTAATGAGAACCATCTCTGGTGGCTTCCCCCCAAGGACACTGCAGTGGCTGTGACCTGCTGGCTGGAGAAGGGCTGATGAGCTGCAGATGGCTGCAGACACAGCTGCTGTCATTCAGTGACCAGGCTCAGCACGGCCAAAAAGCCCTTCCCAAAGCCTTCCTTCGGCTTTGTGAACTGAAGGGGGTCGCTGCCCCTTGCCATGGCAGCATTCCCCTCACCCTCTCTCCAGGACAATCTGCACCAGGGGAGGTTCATGTTGGATAGCAGGAAAACTTTCTTCACTGACAGGGTCCTTGGGGCGCTGGCCCAGGCTGTCCAGGGCAGTGGTGGAGTCACCACCCCCGAAGGGGTTTAGAAGATGTTTGGACAAGCAGGAGTTGTTGAGTTGTGGTTGGACTCAATGATCACAGAATCACAGAACTGCCAGGGCTGGATGGAACCTCAAGGCTCAGCCAGTTCCAGCCCCCCTGCCATGGCCAGGGACACCTCACACTACAGCAGGTTGCTCACAACCACATCCAGCCTGGCTGCAAACACCTCCAGGGATGAGGCTTCCACCACCTCCCTGGGCAACCTGTGCCAGTCTCTCACCACCCTCCTGGGGAACAACTTCTTCCTCACATCCAATCCCAATCTACCCATTTCTAGTTTTGCTCCATCCCCCCCAGTCCTATCACTCTCTGACACCCTCAAAAGTCCCTTCCCAGCTTTCTTGGAGCCCCCTTCAGACACTGGAAGGCCACAAGAAGGTCTCCTGGGAGCCTTCTCCCCTCCAGACTGAACAGCCCCAGCTCCCTCAGTCTGTGCTCACAGCAGAGCAGCTCCAGCCCTCTGCTCATCCTCGTGGCCCTTCTCTGGACCCCTTCCAGCAGCCAAGGGCTCAAGGGCTTTTCCAAGCAGGCCATCCTGTGAAATCTCACTGCACAGCCCAGAGAGCCCTGGGATTCACGGGAAAGCTCCCTGGCCTTCCTCCAGCCTCATCAGCATGACAATTGCTCCCTCCCAGCTCTGGTTTAGATCCTACCCTTAACATTTAACCACTCCCCATTAATTTCCCGGTTGCCACACACGTTGCCCAGCCAGCGCTGGGCTCTTCCCAGGCAGGCCAGTGCCGTGGGGCAGACCTGGCTGGGGACCCCCCCCCGGTCCCAGGAGGGGCTATGGGAACAGGAGGAGCGAGGAGCTGCGGGACCAGCCACTTGGCTTTGTCCTGTGGCAAACACATGGAGCACATTAGGAGCCTTTCAGGGGGGAGTTTGATCGATGGGGAAGGCTTTGGAGCTGACTATCAAAGCACGCCTGGTATGTGAGAAGCAGACACCAATTAGTGATGTCTTTTTAAAGGCTGCCTTGTTAAGAGGGGAATAAGGGGGAGGGGAAGGGGGGGGGGGGGGAAGAATGAAATTGGCCAGAAAACATGGAGCTATTTAACCTTAATTAGGAGAAAGGTGTGGGCTTTGTGAAAAGGCCAGTTCTGAAAGGGTTTTTTTTTCCCCCCTCTCCCTGGGCAGAAAGAGCTCCTGCCTACTTGTTAGGGACTTGTTAGACTTTATAAGGCTGGGCAGGAGGCTAACTTGGAGAAATGCCTTTTATGCCACTTGAATGTGGGGCTTATTATAGTCTGCCAGCCTAGCCTGCCAGGGTGGCTGGTGGAGAGGAGAGGAGAGTGCAGCACTGCCAACTGGCTATAAATTTCATGCACATCATAAATGTAAAGTGCTTTCTGGAGAGCTGTACAGATTGCACATAAAAGTCTCCCTTCTGTCCCTGTAAACTAAAAAGAGGGCTCGGGGCTTCTTTCTTTCTTTCTTTCTTTCTTTTTTTTTTTATCTTGCCTTTTTTTTTTTCCTCTTTTTTTTTTTTTCCCTTTTTCTTTGGGAGGGGGCGAATTAAAATTTTGGAGAGCGCCTTCCGTGCTGAGCTCGGCAGCAGCCGAGGCTGCGAATCCCCAGCTACAAAGGCAGAGCCGCGCAGGGAGGTCTCCCGCACACGCTGCCAGCGCCGCTGCCAGCGCCGCCGCCGCCGGCGGAGCAGCGCCCAGAGCCCAGCGGGCTACGGGCACCTCCCGGGACCCCGGCACCCCCCGAAGGACCACCGAACCGCCCCCAAGGACCTCGGAGCCGCCTCCAAGGACCTGGGAGCCACCTCCAAAGACCTCAGCACCACCCCAAGGACCTCGGAGCAGCCTCCAAGGACCTTGGAGCTACCTCCAAAGACCTCAGCACCACTCTAAGGATCTCAGAATCACCCCCAAGAACCTCGGAGCCACCTCCAAAGACCTCAGCACCACCCCAAGGCCCTCGGAGCCGCCTCCAAGGACCTTGGAGCCACCTCCAAAGACCTCAGCACCACTCTAAGGACCTTGGAGCCGCCTCCAAGGACCTCAGCACCACTCTAAGGACCTCGGAGCTGCCTCCAAGGACCTTGGAGCCACCTCCAAAGACCTCAGCACCACTCTAAGGACCTTGGAGCCGCCTCCAAAGACCTCAGCACCACCCCAAGGCCCTCGGAGCCGCCTCCAAGGACCTTGGAGCCACCTCCAAAGACCTCAGCACCACTCTAAGGACCTTGGAGCCGCCTCCAAGGACCTCAGCACCACTCTAAGGACCTCGGAGCTGCCTCCAAGGACCTTGGAGCCACCTCCAAAGACCTCAGCACCACTCTAAGGACCTTGGAGCCGCCTCCAAAGACCTCAGCACCACTCTAAGGATCTCAGAATCACCCCCAAGAACCTCGGAGCCACCTCCAAAGACCTCAGCACCACCCCAAGGACCTCGGAGCCACCTCCAAAGACTTCAGCACCACTCTAAGGATCTCAGAATCACCCCCAAGAACCTCGGAGCCGCCTCCAAAGACCTCAGCACCACTCTAAGGATCTCAGAATTGCCCCCAACCACCTCGGAGCTACCTCCAAAGACCTCAGCACCACTCCAAGGACCTCGGAACTGCCTCCAAGGACCTTGGAGCCACCGCAAAAGACCTCAGTACCACTCTGAGGATCTCAGAATCTCCCCCAACAACCTTGGAGCTGCCTCCAAAGACCTCAGTACCACTCTAAGGACCTTGGAGCCACCTTCAAGGACCTCAGCACCACCCTAAGGACCCCAGAACCGCCCCCAAGGACCTCGGAGCCACCTCCAAAGACCTCAGCACCACCCTGAGGACCTTGGAGTCACCTCCAAATACCCTGGAACTACCTCCAGGGACCTGAGAGCCACCTCCAAAGACCTCAGAACCACCCACAAGTACCCTAGAGCCACCTGCAAGGACCTCAGCACCACCTCCAAGAACCTCAACACCAGGAGGCAGGGAGGCTGTGCCCTGCCTTTGCTGCCAGGGCTCCCCGAGGCAGGTGGACTGTGCCCCTTCGGTGCCCTTGCAGCTGCCAGCAGACAAGGACCACGCTGCCAAGCTGCATCTGTGGGGACAAGAGAGGAACTTCCCCAGGAGCCATGGGGCCGAGCACTGGCACTTCCCCAGCCCCTGGGGGGCTCACAGCACCTCTGGGATTCGGTTCCCCGGGCTGTGGGTGGTCTGGAGCAGGCAGTGCCCGGGCACGAGACGTGCTGCACGCAGGGCTGGCACACAGCAGCCCCTGCAGCAGCTCAGGGGCTGTGTGGCACCAAACCAAGGGCAGCCCTGCGAGCTGGCACACGTGGTGCTGCCCCGCTGTGCCCCGACACCGGACGCGGTGAATGAGCACAGAAAGAGGCATTTTGCCTGCCAGCTGGACAGGACAAAGCTTTATCCCTGTCCCCACACCACTGCAGGGCCCTGCAGCCCTGCCAGGAACATTCCCAGCCTGCCCCTGCCGCTGTCCTCTGCCTGTTACAGAGCCAAGGCTCAGCCCTCGTGGGGCTGCTGTGGGCATCGTGGGTCTGTGCCGGGATGGCATCTGCTGTGCCCATGGCCAGGTGAGCCCAAGGTGGCAGAGTCACAGATTGCAGTGGGTTGGAAGGGACCCTCAGAGGTTACCTTGTGCAACCCCCCTGCAGGCAGCAGGGACATCTCCAACTGGATCAGGCTGCCCAGGGACGCAGCAAGGCTGATCCTGAATGTCTCCAGGGATGAGGCCTCCAGCACCTCCCTGGGCAGCCTGTTCCAGAGTCTCCCCAGCCTCACTGTGCAGAGCTTCCTCCTGAGGTCCAACCTAACTCTGCCCTGCTCCAGTTCCAAACCATTGCCTCTCATCCTGTCCCCACAGTCCCTTCTGAACAGTCCCTCCCCAGCCTGCCTGGAGGTCCCCTGCAGATCTTGAAATGCAGCTCTGATGTCTCCCTGGAGCCTTCTTTTCTCCAGGCTGAACAGCCCCAACTCTCCCAGCCTGGCCCCACAGCTGAGGGTCTCCAGCCCTCTGATCATCTTTGTGTCCTCCTCTGGACCTTCTCCACCAGCTTTTCCAGCCAGGCCACCCTGTGCTTCTATCTCCAGCCAGAGCAGATCTTTTCCACCCAGGTGATTCTGGATGCTGTAGCCCAGACTCATGGGTGGGCAGCTGACCATGACCACAGCTCAGGGCTGGGCTGTCACCAGCTGGGCTTGTGTCAGCCTGCCCCCAGCTCAGGACCCTGCTTTAGAGCCTCCCCAGGGAGCATGGCTGTCCCTGCAGGGCTGAGGCTGTCCTGAAACCACAGCTGGAGCTCTGTGTGATGTTCCTGTGGGCTTTGTGCACCCCAAAGCTGCCAGGCTCAGGCAGTGATCCTTCTGTGACCCCTTGGTGGGTGGCTGGGACCCCCTGCAAGCCCTCACTGTGTGGAGGGAGGCTTGGGCAGAGCGTGACCTGTCCTCAGCTGACTGAAGCTACACTGAAATAACCCAGCCCCAGCCCAGCCAGGCTGCCAGGGCAGCCTTTGCATCAGCTCCCTAAATTAGAACAATGCTGAAGTGAAGCTGGCACAGGCACAGTCCTGGCACTGGAAGGGAGGCAGGAAGGACACCAGCAAATTCCCAGGCCCCTTTCCCAGCAGTGGCTCAGGCTTTCTGCAGGGTGAAGAGGCTCCAGGTCTCTGGAGATGGGGGACAGAGGTCAGGGCTGTGGCTGACAGCCCTGCTGTTGGCTCAGCATCCCCCAGCCCCTCTGCCAGATGTGCTGCTGCTGCCCACCCAGGTGTGCAGCCCAGGGGCAGCTGCCTGCTCGCAGGCAGAGAGGGCACAAGTGCTGGCACAAGTGGCTCTCACTCAGCTGAGCTGCAGCAGCTCTCCTGCAGGATGCTGCCTCTTTTATTCCCACTTCACAGGATCCAGAATCCGAGGATCCCAGCATGGAGGGTGTCGGAAGGGACCTCTGGAGCTCATCCAGGCCAAGCCCCCTGCTCAGGCAGGGGCACCCACAGCAGCTTGCCCAGGATCTCAGTGTCCAGCTGGGGTTGGAATCTCTCCAGAGAAGGAGGTTCCAGCACCTTCCTGGGCAGCCTGCCCCAGCACCTCCTCATTTCATGCCTGACATGAAGGGGTTGTGACTGCAGTGAGCCCTCCAGGCACTGCTGGTGCCCCTGGGGAGAAGATCCTCCTCTGAACGACCTCCCTGACCCTCTGCAGCCTGTGTGGCTGAGTGCTGCGGCAGGGATGGTCCTGCTGCCTGCGGGGGGGGAGGCTGGAGCAGGAGGCAGAGGCTCCCATCCCAGCGCTGCCCTGAGTGACATCCAAGTGGGGAGGGTCTGGCCTGGAGACAATCTCCGTCTCCAGCAGCGCTTTGAGCCAGCAAAGGGCATGTGGGGACAGCTCTGCACGTGGTCTGCAGCAGTGGGAAGCGCTGCCTGGATCTGTGGGGGTCACAGCCAAGCAGGGATGGTTCCCCAGCTCAGAGGGGCAAAGCACAGCAGCGCCCTGCAAAGGGCCTGCTGCGGGCAGGGAGCACCTGCTCCCCCCTCGGCTGCTCGGCTGGCTTCAGCCCTCAGCCTCAGGGCTTTGGAAGAGGGCACTTGGGAGGACTGTGGTTTGGGCAGTGATGTGAGGAGGCATGAGAGTCCCTGTGGTGTCTGCTCCCAGGGCAGGGGATGGAAGATGGCTGTGCTAGGACCCTTCTGCAGTCAGCTGCTAGGTGTAACACATCCTGGCTTCCTCCTTTCCTTCCACACACTGAGGGTGGTGCTTGCAGCCATCGTGGCCCTGAGAAAGGCTGGGTGGTGGCTGTCACCCTGTCACTGCCTCTCTGCCACTGCAGGTGGCACTTGGGATGCTGCCAGGCCTCTTGTGCCGTGGCCCTTGTGCCCCAGTGGCATCATGAGCAGCATCCATCAGACCTGGTCCCCACAAGCTGGACCCCACAAGATGCACAGCCTGGCAGAGGGGACACTTGTTGGCACTGACCAAAGATGCTTAGAGAGGCTGTGCCATGGCTGGGGCTAGCAGCCTGGCAGGGAGGAGGCAGGAGGTGAATGGAGGCAGGAGTAGGCAGAGATGTGCAGGGCTAAATCCATGCACTGGGGTGAGGGCAGAGCAGAGGGTAAGGCTCCTCTCAGGACACCCCTAACTGCCCTGGAGAGTGGCACGGTGGTGATGCCACCACACACAGCCAGGTAAGATGCCTTGAAAGGCATCATCTGTACAGTGCCTGAGGGACCACAAAGGTCAGGAGCAAATGAAGTGCTGGGTTTGAGCTCCAGGAGCAGCAGCAGCTTCTCAGCTGGCTCACCACAGGCTCCTGCCACCCTGGGGTGGCACTGGGGTGGCACGGCAGGGACCCTCCAGCGCTCACAGTGATGAAAGCCAGCTTCAGAGTGCCCACCCCCTGGAGGAATGTCCTTGCTGTGGAGCACGGTCCAGCCCCAGCCAGGATGAATGCAGAACACGAGAGAGGTTTGGCAGGAAAAGGCTCTGGGGAAATTCCAGCCTGGCGGAGCAGAGACCTCGGCACGCACAGGAAGGGGGCTGGGACCCTGCAGGCAGGGACTGGGCAGCAGCATTGTGATCTTCCCTCCCCCCCCATCCCCCACCCTGGAGAAAAGGAGAAATCAGCAGGAGGTGTTCCCCACGGAACCGTTTTGATGTTGGAGGAGAAGCCAAGAAGCCATCGTCACCCGCGGCAGCAGCAGGCACTGCCAGCCTGCCTGCCATGTGCAGGGCAGATGGAGCAGCCTGGGGGGGCGGGGGGGACCTGCCACACTGCCACCAGCACCACCAACCCCTGGCAGCAGGGCAGTGCCAGCTGATGACAAGCAAATTGCTGGCTGCTTTTAGGGGTGTAGAGGCTCTCCTGGAGTGGCATTAGGGAACTGGGTGCCTGGCGTGGCAGGGTGCAGGGTTTGCCCTGCCAGCCCTGCAGGAGTCAATGGGCATCGTGTGGAGGGCTTTGGAGGATGGGCAGAGCTGAAGCTGAAGTCCTGGGTCCTTTGAGGCTAGGATTTAAAATGATTTTCCACTGCATGTGCAGCTTGAAACAAGCAGAGAAACCCTAAGCTGCTTCTGCCCTTCCTCCAGTGGCACAGAGGGTCACAAAGGGCTGCACCAGGCTTTGGAGCAGCTTCTCAGAGCCCTTCCTGCAGCGCTGGGACCTGCAGAAATCCATCCTGCCTTTGAGAGTCCTCAGCTGCCCCGCTCAGCCTGTCTGGTTTGGCTGCACAGAGCCCATGTCTGGTCCTTCACCAAGCAAACCTGAAGGTCCAGTCTGATCTGCAGAGGTCTCAGCCCATGCCTGATGTGGTGCTGGAGCTTTGGTTAAGCTGGGAGATGGTTTGAGTTGCAGAATCACTACAGTTGGATCATGGAGTCTAAGCATCTGGCTGAGGTTTTGCTACCTGGACCTCTACCAACCCTGTGCAGAGCCCAGATGTGGGTGGGGGGAGAGGAGCAAAGATTCATAGCATGGTTTGGGCTGGAAGGGACCTTAAAGACCATCTGGTGCCAACCATCTACTTAGCATCCCAGCACAGCAGCTCCTCTCAGCACAGGCTCACAGAATGCTCTGGGTTGGAAGGGACCTCCAAAGCTCATCCAGTCCAACCCCTGCACTCAGCAGGGACATCCTCCCCTGGATCTGGTTGCCCTGAGCCCTGCTGAGCCTCACCTTGAGTAGCTCCAGGGATGGAGCCTCAACCACCTCCCTGGGCAACCTGTTGCAGTGTTCCAGCAGCCTCCTGGTGCAGAACTTGTTCCTCACATCCAATCTCAATCTGCTCTGCTCTGCCCACCCTGTTGTCTGGGTTTTCTGTCCTGCCTGTTGGGCTGCCCTGAGCTGGTTAAGTAAGCCATGGAGAGGGCAGAGGCTGAATTCTCTGCACTTGGATGCCCCAGGCAGGTCTGTCCTGCCCAGGGGAGCAGCAGGGTGCCAGACCCAGGGGTTTCTCTGCCCCAGGTTGGTGCTGCTGGCTCAGGTACAGTGAGGCATCACCCCAGCCCTGCTGGGAGGGGACAAAGGGTCCTGCAGCCTCACCAAAGCCCAGCCCTCCCTGGCCTCAGCTGCTGGAGGCAGGTGGTGAGTGAATATTTCTCCTGATGCTCAAAACAACCAGAGAAAAAACTGGAGCTGTGGCGAGAAAGGTCAGAAGCCACCAAGGCTTTTGAAGGATGTGTCCTTTAGAGGCTGCAGCAGGCTCTGTGAGCTCTGCCTTCCATGGCCTGCACTGGGAACCTCTGATGCTGTTGGAGATGCTGGGAGCTGCTGCCCCCAGCCTCCTGTCTCCATGATCTGAAGATGACAGCAGCTGGGGGGCAAATAAGTGAGCTGTGGGGGCTCCAGGCCAAGGCAGCTGCTGAATCCTTAATGAGAGGCTCAGCCCAGCGTGGTCCCTGCCCAGCTGGGGACTGCAGGGAGGTGCACAAAGGGCTGGGCACAGCTGGCATGAGCTACTGTCCCCATCAACAGCTACTGCCTGCCAGGTCAACATCACATGGCAGTGCTGAACCAGTGACAGGCTCAGCACAGCCTGGTCCCTGTGACAGGGTGGGGGAAGGCTCCACGGGGCAGAGGCACTCCCATGGAGGAGCAGGGGAAGCTACATGGAGAGGGTGAGAGCACTGGGGGGAGACAGCTCTGTGAGTGCTCATGGGACTGAGCTGCATGGGGCAGGAGGGGCTCCAGGGTGAAGGAACAGGTGAGGAAGTCCTGCACAAACCCTGCAGACCCCAAAGGTTTCTGCTTTAGGCAGCAGCTTGCTGGGCACATCACTGCTCCTGGGGCCAGCTCCAGCCTTGGGGATGAGATCTGCAGCTCCCTGGAAGGAGGCTGACAGTCAGGTGGTGGTTGGGCTCTTCTCCCTAGGATCAGGTGATAGAAAGAGAGGAAATGGCCTGAATTGTGCCAGGGGAGGGTTAGGTTGGAGATGAGGAACAATTTCTCTGCTGCAAGAGTGGTCAGGGGCTGGCACAGGCTGCCCAGGGAGGTGGTGGAGTCCCCAGCCCTGGAGGTATTCATGGAACCTGTGGCCATGGCACCTGGGGCCGTGGTTTGGTGGCCATGGTGGGGTTGGTTGCTGGCTGGACTGGGTGATCACAGAAGGCTTTTCCAAGCCAAGCAATTCTAGGACCAGCATGGGCAGAACCTCAAGCAGAGCTCTGGCACGCTGCTGATGGCTCACTGCAGCCCAAGCAGCCCTGCAGTGCTCCTTGCTGGTGTCAGCTCTGCCGTGCTCCACCCCGGGAGCAGCTGCATCCCCGAAACAAGCCAAGCCAGGAGGAGCCCTGCAGAGCAGGAAGGAGGCCTCCTCCCTCGGTGCAAGCACAGCCAGCACCACCGGCCCCTCCACGGGCTTGCCGGGAGCTGGAGCAGGCAGCGCTGAGCCTGCAGGCTCGACCTGAGCAGGCTGCTTGCGTCGCCGGCCTGACCTTGGGCAGGGGTGGGCAGGGGAGGTCCGGGGTGGGCAGGGGAGGTCCAGGCTCGGCCGTGGGTTTGCCGTTTGCACCTGCGAGCCCAGAGGCTGAGCTGCTCTGCACCTCGGAGCTGCTGCTGCTCTGCACCTCGGCGCTCTCTCCAACCTGGGCGGTTTCTTTGTGCCTTAAACAGCAATTAGGAACAAAAAGCGGAGCTGCCTGTGCCTGCGAGCTGCTCTGTCTGCCGCCTGTCTCCCTCGCCGCGGTGCTCGCTCTGATTTCCATCTCATGCATATCTTATTTAACATTCTGGAGACTGTTTGGAGTGCCCCAATATTTTACAATAAATTGCTGCATGTAAAAAGACTTTAATGTCACATTCTGTTACCCTGACTGGTAAAAGAGAAGCGAAATCTTCAATGGGGCCAGCGGAGCAGAAGCAATCACGCAGAGGGAGGTCCTATTAATGTGGATTACGTTTCATTATCCCAGCGCCGCGTGTCAGCCGGCTCCGCATCAGGCCTCCCGCAGCACATCACAGCAGAATTAACTCCTTCTGACCAGCCCGCAGCCACCGCAGCTCCCAGCACCTCCGCTCCTCCCGGCCCCGCCGCCGCCGGCCCGGGACGCGTCCCCGCGGCTGCCGCGCATGCTCCTGCCCGCCGCATGCTGCTGCTGCCCGCCGCATGCTCCTGCCTCATGCTCCTGCCCGCCGCATGCTCCTGCCCGCCGCATGCTCCTGCCCGCCGCATGCTCCTGCCTCATGCTCCTGCCCGCTGCACGCTGCTGCCCGCCTCATGCTCCTGCCTCATGCTCCTGCCCGCCGCATGCTGCTGCCCATGGCATGCTCCAGCCCGCTGCATGCTCCAGCCCGCTGCATGCTGCTGCCCGCTTCATGCTCCTGCCTCATGCTCCTGCCTCATGCTCCTGCCCGCTGCATGCTCCTGCCCGCTGCATGCTCCTGCCCGCTGCATGCTCCTGCCTCATGCTCCTGCCCGCTGCATGCTCCTGCCCGCTGCATGCTGCTGCCCGCCTCATGCTCCTGCCTCATGCTCCTGCCCGCTGCATGCTCCTGCCCGCTGCATGCTACTGCCCACCTCATGCTCCTGCCTGCTGCATGCTGCTGCCCGCTGCATGCTGCTGCCTGCCACGTGCTCTTGCCTGCTGCATGCTCCTGCCTGCCGCATGCTGCTGCCCGCCTCATGCTCCTGCCTCATGCTCCTGCCCGCTGCATGCTCCTGCCCGCTGCATGCTGCTGCCCGCCTCATGCTCCTGCCTCATGCTCCTGCCCACCGCATGCTGCTGCCCATGGCATGCTCCAGCTCGCTGCATACTGCTGCCCGCTTCATGCTCCTGCCTCATGCTCCTGCCTGCTGCATGCTCCTTCCTGCTGCATGCTCCTGCCCGCCTCATTCTCCTGCCCGCTGCATGCTCCTGCCTGCTGCATGCTGCTGCCCGCCTCATGCTCCTGCCTCATGCTCCTGCCCGCCGCATGCTGCTGCCCACGGCATGCTCCAGCCCGCTGCATGCTGCTGCCCGCTTCATGCTCCTGCCTCATGCTCCTGCCCGCTGCATGCTCCTGCCCGCTGCATGCTGCTGCCCACCTCATGCTCCTGCCTGCTGCATGCTCCTGCCTGCTGCATGCTGCTGCCTCCTGCCTGCTCCTGCCCGCCTCATGCTGCTGCCCACTGCACACTCCTGCCTGCCTCATGCTCCTGCCTGCCTCATACTCCTGCCCACTGCATGCCCAGCCTGATGCAGGAGTCGTTCGTCATTGGGATGTGCTGCCCAGGGAGGTGGTGGAGTCACCATCCCTGGAGGTGTTCAAGAGGGGATTGGATGTGGCACTGGGTGCCATGGTCTAGTCATGAGGTCTGTGGTGACAGGTTGGACTTGATGATCTTTGAGGTCTCTTCCAACCTTGATGTTACTGTGATACTGCTCCTGGAGCCAGCTCCAGCCTTGGGGATGAGATCTGCAGCTCCCTGGAAGGAGGCTGCAGTGAGTTGGGAGTTGGTTTCTTCTCCTTAGGATCAGGTGATAGAAGGAAAGGAAATGGCCTGAAAGCCTGCCAGGGAAGTCTGATCTCAAATGCCTCCAGGGATGGAGCCTCCAGCACCTCCCTGGGCAGCCTGTTCCAGTGTCT
This sequence comes from Dryobates pubescens, assembly GCF_014839835.1. Taxonomy (NCBI): domain Eukaryota; kingdom Metazoa; phylum Chordata; class Aves; order Piciformes; family Picidae; genus Dryobates; species Dryobates pubescens. The sequence goes on along the minus strand of NC_071631.1, from coordinate 7,507,776 downwards.
CCCCAGCCTCACTGTGCAGAACTTCCTCCTGAGGTCCAACCTAACTCTGCCCTGCTCCAGTTCCAAACCATTGCCTCTCATCCTGTCCTCACAGCCCCTTCTGAACAGTCCCTCCCCAGCCTGCCTGGAGGTCCCCTGCAGATGCTGAAATGCAGCTCTGAGGTCTCCCTGGAGCCTTCTCTTCTCCATGATGATAGAGAGGAATGTGTGTGGGAAAAGCAGCCAGGAGAGGGGATGTGAGGTGATGAGGATTGGGATACAAAGAGCCTGTGCTGCCAGTGCTACCTTCTCCCAGCTCCCCAGCTCCATGAGATAACTCATCAGGGGAGTCAGCCTAGTGGCCTGCTCCCTCTGAAGGTCTCTCCAACCCCTGGGTAGTCAGAATCATACAACAATTCAAGATGGAAAAGGCCTTTAAGATCATTGATCCAGCACTGCCAGGGCACCACTAAGCCATGTTCCTCAGCACCACATCTCCAGGGCTTTGAAACCCCTCCAGGGATGGGGACTGCCCCACTGCCCTGGGCAGCCTGGACCAGGGCTTGATGTCAGGGAAGAAATTGCTCCTCATGCCCAATCTAAACCTCTCCTGGTGCAACTTGAGGACCTTTCCTCTTGTCCTATCACTTGTTGGGTCTCTGCAGCCCCTTGGCTGTTCTCCTCCCCATCCTCCTGCCAGGAGGTTCTCCCTGGCCAGTCCTACAGAGCACTCCCTGGCTCAGGGTGTGATGCATGAGAGAAGCATCCTCATGGTGGGGAAGGGGGTGTGGGGAAGAGGAGGGATACTGCAGGCTTGGCTCAGCCACACAGCCCATGGGGGAAGGGAAGCTGAAGGGAGCCACCAGGTCACGGAGGGGACGAAAGGAGGCTACAAGGAAGGAGAAAACTCTTTGCCCTCAATTCCAGGTGGCCTCAGCAGGCTTTTAGCTTCATGTAAGGACCTTCTGCATCACTCCTGTTGCCCTCCACTTGGTTTCCTTTTCCCCTCCCAGGTTTTTATCACCTGGATTCCCTTCTGCTTGCTAAGTATGGAGCCAAGCTGGGGCCTTTGGAGATTTGTGCTTTGGCTGTGGATCCTCTGTGAGTCTGGGTGACTTCTGCCTGCAGCTGTGCCCTTTCTAAGGTCACTGTGCTCTGAGCACCTGTGTCATTACATTACTTTTGTGGTCACAGCTCATTACTTTGATTGCCAAATGAATGCTTGGTTCAGATGCTGTCTGTGATTCACCACGAGGGTTGTGAGACACTGGAACAGGTTGCCCAGGGGAGCTGTGGAGTCTCCATGCCTGGAGGTGTTCAAGGCCAGGTTGGATGGAGCCCTGAGCAACCTGGGCTGATGGGAGGTGTCCCTGCCTCTTTAAGGCCCCTGCCAAACAAAACCATGCTGTGGTTCTATGATTGGAAGGTCACAGAGGACAATGCTAACACCCTGAGCCTCCACTCTGACTCCTGCTCCTCATCCCAGGGGCTTGGTCCTATGGGAGCAGCAGGATCTGACACAGGAATGTTACACCCACAGCAGGCTCTGGAAACACACACAGCACACACAGGGTGCAGTCAGATCACAGAATGGTTTGGTTAGAGATCATCCAGCCCCAGCCAGGGATCTGCTGGAGAGGGCCCAGCAGAGGGCTGCAAGGATGCTTAGGGGTCTGGAGCACTGCCTGGGGAGGAGAGGCTGAGGGACCTGGGGCTCTTTAGTCTGGAGAGGAGAAGAGGGGATTTAATAAAGGTCTATCAATATCTGAGGGCTGGGGGTCAGGAGGGAGGGGACAGGCTCTGCTCACTTGCTCCCTGGGACAGGACAAGGGGCAATGGATGTAAGCTGCAGCACAGGAGCTTCCACCTCAACACAAGGGGGAACTTCTTTACTGTGAGGGTCACAGAGCCCTGGAGCAGGCTGCCCAGAGAGGTTGTGGAGTCTCCTTCTTTGGAGCCTTTCAAGGCCTGTCTGGATGTGCTCCTGTGTGCCCTGAGCTAGACTGTATGGTCCTGCTCTGGCAGGGGGGTTGGACTGGATCATCTCTTTGGGTCCCTTCCAACCCCTGACCTCCTGTGCTCCTGTGCCTGCACTGCTTTCTGGTACAGTTTCCAGGGGGAACTTTAGCCTCGATGCTGACTGCAAAGGCTGAAAGTAGAAATTCCCTTGGGATCCCAAAGGAAAAAGGATGCTAAGGTCTATAGAATTCATTGGCTTGCTAATGGGACATGGAGCAGTGGCAGAAACAGTTCTTGCTCTTTTTCTTCTCCTGTCACTTCTGCTTGCAACTTTCCTCTCTCTTTCCTGTGGCCTTGCCAGGGCATCTCTGTTCTGACTACTGTGTGAGGTACCAGGAAGGAGGGAGGGAGTGGGGGAGCTGAACAGCCCCCCTGGATCCATCCAGGGGGGTCTGAGGAGTTCCTGTGTTGTTTCTGAGGTGTCAATACCTCTATCTTGTACATCTCTTGTGTGTTTGGTACATATTCATTGCATAGCATGCCTCTAGATTGGAGTTTGCCTGTAAGTAGAGCATCATTTGCTTCCATCCCAAACTGAGCTGCTCTGGTGATTTATTTTGGGGGGGTAGATTCTCCAAATTAGCTGGGAGGGAGTAATTTCAACCCACCCCAGAGGTGGCACATCCACCAGGGTGGAAGTTTAGGCTGGAGGTGAGGAGAAAGTTCGTCCCAGAAAGAGTAATTGGCCATTGGGATGTGCTGCCCAGGGAGGTGGTGGAGTCCCCAGCCCTGGAGGTGTTCAACAAAGGCTTGGATGTGGCACTTGGTGCCATGGTTTAGTTGTCAGGAGGTGTTAGGGATCAGGTAATAGGTTGGAGTTGATAATCTCTGAGGGCTTTTCCAACCTGGTTGATTCTGTCTGCCTGGGACTGGCAGCACAGGGCTGGCTGCCTCCCCAGTGCCAGCTCCCAGTTCTTCTGCCCCTCAGCAGTGCAATGTCCAACCAGGTCCCACCTCCAGGGTCTCCAGGAGCTCCTCACACCACCCCTTGGCAAGGGCAGTGGAGTGGCAGTTGTGGGGCTGTGGCTTGGGGCAGGGGATGGCAGGAAGCCCAGGCAGGGGGAAGTCCCCAGGGTGCTGGGGCTGCTCGTGGGGTGGCAGAGGATTTCTGCTGGGGGAGGAGAGAATCCTGAAGAGATTCCCTGGTCTGTAGCAGGCAGAGCTGGGTGAGTTTGCTTCCAGTTTCTGTAGCTTTGGTTTGTTTTCTGTCCCAGCTTTTCACATCCTCTCTGCCCCTGTCTCCTCTGGTGTTTGTTTTCCCCTCTTGTGGTTTTGAGGGATTGAGGCTTTTCTACAGCAGCAATTAAAGCTGGCTTAGGAATTTCTTGGGTTAGGAATGTCATGGGGGGGGGGAGGAAACACCTCATTTTTCAGTTCTGTCCATTTCAAGTTCCCAAACCTCCCCCACCCAGCTCTGACCTGAGGGCTTCCACCAGTGCTGCAGCAGCAGGAGGGTGATGTGGGGAGGTGCTGGTGCTGGGGAGCACTGTGGGCACAGAAACTTGTTGAGGTGGCATCTCTACACCCTGAGAGTGCCCAAACCCCACCTGGCATCTCCTGAGGTGCTCCCACTCCAGGCTGGGCCCTCTATGGCGAGCAGGGGTTTGGGGGTCAGCAGGCATCCCATCTGCTGCTCCCCCCGCACCTGCCTCCCCTTCACTTCTTCCAGGCTTTCAAGGGCTGTATTAAAACATGAAACAAGGATCTGTTTATTTCCCTCTCCATCCCTCCCCTTCCTTTCCTTCTGTGCCTCCCCAAGTGCTGCAGCTCATGTCCTGATGTTCTGGCTCTGTCCCCACCACCATCCCCAGCAGGTCTGGTCCCCACCCTGGCCCCTCACGCCCACACTGCAGAGAACCTGCAGCACGATGAGGGCTTGGGGAGGGAGGGGGCTGAAGCCAAGGCCAACAAACACACACAGCAGGACATCTCCATGGCCCAGGGATGGGCTGAGGAACAGGGAGCAAAGTGTGCTGGGAGGCGGAGGAGCAGGAGGAGGAGGGAGAGATCCTTTGCTCTGTCCTTACTGAGGCTGCAAAATCAGAGAGTCATGAAACCGTTTGGGTTGGAAGGGATCTTCGAGATCATCTGGTTCCAACTCCCTGCCATGGGCAGGGACCCCTCCCACCAGCCCAGGATGCTCAGGGCCTCATCCAGCCTGGCTTTGAACACCTCCAGGGAGGGGACAGCCACAGCCTCCCTGGACAACCTGTGCCAGTGTCTCCCCACCCTCACTCTCAGCAATTTCTCCCTCTTCTCCACTCTCAATCTGCCCTCTCCCAGCTCAAAGCCATTGTCTCTCATCCTGGCACTCCCAGCTCTACCTGGACCTCTACCAACCCTGTGCAGAGCCCAGATGTGGGTGGTGGGAGAGGAGCAAAGATTCATAGAATGGTTTGGGCTGGAAGGGACCTTAAAGACCACCTGGTGCCAACCATCTACTTAGAATCCCAGCACAGCAGCTCCTCTCAGCACAGGCTCACAGAATGCTCTGGGTTGGAAGGGATCTCCAAAGCTCATCCAGTCCAACCCCTGCACTCAGCAGGGACATCCTCCCCTGGATCAGGTTGCCCTGAGCCCTGCTGAGCCTCACCTTGAGTATCTCCAGGGATGGAGCCTCAACCACCTCCCTGAGCAACCTGTTGCAGTGTTCCAGCAGTCTCCTGGTGCAGAACTTGCTCCTCACATCCAATCTCAATCTGCTCTGCTCTCCTCTCAAACCCTTGCCTCTCATCCTGTCCGTCCCTCTGCAGCCTTCTTGTACTTCCACCCATTCAGTTCCAGTCATCCAGATCATGTTATCCAGACACTGAGCTGTAACAGCAGCAGCAGTAGTCCTTGGTCAAGCACACCATGGGACAGCCTCTTCTGGGGACAGATGGGTCAGAGCTGGCTAGAGCAGGACACACAGAATCACAGAATCATTCAGGCTGGGACAGACCCTTGGGATCACCAAGTCCAACCATTGTCCCTGCTCTACAAAGCTCACTCCTAAACCACGTTCCCAAGCACCACATCCAGGGCCGGTGACTCAACCACCTCCCTGGACAGACTCTTCCAGTGTCTGTCCACTCTAATGTCCAGCCTAAACCTCCCCTGGTGCACACCCTCATGCAAGACTGGCCTGGATGGTCCATGTCTGTGCTCACACTAAGGCTAAGCAGGACCCAACAAAGCTGAGCAGGACACAGCAAAGGTGAGCAGGACACAGCAAAGGTGAGCAGGACCCAGCAAAGGTAAGGAGGATACAGCAAAGGTAAGGAGGATACAGCAAAGGTAAGGAGGACTCACCAAGGCTAAGCAGGATCCAGCAAAGCTAAGCAGGACCCAGCAAAGCTAAGCAGGACCCAGCAAAGGTAAGGAGGACACAGCAAAGGTAAGGAGGATACAGCAAAGGTAAGGAGGACTCACCAAGGCTAAGCAGGACCCAGCAAAGCTAAGCAGGACCCAGCAAAGCTAAGGAGGATACAGCAAAGCTAAGCAGGACTCACCAAGGGCAAGCAGCACCCAGCAAAGCTAACCAGGACACAGCAAAGCTAAGAAGGACCAATCCCACCATCCCCCCCATGCCCCCATCCAGGCTGCCTCCCTGAAGCCGCCCCCAGGGCAGTCTCCATCCCGCTGGCCCCAGGCTCAGAGCCCCTTGGCTCCCGCTTTTGTGCCTGGCGGTGGCTGCCCTCCTGTTGCTGAGCGGCAGGATGGGAGGGGGGAGGGGGGCGAGCTGACCCCTGACATTCACCTAATTGTTGCCTCTCCTTGATTAGATGCAGCACAAAGCTGGTAAATGGATCAAATTAAATTTGAGTGGCGGCAGCACAGCTTTGGAACGCTGATTAGATTTGAAAATACCACATTTAAATATCTTAGCATTTGTGGGGATTAGGAGAGAGAGAGAGAGAGAGAGAGAGGGGAACACGAGCGGAGGGGGGAGCAGGGGAGGGGGGTGGTGGTGGGAGAGAGGCAGTCCCCTCCCTTCCCCCCCTTCCAACTGCTCCGTGCCGGGATGCCCACCCTGGGCCCTCCCCCCTGCCCCCGGGCGTTGGCAGCAGCTCTTCAGCCTGGCACCTGGAGGGGCTCTGCTGGGCTCCTGGCTCAGGCACATTGCTGCAGGTTCATCTGAGGTTCAGCACCGTCGCATGGGATGAGTTTGCTCCTCCAGCTCCCACCACCGAGCTGTGTGTGTGTGTGTGTGTGTGCGTGTCCCACCCTCCTGCTCCTGAATGTCATCTGGAGTGGCAGAGATTTACGTGCGCCGGGAGCGGCCGGCGGCGGCTCCAGCCCTTACATGGGAAAGAAAGCTGCAGCCTGGGCAAGGAGGCGCTGCAGGCTCCCAGACCCCGAGCCCTCCTCCAGCCTCCGACACCCAGGGGTCAGCCGGCCCCTGTCAGCCACGGACCTCAATGCGCTGGGGGCCACAAAACCCCATCCTTGCCCCTCTCCCGCCGGCCCGGCGCTGCAGCGCTGTGGGGGCAAGTCCAAGCCCCCAGTGAGTGCTGGGACTGGGCTGGTGGGGGGGCTGATCCTGGGCAGGATCCCCTCCCAGGGCTCCCTGAGAGCCCTCGGGGGAAACGGTGCAGTGATGCAGGGCTGGCTGTGTCTGGAGGGAGGGAGAGGAGGATGGAGGAGGGGGTCCAGGGCTGATTCCTCTGTGGAAGGTGCTGGGAGGTGCTGGGAGTCACAGCTGCTGTCACTGGTGGGAGTTTGGCTGATGCTGGTTCTGAGGGATCACACTGAGCTTCTGGAGGAGGTCCAGAGAAGGGCAATGAAGCTGGGGAAGGGTCTGGAGTGCAGATGTTGTGAGGAGCAGCTGAGGGAGCTGGGGGTGTTCAGCCTGGAGAAGAGGAGACTGAGGGGAGAGCTCATTGCTCTCTACAGCTCCCTGAAAAGAGGCTGCAGTGAGCTGGGGGTTGGGTAATAGGGGAAGAGGAAACAGCCTCAAGCCCCAGGGGAGGTTTAGGTTGGACATGAGGAACAATTGCTTTCCCCAAAGAGTTGTCAAGGTCTGCACCAGGCTGCCCAGGGCAGTGTTGGAGTCTCCAAGCCATGGAGCTGTGGTGCTGAGGGCCATGGTTTGGTGGTGCCCTGGCAGTGCTGGGTTAGTGTTGGACTCAGTGATCTTAAAGGATTTTTCCAACCAACCTTAATGATTCTGTGATTCCATGATTGATGCTGGAAGCGCTTGGGGGATGCACAAATGAGCTCCTGCTGAGCTCTGCCAGTGAGAGGGACATGGGAAGCTGAAAGCTTCTGCTTGGAGTGGCAGCTGCTGGGCAGCCAGTGCAGGACCTGCCCATGGCCAGAACTGCACCACGCAGTGACCCAGAGGGAGCCTGGAGGTGCAGAGCCAGGAGTGTGGGGATGGACTCTGTGCACCTGAACGCTGCCTGTGCCATCTGCAGAGAGCTGCACAAGTGCTGCAGTGTCCCTGTGCCACTGCATGTCCCAGCCAGGCTGTGGGCAGCAGGGGCAGGGAGAGGATTCTGCTCCTCTGCTGTGCTCTGCTGAGACTCCCCCTGCAGTGCTGGGGCAGCTCTGGGGTCCTCAGCACTGCACAGCCAGGGAGCTGGTGGAGGGGGGCCAGAGGAGGCCACAGCAATGCTGGGAGGGCTGCCAGGAGCCCATCTCAGTGCCTCCCAGCCGGGCTCTGCTGAGCCTGAGGCACAGGCTGCCCCTTCTCTGCTGAGAGGCCAGGCTGGGAGAGTTGGGGCTGTTCAGCCTGGAGGAGAGAAGGCTCCAGGGAGATCTTCTGGTGGCCTTTCAGTGCTGAAAGGGCTGAGCAGAAAGCTGGGGACAGAGTTTTGAGCAGGTCCTGCTGTGATAGGACAAGGAGGGATGGTTTGAACTCAAAGAGGGAGACTCAGACTGGAGAGAAGGGAGAAATGTTTGACACTGAGGGTGCTGAGAGCCTGTCCCATGTTGCCCAGAGAGGTGGGAGCTGCTCCATCTCCCAGATCAGGTTGGTTGGGGCTGTGAGCAACCTGGTCTGGTTGCAGCTGTCCCTGCTGGCTGCAGGGGGCTGGACTGGAAGAGCCTTCCAAGTCCCTTCCCGGGCAGAGCTGTCTGTGCCTCTGCAGGCAGCAGCCGGGTGCTGTGCGTGGGACGCTGGGTGCTGAGCAGGGCTGTGAGGACGTCACCCGGGCACAGACACATCCTTCAGGGGTGCACAGGAGGCCAGCCAGCACTCTGCTAAACAGAAACATCTGGGGCACATCTGGCTCCCATCAGAGCGGCTCTGAAGAGCTTTAGAAGAGCAAGAGAAAGGAAAGAGAGAGCAAGGCTCCTGCTGGGGCACTCCTGAGCATCGCAGCACCTTGCACTGAGTCCAGCCCCGGCCCGGGGCCAAGCCCCTGCTCGCCTCCTTCCAGCCTGCTCCAGCCAGGAGAGTTCCAGGAAAGGCAGAAGTGAGATTCAAAGGAAACCATCAGAGTGGGGCAGGGGGGAGGAAGGGAGGAGCAGCCAGGGTTTGCTGGGGCTCTGTGCTCCCAGCCTGCCTGCGGCGAGCAGAGCTGGAGCGACTGGGAGTGCTGGTGGCAGGAGAGCTGGGAGAGGGCCAGGAGCTGCCTTTGCAGAGCTGTCCTGAGGAGGAATGGCTCCAGCCTGGCTCCAGAGGCCAGCTCTGCCACGCCATGGAGCCTGGCCATTGAGATGGTAAAGGCAAGCTGTGGGGTGCAAGTCTGTCCTCACAGTGACCAACCTCTAGCTGCCTATCTGCCACCAAGGCTCTCAGGTGGCCTTGGAGACATCTCCAAGCATCCTCTTCCTTTTGGAGAGCATAGGATCACAGGCTCACATAATGGTAGGGGTTGGAAGGGACCTCTGGAGATCTTCAAGTCCAAGCCCCCTGCCAGAGCAGGACCACAGAATCCAGCACAGGTCACACAGGAACACATCCAGATGGGGCTGGAAAGTCTCCAGAGAAGGAGACTCTACAACCTCTCTGGGCAGCCTGCTCCAGGGCTCTGTGACCCTCATAGTGAAGAAGTTCCTCCTCATGTTGAGGTGGAACCTCCTGTGCTGCAGTTTCCATCCCTTGCACTTGGATGCCAGAGCTGGGGAGGACCCCAGGAGCCAGAAGAGCTTTATGGTTATAGCAGAGAATGCATTGAGTTGGAAAGGACCTTCAAAGGTCATCTTGTGCAACCCCTGCAGCGAGCAGGGACACCTCCAGCTGGCTCAGGGGCTAACAGGACCGGGGGGATGCAGCTGGCAGCAATAAACCCCAGCCCAGGGAGGACAATTGAATAGAGAATGTCCCACTGGCAGCTCTGGGCTGCAGCAAGAGAAGTGTGGCCAGCAGGGCCAGGGAGGGGATTCTGCCCCTCTGCTACACTCTGCTGAGACCACAGCTGGAGCTCTGTGTCCAGTTCTGGAGCTTCTGTTCCAGGAAGGATCTGGAGGTGCTGGAAGGTGTCCAGAGAAGGGCCACAAGGGTGAGCAGAGGGCTGGAGCTGCTCTGCTATGAGGACAGACTGAGAGAGTTGGGGCTGTTCAGTCTGGAGAGGAGAAGGCTCCCAGGAGACCTAATTGTGGCCTTCCAGTGTCTGAAGGGGGCTACAGGAAAGCTGGGGAGGGACTTTTGAGGGTGTCAGGGAGTGATAGGACTGGGGGGGATGGAGCAAAACTAGAAATGGGTAGATTGAGATTGGATGTTAGGAAGAAGTTGTTCCCCATGAGGGTGGTGAGAGCCTGGCACAGGTTGCCCAGGGAGGTGGTGGAAGCCTCCTGCCTGGAGGTGTTTGCAGCCAGGCTGGAGGTGGCTGTGAACAACCTGCTGTAATGTGAGGTGTCCCTGGCCATGGCAGGGGGGTTGGGACTGTGTGGTCCCTGAGGTCCCTTCCAGCCCTGACAGTTCTGTGATTCTATGGTTCTGACCTGTCCACACTGTTTCCATTAGGAGCAAATCACAAAGGTCCAAAAGTGCAGAGCCCAACCCAGCTGAGCTGACGGCAGGGCTGGGGCTGGGGGTCCTGGGGGTTCCTTCCCCCCGAGGCAGCAGCCATGCATCCAGACATGCTGCAGGGTGCTGGGTGGGGGTGCTTGGATCCCACTTGGTTGGTCCTTCACAGATCCTTGCCCTGAGCTGAAGGCTTTGGCTGCTTCCCTTCCAGGTGCCGAGTCCCAGGGACACCTGGAGGCTCCTGAAGCCCCGGCAAGGGCAGTGGCAGGTCCCCGGAGCTTGGCAAGGTCTGCAGGCCTGCTGCTGGCAGATCTGAGCCTCTGCAGGCGCTGGAGGGCTGAGCTGAGCTCTGTGGTTTCACGGCCGGGGCTGACACGCAACCCACAGCCAGCTCCAGCTGCTCCTCTCCCTGCCCCAGCCCTCTGCAGACCTCCCGGGGCTGAGCCAAGACATCTGCAGGGAACACGCAGGGACTGCTCCGGCTTCACGGCCTCTGCCAATCTCCTCCAGCAGCCTTCTTCCCCTGCCCCTGGCACCCAGGGGCACCCAGGGGCTCCCAGGCCACGGCTGGAGGACGCCTGGGGAGCCCCTGCTGGCCTTGGGGCTCTCCCATGGCCTGGAAGGGTTCAGGCTGGAATAGTTTGCAGGGGAGGGAAGGATGTGCGCCACATCTGCTGGGGATAAGCCCAGGGCTGTGCCTGCAGCAGGCAGATGAGGACAGGCAGGGCCCAAAAGCTCTGGGTGTAAGGAACTGGGGTGTGCTGGGGGTACTGGGGTGTGCTGTGTGTATTGGGTGTGTACTGGGTGTGCTGGGGTGTAGTGGGTGCTTTGGGTGTGCTGGGGTGTACTGGGTGTGCTGGGGTGTAGTGGGTGCTTTGGGTGTGCTGGGGTGTACTGGGTGTATTGGGTGTGTACTGGGTGTGCTGGGGTGTAGTGGGTGCTTTGGGTGTACTGGGTGTACTGGGTGTATTGGGTGTGCACTGGGGTGTTCTGGGGTGTACTGGGTGTGCTGGGGGTACTGGGGTGTGCTGTGTGTATTGGGTGTGTACTGGGTGTGTACTGGGTGTATTGAGTGTGTACTGGGTGTGCTGGGGGGTACTGGGTGTATTGGGTGTGTACTGGGTGTGCTGGGGTGTACTGGGTGTGTACTGGGTGTGTACTGGGTGTATTGAGTGTGTACTGGGTGTGCTGGGGTGTACTGGGTGTATTGGGTGTGTACTGGGTGTGTACTGGGTGTATTGAGTGTGTACTGGGTGTGCTGGGGGGTACTGGGTGTATTGGGTGTGTACTGGGTGTGCTGGGGTGTACTGGGTGTGTACTGGGTGTGTACTGGGTGTATTGAGTGTGTACTGGGTGTGCTGGGGGGTACTGGGTGTATTGGGTGTGTACTGGGGTGTGCTGGGGTGTACTGGGTGTATCGAGGGTGTGCTGGGGTGTACTGGGTGTATTGGGTGTGTACTGGGTGTGCTGGGGTGTACTGGGTGTATCGAGGGTGTACTGGGTGTGTACTGGGTGTATTGGGTGTGTACTGGGTGTTCTGGGGTGTACTGGGTGTATTGGGTGTGTACTGGGGTGTTCTGGGGTGTACTGGGTGTATCGAGGGTGTACTGGGTGTGTACTGGGTGTATTGGGTGTGTACTGGGTGTGCTGGGGTGTACTGGGTGTATTGGGTGTGTACTGGGTGTGTACTGGGTGTATTGGGTGTGTACTGGGTGTGCTGGGGTGTACTGGGTGTATTGGGTGTGTACTGGGTGTGTACTGGGTGTGTAGTACTTCTGGTGCCTGCATGTCCTTGGCTGTCTCCTGACCGGGAACTTGGGGCCTGCAATCTGATGGGTGTGGTGTGCCCTGCACCTAAGGTGGGTGCCATGGGGTGGGGTGAGTGCCATGGGGTGAGTGCCGTGGGGTGGGTACTGTGGGGTGGGTACTGTGGGGCGAGTGTCATCGTATGAGTGCCATGGGGTGGGTGCCATGGGGCGGGTGTTGTGGGGTGGATGTTGTGAGTTGGGTGTTGTGGGGTGGGTGCCGTGGGGTGGGTGCTGTGGGGTGGGTGTTGTGGGTTGGGTGTTGTGGGGTGGGTGCCGTGGGTTGGGTGCCATGGGGTGGTTGCCATGGGGTGGATGTTGTGGGGTGGTTGCCATGGGGTGGGTGCTGTGGGGTGGGTGTTGTGGGGTGGGTGCTATGGGTTGGGTGTTGTGAGTTGGGTGTTGTGGGGTGGGTGCCATGGGGTGGGTGTTGTGGGGTGGGTGTTGTGGGGTGGGTACTCTGTGGTGGGTGTTGTGGGGTGGGTGCTATGGGTTGGGTGTTGTGAGTTGGGTGTTGTGAGTTGGGTGCCATGGGGTGGGTGCTGTGGGGTGGGTGTTGTGGGGTGGGTACTCTGGGGTGGGTGTTGTGGGGTGGGTGCCATGGGGTGGGTGCTGTGGGGTGGGTGTTGTGGGGTGGGTACTCTGGGGTGGGTGTTGTGGGGTGGGTGCCATGGGGTGGGTGCTGTGGGGTGGGTGTTGTGGGGTGGGTACTCTGTGGTGGGTGTTGTGGGGTGGGTGCTATGGGTTGGGTGTTGTGAGTTGGGTGTTGTGAGTTGGGTGCCATGGGGTGGGTGCTGTGGGGTGGGTGTTGTGGGGTGGGTGCCGTGGGGTGGGTGCTGTGGGGTGGGTGTTGTGGGGTGGGTGCTATGGGTTGGGTGTTGTGAGTTGGGTGTTGTGGGGTGGGTGCCATGGGGTGGGTGCTGTGGGGTGGGTGTTGTGGGGTGGGTACTCTGGGGTGGGTGCTGTGGGGTGGGTGCTGTGGGGTGGGTGTTGTGGGGTGGGTGCCATGGGGTGGGTGCCGTGGGGTGGGTGCTGTGGGGTGGGTACTCTGGGGTGGGTGTTGTGGGGTGGGCACCATGGCATGAGTGTGTGCGGTGAGTGCCAAGCAGTGAGTGCCACAGAGCAGATGCCACGGGGCGCACGCAGCCTGCGTGGCTGTCACCCAGGTCGCGGTGTCAGATCCCCCCTGCACCCCCCGGCACGGGGTGGGGTCTGCTGGCTGGAAGCCTGCCTGTGCCCCAGGAGGCTCTGCCCCATCCCCTCCCCCGGGACGCAGGGGCGGCGCAGGGGCAGGGGCAGGCCGGGGGGGGGGGAGCGGGCGCCAGGCGGCAGCTGAGGAGCTGGGCTGGGAGGGGAGGGGTGGAGGGCTGGGAGGGGAGCAGCAGAGTGGATTTCTGCTCGAGTGGTTATTACTGCGTCGATTTGAGGAGACAGATGACGGCGGTGGCAGAGGAGGCAATAATTGAAAGCGCCATGAAACATTAATGAATGCCCAGGGACTGGATCAGGAGTTGTTAACGCTCACTTCCCTCTCCCTGGCTCCTCTCTTTTTAAAGTCAAAATTGTTCCACTGCCCTCTAGGCGAAGGATTTAGTTTATTCTTTTCTTTTTGTTCCCCCCTCCTCCCCTCTCTCCTCCTTTTTCTCCCTGATTTAAAGGTGTAGGCTCCCACCAGAGCAGCCCTGCCCTGCCTGCCTCATCGCAGCAGCTCTCCGCTGGCTCTTCCCCCACGGGGGCTGGGCATGGAGAGAGATTTGGGGGGGATTGGGGCTGGAATCAACAGGTTTGGGCCCTGCACTGGGCAGGGAGGGAATGGAGAGGTGGGGGGCGGCAGGGGAGCTGAGGTGAGGTGGGAAGTGGCAGGGGCTGGCTGCAGTGACAGTGCTGTGCCCTCTGCACACACATCTGGAGCTGTTGGAGAAGGTCCAGAGGAGGATGCAAAGATGATCAGAGGGCTGAGAACCTCCCCTGTGGGGACAGGCTGGGAGAGTTGGGGCTGTGCAGCCTGGAGAAGAGAAGGCTCCAGGGAGACCTCAGAGCAGCCTTCCAGTACCTGAAGGGGCTCCAGGAGAGCTGGGGAGGGACTTTGGACAAGGGAGTGGCAGGATGAGGGACAATGGCTTTGAGCTGGGAGAGGGGGGATTGAGAGTGGAGATGGGGAAGAAGTTTAGAGTGAGGGTGGTGAGGCACTGGTCCAGGGGGGCTGTGGCTGTCCCCTGCCTGGAGGTGTTCAAGGCCAGGCTGGATGAGGCTTTGAGCAAGCTGTGCTGGTGGGAGGTGTCCCTGCCCATGGCAGGGGGTTGGCACTGGATGAGCTTTGAGGTCCCTTCCATCCCAAACCACTCTGTGCAAAGCATCACACCCATGGGATAGGTCCCAGCCCTCCCGACCTAAGGGTAGACAAATTTCCCCTCCCACCCAGCCACAATGCTGCCTGCAGCTCATCACTGCCCAGAGGAGCAGAGAAAGCAGCCCAGGCAGCATCTCTCCACCAAGACAGCTTCCTCATGGGCTCCACAGATGCTCTCTGTGCCGTTCACCACTTAGTGAGGCCTTGGGGGCTGAGGAACAAAGAGCTTTTAGCAGAGCTGTCAGCAGCAGCAGGGAGGTCTCTGACCCGCAGGTACTGAGCTGTCGCTCAAGCAGGGCTGAGCCAGAGGCTGGGGATCCCCTGGCTTTGCTCTGAGGGATCTGACATCACCGAGTGTCTGCTGCTCTGGCCCTGAAAGGAAATTAAAAGCCCTCTCCTGAAGTCAGGGAGAAGTGGAGGTGAAGCTGTGAGTGCCTCTGCCCCCCCTGCCTTTCTCCCTGGGGACAAGCAGAGGGACAGTGTGCTGGGGTCCTTGTGTCCCCTGCATCAGCAGGGCACAGAGAGAGTGTGTGTGTGGGAGGGGGCTAGGAGGGAACAAGACCCATTTTAGGGCAAAAGGGTGCAAGAACCAGTCCCTGGGGACAGCCTGGGGGCTGGCCTCTGGTCTCTGGAGAGTGCCTTTCACAGAGTCATAGTCACAGAATGGGTTGGGTTTGAAGGGACCTTAAAGATCACCCAGTGCCAACCCCCTGCCATGGGCAGGGACACCTCCCACCAGCCCAGGTTGCTCAAGGCCTCATCCAGCCTGGCCTTCAACACCTCCATGAAGGGGGAGCCACAACCTCCCTGGGCAACCTGTGCCAGTGTCTCTCCACCCTCACTCTCATTAATTTCTTCCTCATCTCCACCCTCAGTCTCCTCTCTCCCAGCTCAAAGCCATTGTGCCTTGTCCTGGCACTTCCAGCCCTTGTCAAAAGTCCCTCTCCAGCTTTCCTGGGCATTCTCAGGGTCCTGCAGCTCCTGGAAGATAAGATAGAATAGAGTAGAATAGAATAGAATAGAGTAGAATAGAATAGAATAGAATAGAATAGAATAGAATAGAATAGAATAGAATAGAATAGAATAGAATAGAATTAACCAGGTTGGAAGAGACCTTTGAGATCACCGAGTCCAACCCATCCCCCAACACCATCTAATCAACTAAACCATGGCACCAAGTGCCTCATCCAGTCTCTCCCTAAACACCTGCAGTGATGGTGACTCCACATTTGATGGAGCAGGGAGCAGTGGTGCCCCCTTCCCAGCCCCACAGCTGGACAGCAGCAGGGCCAGGAGGCAGCCCTGCGGCGGCAGAAGCTGGAGCCAGGCTGTGCGCTGCCCTGCGGCCACAGCCACCCCCTGCAGCATCACAGGCTTGGGGCACAGGGGCTGGAGAGCTGCTTGGTGGAGAGGACCTGGGGGTGTTGATTGATGGCCACCTGAACATGAGCCAGTGTGTGTCCAGGGGGCCAAGAAGGCCAGTGGGACCCTGGGCTGGATCAGTGACGGTGTGGCCAGCAGGCGCGGGGAGGTGATTGTCTCAGTCTGCTCAGTACTGCTCAGGCCACACCTTGAGTGCTGGCTTCAGTTCTGGGCTTCTCACTCCAGCAAGGACATTGAGAGGCTGGAGCTGGCCCAGAGAAGGGCAACCAAGCTGGGGAAGGGTCTGGAGAACAGGGCTGGGGAGGAGCAGCTGAGGGAGCTGGGGGTGTTCAGCCTGGAGAAGAGGAGGCTGAGGGAGACCTCATTGCTCTCTGCAGCTCCCTGAGAGGAGGCTGCAGTGAGGTGTTGGTTGAGCTCTTCTCACACACAATGAGTGACAGGACAAGAGGAAACAGCCTCGGGGTGTGCCAGAGGAGGTTCAGACTGGGTATTAGGAACAATTTCTTCCCAGCCAGGGTTCTCAGGCACTGTCCCAGGCTGCCCAGGGAGGTGCTGCAGTCACCAGCCCTGGGGGTGTTTAAAGCTGCATAGATGTGGTGCTGAGGGATGTGGGTTAGTGGCAGTGGCTCAGCAGCAGTGGTGGGATGTGAGCTCAGGTGAGTGGTTGGACTGGATGAGCTCAGAGGTCTCTTCCACTCTATGGTTCTATGAGACACAGGTAACCCCCAGAGCCAACCCAGGCTGTGCACCACAGGCACCGATGCATCAAGTGCCAGGGGGAAGCAGAGCAGGATGAGTGCTGCCCTTGGTGGGACAGCTGATCCCATTTCCCTCAGACCATCAAAAACCTGTTGGGGGGCTGGTCCTGGCCTACCTGAGCCCCCCCAGGAGATCCTGAGATGGCTCAAGGCTTTGCAGCATGCAGCTCATCTCCTCCAGCCCCTGGCTGGTGCAGGGCAGGAGTGAAGGCAGCAATCATGATGCTAACAGCTCCTAATGAGATGAGGAGGCCAGGAGCTGACCCAGCAGCACCCAGGTGAGGTTCTTCGGGGCTGTGTGGTGACAGAGATTGGCAGTGACAGCCTTCAGCAGCCCTGCTGCAAATTGGCACTGGCATTTCTCCTCACTCTCACCACAGGCTGTGCTGGGGCAGCTTTCCTATTCAGGTGGGGAAGCTGCTCACATCCCAGCTGGGTCCCCATCCCTGGTGCCACACTGGTGTCCCACACAGGAATGCAGCAATTTGGCTTGGAACCAATCCAACCCAAACCAAGACATCTCCAGCATGGGAACTAATGGTGGAGACCTTGGGCTGGGCTGCCTGTGCCCACAGGAGCCAGGGAGTAGTGTCCTGGCCCAGAGCCACCTCTGCCCACAGCCTTCATTGCCTCTTCTCAGCCTCTGCCAGGCATAAAGCTTTGGTTATGACATCCAAGAGGCACAGCTGAAGTTTGCCTGGGGGAGGGGGTAGCAGGTTGCCCACCCTCTGTGTTGGGACTGGGAGGCCAAGCTGCTCAAGAGTCCCAGAGGAGCTCTCCAGGAGAGCTGGGGAGGGACTTTGGACAAGGGCTGGGAGTGCCAGGATGAGGGAGAATGGCTTTGAGCTGGGAGAGGGGAGATTGAGAGTGGAGATGAGGAAGAAATTGTTGAGAGTGAGGGTGGGGAGACTCTGGCACAGGTTGCCCAGGGAGGCTGTGGCTGTCCCCTCCCTGGAGATGTTCCAGGGCAGGCTGGATGAAGCCTTCATCAACCTGTGCTGGTGGGAGGTGTCCCTGCCCATGGCAGGGGGTTGGCACTGGATGAGCTTTGAGGTCCCTTCCAACCCAACCATTCTGTGATTTTGTGATTTTCAGCCACTTCCTTTGCTGCACCATGATGGAAACCATCAAAACACATCTCTGAGGGGTTTGGGGTAGATGGTGCCTGTATCACAGGCTGACAGGATGCTAGGGGTTGGAAGGGACCTCTGGAGATCATTGAGTCCAACCCCTTGCCAGAGCAGGACCACAGAATCCAGCACAGCTCACACAGGAACACATCCAGACAGGGCTGGAAAGGCTCCAGAGAAGGAGACTCCACAACCTCTCTGGGCAGCCTGCTCCAGGGCTCTGGGACCCTCACAGTGAAGAAGTGCTGCAGTCCCTTCAGCATCCTTGTAGCCCTCCCTTGGAGTCTCTCCAGCAGATCCCTGTCCCTCCTGAACTGGGGAGCCCAGCACTGGATGCAATATTCCAGGTGAGGTCTCACCAGGGCAGGTGAGGAGGTCCCAGTGGTGGATGTGACCTCCTCTCCAGGAGCTTTGTCCCCAGGAGGTGTTGGGCTGCTCTGCAGCTCTGGCTGCACAAGTGCTGGTGCCCAGGCAGTGTGTGCTGTGTGCTGTGTGCTGTGCTTTCTGCCAGACCCTTGGCCATGGGACATTGCTGCCTGCCTGGCTGTGATCAGGAGATCAAGAGAAAAAGCTTCAGAGTCCTGCAGCCTGGTGCCTTAGAGCAGTGAGCAGCGGCTGAGGTGTGCTGATGGCACCAGCTCTTTGCTAGGCTCTTGCACTTGCTGATCTCAAAGGGTTCTCCCAGCCTCACCAGGTCTATGATTCTGCCGTCTGTGTCTCCAGCTCCACACCTCTGGCACCTGGGACACCTTTCTCTTTTTTTTTCTTTCTCTTTGCTATAGAATCATTAAGGTTGGGGAAGTCCTCTGAGCTCATCAAACCCAACCTCCTACCCAACCTCTCCATCACCACCAGACCATGTCCCCAGGTGCCACATCTGCTCATTTTTTGAACACCTGCAGGGATGGTGACTCCACCACCTCTCTGGGCAGCCCTCCACAACCTCCCTTGTTACCTCCTTGTTTTCCCCTCTCTGCCCCTTTGGTTCCTGCTGCCTCAGCTCTGCTGTTGCTTCCCCCTCCCCTCCTCCACAGCCTGACTTTCAGCCTGGCTTTCCAGGCTGCAGCTCCAGCCCCCTTCCTGCCTCAGCCCACCCACCCAATTCACCCCGGGAGCATGCTGAGTGATGCTGGTGGTGTCACTCTGCCCTCCCCCAGTCACACAGAGGGATGGCAGAAGGGGGGAGCCTCCCCCCTCGCCGATCCAGGCACCCATCCAGGCGTGCAGCAGCCCGGCCCCAGCCCCTTGCCGGCAGCCAGGGCTGTCACTTCCCCGGGAGAGCAGTGCCAGGGAGGTGCTGGTGTATTTTTAGCCGTGCTGCTCGTGTCTGATAAGTGTTTTGACCTTTTTGAGCAGAGCTAATCGTGCTGTCTGCTCCTCACTCCGGCTCAGCTCCTGCTCTGCCTGCCAGGCAGCTGAAGGGAGGAGCTGCCTCCCCTCCCCACCCCGCCCCAGTCACGCTGGCAGAGGAGCCCGAGGGCTGCTCTAGATGCAAGCCCTCACCCCAGCTCCGTGCACCCCTTCCCTTCCAGCCTCATTCCTCACAGACTCCTTTTGGTTGGGAAAGACCTTTGAGGTCACCAGATCCAGCTGTTAGCCCAGCACTGCCAGGGCACCACTAAGCCGTGGCCCTCAGCACCACATCTCCAGGGCTTTGAAACCCCTCCAGGGATGGGGACTGCCCCACTGCCCTGGGCAGCCTGGGCCAGGCCTTGATGGCACTGTCAGAGAAGAAATAATTCCTCATGTCCAAGCTAAGCCCCCCCTGGTGCAACTTGAGGCTGATTCCTCTTGTCCTGTCACTTGTTGGTTCTGAGAGGAGCCCAACCCCCACCTGGCTCCAGCCTCCTCTCAGGGAGCTGTAGAGAGCAATGAGCTCTCCCCTCAGCCTCCTCTTCTCCAGGCTGAACACCCCCAGCTCCCTCAGCTGCTCCTCCCCAGCCCTGTTCTCCAGACCCTTCCCCAGCTTTGCTGCCCCTCTCTGGACCTGCTCCAGCTCCTCAATGTCCTTCTTGGAGTGAGTGGCCCCAGACTGAAGGTGTGGCCTCACAGGTCGCTGCCCTGCTCCTGCTGGCCACATCATTGCTGATCCAAGCCAGGCTGCTGGTGGCCTTCTCGGCCACCTGGGCAAGGAGAGGAACCTGTGAAGAGCAGAGCTCCTTTTCAGGTCCCCCACTTTGGTGAAGGGGTCTGGAATTGCCTTCTGGAGATGTTGCTTTTACAGGTCGTGGGGAAGGCAGGAGGGGAGCTGCCTGTTCCGGGAGGGGAGCTGCCCGTTGCAGGAGGGGAGCTGCCGGTGGCAGGAGGGAAGCTGCCCGTTCCAGGAGGGGAGCTGCCCGTTGCAGGAGGGGAGCTGCCGGTGGCAGGAGGGAAGCTGCCCGTTCCAGGAGGGGAGCTGCCCGTTGCAGGAGGGGAGCTGCCCGTTGCAGGAGGGGAGCTGCCGGTGTCAGGAGGGGAGCTGCCCGTTCCAGGAGGGAAGCTGCCCGTTCCAGGAGGGAAGCTGCCCGTTGCAGGAGGGGAGCTGCCCGTTCCAGGAGGGGAGCTGCCCGTTGCAGGAGGGGAGCTGCCGGTGGCAGGAGGGAAGCTGCCGGCGGCAGGAGGGAAGCTGCCCGTTCCAGGAGGGGAGCTGCCCGTTGCAGGAGGGGAGCTGCCGGTGGCAGGAGGGGAGCTGCCGGTGGCAGGAGGGAAGCTGCCCGTTCCAGGAGGGGAGCTGCCCGTTCCAGGAGGGGAGCTGCCCGTTGCAGGAGGGGAGCTGCCGGTGGCAGGAGGGAAGCTGCCCGTTCCAGGAGGGGAGCTGCCCGTTCCAGGAGGGGAGCTGCCCGTTGCAGGAGGGGAGCTGCCCGTTGCAGGAGGGGAGCTGCCGGTGGCAGGAGGGAAGCTGCCGGCGGCAGGAGGGGAGCTGCCGGTTCCCCGGGGCCAGCGCCGGGGGCCGGGCGCGGGTGGCTCCGCGGAGCGCAGCAGCCGAAGCCTGGAGCCCGCAGCTTAATCCTGCTGCTGCCTGGGAAATTAGGCAGAAAATGCTGCGATTGAGTGTGAAGGCCTCTGCTGTAATTTGGAGCGAGCAGATGACATGCACTCAGCGTCGGGGGGAGATGAAAGCTTTTAGAGCTGGTGAGCACCAGCAAAATCTGTGAAAATCTCTTTTTTGTCAGGAGTGGGAAAGACAGAGGCAGATGAAAGACAGCAGATAAAATTAGTCCCTTTGCAAGAGAGAGGAACCGAGAGGGGGAACAGGGAGAGGGAAGCAGAGAGAGGGGGAACTGAGAGAGGGGGAAGGGGGAGAGGGGGAACAGGGAAGGGGAGACAGGGAGGGGGAAATTAGGAGGAAACAGAGAGGAGGAGATGGAGAAAGGAGAAAACAGAAAGAGGGTGAATCAGGGAGAGGGGAATCAGGGAGAGGGTGACAGGGAGAGGGGGAACAGGGAGAGGGGGAACAGGGAGAGGGGAAATAGAGGCAGACAGGGAGAGTGAGACAGGGAGAGGGGGAACAGGGAGAGTGGAACAGGAAGGGGGAAATTAGGAGGAAACAGAGAAAGGAGGAAACAAAGAGAAAGAGGGGGAAACAGGGAGAGGGGAAGCAGGGAGAGGGCAAACAGGGAGAGGGCAAACAGAGAGGGAGACGTTGGTTGCATTGTTTTGGTTAAGTCTAACATCAACTTTCTCTGCTCCTTTCTCCCTTCTTTTGCACAGGGGCTCAGGGCTAGGCATGGAAGGAGAGGCTAGTAGCTTCCCCTGTCTGAGGTGACTTTGATTCCTTTTCTCACAGGCTGAGGCTGCTCAGCTGTGGCCAGCTCCAGGTGGCTGCAGGGCCCAGCTGTGCTCAGAGGGGTGACAGCAGCAGGAGATGGAGCTCTGAGCAACCTGCTCCAGCTGAAGGTTTTCCCTGCAGGGTGTGTGTGTGGATCTGGACTAAATGACCTTTAAAGGTCCCTTCCAACCCAAACTATTCCAGATCTTCTTGACCACCAAGTCTGGCTGCCAACACTGTCCTGCAGGCTGCTCCAGGTCCTCACCCTGGGACACCTCTCCAGTGGTGAGACAGGAGAGAGCAGGCTGGGCTCTGCCTGCAGATGACTGATCCTTCAGATTGGGTCCTGCCCAAGGTCCAAGGCAGTAACACAACCTCCTTCACTGCTCCTGCTGCTCTCCTGCTGGACAGGAGAGGGGTGCTGGTGGCTCTGGGGCACCACAAGGGAGAGTGGCTGGAGTTACATTTCTGCACTAGAAGGTTCTCAGACATTGGAAGAGGCTGCCCAGGGCAGTGCTGGAGTCACCTTCCCTGGGGGTCTTCAAGCAGCTGTGGACCTGGTGCTTAGGGGCATGGTTTAGAGCTGACCCTGCAGTGCTGGGTGGAAGGTTGGAGTGGATGAGCTTGGAGGGCTCTGCCAACCAGCTGCATTCTGTGATCTCTGTACCCATGAGGATGCTGCATCCCAAGGTGCCAGTGGGATGGGAGAAGGGTCCCTGTGGTGTGTCCCTCTGAGCTGTACCATGCTCACAGCCTGCCCTGCTCTCCTGGCAGAGCCAGGGAGCTCTGGGGCCAGTACCTGCAACAGGCTGTGGGGATGTGGCAAAGCAGGCATGGAAGGTTCTCAGCAAGTCCCCTTGGTGCTGCTCAGGACCCTCCTCTCTGTGGTGATCAGCTGCTGGACCATGAACTTATTATGAGACATGGAAGAAAGGGAAGCTGCTCTCAGATCCTCTCACTGTCTGCACTGCTGGGTACCAAACTCTTTTCCCTCAGCCCACAGCTTTTGCTGCACCAGGGCAGGGTGCTGCCAGCAACACAGATGCAGATGTTACACTCCAGGGAAGGATATGGCCCTTTTGGGGTGCTGCAACCACACCATGCCCATGAGAATGCAACTGAAGGGCAACCACCATCTTGGAGAGTGTGTGAGGGCCTCTGTGGTACACTGGCACAGGTTGCCCAGGCAGGTTGTGGCTGCCTCCTCCCTGGAGGTGTTCAGGGCCAGGCTGGATGAGGCCTTGAGCAAGCTGTGCTGGTGGGAGGTGTCCCTGCCCGTGGCAGGGGGTTGGCACTGGATGAGCTTCCAGGTCCAAGACCACCCTCTGAAGCAGCCATACCCTGCAGGCAGCAGGGATGCTATGGATGCTGCCTGTCAGCTCGGGGAGCAGAGGAGGGAGGACTTCCCATTGTCCTCACGATGCAGCCCCAGGAGCTGCGGCATCAGGAGACTCCCTCGAGTGGCACAACACCCACCAGTGTGAGTCAACAGCAACATTAGTAACGAGCAGAAAAGCCCCGGCGCCTCCTCCCCCTCCTCTCTCACTGCCATCCAGCAGGACAGCGGCTCCCCGAGGAGTCGAGGATGGAAGTGCAGGGCCGGCGGCTCGGCTCCTGCTCACCTTCCCCACTGCCTCCTCGCACGGAGCTGCTGCTGCTGCTGTTGGCAGCGGGCAGGTGGTGGTCCTCAGCAGGGTGAGCGATGGATGGGAGATGCCCTCGGGCCCGGCTGGGGACCGCCCGGGGGGCCGCCGGTCTGCGCTGCCAGCGTGTGAGAGGCACAGAGAGCTCTGCTCAGTCGTGCAGGAGGCTGAAGGAAAGAAATAAATAACCCAGCCGTGAGCAATCAGCACTGGCCAGAGCCTCCCAAGGAGCCGGCTGTGCTTCCCAGCTGCAGTCCCCGTTCCTGGCTCACTTAACCCTCTGGGAACGGCAGCGGGGATGGCAGCTCCCGCAGCCCGGCGAGGAGGCAGAGCTCTCCCTCCTCCAGCCCTCCAAGTGCTCCAAAACGCCTTCCACCAGCGGAATAATTAGAAATGTAATTCCTGTTTCTCCTGCTCAGCTAATTGTCTGTGGACAATTTGATTGGGAGAGTGCCCAGTGGTGCAGAAGAACCAGCTGAGTGCTGCTGCACATTGCCCTGGCAATTAGCACCACTGATTGCATCGCTCCCTGCTCTCACCTGCCCTCTCCCAGGGGACCAGGGCTGTGCCTCTCACCTGCCCTCTCCCAGGGGACCAGGGCTGTGCCTCTCACCTGGCTCCTCCCTTCCCACGGTGATCAGGACATGGGATCCCTTCTGCTTGGGCTTGGAGAGGCCCACTGGGATGGGCAGGCAGGAGGATGAGCTCAGCTCTCTATCTCTTCAGTTCTCCATCTCTCCATTCCTCCCTCTCTCTATCCCTCCAGTTCTCCATCTCTCCATTCCTCCCTCCTTCCATCCCTCCAGTTCTCCATCTCTCCATTCCTCCCTCCTTCCATCCCTCCAGTTTTCCATCTCTCCATTCCTCCCTCCTTCCATCCTTCCATCTCTCCACCTCTCCAGCTCTCCACCTCTCCAGCTCCATCTCTCCATCCCACCACCTCTCCATCTCTCTGGATTGGCTCCTTGCTCCTTTCTTCTCCTCAGCAGTCAACCTTCCCCCCCAGCCACATCTAAGAAGACCCCAAAAATAGAATAGAATAGAATAGAATAGAATAGAATAGAATAGAATAGAATAGAATAGAATAGAATAGAATAGAATAGAATAGAATAGAATAAACCAGGTTGGAAAAAGCCTTTGAGATCCTCAAGTCCAACCAATCACCCAACACCATCTAATCAACTAAACCATGGCACCAAGCACCCCATCCAGTCTCTTCTTAAACACTTCCAGTGATGGTGACTCCACCACCTCCCTGGGCAGCACATCCCAATGGCCAATCTCTCTTTCTATGAAGACCTTCTTCCTAACATCCAGCCTAAACCTCCCCTGGTGCAGCTTGAGACTGTGTCCTCTTGTTCTGGTGCTGCTTGCATGGGAGAAGAGACCAACCCCCACCTAGTTACAACCTCCCTTCAGGTAGTTGTAGAGAGCAAGAAGGTCTCTCCTGAGCCTCCTCTTCTCCAGGCTAAACAACCCCAGCTCCCTCAGCCTCTCCTCCCAGGGCTGTGCTCCAGACCCCTCCCCAGCTTTGTTGCCCTTCTCTGGACACATTCCAGCAACTCAACCTCTTTCCTAAACTGAGAAGCCCAGAACTGGACACATGACTCAAGGTGTGGCCTAACCAGTGCTGAGCACAGGGCAGAATGACCTCCCTGCTCCTGCTGGCCACACTGCTCCTGATGCAGTTCTCCTGGAGCCCTTCAGGCTGCTCTGAGGTCTTCCTGGAGCCTTCTCTTCTCCAGGCTGAACAGCCCCAACTCTCCCAGCCTGTCCCCACAGGGGAGGTTCTCCACCCCTCTGCTCATCTTTGTGGCCTCCTCTAGACCCTCTCCAACAGTTCCAGGTCCTTCTTGTGCTGGGGGCCCCAGGACTGGAAGCAGTGCTGCAGGTGGGGTCATGATGTGGTCCAAAGGTCTGTGTCAGACAGCCACATCTGCTGATTTTGCCTCACTCTGCCTGTCCCCAGCACAACTTGGGTAGAAAGAGAGTTTGATGGTGCTGGGAAGGGAGCTGGTCCCAGCTGGCTTCAGTCCTGTAATGCTGGACAGGGCAGGACCCCTTCTGCCTGCTCTGGTGAAGGGCAGTGGAGATGTGAAGGCAGCTACCTGCTTGGCTCCAGGCATCCAGGAGAGTGGAGGAGCAGCTAGGGAAGGAACTGGAGAAGAAATTGTGTGAGGAGTGGAGGAGGGGACTGGGGTTAGTTCAGCTGGGAGGAGGCTGAGGGAGACCTCATTGCTCTCTACAGCTCTTGGAGGGAGGCTGCAGTGAGGTGGGGATTGGGCTCTGGTCATGGAGCAAAAATGGCTTGAAATTGTGCCAGGGGAGGCTTAGGCTGGAGAGGAGGAAAAATGTCTTTGCTGCAAGAGTGGTCAGGGATTGGCACAGGCTGCCCAGGGAGGTGGTGGAGTCCCCATCCCTGAAGGTGTTCCTGAAGCCTGTGGCCATGCACTTGGGAACCGGGGTCAATGACCATGGAGGTCTGAAGTCCATGGTTGGACTGGATGATCTTTGAGGTCTTTACCAAGTGGAACAATCCTGTGGCTCTGTGTGCTGTGACAAGCTGCAGGTCTTACACAACTCATTGCATCACCACCTGAACAGCCACCAGCTCCGGGCTGAGGGGGGTTTGGGCTCCAGATGGCTGCAGTAGCGAAGAGCTTTCCAGAGCAAGGGGAAATTGGTGTAAATAGCAGACTGTGCAATTAATTTCACCCACACCAGATTTCTGTCCCAGCAGAACAGGAACAGCCAAAGAGCTCCCTCCAGACCTGCTGGCTCCCAGGGACAGGGAGCTGCAGCAGCGCTGCGCCGCACCTGCAGACCCAGGAGCCCCCTCTGGTCCTGTTGCACCTCCACCTTCACAGCCTGAAGGGTACCTTAGTGGCAGCCCAAGCACAGATGCCAGCCCTGAGCGGGGAGACAGCCCAACAGCATTGTGTGGAGGTGTTCCAGGCCAGGCTGGATGAGGCCTTGGCAGGGAGGTTAGAACTGGATGACCTTTAAGGTCCCTTCCAACCCAACCCATTCCATGGTTCTATGATGCTACAGCCGTGCAAGGGGGCAGGAGACATCCTTGTACCAGCTGTCTGCCACCCCATGGCATGTGGGTCACAGCTGGTGGCAAGGAGCAGCCCCCAGAGCTGGCAGCTGAGGAGGGAGGGCAAGGTGTGAGGAGGGAATTAGTGTCCAGATCCATAAACCACTTGGTCCCAATTATTATAATGCACTGATGAGGGGAACTCAATAGTTCTGCTGGTGGTTAATGGCAGTAATTACCCAGATATGACTTCAGTGGCAATATTAATAACTCTGGGCCATTAGTATTGGTGAGCAATGAGCAGAATGCACAGCCCTGAGCCTCCTGCTCAGGCTCAACCCCCCCCTGCAGCTCCTGGGCTGGAGCTTGGCTCCAGAGGAAATGGATCCAGGACTTGGCTGATGTTTGTCAGATCCAGAAGAGCATAGTGGAAGCCACCTATGCACCATGGAGATGGTCTGAGGTCACAGAATCACAGTCAGAGAATGGGTTGGGTTGGGTTGGAAGGGACCTCAAAGCTCATCCAGCTCCAACCCTCTGCTGTGGGCAGGGACACCTCCCACCAGCCCAGGTTGCTCAAGGCCTCATCCAGCCTGGCCTGGAACACCTCCAGGGAGGAGACATCCACAGCCTCCCTGGGCAACCTGTTCCAGGGCAGGTCACACAGGTGGGTTTTGAAAGTCTCCAGAGAAGGAGACTCCACACCCTGGGCAGCCTGCTCCAGGGCTCTGTCACCCTCACTCTAAAGAAGTTTCTCTTCATGTTGAGCTGAAATCTTCTATGTTCAGTGCACACCACTGAAAAGAGCTTGGGCCCCTCCACTTGCCCCCACCTCTCAGATATTTGTACACATTGATCAGATCCCCTCTCAGTCCTCTCTTCTAAAGACTAAACAGCCCCGGGGCTCTCAGTCTCTTCACAGGAGGAGCTGGAGCTCGCATGGTGCTGTGTGTGCATGGTGCTGTGCGTGCATGGTGCTCCCCAGCAGCCACTGCTTGCAAAGCCCTTCCCAAGGCCCTGCTCCTGGCCTCTTGCCCCAGGGAGGGCTGAGAGTTCCAACCCAGAGGCTGTGTGTTGGTGTTGTGTTTGCTGCGGGGAGGGAGCAGGCTCTGCCCAGCCTCCTCTGCCGCCTTGCTGCCCGAACCACCATCCCTCAGGGGCTGCTTAGCAGCGCTGGGGGCTGTCTGCTTGCCTTCCCCACTGCTGCTCCGTCTGTGTCTGACTGGCAGAGCCCCACGGCTCCGACTGCCTCTCATCTCTGCTCCCCCAGGGGCTCCCCCTGACCGCAGGGCCGGGCTCTGACTCCCGCCGCGGGCTGCGGTTTCTGGGCTGTTGCTGGAGAACAGAGGTGATTGATTAATTGCCGCCTCACTCGCTCTCAGCAGAAGATAATTGTCCCTTCCACCAGCCTCCAGGAGGCTGCTGATGGCTGAGAGAGAGAGCAAGGGCACAGCCAGCAGGCTGTGAGGCCATTCAGCCGGGGCTGGGCAGGCTGGGCCAAGGGCAGCCTCCTGAGCTCCAGCAGGAGCGAGCGCAGAGTCCAGCACCGGGGCAGGGACAGCTCCCCGCAGCGCTGCAGGTGAGGGGAGCCTGCTGGAAAGCAGCTCCGCGGAGAAGCACCTGGGAGTGCTGGGGGGCTGCAGGGTGCCCATGAGCCAGCAATGTGCTCCTGTGGCCAAGAGGGTGAATGGGCTCCCAGGGGGCATTAAGGACAGCCTGGCCAAAGGAGGTTCTCTTTCCCCCCTCTGCCCTGCCCTGGTGAGACCACATCTGGAGTGTTCAGTTCTGGGCCTCACAGTTCGAGAGGGACAGGCAACTATTGGAGAGAGTCCAGCAGAGGCTATGAGGATGCTGAAGGGCCTGGAAGATCTGTATGAGGAGGAGAGGCTGAGAGGCCTGAGGCTGCTTAGCCTGGAGAGGAGCAGCCCAAGAGGGGATCTGAGCAATGGTTACAGATAGCTGAAGGGTGGGGGGCAAGAAGGGGCCAGGCTCATGCCAGTGGTGTCCTGGGAGAGGATGAGGGAAAATGGACACAAACTGGAACCCAGGAAGTTCCACCTCAACGTGAGGGAAAACTTCTTTGCTGTGAGGGTGGCAGTCCCCAGTGACAGGACGAGAGGCACTAAAGGCTGGAGCTGAAGGAGAGAAAGATGGAGCAGGAGGCCCAGGGCTCTTCGTTCTGCTCAGTGCTCACCAGCACTAATGGCCCAGAGCTGTTAACATCGTCCCTGATGCCCCCAACAGGGCACAGGTCACCACGACCAGGTTCCAGTGCAAGGAGGATGTTCAGATCAGGGGGTGCTGAGTGCAGGGAGGGTGCTCAGTGCACCCCCAGCCTTCATTCCTGCCCCCAGTCCTGCAGGGAACTCTCCCACTCTGTCCCCTCCAGCTCTGCAGTAATGAGAGGGGCATTTAGCCCAGGGATGAGGCAGACACCCCCAGGTGCCAGCCTGGCAGCTGCTGCAGGGTGAGGTCCCTGGCATCTGGCTTAACCCTGGGAGGTGCCCCTGTGCCAGCCCCAGCTCCATCGGGGGAGCACCTGGGACAGCTCCCTGGGCTCTGCCCCACTGAGCACCCCCCCAGGCTGTGAGGCGGGAGGCCATGGGAGCTGCCCAGCAGGGAGGAGCAAAGGAGGCAGGTCAAAACAAATGCTAATGGATAAATGACTATATCAGTCCCTGCTTATTTTCCACTATCAATTTTGGGATGAATTCCTTCTTTCCCTCCTGTTTCCCTGTGCTGCCATCAGATTCCCCCTTCCCTGCCAAACCCTTTCCTTTCAGGAATGAAAAACCCCAAACAAAAGCTGTCAGCACAGAAGATGGGGGAGATGCTTTGGCTTCCCAAGAGCCACAGACTGATTTTCCCCAACCAAGACCAGGAACATTTCTTTTTACCTTGAGAATTTCCAGTTTCTTGGCTTCTCACTCTGAGGAGTGGCTGAAAAACCTGGGGGTGAAGCAGCTGGACCTGATAGAGCAGGTCCAGAGGAGGCCACAGGGATGATCAGAGGGTTGGAGAACCTCTGCTATAGGGTCAGGCTGGGAGAGTTGGGGCTGTTCAGCCTGGAGAAGAGAAGGCTCCAGGGAGACCTCAGAGCTGCATTTCAGTACCTGCAGGGGACCTCCAGGCAGGGTGGGGAGGGACTGTTCAGAAGGGACTGTGGGGACAGGATGAGAGGTGATCAGCCTGGAGAAGAGGAGGCTGAGGGAGACCTCATTGCTCTCTACAGCTCCCTGAGAGGAGGCTGCAGTGAGGTGGGGATCAGGCTCTGCTCCCTAGTCTCAGGTGATAGAAGAAATGGACTGAAGTTGTGCCAGGGGAGGGTTAGGTTGGAGATAAGGAACAATTTCTCTGCTGCAAGAGAGGTCAGAGATTGGCAGATGCTGCCCAGGGAGGCGGTGGAGTCCCCATCCCTGGGCATGTTCCAGAATCCTGTGGCGACAGCAGCTGGGGACAGGGTGGTCTTAGGTTGAAGGTTGGGCTTGAAGATCTTAGAAGGTTTTCCTAGCTGAAACCATTCCATGATTCACAGAATCACAGAATGGTGGAGCTGGAAGGGAGCTCTGGAGATCACTGAGTCCAAGCCCCCTGCCAGAGCAGACACCCAGGGCAGCTCACACAGGAACACGTCCAGGTGGGTTTGGAAAGTCTCCAGTGAAGGAGACTCCACAACCTCTCTGGGCAGCCTGCTCCAGAGCTCTGATCCTCACAGTGAAGAAGTTCCTCCTCATATTGAGGTGGAACCTCCTGTGCTGGAGTTTCCATCCACTGCCTCTTGTCCTACCCTAAGGTGCAACTGAGCAGAGGCTGTCCCTGTCCCTTCCTGACCCCCACCCCTCAGATATTGATAGACATTGATCAGATCCTCTCTCAGTCTTCTCCTCTGCAGACTGAACACCCCCAGGGCTCTCAGCCTCTCCTCCCCAGGCAGTGCTGCAGTCCCTTCAGCATCCTTGTAGCCCTCCCTTGGACTCTCTCCAGCAGATCCCTGTCCCTCCTGAACTGGGGAGCCCAGAACTGGATGTAGTATTCAGGGTGAGGTCTCCAGGGCAAAGCAGAGGGGGAGGAGAACCTCATCCAGCTATGGGATGAGTTGTGTGTGTGGGGGGTGTGTGTGTGTGACAGGTTGGGAATTGTGGATCTTCTCATTTAGGCTAGGCCTGGGGAGTCACAGCACAGGAGTGGAAAGAGGCTGAAGCTTGTGAGGATGTCTCTGAGCTCTCCTCCACGTGCACCAGGAGATGGCTGCTGGGATGTTGCAAAGGCTGCATCCTCCCTTCTGCCCTCTCTGTTCCCACACCGTGCCTCCTCCACTGCAGTCCTGTGGCTGGGGCTAGGGAAGGGCTGGGCACTGTCCTGATCAATACCAGCACTGGGCATTACTCTTGCCAGGAGAAGGTTAATTGTGCCTCCTGCCTGGGGGCACCAGCTGATCACCACAGGGGCCAGGAAGGCTTTTGCTGACTGTGTTCAGCATTTCACAACCCACCAGGTGGAGGAGGCAGGATTTAACCATGTGCTGGAGCATCAGGTGCTGCTTGGGGTGGCAGCTGGGGACATGACTCTGCAAGAGCTAAAGGACCCCTGGGGGGCAAGAGGCTGGGGCTCAGTGGTGCCCAGTGACAGGGCAAGGGGCAGAGGGCACAAACTGGAACCTAGGAGGCTCCATCTAAACAGGAGGAGAAACTTCTTTGGTGTGAGGGTGCAGAGCCCTGGAGCAGGCTGCCCAGAGAGGTTGTGGAGTCTCCTTCTCTGGAGAGCTTCCAACCCCCCCTGGGCATTGTGCTCCTGGGCAAGCTGCCGTGGGTGCCCTGCTGGAGCAGGGGGTTGGACTGGGTGATTCCTGGAGGTCCCTTGCAAGTCCCACCGTGCTGGATTCTGGGATTCCATGACAGCCCTGGGATGTGGAGGGAGGGAAGCCCCCACTCTGCACTCCCTCCACCATTGGGTGGCTCTGGGCTCTCCAGGGTGACACAGGGGCAGAGGGGTTGCCACTGCAGGGCAGAGGGTTATGTCTCCCCATAACCATGGGGTCTGAGCTGCTTCTCTGCCCCCAGCCCTGCTTCAGCTCCTTGTCCCTGTCAAACGTTAGGGCTTGCAGGTGCCACGAGGCTGGAGCTGAGCTGCAGCCAGCAGGGAGATCAGTGAGGGGCTGCAGAGCTGCAAGAATCCCCCCCACAGAGAACCCAGCAGGCAGGCAATGGGGTCAGGGCAAGACCTCCTGCACTGGGAGCTTAGCAGTGGAGAGAAAAGTTTGGCTGCTGCTGCTGCTGAGAAACACAGAAGAGAGACCTCTGCACAGCTGGTCAGGACCTGCTCCTCTGTGTGTCTGTCTGTCTGCAGCCCCCCCGTGCTGCCTCACTGTCTGTTCCCAGACATCCCCACCCCCCTTTTCCCTCTCTTCTCCCTCTTGTATTTATAGTCTGTGCCCGTGGCCTCGGCTCCAGCCTCGCGTGTGACCTACTTACAGCCCCGGCTTTGCCTTTTCTCTCCCGAACAATGACTGCGGCCAGCTGCACGCAGCCTGCTCCCAGCGGCTCTGCACAGCCTCCCCCCCGGCGGCTCAGCACAGCCTCCCCCCCAGCCCACAGCAGCCCCAGCGCCGGTGGCTGCTGCAGGCTCAGCACCCCAGCTGCCCTGGACGCTGCCCTGGACGCTGCCCTGGACTCTGCCCTGGACGCTGCCCGGGACACTGCCCTGGACGCTGCCCGGGACACTGCCCTGGGCTCTCACCCTGCGGTTAACACCCAGCCAGGAGCTGGCAGGCAGGGCACAGCCTGCAGGCAGCGAGCTCAGGGTGCTGAGGGCAGGGTGCTCAGCCAGAGGATTGTCCCAGCTGTGCCTGGGGCCAGCCTGCAGCGTCCCAGCTGTGCTCACCCCTGTGCCAGTGGCTGGCTACTTCCCATGATAGAATCACAGAGTAGTGTGGGTTGGAAAAGCTCTCCAGGATCATCCAGTCCAATCTTCAACCCAACCCCACCATGGCCACCAAACCCTGTCCCAACTTTCAGCCCCACCTTGCCCCCAAAGTATCTCCAGTCCCCTTTGCCTGGGGCTGCTATCCACAGGGGGCTGTGGGGCAGGGCTAGGAGCCAGGGCTGGGGCCTGTGGGGCAGGCTGGGGTCTGTGGAGTAGGGCTAGGGGCTGTGAGCTGGGGCTGTGAGCCAAGGCTGTGGGCTGTGGGGCAGGCTGTGTTGCAGGCTGTGGGATAGTGGGGCAGGCTGAGCTGCAGGCTGGGGGGCTGTGGGGCAGGGCTGGGGGCTGTGAACCAAGGCTGTGGGCTGTGAACCAAGGCTGTGGGCTGTGAGTCAGGCTGGGGGCTGTGGGGTGCTGTAGCTCCAGCTCCACCTGCCCAGCGCAGAGCAGGAGGTGTCCATCACAGCCAGCCCCCGGCACAGACCTGCCGCTGGCGCCGCGCATCCCGGAGCAGGGATCGCGACCCAGCCTTATCTCAGCGCCGTTTTCACCCCGCGGGCTGCTGGCCCCCCGCCTCTGCACGCCCCAGGTGGCTTCTGCAACCTCCCCCCCCGGCTCCCTGTGCCGAGGCAGAGGGCAGCCGGGAGCTGCGCCCTGCCCGGGGCTGCGCCCTGCCCGCGGCGGTGCCAGCGCAGCGGTGCAGCTCCCGCGCCGCAGAGCAGCCTTGACAGGGGCTGTAAATTGTCAGGCCCCGTAAAGCATTTAATGATTTTGAATTTATCTGCATCGATAAATACATGACAAGGTAACAGTCAAATAAATACCCATTAGTGCAGGCTCTCTCTTCTTTTTAATTACGAGCTCGGCTGTAACCAATCATTTTCTGCTAAGCAAGCGCTGCAGGAAATCTTCATTAGCGGCAGCCCCGGCCCCGGCCCCGGCCCCGCTCGGCTCCGCAGCCTGCAGAGGAGGCAGCAAACTGGGAGGCAGCTTTGGCCCCGGATGCATCCTGCTCCCGCCCAGCACAGGCAGAAAGCTGCCCGCTGGTAGGGGTCTGCTGGGCATCCACCACCTTGCAGAGAGCAGCCTTGGGCTAGTGGGAAGTGTCCCTGCCCTTGGCAGCTGGACGGTCTTGACGGTCCTTCCCAACCCAAACCACTCCTTGGTGATTCTCTGCCCCTTGCTGTGCTGTGCAGATGCCTTGGTGTCAAGCTGAACTCTCTGCTGGGGCCCTTGCTGCCCAAGCTTGCACTGGCACTGCTGGGTCTCCTGCCTTCCCCTGCCAGCCTGGGGAAGCCTTCCAGTGGGGCTCAGACCAGATCAGGAGGATGGGGGCTGATACCTGCTGCTCCAGACTAGGCTGGAGCTATCATCGAGTCACAGAATGGGTTGGGTTTGGAAGGGACCTCAAAGCTCATCCAGTTCCAACCCCCTGCCATGGGCAGGGACACCTCCCACCAGCACAGCTTGCTCAAGGCCTCATCCAGCCTGGCCTTCAACACCTCCAGGGAGGGGACATCCACAGCCTCCCTGGGCTACCTGTGCCAGTGTCTCCCCATCCTCACTCTCAACAATCTCTTCCTCATCTCCAGTTTAGGTCTCCAGGTAGTGTCCAGGGAGCAGGGTCTGGGGCAGTGATCCTGGCTGGGGGCTCTGCACACCCCGTGGGCAGCATTTCCTGCAGGAAGATGCCAGGTTCTCAAAGCTCATGCAGGGGGGGGGTGGGTCTCATGTCTGGGCCATCACTGCACCCTCACCACTCACCTCTACACTGGGCAAGCCAGAAAGTGCCAGGTCAGGGTCTCAGAGCAAGCCCTGCTTGGCAGGTGTGCCAGGCTAGAGGAGGGGCATGACAGGTTGGACTCGATGACCTTTGAGGTCTCTTCCAACCTTAGTGATACTGTGAAAAAAACACAGACATGCTGAGAGACAGAAGTGGGCAAGGGGCTGAGCTGGGAAATCTCAGAGCTCCAGCTCCTGTGTCAGCTGTGGTGCCACTGCCACCAGTGCTTGCTGCCAGCGCTAAGGAGCAGTGACAGACACAGAGGGAGTGCCAGTTCCTGGCTGGCACGGCCCTGGCACGGCTGGAGCAGGGTCAGGATGACATAGCACTGGCAGAGATAGAGCAGGGTCAGGTTGGTGGCCCTGGCAGAGATGGATCAGGGTCAGGCTGGTGACTCTGGCAAGGATTGAGCAGGGTCAAGATTGTGACCATGTTAGGGCTGGAGCAGGGTCAGGATGGTGTGGCCCTGACAGGGATGGAGCAGGGTCAGGCTGTGTGCAGAGCTGGGGCAGGGGTTGGTAAAGGATCAGAGCTGAGGGCATGACCTGCTGTGGCAGTTGGCAGCATCTTCCCTCTGTGTCAGAGCAGTGGCTCTGAGAGGGGCAGAGGAGAAGCTGGCTCCGAGAGGGGCAGAGGAGAAGCTGGCTCCGAGAGGGGCAGAGGCAGAAGCTGTCTCTGAGAGGGGCAGAGGCAGAAGCTGGCTCTGAGAGGGGCAGAGGCAGAAGCTGGCTCCGAGAGGGGCAGAGGCAGAAGCTGTCTCCGAGAGGGGCAGAGGCAGAAGCTGTCTCTGAGAGGGGCAGAGGCAGAAGCTGTCTCCGAGAGGGGCAGAGGCAGAAGCTGTCTCTGAGAGGGGCAGAGGCAGAAGCTGGCTCCGAGAGGGGCAGAGGCAGAAGCTGGCTCCAAGAGGGGCAGAGGCAGAAGCTGTCCCTGAGAGGGGCAGAGGCAGAAGCTGACTCTGAGAGGGGCAGAGGCAGAAGCTGTCTCTGAGAGGGGCAGAGGAGAAGCTGTCTCCGAGAGGGGCAGAGGAGAGGCTGTCTCTGAGAGGGGCAGAGGCAGAAGCTGTCTCTGAGAGGGGCAGAGGCAGAAGCTGTCCCTGAGAGGGGCAGAGGCAGAAGCTGTCTCTGAGAGGGGCAGAGGCAGAAGCTGTCTCCGAGAGGGGCAGAGGCAGAAGCTGGCTCCGAGAGGGGCAGAGGCAGAAGCTGTCCCTGAGAGGGGCAGAGGCAGAAGCTGTCTCTGAGAGGGGCAGAGGCAGAAGCTGTCTCTGAGAGGGGCAGAGGCAGAAGCTGTCTCCGAGAGGGGCAGAGGCAGAAGCTGTCTCTGAGAGGGGCAGAGGCAGAAGCTGTCTCCGAGAGGGGCAGAGGCAGAAGCTGGCTCCTTGGCTGTGCCTTAGCTGTGGCTGGCAGCATTTTTCCAGCAGAGCAGCTTTTAAGGGCTGGGTGTCTCCCGGGAACGCCTCCCTCCTGCTGGTGGGGTTGGGGGTTTCGCCGTGCGGTGGCTTTGTTTTTTCTCTTTGGTGGAGAAGTGTCACATCAAATGATTTCAACTCTCCCATTCCGTTTCAATAACGTGGCAAAGAAGCCCTTCCAAGGGGAGCTGAACATTTCAATTTGACATTATCCTCTGGTTTCATTTCATTTGGGCTTTCCTATTATCATATCCCTTCAAATCTACATTTCTATTCCAGCCAGCAGCTTCCTCTCTAATGATTCTGCAGCAGCAAAAACCCAACTCAACAGTTTGATGTTTCTGGGGTGGGAAAGGGGGTGGGGGGTGGGGGGGAAGGGAATTTCCACCACTCTCCCCCTCCCCCCACCCCCAAAAACCTGTGCATTGTGGAAAAGTCTGCAGTGGGAAGCCCTCAGCGTCCCGGGGGAGGGAGCTGCCATCTTGCAGCTGGGCTCTGGCTCCAGCAAAGAGCAGCGTGGCAGAGGCAGCAGCAAGCCAGGGGCACTTTGTCCTGTGCTGGACGCAGGGGGAAGGACACCAGATGTGACCTGCTCTGTGCTGGGCAGCTGTATATAGTGAGTGACAGAGCTGACAGGGAGGCAGGTGAAGGCGCTGGACAGGTAGTGGAGAGAAACTCATTGATAGGGCTGAGGAAAGAAGATGCCCTTGGTGCCCAGAGCAGCTCCAGGATGGTACCCACAGCAGCTCCAGGATGGTGCCCAGAGCAGCTCCAGGATGGTGCCCAGAGCAGCTCCGGGATGGTGCCCACAGCAGCTCCAGGATGGTGCCCACAGCAGCTCCAGGATGGTGCCCACAGCAGCTCCGGGATGGTGCCCAGAGCAGCTCCAGGATGGTGCCCAGAGGAGCTGCAGGATGGTACCCACAGCAGCTCCAGGATGGTGCCCAGAGCAGCTCCGGGATGGTGCCCAGAGCAGCTCCAGGATGGTGCCCACAGCAGCTCCGGGATGGTGCCCAGAGCAGCTCCAGGATGGTGCCCAGAGGAGCTGCAGGAAGCATTTGCTGCCCCTGGGAAGCAGGGCAGGCTGGATGCAAGCTCTGCTCCCGCGAGTGGCAAAGCACAAAGAGAGTTTCCTTGAGGGGCTCCACAGGGAGGTTTTGTCCGGGCAGGATGGGAAGGAGCCAGGTCCTTGCCTCTGTGATCCACCGGCCCCCAGGGGCTGGGATGTGACTCTGCTCCCCAGCAGCGAGGGGAGGCAGGATCCTGCTTTGTCCTTTGTTGGAGCAGCACTGGTGGCATCTGGGCTGTGGCTTCGCCTTGTCTGGGCACACCCTGCCTGCCCCAGTGGCACGGCAGGGTTGATGCAGCTGGTGCCAGGGCTGAGTGCTGGGCTGCAGCTCTTTCCTCAGAGGAGGTGGCAGGGCAGCAGGGTCCCCTGGCACTGCCCCTGGCTCCATGCTCCACACACGTGGCTCATCCCCTCCCTGGGCAGCGAGAGCCTGTGGTGGGCTGCCCGAGTGCCCTGCTGCCTGCGTGCCACCTGCTCCCTGCCTGCAGCCTGCCAGGCTCCTGTCCCTCGCTCTCCAGCGTCCCCCTTGTTAGCAGGATGGATTAAAAGCTGTTCTAATGGATATTTATGATGCCCATCACAGCCTTTCACTGCCTGTCCTTGCCCATCACAGTTGCTGCTGCTGCCACGTGCCCAGGCACCCCATGGGGACGAGGGTCCTTCAGCCTTGCAGGGGGGAGCCTGGGTGCCAGGAGCCATCAGCACACCCCAACACTTCCCCAGGAGGCTTCAGACAGGCTCCCCTCTGCATCCCCACATTGATCTCATAGGAGAACCATCCATGAGTACCCCCCTGTACCTTTTGAGTCCTACTCAGAGGTCACAGAACAGTGGGGGCTGGAAGGGACCCCTGGAGCTCATCCAGTCCAAGCCCCCTGCTCCAGCAGGACACCCACAGCAGCTTGCCCAGGAGCACAATGGCCAGGGGGGGCTGGAAGCTCTCCAGAGAAGGAGAATCCATACCCTCTCTGGGCAGCCTGCTCCAGGGCTCTGGCAGTAGATGGGGAAACTGAGGCAGAGTGAGGAGTGAGCAGACAATGCCACTCATTGCCACTGCTGCCAGCAGGGGCACAGAGGCAGCAGGTAGTGGCAAGAACCATGGGCAAGTGCTGTGGGAAGCAGCCTCTGTGCTGCCTTTTGAAGCTGGTGGTGCTCCTGGAGCACATGGAAAACCCCAGGCTCCCTCTCCCTGGCTCTAAATGAAGCTCCCCCAGGGCAGCATATTAAACTTGACCTGTGCACCACCTCCAAGATTAACATCAGAGGAGGAAGAATTAAAGGTCTGTGGAGGGCAGCTGAAGGGAGGAGGCAGGCACAGCTCTCCTCCCCTGCTCTGGGAAGGGGTGGAAGGGCAGCTCCCCTGGGATGTGTGCAGGACAGCTCTGCCCGGCTGCTGGAGGAGTATGGTGGCCTGAATGCCACTTGTGCTGCCAAGGGAAGTCGATGTTCTCTTTCCCCAGCTTGCTGATGACATGGAAGGCAAGACAAGTCCCCTCTGAGGCAGCAGAGGAAGCCAGGCATGATTGGCTTCCTGCGGTGCAGATGGAGCTGCTGGCCTGGCACAGCCCTGCTGGCCTGGCACAGCCCTGCTGCCCACGGGGTGGGGCACTGCAGGCCCTGGGGACCCAGCTGGGGCAGGCAGAGGGGCTGGCACCCAGGGTCCCAGCAGGCTCCCCACAGGGCTCATGCTCCCCTGCTCTGCACCACAAGCTGGGCTGCTCTGGGTTGTTGTGCACAAATGCTGCCTCCCCTCCACCTCTGGGTCACATCCAGACTCTTTTACACAGGAGCACAGCATGGTGGAGGTTGGAAGGGACCTCTGGAGATCATCCAGTCCAGCCTGCCCTCTGAGCTCACACAGGAACACATCCAGGTGGGGTTTGAATGTCTCCAGAGATGGAGGCTCCACCACCTCTCTGCCAGCCTGTTCCAGGGCTCTGCCAGCCTTCAATCACAGAAGTTCCTCCTCATGTTCAGAAGAACCTCTGATGTTCAGTCTGTGCCCAGTGCCCCTTGTGCTGTCCCTGGGCACCACTGAGCAAAGCCTGGTCCCATCCTCCTGACCCTCACCCTTGAAGTATTGATCAGCATTGATCAGATGCCCCTCAGGCTGCTCTGCTCCAGACCAAAGCCCCAATTCTCTCAGCCTTTCCTCCTCACAGAGATGTTCCAGGCCCCTCAGCATCTCTGCTGTCCCTCTCCAGCAGTTCCCTGTCCTTGAACTGGGAAGGCCAGAGCTGGGCACTGTACTGCAGCTGTGGCCTCACCAGGGCAGAGCAGAGAGGCAGGAGAACCTCCCTTGCCCTGTTGGCCACACTGCCCTCACTGCCCCCCCCAGGGATGCCATTGGCATTGTCAGCCACAAGGGCACCTTGCTGGCTCATGGGCATCCTGCTGTCCACCAGGGCTCCCAGGTCCTTTTCCCAGGGCTGCTCTCCAACAGCTGAGCCCCCAGCCTGTGCTCATCCCTGGGGTTGATCTTCTCCAGGTGCAGGACTTTAGCTTTCTGGGAAGCTGAGGCACAGGAATGCTGCAGAAGGAAAGTATCTGAAGGGGACTATAGGAAGGCTGGGGAGGGACTGTGTGGAAGAGCCTGTGGGGATAGAATGAGGATGAAAGTGGAGCAGGGCAGAGTTAGGTTGGACACCAGGAGGAAGTTACGCACCGTGACAGTGTGGAGACGCTGGAACAGGCTGCCCAGGGAGGTGCTGGAGGCTCCCTCCATGGAGACATTCAGGATCAGCCTTGATGTGGCCCTGGGCAGCCTGCTCTAGCTGGAGATGTCCCTGCTGGCTGCAGGGGAGTTGGACAAGGTTCCCTTGGAGGGTCCCCTCCAACCAATGCAATCTGTGACTCTGTGAACCTGTGGTGGGCCCAAGCTGCACCCAGCCCTGGCTGCGGGTGGCAACGTCGGGGCTGCTCCTGCTCTCCCCGGTGCCTGGCAGCGAGGGAGCAGGTCTGGCACCACATCACACCCACCCCATCAGGCAGCAGGAGACACCTCAGGCACTGAAGAGCTTTCAGGAGCTGACAAGGCTGCGAGGATGAAAAGTTCAGCAGCAGTGCCGGGGCCGTGTCGGTGTCTGCGGCAGCGGCGGCAGCGCCGGGGCCGTCTGCAGAAAAGGTCACCCTTCAGCAGCCTGCAGTCACCAGCCCCGGGGCCTGCCTCTTGCTGCCCTTAATGAGGTGACCTTCACACTGGCCGAGGCGAGGAGCCGACAGGGCAGGCTTGAGCAGCAGCTTTGCGCTGCCTCGGCTCTGCCTGGCGGAGGTGGAGAGCACCATGGACAGACGCCGGAGCGCCGGCCGTGCTTGCTCCGCTTCCCCCTTCCTGGCTCTGCTGCCTGTAAATGCTGAGCCGCTGGGGTGCGGCATCCCTGGAGGAGGTCAAGCCCAGGCTGCATGAGGCTTTGAGTGGCCTGGTTTAGGGGGAAGTGTCCCTGACCATGGCAGAGGGGTTGGGGTGGAGATGACTGGGGGGCTGGAGCAGCTCTGCTATGGGGACAGGCTGAGGGAGCTCAGAGTGTTCAGCCTGGAGAAGAGAAGGCTCCAGGGAGACCTTAGAGCAGCCTTCCAGTACCTGAAGGGACTCCAAGAAGGCTGCAGAGGGACTGTTTCCAAAGGTCTGCAGTGACAGGACCAGGGGCAATTGTTTGAGATGAGAGCAGAGCAGACTGAGATTGGATGTGAGGAACAACTTCTGCACCATGAGGCTGCTGGAACCCTGCAACAGGTTGCAAGAGCAGCCTCAGGGCTCCCAAATCAGCCTCAGCCTCACCCAGGAGGGTGAGGCAACCCCAGCTGCCAGGGCCCCACCACATGAGCAATGCCCAGTGCAGCCCACTCCTGCCAGCAGTGTGGTGCCCACCCTGCTGGAGAAGACGAGCAGCTGGGGTCCAGCCAGTGCCCACAGCCCCTGGTCAGCACTCTGAGAGCCCTGAGGCCTGGCTCTTGGTGGCTCTGCTGAACATCCCAGCACTGCAGCTCCTCTCATCACAGGATCACAGAATGCTCTGGGTTGGAAGGGACCTCCAAAGCTCATCCAGTCCAAGCCCTGCAGTCAGCAGGGAAAT
Organism: Dryobates pubescens; assembly: GCF_014839835.1. Classification (NCBI taxonomy): domain Eukaryota; kingdom Metazoa; phylum Chordata; class Aves; order Piciformes; family Picidae; genus Dryobates; species Dryobates pubescens. The sequence goes on along the minus strand of NC_071631.1, from coordinate 7,467,775 downwards.
ACTCCACCAGATCAGGTCGAGCCTCACCTTGAGTATCTCCAGGGATGGAGCCTCAAACACCTCCCTGGGCAACCTGTTGCAGTGTTCCAGCAGCCTCCTGGTGCAGAACTTGTTCCTCACATCCAATCTCAGTCTGCTCTGCTCTAGTTTGAGGCCACTTCCCCTCATCCTGTCACTACAGGCCTTTGGAATGATCCCAGGAAATTCCCTGAGCAGGGAACGTGGACCTGGGTCCAAAATGTTCCTTGCAGGGGGTTGGCTGTGCCAAGTTCCAGAAGAGTCAGGATTGCCAGGGGCATGTGTGACATTTGCACTGGCAGCCAGCAGAACACAGCCTGTTACCACTTCACTGCCCCAGCCGTGCCCAGCTGTGGGCTGCAGAAGGGGAAGCAGAGGGTTGCCAGGCTGGCTTGGCACAGAAAGCTGAGCTCTGTCCCATGCCATTCCCACGGGGAGCAGAAGCTCCTGGCCTCCCTCTCCCACCACAAATGCAACTGCCCAAACTCAGGCACTTGTCTGCAAGCCAGGAGGAAATTCTGCCTCCTAGGCTGTAGCTCAAAGGTTACCCTCCCAGGAGAGCTGACTGCCATGCAGAGATGACCTACATGGAGAAGGCTCTTGTGAGACCCTTTCTGGAGGGAGGAAGAGGCCAAGAAACCACAGCATGGACTCACCAAAATGCTGTGGTCTGCTCTTAAATCTGTGATGAACTGGAACAGCTCCAGCCCCAGTGAGCCTCCCCCTGTCCCTCATCACCAGAGGTCTCTTCCCGTGGGCCATGGTGCTCTCTGGACAGGACAAGCCACCCTTCCTGCCTAGGCCTTGTCACCCTTCCTCTTTAGCCATCTGCTCCCCATGTGTACTGCATCTCCAAGCCCCAGAGCATCTGTCCTGGCCTCAGCTCTGCCTCCCTAAAATCCCTCACCTCCCTTGTCCCAGGCTGAGGGATTTGGAGCTGTTCAGCCTAGAGAAGAGAAGGCTGCAGGGAGACCACAGAGCAGCCTTCCAGTACCTGAAGGGCTCCTGGAGAGCTGGGGAGGGACTTTGGACAAGGGCTGGGAGTGCCAGGATGAGGGACAATGGCTTTGAGCCGGGAGAGAGGAAATTGAGAGTAGAGATGAGGAAGAAATTGTTGAGAGTGAGGGTGGGGAGACACTGGCACAGGTTGCCCAGGGAGGCTGTGGCTGCCTCCTGCCTGGAGGTGTTGAAGGCCAGGCTGGATGAGGCTTTGATCAAGCTGGGCTGCTGGGAGGTGTCCCTGCCCATGGCAGGGGGCTGGCACTGGATGAGCTTTGGTGTCCCTTCCAACCCAACCCATTCTGTAATTCTATGATTCCTCCCACCCCCCAGCCCCCAGCTCTGCTGCTGTGGGAGCTGAGTGCTGTCCTCAGGGGGGCTGAGCCGTGCAGGGTGGCTGCTGTGGCTCTGCCTCCGGGCCTCAACTGTAGGAACCCACGCAGCAGCCTCACCTGGCCAGGGACATCCCTCTGGGCCCTGCTGAGTGCCTGCAAGAGCTGCTCTGTGCTTCTCCTGCGACAGCAGCTGGGGTCAAGATGAAAAGGACCGGGGGTAGAGCAGCCTGGGCTGCTTGTGGTGGTGCTGCCTCCCGAGGGGATGGGGAGCGGTGTGGGAGAGGAGAGGCAGGAGACAGCAGCAGCAGCCAGAGCAAATGGGTCTTTATTTTATCTCCAGGATAAAAAGGAATATGGAAACCAGGTTCTTCAGAGGAGGTGCCTTCATCTGGCTGCAGAGTGTTTGATCATGGTAGATGTTGTACAAGGAGGTGCACGGCAGAATTAGCATCAGAGGAGGAGATGGAGCTGAAGAGCAGCGCAAGAGTTCCCCCGTGGTGACCTGGGCTCCTGTTGCGTGCTTGAAGGGAGGAGAGCAGGAGAGCACAGGAGCTGCCATGGCTGTCAAACCGGGGGGCAGGAGGCAGCAGGGCTCCCCAGCTGCCCCCAGCTGCCCAGGGGTTTTCCTGTTCTCTGCCTGCTGGGAGCTGGGTCTGGGAGTGTGTGAGAGCAGCCCTGCCACAGCTTCCCAGCTCCTGCCCAGGCAAAGAGGGCACAGCATGGAGAAGAGACACACAACCCAGGTCCCTCAGAGCCTTCCCAGCCCTGGCAGGCTGAAAGCACCCCCCCAGAGCGATGGGAAACCAGGATGGCAAGATGTGGATCCGTGTCAGCTGGGCCGGTGGGGCCAGGCTGCTCCTGAGCGGGGAATCCCCTCGGGTCGGGATTCAGAGCAGTGGCATGTAGCAAGGAGGACAAAGGGATCTTGGAGCCAAGGATCCTGGGGCTGGGAGCTCTGGCATCCCCAGCAGAGCAGGAATTCTTGCCTCTTTTTCCACATCAGTGCCCCTAATCATCCATCCATCACCCGGCCCGTCTGTCCAGAGTCCCCCAGCAGGTGTGGGGATGGATGGCACGCCTGGCACTGCCAGCCCCTGCTCTGTCTGCATGCTTGCTTAGCTATAGAGCAAGAGCCATTTCCAGAGCCTCATTAGTATTTGCGTTGTTGCATGGCTGTCTAAGAGGAGTAGCAGCTAAGTGAGCCAGTCAGAGCTTGCTAATTTGCATGTTAATGAAGCCCGCAGAACGCAGCTCAGAGAGACTGGCAAGTAGACCTCCAACGGCTCCATCTATACATGCAGGCTGTATGTGCTTCAGAGGCACAGCAAACACTGCAGGCAGACACCCAGATGGCTGCAGAGACAGACAGACAGATGGCTGCACACAGACGTCCTGGATAGGGGGAGTGGGGGGTTGGTGGTGGGGGGGAAATCTCTGTGGAGGGAGGTAGGGTGCAGTGCTGGAGAGAAGGGGGAAGGACAGCAAGATGGATAGATGGAGAGATAAAAAATATGAGTGGAGAAACAGATTAGTCAAGGGCTGTGAGCATGCTTGGAAATAAGAATCTTTACCATTTATTCCTCTCTCTCTCTCTCTCTTCCCCCCCCCCCCCCCAAGCCTCTCATGGCTGTGCACAATCCCTGGCAGAGCCCAGCCCCTGCTGGAGCTGTCATCTGTCCCTGCTCTGGAGGGTGCTGCCTCCAGAGAGGCAGAGGCTGAGCACCCAGACAGACATGCCATGGCTGATGGACAGATGGACACAGGGCTGGCTTCTCAATGGGCAGCTGCCCAGCCCTGACTCTGGGAGGAGCCTGACCAGGGGGCTGGTGAATGAGGCTTTGGTCATGAGCAGGTGACCTATGCTGGAAGCCCGAAGAGCCAACCGTGGCCTGGGCTGCATCCCGAGAAGCTTGGCCAGCAGGTCAAGGGAGGTGACTCTGCCCCTCTGCTCTGCTCTGCTCAGACCCCACCTGCAGCACTGCCTCCAGCTCTGGGGCCCCAGCACAAGAAGGACCTGGAGATGTCCAGAGGAGGACACAAAGATGATCAGAGGGATGAGAACCTCCCCTATGGGGACAGGCTGGGAGAGTTGGGGCTGTGCAGCCTGGAGAAGAGAAGGCTCCAGGGAGACCACAGAGCAGCCTTCCAGTACCTGAAGGGCTCCAGGAGAGCTGGGGAGGGACTCTGGACAAGGGCTGGGAGGGACAGGATGAGGGACAATGGCTTTGAGCTGGGAGAGGGGAGATTGAGACTGGAGATGAGGAAGAAATTGTTGAGAGTGAGGGTGGGGAGACACTGGCACAGGTTGCCCAGGGAGGCTGTGGCTGTCCCCTCCCTGGAGGTATTCCAGGCCAGGTTGGATGAGACCTTGAGCAGCCTGGGCTGGTGGGAGGTGTCCCTGCCCATGGCAGGGGGTTGGGACTGGATGAGCCTTGAGGTCCCTTCCAGCCCTGACACTTCTGTGATTCTATGACATTGCAGTCCTGGGCAACCTGCTCCAGGTGACTCTGCTTTGGCTTGGACTGGGTGATCTCCAGAGTTCCCTTCCAGCCCCTACCATCCTGTGATCTGGGATTCTGTGGTCTCTGGACACAGTTCAGGCTGGGAAGTTCAGGGAGAGGAAGTTTTCAGACCCCAAACCTCAGCAGGGCTCCCTGGGGCCCAAGCTCTCCCTGTTTGCTTGGTCAGGGTGGTTGGATGCCAGGCAGGGCTGGATCCAAAGGCAACCTGCAGAGGCCAGTGCCTTGTCCCTGCTCTTAGGTGGACTGAGATGTCCCTTGGGCTCTCCAGAGGCCACTGAGCTGTGCAGGGGTGCTGCAGGAACATGCACAGGAGGAGGAGAGGAACCTCTTGGAGGTTGGTCAGCCTGGACCAGCTTCCCTCCCTGATCCTGGTCTGATGTGCCCAGGAATTACAGGGGCAGGAGGAGGCAGGTTTTGTCCAGGCCAGGGCTGTGTGCAGGGCTGGCACACAGCTGGGTGCCAGTGCTGCCAGGTCTCACACAGCTCTGGTGTCTGAGGTGTCACTCAGCACAGCCAGCCCCTGCCATGCCCATTAGCTGCAGCACTGATGCAGAGCAGCCCTGGGCCTGACGGCCCCTGCAGAGGAGCATGACAGGGCTGGCACGGGCAGCACGGGCACAAAGAGCAGATGCCCCCACCCAGGCACACATGGGCTCTGCAGACAGACCCAGAACTGCCAGGCACTGGGCACAGGACCACAGCATCCTGGAGCATTGCTGCCTTGCAGAGCTCTGAGCTGAGATGTCTGTCCTGCTGCATCCTGGCCTCACCTGGGCAGTGGTAGGCAGGGGTGGGCAGGGATGGGCAGGGGTGGGCAGGGGTGGGCAGGGATGGCCAGAGGTGGGCAGTGGTGGGCAGGGATGGGCAGGGGTGGGCAGCTTCATCCCTTACCCCTGCTCAGATCCCCCTGCCCTTGCCCTCTTTTTTTGAACTAAGAGGAATTCCTGCCATGGGCAGGGACCCCTCCCACCAGCACAGCTTGCTCAAGGCCTCATCCAGCCTGGCCTTCAACACCTCCAGGGAGGAGGCAGCCACAGCCTCCCTGGGCAACCTGTGCCAGTGTCTCCTCACCTTCTCTCTCAACAATTTCTTCCCCATCTCCAGTCTCAGTCTCCCCTCTCCCAGCTCAAAGCCATTGTCCCTCATCCTGGCACTTCCAGCCCTTGTCAGGCCCTCCCCTGCTCTTCTGGAGCCCCTTCAGGTACTGGAAGCTGATCTAAGGTCTTCCTGGAGCTTTCTCTTCTCCAGGCTGCGCAGCCCCAACTGTTTCAGCCTGGCCCTTTGGGGGAGGTTCTCATCCCCTGATCACTTTTTGTCCTCCTCTGGATCCTCTCCATCAGCTCCAGGTCCTTCTTGTGCTGGGAGCCCCAGAACTGGAGGCAGTGCTGCAGGCTTCTACAATAGATACATTGATTGATTGATTGATTGATTGACTGATGGATGGATTGATTCTCCTTTTAGAACCTATCATTTACACAGCTCCTCCTCATGGCTGCCTGCAAAGTGCTTTGAAACCTCCATCTGGAGGAGCCCCCAGACACGCAGAGCATCATTAATTCCTGGCAGGGATTGTTTGGGTGCCCCTCTCCTCACAGGTCAGGTCTCACCCCCCACGCTCCCCAGGGCCTGTGGAGCCTGGACACAAAGTCCTTGGAGCTATCAGGGCCACGTTGCATAATTGAGGTGATGCCTGGACAATCCCTGCCTGTTCTGCTGGGGGATTTGTATGCAGCTGGGAGCCTGGGGCCAGGCAGTCCTGTGGGAATGGCTGGCAGTGGATTAGAGGCTGTTGACAGCTCCACAGTGCAGGGATGGGGCTGGAGGGATTGCTCTGCAGCTCAGCAGGGCTGCTCCTGGCCTGGTTCTTTTGGGGCATTTCAAAGAGTCCCTCTGAGCATTGCAGGGTGCATCCCGTGCTGTCTTTGGGCTATCCCTAAAGCAAGGACAAAGGCAGGGGAAATAGTGCTGGAAGGTCCTGGCTAGATCCAGCCCTGGCTGCCAACAGCTCCACACCTGGGTCTGTGGCCTCAGGCTGCCCCAGGGGAGGTTTAATTTGGACATTAGAAGAAACTTCTTCACTCAAAGGGTTCTGAAAGCCTGGCACAGGCTGCCCAGGGAGGTGGTTGAATCCCTATCTCTGGAAGGGTTGAAAAGAGGCAGGGATGTGGTGCTGAGGGTCATGGCCTTGGTAGAGGTAGAGAATGGTTGGAGTGGATGAGCTCAAAGCGCTGTTCCAGCCAAAACACTTCTGTGAGTCTCTGGGAGAGAGGCAGATGGGGCAGGTGTGCACTTGTGGCCCTTAGGCTGTGCAGGGATGGGGATGTGGGGTTGGAACTGGCTGATCTTTCAGGTCCCTTCCAATCCAACCCATTCTATGAGTCTATGGATCCTGCCCATGGACACCCAGGCTTTGGCACAGGGGTTGTACCTAAGCTCCTGCTGGCAGAAGCAGCTGGGCTGAGCCCTCAGTGTCTTGCAGCCACTGCCCAGCAGCACTCCAGGTATCCATCAGCCCTGAGGTTCAGTGTGCTTTGGACATCCTGATCCTTGTGCCTAGCAGGAGAGCTGAGGTTCATCATCCCACCAATGGAGCCAGGCTTTCAGGGACAAGTGTCTCTAATTATTAATTAGCTGATGAGGGATTCTTGTGTATTAGTACAGCTCTCCTGTGGCCTCTGACACTTAACTGGCACAGAGGAGCAGGGAGGGCTTCGGTGCTCCTGTTGCTCACACACGTGCAGGAGCTGGTGTGCAGGAGCAAGTGGGCTTCAGGGTGGGGAAGTGCTTGTCCCACATGGACACAGAGCTGAAAGGCAGGACAACCCAGCTCCTGATGGTCATCCAGCCTCACCCATCCCAGCTCCCACTGTTCCCTCAGCTCACTCAGGATGCTTCAGCTCCATCGTGCCCTCACCAGGATTGCTCCAGGCAAGGATGAGCCTGAAGGGAAATGGTTTTAAACTGGAGCAGGGTGGATTTAGATTGGATGTTGGGATGAAGTTCTTTACTCTGAGGGTGGTGAGACACTGGAACAGGTTGCCCAGAGGAGCTGTGGACAGAAAGTGTTTAAGGCCAGGCTGGATGAGGCCTTGAGCAAGCTGGGCTGGTGGGAGGTGTCCCTGCCCATGGCAGAGGGATGGAACTGGATGAGCTTTAAGGTCCCTTCCAACTCACATCATGCTATGATTCTATGAAGTAAAGGAGCTGGCACCCACATATTTCCTCTCCTGGCCCCGGTCCGGAGGAATCTCGCTCCCAGCTGCCTCTCCACAGCCTGAAGGGTCCACAGGAGCTGCCATCCAGCTGTGCTGCACTGCTCTCAGCCTGGCACCCAGCCACCAGCCCCAGCAGCTCTCCTCCTCCGTGCCATCCCACGGCGAGGCGGTCCCCGCTGCCGCCTCAGCTGCAGCCTCCGCTGGCCGAGCTCCTGCCGGCCGCAGCGGCCGCGGGCAGCGGCCGGCCGGGGTGAGCCCCGGCTGCTGAGTCAGGCGGCGCTGGGCTGCCGGCAGAGGCTGGCAGAGGGAAGGGTTAAGTGTGACTGGGAGGCTCTGACATTTTGCTAATGTGCTGTGTTAATTGATTCGCTCATTTCCATTTGTTCCTGTTAAAGAGAGACAGATGAGAGTGGTCCTGCGGAGCAGCGACTTGGCAGGGAGCGTCTCCGCTGCGTGCAGATGTGCTCCTGACTCATTTATTACCCACAGCCAGGCTGAGCACGGCCTGGGGATGCTGCTGGCTCCAGGGCCAGCCAACAGCCGAGCAGCACATCCCCAGCAGCCCTCCTGAGCTGCCAAGGCCACGTGCCCCAGCTCGGAGCAGCCTGCACAGATTGACTCCAGCTGGGGAAGGGGAAGAGAGGAAGGGTAGGGGTGGGAAGGGACCTCCAGACACCATCCAGTCCAAGCCCCCTGCCAGAGCAGCAGGTCACCCAGGAGCACATCCAGGTAGGTCGTGAGAGTCTCCAGAGAAGCAGACTCCACAGCCTCTCTGGGCAGCCTGCTCCAGGGCTCCAGCACCCTCACAACAAAGAGCTTTCTGGGTGGGACCTCCTGGGTTCCAGTTTGTGTCCATTGCCCCTTGGCCTATCCCAGGACACCACTGGCATGAGCCTGGCCCCTTCTTGCCCCCCACCCTTCAGCTGTTTGTAACCATTGCTCAGATCCCCTCTGGGGCTGTTCCTCTCCAGGCTAACCAACCCCAGGGCTCTCAGCCTCTCCTCCTACAATCATTAGAATCATTAAGGTTAGAAGAGACCTCAAAGATCATCAAGTCCAACCTGTCACCCAGCACCTCATGACTACTAAACCATGGCACCAAGTGCTATGTCCAATCCCCTCTTGAACACCTCCAGGGATGGGGACTCCACCACCTCCCTGGGCAGCACATTCCAATGGCTAACAACTCTCTCTGGGAAGAACTTTCTCCTCACAAGTACAGGTCCATGGGGGCTGCACCTGGGTTGGGGCAATACCCATTGTCAGTCCAGCATAAGGGATGAGGAGATTGAGAGCAGCCCTGCAGAGAAGGACTTGGGGGTCCTGATGGGGAAGAAGCTGGGCAGGAGCCAGCAGTGGGCACTGGCAGCACAGAAGGCCAAGGGCAGCCTGGGCTGCATCCAAAGCAGTGTGGCCAGAGATGGAGAGAGGGATCCTGCCCCTCTGCTCTGCTCTGGGGAGACCTCACCTGCAGTTCTGGGTCCAGCTGTGGGACCCCAACACAAGAGGGACATAGACCACAAAGATGATCAGAGGGCTGGAGAACCTCTACTGTGGCTGAGAGAGCTGAAGTTGATCAGCATGGAGAAGAGAAGGCTCCAGGGAGACACTAGAGCAGCCTTCCAGTACCTGAAGGGGACCTCCAGGCAGGCTGGGCAGGGACTGCTCAGAAGGGGCTGTGGGGATAGGATGAGGGACAATGGTTTGAAACTGGAGCAGGGCAGAGTTAGGTTGGACCTGAGGAGGAAGCTCTGCACAGCTGACTGCAGGGGGCTGGCCACGGTGCCCTTTGAGGGTCTCTTCCAACCTGATGCCTTCTGTGATTGCCTGACTTCAGCCCAGCCTGTGGCCAGCCCAGGGGGCCCAGCCCAGCATCAGCCCAGCCCAGCACTGAACTGGTACCATCAGCATGAGAGGGGAAGACCAGGCACAGACAGGTGTGCAGCTCACCAGAGGCTGCATGGAGAGCAGGATCTACTCTCTGGAAGGGAGGGGACGCTGCCCACAGCCTCCCACCACACAGCAGGTCCAGGCAAGCAGGGGGGCAGCTGGGTCCTGGCTCCCACCTGCAGGGTCTGGCTGCCCAGGAGGTGACACTCAGTGATAACTGAATCACTTGACCAAAGTCTTCTTTTTCCTGTTGAAAAAATGCAATTATGACACCAATCAAATTGCTGCAGGGGCAGAGCTCCGTTTCAGTCCAAATGTTTATTGAAACCATATTTGCTCTGAACCTTTTTGCTGCCAAAAGTGCCTCAATCCAAGTGTCCTTATTTGCTTGAATTTTTCCATGGAAGGAAGATCTCTTCCAGGCAGGATCTGAGGAGATGAGTTGTGCCCAGCCATGACAAGAGCAGCACCAAAGCCTGGCTGCAGGTAGGACAGTGGCCAGTGAGGACAGCTGGACAGGAGTCTGTGCCTGCAGGCCAAGAAGGCAAAGAGCAAGGTCCTGCAGCTGGGCTGGGGCAAGCCCAAGCACCAATCCAGGCTGGGTTGAGAGCAGCCCTGCAGAGAGGGGCTCAGGGGTGCTGGGGGGTGAGAAGCTGGGCAATGGGCACTGGCAGCACAGAAGGCTAAGGGCAGCCTGGGCTGCATCCAAAGCAGGGTGGCCAGAGATGGAGAGAGGGATCCTGCCCCTCTGCTCTGCTCTGGGGAGACCTCACCTGCAGTGCTGGGTCCAGCTGTAGGACCCCAACACAAGAGAGACCTGGACCTGATGGAGAGGGTCCTGAGGAAGCCATGAAGCTGATCAAAGTGCTGGAGAACCTTCCCCATGGGGCCAGGCTGGGAGAGTTGGGGCTGTTCAGCCTGGAGAAGAGAAGGCTTCAGGGAGACCTCAGAGCAGCCTTCCAATGCGAATCTTACTCTGAGGTGGTCAGCTCAGCCCAAGCTGGGGCCTCAGCTCTTTTCATGTCTCTCATTCCCTCAACCCTCTTGTGTGCAGCTGGGTATGTCTGTGCTCACGTGCTAGGGCTGTGTCAAGCCAGAGAACCTTCCCCTGGGCCTGGATATCCTTGTCAGAGTCCTCTGGGGAGTCTCCAGCAGGGAAATAGCTTTGCAGGTTTGTGTGTATTTCAGGAGGTGTTGATGATGTGCATCCTGGAGCCCCCGGTGCTGCTGCACCTTCCCCCTGTGGCTGTGGCTGTCTCCCAGGGAGCTGCTGGCAGAGGAGGTCACTGTCACAGGAGCCATGGAGCACAGCCACAGCAGCTCAAAGAGAAGCAGAGCACGAGATGCTTGGGCTTGAGTTGTGTCCCCAGGGAGGAAAGAGCGAAGCACAAAGGCAAACCACGCTGCAGCCTTCCTCTGGGGAAGGACAGCAGCAGGACCTTGGCACACCCCAGATGCCAGTGTTAGGGTCCAGATGGGGACTGCTCTGCAGGGAACTCCACATTTGCTCATCTTTGCTTTGTCTTGGACCACAGAGGCAGAAATGCTCCCAGCATGAGGTTTCCTGTGTTGTTGGACCCAGAACCTTTGCCCACCTGTGTGGAGGAGACGAGGCTGACAAGAAGAGCTGCCAGGAGCCCATCTCAGTGCCTCCCAGCCTGGCTCTGCTGAGCCTGAGGCACAGGCTGCCCCTTCTCTGCTCTGAGGCCAGGCTGAGAGAGTTGGGGCTGTGTAGCCTGGAGAAAAGAAGGCTCCAGGGAGACCTTCTGGAGGCCTTGCAGTGCTGAAAGGGCTGAGCTGGGGACAGAGTTTTGAGCCTGGCCTGTGGTGACAGGACAAGGGGGGATGGTTTGAACTCAAAGAGGGAGATTGAGAGTGGAGAGAAGGGAGAAGTGTTTGGCACTGAGGGTGTTGAGACTCTGTCCCAGGTAGCCCAGAGAGGTGGGAACTGCCCCATCCCTGGAACCATTCCAGGTCAGGTTGTTTGGAGCTCTGAGCAACCTTCTCTAGTTGGGGATGTCCCTGCTGGCTGCAGGGGGGTTTGGACTGGATGAGCTTTAAAGGTCCCTTCCCACCCAAACCATTCTGTGATTCCAGATGTTCCTTTCCACCCCACAGTGAGAAGGGAGCACCTCTTGGTTACTTCATACAAGCTCTTGCTGCCTGCAGTGCCAGAGCTGAGGACACATCTCTGGTGGAGCAGGATGCAAAGTCACTCAGATCAGCTCTCTGCAAGCTGCTGTCTGAGGGAAGCTGCTGTCCTGGCAGCTGGAGCAGGAGAAAGGAAGCACCACCCTAATGCAGTGCCCTCCAGACAACTGAGGGCGAGTGTGGGGGTGAGTTTGGGGGGGTGTGTGTGATGTACAGAGATGCCCAAATTCACCCTGCTGTCAGAGCCTGGGGCTGGGGCTCCCAGCCTCTTGCTGCATTTCTGCTGCTTGGGTGGGAATGTGCCAAGCAAGGCTGGGAGAATTCACATCCATGTGAAATCTCCCCCAGCTTTGCCCTGCTCCTGGGCTCTCAAGGCTCCAGATCCCTGAGCTGTGCCCATGGCCTGCACAGAGGAGCTCAGAGGTCCCTCTCCTCCTCCCAGCTACTTGCTGTGGTGAAAGCATCTTCCCCTGGGGTGAGAGCTGGAGGCAGCTGGCAGCCAAGGCCCTGCAGGCAGAGGAGAGGGCAGAGCTCCAGCTCAGCAGGGCAGAGAAGCTGAAACACATCAGGGCTCCTTCTGTGTGGTTATCACTTTAGTCTGAGCAATGTGCAAGCCCTGGGGCCATAGTAGTCTGCTCCTGGTGATGAAGGAGCTGGGATTTCCCTGGCAGAGCCCTCCACTGATTTGTGGGTTGGAGATGGGGACCTGCTGCACCCAAGGTAGGCTGCACAAAGAGCAGCAGGCAGTGCCCCTGCCAGCGATGCCCACGGCTGCTCTGCTCAGCCGGCAGCTCCCACTGCCCTGCTTCCCCTGCTGGAGCCAGCACCACTCCTCTGGCTCCACTTGCCCTTTGCTTTACAGCTGCCTTCTGCCAGCCCTTCCATCTCCAGTTGCTCTCCTTGGAGACCCCAAGCCTTCCTCTAGGGTTAGCTCTTGCCAGGCTCTGCACTCCTTTAGCACTTTCTGCTCCTGAAGTCGCTTCAGCCCGAAAGGAGCAATAATTGCCTCTTCCATCTAGCTGAAATGTGAGATCATAAACTTGCCCATCAGCTGCAGCAGGGGCAGGAGCTGCCTGTAAAAGGCAAAAGGCATTTTATTGCTTCCAGAAGAGCAGATTTCACTCCCTCTTGTTTCTGCATCCCCACCCTGATGCCTCCAGTGAGATCTCATCAGGGCTGGGTGGATCCAGCAGGACAAATTGACTACAGGAGGAATTCATCTGCCCCTCCCCCCCCCCCCGCCCCCAGGGCTAAGTATCCCCAGACAAGGTTTGCTCTGCACCAAGCCCTGCATGGCAGCAGCACTTTGGGATCTCACAGAACCATAGAACCACAGCATGGTGGAGTTGGAAGGGAGCTCTGGAGATCATCCAGTCCAAGCCCCCTGCCAGAGCAGGGTCACCCAGGGCAGGGCACACAGGAACACATCCAGGTGGGGCTGGAAAGTCTCCAGAGAAAGAGACTCCACAACCTCCCTGGGCAGCCTGCTCCAGGCCTCCAGCACCCTCACACCAAAGAACTTTCTCCTCATGTTCAGGTGGAGCCTCCTGGGTTCCAGTTTGTGTCCATTGGCCCTTGGCCTCTCCCAGGACACCACTGGCATGAGCCTGGCCCCTTCTTGCCCCCCACCCTTCAGCTGTCTGTAACCATTGCTCAGATCCCCTCTGGGGCTGCTCCTCTCCAGGCTAAGCAGCCCCAGGGCTCTCAGCCTCTCCTCATCACAGAGATGTTCCAGGCTCCTCAGCATGTCCATGGCCTCCCTTGGGCACACTGTGCTATATCCCTGTCCCTCTTGAACTGCCCTCTCTGCATGGTGAACCTTGGGTCAGGGTCATCCTGTGGCAGCTCCTGGCTGGAGAAAGGGCTGCAGTGAGGCTGCAGAGTGCTGCTGCCAAGGCTCACTGCTGCCAAGGAGAAGCAGTGCTCCCAGTGAGGCTGGCTGGGGACACTCTGTGTGGCTTTCCTCTCACACGAGGCTGCTTGGCAGGGAACTACTCATTTAGCACAGAAAGAAACACAGAGAATCACAGAATGGGTTGGGTTGGAAGGGACCTTTAAAGCTCATCCAGTTCCAACCCCCTGCCATGGGCAGGGACCCCTCTCACCAGCCCAGGCTGCTCAAGGCCTCATCCAGCCTGGATGAGAAGATGCTCTTTCTTTTTTCTCATTTGCTTTTTTCACCCCCCAGAACTGATCATGGCATTAAATGCAGCTCTTGGGGGTTAAGATTTTTATCTCTCCCACCTCAAACCTTCTCCCTCTCCATCCCCCTTTCCACCCCAAGAAAAGACAAAGTGCTAGCCTATTCACAAGCTACTGCTCATCCTTGTTTTCCTGGAGGAAACCTTGGGATCACTCCATCTGGGAAGAGGAGAGAGGGGAATATTCCACTGCCTGGCTTGAAAACATCTCAGCTCTCAACAAGCTGAGGTGGAAAAATTTGACTCTCTCTTGACTTTGATGTCTAGGAGGTGTCACTTAAAGAAGACGACAGCCAGAAGCAGACTCCTCCTCCCTTGAATCCACCCACGGAGTGTTCCCTGCTGCCAAGCATCCCAGGAGGAACAGAATACACAACACAGAGCTAACCAGGTTGGAAAAGGCCTTCCAGGTCATCAAGTCCAACTTATCACCCAACACCATCTAAGCAACTAAACCATGGCACCAAGTGCCCCATCCAGGCTCCTTTCAAACACCTCCAGTGATGGTGACTCCACCACCTCCCCGGGCAGCTCATTCCAATCTCTCTTCCTGGGAAGAATTTCTTCCTAACACCCAGCTTGAACCTCCCCTGGCACAACTTGAGACTGTGTCCTCTTGTTCTGGTGCTGGTTACCTGGGAGAAGAGACCAACCCCCACCTGGCTACAACCTCCCTTCAGGGAGTTGTAGAGAGCAAGAAGGTCTTCCCTGAGCCTCCTCTTCTCCAGGCTAAGCAACCCCAGCTCCCTCAGCCTCTCCTCACAGGGCTGTGCTCCAGACCCCTCCCCAGCTTTGTTGCCCTTCTCTGGACACCTTCCAGCAACTCAACCTCTTTCCTAAACTGAGGAGCCCAGAACTGGACACAGGACTCAAGGTGTGGCCTAACCAGTGCTGAGCACAGGGCAGAATGACCTCCCTGCTCCTGCTGGCCACACTATTCCTGATGCAAGCCAGGATGCCATTGGCCTTCTTGGCCACCTGGGCACACTGCAGGCTCATGTTCAGCTGCTGTCCACCACTACCCCCAGGTCCCTCTCTGCCTGGCTGCTCTCCAGCCACCCTGACCCTAGCCTGTAGCACTGCCTGGGGTTGTTGTGGCCAAAGTGCAGCACCAGGCACTTGGACTTGTTAAATGCCATCCTGTTGGACTCTGCCCTTCTGTCCAGCCTGGCAAGGTCCCTCTGCAGAGCTCCCCTACCCTCCAACAGATCTGCTCCCAGCTTGGTGTCATCTGCAAACTTACTGATGATGGACTCAATCCCCTCATCCAGATCATCAATAAAGATACTGAACAGACCACACCTGGGCAGCACGGCCCTGTGCCTGGGGTTGGGAACAGTGATTATCCAGGATGTGGAAAGGGACCCTAGAGCCTGTGCCCTGGGTGAGCAACCCCATAAAGCCACAGGCCTGCCACACTGGGTGTGCCCAGCTGCTGCCCAGCCCAGCAGCAGCACCAGTTGGGTCTGAAATTATCTGGTTGGTGCTAGGAAGGATCCTCCAGTCTGATCCCAGAATCACAGAATCCAACACAGGGTGTGGAACTGTTGGAGCAGGTCCAGAGGAGGCCATGGAGATGATCAGAGGATGGAGAAGCTCTCCTATGGGGACAGGCTGGGAGAGTTGGGGCTGTTCAGCCTGGAGAAGGCTCCAGGGGGACCTCAGAGCAGCCTTCCAGTACCTGAAGGGCTCCAGGAGAGCTGGGGAGGGATTTTTGACAAGGGCTGGGAGTGCCTGGATGAGGGAGAATGGCTTTGAGCTGGGAGAGGGGAGATTGAGACTGGAGATGAGGAAGAAATTGTTGAGAGTGAGGGTGGGGAGACACTGGCACAGGTTGCCCAGGGAGGCTGTGGATGTTCAGGGCCAGGCTGGATGAGGCCTTGAGCAAGCTGTGCTGCTGGGAGGTGTCCCTGCCCATGGCAGGGTGTTGGCACTGGATGACCTTTAAGGCCCCTTCCAAACGAAATCCTTGCATGGGATTAGCATGTTAGCAAGAGCTAACATCTTGAGCCACCAGCCTCTCCGTCCAGCCCCTGCATCCAGCTCCTCCACCCAGCCCCTCCATCCAACCCTGGGCTGCTCCAGGCTCTGGGTGGGCTGTGAGGATGGGCTCAGTGCTGCTGCCCACACCGGTGCCACCCCTCCTGCCCTGCAGCCCTGCCCGCAGCGGTGACCGAGCCCGGCCGGGGCTCAGCCCCGGGCAGCGCCGCTCTGCTCCGTGCCCGGCGCCGTCACCCCGGGGTCGGGTCCCGGTGTGATTCATGTGGCAGGGCTCGGCGGACGCCTGCTCCCGCATCCTGCGATGTCAGTTGCCTTGGCAACGCCGCACAACACATCCTGGCATCGCCTGGGTGAGGTTTTCCAAGCTGGCAGGGTGGGGAGGTCGTCCTCACCCCTCCTTTCCCCGGCAGCTCGTCAGCGGGGCCGGGACGCGGTGGGAGATGCATTACCCGCAGCCTCCTGCCGGGGCCATTCGCCTCCCGCTCCTCCTCCAACTTCTGCTCGGCCAGGGACCAGCGCCGGCTGCATCCTGCCTGTCCTCAGCAGCTGCGTGGAGGCAGCCGAGGTCCCCTCCCCCTCCACCGCTGCTGGCAGAGCAGAGCCTGGTCCTGCAGACGGTATCTGCGCAGCCTGTGCCAGGGCAACCTTTGTCCTTCTGAGGCAGAGGAACCTCGGGTGCATCCCCAGGGAACCTGCCCCAAAGAGCCCCCCAGAGCTGAGGGGCTGTGGGAAAAGCATCAGCATGAGGCTGTGTCACTCACTGACCCCAGAGGTCACCGAGACCTGGACCTACATCCCAGATGCTGGCTGGTTCCAGGTTCCTCCTTGGTGCTGTCATTTCCCCTGGCAAAGAGCCTGGCTTCCATCCCAGCACCCCTGGGCCTGATTCTGAAACCTCTGGGCATTTCATGGCAAGGGATGGTCACTCACCCTTCTGTGGTCACAAGGGTAGATGATCCCACATGGGCAAGGAGCCTCTCCCCAGCAGCTCCCCTGAGAGCCAGGGCAGGCTGCCTGAGGTCCGTGGGGTAGCACACATCACAGGATCACAGATCAGAGGATGCTAGGGGTTGGAAGGCACCTCTGGAGATCACCCAGTCCAACCCCTGCCAGAGCAGGACCAGAATCCAGCACAGGTCACACAGAACACATCCAGACAGGGCTGGAAAGTCTCCAGAGAAGGAGACTCCACAGCCTCTCTGGGCAGCCTGCTCCAGGCCTCCAGCACCCTCACACCAAAGAACTTTCTCCTCATGTTCAGGTGGAACCTCCTGGGTTCCAGTTTGTGTCCATTGCCCCTTGGCCTATCCCAGGACACCACTGGCATGAGCCTGGCCCCTTCTTGCCCCCCACCCTTCAGCTATCTGTAACCATTGCTCAGATCCCCTCTGGGGCTGCTCCTCTCCAGGCTAAGCAGCCCCAGGGCTCTCAGCCTCTCCTCATCACAGAGATGCTCCAGGCCCTTCAGCATGCCCATGGCCTCACTTGAACTCTCTCCAGCAGTTCCCAGTCCCTCTTGACCTGGGGAGCTCAGAACTGGACACAGTTCTCCAGATGTGTCTGTGAGCACCTAAGGGGTGAGTGTGGCTGCTCCATCAGAAGGGCCCTGGCTGGCAGGCACAGAAAGCAGGTGCCACCTCCCTGCTGGCTGCTCAGATGTTGTAGCTAATGTGCAGGTGCCACAGCCACCCTTGCCAGCTCCTAGAACCACCCATGCCAGCTCCTGTGGCCCCTGTGCCAGCTCCCACAGCCAGCGAGGGAATGATGTTCTGCTGTCCTGTGTGCCCAGGCACTGCATGGTGATGGCCTGGGCTGCCAGCTCGGGCTCAGATGCCTCTGGCTGCTCCTGCTGGGGCATCTGGGCCAAGCTGGGGGTGCTGATGCCAGGCATGAGTGGGGCAGAGCAGAGCCTGAGGGCTGGAGGGAGTCAGAACTGCTCTGGAAGGCTGGCATGTGGGCACCCCTGCACCAGGCACATGCCCTGGAGCCGTGGCTGCTGGGCCATGCCCACCTCTCCACCCAGGGCATGTCTTAGCCTTGCACATCTCCAGAGGCAGCCAACATTGACAGCATGGCAGAGAATCACAACATGGCCCAGGTTGAAAGGGACCTCAGGGATCATCTACTCCAACCCCCTGCCATGGGCAGGGACACCTCTCAGCTAGACTCAGCTGCTCAAGGCCTCTCCAGCCTGGCCTTGGACACCCCCAGGGAGGAGCCAGCCACAACCTCCCTGGGCAGCCTGTGCCAGAGTCTCACCACCCTCACACTGAAGAACTTCCTCAGCTCCACTCTCACCCTGCTCTGCCTCAGCTTCAAACCATTCCTGTTTCACCCTGCTGCCAGCTCAGCCCTGGGACCCCCTCCCCCTCTACACCCACCCCCCCAGGGATGCAGGCAGTGAAATTCTTTGAAGGAAACTTCCAACCCTCACACAATTTCCTGTAGCAATCCCTCCACTGGTGAGCAGCTTGCAGATACTCAGTGCATGAAAAGGAGCTGATTTTCCCTGGGGAAATTGCTGCTCTGCTTGCTGGGGGGTGGGGGATGGGGGCAGGGGGCGGGGAGGAAAGCCTCCCGAAGCAACTCCTTCAACAGGTTTCTGCATCAGGAGCTTGAGCTTTGCTATGAAGCTGCTTTCTCCAGTGATCACCCCCCCCAAAAAAAAACTCCTCTGCAGCATAAACATATCATTGCTGGGAGAAGCTGTCAGAGCAGAGCCAAACTCCAGCACACAATTAGAGCCTCAAACAATCCCAAACAATCAATCACTGCAGCCACGGCCGGGCACTGTCGCCAAGCAGGGAGTGAGGAGCTTAATTACACTGAGCCCAAACAAGCATTTGATTATTATTTATGGGGGGCTGTAGGTGCCTGGCAGTGGGGAGAAAGGAGCTGCAGATTGCATGCCTGGGAATGGCAGAGTCTGGGCGAGGAGAGAGAAGTCAGAGGAT
Organism: Dryobates pubescens; assembly: GCF_014839835.1. Taxonomy (NCBI): domain Eukaryota; kingdom Metazoa; phylum Chordata; class Aves; order Piciformes; family Picidae; genus Dryobates; species Dryobates pubescens. The sequence goes on along the minus strand of NC_071631.1, from coordinate 7,449,489 downwards.
TGCTCCGGCTGAGAGAAGAGCTCTGGGATCACAGAGCCACAGGATGGGTTGGGTTGGAAGGGGCCCTAAAGGTCATCCTGTGCCAGCCCCCTGCCATGGGCAGGGACACCTCCCACCAGCACAGGGTGCTCAAGGCCTCATCCAGCCTGGCTTTCAACACCTCCAGGCAGGGGACATCCACAGCCTCCCTGGGCAACCTTTGCCAGTGTCTCCCCACCCTCACTCTTAGGAACAATTTCTTCCTTATTTCCACTCTCAATCTCCCCTCTCCCAGCTCAAAGCCCTTGTCCCTCATCCTGGCACTCCCAGCCCTTGTCAAAAGTTCCTTCCCAGCTCTTCTGGAACCTTTCAGGTACTGGAAGGCAGCTCTAAGGTCTCCCTGCATCCTTCTCTTCTCCAGGGTGAACAGCTCCAACTCTCCCAGCCTGTCCCCACAGGGGAGGTTCTCATCCCTCTGATCATCTTTGTGGCCTCCTCTGGACCCTTTCCACCAGCTCCAGGTCCTTCCGTGCTGGGGCTCTGGAGCTGCACACATGAGCACCATTCCTGCTTGTGTTCAGGGGACTGCTGCCTCAAACCCCCTGCAGCACTCCTGAGGGTTTGACTTGCCCAGCCCCTGTGCTCCCCAATCCCTGTGCTCCCCAATCCCTGTGCTCCCCAGCCCCTGTGCTCCCCAATCGCTGTGCCCCCCAGCCCCAGTGCCCCCCAGCCCCAGTGCCCAGCCTCTCTCTGCTCAGCTGTCCCCAGGGGCTGTCTGCTCCTGCACCACAATGTCACAGCCCTTCAAGCCCCTGGGCTCGGTGGAGGAACAAGGGCTGCTGTCCAAGAGGCTCTGGTTTGGGGCTGATTCCTCCCTCTGCCATGCTGCACAGCCTGGGGCAGGCCAGCAGGGGCTGCTTCATCTGGCTGCACTCAGCTGTCTAGACAGCCGCCCGGCCATGGGGGGATGGCTGCTGGGCTGCCCTTCAGCCCATGGCTGTCCAAAGTAGGTCAGCTGAGTCTGTTCTAGCAGCAGCTCTTTATTGCTATCGACTTTCTGGCATGGGACATCTGATTCAGGCTCAGCTGCCTGAAATCAGGCAAGATGATTCCCCCCCCCCAGCCTCTCCAGCAGCATTTGGTCCTTCTCTGTGCAGTCATTTGGCTCCCTGACCAACCCCTCCATGGCTGGGAGCTCAGAAGTGAGCACAGGGTTTGCCAAGCTCCTCACACAGGGACTGGGAGCTCAGGAGCAGTTCCAGGCAGCAGCTCTGGGTTTCTCTGAGGGCAGATCTGAGGCTCTGGCCCAGCACTTCAGACCAAGAAGGCTGGCATGGGCAGTGCCATCTGTGGCTGCAGAACCAAGGACCATTTGCAGCAGGAACAGGGCACACTGCACCTCCCCAGGCATCCCCAGGGACACAGCATCACAGAATCACTGAATGGTCTGGGCCAGAAGGGACCTCCAAAGCTCATCCAGTCCTTGCAGTCAGCAGGGACATCCTCCACTGGATCAGGTTGCCCAAAGCCCTGTGGAGCCTCACCTTGAGTACCTCCAGGGAAGGGAAGGGACCTCAACCACCTCCCTGGGCAGCACATCCCCAGATGGGTCCATTCCAAGGGTCACTTTTTTTTGACCCAGCTGAGCCAAATTTGCTCCTTCTGCTCTGCCATGAGGCTGTGGGCATGGAACCAGCATTTAGGTTGGACATTAGGAAGAAGTGCCTCAGAGTGAGGGCAGTGAGACACTGGCACAGGTTGCCCAGGGAGGTTGTGGCTGTCCCCTGTCTGGAGGTGTTGAGGACCAGGCTGGATGAGGCCTTGAGCAAGCTGGGCTGGTGGGAGGTGTCCCTGCCCATGGCAGGGGGTTGGCACTGGAGGATCCTTAAGATCTCTTCCAACTCAACCCATTCTGTGGTTCTGTGACCGTGGAGCAGCCCCATCCTGGCTCCTGTGGGTGGGAAGCAGCTGTGCTGCCTGTGAAGAGCTAAGGAAGGACCACTCCTGGGGCTGGGAGACTCCAGGAGCAAGGTGAGTGTGCTGGGTGGGGGTGGCACAAAGCCCTCCTTGCAGGGCAGGCTGAGGGATGAAGCTGACAAACCCAGCTGCCCTCCAGCGCTGGGCCAAGGCTGCACCGTGCCAGGAGGTGGCCAAAGCTCCTGACTGATGCCAAGGTCATGGGAGGGCACGGGGAGGGGGAGGATCAGGAACCCACTGATCGCTGGGGATCACTCATCGGTGCTGGACCACCAGCAGCTGCTGGCAGAGCCCATGCCCACCGCCAGCTGGGGCAGGAAGATGCCCCACCCGATGCCCTGCTGCTGGACCCCTCTGCCACGGCACAACCCGCTCTGAGCAGCTGGCACTTGATGCTCATTTTTCATTTTCCCCCATCTCTCATTTTGCAGCCCCCCTCCCCCCTCCCCCCCGCTCTGCCTCAGCACTCAGGCAGCAGAAGCCCCTCTGCAGTTGCCAAGGCAACGCCGCAGCGCCCAGAGGCAGCAGGAAGTGGCAGTAGCCAAGGGCCCTGCTCTCAATCGCGGCTGCTTCCCTCCCCAGGGGCTGTGCCACTGCCAGCCATGGGTGATGGGCACTGCCAGCCATGGGTGATGGGCACTGCCAGCCACGGGTGATGGGCACTGCCAGTCATGTGATGGGTACTGCCAGCCATGTGATGGGCACTGCCAGCTATGGGTGATGGGCACTGCCAGCCACGGGTGATGGGCACTGCCAGCCATGTGATGGGCACTGCCAGCCATGGGTGATGGGCGCTGCCAGTCATGTGATGGGCACTGCCAGCCATGGGTGATGGGCGCTGCCAGTCATGTGATGGGCACTGCCAGCCATGGGTGATGGGCACTGCCAGCCATGTGATGGGCACTGCCAGCCATGGGTGATGGGCACTGCCAGCCATGTGATGGGCACTGCCAGCCATGGGTGATGGGCACTGCCAGCCATGTGATGGGCACTGCCAGCCATGGGTGATGGGCACTGCCAGCCACGGGTGATGGGCACTGCCAGCCATGTGATGGGCACTGCCAGCCTTGCTCATGGGTATCGTCAGCCATGCTGATGGGCACTACCAGCTCTGTGATGGTCACTGCCAGCCATGGTAAAGGGCATTGCCAGCCTTGCTCATGGGCACTGCCAGCCATACTGCTGGGCAGGGGCAAGATCTGTCCCACAGTTCTTTCCAGTGAGGCTGGGGAGACACTGGCACAGGTTGCCCAGGGAGGCTGTGGCTGCCCCCTCTCTGGAGGTGTTCAAGGTCAGGCTGGATGAGGCCTTGAGCAGCCTGGGCTGGTGGGAGGGGTCCCTGCCCATGGCAGGGGGTTGGAGTAAATGATCCCTGAGGTCCCTTCCAACCTGAGCCATTCCAGGGTTCTGTGATCCTATGGCTCTGCTGCCAGGGCTGCCCTGGAGAGCACAGCAGGGATGAGGGCAGGCTGCAAACCCAGCCCTGCTGGGGGTGGCAGTGAGTGTGAGTGAGTGTGTGTGAGTGTGTGTGTGAGTGTGTGAGTGAGTGTGTGAGTGTGTGTGTGAGTGTGTGTGTGAGTGTGTGTGTGTGAGTGTGTGTGTGAGTGTGTGAGTGAGTGTGTGAGTGTGTGTGTGAGTGTGTGTGTGAGTGTGTGTGTGTGAGTGTGTGAGTGTGTGTGTGTGAGTGTGTGTGTGAGTGTGTGTGTGTGTGTGAGTGTGTGTGTGAGTGTGTGAGTGTGTGTGTGAGTGTGTGTGAGTGTGTGTGAGTGTGTGTGTGAGTGTGTGTGTGTGTGTGAGAGTGAGTGTGTGAGTGTGTGTGTGAGTGTGTGTGTGAGTGTGTGCAGCTCTGGTGCTGCTTTTCCCCTGGCTGGGAAAGCCTTTGAGGACCTGGAGTCCAACCCCAACCCAGCATCTCCCTGCACACAGCTCTCAGGCCGTGGCCCTCAGCTCCTCATCCAAATGTCCTCTAACCCCCTCCAGGGCTGGCGACTCCAGCACCTCCCTGGGCAGCCTGGGGCAGTGCCTGAGAAGCCTTTCAGTGAAGGAATTGTTCCTAATCTCCAACCTGAAGCTCCCCTGGCAAAACTTGTGACCAGGGAGCAGAGCTCAACCCCCACCCAGCTCCAGCCTCCTCTCAGGGAGCTGTAGAGAGCAATGAGGTCTCCCTCAGCCTCCTCTGCTCCAGGCTGAACACCCCCAGCTCCCTCAGCTGCTCCTCACAGGACCTGTGTTCAAGAGCCCATGTGACCAGTGTGACACACACAGCTCCCCCACGGGGACCCCCTGATGCCTGGGGCTTCCTTCTCACTGCCATGCTGCTCTGGTCTCCCCCCAGCTCCCTGCCAGCAGCTATCTGTAACCATTGCTCAGATCCCCTCTGGGGCTGCTCCTCTCCAGGCTAAGCAGCCCCAGGGCTCACACACTGCTCCCAGAGCCAGGCTCCTCTGGGCTCCTCTCATCTTTTGTGGCTCTGTGTCCACAGGGCTCGTGCAAAGCACCCCAGGTCCTCACAGTCTTCCCAGATAAGCAGGATGAAACCCTTGCCTCTCCCTTCTGCACCTGGGCAAGGGCAGAAGGGCCAGAAGCAGACTTGAGCTTTTTCTTATCTCCGGTGCAGCTGCTTGTCTCTGGTGGTGGAGGGGAGATGCCACCAGCCCCTGCTGAGGCAGACACATGTCTGACAATGGCCTGCCTTGTTCTAACAGGGATCTCTCTCCTAGCTCTGCTTTCTCTTCAGCTGCTGCTGAGGCCTCTGGGGAGACCCTTCAGATACCTGCCTGCAGCAGCTGCCCAGGGAAAAGCCCAGCAGGGCTGCTGCCTGCTCCTCTCACACCTGCACACAGATCCTGCCAACCATCTGAGCACCACAGCACAGGCTGCTCCTGCAGCTCTGTCCCTTTCCCTCTCACATAAACATCCCTGACTCCTGCTTGGGGCCTGCTTGGGCCAGAGGGTTCTCCAGGTTATGGTCTTTTAGCTCCTTCTCCCAGCTGGATCCTCTCCCAGCTGGCCAGAGCACTGCAAGGGCTGCAGCAGCTACATCCTTAGCCAGCCTCTGGTTCTGGAGCCCTCTCAGGACAGCAAAGTGTCTCCAGACACAAAAAGCTCCCAAGAATTCAGGACATTTGGTGTAGTGCCTCTTGCCCCCCCCAGCCCCTTTAGCTCTTGCTGAGCATTGCTCAGATCCCCTCTGGGGCTGCTCTTCTCCAGGCTCTCTCTCAGCCTTTGCTCCTCACAGAGCTGCTCCAGGCCCCTCAGCAGCTTCCCAGCCTGCACTGAACTCTCTCCAGTGCCTCCTGAACTGGGCAGAATGCTGGAGAGACACACAGGGCTCTCAGGCCAGCTCTTGGCACTGCTGTGCCTGGGAGATGAGAAGGTGTCAGGGCTGGGCACTGCCTGGCACCAGGCAGCGTCCTGGCACTGGGCTGCCTGGAGGCAGCAGCTGGCTGACGGAGCTGCCCTGTCCTCTCTCCAGCTCTGAGAATGACAAATCCACAGCTGCACTTTGCAGGGAGCTCAGGGGTCAGACCCAAGCCTGCTGGCACTGGTCCTCTCTGGGAGGGTGGGAGAGTCCAGCCAAGCCCTGTGCTGCAGGGGCCTCAGCACTGCGACTGCCCCGTCCTGCTCTGCCAGGCACTGCGTGGTGCAAAGGGAGGGTCAGCCACAGGGAGGGAGATGGAAAAGGTCCCCTGCATACCTCAGACCCTTCACTGCCTCCCTCAGACACTTGGAGCATCTGAGCCTTGCCTGGGGCTGGAGCAAGGGCAGCCCCCAGGACCTGGGATGTCACATCAGCCACTCACTGCCCTGCTTTCCTCACACCCCCAGCCAAGAGCACAGCACCATGTGGTTGGCACTGGGCAAGGGCAGGCAGGAGAGGCCAGAGATGGTGCTGGCCACCCTGAGGTGACCTCAGATGTTGGGCAGGGACCTTTGGGGACAGCTCTGGGTTTGATGCAGTAGCATACTCAGGCCCCCCATGGGGCCCAGCCTGTGCCCTACAGGGGTAACTCTGACTGGGCAACACTGAGAGGGAAGGGGATGGAGGAAGGAGAAGATCTGGCTGGAGTGCTGACCCCAGGGAGCTCGGACACTACACCCCAGCACCTTCCCTACCCCATGATGGAGGTGGTGGTGGTGGGGCTTTGGCTTTGCTTTCAGAAACATCTTGGCACCTGGCTAAACAGAAGGGAATCACACACAGCCCTGCACAGAGGGAGTTTTGCTTGGAAGAGACCTTTGAGATCATTAGCTCCAACCCCTAACCCAGCACTGCCAGGACACCACCAAACCATGGCCCTCAGCACCACAGCTCCATGGCTTTGAAACCCCTCCAGGGATGGGGACTCCAGCAATGCCCTGGGCAGCCTGGGCCAGGGATTCACAGCCCTTACAGAGAAGAAACTCTTCCATGTGTCCAACCTCAACCATCTTGAGGGCAACTTGAGGCCATTTGCTTTTCTCCTATCACTTGTTCCTTGGGAGCAGAGCCCAACCCCCACCTGGCTCCAGCCTCCTCTCAGGGAGCTGTAGAGAGCAATGAGCTCTCCCCTCAGCCTCCTCTTCTCCAGGCTGAACACCCCCAGCTCCCTCAGCTGCTCCTCCCCAGTCCTGTTCCCCAGACCCTTCCCCAGCTTGGTTGCCCTTCTCTGGACCTGCTCCAGCAACTCAATGTCTTTCTTGGAGTGAGAAACCCAAACCTGACCCCAGCACTCAAGGTGTGGCCTCAGCAGTGCTGAGCAGAGTGGGACAATCCCTGCCCTGCTCCTGCTGGCCACACTATGGCTGACACGAGCCAGAATGCTGGTGGCCTTCACACACAAACATTCTGCTGGAGCAGGTCCAGAGGAGGCCACAAAGATGATCAGAGGATGGAGAACCTCCTGCAAAGGGGCAGGCTGGGAGAGTTGGGGCTGTGCAGCCTGGAGAAGAGAAGGATGCAGGGAGACCTCAGAGCATCCTTCCAGGACCTGAAGGGGCTGCAGGAGAGCTGGGGAGGGACTTGTGACAAGGGCTGGGAGTGGCAGGATGAGGGACAATGGCTTTGAGCTGGGAGAGGGGAGATTGAGAGTGGAGATGAGGAAGAAATTGTTGAGAGTGAGGGTGGGGAGACACTGGCACAGGTTGCCCAGGGAGGCTGTGGCTGTCCCCTCCCTGGAGGCGTTGAAGGCCTTGAGCAAGCTGTGCTGGTGGGAGGTGTCCATAGCAGGGGGTTGGAACTGGAGGAGCTTTGAGGTAACCCTTCCACCCCAAACCACTGTAGGCTTGCACTGGGCTCTTTCCTCTCCCTCTCTCAGCCCATTTCTCTCCCCTCAGCCCCAGCTCTCTGCCTTCACTGCTGTGCCCAGAAGGGAAGAGCAGCTGCCTGCATTGTCTGCCTGGGAAGATTTCTTGCGCTGCTGGATTTGTAAAACAACTGATTAAAGACAATGCAATTAATTATTCCTTGATGAAATAGTGGAAATTGTCCTGAAAAATGAAGGAATTTAGCAGTGGAACATTAAATCCCCATAATTATGTCATTTCTGCAGAGGGAGCAGGGAGGTGAAGGATAAAAATAACCCCCCAGCCGCAGCCTCTGTGCCGGCGTCGTGCCGGCTGCTGCGGGATGGGCTGGCCTCAGCTGCCTCTTGCCTCCCTCTCTGCGCTGCAGGGTGCCCCCAGCACCCCACAGACACCCCCAGCACCTCACAGACACCCCCAGCACCCCACAGAGACTCCCAGCACCTCACAGAGACCCCCAGCACCTCACACACACCTCCAGAACCTCACAGACACCCCCAGCACCTCACACACATCTCCAGCATCCCACAGAGACCCCCAGCATCTCACAGAGACCCCTAGCACCCCCCCACACCTCCAGCATCCCACAGACACCTCCAGCACCTCACAGACCCCCAACACCTCACAGAGAACCCCAGCACTCCACAGAGACCCCCAGCATCCCACACACACCTCCAGAACCTCACAGAAATCCCCAGCACCCCACAGAGACCCTCAGCACCCCACACACACCTCCAGCACCCCACAGAGACCTCCAGCATCTCACAGAGACTCCCAACATCCCACACACACCTCCAGCACCCCACAGAGACCCCCAGCACCCCATAGAGACCTCCAGCACCTCACAGAGACCCCCAGCACCTCACAGAGACCCCCAGCACCCCATGGAGAACCCCAGCATCCCATGGAGATCCCCAATACACCACAGAGACCTCCAGCACCTTACAGAGCCCCTAGGCACCCCGTGGAGACCTCTGGCAACTTATGCTGACCTGCAGTACACTACAGAGACCCCCAGCACCCTGCAGAGATTCCCCAGCAGCCCATGGAGACCTCGAGTATGCCACAGAGTCCTCCAGCACCCCATAGAGATCTCCAACACACCACAGAGACCTCCAACACCACATGGAGACCCCCAGCATGCCACTAAGACCCCCAGCACCTCATGGAGAGCTCCAGCACCCCACAAGGACCCCCAGCACCTCATGGAGAGCTCCAGCACCCCACAGGGACCCCCAGCACCTCATGGAGAGCTCCAGCACCCCACAAGGACCCCCAGCACCTCATGGAGAGCTCCAGCACCCCACAGGGACCCCCAGCACCTCATGGAGAGCTCCAGCACCCCACAAGGACCCCCAGCACCTCATGGAGAGCTCCAGCACCCCACAGGGACCCCCAGCACCTCATGGAGAGCTCCAGCACCCCACAGGGACCCCCAGCACCTCATGGAGAGCTCCAGCACCCCAGAGAGCCCCTGCACAGGTGCAGAGCAGCAGCTGGCTGTGGCTGGCCCCTGCAGAGCCCTTGCACTCCAGGCCAGGCCATCTCCTGTGCCCCAGGCTGGGTGTGAGCATCCAGCTGTGCTTACAGCATCTTCCATCACGCAGCCCCAGGGTGGGGTCCAGGAAGTGCCCACACCCTGGCACCACCACCACCCCTGGGGACAGCCCTGGAAAGTCTGAGATCCCTTGGAGAGGAAGCCACGGCCCAGCCTTCCTCACCCTCACCCCAGCTCCTCCCAGGCCTCGGCACCCGCGTCCTGCCCTGCTGCTGTGGCAGCACCCTGTGCGGCCATGGGCACACCAGATGGGCTCCCAGCATGCCCCCCACACAGCACGGTTCATGCTGCCCTGTGTGCCAGCTGCACCTCAGCCCCTGCCTTGTCCCCAAGCCAGGCTCCTGCAGATGTCCCCTCTCCATCACCATCCACCCACCTCTTCCAGCATCCTCTACCCCATGTGCTGCTTTGGCTGGCTCTCACCTGGCACCACTCCATGGGCTCTCCCCTTGCTCATCACCAGCTCCTGGCTCATAGAATCATAGACTCATAGAATTGTTAGGGTTGGAAGGGACCTCAAAGCTCATCCAGTTCCAACCCCCTGCCATGGGCAGGGACACCTCCCACCAGCCCAGCTTGCTCCAGGCCTCATCCAGCCTGGCCTGGAACACCTCCAGGGAGGAGGCATCCACAGCCTCCCTGCAACCTGTGCCAGTGTCTCCCTACTCTCACTCTAAGGTATTTCTTCCTCATCTCCACTCTCAATCTCCCCTCTCCCAGCTCAAAGCCATTGTTCCTCATCCTGGCACTCTCAGCCCATGTCACAAGTCCCTCCCCAGCTCTCCTGGAGCCCCTTCAGGTACTGGAAGGCTGCTCTAAGGTCTCCCTGGAGCCTTCTCTTCTCCAGGCTGAGCAGCCCCAACTCTCCCAGTCTGTCCCCACAGGGGAGGTTCTCAGCCCTCTGATCACCCTCCTGCCCTCCTCTGGACCCTCACCAACAGCTCCAGGTCTTTCTTGTGCTGGGGCCCCAGAACTGGAGGCAGTGCTGCAGGTGGGGTCTCACCAGAGCAGAGCAGGGGACACCTCCCTTGTCCTGGCCTCACATCTTTGGCTGCAGCCCAGCACAGGTCTGGGTCTTTGTGCTGCTAGAGCACATTGCCAGCCCACCTCCTGCTTCTCATTCCCCATCCTCCCATTCTCTGCAGGGCTGCCCTCGGCCCACTCCTGTCCTTGTGCTTGGGATTGCCCCTGCCCAGCTGCAGGACCCTTGCATTTGTCCCTGCTGACCTTCATGAGGCTGGCATGGCCCCAGCTGTCCAGCCTGTCTGGGTGTCTGTGACGGATCCCTGCCCTCCAGCGCGGCAGTCAGGCCACACAGTTGGTGTCATCTGCCTGGAGCCCTCCCTCCCTGGCACTGGCAAAGATGAGAAGCACTGAGGCTCCCCACTCAGAGCCCTGTAGCTCACCCGTGGGCAGCTGGCAGGGACACACACCCAGAGACCCCCCCCCCAGCCCCCCCCCGGGCACCACTCCACCCCTCCCCACTCCCCCCACGCTGCCTCCCTCCAGCCTCCCTTGTGCTCATCCGTGTGCCCGTGCCAGCAACTCTGCCAGTGCCAGCCCTGGTGCCAGCCCTGGTGCCAGCCCTGGTGCCAGCCCTGGTGCCAGCTCCAGTGCCAGCTCCGGTGCCAGCTCCGGTGCCAGCCCTGGTGCCAGCCCTGGTGCCAGCTCCAGTGCCAGCTCCGGTGCCAGCTCCGGTGCCAGCCCTGGTGCCAGCCCTGGTGCCAGCCCTGGTGCCAGCTCCAGTGCCAGCTCCGGTGCCAGCCTGCTGTCCGAGCAGGGAGAACCCAGGCTGCAGGCTGCGGGGCAGGGGAGAGGATGCTGCCCCCCCGGCCCTGCCAGCTGGGCACTGTGGATTTGATTCCTTTCTTCTGCTCTGAGGCTTAGCCGAGGTGGGACCGGAGCCTGCCCGTGCCTGGCGTGTGTGGCACCGGCCCAGGCCCCGCAGGCCACCTGCTGCCAAGTGCTCACCAGAGGAGAGGCACAAACAGACCCTTCCCGGCAGCGTTTGCTGCTGGTGCTGCCCAGCCCGAGGGGAAGCCCCCGGCCCTGCCCTGCCCTCCCCTTGCCGTGCTGAGCCCCCCCACCTACCCTAACACAGGGGCTGAGGGCTGAGCATGGAGCTTCCCCCGGGGTCTCAGCCTCTGGGTCATCACCATCAAGTCTTTGAGGTTCCTCTCTCTCAGTCCTTCTCAGCAGGAGTGGGGGACACGCAGGGAAGCCCTGCCCAGGGCTGCTGTGGCTCCAGGGGGGGAGAAGCAAAGAGGTTTCATGGTTTGTAGGGTCACAGAATCATGGAACTGTTTGGGTTGGAAAAGCCTTCTAAGATCACCAAACCCAACCTTCACCCCAAAGCCACCACAACCACCAAACCCTGGCCCCAGGTGCCATGGCCACAGGTTTCTGGAACACCTCCAGGGGTGGGGACTCCACCACCTCCCTGGGCAGCCTGTGCCAAGCCCTGACCACCCTTGCAGCAAAGACATTTTTCCTCCTCTCCAGCCTAAGCCTCCCCTGGCACAATTTCAGGCCCTTTCCTCTCCTTCTATCAACTGAGACTGGGGAGCAGAACCCAACCCCCAGCTCACTGCAGCCTCCTTTTAGGGAGCTGTAGAGAGCAATGAGGTTTGACCTTGAATGTCCCCAGGGATGAGGCTTCCACCACTTCTCTGGGCAGCCTGTGCCACTGTTTGTGAAATGCCCAGCGCAGAGGCACAGAGCTGCTGCAGGCAGTGGAACCTGGGAGCACAGGCTGAGGGAGCTGGGAGCAGAGGAGCCTGAGGGCTGCCCTCATTGCTGGGGATAAAGATGTGCAGGGCTGGAGCCAGGCTCTGCTCAGGGATGTCCAAGGACAGCACAAGGGGCACTGGGGGCAAGCTGGAGCAGAGGAGGTGCCAGGGGAATAGGAGGGAAAACTTTGTCCCTGTGAGGGTGGCAGAGCCTGGAGCAGGCTGCCCAGAGAGGTTGTGGAGTCTCCTTCTCTGGAGCCTTCCCAAACCCACCTGGATGTGTTCCTGTGTGCCCTGCCCTGGGTGACCCTGCTCTGGCAGGGGGGGAGTTGGACTCAGTGATCTCTAGAGCTCCCTTCCAACCCCTACCATCCTGTGACTCGGTGGTCAGCTGCCCTCCTTCAAGAGCTGTGAGCTGGAAACAAAGCAGGAAAAGTTCCACTGCTCATGGACTGCTTGACAGGTTTCTAATTCCAGTCAGGGAAGGGAAGGGAAGGGAAGGGAAGGGAAGGTAAGGTAAGGTAAGGGAAGGTAAGGGAAGGGAAGGGAAGGGAAGGGAAGGGAAGGGAAGGGAAGGGAAGGGAAGGGAAGGGAAGGGAAGGGAAGGGAAGGGAAGGGAAGGGAAGGGAAGGGAAGGGAAGGGAAGGGAAGGGAAGGGAAGGGAAGGGAAGGGAAGGGAAGGGAAGGGAAGGGAAGGGAAGGGAAGGGAAGGGAAGGGAAGGGAAGGGAAGGGAAGGGAAGGGAAGGGAAGGGAAGGGAAGGGAAGGGAAGGGGAGGGAAGGGGAGGGGAGGGGAGGGGAGGGAAGGCAGTGAGGGGAATGGAGGGTGGTGGAGGAGCCTGGTGGTGAGGCCAAGCTCACAAAGATTGCTCTGCACCTCGTTTTCTGACCATTTCCACTAATCACACACCATGAAATGAGCAGCTTGCAAACACCCCATGGGCTGAAGTGTGTTTGCATAAACTATTCCAGGAACACTCACAGATAACAAAAGTCATTTGCAGGCATCAGGATCCAGCTCCTCAGCAGCTCACAAATGGGGAACAAACAGACAAATAAATAAATAAATAGATGGATAGATAGATAGAGAAATTAATCAACTCCCCCAACAACAAACAAGAACCAGGAGCTTCTCCCTGCAAGATCACAGCAGCAGATGGGTTTGGTGGTGGTAACAGAAGCATCACAGAGGCTCACAGGATATTAGGGCTTGGAAGGGACCTTTGGAGATCTTCAGTCCAACCCCTGCCAGAGCAGGACCATAGAATCCAGCACAGGTCACACAGGAACACATCCAGACAGGGCTGGAAAGGCTCCAGAGAAGGAGACTCCACAACCTCTCTGGGCAGCCTGCTCCAGGGCTCTGTGACCCTCACAGTGAAGAAGTTCCTCCTCATGTTGAGGTGGAATCTCCTGTGCTGGAGTTTCCATCCATTGCCTCTTGTCCTATTCCAGGGCACAACTGAGCAGAGCCTTTCCCCTCCCTCCTGACCCCCAGCCCTCAAATATTGATAGACATTGATCAGATCCCTCTCAGTCTTCTCTCCAGACAAAACAGCCCCAGGGCTCTCAGCCTCTCCTCACCAGGCAGTGCTGCAGTCCCTTCAGCATCCTTGGAGCCCTGCCTTGTACTCTCTTCAGCAGATCTCTGTCCTTCCTGAACTGGGGAACCCAGAAGTGGATGCAATATTCCAGGTGAGGTCTCACCAGGGCAGAGTAGAGGGGGAGGAGAACCTCCCTTGATGCACCCCAGGACCCCATTGGCCTTCTTGGCCACCAGGGCACATTGCTGTCCCATGCAGAACTTGCTGCCCACCACCATTCCAAGGTCCTTCTCCACAGGGCTGCTCTCCAGCAGATCACCTCCTAACCTGCTGCACCACTTTCTGGAGCAGGCAGAAAGAGGCAGGGTTGGTTGTGGAGGTTCTGGGGTTCTGTGGGGTTGTGTCAGAGGGTGGAAGCCCACTTTGGGGTTGCAAATCCACACTGGGTCTACAGGTGTGGTTTTCAGGATGAAGGAATTTGGGCTCAGGCTGGAGAAGAGAAGGCTCCAGGGAGAACTTAGAGCTTCATTTCAATATCTGAAGGGGACCTCCAGGAAGGCTGGGGAGGGACTGCTCAGAAGGCTTGGGGTGATAGGATGAGAGGCAATGGTTTGAAACTGGAGCAGGGCAGAGTTAGGTTGGACCTCAGGAGGAAGCTCTGCACAGTGAGGCTGGGGAGACAGTGGAACAGGCTGCCCAGGGAGGTGCTGGAGGCTCCATCCTTAGAGACAGACTTGATGTGGCCTTGAGCAGCCTGATCTAGTTGGAGGTTTCCCTGCTGCCTGCAGGGGGGTTGGACAAGATGCCCTTGGAGGGTCCCTTCCAGCCCAAAGCATTCTGTGACTGTGAATCCAAGCTGGCTCTATAGGTGAGGTGCTGAGCTCCCAAGCTATCTGTATGCATCACCAAGAGGGGTTGGGCTGCAGATGAGAGCATTGGGGTTTAAATGAGACCTTTGGGGTTTCAACAGAGCAGAAATTATTGTGAAATTTGCCTCTTTTGGGTGCTGCCAGCTGGCAAACCAGTCATGGGTGCTGCCTTCCCAGGGCACCCAGGCTGGGAACAGAAAAACCAGTGAAGGTCCCTGGGGCAGGGCAGATTGAGACTGGAGATGAGGAAGAGATGCTTGAGAGTGAGGGTGGGGAGACACTGGAACAGGTTGCCCAGGGAGGTGGTTGAGGAACCATCCCTGGAGATATTCCAGGTGAGGCTGGACAGGGCTCTGCGCAACCTGATCTAGTGGAGGATGTCCCTGCTGAGTGCAAGGGTTGGAGTGGATGAGCTTTGGAGGTCCCTTCCAGCCCAGAGCATTCTGTGATTCCATGATTCTGTGTCAGGAGGGCTAAGAACAGAGCTGCCTGTTCCAAGGAGGCAGAGACGTGCTGCTGAGGGCCACGGTTTAGCCCCAGCATGGTGCAGCTAGAGAATGGTTGGACTGGATGCCTTTAAAGGTCTTTTCCAACCCAAACCATTTGATGACTCTACAACTCCTGGGCACTGGGGTGGGCAAGAGGGCAACAAGAGGCCAAGAGATCAGGCTGCAATCAGCTGCCACAACCCCAGCACCAGGACCTCCTTCTTTCTCCTCTGCTTGCCCCTGCCCTGGCCAGCAAGTGGCCACAGGGGAGCCTACCCTTCCCCCTCCCTCCCTCCCCTCCACCACACAGCTCAGACTTTCCAGGAAGGAACTGAGCTCCAGGAATTAAAAGCTTTGCAGTGAGATGTGACAAAAAGGAAGAAAATGCCTTCAAACGAACCTCCTTCATCTCTCCCAGCACTTCACCTTTCCATCGGCTTCACTTATTTCACAGCCTCTGGAAAAGAAGAAGAAGAAGAAGAAGAAGAAGAAGGAGAAGGGGGGGGGGGGGGGTGGTGGGAAAGGCAGTTAGGAACTTGCTGAATAAATCATCTCCATCCCCCTCCCCCACCTCCCTGCTTTTCTTTTGTGCAAATCAAAGGCTGGGAGCTGCCAGGAGCTGCCAACGCTGCCCCCAGCCCCCCAGCCCCGCTGTTCCTCACGGCCCCCCTTGTCCTTGGGAACTTTGGGGGGAGACGGCGCGGTTTCAGAGGCAATCAAACTGTGACAGCCCAGCCGGAGGGAGCGGGGGTGGGGAGCGGGGAAGCGGCTGCTCTGCGGCTGTCGCTCCTGCAGGCGCTGGCTGCCTGCTCCCCGTGGGTCTTGTAGTTTGGAAACAAGGTACCGAACATGTGGGGAAGGCTGATAATCTCCAAAGTGGCTGTGATTAAGTGAAACCAGCAAATTGAGATGCTTAGACAATTAGTAATCTTGGCGTGAAGGAAAGAAAGGGAGAGAGGGGGGAAAAAAAACAACCACCCCACAGAAAAACAACAGCCAAAAAAAAAACCCAACCCAACCCCAAGCCCACCCCAACCCCAAATCCTGGAAGAATCAAAGAAAGGAGGCTCTGGAGGGTTCGTTTTATTGATCTCATTTTATCCCCCCTCCTCATTTCCTCAGCTGGTTGCAGTGGGCTGTGAAGCAAAGAGCCAGGGCAGGAGCGCTCCCCGCCCCGAAGCCTCCTGCCCGCCGCCCGGCCCCGGTGTGAGAAGGGGGCACAGGCACTGCCGCCCGGCTGGCACGGAGGGGGGTGACCCAGGGCGGCTGCCGCTGGCTGCTCAGGCTGCCGGCCGCACTCCCAGGGCTGCCATGCGCGGGGCAGGGGCGCTGGCGGCCTGCCCATCGCCGTCCCCGCACTGTTTGGGCTGGCAGCCCCGCAGCCGGCTCCCGGGCTGGCAGGAGGGGCGACGCTGGCTGCGCCACAGCCCCAGCGCCGTTCTCCAGCTGCCCTGCTGCAGCTGCCTGCCAGCAGCTCTCCTGCAGCACGCAGGTGGTGCCCAGGCTGTTGAGGAAGCTAAATCCCAAACGTGAGCCCAGCCCCAGCCTGGCAGCTGTCGAATGCCCGTGCCAGGCCCGTCCCGGCGCCCTCATCTGCTCCCTGCCGCTCTGCTGCCAGGTGAGGGGTTGGCTGGGGAGTGCCACCAGCATATGGTGAGCTCAGGGCATCTGGCAGCGCACCTTGGCAGCGGCCAAAGCACAGCCAGCAGCTGGGCGAGGGCACGGCGCAGGGGTGGGCAGCTCTCACACTGCCCCTGAGCCCCTGAGCCTTCAAAAGCCAAAGCTGGTGTCTGTGCCACTGCCTTGGCCTCACCCAGCTGCCAGCGGTGTCCCTGGAGGCTGATCTCCCTGGGGTGAGGTCTCCAGCCTCGGCCAGCCTGCAGCTTGGAAGGGCTCAGAGGCAGAATCATTTCAGAGTCCCCAGTGTGCCACCAGCTCAGACTGCAAGGAGGGCACACCAGGGCTGGGACTCACCACGGGCTCAGCCTCCTCTCAACACAGGCAGGGACCCTCTGGGCAGGTGCAAACCTTCAGGGCACTCCTGTGCCACCTTGGGCAAGGACTCAGCCCCTGGTGCAAAGGCTCTGTGCAGGGCTTCTCTGCTCTCCAGCCTCTTCCATTCCAGTTCCTGCAGCCCAGAGGAGCTGTGTTAAAACCAGGGCTTGTCTCAGGCAGCTCCTGGCTTTCAGGTTTCCTGCTGTTTGCTCTCCTCAGATGAAGCCTGGGAGATGTTTTGTCTTTGCAGGACTCTTCTCAAGCTGCAGCTTGCCCTGGCTTCCCAGGCTGCAGGTGGGACCTGCCCCTGCTCCTACCTATCAGCCCTGCCAAAGCCTCAAGCAAAAGGACATTACCCTCTCACTCCAAGCATGAGGAGCTGCTCTGCTGGGACTTTCTTCTCCCAAACCAAAGTATCTAATGGCTTCAAGTTGCACCAGAGGAGGTTTAGGAAAAAATCCTTTGCTGCAAGAGAGGTCAGGGATTGGCAGAGGCTGCCCAGGGAGGTGGTGGAGTCCCCATCCCTGGAGGTGTTCCAGAACCATGTGGCCATGGCACGTGGGGATGTGGTTTAGTGGCCATGGTGGTGTTGGGCAGTTGGAGTCAATGATCTCAGAGGGCACTTCCAACCCAAACCATTATGTGATTCCATGACACCCCTGGGCTCCTCCCAACCTCCTGATGCCACAGGCATCGAACTGCAGAGCTCTTGAGCATGCACAGATGCCCTTCACCAGCACCTACAGCCACACTCACAGCATCACAGAACATTAGAGGTTGGAAGCAACTTCCAGAGAGCATCCAGTCCCACCCCCTGCCAGAGCAGCATCACCCAGGGCAGGGCACACAGGAACACATCCAGAGGGGGTTGGAAAGTCTCCAGAGAAGGAGACTCCACAACCTCTCTGGGCAGCCTGCTCCAGGGCTCTGTCACCCTCACTCCGAAGAAGCTTCTCCTCATGTTGAGCTGAAACCTTCTCTGTTCCAGTTTGTATCCATTGGTCCTTGGTTCTTGCTGTGCACCACCCACAAGAGCTTGGCCCCCTCCACCTGCCCCCCACCCCTCAGGTATTGATAGACATTGATCAGATCCCTCTCAGCTTTCTCCTCTCCAGACTAAACAGCCCCAGGGCGCTCAGTCTCTCTTCACAGGGGAGGTGATCAAGTCTCTTAAGCATCCTCCTAGCTCTCCCTTGGACTTGCTCCAGCAGGTCTCTGTCTCTCTGGAACTGGGGAGCCCAAAACTGGACACAGTATTCCAGGTGTGGTCTCAGCAGGGCAGAGCAGAGGGGGAAGAGAACCTCCCTAGCCCTGCTGGCCACACTTCTCTTGCTGCACCCCAGGATGCCATCAGCCCTCTTGGCCACAAGGGCACATTGCTGGCCTGTGCAGAGCTCCTCCTTGCAGCCCTGCTGTGCCTTGGGCCAGGATGTGGCAGCTGGAGGGCTCTGACCCCCCAAACCAGTCAAGGGACACTGGGGTCCCTCATTCCCATGTTGCAAGTTCTCAGCCATGCTTGAGGGACGATGTGTAGAGAGAAGTCAGGCTGTGGGTCCCTGCTTCGCTGGCTTGCTCCTGGTTCTCCCTTGGACTCTCTCCAGCAGGTCTCTGCCTCTCTGGAACTGGGGAGCCCAAAGCTGGACACAGTCTTCAGGTGTGGTCTCACCAGGGAAGAGCTGGAGAGCTGCACACCCTCTTCACCCCCACCCTCCCCTCCTGCCCTGACCTTGGGTTTGCCTCTCCACCACAGCACCCTTGGTGATGCCAGGGCTCCACTTCTCAAAGGCTGCTCAAGCAGCCCTTTGTGCATCACTTGCTGACCAAGTTTCATTTCCTTTCCCTTCATCTCCTGCCTCTTTATTTGTTTAGAGTTTTATCTCTGGGATTCCAATCCCTCCTCAGGAGGTTGTTGCATAAGTAGCCTCCATACTGATTGCAAGGGTTTTAATTTGGTAGCTTTCATCTGAAGCTCTTTCTGAGACACTTCCTCATTTGTTTAAAATCACCCTGCCTAGAGCTCTCAAACTGTTTTTCTGCCTTGATACTTCCCAAAGGGCTGTGGGACTTAATTAGAGTCCCTGCTCCTTTGTGGCTCAGTGACAGCTGCCTGGATTAAGCCAAGAGTTGCCACTCCACTGGTGTGCCCCAGACCTCTCCCAGCAGCCCTGACACAGCAGCCCTGGAGCTCTCACCACACAGGTAGCTACAACCACTTGTAACTGCTCTCCTGATGGCTTTGCAGCCTCCTTGTGACCTCCTGGGCTGCACAGGTGTGAGAGCAGGGGACACACGACACTCCAAGGGGCAGGACAAGGTTTTAGGCTGGAGGTGAGGAGAAAGTTCTTCCCAGCAAGAGAGATTTGCCATTGGAATGTGCTGCCCAGGGAGGTGGTGGAGTCACCATCCCCACAGGTGCTCATAAAAGGATTGGATGAGGCACTTGGAGCCATGGTTTAGTTAGCCAGGAGGTGTTTGGTGATAGGTTGGACTTGATGATCTCTGAGGTCTTTTCCAACCTTATTGATTCTATGTTTCTGTGATTCTAAGGTTCTTCCAGCCAAGATGAGGATCCTGCACTTGGGCCACAAGCAGCACATTAGCTTGGGGCAACAGTGGCTGGAAAGCTGCATGGAAGGAAAGGACTTGGGGCTGCTGGGTGACAGCAGCTGAAGATGAACCAGCAGTGTGCTCAGGTGGCCATGAAGGCCACCAGGATCCTGGCCTGAACCAGCACTGGTGTGGTCAGCAGGAGCAGGGCAAGGGTTGTGCCCCTGTTCTGGGCACTGGTGAGGCCACAGCTCAAGTCCTGGGGTCAGTTTTGGGTTCCTTGTTCCAAGAAGGACATTGAGGGATGGAGCAGGTCCAGAGAAGGGCAACCAAGCTGGGGAAGGGTCTGGAGAACAGGGCTGGGGAGGAGCAGCTGAGGGAGCTGGGGGTGTTCAACCTGGAGGAGAGGAGGCTGAGGGGAGACCTCATTGCTCTCTGCAGCTCCCTGAGAGGAGGCTGCAGTGAGCTGGGGGTTGGGCTCTGCTCCCTAGTCTCAGGTGGTAGTAGAGGAAATGGCCTTAAATTGTGCCAGGGAAGGTTCAGGTTGGAGATGAGGAAAGATTTCTTTGCTGCAAGAGCGGTCAGGGATTGGCACAGGCTGCCCAGGGAGGTGGTGGAGTTCCTATCCCCGAAGGTGTTCCAGAAAGCTGTGGCCACAGCACCTGGAGCCAGGGTATGGTGGCCATGGTGGTGCTGGGCTGGTGTTGGACTGGATGATCTCAGAAGGTTCTTCCAACTGGAGCTGTTCTGTGGTTCTGTGGATGCCTGGCCAGCAGCCAACAAAGAAAGAACCTTTTTAGAGAAGAAGGATGCAGGTGGCAGGGAGGACAAAGCAAGCAGTGTGAGCAGAGGAGGCTGGGGGCAATTCACACACTCTAACCCCAGTTGCTTGGGACTGGCCTGGGGTGACTGCACAAGGGAAAAGTCAGCTGCACAGCCTGCCAGGGTGAGCACAGCCTGCCAGGGTGAGCACAGCCTGCCCAGCACCCCACAGCTGCTGCAGCCATCCAAGGCAAGGAGGAGGTCTGCAGGGCTGGCTGGGGGGAGGCACAGTGTGCTGACATGAGGAGCATCACAGTCCTGGGTCCAGGGTGACCCCCTGGAAGACCTCCAGCGTACAGAGACAGCTATCCCAGCTGGCACCTGAGCTCTGGCATTCCTTACTCCACTGGGGAGCTCACCTCTGCCCAGCACACTGCCACCCCTCTCTCTCCTGCCATCCCCCTCTCTGGTGTGGGTCCCTACCCAGCCCTTTTCCCTCCCTGATGGTGCCTCCAAGGCTTTCTCCTAACTGGAAGGGAGTTGTGCTGGGAGGGTCAAGCCCAGGCCAGCTCTGACATCCTTCACAGCGGGGTGTTTGCCTGAGCCCCACCTCTGCTTTACGGGATGCGATTGATGTTGATTTAATTGGTGTTGGTTTAATTGGCTCAGCCATCTCCCATATGTGTTGGGAGGGGGCCAGGGAGAGCATTAAAGGCTCGTTGCACATTACCAGAGTCTTTCTCCAGCTCCTCTCTGCCACTCCTTCTCCTCCCTTCCATTTTAGGGAACACACTGGCACGAGGTGGGAATGTTTTCTGGGAATC
Organism: Dryobates pubescens; assembly: GCF_014839835.1. Classification (NCBI taxonomy): domain Eukaryota; kingdom Metazoa; phylum Chordata; class Aves; order Piciformes; family Picidae; genus Dryobates; species Dryobates pubescens. Next base: position 7,428,935 of record NC_071631.1, on the reverse strand, counting down.
CTGACCATGGGAATCCTGTTGAAACCAGACAGAGCAGCAGCTTGTGCCTGGAGCCACATCTGCAGGGCTCAAGGCTCCCCCTTCCACTGGTCCCCCAGCAGCTCCCAGTCATGGGCAGCTCCGTAGGGAAGAGAGCTTCCATCACCAGTGTCCAAGTCCTGCATGGATTGTGACTGCTCATGTGCTGGCTGCAGTCAGGTAGAGCCTGACGTGGTCCTTTCCAGCCCTTTGCCTTGTGGAGAGAGCCCCAGCTCCAGGAGGGACACTGGGCTGGTGCTGGGCAGTTGTGTGCCTCAGGGGGTTGGGGTGGGTGTCCTTGTGCAAGGTGTGTGTTGGGTGGGATGGTCTTGGGCAGGCTCAGAGGAGAGCAGCCTGGCACAGGGACTGTGGGGGTGACAGGGACCTCACATGGGGAAGGATATTGTACACTTGGGCACTCAATGTGCTCTCTGCTCCCTAGATAAGAGGGCTGGAGAACCTCCCCTGTGTGGACAGGCTGGGAGAGTTGGGGCTGTTCAGTCTGGAGAAGAGAAGGCTCCAGGGAGACCTTAGAGCAGCCTTCCAGTACCTGAAAGAGTCTCCAGGAGAGCTGGGGAGGGACTTGTGACAAGGGCTGGGGGTGCCAGGATGAGGGACAATGGCTTTGAGCTGGGAGAGGGCAGATTGAGACTGGAGAGGAGGAAGGGATTCTTTAGAGTGAGGAGGGGGAGAGCCTGGAACAGATTGCCCATGGAGATTGTGGATGTCCCCTGCCTGGAGGTGTTGAAGGCTGCATGAGGCTTTGACCAACCTGTGCCAACCCCCCATGGCAGGGGGTTGGCACTGGTTGAGCTTTCAGGTCCCTCCCAACCCAAAGCATTTTAAGACTCTATGATGTACCTGCTCCAGACTCTGCTGTCACACCTCAGCCCTGCTGGGAATCACTCTGATGCCAGCTGCTGTTCCTGGATGCCACCTGTCCCTGCCCCAGGTGGGCTGGCATTCATCCACCGCTTTCTGGGACCCTCTAAGGCTGTGGGGTTTGACTGAGCCACCACTGCTTTTGTCCTCCTGGAGTTCTTCTGGTGTGCAGGCTGATGTCCTGTGCACACACATCCCCAGCCCCCTTGCTGGTGTGCAACATCCCCACAGCATGACCTCTCCTCCCTCCCAGCCACCTTTCCCACACACCCTCACACTCACAGCCAGCAGCAGGGCTGTCCCCAAATCTCCCTTCCTGCCAGATGTGCACAATGCACCCCAGAACTCACCCTGCCACCAGCAGCCCGGGGCAGAGCCAGCTCCCAGCTCCATCACAAAGCAGTGTGAGCTGTGCCCCGGTGCCCTGCTGCTGCCACCCCACAGAGGGTGCAGCTCCATAAGGGAACCAGTTGGAGCTGCTGAGCTCTGTGCCCTGTGGATTCCAGAGGGAAGGAAGTGCCAGTGATGTGCATTGGAGCAGGAACCCAGGTGCCCTGCTGGGCACTGAGGGGAGCAGCCCTGCCCCAGCAGCTGTGCCCCAGCAGCCCTGGCCCAGCAGCCCTGCCCCAGCAGCCCTGGGGCATTCCCACCCCTCGCTCTCAGGTGCTGATGTCTTGCTGCTGGGTTCCCTGGGCCGGGAATTCAGAGGTCCCTGAGGGCAGGCAGCAGAAGCTTTGGGCTTTCCCTGGACCCCTGGCTTCCCGCAGGGGTTTGATGGGAACACCTCGTGCCTCCTTCTGCAGCTCCAGCAGGCAGGACACAGGGTGGGAGGTGATGTCCCCAGGGCTGTGCAGAAGGGACCTTGATGTGCCCTCCTCAGGAGGAGGCTAAGACACAGGATCCTCACTTTTGCCCTCAAACCCGAGGAGCCTGAGCAGCCTGTGGAGCTCCACCATGGAAGGAGACCCCAGAGAGAGGAGCTGGAGCCCCGGAGCTGGGTGGGTGCTGAGCGCGGGTGCAGGCTGCGGGAGGAGCTGGCTGGGGAGCCTGCCGCTGCTGCCAACTTGGCATGGCAGAGGCATCAGCCCCAGTCCCAAGCCACCCAAGCTGTTGGGAGTGGGTATAAAACAGACCCTGCTGGCCAGCCCCCAAGGGGAAGAGCTGGCTTGGGCAGGAAGCATCATCAGTGACATTTAAGAGCGGGGGAAATGCGCCCAGCTGGCAGCCAGCAAGAGCAGCACCCGGGCCAGCAGCCCTCCTCCTCCTCCTCCTCCTCAGGGCTGCAGGCCCCTTCCCATGCCTCACCACTGCCTCCATCTCCCGCTGCTGTTCCCTTCAGCACCTGCAGCACAGCCCATGGCTGCTGTGTTCCCACCGTGGCTGGTGGAGAACCACTTGGTCCCAGCTCTCCTCAGCCCCTTGCAGCAGAGCTGTCTCTGGGTCACTGCATCGAGCAAGTTCCCATCCCACGGCAGAAGTGCTCTGAACACAGGGCCTGTGAGGAGCAGCTGAGGGACCTGGGGGGGGGTTTACTCTTCAGAAGAGGAGGCTGAGGGAGACCTCATTGCTCTCTGCAGCTCCCTGAGAGGAGGTTGCAGTGAGGTGGGGCTTGGGCTCCTCTCACACGGAGCAAGTGACAGGACAAGAGGAATCAGCCTCAGAACCTCCCCAGCCAGGGGAGGTTCAGGTTGGAGATTAGGAGACATTCCTTCCCAGCAAGGGTTCTCAGGCACTGTCCCAGGCTGCCCAGGGAGGTGGTGGAGTCCCCAGCCCTGGGGGTGTTTAGAATCTGTGTGGATGTGGTGCTGAGGGCAGTGGCTCAGCAGCAGGGGTGGGATGTGAGCTCAGGTGAGTGGTTGGACTGGATGAGCTCAAAGGCCTCCTCCATCCTCCACAGGTCTGTACCTCTAAGCAGTGCAAAGCTGACCTGGGATGGGAGCTGCATTTCCAGTTCAGGCACTTCTGGGTCCTGGGACAGGACCAGTCCTGCCCTGCAAGGGAACCCCTGGAGGCAGTGTGCTGTGCTCCAGTCTGGCTGTGTTGAGGAAGGACCACAAGCTGAGGAACCCTCCACCTCCAGCTGTCCAATCTTTGAGTGAGCACATGGAGAACCCCAACCCACCAGGCTGGGAGCCAGAGCAGCCTCCAAACTCAGCTCCCAGTGGGTGGCTGAACCTGACTCAGTGGGAGCTGGAGCCCCACTCTGCAGATGGCTCCAGCTCCCTGCTGAGGTGACTCAGCCTCTGCTGTCGGAGGAAGAGCTGCATGAGCAGCCATGGGCTCCAGCAGGGTCTCTGCTCAGGACAGGAATGTCTGTGGGGCCAGCTGGGAGTGTCTGCTGGATCAGCCCTGTGGCTGTGGGGCAGTGGATGTGAACCCCCTCCTGACAGGGGCTGTCAAAGCCCAGCCTCAACCCCCAGCCCCTGCCCTGCAGTGCCACAAGTCCCTGAGGACCAGGCTGACCCAGAAAAACCTGGAGAAGGAGGGAGGGTGGATGGGTAGAGGGCTTGGAGTGGGGGTTCTGGGCTGGGGTGTTGGGGATGGTGTGGGCAGGTGGAATAAGCCCACAGAGAAGGGATGGGGACCTGGCTGCTGTAGGGAGCTGGAGGTACCAAAGCAAATCCAACCACTGCCCAGCCCAGAGCTTGTCCTGGGCAGCCAAAACTGCCCAGAGCTGTCCTGGGCAACCTCTGCCTGGCCAAACTCATGCTCAGACTGGAGATCAGTAAAGAGCAGGAGGGACAGCAGGACCCTGCTCACCTCAAAGGGAGTTTAGCATGAGACCTTTTCATCCTACCCAGGGGATCATCAAGAGGCAAACCCCACACAAGACCCTGGCAAGATCCTCAGGACAGGTCTTGGTCTCTGGTGGCTCCCAGAGTGGGCAGAAGTGCCCAGAGCTGCCTCCACCACCCCAACCCCAAATGCCCCAGGCCCTTTGGGCTGCCAGGGAATGGCAGTGCCAGCATCTCTCCCGGTGCCCAGCGTGTGGGGCTGGGGCTGCTACCTGTGAGCACAGATGGCAAACTCCAGCAGCAGCAGCAGCAGCAGCAGCAGTGTGGAGATCATAATTATCTGAAGATAATGAAGGGTTTCATTAAATACACTTGGAAAACAACTCAGCAGCCTCACAAAGTTAAACTGCTGGTCTCAACTCTCCAAACTATTTAAAATTTATTAGCTTCCCCTGTGGGCCTCAAGCTTTTAAGTACCAGAGAAATCTTGAAAATAAGAGGTTTTTTTCCCCTCCTTTCTTTCCCCCTGTCTCTTCCCTACGTGTTTTGGCCTCTCAGAAGTGGCTCTGTGTGGTGGTGATGGGGGGGAAACACCGGCTCCCACTTTGTGGCTACCCCACTCCCTGCAGTCCTACTTCCTCTCTCTCCCCACCCGCCCCCAGCGGTGCTCTTCCCCCTCCCCAGGCTGCTTCCAGAGGGCTGATGGAATGGGAGGCACCTGCAGGCTGCTCCCTGCTGCAGCCCGGGCTGCAGGCTGCAGGTGGTTCTTGTTGCAGAGGGATTAGTGGGAGGCTGAATAAGCCTGGATTTGATCAAGTGCTCACTGGCACGGGGTAGTGCCCTGGGCTCAGATGAGCTTCCCAGGGCTGTATCTCTTCATAATGTGAGAGGGGAGGCAGAGCTGGGAGGGGGGAGGCAGAGCTGGTGGGGGGAGGCAGAGCTGGGGGGGAAGCAGAACAGGGGGGAGGCAGAGCTGGGGGGAAGAGGCAGAGCTGGGGGGGGGAGGCAGAGCTGGGGGGAAGCTTCTCCTCCCCCAAGAAAAAAAACATTAAAAGAAATTCCTGGCCTTGAAGCAGAGCCAGAGTTTGGTGCTTGGCAGCTTGGTGCTGCCACTCTGCTCTGGGGAGACCTCCCCTGCAGTGCTGCGTCCAGCTGTGGGACCTCCAACACAAGTAAGACATGGACCTGGTAGAGCAGCTCCAGAGGAGGCCACTAAGATGATCAGAGGGCTGGAGAAGCTCTGCTATGGGGACAGGCTGGGAGCCTGGGGCCAGCCTGAGCAGCTGCCCTCTGCTGCACCCATCCTTTGCCAGCACCAAAGTGGGATGAGGGCTGTCCCTGCAGCATGGGCAGTGCCAGGGCTGTGTCCCCAGGCTGTGGAAGGAGGGGGGCAGCCTGGTGCATTCCCCTTGAGGTGCAAAGTGATGGCCAAGGGGGCAGAGCTCCCCAGATGACCAGCAAGATGAGGGAAGTGATTCTGTCCCTCTCCTCTGCCCTGCTGAGACCCCATTTGGAGTATTGGGTCCAGTTTGGGGGTTCCCAACACAGGAATGACCCAGACCTGATAGAGGAGGTCCAGAGGAGGCCTTGCTGCGCATCTGAGCCACTTCTGCCCAGGCTCCAAGCCCAGAGGGTCCTCTGCAGGACAGGAGCAGGAGCCTGGCAGTGAGCTGGGTGGAGGCAAGCTGCAAAGAAGCAGCCTGCAGGGCAGAGCAGGCAACAAGCTGAGTGCCAGGGGCTGAAGGAGTCGAGCAGCATTTGCACAAAGCCAAGTAGAGGGCTGGTGAGTCCTGAGAGAGCAGGGGAGAGGCCTTGGAGCGTTGCCTTGCTGAGCCATCCAGCACGGATGCTCCGCACAGCAGTGTCTGCAGAAGGCTCTGCAGAGGGCTGGGGAGGGAGGATGCAGTTCCAGGTGAATTGAAGCAAGCCCCTCTTCCAGGGACCACCAGCAGCTGCCTTACACCTCAGGCAGCCAGGGGCAGGAAGAGGGGTTCCTTTCCCCCATCTTCACGGATTCATTGGATGGGTTGGGTTGGAAGGGACCTCAAAGCTCATCCAGTTCCAACCCTTGGGTCAGGCAGGGACACCTCCCACCAGCCCAGGTTGCTCAAGGCCTCATCCAGCCTGGCCTTGGACACCTTCATAGAGGGGGCATCCACAGCCTCCCGTGGGAGAGCAATGTGGAGAGTCCCAAACCTCCTGCAGGAGGGAGCCAGGTGGGGCAGGGGGTGAGGAGTCCCTGGAGGACCTGGCTCTTGTCATTTCAAATCATTCTGAGCCCCTGGAAAGGGCTTTGTCGGGGGGGTGATGGCACCATGGGGAAGGGAGGTCTGCTCCCAGCCATGGGGCAGCTTTGGGGGGCAACTGGGAGAGGTTGAGGAGAGAGATTGTGAGTGGGAAGAGGGCTGGAAAGCACACTGCTGCCTTGGCACAGGACTGTGCCCCACATTGCTGCCCCACATTGCTGCCTTGGCACAGCTTTGTGCCTTGCCTTGGGGGCTGGATCAAGAGTGGAGAGCTGGGAGGAGATGAGTACACATGGAGCAGGCAGCTGCTCCCCCTGCCAGGCTCCCCCAGGCACAGTGGCAACAGTGGCAAGATGTGGGCATCAGGTGCAGCTCTCTGGCAGCAGAGAGGGCTTTTCCTCCAGGAATTAAGGCAGGAGTGAGGCCAAGGCTCCCAGAGCACTGCCTGGAGGAGGCTGGGCTGGGCTGTGACGTGCAGTCCCCTGCTGCTGGCTCATTGCTCTGCCACGGGTGGGCCTCAGCCTCCTCCAGCCCAGGCTGTGGGGCAGCTGATCCTTACAGGGGTGCAAAGGAGGAGAACTGCTGAGAATCTGGGCTTGGTCTCACTCACAAAGATTCTTGGCCCCAGCACGAAGCCCTGCCCAGGTGGGAATTGTTTTCCCAGTTGGGCATGGGTTTGGATCTGCTCTCTCCCTGGGGGATGCTCCAAAAGCAGGATTTCTCTTCTGTCTTTGGAAGGGGCCAGATGAGAGCATTTCCTTTGTTAAACAAGCAGCTCTCTACGGTGGCCTTGACTGTTCCCAGCCAGAAAGGGCAGACTGGATGGAGGCAGCCGGAGTGGGAGGCAGCAGGGACAGCGGCAGTGTCCCTTCCCGGGCGGGCAGCCACGCAGAGCAGGAGCCCTGCCTGCAGCTCAGCTCATCAAAGCTGCTCTGCTAAGCAGAAGGGGCAGCTCAGTGTCTAAGTTACTCACTGCCCCGAGCAGGGCACACAGCTGCAGCCTGGCCCTGCGCCACAGGCACTGCCCTGTCTCCACACCAACCTTGCCCACGCGGCCCTGCCTGCCCGGGCACCGGGGCCGGGGCTCCTGCTGTGCCCCAAGAGAAAAGTTCAGAGCTTGGCTGGGAAGAGGGAGGGCCTTGTCCCAAGGCAAGGAGTCTCCAAAACTTGTCAGGGTCTGGGAGCAGCAGATCAGTCCTGGTGATGAAGCCGTGGGAGGTGCAGCGGTGCTGGCACAGCCTGGCAGCTGGACCTGGGCTGAGCACAGATGCTTCAGCAGACACCGATGGTCTTTGCTGGCCCAGAGGGCTGCCAGCCTGTCTGCTCCCATCACAGAACCTTCTCTGGAGGCTGTGGGGACTGCTCTGGACACTGATGGGTGGGAAGGACAAGGACTTGCTGTCCCAACCCTGCCAAGCTCCACTTTGATCTGTGCAGAGCCAAGTCTGTGGCTGGTTGGGGCCAAGCCCCTTGCTCCCAGGGCAGAAGCTGCTGACCCCACTGTGAGGACAGTGCAGCTGGTGGCTGCTTGGTGCCTTCTCTGAAGCCTGAAACTGCCACAAGTCCACACCATGGAATTCCTCCTCCATGTCCCACCAAAGGCAGGCTGGGGAAGGAGCTCATCCCTGTGGCTAAGCCTGGTGCTCCCTGAGCAGAGAGAGCTCTGTCCTGCCTCAGCTGTGCTCACTGTGTCTGCTCAGGGGATGGCCTGGAAAGGTGGAGCTGGAGGCAGACCTGGTGATGTGCCATGGTGCCACAGCAGGGGAGGCTCCAAGCTTCAGCTTCAAACTGGAGTTGGGGATCATGAGCACACATGAGGGGTCCAAGCCTACAGGGTCAGGGCTGTGCATGTGCCTGTGTGAAGGGAGAGTAGAGGATTTGGTTTTCCATCTCAACCAGCTTGGTTTAGTTAGCAAGCTCTGACCAAGGGGTGGTGACATTTCATGCTGCTCCTGATCTCAGGGCCAGCAACAAACCCCTTCTGACAAGGCCCTGGGCACTGTTAGCTCCTCTCTCACCTGGCATCACTGCAGGTGGTACAGACAGAGCCAGGGCAGCACCAGGCAGTGGAGCCAGGAACAGAGCTGAGCTCCAGGAGCAGAGTTGATCTCCTTACCATGTCCTGGTCCCACCATGGGCTGGAGGGCAAGCACCAGTGCAATGCAGGCAGCTGGCTCAGGGGGCTTCTGATCAGTGTTTTACTCTCAGTTGAATACTTCATAGAATCACAGAAGGGGTTGGGTTGGAAGGGACCTTAAAGCTCATCCAGTTCCAACCCCCTGCCACGAGCAGGGACACCTCCCACCAGCCCAGGTTGCTCAAGGCCTCATCCAGGCTGGCCCTGAACACCTCCAGGCAGGGGACATCCACAACCTCCCTGGGCAACCTGTGCCAGTGTCTCCCCAGCCTCACTCAAGGATTTCTCCTTAATCTCCAGTCACAATCTGCCCTCCTGAAGCTGCAGTCCTTTCCCAGGGTGGGGAGGGATGTCCCACACCAGCAGCACCACAGCAGCAGGTTTCTGGGGGTGGCAAAGCAAACCAGTGTGCAGTAGGCACCAAAGTCCTCGGTGACCTTGGGCACTGCTCCCCTTTACTCCCCAGCTTTGCAGTCTCTCCTCATCCTCGGTCCCACCCAGGGGAGGCTGGGGGGGGGAGGGGCTGTGTCCAACCATCCTCAGGGCAGCTGTGCCTGCCCAGCCTGTCCTTCCCTCCTGCTTCCCCGGGAGGCTCCAGCTGCTTTTCAGCGAGGAGCCATTTCCCCTCCACGCTGCAGAAGGAAAAAGGATTTTGCTTGGTGGTGGTGGGTTTTTGTTGTTGTTGTTGTTATTTTCTTCTTCTTCTTCTTCCTTTTTCTCCCCCCCCCCCCTTCTATTAATTCTGGGAGTAGAACATTGTGGCTTTTAAGTTTATTCCAACTGTTTGATATTTTACATAATCGTATTATTTATGTGACAAGATTAGAAGTGCTCTGCATGCTGACAGGCAAGCAGCACACACACACCACACACACCACACAGACACACCACACACACCCCACACACACCACACACAAACCCCAGCCCTAGCCAAGCCTTCCTGCGTTTATTGTGCTCCTGGCTTCCTCCAGCCCGTGCAGCTTGCAGCATGAGCAGGGAGAGAGAGAAATAGAAGGGGGGGAGAGGGGGGGGAAGGTGGAGAAGACAGGAGAGGAGCTGCTCACCCCAGCCCTCTTGGCTCCCTCCTGTCCTTGGAGATCCTTTGGCCCGAGCGGGGTGGCCGCCCGCCGCGCTGGGGGCTAACGGAGCTGCCCGGGCAGGCTGCGGAGCTCTTGGGCGCCAGCAGCCGGAGCTGAGCACGCCGAGGTGTTTGCTCCAGCATCCTGCTGCTCGCCCCTGGGATGCTTGATTTATTCTGTGCCTGGAAACATTCATTTCACACCTAAACAGGGGCAGGTTCATCACTTCTGCAATCATCATTTATTCATGTCGGGAGGGTTGCAGGAAGCAGAGATAAATGCATCGCCTTGAAATTGGTGCTCCGGGCTGCTCAGGAGCCTCCATCCTTCTCACCAGGCTCCAGAGCGGGGTGGGAAGGGCTCCTGCGGCTCCTCCACCCCGGCACAGCAGCCTCACACAGAGGTTGGAAGGCACCTCCAGAGATCATCCAGTCCAGCACCTGCCAGAGCAGCATCACCCGGGGTAGGCCACCCAGGAACACATCCAGGTGGGTTTGGAAAGGCTCCAGAGAAGGAGGCTCCACAACCTCTCTGGGCAGCCTGCCCCAGGGCTCTGTCACCCTCACAACAAAGAAGTTTCTCCTCGTGTTGAGGTGGAGCCTCCTGGGTCCCAGTTTGGATTCATTGTTCCTTGGCTTTTTGCTGTGTACCACTGAAAAGAGCTTTCCTCCAGAACCACAGAGTTGCCAGGGTGGGAAGGGACCTCGAGGATCGTCCAGTTCCAACCCCCCTGCCATGGCCAGGGACACCTCACACTACAGCAGGTTGCTCACAGCCTGGCTTTAAAAGCCTCCAGGGATGAGGCTTCCACCACCTGCCTGGGCAGCCCTGACCACCCTTATGCTGAAGAACTCCTTACTGACACCCAATCTGAATTTCCTCATTGGAACCCTGATGAAGAAATCCTCCAGCCAGCCAGCCCCTGGCCAGCTGATGCTCTCCCAGTGCCCCCCTAGGATGGCAGAGCAAAGCCCAGGCCACCAGGGCTGGCTGTGCCCTCCCTCCATAACGGATGGCCGGAGCTGGCGCTTGGCTTCCTTTGTTAGCTCGTTAGGAATGAAGCAAAAAGTGAACCAAGATTAAAGAGCTCTGCCTCTGCTCCCAAATTTATGGGCATCTCAAATGTGATGTTGGAGCCTGTTCCTCCCCTGACTGCTGTCAGGCTGATTCAGTGTGGAGCAGCGTGGGCACCCTGCTCCCAGCCAGCCTGGCCAGCGCCGTGCTCAGATGTGTCAGAGGCTGCTCAGCATCCTGTACACCCCCAGGGATGAGTGGATCCAGAGGGCTCACAGCCACCTGGTCACAGGGCTTCACGCAGTCCCCATGCTGAGCAGCTTCACCACCACATCTCCTCCTCCTCATCGAATGGTTGGGTTGGAAGGGACCCCAAATATCATCCAGTCCCAACCCCTCTGTCGGGGGGAACGTTCAGCCTGGAGAACAAAAGCTTCCAGGGAGACCTCAGAGCAGCCTTCCAGTACCTGAAGGGCCTCCAGGAGAGCTGGGGAGGGACTTTGGACAAGGTCTGGGAGTGCTAGGATGAGGGACAATGGCTTTGAGCTGGGAGAGAGGAGATTGAAACTGGAGATGAGGAAGGAATCCTTGAGAGTGAGGGTGGGGAGACACTGGCACAAGCTGCCCAGGGAGGCTGTGGCTGTCCCCTCCCTGGAGGTGTTCAGGGCCAGGCTGGATGAGGCCTTGAGCAAGCTGGGCTGGTGGGAGGTGTCCCTGCCCATGGCAGGGGGTTGGCACTGGATGATCTTTAGAGTCCCTTCCAGCCCATTCTATGAATTATGAATGATCCTGGTCTTGTCCAGCTTTTGCAGCTTTCCCTTGACACATCCAAAGCCAAGCTTGATGTGGCCAGCTCTGGTTGGAGGTGTCCCTGATGACTGCAGGGGGGGTGAACAAGGTGACCTTTGAGGGTCCCTTCCAACCCAATGCATTCTATGATTCCATGATGCTCTGTGAGGATCAGGGGGACTCAGCCTCTCCATGTGTGGAGCACACTCCCGAGCAGGCTGTTTGCAGGCATCCCTGTCCCTATCAAACCTGTGACTGCTGCCTCAGCTTCTTAAGCACAGCTTTGGCTTCTTGCATCCCACCTTACCCTTCTGCAGCTGCACAGGCTCCCTCTGCTCTGACAGTCTTCTCCCTGCCCAGGAAGCCAGCCCCAGGTGGTCAGGTCCTACACTCCCAGGCAGCTCCTCACATTTCATTTGGTGCCAAAAAGGAAGAGGGGAGCAGAAGGTTTGTGAAAATCTCTTTCATGGCCAGCAGGTTTCTGCCCTAGGTTTTATGGTTGCTCCAGGTGAGGTTTGGGTTGGATTCTGGGGAGACAGAAGCTCTCTTAGTGGGGGTGCAAGGAGCAGCCTTAGTGTGCAGGAGAACTCTGTCCAACCATAGCCAGCTCTGATCATCTTCTGGAAGGCCTGAAGGTTTGGGCAGCCCTCATGGGCACTTAACCCTGAGGGCTGCAGGAGTTGGACAGCTGGGGAACAGGGCTGGGAGGTAGCAGCTGAGGGAGCTGGGGGTGTTCAGCCTGGAGAAGAAGAGGCTGAGGGGAGACCTCATTGGTCTCTCCAGCTCCCTGAGAGGAGGCTGCGGTGAGCTGGGGGTTGGGGTTTTTTTCCTAGTCTCAGGTGATAGAAGGAGAGGAAATAGCCTGAAACAGTGACAGGGGAGGGTTAGGTTGGGCAATAGAAGAAACTTCTTCCCTGATAGGGTTCTCAAAGGCTGGCACAGGCTGCCCAGGGCGGTGGCTGAATCCCCATCCCTGGAGGTGTTTCAGAGAGGCAGAGATGTGGTGCTGAGGGCCGTGGGCTAGCCCCAACCTTGGCAGAGTTAGGGAAGGGTTGGGCTGGATGATCTGAAAGAGCTTTTCCAGCCAAAGCCATTCTGTGAACCTCTGAGTCTGTGATTCTCTGCTTCTCTGCCTACCTCTCTGCCTGGTGCAGCGCTGGTAGGAGCCAGGCAGAGGCAGGAGCAGTGTCCATCAAGCACAGCAGTGCCATCGATGCTGAGCCAAGACACCAACCTCCCCCTCCCCCCCTGCCCCCCCAGCCAGATTTCATCCTAAAATTAGCCTTTTCTGGGAGGGTTTCTGCTCTCATCCTGCATCGCTGTCCATCTGACAGGAGGGGAACTGACTCAGAAACAAAGAGCACAGAGCAGCCAGGGTGAGAGGGAAAGAGCTCTAATGTAAAAATAAACGGTGTCCAGCCACCCACTGCGGCCAGCTGAGCTCCCAGTAGGCTCTCAGCCGCCTGACACAGAGCAGCAGCTGCCCTTTCATTAGCAGCCTGCTCATTTTCTCCCCCTGCAGCTGAATTTCCCTGGGAAGAAAAAAAAAGAGACTCGAAGTGACAGGAAGGAGCAGGAGCCCCCGGGCCCTGCACTGCCAGCCCAGAGCAGCCTGCTGTGCTCCTGAGCCCGTGGCTGCCTGGAAGAACCTTTGGTCCCAGCCTGCCCCACAGCCCCTGCGAGCAAAGGGCTGGAGGGATCGCTGCTCCCCTCTCCACCCCACCCACTGCTTCTGCAGGACCTGGGCTCTGCTGAGCAAGGCACAGAAGCACAGAATGGTGGAAGGGACCTCTGGAGATCATCCCTGCCAGAGCAGCATCACCCAGGGCAGGACGCATCCAGGAGGGCCCTGAAAATCTCTACAACCTCCCTGGGCAGCCTGCTCCAGGACTCTGTCACTCTCAAAGTCAAGAAGAGCCTTCTCATGCTCAGATGGAACTTCTCTTGTTCAAGTTTATTCCCTTTGCCTCTTGTCCTGTCACTGGGGCACCGTGGAGAAGAGTCTGGCCCCATCCTCCTGACACCCACCCCCAGATGTTTGTAAGCACTGATCAGATGCCCCTCAACCTTCTCTTCTCCAGCCTAACCAGCCCCAGCTCTCCCAGCCTCTCCTCAGGTGAGAGATATTCCAGTCCCCATCTTTCCACACAGGACTACCCACTGCTTCTCCCAGGCATTTATTCCCTGCTTGGTGGATGCCTGCTGAGAGCAGGGGACCACAGCCTCCAGACCATGAGATCCAAGGTAATTCATCCCAGTCCTTCCCCAGAGGCACTGCAGATGGACTCCCACCGCCTGTGCCCATGCCACAGGAGGTGGCAGGAGAAGCAGCTGGAGGAGCAAGGGGAGGCTGGAGGAATCACAGTCACAGAATCACAGAAACATTCAGGTTGGAAAAGACCTCAGAGATCATCAAGCCCAACCTATTACCTAACACCTCCTGACAACTAAACCATGGCTCCAAGGGCCACATCCAAGCCTTTTTTGAACACCTCCAGGGTTGGTGACTCCACCACCTCCCTGGGCAGCCATCCCAGTGCCTGACCACTCTGGCTGCAACAAAAGTTTCCTACTGCCCAGTCTAAACCTCCCCTGCTGCAGCTTGAGCCCATTCCCTCTTCTATCTCTGATGACCTGTGAGAAGAGTCCAGCACCAACCTCTACATGACCTCCTGCCAGGTTGTAGTAGACAGCAATGAGGTCTCCCCTCAACCTCCTCTAACCTGGCCATCCCCAGCTCCTTTATTTGCTCTTCATCAGATTTATTCTCCAGGCCCTTCCCCAGCTCCTTGCTCTCCTCTGCACTGGCTCCCAGGGACCAAGGCTCTGGGTCTCTCCATCCTGGCTTTCTGAGGAGTTCAGCTGGGTACTGTGCATGGGATCCCATCAGCCTGAGACAGGTTCGTGCGAGTTGCTAAGCTCCTCTAAAAGCATTGTGCTGTGTTAAGTGCTCTTGGAAAGCTGCTCTCTGGGTCTCTCCTGGCTGTGGACACAGGACTTTACCTCCTTCTCTGGCTGTTGAAGCTCCTGCCCAGTTGCCCTCGGTGTGACCCAAGCCAGGGAGATGTTGCTGGAGAATCTCTGGGTGCTGGAGCGGCTCTGGGTGCTGGAGCATCTTGGGGGTGGAAGAATCACAGAATCATAGAATTGTCAGGGTTGGAAGTGACCTCAAAGATCATCCAGTCCTAAACCCCCTACCATGGCCAGGGACACCTCACACTACAGCAGGTTGCTCACAGCCACATCCAGCCTGGCTGCAAACACCTCCAGGCAGGAGGCTTCCACCACCTCCCTGGGCAGCCTGTGCCAGGCTCTCACCACCCTCATGGGGAAGAACTTCTTCCTCACATCCAATCTCAATCTACCCATTTCTAGTTTTGCTCCATCCCCCCCAGTCCTATCACTCCCTGACACCCTCAAAAGTCCTTCCCCAGCTTTCCTGTAGCCCCCTTCAGATACTGGAAGGCCACAAGAAGGTCTCCTGGGAGCCTTCTCCTCTCCAGACTGAACAGCCCCAACTCCCTTAGTCTGTGCTCATAGCAGAGCAGCTCCAGCCCTCTGCTCATCCTCATGGCCCTTCTCTGGACACCTTCCAGCACCTCCAGACCCTTCCTGGCACAGAGGCTCCAGAGCTGGACACAGAGCTCCAGCTGTGGTCTCAGCAGAGTAGAGCAGGGGGGCAGAATCCCCTCCCTGGCCCTGCTGGCCACACTTCTCTTGCTGCAGCCCAGGCTCTGCTTGGCTCTCTGGGCTGCAAGTGCTGACTGCTGGCTCCTGTTGAGCTTCTCCTCCCCCAGCACCCCCAAGGCCTTTTTCTCCAGGGCTGCTCTCCAGCCAGTCCCTGCCCAGCCTGTATCAGTGCCTGGGATTGCCCCGACCCAGCTGCAGGACCTTGCACTTGGCCTTGTTGAACCTCATGAGGTTGCCATGGGCTCAGCTCTCCAGAAGACCTTTAAATCTTTCCAAGCTCCTTTGCAGAGCCATAAGAGCTCCAATTTCCTGCTTCTCTCTCCCTTCAGCCCAGCCTTCATTGCTGGCATCTCGCTTCAGCTCCCCCCTCCTGCCCCCCCAAGCCTATCCAAGCGGAGGAGAAAAATGATTCCAATGATTTACAGCACTTGGGAAGAGTTGAGAGAGAGAGGGGGGGGTGGGGGTGGAAAAAAAAGTGAAGTAAATAATAAATCAAAACCAGCAAAAAGAACAAGAATGCATCCATCTTTTATGAGCTCCATTCACTGCTGCATGTACAGTTCAGACATAAAACCGACGCAGCCCTGCAAAGTTGCTGCTGCCTCAGAAGTGTCTGCGCCCAGCAGTGGCAGAGCTCTTCCCAACTACATGAAAGCAGAGGCAGAGGAGGTGCAGGAAACCAGCTCTGATGCTCTGCCTCCTTATCAGCCTTCCCCAGCCTGGGAGGGGTTGAGCTGGGGGGGTGGTGGGGGAGCACCAGGAAGCCAGGATAAAAAGCAGAGTTTACTTCTTGTTTCTTTTTTTTTAACTCCCCCCCTCAGGGTTCTTGCTCCACCTGATGGAAAGTGTTCTCTCACTCCTAGCCCTGTGTGTCACACAGGCTGGGGGCTGAAGGCTTCCATCCCCCCCCCCCCTGCCCAGGGTCCCCACAAATGGGCTCTTCATCCACCCACAAAAGCCCCTTGAAATTCTCCCCTTGGAAAGGGGTCCTGCAGGACTGTTGGAGCCATAGAGTCATGGGTTGGGTTGGAAGGGACCCTCAGAGGGTCATCTTGTCCAACCCTCCTGCAAGTAGAAGGGACACCTCCAAACAAATCAGGTTGCTCAGGGCCATGTCAAGTCTGATCCTGAATGTCTCCAGGGATGGAGCCTCCAGCACCTCCCTGGGCAGCCTGTTCCAGTGTCTCCCCAGCCTCACTGTGCAGAACTTCCTCCTGAGGTCCAACCTAACTCTGCCCTGCTCCAGTTCCAAACCCTTGCCTCTCATCCTGTCCCCACAGCCCCTTCTGAACAGTCCCTCCCCAGCCTGCTGTAGGTCCCCTGCAGATCTTGAAATGCAGCTCTGAGGTCTCCCTGGAGCCTTCTCTTCTCCAGGCTCAGCAGTCAAAACTCTCTCAGCCTGTCCCCACAGCAGAGGTTCTCCAGCCCTCTGATCATCTTTGTGGCCTCCTCTGGACCCTCTCCAGCAGCTCCAGGTCCTCCTTGTGTTGGGGCCCCATAGTTGAACACAGCACTGCAGGTGAGGTCTCCCCAGAGCAGAGCAGAGGGGCAGGATCCCTCTCTCCATCTCTGGCCACACTGCTTTGGATGCAGCCCAGGCTGCCCTTGGCCTTCTGTGCTGCCAGTGCCCATTGCTGGCTGTTCCTCTGCTGCTTCCTTGGCAGGCACTCACTGCCTGGGAGGTGGCTGAAGGCTGCATCCAAACCCTGACCTGAGCATGAGTCACTTCACAGCAGAGCAATGCAGGCAAAGCTATGGGAGGTAGGTTAGCAGAGAAAAGTCTCTGCTGGAAGACACAAACTCCTCCCAAGAGCAGCTCAGCTCCTCAAGAACTGCAGGGAATGCAATCACCTCTGGTCTCAGATTTGAGGAGCTCCTGATAGCATCTGTAGCAGAGCTATACCAAGCCTTCTCCACCAGCTCTCCTTGCAGACTGAAAGGAATTTGCTCCAAGGCCCTGGGTAGAGGTAATGTCCTCCAGAGACACTCATCCTCCTCTGTAGGGATGAAGTCATGCCAGGATGTGGTTGTGATTGTGGTGTTCCTCTTACAGCCAGCAGAAATGCCACTGAAATCCCAAAGAACCAGGATTCTACCTCCTACACTTCCACCCCAAGGGATGACAGCCCAAGACATGGACAGGAGAACTCTGTCCAGCCACAGCCAGCTCTGATCAAATTCTGGAAGGCCTGAAGGTTTGAGCAGCCCTCATGGGCACTTAACCCTGAGGGCTGCAGGAGTTGGACAGCTGGAGAACAGGGCTTGGGTGATGCAGCTGAGGGAGCTGGGGGTGTTCAGCCTGGAGAAGAGGAGGCTGAGGGGAGAGCTCATTGCTCTCTACAGCTCCCTGAGAGGAGGCTGCAGTGAGGTGTCTGCTGGAGCACTGCATCCAGCTCTGGAGCACAAAATGGACATGGAACTGTCAGAGTGTGTCCAGAGGAGGCCATGAAGATGATCAGAGGGCTGGAGAACCTCCCCTGTGGGGACAGGCTGGGAGAGTTGGGGCTGCTCAGCCTGGAGAAGAGAAGGCTCCAGGGAGACCTCAGAGCTGCCTTCCAGTATCTGATAGGGGCTCCAGGAGAGCTGGGGAGGGACTTGTGACAAGGGCTGGGAGTGCCAAGATGAGGGAGAATGGTTTTGAGCTGGGAGAGGGGAGACTGAGACTGGAGAGGAGGAGGAAGTTCTTTGCAGTGAGGCTGGGGAGACACTGGCACAGGCTGCTCAGGGAGGCTGTGGATGCTTCCTGCCTGGAGATGTTCAAGGCCAGGCTGGATGAGGCCTTGAGCAAGCTGGGCTGCTGGGAGGTGTCCCTGCCCGTGGCAGGGGGCTGGCACTGGATGAGCTTTGAGATCCCTTCCAACCCAACCCATTCTGTGACTCCATGAACAGAGAGGAGGAAGCTTCCTGCCCTGCCCCGGAGCCAGGGAGTGCCCTTGGGGTGCCTGGTACCTGCCTCGGCCGCTCAGTGCCAGGAGCTGGCAGTGCCCTTGCAGTGCTGGGTGCCCCTGAAGCAATCTGCAGGCAGGCTGCTTTTAATTAGAAGGGGCTGCACGCCCACCTGCACGCTGCTGTAAATCTGGGCTGCGCTGTAACGAATGTGCTGGGTTTAAGTTGTAATTAGAACTCCTATTGACGCCCCACGGCCTCATTTGTCATCTGAAGCTGCTCATTGCTCCCAGTCAAGAAATCAATCTGGGCCCCTTGAAGAGCTGGGGGCCGCCAGATTTGCAGGGTGGATTGATGGAGCAGGATGCAGCCTCCCTTAACCCCTCTGCTGCCCTGCCCGGCGCCGGGGGTGGGCAGGGGCGGCAGCGGCGGTGCCTCCCTGGCTGCCCGCAGCCAAGCCCTGCTGGGGGCGCTCCCGGGGCGGGAAGCGGCAGGAGCTCTGGCTTCCAGGGCAGTGACTTGCAGCTGTCTCAGCTGCCTGTTGGAGCATCACAGGATGGGGACGGAGCCCAGCATCCTGCAGAGCCTCATAGAGCGGTTTGGGCTGGGACAGGCCTGCAGTGGAGACCTGGCATTGTTTAGCCTGGAGAAGAGAAGGCTCAGGGGTGACCTCATTGCCCTCTACAACTACCTGAAAGATGGTTGCAGACAGGAAGGGGTTGGTCTCTTCTCCCAGGCAACCAGCACCAGAACAAGGGGACACAGTCTCAAGCTGTGCCAGGGGAGGTTTAGACTCGAGGTGAGGAGAAAGTTCTTCACTGAGCGAGTCGTTCGTCATTGGAATGGGCTGCCCAGGGAGGTGGTGGAGTCGCCGTCCCTGGAGGTGTTCAAGGGGAGATTGGACGTGGCACTTGGTGCCATGGTCTAGTTGTGAGGTCTGTTGGGACAGGTTGGACTTGATGATCCTTGGGGTCTCTTCCAACCTTAGCTATACTGTGAGACTGTGATACTGTTACCTGCCCGTGGCATGGATGCTGCAGCTCCAGCAGGGGAAAAGCAAAGAGATTTCATGGGTTATAGAGGCACAGAATCATTCTGGCTGGAAAAGACCTTTCAGATCCTGGAGCCCAACCAGTCTCCAACATTACCAGGCTTGGTGCTAAACCATGGCCCTCAGCACCACATCTCTCACCACCCTCATGGGGAAGAACTTCTTCCTAACATCCAATCTCAATCTCCCCATTTCTATTCTGTTCTGTCACCTAGAAGCTATTCCAGCTGTGACACACAGCTGCAGAGGCTCACAGCTTCCCACCAGCCAAGGCTTTGCCCAGAAAGAGAGATTGGCCATTGGAATGTGCTGCCCAGGGAGGTGGTGGAGTCACCATCACTGGAGGTGTTTAGGAAGAGACTGGATGGGGTGCTTGGTGCCATGGTTTAGTTGATTAGATGGTGTTGGGTAAGAGGTTGGACTTGATGATCTCAAAGGTCTTTTCCAACCTGGTTAATTCTATTCTATTCTATTCTATTCTATTCTATGCTATTCTATTCTATTCTATTCTATTCTATTCTATTCTATTCTATTCTATTCTATTCCATTCCATTCCATTCCATTCCATTCCATTCCATTCCATTCCATTCTCTTCTCCCTGGGCTCAGCAGTGCTGCCACTCATGGGGGGCTGCATTTCCCTTCATGGGATTGCTGTCACCTGGCTTTCCAGAGCTTATTCCCTGCCACAGGTTCTTGGGCCAAAGCCAGAGCTGGATCCCCTTGTGCCCTTGCTGGGCTCTCCAGGAGGTGCTGGCTGCTCCTCCTGCCCAGTGTGACGTGCTCAGGGGCTGCCTTCTGCACACACGGCTGAGATCCTCACCTGGAGCAGCTCTCTCTGCCACAGGAAAGCCTCCAGATGCCAACCTGTGCTTTGCTGGTGCTGTGCCACCACTTCACACATTGCCTGTCTCTGCTGGAGGGGGATACCAGGGATTAGCAATGCATTGGCCAAGTCTCTGTGCCAGCACAGGCTGATTAGTCTTGTGCCCACTTAATTACAGCACATTATGAACCTCTGCTGCAGCAGGGATGGCCCAGTACAGGCAGCTGGAGGCCTCACAGTGAAGAGCAGAAATAATTGAGGGCAGCAGTGCTGAAGGCTCAGCCAACATCCATGGCCCTCCACTTTCTGCTCCAGCAGCTGACACATTCTCTGATTTTTGGCCCCATCCTGGCCCTGCTGGCATCTGGTGCAACCCTCCAGCACAGTGAGGCTCAGCTGAGGCTACTGCAAAGGGCTTCTGCTTGTCCACAGCCTAGAATCACAGAGTCACAGAATTGTCAGGGCTGGAATGGACCTCAAGGCTCAGCCAGTTCCAACCCCCTTGCCATGGCCAGGGACACCTCACTCTACAGCAGGTTGCTCACAGCCACCTCCAGCCTGGCTGCAAACACCTCCAGGCATGAGGCTTCCACCACCTCCCTGAGCAGCCTGTGCCAGTCTCTCACCACCCTCCTGGGGAACAACTTCTTCCTAACACCCAATCTCAATCTACCTATTTCTAGTTGTGCTCCATCCCCCCCAGTCCTATCACTCCCTGACACCCTCAAAAGTCCCTCCCCAGCTTTCTTGGAGCCCCCTTCAGATGCTGGAAGGCCACAATTAGGTCTCCTGGGAGCCTTCTCCTCTCCAGACTGCACAACCCCAACTCCCTCAGTCTGTGCTCATGGCAGAGCAGCTCCAGCCCTCTGCTCATCCTCGAGGCCCTTCTCCAGCCTCTGCCAGTGCTGTGCTCTCTGATGAAGCCTCTTGTGCACCACTCCTCTCTTCTGCTTCCTGCTCTCTGCCAAGCAAAGCCATGTCCTGTGAATCCATCCCTTCTCCTTCCACACCACCCCTAACATTAAGTGATTCTGTGCTCTCACCACTCTCATTGGGAAGAACTTCTCCTGAATCTCTCCTGCTCCAGCTTAAATCCATTGTCCCTCATCCTGGCACTCCCAGCCCTTGTCACAAGTCCCTCCCCAGCATTCCTGGAGCCCCTTCAGGTACTGGAAGGCTGCTCTAAGGTCTCCCTGGAGCTTCTCTTCTCCAGGCTGAACATCCCCAACTCCCTCAGCCTGTCCCTACAGGAGAAGACGAAGGTCTCTGACTCTTTGCAAGGGCTCTGTTCACTCATTCCCTTACTCCTGGCACACCTTACTCCCAGCCACAACCCTCATTTTGGCTGCCATGCTCTCAGAGGGCAATGTCCCCAGATGCCTTCTCCTCCTTGGGCTTGCCTCACCAAGATCCACCCAAGTTCCCAGAGCTGCCAGTCCCAGGGGAGGGGGTTTGGCTGCTGGCTCCTGCTGAGGGGCACCACCCAGCAGTCAACAGCCTGGCCAGTGCCAGCTCTTCTCAGCTGGCTCGGGTTTGGGCATGGATCCAGGGGTGCAGGATGCTTTCCCCACCCTGTGGCATGCCAGGCAGCAGCAGAGGATGCTGGGCAACAGCTCCCAGACAGTGGTCCACAGGGAGGCAGGAGGCCCAGAGGGAGGGGGGAAGCTCTGCCTTCCATGGGGATTCCTGAGGACAGTTTGACTGTTGTGTAAAGATAAAACTCTGCAAATCTGGAGGCAGCCTCCTGAGCAGGGGGTCAGGAAGCTGCAGAGAAGCGATGGGAACTAATCAGAGGCGAGGTAAAGCTGCCAAGGCTGCAGCTAAGCCTGCTGTGGCTTTGGAGTCACACTGGAGATAAAGAGGCAGCTCTTGGAGAGCTGGCCTCTGGAGCAGCTTCAGATTAACCTGGATTTCCAGCATCATTTCCTGCTATTCCAGTCCACAAATCCTGGTGGCTCTGGGCTGCACCACAGAGCCCTGGAGACACCTCCCTGCCAGCCCAGGCTGGCCTCACCTCTGTGCCCAGTGCTGCTGTACTGAGCCCTGCTGCCCTGCTCCTCCTCTGCTCTGGGCAGCTGCAGGTGGATCAGGCAGGAGGGTCTAAGGAGACCCCCAAATGCCAAGCCTCAGGGAAGGGACAGCAGCCTGCACCCAGGCACAGCCTCTGTGGGTGTGTGCAAAGGGCCAGCAGCCTGCAGCAGCCCTGCACAGCCTGACCCCATCCCTGCATCCCCCCACAGCCCCACCCCTGCTGTCACCTCTGGCTGGCCTTGTGATGCTCTGCCCTGCTGAGACCACACCTGGAGAACTGAGTCCAGTTCTGAGCTCCTCAGCTCAAGAGGGTCTGGGATACACTGGAGAGAGTCCAATGGAGGCTATGAGGATGCTGAAGGGCCTGGAGAGGCTGAGAGCCCTGGGGCTGGTTAGCCTGGAGATGAGCAGCCCCAGAGGGGATCTGAGCAATGGTTACAGATAGCTGAAGGGTGGGGGGCAAGAAGGGGCCAGGCTCATGCCAGTGGTGTCCTGGGAGAGGCCAAGGGGCAATGGAGGTTCCACCAGGAGCTTCCACCTGAACATGAGGAGAAACTTCTTTGTTGTGAGGGTGCTGGAGGCCTGGAGCAGGCTGCCCAGAGAGGCTGTGAAGTCTCCCTCCCTGGAGACTCTCCAGCCCTGTTTGGATGTGTTCTGTGTGCCCTGCCCTGGGTGACCCTGCTCTGGCAGGGGGTTGGACTGGATGGTCTCTGGAGGTCCCTTCCAGCTCCACCATTCTGTGGTCCTATGATGCTTCCCCTGACAAAGCCTCCAGCACCTTTCTGCTGGTGCCCTCCTGGCAGCAGCAGAGAGACCCTCGAGGTCCCATGTGGGGAGCAGCAAGGCTGCCACTCAGCCCAGCCCTGACAAGCTCCTTCCTGGCTGCCTGCTGGTGACAGCCCGTGGCCGTGGCACTCCTGGGGGCACCTGGAGGTGTCACACCTGAGCTAGGACTGGGGTGGAACTATCCCTACTTGGGCAGCTGCCATGAGGTGCTTGCCTCATGGAAATGGTCCTCTTGGCTCCCAGCTGAGCAGGAAGTGCAGGTTCCTCATCCTTCCTCATCTTTCCTGGGCTGGCTCCACGTTCCCACCCCTGCTGCTAATGCATTCCCTGGGAGATGCCAATCCAGCAGCCTTTAGGGAGCCAGGAGCTGTGTGAGCTCTTGGACATGTCCTCTGCCTTGGGCCCCAGCTTTGTATTCTGACATGAAATGTGACTTGGCCCTGCAAAGCAGGGTGGGGGTGCAGGGAGCTGTGAAAAGGAGAGCAGCAGCAGGAAAAGGCTGGAGAGTGTCGTGGGGATGCTCTCTGCAACTGAAGGGAGGCTGCAGTGAGCTGGAGGTTGGGCTCTTCTCCCCAGCCTCAGATGATAGAAGGAGAGGAAATGGCCTCAAATTGTGCCAGGGGAGGTGCAGGTTGGAGAGCAGGGAAAATTTCTTCAGTGCAAGAGTGGTCAGGGACTGGCACAGGCTGCCCAGGGAGGTGGTGGAGTCCCCACCCCTGGAGGTGTTCCAGAAGCCCGTGGCCATGGCACTTGGGGCCAGGGTTTGATGATCTTAGAGACCTTTTCCAACCAAACCAGTTCTGTGGGGATGGGATGGAGGTGGGGATGGGGATAGGGATAGGGATAGGGATAGGGATAGGGATAGGGATGAGGATGGAGGAGGAGGTGGGGATGGGGATGAAGGTGGAGGTGGGGATGATGGTGGAGGAGGAGGTGGGATGAGGATGGAGAAGGAGGTGGGAATGGGGGTGGAGGAGGGGATGAGGATGGAGGAGGAGGTGGGGATGGAGCTGAAGGTGGAGGTGGGGATGGGAAGGGCATCCACAGTTTGCTCACACATCCTGGAGCAAAGGCACATGGACGTGAGAAGGAGCTTGTGGCAGGGAACAGCAGGTAAGAGTGACAGTGCTGTGGCAGGATGTGTCCCAGGAGCACAGGAACAGGATGGCTCTGGCTGTGACAGGCGACATGCTACAAAACCACCTTAAAATAGACTCCAGGAGGGCTTCATCTCAAAGCCTATTATCTGCACTGAATGCCAGATTAGTGAGCAAAGCCCTCCTTGGGCTTGGAAAATGCTCTGCTAAGGATGGATAATCATGTCAGGGAGGCCCTCCAGGAGCCTCCACGGAGGAGCTGGGGACAGCAGTGACCTCAGCAGATGCTTTATGTAAGGGGGATCAGGGATGAGGGGTCATGGCTCCTCAGTTCAAAGGTTGCTCTCCAAGGCTCTTCACCAGGGATCAGTTCTCCACACCCTGAGCAGCCACTCCTTTCCAGAGCTGTGTGCTGCACACCCTGGCACCTCCCTCCCAGCTCCCAAAGCCCCTCTGGTCTGGCAGCAGCAAGGCTGGAGGTGCCCACAGCCTGCAGACCTGCAACAAAGCCCTGGGGCACATCTGTCCTGCAGGCAGAAGAGGCAAAGGGTGAAGTGCCCCCTCCAGCAGTCAGAAAATGGGTTGGGTTGGAAGGGACCCTAAAGCTCATCCAGTTCCAAGCTCCCTGCCATGGGCAGGGTCACCTCCCACCAGCCCAGGCTGCTCAAGGCCTCATCCAGCCTGGCCTGGAACACCTCCAGGGAGGGGACATCCACAGCCTCCCTGGGCAGCCTGTTCCAGTGTCTCCCCACCCTCACTCTCAACAGTGTCTTCCTCATCTCCAGTCTCAATCCCACCCAGACCCCCAGGTGTCCCACTGGATCTTTGAGCATCTCAAGGCTGCTCTGTCCTTCACCCCCTGGCTCTGCACATGCCCTCATCAGGAGGTGCTGGCAGGGGACCAGCTCCCCCCAGGCACTGCTTGGCCAGAGCACTTCCATTCCCACTGCCAGGCAATTGTTGAGGCCATTAGGGGAGGAGAAAGCACAGTGACTCCTGCTGCACTCTGCTTCCCCACCTGCAGAGCATGGAGATGGGAGAAAGGAATTCCTCTGGCAGATTTGCTGAGGGGTGAAAAACTGCATCTGGAAGCCTTCTGCTGTGAGGCCAGGCTCAGAGAGTTGGGGTTGTTCAGCCTGGAGAAGAGAAGGCTCCAGGGAGACCTTCTGGAGGCCTTTCAGTGCTTCAAGGAGCTGAGCAGAAAGCTGGGGACAGAGTTTTGAGCATGGTCTATTGTGACAGGACAAGGGGGGGTGGTTTGAAGCTAAAAGAGGGAGATTCAGACTGGAGAGAAGGGAGACATTTGTGATGCTGAGGGTGGTGAGACCCTGTCCCAGGATGTCCAGGGAGGTGGGAGCTGCCCCATGGCTGGAACCTTTCCAGGTCAGGTTGTTTGGAGCTTCGAGTAACCTGCTCTGCTCACTGCAGGGGGGTTGGAGTACATGACCTTGAGGATCCCTTCCAACCCAAACCACTCTGTGACTCAGTGATCTCCCCTTGGTTTCCCCTGCCAGCCTGGGGCTGCTGTGTTTCAGCCCTGTGGTGGCATCAGCACAGCCCCCAGCGCAGTGCTGCAAGCCAAGCAGTGGCTGAGGGACAAGTGTCTTCATGTCAAGCACAGGAGATCCTTCCCAGTGCAATGACACAAACTGAACAAGTCCCAGCTGAGCTTCTGCTGGCCTGAACCCATTGCTCAGAGCCTGCTCCTAATCCCAGGATCCTCCTGGGCTGCTGGGATTAGGCCTCCCTGCCGCACCCAGAGTGCCTGCTGGGATTTACTGAATGCTTTACAGCTTCCAGGGAGGAAAAGCAGCAGCCTTTGCTCTTTATGGGGCAGCTTTTATGCTCTGCAGTTTCCACACCACGTTTTTACTGCTGGCAATCCCAAGCCCCATCAATCCTGAGCGAGTACCGAGGGGCTTGCTGCAGACGGCTGCAGGCACCCAGCATGCAGGGCATGGGGCACAGGCAGCAGGAGGATGCTCTCCAGCAGGCTAGCAGGCTCTGGGGTGCTGGGAAAGGGGTTTGCTGGGCTAGGGTGTGCTGGGAGGACAGGGAATTACCACCTACAGAGTCCCCCCCACCCACCCAGCCACCTCCTCTGAGCTGCTGTTGTGCTGCTGCCTTGGAGCAGGGCTTGGCAGGCAGACAGCGCTGGCTCAGGGCTCCTCAGCAGCACCAGCTCTGCACATCGCTGCTGTGGAGAGGGCAGGGGGACCCCCAGGCTGGAGAAAGGTGAGAGAGAGTTTGCAGGGAGGATGTGGAGACCTGGACTGGCTTCCCCTGCTGTTCCCCTCCCCACCATACATTGCTGGGCACCTCTTCAGCAGCTCCAGGGCTCTGGCACAGGCAGGGAGGATTTTCCTGTCCTGCCTGGCTGCTGCCTCTGTTCTTGTGCCTGGAGCCTCCTACTCCGTGCATGACAGGAGAAACCCAAAGCCCGACTGCTGACACTGAGGGATGTCCCCAGAGAAGTGCTTTGGACAGGAAGTGACTCCACATGAGGGCATTTGGAGGGGAGGAGAAGTGCTCTTCATCTCCAGTCACTGGTGATGGATTGCCTGGGCTGCAGTGACGTCTGGGAGCACGGGCAGAGCAAGGGCTCCCAGGGGAGGGGTGCTGCAAGCTGCTGTGCTGTGGCCAAGCCCCAGCCCAAGGGAGCAGTCCCAGCTGAAATCCTGGTTCCAGCAGCACGGTGCAATCTTCCTGCAGCCTTAACTGCAGGCAGCAGATGGTTTCCTGCACATCACAACAGGCTGCTTCTCAGATCAGATCATTTGCTCTGCACCCTCAATGCACAAATGTGGCAATATTTTGTCACCCTTTATCAGTGCAGTCTCCTTGCTATCGTGGCCTGGTGAATCATTATTGATAGGCTCTTAATATCAGCCCCAGCCCTTTGCAGGAATGAGCTCGAATCAATCTCCTCAGCCAGCAGCACTGCTGCTCGCTGCTGTGGTCCAGGGGGTCAGGCTGGAGCTGTAAAGCTGAATGTGGCATGGGGTCATAGCATGGTTGGGTTGGAAGGGACCTCAAAGCTCATCCAGTGCCAACCCCCTGCCATGGGCAGGGGCACCCCCCACCAGCCCAGGTTGCTCATCCAGCCTGGGCCTGAACACCTCCAGGGAGGGGACAGCCACAGCCTCCCTGGGCAGCCTGTGCCAGTGTCTCCCCACCCTCACTCTAGAGAATTTCTTCCTCCTCTCCAGTCTCAGTCTCCCCTCTCCCAGCTCACTGTCCCTCATCCTGGCACTCCCAGCCCTTGTCCAAAGTCCCTCCCCAGCCTGCCTGCAGGTCCCCTGCAGATATTGAAATGCAGCTCTGAGGTCTCCCTGGAGCTTTCTCTTCTCCAGGCTGAGCAGCCCCAGCTCTCCCAGCCTGTCCCCATAGGGGAGGTTCTCCAACCCTCTGATCATCTTTGTGGTCTCCTCTGGGCCCTCTCTAACAGTTCCTCCACAGTGTCCCCCACAGTGCCAGGGTGCCCAGGGCTGGATCAATGGTTACAATCTGAATCAATGGTTACAGATAGCTGAAGGGTGGGGGGCAAGAAGGGGCCAGGCTCATGCCAGTGATGTCCTGGGATAGGCCAAAGGCTGTGGACACAAACTGGAACCCAGGAGGTTCCAGCTCAACATGAGGAGAAAGTCATTTGTTGTGAGGGTGCTGGAGGCCTGGAGCAGGCTGCCCAGAGAGGTTGTGGAGTCTGCTTCTCTGGAGGCTTTGCAGCCCCACCTGGATGTGCTCCTGTGTGCCTGGCCCTGGGTGGCTCTGCTCTGGCAGGGGAGTTGGACTGGGTGATCTCCAGAGGTGCCTTCCAACTCCACCACTCCATGGTTCTCTGCTCAGGACCTCTCATGTCTGCAGGTGTCTGAGTTTCCACTGCATCTCCTCCCCACCTCAGCTTTGGCTGCTGGATGGTTTTCTTTGAACCATTCCATGTTCAGTTCTCCTTTCCAGGGGGATGAACATCTCCAGGATATTCAAAACAGATTTACTCTGCAGTGCTTTCCTTCCACACCCTTATTTTCAGGTGTTGCCCCTGAAATACCACTTCAGGTCCCCAGCACAGCCATTGCCAATCGACTGAGCCACCACGACCTGTTATCGGGCAGCCTCCTTCGCCCAGGAGGGCAAAGGGAGAGGCAGAACCAGCTGCAGCTGCCCTGGAGCTGTGGCCATCAAGAGCATCTCTGCTAAGAGAAGGAGCTCTGGGCTGTGCTCTGCTGGGGCAGCAGCTCTTTGGGCACATCTGTGGAGATGTTCTCCCTGCACCAGCCCAGGCAGCCCCAGGAGGCAGCCTGCAGCCCGGGGTCGATGCCTGTGCTGCCAGGGAGCCAAGAGCGCAGCTGGGCTGCACGTCTAAGGCCTGGCCCTCTTCCAGCTCCAGCATAAGCTGAGCTCATCCTCCTGCCTGCTCTGCCCCCAGCCCTGGATCAGGAGGCAGGGTGCTGAGGCCTGTCTGTCTGGCAGCTCATCCAGCGTCCGTCACTCGGCGGCGGTGACAGCTCGACGGGCTGGATGCGCACAGCCTCTGCCCGCTCCGCGGCGCAGGGCTGGGGGCGGCTCCTGGTGACAGCTACAGAGGCACAGAGGGGCAGGGGGCAGGCAGGCAGAACCCCTGTCAGGTTTGCAGCT
Source organism: Dryobates pubescens (assembly GCF_014839835.1). Lineage (NCBI taxonomy): Eukaryota > Metazoa > Chordata > Aves > Piciformes > Picidae > Dryobates > Dryobates pubescens. The sequence continues at coordinate 7,401,034 of NC_071631.1, read as the reverse complement.
CTCTTGACTGTGGGACCTCCCAAGCTCAGCTCAGAAATTCTTCTCTTGAAATGCAAACGTGTCCTAGGGCAGAGCAGAGCAGCTGCTTCCTTCTGCCGCGTTTGCTCCTACAGAAGTCACTGAGGTGCTTGGCTCCATTCAGCTCCTCTGTGCCAAGGGCTGGGGGCCACGGGAAGGGATGAAGCAAAGGTCCCTCCTCACAGCCCCACTGGGGAGCTCTGCATCTGGGCAGCACTGCAAGGAGTCATTGTGCTGCTCACAGGGTTGTGCTACAGGGCAGACATCAGAGAGAGCAGGGACAGGACCTGCTTGGAGCTCAGCCACGCTGCCAGGATTAAAGAGAGCTGAGAAGATGCTGAAGGGATGAGCCAAGTCAATAGCCCCTTGGAGCTGGAGCAAAGGGCAGGTGGAGAAGGTTAAGCACTGCTGTGCTCTGTCTGTCAGCCAAAAGGGAGGCACTCAGGAGGGGCCCCTGAGCTCTGACAAGAGCTGGCTCTGAGGCACTTGATGGCTTTACAGCTCAGGAACTCGAGCAGAGGAGACTGCGGAGCTGTGGCAGCAGCTCCTGCCGAGAGCTGCACTTGAGGTGGTAATGAAGCTCTGAGAGATGTTTGTGACAAGGAGCATGAGGAGGGGAGCTCAGAGAGCAGCTCAGAACTGAGCCTGAGTTCTGCCCTTGGGGGCTGCTGAAAGGGTTAGTGATGGGGAGCCAGGACACAGGGGTGGCACAGACGGCACCAGACTCAGAATGAGCTCTTGAGCTGTCCATTGGAGCTCTCCAAGGGGAGCAGAGCAGGCAGCCCCATCCAGTTCTGCCAGAGAATGCATGGTGCTTGGGTGGGGAGGTCACAGAGAGCACCCACCACACATGATGGACCTGGGGCTCACTGGTCTGGGTGTGTACAGGGTGGGAGATGTCCTCCACACCAGCATGCAGCCCAGAGCTGTCCCACAGCAGGGGTGAGGAAGGCTTCAGAGAATCACAGAACAGCTTGGGCTGGAAGGGACATTAAAGCTCATCCAGTTCCAAGCCCCTGCCATGGGCTGGGACACCTTCCCTTAGCCCATGTGGCTCAAGGCCTCATCCAGCCTGGCCTTGAGCCCCTCCAGGGATGGGGCAGCCACAGCCTGAGCTTGTTGCTCTGCTCCACCCTGCCTGAGCAGCCAGGCCAGCAGAGGGAAGATGCTTGCTGAACACCATGGGGGGAAAAAAGGACTCAATTATTCTCTTGCATAAAGACACAAATTAATTAACTGAGTGTGCCACAGGGGGGCATTTCCCATGACCTGCAGGGAAGTGTTTCAGGGAGAAATGGCTGATGATTAATGCTCTGCTCTTCGTGCTGCATCAACAGGATCCTGGGAAGAGCTGTTTGAGAAAGAGGAGGATTCCTACAGCTTCAGTGTGAAGGCATTGGGTGTGTAGGCAATCACAGCATAGGAGGGACCTCTGGAGATCACCCAGCACAACCCCCTGCCAAAGCAGGATCACCTAGAACAGCTCACACAGGAACACATCCAGGTGGGGTTTGAATGTCTCCAGAGATGGAGGCTCCACCACCTCTCTGAGCAGCCTGCTCCAGGGCTCTGCCAGCCTTCAATCACAGAAGTTCCTCCTCATGTTCAGATGAGCTTCTGATGTTCAGTCTGTGCCCAGTGCCCCTCGTGCTGTCCCTGGGCACCACTGAGCAAAGCCTGGTCCCATCCTCCTGACCCCCACCCTTGAAGTGTTGATCAGCATTGATCAGATCCCCTCAGGCTGCTCTGCTCCAGACCAGAGCTCCAATTCTCTCAGCCTTTCCTCCTCACAGAGATGTTCCAGGCCCCTCAGCATCTCTGCTGTCCCCTCTCCAGCAGTTCCCTGTCCTTGAACTGGGAAGGCCAGAGCTGGGCACTGTACTGCAGCTGTGGCCTCACCAGGGCAGAGCAGAGGGGCAGGAGAACCTCCCTTGCCCTGTTGGCCACACTGCTTCAGAGCCCAGAGGCCACCTCCTGCTCTGCAGATTATCTGACTGGAGAGAAGTCAGCTGCAGGGAGGATGCAGGAAGGTGATGGCTGGGTTCAGCCCCTCAGCACCACACTTACCTGGTGGGATAAAGAGTTGGAAACTGGGCCCAACTGATGGATGCTTCCCAGAGCTGCAGCACTGCAGAGGGAGGTGCAGGAGTGAGTGTTCTCTGCTGGCTTTTCAAGGGGACATCAGAGCAGTTCACTGAGCACCAGGCAGCAGCCCAGCTGCTCTAGTGCTGCAAAGTAAGCAAAAGAGGAGATGTGAGCCCCGCACAATGGGGATGAAGTTCATGGCCATGGGGACCAGTGTTAAAGATTTCCTCTTTAACCATGATGAGCAGAGTCAGCTGAAGGCAGGGATGGCTGCAGGGGGAGGTCAAGTGCTCCCCATGGATTATTTTGGTATTTCAGCTACAAAATGCAAGATTTAGAAATCAAATCACAGATTGCATCTGGTTGGAAGGGACTCTCCAAGGACATCTTGTCCAGCTCCCCTGCAGCCAGCAGGGACAGCTCCAAATAACTCAGGTTGCTCAGGGCCTTGTCAAGTCTGATCCTGAATGCCTCCAGGGATGGGGTCTCCAAGCAAGAGCTTCTTGCTAACATCCAGCCTAAACCTCCCCTGGCACAGCTTGAGACTGTGTCCTCTTGTTCCAGTGAAGGCTGCCTGGGAGAAGAGACCAACCCCACCTGGCTACAGAAAGATGTTGAGTTGCTGGAAGGTGTCCAGAGAAGGGCAACAAAGCTGGGGAGGGGTTTGGAGCACAGCCCTGGGAGGAGAGGCTGAGGGAGCTGGGGTTGCTTAGCCTGGGGAAGAGGAGGCTCAGGGGAGACCTTCTTGCTCTCTGCAACTACCTGAAGGGAGGTTGTAGCCTGGGGCAAGACCCTCACCAGCCAAGACACCACCCAGAGGAGCTCAGCCCCAGCAAGGAGCCCCAGCCAGCACCCGTGGGGGAGAGTGGAGTAGTCAGCAATCCTGGCCCTAACAACCGGGGGGCCACCAGGCCCCCCGGCCTTTGTTGTCACCACCACCATCACCCAGTGTGCACCAAGGGCACTCACCAGAGATCAGAGGAGGATCCTCAGCCCAGATGGGCTCAGCTTAGGGCTTCTGCCTTTCCTGAAGGGGATTAAATAGGGCAGTGGGTGGGGAGGGCCAAGTGGCCACACCTGGGGTGGGAGGAGACTCCAACAGAGCCCAGGTGCCCTGGGATTTGAGGGGAAAAAGGGAGAAAATGGGGCAGGTGAGGGACTTTTAGGGTGTCAGGGAGTGATAGGACTGGGGGGGATGGAGCAAAACTAGAAATGGGTAGATTCAGATTGGATGTTAGGAGGAAGTTGTTCCCCATGAGGGTGGTGAGAGACTGGCACAGGTTGCCCAGGGAGGTGGTGGAAGCCTCCTGCCTGGAGGTTTTTGCAGCCAGGCTGGATGTGGCTGTGAGCAGCCTGCTGTGGTGTGAGGTGTCCCTGGCCCATGGCAGGGGGGTTGGAACTGGATGATCCTTGGGGTCCCCTCCAACCCCAACAATTCTATTCTAAACCAATTTTGCAGTTTAGGCTGGAAGAAATTCTTCACAGAGAGAGAGATTGGCCATTGGGATGTGCTGCCCAGGGAGGTGGTGGAGTCACCATCACTGGAGGTGTTCAGGAAACCTGTGGCCATGACACCTGGGGACAGGGTTTAGGTGGCCATGGTGGTGTTGGGTTGATGGTTGGACTGGATGATCCTGGAGGGCTTTTGCAACCTAAACAATTCCATGATTCTGTGGTGCTTGCTAGGCAAGCTAGGGCTGATGGATGCTGCCCTGCAGCACCAAGAGTTTCCCTGCCATGGACTGAACCAGTGCACAATGAAGCTTGGGCATGGCTGAGCTGTCCCTGCAGCCTGGCTGGTGCTGTGCAGTGGGTCTGTATCAAACCATGCCAAAACTGGAACCACTTCCTCACTCTAAATGTGCAGTCAGGCTCTGATCCATCCTTAACTCTGCTAAATGACACAACAGCACCAAGGAAACTTGTGCTGGCACCTGCTGACATTTTCTTTAGCAGATATATGAACACAGGGATGCCTTCAGTGGTGGAAGCTGCTGCCAGAGTCACTGGGGACTTGGGGCTGCATAAAGAGACAGACAAGGCAAAACAAACAGCTCAATCTGCCTGGCAGCCCCAGAGTGCTGATCTGCTTGGTGTGGTGAGGAGCTGGCATCCCCAGGGCACAACCTGCCACCAGAGGTGGGCTGGAATGAGTTTCCCTGCCTGGAAAAGGTGGCCTGGAAAGCTCATCTGGGTCCAGGCTCCAGGGGCAATAGTTTGAAACTACAGCAGGGGAGGTTTAGGTTGGACATTAGGAGAAAGTTCTACACAGTGAGGGTGGGGAGACACTGGCACAGGTTGTCCAGGGAGGCTGTGGATGTCCCCTCCCTGGAGGTGTTCAAGGCCAGGCTGGATGAGGCCTTGAGCAACCTGGTGGGAGGTGTCCCAGTCCATGGCAGGGGCTTGGAACTGGATGAGCTTTGAGGTCCCTTCCAACTCAAACCATTCTGTGATTCTGTGATTCCTCTGCATCCTTCTGGACACATTTCCTTCCACCTCACCTCAGCTCCTGGTGCCAGGACCCTGCTCTAGGCTCAGGGTTGGACATGGCCAAGGTGATGCTCCACTGGCTTGGCCCTGCAGGGACACATCAGAACTTTGGAGCAGACGAGAAACCCAAAAGTGTTTTCAAGGGTCCTCTGTGGATCAGGGGCCTCTTGGCTTCATCAACAGCTGGCTGTGGGCAGCTGGGTGGCTTCTTTGGGCTGAATAACTTATGGACTATACAAAAACAAAGAGAAAGATTGAAAGGAAAAGGAAAGGGGGGGTGATGGTGTGAAGAATGGGAAAAAAGGAAGAAAAAAGGAAGAAAAAAGAGATAAAGGAAAGAAAAAAAAAAAATAAAGGAAAAACCAAAGGATAAAAAAAGAGGGAAGAAACAGAAGAGATAAAGGAAGAAAAAAAAGGAAGAAAAAAAAAGAAAGAAAAAAAAGGAGAAAAAGAAAGGAAAGAAAAAGGAGAAAAGAAAAGGAAAGAAAAAGGGAGAAAAGGAAAGGAAAGAAAAAAAGGAGAAAAGGAAAGGAAAGAAAAAAGGAGAAAAGGAAAGGAAAGAAAAAAGGAGGAAAGGAAAGGAAAGAAAAAAGGAGAAAAGGAAAGGAAAGAAAAAGAAGGAGAAAAGAAAGGAAAGAAAAAAAAGGAGAAAAGAAAGGAAAGAAAAAAAGGAGAAAAAGAAAGGAAAGAAAAAAGGAGAAAAAGAAAGGAAAGAAAAAAGGAGAAAAAGAAAGGAAAGAAAAAAGGAGAAAAAGAAAGGAAAGAAAAAAAGGAGAAAAAGAAAGGAAAGGAAAGGAAAAAGGAAGAAAAGGGGGAAAAAAGAAAAAATAAAGGAAAGAAAAAAAAAAGAAGAAAAAAGGGGAAAAAAGGAAAAACATAAAAAAGGGAAAAAAGAAAAAAGGAAGAAAAAAGAATAAAGAAAATAAAAGAAAAAGAAATAAAAGAAAAGAGAAGAAAAGAAAAGAGAAATGAAAAGAAGGAAAAAGAAAGGAAGGGGGAAAGGAAGGGAAAAGGAGAAAGAAAGAAGAAAAGAAACAAAAAGAAAAACATAAAGAAAAGGGGGAAAAAAGAAAGAAAAAGAAAAAATAAAGCTAAAAAGGGGGAAAAAAGTACCAAAATCATTTGTGATTCTGCTGTGGCTGACTCTGTTTTCAAAAGGCAGCAAAGCACCAGCAGAATGGAATCATTTTAGCAGCAGGCAATGCTGACCCACGAGGAGGTTTTCATTCCCCCTTCAGCCCCCAGTGTTCTCTTTCCCAAACCCTTCACACCCAGACCCCAGAGAAGCAGGGCAGAAGCTCTCCTGCCCCCAGCGAAAGGAGGCTTTGCTCAAGCCCTTCCTCACAGCCTCAGTGATTCTTAATTCCTTTTCCAGTTTGACTAATGAAGTGAGGAATCAATTACCCTCACAGCTTCCAACCTGCAGAGATCTGGAGCTAATCTGGGGCCAGGCTGCCGGCAGCACTCACGTTCCTGACCCTGCAGAGAGGCGCTTGGCAGAGAGCACTGAGCGCTGCCACTCTCCCACAGGCAGCACGGATCTGGCAGAGCCTTCCTGAGCGAGCCCAGGGCACACCTGGAAGTGGGATCTCCACTCCCAGTTGGACCCAGAAGCTCTGGAGATCCTGTGATGTCAGTGTCCCTGATCCCATGAGGAACACACACAGGGAATCACAGAATGGGTTGGGTTGGAAGGGACCTCAAAGATCGTTCAGAGCCAACCTCCTGCCAAACCCTATCCCTAACCCTATCCCTAACCCTATCCTTAACCCTATTCCTAACCCTATCCCTAACCCAAAGCTCTCCTTGGGCTTGGACAATGCCCTGCTAAGGATGTCAGGGAGGCCCTCCAGGAGCCTCCACAGAGGAGCTGGGGACAGCAGTGACCTCAGCAGATGCTTTAAGTAAGGGGGATCAGGGATGAGGGGTATGGCTCCTCAGTTCAAAGGTTGCTCTCCAAGGCTCTTCACCAGGGATAATCCAGTTCTCCACATCCTGAGCAGCCACTCCTTTCCAGAGCTGTGTGCAGGCTGGCAGCACACCTTGGCACCTCCCATCCTCCCTCCCAGCTCCCAAAGCCCCTCTGATCTGGCAGCAGCCAGGCTGCAGGTGCCCGCAGCCTGCAGACCTGCAGCAAAGCCCTGGGGCACATCTATCCTCCTGCAGTGAGGTGGGGGTTGGGCTCTTCTCCCTCCTCTCACCTGACAGAAGGAGAGGAAATGGCCTGAAATTGTGCCAGGAGAGGGTTAGGTTGGAGATGAGGAAAAATGTCTTTGCTGCAAGAGTGCTCAGGGATTGGCACAGGCTGCCCAGGGAGGTGGTGGAGTCCCCATGCCTGGAGGGGTTCAGGAAGCCTGCAGCCATGGCACCTGGGGCCAGGGTTTAGTGGCCACGGTGGGGTTGGCTTTGACTCAATCCTCTTAGAGGCCTTTTCCAACCCAAACAGTTCTATGATTCTATCTTGTCCTTGTCCCAGCCCTTGAGGCCCCCAGGGCAGGAGGCTTGGCTGGGGCAATGCCTCTCCCCGTGGAGCCTGTCAGGGCTTGTTACAGCCACCAGGAGATCATCTGTGGCCCTGCCCCCGGTGACATCTGTGCCTGTGTGCTGCTTCAGCCTCCTAAATGAAGCTGTAAAGGGGAATGGATGAGGGATGAGCAGGAGATTACCTCCAGCCTCTGCTCCCTGCCTCTTCCCAGCGGGGTGATGGATGGCAGGAGCGGGGAGCGGAGGCTGAGTCAGCTCCCAGGTGACCTTGGCAGGATGCCCCCTGGTGCCCATCCCCCCGGCTGCTGGGGGGGCCCTGGCAGATTGATGGCAGCTCAGGCTGGATTCCTCTGATGCACTTTTGCTGAGAGATAGTCGTACATCTTCCCCACGCCAGCCCTCCACATCTGAGGTCAGCCTTTCAACAGGCAAGCAATGTGCCCAGATAAATCACCTCTGTTGCTCACCCAGGGCCCTGCCAGCCTGGGGAAGAGGGGTGAGGAGGGCAGGGAGCTGCAGAGCTGCTGTGGGGAGAGCAGAGTGTGCAGACCTGCAGCTGGGGCCAGGGGTTCTCACTGCGTGGGGTTGGTGCCTTGGGGGGAAGCCCACAGCAGGCAGCAGGTGGTGAAGATGCTTCCAGCTCAAAGCCATTGTCCCTCGTCCTGCCACTCCCAGCCCTTGTCAAAAGTCCCTCCCCAGCTCTCCTGGAGCCCCTTCAGGTCCTGGAAGGCTGCTCTGAGGTCTCCCTGGAGCCTTCTCTTCTCCAGACTGAACAGCCAAGCCTCCCAGTTTGGTATTGGAGCAAACTTGCTGAGCAGACTCTCTGCCCCCTCATCAATGTCATTGATGAAGATGTTGAACAGGTCCTGCTGAGGCTTCAGCAGCATCAGCTTTCTCCTTCACACCCCTGCTCCCAAAGCCCAGGTCCTCTGTGGCCTCTTCCTGCTCTTCTAAAGGACAAACCTCTCCTCCAGGCAAAGTGGTGGAAACCACCCAGAGCAGAGAGCACTCCACTGGGAGCAGCAAGATGCAGTGTGGTGCTTTGGGACCCCACAGGCTGGTGGCACAGCCCAGCTTCAGAGGACACAGTGCCTCACTGTGAGCTGACTCTGCCTTTTCCCAGGAGATCCCAACCATCCTGGGACTTGGATGTTGTCAGGCTTTTGTTCTGAGAGCCAAGCTACCAAGCCTAAGGAGAATTGGGCTTCTCTTTAATGAGTAGCCACGTCCTGGCCTTCTGGTGGTGTGCAGCCAAGTTGGAAACAGAGACTGGGATTGTGCCAGAGACTCTGAACTGGAGAACAAAAGTCAGTCTTGAGCTTTGCAAGCTCCTTTCATCCAGTCACAGAATCACAGAATGGTAGGGGTTGGAAGGGACCTCCAGAGAGCATTGAGTCCAACCCCCCTGTCAAAGCTACATCACCTGGGGCAGGGCACACAGGAACACATCCAGGTGGGGCTTGAGTGTCTCCAGACAAGGAGACTCCACAACCTCTGTGGGCATCCACGTAGGGCTCTGCCACCCTCACACCAAAGAGGTTTCTCCTCACATTGAGGTGGAACTCCTTGGGTGCCAGCTTCATCCCATTGTCCCTTGTCCTATCACTGAGCACCACCAAACAAAGCCTGGCACCTTCATCCTGTCCCCCACTCCTCAGATATTGATAGACATTGATCACATCCCCTCTGAGGCTGCCCCTCCCCAGACTGAACAGCCCCAGGGCTCTCAGCCTTTCTTCACAGCAGAGATGTTCCAATCCCACAACCACCCCTTAAAAAAGCCCTGAATCATCTGCAAGCTGGGGCTGGATGGCATTTCTCAGTCCATGCCCAGCATGACTGCAGGTCCCAGCACTCCTGAGACTTCTAAACATGTGGTTTGGAAGTGCTAGGGTTTGCCTCACCCAAACATCTCCCAGGGTGTGGTGTCCCTGATGCACAGAAGCAGTCACAGAGGGACTGAGGCTGCTCCTGGGCCTGCAACACTCTTCAGGTCCCAGCTGCATTTCTGGCTCCTCTACAAAACACAAGGGACCACTGGTGGAGGCTCAGACCACAGCCCCTGTGCTGTTCTCACACTGTCCCTCTGCTTGGATCCCCAGATGCCACCAAAGCAATGCTGCAACTTCTCCAGCACTCACTTTGCTGTCTGTGCTAACCCAGGAGGGATCTGAGCCTCACAGCAGTGGGTGCTGTGTGACACGGTGGGAAGTGGGTCCTGGATGATACTCCCAGCTTCAGGGGTGGAACTGAGCAGGGCTCCACTGCCCATGGACAGCCAGGTGAGCTCTAGGTCACTGCCAGCCCTGTGTGCAGGAGTCAGCAGCAAGGGGTAGACCCAGGGGAAGTTGTCAGCTGAATGCAGAAGATTCCTCTTGTGGTATTTTGGGATTCTAGTTCAGTTCTGGAATCCCAAGGAAGCAAGTGGCAGGAGGGGAGCAAGCAGCTGTCTAGGAAGCTGGAAGCTGCAGGGCCAGGCTGCACTTGTGCTGCACACAAACCCGAGCAAGCCCAGGACATGCTGAGGAGAGGCTGGCACATGACAGCCTCCTGTGCCTGCAGCTCTCCAGAGGAGGAGGAAAGGTCACTTGGGAGGAGACAACATCACTTGCTGCTCTTGAGAACCATCTCTGAACCTCTGCCAGGGCAATGACTACATCCTGAGCCAGAGCTGAAATGTCTCCCTGCTTTGCTGGCCGCCCCAGGGCTCCAGAGGAGCCCTCAGAGCCCTCCCAAACCCACACAGCAAGTCCTCCCTTTTTGCAGTGAGGAGAGGCCCCAGGCATGGAGCTGATCGTTGTCCCTCCAGAAAGGGAGCCCAGGTGCCACTGGGTGGGATGCCTCCTCAGGCAGGATGGTGCAGTGTCCTGAGCTACTGTGTGAGCAAAGGGTGGAGGCTTGATGAGTTTTTCCCAGGGGAAAGCAGGAGGGAAGCACTGGAGGTTGGTCTCTTCTCACTAGTATCAGATGATAGGAGAGGAAATGGCCTGGAATTGTGCCAGGGGAGGCTTAGGCTGGATGTTATGAAAAATTTCTCTTCTGCAAGGGGGGTCAGGGGCTGGCACAGGCTGCCCAGGGAGGTGGTGGAGTCCCCATCCCTGGAGGTGTTCCAGGAACCTGTGGCCATGGCACAGGGTTTGGTGGCCGTGGTGGTGCTGGGTTGATGGCTGGGCTTGGTCTCAGAGGAGTTTCCCAACCCAAACACTTAGTCTGTGGTTCTATGATTGTCCTTCAGGAGCCTGGACAGTGCTGTGCAGGAGCAGGAACTCCCAGCTGGGAGTGGGAGAGGGAGGGCTGGAAGGAAGCTGCTCCAAGTTCTTAGCTTCACCCTGACTGAGCACAGGATTCTGTGTTCCCATCTGCAAGACAGCTCAGCCCAGCCTCCCTCCCCTGCCAGCCTCCCTCCCCTGCCAGCCTCCCTCCCCTGCCAGCCTCTCCCTGAGGTTTGTGTTGGAGCAAGGAGAAGCAAAGTGCTGTGTGGACACAGAGCCAAGCCTGACCCCCTGGCTCCTGGCACGCTGCCCATGCTGGAGCATGCCCTGGGGTGTCCCCTGCCTGTGGCACCACGAAGGCAGGGCAGGCATGGCACCACACGGGTCCATGGCGAGCAGAAGCGGTGTGGGTGGTGAGGAGGAGGGAGGATGCCTCTGCAAGCCGTGGTGCACTCCTGATCCTCTGGGGACAGAGAAGGAGCAGGAGTGGGATGGGCCTGCGGAAGGGTGTTCCCCAGCCCGGGAATGCTTTGGATCTGGGTGTTGGGAAGGGTGTGCCTGGCATCAAGCTCATTTGCAGTATCTGCTCCCGGGGGGTTGTGCCAAGCCCCCAGACGCTCAGTTGTTGTTTTTCGGCTCCCACCCAGCACGGCGGTGCCAGGCTGCCCGCCGTGCCGTGCCTGGGCACCGCACCAACATCCCAGCGCCTAGCACCAGAGACAAACAGGGCAGGGCTGTCCGTGGGGATGGGAAGGCTTCCGCGGAGCTGCCAGCTGCCGCCTCCCGGCACAGGACACCGCCGGTCCCACGCACAGCGCATCCCTGGCCCTGCACATCTCCAGCGCCAGCCAGCCCTGAGCCGCTCGACCGGCGTGTCCGTGGGCAGCCACCACCCTCTGCTGGGTGGACGCGGACCAGAGCAGGGCAGACTCTGTGCCATGCACAAGCTCACGTCCGAGGCTCGGCTCAGGCGGGGCAGATCCTGGCAGCCCCTGAGCGAGCGGAGCTGGTCGCTGGCACACCCCCTGGCTCTGCCCACCCTCCCACCTCCCAGAGCAGCTCCACAGGAGCATCCAACAGCCGTGACAAGCGCTCCGGCTGCACCATTTCCACCCCCCCCTCCCCGACCCCCCCGATCTGGGCTCTGCCTGCTGAGCCCCCTCCACAGCCCATTAGGCAATTCCCGTTGGGAACACGGTTTGCTCTCCGCTGGCTGCAGGAGGTGGTGGCCTCCTCCGGACCCCTCCTGTGCCTGCCGAGGGGACCGTGGCTGCTGCTTACTTCCAGCTGCTTAGCTCCGCGCCGGCTGGCAGAGCCCGTGGGGAGCCGCCGGTCGATCTCCCGTGGGTCACCTGCTGCTGGCAAGAAGAGGCAGGGGAGCAGACACTGCGCAGGGGCTGCCCGCACCGCGCAGAGGAGCTCAAGCTTCCAGAGAGCCTTTGAGCAAGGTGAAAAGGGAAATTAATTAACTGCAGGGGGGAGCCCCCCCTCCCTGCTGCCCCAGTTTCCCATCCCGAGGTGCCGGGGGCCGACCCGGGGTGGGCAGCGGCCGGGGCTCTCCGCGGGGTCTTGTCCTCAAGCGGGCACCAGGCACCCTGGAGCCAGATCCCATCCTCCAGAATTCCAACCAGTGGGAGGAGGGTTTTGAAGTTGGTTCAGTGAGACGCTGTGTCTCAGACCTTCTCTCAGGGCCTTATTAAAATGCAGACTGCAAATTCAGATACTGTAAACAAGGTCACTGGAGAATGAAGATCAACAGAGTGCAAGCACAAGGAATGCAGAGCATTAATATTCTGATGTGTGAGCCCGTCCTAAATATTTTATCAGGCTAAGCTTTTTTGTATTGAGGCATCCTTCCCCTGCTCTTCCTCCTCCTCCTCTGCCTGCTTCACGTCCTTCTCTCTGGTGCTCACAAAAAGCACTTTGTGTTTGGGCTGAGGCTTGAAATGCATGCAAGCCCCTACCCCACCCCCCCTCCCCACTCCCACCCCAACCCCTCACTCCCTTCCAGGCGGGGGGGGGAGGGGGGAAGAGATTTCCTAAGGGGGTTTCTTTTGTTTCTGTCAACGTCTCACTTAGGCACGGGGCTCTGAGACTCCTGAACGCTGCCGGGGTCTTATCACCCAAGTGTCATTCCCTCCCCCCAGCCCCCTCCCCCCGGAGAAAGGCAGGGATTCCCTCCCACCTCCAGCGGCTCTGTGCGCGGAAGGGAAGGTGGCAGCCGGTGCGCTGTGTGTGATGTGCAAGCCTCCTGCTGCTTGCTCCGCTCCCACACTGGGTGGATTGGGCTGAAGGAGATGATCCAGAGGCAGCTGAGCCGGTGGCAGAGCAGCCAAGGCAGGGCCGTTGGCTTTGGGCCTCTGTGGGGGGTGGCTGAGAGCCTCGTAGTGAAAAACGAGCTGAAATCTCCCCTGTCCTCAGCTGGTGGTGAAAAGGAGCTTCCTGGCCCCAAGAAATCTGTCCCCATGCCCTGAGGCACAGAATTTGATTCTCCTTGTCCAGGTGCTCTCCAGCACAGCTACAAACGACCAGGGAGCAAGGCAGGGATGGTGCCCCTGGACTGGGCACTGGTGAGGCCACACCTCTAGTACTGGGGTCAGGTTTGGGCTTCTCACTGCAGGAAGGACATTGAGAGGCTGGAGCAGGTCCAGAGAAGGGCAACCAAGCTGGGGAAGGGTCTGGGGAACAGGGCTGGGGAGGAGCAGCTGAAGGAGCTGGGGGTGTTCAGCCAGGAGAAGAGGAGGCTGAGGGAGACCTCATTGCTCTCTATAGCTCCCTAAAAGGAGGCTGGAGCTAGGTGGGGGTTGGGCTCTTCTCTCCAGTTTCAGGTGATAGAAGAGGAGGAACTGGCCTGAAATGGTGCCAGGGGAGGCTTAGGTTGGAGATGAGGAAAAATGTCTTTGCTGCAAGAATGGTCAGGGATTGGCACAGGCTGCCCAGGGAGGTGGTGGAGTCCCCATCCCTGGAGGTGTTCATGGAACCTGTGGCCATGGCACTTGTGAGCCTTCAAATCATTGAGTCACAGAATGGTCTGGGTTGGAAAAGCTCTCTGAGCTCATCCAGTCCAACCTTCAACCCAACACCACCCAGGCCATCAAACCCCGTCCCCAAGTGCCATGGTTTCTGGAACACCTCCAGGCGTGGGGACTCCACCACCTCCCTGGGCAGCCTGTGCCAGTCCCTGAGCACTCTTGCAGCAAAGACATTTCCCCTAACACCCAACCTAACCCCCTCGTGGTGCAACCTGAGGCCATTTCCTCTCTCCCAGAAGTTCAGGGAAGCATTTCTGATCCTGCTCTTTCCCAGCCCCGAGGATTTCTCCACCTTGCCAACTGGTTTTTGCCTGCTTTCCTCTGTGCTGCTCACTAACCCTAAATTTATCTTGTTTGGAAAGCTGCAGTCATCCAATTAGAGATAATATCCAGTGAGTGGAGTGGCCAACCACACATCTGGAGCAATAAAGAGTGGAGGGTTGAAGGGAACAGTTTGGGAATAGCCAATTGAATGGGAATTATTCATGCCAACTGTACCAGGGGCTCTTGCAGACACCAACTGCACTCCAGAAAATGAGGGCATTTCTGTCATGGCTTCTCATTAAACAAAATAATCAGAAGACATTGATTATTAATTAAATATTGAGATATAATTAACACTTTCCCCCCCACCCCCCACCCCCACCCCCCTTCCTCAGCAGAACGTTCCAGGAAAGAGGCCACTTCTCCTTTGCAACCTCAGCTCTGGCTTCCAAAGGACTTGCAAGAGGATCCTGTGGATTAGAGCAAGGAGATCTGACCTGAAGTGATTTAAATCACCAGGAGGGTGGTGAGAGACTGGCCACAGGTTGCCCAGGGAGGTGGTGGAAGCCTCATCCCTGGAGGTTTTTGCAGCCAGGCTGGAGGTGGCTGTGGGCAGCCTGCTGTAGTGTGAGGTGTCCCTGGCCCATGGCAGGGGGGTTGGAGCTGGATGGTCCTTGAGGTCCCTTCCAGCCCTGACAGTGCTGTGATTCTATGAATTAATGAGTGAGCTTTACAGCAGGTGAAAATGTTGGAGTCTATACTAATTGACATTTTCTGATCACAAATAGCAGTCTGGGTGTGAAGCTGCTGTGCAATTAGCAGCTCTTTCATCCACGACCATTTTGCAGTTGTGCTCTTCCCTTTACCTCCTCTGCTCCAACAGCAGCAGCATCGCCCAGCAGGGTAACAGGCAACCAGCAGTGGAGGTGCTCCAGCATCGGCAGCGTGGCTGGAGGCATCAGGCTGCACCTTCTCTGAGCTCTTGGGAGGTTTTGCTCTCTCCATGATGACCCCTGAGAGCTCAGCCCCACTGGGTTGGCAGAGGAGAGCCCCTGCGTGGGTATGGACAGGCAGAACTGACAGCTGCAGGAGAGGAGAGATGCAGGTTGCATTGGGTTGGAAGGGACCCTCCAAGGGCCCCTTGTCCAACTCCCCTGCAGGCAGCAGGGACACCTCCAAATAAATCAGGTTGCTCAGGGCCACAGCAAGTCTGATCCTGAATGTCTCCAGGGATGGGGTCTCCAGCACCTCCCTGGGCAGCCTGTTCCAGTGTCTCCCCAGCCTCACTGTGCAGAACTTCCTCCTGAGGTCCAACCTAAGTCTGCCCTGCTCCAGTTTCAAACCATTGCCTCTCATCCTATCCCCACAGCCCCTTCTGAACAGTCCCTCCCCAGCCTGCCTGCAGGTCCCCTGCAGATATTGACATGCAGCTTTGAGGTCTCCCTGAAGCCTTCTCTTCTCCAGGCTGAACAGCCCCAGCTCTCCCAGCCTGACCAATAGGGGAGGTTCTCCAACCCTCTGATCATCTTGGTGGCCTCATCTGGAACCTCTCCATCAGGTCCATGCCCTTGTGCTGGAGATTCCATAGCTGGACACAGCACTGCAGGTGAGGTCACAGAATCACAGAGTCAACCACATTGGAAGAGACTCAGCAGAGCAGAGGGGCAGAATCTCCCCTCTCCATCTCTGGCCACACTGCTTTGGATGCAGCCCAGCACAGTGAAATGTGTGGTTCAAGCTGCTGCACACAGTGACAGAATTGTTTGAGTTGGAAA
Organism: Dryobates pubescens; assembly: GCF_014839835.1. Taxonomy (NCBI): domain Eukaryota; kingdom Metazoa; phylum Chordata; class Aves; order Piciformes; family Picidae; genus Dryobates; species Dryobates pubescens. The sequence continues at coordinate 7,385,674 of NC_071631.1, read as the reverse complement.
AGCTCTGTAAGATGAAGTCCAAGCATCGACCCAACACCACCATGGCCACTAAACCCTGTCCCCAAGTGCCATGGCCACACATTTCTTGTAGCCCTCTGGGGATGGTGACTCCACCACCTCCCTGGGCAGCCTGTTCCAACCTCTGACTCACACAGCAGGTAGAGGCACCAAGCTGTTTGGCCTCATATGCCAGGCAGGTTTGGTCAGCCAGGGCACAGGTGTCCTTCTGCAGGCTGGGTCAGTGCATGGCTGCTGCTAAGGAGCTTGGCAGCAGTAAGACACAGGGAAAACCCTGGCAATTTTTTTCACTCACCTCTTGGCACAGCTCTCTGGAGAGGCCTGAGCACGTCCCCTCTCCCTGGGTGACCATCTGCCACAGCCCTCTAGTCCAGCTGGGGGGACCCCAGGGAATGGAGATATTTATCCTGCACATTGCCTGGCCTCTGCTCTGCTCTCTTTTGAAATACAGCAGCTTATTGATTTATGTTTAAAAGGGATGAATGCAGCATAGATCAGTATATTAGACACACTCCACACAAACAGAAAGGGCACCAGTGCCTTCCCACTTGGGCAATCCATCACCTCCCAGAGCTCTCCCAGGGCAACAACTGGGCAGCCCAAGGGGCAGAGGAGATTTCTTCCCCCTGCAGCCTTCCCAAGCCTGTTCCCCAGGACAGAGGGGAAGTGATGTGTAAGCATCTCTGCCCAAAGGCCTGCACTTCTCCATTGGTAACCTCTGCAAATGGCTTTTCCTTCTGGGCTCTGGATCATGGCACAGGGCTGCCATCCGTGTTCCAGCTTGGGGGAGACTGAGGCATGCAACAGCAACTTGGTTTAGACCACACCAAAGCCGGCACTTGGGTCACAGTGACCCTGTGCAGTGCTCCAGGCTCGGGGCAGAGAGGCTGGAAAGCTGTTCCCTGGAAAAGGACCTGAGGGTGCTGCTTGCCAGCTGGCTGAACATGAGCCACAGGTGTGTCCAAGAGGGCCACCAGCATCCTAGATCATCAATGGTGTGGCCAGCAGGAGCAGGGCAGTGATTGTGCCCCTGGACTGGGCACTGATGAGGCCACATCTTGAGGACTGGGTTCACTTTTGGGCTCCTTACTCCAAGAAGGATATTGAGAGGCTGGAGCAGGTCTGGAGCAAAGCTGGGGAAGAGTCTGGAGAACAGGGTTGGGGAGGAGCAGCTGTGGGAGCTGGGGGTGTTTAGAATGGAGAGGAGGAGGCTGAGGGGAGATCCTGCCAAGCCAACCCATTCTGTGACTCCATGCTCCTATGCACTGAGCTCCAACAGCTGCAGTTGAAGCCTCTCTCCTCAGTCAGAGAGAGGCAGCAGGGATTTCAGGTGCCAAAGTGAACACTGCAGCAGCTCTTACAAGTGTTTCTGCTGGCTCTTGGTGTGTGTGAGGTGTCCATCAGCAGCACAAGCTGGGGAGCTCCTCTGTCATGTTCACCAGCCCCTGAAATAACACTGGAACACCACAGAGATTCATGGAACAGTTTGGGTCAGAAGAGACCTTAAAGATCACCCAGTTCTAGCCCCCTGCCATGAGCAGGGACATCTCCCACCAGCCCAGGTTGCTCAAGGCCTCATCCAGCCTGGCCTTCAACACCTCCAGGCAGGGGACATCCACAACCTCCCTGGGCAACCTGTTCCAGTGGAGGGACTACTTAGCCTCACTACAAAGAATTTCTTCCTCATCTCCAGTCTCAATCTCTCCTCTCCCAGCTCAAAGCCATTGTTCCTCATCCTGGCACTCCCAGCCCTTGTCAGAAGTCCCTCCCCAGCTCTCCTGGAGCCCTTCAGGTCCTGGAAGGCTGCTCTGAGGTCTCCCTGGAGCCTTCTCTTCACCAGGCTGAACAGCCCCAACTCTCCCAGCCTGTCCCCACAGGGGAGGTTCTCCAGCTCTCTGATCATCTTCGTGTCCTCCTCTGGAGCCTCTCCAGCAGCTCCAGGTCCTTCCTGTGCTGGAGGCCCCAGAACTGGAGGCAGTGCTGCAGGTGGGGTCTGAGCAGAGCAGAGCAGAGGGGCAGAATCCCCTCCCTGCGCTACTGCTCTCCCTGCTCTGGCTGCAGCTCAGCACACAGCTGCCTGCTGGGCTGCCGGTGCCCATTGCCCGGTGCCTCTGCTCCAGGGGTAGATGAGGGCAGTCACAACGCAGCAGGAGGGCAGCTGAGTGCAGCAGCTGGAAGGGCAGAGGTGCAGAGACAGCACGGTCAGCGAGCTCCCGGTATCTGAGTCAAATCCAAGCTGCTGTCTTCACGGAGGGAGCAGGGCTGTGCCGGAGCATCCCCCTGAGATATGATCTACGGCGGTGATTACCCTGCCCGGCAGTGCCCTGTCCCTGCCGCCCGGAGCCGCAGCCTTATTTATCTGGCAATAAACGACCCTTCTGTCTGCACAATGAGGGCTTCAGCTGCAGAAGTAATGGGCAGTTTCAGCTCAGCTGGAGATGTGCCTGGAGGTGAAATCTGATTGGGAAGCAGCATTGTCCTCCTGGCTGAACAAGAAATCCTCCTGACCTGCTGCCCAGGGCGGCCAGGTAAGGGCAGCCATGGGAAGGGGAACTGCTGCAGCAAGGAGCATCACATAGAATCAGAGAATCATTAAGGCTGGAAAAGACCTCTAAGCTCATCGTGTCCAACCTTCCATCCAACACCTCCCTGACCAGTGGACCCTGTTCTGAAGTGCCACATCTACTCCTTCTTTGAACACCTCCAGGGATGGGGACTCCACCACCTCCCTGGGCAGCCTGTGCCAATCCCTGACCACTCTTGCAGCAAAGACATTTTTCCTTATCTCCAAACTAACCCTCCCCTGGCACAATTTGAGGCCATTTCCTCTCCTATCACCTCAGACTAGGGAGAAGAGCCCAACACCCAGCTCACTGCAGCCTTCAGGGAGCTGTAGAGAGCAATGAGGTCTCCCCTCAACCTCTTCTTCTCCAGGCTGAACAACCCCAGTTCCCTCAACTGCTTCTCACCAGCCCTGTTCTCCAGACCCTTCCCTAGCTTCATTGCCCTTCTCTGGACCTGCTCCATCTCCTCAATGTCTTTCTCAGACTGCAGTGCCCAAAACTGAACTGAAGGTGTAGCCTCACCAGTGCCCAGCCCAGGGGCACCATCACTTCCCTGCTCCTGCTGCCCACATCAGTGCTGATCCAGGCCAGAATGCTGGTGGCTTTCTTGGCCTCCTGGGCACACTGCTAGCTCACCTTCAGCTGGATGTTGACCAACACCCCCAGGTCCTTTTCTGTCAGGCAGCTTTCTAGCTAGAGCAGAGCATGCTGCCTTTCCTTCAGCAACTGTGCTCCTCCTGTGCCTGATCACCAGGGCAGAGGAGCATGCCCATGCCTAGTGAGGGTTCAAAAAGACTTTGTCTGCACATTGCTGCTCCTGATGCCCTCCATCCTGCCCCAAGCTGTGCATCATGACAATGCCTTCCCTGTCAGCCCCTCTCTTGGGCTAGAGGGACAGATCCTGCCTAGTCTTGTTTCACCCTGCAGTAAGAACTTTGCACCAAGGCTGGAGAGATCACCCTGCTGATGAGCTGCAGAGGGCTGTGGCCACGGGGTGCTCCCAGCTCCTTCATGGGCTTGGGCCTTCCCTCTGGGAAAGAAATGGTTAATAAATCGTGGGGTGAGGCAAAGGGGAGAGTAAGAACTGACTCCACCAGCGTGATCCACCGGGGAGAGGAGCAGCACATAGAAGGGAGGGCTGCAAGGTCCCTCATCACCAGGGGAAGAAGAAGGTCGGTGCCAGCTCTGCTGGCTAAAGTGCCTGGGAGGCTTGGTCCCCTCGGGGGACAACAGAGGCCATTAGCAGCACAAAGACAGCTCCAGTCTGGCTCTCAGCCGTGTGGCACTTGTGACAGCCCAGCCTGTGCGAGAGAAGTGACAACAGCAACTCCATTTATAACCTGCTTTGGGATCCTTCTGTGCAGGCTGCTGCAGGGAAGCCGGGAACAGAAACATTATCGTTGGCATCGTTATTTTTATTATTGTTATGGCAATTATTAGTAATATTACCAGCATTCCCCCTGCCGCTGGTGCTGGCTGCACAGCAAAACCATCCAGAGCGGCTCCGGTGGCATTTCCCTCCACCCACCCCCGGCTCCTCATCGCTTTGACTAGCCAGAAATCGCCCCAAGAACATCTCTGTCCCGAGTGCTGATTTCTGTTCGGTTAATGAAGTGATTCCAGCCCCGGTTCTCAGGCTCCTGCAAGCAGTCAGTCACCCGCGGTGGGGGTGGGGGTGACGCCTGGATCTCCCCCACGTCTCAGGAAGGACTTGGTTTGAAGCAGGTCTGGAGCCACAGAGATAACGGCCTCTGTGCGCTGCCCCCACCGTCACCCCGGGGGAGAGGAGGCAGCGCTGGCCCCGGCTCCCCACTGCCAGCCACTTCTGGTGCCACCTTCCCCTGCGGGCAGCGGGGTGATAATTGCCTCCCCTGGCACGGGGAGGGTTAATTAGCCACTGTTTGTTCAGTGCTGTGAATAGGTAAAAGGCTGTCTGAGTGCAGAGCTTCGTGATTAATAACATCCAGGCTGCTAAAGCAAAGTGCTTAGAAGGATTCCGAGAGGATTATTCATTCCTATGAATACAGAGGATATCTACAGTTACATTAAATGGGATAAAAATCTGCAGGGGACCTAAACCCTCACGCTTCAGGACATAAAGCAGCCATTAGCTGCCTGGGTTGGGAAGGAAGAGCTCTCTGAACACTTTAGCATAGTGTCAGGGTGCTCAGCAGGAGACCCTCAGCGAATCAGAGAATTGTTTCAGTTGGAAAAGCTCTCCCGGATCACCCAGGCCAACCACCAGCCCAGCCCCACCACGGCCACTAAACCCTGGCCCCAAGTGCCATGGCCACACCTTTCTAGGATCACCTGCAGGGATGGGGACTCCATCACCTCCCTGGGCAGCCTGTGCCAGTCCCTGACCCGAAGCATTCTATGGAGCTGTGGTCTTGCTGCTCACAGAAGAGCATCTTGAGCAGAAACTGCAGCTCTACACTCAGCTTCAGACTCACAGTCACAGGTTGCATTGGGCTGGAAGGGATTCCTCACCGTGCAGAACTTCCTCCTGAGGTCCAACCTAACTCTGCCCTGCTCCAGTTTCAAGCCATTGCCCTTTGTCCTATCCCCACAGCCCCTTCTGAACAGTCCCTCCCCAGCCCTCCTGCAGCTCCCCTTCAGATACTCCAATGTAGCTGTAAGGTCACCCTGAAGCCTTCTCTTCTCCAAACCTAACTCTCCTATCCTGTGCTCTTAGGAGAGGTGCTCTGCTCATCTTCCTGGCCAGAAGCTGCTCTGCTGTGCTCCGCTCAGGGCTGTTCAATACCACTTCACTTTCTTATTGTTTGGGTGGGGGTTTTTTTTTTGGCTGGCAAGGGGGTAAAGAAAAAGACCTCCTGGAGGTGCAAATGGCAAAGTCTTGCAAGAAGTGCTGCTTGTGTGGCATTGCTGGGGCCAGTGGTGGGAAGCAAAGGCTTCAGAGCCGATCTTGGGAGAGCCATGAGGAGCTAAGGCTCGCAAGAAATTAAGCTCAGGAAGTGCAGAAAAAAAAATACCATAATGCAGGAAATGAAGCAGCAGTAAATCCAAACCTCCATCCCAGTTTTTATGCAGCCTGTGGTTAATCTGTGGAGCTCATTGCCACCAGATATTAAAAGAGGTTGGCTGTGCACGTGAGCACCATCCTCTGCAGCTGCTTGCAAGCACAGCCAACGTGAAGCACTTTAACCCTCTTGCTCCCCGGCCCGGGCTGACCAGGTTCCACTGGTGGTTGGCAGGGAGCTTCTTCAAGAGGAATTAGAGGGCAATGCTGAACTGACTCCATTAAGAATTCATGAAACCCTCTGTCCAATGGCTGCACCTCCGTGGTGCCCCAAGCCTCTGCTGGGCTTCGGGCAGGAGGGCTGTGCGTGACCTCTGCTCATTGTCCCAGAGGAGCTCCGCGGAAGCCTGGGCAAAGGGCCAAGGCAGCAGGGGGGTGAGGTGGTGAGGAGCAGGGGGGTGAGGTGGTGAGCAGCAGGGGGATGAGGTGGTGAGGAGCAGTGGGGTGAAGTGGTGAGCAGCAGGGGGATGAGGTGGTGAGGAGCAGTGGGGTGAGGTGGTGAGGAGCAGTGGGGTGAGGTGGTGAGCAGGAGGGGGATGAGGTGGTAAGCAGCAGGGGGATGAGGTGGTAAGCAGCAGGGGGATAAGGTGGTGAGCAAGAGGGGGATGAGGTGGTGAGGAGGAGGGGGATGAGGTGGTGAGCAGGAGGGGGATGAGATGGTGAGCAGGAGGGGGATGAGGTGGTGAGGAGGAGGGGGATGAGGTGGTGAGCAGCAGGGGGATTGAGTCACCAACCCTGGATGTGTTTAAAGGTGGTTTAGATGCGGTGCTTGGGGATATGGTTTAGGGGTAACCCTTGTAGAGCAGGGTTCTGGGTTGGACTTGGTGAAACTGAGGGTCTTTTCCAAGATGAATGTTTCTGTGATTCTATGATCCTGAAGTGGTGAGCAACAGGGGGATAAGGTAGTGAGCAGTGGGGGGAGATGGTGAGCAGCACGGGGCTGAGGTGGTGAGCAGTGGGGTGAGATAGTGAGCAGCAGGGGCTGAGGTGGTGGGCAGGAGGGGGGTGAGGTGGTGAGCAGCAGCTCTTAGGTTGGGCAAGATGAAAACAGAGTCCTCTGGAGCTCTTCTGGTTCAGACACTTCTGAGGCTTGACTTCAGTGTCTTGGATCTTCAACAACAATCCTCTGCAACCCTGCAAGGTCTCCCACTTCATGAAGAACTGACTCCCTGCATAAGCCCACAGTGTCCAGTTGTATCTCAGCTGTATTCTGGGATGCTTTGTTTTCCTCAACCAGGCTTCTGTAAATGACTCAGCTCATCCCTCATCACCAGGGTTAGCTCCTATCACACAGAATCCCAGCGTGGTGGGGGGTGGAAGGGACCTCCAGTCCAGTCCCCCTGCTCCAGCAGGGCACCCACAGCAGCTTGCCCAGGATCGCAATGGCTGGAGGGGGTTGGAAGCCCTCCAGAGAAGGAGAGCCCACAACCTCTCTGGGCAGCCTGCTCCAGGCCTCCAGCACCCTCACACCAAAGAAGTTTCTCCTCATGTTCAGATGGAATCTCCTGAGCCCCAGTTTGTGCCCATTGCCCCTTGTCCTGGCACTGGGCACCAGAGGAGAGTCTGGGCCCAGCCTCTTGCCTTTAGCTAATGATAAGATATTTAGTTCTGCATCACATGGCATTTGGGTTGATCTCAAGATGTGGATGAACCAGGAGTCCTCCTGCCATAGCCAGCTGCCAGGGCTTGCCCAAGCAGCGCTTCCACTCCATTTTGCAGGTCAAAGATCACAGGGTGTCAGGGGTTGGAAGGAAGCCGAAGATATCATGAGCCCAACTCCCCTGCCAGAGCAGGACCATAGAATCCAGCACAGGTCACACAGGAACACATTCAGACAGGCCTTGAAAGGCTCCAGAGAAGGAGACTCCACAACCCCTCTGGGCAGCCTGCTCCAGGGCTCTGTGACCCTCACAGTAAGGAAATTCCCCCTTGTGTTGAGGTGGATCAGCAGCATGCAGCTTGTTCTGTGCTGGGTGCTTCAGCCCAGAGGGGCTGCCTTAGACAGGAGGCTCCATGGATGCCCAAGCATTCATGGAATCACAGAGTCATGGAATCATAGGGTCATGGAATCATAGAATTATGGAATCATGGAATTGTGGAGTCATGGAATCATAGAATCATGGAATGATAGAACCATAGAATTAGAGAATAATGGAAGCATGGAAGCATGGAATCAATCATGGAACCACAGAGTGGTAGGAACTGGAAGGGACCTGCAAAGAACATTGAACCCAACTCCCCTGTCAGAGCAGCATCACCTAGGGCAGGGCACACAGGAACACATCCAGAGAGGTCTTTAAAGCCTCCAGAGAAGGAGACTCCCTCTCCCTGTGCTCATTACAATAACTGAGGCCCCTTCCTTTGCTGAGAAAGAGCCAAACCCAATTTGTGTCATCTCCTAATGTGTGCTCTAATACCTTACATTGGATCCAATTAGGTAATGGCAGCCCCAGCAGCAGAAAGAGGGCGGGGGGTGTGTGTGTGGGGGGATCAGACTTCATCCTGGTTTGGGTTCTGCTGTCAACATCGATCCTAATGAACGCCAGGCGGAGAGGTGTCCCCCTGAGCTGCTCTTTGTGATGCTGGAGTAGTTCAGGACTGCTTAATGTGCACTTAACACAAAGTGTTACCTGCGAAAGATGCTCGGCTAGAGGCAGCCGACACGGTGCCGGCTAATTTACGCCTGGAGAACAGAATCCTCCACGGGCATTACAGCGGCGCTCGGGAAGGGCTCTGCTGCCTGCTGCAGAAGAAAGGAAGGCTTGAAGTGGAGATTGAAAGAAGGGGACGGAGCTTCTCCAAAGCAGGGGAACACACGCCCTCCAGCTGTGGAAGAAGGCAGAAGGGAGACGGAGATAAAAGGGCAGCTTTGATCTTTCTCCATCCATCTGGCTCCCATCAGCCGCGTCCCGCTGTGCCGGGGCTGCCCTGTGCCCACCGCGGTGCCCAGCCGGCTGCCAACAAAGGCATCTTCGGTGCTCCCTAGGCTGGGTGCCTCTGCTCAGCGGGGGCTGCTCTGCCCTGAGACCCCTGTGGGGTCCTGCTGCTGCTCACCAGCTGCTCCCACCGGCTGTGGGGGAGCTTTAGAATCACAGAATGATTGAATGGGTTGGAAGGGACCTCAAGGCTCAGCCAGTTCCAGCCCCCCTGCCATGGCCAGGGACACCTCACACCACAGCAGGTTGCTCACAGCCACATCCAGCCTGGCTGCAAACACCTCCAGGCATGAGGCTTCCACCACCTCCCTGGCCAACCTGTGCCAGTCTCTCACCACCCTCATGGGGAACAACTTCTTCCAAACACCCAATCTGAATCTATTCATTTCTAGTTGTGCTCCATCCCCCCAAGTCCTATCACTCCCTGACACCCTCAAAAGTCCCTCCCCAGCTTTTCTGTAGCCCCCTTCAGACACTGGAAGGCCACAAGAAGGTCTCCTGGGAGCCTTCTCCCCTCCAGACTGAACAACCCCAACTCTCTTGGTCTGTCTCCATGGCAGAGCAGCTCCAGCCCTCTGCTCATCCTTGTGGCCCTTCTCTGGACACCTTGGCCTTGTTGAACCTCATGAGGGTGGCTTGGGCCCAGCTCTGCAGCCTGCCCAGGTTCCTCTGGATGGATCCTTCCCTCCAGCTGTCAGCCACACCACACAGCTTGGTGCTGAGGCTGCCTCAGTGCCACTGCCCATGGCACCAACAGAGATGTTAAACAGGACTGGTCCCAGTGCTGATCCCCAAGGCACTCTCCTTATGAGGAGAGCCTGAGGGATCTGAGGGCTCTGTAGCTTGGAGCAGAGGAGCCTGAGGGTGACCTCATTGCTGTTGATAAAGATGTGTAGGGTGAGTGCCCAGAGGCTGGAGCCAGGCTCTGCTGGGTGATGCCCAATGCCAGCACAAGGGGCAATGGTGAAAGCTGAGGCAGAGGAAGTTCCATGGAAACAGGAGGAAAACTTTTTTCCCTGTGAGGGTGACAGAGCCCTGGAACAGGCTGACCAGGGCAGGTGTGGAGTCTCCCTCTCTGGAGATATTCAAAGCCTGCCTGGATGTGTTCCTGTGTGATCTGCTCTGGGTGACCCTGCTCTGACAGGGGGAGTGAGCTTTTGAGGTCCCTTCCAGCCCCTGACAATCTGTGGTTCTGTGATCTGCTAACTTTGCAAAGAAAACAAAGAGGCCTAAAGCTTCCTCCCAAACATGAGGAACAATCTGGGCTCTACCCAGAGGTGACCACATCCCACAAAGTCAAAGCCCTGAAATGGGTATTGTGGATAATGAACAAACCAGAAGCCACCAGGATGTGGCTGCCAGACCTGAGCCAGCTTTTGGCTCCCTGAGCAGGGAAATAGCAGCTTGCAGCAGGGACTGTTGGATGTGACTGATGGAGGCAACCTCTCAACCCCCTGCCTATGCCAGAGGTCTATGTCCTTGAAATGGGAAATTATCAGCAAATAACTGAAGGGATGGCCTGAGGGGCTGCAGGAAATGCAGGAGGAGAGAAGTGCAAGGTTTAACAGCACTGTGAAAGCCAAGACATGAATATCTGACTAGTCTGAGTTCTGAAGAGCTTTGAGAGGAGGAGATACCAAAAAGCCAAGTGGCTGGCAGGCAAAGGCAGGATATCAGCTAGCAGCTGGAAGGAACAGCCAGGCAAAGTGGGAGAGGGAGTTGAGTGCCAGTGCTAACCGTCAGAGATAAAGGCCCTGACCAGCTTGCTCTGGCACATGCTGGAGCATCCATCACTCAGAGCTCTCTGCTCACTTGGATGTCTCACTGCAGGATCTGCTGTGATCATCAGGTTGGAAGGGACCCTCAAAGGTCATCTTGTCCAACCCCTCTGCAGCCAGCAGGGACACCTCCAGCTAGAGCAGGCTGCTCAGGGCCACATCGAGTCTGACCTTGAGTGCCTCCAGGGATGGGGCCTCAACCCACAGCAGCTTGCCCAGGATCAGAGTGGATGGGCTCAGCGAGAGCTGAAGGATGAGGGGCAAGAGGCTGGAACCAGACTCTTGTCAGGGGTGCCCAGGGACAAGACAAGGGGCAATGGGCACAAACTGGGAGCCAGGAGGCTCCATCTGAACAGGGGGAAAAACTTCTTTGTTGTGAGGGTGCTGAAGGCCTGGAGCAGGCTGCCCAGAGAGGTGGTGGAGTTTCCTTCTCTGGAGAGCTTCCTAGCCCCCCTGGCAATTGTGATCCTTGGGCAAGCTGCTGTGGGTGCCCTGCTGGAGCAGGGAGACTGGACTGGATGATCTCCAGAGGTCTTTTCCTACTCCCACCATGCTAGGATTCTGGGATTTTTCAGGTGTTTTAGGATGTACCAGCCCAGCAGCAGCCCTAACCCCAGGCTGGTGAGCTTAGGATACCCCCAGTGCCATGCAGACTCCTTTGGGACTGGTAGCCTCCAGCAGTGCTCTGTGAACCTGTGCTTTTTAAAATCACAGATTGCATTCAGCTGGAAGGGACCCTCAAAGGACATCTTGTCCAATTCCCCTGCACTCAGCAGGGACACCTCCAACTAGAGGAGGTTGTTCAAGGCCCCATCATGTTTGACCTTGAATGTCTCCAGGGATGGGGTCTCCACCACCTCTCTGGGCAGCCTGTTCCAGTGTCTCCCCACCCTCCTGGTGCAGAACTTCCTCCTGGTGTCCAACTGAAATCTGCCCTGCTGCAGTTTCAAACAGCTGCCCCTTCCCTGCCTGAGAAGATTTGTGGTGGGTTTAACAGCGAGGATGAAGGTCCCAGAGTGCTCCCCAGCCTTCCTGCGTGCTGTGAGCTGCCAACAGGAGATTCCCACAGCCTGGGGCATCCTCCACTGCCTGAGGCCAGCTGCCAAGCCTTGCTCATCCCTCACGAAGTGCTTGCTCCATGGGGTTGGTACCTCTGGCTTACATGAACCATCTCCACACATTGCCCATGGCTCTCCTCCCAGCCACACAGCCACACTCTGCTCCCAGGAGGGATTTCAAGTTCAAAACCCCTCTCTGGGTGCCTTTTTGACAAATAGGATACCCTTCCCAGCCCCCTTGCTTTCCTCTACAGCACTTAAACACCCCTGTCTCCAAAATCTTATTACCCTGACGCAGAGTCTCAGCTCTAAGTAGTGCTTTGAGTTAAGGCTCTCCCCTCCGCATTCAGCTGCAGTTGAGCAGGGAGTAGTTAATGTCTGGCCCATAAATAGCTGTTATTAAAGACCTTCAGAGGAGATTAACAACTGTGGTGTGAAATGGAGCTGTGTCTAACTACTGTGCTATGGGCTGGGGTTGCCTGTGATGGAGCTGCTGGATGTGTGTCTGCTGGAGCAGAGCAGGAATTCGCAGCGAATTGTTCAGCACAGGGATTCAGCCTCTCCCTCTGCCTGCAGAATCATGTGGAAGCCTCAAATGTGAGCAGAGAGTCATAGAATGGGGGGGTTGGAAGGGACCTCTGGAGGTCATCCAGTCCAACCTCCCTGCCAGAGCAGCATCACCCAGGGCAGGGCACACAGGAACACATCCAGGTGGGGCTGGAGAGTCTCCAGAGAAGGAGACTCCACAACCTCTCTGGGCAGCCTGCTCCAGGCCTCCAGCACCCTCACAGCAAAGAACTTTCTCCTCACGTTCAGGTAGAACCTCCTGGGTTCCAGCTTTGTCCATTGCCCCTTGGCTTATCCCAGGACAGGAAAGGAAAAAACAAAATAAGAAAAAATTTAAAAGTAAAAAAGAAATATTTATAAATTAAAAAAGAAAAAAATTAAAAAGAAAAGAAAAAGGAAAACAAAAAGAAAAGAAAAAAGAAAACAGAAAATAAAAGAAAAAAATAAAAATAAAAATAAAAATAACAAATTTTTTTTAAATTGAAAAAAATATTTAAAGATAAAGGAGAAAAAGGAAAAAAGGAAAAAGAAAAAAAAGGAAGAAAGGAAAGGAGAAAACAAAGGAAAGAACAAAAAAAAGGAAAAAGATAAAAAGAAAAATAGGAAAAATAAAGACAAAAGAAAGAATAAAAAGGAAAAAATAAATGAAAATTAAAAAATACAAGATACAAAAAGAAAACAAATGAAAAAGGGAAAAATAAAGGAAAAAAAGGAAAAATAATAGGAAAAAAAGGAAAAAAGAAAAGTAGAAAAAGGGGAAGAAAAGAAAAAAGGAAGGAAAAAAGAAAAAAAAGGATAAAAAGGGAAAAAAGAAAGAAAGATAAAGGATAAAAAGGGAGGAAAGAAAGAAAGAAAAAAAGGGTAAAAAGGGGAAAAAAAAAGAAAGAACAAAAGTGTTTCGGATGAAACTGAGAGTCTGAGGCACGTCCTGTGCCAGCAGGTCAGCGCTGGTGCCCGTGGCACGCCGGTGCCAGCTGTGTCTGCGTTCTGTGTCTCTGCTTGCAGTGGGAGCCCAGCCGGGGGGTCTGGGCTCAGCCGCGGTGCCTTTGACAGCCGCTGCCACCGCGCTGGCTCCTTCCTGCTGGCAAAAGCCTCATCCCGTTAAAGGCTGTGGATGAAGGGAAGGGAACTGACAAGGGGACTTGGGAAGGGAGCGAGGCGGCAGGAGGGGACAGGAGCTGCCGGCAGCGATGTCAGCGCCGGGCAGGGGGAGCTGCGTGCGCTCGCACTCCGTGTGCTGTCGTTAGCACCCTGCAGAGAGGGTTCGCAGCCCCCAGGGGAAAACAGAGCCCCTGCTTCTGCCACGGCAGCGCCCGAGCTGCTGGGGGCTGCCACACATCACCAGCCCCACGCTGAGCAGAACCAGTCAGCCCCTGATCCCGGCGTGCTGCGTGGCCAGGGTGGGGGTGTTGGGCAGCTGGAAAAGCAGCCATGAGCCAGCTGGGCTGCTGGGAGGTGTCCCTGCCCATGGCACGGGCTTGGAAGTGCATGAGCTTCAAGGTCCCTTCCAACCCAACCCATCCTGTGAAGCTGTGCAGGTGGATGCAACACCTCTGGGTGAGCCTGCATGGAGCTGTGTGGAGCTTGGAATCACAGAATTGTTTTGGTTGGGATCATCAGGTCCAGCCTTTAACCCAGCACTGCCAGGACACCACTGGGATGTTCAGCCTGGAGAAGAGGAGGCCGAGGGAACACCTCATTGCTCTCTACAGCTCCCTGAAAGGAGGTTGGAGCCAGGTGGGGGTTGGGCTCTTCTCCCTATTATCAGGTGATGGAAGGAGAGGAAAAGGCAAAGTAGAGAGGGAGGAGAATGCCACCATGGCCACTAAACCGTGGCCCTAACTGCCATGGCCACATGTTCCCTCAAGACCTCCAGGGACGGGGACTCCACCACCTCCCTGGGCAGCCTGTGCCAATCCCTGGCCACTCTTGCAGCAAAGAAATTTCCCCTGGTGGAGCATTGGGACCAGCAGTCAGCAAATCCTCTGCTCTCCCAAGGCTTCCTAAGAACAGGGCTTAAATCCCAGCAGCTCCTGTGACTACCCAGTTACCCTGGCACGGGTCCCACCTTGCCTGATGCACTTCCCTCTTGAGTCAGTCTCTGTACATGAGTCTAAGACTCTCACCACAGGTGGTTTAGTTATGGAAAATCTGAGTTTCCTTCAGTGTAGGAGGTGGCTCCACACTGCTGTGCTGTGACTGCACCAAGCCCCATTCAGGAGCCAGCATGGAGCTTGCCCAGCCCTGCAAGTCCATCAGAATGACCCCAGATCCCTTGGGCTTCCCAGAAGCTGCCCTTCTTCTCCCTGTGGCCCTCCAGGGACTGGGAGCAGCACCTTTCTGGCTCAACATCTCTGTTTAACCCCAGTTAAAAAACCAAGCCAGGACAGAAAGGAGGTTAAGCAGTGTGGGGGGTAGGCTCTTCTCCCAGGTACCAAGGGATAGGATGGGAGGAAATGGCCTGGGGTTGTACCAGGGGAGGTTCAGGTTGGAGATCAGGAAAAATGTCTTCACCCAAAAGGTCACTGGGCACTACCCCAGGCTGCCCAGGGCAGTGGTAGAGTCACCCTGAAGGGGTTTAAGAGACCTTCAGCTGAAGAGCTGAGAGCCATGAGCATTGTGTGCAGGGAGACGTTAGGTGATGGTTGGACCCGATGGTCTTCAGCACTTTTCCAACCAGGTGCTGCTGGGACTCTGTGACTAACCTGCTCTGAAATCACTTCTCGGCAGCAGCGTTTTCCCCTCTCCACCCCTGGCCGTGGCTCACGGTTCCCTCTCCTGGAAGCAGCGTGGGGCTGCAGAGGGGCAGGAAGGGTCTGCCGGACTCCGGGGGGCAGCTTGCCCCGGGAGGCAGAGCCCAGCACGGCCATGCAGCATCGCCAGCTCCCACCTCCCGTGCAGGTGGCTTCCCAATTCCTGAGGTCCCCGGGAAACTGTGAGTTGCCTGCTGCAAAGCCTCGTCCCAGCCCCTCCTCCACAGCCATCAGCTGGGATTTCTGAAGGCAGCCAGGGCATGAGAGCAGGCAAATGAATTCCTTCCTTAGGAGGAGCGTTGTTCTAATTAGGGTAGAGGTTTGGTGCCGGTGCCTTGCAGAGAGGGCACAGAGAGAAAAGCCAACCCGCTTGGATGCGTGTTGCTTGAATAAAAGAAAATGAGGTATAAAAATAAAATATAAAATAACATTTAAAAAATTAAAACAAAATAGAAAAGAAAAAAGAAATAAAATTTAAAAATTAAATAAAATAAAAAATAAAAATGAAATCAAATGAAATAAAAAATGAAACAAAATATAAAATTAAATGTAAAATTAAATTAAAAAATAAAACAAAAAGAAAATAAAATAGAAAAGAAAATAAAAATGAAATAAAATTTAAAAATGAAAATGAAACATAAAAATGAAATCAAATTCAATTAAACATGAAACAAAATAGGAAATAAAATATAAAATTAAATTAAAAAATAAAACAAAAAGAAAATAGAAAAGAAAATAGGAATAAAATAATTAAAAATTAAATATGTTTTTAAATTAAGCAAAATAAAAAATAAAAGTAAAGAAAATGAAAAATTAAACAAAAATAATATAAAAGAAAATAAAATTAAAAATGGAAACAAAATAGAAAATAAATTAGAAAATAAATTTTTTTTAAAACTAAAGAAACCCCAAAATATAAAATAAAAAATAAAAAAAAAATAAAGTAAAATAATAAGAAAATAAAATTAAAAATTAAACAAGATAGAAAATAAAATCAATTAGAAACGAAAATAATAATTAAAAAAATTTAAAACTAATAAAATAAAAATGAAAAAGTAATAAAATAAAAATTTTAAAATAACCAAATAAAATAATAATCGAAAATAAAAATTAAAATTAAACAAAAAAGAAAATGGAAAAGAAAAGAACAATAAAATAATAAAAAAATAAAATAAAATTTAAAAATTAAGCAAAATAAAAAGTTAAAAATCAAATAGAATGAAATTAAAAGTTAAACAAAACTAAAATAAAATAGTAAATAAAAATTAAAAATGAAAACTAAATAGAAAAGAAAATAGAAAATGAAATTAAACAAATAAAAAAAAACCAAAATATAAAATAAAATAAAATAAAAAGGAATGAAATGAAATGAAATGAAATGAAATGAAATGAAATGAAATGAAATCTACACTATTTGGTTGGTTTGTTGGGAAGGTTTTTTTTAGGTGTATTTGTTGGCCACACTGACCTGCTGCAGGTTAATGTAGGCAAAGATCATCACTATCAGCATCCATGGCAAAAAGCCCAATTGTGTGTGTATATTTATATATATTCAAGAGGTCATGGAGATATTTTGGGGAGAATCAACCCCAAATCACATTTCCCAGCAGCTGGCATTTGCAGCTCCTGCCTGGTGCTGGGGGAAGAAATAAATAGAGAGGCAGAAAGAGAAAGAGAGAGCAGCAGGGGGCTTTGTGCAGCATCTCCTCTGTGGCCCTGCTGGGGACATGGGCTGAGGTAGCTCTGTAATTACAGCTGCCTGAGCTCAGCACCCCAGGAGAGCCCTGCCAGGAGCTGCTGGGCTGGGAGGAAGCCTCACACCAGGCTGGAGGCTCCACCTGGGCTGCGTCCTCTGCACGGGGCGGGCTGTGCCTTCCGGGCTTCAGTGACAGAAGAGGAGCACAGCAGGCACCACATCTGGATCTGCTCTTGCCTGCCACTGGAAGCACATCAGGGATAGTCAGCTGTGTCCTGGCTCAGTACCTGGAGCTCTCTGGCAGAGGCTGAGTCTGGGTGTCCAGGCTGTGTGTCCAGTGGTGCAGGTGTGGCCCTTGTAGCCAAGAAGCCAATGGGCTCCTGGGGAGCCTTAAGAAGAGCGTGGCCAGCAGGTCGAGGGAGGCTCTCCTCCCCCTTTGCTCTGCCCTGGTGACACCTCATCTGGGGATGTCCTGGCAGAGATTGCCTGACCCTGCCTGACCCCTGTGTGAGCTTTCTGCACTTTGGCTGCTTTGTCTTTATCATAGAATCACAGAATTGTTAGGGTTGGAAGGGACCTCAAGGATCACCCAGTTCCAACCCTGCAGCCTCCTCTCAGGGAGCTGTAGAAGGAGAGGTCTCCTCTCTCCTCTGCCCGGGACACATGCCCACAGTGAGTGGCCACCATCCCCTGCAGTGCTCTCCCTGTCCCAGCTCAACTTTCACCCGTCTGGCAAAGAGGAGGAGACTTTCTCCCTTCCCTTTCTCTTCATTCTGGACAGTGTGATGAGGTCAGGTCCACCACAGACACTTCCTGAGGGGAAAGGCACTTGGAGGGATGCAGCCCCTGGGCTGTGCTCCATCTGCCCCCCAAGGGCCAGGGCAGTGTGGTCAGAATGCAGGCAGATGCCAGCAGCTTGGACTGTGCAGAACTTTCTCACACTCTGTAAATAGGTGCAGGGAAACTGCCAGAAGTCAGGGGAGCGGCAGCAGGCTTTGGAGGTAAAGATGAACCATCACGACCCCAGGCTAACCAGACTATGTCCTGAGCCCCAGAATAACAACATCCGTCTGGTCTCCAGCTGTGCACCTCCCATCTGTGCACATCCCTGCACCCTGGAGCTCCTCCCTTACAGCTTCCCAGGGACCTGCACCCACAAAACCAAGGCAAGAGATGAGTTCTCTCCTGCTCCTGGGCTCTGCAGATTTCATGGAATGCTTTTGCTGTCTGAAGTGCTGAGACATTCCCAGGATTTCTGTGGGGCTGGAGAAGGGATCAGAGCTTCCCAGGAAGGGGCTGGCTCCAGCTCTCCTGCCAGGCTCTGAGGCCAAGCAGGGAGCCTGCTGTCATGAAGAGCTGGAGATCTCTTCATAGCTCAGCACACTCCTGTGTCCCAGGCAAGTCCAGAGAAGCCTTCCCAGGCCTGAGCAAGCTTCCAAACCTCTGAGCCTTGGCTGGCCCCACAGCACTGATGTACAAATGCCTTTTGTGAGAGGGTCTCACATCCTCCCTCCTGGCTGTGTCTTCTCCCAGGATGCAGGGGCAGCAGGGCAACCTCTCCACACCACCCCTGCTTGTCCTCTGCCCTCTTCCCCTCCGTGCTTTCTCCTGGGAATGAAGCATCTCCTCGTCTGCTCATCCAACCCTGTGCAAGCCAGGAGCCTCCAGGGCTGTTCCTAAAGGCAGGACGGCCGAGAGCTGCCAGCTCCTGCCTGCTGTGACTCAGCCAAGCCCCAGCCAGCAGCTGCTCACAGAGGAGCGTTGCCATCACAGCCAGAGGGTCAGATCCTTCCAGGAACATGGAATGGCTTCCAATGAGCACAACCACAACTCAGAGGAGCTTTGTGGCTGGAAATGTCAGAGCCCAGAGGCCATGTGTGCTCTCCTGGCTTGGGAGGGAGCAGGGATGTTGGCAGCTCCCACCCAGCCTTGCTGCTCCCCCAGAGCTGCTCTGTGCCAGGAGAGGAGTTTGTACCACCCTCTGCTGACACAACCCAGCCAGGATGTGCACAGATCTGCTGCCCTCAGCCTCTGAGGCTGTCCTGCCTCCATCAGATAGGGCTGAGGGCTCCAGGGAGAAGCCTGGACCTGTGCAGCCCCCAAACCAGCAGCCAAAGTCTTCAGCTGGAGCGTGCAGGCAGAGAGACACTTTCATACTGCCTTTGCACTCCAGACAACACTCTGCCCATAGCCCAGGAGGTGCAATAAGTGAGGTTGTTGGAGTCCTCTCACAGGTGGAAACTGAGGAGCCAGCAGCACAGGGAGCATCTCACACCTGATAGGTGCCAGTGGGACCTTGGTACCTGGTGGTTGGGCATTTTCAGCCCCAAGCAGGTTTTCTGTGATCTCATGAGTTGAAGCTGGGAGGTAATTTCAGCTCTCCAAACCCCTGGAGCATCATCATTCTATCATGGAATGTGTGGCCATGGCACCTGGGGCCATGGTTTAGTGGCCAAGGTGGTGTTGGGCTGATGGTTGGACTGGGTGATCTCAGAGGTCTGTTCCAACCCAAACAATTCTGTGATTCTGCCAACTGCAGCTGGCTCTCTGGGTGCAGGGAGAAGTCTTCTTCCCTTCTGCAGATCAGGATCTGCTCAGGGTGGGGTCAGCAGTCAACAGGGCCAGCTGGCAAGTCACCTTCTGGGGAGCTCTGTGTCCCACCTGTGCCATCAGAGCTGCTTGCCCACTGCTGTCAGCTGCAGTCATCCTAATTCAACTGCTCTGCTCCATCTGCAGAGGAGAAGGCTGAGAGGGATCTGATCAATGGCTATCAATATCTGAGGGCTGGGGGTCAAGAGGGAAGGGACAGGGACAGCCTCTGCTCAGCTGTGCCCTGGGATAGGACAAGGGGCAATGGATGGAAACTCCAGCACAGGAGATTCCACCTCAACATGAGGAGGAACTTCTTCACTGTGAGGGTGACAGACCCCTTGAGCAGGCTGCCCAGAGAGCTTGTGGAGTCTCCTTCTTTGGAGCCTTTCCATCCCCATCTGGATGTGTTCCTGTGTGACCTGTGCTGGATTCTATGCTCCTGCTCTGGCAGGGGGTTGGACTCAATGATCTCCAGAGGTCCCTTCCAACCCCTGACACCCTCTGATCTGTGACCCTGTGATTTGCTGAGAACCTGGACAGAGGAAAAGCTTTTGCACCATGGGCTGAGAGGTGGCTCCAGGGGAATACAGAATACAGAATTAACCAGGTTGGAAAAAACCTTTGAGATCATCAAGTCCAACCTATCACCCAGCACCATCTAATCAACTCAACCATGGCACTGAGTGCCTCATCCAGTCTCTTCCTAAACACCTCCAGTGATGGTGACTCCACCACCTCCCTGGGCAGCCCATCCCAATGGCCAAATCACTCAGAGTTTTCCTTCTGTGTCATCCCAAGCCAGGGTGAGGAGAAGTGCTGCTGCCTCACACTGCACAGAGGACTCCACCACAGCTTGTCCTGAAAAGTCAAACCCTTGAAGTCCTTCCTGAGCTGGGACTGCCTCCCAAGGCCTTCTTTGGACTTGGTTGGCCTTTTGAAATGTTTCATTAGGATTGGCTGAAATTCCAAACCAGGAGGTCAAGCTGAACTGCAGAAGAGAGGAAATGTTTTGCTCCTGTGGGAATGTCAAAGACTCCTCATGTTGACAAATTCCCAACCCCTTCCATCACATTTCTTTCCCTTTTGGGTTTTTTTCCTCCCCTTTTTTCTGACTCAACAAATTCATCAGACCCAAGCCTCTCTTAAGACAAGAGGCAACTTTTGAACCAGTCAGCATTTTCTAGTGGGAAAAAAGCAAAACACTACAATTCATCCCCAAATTCCTACTCTGCTTCCAACCTGACTTCTCATCTCTGTGCCTCTCCACTGCTGTGTTTCCAGGAACTGTGATCCTTGATGGATTGATTAAAATGGGCAAGGAGACAAAGTCAGGAACGGCTCCAGCCTGAGCAGGAAGCTTTCCTCTGATTCAGGGACAGAGAATCCCAGCATGGTGGGCTTGGAAGGGGCCTCCAGAGATCATCCAGTGCAACCCCCCTGCCAGAGCAGGGGCACCCAGGGCAGGGCACACAGGAACACATCCAGGTGGGGTTGGGAAGTCTCCTGAGAAGGAGACTCCACAACCTCTCTGGGCAGCCTGCTCCAGGCCTCCAGCACCCTCACAGCAAAGAACTTTCTCCTCACGTTCAGGTAGAACCTCCTGGGTTCCAGCTTGTGTCCACCGCCCCTTGGCTATCCCAGGACAGCACTGACAACATGCTGAGAACATTTCTCTTTTTGCTTATTTCTACCACACTGAAGTTGAGAAACCTTCCAGGTGCAGTGTCCACAGGGAGGCTTTTCCTGTGCCCCACCACGAGATTTTGGGTTAGAAGGGGCCTTAAAGCTCATCCAGTTCCAACCCCCTGCCATGGGCAGGGACACCTCCCACCAGCCCAGGGTGCTCAAGGCCTCATCCAGCCTGGCCCTGAACACCTCCAGGGAGGAGACATCCACAGCCTCCCTGGGCAACCTGTGCCAGTGTCTCCCCACCCTCACTCCAAACAATTTTTTCCCCATCTCCAGTCTCAATCTGCCCTCTCCCAGCTCAAAACCATTGTCCCTCAGCCTGGCACTCCCAGCCCTTGTCACAAGTCCCTCCCCAGCTCTCCTGGAGCCCTTCAGGTACCGGAAGGCTGCTCTGAGGTCTCCCTGGAGCCTTCTCCAGGCTGAACAGCCCCAACTCTCTCAGCCTGTCCCCATAGGGGGAGTTTCTCCAACCCTCTGCTCATCTTTGTGTCCTCCTCTGGACCTGCTCCAACAGCTCTGTGTCCTTCCTGTGCTTCGTAGAGGTTTGCAGCAGCTGTTTTACAGCTGCCAGTGGCACCCAAACACAAGAATTATTTCCTCCCTGAGCCCAGTGCTCTGCCTGAGCCAGCCCTGAGTTAGGTGGCAGTGACTTACCCCAGGCAGGTAGAGATTCATGCTCTAGCTCTCCATGATCCTCACCCACAGCAGGCACAAACCCTGTCCCTTCTGTGAGAGCCTTAGGGGCTGCCCTGGCTGTGCAGAGCTGAGCAGCAGGGGGCTGGGTGGCAAAGAGAGAGCAGCACAGGGCAGGGTTGTGCTGTGGGATCCTGATCCTGATCCTGCAGCAGCCTGCAGGAACAACTCCGTTCCCCAGGGTGTCAGTCACCAGCAGAGGCCAAGCTCTGGGCTGGGATTCAAGACCAATTTGCTAAAGCCTGCAAGGTGCTGGCTGGGACAGTGCTGGAGAGCAGAGCCCAAATCACTGCAGCTCTCCTGGGACTGTGGGCAGTGGGTGCCTGGAGCAACCAGGACTCATCTGCCTGGGCCCTGGGCCCCCTCCCAGTGCCACCTGTCACCTTTAAAGGAAGCCCCTGGTGCAAACGAGCCTCAGACTCCCCAAGGACTCCCACCTTGTGCTGTCTCCTCCAATCAGCTCCCCAAAACACAAACCCTGACACAGGCACCACGCACAGCCACCTCTGAATGAAGTTGCCATAGTTACTGCTGCCTCCCAGCAGCAGGCTCAGCTCATTAAAATGATTTGAATGGCTACCCTGTAATCAAGGCAGGAGGGGAGGGGAGGTCTGGTGGGGAGGAGAGCCCCAGGATGTGATGGGCTACAGTCCCTGTGGTGGGAGGATGGCTGGAGAGTGGCTTCAGAGCCCTCATGGATCCCTGAACAAGTTCATGGGGGTGGGGCAGCCCTGGGGGGTGGCAGTGGATGCTCCCCACGCTGTGTCTTGGAGGTAGAGGAGGGCAAGTGATTGTGCCCCTGGGCTGGGCACTGGTGAGGGCACACCTCTAGTACTGGGGTCAGGTTTGGGCTTCTCACTCCAGGAAGGACATTGAGAGGCTGGAGCAGGTCCAGAGAAGGGCAACCAAGCTGGGGAAGGGTCTGGGGAGCAGGGCTGGGGAGGAGCAGCTGAGGGAGCTGGGGGTGTTCAGCCAGGAGAAGAGGAGGCTGAGGGAGACCTCGTTGCTCTCTACAGCTCCCTGAGAGGAGGCTGGAGTCAGGTGGGGGATGGGCTCTGCTCCCTAGTCTCAGGTGATAGAAGGAGATAGAAATGGCCTCAAATTGTGCCAGGGGAGGCTTAGGTTGGAGATGAGGAAAAATGTCTTTGCTGCAAGAGTGGTCAGGGACTGGCACAGGCTGCCCAGGGAGGTGGTGGAGTCCCCATCCCTGGAGGTGTTCCAGAAGCCTGTGGCCATGGCACCTGGGGCCAGGGTTTGATGGCCATGGTGGGGTTGTTGTTGGCCTTTTCTAACCAAACAAATTCTATGATCCTATGACCTGGCTTCTCTGCCAGGATCTCCACACCAGCAATGATCACCAATATTTTCCTCCTTGGCATGGCTGAGGCTACAGTCACAGCCTTACCCTTACACCCTGTGCCAGCACCTCCAGCTGTGATGCTCTCCCATGCTCTCAGGAAGCCCAGGAGGTGGTGGCCATGGCAGGGGGTTGGCACTGGATGACCTTTGAGCCGCCTTTCAACCCAAACTATTCTGTGATTCCCTGAGCTGGAGCCTTCCTCCTGTTTCCAGCTGGAGCCTTCCTCCTGTTCCTATCCATACTTTACAAATTGCTTTTTAATACCCCCTACCCCCAAAACCCCAAACCCAAGACCCCCACCCCCCAAAGCAGAGCATCATTTTATGGAGTCACCCAAAGCATTCATCCCAAATAAGGTTTCATACTCCTCCTCTTCTTCTTTCTATTCCCCCCCCCCCCCATTTCCTCACACCAAGAGAAGGCTGTGAAGGAAAAAAAAAAGGTATTTGGGGATTTAGCTTCAACTAAAATAGTTTGAAGGGGGTGAAAACAAAAGTAAAAAGGCATTAAAAATATCCTGGAATACTACAGGGGAAGAAAACAATAAATGGAGTCCCAAAGATGCTGAAAATATCCTGCTAAATAAAAACCCAAACAACTTGTTGCTGCACTGAGCAGGTCCTGGTGGCCTCCTCCAGCAGGTGCTTGCTCCTGGCTGCTCTTCTGCACCCAAAGCTGCAAGGCAGCGTGGGTGAGGCTGCTGCTGGCTGAGGATACCTGCAGCAGGAGAAGCCTGGGTGCTCCCAGCTGGCTGGTTGCTGGGAGATGAAGGAGTCCCAGTCCCCTCAGCCTGTCACCAAAGGGAGCCTCTCTGCAAGGAAAGCCTCTTCCCTCTGCTCAGCCTGACCAGCTGCTGCCTGCAGCTTGCCTTGGGCTCTGCTGCCTGAGCTGGGCTTTGCAAGGATCCCATCCCCCCCCATTCCACTCCATCCTACCCTGTCCCACCCCATCCCACTTTATCCCACCTCATTCCAGCCCACCTCATCCCATCCCATTTCACCCATCCCATTTCACCCATCCCATCCCATCCCATCCCACTCCATCCCATGCTACTCTACGTCATTTCACTCACTCCATCCCATCTCATTCCCCTCTCCCTCATTCCATTCCATTCCATTCCACCCCTGTAAACCCAGCCCAGTGCCCACCAGCTGCCTGCCCCCTTGGGCATTGGGACAGGTGGAGGTGTGGAGGACACCTGAGCCCCTTTGAGCTGGGGACAGCTGCTGAGAAGCCTCCTGAGCACCTCCCCAGCTCCAGGACTTCTTGTGGAGCTGTCTGGGAGCTGCCTGCCTCAGCCCAGCTCTGCTGGGAGTGATGAGAGAACTGCTCTGTGGGCAGCTTCACCCCATGGAGCTGTGCTGTCCTTCCTCACCCTCATATGTCCTTCCTCACCCTCATATGTCCTTCCTCACCCAGGTCTGTCTTTCCTCACCCTGTCTGTCCCTCCTCACTCTGTGTGACCTCCATCACCCTGGACTGTCCTTCATCATTCTGGTCTGTCCTTCCTCACCCTCATCTGTCCTTCCTCACTCTCCCTGCCCTTCCTCACCCTGTCTGTCCTTCCTCACTCTGTCTGCCCTTCCTCACTCTGTCTGCCCTTCCTCGCTCTGGTCTGTCCTTCCTCACTCTGGTCTGTCCTTCCTCATTCTGGTCTGTCCTTCCTCACTCTGGTCTGTCCTTCCTCACTCTGTCTGCCCTTCCTCACTCTGGTCTGTCCTTCCTCACCCTGGCCTGCCCTTCCTTACTCAGGTCTGTCCTTCCTCATCCTCATCTGCCCTTCCCCATCCTTCTCTGCCTTTCCTCAGCCAGAGGACGCTGCCTCAGGCCAGGCCACCTCAGTGTCCCCCGGGTCCCTTGGGCTTGTTACAGCAGCAGCCGCAGCGTCTCCCCCGATCTCCCCCTGCCGTTCCCCCGCTAGCCCCGAGCCCACCGGCGGCGGTTCCCCGGGGGGCTCGGAGGACTCCTTCGCTCCCCAGAGCTCTCTCTCTCTGCCCAGCCCTCCCCAGGGGGAGGCAGGGGCCCGCACCCCTGGCGGCGCAGAGAGCTCTCAGGGCGCAGGGATAATCTTTTACTCTTCAGCACAAATAATTTATTACATTAAAATAACGGCTTTAAAAAATGACTACTTTGGGAATCATTCCGGCTCGCCCGCGGAGGCATTCGTCAAAGTGCCATAATAGGCACTTAGGAATGGGTGGTTATTTTTACTCTCCCAGCCTGTCAAGACGCTGATGGATCGAATTGGCTGATGACAAGGCGGCAGAGCGCTCCTCGGCGGGGGCCACGGCGGGAGCGCCGCGCCCGTGACGGGCGGCGGCCGCCTCGGGGCGCGGCTCTCGCCGCAGACCCCTCCCCAGCGGCCTCCTGTCCCCTCCGCCCCCGCCCCGGGGGGGCCCGGGGCAGCGAGGGCCAAGTGGGCTGCAAGCAGAGAGCGGGCAGCCCCTGCCCAGCAGCTCCCTACCCTGCTTGTCTAAATAGGATCAGAGGATCAGTCAGGGTTGGAAGGCACCACAAGGATAGGTTAGGATAGGGTAGGATAGGATAGGGTAGGGTAGAATAGAATAGAATAGAAGTAGACTAGAAGTAGAATAGAATAGAATGGGAGTAGAATAGAATAGAACAGGAGTAGAGTAGAGTAGAGTAGAGTAGAGTAGAGTAGAGTAGAGTAGAATAGAATAGAATAGAATAGAATAGAATAGAATAGAATAGAATAGAATAGAAGTAGACTAGAAGTAGAATAGAATAGAATAGGAGTAGAATAGAATAGAATAGAATAGAAGTAGACTAGAAGTAGAATAGAATAGAATAGAATAGGAGTAGAATAGAATAGAATAGAATAGAATAGAATAGAATAGAATAGAATAGAATAGAATAGAATAGAATAGAAGTAGACTAGAAGTAGAATAGAATAGAATAGGAGTAGAATAGGAGTAGAATAGAATAGAATAGAATAGAAGTAGACTAGAAGTAGAATAGAATAGAATAGGAGTAGAATAGGAGTAGAATAGAATAGAATAGAATAAGAATAGAATAAACCAGGTTGGAAGAGACCTTCAAGATCATCGTGTCCAACCTATTATCCAACACAACCTAATCAACTAAACCCTGCAACCAAGCACCCCATCAAGTCTCCTCCTGAACACCTCCAATGATGGTGACTCCACCACCTCCCTGGGCAGCACATTCCAATGGGCAATCACTCTCTCTCTGTGTAGAACTTCTTCCTAACATCCAGCCTAAACCTCCCCTGGCACAGCTTGAGACTGTGTCCCCTTGTTCTAGTGCTGGTTGCCTGGGAGAAGAGACCAACCCCCACCTGGCTACAACCTCCCTTCAGGGAGTTGTAGAGAGCAATAAGGTCTCCCCTAAGTCTCCTCTTCTCCAGGCTAAGCAACCCCAGCTCCCTCAGCCTCTCCTCACAGGGCTGTGCTCCAGACCCCTCCCCAGCTTTGTTGCCCTTCTCTGGACTTGTTCCAGCAAGTCAACCTCCTTCCTAAACTGAGGGGCCCAGAACTGGACACAGGACTCAAGGTGTGGCCTAACCAGTGCAGCATACAGGGGCAGAATGACCTCCCTGTTCCTGCTGGCCACACTGTTCCTGATGCAGGCCAGGATGCCATTGGCCCTCTTGGCCACCTGGGCCTCAACCACCTTCCTGGACAACCCATTCCAGGGCTTCACCACTCTCACAGTGAAGAACTTCCTCCTCATGCCCAGCCTGAATCTCCCCACCTCCAGCTTCATTCCATTGCCCCTAGTCCTATCACTCCCTGAGATCCTAAGCAGTCCCTCCCCAGCCTTCTTGTAGCCCCCTTCAGATACTGGAAGGCCACAATTAGGTCACCTCGGAGCCTTCTCTTCTCCAGACTGAACAGCCCCAACTCCTTCAGTCTGTCCTCATAGGAGAGGTGCTCCAGCCCTCTGATCATCCTCCTGCAGCAGGAAGCAACATCTGCTGTGCCCTTCTCCACCTGTCGAGCTGGAATTCCTCCTCTAAGGTTCATAGATGGGACCTCAAGGATTGCAGAATCACCAAGGTTGGAAGAGACCTCAAATCATCCAGTCCAACCTTTCAGGGTAAGAAGATAGTTTCCCACAGTACCACTAAGGCTGGAAGAGACCTCAAAGATCATCGAATCCAACCTGTCATCACAGACCTCATGACTAAACCATGGCACCAAGTGCCACATCCAATCCCCTCTTAAACACCTCCAGGGATGGTGACTCCGCCACCTCCCTGGGCAGCACATTCCAACGGCTAACAACTCTCTCCATGAAGAACTTTCTCCTCACAGGGTCACAGAATGCATTGGGTTGGAAGGGATCCTCCAAGGGCATCTTGTTCAACCCCTCTGCAGGCATCAGGGACAGCTGCCCAGGGACACAGAGCAGGCTGCCCAGGGACACAATGAGCTTGACCCTGAATGTCTCCAGGGATAAGGCCTCCAGCACCTCCCTGGGCAGCCTGTTCCAGTGTCTCCCCAGCCTCACTGTGCAGAACTTCCTCCTGAGGTCCAACCTAACTCTGCCCTGCTCCAGTTCCAAACCATTGCCTCTCATCCTATCCCCACAGCCCCTTCTGAACAGTTCCTCCCCAGCCTGCCTGGAGTTCCCCTGCAGATATTGAAATGCAGCTCTGAGGTCTCCCTGGAGCCTTCTCTTCTCCAGGCTGAACAGCCCCAACTCTCCCAGCCTGGCCCCATGGCAGAAGTTCTCCAGCCCTCTGATCATCTTTGTGGCCTTGTCTGGACCCTCTCCATCAGGTTCAGGACCTTCTTGCATTGAGGGTCCCATATCTGGACCCAGCACTGCAGGTGAGGTCTCCCCAGAGCAGGGCAGAGGGGCAGGATCCCTCTCTCTATCTCTGGCCACTCTGCTCTGGATGCAGCCCAGGCTGCCCTTGGCCTTCTGTGCTGCCAGTGCCCATTGCTGGCTCCTGCCCAGCTTCTCACCCACCCAGTGTCCAACCTAAACCTCCCCTGGTGCAACCTGAGGCTATTTCCTCTCATCCTATCGCTTCTTACTGGGGAGAAAAGATCAGGAAATAGAATAGAATAGAATCAAATAGAGTAGAGTAGAGTAGAATAGAATAGAGAGCAATGAGGTCTCCCTCAGCCTCCTCTTCTCCAGGCTGAACACCCCCAGCTCCCTCAGCTGCTTCTCCTCAGCCCTGTTCTCCAGACCCTTCCCCAGCTTTGTTGCCCTTCTCTGGACCTGCTCCAGACTCTCCAGCTCTCCTTCCCAATCTGTGTGTTTTCAGCAGGATCCTTTCCCCAAGGCCAAGAAGGTGCTGTGCTGTTAAGCCTTGGCCACTCCTCTACCTCTGCACAAGTCAGCAGTGGTGTTCTGCAGGGCTCAGCGCTGGGACCACTGCTCTTTAATATCAGTGATCTCGACAAGGAGACCAAGATAGCCTCAGAGACTTTGCAGGGGACACTAAATTGGGTGGCTGTGGTGATCTGTTGGAGGGCAGGAAGGCTCTGCAGAGGGACCTGGCCAGGCTGGGTCCATGGCTGAGGTCACTCTATGAGGTTCAACAGGGCCAAGTGCTGGCTGCTGCCCTTAGGTCACAGCAGCCCCAGGAATGCTCCAGGCTGGGGGCAGAGTGGGTGGAAACTGCCAAGCAGAGAAGGACCTGGTGGTGCTGGGTGACAGCAGCTGGAGATGAGGCAGCAGTGCCCAGGTGGGCAAGAAGGCCACCAGCAGCCTGGCCTGGATCAGCAATGGTGTGGCCAGCAGGAGCAGGGTGGTGGTGCCCCCGGACTGGGCACTGGTGAGGCCACACCTCAAATCCTGGGTTCAGTTTTGGGACCCTCACTCTAAGAAGGAAATTGAGGGACTGGGGCAGGTCCAGAGACTTATCAAGGTGCCTGGAGAAAGTGATTCTCCTTCCCTGGCTGCAAAAGTGTGCTTCCAGACCCCAGTTCCCTGACCCACAGGACCTCAAAGGTGGGGAGAAGACTACAGGGTGAAGCCCTAGCAGTGCTTCCTTCCTTGGGCACAAGCATCACAGCACACCTGGCTGCAGCTCTTCCCATGGCTTCCAGTCTTCAGCCAGCTCATCTGTTCTGGAAAGCTCTTTGCTAGGACAATATTTCAGCCTCTCTTTAAAGCAGAGCCCAGGAACTGTTCTCTCTCCATATGCTGGCTGAACAAATGGGTGGGGGCTGAGCCCCTGGACTTTCATCTGCTCATGGGAAGGAGCTGAGGCATCCTGTGGTAATCCCCAGCTGCAGGCCACCCCCAGGTCCTCAGTCACAGTAATCACAGAAGGTGAGAGCCTGCTCCATCAGCCCCTGAACAGAGCTCTCCATGCTCTGAGAGCCACAGCAGAGGAACATCTCACACTGTGTGAGGCAAAGGGGCCTCCAGCAGGGGCTTGAGGATGACCTCTCTGTCTCTTCCCAACTCTCATGAGAGGCTGACAAAGAATCAGAGAATCACAGAACCATTTTGGTTGGAAAAGGACCTTAAAGATCCTTTAAGTCCCACCAGCACCCCTTGCCAAGCTCCTCAGCAGGGAGAACCCTGGAGGAGCACAGCCACAGAGCTGGTTTAGAGCTGCTTTGGTTGGGTAAGATCTGTCAGCTCATCCACTCCAACCATTCCCTCACTCTGCCAAGGCTGGGGCTAAGCCATGGCCCTCAGCACCACATCTCTGCCTCTCTGAAACCCTTCCAGGGGTGGGTGTTCAACCACCTCCCTGGGCAGCCTGTGCCAGGCTCTGAGAACCCTTTCAGTGAAGAATTTTCTTCTAATGTCCAGCCTAACCCTCCCACGATGCAACCTGAGGCCATTTCTTTCTGTCCTGTCACTTGTTCCTTAGGAGGAGAGCCCAACACCCCCCCTGGCTCCAACCTCCTTGCAGGCAGTTGCAGGTCTCCCTCATTCTCCTTTTGTCCAGAAACTGGGGATCTAGGATTGCTCTCCTGGATGTCCTTGCTGGCTCCCTGGGCTGTGCTGCTGCTCCCTGTGTCTGTGCAGGGCTCCATGGCCCAGCTGAGGCTTGGGCTGCCTGTGCCTGGGGGATGCTGTGTGCTCAAGGGGCTGTGGAAGCCACATCACAGCTCTGCCCATGGCTCCTCTCAGTCTGCAAGCCCAGGGGCAGCTCTGCTCTGGAGATGTTTTGCTGCCCTTCCTCCAAGACTGTGCTGTTCCCATGGGCCTGCACCACAGAGGCATTGATCAGGACTGCTCAGCCAAGCAACCACAACAGGATTTGGGAGGAAGCTGCAGAGCAGCACTGCTGCCCAGCTTCCTGCCTTTAGCTGAGGCTTTCCACTGAGCAAGAGCCCCTGTGTTCATCCCTCAGAACTGCTCTCCTGGCTGCCATCCTGCTCTGACAGGCTCTGCTTCAGCTCCAGGCTGACCAGGGAGGTGGTTGGATCCCCATCCCTGGAGGTGTTGAAAAGAGGCAGAAATGTGGTGCTGAGGGCCCAGGCTTGGTGGAGTTAGAGAATGGTTGGACTGGATGAGCTGGAAGGGCTCTTCTAACCCAAATGCTTCATCTGGGCTTGAGAGGGTGGCCAGCAGTGTGACTGAGACAAGGCCTGGTGCAGAAGCACCTCTGGTGTCAGACACCTGCAGGAGGCAGGGAAGCTTTGGTGTGCAGCTGCTTTGCCCCCAGGCTGGCAGAGGTCTGGCCTCACACAGTGCAGCAGCTCTGCCCCATGCCCACTGAGCATGTCCTGCAGTGACCCTTTCAGCCCCCCCAGCATGGCCACACTAAAGCCAGGAGGTGGAGAGAATCTAAAGCAGCAAACCTCCACCCTAATGAGGCTCTCTAGAGCCAGCAGAGGCCAAAGGTGAGCGTTGGTCTAATTGGACATGCCCTGAGAGCAGGGTGACAGAGGGGGGGTGAAGGCTGCAGGTCAGGAGCAGCAGCTTGGGTGTGCTGCTGCCTCCCCTCCCTGCTCTGCAGGGTAGCAGGGATGGCAGAGTGCAGCATCCAGGCTGCTCTGCAGGGAACAACAGACCCATTCCTGAGGAGAGCAGGGGTGGGAGGAAAGTCCCAGCAGATGCAGCAGCAGCAGTTGTGGTTTTTACCTTAAGCCAAGCTGTTGCTCCTGAGCAACGTGGGGCAGTGAAAGGCTGAGGTGGGGGAACAGCAGCAGAGAGTTACTGAGCTCTCAGCTCTGCCTCCAGCTCCTGATACCACCCTGGGCACCTATCCCCCCAGCTCTGGGAGACAGCAGGGATCACAGTGTGGCCATCAGGAGCAGGGCAGGGATTGTTCCCCCTTCACCTGAGCAGCACTGGTGAGGCCACATCTCAAATCCTGTGGTCATTTTTGGGCCCCTCACAAGAAGAAGGTTGCTGAGTGCATGGCCAGAGATGCTGGGGGGAAGAGAATCACAGTCACAGAATTGTCAGGGCTGGAAGGGACCTCAAGGCTCAGCCAGTTCCAACCCCCCTGCCATGGCCAGGGACACCTCACACTACAGCAGGTTGCTCACAGCCACATCCAGCCTGGCTGCAAACACCTCCAGGGATGAGGCTTCCACCACATCCTTGGGCAGCCTGTGCCAGTCTCTCACCACCCTCATGGCAAAGAACTTCTTCCTAGCATCCAATCTGAATCTATCCACTTCTAGATTTGCTCCATCCCCCCCCCCCCCCCCCCCCCCCAGTCCTATCACTCTCTGACACCCTCAAAAGTCCCTCCCCAGCTTTCTTGGAGCCCCCTTCAGATACTGGAAGGCCACAAGAAGGTCTCCTGGGAGCCTTCTCTTCTACAGACTGAACAACCCCAACTCTCTCAGGCTGTCTCCAGAGCAGAGCAGCTCCAGCCCTCTGCTCATCCTCATGGCCCTTCTCTGGACACCTTCCAGCACCTCCAGATCCTTCCTGGAACAGAGGCTGTTCTCCCCTGTGGAGAGAAACTGAGAGCCCTGGGGCTGTTTAGTCTGGATATGAGAAGGCTGAGAGGGATCTGATCAATGTCTATCAATACCTGAGGGGTGGGGGCAGGTGGAGGGGGCCAAGCTCTTGTGGGTGGTGCACAGCAAGAAGCCAAGGACCAATGGATACAAACTGGAACAGAGAAGGTTTCAGCTCAACATGAGGAGAAGCTTCTTCGGTGTGAGGGTGACAGAGCCCTGGAGCAGGCTGCCCAGAGAGGTTGTGGAGTCTCCTGCTCTGGAGGCTTTCCAAACCCACCTGGATGCATTCCTGTGCAGACTCCCCTGGGTGAGGCTGCTCTGGCAGGGGGTTGGGCTGGATGGTCTCTGGAGGTCCCTTCCAACCTCTAATGCTCTGTGATTCTGTGCTTCTCCCTTGTCTGTCTCCTCTGCACCCGGCTGGACACAGCTGCTGCTGCTGTGTGGGTGCAGTGCCCTTCAGCTGGGAATGTCCCCACAAGGTTTGCCCCTTGTAGCCTGTTTAATTAGGAGCTAAATGAGAGCCCTCACCTCTCCCAGGGAGCCTGCAGGCAGTGCAGGGGATGGTGACACCTCCCTGCCTTCTTCTGGAGCCAAGGAGGACTGGGGCAGGTTGGAGACAGCTGATTGCATTTGCACTCCTGCCTGTTCAGCTGGACCTGCCCAGGACACACGGGAGGTAGCTCCCAGAGCAGCAGCAGCCTAGGAGCTGTCCCTGCCTGCCCGCAGCTCCTTTTCTTTTGTTGCCAGTTCTCAGCCTCTCCATCTCCAGCCTCCATTAGTGTGAGCGGCTTCATGCTTCCCTCTAGTGGTCCCAGCTCCCCTCCAGAAGCACTCCAACACCTCTCCATCCCTGACCATCTCCCTGTGCCCCCCTCCAGAAGCACTCCAACACCTCTCCATCCCTGACCATCTCACTCTCTCCCCCTCCAGAAGCACTCCAACACCTCTCCATCCCTGACCATCTCCCTGTGCCCCCCTCCAGAAGCACTCCAACACCTCTCCATCCCTGACCATCTCCCTGTGCCCCCCTCCAGAAGCACTCCAACACCTCTCCATCCCTGCCCATCTGCCTGTGCCCTGCCTGTCCCCAGTGCTCTGCTCTGAGCAGTGGTGGGAGCAGAGAGACTCTGGTGTAGGCTGGACTTGGCAGTTCTCACTTTGCACGGGAGCAGGGATGAGGTCAGATAAAAGGAACCACACATCCCAGACTCCTCTGTGCAGCACCAGGAGAGTGTGGAAGCTCTCCTGTGCACTCAAGTCCCTCTGAGAAGCTGGGTCCACTCACTTCTCCATCACCATCATCATCAAAAGCCAGGGAGAAACTGTGGCTCCAGGCCTGGGGGGGGGTTTAGCAAGGCTGCTCACGGCTGCTAATTAACACTGAGAGCACTGAGCTCATCCACATCTCCTCATCTCAGCATTGTCCTTGTCTTGCTACATTACTTTTTGGCAGAGGCCCAGCCAGCACATGAGAGATATTGAGCTGACCTTACTGCAAGGCAATAAAGCACATGTGGAGCATCAACACCCAGCCCGAGCCAGCAGACCCCCAGCACCCAGCCAAAAGCCTCTTGTCAGCCTTGCTGACCTCCACATCTATCTACAGCCCTGGGTGAGGAGGTTGGGAGGGGAAAAGCAGGGCAGAGCCCTGCCCAGGGCTGCAGCCAGCCCTCTCCATGTGGAACACGAGGGTTGTTCCTGAGGGCTCTGGATGCCTGATCTGATTCTGCTCTTCTGTTCTGCTCTGCTCAGACCCCACCTGCAGCACTACCTCCAGTGCTGAGGCCCCCAGCACAAGAAGGACCTGGAGCTGCTGGAGAGGAGGCCACAGAGATGATGATGGGGCTAGAGAAGCTCTGCTATGGAGACAGGCTGAGAGAGTTGGGGCTGTTCAGCCTGCAGAGGAGAAGGCTCTGGGGAGACCTCAGAGAAGCCTCCCAGTAGCTGAAGGGCTCCAGGAGAGCTGGGGAGGGACTTGTGACAAGGGCTGGGAGTGCCAGGATGGGGGACAGTGGCTTTGAGCTGGGAGAGGGGAGATTGAGACTGGAGATGAGGAAGACATTCTTGAGAGTGAGAGTAGGGAGACACTGGCACAGGTTGCCCAGGGAGGCTGTGGCTGTCCCCTGCCTGGAGGTGTTGAAGGCCAGGCTGGATGAGGCCTTGATCAGCCTGGGCTGGTGGGAGGTGTCCCTGCCCATGGCAGGGGGCTGGCACTGGATGAGCTTTAAGGTCCCTTCTAATTCCAGGCACTTTTTGATTCTATGATACAATGGAGGAGAGACACCAGCAGGAGATGGAGCTCTGCAGTCCCACACACCATGGACCCTCCCCAGGAATGATGTCAGGAACAAGTGTCCTGATAAAGCATAAGGATCTGCTCCATGCCCAGGCTCTGGTTTGCTCACAGCCTGGGGCAGGACCTCCCTCTTGCCCCATGAAACATTCTCACAGCCCACAGCTGGAGGCCCAGGCTGCTGCTGGAGCCCCTGGATGGTGACACCAGCAGGACTTCCATGGCTGCTGCCCCTGCCAGAGGTGGAGGAGCCAATGGACTGCCTGAGGAGCTCAGTCACCCTGAGCCCTGTGAGAGGAAAGGACCTTTCTGCTCAAGGAGCTGAAAGCTACTCCAGGCTGAGAGGGGAGCAGCACATGGGCAGGGGGGAGCAGCACATGGCCAGGGGGTAGCAGCAGTCACCTCCTGTCCTGTGCACAGGCAGGAGGTGACTGCTGCCACGTCCCCAGGCCCCCCTGGCTGGTGACAGCAGGAGCTGCAGGGTGCGAGTCCAGCAGTTGCAAATCTCCTTGGCCTCTGTCAAGTGATTGCAGGAAGTGCTGCTCACACCAGCAGCTCCAGCAGGGTCCTGCCCCAGCTCTGACCTCTCCCATCTGGGCCAGTAATCAGCAGCTCATTAGGCACAGAGCTCAGCTGCTGCCAGGTGTGACAGCAGCCCAAGGTCAGGCTGAGCCAGATGCTTGGAAAAGCCTCCTCGGTGCCACGGGGATGTGGCAGCAGTGATCCCTCTTTAACACTGACACCAGGATGTCACAGCACTGTCACTGCCACTGACACCTCAGGAGCTGTGCTGGTGCAGGGGACATGTGGGAGAGGAGGTGCTGGGCTGGGCTGTCAGCTTCTGGCTGCCCATTTTGGGCCATGGCAGGGGCTGAGCACCCAGATTTCTCCTGTGCTGTGCTTCCAGGCAGAACTTGTCCAATCTTCCCTCTCCCAGCTCATGGTCCCTCATCCTGGCACTCCCAGCCCTTGTCCAAAGTCCCTCCCCAGCTCTCCTGGAGCCTTTCAGGTACTGCAAGGCTGCTCTGAGGTCTCCCTGCAGCCTTCTCTTCTCCAAGCTGAGCAGACCCAGCTCTCTCAGCCTGTCCCCACAGCAGAGGTTCTCCATCCTCTGATCATCTTTGTGGCCTCCTCTGGACCCTCTCCAGCAGCCCCAGGTCCTTCCTGTGCTGGATGCCCCAGAGCTGGAGGCAGTGCTGCAGGTGGGGTGTGAGCAGAGCAGAGCAGAGGGGCAGAATCCCCTCCTGCTGCTCTCCCTGCTCTGGCTGCAGCTCAGCACACAGCTGCCTGCTGGGCTGCCAGTGCCCATTGCTGGCTCCTGGGGAGTTTGGCACCGACTGACACCCCCAAGGCCTTCTCCTCCAGGCTGCTCTCAGCCCCTCCTCACCCAGCCTGGATTTGTATTGGGGTTTCTCTGCCCCAGGTGCAGGACCCTTGCCCTTGGCCTCGCTGCACTTCACCAGGCTGGCCCTTGCTGAACCCAGCTGTTTGCTTTGGGCTTGAGGGAAAGATTTCAGGAAAACAACCCTGCTTTTTCACCTTTCATTCCTGCTTATTTCCTGGATCCATTCACTGCAACTTCACAGGCTTCCAACCAGCCCTGGCTCACCTGCAAGATGTCATTGTCCTGCTACAAAGCCCTGGCCATGCTGTTGTTGTCACATTGGCCTTTCATGAAGTGAGGGACAAAGTGAAGGTGTGATGGGAAATGCCTAATCCTGGATGCTTGGGATTATTAACTGCAAAGGTCTGGCAGCTCCATTTTGTGCTATTTTTGTTCCCTCAGCCACCCAGGCTGCTCTCCTTCAACAGCAGGGAGCATTTCACAGCATCAGCACAGCTGAGAGCAGCAGTGCTGCCACACACTCTGCTTTTGTCCCCTTTCTGTCTGTTTGTGGCACATTTATCTGGGTCAAGATGGAAAAAAAACCCCACCCCACCCAAATAAATCAAGAGCTCTGCTTTCAGCCTTTCCTGCTGGAGCAGAAGGTCACAGCACCAGTCCCACCAGCACCCCACACCAAGCTCCTCACCAGGGAGAGCCCTGGAGGAGCACAGCAGGTTTAGCAGCAAAGCACTGGCTTGGTTGGGTGAGATCTTTCAGCTCACCCACTCCAACCAGTCTCTAACTCTCCCAAGGCTGGGGCTAAGCCATGGCCCTCAGCACCACCTCTCTGCCTCTTTTTGGAACACCCCCAGGGATGGGGATTCAACCACCTCCCTGGGCAGCCTGTGCCAGTGCCCAAGGACCCTTTCAGTGGAGAAGTTTCTTCTCATGTCCGACCTGAACCTCCCCTGGTGCAGCTTCAGGCCATTTCTTCTTGTCCTATCACTTTCTTACCTTGGAGCAGAGCCCAACCCCCAGCTCACTGCAGCCTCCTTTTAGGGAGCTGTAGAGAGCAATGAGGTCTCCCCTCAGCCTCCTCTTCTGCAGGCTGAACACCTCCAGCTCCCTCAGCTGCTGCTCCCCAGCCCCTTCCCCAGCTTGGTTGCCTTTCTCTGGACCTGCTCCAGCCTCTCAATGTCCTTCTTGGAGTGAAGAGCCCAAAACTGAACCCAGGATTCGAGCTGTGGCCTCACCAGTGCCAAGTTCAGGAGGGCACTCCCTGCCCTGCTCCTGCTGGCCACACTACTGCTGCCAGAAGCCAAACCTGATCCAACTTTGACCCTGTTGAAGAAGGATGAATGTGAAAAACGAGGCAGGAACTGATGAGAAAGGGCTGGGGTGGGAAACAACAATCTGGGAGCAGCTCTGCAGCAAAAAGTCTCTGGCTTAATCAGAGTGCCCAGCTTGCTGGGGAGGAGGGGACCAGCCTCATGAGATGTGCAGACACTGCCTGCAGGCACCTCCAGCATGGCTCAGGAGCTGCACTCTAAGAAAGAGGTGAAGTAGTTGGAGAGCACCCAGAGGACAGCAGCAAAAATGATCAGAGGCCTGGAAAGACATCCTCCAAAGAAGGAGAGGAAGAGGTGACCTGGGTTTGGGTCTGCAGGGCTTTGAAGGATTGCTGCAGGAGAGGCATCAGTGTCTTCTCCATGCCTGGGGTGGACAAGGCAGGAAGAAATTGAGCTTAAATGGCACCAGAATGATTCACAGCAGGACCTGGAAACCCTTCTAGCAGGATGGAAGCACTGGGGCAGATTTTCTGTCACCCAGAGTCACAGAATCACAGAATTAACCAGGTTGGAAAAGACCTTTGAGATCATCAAATCCAACCTGTAAGTCTTAGAAGTGGAGGCAACAGCTCTCAGGGCTCTCAGCAGCATCCCTCCTGCACTGGTAGCTACATCTGTCACATCTGCCTGGCCCAGAAGGAGCTCTCTGCCTTCCCATGGAGCTGCACCAGAAGCAGGGCATGGCTGAGGCACCATCCAAGTCTCCCTGATTCCAGTGTGGGGAAAACAAGAGAGCAGGGAGCACCCCCCTTGATGTTTGCACCTCCTCCACATGCAGATAAAGCGTGGGCAGACCCCTCCTTGCTGACTGCTTCCCTCACAGGCAGCAGACACAAGCCCACCACTTGCTGACCAGAACCATCAGGCCACAGGGGTAGTATGAAAACAAATGTTTTACAAGTGCAAAGTGGTTTCACTTGTGCCAGGGGAGGGCTAGCTTGGTGATTAGGGAAAAATGTCTTTGCTTCAAGAGTGGTCAGGGACTGGCACAGGCTGCCCAGGGAGGTGGTGGAGTCCCCATCCCTGGAGGTGTTCCAGACCCATGTGGCCATGGCACCTGGGGGCAGGGTTTGGTGGCCATGGTGGTGGTGGGTTGGGGGCTGGACTGGATGGTGTTGGAGGTCTTTTCCAACACAAACCATTCTATGATTCTATAATTCTCTGATTCCATCATCCTATCATTCCTTTATTCTATGCTTCTATGATTCCATCACTCCAGCATTCCATCATTCTATCATTGTATCATTCTCTCCCTCTCTCATTCTCTCCCTCTCTCATTCTCTCCCTCTCTCATTCTCTCCCTCTCTCATTCTCTCCCTCTCTCATTCTCTCCCTCTCTCTCTCTCTGTCTGCAGCGTGCGGTTTTTCTCCTGCAACAGAAGATGGAAGCAGATTGCCTACGGCCCACGGCAGGCAACTAAAAGCCCCCAGAACGTTTGGCTGTTGGCAAGAAGCAGCAGCGAGGTGGTCGTCATGCGCCGCAGCCCGGAGATGACAAAGGAGCCAGGTCCCTGCCGAGCCCCCGGGCCGGCCGCCGGGGAGCGCTGCCGCTGCCGCCCGGCTGCGTGCGGGGCCCAGGGCGCCCTCTAGTGGCCCTGAGCGCCAAACGCGGCTGGGCAGGAGGTGTGCGGAGCCGCGGAGGAGGCGCAGCTGGGGCTGGGGCGAGCAGGACGCGCAGCTGCTTGGCTCTGCTCAAGATCCTCTTCTTCAGGAGGGGACTTCCCGCCGCTCGTCTTCGCCGCGGGTGGCACCCAGCTGAGATGCTGCTTCCTCATCCTCCACCCCTCTCTTGGTGGCTTGGTTGTGGTGGCTCTGAGGAGCTTCGGTTAGCTGTGGCCAAAGAGGGGTCTCGGAGGGCTGGGAGCAGTGAAGGGACCCTCTGCAGCAGCAGGAAAAGAGAAGGGAACTGTTTAGCAGCCCAGGCAACATTTCTTCTCCCTCCAGCATGCACTGAAGTTTGACTCAAGCTGACATGTTGGCACTGCAGGAGCCACAGCCACCCCCCACCAGTGATGGAACACAGTCACTGCAAAGCAGCTGAGGAGAATTATCTACCAGTGAGGTGACAATTAATGCTGCTAAAGGGAAACAGTTACCCTTTGGGTAACTGTAAATGGAGTATGAAGAGGCAGAGGAGGGGGGCACACACAGCTGCCCCAGGGCTGCTGTTGCTGCCTGAACAGGCTGAACACCCCTGGCCTGCAGAGGGGTGGGAATTTACCTCCCTTGCAAGAGTCACAAATGGCACTGGGGTGGATGGGACCCTCCAAGGGCATCTGTCCAACACACCTGAAGTCAGCAGGGACAGCTCCAGCTAGATCAGGTTGCTCAGGGCCACACTGAGTCTGATCCTGAATGTCTCCAGGGACGAGGCCTCCACCACCTCCCTGGGCAGCCTGTTCCAGTGTCTCCCCAGCCTCACTGTGCAGAACTTCCTCCTGAGGTCCAACTTAACTCTGCCCTGCTCCAGTTCCAAACCATTGCCTCTCATCCTATCCCCACAGCCCCTTCTGAGCAGTCCCTCCCCAGCCTGCCTGGAGGTCCCCTGCAGATACTGGAATGCAGCTCTGAGGTCTCCCTGGAGCCTTCTCTTCTCCAGGCAGAACAGTTGGGCTTCCCCAGGCTATTGCTTCACAGCCTGCTGGGGCTCCAGCCCCATACAAACCCCTCTGCCCTCCCAGCCCCTCCACCCTAAGCCCTGCACAGCCAAACACAGCCCCCTCCCCCCATCACCTGCTGCAGGGAGGTGGATGAGCGAGGCTGGCGAGGATGCAGCAGGCAGGCAAGGGTTAAGTGATCCAATTTGCCTTGTTCCTGGGAACAGCTTTTGCTCTTCCCTGCCTGCAATAGTGTTTATCAGCAATTGCAGGCTTTAAAATCCCTGCTTTACAAGTGCAGCACAACCTGCCAGTTATAATTGGTTGAATTATACCTCATCCCTGATGCAACTCTTGATGACTTCTCTGCCTCAGCCAGCACACTGATAGCAGACAAGTTTATAGCTCTCCTGGAAAACCCAATTATAAACTGCATCCCAGCCACAAGCCCTGGGACAGGTTAACTCTTTCACTGCAGCTCCCAAGGCCAGCAGGGGGTTGCAGATGTTTCTGTCCACATCTAGGAAGGGGGGGGGGGAGGTGGGGAAAACCACACACACAAGCAAACAAGCAGAGAAATCAGAGCTGGAGAAGTTCAGAGAGATCCTGGAATGATAAAAGAGAGGCAAAAAGGGAGGTGCTGGCCTAGTTCCTAGGATCAGTTGATAGGATGAGAGGAAAGGGCCTGAAATTGTGCCAGGGGAGGCTTAGGTTGGAGAGGAGGAAAGATTTTGTTGCTGCAAGAGTGGTCAGGGACTGGCACAGGCTGCCCAGGGAGGTGGTGGAGTCCCCATCCCTGGAGGTGTTCCAGGAACCTGTGGCCATGGCACCTGGGGCTGTGGCTTAGTGGCCACGGTGGTGCTGGGCTGATGGTTGGACTGGGTGACCTCAGGGGTCCCTTCAAACCAGAACAATTCTCTGATTTCCAACCCACAGGAACAGGACCAAGTGTGCACAGGCAGGGGAGCAGCGCATCAAGGAAAGGTATCAGGCTGGCTGTGGCCATTGTGTGCTCCACAGCCTTGTATGGGTGCAATGAGACCACACAATCACCCAGGGATGAGGCATCCACAGCTTCCCTGGGCAACCCATTCCAGTGCCTCACCGGCCTCAGGGTGATGTCTAACCTAAAGCTACCCTGCTGCAGCTTAAAACCACTGCCCCTTGTCCTGCCACCAGCCCTCCCCAAACCCTTCAGTGGCATGGGAGGCCTGCTCAGAGCTGTGTTTTAGACCATCCCCCTCCAGCTCTACAGAGGGGGGATTGGGAAGCAAATAGCACCAGGACTGAACTCCCAGTGCAGACAGAGCCCACAACCAGAACGTCTCAGAGGTTGCAGCCTCTCCCTTGCATGGCCCAAGAGACCCTGATGGCCTGGGTGTGATGGATTTAGTGCAGGACACCAGCCCAGACAGATCACTTCTCAGAACATTAGGGTGGCAGTTCCCACAGGAACCTTGTCACAGCTACAAGAGGTGACCCAAGGCTTTCACTGCTGCCCAGGGCTTGTCCTTTGAAGGGCAGCAAAGAACAGACCTGCTCCTACAGCACCTAACATAAAGATGTCTTGGTCTGCACTTGAACTGGACCCAGCCACTCTAACAGGGGAAGTCCTGCACCAGGGTCAGGCTGAGCCTATCTCTAAGCCTTCCATCCCCAAGGGCCACTTGGATTTTGTGCAATATAGCAAGGATCAGAGGGCACAAACCCAACAGGGGACACCCCAGAGAGGTTGTGGAGTCTCCTTCTCAGGAGGCTTTCTATCCCCACCTGGATGCATCCCTGCATGACCTGCCCTGGGTGATGCTGTTTTGGCAGGGGGTTGGACTCGGCAATCTTTGGAGATCCCTTCCAACTCCACCATTCTGTGATTGTGTGACACAAATGCCACAGAGGTCACAGGATCAGAGGATGTTAGGGGTTGGAAGGGACCTCTGGAGATCATTGAGTCCAACCCCCTGCCAGAGCAGGAGCATAGAATCCAGCACAGGTCACACAGGAACACATCCAGACAGGGCTGGAAAGGCTCCAGAGAAAGGACAACCTCTCTGGGCAGCCTGCTCCAGGGCTCTGTGACCCTCACAGGGAAGAAGTTCCTCCTCATGTTGAGGTAGAACCTCCTGTGCTGTGGTCTCCATCCATTGCTCTTTGTCCTGTCCCAGGACACAGTGAGCAGTGGCTGTCTCTGTCCCTTCCTTCCTGGCCCCCAGCCCTCAGCGATTGATAGACATTGATCAGATCTCCTTTCAGTCTTCTGCTCTGCAAACTAAACAGCCCCAGGGCTCTCAGCCTCTCCTCCCCAGGCAGTGCTGCAGTCCCTTCAGCATCCTTGGAGCCCTCCCTTGGACTCTCTCCAGCAGCTCCCTGTCCCTCCTGAACTGGGGAGCCCAGCACTGGCTGCAATATTCCAGGTGAGGTCTCTCCAGGGCAGAGTAGAAAAGGTCACAGTATCACTAAGGTTGGAAGAGACCCCAAGGATCATCGAGTCCAACCTGTCTCCACAGACCTCAGGACTAGACCATGGCACCAAGTGCCACATCCAATCCCCTCTTGAACACCTCCAGGGACGGTGACTCCACCACCTCCCTGGGCAGCACACCCCAATGACGAACGACTCTCTCAATGAAGAACTTTCTCCTCACCTCGAGTCTAAACCTCCCCTGGTGCAGCTTGAGACAGTGTCCCCTGTGGGTCTCAAAGCAATTGCATTGGTGCTCTTGCAGATGTCCTCAGGAGAAGACATGGCCAAAGATGGCCATACCCTAAACATCACTTCCCAGCACTGTCTGCCTGCAGTGCTGTCTCCTCCAGCTGTAGCCATGGCTCCCTCTTTCCTTCCCATCTGCAGTGGGGATCTGCACTCCCAGCAGGAGACACAGTGCAGGCTCTTCTCTGGCTGGTGCTCACCCAGGTGTCCATGTGGGGATAGCTCATTCAAGAGCCTTCCTTGCTCCAGGGTTTTCACCTTGGAGCTTTCATCAACAAAGGCTGCATCCAGATCTCACCCCAGGCTGTAAGTGCTTCAGGGATCTTCCTGAGT
This sequence comes from Dryobates pubescens, assembly GCF_014839835.1. Classification (NCBI taxonomy): domain Eukaryota; kingdom Metazoa; phylum Chordata; class Aves; order Piciformes; family Picidae; genus Dryobates; species Dryobates pubescens. Next base: position 7,343,439 of record NC_071631.1, on the reverse strand, counting down.
GTCTGCAAACCTGACTCCTTGGGATGGGAGAAGTCAGTAGAAGTCTCTGGGGGGACCTTAGAGCTGCTTTCCAGTAGCTGAAGGGATCCTACAGAAAGGCTGCAGAGAGGCTCTCTACAACTACCTGAGAGGAGGCTGTAGCCAGGTGGGGGTTGGTCTCTTCTCCCAGGCAACCAGCTGCAGAACAAGAGGACACAGTCTCAAGCTGTGCCAAGGGAAGTTTAGGCTGGAGGTGAGGAGAAAGTTCTTGCCAGAAAGAGTAATTGGCCACTGGAATGTGCTGCCCAGGTTGGTGGTGGAGTCCCCATCCCTGGAGGTGTTGAAGAAAGGCTTGGATGTGGCACTTGGAGCCATGGTCAGGAGGTGTTATGTGGACTTGATGATCTCTGAGGTCTTTCCCAACCTGGCTGATTCTGTGATTCTGTGGCTTTGCCTAAGAATATCTGAGGCAGGCTAAAGGGGAATGGTTTGAAGCTGAGGCAGAGCAGGGTTAGACTGGAGCTGAGGAAGAAGTTCTTCAGTAGGAGGTGGGGAGACTCTGGCACAGGCTGCCCAGGGAGGCTGTGGCTGCCTCCTCTCTGGGGGTGTTCAGGGCCAGGCTGGATGAGGCCTTGAGCAGCTGAGTCTAGCTGAGAGCTGTCCCTGCCCATGGCAGGGGGTTGGAGCTGGATGATCTCTGAGGTCCCTCCCAACCTGAGCCGTTCTGTGATGGTTCTTTGCTGCTAGAGGTCACCCACCTGGGCCAAGCAGCTTTGTGGCACGGTCCATCCTCCTTTCACCTTCTTCCCTCTCCTCTCCTGCTGACTCAGAGCACAGAAGCAGCTTGGAGCCAACCAAGCCTTCTCCTCTTTCCCAGTGCTCTGAGAGCTGGGCCCAGCACTATTTACAGTCTCTGCCTCCCTGTCCCTGACCTTCAGCTTTTATTTGCCTACGTAAATTTTGTTCTCCTGCCGAGCTACAAGTTTCATATCAGGGCAGTTCAATCTTTATGAGGATAAAGTGTTTGCAGTGCTCTTAAGCTGCTTAATGTAAGCATCTGTGTGAAAGATTAACAGCTTTCTAAGTCACAGCAGTTAAGTGACAATATAAAGAGAAAGGAAAGGGGAAAACATCATCAATCTAAAGCAGCACTAGAAATATTGGAGATGAATTACGGGAGGGAGCTGCCTGCCAAGCCCAGCAGGGCCTCAGCAAGGTGCACCAAAGGCCAGGGCAGGAGAAAGGCAGAGACAGAGCAGCCTGGAAAGACCTCTGAGGCAGAGAGTGAAGCAGGAGTATTCTCAGAGGAAAGGTAGAGACAGAGCAGCCTGGAAGGACAGAGCAGCCTGGAAGGACAGAGCAGACTGGAAGGACAGAGCAGTCTGGAAGGACCTGTGAGACAGAGACCAAAGCAGAAGCATTCTCAGGGGAAAGGTAGAGAGAGAGCAGCCTGGAAGGACTGAGCAGCCTGGAAGGACAGAGCAGCCTGGAAGGACAGAGCAGCCTAGAAGGACAGAGCAGCCTAGAAGGACAGAGCAGCCTGGAAGGACAGAGCAGCCTGGAAGGACTGAGCAGCCTGGAAGGACTGAGCAGCCTGGAAGGACTGAGCAGCCTGGAAGGACAGAGCAGCCTAGAAGGACCTGTGAGACAGAGACCAAAGCAGAAGCATTCTCAGGGGAAAGGTAGAGAGAGAGCAGCCTGGAAGGACTGAGCAGCCTAGAAGGACCTGTGAGACAGAGACCAAAGCAGGAGCATTCTCAGGGGAAAGGTAGAGAGAGAGCAGCTTGGAAGGACTGAGCAGCCTGGAAGGACAGAGCAGCTTGAAGGATCATCTTGCCTACAGCTCCCAGACTAGGAAGAGAAGTGAAACTCTAACTGACCTCCTGGTATTGATGACCTCTGTGTGCTCTGTTCAAAGCAGCCTTTGGAAGGCTGAGAGGGGATCTGATCAATGTTTATAAATACCTGAGAGGTGGGGGTCAGGATGAAGGGGCCAGGCTCTGCTTGGTGGTGTCCTGTGGTAGGACAAGGGGCAACAGCTACAAGCTGGACCCCAGGGGGTTCCACCTCAACATAAGGAGGAACTTCTTTGGTGTGAGGGTGCTGGAGGCCTGGAGCAGGCTGCCCAGAGAGGTTGTGGAGCCTCCTTCCTCTGGAGACTCTCCAGCCCCACCTGGATGTGTTCCTGTGTGCCCTGCCCTGGGTGCTCCTGCTCTGGCAGGGGGGTTGGGCTGGATGATCTCCTCCAGAGGTCCTTTCCAACCCCTACCATTCTGTGATTCTATGACATCCAAGTGAAGGAAGGAAGAGTCAGATCTCTTAGCACAGCTAAATATCAGAGAATCATTTAGGTTGTAAAAGACCTTTAAGATCATCAAGTCCAACCACTAACCCTACTCCACCAAGTGCACCACGAAGCCATATCCCCAAGCATCACATTTGAACACCTGGTGACTATACCACCTCCATGGGAAGCCTGTTCCAGGGACACCTCTCAGCTAGACTCAGCTGCTCAAGGCCTCACCCAACCTGACCCTGAAGACCCCCAGAGAGGAGGCATCCACAGCCTCCCTGGGCAGCCTGTGCCAGAGCCTCACCCCTTTCATACTGATGAACTTCTTCCTCAGCTGCAGCCTAACCCTGCTCTGCCTCAGTTTCAAACCCTTCCCCCTTGTCCTGTCTTTAGACACCCTTATGGACAGTCCCTCTCCAGCTTTCCTGAGGAGGCCAAGGAAAAGTTTTCATGTGGTGATAAGAGGTCTGATGGCCACAGAGATCATCTCACTGAAGAGCCTAATGCTCTCCCCAAGGTATGAGATGGCCAAACGTTGGCTGGAATCACCTGGAGGTAAATATTCATCACAGGGCTGGTTTTATTGGCCTGCTGCACCTGCACAATGCTCCAGAAAGCTCCATCAAGATAGCAGTGCAAAGCACAGGGCCAGGCAAGGACAAAGACTCTTTATGACCTCTGGTGAACCAACTCCTGGCTGTGCCCTTGACTTGACCTACACACAGCTAAGAGATAGAATCACAGCACTGGCAGGGATGGAAGGGACCTCAAGGATCAGCCAGTGCCAACCCCCCTGCCACAGCCAGGGACACCTCACACTACAGCAGGTTGCTCACAGCCACATCCAGCCTGGCTGCAAACACCTCCAGGCAGGAGGCTTCCACCACCTCCCTGGCCAACCTGTGCCAGTCTCTCACCACCCTCATGGGGAACAACTTCTTCCTAACATCCAATCTCAATCTACCCATTTCTAGTTTTGCTCCATCCCCCCCAGTCCTATCACTCCCTGACACCCTCAAAAGTCCCTCCCCAGCTTTCTTGTAGTTTCTTCAGATACTGGAAGGCCACAAGGAGGTCTCCATGGTGCCTTCTCCTCTCCAGACTGAACAACCCCAACTGTCTCAGTCTGTCTCCATAGCAGAACAGCTCCAGCCCTCTGCTCATCCTCCTGGCCCTTCTCTGGACCCCTTCCAGCACCTCCAGATCCTTCCTGGCACAGAGGCTCCAGAACTGGACACAGAGCTCCAGCTGTGGTCTCAGCAGAGTGGAGCAGAGGGGCAGAATCCCCTCCCTGGCCCTGCTGGCCACACTTCTCTTGCTGCAGCCCAGGCTCTGCTTGGCTCTCTTGGCTGCAAGTGCTGACTGCTGGCTGCTGTTGAGCTTCTCCTCCCCCAGTACCCCCAAGGCCTTTTCTCCAGGGCTGCTCTCAAGCTCTGCCTGTCCTCCAGGGCAGGTGGCTGCTTTATTAATGAGGGGTTGCAGAACGTTCTGAGGTCCTCTGATGAGGCATCTCTGGAAGAGCAACAGCTCTGATGACGCCAAGGGAAACTGGCTCCTTTGGCTGCAGATTTTAACTGCAGACAAAAAAGAAAGGCAGAGAGCAGAGCAAGCCCTGGAACAGGAAACAGGAGGCAGCAGCAGCAGAGCCAGGGAACGGCGCCGGACGTCAGCCGCCAAATGCTGGAGCTGCTCTTTGCCAGACTCACAGAATCCAGAGCCCTGTGGCCAGGGATGAGAGAGGGGATCCTGCCCCTCTGCTCTGCTCTGCTCTGCTGACGCCTCACCTGCAATGCTGTGTCCAGCTCTGGGGCCCTCAACAGAAGGACCTGGAGCTGCTGGAGCAGGTGCAGAGGAGGCCACAAAGATGATTAGAGGGCTGGAGACCCTCAGTTATGGGGCCAGGCTGGGAGAGTTGGGGCTGTTCAGCCTGGAGAAGAGAAGGCTTCAGGGAGACCTCAGAGCTGCATTTCAAGATCTGCAGGGGACCTCCAGGCAGGCTGGGGAGGGACTGCTCAGAAGGGGCTGTGGGGACAGGATGAGAGGCAATGGTTTGGAACTGGAGCAGGGCAGAGTTAGGTTGGACCTCAGGAGGAAGTTCTGCACAGTGAGGCTGGGGAGACACTGGAACAGGCTGCCCAGGGAGGTGCTGGAGGCCTTATCCCTGGAGACACTCCAGATCAGGTTTGATGTGTCCCTGTGCAGCCTGATCTAGCTGGAGGTGTTCCTGTGACTGCAGGGAGGTGCACAAGGTGTCCTTTGAGGCTCCCTTCCAACCTGATGTAATGTGTGACTCTGTAAATCACAGAATGCCAGGTTGCAAGGGACCCCTAGGATCTTCTGGTCCAACCTTTCTAGGAGCTGCACTCCTGGGTTATGTATTCCCAGCTGCAAGATCCTACTTGTGACCCCATTGAACTTCCTAAGGTTCCTTCTAGCCCACTGCTGAAGCCTGTCCAAGCCTCCCTGGAGGGTGGTTCTCCCTTCTGCAGTGTCAGGCTTCACACAGTTTGGTGTCACCTGCTTGACACCACATCAGTCAGGATGACTTAGTAAGAGGAGAAGGCTTCACTGAGGCTGCACTAGGAGAGAATCATAGAATCAGAGGATGGTTCAGGGTTGGAAGGGACCTTCCAAAGCTCATCCAGTCCAAACCCCTGCAGTCAGCAGGGACATCCTCCACTAGATCGGGTTGCCCAGAGCCCTGTTGAGCCTCACCTTGCATATCTCCAGGGATGGGGCCCCAGACACCTCCCTGGGCAACCTGTTGCTGTGTTCCAGCAGCCTCCTGGTGCAGAACTTGTTCCTCACATCCAATTTCAGTCTGCTCTGCTCTCATTCAAAACCACTGTCCCTTGTCCTGCCCCTGCAGGCCTTTGCAAACAGTCTCTCTGCATCCTTGCTGTAGGATCCCATCAGGTACTGGAAGGCTGCTCTAAGGTCTCTCTGGAGCGTCCTCTTCTCCAGGCTGATCAGCCCCAGCTCCTCAGCCTGTCCCCAACCCCCTGATCATTTTCATGGCCCTCCTCTGGATCCTCTCTCCATCATCTCCAGGTCCTTCCTATACTGAGGGCTCCAGACCTGCACACAGCACTGCAGGTGAGGTCTCACAGAGCAAAGTGCCAGAACCACCTCTCTGGCTCTGCTGGCAATGCTGCCTTGGATGCAGCCCAGGCTGCCCTTGGCCTTCTGTGCTGCAAGCTCACCCTGCCTGCTCCTGTCCAGCTTCTCCTCCATCAGCACTCCCAAGTCCTTCTCCTCAGGGCTGCTTCTCCAGAAGTGCTGTGCAGGAGTCCTTCCTGCCAGCCAAGTTAGCCAGAGGCTAGTGAGAGACATCTGCTGCCTGCAGAGCTGAGCCTGAATGCCAACACCCTCTGGGGCTCCGCTGCTAGCACTGGGGGATGCCTGGGGAAGGAGCAGACCTCTCTTGGGAAACACCTGCTCAGCAAAGCACAGGTCTTTTATCTCCAGGGAATTTTGGCAAACCTCAGCACTGGATAAAAAGATGGAACCAAAGGATTTCAGTGAGGTCAGAGGAACCAAAGCATTTCAGTGAGGTCAGAGGGACCAAAGGATTTCAGTGAGGTCAGAGGGACCAAAGGATTTCAGTGAGGTCAGAGGGACCAAAGCATTTCAGTGAGGTCAGAGGGACCAAAGGATTTCAGTGAGGTCAGAGGGACCAAAGGATTTCAGTGAGGTCAGAGGGACCAAAGCATTTCAGTGAGGTCAGAGGGACCAAAGCATTTCAGTGAGGTCAGAGGAACCAAAGGATCTCAGTGAGGTCAGAGGGGCCAAAGGATTTCAGTGAGGTCAGAGGGACCAAAGGATTTCAGTGAGGTCAGAGGAACCAAAGCATTTCAGTGAGGCCAGAGGAGTCCACTTCAGAGCTGCTGGAATTTCCTTTTGTGGTGAGGCACAGAGTTGAAGCAGAGCCCAAACATCTCAGTTCCATCAAAGCTGTATCCTGATGTGGGACTTTTTCCTGTGTTTTTCCTCACTTTTCAATTCAGACCAAACTAAATCACTGTCAGTGGAATGGGAAAGCTGGCTTCAAAGCCAATCCAGGTCAGATCACTGGAAAAATGCCCCAGGTTTCCAGGGATGGATGAATGTGGTCTGCAGTGAGGACAGAGAGGTCACCAGGAGAGAGCAGTGGAGCTGGAGGTTCATTAGCTCCATAAAGGTATCCCAGGGCTGAGCCATGCTCTGCTGTTCCCAAAGGGAGCCCAGGTTGTTTTCAAGGGAGAATGAAATCCTCTCCCTCTGCATCAAGGGAAATCTGTGCTGTGCAAACAATAAAGCTAAGCAGGAAAGGGAACTCTTCTTGAGCAGGGACTGGCAGGAATAGCAATAAACACAAACTGTTGCTTAGAGACTCAGAGATGCATGGAATGGTTTGAGTTGGAAGGGACCTTAAAGCTCATCCAGTTCCAAGCCCCCTCCCACTAGCCCAGGTTGCTCAAGGCCTCATCCAGCCTGGCCTTGAACACCTCCAAGTAGGAGGCAGCCACAGCCTCCCTGGGCAACCTGTGCCAGTGTCTCCCCAGCCTCACTCTCAAGGATTCCTTCCTCATCTCCAGTCTCAATCTGCCCTCTCCCAGCTCAAAGCCATTGTCCCTCACCCTGGCACTCCCAGCCCTTGTCCAAAGTCCCTCCCCAGCTCTCCTGGAGCCCCTTCAGGTCCTGGAAGGCTGCTCTGAGGTCTCCCTGGAGCCTTTTCTTCTCCAGGCTGAACAGCCCCAACTCTCCCAGCCTGTCCCCATAGAAGACATTCTCCATCCTCTGATCATCTTTGTGGCCTCCTTTGGACCCTGTCCAGCAGCTCCAGGTCCTTCTTGTGCTGGGGGCCCCAGAGCTGGAGGCAGTGCTGCAGGTGGGGTGTGAGCAGAGCAGAGCAGAGGGGCAGAATCCCCTCCCTGTGCTGCTGCTCTCCCTGCTCTGGCTGCAGCTCAGCACACAGCTGCCTGCTGTAAAGGCTGCCAGTAAAGGTTGCTGGCTCCTGGGGAGTTTGTCACCAACTGACACCCCCAAGGCCTTGTTCTCCAGGAAAGCTCTCCTGAGGGAGGACACTTGGCCCATGTCACTTTTCTGCCTGGTTTGTTCCAGATCCAAAGCAGAGGAGAGCTCACAACCTTTTGTAGATCAATGGATCCTATGCAGACAGCTCTCCCACCCCTGGGAGCAGCCCAGCTCTCTAAGCCCTGCTAACAGATCTTTGAAGGCCAGCTCCATGAGGCAGACAATCTAAAGCTTCCATCAGCTGAGTACTTGGCTTTGCAATATTAATGATGCTCATTCAATAAGGTCTCTCCTTCCCCTCCCTCTACTCTCCTCTGAGCCTCTCACTGACTATCAAAAGCTGAGAGCAACACTGCCTGGATGGCAAAGCAGAGATCAAACTGCTGTGGGTGCCCTGCTTTAGCAGAGGGGTTGGACTGGATGATCTTCAGAGGTCCCTTCCAAGCCCCACCAACAGCTTGCCCAGGATCACAATGCCCAGGGGGGGCTGGAAGCTCTCCACAGCCTCTCTGGGCAGCCTGCTCCAGGCCTCCAGCACCCTCACACCAAAGAAACTTCTCCTCCTGTTCAAAATGAACCTCTTGGGCTTCAGTCTGTGCCCTCTGCCCCTTGTGCTGTCCCTGGGCACCACTGACAAGAGCCTGATCCCAGCTTCTTGCCTCCCCCAGCTCCTTTAGCTCTTGCTGAGCATTGCTCAGATTCCCTCTGGGGCTGCTCTCAGCCTTTGCTGCTCACAGAGCTGCTCCAGGCCCCTCAGCATCTTCTTAGGCTCCACTGGATTCTCTCTAGCAGTTCTCTGTCTCTCTTGAACTGGGGAGCCCAGAACTGGACCCAGGACTCCAGGTTTGGCCTCACCAGGGCAGAGCAGAGCAACCTCTGTTCCCTGGGGCAGGACATGAGCTGCTCTTCTGGGTCACTGGCACCTGCCCCAGGACATCCCTGTGCTCAGCACGCTGCAGCAAAGCCAGGGGCTCCCAGCAGTGGGGTTGGAAGCAGCTGCTGTCCCCACAGCACACAGACATCCCTTGGGGAGCTCACTCTGCTCCACTCACTCTTGGGTGCTGTGGTACTGCCTGTCCCCAAAGGGCTGAGGCCATGGGCAAGGTGCTGGAGGGCAGGGAGGACAGGTATGGCAGGGAGCACAGGTATGGCAGGGGTGTCTCCATGGAGCAGGGGGAGCTGCCCTGTGTCCCAGCACACGATGTCCTCCTGCCCTTCCTCCTCCCCAGCAGATTAAAAGGGCCATGAAGCAAGCAGCAGTGATAAGGCCCAGGAGCAAAGTGCTGCAGGGCTCCTTCCCCTCCTGCAACAGCCTCCCCTGCACTGCCCAGTGGCCTGAGCATGCTCTCCTTGGGCAGCAGGGTGCTTTGTGGGGAGATGCCTGCAGAGCTGGGGGAAGAACCAGGCTCCCCAAACTGCCCTCCCCACCACAGCCACCTTCCTCTGCCCATCCCTGGGTACCAGCCCGTGCCCAGGGGTACAACCCCCTCAGCTGTCTGTGGGTGGGCATTCAGCTAACCTTAGAGGGATCCTGACCCAATGTCCTGCTTTGAGATACAGCAGAACTGATCTGGATCAGTGCTGTGACTTCCCAGCTCAGGCTCTGCTCACTGAGGCACCAAGTGCAGCTCAGGGCAGGTTGGCACAGCCAGGGGCTGCTGCTAGCAGGGAGAAGTTGCTGGGGAGAGATCCTGCCAAGGGCTGGGGGCAGGCCAAGGGCACTGCCCCCTTGGGGTGCAGAGTAAAAGGCAACATCTGCAGGGAGGAGCAGACAGGACAGGTGACCCTCAACTGGGATTGCAGCCCAGGGAGGGCATCTTCAGGAGCAAGCTGAGGGATCCCCAGGGTCAGGCCTCTTCTCCCCTGGCTGGTGTCCCAGGAGGACTCTGTCCATTCAGCTTCCATCTCCATCCCTGTGTTCCTGAATCCAGGTCCCAAACCCAGCTCCTGAGTCCTGTTTCCATCTGCTGCTGAGTCCAGTCTGGGACTTGCCCAGTGCCTGCCCCCAGCAGCAGTGGTGCCAGTGGTGCCCTCACTGCCATCAGGGGCTGGGTTCCACATTGGTTTGTGTCTCTGTGGCTCTGTTCCATGGCATTGTTCTTTCCATCCTAGCTGGGTTTGTTTCTTTCCCACCCCATCAGCTTCCCTCCCTTCTTCCCTTTGGGATGCAGAGGGCTTCCTGGAGAGCCTCTGGTTCAGTACTTATCATAGCATCAAAGAATGGGTTGGGTTGGAAGGGAGCTCCACAGCTCATCCAGTGCAACCCCCCAGCAGGGACATCCTCCACTGGATCAGAGTCCTGTTCAACCTCACCTTGCATATCTCCAGGGATGGAGCCTCAACCACCTCCCTGGGCAACCTGCTGCAGTGTTCCAGCAGCCTCCTGGGTGCAGAACTTGTTCCTCACATCCAATCTCAGTCTGCTCTGCTCTCATTTCAAACCATTGCTCCTGGTCCTGTCCCTGCAGGCCATGGCTCAGTGCTGGCCATTCCCACTCACTTCTTCTGCTGTCTTCTGGGATCAGGATCTTCCCCAAGCTGACCCTGGGAGCTCTGCTTTCTGTTGGGTGATCCTTAGGAGGGGTTGGTAGCCAGAGCCCCATGTGACAGCAGCGCCCTTTAGGCAGGGGCTTGGGCACAACTTGCCAGGCTGCTTGCCCCCAGAGCTGTGGCAGTACCCTGACATTCCTCCCTGTCTCTGCTCCTGGAGTTGCAGGCAGCCTTCTGCTGCGTTCTGCATTCTGCCTCCAGCACAGGCACCCCTGGGAGCCACAGCTCTCAGCTGCCTGGGGCACGCAGCTGTGCCCAGGGCATCTCTGTAGCTCCACTCCTCCCTGCCCCAGCACTCCCTGCCTGGTGCTGGCAGGGGATTTGCCACCGGTGTGTGCTCACACTTAAGCTCTTACTGGAAGTCTGCCCCTCAGGAGCCCTGGCTGGTTATGGCTGGGAGGTCCTCCAGGAGCTCACCATCGAGAAAGGAGGGTGGAGGGAGGTGGGGGTTGGTCTCTTCTCCCAGGTAGCAACTGATAGAATGAGAGGGGATGGCCTCGAGTTGCAGCAGGGGAGCTTCAGGTTGGAGATTAGGAACAATTCCTTCACTGAAAGGGTTCTCAGGCACTGCCCCAGGCTGCCCAGGGAGGTGCTGGAGTCACCAGCCCTGGAAGGGTTTAGAAGCTGCTTGGATGAGGAGCTGAGGGCTGTGAGCAGTGTGCAGGAAGGTGCTGGGTTGGGGTTGGACTCCAGGATCTCAAAGGCTTTCCCAGCCAGGGGATGCTGTGGCTCTGTGACTCTGATCTCTCCTGCAGCTGAGTTGGGCTTTGCTGGGGATGTGCTCTCCAGGGAATGTAGGGAAAGCAGCCTGGAACTCGGCTCCTCCAGAGGAATGGCAGAGGAAAGCTTCTCTTGGTGGGTGCCCTCCCACTGCTGCTTGCCCTCTGCTGCTGCTCTTCTCCCAGGGCTGGTTCTTGCTGCACTGCCTGCAGCCAGGGATGCTGGTGAAGAGCAGCTCCCTGCTGGCAGCAGCTGTGCCTCGGAGTCTCTCTCTTCCCGAGGGGATTTGCCTTCAGTTGAGAAGATTTGAGGCTTTCCTTGGGGTCTGTTTTTGCTCTCAGGTTGCCTCTGGGAGAGGCAGGAATAGGGCAAGCAGCAGAGAGAAGGCAATGGAGATGTGACATCTCCTCTGCTCGCTCCAGACCTCTTTGTGGGGGATGGTGTGGGGGAGCTGAGCATGTGGAATTTGGGCTGCAGCTGGCAGGAGGAGCCCTGGCTGCCTGCTGACTGGTACAGTGGGTTTGGGTTGGAAGGGACCTCCAAAACTCATCCAGTCCAACCCCCTGCACTCAGCAGGGACATCAGGTTGCCCAGAGCCCTGTTGCGCTTCACCTTGAATATCTCCAGGGATGGAGCCTCAACCACCTCCCTGGGCAACCTGTTCCAGTGTTCCACCACCCTGCTGGTGCAGAACTTGTTCCTAACATCCAATCTCAAGCTGCTCTGCTCTCATTTCAAACCATTGTCCCTCTCCTGTCCCTGCAGGCCTTTGGGTACAGTCCCTCTGCAGCCTTCTTGTAGCTTCAAGCAAGAGGTCTCAGGGTCTGCACAGGGAAGGTGCAGCAGGTGCTGTGCAGTCCATCAGCAAAGCCTCTTCAGTCCTGACCCACATGTGAGGTGCCCTGGCAGCCTGCAGACAGAGGCTGTGTGCTCCAGACACTCCTGTCACCCACAGAAACACTCCTGATAAAGGCAGGCAGTAAAACCACAGATGGAAGAATAATTATCCAGGGGCTGGAAGGAGATAAAAAGGGAAAGCTCCTTGAAGTAACAAAAACATCATAAAAGACCATAAAGGCAGAGCAAAGGGAAGTGTAAGGGAGGCTGAAGGGTGGCAGCAAATGTACACAAAGAGGAGGAGCCAGTCTGGCATGGCCTGAAAATAAGGACAGCTATGGATGGGCTGAAATGGAGAATAGATGAAGCTGAGGTGAAAATGAGCATGGAAATAGATTGGTGGCTTGGATACAGCACTGAAGGCTGCAACCCAGAGCTGTGGAGCTCCTGAAGGTGCCCTGGTAAGGGCCATTTCCAGAAGGCTGAGTGAGACTGAGGAGAGGCAGAGCAGGAGGAGAGGCAGAGCAGGAGGAGAGGCAGAGCAGGGGCAGAGGGGAGGGCTGGCAGCAGCCACGAGGTGGGGAGCAAGGCAGAGGTGGGGAGCAAGGCAGAAGTGGGGAGCACAGGCCCAGGGCAGCCCTGTTGAACTGTCACACACCCCTGGCCAAAAGGGGAAATGCTGCCTGCTGGCAAAGCTTCAGCAGGAGCAGGGCAGTGGACAGACCCTGTCAGGACATGGCTGGAGGCTGCCTGCACAGGGCAGGAGGGACTGAGCCAGCATGGGCAAGGGCAGAAAGCTCCCTGGCTGAGGCAGGGCTGAGGTGGTCTGTCCCCTCCACACAGTCTGGAGCCCATTTAGCTGTCCCTCACTCCTGGGACCACCAAGAGGAGCTTCCTGGCACTGCTGCCATCAGCCTGGAGCCAGTGAGTGATGCTGCTTGTGGAATGAGGGGAGAAGCATCCTGCAGCTGCTGCAAGTGCCAAACACTTCTTGCTCCTCCCGTGCTCTTATTAGCACCTCCACACGCAGCAGAGCTGCAAGCAAGGCCTTCCTGAGCTCTGCTAATTATTAATCATGCTGCTGGGAAGCTTAACTAGGGCTGCTTGTCAGCTGCTGGCAGGAAGAGAACAGTGGGAGAGCCCTGAGACACCCTCGGATGACTCAGTGAAAACACTGCCAGGGCTGCAGGGCACTGGAGCCTGCTGCCTTCAGGTGTCGTTGTCTACCTTGTGCTTCAGCACAGCACCCAGGCTGGCCAGCAAGGACTTCTCTCTTCTGATGCCTCCCAGGGACAATGCTGACAGCAAGCTGTGTTTCAGTGCTGTTGCTCCTGATGCCCACTGTTCATCACCTTGAGATCATGCAGCAGGACCTTTGCTGGTCTGGGGCATGCAGAGGCTCTTGGGCAGTAACCTGCCTCTGACAGGCTGAGGGAGCTGGGGGTGTTCAGCCTACAGGAGAGAAGACTCCAGGGGGGCCTTAGAGCTGCCTTGGAATACCTGAAGGGATCCTACAGGAAGGCTGCAGAGGGACTCTTCCTGAGAGTGTCTAGAGACAGGCCAAGGGGGAAGGGTTTGAAGCTGAGGGAGAGCAGGGCTAGGCTGGAGCTGAGGAAGAAGTTCTTCAGTGTGAAGGTGGTGAAACTCAGGCACAGGTTGCCCAGGGAGGCTGTGGCTGTCCCCTCCCTGGAGGTGTTCAAAGCCAGGCTGGATGAGGCCTTGAGCAAGCTGGGCTGGTGGGAGGTGTCCCTGCCCATGGCAGGGGGTTGGAGCTGGATGAGCTTCGAGGTCCCTTCCAACTCAAACCATTCTGTGAGTCTGTGATTGTATGATAGCCTCCACACCAGGCTGAAGGATGGCTGCTTTACAGAGTCACAGATTGCATCAGCTGGAAGAAACCCCACAAGGACATCTTGTCCAACCCCCTAGCAGGCAGCAGGGACACCTCCAACTAGAGCAGGCTGCTCATGGATTTAGGAGAGCAGTGGAAGTGGTAGCTGATAACAAGGACTCAGCTCTCCTCAGAGGCTGACCCGTATTGAGCCTGTGTCTTAGTGTGATCCTTCAGTAGCATCTCAGCTCTGAGCCCCTTTGATTCCTTTCTTGCTTTAGTAACTGTGAGAAGCAGCCACAGGTTGCTCAGGGAGGTTGTGGATGCCTCAGTCCCTAGAGGTGTTCAAGATCAGGTTGAAGGAGGCCTTGAGCACCCTGGGCTGGTGGGAGGGGTCCCTGCCCATGGCAGGGGGTTGGCACTGGATGAGCACTAAGGTTTGCGTGCCTCAGTGACTGTGTGCTCAGCCCAGCAGTGGTGCCTGTGCTCAGAGCATGGGGCAGGTGGCTGGGAGCCAAAGCCAAGCCCAGGATGGCAGAGAGGGTTTTTATTTTAAGCAGAGTCACACAACCCCACACACTGCTGATAAGGAATGTTCCTAACAGGCCACTTTCTGCCAAGAACAGAAGCTCTATCTCCAGCCCCCACTGCTCTAATCAAGTGCAGCAAAGCTGAATGCATGAACACCACAAAGCCAGGAGCTGGGCTAGCATTCAGACTCAGGAAAGACCAAATATTGAACTTGGGAGGCCCAAAGCACCCTGGAACGTGTGGGGCACTCCAGCAACAGCAAACCATTGTCCAGGGGCCACAGGGGAAAGCTCTCTTGAACAGGCCATGGCCTGTAGGGCTGCCAAGCTGTGCCAGTCCTCCCCCCCACCCAGTGTTTGCCCTGGGCAGGGAGGGAAGGAGGTCCTTGCAGAGCTGTGTTCTGAATGGTGTCATGGCAGGGACAGCTGATGGCTGGACATGCAGCAGCAGCATGGTGCTGCTGTGCTTCTCTGTCATTTGTGCAAGAGAATAGTCCCAAAGGGCTCTGGCTGAGACTTCACCTGGAGTAGTGTGTCCAGGTCTGGAGCCCTCCATACAGGAAAGGACATGGAGATGATGGAGCAGGGCCAGAGGAGGGCCATGAAAATGACCAGAGGCTGGAGCAGCCTCACTGTGGGGACAGGCTGAGGGAGCTGGGGCTGTTCAGCCTGGAGAAGAGAAGGCTCCAGGGAGACCTTAGAGCTGCCTTCTAGTAGCTGGAAGGGGCTACAGGAAGGAGGTTTCCAAAGGCCTGCAGGGACAGGACCAGAGGCAATAGCTTCAAACTAGAGCAGAGCAGGTTTAGACCGGACGTGAGGAACAAGTTCTGCACCATGAGGGTGGTGGAAGATGGAGCAGGTTGCCCAGGGAGGTGGTTGAGGCTCCATCCCTGGAGATATTCAAGGAATGAGGGCAGCCCTCAGGCTCCTCTGCTCCCAGCTCCAAGCCCCAGCTCCCCTCACAGGGAGATGTTCCACTGCCTGCAGCAGCTCTGTGGCTCTGTGCTGGACTCTCTCAAGCAGTTTCTTGAGGACCTTCTTGACCTGAGGGGCCCAGAACTGGACACAATATTCCAGATGTGGCCTCAGCAGGACTGAGTAGAAGGGGAGAAGAACCTCTCTCTACCTACTCACCACAGCCCTTCTAATCCACCCCAGGATGCCCTTGGCCTTCTTGGCCCCCAGGGCACCTTGCTGGCTCAAGGGCATCCTTCTGTCCACCAGGCCCCCAGGTCCCTCCCCTCTGTGGTGCTCTCCAGCAGGTCAGTTCCCAACCTATCCTGGTCCATGAGGTTGTTCTTTCCCGGGTGCAAGCTTGGCCTTGTTGGGTTCTAAATGGGAACAGCACAAACAGTGTCAGAGGAAGGCACAAAGCCATCAGAGCCTTTTCCACGTGCAGAGGTTTCATAAAGACATCAATCTGTTTTTCCAAGCAAATCAAAAGCAGCTCCCAGTGGTGAGCTGAGAGGATTCTGCCTGCTCTGCAGAAGGTCCTGCATTGTTCAAAGCAAGCTCTGCTGTCCAACACAAACAGGGACTCCTACAAAACATTCCCCTCCAAAACAATTGCCAGGACTTTTGATGTTTTCGTGGTCCCTGCTCTCCCCCCTCCTGTTTGATCATTATGTTTTGCAGTATTTTTTCCTCTTCCTCACAGGCCCTGTTCCAGGTGCCCCTGCTCTGGAATTCAGGGCTTCATCATCCAGGCTTCTGTGTGCAGTGAGACACAATGGAAAGAATTTCGTGGCAGTTATTTTGGCTTCCATGCCCTCCCCTCTGGTGTGTTTACTCAGCCTCCTTTCCCCCCTCAGCAGAGCTCACAGCCAGGCTGCAAGAGCCCAGCTCCAGTGCCTCTGGCCAGCCTGATCTAGTGTGAGGTGTCCCTGCCCATGGCAGGGGGGTTGGAACTAGATGATCCTTGTGGTCCCTTCCAACCCTGACTGATTCTATGATCTTCTTTCTTTTGAGGAATCCCCTTCAGAGCTCTCCTGAGGTTCACCTCTTCCTTGGCATTCAATGAGAAGATGCTGAACACTTCATGGTGTTGATGATGGACTTGATGATCTTTGAGGTCTCTTCCAACCTTGGTGATCCTGTGATGCCCAGAAAAGATAAGATACAGGACAAACCATTTGAAAGAGGGCAATACTGTAAACATTTCAACACATATTATCTGGGAAGCTAAGTTTTTAGTGGGGTAGATAAGTTTTAACTCTAGGCTGCAGTAGGAATCTCACTCAGTAATGTAAATCCCCTGTGCCAGACAGGCCATATTCCTGAGTAAACCTTTGCTGATGACACAAATCTGGGGGGTTGGCTGACTCCCCCTCAGGCTGTGCAGCCATCCAACAAGACCTGAACAGGCTGAGAGCCAGGTGAAAGCAAACCTCATGGAGTTCAGTAAGGAAGTCCTGCATCTGGGGAGGAAGAACAGCAGGCACCAGGACAGGTTTGGGGTTGCCCTGGTGAAAAGCAGCTCCATGGAGAAAGGCTTCAGAGTGCTGGTGGACAAGTTCTTCATGGGACAGCAGTGTGCTGGGGTGCATCAAGAGAAGTGTGGCCAGCAGGGCTAGGGAGGTCCTTCCCCGCTCTGCTCTGCCCTGGTGAAGTCACACCTGGAATCCTGAGTCCAGTTTAGGGCTCCCCAGTTGAGGAGAGCCAGAGACCTGCTGGGGAGAGTCCACAGAAAGCCATGCATTTTCCAGAAGTGCTTCATTGCTTCCCCCCCCCCCCCCCCCCCCATTTCCTTCCTTACTTCTGAAAGGAAGAACTGGGGAGAGGGAAAGCAGTCTGTAAAAGAGGCACAAGAGCAGAGCTTCATTGAATGATGAAAGGAGAGTCAAGGGGCCTCCAGGCAAAACCAGTGTAACTAGCATAACATCATCTGACTGAGCAGCTCCTGCTCCACCACCACCATGCTTGCACCATCCCAGGGCCAAGGGAGGATATTGGAGTAGTCATCAATCACTGCCCTAACAACCGGGGGGCCACCAGGCCCCCCGGCCTTTGCTGTCACCACCACCATCACCCAGGGTGCACCAAGGGCACTCACCAGAGATCAGAGGAGGATCCTCAGCCCAGATGGGCTCAGCTTAGGGCTTCTGCCTTTCCTGGGGGGGATTAAATAGGGCAGTGGGTGGGGAGGGCCAAGTGGCCACACCTGGGGTGGGAGGAGACTCCAACAGAGCCCAGGTGCCCTGGGATTTGAGGGGAAAAGGGGGAAATGGGGCAGGTGAGGGACTTCTAGGGTGTCAGGGAGTGATAGGACTGGGGGGGATGGAAAAAACCTAGGAATGGGTAGATTCAGGTTGGATGTTTGGAAGAAATTCCTCCCCATAAGGCTGGTGAGACACCTGAACAGTTTGCCCAGGGAGGTGGTGGAAGCCTCATGCCTGGAGGTTTTTGCAGCCATGCTGAATGTGGCTGTGAGCAACCTGATGTACTGGGAGGTGTCCCTGCCCATAGCAGGGGGTTGGAACTGGGTGATCCTTGAGGTCCCCTCCAACCCCAACAATTCTATGATTCCAAAACAACTTTGCAGTTTAGGCTGGATGTGAGGAAGAAGTTCTTCACAGAGATTGGCCATTGGGATGTGCTGCCCAGGGAGGTGGTGGAGTCACCATCACTGGAGGTGTTTAAGAAGAGACTGGATGAGGCACTTAGTGCCAGGGTCTAGTTCATTTGTTAGGGTTGGGTGATAGGTTGGACTTGGTGATCTTGAAGGTCTTTTCCAACCTGGTTAATTCTGTGATTCTGTGATTGATTAATGTTACTGCAAAGGAACCTTCAGGATCTGGCTACGAACATGAGGTGCTGGATGCTGTGCTCAGAGCATGATCCTTGCTCCTGAAAGCAGCACTCACAATGCCCAAGGCAAGCGAGGACACAGAAGGGACCATGAAGAGCAGCAGTGGAAATGATCTTTGCAGAGCTCCAAAGCCCTTAGAATCGTAGAATCATGGAGTTGTCAGGGGTGGAAGGGACCTCAAGGATCATCCAGTTCCAACCCCCTGCCATGGGCAGGGACACCTCCCACCAGCCCAGGTTGCTCAAGGCCTCATCCAGCCTGGCCTTGAACATCTCCAGGGAGGGGACAGCCACAGCCTCCCTGGGCAACCTGTGCCAGTGTCTCCCCACCCTCACTCTCAACAATTTCTTCTTCATCTCCAGTCTCAATCTCCCCTCTCCCAGCTCAAAGCCATTGTCCCTCATCCTGGCACTCCCAGCTCTTGTCAGAAGTCCCTCCTCAATTCTCCTGGAGCCCCTTCAGGCACTCATAGGCTGCTCTGAGGTCTCCCTGGAGCCTTCTCTTCTCCAGGCTGAAGAGCCCCAAGTCCCTCAGCCTGTCCCCACACATGAATTAGACACAGGACTCCTATTTCATTCAGGTTTCTTTATTTTTACTCACACATTTCCATTTCTAAGCAATGCACTGCCCTGAGCAGCCTGCTGCAGGGCTTGACAGCCCCAGGCCCATCGCTGCAACCTGTGCAGCCCCCTCTGCAGCCCCTTCCTGCCCTCACACAGCTCCAAATCCCTGCCCATGGCCTCCAAAGATGCCCCACAGCTGCTTGTAGGTCTCTGCCCCTGGCATGAGGCTGGCACCGACTCAGAAGCAGTTTATTGCCATAGGAATTGGCTGTCCCTACCCAGGACACATGCAGGCAGGGATGCTGTTGCCATGGTGCCAACAGTGACCTGTGGGGCTGCAGAACGCTGGGCTCAGGTCCTTGGTCTGTTGCACCTGGTGAGGTGAGCAGAGGGCAGGGGAGGGGCAGGGGCTGGCAAGGAGCTGCCGAGGGAGGACTGGACCTCAGACCTCAGAGCTCAGGGGCTGTGCTGCAGGCCCAGCTGTGTCCTGCTGCTCCCTCAGCCCTGTGCTGCTTCTCCCTCAGAGTCAGCAGAGGAACATTTGGAGGAGAAGCCTCAGCACTGCGGTGTCAGGGACACTCCAAAGGCTCAGCGGTGACGAGTGCCAGGATGGAGATGGCCACCAACCCAAGGCAGCAAGGTGAGAGCAAAGCTTCCCTCACACAGCCTGGCACAGGGCTGCTTGGGCACAACCCCTCTGGGAGGCTTCTCCTGGCCCCACAGAAGTGCTCATCCTGCTGCCATTCACTCTGTCCCCTGCCTTCTTTTCCTCAGCAAGCAGAGCCCAGGCTGGCAGTGGCACAATTAATGGCTGATGGAACCAAAGTCAACCAGCAGCTCAACTCCAAGCCTTCAGTGCCAGCCCAGAGTGTGCCAGGCCCAGCACTTCCAGCTGGGCACCGCTTCCAGCTGGCTCTTCCCACAGCTCTGCATCACCCACAGCCTCAGCACCAGCAACATGGCAGCACCAGAGCCCTCCTGCAGTGCTCCAGCACCAGCAGCACTAGCACCAGCATCCCCAGCACTGCAGATCAGCAGCCCCAGCCCCAGCAGGCAGCTGCCATCAGTGTCCTCCTGCTCTTGATGTCAGCAGCTGCTCCAGAGCCCTGGGACAGAGCTGCTGCTTTCAGGCAGGGTCTGGTTTAGAGAACATTCCCAAAAGGAAACTCCACATCCATCAGGGTCTGTTTTGGCTTATTCCATAGATCACCATAGAATTCCAGGATGGTTTGGGTTGAAAGGGTTTAGTTCCAATCCTTCTTCCTTGGGCAGGGATGCCTCCTACCTCACCAGCCTGGCTTTGAACGCTTCCAAGGCTGGAGCTTCCACAGCTCCTCTGGGCAGCCTGTTCCAGTGCCTCACTTCATACTTGGTCTATTTCCAACCTTATATTTTCAGTTCTCTGAGTCTGTTTCTTCTCACTTAGTAAAGAAAGGAAGCAGTTACAAGGTGACTTTTCCTGCCTGGTATTTCTGTCTCTGAAATGTTTTCAGTTTATTGAGGTTTTCCCCCTGCTGGAGCTAAGCCACCTCCCTCAGCACCACATCTCTGCCTCTTTGAAACACCTCCAGTCTCACCAGCACCCCTTGCCAAGCTCCTCACCAGGGAGAAACCTGAAGGAACACAGCAACACAGCTGGTTTAGAATCAAAGAACTGTTTTGGTTGGATAAGATCTTTCAGCTCATCCACTCCAACCACTCTCTAACTCTCCCAAGGCTGGGGCTAAGCCATGACCCTCAGCACCACCTCTCTGCCTCTTTGAAACTCCTCCAGGGGTGGGGATTCAACCACCTCCCTGGGCAGCCTGTGCCAGGCTTTGAGAGCCCTTTCAGGGAAGAAGTTTCATCTAATGACCAACCTAACCCTCCCCTGGGGCAACCTGAGGCCATTTCCTCTCACCCTGTTAGTTCGGCTGCAGTGCTACCCTTGGTCTGGGGGCTCCTGCCCTGCACCCTGCTGTTCCACACAAAGGACAGGACTCTCCCCCTATCATTGCCACTCCACATGGGGAGACAGCAGGGTGTCAACCGTGGGAGGGTGACCAAGAGAGCTATCTGGGGGATTCATGGCCTGAATGGGGCTCCAGCTGCTTTTTCTCATTTCGCTGGTGCTCAGAGGGGTAGCACAAGCTGCAGAGTGCCATCAATGTACTCAGCACACTTCTCCAGCTCTCCTCTGAGCAGAAATCAGAGAATCACAGAATTACAGAATGTTAGGGGTTGGAAGGGACCTCTGGAGACCATCAAGTCCAACCCCCCTGCCAGAGCAGCATCACCCAGGGCAGGTCACACAGGAACACAACCAGGTGGGGGGTGGAAAGTCTCCAGAGAAGGAGACTCCACAACCTCTCTGGGCAGCCTGCTCCAGGCCTCCAGCACCCTCACACCAAAGATGTTTCTCCTCAGGTTGAGGTGGAACCTCCTGGGCTCCAGCTTGTACCTGTTGTTCCCTGCACCATCAAAAAGAGCCTGGCCCCTTCTCCTTGACACCCACCCCTCAGATATTTATAGACCTTGAGAAGATCCCCTAAGATAAGAAATGCACTGATTTGGGGCCCAGTTGAAATCTTCAGGGCAGGTAGCAGTTTAAAAAATGAAATTGAAAGGAAATTAAATGAAATGATATAAAATAAAGCCCAGCAGGCCTGGGGGCACCTTTCCTAAATTCACTCCCTGGACAAGGCTCAGGGATCAGGATTAGAGGTTCACAGTGAAGCACCTCGGGGCTGGTTAATTCACAAGGACAAAACAAGGAGTCTGCAGATAAGTTGCCTTTTCCTTCCATCCCAGAATACTCCTGCTGAGCAGCTCTGGCTCTGGCTCTAATTGGCAACACTAATACAATTAAGCTGGTAATGAGGCTCTGCTTTGCTTCTGCCTTGCAAAGTCTCTCACTTCACATAACTCTGAGCATTTGGCTCTGTTCAACTCCATCCTCATTCCTTTCCTCCACAGGCCTACAGGAGAAGCCAAAGACACAGCTTCAGACATCACTGCCAGCCCTGGGGCAGAGGCCTTGCACTGCTCCAGTTTGCTGGGAGATGCAGCTGTGGGTGAGCAGGGAGGGGCAAACGGAGCTGCTTGTTTCAGTGGATCCAAACACAGCACCCACGGAGGGCTCACAAAAGCTCTGGGCATGAGGCAGGGACTGGGAGGAAAACAGAAAAATATCTCAAAGCAGCCCAGAACAACTTCCTGCCCCCCAAGCACCCATCCAGCAAGGCAATCCCTACACATCCTCCCCTCTCCTCCCTCCCTCAGCCCCTCCTCTAGCCCAGGGGCACCAGGACCTTCCCCAGCCTTGTTGCCCTGCTCTGGACTGGCTCTAGCCCTCAATGTCCTTGCTGGAGTGAGGGCCTAGAGCTGAACACAGCACTTGAGGTGTGACTTCCCCAGTGCTGAGCACAGGGGGATGGGCACCTCCTGTCCCTGCTGCCCACTCTGGTGTCACCCAAGCCAGGATGCCATTGGCTTTCTTTGCCACCTGGGCACCTGCTGGCTCATGGTCAGGGACTGCCAACTGCCATCCCCAGGTCTCTCTCCTAGTTGCAGCTTTCCAACCACACCTCCCCAGGTCTGTATCTCACCAGAAGAACTGGCCAAGAAATGACTGGTTTAAAAAGCTAAGCAAGGATTATGGTTACTGCTTGGCCAGGCTTTAAGCCCTCACCCAGGGAGCTCCTGTGGCTTGTGGCACGAGCAAAACACTGCTCTGGGCCTTGCCTTCTCCAAGCCCCCTCTTTGTGAGGGGAAGCATTTAGTTTGCTTTTCCTCCTGCCCAGCTAGAACAGAGATTTTCTGGAAGCCAAACAAAGGCAAAAGAGATTGTTTGGGAAGATAAAGAGGGCACAGACTGAACAAGCAGGAAACTGAAGGGGGAATGAGACTTCAACACACCAAGTAAACAAAACCATTTCTATTTCATGCCTTGAGAGGAGAAGGAAGAGCTTCAGGACCTGTGGAGGTCCTTGGTCATGGAGAGTGATCTGTGAACTCTGGAGGCTCTCCACAATATCTGGGAGGAGAAGTTTTGATCCAAATTCAGCAGGTTTGGTTCCCCCCTACCGGCCACTGCTGAAAGCCAATGGCAGAGCCCTTTCACAGATGGAGAAGCAAAACAAGCAGAGGGTTTGCCCAAGGTCCCACACTCCTTGTGGAGAAAGGCCAGCTGGAGCCCTCCCTAGGACCTGCTCCACTGCCTCCCAGCCCTACAGTTAGCAACTGAGTTGCAGGAAGGAACACGGTTGAAGCTTCTCCTCTATTAAAGCTCTCTGATTGATGGACTGACACCAAGGAGGCTGACGGCAACCTATGGGCTGAAGTATCTTGGCAGTAGAAGAGACAGAAAACACCTCTCAATGACAGGAGCCCAGCATCAGGGCAGTCCCTGTGAGCCAGAAGGTCACCACCCCAGCATGTGCTTGTCCTTAAAGAGGCATCTGGCTGCTCGTGCTGGAAAGCTGAACAGCTCTGTCCTCACCCACACACAGCAAAGCTCTTACACCAGAGGAATTGAGCACAGCTCACAGTCATAGAATGGCTTAGGTAGGAAGGGACCTCAGGGATTGCCTTCCAGCTAGACTTGGTTGCCCAGAGCCTCATCCAATCTGCACAACCCATCCCAGGGTCTCACCACGCTCCTACCCCTCGGTCTAGCCCTGCTCTGCCTCAGCTTCAAACCATTCCTCCTTGGCCTGACTCCAGACACCCTCAAGAAAACTCCCTCTGCAGCAATCCTGCAGAATCCCTTCAGGTATTCCAAGGGTGCTCTAAGGTCTCCCCGGAGTCTCCTCCTCTCCAGGCTGAACACCCCCCAGGGTGTTCAGGGTCAGAGGATGTGGATCTCAGCGACAGGGACTAAGATCTGGAGCTCTGCTGGACAGCGCAGTGCTGCTGTCACTTGGATCCACATCCCCAGGAGGCTGGTTGCTTTTCTTCACAGCTCACAAGACAGGAAGGTGCCAGGGCTGTGCCAGGACAGGGGCTGCCCCTCAGCTCCTCACCCTCCACTTGTCATGAGGCTGGCTTCAACAGGGGGAGTGGGAAACAGGGCAGGGGGGAGGCAAGGGACACCCCTGCTGCCCCATTTCTCCATCAGACCATCTGCATGGGAGACTGCTGAGGCAGTTGAAGGCCTCATGACAAGGCCATGCAGGCTGTGCCCTTCACCCTCCTGCTTCTCTTTGCAGCTGCCAATGGCAGCTCTGAGATGGCTGCTCCCAGCAGTGCCAGCCAGGCAGGGCTGTGCTGTTTCCACTTTTCCCTGGCACCTGAGCTCAGCAGGTGGAATTGCTCCTCTTTCTTGCATTTATGGAAGACAGAACCAGCAGCCCCAGCCCTGGCAAGCAGAGGGCTCCTGGGCCACCTCAGGGCTGCTGGGCAAGGGTGTGGGTGGCCAGGGGTGGGGTGCGTCCAGGACAGTGCTGATGGCACAATGGCCACGGTGACCTGTGGAGAGGGCCTATAAAAGGGAGCACTGGGCTCAGGTCCTTGGTCTGTTGCACCTGGTGAGGTGAGCAGAGGGCAGGGGAGGGACAGGGGCTGGCAAGGGGCTGGCAAGGGAGGACTGGACCCCAGACCTCAGAGCTCAGGGGCTGTGCTGCAGGCCCAGCTGTGTCCTGCTGCTCCCTCAGCCCTGTGCTGCTTCTCCCTCAGAGTCAGCAAAGGAACATTTGGAGGAGAAGCCTCAGCACTGCGGTGTCAGGGACACTCCAAAGGCTCAGTGGTGACGAGTGCCAGGATGGAGATGGCCACCAACCCAAGGCAGCAAGGTGAGAGCAAAGCTTCCCTCACACAGCCTGGCACAGGGCTGCTTGGGCACAACCCCTCTGGGAGGCTTCCCCTGGCCCCACAGAAGTGCTCATCCTGCTGCCATTCACTCTGTCCCCTGCAGCCTGCCAGCTGTGCCTCCAGGCTGAGCTGGACCCCGAACTCTATGGATGGAAGAGACAGCAGGATGGGCTGTGTGTCCATGACTGCTGCCTGGTGAGTGCCTGAGGGGCTCCCTTCTGCCCTCCCACAGCCTGGCCCTGCCACACTCTCCTCAGCAGCTCCTCCTCTGCTCTCTCTTCTCTCCTACAGTACTTTGCCAGTGACCTTTATGCTGTCGTTAGCCCATCAGGTTGGGTGGGCTACTGCTTCTCTCATATTCAAAGAGTAATCAACAATGCAGCACAGAAGGTGAGGACCTGGCAAAACCAGGGAGACTGGTGCCAGGAGAGGTTTCACAGTATCACAGTATCACAGTACAGTAGAGGTTGGAAGGGTCTAAGCCCTGATTGAGTCCAACCCCAAGGACTGCAGGAGCTCAGACAAGACCCCAGGAAAGCAAGGCCAGGCCTTCCCAGCAGCTCTGGGGCAAAAGTCTTGCTGCCAGCAGCTGCACAGAGGCTGATGTGCCAGGCGGAGCTGGGGCTGTCCACAGCAGTGGGTGTCTGCCGCACCCTGCCAAGGGGCGAGGGGCTGGCGGTGAGGGGCTGAGCCGATGCTGATGAAGGCTGCTGTGCTCTTTGCAGAACTGCTGTGTCTGTGGCAGGAGTGGAGCTACCATCAACTGCTGGGAGCCGAGCTGTGGGCAAAGCTTCCATCTGCCCTGCGCCCTGCGGGGTGAATGCATCACTCAATACTTCGACTACTTCAGGTGAGTGCTGATGGCCCTGCCCAGGGAGCCTCCTCACCTTCAGTCCCCTTCCTGCCAGCTTCAGGCAAACCAGAAAGGAGCCTGCTGGGACTCTGCCCAAGGCCAGGCACAGGCATGGCCAGAGCTGGCCGAGCCCTGGGGCTCCTTCACACCTCCTCTGCCATCCTCCTCACCAGCAGGGAAGGAGCCAGCACCACACACCTTGCCTTGCCCACCCCTTTGCTCTTCCCCACAGGGGCTTCTGCTCACACCACCGCCCACAGCAGGCGGTGGACAGGGACCCAGAGCCCCACACCGACTGCCTGCTCTGCTTAGAAGCTGTGGATGACAGCAAGTCCTACACCACCATGGTGTGCCCAGCGTGCCAGCACGCCTGGTTCCACAGGCTCTGCATCCAGGTACGAGCTGCTGCCTCAGCCCAGGGGCACGGCAGGGTCTCAGCAGCACCAGGACCTCCTTCATGCTCCTCCTGTTCCTCCCGCAGGGCCATGCTCTGCGTGCTGGCATTTCAGCTTTCCAGTGCCTGCTCTGCAGGGACAAAGAGCTGTTCCAGCAGGAAATGCTCAGGATGGGCATCCGCATCCCCAGGAGGTTGGTTGCTTTTCTTCACAGCTCACAAGAAAGGAGGGTGCCAGGGCTGTGCCAGGCTGGGGGCTACTCCTCAGCCTCCACTGTCAAACGAGGCTGGCTTCAGCTACAGGGGGAGTGGGAAACGGGGCAGGGGGGAGGCAAGGGACACCCTGCACCTGCCCCATGCTGGGCCAGCAAGCACTCAGCAACTTTCCTTTCTCCATCAGACCACCTGCATGGGAGACTGCTGAGGCAGTCGAAGGCCTCATGGCAAGGCACAGCCGGTGCGATGCCACCCAGTGCCTGTGCCCAGCTGGCAGGGAATGGGGAGAGGTCGAAGGGTAAGTCCCCAACGCTGCACCTCAGGCCTCTGCACAAGGGCTGTGTCTGGCCTAGGGCTCAAAGCAGAAGCTCCAAGATCCAGAGCCCTGCTGGACACTGCCCTGCTGCTGTCACTTTGTCCTCCCAGCCAGCAACCCCTTTGCTTCCCCAGGCCTTGGCAGCTGCTTCTGTGCAGCTCCTGTGCTGCTGAAGGAACCCACAGGAGATGCTCCAGCCTGAGGGACCATGCAGATAGCTGGGAGTGCCAAGGCTGTGCTGGCCCCAGCACTGGTAAGAAACACAGCCCTGGGGTGCCCCTGGGCTGCTGTCCTGGCACTGAGTGCCCAGGCTGGCTTGGCAGAGCCCCTCTGCTCCAGCAGGGCCTGGGCACTGCTCTGGCCTGGCCTGCCGCAGCCCTGCAGGCTGTGCCCTTCACCCTCCTGCTTCTCTTTGCAGCTTCCAATGCCAGCTCCGAGGCTGCTGCCCCCAGCAGTGCCAGCCAGGCCGGACCGGGGCCTCTCCAGAGCTCCGCAGGGCCCGAGGGCAGCAGCCGCTGCGCCGCCCCTGGGCCCACGTGGGTGCGAGTCGGCTCCCGCCTGCAGCGCCGCGCCCGGGACCAGCCCTACAGCCGACCCCAGAGATGCCACCAGGGCAGCCGAGCCGCAGCCCCCATGGCAGGGAGCAGCCCCCGGAGCCAGGCAGCGCCGGCGCTGCCCCGCAGCTCGCTGCCCCGCCACGCCGGCAGCCCCCGCGCCGCCGGCCGGCTGCCAGCGGCCGCTGCCTCCGGCTCCCCAGCAGCTGCCAGCCGCCCCAGCCCTGCCAGGCCCGTGCGGGGCACACACCGCTCCGGCTTGTGCCGTCACACCACAAACCCTTACAGCCGGCCCGGACAGCGCCCAGGCACCTGAGCTGTGCTGGCCCCCAGGGCCGCCCCCGTTCCCCTTGTCCTGGAAGAGGCGTTAGCAAGCCAGGTAAATCTATCCGGCCGCTGCCCTTTCTCCTCCCTCCCTGCTGCAGGGTCCAGGGTTGAGGTCGAGGAGCCAACAGGCAGGCACCCTCGAGGCTGCCTGGGGGGTGGGCAGCCAGACCCCGAGCCTCACGTTTCAGAGAGGCAACTGCACGTGTCAGAGGCTGTTCGAGGTGTGTGCAGTTTGCTGCCAGGCAGCGTTTTCACCTGGTTGGCTGGATTTGAATAGGTGATGTGCCGTTGGGCCATTCAGATTTCAACAAGGGCATTTATGGAGGATGAGTTGAGAGCCCAGCCCCTGCTCGTTCCTGGGATTCCAGAGGGCTACGAGCACCTACTTTGTGCTCCTGTCTTCAGGGCAATTAGCTTCTTTTGTTCGAGCATCATCGTGTTTGAGTCACAGATCTCCGCCACAGCAGAGTGCTCTCTCCTTCTCTCTCTCTCTCACTTCCTCTAATTTTGGATGATTTCTGCCTTTTGCATTAGAAATTGCAACTCAGAGTATCCCCTCATCCAGCAAAGGTTTTGGTGGCCAACGGCTCAGCGGGTCCTGAGTAGCTCACTGTCCTGAAGGGACAAAAGCCTCAAAAACGCCCTGAACCAGACAATGAGGCAGGAGCCAGGAGGTCTGTTTTCCAGGAGATTGGCCACGTTGCCCAGGCTTGTCTGATCCAGAAGAGGAGAGAAATAGTAGGGTGACTCTGAACATGCTCTGCCTATGGCCACTTAGCTCTGGATATTAGAAGGAAAGAACAGAAAGTTGTTGGGTGGCAGGGAGGACAATTTATTAGTGAAGTGCTGTTGCCTATAATGTTGATCAGAATGGGGAGGAAGGGGAGAAGGAAAAGAGGCAGAAAAAGAAGCAGAGGAAGAATGAAATGGAAGCAGGAGCGAGGGCAGAAGCTGCTGTACAAGCAGCTGAGCTGGCTCAATGAGGAAAGAATGAGGTGCTTGGAGAAGAGGAGGCTGCAGTTATATCAAGGCAGGGTCAGAGGATGTGGATCTCAGCGACAAGGATCTGGAGCTCTGCTGGACAGCGCAGTGCTGCTGTCACTTGGATCCACATCCCCAGGAGGTTGGTTGCTTTTCTTCACAGCTCACAAGAAAGGAGCCAGGCAGCCCTGTGCTGCTTCTCCCTCAGAGTCAGCAAAGGAACATTTGGAGGAGAAGCCTCAGCACTGCGGTGTCAGGGACACTCCAAAGGCTCAGCGGTGACGAGTGCCAGGATGGAGATGGCCACCAACCCAAGGCAGCAAGGTGAGAGCAAAGCTTCCCTCACACAGCCTGGCACAGGGCTGCTTGGGCACAACCCCTCTGGGAGGTTTCCCCTGGCCCCACAGAAGTGCTCATCCTGCTGCCATTCACTCTGTCCCCTGCAGCCTGCCAGCTGTGCCTCCAGGCTGAGCTGGACCCCGAACTCTATGGATGGAAGAGACAGCAGGATGGGCTGTGTGTCCATGACTGCTGCCTGGTGAGTGCCTGAGGGGCTCCCTTCTGCCCTCCCACAGCCTGGCCCTGCCACACTCTCCTCAGCAGCTCCTTCTCTGCTCTCTCTTCTCTCCTACAGTACTTTGCCAGTGACCTTTATGCTGTCGTTAGCCCATCAGGTTGGGTGGGCTACTGCTTCTCTCATATTCAAAGAGTAATCAACAATGCAGCACAGAAGGTGAGGACCTGGCAAAACCAGGGAGACTGGTGCCAGGAGAGGTTTCACAGTATCACAGTATCACAGTACAGTAGAGGTTGGAAGGGTCTAAGCCCTGATTGAGTCCAACCCCAAGGACTGCAGGAGCTCAGACAAGACCCCAGGAAAGCAAGGCCAGGCCTTCCCAGCAGCTCTGGGGCAAAAGTCTTGCTGCCAGCAGCTGCACAGAGGCTGATGTGCCAGGCGGAGCTGGGGCTGTCCACAGCAGTGGGTGTCTGCCGCACCCTGCCAAGGGGCGAGGGGCTGGCGGTGAGGGGCTGAGCCGATGCTGATGAAGGCTGCTGTGCTCTTTGCAGAACTGCTGTGTCTGTGGCAGGAGTGGAGCTACCATCAACTGCTGGGAGCCGAGCTGTGGGCAAAGCTTCCATCTGCCCTGCGCCCTGCGGGGTGAATGCATCACTCAATACTTCGACTACTCCTCCCCGCCAGGCGCAGGCAGAGGAGGGCGAGGGCCGCAGCCTGGGCTCTGGAACGGGGCAGCCTCCTCCCAGCAGGGCACAGCCCCAGCCCCGGCTGCTGGCTGCAGCCCTGCTCCTGCCCCTGCCTTGGTGGCACCCCCTGGGCTGTGCCCAGTGGTGTTTGCCCCAGGCCTGCTGTAGGCTCATGCTCAGCTCTGCCTCACTTGTGAAGCAGCTGCCTGCAGCTGGAATTCTGCAGGAATCCAGCGAGTTTAGCCGGGCCAGGGATGGGGACCCCTGCACGGCAGCTCTGGAGCCCTGGAGGCCACTGGGCACCCTCCTCCCTGACCTGGACTGCTGTTTACAAGCAGTTTCCTCCAGGCCAGAACAGCTGTGGGCTTTAGCCTTTCCCCTCACTTTTGGCTTCCTTCTCCCTAGCAGCACCACAGAATCACAGAATCAACCAGTCTGGAAGGGACCTTCAAGATCATCAGGTCCAACCTGTCACCCAATACCATCTAATCAGCTAAACCATGGCACCAAGTGCCTCATCCAGTCTTATTTTAAACACCTCCAGAGGCGGTGACCACCACCTCCCTGGGCAGCAGATCCCAATGGCCAATCTCTCTTTCTGGGAAGAATTTCTTCCAGCCTAAACTGCAAAGTTGTTTTAGAATCATAGAATTGTTGGGGTTGGAGGGGACCCCAAGGATCACCCAGTTCCAACCCCCCTGCCATGGCCAGGGACACCTCACACTACAGCAGGTTGCTCACAGCCACCTCCAGCCTGGCTGCAGCAACCTCCAGGGATGAAGCTTCCACCTCCTCCCTGGGCAGCCTGTGCCAGTCTCTCACCACCCTCATGGGGAGGAATTCTTTTCTATCATCCAATCTCAATCTACCCATTCCTAGGTTATTTTTTCCATTCCCCCCAGTCCTATCACTCCCTGACACCCTAGAAGTCCCTCACCTGCCCCATTTCCCCCCTTTTCCCCTCAAATCCCGGAGCACCTGGGCTCTATTGGAGTCTCCTCCCACCCCAGGTGTGGCCACTTGGCCCTCCCCACCCACTGCCCTATTTAATCCCCTTCAGGAAAGGCAGAAGCCCTAAGCTGAGCCCATCTGGGCTGAGGATCCTCCTCTGATCTCTGGTGAGTGCCCTTGGTGCACACTGGGTGATGGTGGTGGTGACAACAAAGGCCGGGGGGCCTGGTGGCCCCCCGGTTGTTAGGGCAATGATTGATGACTACTCCAATATCCTCCCTGGGTGTTGGCTGTTTCTCCTCACTGGGGCTGAGCTCCTCTGGGTAGTATCTTGGCTGGGTGAGGGTCTTTCCCCTGGCTCTGGGATGGGTGCAGAAATGTTGGTGGTGGAGCAGGAGCCTCACACCCAACCCCTCAATGTCCTCCTTGGAGTGAGAGGCTCCAACCTGAGCCCAGTCTTTTCAAAGTGTTACAGAACTCATCTTGAAGACTTCAGGCAAGTGTTTGCTATTTTTTTTAATCAAGAAGAGGATGGAAACTGAAGGGATACAGCCAGTCTGAGATCAGCATTGTGTCCTGGGGAGGAACCCACACAGCTTTCACAACGTGAAGTTGTGCCTTCCAGATACAGCAGAGCTCTCTGAAGTGATTGCTCTGCCTTTGGACTTGTGATCTGCTCAAGACAGCACAGATGGATCCCTGAAGTGGTCTTCTGGGAAGGATTCTCATGGAAGGCTCTTTCAGAAATGAACCTGGCCTGAGGTGAGAAGGAAGGGCTGCCCCTGGTTGAAGAGCAAGGAGTAAACCTACACACAGATGGAACTCGTTTGTGATGGGATGTTACTGGGGGGATTCTGCAACCATGTGTTCAGGGGCAGTATGAGAACAAATGTTTTACAAGTGCCAAGGGATTTCATTTGTGCCAGGGGAGGGTTAGGTTAGAGATCAGGAAAAAATTCTTTACTGCAAGAGTGATCAGAGATTGGCACAGGTTGCCCAGGGAGGTGTTGGAGTCACCATCCCTGGAGGTGTTCAGGAAAGGTGTGGCCATGGCACTTGGATGTGGGTTAGGGTTAGGGTTGATGTTTGGACTGGATGATCTCAGAGGGCTTCTCCTACCCAAACAACTCTCTGATTCTAAGTGAGGATAAGTGGTAGCCACAGAATATAGAGAGAGCATATATCTAGAACTGCCTGCTAGAGTGTGTTTTGGCCTCTGTCACTTTGATTTCATCTGTCCCAGGAAGATCCCTCTGTAAACCTTATTAGATCAAAACTAGCATGAGACATGTGAGGCCAGAAACTGGTTTTGTGCCTCCTCAGGCAGAAGCAGGAGGCTGAGCTTGCTGGTCCATACCGCTGGCACATCACCCATGCTGTGCTGGCTGGTGGCAGAGATGCTTTGCAGGTCCCTTTGGCTGCCCTGATGCCATGGAGCTGGGCTCAGCTTTGCTTTTAGCTGTGGGAGCTGCAGACTTTTACTGCTCTGTGAAACTTTTCTGCTCCCCACTACCATCTAATCGTTATTTGGAGCTTGCTACAGTGATTTGCCTCTGTAATACATCAGAGAAATGAGTTCCACTGGTTAATTATGCACTGTACAAAAGCAGGGATGGAATTCTCACCCTGGGGCAGGATTTCAGATCCATTCCTCACTTGGCTGTCGATTGGTGAAGCGTGCCTGTAGCAATCTCACAACTCATTTCCCCACATGGATTAAAACACCACACTGTGACAGAGGAGAGGGATGACAGACCCCTCTCCCCCTCCCCCCCAGGTCACACACATGTACAGGCACAGACCTTCCCCAGCAGAGCTGGGCTCCACACCATCCATCAGACTTTAACTGTCATTTGTCCTTGCAGAAGGCTCATCAGTGTCACTGCCTCTTCATGGCTCCTGCTCTTTGAAGGGAGCTCTGCTAAGCCTTCTTGCTGCCAGCCTTTCTTCCCAGGTGTTTTTAGGACAGGGAAAAGCCGTTGGGAGCAGCTGGTTTGGGCTTTCTGAGGCCAGAATACAAAAGTTACCAGGAGGAGCACTGGTTGACTGCTAATGAAAATCAATCAGCCAGGCACAGTACCAGTCCTTGCCTCACAGTTTGCCCAGGCCTTGCAAAAGAGCAGAGATGGAGATTGGATAGGTCATGCCCAGTGACCAGAGAAGAGCAGGAAGCAGGGACCCCAACACAAGAAGGATGTGGACCTGCTGGAGAAGCTCCAGAGGAGGCTACAGGGCTGGAGAACTTCTGCCGTTGTGACCGCTTGAGGCTGTGCCTTTGAGAGAGAGACAGTGTTGGGAACACTCTGAGTGTTTTTGTATCAAAATGAAAACATGATATTCTAAAGGAGTTTCATTGGTAGATGGACAGAATGCAACTTTAAGTTTTAGGGCAGTGGGAATTTTTTCTCAGTTTGGGTTTCAGCCTCTTCTGCCTGACTGCTTCTCTGCAAACTAAGCAGAGCTGACCTTGAGATAAGCAAAACTAATCCTGCATGGGCTTTTGAAGCTTAATAACAATTCTTTTCCTTTAACAACTTGCCTTTCTTTCTCTCTCTAGCCCCTTTTTGGGAAAAAAGGGGGGTGGGGGGGGAGGGGAGAGAGGGGGTTACAGAGAGGGAAACCCTTCTCCCCAAGGAGGGAATTTTGTTGTGTTGTTTTTCTTTGCTGTCTATTTCTGTGTATATATATTGTAAATACCTGTATGGATTGTGTTATATATAACCTGCTTTCTATATGTGCTTGTAAATATAGCTTGCTTCTCCAACTGAGCTAGCTCTGGTTTTCTTTCTCTGGGGGGGAGGGAGAGCTAGGCCTCCTCTCAACCTACCACAGCTATGAAGACAGGCTGGGAGGGTTGGGACTGTTTAGCCTGGAGAACAGAAGGCTCCAGGGAGACCCTAGAGCAGCCTTCCAATATCTGAAGGGGGCTACAGATCATCCAGTTCCAACCCCCAGCCCTCTGATCATCTTTGTGGCCTCCTCTGAACCCTCTCCAGCAGCTCCAGGCCCTTCTCCTGTTGGGGGCCCTAGAACTGGAGGCAGTGCTGCAGGTGGGGTCTGAGCAGAGCAGAGGGGCAGAATCCCCTCCCTGTGCTGCTGCTCTCCCTGCTCTGGCTGCAGCTCAGCACACAGCTGCCTGCTGGGCTGCTAGTGACCATTGCTGCTTCCTGGGGTATCTGTCACTGACTGACACCCCCAAGTCCTTCCCCTCAAGGCTCTCTTGAGCCCCTCCTCTTCACCCAGCCTGGATTTGTGCTTGGGATTGCCCTGCCCCGGGTGTGGAACAAGGATTGCAGGCGAAGGACTCTCAGCAGCAGCTCTGCAGAAGCTGTGATATTGGCACGAATTCAGCCTCTGTGTGTGTGGAGGTGGAGGCAGGCAGCCCCTGGCTGCAGGGAGGGGTAGGTGACACTGAGCCGATTCCCTCCATGGCTGCCTTCAAGAAATGTTCACTCTCGAAGGTAGAGCTGCTAGAATGTGGCTTTCACTCGGGCAGCTTCAGAGGGCAGCCTGGCAGTGGTTTGGACTTGGCCTGGAGTCAAGGCAGATGACACATCTCATGTTCTGAAGCACACCAGGCATTACCTCTGCGTTCCTCTTAGTCACACTTCAGGTATCCTTTGCTTTCCTGGAACACATCCAGCCAGCGACCTGCTCTTTAATTACACAGCAGATGCCATGCACATGCTGTCCACGGGGTAGCCAGGGCAGGTTGGGGCAGGTTACCTGCTAATTATCTTCCCAATTACTGGGTAATTCAAAGCCCAATTGCCGTGTAATTTGCTGCCTGGCGATAGCACGGCCGGCACTCAGCCTGGAGCACCCAGCCTGCTCTTGTCTCTCAGATGGAGCCAGGCACCTCTCAGTCACTTGCAGACACCTAAAGGAGAACTCAGCTGACACTCAGCCTTACCCCAGGGACACTCCTGGCCAGGAGGCTCCAGCTCATGACTTGCTTGTGGATTCCTCCCAGTGGTAATAATAGGATGATGATGATAATCATAACGTGGCAGCAATGACTCATGGCCTGCAGGAGCCTCACTGAGGGCCCACTGAAGCTAAAGAAACCCTCCTGGCTCTGTTCAGAACTCCCATCAGCCACTTGCCTCAACGGGAGAGGGACTGTGAGGAATATGGGTTCCAGCCATATGGAATGGAGATGCTATTTCTCCATGGAAAAGTGCTTTGCTTTACTTGGAGCCTCACCTTCATTAGGACTTTGAAACCTGATCAAAACCAAGCATTGTTCCTTGGCTTCTCCATCCACCCAAGGAGCCCAGGAGCTAATCCCAGGCACACACCAGCTCTGACTCCTCTCCCTTAATTGCATGGTAGGAGGCATCTCACAACCTGCACCTCCTGGTCTCTCCCTTGGGTAGCCACTTCAACAGCAACTTCTGACACTCCTTGTGGAGATACAAAAGGAATTCAATTTTATTGCACAGGAGGGAGGGAAATATGAAACACATCCTAATGACAGCATCAACAGGCATTGATCTGAGAGGGAGAGGTTGGCTTGGTCCAGAGTGACATCACCAACCTGAGGAGAGATGGGCTGGGAGTGGCAGGAGCAAAGGATCTCACCTGTGCTGCTCCAGGTTGCTTGAGATGTTCATGGAGAGCACAAGCCAAGCTTGGTGTCTGTTCCCACCTGAAGGTGCTGGGGATGTGATGACCTGGGACCCCCAGGTGAGGTTCACCTTAGCATTGCTTGGTGGGATCACGGTGCACCTGAAGAGACCAAGCTGAAATCCAGCAGGTGTCTCCCTGCACCGTCCCTGGGTGTGGGAGCCTGGCTGCTGTCACATCAGGACAGGCTGATGATGTCCACCTCTGGTGGTGCTCATACTGTCTGAACAGATGATGTTACCTAGCAGCCAGCTCAGGGGTAAAAGCCAACACCACAGCCAGATGTGGCTGATGGGCAATCATCTGGAGGCTGTTTCCTCTTGTCCTGACACTGCTGCATGTGAGAAGAGCCCAAACCCCCACCTCACTGCAACCTCCTTTCAGGGAGCTGTAATGAGCAGTAAGGTCTCCCCTCAGCCTCCTCTTCTGAAGATTGAACACATCCAGGTCCCTCAGCTGTTGCTCACCAGACCTTTGTTGAAGGCCCTTCACCAGCTTCATTGCTCTTCTTTGGGCATGCTCCAGCCCCTCAATGTCCTTGGAGTGAGAGGCTCAAAGCTGACCCCGGGACTCTCCAGTGCTGAGCAGAGTGAGACAATCACATCTCTGGACTGCTGACCATACTATTCCTGATCCAAGCCAGGATGCCACTGGCCTGCTTGGCCACCTGAGCCCAGTGCTGACTCATGTTCAGGTGGCCATCAACCAGCACTCCCGGGTCCTTCTTGACTGAGCAACTCTGCAGCCACTCTGCACCCAGCCTGGAATGTTTCATGGGGTGGCTGTGGCCCAGAACTCAGAATGTGGCTGGCTTGTATGCTCCTCATCCCCTGGGCCTGGGCTCTGGAGGGTCTCCTTGCCACAGACAGCTGCTCACCTTCCATCTGTGGTGCACCTGCCAGTCTCACCCCTCCTTTGGAAACACTTGTGCTGTTTCATTGACTTAGAGCTGAGATGATGGATGGTGAGTGGAGGAAGGAGGACACACAGCTAACAGCAGCCCAGTGTTTTCTGGCTCATGACCCAGCAGGTTTTAATAAGCTGTCAGTCCTGATGACTTTTCCTCACTGCTGAGTGCTAAGCTGTCTGACCCTCACCAGTGCTCCACCTGTCACCGTGGAGGATGTCAGAGCCACCACCAGAGCTTTTGTCTGCCGTTTGCACTCCAGCTGAGTGAAGCTGACACACTGCACTTGATTGCCTTGTTTACTTACCTTGAGTTTGCCTTGGAGAAGGGCCAACCCCAATCCGCACAGGGGCCTTTGTTTAAGGAGAGATACTGTGGTGTGACTGGGGCAGTGGATCTGGCCTGCTAAGGCTGCCCTTGCCCAAGGAATTGTGTGGATTTACTGCATAGAATCATGGAATCACTATGGCCAGCATCACCATGACTGCTGTTCATGAGGTGCCTGCCCTGTGCTCCTTGGCTGTACCAAGAAAGGTGGCCAGAGCCTTGCAGAGCTCCCACACAGGCATGGGAAAGGTGAGTCATGGGCAGCCAGGAGAGCAGAACAGACATCACCCACAGCTCCTCCTGGGCCATGCAGAGCCTAGATTGAGAGCTGGAAACGCAGGGGCAGGCCAGGGAGGAGCTGCTGAGCAGTGTGCAAGGAGTGGCAGGAGTGAAACTGCCAGGAAACAGTCACAGATTGGTTTGGGTTGGAAAAGCCTTTTCAGCTCCTCCAGTCCTACCATTCTCTAACCCTGCCAAGGCTGGTGCTGGACCATGGCCCTCAGCACCACATCTCTGCCTCTTTGAAACACCTCCAGGGACAGGGATTCAACCACCTCCCTGGGCTGCCTGTGCCAGTGCCCAAGGACCCTTTCAGTGAAGAAGTTACTTCTGATGTCCAACCTGAACCTCCTCTGTGGCAATCTGGGGCCATTTCTTCTTGTCCTATAACCTTGCTGCAGTGGAGAATGAAGATGTCATCCGCAGACAGGTGTAGAAATGGAGCCAGGAGAAACAGGGAAGTGATGGTGCCCTTGTGCCCGGCTCTGGTGAGGCCACACCTCGAATCCTGGGATCAGTTTTGGGCCCCTCACTGCGAGAAGGATATTGAGTTGCTGGAGCAGGTCCAGAGAAGGGCAACAGAGCTGGGGAAGGGGCTGGAGAACAGGGCTGGGGAGGAGCAGCTGAGAGACCTGGGGATGTTGAGACTGGAGAAGGCTGAGGGGAGACCTCATTGCTCTCTACAGCTCCCTGAGAGGAGGCTGCAGTGAGCTGGAGGTTGGTCTTTTCTCCCTAGTCTCAGGTGATAGAAGTAGTGGAAGTGGCCTGAAATTGTGCCAGGGGAGGTTCAGGTTGGAGAGGAGGAAAAGTTTCTTTGCTGCAAGAGTGGTCAGGGGTTGGCACAGGCTGCCCAGGGAGGTGGTGGAGTCCCCATGCCTGGAGGTGTTTCAGAAACCTGTGGCCATGGCACCTGGGGCCAGGGTTTGGTGGCCATGGTGAGGTTGGGTTGATGTTGGACTGGATGACCTCAGAGGGCTTCTCCAACCCAGACCATTCTGTGATTCCATGATTCCAGCTGAGGGAGGAACATTGTTGTGCCAATGCACTGCACTCAGCAGGTCCCAGTGGGTGCTGTGCTCTCTTTGGACCTCAGAAAACACTTTTGTAAGAGTCTTTTTATTGGTGCAGTTAAACCAGGGATGTTGAATTGCCAGCTCAGGACTCTGCTTCAGGCAAGAGAATCCTCCTCACTTGTTTGTTTGGGTTTTTTCCCCCCATTTTTTGTTCCTATTTTTTCATTTCCTTCTCTAGAAGGAAAACTGCAGCAGAACTTTGCAGCCCTTGGTGCTCCATGAGTGGCCTCCACATCCCAAACTGTTCCTCTGGCAGGGTGGGTAACGGCTCCCTCTCTGCTGCAATGCTGCTCTTGCACAGCCAGCTCCTGTTAGTTCCCTCTCTTTATTCTGTCTTATCTTCCTCTCATTTCCTCACTTTCTTGTTATGTTTGCTCAGTGAAGTCATTAGGCCCACTTTGTTTTTTCTCTTTCCATGTTTAGCCCTAGGAAACAGCTCAGCCTGTTGAGCATTTCGTTTCCCTAAGCCACCCCCTCGCCTGCTATGTGTCTGAGGCCCTGAGACAGTTCCATTGCTGGAGAGAAGGAAACCTCTGAGCCAGCTCAGGGCTCTGAAACACAAAGGGGAAGGTTTCTCCTTCTGCAGTGCAGATTGGGCTTTGACCTGCTGGAAAGCAGCTCCATGAGTTGGGAGCCCTGGTGGACAAAAAGTTCTCCATGGGACAGCAACGTACCCTGGTGGCCAAGGAGGCCAATGGGATCCAGGGGGACATTAAGGAGAGTTAATGAAGAGATTCTTGACCAGCAGCTCAAGGAAAGTTCTCCTCCCCTTCTACTCAGCCCTGGTGAGACCACATCTGGAGTCTTGTGTCCAGTTCTGGGCTCCTCAGTTCAAGAGGGACAGGGAACTACTGGAGAGAGTCCAAGGGAGGCTATGAGGATGCTGAAGGGCCTGGAAGATCTGTGTGAGGAGAGCCCTGGGGCTGGTTAGCCTGGAGAGGAGCAGCCCCAGAGGGGATCTGAGCAATGGTTACAAATAGTTGAAGGGTGGGGGGCAAGAAGCAGGGCTGAGGCTCATTGCAGTGGTGTCCTGTGATAGGCCAAGGGGCAATGGACACAAACTGGAACCCAGGAGGTTCCACCTGAACAGGAGGAGAAAGTTCTTCGGTGTGACAATGCTGGAGGCCTGGAGCAGGCTGCCCAGAGAGGTTATGGAGTCTGCTTCTCTGGAGACTTTCAAGACCCCTCTGGATGTGTTCTGTGTGACCTGCCCTGGGTGACCCTGCTCTAGCAAGGGTGTTGGACTGTCTAATCTCTGGAGGTCCCTTCCAACCCCCTGCGTTCTCTGATTTGGTGACACCCTCTGCTGTTGTGGCTGCCATGGAGCCTCTTTCAGGGCTGCACTGGGCAAGCTGGGCAGCAGAAGTGGTAAATGTCCTGTAAGCAGCTTCTGATCTTCTGGATTTCAGTTCTCACCTGCTGCAGTGCAGAGAGCAGAGTGCTCTGTTGTTTCTGTCTTATAAGACTCCTTGAAGGGGGGTTGAAGAAGAGAAGAGCAAACAGATCCAAGTCATTTGGCTTTGTCTCGTTTCTCACAGCCCAGATTTCCATGGAGACATCAGCACAGCTTCAACCTGAAGGTACAAATCAGCTCTGCTGGGCTGTCAGCCCCAATCAGGATATGTCCAAGCTCCAAAGAACTGCCACTTCACTCTGCTTCTGCCACTTTGCCCTGGTCTGATGAGACCTCCCCTGCAGTGCTGCAGCCAGGTCTGAAGCCTGGAAGGATGTGGACCTGATGGAGCAGGTCCAGCCAGGAGAGGGTGAATGTGAGGAAGAAATTCTTCCCAGCAAGAGAGATTGGCCATTGGGATGTGCTGCCCAGGGAGGTGGTGGAGTCACCATCACTGGAAGCAGCCTGGATGAGGCACTCAGAGCCATGGTCTAGTTATTAGATGGCGCTGGGTGATGAGTTTGACTTGATGATCTGGAAGGTCCTTTCCAGCCTGGCTAGTTCTGTGATTCTGTGAGATCCTGTCCTGATCCACCTCACAGCAGTGCAGGGCTGCTCTGCAGAGGGGAGGTGGCTTTTGGTACATTCTGTTTTGTCTGGGTAGAACTGAAAACTGCCCTTAGATTCAGCCAGGGAGGTCTCAAAGCTACACCCTCGTCACTGTTTCCAGGGGAGAAGACCAAAGCCTTCACTCCTCTCATCCTGTAGAACAAAGACCAATACCTTCTGTAAATACACCGAGGACTGGAAGCTTAGGAAGGAGAACAAAGACTCAAGTTTTCTGCAAGCACACCAGGGAGCAGGTCTGCAAAGCATTTAAACCTGAGGACCATGGTGATGCAAGGAGCTGAGCACAAATGTGTCCTGAAACACTAAAGAGGCTTCTAGGACTTGAACAGTGAGGAGGTGTGGCAGGAGTTGTGGGGCTCACCTCACCACGTTTTAAGCCAGAGCTTGAGTGTTTCCTGCAAAGGATCACACAATGATGACATTCAACAAGTCCAAGTGCTGGTGCTGCACTTTGGCCACAACAGCCCCATGCAGTGCTACAGGCTGAGGACAGAGTGGCTGGAGAGCAGCCAGGCAGAAAGGGACCTGGGGGTACCAGCCAACAGCAGCTGAACGTGAGCCAGCAGTGTGCCCAGGGGGCCAAGAAGGCCAAAGGCCTGGATCAGGAACAGTGCGGCCAGCAGGAGCGGGGAAGTCACTGGGCACCTGGGCACACTGCTGGCTCATGTTCAGCTGCTGTCCACCAGTACCCCCAGGTCCCTCTCTGCCTGGCTGCTCTCCAAACCCAACCTGCCCCTGCCTGGAGATTCCTCTCACCTTTGCCAGCTTTCAGACCTCCTATGGCTTCAGATCAGGATGCAGAATTAGACTGGATACAAGGAAGAAATTGAGAGTAAGGGTGGGGAGACTCTGGCACAGGTTGCCCAGGGAGGCTGTGAATGTCCCCTCCCTAGAGGTGTTCAGGGCCAGGCTGGATGAGGCTTTGAGCAAGCTGTGCTGCTGGGAGGTGTCCCTGCCTATGACAAGGGAGGTTGGTGCTGGATGATCTTTAAGATCCCTTCCAATCCAATCCAGTCTATGATTCTGTGATAACAGAGCCCATCCCTGTCCCCCAGCACCTCCTGTGTCTCCTCAGACAGAGGGTCTTTGTTGCAAATGGATTTCAATGGGTGATATTAATGCCTCCCCAGCCAAAGAAAAGAAATCCCAGCTGAGCCCATTACACATTATTGAGTTAAATAAGAGGGATTCCACACAGCCTGCAATTGCCTTTTGAATCGTGGCTGTAAGCAGCTGCTGCTCCCTAGAAAGCCTCGGAAAGGGAGGGCTCAGGCGCAGTCCTGCTAGCAGAGCTCCCAGATGCCAGGGCTGGGCACATTTACCCTCCAGATTTTGCACCTGAAGGAAGAATTTGCTGACTGCTTAAGCTCTGCTGACGGATAAAGTTCCCACAAAGCCACCACGGAGGCTTTGCTAAGCTGGCCCAGAGAGAGCCAGGCTTTGGCCAAGCAGAGCCCTTCATCCTAAAGCCTGTTTGTCTGGAAAGTGCCATGATTACTCGCAGGAATGCCAGCTAGGGGTGCCCAGGCTGCTTGCTCTTGCTCAGTGTGAGTTGTTCTACAGATAAGAAGGCCAGCAGTGCAGAAGCTGGGCCGGGTTTGTCAGGCCAGATAACATCTTCAGTGGGCCCAAGAGCAGCAGTGGGAAATGCAGCCGCGGGGGAAGGCCACGTGTCCCCGAGCTGACAAGGTTCCTTGCTGCCCATTTATCACAGCACAGATAGCATAGCTCCCTCAGAACCTGCTTTTATTTGCTTTCTTTCCCATTAGATGTGGATTAAGCTGGAGAGGAACAAGGCAGACCTGTTCCACACAGTGGGAATTCTCTGCTGCCTTCTGAGTCGCTCAGCTCTGCTTAGCAGCAGCCTTTGGAGTCTATCAGTAGCAAAAGCAAATCACTTGGGCTGAAAGGATTTCAGCTTTCATCTTGGTGCTTGACTGTGCCAGAGTGGTGCTGCTGAACCATTCAGATACTGGGATAAGGGTGCCTCTGAAAATG
Organism: Dryobates pubescens; assembly: GCF_014839835.1. Taxonomy (NCBI): domain Eukaryota; kingdom Metazoa; phylum Chordata; class Aves; order Piciformes; family Picidae; genus Dryobates; species Dryobates pubescens. The sequence goes on along the minus strand of NC_071631.1, from coordinate 7,302,491 downwards.
TGGGTAAGAAGGATACAAGAGTTAGGGCTGCTCAGCCTGGAGGAGAAAAGGCTCCAGGGAGACCTCAGAGCAGCTTTCCAGTACCTGAAGGGCTCCGGGAGAGCTGGGGAGGGACTTGTGACAAGGGCTGGGAGCACCAGGATGAGGGACAATGGCTTTGAGCTAGGAGAGAGAAATTGAGAGTGGAGATGAGGAAGAAATTGTTGAGAGTGAGGGTGGGGAGACACTGCCTGGAGATGTTCAAGGCCAGGCTGGATGAGGCCTTGAGCAAGCTGTGCTGGTGGGAGGTGTCCCTGCCCATGGCAGGGGTTTATAACTGGAAGAGCTTTAAGGTCCTTTCCATCCCAAACCATTCAGTGACTCAGAACTGGAGGCAGTGCTGCAGGTGGAGTCTGAGCCGAGCAGAGGGGCAGAATCCCCTCCTGCTGCTCTCCCTGCTCTGGCTGCAGCTCAGCACACAGCTGCCTGCTGGCCTGCCAGTGACCATTGCTGGCTGCTGGGGAGTTTGTCATCAACTGACACCCCCAAGGCCTTCTCCTCAAGGCTGCTTTTGAGCCATTCCTCACCCAGCCTGGATTTGTGCTTGGAATTGCCCTGACCCAGGTGTAGGACCTGGCTGTGGTCTCCAAGTTGCCAGTGGGGACTAATTCATTACCCAACATGCAGGATAACCAGACCCTGTGCTCCAAATGCTTGCAAACTGGTGTTCCTACTGCCCCACTGTGCTCATGTGAGGTCAGTTCAGGTGTCTCCAGCCACTCTGAGGCTGGTAGAGGTGGATGGATAAGGTGATAAACGTGGGATCATTTTGGTGTTTCCTCTTCTTGCTTCCTGGGAATGCAAAGCAAACTGAGCAGAACCTTCTGGGTACCCAGGCAAAGGTTTTGAACTCTGCAGCAACAGAAAAGATTTCAACTTAGCTCCTGCATTCTGACCACAGTTATCAGGTCTCAGGAGTGATTAGTTATCTGAGAGCCTAGCTGGAGCACAGTGGACACACTCCAGCTCAGCAGCCAGCAAGCCCCAGGCAGTAGGAAGCAGGTCTCTCCATAGCACTTCCAGCTATGCCTTGGGAAGCCCATGACACCTTGAGTCCTGTGTCCAGTTCTGGGCCCCTCAGTTTAAGAAGGACATTGAGACTCTTGAACGTGTCCAGAGAAGGGCAATGAGGCTGGGGAGAGGCCTTGAGCACAGCCCTGTGAGGAGAGGCTGAGGGAGCTGGGGTTGTTCAGCCTGGAGAAGAGGAGGCTCAGGGGAGACCTTCTTGCTCTCTACAGCTACCTGAAGGGAGGTTGTAGCCAGGAGGGGCTTGGTCTCTTCTCCCAGGCACCAGAACAAGAGGACACAGACTCAAGCTGTGCCAGGGGAAGTTTAGGCTGGAGGTGAGGAGAAAGTTCTTCCCAGAGAGAGTTGTTAGCCGTTGGAATGTGCTGCCCAGGGAGGTGGTGGAGTCCCTGTCCCTGGAGGTGTTCAGGAGGGGATTGGATGTGGCACTTGGTGTTTAGTCATGAGGTCTGTGGTGACAGGTTGATCCTTGAGGTCTCTTCCAACCTTGGTGACTCTGTGATTCAGTGGCACTAACCACAGGGACCTATGAAGCATTTCCAAAGCCTCAAAGGGCTTCCTGGCTGCACTTCGGTATCTAAGTGCTGTAAAAAGGTGCATGGTCCTCAGGGGCTGAAACCTTTCTCTTCAGGAAGGATGGGAGGGCAGTGTGCTGGAGCTGCAGAGAGCAGTGCCCGAGGACTGGATGCTTGTTGTGGTTTAAGCCCAGACAGCTGCTCGCACCGGGGGGTAGGGGAGAGAATCAGGGAGGAGCAGGTTTGGGTTGAGACAAAGACAGTGTAACAACCCAGAAAGGGAAAGCAGCAACAACCACGGCCATAACAACAACAACAACGGCAGTAACAACAACAGTAACAACAACAATTACTGTAGAATATCCAAACCCAGTGAGGCACAAAGTCATTCATAGAATCACAGAATGGTAAGGGTTGGAAAGGACCTCTGGAGGAGATCATCCAGCCCAACCCCCCTGCCAGAGCAGGGGCACCCAGGGCAGGGCACACAGAACACATCCAGAGGGAGCTTGGAAGCCTCCACAGAAGGAGACTCCACAACCTCTCTGGGCAGCCTGCTCCAGGCCTCCAGCACCCTCACAACAAAGAACTTTCTCCTCATGTTCAGGTGGAACCTCCTGGGCTCCAGCTTGTGCCAGTTGTGCCTTGTCCTGTCACAGGGCACCACTGCAAAGAGCCTGGCACCTTCTTCTTGCCACCACCCCTCAGCTATTGATGGACATTGATCAGATCTCCTCTCAGCCTTCTCCTCTCCAGACTAAACAGCCCCAGGGCTCTCAGTATTCATCCCCCAGTTATCCTTGTTCTCTGCAGGACTCTCTCCAGCAGGTCTCTGTCTCTCCTGAAGTGGGGAGTCCAAAACTGGACACAATGCTCCAGATGTGGTCTCACCAGGGCAGAATAGAGAGGGAGGAGAACCTCCCTGGCCCTGCTGGCCACACTTTTCTTGATGGACCTTTGTCTTCTTGGCCACAAGGGCACGTTGCTCTCCCATAGAGAACTTGCTGTCCACTAGGACTCCAAGTTTAGATTTCAGAAGAGAAGGCAGAGGAGAGACCTCCTCTCAGGGAGTTGTGGAGAGCAATGAGGTCTCCCCTCAGCCTCCTCTTCTCCAGGCTAAACACCCCCAGGTCCTTCAGCTGCTCCTCCCCAGCCCTGCTCTTCAGACCCTCCCCAGCTGTGATGGACACACTGCAGCCCCTCAATGTCCTTCTTGGAGTGAGGGACCCAAACCTGAACCCAGTATTTAAGGTGCAGCCTCTCCAGTGCTCACTCAGTCCAGGCGCACCATCACTGCCCTTTCCTCCTGCTGGCCACACCATTGCTGATCCAGAGAGGCATTAGTAGGTGTGGGCAAGATGTGCCCTTGGCTGGACTCCTCCAACACCACCTGAGGTCATAGCTGAGTGTGACAGTGCCAGACATGGGAACCAGCAGTCCAGAAGAGGTTCAGCTGCTTTGTAATGAGGGCTCTGAGATGAGGAAAGGCAATGACCTCACCATGCCAGGAGGTTTAATGATGCTCTGGAAACAAAGGCTCAGAAGAAAGGGGAAGGTCCTCTGGCTTGTGCCTCGTGATCTGCTTGCTTTGACCACAAGCAGAGGACTTGTGGCCAGGGCACGAAATGCCACAGGAATGCAATGGCTCTGCCCATCTTGATTCAGCACTGCTGAGGGCAGGCAGAGCTCTCCTGACCTCAGAGGTGTTTTCCAGCTCTCATTTCTCCAGCTCCATGATAGAAGGAGACAGGAGGCATTAAAAAGACATCTGAGGGGAAAAAGCTTTCCCATTACATCAATAAAACATAGCAGCCCCAGCAGGAGGAGGCTGTCAAAGACACCCAGCCTGAAAGCCTTAATAAAAGCTGTCTTGTGAGCAGCTGATAGCCCTCTGCTACAATGTGTAAAGCTGCAAGAGCTGACAGCCAAGGCAGCAATCAGAGCCTTTGCCTTTGATAGCAGAGGCTGCTCTGCTGTTGGCTGCGAGGGTTTCTAGGAAGCTTGAGCTTCTTGAACACTTCCCACTCAGATGAGAAGTGCTGACATGCTCTGGGTGGAAGGAGCCTTTTTTTTCCCCTCCCCTTTCCCCTGCCAAGTCTCTTCTGTCTTGCCTGAGCACAAGGAAATGTCTGCCCAAGACCAAGCTTCAACCTGCAAACCTCCCTGCAGCACCTGCTCTGGAGTGTCCAAGACACCACCTGGCCCCAGGCCTCGTTTCCACGTTGCAGCAAACTCTCCCACTTCCTCCAGCAGCTGGCAGACGAAGCACTGCCCACAGGCAGCAGGGCCAACACCACCAGTGGGAGCCCACCACAAGCTGCAGTCTGCATCCCAGGCTTCCACTTCAGGGACACTGAACAGAGTTCAAGGGAGCAGAGGATAACTCATGTGGGAAGGGACCTTGGGAGGTCCCTGTCCCTACACCATCCTCCTGCTCAGTTGTTGCATGCCACTATCTACAACACCTGGCCATCTGCTTTGTGCTCACAGACCTCCAGATACTTCAGAGGTGTATTTCTAGGAGCAGGGGAGGCCCTGGAGAGACTTCACCTGGAATATTGCATCCAGTGCTGGGCTCCCCAGTTCAGGAGGGACAGGGAGCTGCTGGAGAGAGTCCAAGGGAGGGCTACAAGGATGCTGAAGGGACTGCAGCACTGCCTGAAGAGGAGAGGCTGAGAGCCCTGGGGCTGTTCAGTCTGCAGAGGAGAAGGCTGAGAGGGATCTGATCAATGCCTATCAATATCTGAAGGCTGGGGGTCAGGAGGGAGGGGACAGGCTCTGCTCACTGTGCCCTGGGGTAGGACAAGGGGCAGTGGATAGAAACTCCAACACAGGAGGTTCCACCTCAACATGAGGAGGAACTTCTTCACTGTGAGGGTCACAGAGCCCTGGAGCAGGCTGCCCAGAGAGGTTGTGGAGTCTCCTTTCTCTGGAGCCTTTCCAGCCCTGTCTGGATGTGCTCCTGTGTGACCTGTGCTGGATTCTATGGTCCTGCTCTGGCAGGGGTTGGACTCAATGATCTCCAGAGGTCCCTTCCAACTCCTAAGATCCTCTGATCTGTGATCACCTAAGCAGCCCTCAGCAGCTTCCAGCCTGGCAAATTAGCAACCATCCTGCTCATCTTCACCTCTGTTTTCCAGAGTCTGGCTGTTTCTCCTCAATAAAGCACATTGAGGCACTTGAACATGTTCAGAGAAGGGCAAGGAGGCTGGGGAGGGGTCTGGAGCACAGCCCTGTGAAGAGAGGCTGAGGGAGCTGGGGTTGCTTAGCCTGGAGAAGAGGAGGCTCAGGGGAGACCTTCTTGCTCTCTACAGCTACCTGAAGAGAGGTTGCAGATAGGTGGGGGTTGGTCTCTTCTCCCAGGCACCCAGCACCAGAACAAGAGGACACAGACTCAAGCTGTGCCAGGGGAAGATTAGGCTGGAGGTGAAGAGAGAGTTCTTCACAGAGAAAGTAATTGGCCATTGGGATGTGCTGCCCAGGGAGGTGGTGGAGTCCTGTCCCTGGAGGTGTTCAACAAAGGCTTGGATGTGGCACTTGGAGCCATGGTTTAGTTGTCAGGAGGTGTTAGGTAATAGGTTGGACTTGATGGTCTCTGAGGTCTTTTCCAACCTGGTTGATTCTGTGATTCTATTATTTCCATCTGTCAGAGGATTCTCCTCTTGTACCAGCCCTTGGCATCTCTCAGCTGTATCTCCCCTCCCCGTGCTCTGGTCCTCCCTTGTTCTCAGAACAAAACATGTGTGTAGGAGCCACGATGGGGAGCTGGGCCTTCTGCTGTGGGAATCACCTCTCTTGATGAGTTGTGAGCAAGAAGCCCTCCAGTTCCACAATAAGCTCCCCACATCCCGGCAGGGGCTGTTTCCCTCCCATCCCATTTCCCGTGGGAACTGGGGAGTGCCAGGTCTGTGCTGCTCCATGAGAGGGCAGTGTCGTATGGAAGCAAGGAGCCCACTGCAACGCTTGGGAGGGCTGGGCAGGGGATGAAGTCACAGCAGCACAGGGGATGGAAGGGAGCTCCAGAGATCCTCCAGTCCAAACCCCACTGCCAGAGCAGGGTCACTAGGGCAGGTCACACAGGAGCACATCCAGGTGGGTTTGGGAAGGCTCCAGAGAAGGAGACTCCACAGCCTCTCTGGGCAGCCTGCTCCAGGCTCCAGCACCCTCACAGGGACAAAGTTTTCCCTCCTGTTCCCCTGGCACCTCCTCTGCTCCAGCTTGCCCCCAGTGCCCCTTGTGCTGCCCTTGGACATTCCTGAGCAGAGCCTGGCTCCAGCCCTGCACATCTTCTTCCCCAGCAATGAGGGCAGCCCTCAGGCTCCTCTGCTCCAAGCCCCAGCTCCCTCAACCTGGCCTCACAGGGAGATGTTCCACTGCCTGCAGCAGCTCTGTGGCTCTGTGCTGGACTCTCTCAAGCAGTTCCCTGAAGACCTTCTTGACCTGAGGGGACCAGAGCTGACCACAGTATTCCAGATGTGGCCTCATCAGGGCAGTGTAGAGGGGCAGGAGAACCTCTCTCGACCTGCTCACCACAGCCCTTCTAATCCACCCCAGGATGCCCTTGGCCTTCTTGGCCACCAGGGCACATTGCTGGCTCATGGTGAACCTTCTATCCACCAGGACCCCCAGGTCCCTTTCCCCAAAGGTGCTCTCCAACAGGTCAGTCCTGTTCTTGGGGACTTAGAAGATTATGCAGACCCCCAGCAATCAGCTCTCTGTGGGGTTTTGAAGTCTGAGCCGGAGCTAGAAAGCTCTGTGAAACATTGGTGAGGAAAGAAAACCCAGGGAAAGAAGCTACAGCCTGTGAAATCCTGTGGCATGCTTTTGTTCAGAGCAGTTCCTGAGGGACTCTGCTGGCTGCTCTTTAGAAGCCCTCCTCTTGCTGAGCAGCCTCAGCTTTGTGTGCTGCTTGGAGCAGGGGGGACAGCTCTGCTCATTGTGTGCTTCACAAAAGCTCCCTGAGGTTCCTGGCACATTATCACATCTTCAGAAGAGACCTCCATGTGCTGCCTGCTGGGAGCTGAAGGTACAAAGGACAATCTAGGCCAAGCTCCCTGGGACTGTTTAATCCCTGAGTACTGCTGAGGGAAAATCCCCTCCTGACTGGCTAACATCTCCTGGTGAGGAGCTCCAAAGAGAGTACTCTGAATTCCCAGCAGCTCACCTGCAAAGGTCCCATCCCATAGCCTCTCACAGGGTCACAGATCAGAGGATGCTAGGGATTGGAAAGGACCTCTGGAGATCATTGAGTCCAACCCTCTTCCAGAGCAGGATCACAGAACCCAGAGCAGGTCACACAGGAACACATCCAGACAGGGCTAGAAAGGCGCCAGAGAAGGAGACTCCACAACCTCTCTGGGCAGCCTGCTCCAGGGCTCTGTGACCCTCACTGTGAAGAAGTTCCTCCTCATGTGGAGGTGGAACCTCCTGTGCTGGAGTTTCCATCCATTGCCCCTTGTCCAGGGTGCAACTGAGCAGAGCCTGTCCCCTCCCTCCCAGCCTTCAGATATTGATAGGCATTGATCAGGTCCCCTTTCAGTCTTCTCCTCTCCAGGCTAAACAGCCTCAGGGCTCTCAGCCTCTCCTCACCAGGCAGTGCTGCAGTCCCTTCAGCATCCTTGGAGCCCTCTCTTGGACTCTTTCCAGCAGCTCCCTGTCCATCTTGCACTGGGGAGCCCAGCACTGGATGCACTATTCCAGGTGAGGTCTTTCCCTGCAAAGATATTCCACTATATAAATAGGCCACGAGTCAAGAAGTTGCTTCCCCAAAGGCTGCACCTCAGCTCTAGCAGAATCTGTCCTGCAGCACAGCAGAGGCTCATCCTGAGCTCCTCCCCACCATGGCTGACCGAAGGGCAAACCACAGGCTCTCTGTCCTTAACCATGCACAGCCACAGGAGATCTCTGCTCCCTCAAACTGCTCTGTGGTGTGACCCCAGGCAGCTGCAGCTCCCATTACTGGAGACCTTCTTCTACAAGCCTGTTGGTTTCTGGCTCAGCAGGTGCCTGTACACATTGCTGCCTCTGCTTCACTGCTTTGCAAAAAGGGCTTTGGAATCACACTGGGTTGAAGGTGATCAGAGGATGGAGAACCTCCCAGATGGGGACAGGCTGGGAGAGCTGGGGCTGTTCAGCCTGGAGAAGAGAAGGCTTCAGGGAGACCCCAGAGCTGCCTTCCAGTACCTGAAGGGCTCCGGGAGAGCTGGGGAGGGACTTGTGACAAGGGCTGGGAGTGCCAGGATGGCTTTGAGCTGGGAGAGGGGAGATTGAGATTGGAGATGAGGAAGAAATTGCTTAGAGTGAGGGTGGGGTGACACTGGCACAGGTTGCCCAGGGAGGCTGTGGATGTCCTTCCCTGGAGGTATTGAAGGCCAGGCTGGATGAGGCCTTGAGCAAGCTGGGCTGGTGGGAGGTGTCCCCTTTCCAACCCAAACCGTTCCATGAATCTATCCATCACCTCTCATCCTAAACCCAGCACTGTCATCTCAAGAGAGAGGCAGAGAAGGGGCAGCTGAAGTCACTGTGGCCTCCAAGGGAGTCCTTCTCCTGTAGCCCCCCAGCAGCCATGCTGTGGGGACGCCTGTGGAGATGCCTCTGAGCGCTGCTGCTGCTCATCTCCCACCCAGGCTGGTTGTGTAACTTATTTGTTCCACAGGGCCCCGAGGGCAGCAGTGCTCATGGAGAACCAGCAGCAGCAGAGGGCAGGGAGGGCAGCAGATGGGCATCTCTCCAGCACTGAGGCTGTCATTTCTCCAACTGCTGTGAGGTCACTCCAGGAAAAGAAGACCAGGGAACAGCCTCAGGTGTCTCCAGTGCTGCTGAGCTCCTTCTCAGTGCACTGCTCCTTTCTCTCCTTCTTTTCCCCCCTTTCTCCTTTTCCTCCTGTAAAGCTCTTTCTGTACCTACTCTGCTTAAAGATTCACAGTTGTGCAGATGGCATCTAGTTGGAAGGGTCCCTCACAGGTCATCTTATCCAACCCCTCTGCAGTCAGCAAGGACATCTCCTGCCAGATCAGGCTGCCCAGGGCTTCAGTGAGTCTGATCCTGAATGTCTCCAGAGATGGAGCCTCCACCACCTCCCTGGGCAGCCTGTTCCAGAGTCTCCCCAGCCTCACTGGGGAGCTTCCTCCTGGTGTCCAACCTAACTCTGCCCTGCTCCAGTTTCAAACCATAGCCTCTTGTCCTGTCACTTGAAGCCCTTCTGAACAGGCACTCCCCAGCTCTTCTGGAGCCCCTTTAGGTACTGCAAGGCTCCCTGGAGCCTTCTCTTCTCGAGGCTGAACAGCCCCAGCTCTCCCAGCCTGTCCGCATGGGGGAGGTTCTCCAGCCCTCTGCTCATCTTCATGGCCTCCTCTGGACCCATTCCAGCAGGCCCATGTCCTCCTTGTGCTGGGGCAGGTAAGAAGGGTGATTCTGCTGCCCATGGGGCCCTGAGCTCCTGCAGGGACTGCATCTGTCAAGGGTGCAGCGTGGCCAGGGGTTTGGTTCTGCTGCCACGGTGCTGACACAGAGGAGTGTGAGAGTTTTTGTAAGGTTGTACTGAGTCAGTTGCTCAACAGCTCTGGAGGGATCCCAAGGCTGTTAAGGTTTTGTGTCATGGGCCTCTGAAACAGTAACCAGCATCATTTGCTTCAAATCAACACTGCTGGGCTAGGTTTGCAAAGGACTTCCCAATGATTTATGTTTGAAACAACTGTGAGGCATTTCCCAGTGACATCTTCCATGTGAGGAGGTTCAGCTGCCAGCAAACCCCAGAGCCTGGTCTTTTTGAGATGTGGATTGGTGACACACTAGAGCAGATGACTCTGCAGTTCACATTCCAGTGGCTGGAGGCTGAAAATCAAGGCTGGGAACCACTGGAAATAAATGAACAAGGGGTGTCACCAGTCCCTGCCTTTGACACTGGCATCCACAGAGCTCACCTGCACTGGGTCCAGCTCTGGGGCTCCAACACAGGAGAGACCTGGAACTGCTGGAGAGGGTCCAGAGGAGGCCACAAAGATGATCAGAGGGCTGGAGAACCTCCCAGGTGGGATCAGGCTCAGAGAATTGGGGCTGTTCAGCCTGGAGAAGAGAAGGCTCCAGGGAGACCTTAGAGCAGCCTTCCAGTACCTGAAGGAGCTCCAGGAGAGCTGGGGAGGGACTTGTGGCAAGGGCTGGGAGTGCCAGGATGAGGGACAATGGCTTTGAGCTGGGAGAGGAGAGACTGAGAGTGGAGATGAGTAAGACATTGAGAGTGAGGGTGGGGAGACACTGGCACAGGTTGCCCAGTAGCTGAAGGTGGCCATCCTTGGAGGGGTTTTAAAACCATTTGGATGAGGAGCTGAGGGCCATGGTCTGAGAGCTGTGCGCAGGGAGGTGTTGGGTTAAGGCTGGACTTGACGACCATAAGGCCTTTTCCAAGCAGGCCACTCTGTGATTCCATGATGCTTGCAGCCGTGCTCTCCCTTGGCAGCAGATCTCCTGCCCCCTCCTCCAGCAGCGCTGCAGCAGAGCTGTGGGCAGGGCAGGCAGTGCCTCGCTGCCCCTGCCCGGGCTCAGCTGCGCTCCGTGACTCACCGCTCAGGGCCCTGCTCCTTTCTCATAAAGCAGGGTGACTTCATCATACCTTCTGCCTGAACTCATGCTACTGCACCTTCCCTCCTGGCTACAGCAGCAGCAGAGCTGGGGAACCCTGCTGCTGCCAGCTGCCTCCTGGCTCCTGGGCACAATTATCCACCCGGGCAAGGTGCGGAGCCGGGCCGCTGGGTGCTACTGTGGTAACGCACGGCCCCGGAGCTCCACACGCCTCTGCTGGGGGACCTGCCCCTGCTTGCTCTCTGGGGGAGGTGTCCCCATCTAACAGATGGGCAGCAGGCCTGGAGATCCCCAGCCCTGCTCCCTAAGGAGCTGTGCGTGCAGACGAGGCTCCCTCCTGGACTCGGCTCCCTGTGCCTCGACACGATTTGACTTGGCAGCTCAGCAAAAGCCGCCTCGAGAAGTCAGCTCCAGCCTGGCAGCAGCCCAGCCTGCCCCAGACAGCAGCCCCCAAGTGCCTCTTCACCTGGTGGGAAGTGCCAGGGTTCATACTGCTCCTTCCCTGCTCTCACAGCTTCCCCAGCTGCGGCAGGAGAGGAGGCTGGGATTGGGCTTTGCCTGCTCTCTGCTTGCTTAGAAGAGGAAAGGAATTCATAGGATCAGAGACCTGTAGAGCTTGGAAGAGACCTTGGAGATGAGATCACAGAGTTCACAATCCCATCCCTGCTGCTGAGCCACTGCCACTAAGCCACATCCCTCAGCAGCACATCCACACAGCTTTTAGGCATCTCTAGGGGTGGTGACTGCACCACCTCCCTGGGCAGCCTGGGCCACTGCCTCAGAACCCTTGCTGGGAAGAAATTGTTCCTAATATCCAACCTGAAGCTCCCTTGACACAATTTCAGGCCATTTCCTTTCCTTTTATCACTTGAGACTATGGAGCAGAGCCCAACCCCAGCTCACTGCAGCCTCCTTTCAGGGAGCTGTAGAGCACAATGAGGTCTCCCCTTAGCCTCCAGATTAAACCCCCCCAGCTCCCTCAGCTGCTCCTCACAGGACCTGTGTTCAAGGCCCTTCACCAGCTTGGTTGCTCTTCTTTGGACATACTCCAGCCCCTCAATGTCTTGGTTTGAGTGAAAGGCCCAAAACTGAACCCAGGACTCAAGGTGTGTCCTCACCAGTGCCATACAGAGGAGGTCAATGCCACCCATAGACCTGCTGGCCACACTGTTGCCAGGATGCCATTAGCCTTCTTGGCCACAAATTCTCCAGCAAGGAGGTGTGGTCTCCAAACAGGCTCCAGAAGGCTGGGCTAGGAGATCTGGAAGCTTTCACCAACTGAAATAATTCTACTTGCAGGAAAATAAGAGTGGGAACAGCACCTGGTTCACTGTGTGGCAGCCTGCTTGGAGTGCACTGGGATGCTTTGGAGGGGAGGCAGCCAGTAGGCATGAATCCTAGAATGGCTCTGGTTGGAAGGGACCTCAGAGATCACCCATTCAAATCTCCCCTGCCATGGGCAGGGACACTTCCCACCAGCCCGGGTTGCTCAAGGCCTTATCCAGCCTGGTCCTGAGCACCTCCAGGCAGGAGGCATTCTCAGCCTCCCTGGGCAACCTGTTCCAGAGTCTCCCCACCCTCAGACTGAAGAACTTCCTCAGCTCCAGTCTAACCCTGCTCCCCCTCAGCTTCAAACCCTTCCCCCTTGTCCTGTCTCCAGACACCCTCAGGAAAAGTCTCTCTGCAGCCTTCCTGCAGGGACTGGCAGGCAGCTCCATGGTCCCCCTGGAGTCTTCTCTCCAGGCTGCACAGCCCCAGCTCCCTCAGCCTGGCCTCACAGCAGAGCTGCTCCAGCCCTTGGAGCATCTTTGTGGCTTCCTCTGGACTCACTCCACAGCTCTGTGTCCTCTCCTGCTGGGGACACCAGAACTGGAAGCAGGATTAGAGGTGAGGTCTGAGCAGAGCAGAGTCAAGGGGTAGAATGCCCTCTCCTGCCCTGCTGCCCACACTCCTCTGGCTGCAGCCCAGCACACAGCTGCCTTTGGGCTGCATGAGGACACTGCTGGCTCCTGGGGAGCTGCTCAGCACCCAGCACCCCCAGGCCTCTTTCTTCAGGGCTGCTCTCAGCCCACTCTGCACCCAGGCTGGATGAGAAGCTGCCATGCCTGCTTGTGCTGGTTTGGCAGTTCCAGACCATTGTTTCTCAGTCCCTGCTGTTCTCACAGCCTGTCTCTTTCCATCCCTCTTTCTGTTTTGTTGTCCATGAAGTCACAACAAACCCCACAGAGCAAATGTCCACACTTGAGCTGTAAATATTGCTGGTGAATTATGGCATCATGCAGACCAAAGGAATTGCTCTCCTCAGGAGTTGTTATCCTTCTCTTATTATGCACCCAAACCCTCTGGTGACTCTTTGACAAGATCATTGCTTGCCTAAAGGGCCATCAGAGCCACAGGACTGTTTGGGCTGGAAAAGCCCTCTGAGATCATCCAGTCCAACCACCAACCCAACCCCACCATGGCCACTAACCCATGCCCCCAGGTGCCATGGCCACAGGGTTCTGGAACACCTCCAGGCATGGGGACTCCAGCACCTCCCTGGGCAGCCTGTGCCAGTCCCTGACCATTGGAACAGGAGAGGTTTCTTCTGAAGTTCTGTGCTTAGCCCACAGAGACACCTCCCCTGCAGATGCCTCTTCTAACAAGGGAGGAATCCCACCACAAGTTTCCCTCCTGGTCCCACTTGTTCTGTGCATGCAGTGAAAAGCTTGCAGCTGCACTTTGCTGCTCCATAACTGCAGGACCAGCTCCTTACCTGCATTGTCATGGAATCACAGGTTGGGAGAGACCTTTAAGGTTAGCAGATTGAGCCCTTAATCCAGCACTGCCAGGGCACCACTAAACCATGGCCCTCAGCACCACAGCTCCATGGCTTTGAAACTGCTCTGGGGATGGGGATGCCACCACTGCCCTGGGCAGCCTGTGCCAGGCCTTGACAACCCTTTGGGGGAAGAAATTGCTCCTCATGTCTAACCTAAATCTCCCCTGGGGCAACTTGAGGCCATTTCCTCTTGTCCTACCACTTGGTTCCTTGGGAGAAGAGCCCAGCCCCAGCCTCACTGCAGCCTCTTCTTAGGGAGCTGCAGAGAGCAATGAGCTCTCCCCTCAGCCTCCTCTTCTCCAGGCTGAACCCCCCCCAGCTCCCTCAGCTGCTCCTCCCCAGCCCTGCTCTCCAGACCCTTCCCCAGCTCTGTTGCCCTTCTCTGGACCTGCTCCAGCCTCTCAATGTCCTTCTTGCAGTGAGAGCTCCAGGACTGCAGGATTTGAGGTGCAGCCTCAGCAGTGCTGAGTGCAGTCCCTTTCTCCTGCACTACAAAGGGGTTGGTTGGGTTCCCCTTCTGCAGTGGGAGGAACTGAAGAGCTCTGGCATTGCTTCACAGAACACAAAGGGAGGCTCCAGGGACCCAATGGGTCAGGAGCTGCTTGGCTTCTCCTGGGGCTCTTCCTGGGGCTCCTGTGCCCCAAGAATATTGCTCTTGCAGCTTCTCTTGGGTTATTGGATCTAAAACTGCACTTCAAAACTGACAGATTTCCTGGAGGGGAAAAAAACCCAACCAAGAAACCAAGGCCCTGAAATTTCATTTGGTTTTCTTCCTAAAACTTCTTTCAATTATGTAAATTTAACCTTTTCAGAGGTTTAATTTGGAAGATGCTCTCAAAGCTGGAAGGGCTTGCTATCTTCTGTCCCCAAATGTGAGCATATTTCTATCTTCTGTCCCTGCTTCTTCCCCCACTGCTGAGCTTCCTCTGGCATTGTTTTTAACTAGCTGGGTGATGCAAGGGATGGTGAGCACCATTTCTCCTCCATCCAGCAGTAGCTGAGTGAATCATGCCATCATGGGTTGGTTTGGCTTGGAAGAGACCTTTGAAGATCCACCTGCAGCACAGCATCCACTTCAGGGGCCCCCAGCACAAGAAGGACCTGGAGCTGCTGGGCAGGGTCCAGAGGAGGCCACAAAGATGATCAGAGGCTGAGAACCCCCCCTGTGGGGACAGGCTGAGAGAGTTGAGGCTGTTAAGTCTGGTGAACAGAAGGCTCCAGGGAGACCTCAGAGAAGCCTTCCAGGACCTGAAGGGCTCCAGGAGAGCTGGGGAGGGACTTGTGACATGGGCTGAGAGTGGCAGGATGAGGGACAATGGCTTTGAGCTGGGAGAAGGGAGACTGAGAGTGGAGATGAGGAAGAAATTGTTGAGAGTGAGGGTGGGGAGACACTGGCACAGGTTGCCCAGGGAGGCTGTGGCTGTCCCCTCCCTGGATGTGTTCAGGGCCAGGCTGGATGAGGCCTTGAGCAAGCTGTGCTGGTGGGAGGTGTCCCTGCCCATGGCAGGGGGTTGGCACTGGATGAGCTTTGAGGTCCCTTCCAACTCAAACCTTTCTACCAATCCATGAAATGGGAGCTAGGGTTGGTTTGCTATGCAGAGCTGGTTCTGTGCTCCACTTCATTGTCCTTCAGACACAGCAGTGCTCAATTTATTGATGGATTATATAATGTAACCTCAGCTGCAGGCTGTCCTCATTCTATTCTTCACAGCCAACCTAATCTTTCTATGTTATTTCCTGATCTAAAGGCTCAGGCCCTCTTTTGCTGTCATATCCATGAGCATTTTGCAATCTGCACTTGAAAGATAAAGCCATTAACCCAGGCCTGATGTTTTCATGATTAGCAGTGAAGAATTATAGGCAATGCATCACACTGCATCTCCCAGCAGAGGCACAGGATTGCTTTCCCCCCCTCCCCCCAGCTTTAAACTCTTCCCCCAGCACATCAGCCCTGGTGGCAGCTCCCAGAGTACCAAAGGGTCTGCTAGAGGCATTGAATATCTGGGACACTAGCAGTAGCAGTCTTTTCTTTGGGGAGGGGTGGGGAGGTGGGAAAGGCTTTGCTGCACAAAGCTGCATGCTGCAGGCACTTGCTGCACAGAGCAGGTGAGACTGCAAAGCCAGGCTTGGAGCTCAGGGAACTGGCTGAAAAATAGCAGTGATTTCTAGAATAACCATGGAGTGAGTTGGGGTTGGAAGGGACCTTAAAGCTCATCCAGTGCCAGCCCCCTGCCATGGGCAGGGACACCTCCCACCAGCACAGGCTGCTCAAGGCCTCATGCAGCCTGGTCCTGAACACCTCCAAGGAGGGGACATCCACAGCCTCCCTGGGCAACCTGTGCCAGTGTCTCCCCAGCCTCACTCTCAACAATTTCTTCCTCCTCTCCACTCTCAATCTCCCCTCTCCCAGCTCAAAGCCCTCATCCTGTCACTCACAACCCTTGTCTACGGCAGGTTGCTCACAGCCACATCCAGGGATGAGGCTTCCACCACCTCCCTGGGCAGCCTGTGCCAGTCTCTCACCACCCTCATGGTCTTCCTAACATCCTAACTCCACTCATCCTTGTTGAACATCATCAGGTTCCTCTCTGCCCAGCTCTCAGTCTGTCCAGGTCTCAGCCAAGCCTTCAGGTGTATCAGGTCAGCTCCTTCACTCCCTCTCCATCAGAAGTGGACAGATCTCTGGTCCTTAAGCCAGAGAGCACCCAGGCCAGCCTTGTGTCTGGGGAGAGCACCTCATGGCCTGCACATCACCTCCCTCTTTTCTCCCTGGCTCTGGGGCACTGCTCAGCTGCAGGGTCACTGTTGTGCCTGGGGCTGTGCACACAGAGCTAAGCAGCATCCATGTAGGACAGGGACAGGAGAAGGGAACTGTGTTCAGGGTAGAGAAGCCCTGCAACAGCTGAGGGTCAGTTTCAGATATGTGTTCTACAACTGAGAGCTCTGGGAATGTCTCATGGACAACACAGGTCCTTCCTGGAGCAGCCCTGTGGTTAGGATGATCATCAGGCATGTGGGAGACCAAATTCCAGCTCAAATGAAGCTCATCTGTGGCTTGAACTTGGTGAGCCTCAGCCTTTGCCAATGCCCTGACCTCTGGCTTGCTTTGGGGTGACTCATCCCTTCCATACCTTTCCCAGAGACACCATCCTGGGTTGGAGAAACCTTTTCTGATGAGAAACCCTCCCCAACAGCAACAAGCTCTCCTCTGAAGCATCCCAGTGGCTTCTGGTCCACACCCATATGGCTAGACAGACAGAGGAAATGCCAGGAGATCAGAGAGAGGACAGAGGGATGTGGACAGAGTGCTGGTGGGAGCCCTGGCCTCCAGCTGCTTGGCCAGATCCTCAACCACAGGACAACCATTCATGAGGAATATGGGTAGGGCTCAAAGAGCAACTGCTGAGCTGAGCATTCATGGGCTGGTTTAATGTCCTCCTTTCTAAAGGTCTGAGAGGAGTCCTCAGCCTTTGGGAGAATCCTTGCATTGTTCTGGGCTCCATAAGCCACAGGGCACTGCTGCCTGTACCCAGCCAGTCTGTGGTGGCTGCAGGCTGCTGGTGTCCTTATCAGTGAGCCCCAGGGCTGATAAGATAACCACAATAAAGAATAAGATGCAAGTCAGGAACGTGAACTGCTCTGGCCTGCCCCTTTCGTGCTCCAAAGGTGCTTTTCTTGCAGTCCCTCTCTGCAGGGAGGAAAGATGGAGAGCAGCAGTCTGGAGGAGAAGGCCTTGGGGGTGTCAGTCAGTGACAAACTCCCCAGGAGCCAGCAATAGTTGCTGGCAGCCCAGCAGGCAGCTGTGTGCTGAGCTGCAGCCAGAGCAGGGAGAGCAGCAGCACAGGGAGGGGATTCTGCCCCTCTGCTCTGCTCTGCTCAGACCCCACCTGCAGCACTGCCTCCAGCTCTGGGGCCCCAGCACAAGAAGGACCTGGGGCTGCTGGAGAGGGTCCAGAGGAGGTCATGAAGATGATCAGAGGCTGAGAACCTCTCCCTGTGGGGACAGGCTGGGAGAGTTGGGGCTGTCCAGTCTGGAGAAGAGAAGGCTCCAGGGAGACCTCAGAGCAGCCTTGCAATACCTGAAGGGCTCCAGGAGAGCTGGGGAGGGACTTGTGACAAGGGCTGGGAGTGCCAGGATGAGGGACAATGGCTTTGAGCTGGGAGAGGGCAGACTGAGAGTGGAGATGAGGAAGGAATCCTTGAGAGTGAGGGTAAGGAGACACTGGCACAGGTTGCCCAGGCAGGCTGTGGCTGTCCCCTCCTTGGAGGTGTTCAGGGCCAGGCTGGACGAGTCCTTGAGCAATCTGGGCTGGTGGGAGGTGTCCCTCCCATGGCAGGGGGTTGGCACTGGATGAGCTTTAATGTCCCTTGCAACCCAAACCACTCTGTGATTGTGTGATAGCCTTGGCACAAGGGACACCATCCAGCAGGGCTGTCAGGACTCCTGCTGCCAGCTCTCCTGGCTGTGGGATTGCAGTGCAGTGGTCCCCAGCATAGTCTTAGACTTGCACTTGTTGTCTCTTTGCATTGTGCAGCAGCTCCCCAGGGTCTCTCTGCCCTCATCAGGCCACCAGACCCTGCCAGAAAGCACCATCCCCATGGCTGCTGACCAGCTCCCCCTGTCACTTATCTGGCCCTGAGAGCTGGGCAATGACCACACTTGGCATCAACACATCACCCACACAGTGTCCTCTTTGTCTGCAGTCCAGCTGATGCTGGCAGGGTCTGTGGAGGTGACTCCTCCAAGGCAGCTGCAGAGTGACTCTGATTAATTCTTTTGGGCAGGTGCCACAGGCAAGTGAGAGCTCCACTGCTCCTGGTCACTGTGCCACCCTCCCCAGGCAGCCTGGCTGGCAGGAGAGAGGAGCCAGGGCTGTGCAGGCTGGAGGAAGTCATCTCCAGCCAACCATCAGCTGGAGTCCCATAGCTTGGCTGCAGAAACCAAGCTGGATATTAATTGCTTGTAGCAGGAAGCTCCGGGCTCTGGCACCAGGTCCCCTCCGTGGTGTCAGCTCAGCCCAAGGGCTCTTGTAACTGCCAGGGGAGTGCATCACAGTGGCAGCTCCAGCCCAGGGAGTGTGTGCAGCCTGGTGCTGTGGTGGGGGTGCTTTGTCCCCTCTGATCTGCAGCCATTAGGAGCTAACGAGCAGTGTCATGGCCCCAGGCTCTGCATGCACAGTGGGGCAGCTTGCTCACACTTGACCCCTTGCCAGCTTCCCTGGCCACGGTTAAGGTGGATGCAGCCTTCCCTGAGGGCAGCTGGCCCTGGGAAATGCTGCCAAGGGAGGTGGGACAGTGTCCCAGAGAACTTGAGCTGCCTGTCTCTGCCTCCAAGGGCAGCCCCTGGGATGCTTCTGGCTCCCAAGGAAATGACAGGAGAACTTTCACACAGACAGAGGAAAATGATCTCAAGCCAGAGAAAGCACAGAGCATCTCTGCTCCCAGGAGAGGGAGATCTCATTCCAGGAGGATGTCTGGAGTGGTCCTTCCTCTGTCTCACCCCAGTTTCTTATCTTCCTATGGGGACACATGGAGTATTGGCTTCAGTTTTGGTCTCCTCACTACAAGAAGGACATTGAGATGCTCCAAAGAAGAGACAATAAGATGGTGAAGGGCCTTGAACACAGGCCTGGTGAGGGGATGCTGAAGGACCTGGGGTTGTTTAGTCTGGAGAAGAGGAGGTTGAGGGGAGACCTCATTGCTCTCCACAGCTCCCTGAAAGGAGGTTGGAGCCAGGTGGGGCTTGGGCTCTTCTCACACACAAGTGCCAGGACAAGAGGAAACTGCCTCAGGTTGTGCCAGGGAGCTTCAGGTTGGATATCAGGAAAAAATTCCTCCAAGCAAGGGTTCTCAAACACTGTCCCAGGCTGCCCAGGGAGGTGGTGGAGTCACCAGCCCTGGAGGTGTTTAAGAGGTACCTGCATGTGGTGCTGAGGGATGGAGTTTAGTGGCAGTGGCTTAGCAGCAGTGGTGGGATGTGAGCTCCAGGTGAGTGGTGGGACTGGATTTGGCCCAGGTGGCCAAGAAAGCCAATGGCATCCTGGCTTGGATCAGGACCAGGGTGGGCAGCAGGGACAGGAGGTGACCATCCCCCTGAGCTCAGCTCTGGGGAGGCCACACCTCGAGTGCTGTGCTCAGCTCTGAGCCCTCACTGCAGGAAGGACATTGAGGGCTGGAGCCTGTCCAGAGAAGGGCTGGAGAAGGAACTGGAGCCCCTGGGCTAGAGGAGGGGCTGAGGGAGCTGGGGGTGTTCAGGCTGGGGAGGAGGAGGCTGAGGGAGACCTCACTGCTCTCTACAGCTCCCTGAGGGGAGGTTGGAGCAAGGAGGGGGCAGCCTCTGCTCCTTGGTGGCAAGGGACAGGAGCAGAGGAAATGGTTCCAAGCTGCAGCAGGCTGGATGCTAGGAAATATTTCTGCAATGAAAGGTCCTCAAACACTGGAAGAGGCTGCCCAGGGCAGTGCTGGAGTCACCTTCCCTGGGGCTGTTTAAGCAGTGTGGGGACCTGGTGCTTGGGGACATGGTTTGGTGGTGACCCTGCAGTGCTGGTCAAAGCGTGGACCGGATGAGCTTGGAGGTCTCTTCCCAGCAGAGACATCCTGTGGCTCCCTGACTCTTCCAACCCCAACAGGTCTCTGGTTCTCTAGGGTTCCATCCTCTGAACTGAGTGTTTGCAGTCTGTCACAGCTGCTGCTGCTGTGCAGCCTGGGCTTTGAGCTGTGGGACCGGGCTGCTGGAGGGTCTTCGGCATCATGGCTTCAGCACACTGCAGCCTGGCTCAGGGGGATGCTGAGAAAGAGCTTTGGGCTTTTGGGGTGGAGGGAGGTTTAAATGACTTTATTCTTTCTGCCTAACTGAAAATGGAATCTGGAGAGCACAGAAGTTCATCCCAAAGCCTGGATCCTGGCAGTCTGTTTCAATTGTCAGGAATCTGTTCCCAGTGCTGGCCAAGATTTGTCTCTTGGGTAAAAATAGACATTTTTGGGCAGACCCCCAGTTCATTAACCTTTCTGTGTCAAGCTGGCAGAGTGAAACCTGGCACCTCCAAAGCAATGCTGCTTCCTCTGCCTGAGAGGGTTCTCATTTAAACTCTGTCTCAAAGGAAGACTTGAAGTGAGCTCCTGGACTCGTGGTGGTGCTGGTAGGGCATCAGCAGCTCCCCTGGCTTAGGGCTCCCTGACTGCTTCTGAAGCAGCCCCAGAAGCATTGCTCTCAGCAGGCTGGAGCTCAAAGGGGTGTTCAGGAGCTGTTTGTTCCCTCTCCCCTGCCACACAGCCCCCTGGCAGTCCCCTGTCCCCTGATTTTCAGTGGGGGATTTTATGGCCTGGTTTTCAGCCATAAAGTCATAGAGCTGCTTTGGCTGGCAAAGTCCTCTGAGGGCATCCAACCATCAGCCCAGTGCCACCATGGCCACCAAAGCCTGGCCCCAAGTGCCATGGCCACAGGTTTCTGGAACACCTCCAGGGCTGGGGACTCCACCACCTCCCTGGGCAGCCTGTGCCAGTCCCTGACCACTCTTGCAGCAAAGACATTTTTCCTCCTCTCCAACCTGGCACAGCTTCAGGCCATTTCCTCTCCTTCTATCACCTGAGACTAGGGAGTGGTCAGGGGCTGTGGTGATAGGATGAGGGGCAGTGGTTTGAAACTGGAGCAGGGGAGATTCAGGTTGGACATCAGGAGGAAGTTCTGTACTATGAGGGTGGGGAGACACTGGCACAGGTTGCCCAGAGAGGTTGTGGATGCCTCACCCCTGGAAGTGCTCAAGGCCAGGCTGGATGAGGCCTTGGGCAACCTGGGCTGGTGGGAGGGGTCCCTGCCCTTGGTGGGGGAGTTAGAACTGGATGATCTTCAGGGTCCCTTCCAGCCCAACCCATTCTGTGTTTCTAGGATTCCTTCTACTCTCCCCACAAGTCCTTGCACCATTGCCCAGGCTCAGGCAAATCTTCCTGAGGGACATTGTGATGAACACCTTCAGCCTCAGACTTTCTTTGCAGTGGTGCCCAGTGACAGGACAAGGGGCAATGGGCACAAACTGAACCTCTGAACAGAAGGAGGAACTTCTTTGGTCTGAGGGTGCTGGAGGCCTGGAGCAGGCTGCCCAGAGAGGTTGTGGAGTCTCCTATGGAGAGCTTCCAACCCCTCTGGCCATTGTGCTCCTGGGCAAGCTGCTGTGGGTGCCCTGCTTTAGCAGGAGGGTTGGTCTGGATGTGCTCCAGGGGTCCCTTGCAACCCCTACCACGCTGGGGTTCTGGGGTTTCCTATGTCCTGCCTCTTTAGAGACACTTTAGAAGTGGTGCACTCAGTAACATGCTTCTGTTTGTGTTTCTCTTGAGTGTCTGGAGAAATCAGCCCCTCCAGACTCCCAAGCCAGCTTGGCTCCATGGTGCCTTCAGACAGGGAGGCAGTCAGCACTTCAACACCTGTCAAGAGACAAAGCTCGGTGGTGCTTGGCATTTGTGCAGGAGGAGATGTCAGGTGCTGAGCAGTCAGAAACCTGGCTCCCTGTGCACAGCTGAGTCTCCCCTCAGGAGGAGAATGTCCCACACAGGCTGACCTGGGGCTCCATGAAGTGCTGATCACTCTTCAGGCAGCCCTAAGAACGAACTCAAACTGATTCACATTGGGTTGGAAGGGACCCTCCAAGCTCATCTTGTCCAACCCCCCTGCACTGAGCAGGGACTCCTCCAGCTAGAGCAGGCTGCCCAGGGCCACATCCACTCTGATCTTCAAATGTCTCTAGGGATAGAGCCTCCACCACATCCCTGGACAACCTGTTCCAGTGTCTCCCCACCCTCACTGTGCAGAACTTCCAGCCTAAACCTCCCCTGCTCCAGTTTCTAACCCCTGCAGTTGTCAGGCTCAAGCCCAGAGCTGCTGGTAAGTGACAGCCACAAGTCAGGGCTGGTCCTGGGCTCTGCTCAGCAACCTCAGCCTCACTGGGGCAAAGTTTGCCCCCAGCAGCAGCAGCAGCAGCATCCCTCCCAGCTCCAGCACTCTGCAAACGTTCCCCCTGTGCAGTGTTTGCTCTCCATCCCTGCTCAGCCCTTTTACTGCTGTGTTATCTGAAGGTGAGGCCCTCCAACAGCAGCCTGGGCAGTGCAAAGCTGCCCTGATCTGATAGACAGATAAGGGAGAAGCAAAAACATTCCCATTCCAGCAGGCACTGCTGTGCCAAGCCTGCAGAGGCTGTGGGGCAGGCCAAGCAAAGCAGGGCACTGTGATACAAGAGCCAGCTCAGCCACACCGTATCTGCTGCTGCTGAAGTGTTTGCTTAGTGATAGCTGAAGCAATGGGCCTGGCACTCCAGGGGAACAGGCAGCAGTGATGGGATGGAAAGGTTGCTGGGAAGTGAAGACTGGAGCCAGGAGTTGGGCACAGAGCAGGGTTCTGTAAGAGCAGGTTTGTACAGAGAGACCCTTCTGAGGTGGAGAAATGGGCTGGGATCCTGCAGGGTGCTTAAGACTATTTCAGTGAATAAACCAGGACTAAGACTCCCTCCTGAAAAGCAGCCAGGCCAAACACACTGCCTTGAAGCTGTGGGGGACCCCAGCATTGTGACTTCCACCCCTTTACACCTTTTCATTCCATCTCCTGCTGGGAAAGAGGAAGCCTCTACAGCTTCCCTGGGCAACCTGTTCCAGTGCCTCACCGCCTGCAGGGCCAAGAACTTCGTCTTAATGTCTCATCCAAATCCAACTTCTTCCAGCTCAAAGCCATTGTCCTTCATCCTGGCACTGGACTTGTCAGAAGTCCCTCCCTAGCTCTCCTGGAGCCCCTTCAGGTATTGCAAGGCTGCTCTGAGGTCTCCCTGGAGGCTTCTCTCCTCCAGGCTGAAGAGCCCCAACGCTCCCAGCCTGCCTTTACTCTCCACATTCACCTCTCTCCATTTGTTAATTTCCAAAGCCTGGGCTCCCTCCACAAACCACATTTCCTTCCTTTTCCTTCCTGATGGAGCATGTGAGGAAGAGTGTGATCTGGTGCTAATGCCCAGGGTGGGCTGGCAGCAGGGGCACCGCCTGGGCAGGGAGATTTGCTGGTGCCTGGGGACTGCACAAGTCTGATCTGGTTACCCCAGCTGAGCACGGCACAGTGCGTGCCCAGAGCTGTGAGAAGGGCTGCTGTGAGCTCCTGGCCCACAGCAAACCCCAGGCAATCTGACTGAGCTTAACCCACCATGAAGGAAGGAGCATTCCTTGCATTTGCCACGGACTAGGAGCATGTCCACAGCCAGCTCCTATCAGCCCCTGGCGTGCTGCAATTTGTTCAGGGACTGGAACGTGATAAGTCCTGCTGGTTCTGATAGCCCCTGGGTTCCTAGGCACTGATGTGACTTCTGAAGGCAGAGCTGAGGTATGTAGGTGACTGGAGGAAGGTAAAGTTTAACCCCAAAGTCACCAAGGAATGTGGGAAGTTCAGCAAGGTTGGAGCTAGCTGAGCCAGGGACTTGCAGTGGTGTCAGGTAGGGGAACTGGAGTGCTAGGAGAAGGGGCAAGGGTTTGAAACTGGAGCAGGGCAGAGTTAGGCTGGACATCAGGAGGAAGTTCTGCACAGTGAGGCTGGGGAGACACTGGAACAGGCTGCCCAGGGAGGTGGTGGAGGCTCCATCCCTGGAGACATTCAAGGTCTAACTTGATGTGGCCCTGAGCAACCTGTTCTAGTTGGAGGTATCCCTACTGACTGCAGGGGCTTGGACAAGATGGCCTTCCAGGGTCCCTTCCAGCCTGATGCAGTCTGTGATCTGTGAACTAGGTCTAGTCTGGACCTCTCCTGTGGGCCAGCTCAAGTGATTGATCAAAGCTTTGAGCCACTTGTATCAACCCTAAGCAATGCTTTGGGGATCTTTGGTGGTGTCTCTAGCTTGCCTGCATGGTGGCTGAAGAGAATCAGCCCTTGTGGTGGTTCAATAATAATGGAACCAGCTTTCAGAGGGACCAGCTGGGCTGTGCAGAGCTGCAGATACTCAGGCAGAACTGAAATAGAGAAGTTGGATTCTGTATCAGGCAAATGGGGAAGTTTCACCTCACAGAATCACAGGATCACTGAATCTGAGCATCAGAGCATCACAGCATCACAGAGTCACTGGATCAGACAATCAAAGAATCACAGAATCACTGAATCAGAGCATCAAAGAATCACAGAATCACTGGATCAGAGCATCACAGAATCACTGAATCAGAGCATCAAAGAATCACAGAATCACTGAATCAGAGCATCAGAGCATCAAAGAATCACAGAATCACTGGATCAGAGCATCACAGAATCACAGAATCACTGGATCAGAGCATCAAAGAATCAAAGAATCACTGAATCAGAGCATCAAAGAATCACAGAATCACTGAATCAGAGCATCAGAGCATCAAAGAATCACAGAATCACTGGATCAGAGCATCACAGAATCACAGAGTCACTGAATCAGAGCATCAAAGAATCAAAGAATCACAGAATCACTGAATCAGAGCATCACAGAATCACAGAATCACTGGATCAGAGCATCACAGAATCACAGAATCACTGAATCAGAGCATCAAAGAATCACAGAATCACTGGATCAGAGCATCAAAGAATCACAGAATCACTGGATCAGAGCATCAAAGAATCACAGAATCACTGGATCAGAGCATCACAGAATCACAGAATCACTGGATCAGAGCATCAAAGAATCACAGAATCACTGGATCAGAGCATCAAAGAATCACAGAATCACTGGATCAGAGCATCACAGAATCACAGAATCACTGAATCAGAGCATCAAAGAATCACAGAATCACTGGATCAGAGCATCACAGAATCACAGAATCACTGGATCAGAGCATCACAGAATCACTGAATCACAGAATCACTGAATCACAGCATCACTGAATCTCAGAATCACAAAATCAGAGCATCACAGAATCATAGATTCAGAGCATCACAATCACAGAATCAGAGCATCACAGAATCACAGCATCAGAGCATCACAGAATCACATTCTGTGATGCTGTGGTTCTGTGCTAAGAACACAATAAAGAGAGGAGCAAATAAAGCAACTGGCCATAAGGTAGCAAAAATAATCAGCTGTTGGAAATGGGCTGTGCTGGAGCTGAACATCTGAAAGCCCTTCTCAGAGGCTTGAAGAGCTCTGGAGCAGCTGGAGCTGGAGAAGGAACAGGAGCTAATGTGACAGTGTCACAGAAGCACCTGCTGAATGCAGAGGAAGGAAGCCAGGAGAAGAGCTGCCTCTGCAGCCTGCAGGTGAGCTCCCCATGGGTAACCAGCTTGAGAGGGTTAATCAAATACATCAGATCACCCTCACCCTGGGGATGTTCTTGTCAGGCAGCCTCTGCTCTGCATTCCTTGGTGTATGAGGAAGCAGTGAAATGAGACCTGAATAATCTCCAGGCTGTCTGGGAGAAGTCACCTCCATCACCTGGCTGTTTCCAAATGGAATTGCAGAGGGCATCGTGGAGGTTGAAGAATGTGCTTGCTGCAGCAGCAGCTGGCAACCTGAGATGGTCTACTGTGAGGTGTCCCTGCCCATGGCAGGGGGGTTGGCACTGGATGGTCTTTGAGATCCCTTCCAACCCTGACAACTAATACTGTGTGATCCTGTGAGTACCAGCCCTACAATGTCACTGGAGAGAGACAGGAGCACTGAGGGCATCCTGTGGCCTGAATCAGGTCAGTTGGCTCAAGGCTTGAAAGGGCCAATTCCCAGTGGGGTGATGCAGGCACAGATGTGTCCACAGTGCAGACATTTAAAGTCAGGGGAGAAAAGCTCCAGCTTTGCAGAGCTCTGCCTTCTCAGTTGAGCTTACACCTGAACAGCTGGCCAGGAGCAGAAGAATGTTCTCTGCTTGCCACCTAGCTCCCATGGAAGTGACACATGGGAATTCCAGTGCTGGGATCCTCAGGTCAAGAAGGACATCAGGGAACTGCTTGAGAGAGTCCAGCACAGAGCCACAGAGCTGCTACAGACAGTGGAACATCTTCCTGTGAGGCCAGGTTGAGGGAGCTGGGGCTTGGAGCTGGGAGCAGAGGAGCCTGAGGGCTGCCCTCATTGCTGGGGATAAAGATGTGCAGGGCTGGAGCCAGGCCCTGCTCAGGGATGGCCAAGGGCAGCACAAGGGGCACTGGGGGCAAGCTGGAACAGAGGAGGTGCCAGGGGAACAGGAGGGAAAACTTTGTCCCTGTGAGGGTGCTGGAGGCTTCTGGAACATCTCCAGGGATGGGGACTCCACCAAGTGGTTCAGTCTTGAGTTTAATTCCCCAGAAGCTGCTGTGCTGCTGCTGTGGGAGGCAGGAATACTCCTGAGTCCCTCTTGCAGTTCTGTGCTCCCACACTTTAGGAACAGACCTTAAAGATGATGTGCAATGAATAGATGATCTTCTGTGATGGCCCAGGGCAAAATGAGTTCTTGCCTTGATTAGTTCTTTAAATGAATCTGGTACTAATCATGGCCTGGAACTCTGCCAGGGGAAGGTTAGTTGGAGATGAGGAAACATTTCTCTGCTGCAAGAGTTGTCAGGGACTGGCACAGGCTGCCCAGGGAGGTGGTGGAGTCCCCAGCCCTGGGGGTATTTAAGAGTCACCATAGGTAGTGGTTAGGGATATGGTTTAAGCAAGGACTTGTCAGTGCTGGGTTAATGATTGGACTCAATGATCTTAAAGACCTTTCCCAGCCTAGCCAATTGTGTGACTCTGATCTATTCCAATCCCCTGCTAGACTAGGCTCACCCAGAGCAGGTTGCCCAGGATGGGGTCAAGTTTTGACTGTCTCCAGAGAAGTAGACTCCACAACCTCTCTGGGCAGCCTGCTCCAGGGCTCCAGCACCCTCATCCCAAACAACTTTCTCCCCATTTTGAGGTGGAACCTCCTGAGTTCCAGTTTGTGTCCATTGCCCCTTGTCCTATCACAGATTGGCCCCTTCTTGCCCCCTACCCTTCAGATATTGATAGACATTGATCAGATTCCCTCTCAGCCTTCTCCAGACAAAACAGCCTCAGGGCTCTCAATCTTTATTCATAGGAGGATGTTCAAGTCCCTGACTATCCATAATAGTCATAGAGCAAGTCCCAGCGAAGACACAAGGAAGGGACCTCAAAGGATCATCCAGCTCAACCCCCCTGCCAGAGCAGGGTCACACAGGAACACATCCAGGTGGGTTTTGAATATCTCCAGAGAAGTTGATATTCAGGGTGCCCTGTGATGGCTGGCACAGCACTGAGCTCTTGC
The DNA here is from genome assembly GCF_014839835.1 of Dryobates pubescens. NCBI lineage: Eukaryota > Metazoa > Chordata > Aves > Piciformes > Picidae > Dryobates > Dryobates pubescens. Next base: position 7,275,302 of record NC_071631.1, on the reverse strand, counting down.
TCAGCTCAGGGCTTCTCCTACCTGCCTGGGAAGAAGAAAAACCTTTTCCAGAAGGATGCTTTGCCTTTTCATTTTCCATGTTGGAGCTGAAGAAGACCTTACTGTCTCCTTCCCCATCTGCCTGGGTCTCATAGAATCACAGAATGGTTTGGGTTGGAAGGGTTGTCAAATATCATCTAGTTCCAATCCTCTGCCATGGTCCCTCCCCAGCTCTCCTGGAGCCCCTTCAGCTACTGGAAGGCTGCTCTGAGGTCTCCCTGGAGCCTTCTCTTCTCCTGGCTGAACAGCCCCAACTCTCCCAGCCTGTCCCCACAGGGGAGGTTCTCCATCCTCTGATCATCTTTGTGGTCTCATCTGGATCCTCTGCAGCAGCTCCAGCTCCTTGTGCTGGGGGCCCCAGAACTGAAGGCAGTGCTGCAGGTGAGGTCTGAGCAGAGCAGAGGGGCAGAATCCCCTCCCTGTGCTGCTGCTCTCCCTGCTTTGGCTGCAGCCAGGCACAGGGCTGCTTGCCTCCATTGATTTGGCTCTTTTACTTTCTTCTCTGTCAATCCCTAGGCTGACCCTCAGATTCTCTCACCCTTAAAAGGCAAATGTTAATTATAGTTACTTCTCCAAATCTGCCCAGAGCTGAGTCCTGTCTCTGCCAAGGGCTCCCTAATTAAGCCATTCCTACACCCAGTGCTGTTCCCTCCCCTTTGGCACTCAGCTCTGGTACAGCTCATTTGCTGCTTTTCCCAAGTGCCTTGAGAAACAGAGCTTCCAGGAATAACAATAATAATCACAAAAAAGGGCTCAGGCTCTTCTCCCTCTGCCCTCAACAAGACAAACAGTGAGAAGACTCAGTGCCACTGGAGGATCCTTTGGCTTTCACACTAAGCAGTCTCCTCTGCAGTATCTTGTGCTCCTGTAGAGCTAGAGAATGCCTGGCCTGGGTCATCTCAAAAGGGTTTTCCTCTTGAGGTGGTGCTGTGGTTGTATGATCTTTGTCAAGGTCTTCAGCCACCTTCAGACCTCAAGTCCAAGAGTGTGTCCAGCAGATCGTTCTCCTCCCATTCTGCTCTGCCCTGGAGAGACCTCACCTGGAATATTGCATCCAGTGCTGGGCTCCCCAGTTCAGGAGGGACAGGGAGCTGCTGGAGAGAGTCCAAGGGAGGGCTCCAAGGATGCTGAAGGGACTGCAGCACTGCCTGGGGAGGAGAGGCTGAGAGCCCTGGGGCTGTTTGGTCTGCAGAGGAGAAGGCTGAGAGGGATCTGATCAATGTCTATCAATATCTGAGGGCTGGGGGTCAGGAAGGAAGGGACAGGGACAGGCTCTGCTCACTGTGCTCTGGGATAGGACAAGAAGGAATGGATGGAAACTCCAGCACAGGAGGTTCCACCTCAGCATGAGGAGGAACTTTTTCCCTGTGAGGGTCACAGAGCCCTGGAGCAGGCTGCCCAGAGAAGTTGTGGAGTCTCCTTCTCTGGAGCCTTTCCAGCCCTGTCTGGATGTGTTCCTGTGTGACCTGTGCTGGATTCTATGGTCCTGCTCTGGCAGGGGGTTGGACTGGATGATCTCCAGAGGACCCTGCCAACCCCTAACATCCTCTGATCTGTGATCCTTGCTGATGTAAGATACTCCTTCAGATGCCTCCTGCAGCTGGCTGATGCTCAAATGTGGCTGTGAGACCTGGTAGCACCATGGCTGCAGAAGGTGATGTAGGTGTAGTGGGAAGGCTGTGTGAATAGTCCTGGCTGCAGACCCTACCTGAGCTACCTGGGTGCTCACGTCTCAACTGACATGGAATGAGAGAATGATAGAACCATAGAACCATTTGAGTTGGAAAAGATCTTAAAGCTCACCCAGTCCAACCAGCCTCTAACCCTACCGAGGCTGGGGCTAATCCATGTCCCTTAGCACTACATCTCTGCCTCTTTGAAACACCTCCAGGGATGGGGATTTAGCCACCTCCCTGAGCAGCCTGTGCCAGTGTTTGGGAACCCTTTAAGTCAAGAAATTTCTTCTGATGTCCAACCTAAACCTCCCCTGGTGCAACCTGAGGCCATCTCCTCTTGTCCTACCACTTGTTGCTCGGGAGAGGAGCCCTACCTCACTGCCACCCAGGTGCAATTTCAACCTTGGTGATCAATCCCCTGAACAGCCACAGCAAACAACCTGGCATCCAGCAAAGGTGATGAAAGAACCCAAATCTCCCCAGCAATTAGCCATTAGTGACTGGCAAGTTTTCCTAGAGTCAAACTCGAGGTTTCCTAAGTCACTGATTTATCTCCTTCTGCATTGCTGTGGCTCCTGGGCCACTGAACAGGGCACAGATCATCTACACACTCCAGGAAAAGAGCACTAAGGCTGGAGCCAGATCCCCCACTGATATCAAAGGGCAGAACACCTTCTTCCTGCTCCACTTGCCTCATGTTGTCATCTCCAAAGTGCAGCCTGGCCCTGGCTCCCAGAGGGGCCTTGGGGCAGAGGCGTCAGACAGAGGAACCTCTGCTGGAGGTTTTGTTTTTATAGAGAGGAGATAGCCAGGGGGGCTTCAGAGGCTGCAACCCAGCACAGTCTATTTCCAGATCCAAAATACATTGACTTAGCTCTGACTCACAGCCCAACATGCCAGGACTCAGCAGCTCGCCCTGCAGCAGCACAGCTTCCCTTGGTGGTCTCCCACCTAGTCCTGGCTAGCCTGTGGGAGCTGACACCCAGCGAGGCACAGCAGCAAAGCCTCTCCTCTGCCTCTCTCTGGGGCTGCTCTCTGGGGCTCTCCCAGCTGACCAGAGAGCCTCCCTCACAGAGCTGCAGCTTGCATGAGCCCAGCAAGGCTTCACTTGCAGTTGTAGAGAATCAGACAGAGAAAGGACCTCTAAGGTCATCAAGTCCAACACCTCCATGACCAACACCTCCATGACCAACACCTCCATGGTGCTTCCATCCAACACCTCCATGACCAACACCTCCATGGTGCTTCCATCCAACAGCTCCATGACCAATACCTCCATGGACCTTCTATCTAACACCTCCATGACCAATACCTCCATGGACCTTCTATCTAACACCTCCATGACCAATACCTCCATGGACCTTCTATCTAACACCTCCATGACCAATACCTCCATGGACCTTCTATCTAACACCTCCATGACCAATACCTCCATGGACTTTCAATCCAACACCTCCATGGTGCTTCTGTCCAACACCTCCATGAATTACCATCTTCCTACCTGGGATCTTGCATATACTCATGTGCTGGATGCCACAGAATGGTAGGGGTTGGAAGGGACCTCTGGAGATGGTTGGAAGGGACCTCTGGAGATCATTGAGTCCAGTGGTATCATGATCCTCTCTTTCCCAGGTCATCACACAGAGAGAGCTTTTTCCCACCAGACCCCAGACTCAGTTCTGGTATCACAATTTTCTGTGAGCCTTTTCTGAACATTTATTTTGCCCAAGGGATTTTCTTTTATGGTTCCAGTCCTCTGTTTTGTCTTAAGTCATCTCTCCAGTACACACTTGGATGTCTGGAGCAGACTGGGGAAAGGTCCCAGGTACATTTCCCACATATCACAGAATCATGGAATTATAGGGGTCGGAAGGGACCTGTGGAGATCATCCAGTCCAACCCCCCTGCCAGAGCAGGGGCACCCAGGGCAGGGCACACAGGAACACATCCAGAGGAGTCTTGAATGTCTCCAGAGAAGGAGACTCCACAACCTCTCTGGGCAGCCTGCTCCAGGCCTCCAGCACCCTCACAACAAAGAACTTTCTCCTCATGTTCAGGTAGAACCTCCTGGGTTCCAGTTTGTGTCCATTGCCCCTTGGCCTCTCCCAGGACACCACTGGCATGAGCCTGGCCCCTTCTTGCCCCCCACCCTTCAGCTATCAGTAACCATTGCTCAGATCCCCTCTGGGGCTGCTCCTCTCCAGGCTAACCAGCCCCAGGGATCTCCTCACACAGATCTTCCAGACCTTTCAGCATCCTCATAGCCTCCCTTGGACTCTCTCCCATATTTCCCTGTCCCTCTTGAACTGAGGAGCCCAGAACTGGACACAAGACTCCAGGCACAAGTGGCACACTAACAAAAACCCTCAAAACTTCCAGCAACATGATCTCTAAACTCATCCAGTTCATCTCTCCTTTAAGGTTCCATTTCCTGCACCCTGATGGAATTCAGCAGTGGCCTAAGCAAATTCTGGAGACCTCTGCAAAGTGCAAAGCTGTGCACTTGGAGGTGTTCTGCAGAGCTGGCCACTTGCTGGAGCTCTGGAAGCTGTGGGAAGGTGCAAATCCTAGAGAAAGAAGCAGAAGGGCAGGGTGCAGAGGAGCCAAAGGTAGCAAAGCCATCAATTTATTACATAAGTCCTGGGTGATAAAATTCATTTATCTGCCTTTGCTTTCTGCACTTTGCCCTGGGAGCCTTCCCCAGAGCAGAACAACTCTGTTAATGTTATCAAAACTCACATTTCTGCCCTTCCTGAAGACACAGTGGCCCAGGGGCAATGGCTTCTGTCTTCAGGAGAGGTAAGTATGGCACTCCAGGAGTCTGGGATTTGCTTGGGAGGTTCTGGGCACCCCAGCTCAAGGATGAATAGGATAGGATAGGATAGGATAGGATAGGATAGGATAGGATAGGATAGGATGGAATGGAATGGAATGGAATGGAATGGAATGGAATGGAATGGAATGGAATGGAATGGAATGGAATGGAATAGACCAGACCAGGTTGGAAGAGACTTTTGAGATCATCAAGTCCAAACTATCACCCAACACCATCTAATCAACTAAACCATGGCACCAAGCATCCCATCAAGTCTCCTCCTAAACACCTCCAGTGATGGTGACTCCACCACCTCCCTGGGCAGCACATTCCCATGGCCAATCACTCTCTCTATGAAGAATTTCTTCCTAACATCCAACCTAAAAGAGCCACTGGAGAGAGCCCAGTGCAAGGCCACTGAGATGCTGAGGGGACAACTGGGACATCTCTGACCTGAGGAGAGGCTGTGGGAGCTGGGGCTGATTAGGCTGGAGAAGAGGAGGCTGAGTGGGACCTGATCAATGCTTACAAGTATCTAAGGGGTGGCTGTCAGGAAGGTGGGGCCAGACTCCTCTCAGTGGTGCCCCAGTGGCAGGAGAACAGCTCATGAGCATGAACTTGCACACAGGAAGCTCCATCTAAACATGAGAAGGAACTTCTTGACTTTGAGGAGGGCAGAGCACTGGAGCAGGTTGCCCAGAGAGGTTGTGAAGAGTCTCCTTCTCTGGAGCAGCCTGCTCCAGGGTTCCAGCACCCTCACACTAAAGAACTTTCTCCTCCTGTTCAGGTGGAACCTCCTGGGTTCCAGTTTGTGTCCATTGTCCCTTGGCCTATCTCAGGACACCACTGCAAAGAGCCTGACCCCTTCTTGCCCCCCACCCTTCAACTATTTGTAACCATTGCTCAGATCCCCTCTGGGGCTGCTCCTCTCCAGGCTAAGCAGCCCCAGGGCTCTCTGCCTGAAGATGAAGATCTGAGTTCCGGTTGAACAGGTCACATAACACCAAGGACTTGTCCCTTCCAGGATTCAGCACATGCAAAGCTCCCTCTGCTGCAGCCAGAGATGTCAGAGCAGAGATGAAAAACTTGGGAACATGACCAAGTCTCTGTCCAGCACCATCCAAGTGTGCAGCCCCACACTGAAGGCAGGGCAGGAAGCAGGCAGGTGCCAGGCTGTGTCTGCTGCCCAGGAGCCAGCCTGAGGGAGAGCAGCCACAGCATGCAGGACTCATCTGGCACTGGTCCTCCAAGATTCAGCAGGTTGGAGACAAGCAAGAGCCTTGAAAGGATGCTCACAGAAAATCATCAGCCCTTGTTCTGCAGAGAGGTTCACAGATTGCTTTGGGTTGGAAGAGACCCTCAAAGGTCATCATCTCCAACCCCCCTGCAGGCAGCAGGGACACCTCTGAATAAATCAGGTGGCTCAGGGCCACATAAATTCTGTTCTTGAATGTCTCCAAGGATGAGGCCTCAATCACAGCCCTGAGCAACCTGTTCCAGTGTCTCCCCAGCCTCACTGTGCAGAACTTCCTCCTGTCTGCCCTGCTCCAGTTCCAAACCATTGCTTCTTGTCCTATCCCCACAGCCCCTTCTGAACAGTCCCTCCCCAGCCTGTCTGGAGGTCCTCTTCAGATACTGAAATGCAGCTCTGAGGTCTGCCTGGAGCCTTCCCTTCTCCAGGCTGAACAGCCCCAACTCTCCCAGCCTGTCCCCACAGGGGAGGTTCTCTGCCTTCTGATCATCTTTGTGGCCTTCTCTGGACCCTCTCCAGCTGGTCAGTGTCCTTGCATTGAGGGCTTCAGAGCTGGACACAGGCAGGAGAACCTCCCTTGTGCTGCTGGTCACACTCTTCTTAATGCCACCCCTTGAAACCATTGCACTTCTTGGCCACAAGGGCACATTGCTGTCCCATGGATAACTCACTGCCCACTAGGACTCCAAGATCCATCTCCACCGAGCTGCTTTCCAGCAGGTCCCCCCTCACCTGTACTGGTGCATGGAGCTGTTCCTCCCCAGGTGCAGGGCTCCACTCTTACTGTTCTGGAAGCTGATTAGGTTCCCCTTTGGCCAGCTCTCCAGTCCTTTCTGACCCTGCTGAATGGCTGCACGTGGTGCTCTATCAGCCAGTGCTCCCAGTTGGTTATCAGCAGCAAACTTGCCCTAGATGAGCTGTGAAACCAAGAAGCCAGGAGGATTCCAGGTGTTCACTAAAGATGCTGCATCTCCCAGCAGCAGAGGCAAAGGCTGCTGCAGACAGCTCAGTTCCTGGCTGCAAGCCTCCTGCTTTGAGCCAGTCCCACCACAGCAGATTTCCCTTCCCACCCAGCTGTGCTGCATGCTGTTCCCCACCTGCTCTTGGAGCTTCTTTGTTGGTGTTCAACAAAGGAGTCCTGGAAGTATCATAGAATTGTCAGGGCCTAAAGGGACCTCAAGGATCATCCAGTTCCAACCCCCCTGCCACGGCCAGGGACACCTCACACTGCAGCAGGTTGCTCACAGCCACATCCAGCCTGGCTTCAAACACCTCCAGGCAGGAGGCTTCCACCACCTCCCTGGGCAACCTGTGCCAGTCTCTCACCACCCTCATGGGGAACAACTTCTTCCTAACATCCAATCTCAATCTCCCCATTTCTAGTTTTGCTCCATCCCCCCCAGTCCTATCACTCCCTGACACCCTCCCCAGCTTTCCTGTAGGCACAAGATAGCCTCAAGCTACACCAGGGAAGGGTTAGGTTGGAGATGAGGAACACTTTCTTTGCTGCAAGAGTGGTCAGGGATTGGAACAGGCTGCCCAGGGAGGCGGTGGAGTCCCCATCCCTGGAGGTCTTCTAGGAATGAGTAGATGTGGCAGTCTGGGACACGGGCTGGTGGTCATGGAGGTGTTGGGGGTAGGACTTGATGATCACAGAATCACTTTGTGTTAGGGGTTGAGTGGGACCTCAGAGATCACTGAGTCCAACCCCTCTGCCAGAGCAGGTGTTGTCCAACCTTGGTGATTCTGTGATTCTATGGACCATCAGAGATGCCTTCAGTGTCCCTTCAGCCACCTAAGCTCTGTCTTGGCAGCTGAGGCCACCTTCACCACCTCTGCTCTACCTCATAGTGAGATGGGTGGTGAAGGGTTAAAAGGATTTAAATGGGACAAATTGTGGAGATTTAGCCATGGCAGAACGTGGCTTTAGTCCTGGAGCTGTCAAACAGCTTTTTGTTATTCATATGAGGGGAAAGGAGAACAATGCCAAGTGCAGTGGTGTGCTCCCCGTGAGGGCACTGGGGCTTGGCCTTGGCAGCTCTCCTGCCTCTCACGCAGCCTCCATCTCCCAACATGGAAAAGCAGCTAACGAAGCAGTGAGGGGTTCAAGGCAGCAGGCAGTGCCCTGCTGCTGAATCAAAGCCCTCCTGCTCATTTCCCTTTCCCCTCCTTCAGGGGAGGAATTCGGAACCGTTGGTGATTAACCCTGGCTTGAGCCAAAAACAGGAGCAGGAAAAACAAGGGCAGCCCAGCAGAGGAGCTGGCGTCCAGCCCCCCGCTGTGTTTGTGTGGTGCTGGTGGATTTCCTGCTCCCTCTGAAGTTCATCTGGAAGTCAGGATGCTGGAGGACCAGAGGGAACAGAAGCTGGCTGGAGAAAGGACCAGGTACCTGCCCTGAATCACAGCAGTGGAGAGCTGGCTCCTGTTGGTGGTGAGCTCAGCCTCTGAGCACAAAAGCTGTTGTCTGAGGTTATGAATAGCTAATTTCTTTCCTGAAATACAAAAGAATCTCCTCATTACAAAGGGCTGAGGAAGAGGAGGAACTCCCACATGCATACACAGACAGGCAGGTGACAGCTCCTCTGATCTTCTCCACGTGTCTCACCTTTGAAGTGTGAAATGTTTGAGGTTCCAGCAGTGCCAGCTGGGCTCCAAACTGATCCCACTCACAGACCCATGGGGGACAGCCAGACATGAGGCAAAACAGCTTTGCCCTCCCTGCTGCTGGCTCTGCAGGCTTTCAGAGATGCACAGAATGGTCTGGGTTGGAAGGGACCTTAAAGTGCAAGGCCAAGACTGTGCTGGGGACCAGTGCACTGCAATCCCACAGCCAGGAGAGCTGGCAGCAGGAGTCCTGACAGCCCTGTTGGATGGTGTCCCTTGTGCCAAGGCTATCACACAATCACAGAGTGGTTTGGGTTGCAAGGGACATTAAAGCTCATCCAGTGCCAACCCCCTGCCATGGGCAGGGACACCTCCCACCAGCCCAGGTTGATCAAGGCCTCATCCAGCCTGGCCTTGAACACCTCCAGGGACAGGGCAGCCACAGCCTCCCTGGGCAACCTGTGCCAGTGTCTCCCCACCCCCACTGGAAAGAATTTCTTCCTCATCTCCAGTCTCAGTCTGCCCTCCTCAAGCTTCAATCCATTCCCTCTCATCCTGTCACCACAAGCCCTTTCCTCAGAGCTCAGGACCTGGCTGCTCTCAAACAGATCCTGCACTCTCTGTGAGTGAAGAGAGAGGGAGAAGGAGGGATAAGGAATGTCATGGGGAGCTTCCTTAAGGAAAGGAGAAGGGAAAGACTATTTTTTTACTGTGATACTGTCTAGAGAGGTTACCACTGATGTGAAAATGTATGTATGGGTAGTGAGGACTTCCCCTATGGGGACAGGCTGGGAGAGTTGGGGCTGTTCAGCCTGGAGAAGAGAAGGCTCCAGGGAGACCTTAGAGCAGCCTTCCAGTACCTGAAGAGCTCCAGGAGAGCTGGGGAGGGACTTCTGCCAAGGGCTGGGAGTGCCAGGATGAGAGACAATGGCTTTGAGCTGGGAGAGGGGAGACTGAGAGTGGAGAGGAGGAAGAAATTGTTGAGAGTGAGGGAAAGTTCTTTGTAGTGGGGTACTTACAAGGGACACAAACACATCTGCTCTGCCTTGGGCAAGGATTGCCAGCTGCATTCCTTGGTGAATCAATGGCTTTATGTTGGCTTTTCTTTACTGAAAAAAAAGGATATTCTTTGCATAAGGGAGGTGAAGGAAGGTGGCAGCCTACATGTGCAGGCAAAGCTTCCCTTTCCTCAGAGAAATCTTCCTCTAAGGAGCCAGGACACAAAAAGGAAGGGCTTTTACAGAAGGCAAGACAGATGCAGGGGAAATAAAGGATTTTGCCCAAAGTCAGAGACAAGAGATAGCTGAGAGGAGCTCACGTGAAGGCAACAGAGGACTGCCTGCAGATATTCTTGGTGTAGCCAGCAGGAGCAAGGCAGTGATGGTGCCCCTGGACTGGGCACTGGTGAGGCTGCACCTCAAATCCTGTTGGGCTCCTCACTCCAAGAAGGATATTGAGGAGCTGGAGCAGGTCCAGAGAGTGGCAACAAAGCTGGGGAAGGGTCTGGAGAGCAGGGCTGGGGAGGAGCAACTGAGGGAGCTGGGGGTGTTCAGCCTGGAGAAGAGGAGGCTGAGGGGAGAGCTCATTGCTCTCTACAGCTCCCTGACAGAAGGCTGCAGTGAGGTGGGGGTTGGGCTCTTCTCTCCAGTCTCAGGTGATAGGAGGAGAGGAAATTGTGCCAGGAAAGGGTTAAATTGGAGGTGAGAAAAATGTCTTTGCTGCAAGAGTGGTCAGGGCTTGGCACAGGCTGCCCAGGGAGGTGGTGGAGTCCCCATCCCTGCAGGTGTTTCAGAAACCTGTGGCCATGGCACTTGGGACCAGGGTTTGGTGGCCATGGCGGTGCTGGGTTGCTGGCTGGACTGGGTGATCTCAGAGGGATTTAGCAACCCAAACAATTCTATGCTTCTGTGGCTCTACAACTGAAGGCTGGAGCTCACTGTGGACATTGTGAGCCTCTTCTCCTTTCCTGCCTCTCTTTCTCACCATGTTGCAAGCAGCTGGCTGTTTAATAGAAAGTGTTAAAAACAAGCAGAGCAAAACGCTGCAGGGAGCTGAATTGTCACTGTCAGAGCAGGCAGGTGATGGAGTGGCCGTGACTGCTGGCAGCTCCTCAGGGCTTCCTCAGGCCCCAAAGCTTTTCCAGAGTGAAGCAATCCAGAAAGCTAAGAGGCCTTTTGGGACAAAGAAGATGGCCTTTCAGCGAGCTGTTGCCTGGTTCCCCTGCTGAGGAGGGAAATGGTTCTAGCATCTGCTCCAAAGCTGCTGCTGCTGCCTGCCCTGCGGTGCCGCAGCCAGGTAATTAATTTCAGGAGGAATTACCCAACCCTTAATTTTTCTGAGCAATTATCAGCTCAGGTACCAGCCAGGAATCAGAGAGCTCTTTGCTCTGATGATGGCTGGGTACAAGTAGCTGCAGACTCCTCTTCGCGATGCCGCAATTTAGCAGGAAGTCTCCCGTGGTATCTGTCTTGAGATGCCTTCAGCTGCTGAGCCTGCCCAGATAGTGATCACAACCTCTCCCTTGTGCTCCAACGGGCAGTGCTGGGGAGGGCTGCCAGCCCTGCTCCCTCTCAGCTTCTGTTTGGGGAAGTGGTGCAAAGGGCTTGGGCTGCAGAACGAGTTCAGCCTTCCCCCCCCGGCCCTGCCGCCGCCGCAGCTGGCACAGCCTGCAGGAGCACTGCTGGAAGTGGCAGAGAGGATCTGGGCTGTGGTTTGTTTCTCTCTGCAGATGCTGCTGAGGGTTGCTGGGCTTCTGTGCCTCAGTTTCTCCACTTACTGCTCTTCACAACACTGGGAGACCTCAGAGTGTCCTTGCAGTACCTGAAAGGAGCCTACAAGAAAGCCAGGAAAGGACTTTTGACAAGGGCTTGTAGTGATAGGATGAGAGGGAATGGATTGAGGCTTGAGGAGGGGAGATTGAGAGTGGAGATGAGGAAGAAATTCTTGAGAGTGAAGGTGGGGAGGCACTCGAACAGGTTGCTCAGGGAGGCTGTGGATGTCCCTTCCCTGGAGGTGTTCCAGGCCAGGTTGGATGAAGCCTTGAGCAACCCGGGCTGGTGAGAGGTGTCCCTGCCCATGGCAGGGGGTTGGAGCTGGATGAGCTTTGAGGTCCCTTCCAACCCAACCCAATCTGTGACTCTGAATGGACCTATGAATGCTGCTTTCTGAACTCCCAAGGCGGTTACTACCTCTCCATGCTAGAGAGTTAGGCTTCTGGCCTGTGTCAGTGTTGGTGCCTTGCAGTTGGACAAAAGATGAGTGATGGAATCTCTGCCCCATCCCAGCAGAGTGCTTTGGTACCAGCAGTAAGTGGGCAGTGAAGAGCCAGCCCTGGATGATCACCTCAGCACATCTCAGCTCACTTCTAGCCCACACAGGACAAACACCATGCACTGGACATTCAGCACTGCTAGTGTCCTCTCTCCTTGCTGAGCTCCAGCTCTTTCTGCATCAGTTTCCACAATCCCAACTCACACTGGTCCTGTGGCACCCCAGTTCTTTCCACTCCACACAGAGAAGCATCCTTGGATGCTGCTGGCATAGGGATCTGTTGGAGCAGGGCCAGAGGAGACCACAACAATGCAGGCAGGGCAAGAAGCCCTCTGCTGTGAGGCCAGGCTGAGAGTGTTGTGGTTGTTCAGCCTGGAGGAAAGAAGGCTCCAGGGAGACCTTCTGGTGGCCTTTCAGTGCTGAAAGGGCTGAGCAGAAAGCTGGGGACAGAGTTTAGAGCAGGGCCTGTGGTGACAGGACAAGGGGAGATGGTCTGAACTGAAAGAGGGAGACTCAGATTGAAGAGAAGGCAGAAATGTTTGACACTGAGGGTGGTGAGAGCCTGTCCATGGCTGCCCAGAGAGGTGGGAGATGCCCTATGGCTGGAAGCGTTCCAGGGCAGGTTGTCTGTGGCTCTGAGCAACCTGCTCTGGTTGGGGATGTCCCTGCTCATCAGGGTAGGGTTAGGCTGGATGAGCTTTAAAGGTCCCTTCTAACACAAACCATTCTGTGCTTTCTCTCCTTGATCACTGATGCATGAAGGACTTCTACCCCTCCCCCACCCAGAGCCAAAAGCCAGCAAAGCTTTTCCAGTGGCCCCAGGCAGTGTTGGCCAGGTCCTGCCTGCAAGCCCCTGAGATGTGGCTGCTGTGTGCAGGAGTCAGCAGGCACTCAGCAGCTGCTTGGATGTCTAACACGGTGGGGGAGGAGGCTGTTGGTTCCACAGGGCAGGGGCAAGTTCCCAGCTGGGTTTGAGGGCTGCATGTTTAGTTACACCTCTCTATAAAGGCTCTGCTGTGATAAGGGACAGTGTTTGTGAGACCAGCTGAAGGTCACAATGCATTTCCTTGTCACAGTGTCAGGCACTCCCTGCCATCACTTGCCTGTGCTGCTGGGGCTGGCTCTGGCCCCATCCCTGTGGTGAGCTCAGGGTAAAGCATAGTCACAGAATGGGTTGAGCTGGCAGGGACCCCAAAGATCATCCAGTTCCAAACCCCTGCCATGGGCAGGGACACTTCACTCTAGCCCAGACTGCTCAAGGCTTCATCCAGCCTGGTCTTCAATACCTCCAAGGAGGGGACAGCCACAGCCTCCCTGGGCAACCTGTGCCAGTGTCTCCCCACCCTTACTCTCAACAATTTCTTCCTCATCTCCAGTCTCAATCTCTCCTCTCCCAGCTCAAAGCCATTCTCCCTCATCCTGGCACTCCCAGCCCTTGTCAAAAGTCCCTCCCCAGCTCTCCTGGAGTCCTTCAGGTCCTGGAAGGGTGCTCTAAGATCTCCCTGGAGCTTTCTCTCTCCTGTGATTGAGTTTGTCCATTGTCTCTCATCCTGTCCCTGGGTATCACTGAAGAGGGACTGACTCCATCCTCCTGACAGCCAGCCTGCAGATATTTGTAGGCATTGATCAGATTCCCTCTCAGCCTCCTCACTTCCAGGCTAAACAGCCCCAGGTCCCTCAGCCTTCCCTCATCACAGAGATGTTTCATGCCCTTCATCACCCTTGTAATTCTCTATTGGACTCTCTCCAGCAGTTCCCTGCTCCTCTTCAACTGAAGAATCCAGAACTGGACAAAATACTCCATATGTGGTCTAACTAGGGCCCAGTAGAGGGGGAGGAGAACCTCCCTTGACCTGCTGGCCACACTTAATGCACCTGAGTATACCATTGGCCTTCTTGGCCACTAGGACACATCATTGCTGTCCCATGGAGAACTTATTATCAACCAGGACTCCCAGGTCCTACTCTGTGGACCAGGACTCCCAGGTCCTTCTCCAGCAACTCAAGCCCTAGCCTGTAGTGGTGGTGGTATGAAGCAGCTGGGTTTAGGGACAGAGCTGCTCTGCATGTGCTGGTTCTGGTGCTGACACAAGCAGTGTGGCTTGAGCGATGCTCCCCTACCAGACTTGTCTCCTGATTACTTCTCAGCCCTATGTGGCCCTGAGTGAGGATGGCAGCACTGTTGCCATGAGCTCCTGGAGACCTGTGTGACCCCAGGCTCTCAGAGCACTTAGATGTTCTGCCATGTGGCTGCCAAGCTTGCAAAGCTGCTCTTTGGGAGTCTGAGGGCAGGTTGAACTTCTCCTGTAGCTATGAACACTGCTGTCACCAGCTGCCAGCTGCATAAACCAACCCAGGCCTTGTCTGCTTTTGTTGGCTCTCATTCAGAGCTGATGGAAAGATGATGGAGAAGCTTGAACCACAGCCCACTGAAGAAGAGGTTGTGCTGGAGGAGGCATTTCTTTAATTAGCAGTAGCTCCAGGGGCCCCTGTGCTCTCTTCATGCCCTGTGCTATGTACATGGGACAAAACCTTTCCAGTGATCCCATGGACACCTTGCTCCTGAGGCTGGGGGAGCACTCCTGCATCCTTCAAAGATCTTGAGGACTCTGCTACAGATATAAAGCAGCTGTGGATCCCAATCTGCCTGGTATCCTGGGGTGCATCAAGAGTCTGTCCAGCAGATCCAGGGAGGTTCTCCTCCCCCTTTACTCTGCCCTGGTGAGACCTCACCTGGAATACTGCATCCAGTTCTGGGCTCTCCAGTTCAGGAGGGACAGGGATCTGCTGGAGAGAGTCCAAGGGAGGGCTCCAAGGATGCTGAAGGGACTGCAGCACTGCCTGGGGAGGAGAGGCTGAGAGCCCTGGGACTGTTCAGTCTGGAGAGGAGAAGACTGAGAGGGATCTGATCAATATCTATCAATAGCTGAGGGCTGGGGGTCAAGAGGGAGGGCACAGGCTCTGCTCAGTTGCACCCTGGGATAGGACAAGAGGCAATGGATGGAAACTCCAGCACAGGAGGTTCCACCTCAATGTGAGGAAGAACTTCTTCCCTGTGAGGGTGACAGAGCCCTGGAGCAGGCTGCCCAGAGAGGTTGTGGAGTCTCCTTCTCTGGAGCCTTTCCAGCCCCATCTGGATGTGTTCCTGTGTGACCTGTGCTGGATTCTATGGTCCTGCTCTGGCAGGGGGTTGGACTGGATGATCTCTGGAGGTCCCTTCCAACCCCTAGCATCCTCTGACCCTGTGAATGTGGGGGGTGGCTTAACACACCTGCCTTGGGGGTACACAGAGTGGTTGAAGAGATGCCCTACACCCTGGGAGCAGGCTGAGGTTCAGGTGACTGCAGGTGGTCTGCAGTGGTCATGAAGCTGGCATGTGGTGAACAATGCTTATGGCTGCGACCTATGCAAGGCTTCATCCTCAGCCTGTGTGCTGCCTGTGCTTGAGGCCCCTCAGATACAGACTCCAAACTCCATGAGGGGCAGAGGCCAACTTCACAAGGAATTTGCTCCCTGTGGGAGCAGGGAACCTGTTCTAAGTCTACACATTTAGTGACAGTGCTGGTGCCAGGGACTGGAACCTGCCTGCTGTGAGGCCAGGCTGAGAGAGTTGGGGTTGCTCAGCCTGGAGAAGAGAAGGCTCCAGGGAGACCTTCTGGTGGCCTTCCAGTGCTGAAAGGGCTGAGCAGAAAGCTGGGGACAGAGTTTAGCGCAGAGCCTGTTGTGACAGGACAAGGGGGGATGGTTTGAGCTGAGATTCAGTGGAAAGAAGGAAGAGATGTTTGACACTGAGGGTGGTGAGAGCCTGTTCCAGAGAGGTGGGAGCTGCCCCAGAGCTGGAACCACTCCAGGTCAGGTTGTCTGGGGGCTCCGAGCAACCTGCTCTGGTTGGGGATGCACCTGCTGACTAAATGAGCTTTAAAGGTCCCTTTCCACCCAACCCAGTCCAGAGTTCCATGCTTCCATGGGGACAACTCTAATGGTAGCTCCACCAGGAGCAAGAGTGACAGCTGAGCTCCCACCAGTAACCAAGATAAACTGCCAGAGGTTTCTAGGAAGCCAGGTGAAGCCAGGATGCATTGGGCCATGTTGGAGGTTGGGGTTGAATTATTCTTTCTTTCAACTAGGGAGATTTAAAGAAGAAATCAGACTCCTCCACAATAAAAAACATATTTCTGCCCCCTCAGAAAGTTTCCTTTGGTTTCACTTTGGTTTCTGATATAATTTGGGGTTGAATGTTTGCTCTTCCTCGCAGACAAATCTTGCCAGCTGGCAGAACATGCCCCAGGAATGCTTCACCACAGAGAAGTTCACCTACCTGATGGGGGGCTGCAGACAGCCACTGTTCAGCTAACAGCTGAAGGGCTCAGTGTACCTGGAGCTCCAATAAATCAGTGTGAGGGCTATGGAGCCCCCACTGCACCAGGTACCCAGGCTGCTGGTGAACCAATTCTCTGCTGGATGGAGCCCCACTGCACAGCTGTTGCCCAACATGCTGGTGAAACAGTTCTGTGTTGCATGTGAAGCAGTTCTGTGTTGGATGTGAAGCAGTTCTGTGTTGGATGTGAAGCAGCTCTGTGTTGGATGTGAGGCAGTTCTGTGTTGCATGTGAAGCAGCTCTGTGTTGCATGTGAAGCAGCTCTGTGTTGGATGTGAAGCAGCTCTGTGTTTGATGTGAGGCAGTTCTGTGTTGCATGTGAAGCAGCTCTGTGTTGGATGTGAAGCAGTTCTGTGTTGGATGTGAAGCAGCTCTGTGTTGGATGTGAAGCAGCTCTGTGTTGCATGTGAAGCAGCTCTGTGTTGGATGTGAAGCAGCTCTGTGTTGGATGTGAGGCAGTTCTGTGTTGCATGTGAAGCAGCTCTGTGTTGCATGTGAAGCAGCTCTGTGTTGGATGTGAAGCAGCTCTGTGTTGGATGTGAGGCAGCTCTGTGTTGGATGTGAGGCAGCTCTGTGTTGGATGTGAGGCAGCTCTGTGTTGGATGTGAGGCAGTTCTGTGTTGGATGTGAAGCAGCTCTGTGTTGGATGTGAGGCAGTTCTGTGTTGGATGTGAGGCAGTTCTGTGTTGGATGTGAAGCAGCTCTGTGTTGCATGTGAAGCAGTTCTGTGTTGCATGTGAAGCAGTTGCCTGTTGGATGGAGGAGCTGGGAAGTCTCTGCCATCCTGGCAGCTCACTGCAGTGGCTTCTTTGACTTTCCACTGATGGATGCCAGTCTGCCCACTGAGCATCCTCTTCCTCCCCACACAGCCCAGCCCATGGCTGGTGAGGAGCACAGCAGGCGATGGTTTTGCTACTTGCTGAAGGAAGGTGCTGTACCAGTAAGTAGGTCTAAAGGCAGGCTGAGCCCCTGAGGAGCTGCCAATTTTCTCTCTGCAGCACCCTTGACACCAATTTCAAGCATTGGATTCTACCTAGAGATTCCTAAGATTGTGAAGGAGGAGCTGGTGTGGCATCTTATCTGTCTTCCTGAGTAATAAAGACCTCAAGATAGTAGAGAATTAATTCCTGAGTGTGGCAGAGACTTATGTTGGGGGGAACAACAGAAAAAAAAGGAGTCATCTTGATTCAAAGAAATGCCAGTGGTGGAGAATGCAGAGAGCCACCCCTTTTGAAGCATCCCAGGCAGCACTTTCCCTGCTGGGGCTCAGTCCAACCCTTCTTGCTCATGTGAAGCAGCTTGGTCTTACTCTCCACCTTCTCTCCACCTTCACTGCAGCTGAAGACATCTGACTGGGCTCAGCAAGGCTCTGAACAACCTGGTCTGGGAGAGGATAGAATCATAGAATCAACAAGGTTGGAAAAGACCTCAAAGATCACCAAGTCCAACCTGTCACCCAACACCTCTTGACTAGACCATGGCACCAAGGGCCACATCCAATCCCCTCTTGAACACCTCCAGGGATGGTGACTCCACCACCTCCCTGGGCAGCCCATTCCAATGGCTAACAACTCTCTCTGGGAAGAACTTTCTCCTCACCTCCAGCCTAAACTTCTCCTGGTGCAGCTTGAGACTGTGTCCTCTTGTTCTGGTGCTGGTTGCCTGGGAGAAGAGACCAACCCCCTCCTGGCTACAACCTCCCTTCAGGTAGTTGTAGAGAGCAAGAAGGTCTCCCCTGAGCCTCCTCTTCTCCAGGCTAAACAACCCCAGCTCCTTCAGCCTCTGTCCCTGCTCACTGCAGGGGTGTTGGACTGGATGACCTCTGGAGGTCCCTTCCAACCCAAACCATTCTATGATTCTACCTCTGCTGTGCACATTCAGAGATCACATCTCTCAGGGGATAGCCACAAAGACCTTTCTCTTTACTCAGTCACTGTGTGGAGGGCTCTTCACTGAGCTTGATCTGCCTCTGGCCCTCTCAGTCTCCTTCAACCACCACCACCAGCAGCAGCAGCAGAAGCAAAGTGGCACTCACCAATGCTGAGCTGCTGCAAGCTCTTTCCTTACTGGGGTCCTGTAAGCTCTTTGCTGAGCTGCTGCCCATTGTGACAGGTTAGCCCTGGAACAGGGCACTGCTGTTGCTAGCAGTGACACACAAGCTTTGCACTGCCTGCAGGACCTCAGGGCTCAGACTGGTCAAAATCTCTTCATCTGAACCTTGCCTGAGCCTTTTGGGCCTTTATTTCACCAGGCTTGCAGTGATGTCAGCTTAGTGAGGTGTGTGGGTGTCTATGGCTTCTGGGGTTGGTTTCTGCTGCCTTTGTGTGCTACAGTCAGAGGGTTTTATAGCCAGCACTAACAACTGCTGCTTCTGGCCATAACGAGGTGTTTATAGCTCTGAGACAATGAGCTAGAGAAAGACAAGCCAGGTGGGACAGCAGGGGACCTGAGGATGCAGCATACAGGAGTGATAAAAGGTGGGGCATGGGCTGGCAGAAGAGATCCCACAGCTCTGAGCAACTAACTCAGATTCACAGATTGCATTGGGCTGGAAGGGACCTCCAAAGGTCACCTTGTGCAAAGCCTATGCAGGGAGCAAGGACATCTCCAACTACAGCAGGCTGCCCAGGGCCACATCAAGTTTGACCTTGAATGTCCCACTGCCATCGCTGCTCCACACCAGCAGTGTCTGATCAATTCATTTCTCCTCTGACCTGGGAGTGAAAAGTCACTGAGCTGTTGAGGCTGAGTGCATGGAAGTGCACTGGAGCATGCCTGAAGGACTCAGCATCTGTTTACACAGGGTTGGAGATCACTGTTGGTGCTTCTGGCTCCACTTTTTCATCCAGCAGATAGGAAAAATGTCCTCCTCCTCACTTCCAGCAGGGATGGCCTGCTGGAACACATCTGGAAAGAACCTGGGAGTACTGGTGGACAAGTTCACCATACAGCAGTAATGTGCCCTCCTGGCCAAGAAAGCCAATAGACTCCTGGGGTGAAGCAAGAAGAGTCCAGGGAGGTTCTCCTCCCATTTTACTCACCCCTAGAGCAGCCTCATCTGGAGTGCTGGGTCCAGTTCTGTGCTGCTCAGTTCATGAGAGACAGGGAACTACTGGAGAGAGTCTAGGGGAGGCTACAAAGCTGCTGAGGGACCTGGAGTGGCTCTGTGAGGAGCAAAGGCTGAGGGCCCTGGGGCTGAGAGCCTGGAGAAGAGCAGCCCCAAAGGGGATCTGATCAGTGGTTACAAGCAGCTGAAGGGTAGGGGGCAAGAAGCAGGGGCCAGACTCATGCCAGTGGTGACAATGGGCATAAACTGGAATCCAGGAGGTTCCACCTCAACATGAGGAGAAAATTCTTTGTTGTGAGGGTGCTGGAGCCCTGCAGCAGGCTGCCCAGAGTGGTTCTGGAGTCTTCCCTGGAGACTTCCAAGACCTACCAGGATGTGTTCCTGTACCTGGGTGATCCTGCTCTGGCAGGGGGGGTTGGATGATTGCTGGAGGTCCCTTAAAACCCTACCATTCTGTGATTCCAGGAAAAACTGCTTCCTGGCTGACATGAGTGACGGAGACCGAATGTCAGGGCTGAATTAGCACAGCGACAGCAATGTTCAATTAGTCTGGGCCAAGCCTGTGCCTAGAGGCAGAGTGGGGCCAGGGAACCCTGAGAGCAGTTTATGCCAGAGTTTGGAAGCCCACACTGAAGCAAAAGGCTGCTGAATGTTCAGTGCTGAGCTTGCTTTCTCACAAAGGAATGGCTTGAGGTATGGCAAAGCCTTTCTGGAAGCTGCTCCTCATGTCTGCCAGGTCACAGAGCTGTCTGGAGAGGTGTGGGAAGGTGAACTTTCAGTGAGGGGAAAGTGAAACAGGGAGAATCAGGGAAGGGGGTGATGGGGGAAAGATGATTATTTGCCCTATTTCTGGCTGAGTGCTGCCAAATTCCTGGGCTGTGATGTCATTAGCAGGCTCCCTGAGTGCTCTCCTCATGACAGCACGTGTGCTCCGCTGCCGTCCCCGGGGCGCCGCTGCCAGCTTTTGCTCACCGCTAGCATCTGAAAGCTGGAACTTACAAGTGTGCTTGAGAAACAGGGCTGGGGAGGGGCGAGGAGGAGGAGGAGGGGGAAAAGTTTGGGACTTGTGCTGTTGCCGTTGCACCCAGGTGAGTTTCCCTCCCTCCCCACTTGCCAGGATGCTGCCTCGCAGCGCAGGTGCTCTGCGGCTTGGCTGCCGGCAGAAGCTGCGGTCTGCGGTGTGCCAGGGCTCCGCAGGATGCACGGGGCCGGGGTGGGGGAAGGAGGGAGGATTTGTTTTGGCTGTGAAGAGTGCTCCTCAGATACCATCCCCACCTCCAGATCTCGCAGATAACTTCATAGATAGCGCAGTTTCTTCCTCGCTTGAGTCAGGCAGGCAGAGGCAGAGCAACGCCAGCGATTTCCAGCCAGCCCTTCCCAGCTTGTTGGGGCTTTTTGTTTTTCCTGGTAACATCAGGTCCTCGATGGAGGGTGGCTGCAGGGTGACAATTAGCTTGGGGGGTGGGGGGATGATGGAGATAAGCATCAGCAAGGAAAGATGAAGTAACCCAAGCAGATTTCCCCAGCCTCCCAATCTCAGGCCCTCGCCGGGCAGATTTTGAAATCCCCCTTCCCAAGGCTGCTTTCACACTGTTTAATAAGCTCTTATCTGGGAAGCTATAATAAGGTTTCAGACCCTGATCCAGTGAGATTAAGTTGGAGGGGCTGTGATTTCTTTAGTGTTGCAGTACCCCAGGGACAGAACATCCAGGGCCAAGTCCAGAGATAAATGAAGTGATTAAAAGGGAGCTGCAGTGCGGAGAGGACTGAAGCCACTCTGCAGAGAGGACTGAATCCACTCCCCTGGCCTCCCATGACCCTCACAGCCCAGCTGGAGTCAGGAGCAGCTCCTTGTGCTGGCTCTGCTCCAACAGCCACTCCAGGAGGAGCAAGCACAGTGCCTGTGGCATACATTGGAGGTCTGGATAGCAGGAAAAAAAAGGGGTTTGGAGAGCAGATTCTTACGAGGAGAGGCTGAGGGAGCTGAGGTTGTTCAAGGAGACCTCATTGCTCTCTACAGCTGCCTGAAAGGAGGTTGCAGTGAGGCTGGTGCTGGCCTCTTCTGACAAGTAACTAATGACAGGACAAGAGGAAATGGCCTGAAATTGTGGCAGGGGAGGCTTAGGTTGGAGGTGAGGAAAAATGTCTTTGCTGCAAGAGTGGTCAGGGATTGGCACAGGCTGCCCAGGGAGGTGGTGGAGTCCCCACCCCTGGAGGTGTTCCAGAAACCTGTGGCTATGGCACTTGGGGCCAGGGTTTGGAGGCCAGGGTGGTGCTGGGTGATGGTTGGACTGGATGGTCTCAGAGAGCTTTTCCAACCCAAACAATTCTGTGGTTCTTTGGTTTTATGATCAAGAGTCTGACCTGCATTGCCCATCCCTGGGGCTCTCAGGGTGACCTGTTCTAGCTGCAGATGTCCCTGCTCACTGCAGGGATGTTGGATGACATTAAGAGGCCCCTTCCAGCCTTGGTGATTCTATGGTTCCATGACCTCAACATTTTCCCCAAGCTGTGCAGCTTCCCCAGGCAGCTCTTTTAACAACAAACCTGTGGCAGTTCTGCTTGAGAAAGGAGTTGGCAGAAGAGGAGGCCACTCAGCTCTGGACCCTCAACAAGTTCACTAATGATAAGACCTGGGAGGAGTGGCTGACACCACACCAGGCTGTGCTGTCATCCAGTGAGACCTTGACAGGCTGTAGAGTTGGGCAGAGGAACCTCATGAAGCTCAGCAAGGCCAAGTGCAGGGTCCTGCACCTGGGGTAGGACAACTCTCTGCTCCTCTACAGGTGAGGGGTGACCTGCTGGGAAGCAGCTGGAAAGAACCTGGGAGTGCTGGTGGACAAGTTCACCATAAAGCACTAATTTGTCCTCCTAGCCAAGAAGGCCAATAGACTCCTGGGGTGAAGCAAGAAGAGTCCAGAGAGGTTCTCCTCCCATTTTACTCACCCCTAGAGCAGCCTCATCTGGAGTGCTGGGTCCAGTTCTGGGCTCCTCAGTTCAAGAGGGACAGGGAACTACAGAGAGAGTCCAGGAGAGGCTGGGAAGCTGCTGAGGGGCCTGGAGAAGCTCTGTGAGTAGCAAAGGCTGAGCCCTGGGGCTGAGAGCCTGGAGAAGAGCAGCCCCAGAGAGGATCTGATCAAGGCTCAGCAAGAGATAAAGGACCTGTGTGGGGCAGGAGGCTGGGACTCTTGGCAGTGGTGCCAAGGGGCAGAGGGCACAAACTGGAACCCAGGAGGTTCCATCTGAACAGGAGGAGAAACTTCTTTGGTGTGAGGGTGCTGGAAGCCTGGAGCAGGCTGCCCAGAGAGGTTGTGGAGTCTCCTCTGCAGAGATTGCAGACCCCTCCTGGCCATTTTGATCCTGGGCAAGCTGCTGTGGGTGCCCTGCTTTAGCAGAGGGGTTGGACTGGATGATCTCCAGGAGTTCTTTCCAACCTCTGTCATGCTGGGGCTCTGGGATTCGACCAGAGAAATCATAGCTGAAAAACAGGAATCCAGCCTCGAGTGTGATCACTTCCCTGGAGCTAGACAAGCCCAGGTGGTGTTCCCAGTGCCCCTAACTCAGCACAGGTGCCCAGCCACAAAGCTGTTCCCATTTGTGGGAATAAGTGAGAAGGATGCTCCGTGTGTGGAAAAGGTTTCCCTGTGAAGTCTGAGTCGAAGACTGAGTCTGGGCTCTCTAAGTGTCTGAAGCTTCCTTCCCAGCTGAGCTCAGCTCCTGTGTTAGTTGTTGGCATAAGGACCCAGAGAGAAACTTGTGCCTGGGTGGTGCTGATGCTTACTCTGTTAGGAGTGAACACCTCCTCCCGCTGCAGACTGCAGCAGCCTGGCTTCAGTTGTGTTCTGCACTGTGAAGCACTTAGCAGGGTTAGGCTGGAAACTGCTGAGGTCTTAACAAACTGTCAGAGAATCATGGAATGGGCTGGGCTGGAAGGGACCTCAAAGCTCATCCAGTTCCAACTCCCTGCCATGGGCAGGGACACCTCCCACCAGCACAGCTTGCTCAAGGCCTCATCCAGCCTGGCCTTGAACACCTCCAGGGAGGGGACAGCCACAGCCTCCCTGGGCAACCTGTGCCAGTGTCTCCCCACCCTCACTCTCAACAGTTTCTTCCTGCTCTCCAGTCTCACTCTCCTCTCTTCCACCTTAATGAGAGCAAACCAGCATGGCCATTGCAAGCCAGGCAGGCTGGGCACAGCAGGCCAGGCTTTGGGCCATTATTCCCCAGCAGTGAGCTGTGAAACCCTCACCCTTGGCAGAGATGTCACACCTGTGGCCACCCCCTCCCCTCCAGCAGCTCTTCCAGCGCTCCTCTCCACGCTGCTGCCCTCCCCACGGGAGCAGGGGGGCGGCTGGGAATCCAACCTCCTTTGTTTAGTCTCGGGGAATGCGGGGCAGGAAAGCGTCGCCATCCTGTTTTCCAGCCTCCAGCACGCAAATAAGGACGGAGGAAAAACACAGCAGCCTCTGACAGGTCCTGATTAACCCTCATTGTGTCCCAGGTTGAAGAGGTGCCAGAGGTGCCGCTCGCCACCAGCCTGGGAAGGACCCAGGCTGAGCCTGGGAGGCAGCTCCTGTGCACGGGGGAGGAGGATCCCTGCGCACCTAACGGCGTGGCCTGGGCCGGGTGCGCCTGAGGAGCCTGGGGACCGACCAGCCAAGGGCTGATGTAAGAGGGCTGTCAGCAGCCTGGAGAGCCAGGAGCAGGAGGCAGAAGCTCCTCGTGCAGGCTTATCTCTGCTGGCCCCTGCAGCTTGACTCACTCACCCTTGGCCCAGCGCTATCTGCTCACCACCCTTTGCTAGCTCAGCCCCAGGGCATGGCTGCTTTGCTTTGTTTTCTTCTCTCCACCCTGGACTGTCCTCATGTGGAAATATTGTCTGAGTCAGCAGGGCTGAGGCTGCCAGCATGTGCAGAGCTCAGGAGCTGCATAAACCTGGTCATGCAAGGCGCAGGCAGCAACTGCAGGCTGCAGCCAAGCATGCAGGGCACCCTGAGCTGCAGTGCTGCTGGGACCTGTCCCAGCACAGTGCCAGTGCCAGGTGGCTATCAAAGAGTCAGAGAACTGCAGAGGATGAAAGAGACCTTTGAGGTCATCAAGTCCAACCACTCACCCAGAGCTCAGAGTTCCACCACTGCTGCTAAGGCACTGCCACTAAACCACATTGCTCAGCACCACATCCACACAGCTTTTAAATACCTCCAGGGATGGGGACTCCACCACCTCCCTGGGCAGCCTGTGCCAATCCCTGACCACTCTTGCAGCAAAGATATTTTTCCTCACCTCCAACCTAAGCCTCCCCTGGCACAATTTCAGGTCACTTCCTCTCCTTCTATCACCTGAGACTAGGGATAAAAGCCCAACCCCCACCTCACTGCAGCATCCTTACAGGGAGGTGTAGAGAGCAATGAGGTCTCTCCTCAGCCTCCTCTTCTCCAGGATGAATACCCCCAGGTCCCTCAGCTGCTCCTCCCCAGCCCTGTTCTCCAGATCATGAAGTCCATCTGCTGGCCCAGATCTCACAACCAAACCACTGCTGCTGAACATTCTGCACTGACATCTGGACACAGAGCTGCTGCCTTTGTGCTTTGCTTTCCAGAAGGGTAAATCAGCTGTTGCCCTGCAGGGCACTTCTGGTCTCTGCACGCAGGTTGCACCTCTGCTGCTCCTGGATTGCAGGGGCTGTGAGTAGCAATGGCAGTTGAGTTGCTGTGCAATGAGACCCTGACCAGGGGGCTCTGGGCCCTACCATCATGTAAGTGATAAGCAGCTGACTAATAAACCACAGAACCACTAATTGCACTGGGTTGGAAGGGACCCTCCAAGTTCATCTTGTCCAACCCCACTGCAGTCAGCAGGGACTCCTCCAACCAGAGGACTCTTCTGAGGGCCACATCAAGTTTGACCTTGAATGTCTTCAGGGAGGGGACATCCACAGCCTCCCTGGCAAACCTGTGCCAGTGTCTCCCCACCCTCACTCTCAACAATTTCTTCCTCCTCTCCACTCTCAATCTCCCCTCTCCCAGCTCAAAGCCATTGTCCCTCATCCTGGCACTCCCAGCCCTTGTCAAAAGTCCCTCCCCAGCTCTCCTGGAGCCCTTCAGGTACTGGAAGGTTGCTCTGAGGTCTCCCTGGAGCCTTCTCTTCTCCAGGCTGAACTGCCCCAAGCTGTCCCCAAAGGGGAGGTTCTCTCAGGCCACAGAGCCAGGGACAGGTACTCTGTTTCTGAGTCTTTATCAAGAAGCTGCTGTAAGCCAGCCATGAGCCCCTGGCCTGGGCATGGGAATCCTCCTGGGTCATCCCAAGGCTGCGGTGTTTGGGCAGCTCAGCTGTCAGAATTGTAATGGTCCCTCCTGACCTTGAAATCTACAAACCCTCATAATTTGTAATCAGGATGCAAATTATTTGCCTTCTGAGCTGAGGCAGGAAGTCTTCTGCATCACCTTTCTGCTCCAAAACATCCTGTCTGCTCCCTCACAACTGCCCATGTGCAGCTTGCAGCTCTTCCACTGCCTACAGCAGCCTCCAGTTCAGCAGCATCCTCCACTGCAAGGACAGGATGAGGGAGCTGGGGTTGTTCAGCCTGGAGAAGACAAGGCTCCAGGGAGACCTTAGAACAGCCTTCCAGTTCCTGAAGGGCTTCTGTAAGAAGTATGGAGAGAGACTGTTTGCAAAGACCTGCAGTGACAGGACCAGAGCAGAGCAGACCGAGATTGGATGTGAGGAACAAGTTGTGCACTAGGAAGGTGCTGGAGCACTGGAACAGGTTGCCCAGGGAGGTGGTTGAGGCTCCATCCCTGGAGATATTCAAGGTGAGGCTTGACAGGGCCCTGGGCAACCTGATCTAGTGGAGGATGTCCCTGCTGAGTGCAGGGGGTTGGCCTGGAGGAGCTTTGGAGGTCCCTTCCAACCCAAGCCATTTCATGATTCCATGATCCACCAGTGGCTTTCCACCAGCTGACTGCCCAGCCCCAGCCTGGCTTTCCCTGCCAGGCTGTCAGTGATACAAATGCTCTGTGTGGGGAGGAAACACTCTCTGTCCAGGTTGTTATGGTATGAGTAACGTTGACTCTTCCTTTGATCCTGGTTTAAGTATAGTTGAGGAAACCCAAAGGTAGCCAGCACACCTCTGCAAACCCAATCACCTCCTTTTCCACATTAACTCATTAACTCCTCTCACAAACATCTCCCACAAAGACACAGAGGAAGTTTTCATCAGCTTCATGGAGAGCGACCATCACAGGCACTGTCATGGCCACAGCCAGCTGTCCCCCACAGAGCCAGAGGATGGATTAGATTGGAAGGGATGCTCCAAGGTCATCCAACTCCCCTGCAGTCTGCAGGGACACCTCCAGCTAAATCAGGCTGCCCAGGGCCACATCAAGTCTGACCTTGAATGTTTCCAGGGATGGAGCCACGACCACATCCCCGGGCAACCTGTTGCAGTGTCTCACCACCCTCACTGTGCAGAACTTCCTTCTGATGTCCAACCTAACTCTAATGTCCAACCTAACTCTTCCCTGATGTCCAACCTAACTCTGCCCTGCTCCAGTTTCAAACCATTGCCTCTTGTCCCATCCCCACAGCCCCTTCTGCACAGTCCCTCCCCAGGCTGCCTGGAGGTCCCCTGCAGTGTGATGGTTTAACCCACCTTCATTAACAAAAGCTCAGCTGAACTCACTCACTAAACTGTCACATGCAGATACTGAAATGCAGCTCCAAGTTCTCCCTGGAGCCTTCTCTTCTCCAAGCTGAACAGCCCCAACTCTCTCAGTCAGTCCCCATAGGGGAGGTTCTCCAGCCTTCTGATCATCTTTGTGCTCACCTCCAGATCCTCTCCAGCAGGTCAGTGACCTTCTTGTGTTGAGGGCCCCAGAGCTGGACACAGAACTGCAGGTGAGGTCTCCCCAGAGCAGAAGATCTGCAGTCTTAGCAAGTAAATGCAATTGCATCTCCAAGCTTTGAGGAGAGGATGGATCTGGAGGGGTTATATGGCTGTGGTCCCCTGAGGTGTGCACAGAGGGCAGGACCACAGCTGGTGATCAAAGGAGGCTTTGCAGGGTCAGCATGGCTGCAGTGTGGCTGCTCTGAGCTGGCTGTCTCATTGCTTCAGGACAAAACGGCAAGAGAGGCATCTGCAGAGGGTGAGCCATCCCATGGCCACCTCTGGAGGAGGAGGCCAAATTGTCTACCTACTGTGGTGTTATCTATACAGAGAATCACAGAATCATTGAGGTTGGAAAAGACCTCTACGATCATCCAGTCCAACCTTCAACCCAACAGCTCCATGACCAATAGGCCATGTCCCCAAGTGCCATGGCCACAGGTCTCTGGAACACCTCCAGGGATGGGGACTCCACCACCTCCCTGGGCAGCCTGTGCCAACCCCTGACCACTCCTGCAGCAAAGACATTTTTCCTCACCTCCAACCTAAGCCTCTCCTGCCACAATTTCAGGCCGTTTCCTCTTGTCCTGTCATTAGTTACTTGTCAGAAGAGGCCAGCACCAGCCTCACTGCAACCTCCTTTCAGGTAGCTGTAGAGAGCAATGAGGTCTCCTTGCAGCTTCCTCTCCTTCCAGCTGAACAATCTCAGCTCCCTCAGCCTCTCCTTGTAAGAATCTGCTCTCTGAACCCCCCTCTGGCTTCACTGCCCTTCCGTGGGCCTGCTCCATGACCTCAATGTCTTTCTTACTGCAGTGCCCTAACCAGAGTCTAGTACTGAAGGTGTGGCCTCAGCAGTGCCCAGTGAAGAAGGCAATCACTTCCCTGCTCCTGCTGGCCACAGAGTTCCTGATGCAGGCTGCATGTCCAAGCTAACTCCACCGAGCCAGACCCTAGACCCTGAGCTGGCTCCTGTGCTGTGACCTCAGTGCACAGTTGAGAGCTGAATTCACACTTCCCTGCCTGTGCTGCTCGCAGGAAATCCACTCAGCTGCCTTGACTCCCAGCTCTTTGTGCTGAGCATCAATCACTGGGGGACCTTGGGGCAGCAGGAGGAGAGCAGAGGGAGGATTACTCAGCACAGCTCCCGGGGGCACTTACAGCAGGAGCCCAGAGAGTGTCCTCTGGAGAGCAGGGAAAATGCCCTGTGCAAAATATTTGTGCAGAGCAGGAAAAGGCAGCATTCTTGGGATGACAATGGCAGTGTGTCACTGTCTGTGACCACAGCCATGACTCAGGCTGCTGCTGGGGGGGCAGAGGAGGCTGAGCAGGCTGCCAGCCGCTGCTTGTGCTGCTAGCGGCGCTGCCTGGTCAGGAGCTCCAAAGAAAACACGAGGCAAACATTGGTTTGTTTCTCTGCTTTCAGAAAGGGCTCCTGAGCGAGCCCCTGGCAGCCTGGATGTTACTCCTGGGTCACAAGCACGCAGGGCTTACGCTCTGGCAGGGATGGACAGGCTGCTTGCCACTGTGGCCAAGGCAGCTGGCCAAGAGGTCCAGAACAGGCAGCAGTAGGTTGCCTTGCACCACTGCTTCCCAAAGCCCTGACTCCAGGGATTTGCAGTGTCTGTCCCCAGGCATTAGCACACCTCTGAAGGAGATTCCACCAAAGCTTGCAAAGCTGGAGGATGCCTGGACCCTTCCTTTCCCACTTGCTGTCCTGTGGAAGATGCCAATGCACGCTTTGCCTACACGTCCTTCTGACTGTCTTCACACACCACGGGGACTGACCACTGCAGAGGGGCTGTACCTCTGCTCTCACTCAGAGAGTCATAGAATGGTTTAGGTTGGAAGGGACCATCCAGTTCCAAACCCTTGCCATCAGCAGGGACAGCTCCCACCAGCCCAGGTTGCTCAAGGCCTCATCCTGCCTGGCCTGGAACACCTCCAGGGAATGGACATCCACAGCCTCCCTGGGCAACCTGTGCCAGTGTCTCCCCACTCTCTCATGCATTTCTTCCTCATCTCCAGTTTCAATCTCCCCACCTGTCCTGGAGCCCTTCAGGTGCTGGAAGGCTGCTCGGAGGTCTCCCTGGAGTCTTCTCCTCTCCAGACTGAACAGCCCAACTCCCTCATCCTGTCCCCAGAGGGGAGTTTCTCCATCCCTCTGACCATCTTTGTGGCCTCCTCTGGACCCTCTCCAGCATCTGCACGTCCCTTTTATGCTGGGTGCTGCATTGCTAGATGCTAGCAAGGCTCACAGTTAGCTAGGTTGGGTCCAGACTCTGTAGTGCAAGCCCTGGATGTATTTCAGGAGGCACCATCGTGGTGGCAAAGCTCCTGTCAGGACAAGGGCAGCTCTGCACCCTCCCCTGAGCTGATGGCAGCTGAGCCAACCTTTGGCTGTGAGATGAGCCTGGTGGTCACACTTGGCTATGTTCCTAGGTGATGACCAAAGGAGAAACCTGTCTGAGCTCTTACAGAGGAGAGGGCAGCAAGCACTGGAGGGCAAACAGCCAACAACTGGAGAAGGTTGGTGCCTGAATCTGCTGGAACTCATCGTTGCCTAATGCAAGCCAGGGCCCTAAGCACCAGCACCCTGCAGAGCTGTGTCTCTGTCCTGTAGTTTGTCCACAAAATGCTTCCAGTTTTTATCAGTTCTTGGAAATGGAAGGGCAGATGTGAGTGAAACCTTAGGAAATGAAATGCACTGCAGCCAGCAGGCTGCCCTCTGCCACGAGGAGCGGCAGAAGGGGCTGGCAAGCTGCGGACAAGAAACGTCAGGCTGAAAGCAGCAGCAGAAAGTACTTTGAAGGTATCAGGAGCAGCTTGCTGGTTTTGGCTGAGCACTCTGGCTGTGGGGAGATGACCTCCTGTTGTTTCTGCTCTGGGAAAGCCAAAGGTGACAGGCACCCAGCCAGGAGACCCATCCAGTCCAACCTTCCTCCTGCCACACTGGGGGGAAGCCAGGGAGCGGAGGCTTCCTCAAGGCAGAGCTCTCCTGAGCTCAGCACGGTGGCCATGGGCAGGTTGCTCTGAGGGGGTCACTGCAGTGATGCTGAAAGGTGACCCCTCCGGTGGAAACATCTCCTGGCACCAAGCCTGCCTGCAGGCTTCTCCTCTGGAGCACAGCACAAGGGTTTCCTTGCTGTCTTCTGCTGCTGGAGAGAAGCAGGAAAAGAGTTTTCCTTATTTTCATGTGAGTGCTGTGTTTTTGTACTGCTCTTGGAAACAATTGTCCTTCTGAGCAGAGGGTGTGGATGGAGCTGGATTGCAGCACTGTAGGAAAACATCTTTCTCCTTCACTGGCAGACCAAGTTCCTCCCCCCTGTCTGTCAGGCAGGAAATAAAGGAAACCTTTGAAAGCACCGCGGAGCCTTAACTGTTGGAGTGCAGGGCAGGAGGCTCAGGGAGCACAGATCCTCAGCCCACCTCTGCTGCAGCAGAAGGGTGACACTGGGCAGAGCTTTGCTGTCCACTTCTTGGCTCCCCAGTACAAGAAGAACAGAGATACACTAGAGAGTGTCCAATGGAGGCTGTGAGGAAAGGCTGAGAGCCTGGGGCTGGTTAGCCTGGAGAGGAGCAGCCCCAGAGGGGATCTGAGCAATGGTTACAAATAGCTGAAGGGTAGGGGGCAAGAAGGGGCCAGGCTCATGCCAGTGGAGTCCTGGGATAAGCCAAGGGTAAATGGACACAAACTGGAACCCAGGAGGTTCCACCTGAGCATGAGGAGAAAGTTCTTCGCTGTGAGGGTGCTGGAGCCCTCTGGGAGCAGGCTGCCCAGAGAGGTTGTGGAGTCTCCTTCTCTGGAGACTTTCACATCCCATCTGGATGTGTTCCTGGGTGCCCTGCCCTGGGTGAGCCTGCTCTGGCAGGGGGTTTACACTCAATGATCTCTGAAGGTGCCTTCCAACCCCTACTATTCTCTGATTCTATGGTTTCATTTCTGTGCCAAAGAGAGAAGGAGGAACAAGATGTTCTGTCAGGCTGAAAGCGACAGGAACACGTTCCCTCTTTGCTCTGCTACTACCTGAATGCCATGGCCAGGGAAATACGTCTGTTCCATACACTTCCTGGCACTGACAGTGTAGGTGGCCTTCAAGCTCTGCCAAGGAGCCTGCTCTGCCTGCTGGGGACAGCACTGCTGAGGCCACACCTCCAAGAAGGACATTGAGGGACTGGTGAAGGTCCAGAGAAGGGCAACAAGGCTGGGGAAGGGTCTGGAGAACAGGACTGGGGAGGAGCAGCTGAGGGAGCTGGGGGTGTTCAGCCTGGAGAAGAGGAGGCTGAGAGGAGACCTCATTGCTCTCTACAGCTCCCTGAGAGGAGGCTGCAGTGAGGTGGGGATTGGGCTCTTCTCCCTAGTCTCAGATGATAGAAGGAGAGGAAATTGCTTGAAATTGTGCTGGACATGCTTAGGTTGGAGATTAGGAACAATCTCTTTGCTGCAAGGGGCTCAGAGATTGGCACAGGCTGCCCAGGGAGGTGGTGGAGTCCCCGTCCCTGGAGGTGTTCCAGAAACCTGTGGCCATGGCACTTGGGGCCATGATTTAGTGGCCATGGTGGGGTTGGGTTGATGGTTGGACTGGGTGATTTCTGAGGTCATTTCCAACCAAAACAGTTTTGTGATTCTGTGCAATGCAGTCAGCAGCCCACGCCACAGACCGGGCAGTGAGCGCAGGGAAGTCCTCCCACAGCCCAGAGCCTGGGAAGACGCTAGCAGAGCAAGGTGCAAGCAGCTCCACAATGCCTGCAGCGAAGCGTGGCCATGAAGCACTGATCTAGAAAGCTCACCCAAACACGGGGAAGGTACCTGGCTGCTGCAAGCCAGCAGGAAACCACAGAGGGACAGGGAGTGCAGGGCAGTGCAGCCGCCGGTCCCCGGCTCCGTCAGAGGCGGCGTGCTCCCGAGCGGCTCCGTGAGCAGCTGCTGACGTCTCCTGATCCCAGCCCACACCCCCTTCATGTGCACCCTTCCAGGCTTGCAGTGATGTTGTCCTTTCTACCTGCCCATGAAGACCTGAACCTACAGCTCCCTTCCCACAGGGGCTGGGGACACAGCACCCACACCCAAGGGTGAGGGCAAGGGCTTTGTGCTTTTCTTGTAAGATCCTCTAGCTCATGACCTGCTCTTAGGTTGGGGCTTACTAGCAAGTACCTCTTACCCTCCAGAGTGCCTGGGGAAAGGGCACAAGACCTATGAGGAGCAGCTGAGGCAACTGGGGGCATTTAATGTGGTGAAGAGGAGGCTGAAGGGAGACTTTCTGGCTCTCTACAGCTCCCTGAAAGGAGTCTGCAGTCAGCTGGGGGTTAGGCTCTTCTCCCTAGTCTCAGGTGCTAGAAGGAGAGGAAGTGGCCTAAAATTGTGTCAGGGGAAGGTTAGGTTGTAGAGGAGCAACAATTTCTTTGCTGCAAGAGTGGTCAGGGATTGGCACAGGCTGCCCAGGGAGGTGGTGGAGTCCCCATCCCTGGAGGTGTCCCAGAGACCTGTGGCCATGGCACTTGGGGCCAGGGTTTAGTGGCCATGGTGGGGTTGGGTTGAAGGTGGGACTGGGTGGTTTCTGAGATCTTTTCCAACTGAAACAATGCTGAGACCAAGGGCTCTGTGCTAACTGATTCTCCTTTCAGAGAAAATGGGATGGAAGAGGTTTCCAGAAGATGTCAGTGAAATGTATAAAGGGAAAAAAACAACCAACCAACCAGCCCCAAAAGGCAGAGCCTGGCCCAGCAGCGCTGAAGTCTGTTAGTAAGTAAAGATGCAAACATGCAGAACTTCAGATAAGCTTGCAGGCAGCCGTGCAACATCCTTCCAAGGCTGCTGCATGGATGGCTGAAAGCTCAGCTGAAGCAGGTGCAGCTCACCACCTCCCTTCAGAATGACACAGTCAAGGTCATGCCCACAACTTCTCTTCATGCAGAGTCAGCTCTTCCTCAAAGCTCCTCCTCAGCTCCCCCTCCCCCGGGATCCTAGACTGGAGCTGCTCCACCTGCAAGCTGAGCCAGTCGCTGGGGGACTCTCTGGAGGGAGAGATACAACCTGCTAGGTTTTCCTCTCACGGACAGCAAGTTCTCCATGGGACAGCAATGTGCCCTTGTGGCCAAGAGGGACCATGATATTCTGGGCTGCATCAAGGAAAGCGTGTCCAGCAGGTGCAGGGAGGTTCCCCTCCCTCTCTACTCTGCTCTGGTGAGACCACTCATGCAATGCTGTGCCCAGTTTGGGCTCCCCGACTCAAGAGAGACAGAGACCTGCTGGAGGGAGGCCAATGAGAGCTAAGAGGATGATTATGGGACTGGAATATCTGTGTGATGAGGAAAGCCTGAGAGCCCTTGGGCTAGTTAGTCTGGAGAAGAGGAGTCTGAGAGGGGATCTGATCAATGCCTGTCAATATCTGAGGGGTGGGTGTCAGATGAATGTGCTAGACTCTCGTGGTAGTGTCCTGTGATAGGACAATGGGTAGAAGCTGGGACCCAGGAGTTTCCACCTCAACATGAAGAGAAACTTCTTTGTTGTGAGGCTGCTGGAGGCCTGGAGCAGGCTGCCCAGAGAGGTTGTGGAGTCTCCTTCTCTGGAGTCTTTCAAAACCTATCTGGATGCGTTCTGGTGTGAGGTGTCCTGGGTGATCCTGCTTTGGCAGTGGGGTTGGGCTGAATGATCTCCAGAGGTTCCTTCCAACCCTTACTATCCTGTGATGCTCTCATTCTCTGGTTTGGTTTCCCATCCAATTTCTTTTTAGCCTTCTGGCTGCCTTGGCAGGTTGCTGGACTCCCTCAAAGCAGCAAGACAGAGGTGGGGGGACCTGCTTGGGCCAACCCCCCTCAGGGTTTTGTCTTGGAGCTATAATTACAGTGATTTGTCTGGAAAATTTGGCTTTTGGTGATAAAAGACTTCTCTGATGAGGAAGAGCCTAATCATGATTGCAAAGCCTCCTGAGCTGAGGCTATGCAAATGTCTGGAACCAGAGGTGTGCTGCTCTGCAGGCAGGCTCATGCATATCAATGACTCTGTTTACCAAACTGTTTTAACCTGCTTCACAACACAGCCCCAAGTTATCTTATCTGGATGGCTAATGAAAATAAACAGATGTCTCCAAACATCAAAACCCTCCTGCTTGAGGAGTTCCTTATCAGGACAACTTCCTCCCCCTGACCCAGTTAAAGCCTTCAGTAATTCATTAATTTCCTATCCATGGCTTTTCTAGCAGAATGAACCAACTTTCCCTATCAGCATGTTTTTGATCTGGTGAAGCTGCAATTCCCTCATGCTTTGTTTGCTTTCTGCATCCTGCAGATGCATCCAATCCCTTCAGCTTTGGCCCTGCCTTCTTACCTCTGCTAATTAGCTCCTTACCCACACACTTCTTTCCTAGAGCAAGTTCAAAGCCTAAAGAGAAAAAAAAAAAAACCAAAAGAGAAACTGTCCAAAGCCTGGCAGTGGTTTTACTTTGGGTGTAATAACTGCCCCTCAAGGAGAAAAGAAAAGGGGTAGGAATCCAGGACATCCCTGATATGGAGCTCCTGCAGCCCATGGACAGATCAGAGAATGGTTTGGTTTGTAATGGACCCCCAAAGATCATCCAGTTCCAACCCCCTGCCATGGGCAGGGACACCTCCCACCACCCCAGGTTGCTCAAGGTCTCATCCAACCTGGCCTGGAACACCTCCAGGGAGGGGACATCCACAGCCTCCATGGGCAACCTGTGCCAGTGTCTCCCCAGCCTCACTCTCAACAATTTCTTCCTCATCTCCTCAATCTCCCCTCTCCCAGCTCAAGACCATTGTTCCTCATCCTGGCACTGCAAGCCCAGTGCTTCATGGGATCTCTGAACAAGGTTGGAGAGGATAGCTGTGGGCAGCAGCCAAGGTGAGAGCTGCACTAAAAGGACCATGGACATTGATGATTCAGATTGCATTGGGTTGGACAGGACTTTCAGAGATCATCTTGTCCACCCCCCCTGCTGTCAGCAGGGATACCACCAAGTAGATCAGGCCAGAACTTCCCAAGAGGCTCTAGCCAGATGATCACAGAATCACAGAATCTACCAGCTTGGAAAAGACCTCAGAGATCATCAAGTCCAATCTATTACCTAATACCTAACACCTCCTGACAACTAAACCATGGCTCCAAGTGCCACATCCAAGCCTTTCTTCAACACCTCCAGGGATGGGGACTCCACCACCTCCCTGGGCAGCACATTCCAATGGCAAATTACTCTTTCTGGGAAGAATTTTCTCCTCACCTCAAGCCTCAACTTACCCCTGCACAGCTTGAGACTGTGTCCTTTTGTTCTGGTGCTGCCTCCCTGGGAGAAGAGACCAACCCCCACCTGGCTACAGCCTCCCTTCAGGGAGTTGTAGAGAGCAACAAGGTCTCCCCTGAGCCTCCTTTTCTCCAGGCTAAGCAACCCCAGCTCCCTCAGCCTCTCCTCACAGGGCTGTGCTCCAGACCCCTTCCCAGTTTCATTGCCCTTCTCTGGATATGTTCAAGTATTTGAAATTGAGGAGCCCAGAACTGGACACAGGACTCAAGGTGTGGCCTAATTACTGCTGAGTACAGGGCAGAACGACTTGGAATGGAATGGAATGGAATGGAATAGAATAGAATGGAATAGAACAGGAGTTAACCAGGTTGGAAAAGACCTTCAAGATCATCGAGTCCAACCTATCACCCAACACCATCTAAGCAACTAAACCATGGCACCAAGTGCCTCATCCAGTCTCTTCTTAAACACTTCCAGTGATGGTGACTCCACCACCTCCCTGAACAGCCCATTCCAATGCTCCTGCTGGCCACACCATTTGTGATCCAGGCCAGGAGGCCATTGGCCTTCTTGGCCACCTGGGCACACTGCTGGCTCATGTTCAGCTGCTGTCCATCAGCACCCCCAGGTCCCTTTCTGCCTGGCTGCTCTCCAGCCACTCTGACCCCAGCCTGTAGCACTGCATGGGGTTGTTGTGGCCAAAGTGCAGCACCTGGCACTTGGACTTGTTGAATGTCGTCCTGTTGGACTCTGCCCAGCTGTCCAGCCTGGCAAGGTCCCTCTGCAGAGCTCCCCTACCCTCCACCAGATCAACTTCTGCCCCCAGCTTGGTGTCACCTGCAAACTTACTAATGATGGAGTCTATCTTCTCCTCCAGATCATCAATGAAGATGTTGAACAGGATGGGGCCCAGCACTGATCCCTGGGGGACACCACTGGTGCCTGGCTGCCAGCTGGCAGTGGCATCATTCACCACCACCCTCTGGGCACAGACATCAGCCAGTTCCTAACCCAGCTCAGAGTGCTGCTGTCCAGGCTGTGGGCTGCCAGCTCTGCCAGGAGTTTGCTGGGGGGGACGGTGTCAAAAACCTTGCTGAAGTTCAGGCAGACTTCATCCACAGCCTGCCCCACATCCACCAGGTGGTCACCTGGTCATAAAAGCATTCAGGACCTGCTCATGGAAATGGATTTACACAACTCTCCACACCCAACCAGAAGACTCTGGAGCAAGAGGGGCCTGAGATGTTGAGATGAAGGGAGAGTGACCACAGAGGTCACACTGGGGGCTGTGCGGAGGCTTAAATGAAGATCATCCAATTGCTTTCTCCAAGGCTTTCTGCTTTATCAGGGAAATGCTCTGAACTTTCCTGTGACCTTGCAATAAAGCAGACAAATGCCCCTTCAAAGCACACAGCACACACTGCTCATTTCTGCCCAGGGTAGCCCTATTTTTCATGGTGATTATTGGAGCTACCTCCTGACGATGAAGGGTTATTTTAAGGACAACACAGAAGCTGCTCATATCAGTCTTGATAGAATGACATAAAGAACATCCCCTCAGCCTACAGCCTCTTGCCAGCCCTCCTCCTTAGCTTCCAGGTGATATTTCTTGCCTGTCTTTTAGGTCTAGCATTACCTCAATGACTCTAAGCAGGAGTCTTGATGGAAGAGGTTTGAACAACAGTGATCATAGCTTAGATTCCACAGCAAATTGACTCATCTGTTCTCATATTTACACCCTGCTGGGCCAGAAGATGGCTCAGTTATCACTGATCAAAGATCAAGTTAAATCAATGGCCTCATCACCCCCTCTTCTCGTGGGGATCAATACAAGGAGATGGAGAGAAAAGGATCCCTAACTGCATGGTGGGATCTGAGCAGCATGAAGCATTTGTGCAGGATGCTGGCAAATGCAGGGGCTGGGAAATTATTTGGTGTCTAGATGAAAAGAAAACAACAACCCAGCACAAAAGCAAACAGGAAAGGGATGAATTCTGAAAGGTGGCCTCGAGGACAAGTAGGAGCAAGGGAACTCTTTCACAGAGTTTCCAAATCTCAGCATGGTGGAAATTGGAAGGGACCTCTGGAAGTCGTTCAGTCCAAGCCCCTTGCTAAAGCAGGGCACCCACAGCAGCTTGCTCAGGAGCACAATGGCCAGAGGGGGTTGGAAGCTCTCCACAGGAGACTCCACAACCTCTCTGGGCAGCCTGCTCCAGGTTCCAGCACCCTCACAACAAAGAACTTTCTCCTCATGCTGAGGTGGAACCTCCTGGGTTCCAGTTTGTGTCCACTGTCCCTTGTGCTGTCCCTGAGCACCACTGACAAGAGTCTGGCCCCAGCCTCTCTCCCACAACCTTTCAGCTCTTGCTGAGCATTTCTCAGATCCCCTCTGGGGCTGCTCTTCTGCAGGCTCTCAGCCCAAGGGCTCTCAGCCTTTGCTCCTCACAGAGCTGCTCCAGGCCCCTCAGCAGCCTCACAGCCTCTGCTGGACTCTCCCCAGCATTTCCCTGTGCTTCTGGAACTGGGGAGGCCAGAACTGTACCTAATACTCACTAGGTCAGAGTAGATGCAAAGGAGAACTTCCCTCAACACTCATACCTTTGATAACTGAAATTCCCTGGCAGGGCTGGTGTAGACAGCATTTGTTCCAGATGCCTTCTAGGAAATAGTGTTGCTGCTCTTCCTTTTAACCAACCAGAATTACCCTGAAGATATTTTTTGGTACATTTCACACACTTCTCAGAACAGACACATGAATGTCTAGCAAGGTGTGGAACAAGGTGAACAGCAGGAGGTGGAAAGCCTCAGTGCAAGAGAAGCATTTCCAAGCACAGTTTGTCATTTAGAGGTCCAGAAAGACTCACTTTAGATTCAGGTCTCATTCATCCACCCCCAAAATGTGGCTAAGACTTAGCAGCAGTCACTGGACATGGCTGGGACCAGCCAAACACTGTCACTGATTAGCTTCTTCCCACACTGCTCTTCATCTGTACCGTTCTTCCAGTGCCTTGTCACTGTCTCTCTTCACAGCTGCCTGAAAGGAGGTTGGAGCCAGGTGAAGGGCAGTGTCTTCTCTTCAGGAACAAGTGGTAAGAAAAGTCCTTGCCCCAAACCTTTACACTCAAAGAAGGAAGAAAAGAGTCAGAAAAACCTCTCACAGCATCTCTGTCTTGCAGGATCCTTTGCACCAGACATCATTCTAGCAAGCTGCTTTTCCTTCTAGTTCCTTTGTCTGCCCTTTCATCTAAGGGATGGTACAGAAGCACTAATCACAGAGTCATAGAATCATAGAATGGTTTGTGTTGGAAGGTGCATGAAGAAGAGTGTGGTCAGTAGGTTGAGGAAGATTCTCCTGTTCCTCTAATCTGCCCTAATAAGGACACATCTGGAGTACTGGGTCCGGTTCTGAGCTCCCCAGCTGAAGAGAGACAGAGAACTACAGGAGAGAGACCAATGGAGGCTGCAAAGATGCTGAGGGGCCTGGAGCATCTCTGTGAGGAGGAAAGGCTGAGACCCCCCCCACCTGGCAGGGTGGTTGGACCTTAGATAGTCTTGAAGGTCTTTTCCAACCCAAACCATTCTATAGTTCTATGATTTCATCAAGAGGACAGCAGCAGCCCTGCTGTCCAGCAGCTGCCAGCTGAGCACACACTGGGTCTTCTCTAGACCCATCCTATCTGCCAGCCTATGCAGATGTCTCAGATGCCCAAAGGGCCTCAAAGGTCACCAGAAGTCCATATTTAGACACCTTAAGCAAGCCCCAAGGCACAGCCTTGCCAAAGCCAGAAGTGTCATCGTTATGGATGTGGTTGTTTTCGGCAGAAGGTTATCTGCAATCACATCGAACCTGCCAGGCAAGTCAGAACTCAGGAGAAAATGGAATGAGAGCACTTCCAGAGGACTGTAAGTTAAGGTAGAGTTCAGCCCACATATCAAAGGTGGCTAAAATAAGAAACAAGCAAATCTTCCCTGGCATCTCTGCCAAATCACGCACCGCACACTCCCAAGGCACACAGCTGGGCTGCCGTTCCCAAAGGAGCCCTCGGCACTCAGCACCCAGCTCTCCTTGGAAATCAGTGGCCAGTTCCTCCCTCCCTTCCCTCAACACCGCTGAGAACACAGATCTGGCTTTGTTTATTCCCTCTGCTCTCCATCCTCACTTCAGCTGGGCTTTGCCTGTCCCTGCAGCAGTGCCATGTCAGCAGCACAGTTGTCCTGCAGTTTGGGTTCGTTGGTCTCCAGGGACAGCACTGCCCAGAGGACAACTGATACCTCCTCTTGCAACACCCAGGTTCTCCTCGGAGGTCTTCCACTGAAGTAACAAACAGGCCCAACCCTGCTCTGTTTAGGAGGTCTGATAAGATCACTGCCCAAGGGGCCATGGCTGCAGGCCAGAATGCTGTCCCAGTAAACCATTTTCTGGAGGACCACCTTGTCTGGACTTGTCTCTCCCTATGAAGCCAGGCAAAGCAAAGCATTCAGATGCTAAAAATGTCTAACTATTCTTGGTGCTTGTCCAACATTTGGAGGCTCATAAATCTCCCAGGAAAGATAGGACAGGAGCATGATTCAGAAAACAAGCAGCTTTATGCATTGGTTCCTCTCCTCCTGCTTCCAGCAAGGCTATTGCCTGTTGATGAAATGCCCCTCTTGGCTGGCTGCCAAACCAGCCCTGTGCCCACCAGAGCTCTTCTGCATGGCATGAGTCAGACACACACCTACTGAATGTGATCAAAGAGGAAATGCTAATCCATAAGTGCAGAGGTGTCTGCAGGTAGAAGCCAGCAGCAAAGGAAAGCAAAGAAAGCCCACAGAGAGTTTCTTCTGCCTTTGCACCCAGAGCAGTCTGTGCACCAAGGAGAGTGTGGCCAGCAGGTCAAGGGAGGTTCTCCTCTGCCTCTGCTCTACCCTGCTGAGACCACAGCTGGAATTCTGTCTCCAGTTTTGGGCTCCCCAGTTCAAGAGAGACAGAGACCTGCTGGAGAGGGTCCAAAGGAGAGCAACAAGGCTGATGAAGGGACTGGGACTACTCTCTACAGCTACCTGAAAGGAGGCTGTGGAGAGGTTGGTGCTGGTCTCTCCTCACAGGTAATTAGTGATGGAACAAGAGGGAATGGCCTCAAGCTGCTACTGGGGAGGTTTAGACTGGACAGCAGGAATGTGTTTTTTTTCCCAGCAAGAGTGGTCAGGGATTGGAATGAGCTGCCCAGGGAGGTGGTGGAGTCACCACCCCTGGTTGTGTTTAAAGGTCATTTGGATGTGGTGCTTGGGGCTATGGTATAGGGATGACCCCTGTAGAGTAGGGTTAATGGTTGGACTTGTGATCCTGAGGTTCTTCTCCAACCTGAATACTTCTGTGATTCTGTGAACATCTCTGCTGTGAAGCAAGACTGAGAGCCCTGGGGCAGTTTATTCTGGAGAAGAGAAGGCAGAGAGAGGATCTGATCAATGTTTATCTGTATCTGAGGTGTCAGGATGAAGCTGCCAGGCTCTATTCAGTGGTGCTCAGTGAGAGGACAAGGAACAATGGACACAAACTGGAACGCAAAAGGTTCCACCTCAGCATGAGGAGACACTTCTTTGGTGTGAGTGTTCTGGAGGCCTGGAGCAGGCTGCCCAGAGAGGTTGTGGAGTCTCCTTCTCTGGAGACTTTCCAAACCTCACCTGGATGTGTTCCTGTGTGACCTGGCTGCAAAAAACTCCAGAGATGAGGCTTCCACCACCTCCCTGGGCAACCTGTGTCAGGCTCTCACCACCCTCATGGGGGAGAACTTCTTCCTAACATCCAATCTGAATATACCCATTTCTAGTTTTACTCCATCCCCCCCAGTCCTATCACTCCCTGACACTCTCAAAAGTCCCTCCCCAGCTTTCTTGTACTCCCCCTTCAGGTACTGGCAGGCTGCTCTAAGTCCCATGGCCACTAGGTGAAAGAAATGCACTAAAGTGGTTAGACAGGTTTTATTCTCCATTTATGTTTTATTCCCAATAAATATTGTCCCAAAATTCCCCATTGGACTCCAGAAGGAAATGTTTGCCATGAGAGCAGGCAGAGACTGGAACCATCTCCCAAGGGCAGCAGTGGAGTCTCCTGCACTGGGCAGTTTCAGACTCAGCTTGCCAGGGTGCTGAGCCAGCTCATGGCAACTGCACCATCACCTGGAGAGGTTGGAGCAGATAACCTTGGGGTCCCTTCCAAGCTGGCACTCTGTGATCCTCTGATTAAATCCATGGCCTTGCTTCTTTGTCACCTTATTGTCCTCTTGGCACCTTTAAAGTGATTATTTAACACTTTGTTCTTTTATCCTTTTGCTGCTCAGGTTGGGTTATTGTCCTCTGCAGCTCTTGAGGCCCTCTTTGCCTGCTCTGCAAGGTGGCACTTCTCTGGTTGCCACTCTTCAGTCCTCTTGGACCTTCAGCATCCTCCACCACTGCTTGCAGAGGTTTGGTTTGAGGGATTGCCATACCTAGTTCCTTCTGCACTCTGTGCTAGACCTCCTCACATCTCAGTGCCCTGAGTCACCATTTTCCTGGGTATTCCCAAGCTCCTTTCTTCCCTGTTCTGATCTGCTCTAACAGTTAATTGTGTCAGCAGGGTGCTCATGAAGGCAGGAGCAGGGAAGAACGGAAGGCTGACACATACCCAACTTATCTTTTCTCCAGATATGAGATTGTGCTAAAGCAGGAAGGAGACCACTCACCTTTTGCTGACCATATCTCACCTTGGCCTGAGGGTTTCTGGCATTATCACCCTGTGCTTTACACTCATTGCTTGTTAATCATTTGCCTCTCTTAATATATTTTGCTTTCATGTCTGGTTAAAGGACTCCATAGTGATAATCCTGCTGCTTCTGTCTTCTTCTGCAGCAGGACTATTGCCCTTTGTTTCTAAGTTTCTTCCTTCTGCTAGCTGCTCAGACACTCCCAAGCTCCTCATTCATTTGTGTTCCTGCAAGCTGGCTTCTGTGTCCCTGCTTTTCACAGACTCAGACCTGTTCCAGTGTCTCCCCACCCTCACTCTCAACAATTTCTTCCTTCTCTCCAGTCTCAATCTCCCCTCTCCCAGCGCAAAGCCATTGTCCCTTGTCCTGGCACCCCAAGTGCTTGCAAAGAGTTTCTTTTTGTTTGTCTCTGATTTCCACCCAAACACATTATTCAAACCTGTCTTTAGCTTCCCTTGGCTTTGGATCAAGTCTACTGCCAATGACTTCTGCTGTCCTCCTCATCTGCCCTTCCCAAGCAAGCTGTTGTCCTCCTTGCCACCACTCCAGACTTCTGAGCTCTCACTGCCCTGGATTTCAGCCCAGTCACTGTGTTGCTTTTGACTTCAAGTTCCTCTTGTCTATCCCCCCTCGACCCAACACAAAGGTGCATTGATTATACCCCCCCTGGCCTCTGGAGTGATGCACCCCAGTGAGGTGCCAGCCTGCCAAGCCTCCACTTTTCACCCCCCTGTAGCCTCTGCTGTCAGCCAGCCTCAGCCTCACACCTCTCCCAATCCCCTTCCAACAGCCACAGCCACTCTGCCCTGTGCACACTTGCTCCAATCATGCCAACAGCTGCAGCCCAGCCAAGAGATCCCAGGTGAGAGATAGCATAGGTGAGAAGCAATCCTGTTGTTCAATAGCATCTGGGATTGTCTTTTATTTACTTTGGGGTTTTGTTTTGTTTTTTAATTTTGACTCTTCTTTCAACCTTCACAATTAGGAATTTGAACTCTTGTTTTGCCAGAATAAACTCATTTTCACCCTGAAGCATGTCTGGTATTAAAGGCAAGTCTAGGTGATGCTGTGAAATGTGGATTAGCCTAACCTTCTTGGAGGCAATGCTTCCTTGGACACCTAGGGTCAGTTTGGAGCCCCCTGAAGCTGTTGACTATATTGGGTCAAGCTACAAGACCAAGGCCAGGCTTGGGGCTGTCCCCTTGCGGGTTGGATGGAGTCAGTAGAAAGACACTTTGCAAGGCAGGCACAGCCCAGGCTGTGGCAGGCATGTGTGCTGGGGTGGCATTACAGCCTACCTCCAGCAGAAGGGACATGCAGGTCACCTGCCCAGCCAGGCTTGGCCAAGGCTTGTC
This sequence comes from Dryobates pubescens, assembly GCF_014839835.1. Classification (NCBI taxonomy): domain Eukaryota; kingdom Metazoa; phylum Chordata; class Aves; order Piciformes; family Picidae; genus Dryobates; species Dryobates pubescens. The sequence goes on along the minus strand of NC_071631.1, from coordinate 7,231,984 downwards.
CCTGTGAGGCCAGGGTCAGAGACTCTTCACCTGCTGGCAGAGGACAAACAGTGCTGTAAAAAACTATCATTGGCTTGACTGCAGATTCCTCCTTTTGGGGTAGGGACTGCTGCTGAAGGAGCTTATAGGATCATAGAATGGCCTGGGTTGGAAGGGACATGCAAAGGTGATCCAGTCCAAACCCCTCTGCAGTCAGCAGGAACATCCTCCACTGGATCAGGTTGCCCAGAGCCCTGTTGAGCCTCACCTCATGGCTCCCTACAGCTACCTGAAAGGACATTGTGGAGAGGTTGGTGCTGGTCTCTTGTCACAGGTAATTAGTGATGGAGCAAGAGGGAATGGCCTCAAGCTGCCTCTGAAGAGATTTCCCAGCCAGAGTGGTCAGGCAGTGGAATGGCTGCACAGGGAGGTGGCCTGGATGTGTTTAAAGGTCATTTGGATGTGGTGCTTGGGGATATGGTTTAGGGGTGACCCTTGCAGAGTGAGGATAATGGTTGGACGTTGTGATCCTGAAGGTCTTTCCCAACCTGAATGTTTCTGTGACCTCCAGGGGTGGGGCAACCTGCTCCTGTTCCAGTGTTCCACTGACTTCCCCTGGTAGCTCACCTAAGGCTAAAACCTGCTGTCAGGTTTGGATGTCTGGCCCATTCAAATGGATGCAAGGACAAGGGGAGCAGATTGTCTTCTTCTGAGCAGTTCTTTGACCTTCCTATGCATCTGATGCGGGCTGCTGAGTCCCAGGACAAGGGAGAGCAGAGGAGGCTTTGTGGAGCTGATTCCTTCTGCAGGACCTCTGCATTTTCCAGCAATTTCCCACCACCCCCCCCGAGTGTTTTCCCTCTTGCCTGCAAGAGCTGCGTGCAGATCTCCCCACCCCATCCACTCTGTGTTAAAAGAGCTGAAATGCCACAGCTGGGGCAAGTGCCAAAGAAACAAACCCCAGGGCAGGTTGAGTTTGGGACGCAGCATCAGACACGCTCTGCGCTCCCTGAGCCAGTAGCCAGCTGCAGCACATCCCATCGGCAGCAGGCAGGCCACGGTGGGTGTGCAGCTCTTCTCCAGGAAGATCCAAGCTCAGATCAAAAGCTGAAGGTAGGCAGCACCACAGCCAGGGCCAGCAGAGGTCATCTCAAGCTCCTAGGCAGTGAAGACGAGGGAAGATCAAAACGGCCCTTAGGGGAACCAATAAATGGACTTTGTCCCTGCTTGCAGTGTGCCTGGCCCCGGGTCAGTGTTTATGATGCAATTGTTTCCCTCACTATCACCATCCTTGGCGTTTGTGTAGAAAGGCAAAGTGAAACACCAGCAGGGAGGGAGCTGACCTCCCAGATGAGTGACTGTCAACAAACATGGATCCTGCTCTGCTCCCCACGCAGCAGCCTCCCTCTCCAGCCCCTTCTCGCCACAGGGAGCTGCCTTCTGAGTCTGACCTCAGATCTTCTAACCTCCTTTCGGAGCCTCTAAGAGTTTAGTGGGAAAAGTCACAAATTCCTGTGTCCATCCAGCCTGCTGGCTCCACTGCTGGCCCTCCCTTGCCCTGAGCCGCTCAGTGGTGGGAAGCAGGGAAATGACTGCGGTGTGTCCAAGAAGGGCCACGAGGATGGAGCTGCTCTGCTAGGAGGACAGACTGAGAGAGCTGGAGATCTGCCACTGCAGTGGCTGGAGGTAGCTGCAAATGGCTTGGATTAGTCAAATTTGATGCTTAACTGTATGGGATGCAAAAACCTCTCTGGGGAAGCCCACACAGACGACATCAGAGACAGGAGAAGGTCAGGTTAGAGTTTCCTTAAGGAATATCAAAGGAATTACCCTTAAGGCAGCAAAATAATGATTTCCAAATGAAAAGAAAACCTGCAGGTTTCAGACACCTTGAATTTGAATGTAAAATTAATAATAACAGTAATAATAGTAATAGTAATAGTAATAGTAATAGTAATAGTAATAATAATAATAATAATAATAATAATAATAATAATATAAGATCTGGGGCTGTTCAGCCTGGAGAAGAGAAGGCTCCAGGGAGACCTCAGAGCAGCCTTCCAGTATCTGAAAGGGGCTCCAGGAGAGCTGGGGAGGGACTTTTGCCAAACGCTGGGAGTGCCAGGATGAGGGACAATGGCTTTGAGCTGGGAGAGGGGAGATTGAGAGTGGAGATGAGGAAGATATTGTTGAGAGTGAGGGTGGGGAGACACTGGCACAGGTTGCCCAGGAAAGTTGTGGATGTGCCCTTCCTTGGAGGTGCTCAAGACCAGGCTGAATGAAGCCTTGAGCACCCTGGGCTGGTGGGAGTTATCCCTGCCCATGGCAGGGCGTTGGAACTGGATGATCTTTGGGGTCCCTTCCAACCCAACTCATTCAGTGAATGAATCCATGAATAAATCTCTCAAAGTGTTGAAGAAAGCTGCTCCTAGTGGGAGAGGCTCCACAAACTCAGCCTCATTATTTTCTCAAACCCCCTCAAGCTTCAGCCAAGGCTTTCCATCAAGCCTTGGAGGCAACGCAGCATTATTAATCACTTCCTTGGCCAATGTGCATGTAATAAAACAAACTACAATTAGTTGGACACACACACACACACACAAAAAAGCCACCACACCAAACCTGTTCAAAGCAAAGGCCACTTTCCAACATCCTGACAAATGAAATAAGTGGAGACCTAAACAAAGGGCTAAGAGCACAATCGAGGCAGAGCAGGAACTGGAGGGGCAACACTGCTCCAGTGCACTTCAGATGGAGGCTTTCATACATCAGAGCCCCCAAAAGTGCTTCATCAAAATAATGGAAAGCAGGAAGGGAACAAAGTGACTTGCAGGCAAAGGATGGAAGATAAATGGACTCTGTGGCACGTATCAGAGAGAGGCAGGGAAGGGGCTTTGCAGCTTGTCCTCTCACAGAAATGTCTTCAGGTCACTTATCTTCATTGCTTGTCTCCAGAATCACCACTTTTTCTTCCCCCCCCTTAAATAAGGTGACAAAGTGCCCAGCAAGAGAGAAGCAGTGATCTATGTAACAAGGATTCTAGGGCAGGAGTTGGCAGGGCTCATTGATAGGGCTTTAAACCAGGTTTGAAGCGGGGAGGGGTTGTTAATCTCATGCTTGCCTGTGGCAAACATTGGGGCAGCTCACCAGAGGCAGAGGAAGGGATGTCCAGAGAAAGGCCACAAGGATGAGCAGAGGGCTGGAGCTGCTCTGCTATGGAGACAGACTGAGGAAGTTGGGGTTGTTCAGTCTGGAGAGGAGAAGGCTCCCAGGAGACCTTCTTGTGGCCTTCCAGTATCTGAAGAAGGCTACAAGAAAGCTGGGGAGGGAAATTTTAGGGTGTCAGGGAGTGATAGGACTGGGGGGGAATGGATCCAAGCTGGAGGAGAGGAGATTCAGATTGGATGTTAGGAAGAAGTTGTTCCCCATGAGGGTGGTGAGAGACTGGCACAGGTTGCCCAGGGAGGTGGTGGAAGCCTCATCCCTGGAGGTTGCTGCAGCCAGACTGGATGTGGCTGTGAGCAACCTGCTGTAGTGTGAGGTGTCCCTGGCCATGGCAGGGGGCTTGGAACTGGCTGATCCTTGAGGTCCCTTCCAGCCCTGACAAGTCTGTGATCCTATTAGCATATTTTCTGCATCCCTCTCCTGTCCCATTCTTCACACAGTCCATCATCACATCCCTCCTCCCTTACCTGCTACCACCAAGCTTTCACTTGGGCTGTCCTACAGCTGACCGCACACAGCTTTCCCTGGCCTGCCCATATCCATTACAACCTCAAAGTCATCCCTCCTCATCTGCTGCTTATCTGTCTTCCATTTCCTCCAGCACCAGCCTATTCATTCACCTTGCCTTTGTCAGGTCCACCTGGAGCCTTTCCCATTCTCCTGAGGCCCTGGCTGCCCTCAGCCTCTGTGTGTGCTCTGGAGATCTTCCATTGTTCCCTTTCCTCTCAAGATCACAAGCGGTGCCGCCTCGCCGCCCATGCTGTCGAGCTCTGGAGTGAAATGCAAGATGGCATCCACCCAAAAGGTGAATTCATGTCCCCAGCAGGGGAAGCTTGAAAACCCTAAGGCTGTTTGAATAAGAGAAGAGTCATCCTGTATTTGATCACTTCTGTAGGGGTCCCTTGGTTAATGGCTCCTCTTCCCCTCCAGAGTTGCAGCACACAAAAGAGGAGCATTAAGATGACATTAATGGAGCTGCAGAGGCTGAGGCAGAGGTGACACTCTGCCAGGGAAGGGCAGAGTCAGCACATCCACGGAGGGATGTCCTTGCTGTGGTGTCCTTGAGCCATTTCCATCATTGTCATAGAATCACTGAATTGTTCCAGCTGAAAAAGCCCTCTAAGACCTTTGAGTCCAACCATCAATCCAACCCCACCGTGGCCTCTAAACCATGGCCCCAAGTGCCGTGGCCACACACCTCTTGAAAGCCTTCAGGGATGGTGATGCCACCACCTCCCTGGGCAGCCTGTGCCAATCCCTGACCACTAGAATCACAGAGTCACAGAATCAAGCAGGCTGGAAAAGACCTCAGAGGTCATCAAGTCCAATCTATTCCCTAATACCTAACACCTCATGACAACTAAACCATGGCTCCAAGTGCCACATCCAAGCCTTTGTTGAACACTTCCAAGGACAGGGACTCCACCACCTCCCTGGGCAGCACATCCCAATGGCCAGTTACTCTTTCTGGGAAGAACCTTCTCTTCACCTTGAGCCTAAACTTCCCCTGGCACAGAAAAGGCAACTCTGCTCACCTCTGCCCTTTTAACCAATGGAGGAGAGTGCCCTCAGCCCCACGTTCCATACCATGTGTACCAGGTTAGACAGGTGGCATTGGCAGGAACTGTTCTGGTACTGCTTGTGTGGAGCTTCTACAGACATCCCAGGAAAAAGGTTTGGGCCTCTGTCTGCAGTGATTTGTGAGCTGGCTTTAGACAGCTAATGAGCCACTGGAACAGGTCCTGAGCCTCTGCTCACATTCACCATGGTTCTGGTGGCACAGCACACGTGCAGATACTCTGCATGCAGCAATGTGCTTCCTTGTGGAGCCTGCTGGGCTGCCAGTGCCCATTGCTGGCTGCTGGGCAGTTTGTCACCCCCTGACACCCCCAAGGCTTTCTCCTCAAGGCTGCTCTTGAGCCACTCCTCCCCCAGCCTGGCTTTGTGCTGGGGATTGCCCGAACCCAGACAGCGCAGAACGAAAACACTGTGAAACAGTTGGAACAAATGGCAGCTTTGTCCATTCCCTTTGCCCAGCCTGGAAGTTTCCTTCACTCCCCAGGGTCTGCTGTAGCTCTTTTGGTTTTTTTTTAACTTCCAACGAATCAACAAAGCAGAAAACTATTCTTCATCAAGCTTTTAGGGCTCCAGAAGCAAGACTTTCTCTCCTCACAACGCCTGCCAGCAGCCTTTGTTCGGAGGTAATTCAAATGCCTCCACTCTCAGGAAAGTTTCCAAGTTTTCCTCTCAGACTTTTTGCTTTGTGTTTTTCTTGTTTAGTTCTTTCTTTCTTTCTTTCTTTCTTTCTTTCTTTCTTTCTTTCTTTCTTTCTTTCTTTCTTTCTTTCTTTCTTTCTTTCTTTCTTTCTTTCTTTCTTTCTTTCTTTCTTTCTTTCTTTCTTTCTCTCTCTCTTTCTCTTTCTTTCTCTCTTTCTTTCTCTCTCTCTTTCTTTCTTTCTTTCTTTCTTTCTTTCTTTTCTTTCTTTCTTTCTTTCTTTCTTTCTTTCTTTCTTTCTTTCTTTCTTTCTTTCTTTCTTTCTTTCTTTCTTTCTTTCTTTCTTTCTTTCTTTCTTTCTTTCTTTCTTTCTTTCTTTCTTTCTTTCTTTCTTTCCTTCCTTCCTTCCTTCCTTCCTTCCTTTCCTTCCGTCCTTCCTTCCTTCCTTCCTTCCTTCCTTCCTTCCTTCCTTCCTTCCTTCCCCAGCCCACTGTGCCTGACCTTTCCTCCAAGCCACCTCCTTCTCTCTTTAATCTATAACCAGCAATTCAGTAGGGTGCTTGGGTTGGGTTTTTACGTTTTACTTCAGAGTAATCCATGCCTCTAAAGGGCAGACACTGCTCCTGCTTTGGTCATTCAGTCAGAGAATCAGGAAGGTTGGAAAACAGCTCTAAAACCAACTCCAGCCAGCACCTCAACCGCACCATGGCCACTAAGCCCTGTCCCCCAGTGCCATGGCCACAGGTTTCTGGAGCGCCTCCAGGGACGGGGACTCCACCACCTCCCTGGGTAGCCTGTGCCAGTCCCTGACCACTCTTGAAGCAAAGAAATTGTTCCTCACCTCCAACCTAACCTTCCCCTGGCACAATTTCATGCCATTTCCTCTCCTTCTGTCACCTGAGACCCCCACCTGACTGCAGCCTCCTTTCAGGGAGCTGTGGAGAGCAATGAGCTCTCCTCTCAGCCTCCTCCAGACTGAACATCCCCAGCTCCCTCAGCTGCTCCTCATAGAAGCTCTGCTGTAGATCCTTTCCTTGTCCTTACAAGGTAAGATTAATTCCCAGTCCTACAGCCCAAATCTGCAGCTATTTGGACACTGCTGAGTTCAGCTCTGTGAAGCTGCAGCTTCCCTTGAGCAAGGTAGGCACCAAGCTGTGGGAGCCACTGGAAGTTAGGAGCTGTTGTCCAAACCCCCTGCCCCCTACATTCAGTGTCCCTGTGTCCAGAAGTGATCAGCAATGCCTTCTGCCCCTTGCCTGGACTTTCCATATGGATTTTCCTCTAGCTCTGACTGACTGCTTCTAAGGGTCACTATGAAAATGAAGCTTGGAATCAGCAGACTAAAATATCTCTTGAGGTCTCTCTATTCAGGACCCATTCTGTAGCCCTTCCACACATAGAAGAGGATGGAGATGCAGAAGTTGTCCCCAGGAACTGAAACTCCCATGTTGCATTAGGCATTGTTCACAGAATCCCAGCATGGTAGAGGTTGGAAGTCACCTCTGGAGCTCATGCAGTCCAAGCCCCCTGCTCCAGCAGGGCACCCACAGCAGCTTGCCCAGGAGCACAATGGCCAGGGGGGGTTGGATCTCTCCAGAGAAGGAGACTCCACAACCTCTCTGGGCAGTCTGCTCCAGGACTCTGCACCCTTACACCAACCAAGTTTCTCCTCCTGTTCAGATGGAGCCTCCTGGCTTCCAGTTTGTGCCCATTGCCTGTCCCTGGGCACCACTGAGAAGAGTCTGGCCCCAGCCTCTTGAAACTCATTCTTTAGATCTTGGAAAGCATTGGTAAGATCCTCTAGCAAGTCTCTGTCACAGACTTGATGGGGGAGAATAGCTTGGGACTGGGATTGGGACTGGGACTGGGTCTGAGAATGAGACTGGGACTGGACCTGGGCCTGAGAGCTTCTCATGTTATGATCCCACCCAAGAGGGAATGACACTGAGAGTGCACAAGTGCCTGTCTCCTCTGCAGCACACAGTTGTTGAGGATATTTGCCTTTATCAAACTGGCAGCTAGAACTTGGAGCTGCCTGTGGAGCTGAGGCTGCTCACCTGCAATGCCACACTCATCTCAAGCCAACTGAAGCTTCCCCAGCTCCTGGCTCCAGGGTGTGTGGTGTCTCTCCCTGCATTCTGTTGGAGTGAGCACCTATACACCCTGCAGTGCTCTCAGAAAGCAAGAAGCAGCAGCAGGGACCCTGCTTTAGTTGTGATTTTGAAGATGGGAGCACTGGAGTGGAGGTCTGTGAGGTGAATGGGCTGAAAACTTCAGGGGAACCACAGGGTTGATGCTTTAGAAGGCTCCACCAGTCGTGAGGACACTGCTCTCCTTTTGAGGCAGTCACAGCAAGCTTGTGCAGAGAGAGAATGAGGAATAAATATTGTGCACAGAAGTCACAGTAGAACAGATGTGCCACTGTGGTTGGGACCTGTCATGGAGCTGGTGGAGTATCACAGCATCCTGGAATGGCTCAGGTTGGAAGGCACCGCAGAGATAATCTGCTTCAACCCTCCTGATGTGGGCAGGGACAATTGCCAACTAGACTTGGTTGCTCAAACCCTCATCCGTGCTGGCCCTGAGCACCTCCAGGCTGGAGGCATCCACAGGCTCCCTGGGCAGCCTGTGCCAGAGTCTCACCACCCTCAGACTGAAGAACTTCCTTAGCTCCAGTCTAACCCTGCTCCCTCTCAGCTTCAAACCTTTCCCCCTGGTCCTGTCTCTAGACACCCTCAGGCAAAGTCCCTCTGCAACCTTCCTGCAGGATCCCTTCAGGGACTGGCAGGCAGCTCCATGGTCCCCCTGGATTATTCTCCAGGCTGCACACCCCCAGCTCCCTCAGCCTGGCCTCACAGCAGAGCTGCTCCAGCCCTTGGAGCATCTTTGTGGCCTCCTCTGGACTCACTCCACAGCTCTGTGTCCTCTCCTGCTGGGGACACCAGAACTGGAGGCAGGATTGGAGTTGAGGTCTCAGCAGAGCAGAGTCCAGGGGCAGAGACCTGCTGCCCACACTCCTCTGGCTGCAGCCCAGCACACAGCTGCCTTTGGGCTGCAGGAGGGCACTGCTGGCTCCTGGGAAGCTGCTCAGCATCTAACACCCCCAAGGCTCTTTCTTCAGGGCTGCTCTCAACCTATTCTGCACCCACCCTGGATTTGTGCCTGGGTCTGGCCCAACCCAGCTGCAGGACCTTGCACTTTGACTTGTTGAACCTCATGCAGTTGGCACTGGCCACTGCTCAAGCCTGTCAGAATCCTTCTGGATGGATCCCTGCCCTCAGGTGAGTCCAGCATCACACAGCTTGGTGTCATCAGCAAACCTGCTGAGGGTGCACTTGATGCATTGTTCTCTACAGCTCCCTGGAAGGAGGCTGCAGTGAGGTGGGGGTTGGGCTCTTCTCCCTAGTCTCAGGTGATGGAAGGAGAGGAAATGGCCTTAAATTGTGCTAGGAGAGGCTTAGGTTGGAGAGGAGGAAAAATTCCTTTGCTGCAAGAGTGGTCAGGGACTGGTACAGGCTGCCCAGGGAGGTGGTGGAGTCCCCACCCCTGAAGGTGTTCAGGAAAGCTGTGGCCATGGCACTTGGGGCTGGTGGCCATGGTGGGGTTGGGCTGCTGGCTGGACCTGCTGAACTTTGAGGGCTTTTCCACCTGAAACAATTCTGTGGTTGTATCATCTGACAAATAGCAGGGAGGAAGCAGAGGGAAGATGAATTCCATGAAGGTCTTCCACGGGAGCAGCCACCAAGGGGGTGCTGCTGTGGGCCACAGCTCCTGGGGCTGCTGTGCACCCCTAGCTGGGGTAACTGACTGCATTGGTCCTGTTGGAACAGCTCTGCTCAGCCAGCCAGGCTGAGTCACAGCAGCATATTTAGATCCTTACACAAGCAATGCCAAAAGGCAAGGTGGTACAGCAGGGCTGCCAACACAGATGCCCAGGGACCAGCTCTGCTCTCAAGGAAATGAGTAAGCAGCCCCTCCAGAACAGAATGAGAGCATCTCTTAGACATTACCAGCAGGGGATTTTGCAACTGGGATGAGTTGGAGCTCAGCCTCCAGTGGAAATTGGTTTACCAAATACAGGACTGGTGGGAGAAAAATCAGGACTATCCCTGTGTTCCTAGTGGAGAGCTTGGTCCATGGAGTTATGAATGTCTGTGCACAACTCACTGGTACACAACACAGGACCCTTGGAGACCTTAGAGACACAGCTTCACAGATTGCCTTGGGTTGGAAAGGACCCTCAAAGGTCATCTTGTCCAACTCCCAACTAGATCAGGCTGCTCAGGGCCACAGCAAGTCTGACCTTGAATGTCCCCAGGGATGGGGGCTCAGCCTGTTCCAGTGTCTCCCCAGCCTCACTGTGCAGAACTTTCTCCTGAGGTCCAACCTAGGACTCCTCTGCTCCAGTTTCAAACCATTGCCCTTTGTCCTATTCCCACAACTCCTCTGAACAGTCCCTCCCCAGCCTTCCTGTAGCTCCCTTCAGGTATTGAAATGCAGCTCTAAGGTCTCCCTGGAGCCTTCTCCAGGCTGAACAGCCCCAACTCTCTCAGCCTGACCCCATAGGGGAGGTTCTCTGCCCTCTGATCATCTTTGTGACCTCCTCTGGACTTTCTTCATGAGGTCCATGTCCTTCTTGTGTTGGGAGTTCCACAGCTGGACCCAGCACTGCAGGTGAGGTCTCCCCAGAGCAGAGCAGAGCATAGGGGCAGGATCCCTCTCTCCATCTCTGGCCACCCTGCTCTGGATGCAGCCCAGGCTGCCATTTGCCTTCTGGGCTGCAAGTGAGCATCACACAGGTGAGCACCACTGCAGGCCACTTACAGACAGCACCCAGAGATGGGTCTGCAAGCACTGTTCAGCACCAAACAGTAACAGGAAACTTCTGCTTGAATCACTCAACCTTGTTGTCGCCTACTGAGCTGCAAGGGTCCCTCAGCTTTGTGCCAGTGACCTTCCCAGAAGGCTTTATTGGACCATGCTCTCCAAACTCTGGCTCCCCAAAAGAGCAGCTGCTTCCCCCTTGCCCCCTGCAAGAAGGGAACCTCCACTTCTTAAGGGTTCAGTCCCCAGGAGAAACAATGACAGCATTGCCTGGCAGATGCACACCACACCCAGCACTCGCTGCTCCCTGGGCTGCTAACCACTTCAAAGCAGCACTGCCCTGAGGAATGCTCATTCCTGAGAGGGTTAAATCAGCATTTCCTAAATAAGGACACCCAGCAAAGCTGAAGGCTCCAGCTAGGCAGGGATCTGTGCTGAGCATGTCTGACCCACAAACGAGTAGGAAGACTGAGGGACAGATTCACAGACTGCACTGGGTTGGAAGAAACCCTCAAAGGTCATCTTGCCCAGCACCCTTAGAGTCAGCAGGGACATCCCCAGCTAGATCAGGCTGCCCAGGGCCACATCAAGTCTGACCTTGAATGTCTCCAGGGATGGGACCTCAACCACCTCCCTGGGCAGCCTGTTCCAGTGTCTCCCCAGCCTCACTGTGCAGAACTTCCTCCTGAGGTCCAACATAACTCTGCCCTGCTCCAGTTTCAAACCATTGCTTCTTGTCCTATCCCCACAGCCCCTTCTGAACAGTCCCTCCCCAGCTCTCCTGTAGGTTCCCTTCACATGCAGCTCTGAGGTCTCCCTGGAGCTTTCTCCTCTCCAGGCTGAACAGCCCCAACTCTCCCAGTCTGTCCCCACAGGGGAGGTTCTCCACCCTCTGATCATCTTTGTGGCCTCCTCTGGACCCTCTCCATCTGGTCGATGTCCTTCTTGTGTTGGGCTCCCACAGCTGGGCCCAGCACTGCAGGTGAGGTCTCCCCAGAGCAGAGCAGAGGGGCAGGATCCCTCTCTCCATCTCTGGCCACACTGCTCTGGATGCAGCCCAGGCTGCCCTTGGCCTCCTGTGCTGCCAGTGCCCACTGCTGGCTCCTGTCCAGCTTCTCACCCCCCAGGCACCCCCAAGTCCTTCTCTGCAGGGCTGCTCTCAATCTCCTCAATCCCCAGCCTGGACTGAACCTCTGTGGCAGCAGGACATTGCTTGGGTGAGAGACGGTCTCAGAAGCTACTGTGTCATGTTTCAGGGCACTGCTGGAGTCACCATCCCTGGAGGTGTTCAAGCAGCTGTGGACCTGGCACTCAGGGCCATGGTTTAGTGCTGGGTCGAAGGTTGGACTGGATGAGCTCTGAGGTCTCCTCCAACCGGATGTTTTCTGTGGTTGTGTGAGAGCAGGAGCGCTGGCAGCCTGCCAGTTTGATCCTGGAGAGGTTTCCTTGCCCCAGCCCTGGGGAGAAGATGGGAGCCTGTGCACGTGAGCAGGTGCTGGAGGGTCTCCCATGCAAAGCCCTCTCTCACCCGGGATGCTTTAGGGGGAGTAAAGCAGAATTCCTAAGCCACAAGCAGGACTCATAACCCAGAAGTGAAAGTCAAGCTAGAGATCAGCCCTGCAGCAGCAGATTAGCTCAACAGCACCGTGTCAGCTCCTCCAGGAGGGGCTGCCTACCTCCTCCACCCTGTCTCACACCAAAACCCAAGGCACAGCCCCAGTGTGTTTTGTCAACAAGGGTGAAGAGCTGCTCTTGTAAAACATCTCCTTGTGCTCAAGGAGCTCCTCGTGGCACCAAGTCAACTCTTCAGCTCTCAGACCATCAAAAGAGCAAACTCCTTGTCCCAAAGCTCGTTTCCTTCCTACAGACAAACCTTGCCAGTCAAGTGGGTCTGTTCCAAAGCCACAGCTGTTCTTGTTTGACCTCAGACTGCTTTGCTGGCATCAGAGACCTCAGCGCTGTGGAGACTGCTCCTGAAATCCCAGACTTCAGCAGGTCACAAGGACTTGCCTGAGCAAAAGAATGGATTACCAAAGGGGGCTCTTCAGATCCCTCTCCAGCAGCTCCAGGGTCTTCTTGTGCTGGGAGAACAGAACTGGAGGCAGTGCTGCAGGTGGGGTCTGAGCAGAGCAGAGCAGAGCAGAGGGGCAGAATCCCCTCCTGCTGCTCTCCCTGCTCTGGCTGCAGCTCAGCACACAGCTGCCTGCTGGGCTGCCAGTGCCCATTGCTGGCTCCTGGGGAGTTTGTCACTGACTGACACCCCCAAGGCCTTCTCCTCCAGGCTGCTCTCAGCCCCTCCCAGCCATGATTGGTTCATTTTCCACCACGAGCAGTTCATTACTGCTTGCAAATGATGTTCAAACTGAGATCTGCAAGAAATGCAGGCTTCAAGGACCTGGTTCAGCTGAGGTCCATTTTAGTGAGCTGCCAGCAGCAGCAGCAGGCTGAATTCACCCTATGGAGCAGGCTCCTTGGCTGTTGAAGTGCCAAATGCAAAGGCATCAACCTGCTCCATGCTGCTTCAAGGCAAAGCAAGTTAATGATTCACAGGCTCGAAGCAGGACAAGAGTTACAGAGCTTGGCTGATAGTAAACCATAATAAGTTTCCTTGAAACACCATCCCTTGCTTGCAGAATTGCTCCAAATTCCAGACAGCTTTCTCAGGCAGTGTCACAGGTAGGTCAGCAGAAGGATCTCCTGCTCTCACCTCATTCCTGGCTGATTGCACTCCTAACCAAGGCCTGGTTTCAAACTGCCCTCTCCTCAGTTTCAGAAGCACCTCCAGCACAGTAGCACCAGGCTTCCCCACCCTGCCAGCAGCAGCAGCAGCCCTCTTCTGCCTCTGAAGACGTGGAGCCAAGAGCCAGGTAAGCACAAAGCAGCTGATGGATCTGTCTGTGAGGCTGAGGAGGAGGAAGAGAGGGTTCAGGTTTAGTGTGTCCAGCCAGCCTTGACCACCCTCTGTGCTCTTGGTAAAGACAAGCAGTTAAATCCTGCAAATAGTGATGGGTGGTAATAGGTAGGGGACTATAGAATGTGATCATGGAAGGCTTTGCTTGATCTCAGGGCCCTGAGATATCCCAGAGGATAAAGGCTTCAGGTAGAAATCTCCCTACACACCTCCTGCCTGTGATCAGCAGCATTCCCCAGGTCTTCAGAACTCAAGGCCATCTGGGCTGCAGTAAAAAGGCAGCTCTGGCCCTGGTTCTCCAGCCTGTGGCAGCCTTCAGTCATTACAACTCAGGACTTGAATCCAAGAAGAGCCTCAGCTAAACAGAAGCAGAAAACCCTTCCACCTAGAACATTTCCCTTTGCATGACCAAGCCCTTCAGAGAGGGAACTTTAAAGACCTTTAAGTGGAGGAGTGTCTGGAAGCTCAGGGCTCCCAGCTCCTTCAGTCAATGATCTAACCAGGGTCTTGTGATGCTAGAGAAGACACAAGGAGGAGCCCAGTTCAGGAGTGAAAGGTATAGGCTGGGTAAAGAACCACAGACAGACATTTCAGGGTCCAGATCCACCAAGTGGCCTCAAACCTGGCCCATGCAGAGCACTCCCACTGTCTCCATCTGGTCATGTCCTACAGACTGAGCATTGCTCAGGGGTTGGAACAGGCTGTCCAGGGAAGTGGTGGAGTCACCACCCCTAGAAGTGTTCCAAACCTGTGGCCATGGCACTTCAGGGCATGGTTTAGAGGGCATGGTGGTGTGGGGTTTGTGCTTGGACTGGATGATCTTAGAGGTCTCTTCCAACCTTAGTGATACTATGGTTCCATGAGCTCTGCACCCAGGTCATCAAATCACAGAGGGTCATCAGTCCCACCCAAGGTGCCTCTCTCCACTTTGCTGAGTCAGGGGCCAAAGTGCCAAACAGGGCTCAGGATTTCCACCCCCACCTCCCATGCAGCAGTGCAGCACTGAACCTCACAAATGCCTTCTGCTGGAGCAGTGCCAGGAGCCACAGACAGCTCAGGGAGCTCACCCTGCCTATGCTGCAGGCTCCACCATCAGCTCAGGGAGCTCACCCTGCCTGTGCTGCAGGCTCCACCATCACCTCAGGGAACTCACCCTGCCTATGCTGCAGGCTCCACCATCACCTCAGGGAACTCACCCTGCCTATGCTGCAGGCTCCACCATCAGCTCAGGGAGCTCACCCTGCCTATGCTGCAGGCTCCACCATCACCTCAGGGAGCTCACCCTGCCTATGCTGCAGGCTCCACCATCACCTCAGGGAGCTCACCCTGCCTATGCTGCAGGCTCCACCATCACCTCAGGGAGCTCACCCTGCCTATGCTGCAGGCTCCACCATCACCTCAGGGAGCTCACCCTGCCTATGCTGCAGGCTCCACCATCAGCTCAGGGAGCTCACCCTGCCTATGCTGCAGGCTCCATCATCAGCTCAGGGAGCTCACCCTGCCTATGCTGCAGGCTCCATCATCAGCTGAGGGAACTCACCCTGCCTATGCTGCAGGCTCCACCATCAGCTCAGGGAACTCACCCTGCCTATGCTGCAGGCTCCACCATCACCTCAGGGAACTCACACTGCCTATGCTGCAGGCTCCACCATCACCTCAGGGAGCTCACCCTGCCTATGCTGCAGGCTCCACCATCACCTCAGGGAGCTCACCCTGCCTATGCTGCAGGCTCCACCATCACCTCAGGGAACTCACACTGCCTATGCTGCAGGCTCCACCATCACCTCAGGGAACTCACCCTGGCTCCACCATCACCTCAGGGAACTCACCCTGCCTATGCTGCAGGCTCCACCATCAGCTCAGGGAACTCACCCTGCCTATGCTGCAGGCTCCACCATTAGCCCCCACCCCCAGGCCACCCCAGCCAAGCCAGGGAAAGCTCTTTTAACATGCTGGGTCTGGAGGTTCATTTAAACCTTTGACTTGGGGCTGAAGAGGGTGGAAGGACCTGAACAAATCACCTTCTGGATATTAGCCACAGGTGGCTTCTTCAAGGACCAGGACAGCAGAACCAACAGGGCCTCTCTTGCTCTCTCTGCTAGCAGAGGCTACCTCAGGACACGTTTGAAGTACACCCCAGAGAGTACAAGAATTTCCAGGCTGCATAGCAAGGTGATGGAGGCTCCATCCCTGCAAGCATTCAAGGTCAGGCTTGAGGTGGCCATGAGTAACCTGATTTAGTTGGAGGTGTCCTTGCTGACTGCAGGGTGCTTGGACTAGATGACCTTTGAGAGGCCTTTCCAACCCAATGCATTCTCTGATGCTAAGATGATGTTCTGGGCTGCCCCCCATTTCCAAGGGGTTCTGCAGAGAGGCAGCTGCAGAGTTACCCATTCAGGTGATTAAGTGCTGCAAACAGGATGTCAGAGAGCACTGAACAGCTCCAATGGCTACAAATAATTTGCCTGTAGATCACAGAGTCACAGAACTGTTGAGGCTGGAAGAGACCTTTGAGCTCATCCAGTCCAACCACTCACCTGAGCTCTCAGAGTTCCACCCCTGCTGCTGAGCCACCGCCACTAACCCACATCCACACTGCTTCTAAACACCTCCAGATGACTCCAGCACCTCCCTGGGCAGCCTGGGACAGTGCCTGAGAACCCTCGTGGGGAAGAAATTTCTCCTACTCTCCAACACAAACCTCCCCTTGATCTTGAGGCTGTTTCCTCTTGTCCTGGCACTTGCTGCATGTGAGAAGAGCCCAACCCACCCCTCACTGCAGCCTCCTCTCAGGGAGCTGTAGAGAGCAACGAGGTCTCCATCAGCCTCCTCTTCTCCTCACTAACCCACCCCCCAGCTCCTCCAGTTGTCCCTCAGAGCTTGAGAGATGAGCTGGAGGGCTGCAGCAGGGAACAAATGGAGAGTTCTGGGGGCTGTGACTCCACAACACACAGCCATCAAACTTGAGGACAGTTATGGACTTATGGGGGCAGGGGGGAAATGAATTGCAGTCTACTTAGGTGAAGGAGGCAGCAGAAGTTTCAGGTGCTAAGTGCAGCTCAGCTCCTCTCTCTTGGTCACAGCCCTAGAGGGGTGAGCCCAGCACTTTCTCACTGAGTTCAGAAAAGTAAAGGATGCCAATTCTGCATGAAAATGACTTCAGTGTAACACTGACTTCAACCTCTGGCTGTGTAGGTCTTCTTTAATTGCTTTTTTGATGCTGAGCCAGGAATTGTCATGTTTGAAGTCTGCTTTTCAACAGAGGAGCTAGCAGCAAGCTTTCATCTCTCTGAAAGGAATGGAGCCTCGCGTCACATCATGACTCCAGGAGCTGGGCATCTCAGGGAGATGTCAAATACAAGTTGTAACACTGAGTGCTGCATCCTGGGCTTGGGGAGGGATCCCACTTCCCAGGGAGGAACCTGCAGCTCTGGTCCAGCTGGACATCTGCTTGCATGCAGCCTGCATACATGCCCTGTGGGGAGAGGCTGAGCGCCCTGGGGCTGCTTAGTCTGGAGAGGAGAGGACTGAGAGGGGATCTGATCTATGTCTATCAATAGCTGAGGGCTGGGGGTCAAGGGGGAGGGCACAGGCTCTGCTCAGTTGCACCCTGGGATAGGACAAGAGGCAATGGATAGAAACTCCAGCACAGGAGGTTCCACCTCAGAGGAACTTCTTCCCTGTGAGGGTCACAGAGCCCTGGAGCAGGCTGCCCAGAGAGGTTGTGGAGTTTCCTTCTCTGGAGCCTTTCCAGCCCCATCTGGATGTGTTCCTGTGTGACCTGTGCTGGATTCTGTGGTCTTGCTCTGGCAGGGGGGTTGGACTGGATGATCTCCAGAGGTCCCTTCCAACTCCTAACATCCTCTGATCCTGTGAAAAGAAGCACCACTGGTGAAGACCTTCAGCCTTGGCAGGCTGGATGTGCTGAGTGCCCAAAGCCCTGCTGCCTGAGCTGTGGTGGATCTTAGGTTAGGGGGAGCAGAGAGCAGGAGAGTGTGGGCAAGTTGGAACAACACCTCAGCATCTGGTGCTTTCTTCAAGGGCAGCTCTCTCTGTGTCACCTTTGAATTGCAGCCAATTAGCCTCTAGAGTGAGATTTAAATATTGTTGCTAATGTGCAGGTAGGCTGCCTGTGTTTTGATATTTATAGCTTGCCTGCAGGCTGGGAATAACACTTGTCATCCAGAGAGGAGTAGGTGCAGCAGGGACTGGAGAGCAGGATGGAGTCACCAGCCCTGCAGGTATTCAGAAGCTGTGTGGATGTGGTGCTGAGGGATGTGGGTTAGTGGCGGTGGCTCAGCAGCTGTGGTGGGATGTGAGCTCAGGGTGAGTGGTTGGACTGCAGGAGCTCAAAGGGCTCTTCCAACCTCAGCAGTTCTGTGGTTCTTTGATTCTACAGCTAAATGTTTGCTACCCATTGGAGCTGTTGAGTGCTCTTGGAGATGCTGCTTGCAGCACTTGATCACCTGAATGGATACCCCTGCAGCTGTCTCTCTGCAGAACCCCTTGTAAATGAGGGGCAGCCCAGAACATCATCTTAGCATCAGAGAATCAGAGAGTGCATTGGGTTGGAAGGGACTCTCAAAGGCTATCTAGTCCAAGCTCCCTACAGCCAGCAGGGAAACCTCCAACTAAATCAGGTTGCTCAGGGCCACCTCAAGTCTGCCCTTGAATGTCTCCAGGGATGGAGTCTCTGGGAAACCTGTTCCCCTCACTGTGCAGAACTTCCTCCTGATGCCCAACCTATCTCTGCCCTGATCCAGTTTCAAACCATTGCCCTTTGTCCTATCCCCACAGCCCCTTCTGAACAGTCCCTCCCCAGCCTGCCTGGAGGTCCCTGCAGATACTGAAATGCAGCTCTGAGGTCTCCCTGGAGCCTTCTCTTCTCCATGCCGAACAGCCCCAACTCTGCCAGCCTGTCTTCATGGGAGATATGATCTCTCTGATCATCTCTGAGCACCCCCTACTCCCTAGCATCTCTGAGGTCTGGTGAGAACCTTCCCCAGGCCTACACCTTGCAGTGATCCATGGTGACTCCTGCTTTGCTCCACAAGCAGGGCAAGATTCCCAGCTCCATCTCTGCATTCTCTGGCTCTCTGCCTCCTTTTTCTCTTGTAAGCACCATCAAATGCCTCAGTTCCCCTGGATGAGGGAATCTGAGCAGCTCCATGCAGATGCTCAGGGAAGAGCAAGCAGCCATCAAACTGCTCTGCTGTTTGTGCTGCTTTCTCGTGGTCTCCTGCACCCTTGGTTTGTGTTAGTGACAGCAAAGGGAGGGAAGGAGAGCTTTGGGTGGACCCAAGCCCCTTTCTGAGGAGAAACTTAATTCCTGTAAAGGTGATGGAGCCCTGGAGCAAGCTGTCCAGAGAGGTTGTGAAGTCTCTTTCTCTGGAGACCTTCAAGACCTCCCTGGATGTGTTCATGTGTGATCCTGCTCTGGCAGGGAAGATGGACTGGATGATGTCTGGAGGTCCCTTCCAACTCCTAATCATTCTCTGATTTGGAACTGGACACAGCTGCAGACAAACTGAGTTTCTCCAGGAGTGATGGTTCTGCAGTTCAGGATTTGCATCTCTGTACTTAGACTGAAGTGGTGGAGAGGGAAGTTGTGATTAAAGCCTGGACCTGCACCTTCTTGCATCTCTGTGCCTACCCCCACATGTGTGTGCCCCACAAGTGCACACAGCACAATCCCTGAAGGGATCCTGCAGGAAGGCTGCAGAGGGTCTTTTCATCAGGGTGTCCAGAGACAGGACAAGGGGGAGGGGTTTGAAGTTGAGGCAGAGCAGGGTTAGACTGGAGCTGAGGAGGAAGTTCTTCAGTATGAGGTTGGTCAGACTCTGGAATAGATTGCCCAGGGAGGCTGTGGATGTTCAAGGCCAAGTTGGATGAGGCTTTGAGCAGATAAGTCTAGTTGAGAGGTGTCCCTGCCCATGCTGGAGAGGTTGGAGTAGATGATCTCTGGGGTCCCTTCCAACCTGAGCCTTTCTATGATTCTATGAACACAGGATGATGTCCCCAGTCTGATGCCTGGCAGTGAGAACAGTCATGAAGGCAGGAGCCTCATGTTCTTCTAAGTGCTGGGCCTGGGCACAGCTCCAGGCATGAGCTGAGAGCCTCATCTACCACCACCTTCACAGGAGGGCTGTGCCTCCCAACTGCTGCTCCAGCAGCAGAGACAGATGATGAATATTCTCAGGATGAAGCATTCAGGGAGCATAAAGCAGAAGCTGTTCCCTCAGTAAGGCAGCAGCAGCCTGTCCAAAATTTCCATGGGGTACTGGAAGGCTGCTCTGAGGTCTCCCTGGAGCCTTCTCTCCTCCAGGCTGCACAGCCCCAAATCCCTCAGCCTATCCCCTCAGGGGAGGTTCTCCAGCCCTCTGACCATCTTTGTGGCCTCCTCTGGACCCTCTCCAGCAGTTCCATGTCCTGGTGTTGGGATGCCCAAAGCTGAACACGGTGCTGCAGGTGGGCTCTCAGCAGAGCAGAGCACAGCGGGGGGGATGTGCACGGTGTGACCAATTCACTTCATTGCTTACCCCTTGAGTGTGTGCTGACACCAAGCTGCCCTTTCCTGCTGCTTCTCTCTTTCCTTGCTCCACATCTCCTGTCTTGACATCTCTTCCCCATCCCTATTCTTGCCCTGATGCCCTTTAAGATCATGGAGTCCAACTGTTCTCTAACTTTGCCAAGGCTGGGGCTAAACCATGGCCCCCAGCACCACATCTCTGCCTCTCTGAAACACCTCCAGGGATGGGGATTCAACCACATGGAATCACAGAGTCATTAAGGTTGGAAAAGACCTCCAGAATCCATTGAGCCCAACCATGAATTCAGCACTGCCAGGTCAGCACTGAACCATGTCCCTCAGCACCACATCTACCCATTTGGGGGAGCCTGTTCCAGTGTTTGGTGTGCAGAGAAACTGCAGTCAGGGGAATGTGGGAGAAGAAGGAAAGGAAAGGGTCAGCCTGGCTGGAGGAGGGCAGCCATCCCTCAGTGACCACAGGGGAGCAATCAGCAGGGCAGCATCTCAACACTGAGAAATTGTGGTGGGCTGGGCTGGTCACACACCCCCTGCACACAGCAGGCACAGAGCTGATGCTTCACCAAGCAGTAGGTGCCCTGGTGGGCACAGGGACTTGGGGAGGTCTGGGAGTTTCCTCCAGAGAGACCAGATTGTGAAGCAGCCTGCCCTGAGCTGGACAGGACCTCTCAGCAGAGCATTTCCCCTCTTACCTCAGACATCTTCAGCCCCAGCAGCCCAGACTGGCTGATTCCTTCTTTGTTCACAATTTCCATATGCTTTATCAGCTGCTGATTTTGCTGGGCTCCTTCACATCCTGTCCCTCTGAGCTCCTTGGCTCTGCTTCCCCTCTGCTGGCATGTCTAGGAGAGGAGCTCATGGTCTCAGGCAGTCCTGCTCTATCAGTCATTTCAACACCACCTCCTCCAGAGCTTCCCCAGGGACAAGGGAGAGCTGAATTGCTCCAGAACAGGCAGGAGAGATGCTCAAGGAGCCGAGTACCGTTGTCCTTGCTAGGTGTTGGTGTCAGCCCTGTAGGAGCCAGGGTCTGCAGAGTCTGACCTCTTGTGTGCACCAGCCCTGAGACAGGAGCAGAAGAGTGGCTCCCTGATGGCCTCTCTGCAGGGCTCTGCATCTTAGAGGATGGAGCCCTGGAGCAGGCTGCCCTGAGAGGTTGTGAAGTCCTATTCTCTGGATACCTGGACACAGTCCTGGGCAACCTGCTCTAGGTGAGCCTGCAATGGGGTTGGACTGGATGATCTCCAGAGGTCCCTTCCAGCCCCCACCCTTACAGAATCATAGAAAGGAATCACAGAATGCATTAGGTTGGAAGGGACCCTTGAAGGTTACCTGTCCAACCCTGCTCAGTCAGCAGGGACCTCTCCCTCTGAGGCAGGTTGCTCAGGGCCACATCAAGTTTGACTTTGAAAGCCTCCAGGGACTGGACCTCAACCACATCCCTGGGCTACCTGTTCCAGTATTTCACTAACTCATGGAAAAGAGCTTCCTCCTGATGTCC
This sequence comes from Dryobates pubescens, assembly GCF_014839835.1. Lineage (NCBI taxonomy): Eukaryota > Metazoa > Chordata > Aves > Piciformes > Picidae > Dryobates > Dryobates pubescens. Next base: position 7,210,786 of record NC_071631.1, on the reverse strand, counting down.
AACCTAACTCTGCCCTGCTCCAGCTTCAAACCATTGCCTCTCATCCTATCCCCACAGCCCCTTCTGAACAGTCCCTCCCTACCCTTCCTGGAGGTCCCCTGCAGATATTGAAATGCAGCTCTAAGACCTTCCTGGAGCCTTCTCTTCTTCAGGCTGAACAGCCCCAACTCTCCCAGCCCGTCTTCATAGAGAGGTTCTCCAGCCCTCTGGGACTCTGTTGATCCTGTGCCAACAAACATGGTGATGGAGCCATTCCCACCTGACACTGCCCCATGGAGGACAGAGAATCAAAGCATTTTGATGGCCAAAATCCCCACACTTTTAAATCGAGTCTCCATCTCTTCATTTACACTGTGACATCTGGACATCATCCTACTGTCCCCCGTGGGCTTGGAGCAGTAGTTAGCTCTTGTGCAGCTTTACTTGGGAGTAGAAGGGCAAGTAAACTGCTGAGGTGAGGGGTTTGGGAGCAGGACTGGTGAGGAGAGGCTGAGGGAGCTGGGAGGTGTTTAGTCTGGGGAAGAGGAGGCTGAGAGGATTCCTCATGGCTCTCCCTGAAGGGAGGCTGCAGTGAAGACACTGTTGGTCTCTTCTCCCAAGTAACTAACAGGAGAAGAGGAGATGGACTCAAGCTGCACCATGGGAGGTATGGAATCATACAACCAGAGATGATTTAGGTTTGATGTTAGGAAAGATTTCTTTGCTGCAAGAGTGGTCAGGGACTGGAACAGGAGGAGGTGGCACTGGCACCAGGAAGGTGGCGGAGTCCCCATCCCTGGAGGTGTTGAAGACCTGGGCTTGTGACCACGGAGGTGCTGGGTGGGAGGTTGGACTCGAGGCTCCTAGAGGACTTTTCCAACCTGCATGCCTCCATGATTCCATCACTTCCAAGGATGCTTGGCCAATTCCCCTGGCACGCAGGCAGGCGCAGCGCGGGAAGCGTGGGCACCGGTGCCAGCACCCCCAGCGCCGCCGCCGCTGGGAAGCTGCTGAGCCGCTCCCTGCCCACCAGGATCATATTTTTCCCCTGCCTTGCCCGTGGTTGGCTTTTGTTTTGCTGAGCTGTTGCTATGCAGCACCTGAGGCTGGGCCAGGGAAGTCTGCTCTCCGGAGGAAACAACAGCGGCTCAAAAGGCACCGAATCATTGTTCTGCTGCTCGCTGCGTCCTGAGCAAACACAGGGAGCTGCGCTTGTTTATCGCCAGGCACCGGGGCAGGATTGTGCCTCTTATCCTCAGAGGTGATTTGTCTGGTGGACCTGCTGGTCCCAGTGGCAGCAGTTAGCCCCCAACAAAACAAAACCAGGAAAAGACTAAGTGTTCCCATGCAGCTTCCAGCACAATCAGCAGCCCTCCTCGAAAGCGCCTTGGAAACCAGAAATGGGAGAAGGGGAAGAAGGAAAAATAAACCCAACCCCCCACCCCCGACAATCAGCAACAGAGACCTGAGTGAAAATTAAAAGGAAAAATAACCATCAAAATAAAAAGACAATTCTTTCATTAATCAGCCCCTTATCAGCAGCAAGGTGATATAAAGCCAGGGTTTAATTGGGCCTGAGCGAATGTGTTTGTGCTGCTGCGGAGAGCCTTGTCTATGTGCGCAGGAATGTGGCCTGCATCCTGTTTTCCTTGCTGCTGGAGGAGGAATCTGCTCCCCCGTTCCTTGAAAGGCTGTGGTGTGTTTCCCAGCAGCTCCACGCTGGGTTTGGCAGCTGGGCTCCTGCCCCTTCGCATCCTGGAGAGCAGCTTTGCGCTCACAGGGACCCCGCAACACCTCCTGTGTTCAGGGAGGAAAGGAGCTGCCCTCCTTCCAGCCACAGCAGCAGGTGCCTCAGCTCCTGGAAGCCACTATGCCTGTCAGTGGACAAAGGACAAAGAAATCATAGAGCCATGGACTCATGGAACTGGGTTGGTTGATAAGACCCTCTAAGATCATCCAGTCCAAACATCAACCCAACACCGCCGTGGCCATCAAACCCTCTCCCCAGGCGCCATGGCCAGAGGTTTCTGGAACACCTCCAGGGATGGGGACTTCACCACCTCCCTGGGCAGCCTGTGCCAATCCCTGGCCACTCTTACAGCAAAGAAATTTTTCCTCATCTCTAATCTAAATTCCCAAAGTAAGGACATTTGAGATCCTGGTGGTGGATTACTCACTGCCTGCTCACTCCATTATTCACTTGTGCCTTTGTATAGGCCATGGAGGGCAGAGAGAAAGCCCAGTGTGGGTCGTGCTCCACCCTGCAGGAGATGCTTGTAGGTTCTGAGTGCCCTCAGCTCTCAGGGAGATGAAGGAAAGGCAGCATACATGGGAAGCTGCTCCAGTCCCTCTGCTCCTTTAGCCTGTGAGGTACCACTGAAGGGCACCTGATCATTGCCTCCTTCATGGTAGATACTCTGAGATGCTCTTCAACCTCTGTCAGCTCCTCAGCTCCAGGGAGGGTCTCTCTGATTCATTCATTCACCCCCTCTCCCAGGGGTGCTCTCTGCTCCTTTACATCAATCCCTTTGCTTACTACATCACTTGAAACACCTCATCCCATGATGCTGTGTTGGGTGCTTCAGAGAATCTTCTCCCTGTTCCAACCCCATGACGTTCATTAGAGCATCTTTAACACCAGGATCCATCACAGTTTTGTAGGAGTAATTGGGTGTCTCTCACCCATCGAAATTCTATGAGGGGCCCTCACAGCCCCTCCCTTCACTTTTCCTCCTTTTCCCAGCCCCAACCTCTTGAAAAGGGAATGGCAGTGATGCCTCCACCCTGCTTTTTGTCGGTGCAGTTACTGCTGAGATGAACAACCCCAGCCCAAATTCAACAGCCTGCTCTGAACCAAATGTTCTGCACCCCATGAATGCTCCAGGCTTGGAGCAGAGTGCCTGAAAAGTTGCCCAGCAAAAAAAGCACCTGTGGGAGCTGAAGATGAGTCAAGATGTGCTCAGGTGTCCAGAAGGCCAAAAAGCATCCTGGCCTGGATCAGCGATGGTGTGGCCAGCAGGAGCAGAGGAAGGATCATGCCCCTGGAATGGGCACCGGTGAGGCCACACCTCAAAGCCTGGGTTCAGTTTTGGACCCTCACAACAAAAAGAACATTGAGAGGTTGGAGCAGGTCCAGAGAAGGGCAACAAAGCTGAGGAAGGGTCTGGAGACCAGGACTAGGGAGGAGCAGCTGAGGGAGCTAGGGTGGTTCACCCTGGAGAAAAGGAGACTGAAGGGAGACCTTCTGCCTCTCTGAAAGGAGGCTGCAGTGAGGTGGGGGTTGAGCTCTTCTCTGCAGTCTCAGGTGACAGAAGAAGAGGAAATGGCCTGAAATTGTGCCAGGGAAGGCTTAGGTTGGAGAGGAGGAAAAATTTCTCTGCTTCAAGAGTGCTCAGGGATTGGCACAGGCTGCCCAGGGAGGTGGTGGAGTCCCCATTCCTGGAAGTGTTCATGGAACCTGTGGCCATGGCACTTGGGGCCAGGGTTTGGAGGCCATGGTGGGGCTGGGTGGATGGTCAGCCTGGATGCTCTCAGAGGGCTTTTCCAACCCAAACAATTCTCTGGTTCTGTGACTCGAAAAGGGCAGGATGGTTTGGGGGGAGATGTCACCTGCCTGAACCTCTCGGGCGTTTCCTTGGAGCGCTGGCCCCAATGCATTTGAAGTTTGCCTTTCCTGGGCGGGAGCAGGAATGTCACCCAGGAGCAGGAATGTCACCCAGGAGCAGGTCTGCAGAAGTGTGGCAAATTCAGGCAGCCCTGCAGCCCAGCATAATTAAGCAGCCTCTCTGATTCACGTCATCCCCTGGCTTTGGCAGAGCTTTTATTATAGTCATTACAAAGACAGATATTGCTTTTGGATTGACTCACTTGATGGGTTGATCAGCACTTTATTGTAGCCTCCAGTTATAGCACTTTTTATGGCAGCCAGAAGAACTTAACCATTAGCACACTATTAGGAGGAACACTGGCAGCTGATTAAGTTGCTGAAGGTCAAAGACATTTTTCTTAATTGCTCCATGTGTGCTCCCTCCTCCTCCTCCTCCTCCTCCTCCCCCTGGGATGGAGCTGGAGGGGAGATGGTTCTGTTTTAATAACAAAGTGGCAGAGGCATTCCTCATATTTGCCATCAAATCTCCAGGGAGAGGCTTCCTCACCAGTTCAGATTGGGTCTAAACTGTTATGGGTCTTGCTCCTGAAATGAAGTCTTGGAGGTTGTTTCATGGCATGCATTGAAAATGACAACAACAACAACAACAACGACCCCCCCAACGAAAGCAACAACAACAACAAAAGCCATCAGGGTGACTAATGGGAGTGCTTAACAAATAGTGCAAATGATCTTCTATTAGGGGCACAATAAAATGAAAGCCTGGATGTGCTGAAGGGAGGTTCCATGCCTTTGACAGGCAAAGGACAGGGATTTTCTAGCCTCTGGTGGACTCTCAGTGCTCTGAGGTGTGCTGCCAGAACAACCCCATCACAGACATGAGTTTGTGCAAGGCTTCCTCACCTGCTTTGTCGTTCTTCCCTTTGGAATGCAGCATTCCAGGTGTTGTCCTGTCAAAACCCAAGGGAGAGCTGCTCAGCAAGGTGTTCGTCCCCTGTCCTCCACACCACAGCAGCTGCACACTGAGCTGTACCTCCCGATGACTCCCTAAGGGCTAGGGGAACGTGACTCCCAGTGCAGACTCTGTAACCCAGTCAGTGGAAACCTCCCTGCCCTCCTGAGAGAGTTGGGGCTGTTCAGCCTGGAGAAGAGAAGGCTCCAGGGAGACCTCAGAGCAGGCTTCCAGAACCTGAAGGGCTCCAGGAGAGATGAGAAGGGACTTCTGACAAGGACTGAGAATGCCAGGACAAGGGACAATGGCTTTGAGCTGGGAGAGGGGAGATTGAGACTGGAGATAAGGAAGAAATCCTTTAGAGTGAGGCTGGGAAGACACTGGAACAGGTTGCCCAGGGAGGCTGTGGATGTCCCCTCCCTCGAGGTGCTCAGGGCCAGGCTGGATGAGGGCTTGAGTAACCTGGGCTGGTGGGAGGTGTCCCTGCCCATGGCAGGGGGTTTGAACTGGAGGATCTTTAGGGTCCCTTCCAACCCAAACCATTCTATGGTTCTGTGATTCACCACCACAACTGGAGAAAGAAATCAGAGCACAGGCAGTCATCCCCTCTGTGCTCCTCAGCTCAGCAGCAGCCTCTGAGATCACAGCAGAGGGCAAAAGGGAGGACACCTCTCCACTGCACTGCTTCCATCAGACCTACACCAGGAGCCTGGCAAAGCAACCACCAGCCTCATGCTCCTGGAGAAGGTGGGACATGGCTGTGCTGGGCTGCCTGGTTTGGCTGCAGGGTGGGTTGAAGGCTTCAGCTCCTTTCTTACAGCATGCTGATGAGGGTGCTCACACCTCCCATGCTTCACCAAGCTCCTTGTGGGATCAAGGATGTACTTACCTGGGGCTCATTGCCAGGGTGGGGCATCTGGACAGCTATTGAGCACAGCTTTAAAGTGATGACTTCACCTGACTGTGCCCATTCAAATGTTCTGCTGCAGCTTCCACCCCCTCACAAACCTCCTGCTGCCACCTGAGATGGCAAATCACAGTCACTGAGAGCCATTTCTATGGGAAAGGCTAAATGGTCCTGGTGGCCTCCCACATTTCAGTCTCAGACAGATGTTGAGCTGTTCACAGGGCTTCATCTTTCAGTTCCAGGCTCGTCTGACCAAGCTGAAGTCACTACACCACCAGACACCTCCTCCCTCACATCTCCTCAGCTGGATTTCTCCCAGTTCAGTTTTCTCACCAGGGCTTACTCCAGCACCAGTCAGTGCCAGAGGGGAGAGGTGGGATGAGGACCAAAGGGGGCAGAGCTGCTCTTCTGCAGGTTGTTAAATCAACTCTAGCACTGTCCCCAAGGGAGGCCAGGGAGGGCTTTGCAGGGCACCCTGGTGGAGCAGTGCTTCGCAGAGGGGCATGCCGCTGCCTTTTGAGGAGGGAATGGCTGAGAGGGCTCCTCAAAGGCCTTCCAGGAGTTAAATGAGTGAGAGACACCCAGTTACTCATCAGGGAGAACATGTGGGCTTGAGGAAAGGAATTCAAGCAGTCTCACGGGCTGTATAATGCTCCTGCTGAGTGCCAGAGGAAGGTGTGACAGATGGAGATGTCCTTCACCCTACACGCCACCTCTGCCTGCCTCATCTTTTAAAGGAAGTGATTAGGGGCTAAACCTGAGGCTTGATTCCCACAGGATGGATTCCAGTGTGTCCAGCAGGGCTAGGGAATTTCTTCTCCCCCTCTGCTCTGCCCTGGTGAGACCACACCTGGAATACTGTGTCCAGTTTTGGGCTCCCCAGTTCCAGAGAGACAGAGACCTGCTGGAGAGTCCAAGGGAGAGCCACAAGGGTGATTAGGGGACTTGAGCACTTCCCCTGTGAAGAGAGACTGAGAGCCCTGGGGCTGTTTAGTCTGGAGAACAGAAGGTTGAGAAGGGATCTAATCAATGTCTATCAATATCTGAGGGGTGGGGGTCAAACAGAGGGGGCCAAGCTCTTTTGGGTGGTGCACAGGAATAATAAGACAAGGAGCAACAGGTTCAAGTTTGAACATAGAAGATTTCACTTCAACATGAGGAGTGTCACCTCAACAGTGAGGGTGACAGAGCCCTGGAGCAGGCTGCCCAGAGAGGTTGTGGAGACTCCTTCTCTGGAGACTTTCCAGCCCCACCTGGATGTGCTCCTGTGTGACCTGTGCTGGATTCTATGCTCCTGCTCTGGCAGAGGGTTGGATTGGATGATTTCCTTGGGTCCCTTCTAACTCCTGACATCCTCTGATCCTGTGAGTACTACAGAGGGAAATACTGGAAGTGAAGAAGTTCCTCCTCATGTTGAGGTGGAACCTCCTGTGCTGTAGATAATATCCATTGCCCCTTGTCCTATCCCAGGGCACAACTGAACAGAGGCTGTCCCCTCCCTCCTGACCCTCAGCCCTCAGATATTGTCCTTTCCTGGCTAAACAGCCCCAGGGCTCTCAGCCTCTCCTCACCAGGCAGGGCTCCAGTCCCTTCAGCATCCTTGTAGCCTTCCCTTGGACTCTCTCCAGCAGATCCCTGTCCCTCCTGAACTGGGGAGCCCAGAACTGGATGAAGTATTCCAGGTGGGGCCTCACTAGGGCAGAGTAGAGGGCGAGGAGAAACCCATTGGGTGCACCAAGAGGGATCTCATTCTTGACCTACCTACTGGTGAGCCCAATGTTTCTCCAGGGGAATGTGACTTGAGTGCCTGGAAGATCTTCCATCATTCAGGTCAAGTTTTCCTCTGCTCATTGATCTTAAGGTTGGAAAAAAACCCTAATCAATTATCAACCCACCCCCAAAGGGCTCAAAGTTTCTCTGTCTCTGTTTGGATGTTGGGAGTTGGTCTCTTCTCCCTAGAGGAAGTGATAGGACAAGAAGAAATGGCCTGAAGTTGCCCCAGGGGAGGGTTAGGTTGGACACTAGAAGAAACTTCTTCCCTGAAAGGGTTCTTAAAGCCTGGCACAGGCTGTGCAGGGAGGTGGCTGAATCCCCATCCCTGGAGGAGTTTCAAAGAGGCAGGGATGTGGTGCTGAGGGCCATGGCTTAGCTCCAGCCTTGGTAGAGGTAGAGAGTGGTTGGGCTCCATGATCTTAACAGTCATTTCCAACCCAAATGATTCTGTGATTTTATGATGTCTGGCTTCCATCCCACATACTGTGGCAGGGCTGGAGAAGATTTCTGCTGGTCCCACCTCCAGCAGATGTGATGCTCCCTTTGTGCTGCTTTCCAGGGTAATCAAGCTGCCCAGGGCAAGGATGCTTTGTTCTCTGAGACCAAGCTCTGACTAAGGCCATAGTTGTTCTGTGACTTAAGAAAGACAAATAAGAGGCTGGGCCCAAGGCTAGCTCAACAGACATTCCAGACAATGGGGAAATCTTCCCTGGGAAATTGTATGAATTTCTAACAGCCCTCAGCTTCCTCATCCACCCCACCTGAAACCAATCCAGGCTGGACACCAGGGAAATTGCCCCAAACAGGCAACATTTCCAGACCTCACCTGGAACAAGGGTGAGCAGGAAAGAGGGGACTTGTACCTTAGATATGGCACAAAGAAAAGCTGCGGTGTTTCAGGGCACCTTTTCCCCTTGTACCTGTGATTCAAGGTAATTTTATCACAGACCTTTATCATTAATGCCATAGAAACTATGACTGACTGGCATAGAAACATCTCAAGGAATCTGATTCTCACCTCTAGCATCAGATCACGGGGTGGAGACTTGAGCATGGGAGGCATAGCTCAGCCAAGCTGGGCAATGGGAAGGGTTGGGGCTGCTGCTCTCTGGGCTACTGTTCTCAGGAAGCCATAAAGAAGTGCTGTGGTTTCTGGGTGTGCAGCAAGCATGGTGCCAGCTTTGCCACTCGGCTTTCTTTTTCACTCCCTTCTCACAGCTGCACCACGAGATCCACTGAGTTAACTGCACCACAATCATCCATGGTGTGGTCTTCATGAAATGACTACCTTCAAATGGGTGATGGCTTTGTAACTGTAATTCAAAGGAGTTAAAACCACTCAGCAAACCTCAGATCTATAAGTTGGGGGGTGCAGGTGAGGGTCTGTGGTTGCTCTGTCCCTGTGATGCTGACGCTCAGTCACAGAGCTGTGAAGAGAATTTGAGGTGAAGGATCAACCACAAGAAAACTTCAACAAGATCCTTTGGACAAGGGCTCAGGCTGGCCTGAGCATCATGGAATGGTTTGGGTTGGAAGGGATCTTAAAGCTCATTCAGTTCCAACCCCCTGCCATAGGCAGGGACACCTCCCACCAGCACAGCTGGCTCAAGGCCTCATCCAGCCTGGCTTTGAACACCTCCAGGGAGAGGGCAGCCACAGCCTCCCTGGGCAACCTGTGCCAGTGTCTCCCCACCCTAAGTACAAGGTGGGGTTAATTCCTTATCTGTGTTCCCACAGACATCTAGAAGGGAACCAAAGTATTGCTCCTTTACACAGGAACAACTAAAAGGGCAGTACAAAGTTAATAACCTAATAATAGTATTCTAAGTAAAGGAATGTTTAAGTCAGATGAGAGACTGCCTGCCAGTAGTTGAAGGGGCTGCAGGAGAGCTAGGGAGGGACTTTTGACAAAGGCTTGGATTGACAAGGTGAGGGACAATGGCTTTAAGCTGGGAGAGGGGAGATTAGGGTCCCCAGAAGTGATAGGACAAGAGGAAATGGATTGAAGCTTGAGGGCAGCAGACAGAGTAGAGATGAAGAAGAAATTGTTGAGAGTGAGAGTGGGGAGACATTGGCACAGGTTGCCCAGGGAGGCTGTGGATGCTCCCTCCCTGGAGGTGTTTGAGGTGAGGTTGGATGAGGCCTTGAGCAACCTGGGCTGGTGGGAGGTGTCCCTGCCCATGGCAGGGGGTTGGAACTAGTTGACCTTTGAAGTCCCTTCCAACCCAAACCATTCTATGATGCTCAGACCAGCCTGAGCCCTTGTCCAAAGGATCTTGTTGGAGTCTTGTTGGTTGATCCTTCTCCTCCAATTTTCTTCACAGCTCTGTGACCAAGTGTCAGCATCACAGGGACAGAGCAACCACAGACCCTCACCTGCTCCCTTCCAACTCAAACCATTCTGTGATTCTCTTTAATCCTTCAGCAAATTTCAATTCACTCCCTGCTGCCCCCCCAGCTCTGCTGTCCATCTCCCTTTCAGAGTGCTTCTGGCCAGCTGGATTGCTTTCTCTTCCTGCACCACCACCAACCCCCCACCCCCCCACCCCCAAAGAAAGAAAAACCCAGAGAAAGGGCATGGACTTTTGTCATTATTTATTCCAAATTAAATCTTGCACCTTAGTCTGAAAACAAAAGCAAAACCAACCAACCAATAATCAATAGATTTAAATAAATACACAGATTTCAGGTTGCTACATATGGCATGGTGTGCAGAAAGTCACTTGAAGAGGGAGGTTGTCCACACCAAGGAGATACACTTTGTACTTTACAGCAGTAGTTCTGGTTTCAATTACTAGGCTCACATTAAACCATGTGCAAAGTTTCTTTCCTCTGGGGCAAAACCCTCCCCAAGATTTTAGTTCCCTTTTTGGGTTTTTAGAATGACTCCAACCTTCAGAAGGTCAAATCTCTATATATGTGAAATTAATATATCTATCTATCTATTCTCTGCAGCTTTGGGGACCAAATGCTCAGTCTGCCCTTTCACCTACCATACAATCAACTGATCTCATTTTGCACCCTCCTGGGGCTTAAAGCAAAGAACCTCGAGGAGGTATTTTGTGTGTCCGATGGGACTACACTGGCAACAGCCCCAGGTTTTTGGTCCACCACCGACTTCAAGCAGCCTTTTTAAACGCTCCTGTGTAATACTGGCTTGGGCAGCAAGAGGGACCCAGCAGCGGTTCCAGGAGAGCAGTGATCTGCCTGCACTAACCAGATGACAGCTGCAGCCACGGCTGACAACAGAAGTTAATCTGCCCAGGCAAACAAAAGTGCATTTCTCATACAGCTCATACAGCTCCAGAGCCTTGAGTTTGTGTTTGCCTGCAAGAGCAGTTCCTGGGCTCAGTGTTTTATCCATTTACACCTTCCCTCCTCTGGGCCAGCAGCTCCCTGCTGCTCCCTGCCTGGGGAAGCAGTCAGGAATCTGGCGCTGGATTTCAATCCAAGCCCTTCTCCTACAGCTGTGCAGACAGTGCTGTACTCTCCTCTCACCAACCCTTTCCTCCACAGCAATCCCACCTGGCTGCCCCTTGCCTAATCCAACATCTGCTCAGGTTTCACTTCTCGTAGTGAGATGCTGTCCATTGTCATTTATGATCCCAGAGACCTGATCGAAGCAGAGCAGCAAGCAAGCCTTTGTGTGCTATATTACCACCACCCATCTTCTCTGCCCATGGCCTCTCCTTTCAGGCAGAGCTGGAAGCAAGCTGGGATATTAGGCTAAGAGCTGGAAGTGCTCTACCCTGCAAAGGGTATGGCCAAGAAGATGAGACAGGTTCACAGCACTGAGCTCACCCTGACAAGCAGCTCAGCCCTGCCTCGGAGCCAGTGGGGGGTCCCTGACCTGGACTACATGGAGCTGTATGCACAGAGCTCCTGCAGAAACACAGCTCCACTCCAACTGCCCAACCCCTGCCCTGGTGGCCAGGTCGTGCTTAGCTCTGATGCAAGCTCCAGGGTGAGCAAGTGGTCCTCCACCTGAGCAAGAGCCACTTCAGCCTGGCCCTTCAGTCAGTGTCTCAGCCAGAGAATGACACTGTCTGCTCAGCTGGCTTTCAGGCAATGTCTACCTTTTAATAGCAGCTGGGAGCTGTTTGGCCAGGGGAATCTCATTCACACTCCCATTGCACTGTTTGACAAGGGAGAGAACAAAATGCCAAGGTGGACTCACACTGAAGGCATCTTTCCCCCCTCTCTCTACAACCACCAGCCAAGCCACTTCTGACTGGGGCCAAGCTGGGAACATACTCAAAGATGACTCCAAGGCAGAGCAGCCCAGGCCAGTGACATGGACTCCATACTGCCAGGTCCAGAACTGTGTGGAGCCAACCAGTTGGTACATGAAACAAGCCCCCAGCACAGGCTGCCCCCTCTGCCTAGTGCTCCGGTGCAGAGCTCAGCTCATGCTCCTCCAGCAAGCCCCTTGCCTGATCCAAGAAGGCACAACTCAGCTCCACAGCACACCTGTGACTGTATAGAGAGAGGTTTCCCTTTACATCAGTCTCTGGAGTGCCTGCAGCACTGCTTCACGCCAGGAGCATGGAGACTTCCACTCCTTCCCCCTTCCACTCGTGGCCTTTCCTTCAGCTCTAACTACTGACAGAGGCGTCAGTGGCACCCACGGGACTCCAGATCCTTCTGGTGAACTTGGTGTGCACCTGCTCCTTTATCTCTTCTTCTTCCAGATGTTTTTCTCCCAGGGCAGAACCGTTGGCTGTGTGCTCCCCCGGGAACGGTGCTGGCGCTTGCTGAGCCGCAGGCCGGAGACAGCAAGGTCCCTGTCAACAGGAGAGGCAACAGGAGGTGGTCATTCTCCAGGCCACCTTCCCACTACTCAGTCACAGCCCATAGCATGGTATCTACCTACCCCTTGCCAAGTTATCTATCTACCACTCCATTAGTTATGGAGGAAGGAAGAAGGGGGATTTCTAGCTGCAGCCATAGCAGATGTCTGTCCAGCCCAGTGTCCCCTTCCCACCAGCAGGATTCAAGGAGTCCTGCAGCAGAGCATGGCCCAAGTGATGCTTCCCCAGATGTGCCTTTCAGAAAGTGTTGTCACTGCATCTGATTTAACTGCCATCAGGAGAACAAACCCCTTCAGGTTGCCAGCTCTGATTTATTTACACTCTTGGAGCCCATGGTTTCATTTACACTCTTGGAGCCCATGGTTTCTTCCATCAATGAGTTCCACAACCCAGTAATGTGATGGGAGAAAAGTTATTCCCTGTGGTCCAAAGTTCCTCTGGAGACATTCAAAACCCACCTGGATGGGTGTTCTGACCAGGCATTTTCCTACATGCTGCTGACCTTTACCTCCTCGCATAACACCTATCTGTCTGCCCTGTACCAGAGGAACTTCCCACTCCAATCAGGAGTTCCATTCTATGTTATAATCCTCTGGTTTTGGAAGGACAGCAGGCTTCTGAGCAGCTCTGATTCCCTCAGCTCTCAGCCTTCTATTCTACAGAGAGCAGAAAGAGTCAAGTCTGCTTGATTAAAGCAAGACAAGAGGGGCAAGGCAGGTCAAATCCAAGTGGCAACTGGGGTCACAACCACAGACTATGAAGTGCTGATGAAGGACCTTCCAAGGTGGTTTAGGTGGCACTCACCTGAGAGCTCTCAGCAGCCCATGATGGGAAGGCCTCACACCACTGCTCTGTGGAGACTTCATTGATGCTCCAGAGCTCACTGGGAGCTTCAGATTTTGGAGGTACCTAATGAGCAAGAGGAGATGCATGAACAACTCACATCCAGCCATGCTGTGGTAGGTAGCAGGGGGAGTGCTGCTCTAATGTCACAAGTGACAGACTATGACAGTTGAATGTGGGGTTTTGAAGGGTTAATTGCAGCTATTTGAGAGCTATTCATAGCTCACTTCTGCTGCTCCCCTCTTTTGTCAGACCTGGCTCTATTCACAGACACATTTAATGACTGGGGATTGTAACTACTGCCCTGCTATGAAACCAATGACAGGTCCCTGCAGGGCCATTGCTCCCACATCCCCACAGGTCCTCTGTGCCACTGGGTGAAGTGAGGCAGCTGGGAGCCCACAGGCACTTGAAAGAGCTTATGCAGAAGATACAGGATACCCAAGTTCCAGCTCACAGCAGTCCTACTCCCCTGCAGCCTCTCCCACCTGTGCCACACAGGAGACACTGGTGTCCCAAAGCTTCACACCCACCACTTGTCCCTCTCCCAGTGTGCTGCCAACTCCTCCCTTCCCACCAGTGCACTCAGCTCTTGCTAAGCCTCCTGGCAGCAGGAGGGATGAAGGTAACATTGCTTCATATCAGCTGTAAAGAGTCTATTGTACAACAAAACCACCCCAGTGACACTTTGCCAGGGCCTCCTGGGAGGGGTACAAAAGCCACTAGACAAGTTCCAGCTGTTGGCAAATAGCTGCGCAGCCACCCCCAGGGAGGCTGTGGATCACTCCAGCTCCTCAGCTCTGTCTGCTCACACCCCGAGAGGACATCCCCAGGACCCTCCCTGGACTTACCCAGGCTGTGCCTGGCAGAAGGTGGCACAGATGCTGTCCCTGGAGTGCGAGCACTCGCACCTGCCGAGCGCTCTCCTGCGCCGCCTTGGTGGACTTCCCAGGCCGTAGGGAGCGGTGTGCCTGCTCAAAACAAAAGAAATCAGCTCTGCAGCTAACTTTTTTATTAGCCCACAGCTTTATAACACAGCCCTGGGAGGCGGCCAAGCCGGTGCCAGGATAATAAAAGACTCATCTATAACTATAAGGTGAAAAGGCCACTGATACATCTAAGCCTTTAAACCCCAGCTCCTCTCCCACCTCCTGTTTTCCCCACCCTACCCCTCCCAGGGAGATTGCCACTGTGTGCTGGCTTGCAAGTGGAATTTCCTCTCCTCACAGCAGCCCAGGTGCCCGTGCAAGGGTCGCCAGATGGGCTGGGTAAGCTGGCACTTCACCTGCCTGGCAAAGCACAGGAGGAGCACAGCTGCCCCAGTCTGCCACCAGCAGCAGTTTGTGGAGTACAGAGATGTCAGGAGTCTCCCTCCCCACCCAGCACACAGGACATGGCACAAATCAAGATGTCCCGGGGCCATAACAGGTTCTTCTGATCACAGCAGGCTCTGGGAGCCATTAGCACATTCCCACTCCATCTTTGATCACAATCTACTCTCCCAGAGGGTTTGGGATTGGCAGCAACTGGCAGCAAACTCTTCTCTGAGCAAGCAGCGAGTTGTAATTGCACGTTGGGAAGCGTGATTATAACCACACCTGAGTGCATGTGCTGTGCTGCACTGTGATGGCCATTGGTCTGAAACTGCTCCCAGAGCTGCTCCAGCATTCTTGAGGGCAGGACTTGGCAGCCACAGGAGGTTAGTGCCAGCCCACCACTGTCTCATTAACAATACTGGCACCCAGCAGCCTGGGTTACAGTTTGCAAGCGGCTAGAGGAACTTTCTGACTTGCAGCTATAACATCTTGGTGTTGCTTTTGGCTTGCAGAGAGATACAAACCTCAGCCAAGCACAAAGCAAGCAGCACCCTGAGCCTTCCCCCTGCTCCTCGTGTGGGTTACACTGAATGTCCCGAGCAGGGGCACAGCTTGTCCCTTGCTGGACCCTGGGAAGGAGTGGACTTGGAACACTCTTCAGAGCAGGTGCTACAAGAGCTTCACAGTACTGCGACCCTCTTGCACCTTCCTCTAACCTCAGCCCATCTTCCAGCAGAAGGCAGAGTCATTTACTCACCCACAGAGCACCCCCCACCCCTCCAGAAAGCTCCATCCATGCTCACCCCGGTGTGTTGACCCAGATGATGTCCAGGTGACAGAAGTAAATGCATTCCTTATCCAGCCAGCTGTTGCAGGAGCATCGTTTGGTCCTGGGGTGGGCAGCCAGATGGGTCTCCAAGGGATGATGTCCCATACCTGCAGCAGAAGGAGGAAGGGATGAGTCGAGGGTCGGTGCAGAGCTCTGCAGTGCCCGTCGGTCCGTCACCTATGCGGGCACTCCCGGGGAGCCCTCCAATGATTTCAGCAGGGCAGCAGCACTCCAGGAGCCGCCGATTATGGCTCATGGGAGACTCGCACAGCCCCGGGGCTGCTCCCGGAGCACGAGCACCGTGCAAAGCCCCCACCCCGCGGCCAGCCTCAGGGGCATCCCGTGGGCAACTCCACGCAGAGGGGGCTCCTCGGCCGGGACAGACCCTCCCCGGGAGTCCGAAGCCGCTGCCAGCCCGGGGCTCACCATCTCCCAGGAGGACGCAGAGGGCGAGCGCCAGCAGCACGGTGCCGGTGGCAGGGCTGGGCATGGTCGCGGCTGGAGCTGGGGCTGCGGGAGTTGGGGGCTTGGGCTGTTTGGCTCTTTCTCTTTTCTTTCGCCCTGTTCTGCCGCCTCTGAGCTCTGCGCGGTGCTTCCCCAGCCGCCGCCGCGGTGCCTCTGGAGCCGGCGGGCTCCTGGCAGGTGCTTTATAGCCCCGGAGCCGCCGCGTCACGGCCCCGCTCCGCCCCGCAGCGTGCAGCGGGGAAACAACCGGGCACGGGCACGGCGGGGAGGTGCTCGCATACCCCCAGCCCCGGCCCAAAACCTTCATGCTTCGGGGCAGAGCTCCTGGCCCCCGGCTGACCTTCTCCGGGCAGGTCTACCCTTCCCCGGGCAGAACAACCCCTCCAGGGGAGACCTGGGAAGGGGCAGGGGCATGGAGTGAGGCTGGGGATGGCGTTGCCAGGAGGTGTCAGGGAGTGGATGCAGCGTGGGCAGGGGTGTGGTGCATGAGATGCTCTAGGAGGGCAGGTGGTCTCTTTCCTGGGGGTCTTGAGTGGGGGCTGCTGCATGGCTGGGGCCAGGGTCAGAGCCTTCCAGCAGCAGGTGAAGGCAGAAGTTGTGGAATCACAGAATCATTTAGGTTGGAAAAGACTTTAAGATCATCCAGTCCAACCAATAGCCCATCACTGCCAGGTCACCACCAATCCATGTCCCTCAGCACCGCATCTCCATGGCTCTGAAACCTTCCAGGGATGGGGACTCCACCACTGCCCTGGGCAGCCTGATCCAGGGGTTGACAATGCTTTTGGGGAAGAAATTTTTTCTGCTGTCCAACCTTAATCACTTCTTGCAACTTTAGTCCATTTCCTCTCATTCTAACTCTTAGAGGGGAAAAAAGACCAATCCCCATTGCACTGCAAACTTTCAGGGAGCTGTAGAGAGCAATGAGGTCTCCCCTCAGCCACCTCTTCTCCACACTAAGCACCCCCAGGTCCCTCAGCTGCTCCTCCCCAGCCCTGTTTTCCAACCCCTTCGCCAGCCTTGTGGCCCTTCTCTGGATCTGCTCCATCCCCTCGACGTCCTTCTCGGAGCGAGGGACCCAAACCCGGAGCCGCTTTGGGAGGCAGTTTGCGGTGGCTGCCGGCAGATGGAGCGGGAGGGGTGCAGGCAGCTTCTGCCGCCGCGGGAGCCCCGCAGGCTCCACGCGTGGGGATCAGTCCCAGCCCCGGGCACATCCCCCAGGCTGCAGTTCCAGGCACGGTGAAAAAAGGATGGATGAAGCTGCAGTTCAGCAGGTGAAGGTGAACTGCACGGGAAGGCTGATTTAAGCTGGGCAACCTGGGTCAAATTCAAGGCAAGTTACATTTCAGGAACACTTTCACTCAAGTCAAGAACATACAAATGCCAAAAGGAAGTTGCTGCTTGCTCTCCTCCCCACCCCCACCCTCACCCCCTTATATTTTTACCAAGTAATTCCAAAGGGTTTTTTTTTTTTTGACAGATTGAGCAATTAAGATGCCTTGCATTAAAGCTGTCTGGCTTTGCTTCAATGTCACTGCTGGCACAGTCAACAAAACCTGCACTTCTTATAGTGTGCAAAGTGT
This sequence comes from Dryobates pubescens, assembly GCF_014839835.1. Taxonomy (NCBI): domain Eukaryota; kingdom Metazoa; phylum Chordata; class Aves; order Piciformes; family Picidae; genus Dryobates; species Dryobates pubescens. Next base: position 7,193,721 of record NC_071631.1, on the reverse strand, counting down.
GTGAAACACAAAAGTCACCTCCTGGTGTGCAGGAGGCAAAGCAGCTTCATCTCACCCATCTGGGGTTGTTCAGCCTGTAGAAGAGGAGGCTCAGGGGAGACCCTATTGCTCTCTACAGCTACCTGAAGGGAGGTTGTAGCCAGGTGGGGCTTGGTCTCTTCACCCAGGCAACAGTGACAGAACAGGAGGACACAGTCTCAAGCTGCACCAGGGGAAGTTTAGGCTGGAGGTGAGGAGAAAGTTCTTCACAGAAAGAGTAATTGTCAACTGGAATGTGCTGCCCAGGGAGGTGGAAAAGACCTCAGAGATCATCAAGTCCAACCTATTACCTAATACCTAACACCTCCTGACAACTAAACCATGGCTCCAAGAGCCACATCCAAGCCTTTACTGAACACCTCCAGGGACAGGGACTCCACCTATTAGGTTGGAGATGAGGAAAGATTTCTTGGCTGCAAGAGTGGTCAGGGATTGGCACAGGCTGCCCAGGGAGGTGGTGCAGTCCCCATCCCTGGAGGTGTTCAAGCAACCTGTGGCCATGGCCCCTGGGGACAGGGTTTGATGGCCATGGTGGGGTTGGGTTGAAGGTTGGACTGGGTGATCTTAGACTCATGGAATTGTTTGGGTTAGAAAAGACCTCTATGAGGGCACAGGTAGTGTTCAGAGCTGTGTGAAGCAAGGGGGCACAGGAGGCCACAGGAGATGGAGAATGTACAAGTGGGACTGGAGCTAAAATTGCAGGGTAGAGGCTGTTTGGCAGAGAAAATCAGGAACTGTGGAAGCTGTCTTTTAAAACAATAAGATCAGTGATGCAAGTGATAAAATGAAGCTGCAGTGTGCAAGGCAAACAAGCAGAGGGAAGGCTTTAACCTCTGCACTGATGCAACGATCACCCTGAGGAGCATGGGGAAGTACAAGAGCAGCATTACCTGTCCCAGCCCATGCTCCAGCTGTGCCAAGTTTCAGAGTTATGTCAGAGCTCAGATCCTGTGTGACATTCCAGATGCCAGCTCGATGATATCATTACCCTCCCTCGGCTCCTGTTTCTGTGATCCTCGCTCTGGTCACTGCAGGCTGAAAGAAGATATCCTCGACGTGGGGAAGGTAACGCAGCAAGCAGTTCCTGCCCAGAGGGAGGGCTGGGGAATCAATGGCATCACTTTGCTTAAAGCAGAGGCTCCCTCTCAGCAAAGGTGTCTGCAGTTACCTGCATGAGTGATGAGGCAGAGCCACAGCTGTGTGGCTTTCCAGGGTTCACTTGCTGAAAGGATCAAGCAGAGAACTTTGTCATCTGAAGACCTCTCATGTCTCCAGGAAGGAAGAAGTGTCTCGGGTTAATGTGAGGGTTTGGGGATTTGGGTTCAAACTGTTTCCTTTACCAGGCTGCTTTTGTGGCCACAGCTTTGTCACTTAGCTTCTATTTCCAAGAAGTGCCTGAAGCTACTCCTGATTGTAAAGTTTTGGTGTGCTGCTAGAGGCAGCCAAGTGCTCAGATACCTGCTAGGGGCAAAGCTCTCAGAGCATGAGCAGTTGACAGCAGCCCTGGTCAATGCAATCCCAACCCTGCCTGCCTTTAATGGCAGCTGCCAAACCATCTCTACAAACCAGACCTTTCCTCCCAGGTTTCTCACTTGTTTTCTTCACTGCTCATAAATCCCACAGAGATTTTCACTCTCACGGAAAATGGAGCAAGTGTTACACCCTCTTGTTCACAGATGCCTACTGAAGCTAATTTTTTTCCTCCAGGAAATACCCTTCTGTGCTGGGCAGGCACAAACCTGACCAGCACATGTATGGATGTTTGGCACCAGAGTCTCAAAGATCTTAAAGGATTGGACAAAAGTCTCCATTTGTAGCAGGGATGTAGGAACCCTGCAGAGAAGAGTTCTCCCCCTCTGCTCCACTCTGCTGAGACCACAGCTGGAGCTCTGTGTCCAGTTCTGGAGCATCTGTTCCAGGAAGCATCTGGAGGAGCTGGAAGGGGTCCAGAGAAGGGCCATGAGGATGAGCAGAGGGCTGGAGCTGCTCTGCTATGGAGACAGACTGAGGGAGTTGGGGCTGCTCAGTCTGGAGAAGAGAAGGCTCCCAGGAGACCTAATTGTGGCTTTCCAGTATCTGAAGGGAAAGCTGGGGAGGGACGTTTTAGGGTGTCAGGAAGTGATAGGACTGGGGGGGATGGAGCAAAACTAGAAATGGGTAGATTCAGATTGGATGTTAGGAAGAAGTTGTTCCCCATGAGGGTGGTGAGAGCCTGGCACAGGTTGCCCAGGGAGGTGGTGGAAGCCTCATGCCTGGAGGTTTTTGCAGCCAGGCTGGATGTGGCTGTGAGCAACCTGCTGTAGTGTGAGGTGTCCCTGGCTATGGCAGGGGGTTTGGATCTGGCTGATCCTTGAGGTCCCTTCCAGCCCTGACAATACTATGACTTTATGATTCTAAGAGGTGAGGTTGGGATTGCATTGACCAGAGCTGCAGAATTGCTCTGTGAATGCAACAATGGCTTACCAAAAAGTCATTTGCCTTCAGACTTGTGAAGAAGAGCGGCCAGACACAGGGTGAAGCAGCTGCCTCAGCATCAGCCATCCCCACACTGTTCTTCTGGTCTCTAACTATGGTGGGTTCAAGAGCAGCAGCTTAGAGTCCTAGAATCAAAGAACTCTCTTGGTTGGGAAAGACCTTTAAGATCATGGAGTCCAAGCATTATGTAGCTCTACCAAGGCTGGTGCTGAACCATGGCCCTCAGCACCACCTCTCTGCCTCTCTGAAACACTTCCAGGGATGGGGATTCAACCACCTGCCTGGGCAGCCTGTGCCAGGCTTTGAGAACCCATTCAGTGAAGAAATTTCTTCGGATTTCCAACCTGACCCTCCCCTGGTGCACCTTGAACCCTTTTCCTCTTATCCTGTCACCAGTTCCTTAGAAGAAGAGTCCAACCCCCATCAGGCTACAACCTCCTGTCAGGGAGCTGTAGAGAGCAATGAGATCTCCCCTCAGCCTCCTCTTCTCCAGGCTGAACACCCCCAGTTCCCTCAGCTTCTCCTCCCCAGCCCTGTTCTCCAGAATGTTCAATCCTCCTTCACACCATGTGCTGGAGGACTGCACTTGGACTAGGAGAAGTAGCTCAGCTTGACCTGGAGCAGTGGTTCAATTTGAGCTAGCCCCAGAGAACCTGCACCTTTTCACAACCTCCTTTCAGGAAGTTGTAGAGAGCCAGAAGTTCTCCTTTCAGCCTCTTTTTCTCCACACTAAACATCCTGAGTTCCCTCAGCTGCTCCTCCCCAGCCCTGTTCCCCAGCATGTTCAATCCTCCTTCACACCATGGCCTGGGGGACTGCACTTGGACTAGGAGCGGTGGCTCGACTTGACCTGGCAGCAGCGGTTCAACTTGACTTTATGGACCCCAAGAAGCTGCTCAGCTCCTGCAAGTGTCCCTGCTCCCCTGATAAGGAGCAGGGGCCACTGCTTCCCAGGGCCAACCCTCCTGGCACTATCAGCACAATAAAAATCACAAAGCAAAACAGCAGGCTGGGAGCCGAGGGCCGGGCCCCGTGCTGCACAAACACGGCTTCCAGGGCAGGAACAAAGGCGGACGCAGGGTCCTAGATGCCAAAGATGGGCTTTGCCTCCTGCAGTTATTTTTTCCCTTTTGTTTCTGCCCCTAGGAGGACATTGTTCACCTCATTGTCAGGAGTTCCAGGCAGACATGACGAAAGGGACAAAGCAGCTCCAGCGAGGAGACGTCCGTGCGGCGTTCCTGCGCCGCGCTGCTCGCAAGCGAGGAAGGAGCAAACAGGAAAGTGCTTTAACCATTGAGGGGACGGGACCCCAGCCTGTTCTTGGCACCAGCAGGAACAATGGGGTGATGTCACGAGCCAGAACTCCCCAGGGGGGATGGAAGCCCAGCAAATAAGCATAATTCTTGTCCTGGGACGTTAGCAACATTTTTCCACACTTGGTCATCCCGCGGCGAGTCCCTGTTAGGAAGTGTAGGAAGGAGACATTGTCAAGTGAAGCTTCCTCTGGGAGATTCATTCTCCCCCTTTGCCCCCAGATCGCCACATCAGCTGTTGTAAATCTCTGCTTTCTGCTGACTCTGAGGAATTTCAGTGGTGGTGCCAGGAGGCTGAGCACAGGGCTGCCTGAGGAGCCTGCTCCATGCACCAAAGAGTCCTCACAAGGGTCTGGACACCTGTAAGGACAAAGGAGCAGAAGCCTCATCAGCTACACAGGGCTCTGAGCTGACTGAGCATCACCATGGAGCTTTGCCCTTCCAGATTCAAAGGTGCCAAGAGTGGAAGAGAGCTTAGGAGACAGAGCCCTGCACACAGAGTGGTGCTCGGAGAATTTAAACCAAGCTTAAAGGCTTCTCAATGACAAGAGCAATATGAGGGCATCCTGCAGGTCCCAGACTCACTCTCTTATTCTGGTTTAGTGTCAGCTCTGTGGAGAGTGACTTGAATTTCACTTGCAGCCCCCAGGTTTACTGGAGATGGGGCTATGGATGAAAGTCTGTTTGTGGTGGGGTTGCAGGAACCCTGCAGAGAAGAGGTAGGCTTGAGATTGCATTGAGCTGCTTCAAGCTGACCCTTCTCAGAGAGCTTTGTCCACAGCTGGAGAATTTCTGTGTGAAGAAAAAGAAGCTGTGAGGCAGCTCTTGAATTCCCCTTTGGCAATTCCCCCTCTTTTTTTGACAGGGACTGCTCCCAGGAGAGGACTGGGATGGGCAGGCAATCCCCATGGGCTGGTGATGGCTTTCAGTCATTACTGGGCTGTTACTGGAAATCCAGAGTGTCCTCAGCTCTCCAAGATGTGCAAGGTCCTCAGTCATCTCCCAGCAGAGCTCAGCAGCTCTGGGCTGGTTATCATGGAGGTTTCTGTTAGCATGAGGGAGAGGTAGGACTGCTTGGCCAAGCTGGACGTGGGTTTGCTCTTGCAACAGCAAGAAGGACTTCAGTGAGTCTAAGGCAGTCGTGCAATGGCAGCCCTGAAGCAGAGCAGCATTGAACCAGAAGTGTTTGCGTGGTTTATGATAACAGCTTTGTCCCTGCTCTGTGTTTGTTTGTGGTTTGCATTATCAGAGCCTGAATTTGCCATGAAGGGTTGTTTGCTCTGGGGCCAGTTTCCAGATCTTTGTGTGTTTTCCCCATCCTAGGATTTTCTAGGGAAACTCAGTGTCCTTCTAGAAGACAAGGCTCTAGGAAGACCTTCTAGCAGCCTTCCAGCACCTGAAGGAGGCTCCAGGACAGCTGGGCAGAGATTTCTGACAAGAGCTGGGAGTGCCAGGGTGAGGGCAATGGCTTTGAGCTGGGAGAGGGGAGACTGACAGCAGTGTGCCCTTGCGGCCAAGAAAGCCATAGGTCTCCTAGGGTGCATTAAGAAGAGCATGGCAAGCAGGTCAAGAGAGGTTTTCCTCCTCACTACTCTGCCCACATCTGGAGAATTGTGTCCAATTCTGGGCTCCCCAGTTCAAGAGGGACAGGGAACTACTGGAGAGAGTCTAGTGGAAGCTATGAGGATGATGAAGATACTGGAACATCTGTGTGAGGAGCAAAGGTTGAGAGCCCTGGGGCTGGTTAGCCTGGACAGAAGCAGCCTGAGAGGGGATCTGATCAATGCTTACAGACAGCTGAAGGGTGGGGGGCAAGAGGAATGGGTCAGGCTTATGTCAGTGGCATCCAGTGATAGGACAAGGGACAGAGGGCACAAACTGGAACCCAGGAGGTTCCACCTGAACATGAGGAGAAACTTCTTTGGTGTGAGGGTGCTGGAGCCCTGGAGCAGGTTGCCCAGAGAGGTTGTGGAGTCTCCTTCTCTGGAGACATTCAAGACCCCTCAGGATGTGTTCCTGTGTGCCCTGCCCTGGGTGATGCTGCTCTGGCAGAGGGGTTGGACTGGATGCCCTCCAGAGGTCCCACCCAATCCCCACCATCCTACAATCCTACGACCCCTTCCCATACTGCTCTGGGAGCTCACTGGTAAAAACTTGCACCTCTCCCACACCAGGGAATTTGCTGGATCGTTTCAGCACCAGCTCTTCCTTCTTGCACAAAATGAAGGAGTCCAAAGGCTGTGACCTCCTCCCATTCCTCCCTCACTACCTGGGAAGCAAAGCCTCGTTCGCTTGCTTGCTTTCTTCTGTGGATGGAAAAGTTTCATCAAAGGGAAACATTTGCAGGTAGAAGAGGTTTGGGTTTGTTTTGGCTTTCCTTTTTTTATTTTTTTTTGCTAAGCAGAGCTAAACTGCATGACAATTACAGATCTGTCCTGTGTGCCTGCCTGATTACATCTTTCTGTGCCCAAAGGGCAAGGAAAGAAAAGCTCAGTGTGTGTTTAGACAGCCCCGTGGAGACATTCCTTGTACATTGGGTGTTCATTGGAACACTTTAATATGGATGTCTGCCTTTACTCCACCCTGATGGTTGAACTCCTTCAGCTTTCCAGCATGATGAGTGACCTGGAATTTATAATTACAATAGGTGTCATGCAATTAATCACCACCTGGGAGCTGCCTGCTGTCGCTCACTGCCTTACGATACCAACCCGCTGCAGCAAGTGCATGAGAACAGCTTGGGCAGCAGCCCTGCTGCCAGCTCAGGCACGTTCAGTGGGCTTCCAACCACCTGGGCAGGCAAATGGCCCTGGCTGCAGCAGCTGCTCCCTGCAAATGCCATTGTGCTGCAGGATGCAGACGCAGCAAGGTTCAGCTCCCAGCTCAGGGAGCAGCAGATGACGCAGAACCGTGGAAGTGTTTCAGGCGATCCTCATCTGAGAGCCTTGCCCAGAGCTGCAGAATTGCTCTGTGAATGCAACAATGGCTTACCAAAAAGTCATTTGCCTTCAGGCTTGTGAAGAAGAGTGGCCAGACACAGGGTGAAGCAGCTGCCTCAGCATCAGCCATCCCCACGCTGTTCTTCTGGTCTCTAACTATGGTGGGTTCAAGAGCAGCTGCTTAGGGTCCTAGAATCAAAGAACTCTTTTGGTTGGGAAAGACCTTTAAGATCATGGAGTCCAAGCATTATGTAGCTCTACCAAGGCTGGTGCTGAACCATGGCCCTCAGCACCACCTCTCTGCCTCTCTGAAGCACTTCCAGGGATGGGGATTCAACCACCTGCCTGGGCAGCCTGTGCCAGGCTTTGAGAACCCTTCTAATTTCCAACCTGAACCTCCCCTGGTGCAACTTGAGGCCATTTATCCTGTCACTTGTTGCTGGGGAGAATAGACCAACCCCTTCCTGACTCCAGCCTCCTTTCAGGGAGCTGTAGAGAGCAATGAGGTCTCCCCTCAGCCTCCTCTTCTCCAGGCTGAGCACCCCCAGTTCCCTCAGCTTCTCCTCCCCAGCCCTGTTCTCCAGAATGTTCAATTCTCCTTCACACCATGGCCTGGGGGATTGCACTTGGGCTAGGAATGGTGGCTCACCTTGACCTGGCAGCAGTTCAACTTGACCAAGCCCCAGAGAACCTGCACCTCTTGACAACCTCCTTTCGGGGAGCTGTAGAGATGCTTGAAATCCTCACTAAGCAACTAACTTTTCTTTGCCCAGCAGCTCTTACCCAGTGCAGCTCTCTCTTTCTAGGTCGTTCTTTCAGGGGTGCTCTGTGGGGTAAGTGTTGGGGTGAGTGAACTGCAGAGCTCAGCCAGAGACAGAAATTCACACAAGAGGCTAAGGCCCAAGTTAAAAGCAGTTTGAAAAAAAACAAAGGAAAACAATGAAAAAATGCAAGTGGTTGCCCTTTAAACCTCAGCACTTGTGTGTGTGGTTAATGATTAATTATTGATAGGCTTTATTGGTGCATCGATGCCTTCATGTGTGCCACCTAGAGGACAGATCCTGCTGTTCCCAGGCCAGCATCTGAGGAGTTCACAAAGGCTTCCCAAGTAGAAGTGCAGATGCTGGGAGACTGAAAACTGATCACTGAAAATACCTCAGTTCCCCCTCAAATTATGGGCAGAGTAAGAACTGAAGTCCAGAGCTTTCAATCATTTTGTTTTTACCCCAAGTCATGTTATTTCAGCCCTCAGCCTTGCAGTCTCTTCAAAATGATGGAGTTGATTTAATTTTCTTTCCTCTGGGGCTCAATGTTGTAATGGAGGAAAAAAAAATCTCCTGTCAAAAAGCAAGATTTTAATCACAGAATGAGTTGGGTTGGAAGGGACCTTAAAGCTCATCCAGTGCCAACCCCCTGCCATGGGCAGGGATACCTCCCTCCAGCCCAGGTTGCTCAAGGCCTCATCCAGCCTGGTCTTGAACACCTCCAGGGAGGGGACATCCACAGCCTCCCTGGGCAACCTGTTCCAGTGTCTCCCCACCCTCAGTCTCAATAATTTCTTCCTCATCTCCACTCTCAGTCTCCCCTCTCCCAGATCAAAGCCACTGTCCCTCATCCTGGCACCCCCAGCCCTTGTCCAAAGTCCCTCCCCAGCTCTTCTGGAGCCCCTTCAACTACTGGAAGGCTGCTCTGAGGTCTCCCTGGAGCCTTCTCTTCTCCATGTTTGCATGGTTTGAAAACTTCTTGCTTTTAAAAGCAATCAGAAATCCTTGATTTGAAACAAACAAAACAAAGGGAAAGAAACCCCAACAAAACCACCCCAAAACCATTTCCAGCAATGTTGAGGAGGTCATCATTTCCATCCAGCTCTCTTTGCAGCTTTGGTAGGAGAGGAGAAACTCCACTCTGCAGAAGCAAGATCAGTTAGGGGAGGAAACAAGGAAAGTTTTATGCTAAAATTTAATTAAAGTTGGAGTAATTAGGTGCTGAGGAATCAGCACACAGAGCTGGCCAGGGATCAGGGTCTTCTTGCTGCATGTCTCTGCCCTTGGACAGATGTAACCATAATTTCAGTTACTGGTTAACCAGCTTGCCATGAAACTTCATCCTCCACAGCCTGCTCTCTGCTCTGGCTGCTGGTGTCTGTCTGCATGTCCAGAGGGAGCAGAGCTGAAGGGAGCAAGCAGGTTCTCTATTTCATTAAGAGTTGTGCAGCTTTCTATTCCCACATAAAATGATGTAAAACATCACAGTTTTATGGCCATCCAGGAGCTGAAGGGGCTCCAGGAGAGCTGGGGAGGGAGTTTTGTCAAGGCTGGGAGTGCCAGGATGAGGAACAATGGCTTTGAGCTGGGAGAGGGGAGATTGAGAGTGGAGATGAGGAAGAAATTCTTGACATTGAGGGTGATGAGACACAGAATCACAGAATTGTCAGGGTTAGAAGGCACCTCAAGTTCCAACCCCCCTGCCATGGGCAGGGACACCTCACACAGGCTTCTTACAGCCACATCCAGCCTGGCTGCAAAAACCTCCAGGGATGAGGTTTCCACCACCTCCCTGGGCAACCTGTGCCAGTCTCTCACCACCCTCACAGTGAAGAACTTCTTCCTAACATCCAATCTAAATCTCCCCTACTTTAGCTTGAATCCACTCCCTCCAGTCCTGTCATTACCTGACACTCTACAAAGTCCCTTCTCAGCTTTCCTGTAGCCCCCTTCAGATACTGGAAAGCCACAATAAGGTCTCCTCAAAGCTTTCTCTTCTCCAGACTGAATAACCCCAACCCAACAGGTTGCCCAGGGAGGCTGTGGATGTTCCCTCCCTGGAGGTGTTCCAGGCCAGGCTGGATGATGCCTTGAGCAACCTGGGCTGGTGGGAGGTGTCCCTGCCCATGGCAGGGGGTTGGAGCTGGATGATCTTTGGGGTCCCTTCCAACCCAACTCATTCTATGATTTCATGGCACATGGAGAGGTGGTCTGGGTCCTGGCCTTGGGTCTGCTAGAGCAGTTTTGGATGTTCTGTTCCTTCCAACCCAAACCATTCCACGAAGTGGTCCTGGGATAGATCAGGAAAATCATAATCTCATCAGCAATATTGTGCCAGGGCTCAGAGATTTGTTATTCTGAGCAAGCTGCTAGAAATGTTTGGTCTCTTAGAAAGAATTTCATTATATTAAAGCAAAGCTTTCACTTGGAAAAGTAAACTGAGAGGGCAAAGGAATCCATTCCAAAACTGGAGGCAGGAGCTCCTGCAGATCCAGAGCAGTGCTCAGTTTTGTCAGCTCTGCTGTTAATGTGGTGGTTTCAGCCCAGGCAGTGCAGTTGTGAAGGCTGTTTGCCCACACTCCCTGCCTTTGCCACTCACCCACACTGGCTGCGTTTCTCACACTCCCTTAGGTTCCATTTCCCAGTGGAGTAGAGGAGAAGGGAGGAAATCTCCTTTTTTTTTCTTCCCACTCCTTGTTTTGTCTCCCTGGCTGTCTGACTCCAGCTCAGAGAGCAGGTCTCCAGCAGGAGCTGCTGAGCAGGGAGCAGACCATTGAGTGGTTTTGCTCTGAAGGCCACGAGGTAGTTGTGTCTGACATCTCCTGGATGCCCCAAACCATCTCCTTTGTTGCTGAAGATAATAGAAAGTCTGGGAGAAAACAAGGCAGATGAGGAGCAGAGGAGGTGAGAGGACTCAGCTCCCCTGCAGCTGTTACTATTTTTACTTCAGGGATTCCTCAAAATAGCCTCTGCTGTGTTTACAGGGTGGTGGTTTTTTTGGGCATGAATCAGACAGAGACCCACGTTCCTCCTGCTCAGCACTGACCACAGCTCTTGGGATCTCACCAGCTCAGCCCTGGGAGGAGGCTGGAGAAGTTTTCATGGTGCCATGGGGAAGGATACCCAAACCTATCCTTAGCTCCTTGTAGGCAAACTCCTCTCCTTGACCACTGAGGCATCATGCTGTCAGTCTGGAGCAAGTCAAGCCTCTGACCCACCTTGACTCATCTGTCGTCCACTGATGGCCCAGCCGGTGCCACGTGCTGTGGCTGCTCTGACAGGGAAAGCTCAGACCCATAGGCACCAGCTGTCACCAATGCATTCTGCAGCCAAGGGGGTGCTGAGCAGGCAGGTCCCAGCCCATCCTGATGGCCCAGGGGTGCTTTTTGCACCTGATCAGGATGGATACCTAGAACCTGAATGCAGCTCAGAGGGATGCAGGGAGCAGCCTGCTCAAATCCCATCTTCATCTGCAAGCAGGGCTGTGGGCTGAGGAGGTGTCAGGAAATTCAGCAGTCCTTGGGGTGGTCACTATCTCATTTTTTCAGGTCTGGATACTTCCACTGTACCCCAAATATCAAAGGAGCAGACTGGCCTGAGCCATATCTCCACCCAAGCTTTCCATAATCCCCAGAAGGTAACCTCTGTTGAGCTCTCCTTCACTTGAGCCATGGCTGCTCTCCTCCATGCTCCCTCTGCAGCTGCCCACCAAAGCCACATCCTTCCACCACTGCTTTCCTTTCCCCTCTCACAGAAGCATCTCTGCTCAGCCCTATGGCAGATCTCTTTCTCCTTGCCCTCTCACAGACCCAAATTTCCACATCCCCCCATTTCCCTCTCCACAACAATCCTCATCTGCCTGTCACAGAGGTTGTGAAGCCTCCTGAATCGATGACTATAAAGCACTGCAAATGCACTGTGCTGGAAAACTGAGTTTGCTCTCATTTTTTTCTGCTTCAAGCTCCCTCCAGGGCCCTGGGAAATGACCAAAGTTGTAGCCATTCTGCTGCCAGCATGGCAAGGTGAACTTGCTTCAGAGCCATGACTTTTCAGAGGTGCTGCTTCTTCAGATGCTACCAGCCACAAAGTGCTGCCACGTGTAAGGGGGAGCCAGGACTCAGAGAAGACCCAGTGTGAGTTGTCTGAGTTAGTGGGAAATACAAAGAAGGGAGTTAGCCAGCAGAAGAAGTGTTAACTGTGAAGGTTCCCCAGAAGTGACAGGACAAGAGGAAATGGACTGAAGCTTGAGGAGGGGAGATTGAGACTGGACTCAATTACCTTCAATTTGCAGTCCAGCCATGCATGGCCTTCTACAGACATCAGCTTCACCCCAAGCATCTGCTTCTGTTTCCTCAGGAAGTCCCTCACAAGGCTCCTGTCCCCTTATTGTCTCTAAGACTGTGGGGACAAGCTTGTGCTCCACAACCAAGCAATCCTGAGTCACACCTGCAAACATCACCCTCCTACTCTTTCAGCTCAAAAAGATGAGCAGAGGGATGGCAAACCTCCCCTATGGGGACAGGCTGAGAGAGTTGGGGCTGTTCAGCCTGGGGAAGAGAAGGCTCCAGGAAGACCACAGAGCAGCTTTCCAGTACCTGAAGGGGCTCCAGGAGAGCTGTGGAGGGACTTTTGACAAGGGCTGGGAGTGACAGGATGAGGGACAATGGCTTTGAGCTTGGAGAGAGGAGACTGAGAGTGGAGATGAGGAAGAAATTGTTGAGAGTGAGGCTGGGGAGACACTGGCACAGGTTGCCCGGGGAGGCTGTGGCTGCTCCCTCCCTGGAGGTGTTCAAGACCAGGCTGGATGAGGCCTTGAGCAAGCTGTGCTGGTGGGAGGTGTCCCTGCCCATGGCAGGGGGTTGGAACCGAATGATCTTTGAGGTCCCTTCCAACCCAACCCATTCTGTGAATCAGTGAATCTCTAGGTTCAACATGAGAACATGTTGTGTGCTCCCCACAATAAATGATGCTGGGAAGGAGAAGGTCTCTCCTTCCCTTCTCACTCCATACACCAGCCCACTTCCATCCATGCTCCTCCCTTAGCCAATGTTTAATTAGTTGTACAAAACACAAGGAAAGCTGTGAAAGTCCCATCCCAGCTAACCTCCCTGTCTCCTGCCAGGAGGGCTCTGCGTTAATAGCCACAGCACGAAACAGGTAAAGTCATTCACACTTGGCCTCTCCCACAGCCCAGGCAAGGCTGTAAGCAGCAGGCTTTGAGTCTGCTGGTACACACACATGTCTGAGGGCTCGTCTCTGCTGTCTTTTGTGTGGGTTTGGCAAGCTCTGCACATGCCTAATGGATCAGGTCTTGCCAACAACACAGAGAGCGGGGAACGCCCAGTTTAAGAGTCTCTCCAGGGCTTGTGCACAAGCAGCTCCCCATGGCCAACAGAGCTAAATCCAGAGGGGATTAAGTGCTCAAGCCTAGCATGTAGGCATCCTTGAGAAACCTAAAACCCGAGCTGCCACCTAACACTGGAGGTGCCTTAGGTGCTTGGGTGCTGAGGAGCTCACACAAAACCCTCTACACCCCAGGCCCTTCGCCGCTCAGGTTTCGGCTGCCGGGCGGCAGGCAGCCTGCGCGAGGTACGTGCACGTCCCCATGGCACAAACATTCCCCACCACGCTCAGCTTGTTCTCCTCTTTCCTAAAACAACAGAGCTGTCCCTTTGTCTGATGGCACAACAGAGCTGCCCCTTTGTCTGATGGCGTTTTGGAAAGGAACCCAGCGGCACGCCGAAGGACACGGAGCGGAGCGAGGGACAAACACTGATAGGAGCAGAGTGGGGGTTTGATAGCTCCCCCGGTGCAGACTTCCACCCGCTGCTTGATGATAGGAAAAGTGCAGACAGGATATCCCTGCAGGCTGTCTCTTCGGGAGAGGTGCTGGCAAAACTCTGCTTTTCTCTCTATCCACAGTGAGCAAAGGTGCTTGGAGCCAGGAGGGGCTTTTGTTGTGTAAGGGAATGAAACAAGAAAGAACAGAAGCAGTGTTAGGAGAGGAGTGTGTGCCTGTGCTGCTCCTCTAGCAATCTGCTGTGGAGTGACCAGGAATTGGCTGCTTCTGCCTCTACATTGCAATCTAACCTCACTGTAGACATCAGCAGTCACTGCACACAAGGAGCAACCTGCATGGCAGTGCCCACAGCCTTACACATCCCTCCCTGCCTTGCACATCCCTCCCTGCCTTAAGCATCCCTCCCTGCCTTGCACATCCCTCCCTGCCTTACACATCCCTCCCTGCCTTAAGCATCCCTCACTGCCTTACACATCCCTCAGGACATTCTTCATAGAATCATAGAATGGGTTGGATTGGAAGGGACCTCAAAGATCATCTGGTTCCACCCCTCTGCCATGGGCAGGGACACCTCCCACCAGCCCAGGTTGCTCAAGGCCTCATCCAGCTTGGCCCTGAACACCTCCAGGGAGGGGACATCCACAGCCTCCCTGGGCAACCTGTGCCAGTGTCTCCCCACTCTCAACAATTTCTTCCCCATCTCCACCCTCAATCTCCCCTCTCCCAGCTCAAAGTCATTGTCCCTCGTCCTGTCACTCCCAGCCCTTGTCAAAAGTCCCTCCACAGCTCTCCTGGAGCCCCTTCAGGTACTGGAAGGCTGCTCTAAGGTCTTCCTGGAGCCTTCTCTTCTCCAGGCTGAACATCCCCAACTCTCTCAGCCTGTCCCTATAGGGGAGGTTCTCCATCCCTCTGCTCATCTTTTTGAGCTGAAAGGGTAGGAGGGTGATGTTTGCAGGTGTGACTCAGGTTGCTTGGTTGTGGAGCACAAGCTTGTCCCCACAGACTGAGACAATAAGGGGACAGGAGCCTTGTGAGGGAATTCCTGAGGAAACAGAAGCAGATGCTTGGGGTGAAGCTGATGTCTGTAGAAGGCCATGCATGGCTGGACTGCAAATTGAAGGTAATTGAGTGTTAGAACTCATTAGAACTCACTTCTGGAGGAAAACTGAGCACATCCTCCCCTTTGAGTTCCCACCATGGGGGAGAGTGTTGAAATTAAAACCCAAGGCCTTTTACTGTGTGACCTGTGCAGGACACCTTGCTCCCAGTCCAGATTGTGCTTTGCTTGTGAAAGGAAGGGGAAGTTTTGGATGCAGAGTAGAGTGATGTGTCAGTAGTGATTGCTCCTCATAAGCCAAGGCTTTTTCAAGAGCTTACATCAAGGGGGGCTCAGGTGACTGGACAAGATGACTCCATCCAAGGACTACAGCATCCAAGTGACTGAGGAGTCTGCTGACATTGGTTTGAGCATCCAGAGGAGGGGGACTGTTGTTGCACTGCAAACTCATATTCCCCTGCAGTACTGGACACCCAAGAATCACAGAGTGGTAGGGGCTGGAGGGGACCTCCAGAGATCACTGAGTCCAACTCCCCTGCCAGAGCAGGGTCCCCCAGGGCAGGGCACATAGGACCACATCCAGACAGGCCTTGAAAGTCTCCAGAGAAGGAGACTCCACAACCTCTCTGGGCAGCCTGCTCCAGGGCACCAGCACCCTCACACCAAAGAAGTTCCTCCTTGTGTTTAGATGGAACTTCTTAGGATCAAGTGTATTAAAATATGTATCAAAACTGAAGCTTTTTGTTGACTTTGAAGATCTGTCCACCTCACAAAGTTAGCTTCAGAAAAGTCTTGCCATCCTCAGCTTTGACATGACCTGGTGTGAAAAGCACAGAGGTCAGCTCTTCCTTTCTCTGAGAGCCCTGCAGCTTCCAGCATATCTCTGCCTGCTCTCACCCTGCTCTCAGCAGGACCTGATGCTGTTGCCTGTGTGTAGCAAGAGGGAAAAGAGTCATAGAATCATAGAATTGTCAGGGCTGGAAGGGACCCCAAGGATCAGCCAGTTCCAACCCCCCTGCCATGGCCAGGGACACCTCACACTGCAGCAGGTTGCTCACAGCCACATCCAGCCTGGCTGCAAAAACCTCCAGGCAGGAGGCTTCCACCACCTCCCTGGGCAACCTGTGCCAGTCTCTCACCACCCTCATGGGGAAGAACTTCTTCATAGCATTCAATATGAACCTACCCATTTCTAGTTTTGCTCCATTCCCCCCAGTCCTATCACTCCTTGACACCCTCAGAAGTCCCTCCCCAGCTTTCTTGTAGCCCTCTTCAGATACTGGAAGGCCACAAGAAGGTCTCCTCAGAGCCTTCTCTTCTCTAGACTGAGCAACCCCAGCTCCCTCAGCCTGTCCACACAGGAGAGTCCATCAGGAGCAGCTTTTAAACCTGCTGTTAACATTTGCCCTGGTAAATTCTGAGCTGAGAGCAGCTGTTAAACACTCTGGAGGCTCAGCTCTGGCTCAGCCATCCTCTGCCCTGCTTTTGCAGTTGCTGAAACCATCCTGTTTTTAGGCTCAAACCCTAGTAATTTGGTGCCAACAAGACAGGCTGCTTCGCACGGCTAATTGCAGGCAGCAGCAGATGCCTCATTGTGCTGTGATTGCCTGGACATGATACAGCAAAGCCCTGGTCTAGCTGTGTCAGAGGGATGAGCAGAAACCCTAGCAGGCTGATCTGCCCTGGGTTAATGGCATAATGAAAGAGGTGTGAAAATCATGAGCTGTGGCAGCCCTGGGAGGCATCTTCTTTATCTACCTGGTGACAGATGCCACCTGAGGAAGAGGGATCTGTGCTACAGACAGATGATGTAACACAAACCTCAGTGAACACTTTCAACAATAACTCTTCAGATGACAGTTCATGGAGAGCACACATTCCTGCAGGCAGAGGAGCTGCAACCAGCAGCAGATTCCCACCCAGCTCTGCAGAGCAGCCCTGAGGCACAGCCCCACAGAGGCACAAGGGCTTGCCTGAGAAGGGCATGGTGCACCCAGCCCTGCTTTTTTTCAGGGTGCTTTGTGTCCTCAGCTTTTCCAGAGGTGATTGCAACCAACAGCCACAGGCACAATGGCACTGGTGGAGGTACCTCCCCCATGGCCATGTCCCAGCAAGAGTAGAGTCATAGAATCATAGAGTCATAGAGTCAAGGAATCATAGAATCATAGAGGCATAGAATCATAGAATCATAGAGTCATGGAATCATAGAGTCCTAGAGTCATGGAATCATAGAATCATAGAATCATGGAGTCATGGAATCATAGAGTCCTAGAGTCATGGAATCATAGAATCATAGAGTCATGGAATCATAGAGTCCTAGAGTCATGGAATCATAAAATCATAGAGTCATGGAATCATAGAATCACAGAGGCATAGAATCATAGAATCATAGAATCATGGAATCACAGAATCATAGAATCATAGAGTCATGGAATCATAGAGTCATAGAATCATAGAATTACAGGCTGGGAGGTGATATGCTGGAGAGCAGCCCTGTGGAGAGGGACCTGGGAGTGCTGGTGCATAACAAGTTCTGCATGGATCAGCAATGTGCCCTGGTAGCCAAGAAGGCCAATGGGATCCTGGGGTGCATCAAGAGTGTGTCCAGCAGATCCAGGGAGGTTCTCCTCCCCCTTTATGCTGCCCTGGTGAGACCTCATCTTGGGTACTGCGTTCAGTTTTGGGCTCCCCCGTTCCAGAGGGACAGGGATCTGCTGGAGAGTCCAGCAGAGGGCTACAAGGATGATTAAGGGACTGGAGCACTGCCTGGTGAGAAGAGGCTGAGGGACCTGGGGCTTTTTAGTCCTGAAAAGAGAAGACTTAGAGGGAATTTAATAAATATCTGAGGGCTGGGGGTCAGGAGGGAGGGGACAGGCTCTGCTCACTTGCTCCCTGTAATAGGACAAGGGGCAACGGATGTAAGCTGCAGCACAGGAGCTTCCACCTCAACACAAGGGGGAACTTCACTGTAAGGGTCACAGAGCACTGGAACAGGCTGCCCAGGGGGTGTGTGGAGTCTCCCTCTCCAGAGATGTTCAAAACTCACCTGGATGATCTGTGTGATCCTGTGTGATCTGCTCTAGGTGAGCCTGCTCTGGCAGGGAGCTTGGGCTGGATGAGCTTTCAAGGTCCCTTCCAGCCAGGGAAGCTCATCCTGGTAACTTTGGCCTTGGTTCCAATCTATCCAAGTCCCTCTGCAGACCCTCCCTACCCTGGCGCAGATCAACTCCACCTAACTTGGTGTCGTCTACAAGCTTACTGCTGAAACTCTGTGTCTTCATCAAGCTCATCAATGAAGATGATAAACAGAAGTGGTCCCAACACTGAGCCCTGAGGAGCACAAGGGTGGTGCCCATCCACCAGCTGGATTTAACTCTGTTGAGCACTACATTTTGGGCCCTTTCACCCAGTCAGTGCTCTACCCAGCAGAGCCTTGCTCAGCCAAGCCACCAGCAGCCAGTTTGTCCACGAGAGTTCTGTGAGGAGGATTTCCACAGTCTAGGGACAATATCCACAGCCTTTCCCTCATCCAACAGTCAGTCATCCTGCCACAGAAGGAGATCAATGAAGAGGTTATATGAAGCAGAGTAGTTCATTTTTGGCCAGCAGGAGCAGGGAGGTCATTTTGCCCCTGTACTCTGCATTGCTTAGGCCACACCTTGAGTCCTGTGTCCAGTTCTGGGCTCCTCAATTTAGGAAGGACATCGAGACACTTGAACATGTCCAGAGAAGGGCAACAAGGCTGGGGAGAGGCCTTGAGCACAGCCCTGTGAGGAGAGGCTGAGGGAGCTGGGGTTGCTTAGCCTGGAGAAGAGGAGGCTCAGGGGAGACCTTCTTGCTCTCTACAACTGCCTGAAGGGAGGTTGCAGCCAGGTGGGGGTTGGTCTCTCCTCTCTAGCAACCAGCACCAGAACAAGAGGACACAGTCTCAAGCTGTGCCAGGGGAAGTTTAGGCTGGAGGTGAGGAGAAAGTTCTTCACCGAGAGAGTCGTTCGTCATTGGAATGAGCTGCCCAGGGAGGTGGTGGAGTCACCATCCCTGGAGGTGTTCAAGAGGGGATTGGATGTGGCACTTGGTGCCAAGGTCTAGTCATGAGGTCTGTGGTGAGAGGTTGGACTTGATGATCTTCGAGGTCTCTTCCAACCTTAGTGATACTGTGATTGCCTCTTAGGTGTGAGTATCTCCCCAGCTTGCTGCCCCACCGCTGTGCCGCTGCCACGTGTGCTGCCTGTCTTAATCCTGGCTGGAATGGGGCAGTCATGCAGCAGATGCTGAGCACCTTCCCGAGGGGATGGCTCGCAGCACGTCGCGGTGGGGAGGGCTGTGGGATGCCTTCAGGGGCACCGCGGTGCTCAGCGGCCAGAAAGCGAACACCTCCGCGCGGTCGAGCCGAACAAAACCGGATTTTAATCCACTGAGATACCAGCTCGAGTTTGTCCTTGACAGAAGTGCTGAGAAGGGATAAAAGCTTCTGGGAGGACAGGCCAGATGGGAAGATTATCTGCCCTGTTTTGGGAAAGGCTCTGACTTTACAAGCACTCGCCGGGAGAAGCGAACAAAAACCAGCAGCTCCTGCGGTGAGCGCTGCCTGCGCTCAGCCTTCGCCTCGGCTGCCTGATATGCAAATCTCACCACACGCAGCTGGGCCGGAGCTCTGCGCCTGGCAACCTTTCTGCACCAATTTTGGTAAGAGCCTTCTACGTGACTCGGCTCTGACTAAGCAGAAAGGAATTGGTGAGGACTCTTTGTTCTGGAAGCTCGGCCGAAATATGAACGTGCTGGCCTGACAAAAGCGGGCTCCGCGCAAGGAAAACAGAGAGGTCTGGGAGGTTAATGAGTGACATAATCGGCTCCCTGGGCAATGAGCGCCGGCCGGGAATGACAACAATGTGAGCCGGAGATAATCGATCGGCCGCAGCGCCGCGGCTCACCTGCCCGGCCGCCCATTGCCCAGCACAGGGCTCCTGCGGGGGGCAGCAAGGAGGCAGAGCCTGCTAAGGGCTGGGCTGGGACCCTCAGCACCTCTGACATGCAAGCAGGAGGAAAGCTGGGTCTGAAAGTTGTGGAGGCTGGAATTGTGTCAGAGGAGGCTTAGGTTGGAGAGCAGGGAAAGTTACTTTGCTGCAAGGGTGGTCAGGGATTGGCACAGGCTGCCCGGGGAGGTGGTGGAGTCCCCATCCCTGGAGGTGTTCAAGAAATGTGGGGCCAGGGCACCTGGGGACAGGGTTCAGTGGCTGTGGTGAGGTTGGGCTGGATGATCTTGGAGGGCTTTTCCAACCCAAGCAAGTCTATGGTTCTGTGATTCTGTGAGGCTGGGCTTCTGCAAGCAGGTGCAAAGTCTGCACCTCAAGGGGAGGTGTGCAGGAGGAGCAGGGAACTCTGCACACTTTTCCCACCCTAGTTTTAACCCAGGCTGTAGCCAGCTGTTAGGGATGGAATAGATTTGAGTTCCCCTTCTGGTCAAAAGTTGCTTATGCAAGCCTCTAAAGCTCTGAGTTACTTCCTAAAGCGGGAGAGCAGTTCTCACAGAGTCATCAAATCATTGTGGCAGGAAAAGCCCTCTGAGACCATCCAGTCCAACTGCCAGCCCAAGACCACCATGGCCACCAAACCCTGTCCCCAGGTGCCATGGCCACAGGTTTCTTGTACACCTCCAGGGATGGGGACTCCACCACCTCCCTGAGCAGCCTGTGCCAATCCCTGACCACTCTTGCATCAAACAAATGTCTCTAATAGCCAAGCTAAACTTCCCCTTGAGGCCATTTCCTCTTGTTCTGTCATTAGTTGCTTGGCAGAAGAGACCAACCAAACATGTCCTGTCCATGAGGACTCATTCTGTATTTGATATAAGTCTCAGCCTTCTTTCAGGGCAAAGCTGTGCCATTGAGAAGAGGAATTTCCCTGTAGCCTTCCCAAATCCCTATGTCTGTGAGCAGGAAGAGTTGAGGCATGCTCTTCATTATGCCCCTGGTTGTCTCTAAGCAGGCTTCAACCCCTCAGCTCCATGGTGGGAACCAAGCATCTAAGTGTTTGAGTTTGCAAGTGGCCACAGAGCCTAAATTCCATCACTGATCTGCCCATACCAGAGCCTGGGTTAACCCTGTGGGGTGACAAGGAGGTGGAGGAGGATGACACTGCATCCAGTTCTGGAGCTTCTATTGCAGAAAGGAGCTGGAGGTGCTGGAAGGGGTCCAGAGAAGGGCCATGAGGATGAGCAGAGGGCTGGAGCTGCTCTACTATGAGGACAGACTGAGAGAGTTGGGGCTGTTTGGTCTGGAGAGGAGAAGGCTCCCAGGAGACCTAATTGTGGCCTTCCAGTATCTGAAGGGAAAGCTGGGGAGGGACTTTTGAGGGTGTCAGGGAATGATAGGGCTGGGGGGATGGAACAAAACTAGAAATGGGTAGAAACTAGAAATGCACTGTGAGGAGCAATAGCTGCTCAAAGGCCCAGGTGGCCTCAGTGGAGGGCAGCAGACAGACAGAGGGCTGTGAGCGCAGGGAGGAATCGCCTCTGCTGCTGTGCACTGGGCAGCATGGGAGGACATGAAGAGTCATGTCCCTGCTGCAGTGAGTGCCTGGAAGGCTGGAAGGCAGGACACCATTGTTATCAGCCTGGCTGAAAGGCTTTGTTTGCTGTTCTCACCAGGAATGAGTAACAGAGCAGGCTGGCTTCCTACAAGGCGATTAATCACCTATGGCTCTTGCCCCACAGGCTGTTCTCTGCAGTCCCTGCAGTACAGTGAGCCTCCAGGTCTGGGAATGTTCATGTTCATGTCACAGCTATCAGAGCACTGAGTTTCACCTCTCTGAGCTGCTACAGCCACAGTGGCTAAGCTCCCCAGCACCCAAGAGGGGCAGGCAGCAATGCCCTTCCCCACAGGGGAAGGATGAGGATGTCAGATGGAAGAGTAACCAAAGCAGGGATGGGCACTGGTCCTTATGTCCTTGTGCTGTTTGGATCTGTTGTCTACACTGAGCTTTGATAATTAGCTGTTGTGACCAGCCTCAGTGTCAACAGGGACATTGAGATCTTCATGTGCCCCTTGGAAGACATCTGTGAGCCCAATTCCAGGCACAGAGCCTGGCATGGCCAAAGCCACTCCTCCCAGTGAAGTTTTTCACATGTGGGCTCCAATGAAGATTTCTGCCTCTGGTAGTGGCTTCAGGATTTTAGTAGATTGCTCATTGATGTGAAAATTGTGCAGGAATCAGATTCTGTGTCCTGGGAGGTGAGGACCTGGAGCACAAAAGCAACACAACCACCAAGAAACTTCTTGTGACCATGAGCAGCAGAAGTTCAGTGGAGGGGGGAAGGGAAGAGTGATCTCCATTCCCATGGAATAATAGATTCATAGAATGGTTTGGGTTGGAAGGGACCTCAAAGCTCATCCAGTTCCAACCCCCTGCCATGGGCAGGGACACCTCCCATCAGCCCAGGTTGCTCAAGGCCTCATCCAGCATGGCTTTGAACACCTCCAGGGAGAGGGCAGCCTCCCTGGGCAACCTGTGCCAGTGTCTCTCCACCCTCACTCTAAACAATTTCTTCCTCATCTCCACTCTCAATCTCCCCTCTCCCAGCTCAAAGCCATTGTCCCTCACCCTGCCACTCCCAGCCCTTGTCCAAAGTCCCTCCCCAGCTTTCCTGGAGCCCCTTCAGGTACTGGAAGGTTGCTCTGAGGTATTCCTGGAGCCTTCTCTTCTCTAGCCTGAACAGCACCAACTCTCTCAGCCATCTATTGATCTCCACTGATCAATGCTGATGTTGGATGGGACCATTTTGCTCATCACTGTCCAGCTTTAGCTTTGCACAGGGTGGCAAATGTCCACTAGATTCTTGTTCTCATCCAGCAGCTGTTCCCTGTTTTGAGTGTGGAGAACACCATGTGCAGAAATCTCCTTTAGACCACAGATCAGAGAATGGTTTGGGTTGGAAGGGACCTCCAAAGGTCACCCAGTCCAACCCCTCTGCTTTCCTCAGCATTCTGGAATTAGCTGCACATCAGTGTTGAAAGAAGTGATTTCAAATCCACAATTGTGAAGTAAATTTGGGGTCAAGGAGCTTTGCTGTGCCTGTCCTACCTGGGTGAGCAGGTTCCTGCTCCTTCCTGTGCTCTTGGTCCAGCAGCAATTACTGTGTACAGGTCTGGAGCCTTCAATATAAGGACAAGGACTTGATGGAGAGGGTCCAGAGGAGGCCATGAAAATGATCAGGGGGTTGGAGCAGCTCTGCTATGAGGACAGGCTGAGGGAGCTGGGAGTGTTCAGCATGGAGAAGAGACAGCTCCAGGGAGACCTTAGAGAAGCCTTCCAGTACCTGAAGGGGGCTACAAGTAGAATGGAGAGAAACTGTTTGCAAAGGCCTGCAGGGACAGGACCAGGGGCAATGGCTTCAAACTAGAGCAGAGCAGATTTAGATTGGATGTGAGGAAGAAGTTCTTCACTATAAGGGTGGTGGAACACTGGAACAGATTGCCCAGGGAGGTGATTGAGGCTCCATCCCTGGAGATATTCAAGGTGAGGCTGGAGAGGGCTCTGGGCAACCTGATCCAGTGGAGGATGTCCCTGCTGACAGCAGGGGCTTGGACTGGATGAGCTTCCAACCCAGAGCATTCTGTGATTGTTAATGCACCTAAAAGTGAAGGACACTTAGTCTGGGCATCAGCCCCCTCAGCACGAGAGCAGCCCACTGCATCTGGTGAGTCCCTGTGTAGGGCTCCAAGTGCCTCTGAAGGCTTTCCTCTGATCTGCCCCCACCCTCTGAGGATGTCTCCTGCACAGCACTGAAGCAAAGACTGACTGCTTTGGATCCAGACAGCTGATTTTCAGGTGGGTGAATCCCAGCGCTGCTGACACTCCAGGTTGGAGAAGAGAGCAGCTCTGGCCTTGTGCCCTTGCCAGGGCTCAAGCAGACTCTCTGGCCATGTCCAGCTTCTTCCTTCCTCCAGGCTGAAAGCCATTCTCCTGCAGGTATCCCTGCCTCACGTGGGCATCGTGTGGGGTCTTTACTGGCCACTGGAATGCAATCCATGGGGTTTCAGATACCACTTCTCTGCAGCTCATTGAATTAGAGGAGGGGGGGAATTCTTTGGAGGCTGACAAATGGGACCCACTGGAGTCCAAGCCACATTAGTTGCCTGAGGTCATGAGAAGCTGAAAACAGCAGCTATAGCTGAAGGAATCTCAGCAAGATTAGTATCAGTCCCTGGGGGATGTCCAAAGGAGACAGAAGCCCCCTGGGAGTCTCATAAATGCATCTCTAATGTTTTCTTTGCTCCTATTTGGAGGCTGCTGCTGGGACATTTGTAGCTCCCTGGAATGTGGCCACACTTTGATCCTCCAGCCAGCCACCTTGCCAAGCTGCTGTTTGGCACAGCCCTCTCCTCCCTCTGGTCAGTCAGGTGTGGAAGCTTGAGGGACCAGGCAGTCAGGAAAACAGCGCCTGCTGCAACTGGAACCCCAAATCATCTGTCACCATCTGGGAAGTGCATTGGCAAAGGGTCAGAGAAAACAAGGTTCAACCCAGTGGCCTCTCCCATGGCTCCTTGGAGTGGCTCCAGCCTCACACCTTTGTTAGGCTCTGGGCAGATCTCGGTTCTGCCTCTGTCAACACTTCCTTGTCTGCAGCATCGCCCTCAGCGCCTCCATCGCTCAGCGCCGGCGCCTCCTCTCACCTGTGCAGGGGCTGGCACCAAAGCCATGCCCAAATCAGCACCTCGGAGAAGCTGTGGCCGTGGCTGCAAGCAAGGCACAGGGCTTGCAGAGGGAGCACAGCTCAGCCCTGAAATGCTGCTGCAGGGAATGGTTGACTTGCCAGCACTTGGCATCCACAGTTGAAGCCGTGGGGTGACTTGGAGCACTGGAGCTCTGGCGAATGCAGCAGGGCAGAAGAGCCTTCAGCCTCCTACACACAGCATGCTGCACACACATCCTCACCTCCAGCTAGCCTGGGCAGCTGCCTGGCAGGAGCTTAAACCACAACCTGTCTTGCAGTTGGACTTCATCACCTTGCCTTGCTATGTAGGAGCTGGGAAACAAGCTCTGCTTGGAGTAGATTAACCATCACAGACTTGAGGAGATCTTAATGGCACCTGCTGTATGCCCAGCTAGAGTCGAACCTGTCACCCAACACCTCATGACTACTAAACCATGGCACCAAGTGCCACGTCCAGTCCCCTCTTGGACACCTCCAGGGATGGTGACTCCACCACCTCCCTGGGCAACCCATTCCAAAGACTAACAAATCTCTCTATGAAGAACTTTCTCCTCACCTCAAGCCTAAACTTCCCCTAGCACAGCTTGAGACTGTGCCCTCTTGTTCTGGTTGCCTGGGAGAAGAGACCAACCCCCAGCTGGCTGCAGCCTCCCTTCAGGTAGCTGTAGAGAGCAACAAGAAAATGAGCAAGTGCTCAAAACATGTTCCTCTGTTTGACAAAGGAGACACTTTTCAGCATGAAGTTCATGGGCAGCTGCCTGCTGGCCTTAGGTCACAGCTGATCTCCTTCACCCAGGAGCCTTTGACACCTGACCATAAGAAGCCAACCGACCGTGGGACCGGGGATGTGTGGCAGGAAGCTCCGCAGCGAGCCCCTGGCTCTGACCCCTGACCATGGGCTCATAGAATGGGTTGGGTTGGAAGGAACATTTAAAGGTCCAAGCCCCCTGCACTCAGGAGGGACACAGCCCCAAACAACCTGACCTGGAGTGGTTCCAGGGGTGGGACAGCTCCCACCTCTCTGGGCAACCTGAGACAGGGTCTCACCAACTTCAGCGTCAAACATTTCTCCCTTCTCTCCAGTCTGAATCTGCCCCTTTCAGTTCAAACCATCACCCTTTGTCCTGTCATGACAGGCCCTGCTCAAAACTCTGTCCCCAGCTTTCTGGTCAGCCCTTGAAGCACTGCAAGGCCACCAGAATCTCTCTCTGGAGCCTTCTCTCCTCCAGGCTGACCAAGCTCAACTCTCTCAGCCTGGCCTCACAGCAGAGGGCTTCCATCATTGCTGTGGCCTCCTCTGGACCTGCTCCAGCAGGTCTTCCCCTATGCCATCTTCTGCTGAGCCAGAGGGCTTTGGAATCTTGCTAACGAGTGGAGGGCTGGACAGGCCAGATCCTGGCTTTAGCACCAGCAGCACCACCTTGGTTCTGCAGTTCACCTGGAGGTGAGCAAGCTGTGAATCCAGCCCTGGACGTGCACGACACGGGGTAGTGGAGGCTGCTCTGGAGGCTGTGGCTGAGAGTGACTGACTCAGATGGCAGCAGGCTGGCAATCCTTCAAAGAGGCTTTCTTTGTCTTCTTTGTGGGAGGTGTAAATGAGCTGAATGGAGACGCTGAAGGCTTCCCCGTGCCAGTTGTTAGCAATCTCACTGCTATATATAGCTCCTGCCTGCCTTGCTGGGGGTGAGCAAGCAGAGTGGCATGTGAGTTATCGCTCCTGTCACGTTCTCCTCTCCTGCTTGCATGCATTCTGCTCTGCCATGGTGATGTAAGGCAGGCAAGGAGAGGCTGCTCGGCCACACGGCTTCCATGTGCTGCTCCGGGATCTGGTCAGCAGCTCCCTGAGGCGTTGGTACCAAGAGTGTCACAGCTGCAGGACAGGGAGCAGAGCTCCAGGCAACCTGCCAGGGAATATCAGGCAATTTCCCCAGCTGTTTCCCCAGCTGTCTGGCCTGCTTGTGCTGTGTGGGCATGAGAAGAAGCAGTGGGGGACCAAGCAGAACCGGACTGGTGGAAAGCAGTGAAACTTCTTCCTCTGCCCCTTGTGGAGCACAAGCTGAGCAGTCAGAGGTTTTCCAGAGGTGTGGTCAATTTTCCTGCTCTTTTTCATTTCTCTGCTATCTGGACTGGCACCAAAAGCAACATCACCAAAGCTGCTCAAGCAGCACCCTCGAGAGCTCCAGAGCCCAGCTCTCCAAGGGGTGACTGGAGAAAAAAACCACAGAGCCTGCTTATCCCAACCCAGTGTGAGTAGGCCACTTCATATGGACCAGCAAGCTCCTTTTTCCCTCTGAGCTGCTCACAATCACAGAATCATTTTGGTTGGACAAGACCTTTGAGAACATCCAGTCCAACCCTTACCCAGCACTGCCAGGGCACCACCAAGCCATGTCCATCAGCATCACACCTCCATGGATCTGAAACCCCTCCAGTGATGGGGACTCCACCACTGCCCTGGGCAGCCTGTCCCAGGCCTTGACAGCCCTTTTGGGGAAGAAATTGTTCCTCATGTCCAACCTAAACCTAAACGTGAGTCCATTTCCTCTTGTCCTATCACTTGCTGCCTGGGAGAAGAGACCAATCCCCACCCAGCCCCAACCTCCCTTCAGGTATTTGTAGAGAGTGAGAAGGTCTCCCTGGAGTCTCCTTTTCTCCAGACTAAACAACCCCAATCCCCTCGCCTGCTCTTCACCAGACTCATGCTCCAGGCCTCTCAAGCAAGCAGCCCTCAGATGTAGGAACTTCCTTCCTGCTGTTTTTGAGGGGCAGCAAGCGCAGCAGCAGCTGGAGCTTCACACAGGCAAGGAGGGATGAGTCAAGGCATTTAATTAGAGATAGTGAATCTGGGCCCAGTGCCTCACTCCCTCATCCCCACCTCAATTAGGAGACACGAGCGGGCAGCCCCAGGGCTGATCCTTCTCTGGGTTGTCTGTGCCAACGCAAAAGGGCTGAGAAGCCTTCCAGCACCGAGCTGAGGATCGCAGCTGCCTGCTGCACAGGCTGCCTGCAACGCTCAGCAGGTCCTCAGGATGCTGCTGTACAAGGGCCACGGATGTTAATTAGCCACCTCTGGTGATTCTGTTCTCTGCAGGTCTGGGAGCAGCTCTCCCCAAAGCCCCGTGCCAGGGACACACACAGAGGCAAAGCCAGCGGTGTCCCTGATGTGATCGCTCGCTGCAGACCCCGTCTGCACGCTCTACTGTGTATATGGCACCCCCACAGGAGCAGATGCTGGCAGCTGGTATCAAGCATGACCTTTCCACCATGTTCCCATCAGAGCCCCAGTGCTGGGTGCTGAGCATGCCGAGAGTTCACCCCAGCAGCAGCTCCTGGGGCAAGCTTTGGCACAGGTGGGCCAGCAGCGAGCCCCCCAGCGCCGAGCGAGTGTGTGTGTGTGTGCTGGCAGCACCAACTAACAGTCTTGGATCCCCACCAACAGCTTGGACTCTGTTTGGGCCAGATTCCCAAAGGGGCCCCCTTCTCTGCTTCCATGTTGGCTGTGGCCAAGGTCTCTTGAGAGCAGATTGGGCCAAGTTGGAATGTGTTTTAGATAAACAGCATGTCAGGGCTTGGCACGTGCCCAGCAGCCTGAGCCAGCCTCAAGCCCAGCTCTCCTGGAGAGAGGATGGTAGACCATGACAGTGGCTGTGGGGCCACCATGGATGGAGTGCACCATGAAGTCCTTAATCATGAAAGAAATCTCAGCAGCCAAGATATGGAATCATAGAAATATAGACTGGTGGGGTTGGAAGTGACCTCCACAGATCACCCAGGCCAACCCCCCTGCCAGAGCAGGGTCACCCAGGGCAGGGCACACAGGAATGCATCCAGGTGGGTTTTGAAAGTCTCCAGAGAAGGAGATTCCACAACCTCTCTGGGCAGCCTGCTCCAGGGCTCCAGCATCCTCACAACAAAGAATTGTGTCTTCATGTTGAGATAGAACCTCCTGGGTTCCAATCTGTACTCATTGTTCCTTGTCCTATCACTGGGCACCACTGCAAAGAGCCTGACACCTTTTTCTTGCCCCCCTCCCCTCAGGTATTGATAGACACTGACCAGATCCCCTCTTCTCCAGACTCAACGACCCCTGGGCTCTCAGCCTTTCTTCACAGGAGAGATGTTCCAGACCCTTCATCATCCTTGTTGCTCTCCATTGGACCCTCTCCAGCAGTTCCCTGTCTCTCTTGGATTGATGCTGGCATACCACTGACCAATTGTGTCTGGGTGTAATTTTAGGGCCAGGCAGGATCATTTCAGGTGATGACCTTTTAAGCCTCTGATAGCCCACCCCAGAGCAGTGGTGGTGACCTGCTGGTGGTGACTCCCAGCTGCAGGATGTGGCCATGCTCCCCTCTCTGCACCAGTCCATGGTGCTGTTAGCATCAGGCTTACTGAGAAGGGAAACTCATTTGGCATAAATCAAACTGCTCTCTTCTTCTCCTGCAAGAGAAACAGGGGCAGGAGTGGCCTGAGTGGAGTAACAGGGCTGATCCAGCAAATAAACACAGAGCCTTTTCACAGTGAGGTTCCTCCAGGCACCAGCACTATCTGAGGAGGAATTACACAAATAAGAGAGACCATGAGCAGCCAAAAGCATGGAGACAAAAGCCAGAGCCAAGCTAAATGTTCCCAAGCTTGGCCATCCCACTTGGGAATCCAAACCTCCAGCTGGGTTTGAGATTCAATGAAGCTTTTCTCTCTTTCTCTTTGTTGCATGGGGCCAGCCTGGCTAGGAGGAGGAAGAAGGGAGATTGAGACTGGAGATTAGGAAGAGATTCTTGAGAGTGAGGGTGGGGAGACACTGGAACAAGTTGCCCAGGAAGGTTGTGGATGTCCCCTGCCTGGAGGTGTTCAAGGCCAAGTTGGATGAGACCTTCAGCACCCTGGGCTGATGGGAGGTGTCTCTGCCCATGGCAGGGAGGCTGGAACTGGATGAGCTTTGAGGTCCATTCCAACCCAAACCATTCTATGATTCCATGACACATGGGGAGGTGGCCTGGCTCCAGGTTCTGGGTCTGCCAACTGCTCTTGCAGTTTCAGATGTCCTGCTGCCTCCTCCTATCAGAGACACAAAGCTCCTCTGTTGCAGAGGCAGGAATCTCTCCAGGAAAGTGATGAGAGAAGGCCCCTTCCAACTCAAACCATTCTCTGATTCTCTGAAGAACAGAGGAGACAACTCATGCTGACCTGGACTGACCTTCCAAGGCAACCTCCATTGCCACATGGCCACAGCTTGTGTCTGATGCTGCGGGCAGGCATCCAGGGCGGAGCGGTGATGCAATGTTGTCCTTCTGGGATATCCTGATGATGAGTGTGCAAAGAAAGCTGGGAGATAGCTCAGTATCTACCACTTCAGATTACCAGCTTCTCAGGGCTTTACTCAGCTTCTCCTCAGATAAGTGATTTGTGGGTGGTGATTTGAGCAAGGAGGGAGTGAAATATGATTAATGCAGCAGAGGATCTGTGCTGGAAGGGAGAGTCACTGGGCCCAGGAGAGGCAGCAGACATGAAAGCCCCCTCTGGCAGCCCTGGTTTTATCACTTTATTTTAAAAGAAAATGAAAGATGATTTGTTTAAGGCTTCAGGCAATCAGACCTAGAAGCACAAAGAGAAGGTGGAAGGGGAAGGACGTTTGTTGCCAGCTCTTAGCTCTCCTGACAACCAAAATACACCAAGCATCCACCACACTTCCAGAGTGGGCAGCAACACTTAACCTATCAGGTTCTATGGTAGCTGTGATGGGCATGGCAGGTTTAGGTTGGATATTAGAGACATTTGTTTGCTGCAAGAGTGGTCAGGGATTGGCACAGGCTGCCCAGGGAGGTGGTGGAGTCCCCATCCCTGGAGGTGTTCAGGAAACCTGTAGCCATGGCACCTGGGGACAGGGTTTGGTGGCCATGGTGGGGTTGGGTTGATGGTTAGACTGGATGCTCTTAGAAGGCTTTCCCAACCAATATAATTCTATGATTCTATGTGTTTTTTAAACACCAGAAACCATTCTATCTGTCTGCAAGTCCACAGACCACATGTCTGTGCTGTATCTATGTATATATAAAGTGAAAAGGAAGATAGGGACAAGCTTTTGAGCAGGGCCTGTTGTGACAGGGCAAGGGGGGATGGTTTACACTAAAAGAGAGATATTCAGACTGGAGAGAAGGACAAAATCTACCTGCTGTAGTGTGAGGTGTCCCTGCTCATGGCAGAGGGGTTGGAACTGGATGATCTTGAAGGTGTCTCCCAACCTGGTTTATTCTATTCTATCCTTGAGGTCTCTTCCAACCCTGACAGTTCTGTGATTCTGTGAAGAGTTTTTGTGTGCTGAGGGTGGTAAGAATCTGGCCCAGGTTGCCCAGAGAGATGAGAGATGGAATTATATATTCATAGAATTGTTTTGGTTAGAAAAGCCCTCTGAGACCATCCAGTCCAACCATCAACCCAACCCCACCATGGCCACCAAACCATGGCCCCAAAGGCCATGGCCACAGGTTTCCTGAACACTTCCAGGGATGGGGACTCCACCACCTCCCTGGGCAGCCTGTGCCAATCTCTGACCACTCTTGCAGCAAAGAATTTTTTCCTCATTTTCAACCTAAGTCTCCCCTGGTACAACTTCAGGCCATTACCTCTTGTCCTAACAACTGTTACTAGGGAGAAGAGACCCCAGCTCCCCCAGCTGCTCCTCCCCAGCCCTGTCCTCCAGACCCTTTCCCAGCTTTATTGCTCTTCTCTGGACCTGCTCCAGCAACTCAATGTCCTTCTTGGAGTGAGGAGCCCAAACCTGAACCCAGGATTTGAGCTGTGGCCTCACCAGTGCCCAGCACAGGGGGACAATCACTTCCCTGCTCCTGCTGCCCACACGATTGCTGACCCAGACCAGGATTCTGGTGGCCTTCTTGCCCACCTGGGCACTCCCTGACTCATCTTCAGCTGCTGTTGACCAGCATCCTCACAACCTTTTCTTTTGAGGCTTTGAGCAACCTGGGCTGGTGGGAGGTGTCCCTGTCCATGGTAAGGGGATTGGATCTGGATGATCTTTAAGTTCCCTTCCAACCCAAACCATTCTATGACTCTATGATTCTGCTGGGCAGTTTCCAGCCACTCTGCCCCAAGCCTGAAGCATTCATGGGGTCGTTGTGACAAGAGTCTCTCACCAGAGGATCAAGGCCACACAATCCTTATCCACCCTGTGGTGCCACTGACTTCCAGGGCCCTTTAAATGCAAGTGCATAGCCGCAATGTTTTCCTTCTGGAGCTTGCACTCAGAATCAAGATTGAGAATGTGCCAGGAAAATGCAGACATTATGCAAGGAAAGGAGATGGAAAAGCACAACTGGAAAGGAGCTGCTGGGAGAGTGCACCAGAGGGAAAATTCCCATGAATTACCTTTTTTCCCCTCTCAGACACAGCCCAAAGCTGTGCCCAGTGCTGTGTTTTTGGAAGGCAGTGCAGCTCTTGCAAGGCCACCGGGATGATGAAATAAAATCCCACTAGATGGCACTCCATGGACACACATCACTCACTCCCCACCTCACCCACAGCCCTCTGCCAGAGGCTTGCTGCAGAGCTGGGCAGCCTGGCAGCCAGGGCTGGAGTCATGCTGGGAGCTCCCCCCTCCTAAGTGTGGTCCCCAGCATCTGTGCTTGGTGCCAAAGCCTTGCTTCCACCTCCCACCTGACAGCATGGAGTCACAGAGTTGTTTCAGTTGGAAAATCCCCAGTCCAAGCAGCAACCCAACCCCACCATGGCCACCAAACCCTGTCCCCAGGTGCCATGGCCACAGGTTTCCTGAACACCTCCAGGGATGGGGACTCCACCACCTCCCTGGGCAACCTATGCCAATCCCTGACCACTCTTGCAGCTAAGAAGTTTTTCCTCATCTCCAGCCTAAGCCTCCCCTGGCACAATTTCAGGCCATTTCTATCTCCCTCTGTCACCTGAGACTAGGGAGAAGAGACCAAATCCCACCTGGCTTCAACCTCCTCTCAGGGAGCTGTAGCAAGCAATGAGGTCTCCCTCAGCCTCCTCTTCTCCACACTAAACACCCCCAGGTCCCTCAGCTGCTCCTCCCCAGCCCTGTTCTCCAGACCCTTCCCCAGCTTGGTTGCCCTTCTCTGGACCTTCTCCAGCCCCTCAATATCCTTCTTGTAGTAAAGGGCCCAAAACTGAACACCAAGGGCTTGTTTGCCTCCATGCCAGTCATTTGGTGGCTTTGCTTCCCCTTAGGTAGCTAAGGATGCTGTGATTTGTGCTTCATGGGTGGGGAATCAAGTCCTGAGGAAAGGAAGGGATTTGCTGAAATGAAGGAGGGAAGCAAAGCTCTGAAACCATGACTCCTGCCCCTCTGCTCTAGTCAGTAGGCTTAGCCAGCCAGGAAAGACAGCAGAGGTCTCCTCTGCAGCATAAGCAACTTCAAACAACTTTGGTTTAGGGCAACAGAATACTTGCTTTGACCCTTTGATTGATGGCTCAGTCCAGGGAGCTGCCTGAGGATGGGGCTGTAGGACAGAGGCAGCTGGAAGGGGCTGGAGTTCCTCTGCTATGAGGACAGACTGAGAGAGTTGGGCTTGTTCAGTTTGGAGAAGAGAAGGCTCCAAGGAGACCTTACTGTGGCCATCCAGTATCTAAAGGAGGCTACAGGAAAGCTGAGGAGGGACTTTTTAGGGGGTTGGGTAGTGATAGGACTGGGGGGGGGATGGATCCAAGCTGGAGGAGAGGAGATTGAGATCAGAAATGACAAAGTTGTTCCCCATGAGGATGGTGAGAGACTGGCACAGGTTGCCCAGGGAGGTGGTGGAAGCCTCCTGCCTGGAGGTTTTTGCAGCCAGGCTGGATGTGGTTGTGAGCAACCTGCTGTAGTGTGAGGTGTCCCTGGCCATGGCAGGGGGGGTTGGAACTGGCTGACCCTTGAGGTCCCTTTGAGCCCTGACAATTCTATGATTCTGTGAAAGGGTCCTGGTTTGCTTGGAGATACAGAATTATGAGCAGGGAGAGGGTCTGGGGGCTTCCTGAGTCCATAGTGCAGTGCCAGGGCTGCCATGAGGGCAGGTGGGAGAACCAGAACCCCCCCCCCCAGGGAAAGCTGCTGTGTGCTGCCAGGATGTGGCTTGGGCTAGAGGACCATCTAGTGAAACCCAACACCCAAATCCACCTCAGACCCTTTTGTTCTGCATGTGCCAGGCTCAGGGATGCCAGCAGGAGCAGCTGAGCCCATGAGGGTCCTATTTTTAGTTTCTGCAGGCTGATGCTCTTCATCATAGGCCCTGCTGCCAGCCCCACTGCTGATGGGGGGAGATCACTTCCAGGCAGCCCTGCTCCTAGTATCACCCCAGGGTGGGGAGAGGGAGGTAAAGGTGGTTGTGGCTCCTTCATGAGCACAAAACACTCCTTTGACCAAGGGGCTGCTTGGCAGCAGAGCTGGAACTGGCAGGGCTTTGACTGACAGCTTCCTGAGGCAATTTAATTAACCAGATGAAAGTGATTGAGGGAAAAAACAACCAACCAACCAACCAGCAAAACAAAACACCCCCAAAATGATTTCATTTCTTGAAAGGAGAAATTCTCTGCCCAAGGTACCTGCCTGGCAAAGGGACATGCAGCGTGGGGCTGTGCTCCAGCAGTGATTAGCACAAGCAGCCACCCCCCTGCTAATCCAGGCTTTCCATGCTTCCTTCCTGCAAGCTCATTTCAATACCATCTGTCAGCAATCCCAGCCCTTCTCACCCCTGTAAGACCATCCAGGCATCAGACAGGCAGCACTGACAGCCCAGAGAGCCAAGCAGAGCCTGGGCTGCAGCAAGGGAAGTGTGGCCAGCAGGGCCAGGGAGGGGATTCTCCCCCTCTGTTCCACTCTGCTGGGACCACAGCTGGAGCTCTGTGTCCAGTTCTGGAGCCTCTGTGTGACTCTTAAAACCAGAGGAAAAGAGATCAGATTTGAATTAGCATCAGGGGAACCTGCTGCAGGACTTTCCCCTTCTGCAGAACTGCCTGATGAAGGGACAGGCTGCAAACCTCCATCACACGTCCAGCACTGCAGGCTGCGAAGGGCATGACCAGTGCCTGAAGGATGAATGGGCTGGAGAGAGTGGTGGCAGCTCAGAGAAGGAGGATGTGAGCTTCCCTGAGGAGCTGATGAAGCCCAGGCAGCATCCCTTGCTCTGATGGTGGCCAAGCACTGCAACCCTTGCACAGGCACATAGAATCCTAGAATTCTTTGGGTTGGAAAAACCCTCTGAGAGCATCCAGTCCAACCATCAACCCAACATCACCATGGCCATGGCTACAGGTTTCTGGAACACCTCCAGGGAGGGGAACTCCACCACCTCCCTGGGCAGCCTGTGCCAGTCCCTGACCACTCTTGCAGCAAAGAAATTTTTCCTCATCTCCAGCCTAACCCTCCCCTGGCACAATTTCAGGCCATTTCCTCTCCTTCTATCAGTAGGGAGCAGAGCCCAACCCCCAGCTCACTGCAGCCTCCTCTCAGGGAGCTGTAGAGAGAAATGAGCTCTCCCCTCAGCCTCCTCTTCTCCAGGCTGAACACCCCCAGGTCTCTCAGCTGCTCTTCCCCAGCCCTGTTCTCCAGACCCTTCCCCAGCTTCATTGCCCTTCTCTGGACCTGCTCCAGCCCTCAATGTCCTTCTTGGAGTGAGGAGACCAGAACTGACTCCAGGATTTGAGGTGCAGCCTCACCAGTGCCCAGTCCAGGGGCACCACCCCTGCCCTGCTGCTGCTGGCCACAGGCTGCCAGGCTGCTGGTGGCCTTCTTGGCCATCTGGGCTTGCCCTGGCTCAACTTCAGCTGCTGTCACCCAGCACCCCCAGGTCATTTCCTGCTGAGCAGTTTCCAGCCACTCTGCCCCCAACCTGGAGTGTTCCTGGAGCTGTTGTGACCCAGGGGCAGCACCCAGCACTTGCCCTTGCTGAACATCAGACACCTGACCTCAGCCATAGATCCAGACCCCTCTGCAGAGCCTCCCTACCCTCCAGCAGACCAGCACTGCCACCCAGATAGAGAAATTCAAGACAACTGGCCCCAGCCCTGAGCCCTGGAGAACACCACTGGTGTCTGAGTGCTGGCTGGGTCTAACTCCATTCCCCACCACTCTCTGGGCCCAGCAAGCCATTTCTTAACCCAGTGAAGTGCCCAACCATCCCAGCCACGAGCAGCCAGCTTCTCCAGGAGGATGCTATTCCCTGGCTCAGTTCTTTACCTGGGGAAGGCCCCAGCCAACCCCTGAGCTGGTTCAGGCTGCACTAAAAAAGCCAGCAGCTGGAGCAGGCTCTCCCTGGTATCACAGCAACAGCAGGAAGGGTTCAGAGCAAGCTCAGTTTAGCTGCAGCTGGGGTTCTGGGGGCTCTTTAACGTCTGCAGAAGCACTTTGAAAGGCAGGGCTGAGGAATGTGGCAGGGGAAGGAGGAGGGTTGTTAGGAACGTGGTGGGTTGTGCAGCTCAGAGGAATCACACCCAAAGAGCAGCTCAGGGAGGCAGCTCAGAGAGACAGCTCAGCTCACATCTCCCCCTGAGAAACATCCAAGCAGACCCCAGCGAGCTGCATGACCCAAAGGATGCTGCAGGTGGGATGAAACCAGCAAAAAAGCAAAGGGATGATAGTCGGTGAGCCAGCAGTGCAGGAGCTGTCAGTGCAATGCAGGGGCAGAGAGAGCTCTTTCTTGCCCTGCTTGCTGGGCAGGTTGGAGATTAGGACCCACAATGTGCCTCCTGCTCATTCCCTCCCTCCCAGAGCTGTCTGCATTGCCCTGGGAAGGTCCTGGAAACTTCTATCCTTGATCATCCCCCAACACAAAGTCCTCAAGCCCTCTGAAAGTCCCCCTGTGGGATTTATGTCCCAACCTTGCTGGAAGGCAGAGTGGGGTTTGTGGCTGTGACTGGAAGCAGCAGGAAGGAACTGGGCTAGGACTGGGCTGCTTTGTGCACAGCCCTGGAGGGGGAGACAGAGATTGAGGAGAGCCCAGAAGTGAGCCGAGCTGCCTGGAGGGGATGCACATCAGGATGAGAGGCAATGGACTGAAGCTTGAGGAAGGGAGGTTTAGGCTGGACATTAGGAAGAAATTCTTGACAGGGTGGGGAGACACTGGCACAGGTTGCCCAGGGAGGCTGAGGCTGTCCCCTCCCTGGAGCTGTTCAGGGCTGGATGAGGCTTTGAGCAGCTTGGGCTGATGGGAGGTGTCCCTCCCATGGCAGGGAGGCTGGAACTGGATGAGCTTTCAGGTCCTTTCCAACCCAACCCTTTCTATGATTCTATGATTCTCAGGTGCCCCTTCGGAGCTGCCCATCCCCACTGTGTGCTCAGCCACGCTGAACACCTCTCCAGGCTCCCTGATACCAGTGCAGAAGAGAAGCCCCAGCTCTGTTGTGCCTCCATTGCAGCAGCTGCTGGCACGTTCTGGAAGAAGCAGAGGCTGTGTGCTGAGGCTCTGTGCTCCACATCTTTTCCTTGCCAGTGGCAAAAAGGCTTTAAAATGTTATAATAGGACCTCCAGTGTCCACTAAAGCACTTCAAGGGGGGAGGCTGCAGGATTTCAGAGCTTCTCCTCCTTCCTGAAGCAGTACCCCAGGGTTACTGCACTTATTAAGTCAGGAGCTGTAAAGCAACTGGGTAAATAACCAATTGCTAGAAGGACATAAATAAAGAAGACTGAAAACTCTGCCACCCATTGCAGTTATTAGCCCAGATGAGTGAATTAGGGGTTGAAAAAGCAGCTTGGAAGTTGGGCTCATTAAATCACACACCAATTCAGTGCTTAGTAGGTCTCCAGTCAGATATATAAAAGCAGGGGGAAGATGGGTTTGCTGTTAGCAAGAGCCATCCCTTTTTTCTGCTGTGAGCAGCCCAAGAGTCTCCCTCAGGCTGTTTGCCTGGGTTGGGAGAGCAGAATTTAAAGCTCCTGGTGCTGTGTGAGTTTGGTTACCCTGGGCTCTGTTTCTGAAGGAGCTCACAAATGTTCACAAAGAGTCAGGAGGCACAGAAAATGAACTGGGAGGAGATTTCCTGCTCTATCTGCCTGGCCCACAGGAGGATCAGCCAGGATGCTCTCATGTCATCAGCCACCACTGCAGTGTCAGCACAGAATGGGTTGAGTTGGAAGGGACTTTCAAGATCATCCAGTTCCAACCCTCTGCCATGGGCAGGGACACTTCCCACCAGCCCAGCTTGCTCAAGGCCTCATCCAGCCTGGGCTGAAACACTTCCAGGGATGAGTGTCCAAAACTTCCCTGTGCAGCCTGTTCCAGTGTCTCCCCAGCCTCACTGTGCAGAAATTCCTCCTGGTGTCCAACCTAACGCTGCCCTGCTCCAGTTTCCTTGTGTCCTTCCAATGCTGCACCTTGGAGAGAGCAGCAGCAGTAGGATGTGGCTGACCCACAGACCCCCAAGCTCCTGAGCACAGAGTTGCAGAAGCAATGTCTGGATGGTGTTGTCTTCACTGTAGCCCCTGGAAGGCTTTAAGCCATTCCTCACACTTGGAGCAGGGTCATCTAGAAGGTCAGATCAGGTTGCTCTGGCTTTCCTCTAGTCTGATCTTGGAGACTTCCCTGATGCTCCTCTTAGAAAAGTGCAGGTCACACTCCTAAGGGTCTGACCAGAGGGCAGTGGCAGAGCCACAGACTTCACATGGGTGTTAATCCCTCTTGGCAAGCATGCAGGGGCCACAGGTCCAAGCTCTCCTCCAGAACCCAGAGGCTATGGTTGCTTGCATCCTTCTGGTGATGAAAGCCAACATTTTCCCTTCATCATCTGGGCCCAGGAGCTGTGGCTTCACGCAGGAGTGCAGGTTGTGGGGCACATGACTGAAATGAAAAGCAGAAGCTGCCACCATGGACTTACCCCCACGGCTTCCTGCACCTCTTGATTGGATGCTGACCTCCTGTTGGGCAGGAGAGGCTGTGAGGCAGTGACTCCAGCAGGACACAGAGTTTCTTATGAGCTGGGGATTTTTTATTTGCCTTGCTAGCAGTCCAAGAGCAGTCTGTAAGGAGAGTGAAGTCTTGCTTCTCCTGCCAGAGCTCCTTAGCTTCTGCAGCCATCAGCAGAGCCTTTCATGTCAGGCCTTACTCTCCCAGGGTTTGCCCATGGCACAGGTCCCACCAGCCACATGCAAGGTGCTGGTGGGGTTTAGGCTCTGCAGCACTGCTGGTGTGCCCAGACCCTTCTTCTGCACAGTGGGGTCATGAGCCAGGGGAGAAGGCACAAAGCCCAACCCTTCCTGATGCCTCATGGTGGCTGCATCCCTGGGGATGTCACAGAATCTTTTGGGTTGGAAATGATCTTTAAGATCATCAACTCCAACCATGATCTACCTCTACCAATCTGGAGTTCCCCTCTTCCAGGGGGAGTCATAGAATGGCTCAGGTTGGAAGGGACCTCAGAGATCATCTACCCCAACCTTCCATGCCATGCCTCTCAACTAGACTTGGCTGCTCAAGCCTCATTCAACTTGGCCTAGAACACCCCCAGGGAGGGGACATCCACATCCTCTCTATTCCAGAGTCTCAACACCCTCAGACTGAAGATCTTCTTCCTTAGCTCCAGTCTAACCCTGCTCCCTCTCAGCTTCAAACTTTTCCCCCTTGGCCTGTCTCTAGACACCCTCCCTCAAAGACCCTCTGCAGCCTTCCTGTAGGATCCCTTCAGGTACTGGAAAGCAGCTCTGAGGTCCCCCTGGAATCTTCTCCAGGCTGCACACCCCCAGCTCCCTCAGCCTGTGCTCACAGCAGAGCTGCTCCAGCCCTTGATCATCTTTGTGGCCTCCTCTGGACTCACTCCACAGCTCTGTGTCCTCCTTCTGCTGGGGACACCAGAACTGGAGGCAGGACTGGAGGTGAGGTCTGAGCAGAGCAGAGTCCAGGGGCAGAATCCCTTCTCCTGCCCTGCTGCCCACACTCCTCTGGCTGCAGCCTGGTCCTCCACCTCTGGGGGTGTCCTCCATCCCTACACTGTGCTTGTTAACCTCATACCTCTGCCTGGCCCCTTGCTGGCTAAGACCTTCACCACCATCCCTTTTTGCTTCCCTTCCTTCTCTGTTGTGCTCTGCACACAGCAGGCTTCTCCTGTTGCCATAACAACAAGCATCAGGCCACGGTGGCCATGCCAGCCCTTCCAGCAAAAACACCTCCTGGGAGAAAGCACTGGCTGCAGGCCCCAACCCATCTGGCTGTGATGGCCAGGAGGCTGAGCTCACCCCCAGGCAGAGGGATGGGGGGGCAGGGGGGCTGCCTCTCCCCACCCAGGTGTTTTTTCTTGGATCCTGTTCCTTGGTGCTGGACACACATGTAATGAGCTGTCCCCTGGCTTCAGCTCCTGCCTTGACTTGCTGACATCACCCCAGCCCCCTGCACTTGCTTGCACCCTTCTCAGTCCCAGTCACAGCAAGGGGCTGTGGAGCAGCTGCAGAAAGGACCCTAGCCCTGCCCAGCACCTAGCATGGTGTCAGCTCCTGCTTTTCATGTCAGCTCCTGCTTTTCATGTCAGTCAGGTGCCTCACAGCCACAGATGATTCACAGAGTGGTTTGGGTTGGAAGGGACCTCAAGGATCATCCAGTTCCAACCCCCTGCCATGGGCAGGGACACCTTCCACCAGCCCAGGTTGCTCAAGGCTTCCTTCTTCTCTCTCATCCAGCACAGGCACCATGCTCAGAAACCAGTGCTGGAGAAGCCAGAGCTGCAGGCTGTGGGCTCTGCTGTTTGGACAGGGAGCAGCTGGTTCTGGTTCTGCTGCAGCCTCAGCTGCATGGTCACAGGAGCAGGGTAGAGACTTCCTTCCTTCACCTCTTTCAAAGCCTCCCCCTCCAACAGCTCCCTCCCCCATCCCCTCCCTTCCCCTGCCTCTGAACTTGTCTGCAAAGGTCCATCCAAGCTGGGCAGGCTGCTGGAGGTAATGGGCTGGAGATGAGCAGGAGGGAAGAATATTCCCAGAAGGATTTGGTGGTGCATAAAGGGAATGGCTGGGCTGCAGGCAGCCTGCTTTGTGGGGAGGGCAATCAGCAAGGGGAAATTACAGGCTTGGCTTTTTTTGTTGGGTTTGTTGTTGTTGGCAGGGGGTTTTGTGTTGTCTTTTTTTTGTCCCTCCTAATGTCCATGCTTATTTCTGGAGCAGCACTGGCACTGGACCAGCCTTGGCCAGGACTGGCACCCAAGATGTGGTGCTCACTGCACCCAGGCTTGCACGAGCTGCAGAGTCTGGGGGGAAAGGTTGGGGGTTTGCAGAAGTGGTGGGGTGCAACAAGCACCAAGCTGCCTCCTGCTGGCAGGGGAAAGGGCAGAGCAAGATGAGGAGAAGAGCAGACCCCTCCCTGCTCCCAGACACCCTCTGCAGGTCTGCTTTGCCCTGGCTGCCCTGTGGCAGGAGTGCAGGGGGACAGGCAGGAGGGACACCCAGAGGTGCCCTGGGTAGGGCAGGACAGGGTGCAGGGCAGTGACAAGGAGAGAGTGAGGACAGAGAGAGCTACTGCAGAGGCTGTGAGGCTGCTGAGGGGCTTGGAGCAGCTCTGTGAGGAGCAAAGGCTGAGAGCTGAGAGCCTGGAGAAGAGCAGACCCAGAGGGGATCTCAGAGCAGATGATCTTTGGGTTCCCTCCCATCCTGCCATTCTGTGATTCTGTGAGCTTCTCAATGCTCAGCAAGAGCTAAAGGGCGAGGGGCAAGAGGCTGGGACCAGAATCTTGTCAGTGGTGCCCAGGGATATGACAGGGGGCGATGGGCACCAACTGGAACCCAGGAGGTTCCATCTGAACAGGAGGAGAAATTGGTGTGAAGGGAGGCCTGGAGCAGGCTGCCCAGAGAGGTTGTGGAGTCTCCTTCTCTGGAGAGATCCAACCCCCCCTCGGCCACTGTGCTCCTGGGCAAGCTGCTGTGGGTGCCCTGCTGGAGCAGGGGGCTTAGACTGGACCATGTGCTTGCAAGGCCCCAGCAGGCTGTGCCTGGGTGAGCAGCCTCAGCTGCCGGCGGGGGGTGACAGAGGGGCAGGCAGCACGCAGGGGGAATGTTGGGACTTGAAAATTTATTCCAACATGCTGTTTTTTTAAAAATAGGCCCAGACCGAGCAGACAACCTGGGCTGTAGTAAAGGCAATAGTATACTTGTAAAAACTTCTCATTCACAGTACAGATCTCATTTACAATAAGGGTCACAAACATCAAATACTGAGTAGTTTTTTCTTCTGG
This sequence comes from Dryobates pubescens, assembly GCF_014839835.1. NCBI lineage: Eukaryota > Metazoa > Chordata > Aves > Piciformes > Picidae > Dryobates > Dryobates pubescens. The sequence goes on along the minus strand of NC_071631.1, from coordinate 7,152,449 downwards.
TTTTTTTTTGTTTCCTTCCCCCCCCCCCCCCCATTTTTACCTTTTTTCTTTTGCCCTTTTTTCCCTTTTTTCCCCCCTTTTTTATTTTCCTTTTTGTCCTCTATTTACTTTTCTCCTTTTTTTTACCTTTTCCCTTTTTTCTTTTCTCTTTTTCTTTTCTTTTTTTTTCCCTTTTCTCTTCTTCTTTTTCTCTTTTTCTCTTTTTTCCCTCTTCTTCTTTTCTCTTTTTCTTTTTTCTTTTTCTCTTTTTTCCTTTTTTTTCTCTTTTTCTTTTTTCTTTTCTCTTTTTCTCATTTTCCTTTTTTTTTATTTTTTCTTTTTCTCATTTTCCTTTTTTCTTTTCTCTTTTTTCTTTTTTTCCCTCTTTTTTTCTTTTCTCTTTTTCTTTTCTCTTTTTCTTTTCTCTTTTTCTTTTCTCTTTTTCTTTTCTCTTTTTCTTTTCTCTTTTTCTTTTCTCTTTTCTTTTTCTTTTATCTTTTTTTTCATCTTTCCTTTTTTCCCCTTCCCCCTTTTCCCCCCTTTATTTTCTTTTTTATCCTGCATGTTTTATTCTTTTTATCTCCTTTTTCTCCCTTTCTTGCCTTTCTTTTTTTCCTGCTATGTGTCCTATTCTCTTTCATTCTCCTTTTTTCCCTCCTTTTTCCCCCGTCATTTTTTTTCTATTCTGCTGCTGTGTTTTATTCTCTTTTCCCCTCTTTTTTTATTTCCCTCTTTTTTCTCCCTTTATTTTCTTTTTTTTTTCTGCTGTGTGTTTTATTCTCTCTTTTTACCTCCTTTTATTTTTTTACATCAGATGTGCTTTTACCTGAATTTTTTAATCTATTTTTTGTTCATTTATTCTCTTTCCTTTTCTCTTTCCTCTTTTCTCTTCTCTTCTTTTCTCTTCTTTTCTCTTCTTTTCTTTTCTCTTATTTTCTTTCCCTTTCTTTTTTCTTTCCTTTTCTTTTTTCTTTCCTTTTCTTTTCTTTCCCTTTCTTTTTTCTTTCATTTTCTTTCCTCTTTTCATCTCTTCTCTTTTCTTTTCTCTTTTATTTTCTCTTTTCTCATCTCTTCTCTTTTGCTTTCTTCTCTTTTCTTTCCTTTTCATCTCCTCTTTCCTTCTCTTTTCTTTCCTTTTCTTCTCCTCTGTCCTTCTCTTTTCTTTCCTTTTCCTCTCTTTCCTTCTCTTTCCTCCTCTTTTCTCCTCTTTTCTTTATTTTTTTTGCACTGCTATAACCATACAGACATTGCAAGATGCAAGTGTAGAAACTGGAGTTAAAATAAAATTCCAGGCCAAAAAAAAACCCCCAAAACCCCAAAGCCCAAATTACATTGGAGGCTGTACATATTTACAGGACCTTTTGTTTGTGTGTTTGCTGCTTTGCTTTGCTTTGTTTCACCTCAGTTTGTTTCTGGAATGTATTGCCATTGTTAAGAACAGATAGAAACTTTCTACAGACTATTCCACTTACAGAATACAATAACACCTTTTAGAAAAAAAGGCAAATATTTATCTTACATGAGACCATGTATATTAAATTTGCTTACACATCATCATCATCATTAATTATTATTATTATCATTATTTTACATTACATTTACTAAAGTGATCTTAAGTGCCATCATATCTCAGTAATGAAAACAGGGTCAGGCTTAGGCCATCAGGATGCTTCTTTTTCCCCCCATTTTTTTCCCCCATCTTTTTCTCCTTTTAAAAATATTTTTCTTTTTTTAATCATTTTTTCTCTTTTTTATCTTTTTCTCTTTTTTTTTTCCTCTTTTTATCTCTTTTAAAAATCTTTTTCTCTTTTTTAATATTTTGCTTTTTTCATCTTTTTCTCTTTTTGATCTTTTTCTTTTTTTTTTCATCTTTTTCTTTTTTTCATCTTTTTCTCTTTTTTCACCTTTTTCTTTTTTCATCTTTTTCTCTTTTTTCACCTTTTTCTTTTTTCATCTTTTTCTCTTTTCATCTTTTTATTTTTTTATATTTTTCTTTTTTTAAAACATTTTTCTCTTTTTTTATCTTTTTTTTTATCTTTTTATCTTTTTTCATTTTTTTTCTCTTTTTTGTCATCTTTTTCTCTTTTTTTCATCTTTTTCTCTTTTTTTCATCTTTTTCTCTTTTTTACCTTTTTCTCTTTTTTTTTATCTTTTTCTCCTTTTTTTTTTTTTCCTCTTTTTCTCTTTTTATTGTTTTTTGTAAATAATTTACAATGTGGTTTATTTTTTTCTTGGTTAAATGCTGTGCAAGAGATGGAAATTAAAAACCAACCAAAAATGAAATAATAAAAATGGTGAAACCAAGTCAGCAAAGGGAAAGGAAAAAACCAACAAAAGCTATTGCAAGAACAGCAGCAAAGGGCTAGATCAAATTGTTCAGGATCTCAGAAGAAATTGGAATCACTTTAATGGCTTCTGCTTGGCCAAGGGTATTGCTTGTTCAGGTGCTGTGTCTGGGGTTTGAACCCAAGGACCAGGTGAAAGTGACAAGTGGCTGAAGATGAAACCAGCTCCTGTGCAAGGATTTTGGTGAAGGTGAAAGGAAAGGGATGGGGAGGTGGCCAGTTGTGCCCAACCACTCTGCTGGAGATGGTGGTTCAGCAACTGGGAGGGTGCTTGGATGCTTTACTCTGGTTGAGTGCAGGTGGACATCACCCAATGCTGCTGCCAGATATCTGCCACATCCACCCAGCTCTACCAGCAGACATCTCCTGCCATGTCTACCCAGCTCTACCAGCAAATACCTCTTGCCACTTCCACCCAGCTCTACCCAAAAATACCTCCTGCCATGTCTACCCAGCTCTATCAGCAGACATCTTCTGCCACATCCACCCAACTCTGCCAGCAGACATCTCCTGCCCCACATCCAGCTCCAGGGCTCAGTAAGTCAGTGGGCAGTGGGCCCAACAGAGTGCTCCCAGCAAACCCCAGCAGCTCAGATGGCAACAGGATTTGGGACTTGGCTTTTATCAGTGGCTGAGGATTGTAACTTTAGAGACACCAGGGCCAAAATGTCATCCCTTGAGGAGCAAGTGATGAGGAACACTTTCCAGCCACAAGCAGTAAAGTCACAGCTACTTCATCATTACTGCAGGTCCTGGGTATCCAGCCAACAACCTGTGAATAATCAGAGCTGACAGAGATCTGCTACAAGGCACGGGGTTGGCTTTGGGAGCCAACTGCCCCCCTCTCTTCCTCCCATAGTCTGATCAGTCCTGCAAGACACCAAGCTCTGAAACCTTGATAAATTCATGTTTGTGCACAAAGAAGTTACTGAAACTCCAGAATTTCTTAAGGTTGTCAGTGTCCAAGTGCTTTATGAGCTCTGGATATAAAGCTTGGTACTTCACATGACTGCTTCAAGGAGTTAGGAGCCAACTCCTCCAAGTGCAGAATGATTTCTTGGATGCCAGATCATCCCTTTGCTGTTGAGTACCTTCATTCCTGGGAGCTACACCAACAGCTTGCCAGGGAAGGAAGGATCAGAGCAGGGTTTTGGCTGCTTGACCAGGTACATAACGAAAAGGAGCAGCCAGTCTCTGGAGGCCAGATGCCTTCAGAGAACCATGGAATTGTCTTGGGATGGAAAAACTCTCTAAGAACATCCAGTCCAGCCATGAACCCAACCCCACCATGGCCACTAAACCCTGGCACCAAGCACCATGGCCACAGGTTTCTTGAACACCTCCAGGGATGGCGACTCCGCCACCTCCCTGGGCAGCCTCTGCCAATCCCTGACCACTCTTACAGCACAGAAATTTTTCCTCATCTCCAACCTCAACCTCCCCTGGCACAATTTCAGGCCATTTCTTCTCCTTCCATCACCTGATCCTAGGGAGAAGAGACCAACCCCATGGACTGTAAATTGGAGAACCTCTGCCAGAAGAAGAGCAGAAGGGCTTTTTCTCTCCCTGCTGATGGAAGGGCTGGGCTCTGCTTTTCTGTTTGCAGTATGAAACCATTCCCCTGCAAACCACAGCTCTGCAAAGCCTCTGTGAAGATTCAAACTCAGCCACCCCTGCAGCCCTCCTGGGACATAGATCAGGATTTATCCTCCTTGTTTTACGAAGGGAACAACACACCCAAAGTGATGCCAAAAGCAGTGACCTCCAAGAAGCTTTCACCCGGTGGGAGGCAGGGAAGCCAACGGGTGCTGCGGACCGGGAAGGCAGCCACCAGTGCTGGCCGGGGCCCCAGCCCTGCTGTAAGCAACCCTGTGAAGGTCAGTGGGGCTGCACTGCTGTGCTCCTTGGCTGAGTACGAGGTGGGGGGACACAGGATTCGCACAGGGTCATGTTCTGATTTCACAGCAGGGCTGGGGCTGCCCCTCGGGGACTCCGAGGCTGCCCCTCGGGGACTCTCGCCCTGCCCGCAGACGGAGATGCTGGTGCAGGCGCGGAGGACTTCCCTCCGCGGAGCTCTGAGCTGTCAGTGTGATAATTAGCCCTTAAAGAGTAATTGATTAGTGTGTGTGAGCCTTTTTGCCTGGCCAATAGGCCATGTTGTGCCCCTTAGGCAGGGCACGAAGCACCATTTCAGCCCAGCCAGAGCCGCCCTGCCATGCCCGAGCCCCAGCCGGGTGAAGACTTGGGGCAGCCTGGGGGATTTCCCCCATCTCCTGAGTTTTCAGAGGTCCCATGGCTGCCAGGTGGTGGGTGTGGGATCCAAGCAAGACCATGACCCAGGAGCCCTTCAGTGCTGCGAGGACCTTTTCCTAAATGCCTCTCCCCACTTTTTTTTGCCCATGGATAAAGGACATCTGGATGGTCACACCACTCGCTGCCCCACGCAGGGCTGGCTGCCAGCCTCGGTGCTCTGCAGCAGAGCTGCTGAAAGCTTCAACTCATCTCCAGCCGCTGGAAAAGCTTTGAGTAATAATAATAACAACAACAGCCACAGAACAAACCACCACAACAAAAGTAAGAAATCAATGTAATGACTTCTGGGGTCTGTTGGGCTTTTTTTCCCCCTTCTCCCTGTGTCTGGCTATAACAAAGGGAGAAAAAAGAAAACCCAAACATGCAAAGCATCACCAGGATTGAAACAGAGCTACAGGAAGAAGCCAAGCAAATTTGATCTAGCCCAAAGCTCATCTCAAATGCACCGAACAGGAGCCTGAGTGCACAACTGCTGCGATATTCTTCCTTTCATGTACAAATTTCAATCTCTCTCTCTGTATATATACATAGAATATACAAATTAAACACAGAAAGCTATCTTGGAATAAATGTTAAGAGTGTGACAAGGGCAAGGGTGGGGGAAAAGTGGTCAGAAGCCAGGAAGGTCAAAAGCGTTGCCGAGATTTGGAAGGTGGTTTCCCACCAGGGGATGCTCACAACCAGCCCTGGCTGAGCAACCCACTGCCACTCAGCACCAGCTTAAAGCTGGAGCAGGATTGAAGCTGGTGCTGAGGTTTCACTGAATGGGGTTTCCCACCAGGGGATGTTCACAACCAGCCCTGGCTGAGCAACCCACTGCCACTCAGCACCAGCTTAAAGCTGGAGCAGGATTGAAGCTGGTGCTGAGGTTTCACTGAATGGAGTTTCCCACCAGGGGATGTTCATAAACCAACCCTGGCTGAGCAGCCCCACTGCCACTCAGCTTGGTGCTCAGCATCAGCTTCAGGTTGGAGCAGGACTGAAGCTGGTGCTGAGGTTTCACTGAATGGAGTCGCTTTGCTGAGCTGAACCCCCCCCCCCACACACACCCCTCCAGCCCCTGCTCCTGCCATGGGACCTAGCTGGGTTTGGAAGCAGAACCAGGCCTGGGGCCAAAGAGAGGGGGGAGATGGGGGTGGGAGGAGGAAGGAAATGAGGGAAACTTGATGAAAGTGCTGATTAAGGTAGAAAAGGGTTCTGGAGGTTGGTTTTGGTCAGTGTCACAGCCTTAATGCTACTTCCATGATATCTTCTTTTGCACTTAATTCCCTTTACAAGAAAAGCATAAAAAAAACCCCAAATCAAATCAAATCACAGAAGATGATGAAAAAGTTTCTATTATTTGCCCATGAAAGGGGAACAGTTCAGAGCTCATCAAGTCTGGCAAGGAAATAAGTTCTCATTCAGGGTTTTGATTTGAATTTTTTCCCCCTTTTTTTTGGTCCTTTTTTTTTCCTCCTTTTTTTTTCTTTTTTTTTTCCTTTTTTTTTTTAATTCTATTTTTTTCCTTTTCTTTTTTCTTTTCTTTTCTTGTTTCTTTTCTTTTCTTTTTTTTTTGTTTTGTTTTGTTTTGTTTCTTTTTTTTCTTACAAAGTCTATTACATACCCGAGAAGCTGGAACAGCTCTGAAAGGGGAAAAAAAAAAGGGAACTGCTCCACTGGTTAAAGATTGAATTTGATTTTTTTTTTCCTTTCTTTTTCATAAGTTTTTTGTTAAAATTAAAAAAAAAATGGGGAAAAAAATCACCAAAAAAACCACAAAGGTTTGTAGAGAGATTCCATAGACCAGAAAACACCTCTGAAATGGTAAAGAGCCTGCTGCTGGCTAGGGCAAACACCCCTTGAGGGAAGGGGGGGTCTGGGGGTCTGTGTGTTTGAAGAAGTGGCCTTGCAGTATCTGAAGGGGGCTCCAAGAAAGCTGGGCAGGGACTTTTGAGGGTGTCAGGAACTGATAGGACTGGGGGGGGATGGAGCAAAACTAGAAATGGGTAGATTGAGATTGGATGTTAGGAAGAAGTTGTTCCCCAGGAGGGTGGTGAGAGCCTGGCACAGGTTGCCCAGGGAGGTGGTGGAAGCCTCATCCCTGGAGGTGTTTGCAGCCAGGCTGGATGTGGCTGTGAGCAACCTGCTGTAGAGTGAGGTGTCCCTGGCCATGGCAGGGGGGGTTGGAACTGGCTGAGCCTTGAGGTCCCTTCCAACCCTAACAATTCTGTGATTTTATGGTTCTAAGTGTGATAAAGGGAGAGGGAGGGGTGCCCCCCTCCCCACCTCCTACCCCCGAGTCTCTCTGTATTTGGTGTCAGATCTCTCGGCAGGAGAGGATGTTGCTCTGCTAGGGGATGGGCAGCCTTCAGAAGCCCCCCAGGGCAAAGTTGCTGCTGGTGCAGCAGAAGCTGATGGCAAACATCAAGTGCTCAGCAGAATTTTTATTTTTTCCTTTTGATATACCCCCAAAAATAAAATAAAAACATTATATCTAAAAAGCAATAGGCCCCAGCTGCACAGTCACAGAGTCACACAGTGGGGTGACTTAGGAGAGACCTTAAAGCTCAGCCAGTTCCATCCCCTCCTGCCATAGGCAGAGATGCCTCCCACCAACCCAGGTTGCTCAAGGCCTCATCCAGCCTGGCCCTGAACACCTCCAGGGAGGGGGCAACAAGGACAAGGACTGCAGAGTTCCACTTACATAAATAAATTTACTTAAAACAAGAAGCAGAGTCCCTGGTGAACTGTGGAGCTGTGAGTGTGCAGAGGAGCAGAGCACAAACTGCTCCTGCATCCCTGGAGCTCAACCAAGGGTGAGATGGGATGGGATGTCTTCTCCTGGGAAGACAGTCTGAAGGGACTGGGGCTCTTCAACCTGGAGAAGGCTCTGGGGACACCTCAGAGCTACATTTCAATGTCTGAAGGAGACCTACAGGACAGCTGGGGAGGGACTGTTCAGAAGGGGCTGTGGGGATAGGATGAGAGGCAATGGTTTGAAACTGGAGCAGGGCAGAGTGAGGTTGGACACCAGGAGGAATTTCTACACAGTGAGGGTAGAACAGGTTGCTCAGGAGACATTCAGGATCAGACTTGATGTGGCCCTGGGCAGCCTGATCTAGTTGGAGCTGTCCATGCTGACTGCAGGGGGGTTGGACAAGATGACCTTTGATGGTCCCTTCCAACCTAATGCAATCTGTGAAGCTGTGGGATGAAGGCAGGTTGTCCACAACTGAAAAATGTATGGAGGGGAAATGGCTGCAAGGTTGAGTTGACTTCTGCTTTGAAAGGGGCAATAAAATGTCCTACAAGGAGCAGCTGAAGGAGCTGGGGGTGTTCAGCCTGCAGAAGAGGAGGCTGAGGGAGATCTCATTGCTCTCTACAGCTCCCTGAAGGGAGGTTGGAGCGAGGAGGGGGCAGCCTCTCCTCCCTGGTGTGTCAAGCAACAGGAGCAGAGGAAATGGTTCCAAACTGCACCAGGGGAGGCTCAGGCTGGATCTCAGGAAATATTTCTGCACCGGGAGGGTTCTCAAACATTGGAATGGTCTGCCCAGGGCAGTGCTGGAGTCACCATCCCTGGAGGTGTTTAAGCATCCTAAGGACCTGGTGCTTAAGGACATGGCTTAGTGGTGCCCTTGCAGTGCTGAGACAAAGGTTGGACCGGATGAGCTTGGAGGTATCTTCCAAGTAAAGACATTCTATGATTCTGTGCAGGTGAGGGAGGGCTGTTCAGAGAGAGGGCTCCCAAGCCCCAGCAAAGAGGGGCTGTGAGGCACAGGCATGACTTTGCCCGGGCAGCCAGCCGTGGGATGGAAGGATTAAAGCAAGCAGGGGGCCGGCTCGTCCAGCGAGAGGCACCAACCCTGGCACTGGCTCTGCGTTGGATACATTCCTATGTTCTTGCAGATAAATCTTTGAAGAAAAATAAAAATTAAAAAAACCAAACCAACTTTTTTTCCTTTTTTTTTGATTATTTTTACTTTTTTTTTTTAACCTTTTTGTTTTGTTTTGTTTTTTTCCCCTTTTTAGAAAAGTGCTTCGATGGGTTCTGCAGGAGGGAAGGAGGGATCCTGAAGGCTCCTTTTCTCTTTCGAGCGCCAGCTCCCCTGGCTGCTTTCTCTGCTCTCCCCCCACCCGCCCCTTGCTCAAGGAAGTGCTCGGTTTCGCGGACAAGCTCAGGGTAAACACGTCTTTGAAATGCAAAGCAGTCTCCACTGGTTTAAAGCACAACCATAGGCGATCTGAGGGATGCCAGAAGAAAACAAACCCACCCCCCCCCAAAAACCAAAACCCAACCCCAAACACCGCACCGAACCCCAAACGAACCAGAAAACAACGAGCAAGCGCTTTGCGGGAATTAAATAAAGCTCGTAATAAATACCGACCATCGACTTCTGTACAGGGGGGGACGGGGGACGGGGGGGAGCCAGGAGGGTTTGGTTTTGTTCTCTTGTCGGTGGGTTTTTTGTTTCGTTTCGTGTCGTTTTTAAGCGGTTCATCGGTATAAAAAGAAAAGAAAAAGAAAAGGAAAGAAAAGGGTTTTTTTCTGCTTTGTTTGGGGTTTTTTTTGTGTGTGTTTAGTATTTTTTTCCCCCCTTCTATCACAGTCTCACAGTATAACTAAGGTTGGAAGAGACCCCAAGGATCATCAAGTCCAACCTGTCCCAACAGACCTCACGACTAGACCATGGCACCAAGTGCCACGTCCAATCTCCCCTTGAACACCTCCAGGGACGGCGACTCCCCCACCTCCCTGGGGGTGGAATCTCTCATTGTTTTCAGTGCATCTTCGTCCTCTTCAAACGCTTCACCCTTTTCCTTTCTGCATCTCTCAGGCCCGTAATTTATGCACACACCGAAAAACGGCGACCGAAAAATAAACCCCCAAACAACCAATAACCCAACCGAAAAAAATAAAAACAAACACCCCAAACAACCCCGACAACAACCAAGAAAAATCAACCCAAAATGAATAAAGACCAGGTCTAACAAACCCTTTTCCCCCTCCCTCCCCCTTCCTCCCCACCCCCCCCCAAAAAAAAACCCCAAAGAGAAACACCTCTAAAAAAATATTCACAGCCTCGAACAGTTTGTTGTGGTTTGTGGTTTTGTTTTTTTTTTTCTCTCTTTCTTTCTTTCTTTTGTACATTTCAAGCAACAAAAGGTCTAGAAAAAGGCACAAGTAACTGCATACATGTGGAGATAAATACCAGACTCGGGGACAAAAGAAAAAATAAACCAGGAAATCTTCCGTGGGTTTGGTCATTCACGTCAAGAGTGCTGCTGATAGCCAGGATTATACCAAAGGAAATAGTGTTGAGAGTGTCTCGTGGATTTTACAGAGGAAGCCTAAAGGTGGAACTGACGGTGGAGGCTTAAGCACTTCCCGTGTTTTCGTCCACCTTTTGTTGAGTTTGACCTAAATCTGCCTGCTCTAGGTGTGGACTGCTCCTCCTGGAGGTTCCCCCCGCTTGGCAGCTGGGCTCTCCGGAGAGGTTTCTCCTGCGGACGGAGAAGGGTTGGGCGTGCGGATGGCTGGGTGAGGGCTCTGAGAGGCAGCCGGTGCTGCTGCTTCGGTCCAACGGCTGCGGGGGGAGATCTGAGATGAAAGTGCAGGATGATTCCAAAGAAGTGCTCGAGCTGCCAGATTGCTTCTTGCCCGTTTGGATCGAGGGTTCTTCCCCGCTCGTCGAAGGCTTTGGAGAGTGCTCGTGGGGTGTGCTGGGGCTGGCCGGGGACGCCGAGCAGCCGGCCCGCTCCGCGCCGCTGGGCTCAGCCAACGTTTTTACCCTGTGTTCCTCCTGCTCTGGCGTCTGCTGAAGCTCACTAGTCCTCGTGTTCTCTTCTAGGTAACCACCGCCGGTACGCTCCGGGGACAGGGTGTACTTAGAAACCTTTGCCACCGGGGAGACGGACGCCGAGGACGGCTCCCGCGGCGCTTGCGGTACCTCGTCCCGGCTGGCAGCCCAGCGGAGCTCCGTGACGCCGCTGCCCTCGGAGGCGAAGGATCCTGCTGGCAGGGACACGACCGAGCTGGACACCAAGCTCGGCCTCGCCTGGACCATCTGGATGCCCCCAATGGGAATCATGGGATACGGGGTCCTCGCGAGCTGCTGCGAATGCAACGGGAGATGGCTGAAGACGTTCTCCTCCCCCCGGCTGGGAGCGTGGACGTGGATTTCGTGAGGTGCCTGCAAGGGTCTGGAGCAGACAGGCTGCGTGAGGCCAGGTGAGCACGTTGGGCTCCGTGGTTCTATCTTCTGCACCAGAGAGGGAAAAGAAAGAGCTGGATCAGGGCAACGCACAGGTTACAGCATTAGCATCATTAATGCTCCCTACAGGGATTGGGTCTGGTAGCGTTTTGTTCGAGTTTGAGGGAGGTTGATCAAGTGAAGAGGATTTGGACCCCAAAACCTCTAAGGTAAGGAGCAGCACAACCCAGACTATTGGCCTTCTGGGTGTAAATATGCCCATGGTCTGTTGGGGCACAGATCCAGGGCTTCGGTCCAGGCTTGGATCATTATAAAATCATGGACTGGCTTGAGTGGGGAGGGACCTTTAAAGGCCTCTATTCCAATGCCCCTGCAGTCGGCAGGGACATCTGCAACTAGAGCAGGTTGCTCAGAGCCTCAAACAACCTGAGTTGGAATGATTCCAGGGAGGGGAAATCTGCCACCCATCTGGGCAACCTGGACCAGTATTTCACTACCCTTGTCACACAAGAAAAGGTCTTCCTTCTGTCTAGCCTGAATCTCCCTCTTTTAGTTTAAACCATCACCCCCTGTCCTATTATCAGGGCTGCCTTTGAAGCCCTGGCAGAGGCTGTCAGTGTTTCCTGCCATCTGAGCTGTTTTGGATCCCTTTCAGTTTCTGAGAGCCCCAAATGATGTTGTTTATTTTCACTGTGCTTTCCTACAGCAGGATTACATCCCTACAGCTGCTGAGTGCAAGGAAGCTTTGGATGGAGTGAGAGTTCCTTAACTCTCCTGTGACACAAAGCACACCCAGCAGCGTGGTCCCCACCACCACCCTCATGGTGTGGTCTGTAGAAATCAAGGGTTAAATCCCTACCATGTTACCTTTTCCTCTTTCTCTCCCGGTGCTTCCCATAGTTTCCTAACGTACATCATGGAGAGATATGTGGCTAAACAGAAATGGAGGAATTAGTGATGAGGTTAGAACTAAACCCCTACACAGGGCTCCCAAGAAGAGGAAGCAGCAGAACCTGATACCAGCTTTCTGTGAAGCTAGGGCCAGCTATAAAATCTGAGGATTCACTGGAGGGTGAATTTCTTTGTAGGGCTGTGGAGAATTGCCTGACCCTGCTAGCTGGATCTCTAGGAAGAGGTGACAGAGGAAAGCAGCAAAAGAGAAGAGAAGAGGAGAGAGAGAAAGCAAGAGCCACTGAGGATGGTGTCTACTTGGTCAGCAGTTAGAAGATCAAAACCTCACTAAATCTCACTTAGCCACGTGGAGTCTTGCTGGAATCAGTATAGGGGTGCTGGGAAACCCCTAAACAAACCATCTCAGTGGTGCAACAGCCACCAGAAATCCTCAGCTGCAAGAGCCAGTGGGAAGGGAGATCGTCATGGTGAGGCCTGATGCACACAGCTAAGCTAAGATGGTCTCCAAGTTTCCAAGCAATGCACCAAGCTCTGGTTGGAATCTGCTAAAGCCACCTCTGAGCTTTCTGTTTCTCGTAGCCTTACCAGCAATGTAATTCTTCAGTGAAAGCCCAGCTGCCCATCTGACTGATAAATGAGAAGTGCCCCATTCAGCTCTCCATTGTGGCTTTGGAAGCGCAGGAGAAAAGCAACAGTGGAGACTTTGGGTGCGGAAAAGAAGCAGAAAATGGAGCAAAAAGGGAAGTGTGTGAGAGTGTCAGTTCAAAAGGGGGAATGGGCAGAAAAGCAGAGGAGCAGAATTGTCTCCTACTGTGGAGTAGGGAGCCTGGGGGCCTTGCTCCAAGGTGTGGCAATAGGCAGTGTTCCTGACAGAGATGCTTCAGAGCCGAAGGCTTGGGGGTTTCCGCGGCCCAGAGAGTCACCCCAAGAAGTTAATTGACAGGAGAGGGAAATAGCATGAAGGTAAGCAGAAGTTTGGACCTGAAGCAAAAGGTCTGAGAAGGCAGAACAAAGACTCATAGTGGGGGAGCAGAAGGAAGGTAGCACCAAAAGGTGTCACATCATCATAGACGTGGAAGAAACGCACACTGGGCAGCGCGGCTCTGCTGGAGAAGACCTGGGTCAGCATCTGCCGTGGCAAGTTCTCCAGGGCTTGTACAAAGGCCTCTCTCTCTTCCCAGTGCAGTCCCTAAGGGCTCGGGGTCTCTCCTCACACCAGTCTCACAGCAGAGGAACTCCAGCAACTGAATCTCATGGTCATCAGCACAAAATACAGGAGAGCCAGGCACTTCAGGAGGAATGGGAAACGTTCCACCAAACCCGACGTCTAATTTGCCTGCAGCAGTGGGAGGAACATGCAATTTTCCTTTACCCATAGGATTGGATATGTCCAGCAGAGAGATTAAATAACTTTCTGGACCCAGTGGGAAACACCTCTCTGTGCTGAAGAGAGAAGCGAGATGAAATCAGAGATGTCCAAACAAACATTTCTCAGCAGTCAATTGAACAGAGCTGGCCGCGCCTGGACCTTAGCCAGGAGCCGGCAATGGAGTGCAGCGGCCAAGGCAGATCTGCTTCAGGTCGCTGAGCAGGGAAAGCTGATCACAGCCTCACCCCAGATGGTGAGGTCTCTGAGATGGGAACAAATATCCCAGGAAAACACACAGCTCATTGCTGGGTGGTCACCCCTACTGCTTGTGTCAGCGGGAGACTGCTTGGGGGCAGGAGCAGAAATGATCCCTTGGAGAAGGGACAAACGTCACTTCTCTTCAGCTGAGAAGGGCAGGACCAAAATGGGTGCAAAAGCCATTGCTGCCCACTGGCGCTTTTCTCTGGGGGACCTGTGGTGCTGGTCACAGAGTCACTCAAGTTACCTGTGCCATTGGTCACAGAGTCATTTGGGTTACCTGTGCCACTGGTCAGAGTCACTCAGGTTACCTGTGCCATTGGTCACAGAGTCACTCGGGTTACCTGTGCTACTGGTCACAGAGTCACTCAGGTTACCTGTGCCACTGGTCACAGAGTCACTCAGGCTACCTGTGCCACTGGTCACAGAGTCACTCAGGTTACCTGTGCCATTGGCAACAGAGTCACTCAGGCTACCTGTGCCACTGGCCACAGAGTCACTCAGGCTACCTGTGCCACTGGTCACAGAGTCACTCAGGTTACCTGTGCCACTGGTCACAGAGTCACTGTGCCCCTCTGCATGGGAACCTTCCCTAAGAAGCACATCAGAGAAGGGACTGCAGGGAGGAGGAGGCACAAGTGGCTTGAACTTACCAGCTTGGACTCGTAGAGCTGCACGTTTTTGCCAAAGAACCTGTGAGGTAGAGGCATCGAAGACAATATCCCCTGCTGGGCTTGATATGAGCTTTGAACTTGGTCATCTGCTGCTGATTTGCTAGTCCCAGGCAAGTCCTCTTTCCCAGGGGATGGATATCTGGATGACTCCAGACAGCCTGGAGACAAGACCTTCTTCAGTGACAAGTATCTGACCGATGACATCTCTCTGCTCGGCGACGAGTGCCTCACAGGGGAGACTTCTTCTTCTGGTGGAAGGTATGGCCTTGGGGACAGCTCTCTTCTGGGGGAAAGATGCCTGCTGGGTGACAGCTCAAGTCTGGGTGACACACATCTCAGTGGAGATGCCTCCCTCCTGGGAGAGACACGCTGGCAAGGAGACAACCCTCTCCCTGGAGACAGGCACCTCAGAGAAGACAGCTCTGCAGTTGGTGAAAACCGTTTGGGGGAAGTTTCGTTTTTGGTCAGGAGGTGCTTTCTCCCCAGCATTGCTCTGCTGCTGCCACCACCTCTGCCAGAGTCCTGGCTGGGAGACCACCTTTTCCTTGGGGAGGTGTCTTTGGGGGTTGACAGGTCCATGACTAAGGACATCTGTGGCCTTGTGACAGACTCTCTTTCAGCAGAAGCCAAGTGTTCAGTGGAGGTCAAAGCTGGTCTGTGGAGACTCAAGAAGCTGTGGCACACAGCAATGTCACTGCTGTCTGCTGACCACTTTGTTTCCAGCCCTGAGGCCGAGGCCTGCTGGCCTTCACCTACTTTTTGGCTGCTGGAAATAGTTTCTTGGGCTAAGGGCAACGCTGCTTCAGTGCCTTCCTCTTGAGAAGATGGAGAGCCACCTGAGGAGTGCATGGGGAGGGTGGCCTGTTTGCCTTCAGGCAGCTTTAGAGGTGGCTCATCTTGGCTCTCCTCTTCCTCCTCATCTTCCTCATCTTCATTGTCATCATCCTCATCAGATTCCTCTAGGTCTGAAAACTGGTGTTCCTCAATTGGCTCAGATCCCTCCCGCCCCTCAGAGTCCTGGAATAGGTCTTCACTGGTTCCTGCAGGAGCAAAGACAAACAGGCTGTAAAGCACACACACAGAGACTGGGACAGTGCTGAACCTGCTCCAACCTTCTGTGGGGACAAGAGGAGAGGACCTGGCTGTTTCCTAGGTCTGATCAGCTCATGCTTTGAAGGCTGCAGTCTTGCCTTCTGTGCCAACTCCCCTCCTGATGATCCCAGTGAATCCCAGTGAATCCCAGTGAATCCCACCACCAGGACCTCTCACTCTACCCTAACTTTGCTTCCAACCATTGCTGTGCCAACACACAGAGCCCTCTGTCCCCCTCTTCTGAGACCCCACCTGGAGCACTGTGTCCAGTTCTGGAGCCTCTGCTCCAGGAAGGATCTGGAGGTGCTGGAAGGTGTCCAGAGAAGGGCCATGAGGATGAGCAGAGGGCTGGAGCTGCTCTGCTATGAGGACAGACTAGGGGAGTTGGGGTTGTTCAGTCTGGAGAAGAGAAGGCTCCAAGGAGACCTTCTTGTGGCCTTCCAGTATCTGAAGGGGGCTCCAAGAAAGCTGGGGAGGGACTTTTGAGGGTGTCAGGGAGTGATAGGACTGGGGGGAATGGAGCAAAACTAGAAATGGGGAGATTGAGATTGGATGTTAGGAAGAAGTTGTTGCCCATGAGGGTGGTGAGAGCCTGGCACAGGTTGCCCAGGGAGGTGGTGGAAGTCTCCTGCCTGGAGGTGTTTGCAGCCAGGCTGGATGTGGCTGTGAGCAACCTGCTGTAGTGTGAGGTGTCCCTGGCCATGGCAGGGGGGTTGGGACTGGCTGATCCTTGAGATCCCTTCCAACCCTGACAGTTCTATGATTCTATGCTTCTTTCCACACCCTGCCTGACCTTCTCATGCAAGCAAGGCTCTTGCCAGACAAGGAGGACATCAGCACTGGCATCCCTTGGTGGGGTTTTTATGACTACCTGTTGCAATGGTGCCTGCAAAGTATCTACAGGTGCCAAAGCATGGGGAAGTTGCTGGGGTGGCTGCTCCCATCCTCCACTTGTTGGGACTTTTGCTGCCTAGAGGATGTGGCAGTGAAGCAGGAGCAGGACAGGAGTTTTGTTACTATGCAAACAATGTGGTTGGAATGAACCTCTGTGGGTTTGGAGCAATTTTGATAAACTCTGGCTATGATGCAGATGAGTCCTGACTGATGGCTGAAGATGAGCCAATGTGTGCCCAGGTGGCCAAGAAGGCCACCAGCATCCTGGCCTGGATCAGCAATAGTGTGACCAGCAGGAGCAGGGCAGTGATGGTGCCCCTGGACTGGGAACTGGTGAGGCCACACCTCGAGTACTGGGTTCAGGTTTGGGCTCCTCACTGCAAAGAAAGACACTGAGGAGCTGGAGTGTATCCAGAGAAGGGCACAGAAGTTGGTGAAGGGTCTGGAGGAAATACCTGTGGTTGTCCAGCTTAGAGAAGAGGAGGCTGAGGGGAGACCTTCTGGCTCTTTACAGCTCCCTGAAAGGAGGCTGGAACCAGGTGGGAGTTGGGCTCTTCTCTCAAGGAACAGCTGACAGGATGAGAGGGAATGGACTTAAATTGCACCAGGGGAGGTTTAGGTTTGACATTAGGAAAAACTTCTTCACTGGTCAGGCATTGGAACAGGCTGTCCAGGGCAGTGGTTTAATCTCTGTCCCCCAAACTTGCAGGTGTGGAGCTTAGGGATATGGTTCAGTGGTGGACTTGGCAGTGTTGGGTTAACAGATGGATGATGATGATGATCTTGAAGGCCTTTTCCATCTTTCTGACTCCTTGTGGCAGAGGGCTGTGCTGGCTGCCTGGGGAAGGCCTTGCACAGGGACACTGAGGATGAGTTTGTGAACAGTGAGAGGAACAGGCAGAGAAGAAGTGCTAAAAGTGGCTCTAAAGATATAAAGACAGCCTCTGCCTACTGCCGGGGCCGGCAGAAGCGTCCCGAGGTCAGCACCAAGCTGCCAAGCAGATGGCTGCTAGCTCACCCTCTGCCCTGCACCGAGGCCAAGCTGCCTTGCCCCATCATTCGGATCCTGGCAGACGTGGAAGCTCTGGCTGCAGAGCTCCATCGGGAGCAGCCACTGGATGTCACTGCAGCTCAACAGAACTGCGCCGTCAGGAGGCTTCCCGGCAAGTCCCCCCCGCTCTGCAGCGGACAGCAAAGCACCCTGCCCGTGCCCAGCACCCTGCCCGTGCCCAGCACCCAGGCGAAGGGTGCAGAGCTTCCGGGACACACAACCAGGACATAAAGGGTGGCGACCAGGAGGAGGGAGGCTTCCTTTGTACAAGGAGTCCCACGGAAAAGCCGAGGGGTGATGGGCACAAGCTACTGCTGGGGACATTCCCATTGCACTCCAGAAGGAAATGTTTGCCACGAGAGCAGGCAGAGACTGGAATCACCTCCCGAGGGCTGCAGTGGAGTCTCCTGCACTGGGCAGCTTCAGACTCAGCTTGCCAGGGTGCTGAGCCAGCTCATTGCAACTGCACCATCACCTGGAGAGGTTGGAGCAGATGATCCTTGGGGTCCCTTCCAAGCTGGCATTCTGGGACTCTGTGCAGCACATGGTCCCTGGCTCTTGGATGCTGCTTTGACACCTGTGTGGAGCCAGGTAACTACTGGCAGCACCAGTGGCCTCTTTCCACCATCAGTTCAGCCTGGGACACAGCTCCTCCTCTGAACACTGAACAGGTCTTCTGTTCAGAGCTGCCATCTGCCAGCAGGATGAGCCCAAGGGGGGGAACTCAGCAGAGCTAACCCTGAGGCTGGACCACACCTGCCTGGCAGCAAGCAGGGTGGCTTTCAGGAGGGGACATGGCCACACAGTGAGAAGTCTCTGTGAGCTAGGGAGGAAAAGCAAAATGTTGTTTACTTTGAATAGTGCATGCTCATGAAGTGTTTGTCCTTAGCACTCACAAAGGATGTGTGTTTCTACCAGGGCTTGGGATCCAACCAAGGGTCAGCCTGAAATGAAGATCATTTGCTCCCCATCCCAGCTCACAGAGCTGGGAAAGGGTCTGGAGAACAGGGCTGGGGAGGAGCAGCTAAGCGAGCTGGGGGTGTTCAGCCTGGAGATGAGGAGGCTGAGGGGAGACCTCATTGCTCTCTACAGCTCCCTGAAAGGAGGCTGGAGCCTGGTGGGGGTTGATCTGTTCAATCAAGTAACCAGCAATAGGACCTCAGGCTGCACCAGGGGAGGGTAAGGTTGGAGATGAGGAAAAATTTCTTTACTGCAGGAGTGGTCAGGGATCGGCAGAGGCTGCCCAGGGAGGTGGTGGAGTCCCCGTCCCTGGAGGTGTTCAAGAGAGGTGTGGCCATGGCCCTTGGAGCCATGCTTTAGTGGCCATGGTGGTGCTGGGTTAATGGTTAGATTGGATGATCTCAGAGGGCTTTTCCAACTGAAACAATTCTGTATTTGTATGACTCACAGAACCATAGAATCAACCAGGTCGGAAAAGACCTTTGACATCATCAAGTCCAACCTATCACCCAACACCATCCAAACAACTAAACCATGGCACCGAGTGCCTCATCCAGGCTCTTTTTAAACACTTCCAGTGATGGTGACTCCAACACATCCCTGGGCAGAACATCCCAATGGCCTAAACCTCCCCTGGCACAGCTTGAGACTGTGTCCTCTTGTTCTGGTGCTGGTTGCCTGGGAGAAGAGACCAACCCCCACCTGGCTACAACCTCCTTTCAGGTAGTTGTAGAGAGCAAGAAGGTCTTCCCTGAGCCTCCTCTTCTCCAGGCTAAGCAACCCCAGCTCCTTCAGCCTCTCCTCACAGGGCTGTGCTCCAGACCCCTCCCCAGCTTTGTTGCCCTTCTCTGGACAAGTTTGAGCAACTCAACATCTTTCTTGAACTGAGACTCTCTCTGTTAGTTAGTCCAGGAAGCAAGACCTATGCAGGACTTGTGCAGCATCCTGTTGAAGTCAGCAGCTCTTCCCCAGGACACTGAGTTGCCTTGGGAAATGTTTGTCTGATGATGGTTTTTGCTGGACTGAGGCTCCAGCAATGGGTTGTTTGCAAAATTCCCAGAGGAGCTGAGCTCAGAACAAATATTATTCCAAACCACCATCTGTAGGGTGAGCTGTGCATATTTCCTGCTTGGAGGAGGAATGCATCGCTCTACCAGAGCTATGAGCTGCTCCCTGCCTCTGGTTTTGAGGTTTGACATCTCTGAGCTCCGGGATGGACGCAGAGCTACAGCTTCAGAATCCACCACGTGGCTCTCAGAGCCTTGTCCTGTGTGGTCTCCTTGTTTGGCCCCCAGTGACACAACAGACAGGCTCTGGCCAGGACAGAAAGCAAGGTCAGGAGTATGGAGTGAGGGGAAAGTGAAGCCAGCCCTGCACTGGGGAGTTGTTTGCATTTGCCACCGAGAGAAACATTCCAGGGAGTGCTGGGACAGCCCAAAGGGAGTTTGCTTTGGCCTCCTAACGTGGTCCTTGCAGGCAGAAAGAGAGCTCAGACCTGAGCCCTGGTTTCTTGCAACTGAAAGGCATTTTGCTGAGCTCATGGGCAGAGAAAGGGCAAGTCAGGAGAAGGCACAAGAGGGAGGGAGATATGGAGGGAGGAAAGGAGAGAGGGAGCCGGTGCAAATGGGCCCTGTCTGAGGGCTGCATTTCATTACATGTTATTCTAAGGCTGTTCCACCACAGAGCTGCAGTCACACCAAGTAAAACCTCTGCAGGAGACGAGAATTTGACTCCAATCTCCTTTTATAGTCACACCCTACACTTTCTGCTGCCTCTTAAACAGAAAGCAAAACAAGCAAGAGAAACACAGCTCCAGCTTTAAATCATCTGGGGAGCTTTAGGCACTGCTGCTCCCTCCCTGCCTGCCTCCAGGGGAAAGCACAGCCATCTGAGGGGAGATCCTTCTCACTGCAAGGAGGCCAGAGTGAGGTGGGGGTTGATGTGTTCAACCAAGTGGCTGGCAATAGGGGGAACCTGCAGGAAGGTTTGCCCACCTTTGGTTGTTTTTGGTCATATTTAGCTTACATTGGCCACTTCTTGGTTTCACTCTGAGGATCAGTGTCAGTAAGTGGGTCCAGTTTGGGCACTGCAGTCTAAGAAGGACATTGAGGGGCTGGAGCGGGTCCAGAGAAGGGCAACCAAGCTGGTGAGGGGTTTGGAGAGCAGGGCTGGAGAGGAGAGGCTGAGGGAGCTGGGGCTGTTTAGCCTGAAGAAGAGGAGGATGAGAGGAGACCTCATTGCTCTCTACAGCTCCCTGAAAGGAGATTGGAGTGAGGCTGCTGTTGGCCTCCTCTGCTGAGTAGCTAATGACAGGAGAAGAGCTGCACCAGAGGAGGTTTAAGCTGGAGATGAGGAAAAGTGTCTTTGCTGCAAGGGTGGTCAGGGCTTGGCACAGGCTGCTCAGTGAGGTGGAGGAGTCACCATGCCTGGAGGTGTTCCAGAAAGGTGTGGCCAAGGCCCTTGGGGCCAGGGTTTGGTGGCCATGGTGGGCTTGGGTTGATCTTAGAGGTCTTTTCCAACCTTCATGGTTCTGTCCCATTCCCTGATCTCCCTGTGCTGGCTTCTGTCACATGGAAACAGTATATTAATTTTTAAATCAGTTTTCTTGTTTAATTCCAACAGTCCTTGCTGCAAAGGAGAGAGAAGACTCTGTGGCTGCACAGGGAAAGGCTCTTTGCAATCCCCTGCTCTGGGGATGTGTGACCCAGCTCTGCTCCCTGATGGCTCATGAACCTCTCTGCCATTCTTAATGTTATTTCCTCAGCCCCAACCATTCTGGGAGAAACCACAATTTTCTGACCATCTTCTGGGCTGCTTTGTTCAGCATTTATTTGTCATTTGTGAGCAAGGGCCCTGCTGAGGCTGGGATGGCAGCAGAGCTCCAGCATTCCCTTCAACCAGGTGAAAAAGAAATGGGGAGGACAGGAAGGAAGCCTCCTCTGACACCACACCTTCCTCTTCTCACCTTTCTGCAGGCCTTCCTGGCATCCCCTTTACACAAGAACAGCCACTCCTCATCCATGGGAGGGGAGAGAGAGTGGGTATTTTGGGGAATTCTAAAGTTGCAGAGATTGCTTCATCATGCAATAAAGCCCAGAGAGGGCAACGCAGTGAGAGGCCACAGAGCCAACAGCAACCACAGGAGTCCCTTCTGCAAGCCAATGTGCTCCTGTCCTCTGCACTCACAGATCCCAGCATGGTGTGGGCTTGGAAGGGACCTCTGGAGATCATCCAGTCCAACCCCCCCTGCTGAAGCAGGGCACCCACAGCTAATCAGCTATTTTAAGTGAGTTCCCAGGCTGAAGGAGTTCTCCAGCATTCCCACACAGGAGCAGGGCTGAAGGTCTCTGGCATTCCCACATGGGAGCAGGGCTGGAGAAGTTCTCCAGCATTCCCACACAGGAGCAGTCTCTTGCTGCTCACACCACACCAACACTTTTCCCTTGGGACAGCTACAGCACAATCCCTGCCTGGGCTTTCTTCTGGCCATGCCCTCCTCTGGCAAGGCCACGGCCAGGCAGGGCATGTCTCTGCCTGAGGTTGCTCTGGAGGGATGGAGAAAAGCCAAGAGCTGCAGCACACTGAGAAAGAAGGAAGCCATCATCCCTCAAGGCAGAGCAGCAGGCTGCTGGCCAGCTCAGATGTCCTCAGCCTTGGGCTGAGGTTTGTTCTGCATAGTCTGGGACAGCCCTTGGTCCTTCCCTGTACCTGTCAGGAAGGGCTCTGTAAGTTAGCAGCAGGTCTGCAGATGGCACCAAGCTGGGTGGTTGTATCCATCTGCTGGAGGGTAAGGAGGCTTTGCAGAGGGACCTGGATAGGTGAGAGCCACGGGACAAGGCTCAGTGTGTGAAGTTCAACAAGGCCAAGTGCCAGGTCCTGCACCTGGGTCACAACAACCCCATGGGGAGCCTGTAGTCTGTAGTCTGTAGTCTGTAACCTGGGGATGTGTGGTTAGAAAGCTGCAGCTGGGAGAGGGTCCTGGGGGTGTTGGCTGGCAGTCACTGACCATGAGCCAGCAGTGCCCAGGTGCCCAAGAAGGCCAATGGCATCCTGGCTTGAATCAGAACCAGAGTGGGCAGCAGGGACAGGAGGTGCCCATCCCCCTGTGCTCAGCTCTGGGGAGGCCACACCTCGAGTGCTGTGCTCAGCTCTGAGCCCTCACTGCAGGAAGGACATTGAGGGCTGGAGCCTGTCCAGAGAAGAGCAATGAGGCTGGAGAAGGTCCTGGAGCCCCTGGGCTAGAGGAGGGGCTGAGGGAGCTGGGGGTGTTCAGCTGGGAGAAGAGGAGGCTGAGGGCAGACCTCACTGCTCTCTACAGCTCCCTGAGTGGAGGTTGGAGTGAGGCTGGATGAGCTTGGAGGTCTCTTCCAACCACAGACATTCTGTGATTCTGTGAAGCAGGACATGGGTATTGGTAATGCCACCAGGCTCTTTCCTTGTCCCCTGCTCACCTGGGTAACTAGACCTGGCCTGAACCAGAATCCAGCCTTGGAAGGGCACAGCACGACTGCACTGGGGGTTGGGACTGCTTAACCCCTGGGACTACTCAGCTATCTCCTACAGCTTCTCTGCTGGCAAGTTGAACCACGGTCTGTTCAGGTCAAGGACAGCCACACCAGCTCTCCAAGCCACATTTGTCCCAAGACAGTGGCACAAGCCCTGCAGCCTCGTCAGATTGCTCTGCACCTCTGTTTCCAAAGCTCCTCTGCAGGAATGTCAATTCCCAGACTGTGCTTGGGGGAGTTGTGGATGTGTGGTCAGTGGCCTGAACCACAGAGGTCTTGCTGATGACTCCTGCAATTTCAGCTCAGACAATGGCATGCCAGTGCCTGCAGATGTCAGAGAATCACAGAACTGCAGAGGTTGGAAGAGACCTTTGGGATCCCCAAGCCCAACCACTCACCCAGAGCTCACATCCCACCGCTGCTGCTGAGCCACTGCCACTAACCCACATCCCTCAGCACCACATCCACACAGCTTTAAAACACCTCCAGGGCTGGGGACTCCAGCACCTCCCTGGGCAGCCTGGGACAGTGCTGGGAAGAAATTGTTCCTAATATCCAGCCTGAACCTCCCTTGGCACAACTTGAGGCTGTTTCCTCTTGTTTTGGTGCTTGCTGCAGTTTAAGTAGCCAGCATGGAGATACCCCAAGGACACAGCACAGTGCAGGGGACATCATTTCTGAACTTCATCATCCAAAACCTGAGACACTGAGCACCTTGGAGGGTCCCTGGGCTGCCCAATGAGCACAGCCTCCCCAGCCCTGTGAACAGTCTGTTTAGATTAGAGAAGAGGAGGCTGAGTGGGATCTGATCAGTGCTTATAAATGTCTAAGGGGTGGGTGCCAGGAAGGTGGGGCCAGACTCTTCTCAGTGGTGCCCCAGTGACAGGACAAGAGGCAATGGACATAAACCTGACCCTAGGAAGTTCCATCTAATCATGAGGAGGAACTTCTTGACTTTGAGAGTGGCAGAGCCCTGGAGCAAGCTGCCCACACAGGTCGTGGAGTCTCCTTCTCTGGAGACTTTCAGGGCCCTCCTGGATGTGTTTCTGCGTGACCCTGCTCTGGCAGAGGCTTTGGACTCAGTGGTCTTCAGAAGCCCCTTCCAGCCACTCCCCTTCTTTGACCCTGCACCAATCTGCAGCAGAGCAAACTCCATCCCACCAGGGGCTGCACAAGGGAGCAGGCTCAGTGGGTTTCAATTCCCTGTGCAGCAGGAAGCCTGGGACACTGCCCCCTGCCCCACAGAGCCTCTGATGGGCTTGACCCCAGCAGGGGAGCAGGGCGATAAGCACTGTTTGTTGTTCCTGCCGACTTCACATTCCCTGGCTCCCAGCTCCAGGACTTGCTCAGCTGATGTTCACTGGCCAAAAATAACCCTGGAGCTTTGTGAGGTTCACTTTAAGCCACCACCAGCAAAGCCCTGCGGGCTGGGGCAGCACCAGCCCCAGGCACGGGGCACACAAAATTGCTTGGGGTGAGACAGGAAACTGGGGGGGAACAAAAAGGGCTGAAGGCAGCCACAAGAGCTGCTTTCATACTGGCACTGGCTGGGGTGGCAGCCAGGAAGGGTCAGTGGTATCCTGACCAATCTGCAAGGCAATGCAAACAGAAAGCACCACCCTGAGCTGTGGCTGCCAGGGTTTCCTCCAGGAATAGACACAGAGCCAGAGCTCTGCTCCCAGAGGCTCTCTGCCCTCTAAGGCTGCTGCCTGCAGGGTCTCACAGATTCACAGATTGCCTCAGATTGGAAGGGACCCTCCAAGGTCATCTTGTCCAACCCCCCTGCAGTCAGCAGGGACACCTCCAGCTAGATCAGGCTGTCCAGGGAGACACTGAGTCTGATCCTGAATGTCTCCAGGGATGAGGCCTCCAGCACCTCCCTGGGCAGCCTGTTCCAGTGTCTCCCCAGCCTCACTGTGCAGAACTTCCTCCTGATGTCCAAACTAACTCTGCCCTGCTCCAGTTCCAAACCATTGCCTCTCATCCTATCCCCACAGCCCCTTCTGAACAGTCCCTCCCCAGCCTGCCTGCAGGTCCCCTGCAGATATTGAAACACAGCTCTAAGGTCTCCCTGAAGCCTTCTCTTCTCCAGGCTGAACAGCCCCAACTCTCCCAGCCTGGCCCCACAGCAGAGCTTCTCCATCCCTCTGATCATCTTTGTGGCCTCCTCTGGACCCTCTCCAGCAGCTCCAGATCTCTCTTGTGTTGGGGACCCCAGAGCTGGCCACAGCACTCAACCAACCCACTGAACAAACATGCAGATGACACAAAATGTGCTGAGGATTTGAGATCTGCTGCCCCTGAGGCTTCTTCTCCATTATTGCAGCACTGAGGCTCCAGCCCTGAATTCTCAAGGGTTTTGCTAAAGGAAACAGAATAATAATGGTAAAAAAACATCTAAGTGCTCCCTGGGGACACATAACCCAGCCCTCCACAGCTGCTGGAGCACAGCCTCCAATAACTTGGCTAAAAGATCTCTTTCTAGCTCAAACAGCTAAGTACACAGGGGGCTTCCCCATGTTCCTTCATCTCCCCACTTAAAGATCTTAAAGCTTGGGCCAGAAGACCCTTCAGGTCCCTTCCAACCTGGTATTCTCTCCTTCTATCAACCTGTGACTCTTCTCAGCATTTCTGATGGAGAGAATTCAACCCAACCTCCCAGGAGGAGATCTGCTTCCTGGGATGACTTCAGGAAAACCATGGAATTGTTAGGGTTGGAAGAGACCTCAAGGATCAGCCAGTTCCAACCCCCCTGGATGGATCCTTCCCTCCAGCTTGGTGTTGACAGCAAACCTGCTGGGGGTGCACTCAATGCCACTGTCCAGGGCACCAACAAAGATGTTAAACAGGGCTGGTCCCAGTCCTGATCCCTGAGGGACTCCACTTGCCCCTGGCCTCTACCTGGACATGCATCTGTGGATACTACAAACCAGGGGGTGAATTACTAACTCAGGTGTCCTTCTCAAGGAAGAGGCAGACTCCTGAAGGCCTTGGCCAGACTGTGTGTGTGTGGTTGTCCTTCAGCAGATAAAAGAAATCAGCAGCAGAATCAGGGGGAAGGTATCTCCTTGAGATGCCCTCAGGATGATGCCATCAGATGTCACAGCACCACCTTATTTTAGCCTTGTTGGCTCTTCCCTTACTGAAAACCCACCCAGGTCTTTCCTGACCAGGGTGATTCACCTTTATCCTACACATGGGAAAGACCCATGAGAGGGAGGGCTGAGGGAAGCAGCTGTCCTCCTGCTGCTCACATCCCATCCCGGCACGCTGAGGTCTGCAGCAGTGGTGCAGGGGACAGGCTGGGTCTGCCTGCAGAGCTGAGAGCAGCTCCTGCATGCAGCAGTCCCCCAGGCACAGCCCAGGTTTGCACTGGGGATTTGGAGTCTCCTGGGGTCAGGCAGCCACAGTAAGATGGGCAGGTCCCTAGGAGAAGATCCTTCTGGAAAAACCTTTCTCTAGAGGTCATTTCAGGATGTGGCTGCTCACTGAATCCCAGCATGGTGGGGTTGGAAGGGACCTCTGGAGCTCATCCAGTCCAACCCCCCTGCTGAAGCAGGGCACCCACAGCAAAACTGGAACAAAACTAGAAATGGGTAGATTCACATTGGGTGTGAGGAAGAAGTTCTTTGCCATGAGGGTGGTGAGAGACTGGCACAGGCTGCCCAGGGAGGTGGTGGAAGCCTCCTGCCTGGAGGTTTTTGCAGCCAGGCTGGAGGTGGCTGTGAGCAACCTGCCGTGGTGTGAGGTGTCCCTGGCTGTGGCAGGGGGGTTGGAGCTGGCTGATCCTTGAGGTCTCTTCCAACCCTAACAATTCTGTGATTCTATGATCCTGCTCTCTCAGCATCAAGAGCACCTCCATGGGGTGGAAGATTTTACCTTCTTCGGCTTCCAGCTCCACCAGTGAAGATCCCAACACGCCCATCTCCTGACATTTTTTGCTGTGGGCCTTTGACTTCATGTGTTTAGTCAGATTCCCTGGGGAAAAAGAAAAAGGCAGAAAACATATTTGGGTCAACGTGGATCTTCTTTTCTTTCTTTCATTTTGTGTTTCACTGAGCAAGCTCAGCAGTAACAAGTTCCAGCAGTTGGCTCTGAACCGGACAAAGGAGGCCTCTGACTCTCCCCAGCCCACCAGCCATGACACAAGGCTAAGTCACAGGAGCACAGGATGGCAGGGGTTGGAAGGGACCCAAAGAGATCATCCAGTCCAACCCCCTGCCAGAGCAGGACCATACAGTCTAGCTCAGGTCACACAGGAACACATCCAGACAGGCCTTGAAAGGCTCCAGAGAAGGAGATTCCACAACCTCTCTGGGCAGCCTGTTCCAGTGCTCTGAGACCCTCACAGAGATCTCTCACCACCCTCATGGCAAAGAACTTCTTCCTAACATCCAATCTCAATCTACCCACTTCTAGTTTTGCTCCATCTCCTCCAGTTCTATCACTCCCTGACACCCTAAAAAGTCTTCCCCAGCTTTCTTGGAGCCCCCTGCAGATGCTGGAAGGCCACAAGAAGGTCTCCTTGGAGCCTTCTCTTCTCCAGACTGAACAACCCCAACTCTCTCAGTCTGTCTCCATAGCAGAGCAGCTCCAGCTCTCTGCTCATCCTTGTGGCCCTTCTCTGGACACCTTCCAGCACCTCCAGATCCTTCCTGGCACAGAGGCTCCAGAACTGGACCCAGAGCTCCAGCTGTGGTCCCAGCAGAGTGGAGCAGAGGGGCAGAATCCCCTCCCTGGCCCTGCTGGCCACACTTCTCTTGGTGCAGCCCAGGCTCTGCTTGGCTCTCTGGGCTGCAAGTGCTGACTGCTGGCTCCTGTTGAGCTTCTCCTCCCCCAGCACCCCCAAGGCCTTTTCTCCAGGGCTGCTCTCAAGCCAGTCCCTGCCCAGCCTATCTTGGTGCCTGGATTGCCCATCAATTATTGCCTGAGCCCATTTTATATGGAATGGAATAGCTCCAGCAGGAAAGACCAGGAGAGATGTCTATACAGCCTGGTGTATCCCCAGCTGGGATGTGGATTCCAAGGATATTTAATAATTGCAGTGCCCAAGGGCATTTCATAATTGCAATTGAACAAACCAGCTCCAATAAAGGATATTTATTGTTGCTTTTTTCACCTTCATGCCTAAACCCTCTTAGCCTCATTGTCAGGATGCACAGGCATGAGGATGAGGCCAGCCTGGCTCAGGTCCTTGCTCCAAAGCAAACCTGTCTTTCTCCACTTCGGAGCAGGAGCTTTGTTGTGCAGCCCAAGACACTCAGTCTCATGCTCTGGTGGACACCTCTGGTTCCAGTGAATCATTTGTCTTAAAGTCAAAGACCCTAAAGCATCCAACAAATCCAAATTGTGGCCTCATGGAACTGGAATTTATTTTGGACCAAATTAGCAAAGAGATAAAACTGCTTCAGGCTGTTGAAATCAAGCCCTGCTGCTGCTGCTGCTGCTGCTGCTGCTGCTGCTGCTGCTGCTGCCTGTCCATCAGGGCACATCACATCCCAGCTGGCAGAAGTGCCCC
Source organism: Dryobates pubescens (assembly GCF_014839835.1). Classification (NCBI taxonomy): domain Eukaryota; kingdom Metazoa; phylum Chordata; class Aves; order Piciformes; family Picidae; genus Dryobates; species Dryobates pubescens. The sequence goes on along the minus strand of NC_071631.1, from coordinate 7,124,385 downwards.
AGCTTTGCTTGGCTGCTACAGCAAAAGCCCTCTCTGGTTTCCTTCCAGCAGTAACCAACACAGGAAATCAGCCCAAGCAAAGGCCTGGTGTGAGCAAGGGGTTGTTGGTTAGCCCAGGCTCTGTGGCACCTCGGGAACTCGGCTGTGATCCCCATGGTGTGGGAGGAAAGGTCCACCAGGAGGTCTGGTGCTACCACACGGCCCAAACTAGCTCAGCAGTTCTCTGTGCTACACAAACATGGCCTGGGTTGAACTGGGAGGTGTGTGGGGCACACACTGTTCAGAGCAGTGTTTAGGGTAAGGCTGCAGCCACCTTGTGCTGGAGGGAAGGGCTCTGGTCCTCAGAGGCACACGATGGCCACCTTGGCCATTTCAGGGGGCCAAAGGCTGGCTGTACATGCAGGACCTCCTGCTGCCTCAGCCCCAGGGCTGTCCACCTTGTACTCTACTCTCCCTTTACCGCTGCAGGGTCTGGGTGGGCATGGGGGTGCCCAGCCAGCCACTCCTGCAGCTCTCCACTCATCACTCCACTGCCCCTCTGCTCTGCTCCCCCTCCACCCCGGCCAGCAGCTGGGGCTGAATGGGTTGGGTTGGAAGGGACCTTCAAGATCATCCAGCTCCAACACCCTGCCATGGGCAGGGACACCTCCCACCAGCACAGGCTGCTCAGGGCCTCATCCAGCCTGGCCTTCAATACCTCCAGGGAGGGGACATCCACAGCCTCCCTGGGCAACCTGTGCCAGTGTCTCCCTACCCTCACTCTAAACAATTTCTTCCTCATCTCTACTCTCAGTCTCCCCTCTCCCAGCTCATAGCCATTGTCCCTCATCCTGGCACTCCCAGCCCTTGTCCAAAGTCCCTCCCCAGCTCTTCTGCAGCCCCTTCAGGTACTGGAAGGCTGCTCTAAGGTCTCTCTGGAGCCTCCTCATCTCCAGGCTGAACAGCTCCAACTCTCCCAGCCTGTCCCCATCTGGGAGGTTCTCCATCCTCTGATCATAGAATGATAGAATCATAGAATGTTTTGGGTTGGAAGGGACCTCAAAGCTCATCCAGCTCCAACCCTCTGCCATGGGCAGGGACACCTTCCACCAGCACAGGTTGCTTGAAGCTTCACCCAGCCTGGGTTTAAACATTTCCAGGGATGAGGTATCCACACCTCCTCTGGGCAACCCCCTCCAGTGTCTCACCATTCTCAGAGCAAAGAACTTCCTCATGCCTCCATGCTGGGGCTGTGTCTACACTCAGGAGTCGGTGGAAGTTGTGACCCCACCCCAGCGACTGCTGCCTTGGAGGAGCACATGTGGTATCAGCGCAGCTCTCTCTGCTTACAAGTGTCTATTATGGGCTGCTTAAGCTCTTCTGATGTTCTAAGGTCTTATTCTGGCCTTAAAGCAGCTTAAATACTTGTGTTGTTTTGAGAAAGCTAAAAGTCTCGTGTTCCAAAAGCACTTAAAGCAGCTTAAGAGGGACAAAAGTGATTTCCCAGTGACAGTGGCAGAGGGGAATTAATTCCTCAGAATGGCCATTACTGAGAGGTGGCAGGGTTAAAGCAAAACCTAGGAAACACACTGGAGGGAAGGGACCTATCCAGAGGGACCTGGACAGGCTGCAGAGCTGGGCCCAAGCCAACCTCATGAGGTTCAACAAGACCAAGTGCAAGGGTCCTGCAGCTGGGGGGATGGAGCAAAACTAGAAATGGGTAGATTCAGATTGGATGTTAGGAAGAAGTTGTTCCCCATCAGGGTGGTGAGAGACTGGCACAGGCTGCCCAGAGAAGTGGTGGAAGCCTCATGCCTGGAGGTTTTTGCAGCCAGGCTGGATGTGGCTGTGAGCAACCTGCTGTAGTGTGAGGTGTCCCTGGCCATGGCAGGGGGGTTGGGACTGGCTGATCCTTGAGGTCCCTTCCAACCCCCACAGTTCTATGATTCTACAAAGATTCTGGGGAAATGCTCCTGTCTGTGCTGGCCATCCCCCATCCTTTCATTTCTGTTAAATGGGAACAAATGGACAACTCCATGTGGCCCTGAGCAGCATGCCCTAGCTGGAGGTGTCCCTGCTGACTGCAGGGGGCTTGGCCAAGATGCCCTTTGAGGGTCCCTTCCAACCTGATGCAAGCTGTGACTCTGTGAAAAATAAACCAACCAGTGACCATCTGCAGGACCTCAGTGTCCAAGGCCACAGAAACATTTGCAGCTTTCCCAGAGCATTTTCAGATTGCTCTTGAAGGTGAGCATGCAAGGGGAGCAGCAGCTGCTCTGCAAGCAGCAGGCTCCTGTGCTGCTGTGAGATACACACAGAGAGAACAGGCACTGGCCAAGGCTCCTCAGCCCACATCAACCTTCAGAGCAGGTGTTCTGTGTGGCTTCAGTGCTGCACAGCCCTTCTTTTAGGTCTGAGCAAGGAGATAATGCCCCAGGAAGATAAAGCCTCTCTTGGTGAGGCTCATTAGTAAAAAAAATAGAGTTCATTGATATAGCAATAGTCCAAATTCTTTCCAATTGTTCTTTTTCACATGAGTTTTGAGCTAAAGATTAAAGGAGGGAATTTCAACCTCATGCTGTTCAGCAAGGACAAGTGTGGGGTCCTGCACCTGGGGAGCAATAACCTCCTGCAGCAGTACAGGGTGGGGGGTGACCTGCTGGGGAGCAGCTCCAAGGAGAAGGACCTAGGAGTGCTGGTGGGCAATGAGCTCACCACGAGGCAGCAATGTGCCCTTGTGGCCAAGAAGGTCAATGGTGTCCTGGAGTGCATGAAGAAGAGTGTGGGCAGCAGGTCGAGGGAGTTCCTCCTCCCCCTCTACTCTGCCCCAGTGAGGCCAAAGCTGAAGTCCTGGGTCCATTCTGGGCTCCTCAGTCCAAGAGGGACAGGGATATACTGGGGAGTGTCCAAGGGAGGCTGCAAAGATGCTGAGGGGTTAGCAGCATCTGTGTGAGGAGGAAAGGCTGAGAGCCCTGGGGGTGTTGAGCAGCCCCAGAGGGCATCTGAGCAATGCTAGGTAAGAGCTAAAGGGTGAGGGGCAAGAGGCTGGGGCCAGGGACAGGCCAAGGAGCAATGGGCACAAAAAGGAAGCCAGGAGGTTCCATCTGAAGAGGAGGAGAAAGTTCTTTGGTGTGAGGATGCTGGAGGCCTGGAGCAGGCTGCCCAGAGAGGTTGTGGAGTCTCCTTCTCTGGGGAGATTCCAGCCCCCTCTGGCTGCTGTGCTCCTGGGCAAGCTGCTGTGGGTGCCCTGCTGGAGCAGGGGGCATGGCCTGGATGATCTCCAGAGGTCCCTTCCAATCCCCACCACTCTCTTGATTCTGTGATTCAGTGACTTAAGCATCCAGCCTGCCTGCATCACTGCAGGCTATAAAATATTTACCATGCTCTGGAGCAAGCCTATCAGTTTGTATTTAGCCTAAAATTAATCTTCCAGAAAGGGCCCTGGGTTGGATTTGCAGATTTCCAAACAGAGAATTAGCAGATTTCCCACTGAGGTTTGTGCTGAGATTTGCTAGCTGCACTGCTGAAAAAAGTAACAGCTAGAATTCCACTTGAATTTGCCACTCTTGTGCTTCCAGCCCTGAGTGGTTTGTTTTTAACCTTTCCCTGCTACCTTTGCTCACCATGTGTCACCTCCTGGCTGGAGCACTGAGGCTTTGTGTGTTCCCAGCACCGCCTCTCAAGCTACACTATCTAAGGGAGCAGGCAGCAAGCTCATGAGGATCATAGAATCACAGAATGGTTTGGGTTGGAAGGGACCTTAAAGCTCATACAGTGCCAACCCCCTGCCATGGGCAGGGACACCTCCCACCAGCACAGCTTGCTCAAGGCCTCATCCTGCCTGGCCTTGGACACCTCCAGGCAGGGGACAGCCACAGCCTCCTCCTGGGCAACCTGTGCCAGTGTCTCCCCAGCCTTACTCTAAACAATTTCTTCCTCATCTCCAGTCTCTGTCTCTCCTCTCCCAGCTCAAAGCCATTGTCCCTCATCCTGGCACTCCCAGCCCTTGGCAAAAGTTCCTCCCCAGCTCTCCTGGAGCCCTTCAGGTACTAGAAAGCTGCTCTAAAGTTTCCCTGGAGCCTTCTCTTCTCCAGGGTGAACAGCCCCAGCTCTCTCAGCCTGTCAAGATAACTTTGTCCTCATGGGATGACTCTGCCAGGATAACTCTGTCCTCATCCCTTTGGAGGTTTGCAACATCCTGAGGAGTTGGGGACACCAAATCCTCCTCCCAGTAGTGGCTCCACAGGGATCCTCAGACCCTTTCCCTCCTTCCCCACCTCTAAGGAGGGGCCCCAGCACTCCCAGGCTGCAGGGACATTCTGCAGATCCCCATCTCAGGCTGCCCTGCTCCCACAGCAGTTAATTCTTTTGGAGCTTCCCTCCAGCTGGACCTGCTCCTGAGTTTCCAGAGGAGGCTTTAGCAGGGAGCTGAGTCTGCTGGAGCAGTAATAACAACAGTAAACTCTGCAGCCATAACCTTGCCTGTAAGGGCTGGAGGAGGGGGTGATGCATTTAATACATTAACATGTTCAGCAACCCCAGTGCCTGTCGTGTGCTGATTTAAGGAACCGCAAGCTAATTTATTAAAGGAAGCCCACGGCCGAGGACATGAAGAAGTCTGGTGTCTGGAAACTGCGAGTGGAGGAGACTATCAAAAGGAGATCTTCAGCCAACAGGCAGTGGTGTCCTTTCCACAAGCACCTTTTAGATGAATATGAAGCTCTGTGTCCCTCCTGACCTCCAAGCACAGGCAGCAGCAGCAGCAGCAGCGCCGCCGCCTGCAGCTCCGCTTTGCTCAGGCACTTGGGGAAATCGTAATGACTCAGGAGGTGAGAGCCTGGTGAGAGCCTGAACCAGAGCAGACAAGAGCTGTGGCAGGGAAAATGTCTGCACAGGAGGGCAGTTAATGTGCCAGCACTGACCCACACCCCATTTCCTTCACACCTTTCCAACTTATTTTCTTCTGTTTGTTTTTCTTGTTCTTTTTCGTTTGTGTCTTTGGTTTGGGGGGGGGTTTGGTTTTGGTTTGGGGGTGGGTTTGGTTTTGGTTTGGGGGTGGGTTTGGTTTTGGTTTGGGGGTGGGTTTGGTTTTGGATTGGAGGGGTTTGTTTGGGTTGGGGTTTTTTGTTTGTTTGAGTTTTCTTGGGTATCTTTGGTTGTTTGGTTTGTTTCATTGTTTTGTTCAGAGGATCAGAGGATGTCAGGGGTTGGAAGGGACCCAAAGAGATCATCGAGTCCAATCCCCCCTGCCAGAGCAGGACCATACAATCTAGCTCAGGACACACAGGAACACAGCCAGACAGGCCTTGAAAGGCTCCAGAGGAGGAGACTCCACAGCCTCTCTGGGCAGTGCTCTGTGAGCCTTACAGTAAAGAAGTTCCCCCTTGTGTTGAGGTGGAAGCTCCTGTGCTGCAGCTTACATAGTTTCATAGCATCATAGTATCAGTCAGAGTTGGAAGGGACCACAAGGATCATCTAGTTCCAACCCCCCTGCCATGGGCAGGGACACCCCACACTAGATCAGGCTGGCCAGAGCCATCCATTGCTCCTTGTCCTACCCCAGGGAGCAAGTGAGCAGAGCCTGTCCTTGTTTGCTTGTTTGGTTTGGTGGTTTGGGTTTTTTTCTGGTCGGTTGGGGTTTGTTTTGTTTTGTTTTTCCAAGGAGGATGAAGCCAAACTCTTCTGAGTGGTGCCCAGTGACAGGACAAGGGGTGATGGACAAAAACTGGAACCCAGGAGGTTCCACCTAATCCTAAGGAAAACCTCCAGAGGGGATCTGGTCAATGCTCATCAAGAGCTAAAAGGTAGGAGGCAAGAGGCTGGGGCCAGACTCTTCTCAGTGGTGCCCAGGGACAGGACACAATGGGCACAAACTGGAAGCCAGGAGGTTCTATCTGAACAGGAGGAGAAACTTCCTTTGTATGAGGGTGCTGGAGGCCTGGAGCAGGCTGCCCAGAGAGGTTGTGGAGTCTCCTTCTCTGGAGGCACTGCAAAACCTCCTGGTTGTGTTCTGGGCTGATTTACTCCAGGTGATTCTGCTCTAGCTGGGGGGGCTGGACTGGATGATCTGCAGAGGTCCCTTCCAACTCCCAGCAGTGTGGGATTCTGTGATTCTGTGAAGTCACCCACGAGAAGGAGGGGACAAAGGGGCTGCACTTCTGGAGATGAGTGGCAAGGGAAAGCTCTGCCAGGCTGGCCAAAGGAAAAGCTCTCCCTGACCTTCCTGAAAGGGAAAACTATTAGGCTGCAACATGTTCTTCATTTCCTTCCTGGGAAGAAAACAATGAAGAAGCTGCTTAGCTCCTTCTAAACAACCTCTTGGAGGCCACAGTAACAAAACCTCTTAGGGAAGCACTGCTGCAGTGGAGGGGACGAGGCCTCGGGTCAGAGGCACTTCTAGACCTGGTCCAGAGGCAGAAAAGCAAATCAGGCTTTACAAAGCACAGCTCCAAGGCTGCTGCTTCCATCAGCTGAGCAAGCACTCACACACACACTCAAAAATGTCTCATGGATTTGCTTTAAAGTAATACAACAGGAAGAGTAATGGTAAAGGTAAAAGTAATAATAATAAAATAGTAATAATAATAAAATAGTAATAATAATAGAATAATTAATAAAATTAAATTAAAAATAGAATTAACCATAAAATAATAAAGCAATAAAGTAATAAAATAGTCATAGTAGCATAGTAATTAATAAAAATAAAAATAAAATAAAATAAAATAAAAATAAAATAATAAAATAGTAAGGCTAATAATAAAGTAATAAAATAGTAATAGTTATAACAATTATAATAATAAAATAAAAAATGGAATTAACCATAAAATAATAAAGTAATAAAATAGCAATAATAGCAAAATAATTAATAATAATAGAATAAAAATAAAATTAATAATAAAATAATAAGAGTAATAATAAAGCAATGAAATAGCAATAATAAAATAATAATTAATAAAATTTAAAATAGAATTAACCCTAAAATAATAAAGTAGTAGTAGTAGTAGTAATAACAACAACAGCAATAATAATAATAATAATAATAATAATAATAATAATAATAATAATAATAATAATAATAATAATAATAATAATAATAATAAATCATTAAATAATAAAGTAATAAAATAGTAATAATAACATAATAATTAATAAGAATAGAATGAAAATAAAATGAATAATAACACAAGAAGAGTAACAATAAAGTAATAAAATAGCAATAATAATATAATAATTAATAAAAATTGAAGTAACACTAAAATAATAACAGCAACAATAAAGTAATAAAATAGTAATAATAATAGAATTATGAATAGCATTAAAAAAGAAAATTAACCCTAAAATAATAAAATCATATAAATGAAAATATGAGGATAATAATAATGATAATAACGATGACCATAATAATTAATGATGATAAATACTAGATGATAATAATAATTTAAATTAAACCCCAAAAAAATCCCAATAAAAGTAAAATAATAAAAACTAGTAAAAAATAGTAAAATGCTACAATAATCATTAATAAGATTAATAAAACAATAATAAACAGTAATAATAATAAACAACAATAAACAAAAATAACACTAAACAATCATTAATAACATTAATAAAACCTAAAAATACCATCAATAATAAAATAATACAAAACCAGCAAAAAAGAATAAAAATGAAAATACAATAATGCTCATGACAATGCTAATGATAATAATGGTGGTGATGAGCCAATCATTAATAATAGTCATAGCAATCTATCGGTAATAATGAAATATTCCCCTCAGTTCTGTAAGCCAAAGGAACAGCAACACCCCAAAAGCAGTCAGGCAGTCAGTGCAAAGGGGCAGCCAGTGAAAGCTCTTTCTCTTGTAGCACTTGGCACATGGCTGTGGATTTTCTGGGATGGGAAGGGGCAGGGAGGGGAGGGACATTTTAACCAGATAAAGATCCTCGTTAAACACAATAATAATAACCTCCCCTCCTCCCCCCCCTCCCCCTCCCGCCTTGAACTGCTTCCAGCCTACATGAGAGTTTAGAGCATGAGGTCATGCTGGAGAGATCTCCCACAGGCAGAATGAAGGCAGCTCCCCAGATACCCCCCAGGAGCTTATGCTGAGGGCTAAAATTCCCTTTGGAAAGCTGATTTCTGAAAGAGCTTTGGCTCCGCTCCTCTTTTTGCGAGAGCAGCTCTGAGCTGCACCTTCTCCCTCCTGCAGCCCACTGCAGCTGCGAAGCTGCATGCCAGGAAGGAGGCTCCAGATGAAGCAGGGCACAAACCCATTCAGATGGCTGCAAACTGAACTGGGAACCCCTCTCCCTCTGCCCCCTCCCCGCCCTGCCCCGAGTTCTGCCAACCTCCTGAACCTCTGCGTCACACTCCAGCACCATCAGCAAGGATTCTGGAACTGGACTTTTAACTGCTCGCTTTCTCAGCACATGAGGCTGATCTTTTCCTCTTTCTTAGACTCATAGAATCAACCAGGTTGGAAAAGACCTCACAGATCATCAGGTCCAACCTATTACCTAATACCTAACACCTCCTGACAACTAAACCATGGCTCCAAGTGCCACATCTAAGCCTTTTTTTGAACACCTCCAAGGACGAGGACTCCACCACCTCCCTGGGCAGCACATGCCACTGGGCTTTCTTCAGTAAGTCTCTTCAGTAACACTTCCAAAGGCCCTCATGACTCCATCAGCAAAACTTTTACCCCAGTGGGGTGCAACCATGCCCACAGGACTGTGTCACCCCCTTCCAGCAGAGAGCCATTTCCATGCAGTCCCATATTGCCATCATGCAACTCATCCTGTAATGCTGCAGTGGGGAAGTTCCGTCCCCTCATGCGTCCAGAGGCAAACAGAGTTTTGCATTCAAATCCCAACACTGGGTTGGGTTGGTTTGGGTTTGGTTTGGGGTTCTTTTTGAAGGAAGCATTTCCATGCTTCCTTCCTCATGCAAGTTTCCTGCAAAGCTGAAGAAGGGAAGGCCCTTGGAGGCAAGGGAGTGCTTGCAGTGCGCAATCAGCACAGTCAGCGCTGATGGTTCCTGTGCTTCAAGGGAGCAGAGATGAAAAGCAAAGCAGCTAGAGAGATGGTGAGGAGGATGGTTTGATCACAGCATCCTGAACAAAAGCCCTCCAGAAGCATGGTGGATAGCAAGGTGAAGGGAGGGAAGAGGCGGAATGGATTCACCTCCGGAAGGCAAACCTCAGAACAAAGTGACACGAGTGAGAGGAAAAGAGCAAGAAAATTAATCAGAGAGAGCTCCAGGCTGGGGGAGGGGGGAAGAAGAACCATCACTCAGATTTGCTGCATGTGTCTGACAAGAATTTGGCTTCAAATTCAGTGTCCCTTCCCCATGCTCCCATATGCCAGTGATTACCAACAGGTCCTTATCCAGAAGTCACCACCAGCTAAGCTCTCATCCAGCAACTGCCAGCCTGAACCACCCAGCATAAGGGCACTTGTCTGGCACGGACATGCCCTGGCTAAGTACATGTGCCATGGTCCACACAGCACCCAGTGCCTCCTCCCCACACCCATGCTGTGCCAATTCCTTGGGCAGCACTGGGGTGTTTTGGGGGGGTGATGCTCTTCTTGAGCAGCCAGCTCTCCCCATCTGCTGAGATGGAGCTACAGACCACAGCCATTTCCCTATTCATGTCACACTCGAATCAAGAAACTCAGCTCGACATCTTTATTGCAAGGCTTGATGCAAGCAAAGATGGAGAGGAGCTCTGTCAAACCCATGGTGCCAGACTCTTCTGAGTAGTTAAAGGGACCTGGGCATGACTGGCTCTCCTGAAAACTCTCCCCACAGTCTCTTGGAAGAGACTTCTCCTTTGCAGGTGGTTTTACACGTCCCTGCTAGAGCTCACTTGCGCACGCAGTGAGGCAACGGTGGAGGTGTCCTGCAATGAATACCAGGGAGCGGTGAGGCTGTGGCTCATTCATGACTAGATGTCCTGGAATGGAGATCTTTGGAGCAAAGCCCTACTGATGTGATCTAGAAAATGTGGAAGCTACATGCAACTACGAGGGATGAGAATGTGCAGCGCAAACAGGTTTTGAGAGCACCAGAACCGAAACCCCACCCAAAGCCTGTCCTGCAGGCGCTCCGAGACATTTGCCTGAAGCCAGGAGCTCCTGCTGTCACTTTGGGGGTGCTTTGGTCTATAAATCCCTAGTTGTGAATCTGTGTCTCAGGATCATTCCCTTTAAGAAGCACAAATAGGATGGCACAGATTCAGAGTCAGACATTCGCAGAATGGCTTGGGTTGGAAGGGACCTTAATGATCACCCAGCTCCAACCCCCTGCCATGGGCAGGGACACCTCCCACCAGCCCAGGTTGCTCAAGGCCTCATCCAGCCTGGCCTTGAACACCTCCAGGGAGGAGGCATCCAGAACCTCCCTGAGCAACCTGTTCCAGTGTCTCCCCACCCTCACTCTGAAGAATTTCTTCCTAATCTCCAGTCTCAATCTCCCCTCCACCTGTCCCAGCGCCTCAACCACCCTCACTGCGAGCGATGCTCTGCTGCACGCTCTTCACCACAACCCTTATCCAAAACCTCATCCCCCTCCCTCCAGCTCCTGGGGAAAACAAAGAAAAAGCAAAGCAAAACAAAGCAAAACAAAGCAAAACACCCAGACAAAACAAAAAACCCAAACCAAAACCAAAACCAAACTAAACCCCAAACTAAACCAAACCAAAACAGAACAAACCAAACCAAACCAAACCCAAACCCCAAACCCAAACCAAACCAAAACCCCAAACTAAACCAAACCATAACCAAAACCAAAACCAAGCAAAAACCAAACCAAAACCAAACCAAGACAAAAAAAACCCAAAATAAAACCAAAACAAACCAGGACAAACCCAAAACCAAAACCAAGCAAAAAGCAAAGCAAAACCAAACCAAACCAAAACAAAACAAAAACCCCCAAATAAAACCAAACCAAACCAAAACCAAAACAAAACCCCCAAAATAAAACCAAACCAAAATAAAACCAAACCAAAATCAAAGTAAACCAAACCAAACTAAACCATACCAAATAAACCAAACCAAACCCAAACCCAAACTAAACCAAATCAAACAAAAACCCAAATGAAACCCAAACCAAACTAAACCAAAACCAAACCAAAGCAAAACCAAACCAAACCAAACCCAAACCCAAACTAAACCAAATCAAACAAAAACCCAAAGGAAACCCAAACCAAACTAAACCAAAACCAAACCAAACCAAAACCAAACCAAACCAAATCAAACCCAACCCAAATCAAACCAAAACCAAACTGAACCAAACCAAAGTGAACCAAACCAAAGTGAACCAAACCGAATCAAACCAAACCAAACTGAACCAAACCGAAGGAATCCAAAGCAAAAGACCCCCACAAACTTTCCCTTCCCCTTTTCAGCAGCATCCCCCAAGAAGGCTGGGAAGTGAATGCACTAAGGAGAGGAGCTAGGAGCTGGCTGTCTCTTACCTTTGGTTTTAAAAGCAAAGTTACAGTACTTGCAGACGTACGGCCTGACGTCTGTGTGCGTGCGAATGTGCTTCTTCAGCATGCTGGGTTTCTTGCAGCGAATTCCACACTCCTCACATACATACTTCCCTCTTCCACGGCCTCGCACATACACATACTCTTCGTTTGATTTGTACCTATGAGCAACAGGGGGGCAGGATAACATAAAAAAAAGAAGATTCCCACCTGCAAAAGTCAGCCACAGCTTAGCTTCCCTGCGGGCACTCCAGCACCTTCAGCGACACCGCCACCGCGGCTGCGCTGAGCCTTGGCGGAGGGCTGGGCAATGTCAGACAGCCATGGGAGCGCAGAATGCCTTGGGCTGGAAGGGACCGCCAAAGGTCATCCTGTCCGAACCCCTCTGCACTCAGCAGGGGCGTCCTCCACTAGATCAGGCTGCCCAGAGCCCTGTCCAGCCTCACCTTGAATATCTCCAGGGACAGGGACTCAACTTGTTCCAGTGCTCCACCACCCTCATGGTGAAGAAGCTGTTCCTAACAACCAATCTAAATCTGCTCCTCTCTAGTTGGAAGCCATTGTCCCTTGTCCTGTCCCTCAAGGCCTTTGTAAACTGTCCCTCTGCAGCCTTATTGTTGCCCTTCAGGTACTGGAAGGCTGCTCTAAGGTCTCCCTGGAGCCTCTTCCTCTCCAGGATGCACAGCTCCAGCTTCCTCAACCTGCCTCCATGGCAGAGATGCTCCAACCCCCTGATCATTTTTGTGGCCCTCCTCTGGACCTGCTCCATCAGGTCCACATCTTTCCTGTATTGAGGGCTCCAGACCTGACTGCAGCACTGCAGGTGAGGTCTCCCCAGAGCAGAGCAGAGGGGCAGGATCCCCTCTCTCCACCTCTGGCCACACTGCTTTGGATGCAGCCCAGGCTGCCCTTGGCCTTATGGGCTGTAAGCTCACAATGGCTACATTCAAAACATCTTCACAAGCTTTTTGCCCAGATGCCTGTTTCCTCTTCTGGAGCATGGCCTGCAGATGCCTCTCTGTACAGACAAATAGCCCAAAGGCTGAGGTAAGTCACTGGGCCACCCAAATGTCCTGGTTTGCCCTGCCCTCAAACACCAGATGAGGTGCTTGGAAGAGTCTGAGTCAGATGTGTAACAGTGCTGCCTGGCTGCCTGAATCATCTCTCACTCAGCCTCTGCTGTGTTTTAAAATAAGCCCAGTCTGGAGTTGTGCTGTGCAAAGCACCGAGGAAATCCATCCCAGCTAAACCTCTTGTGATCCAACCTTACCCACCCACTGACACAACAGCAGATGCCATCTGAGAAGGCTGTGATGCCACACTGAAGGTTGTGTTCCCTGCACAGACATGAGACACCCAGAATCACCACCAAGAGAAGAGAGCATCCACTTTTCAAAGAGGTTGTGGCTACCTCTGCTTGTAAACACCACCAGGCACATTAACAGGATTTAGGTTTCTCCAAGGGACTCATGGAATTGTCAGGGTTGGAAGGGACCTCAAGGATCAGCCAGTTCCAACCCCCCTGCCATGGCCAGGGACACCTCACACTACAGCAGGTTGCTCACAGCCACCTCCAGCCTGGCTGCAAAAACCTCCAGGGATGAGGCTTCCACCACCTCCCTGGGCAACCTGTGCCAGTCTCTCACCACCCTCATGGGGAACAACTTCTTCCTAACATCCAATCTCAATCTACCCATTTCTAGTTGTGCTCCATCCCCCCCAGTCCTATCACTCCCTCACACCCTCAAAAGTCCCTCCCCAGCTTTCTTGGAGCCCACTTCAGATCCTGGAAGGCCACAAGAAGGTCTCCTGGGAGCCTTCTCTTCTCCAGACTGAACAACCCCAACTCTCTCAGTCTGTCTCCATAGCAAAGCAGCTCCAGCTCTCTGCTCATCCTTGTGGCCCTTCTCTGGACACCTTCCAGCACCTCCAGATTCTTCCTGGCACAGAGGCTCCAGAACTGAACACAGAGCTCCAGCTGTGGTCTCAGCAGAGTGGAGCAGAGGGGCAGAATCCCCTCCCTGGCCCTGCTGGCCACACTTCTCTTGCTGCAGCCCAGGCTCTGCTTGGCTCTCTGGGCTGCAAGTGCTGACTGCTGGCTCCTGTTGAGTTTCTCCTCCCCCAGCACCCCAAGGCCTTTTCTTCAGGGCTGCTCTCAGTGCCTGGGATTGCACTGACCCATTGCTCAGCCTCCCTCACCATTTCTTTTCTGTCCACACATCAGTGCACAGGGAAGGCTACATGGTGGAGGGGGGGGTTGAAAAATATTTGTGAGCCTGAGACAAATCATGCAACCTCCTGCTGCTTAACAAATGCAGGCTGTAATTTCCTGTGCTTGCAGCACAAGAAGAATAAGGTAACACCAAATTGGTCCCCTCAGGTTTCGCAGGGGCCAGGTTTTTGAAGCAGGAGGCTTCTTGCAACTCATTTTTCCCCTCTCTCCAGTAAGAATTATGTGTGGGCTTCAGAAATCTCCAAACATCCACCTTTGAGAATCAGACCTTTCAAAGCATCTTAACAGGGGAGCCAAAAGCACACACCACCATCAGACACCTTTCAATAGCTTCCCAAGAAAACCTGTTCCAGCCCAGAATGGTGAGAAACCAGCAGCCAGACCAGAGAGAAACAGCAGTACCAGGAACAGCTTGAGAGCTTAAATAAGGGAAGGGTTAGACAAGCCTGGAAAACTGTGTATTCATAATGAGAGAAAATAAATCCCTTAAAACTGAGTGAAAATACACAAAGAGCAGGAGTCCAGCCCTGAACTGCTAGGATGCTAATGGTGTGGTCCTCAGGAGATGCATCCAAAACACATCCCAGTTACCCACCAGTGTTGGATATGGAAGCAGGTAAGTCACACTGCCTGAGCCCCCTTGATCATACAGTCATAGAATGGTTTGGGTTGGAAAACCCCTCTGAGAGCATCCAGTCCAAACAGCAACCCAACACCACCATGACCATCAAACCATGGCCCTAAGTGCCATGGCCACAGGTATCTTAAACACCTCCAGGGATGGGGACTTCACCACCTCCCTGGGCAGCCTGTGCCAGTCCCTGACCATTCTTGCAGTGAAGAATTTTTTCCTTCTCTCCAACCTAAGCCTCCCCTGGCACAATTCATGCCTCTCCTTCTATCACCTGAGACTTGGGAGAAGAGCCCAACCCCCACCTGGCTCCATCCTCCTTTCAGGAAGTTGTAGAGAGCAATAAGGTCTCCCCTCAGCCTCCTCTTCTGCAGGCAGGATGCACAAGGCCTGGGCTCCAGTTTGTTTCATTCCTTTAGGCAATTTCAGTCCCTGGTGGGACCTGCTACAATAATCTTCCTAGATGCCATCTGGACTGAGCCCTTTCTTTCCTGCCAAGTCCTGGTCTCTCTGTCTCAAGATCTCACCTGTAAGAGGCAGCTGAGCCACTTATTTGCTTCATAGGAGAGATGGGAACAGCTGCTTGAAAGATGATGAGCTGCTCATGCATGAAGGTAAAGTCACAGATCCCCTCTGCAAGTTCAGCCACAGAGAAGAGAGAGGAGAAATGGATGTCTGGATAACCCCAACCCAGCCTGAAGTACCAGTAGCAGCACCACCATTACCACATCTTGGTGGGAATGAATACCTTGTTGGTTTTGTCCTTCAGCATCAGCAGAAGTTCTCCAGACCATAACCAGGGTCACCTGGCAGCCCAGATAGTCTGTTCCATCTCCTGTAACTGGAGGCACAGCAAAGCCACCTTCTCCATGGCTTTCCTTCTAAAAAAAAACCCAGCATCAAAACTCCTTCCTCACAAGGCTCTCCAGAGGGGACAGTTTAGGTTGGGCATCAGGAGGAAGTTCTTCACAATGAGAGGTGGGGAAACCCTGGAACAGGGTGTCCAGTGGGTTGGTTGGAGTGCTGTGTCCAGCTCTGGGGCCCCCAGTATGAGACACATGGAGCTGCTGCAGAGGGTGCAGAGGAGGCCACCAAGATGATCAGAGGGCTGGAGAACCTCTGCTGTGGGGACAGGCTGGAAGAGTTGGGGCTGTTTAGCCTGGAGAAGAGAAGGCTTCAGGAAGACCTTAGAGCAGCCTTCAAGTACCTGAAGAGGACCTCCAGGCAGGCTGGGGAGGGACTGTTCAGAAGGGGCTGTGGGGATAGGATGAGAGGCAATGGTTTGGAACTGGATCAGGGCAGAGTTAGGTTGGATATCAGGAGGAAGTTCTGCACAGTGAGGCTGGGGAGACACTGGAATAGGTTGCCCAGAGAGATGGTAGAGGCCTCACCCCTGGAGACAATCAAGGCCAGACTCAACGTCTCCCTGGACAGCCTGCTCCAGTTGGAGGTGTCACCACTGACTGCAGGGGGGTTGGACAAGATGACCTTGGAGGCTCCTTTCCAACCTGATGCATTCTGTGGGCTGCTGTCTGAAGAGCACAGCCTCCACCCCTGCACATCCAGTGACCTCCTTTTAACCACACAGACACCAGGGTGCACATCATGAGCTGCCAGGGGTGGCCAATTTCCCTTCCTCATTTACTCAGTGAGTTCACTCTAGAGGAGCAGAAGGAGCACAGGGAGCCCAGCAGCGTTGATTTCTCTTCTTCTCCTCCAATCTGTGTTGGAAGCTTCCTCCTCGCCCTCCTTTCTTCTCCCTTCCTGGCATTGTGCTGGTAATCACCTTGCCATTTAAACACTGAAACTGCTCCTTTATCAGCCTGGTACTTGCACTACCCTTAGTTACACTCACACATGAAAATCTCGAAGCAAGCCCTTTGTGCCCGCCAGTCCCTTCATCAGCCTCATTAGAGCTATCAGGAGCTGCCTTTTGCAGGATGAAAAGGGACACTTGATGTAAGCCCAAATGAGACCCTACCACTGATCTGGCACTGTGAGCCTCAGCCCTCCATCAGCTGGGACCTGGGGCTTTTCAGTCTGGAAAAGAGAAGACTTAGAAGGGATTTAATACATGTTTATCAATATCTGAGGGCTGGGGGTCAGGAGGGAGGGGACAGGCTCTGCTCGCTTGCTCCCTGGGATAGGACAAGGAGCAATGGATGTAAGCTGCAGCACAGGAGCTTCCACCTCAACACAAGGGGGGACTTCTTTACTGTGAGGCTCAAAGAGCACTGGAGCAGGCTGCCCAGAGAGGTTGTGGAGTCTCCTTCTCTGGAGACTTTCAAGGCCTGTCTGGATGTGCTCCTGTATGCTCCTGCTCTGGCAGGGGGCTTGGACTCGGTGATCTCTTTGGGTCCCTTCCAAGCCCTGACATCCTGTGATCCTGTAAGCAGATCCCTCTGATATCCACAGCTGGAGTCTGTGTCAGCAAATCTGGGCTTCTCCTCCAGAGCACTGTGGAATTCATCACCCTGCAGTTAGCAGCTTCCACACCTCCTGCAGTGTCACAGTCCCCAGCTAACACTGAGATGCTTTGAAACCCGGGAGGCTAAGTGGTTGTGATGAGCTCAGAGGCTAATTTAGGAAATGATTCTCTCAAACAGACTCACCAACAAAACCCCAACCAACCCAAAACAACAACAAAAAAGCACGAATTCAGTTATTTTCTGCATTCTTGGATGGTTATTTGCTGTGCTCTGCTGCAAGTGCATCAATTTGGAGTAATTCTGAGCAACCTCTACAAGCACAAGAGGAACTGGCAGGGACCACGGCAGCATCAGTGCTACCAAAGGCAGTGCCAGGTTCAATCACAGGATGGGTTGGAAGGGAGCCTAAAGATCACTTAGTTCCACCCCCACCTCCCACCAGCCCAGGTTGCTCAAGGCCTCATCCAGCCTGGCCTTGAACACCTCCAGGGAGGGGGCAGCCACAGCCTCCCTGGGCAACCTGTTCCAGTGTCTCACCACCATCACTCTCAAGAACCTTTTCCTAATCTCTGGTCTAAATCTATCCTCCTGAAGCTTCAATCAGTTCTCTGGATTGAATGAATGAAGACTGAGGGATTTGATGGTCTCAAACCAGGCTACCACTGTCAGGAGTCACAAGAAACCCAATGATGAGCAAACATGAACCTGGAGAAAGCTTTGTCTCAGTTCTTTCCCTTAAACTGAGTTGAAACTTAAACCATGAACCATTTCTTCCTTTGCAGGCTTCAGGAGGCTTAGCTCTTAATATTTGCTGCTACAAATATCTGAGTCTCCTTTTTTAGCCACAGGCACAACTTCTTTCTTTCCCCCAGCACTGTGAGCCACATCCAAAATCTTTATGTGGCTGAAAACCACACAATAAAACCTTGGAGAGCAGAGAGGGGAGGAAGTTTGGTGGTTCACAGGCAGGAAAGGAGAGCAGGTTTCTGGGGGACTCATTGCTTCACTATGAGACATGGTTGGGCTGAACTGCCACTTTGCTCTGCTCTGGTAAGAACTCATCTGGACTACCATGTCCAGCTCTGGAGACCCCAATAGAGCAAGGACATGGACCTGCTGGAGTGAGTCCAGAGGAGGACACAAAGATTATCAGGGGGCTGGAGCACTTCTGCCAATGGGGACAGGCTGAGGGAGCTGGGGGTGCTCAGCCTGGAGAAGAGAAGGTTCCAGAGAGAACTTAGAGCAGCCTTCCAGTGTCTGAAGGGGGATACAGGAGGAGAGCTGGACAGGGACTGTTTGCAAAGGCCTGGAGTGCTAGGATGAGGAGCAATGGTTTGAAATGAGAGAAGAGCAGACTTAGATTGGATGTGAGGAGGAAGTTCTTCCCCATGAGGCTGGTGGAACACTACAACAGCTTGCCCAGGGAGGTAGTTGAAGCCCCATCCCTGGAGATATTCAAGGTCAGGCTTGACCAGGCTCTGAGCAACCTGATCTAGTGGAGGATGTCCCTGCTGAGTGCAGAGGGGACATTGGAACTTTGGAGGTCCCTTCCACCCCAAACCATTCTATGATTCTCTGAATCACTCCACCTCTCCTGCTTTCTACAACCCCCAAGAGTTCACCTTGTCTGACCAGGCCATTGCTGCTGTGACCTTGCTGCTCACAGCCCCAGCACAGCAGCTGCACTTCTGTTGTTTGCAGGTCACACGCAGGCAGCCAGATTTTGTGCATCCCCAGCTTCTGCAGCTCCACAATGTGCCATGGTGAAGCTCACACCACTGCTGAGCTTTGCAGCAAGTGCAGAAGCATTTCCTGGGCTGGTTTTGACATTTGTTAGTCACTTGTTTGCCTTTTGGCATTTCTGGTGCCTGGGCCCAGCAGTCAGACATCCGATCCCTGCGCTTCGCTCCCCGTCGAGGGAAGAGAGCAGCTCCAATTGCTGGCCTGGGTGGAAGGCCTCTGGTTTCACTGATGGCACATTTGATCTGCCATCAGGCTGCCCACTCATCTGGCCTGGCTGAAGCCTTCAGAAGTTCCTGACAGCCTGCCCTGCTATTCACAGCTCTGATTTATGGGTTCAACACCGCCTGCAGGGTTTGCCTGATCGCTGATCAATGTGAGGCTCCTTGGCAGGCAGTTTGTGGCCCCTCCTCACAGCCCCCCACTGCATAATCACACAACTTAGTCCATGGTGACACCTGCAATCCCACCCTGAAATTGCATGTGCAGAAGTCCTCAGCCTCACTCATCCCACAGCCAAAGGAAGCGCAGGGTGGGAGAGCTGCAGCCCATGTCAAGGATCAGCACGCACAGAGGTGTGTCCTGAACACCAGACAGTTACTGTGAACTTTCCCTTAACTCAAGCCAAGCTACAGCAGAACAAAACAGATTCATTTCCTTCCAAATCCAGACCAGACAATGTCATTTCCAGGTTTCTAAAAGCATCACAAAACCCTCCAGCATCCCAGACAGGGACATTGCACCCAAGACAAACAAGGAACGACAGCAAGACACAGAGCAAGAGCTGGGTATGGTATGGGAGAACCTGGCAGACTCTGCCCTGTTCCAGAGTCTCACCACCCTCACACTGAGGAACTTCTTCCTCAGCTCCAGCCTAACCCTGCTCACCCTCAGCTTCAAACCATTCCCCCTTGGCCTGACTCCAGACACCCTCACAAGAAGTTCCTGTCCTGTGGGATCCCTTCAGGCACTGGGATGCAGGTGGACTTGCACCGACAGCCTGCCCCATGCTGTCAGCCACATCAGTGGAAGGAACAGAATTAAAAGTGCTGCTCAGATTTTCAGGGCCAGGTCCCAGGGGTGGCTCAGGTCTTTGCAGAGCAAGCAGCCACTGGATCCAGCAAACCAAAGCCAGGCTTTGCTGCTTTCCCTTCAGGAACCACTTGCAGCTGGGGCACTGAAAGCCATCCTGCAGAGATCATGAGCCCTCTCGATGATCTTAAAGGTCTTTTCCAACCTTAATGATTCTGTGGTTCTATGGTTTGTGTGGAACAAGGCATGGTGTAGATAAACGTGGTTGTGAACCTCTCCTGCCCATCCTCCTCAGGACATCAGTGGGGCTTAGAGGACCTGCTGAAAAATGAAGGACTTGCCAGGAGGGCAGGAGCAAGGAGACATTCCTCTGCTTTTGCACATGCTGTAGATGATGCCCGGGCAGTGAGAGAGCCAAGCAGCACTGACACCAGAGAGCAGCTCTTGCTCCCCCACTGGGTGAGACCTGGCAGCTCTGCACACAGTGAAGATCACTTTGTGTCACCCCCAGCCGTGGGGCACAGGGTTACAACTCGCCTGCATGTTTCCCCCCTCACAATGAGGATCATCTCTAAACCAAGCCCTTTGTGAAGATGCCATGACAAGCCCAGGGAAGGAACTTTTGTTCCAAGCCCAGAGCTGCTTTCCAAGCCCTAGGCTCTTTGAAACTTCTCATGACTCAGCAACAAATGCTGCTAGAAATGCATAGGTCAGGAACTCATATTCACAGAATCCCAGAATCCCAGCATGGTGCACTTTGGAAAGGACCTCTGGGGATCTTCCAGTCCAACCTCCCTGCTCCAGCAGGGCACCCACAGCAGCTTGCCCAGCAGCACAATGGCCAGGGGCGCTGGAAGCTCTCCAGAGAAGGAGACTCCACAACCTCTCTGGGCAGCCTGCTCCAGGCCTCCAGCACCCTCACATCAAAGAATCTTCTTCTCCTATTCACATAGAACCTCCTGGCTTCCAGTTTGTGCTCCTTGCCCCTTGTCCTGTCCCTGGGCAACACTGACAAGAGTCTGACCCCAGCCTCTTGTCCCCCACTCTGTTGCAGGTTTCCTTTACTGCCTGGTGTGGGATCCTCTTCACAAACTCACTGCTGGGATCTTCTCTGGGTCATCTCTTCTGGACTTGCTGACATTTCATATTCACATCCCAGCCACACACACAGCAGCTCACCAACTCTCTGCCACCTCTCAGGAGCCATCTAGCAGCTGGAGAGCACTGCAGAAGGTGTTCTTAGTGGCTGGAAACCCAACCTGCCCATGTCAGGAGAGGCCCCAGTCGAGGACATCCTGTTGCTGGTCTTGAAACCTACCAGAACTGATTGATCTGGCTTAGAGAACTGAACAGGAGGAGTTACAGGAGCACCAAATATTGGTACTTGTAAATCAAGAGCAGATCAAAGCCTCTCACAGAAACCCTTTGAAACATTTTGCAGAGGAAGATTTTGAGCCTTACCAAAGTACAGCACCTTGAATATCATCGAGTCACAGAATGGTTTGGGTTGGAAGAGACCCTAAAGATCATCCAGTGCCAACCTCCTGCCATGGGCAGGGACACCTCCCACCAGCCCAGGTTGCTCAAAGTCTCATCCAACCCTGCCTTGAACACCTCTAGGGAAGAGGCATCCACAGCCTCCCTGGGCAACCTGTGCCAGAGTCTCCTCACCCTCACTCTCAAGAATTTCTTCCTCATTTCCACTCTCAGTCTCCCCTCTCCCAGCTCAAAGCCATTGTCCCTCGTCCTGGCACTCCCAGCCCTTTTCCAGAGTCCCTCCCCGGCCTTCCTGGAGCCCTTCACATACAGGAGGGTTGCTCTAAGGTTTCCCTGGAGCCTTTTCTCCTCCAGACTGAACAGCACCAACTGTCTCAGCCTGTCCCGAGGTTCTCCAGCCCTCTGATCATCAGATGAAGATGCTGCTTATGGTCCTCCAGTCCATTCAGGTCGAGAGAGGCAATGATCAAAGATCCATCAAGTTTCATGCCTGCGAAGCCCCTGTGTGCTGTGCCATTGTCTGGAGGACAGGCAGACCACTCACACAGCCCCTGGCACACATGAAGCACAGGACAGCACATGTGTTTAGGTTGGAGATTAGAAAATAATTCTCTGCTGCAGGAGTGGTCAGGGACTGGCACAGGCTGCCCAGGGAGGTGGTGCAGTCCCCATCCCTGCAGGTGTTCCAGAAACCTGTGGCCATGGCACTTGGGGCCAGGGTTTAATGGCCATGGTGGGGTTGGGCTGATGTTGGACTGCATGATCTTGGAGAGCTTTTCCAATCCACACAGTTCTATGATTCTGTGAACTGCTTGCATGGACACCAACTCTCCACAAAGCAAAACACCCCCTTGACCTGCCAGCATTGCTGATCACCACCACTGCAAAACACAGGGGGATTCAGCAAGAAGCTCCACAGGCACCTTCAGGAACTAAGGATCCTGCTCATTCCCTCTCTGTGGGAATCTCAGCACCATGAGGAGGAGCAGGAATTTCCTGGCACTGCCAAAGAAGCCTTGCTCACACAGGACAGCTCAGGCCTAAGTTACCCTTTCTGCTTTTTCTGCTATCCCTGGTGGGTCCTCACAGCTTTCATTTTACTTTCACCTAAGGCCATTTTCCACATCTCTCTGAATGGGAAACAATGAAGTGGGTGTATCCCCACAGGGTGCTCCTTGGGATCACAGCTCTGGCAGCACGACCTTGGTGGCACTGGGGCTGTGTGGGACACGCCAGCTGCTTCAGAAGTGCAGCTAGCACCGTGGGTGGTCAAGGCAGTGGCCAAAAGCAGATCAGTGTCTCTCCCCAGCCTGCCTGCAAACAAAACATCACTGCAAGAAGCCACAGGAGCTGTTTCCTAGAGCACTGTCCTGTGCCATGGCAGCCAGGCCAGCAGGATGAGGGGAGGTGAATGCAGAAACACCAAGGCAAAGGAAACCTCTCTTGATGTAGAATCATAGAATTGTTAGGGTTGGGAGGGACCTCGAGGATCGTTCAGTTCATTCCCAGGCTTATCTGACAGCCAGAACTCAGCATCCCACAGCACCAGTGGGGTCACACAATCATAGAATTGTCAGAGCTCAAAGGGACCTCAAGGATCATCCAGTTCCAACCCCTGGCTGCACAAACCTCCAGGGATGAGGCTTCCACCACCTCCTTGGGCAACCTGTGCCAGTCTCTCACCACCCTCATGGCAAAGAACTTCTTCCTAACATCCAATCTCAATCTACCCATTTCCATTGTTTTTCCCATTCCCCCCAGCCCTATCACTCCCTGACACCCTCAAAAGTCCCTCCCCAGCTTTCTTGGAGCCCACTTCAGACCCTGGAAGGCCACAAGAAGGTCTCCTGGGAGCCTTCTTTCCAGACTGAACAACCCCAACTCCCTCAGTCTGTCCTCATAGCAGAGCAGCTCCAGCCCTCTGCTCATCCTCGTGGCCCTTCTCTGGACACCTTCCAGCACCTCCAGATCCTTCCTGGCACAGAGGCTCCAGAACTGGACACAGAGCTCCAGCTGTGGTCTCAGCAGAGTGGAGCAGAGGGGGAGAATCCCCTCCCTGGCCCTGCTGGCCACATTTCTCTTGCTGACCACTCTTGCAGCAAAGACATTTTTCCTCATCTCCAACTTAAACCTCCTCTGGCACAATTTGAGGCCATTTCCTTTTGTCCTGTTGCTAGTAACTGGGGAGGAGAGCCCAACCCCCACCTCACTGCTACCTCCTTCCAGGGAGCTGTAGAGAGCAATGAGGTCTCCTCTTAACCTCTTCTTCAGGCTGAACAACCTCAACTGCCTCAGCTGCTCCTCCCCAGCCCTGCTCTCCAAACCCCTCACCAGCTTTGTTGCCCTTCTTTGGACCCACTCCAGCCCCTCAATGCCTTTCTTAGCCTGCAGTGCCCAAACTGAACACAGCTACTGACAGTGATCCTAGGAACTACAGAGTGAAACCAAGAAGTGGCCAATTTAAGCTAAGAATGGAAACAGCTGGGCAAATCTGCCTGCAGGTTCATCTGCACAAGACCGTTTCATGGATTTAAGCAGTTTAACACCTCCTGCATGCTCAGCCTCTAAAGCCCCTTTCACTGGACACAGCTTCTTGCTTTCACTGGAAGAGCTGACAAAAGAGTGCTGACACCTCTGCAACACACCCCCAGAGGTCTCCAGAGGTGGGCAAGCAGCCAGGGTGAAGGCAAGACAGAAAAGAGGCAGAAACGACCCAACCCCACACAAGAAGCTTTTACTGCCATAAAAGCACAGGCCAGAGAATGACTTTTAATGGCATTTCCCCACCAGCAAAAGCAAATCCTTTCGATATGAGAGGGCTGATTTGATTGAAGCAGTGTTGTGGGCTGCAGGCACAAGAAGATCTGCAGTTGCATGAGGTGGTCCACACCGAGAGGACTGCTCCACCAGCAGCCGTATCTGAGCCCTGATCCTGATGCTGGCCCTTGAGCAGTGTGGTGTGGGCAAGACAGAGCATGGGACTTCATTCCATTAAAGTACACAGAACCACAGAATATATCTGGTTGGAACAGACCTCAAAGACTTCTCCTCACCAGACCTGCTCTCCAAACCCCTCACCAGTTTCATTGCCCTTCTCTGGACACACTCCAGCCTCTCAATGTCCTTCTTGGAATCAGGGCCCCAAAACTGAAGGCAGGTTTCAAGGTTCAGCTTCACCAGATCAGGGCACAGGGACACAACCACTGCCCTGCTCCTGCTGGCCACACCATTGCTGATGCTTCACCTGCGCCCCCGAGCCAGCAAAGACACCAAGGTCACCAATGAATTAGCCCAGAGAAGTCCCCAGGGGAAAGCAGACACACTGTTCCCAGGGCACTGCTCCAACAGCACCTTCACCTTCTGGAGATCAAATACAATTCACAGAACCACTGAATGTTAGGGACCTTGAAAGCTCATCCAGTTCAATCCCCCTGCCAGGGCACTCACCCTGCACATCTTTATCAACAGCAATGAGGTCACCCTCAGGCTCCTCTGCTCCAGGCTAAAGAGCCCTCAGCTGCCTCAGGCTCTCCCCATAAGGAAGATGTTCCACTTCCCTAACCATCTTTGTGGCTCTGTGCTGGACTCTCTCAAGCACTTCCCTGAGGTCCTTCTTGACCTGAAGGGCCCAGAACTGGACACAATATTCCAGATGTGGCCTCAGCAGGGCAGAGGAGAGGGGGAGGAGAACCCTTCTCAACCTGCTAACCACAGCCCTCATAATCCACCCCAGGCTGCCCTTGGCCTTCTTGGGCACAAGGGCACATTGCTGGCTCATGGTCAACCTCCCATCCACTAGGACCCCTGAACCTTTTTCCCTTCACTGCTCTCCAGTGAGTCAGTCCCCAACCTACACACCACACACAGTAACACATCAGATTGAAAACCCAATCTCCACAGCCCCATCCAGCTGATCATAAAATATTCATGTCCAAAGTCTCCCATGGAAAGCCCCACAGAGGAGCTGTCTCAGTCCCACTCCCTCCTCCTCTGCCTCCATCAGAATTGATTAAGCAGTTTCAGGATTAATGACTCTGTCTGACTCCAAGTGACTCCCACCTGACACAGATTGCTCTTGCTCTCAGAAAAGCTTCTTCTGCAACTGTTTTGCAGAGTGCTGGGCAGGACTCTGGATGCCATGGCTGCTTCAATTACAGGCTGTCACCTCCTCCTTCTGCTGCTTGTCACAGCCAGGAGGAAGGACTCTGCTTAATGGCTTCTCTCCAATCTGTTATTGCTGACTCCCTGCAAGACATGCTGGAGTGCTGGAGAGGGTCCAGAATAGGGCCAAGAAGATGATCAGAGGACTGGAGAAACTCCCCTGTGGGGACAGGCTGAGACATTTGGGGCTCTTCAGTCTGGAGAAGAGAAGGCTCCAGGGAGACCTTAGAGCAGCCTTCCAGTGCCTGAAGGGCTCCAGGAGAGCTGGGGAGGGACTTGTGACAAGGGCTGGGAGTGACAGGATGAGGGACAATGGCTTTGAGCTGGGAGAGGGGACATTCAGACTGGAGATGAGGAAGAAATCCTTTAGACTGAGGCTGGGGAGACACTGGCACAGGTTGCCCAGGGAGGCTGTGGCTGTCCCCTCCCTGGAGGTGTTCCAAGCCAGGCTGGATGAGGCCTTGAGCACCCTGGGCTGGTGGGAGGTGTCCTTGCCCATGGCAGGGGCTTGGCACTGGATGATCATTATGGTCCCTCCCAACCCAAACCATTCTATGAATCATCTATGAGTGTTTGGAGATGTTAAGTGTCTGCTGTGCTTGTTTGTCCAAAACTGATCATCACTCTCTTGATGACAATGTTCTGGCTTGAGGTCAGCTACAGCTCAAGAACTACTTCAAACTGTGCTGAGGATTTCCAATGGAAATATCCAATGTAAGGGGCAAGTGCCTATGTCATTGGCCATGAAGCTCAATGGTCTACTAAGGTGCATGAAGAAGAATGTAGCTGGCAGGTTGAGGGAGGTTCTTATCCCTCTCTACTCTGCCTCAGTGAGGACTCATCTGGAGGACTTGTTCAGTTCTGGATTCCACAGTCCATGAGAGACAGAAATACACTGGAGAGTCCAGCAGAGGCTACAAAGCTTGGAGCATCTTTGTGAGGAGCAAAGGCTGAGAGCCCTGGGGGTGTTGAGCCTGGAGAAGAGCAGCCCCAGAGGGGATCTGAGCAATGCTCAGCAAGAGCTGAAGGGTGAAGGGCAAGAGGCTGGGGCCAGGCTCTTGTCAATGGTGCCCAGGGACAGAACACAGGGCAGTGGGCACAAAATGGAAGCCAGGAAGTTCTATCTGAATAGGAGGAGAAACTTCTTTGGTGTGAGGGTGCTGGAGGCCTGGAGCAGGCTACCCAGAGAGGTTGTAGAGTCTCCTCTGGAGACCTTCCAACCCCCCCAGCCATTGTGCTCCTGGGCAAGCTGCTGTGGGTGCCC
Source organism: Dryobates pubescens (assembly GCF_014839835.1). Taxonomy (NCBI): domain Eukaryota; kingdom Metazoa; phylum Chordata; class Aves; order Piciformes; family Picidae; genus Dryobates; species Dryobates pubescens. Next base: position 7,097,924 of record NC_071631.1, on the reverse strand, counting down.
TGCTGGAGCAGGGGGGTTGGACTGGATGTTCTCCAGAGCTCCCTTCCAATCCCTACCATGCTGGGATTCTGTGCACACATTCTGCCTACTACATTTGCTGTGTGCTCTGCCAGTTCCAGCATCTCTAACCCCCTCCCCATTCTGCTGCTGCTAACCTAGAGTTTATCTTAACACAGCCCCAAATATTGAAAGAACTTTTCATTGTGAGGGTTTGGCTCCTGAGATGGATAAACACAAATGGATCTAGTTGGTTCATTTCCATGGGCCTGGGTGAAAAAAACCACCCAGCTTGGACAGCCTTAGGCTTTTGGGGCACGCAGGGAACCTCAGTATTCAGGTTGGATACCAGCACCTTGTATCTTCCTCCACATTTAGCTTTTTCTCTACATCATTTGCTGAAAGGCTGAGGCTATTTATTAGCCTTTTTTCAGATTTGGTGGCTTCTTTCACCTGAGCAGCTGAACTTCCAGCAGCCCAGCAGAAATCCACTCCTTTGGAAGGTCAGGGCCGTTCCTCACAGTAGTCTTGATCTGAGCCAGTTATTAGTTACATGGGTAAACAGAACTAATGCCTCAGCCTCTAATTAGTCTATTTATTAGCTGCTGAAGTGCACACACTACAGGTTTAAGCAGCTCTGGGATGTGAAAGTCTCTCAGCAGCACTATTCTGGCACAAAAACCTGCTCTCTGGCATGATGCTTTCCAGTGACTCAAAGTTTATTCCATTCATGGATGAATTTTGGATGAAATTTGGCTTCCAGTCCCCTCCTGCTCCAAGTGGGGTATGCAGAGGATGCTCAACACCTTTGGGTCTGCTGCAGGGATGGTCCAGAGGATTCCACATGTCAGGATTTCCTGCTGTCTCCCAGACACGGCTGTCTCGTCCTTGAGCTCTCTGTGTGGTGCCTGTGCATGCTGAGGGCTGCACAGTGCTCTGCTTGCTCCATGTGTGACCCAGGTTTGCCTTCAGCTGGCCACGATGGCACAGCAGTGCTGTGATCAGCCTGGCCCCAGCTGCCTAACAGGAGCCGAGGTGAGGAAAGGTTTAGCACTCCTGCCGTGGGGAAAGGTGAGAAAGCACTGACTCCAGTGACTGCGGTACAGAAGTGAACGTTCTCTGCTGTCACCACATCTGGCACAGCCTTCCTCTCCTCCAGCCTATTAGAAAGGAATAAAACAGCCCATTTCCAGCTTACCCCTCCTGAGTACACAGCAGTGGGTCTTGAGGACAATGTCAGACAAAACCACCATTGCCTCTGTGTGCCCTCCACAGCTACATCATAGAGCGGTTTGAATTGGGAGGGACCTTACAGCTCATCCAGTGCCAACCCCATGCCATGGGCAGGGACACCTCCCCCCAGCCCAGGTCTCATCCAGCCTGGCCTTGAACACCTCCAGGGAAGGGACAGCCACAGCCTCCCTGGGCAACCTGTGCCAGTGTCTCCCCACCCTCACTCTCAATTTCTTCCTCATCTCCAGTTTCAGTCTCCCCTCTCCCAGCTCAGTCATTGTCCCTTTGTCCTGCCACTCCCAGCCCTTGTCACAAGTCCCTCCCCAGCTCTCCTGGAGCCCCTTCAGGTATTGGAAGGCTGCTCTGAGGTCTCCCTGGAGTCTTCTCTTCTCCAGGCTGAACAGCCCTAACTCTCCCAGCCTGTCCTCACAGAGGAGGTTCTCAGCCCTCTGATCATCTTCATGGCCTCCTCTGGACCCTCTCCAGAAGCTCCAGGTCCTTCTTGTGTTGGGGGCCCCAGAACTGGAGGCAGTGCTGCAGGTGGGGGTCTGAGCAGAGCAGAGGGGCAGAATCCCCTCCCTGTGCTGCTGCTCTCCCTCCTTTGGCTGCATGACTCAGGTTGAAATTATAAACCAGTGGAATTTCATTTCAGTTGAGGGACAAATCCAGCTGACACTTATCAGAAGGCTGTGCTGGATTCTTGGTGGTGGATGTTTTTCCCCCTTAGCATTCTACCCAAACTCATCTTTACATTGCCTTGTCCAATCATTGCTCAATCTTCTGCAAGTAATTCCTCTGCTCACAGAGATCACTGCCCTCCAAATGGAGCTGTCCCATCCACAGGCACTGCAATTGCTGGTAGGCAGGCAGGGAGAGGGGTGGGGGGTGGGAAAGGCAAAAAAAGAGCTATCTGCTGCCTTTTACAATAAATCTGTGGGGCAGCAGCCAATCTTGCAAGCTCTTTAAACACTGGAATCATATTTTATGCTCAGCCTGACTGCTGATTGCTTTCATGGTGAGGCTGCTCAAGCTGGTTGCCTAATGAGGTTGGTTGGTTGGCTGGTTCTTTGTTACACCCCCCACCTCCAACAACCCACAATAACCCAGCCCAAAATAACCAAGCAGAAGCCAGGCTGCACAGCTTCAGACTAAACCTCTCTGGGGTTAAAATGCATTTTAAATAAATAAATAAATAAATAAATAAAGAGCCCACATTTCTGCACAGAAGGCAAAACAGTAATTAAGAGGAACACCGCTCAAGGGAACTCTGGCTGTGGTGTTGTGCTCCTGCTCTGGAGTGAGGCGCTCTAGAGCCTGCCTCTCCTGTCTCCTGTCCTCAGGATCACAGCATCAGAGGGTGTTAGGGGTTGGAAGGGAGCTCTGGAGATCATCCAGTCCAACCCAGCATCACCCAGGGCAGGTCACCCAGGACCACATCCAGATGGGGCTTGAAAGTCTCCAGAGAAGGAGACTCCACAAGCTCTCTGGGCTCCAGTGCTCTGTGACCCTCACAGTGAAGAAGAGCCTCCTGTGCTGTAGTTTATATCCATTGCCACTTGTGCTATCACAGGGTGTAACTAAGCGAGCCTGTCCCCATCTCCTGACCCCCAAGCCCTCAGATATTGATAGACATTGATCAGATCTCCTCTCAGTCTTCTCCTCTCCAGACTAAACAGCCCCAAGGCTCTCAGCCTCTCCTCACCAGGCAGTGATGCAGTCCCTTCAGCATCTCTTTCCCTATGGAACAGGGGAGCCCAGCACTGGATGCAATATTCCAGGTGAAGTCTCACCAGGGCAGAGTGGAGGGGAAGAAGAACCTCCCTGGATCTGCTGGACACACTCTTAATGCACCCCAGGATCCCATTGGCCTTCTTGGCCACCAGGGCACATTGCTGTCTCATGCTGAACTTGTTGTCCACCAGCACTCCCAGGTCCTTCTCCACAGGGCTGCTCTCCAGCAGATCACCTCCCAACCCGTAGAGGGTATCTGATGTTCACTCCTCTGCAGTGGGGGCATGAAGGGGGGACACATGGTGCTGGAGCTGAATGGGGCATCTGAGACCACCACATCCTTCACAAAGTGGGGCAAAGAAAACTGAGGTGGAGATCAACAACACCCACTCTGTAGTTCCTAAGCACTAGAAATACCCTGCTGGGCAGCACTGCTGGAGAGCTGCACCAGGAAGTCAGTCAGTGGCAAAGATCATCTCAGGAATGACAAAGAATGCTCTGGAGTTAAGAATTCATAGAATTCATGGAAGGTCTCCCTGGAGCCTTCTCTTCTCCAGGCTGAACAACCCCATCTCTCCCAACCTGCCCCCACAGGGGAGGTTCTCCAGCCCTCTGATCATCTTTGTGGTCTCTTCTGGACCTGCTCCATCAGTTCCATGTCCTCCTCGTGTAGGGGACCCCAGAGCTGGACACAGTACTCCAGGTGAGGTCTCACCAGAGCAGAGCAGAGTCTGCTTTGTCTCATCTGTTCTCCTCTTGTTGTCTCAAGGCCTTCATCCTCCTCACATGTAAGCTTATTTATGGAAGACTTTGACAGTGACCTCCTACATTCCCACTGCTCGGTCAGTGATAGACTTTGGGACCATCACAGGAGGAATCTGTAAGAACAACAGGAATGGTGAAAGCAAAGTAAACTTCCTCTCCAGTTCCTCCACCTCCACACTGGAGATGCTCTCCCTGGGGCACACATTCTCCTTCTCCAGCCTACACCAAGAGACTGCAGCAGCCTGCCCTCAGTGGAAGTGCAGTGGGGCTCGGGAGGGGGATGCTGTTCAGGAACTGTTTTTATCCCCATCCTTTTGTTACTTAGCAATAGAAACCCAAACACTTCTCCTGCAACTGCAGAAGGCTTCCAGCAGCTCCAGGAAGAGCCCTGCAGGGAGTATTGGATTTCACTCACTTCTTCACCAGCCACACGAATACCCGTCCCATGAACTGTTGGCACAACACAAGTGGAATATCTAAGCCTGCCTGCCATGAACAATGAGGCCAACCCTGGCCAAGCAGTGGCTGCTTACACTCTGAAATAACAGGAAGTGCCTCGAGTTCAAAGAATCTTGGACCTGAACCTGATAGCTTGCACACTATGGAATAACTTCATCAAGGCAAACACTTCGCTTCCAAGTGTCTTCCCGAGGCAGCCCACACAGCCCTACTGTCAACCCCATGCAGAGCTCCAGCAGAAGGCAGGTTGCTGGTTGGGTGTTTTAGCAGCAGCAGCAATGGGTCCCTGTGCTGTGTCAAGCCCTTCAGAAAGGCTCAGGCAAGGAGGCACTATGGATGGGCTGGCAGCACCAGCTGAGTCACTCGAGGTTCCCTGGGCTTCCCTGGGCTGCCCTCTGGCTGCCCTCAGGATGTGGGAGCACCTCTCCTTGCTAGCAGGATCCTGGGGCTTTCCTGCCAGCTGGCTCTTCTGAGTTACACACCTTGGCTCTGACAGCCCCTGGCAGGTGGGACTAGACCCAGTTCCACCATGTCTAACATCTCCCTGAGGGAGGTCCAGCTCCCCAGTGAAAGCTTTGAGTAAGTAATAACAATCAATGACAATAACAGAGGGGAGTCAGCTGTAGAGCGTGGAAGCCAAAGCCTCTGGGTTCATTCGAAGGTAGGAAGACATTGAGTTGTTGGAGCAGGTCCAGAGAAGGGAAATGAAGCTGGGGAAGGGTCTGGAGAACAGGGCTGGAGAGGAGCAGCTGAGGCAGCTGGGGGTGTTCAGCCTGGAGAAGAGGAGGCTGAGGGGAGACCTCCCTGAAAGGAGGTTGGAGTGAGGTGGGGGTTGGTAATCAGTGATGGGGACAAGAGGAAATGGCCTCGAGGGGAGGTTTAGGTTGGGCTGGGGATTGCTGCAAGAGTGGTCAGGGACTGGCACAGGCTGCCCAGGGATGGGGGGGAGTCCCCATGCCTGGAGGTGTTCCAGAAACCTTTGGCCATGGCGCTTGGGGCCAGGGTTTGGTGGCCATGGTGGGGTAGGTTTGATGGTTGGACTGGGTGGTCATAGAGAGATTTTCCAACCTTAGTAATTCTCTAAGTCCAGTTGCCTGGTCCCTTTTTCCCCCAGAGGTAACCCAACTGCATAGGAAAGCAGAGCAAAGACAGTCTGAGAACCACTGGCACCAAAAGTACTCAGTCAGGATCACTTCCTGGCCTGCTCTTGCCCTCATCACCACTGGGGACTGACAGTTAATGAATTTCTGATCTCCAGATATCAATACCACTGACAAAATACCCAAAGCCACTTAGCTTATTATGACATCTCAGCACCCCAGAGGATCCAATGGATTGGGCTGAGATTATTACCAGAGGGAGACCACCCTGTCAAGCCTCATCCTGCTCTGCAGGACCTAGGGGTTGGAATTGTTAATGGAATTCTGTACATGGTTCTGGTGGACAGAGAAATGCTGTGAGGAAATGCGAGCCTCAGAGTCACCCCAGGCCTTCACCCACCCTTCAAAGTGCATCCAAGTCAAACCCACTTGTAGGAACTGACTCAATTGTTTCTCATTTCCTGTGCTTCCTCTCTCCTGGCAGGGCCAAGCAAGGAAATGAGGACTAATCCCAAGGAGCCCTGAGTTACCATCAGTCCAGCTGGACAGCAGAAATATCAGGAACTGCTTCAGAAGGCTTTGTCCTACCCAATTGCAGACCACTCCTAGACAGGTAAGAGAATCCAGATGGGCTGGAGGGTCTTGACCCACAGGCACCCATCTGGCCTAGTGGGATGAGAAGATCTTAAGCCCTGCTTGTCTAGTGAGGAGGAGAAGGTCCTGTGTTGCAGAGCCTTGGCAAGAAGCAGTAAGACTTGAGTCCCATTGAATCTAGGAGCAGCAGAAGGCTCTCTCAGTGCTTCTCCAGCCAACATATGGGCCCCAGTCCAACCTGTCCTCAAGTCAGTGTGAGGACCTGGCCATGGGCTGCAGGCAGGGTCAAGCAGGGGTTTGTTTCAGACAGCACAAACTGGGTCCATGTGTCACAAATCCATCACTGACCAAGCAGCTGAATTCCTGCCAGCTAGGCAGCCCAGGCACTCTGCAAGGGGTTTGGTGAGTGCCATTCCCACATCTGCACAGAATCACACATCCCTAAGGACCGTCCCCTGTCGGCCACGTGGTCTTCAGCCAACTTTCAACAGCCCTGGGACTTTCCAAGGCCACACACCGCAAGGCGAGGAGCTCCTCTGGAAGTGCCCCTTCCCATCTCACTGCTCCTCCCCAGGGCATCTTCAGAGTCAGACTTTCTGCCTGCAGCAGCTGAGGAAAGTTTGTGATTTCCCTCTCCTGCTCTTGCTGCAAAACCCAAGGCAGCCCAGAGAGAGGGGGCTGGATCCTGTTCTCTCTTGCACATCATCAACCCAATGATTGAGGCAGCTCCATCCCACATGCAGAGCAGAGGAAGGAAACAGGGCAGCACCAGGGTAAGCAGGGGTAGGGCCTTCATTACCCATGATGATGTGTGAGGAGCTCAGCAGAGCCAAAGTTGTGCTTGCAGGACCTATAGTTAAAAAAAACCACCACCCCAAACCTCATCTTGGCACCAAAAAGCACATCAGATAGCACAATTATTGAGGGGGGAAAGGGGGGGGGAGAACAAAAAAGGTCTGGAAAGCTCATGATGTTCTTTTCTTTTCCAGCCATTTTCCTGCAACTCAATTTAAAAGAATGAAGAAAAAGGGGGGGGAGGGGGGAAGAACAAACCTAACAACCCACCTCTCTCTCTTCAGCATCTGCTCTTAGCTGGCACATCAGATAATTGCTGTGCAGAAGTTTCAGTGCATAATGATTATGATAATAAGAAGAACAGGATCATGCCAAGGGCAGGCTCCTCTGGAGCTCAAGCAGGATCTGGGCATGCCCTGAGTAAGCTCTTCTAGAAGTCTGTTCTTCAGGCATGGATGATGTCACTTACAGAAACCCCAAATCCCAGCGTGGCAGAGGTTGGAAGGGACCTCTGGAGCTCATCCAGTCCAACCCCCCTGCTAAAGCAGGGCACCCACAGCAGCTTGCCCAGGAGCACAATGGCCAGGGGGGGGTTCACAGTGCCACAGTCTCACAGCACATTAGAGGGTGGAAGGGACCTCAAGAGACCATCGAGTCCAAACCCCTGCCAGAAGAGCATCACTTAGGGTAGTCTGCATCCAGATGGGATTTAAAAGTCTCTACAGAAGGAGACTCCACAACCACTCTGAGCAGCCTGCTCCAGTGTTGCATCACCCTCACTGTAAAGAAGTTTCTCCTCATGTGGAGGTGAAATCTTCTATGTTCAAGCTTGAACCTGTTGTTTCTTGTCTTGTTCTTTGGAAGCTCTGCAGAGAAGGAGACTCCACAACCTCTCTGGGCACCCTGCTCCAGGCCTCCAGCACCCTCACATCAAAGAATCTTCTCCTCCTATTCACACAGAACCTCCTGGCTTGTGCTCCTTGCCCCTTGTCCTGTCTCTGGGCAACACAGACAAGAGTCTGACCCCAGCCTCTTGCCCCCCACCCTTTTGCAGGTTTCCTTTACTGCCTGGTGTGGGATCCTCTTCACAAACTCACTGCTGGGATCTTCTCTGGGTCATCTCTTCTGGACTTGCTGACATTTCATATTCACATCCCAGCCACACACACAGCAGCTCACCAACTCTCTGCCACCTCTCAGGAGCCATCTAGCAGCTGGAGAGCACTGCAGAAGGTGTTCTTAGTGGCTGGAAACCCAACCTGCCCATGTCAGGAGAGGCCCCAGTCGAGGACATCCTGTTGCTGGTCTTGAAACCTACCAGAACTGATTGATCTGGCTTAGAGAACTGAACAGGAGGAGTTACAGGAGCACCAAATATTGGTACTTCTGAATCCAAAGCAGATCAAAGCCTCTCACAGAAACCCTTTGAAACATTTTGCAGAGGAAGGTTTTGAGCCTCACCAAAGTGCAGCACCTTGAATATCATAGAGTCACAGAATGGTTTGGGTTGAAAGAGACCCTAAAGATCATCCAGTGCCAACCTCCTGCCATGGGCAGGGACACCTCCCACCAGCCCAGGTTGCTCAAGGTCTCATCCAACCCTGCCTTGAACACACCCAGGGAGGTGGCATCCACAGCCTCCCTGGGCAACCTGTGCCAGTGTCTCCCCACCCTCACTCTCAACAGTTTCTTCCGCACTGAGGAGAGTCTGGCCCCAGCCTCTTGCCCCCCACGCTTTAGCTCTTGCTGAGCATTGCTCAGATCCCCTCTGGGGCTGCTCTTCTCCAGGCTCAACAGCCCCAGGGCTCTCAGCCTTTTCTCCTCACAGCGATGCTCCAGGCCCCTCAGCATCTCCCTAGCCTCTGCTGGACTCTCTCCAGTAGCTCCTCACACGCTGCTGGCTTTCGAAATGGTTTCATCCCCACAGACAGAGGTTTCCAGCAAGCAGCTCCATGACCCAGAAGTGTTTTCACAAGCCCCAGCAGCAGGCTGGTTCTCACGGGACCAGCGAACGGCCGCTGCAGGTCTCCCCACGCTGGCGGAGAGCCGCCGCTGCCCAAGGATGCTGCACATCCCCCTGCGCTCCTGCAAGGGCCACGGGATCAAGCTGCTCCTGCCGTTCCCAGCCGTCGTGCCGCGCTCAGATCAGAGAGAGAAGCAGCAAAGCAGCTGGGAAAGGAGTTGGGATGCAGTCCCTGGATCCCGGCACGGACACACACACCGGCAGCATGGGGCTCCCTCCAAAGAATGTGGAGCTGGTGGGAGGAGGAGATCAGCTCCCAAGGCACCGCTGGAAAATGCCACGGCTCTGGCCACCTCCCCTGAGGGGTGAAAGGGGACTGTGAAAGAAGTCCTCCTTGGAAAGTTTCCCATGGAAATCTCACAGAGGAAAACATGTCCGTGGCTGTGTGTGCACATGGGGGAAGGTCACAAGTACTGGGGGAGGAAAGAGAGTTTGAACAGGATGAACTATGTATGAGTATACAGAAAATGTCCCCTGAGAGCCCCTGGGGCTGCTGCTGACATCGAAGGGCTTCCACTTTCAGACCTCAGTGCAAAATGCAGCCCAAAACAGTGGCTGAAAGCTGTCACAGCTTTCTGTCTTCTGTCACAGCTACAGCTTTCTGGCAGCTCCTGAGAGAAAGAAGCTGCTGACTGCAGCTGAGCTGTGGAGCCTGTCCAGAGAAGGACAACGAGGCTGGGGAAGGGCCTGGAGCACCTGGGTTAGAGGAGGGGCTGAGGGAGCTGGGGGTGCTCAGGCTGGAGAAGAGGAGGCTGAGGGAGACCTCATTGCTCTCTACAGCTCCCTGAGGGGAGGTTGGAGTGAGGAGGGGGCAGCCTCTGCTCCTTGGTGGCAAGGGATAGGAGCAGAGGAAATGGTTCCAAGCTGCAACAGGGGAGGCTCAGGCTGGATGCTAGGAAATATTTCTTCAATGGAAGATTCTCAAACATTGGAAGAGGCTGCTCAGGGCAGTGCTGGAGTCACCTTCTCTGGAGGTATTTAAGTATCATAAGGACCTGGTGCTTAGGGACATGGTTTGGTGTTGACCCTGCAGTGTTGGGTTGAGGGTTGGACTGAATGAGCTTGGAGGTCTCTTCCAACCAGAGATGTTCTGGGATTTTCTGGGATTCTCTGGGATTCTGTGTCCTGCACTGCAGACTGGCTGCTCTTGTTAGCTTCTCTTCACGGCTCGGAACAAGTCCTCTTCAGCCCTCATCATCACACAGTGACTCTGCTCCCCAGTGCTCCACACATAAAGGAGGAGAATCAAGGCAAGACCCCTGTTAATTGTCTCAGCATGGTGCCTTCCAGTCCTCAATGCAGGCACTGCACAGAGTGAAAAAACACCCAAGTGGATTTTAGCCTATGGAGTTCCAGCCCCAAGGATGTATGGAGACACTGCTGGATGGTATGGGACACCAGGACAGCTCTGGACAGTGGGAGGTGTGGGATGCTCTGGCACAGCAGCCTAAGTGCTGCCCTCCTTTCGGTAGCCATCCCAGAGCAGAGGTGAGTTGAAGGAGAGCTAAGGTTGGTAGATGTTTTCAGAGAGCTCTCTCCAGTAGGAATTAAGGCTTGAAAACCTTAAACATGGGAAGAGGAGAGCGTGGCCACCATGCAGAGGCAGGAGATGATGGGTTTGTAATCCAAGAGAGACAACAGGCAGGGTGGTGCTGAGCTCTGGAGAGCCTTGCTAGTGTCAGCAGCTTGTGTCTGTGTGATATGGTTGAGCAAGCAGTGCAGGAGGAAGCAGAGGGCTCTGTCTGGACAAAGCACTAAGGAGATGACTTTTCCCTTCTGTTCTCCAAACCAGACTGTGACAGATCCAGCTTGCCACTGTCAGCATTGCAGGGCAGCACACAGGGAAGGAGCTGGATCAGCATCTGACGACTTTTGCTACTCTGTGTGGACAGGAAAGGGATCTGAGCATTGGTGAAGAGCAAACAGGACCTGAGTGTAGGAGGGAAAAGCCCTGCCCAGAGCGAGCAGCCCCAGGTACCAGCAGAGGATGCTGAGTGCAGCCACGTCCAGATGCCAAGGATGGAGAGCTCGAAGCACAGCAGGTTCTTGCCAGGTTAAACCTGAACTGGTGCTTTGGGCAGCATTCCTCTCATTCCACCTCAATCACCTCCAGACTGCCTGCCCAGGCTGGATTAGCCATGCAGACAGGAATATTCACGGGCAGGAATGCTCTGGTGGCCTCATTCTAATGCCAGCTCCTGGTTTTGCACGTGTTCATCAGAGAAGCAGCAAGTCAGGCTGCATCATCCATGCTGGGTGAGCAGTTATGTGGAAACAAGGACAAGAAGCTTGTAGCCCCCTCTGACACTAGAGAAGCTGGTGCCCACCCAGCAGGCAGTCTGGAGTGCTGGGAGCCAGAATGACCCCCAGGGAGTGGGGCAAAGATCTCCAGTCCCTCCCTTGAGGTGAGCTGCCACCTGGCAGTGGATCATAGAATTGTCAGGGTTGGGAGGGACCTCAAGGCTCAGCCAGTTCCAACCCCCCTGCCATGGCCAGGGACACCTCACACTACAGCAGGTTGCTCACAGCCACATGCAGCCTGGCTGCAAAAACCTCCAGGAGGAGGCTTCCACCACCTCCCTGGGCAACCTGTGCCAGTCTCTCACCACCCTCATGGGCAACAACTTCTTCCTAACATCCAATCTGAATCTACCCATTTCTAGTGTTGCTCCATGCCCCCCAGTCCTATCACTCCCTGACACTCTCAAAAGTCCCTCCCCAGCTTTCTTGGAGCCCCCTTCAGATACTGGAAGGTCACAATTAGGTATCCTGGGAGCCTTCTCCTCTCCAGACCAAACAGCCCCAACTCCCTCAGTCTGTCCTCATGGCAGAGCAGCTCCAGCCCTCTGCTCATCCTCGTGGCCCTCCTCTGGACACCTTCCAGCACCTCCAGATCCTTCTTGGAACAGAGGCTCCAGGTGGGGTCTTGAGAAGCTCAGCAGCACGTGGCTTGCAGACAAGACTCAGCCTCCTCAAAGCAGAGTATGCCCAGGGGAGTGAAGCTCATCCTCCAGGCACTTCAGGAAGCCACTCTCCCCTCTAGCACTTCAGGGTATTTCCCTTTACAAGAACAAGAGTGGAACAGCACAGAAATCCCTGCCCAGAGCTCTTCCTCTCTCTGTTTTGTCTGTGCAAGGAGCTTGTCAGAGCTTGCCTGCAGTTCTGCTGAGACCAAAATAAATTCACTTTTATCTCCAGAATGTTACAGACCCAGTGACCTTTCCTTATCCTACCACTGTGGCGCTTTTCCCAAGCCAGGGAGGGACAGGCAGGCTTCTGAGGGTCTCATGTCCATGGCTTCATATGGGCTTGCTCCCAGCTAAGGCTCTGCTGGCAGGCATGCTGCAGCCTGAAGACAAGAGGACAGTAAGCCCTGCAGGAATCTGAGGTGACTCCTCCTCAAAACCTCTCCTAGATAAACACCAAGCGGTAGCAGGCTGCCAGCAACCACTAGCACTCCTGGGATCACCGGCCAGCTGGGAGTTCCCTTGATGGGGCCATCTGCAGAGGAATTTGAAGCCATCTGATCCCAGGCACAGTTCATGAACCCTCTGCTCCAGATGCGACCTCAGCTGCTGGAGGCTCCAGCGGTCCTGGTGAGAGGGCTCACACTTCTGAAGCCCTGGCAGGAAGGCTGCAGGGACTGTCTGTGCAAAAATAACTGGCTGCTGTTACTGCTGACATGTCCTCTGCTCTCCAGCACTTCTGGGCTGCACAGGCAGAGGAGGACCATGACCTGAAGTCCTCTTCTGAAGCGGGGAGGGGGTGGGGGGAGCAGGGAGTCAGGGTTAGAAACTGTTTTAACTTGTTGCTCTTCACTGCAAGAAACAAAACCTCCTTGAGTTTCAGCAGGGAGAGCCAAACGTGGCTCTGCTGAGCTGCCCTGGGGAGCTGCTGTGCTGCACAACAGAGGTGCACCTTGGCACTGCTGGAGGAGGAGCTGGACAGGAGCCAGCAATGCGCACTGGCAGCCCACAGAGCCAGCCGTGGCCTGGGCTCCACCTTGGCCAGCAGGTCAAGGGAGGGGATTCTGCCCCTCTGCAGCACTGCCTCCAGTTCTGGGGCCCCCAGCACAAGAAGGACCTGGAGCTGCTGGAAAGAGTCCAGAGGAGGACACAAAGGTGTTCAGAGGGCTGGAGAACCTCCCATACAGGGATAGGCGGAGGGAGCTGGAGCTCTTCAGCCTGGAGAAGAGAAGGCTCCAGGGGGACCTTAGAGCAGCTTTCCAGTACCTGAAGGGGCTACAGGGGAGCTGGGGAGGGACTATTTCAAAGAGCCTGTGGTGATGGGATGAGGGGCAAGGGTTTGAAATTTGAGCAGGGGAGATCCAGACTGGAGATGAGGAAGAAATTCTTGAGAGTGAGGGTGGGGAGACACTGGCACAGGTTGCCCAGGGAGGCTGTGGATACTTCATCCCTGGAAGTCTTCAGGGCCAGGTTGGATGAGGCCTTGAGCAACCTGGGCTGGCAGGAGGTGTCCTTGCCCATGGCATGGGGTTGGCACTGGATGAACTTTAAGGTCCCTTCCAGCTCAAACCATTCTGTGACTCTGTGGCCCAGCACCACAAGGTCAGGAGCCACAGAGGCTTTCTCTGCTGGTAAAGCGGAGCTGCAGAGTACAAATATTCCCAGTCCAGGACTGGCATCTCCCAGAGCTCTTCTGTTTTTGTAGCCTGTTGCTGCCTGCAAGTATCCTTGGGGATGGATTAGCACCTTCTTAATTTACCAGCAGAGGCAGTGGTGCTACCATGCAGCAGGGCCACAGTTCTCTTTCTTGGATGACCTTAGTAAACTCCTATGGTGACATCCCACAAGGGTCCCCTTTGCACCCACAGTGACCACAATGATCTCTGCCCATTTCTCAGCACCTTGGAAGACCTTCTTTGGGTCTTTGGCCACTGGAATGTGCTGCCCAGGGAGGTGGTGGAGTCCCTGTCCCTGGAGGTGTTTGTAAAAGGCTTGGATGTGGCACTTGGAGCCATGGCTTAGTTGTCAGGAGGTGTTAGGTGTTAGGCAATAGGTTGGACTTGATGATCTCTGGGGTCTTTTCCAAGCTGGTTGATTCTGTGAGTCTATGATGATTCTATGAATACCCACAAAGCAAGGCAGTAAAAAGAGTCATACAAGAAATGTCTCTTCCCCCTACCTTGTGCAGCCCCTGAGCAAGCAGATGCCAAGCAGCACTTGGGCTTTTGGAGTTCTATGGAAAAATAAAAGGGATCAGACTTCAGCCTGAACTCCCCAAGGCTCTCCTTTACCTACTGCATTTCTCTAGCTACTCTCTAACCCCAGGACACTCAACGCAGAGACCTCCCCAGCGACCAGCTCCAATTAGCTGACAGCCTCCAGGTCCCTCACTCCACAGCAGGGTTGTGTTTTTATGAAGGTCTTTGCTCAGATCACGTGTAGGGAAGGTTTTTATTTGATCAGAAGCAGCTTGCAGGCACAGCAGCTGCTCTGCCACACTTCAGCCCAAGGCTTTGCAGGTAGCTCCGTGCTGGTTGGTCTTGTAAGGAGGCTGAAGTTCACAGCTGAGTCTCAGATGAGAGGTGGAAGTGCTCAGCCTCTTGCAGCCATGAAAACCACAGCACTCTGCCACCAAGCAGTTTGTTTAAAGAAGAAGAATGGCAAGAACCTCACAAACATTGAACCCTGATGGGAACCACCTGCAAGCAATATTTGCTCTTTGAAAGGGCTGCTCCTGTGCTGCTTACCCAACCAACTGTTCCACAGAGCAGTTCAGTCACATCCAGGCTCTCCTAGAAGCCAAAGCACCCAACAAACAGAAAGGTTTGTCAAAACTTGGCTACATGCATCTGATCATTCCCCTGTGCTTGACATACCAAGTCCTGGACAAAGCTGGGAGGCAAAAGCATCCAAGGGTTCAGAACGTACCAGACACCAACCCTCAGAATCACTTTCACACAGCATAGAATCATAAAACTGTCAGAGCTGGAAGGGACCTCAAGGATCAGCCAGTTCCCACCCCCCTGCCATGGCCAGGGACACCTCACACTACAGCAGGTTGCTCACAGCCACATCCAGCCTGTCCTTGAACACCTCCAGGCATGAGGCTTCCACCACCTCCCTGGGCAACCAGTGCCAGTCTCTCACCACCCTCCTGGGGAGCAACTTCTTCCTAACATCCAATCTGAATCCACCCATTTCTAGTTTTGCTCCATCCCCCCCAGTCCTATCACTCCCTGACACCCTCAAAAGTCCATGGTTGGAAGAGACCTTCAAGATCACCAAGTCTGCCACTAACCAGCACTGCAGGGTCACCTCTAAACCATGGCCCTCAGGACCACATCTCCAAAGCTTCGAAACCCCTCCAGGGCTGGGGACTCCACCACTCTCCTGGGTAGCCTGGGCCAGGGCTTGGCAACCCTTTGGGGAAAGAAATTATTCCTCATGTCCAAGCTAAACCTTCCCTGGTGCAATTTGAGGCCATTTCCTCTTTTCTTATCACTTGTTACTACAGAGAAGAAACCAACCCAGGGCTGGCTCCAACCTCCTTTCAGCCTCCTTTTCTCCAGGCTGAACAACTCCAGTTCCCTCAGCTGCACTTCACAACACTTCTGCTTTAGACCCTTCCCCATCTTCGTTGCCCTTCTCTGGACCCACTCCCTGGATTTCCCAGGAGGTTGTGAAGAAGGCCCCCACATCCCACCCTCCCTTTTGCTTCAGCTGTGATGTGTGCCAGCCTGAGCATCAGCAGCAGGTCCTCCAGGACAAAGGAATGACTTGAAACCCTTGCAGTGAGTAATCACAGCTTTTCCCCCACTGCTCCATCCTGGAGAAACTGAGCTGGGCTGGCAGCTGCCTCGCAGCACTTCATGATCCAGGGATCATGGGACACAGATTGGCGACAGCTTGAAGCTGCATTTGCCTGCACCAGGTCCCCAGTGAGCTTCTCCTCAAGAAAATAAAATAAAGGAAAAAGACTCAAGTAGACCTTGGGTAAACAGGTTTTATAACAAGCCCCCTGGAAGCACAACTTTTAAATAGTGAGAAGCAGCTTGGGAAGACTGAATATGAAAACACACAAACCCCTGAAGTTTCTCTGCAGCCCTTCCCACCACATCCTTGCAGCTGGATCCTTGCCTCCAGCAGACTCTGGTCCCATTGGTCTTCTTTCCATCTGCTCCTGCCACGTCCCACAGCCTCTCAAGCCTCTCCCCCTCCCCAAGCTTTGAGCGAGCCCAGTGGTGTCCCACGGGGAGGAATGATCTCACCTTCCTTCCATGGCATTGCACCACCCTCCCTGTGCAGATGAAGGATGATACTCAGAACCATCACAGCTCTGGTTACATCATGAGGCTATCTCAGGACAAAGCACACAAGCTGGGCTGCTCCCTTTCCAGCAACAAACCAGGAAGGCTTGGAAAATCTGTCCCAAATGCAGAGCCTGGCTCTCGCAGTCCCACTGCTGGAGGACGGAGCAGGCTCTCCACAGCTCTTCCAGTGCTCTCACCACCAGCATGACTCTGTGTGCTCACTTCCAAATCATGCAAGAAACCCCAACTTGGCCAAAAGTAAACACTCAGAGTCCAAACTGGGAGTGGGAAGTGCTTCACTCCCAGGCTCAGGGAGAAGGTCCCTCTCTCGGTGAAACAGTCAGTGGATGGATTTCACGGGATTCCTGATCCCAACCCCCAGAATCCCAGCATGCTGGGGGGTGGAAGGGACCTCTGGAGATCCCCCAGTCCAAGCCCCCCTGCTAAAGAAGGTTTAGTGACAGTCTGGCAGCTCTCAGACCTCCGTCATGCAGACTGTTCCCAAGAGCTTTCCATCCCATCAGTCAGCACCAGGATTCTGTGGTAGCTGATACTAAAGAGAACTGAAAATCAGGTTGGACTTGATGACCTTAGAAGTCTTTCCCAACCTTAATGATTTGATTCTGAGGTTTCAGGGGAGACCTTATTGCTCTCTACAGCTCCCTGAAGGGAGGCTGTAGCCAGGTAGGGGTTGGTCTCTTCTCCCAGGCAGCCAGCATAAGAACAAGAGGACACAGTCTCAAGCTGTGCCAGAGGAAGTTTAGGCTGGAGGTGAGGAGAAAGTTCTTCCCAGAAAGAGTAATTTGCCACTGGAATGTGCTGCCCAGGGAGGTGGTGGAGTCCCCATCCCTGGAAGTGTTCAAAAAAGGCTTGGATGTGGCACTTGGAGCCATGGTTTAGTTGTCAGGAGGTGTTAGGTATTAGGGAATAGGTTGGACTTTTTGATCTCTGAGGTCTTTTTCCAACCTGGTTGATTCTATGAAGACTGGGGGGGTAAAAAAAAAAGAAGAAGAAATCAAGGAGGAATGAGAGTGAGATCTGCCTTGAGAAGAGCTCTGGCTCCTCCAAAGTCCTTTTTCTTTTTTCATCATTAGAAAGGCACAGAAAAGGAAGCCCCCCAAAAGCCAGTCACAGTCATACCCTCAGAGTCATCTTGCAGCCATTCTTCCCTACTGGAATAGGGATTGAGTCAGAAGCAGTCAGGTCTGGCTCTGTTTGAACATCAGGTTTCTAATTGATTGCACAGCCCTTGGAATCTCTTAAAGGGTTTCTAAAAGTTCCATTTGTGTGCAGGACAGGCTGCCTGCAGATGCAGATGTTCAGAACTGGCTAATCCTGAGCAAACCTGCTCAAAAAGTTTCCTTCTGCAGTTTTCCCACCAAATTAATTGCAGGGCTGGTGCCTCTGAAGCAATGAAGTGCAAAGCCTCTGGTCCTGCTGTTTGCCCACAAACAGTCTGCTCACAGGGAGACTTCATGGTTCCAGACATTTGGCCCCCATCAGACAGCAGCTCAGAAGAAGACATTGAGTCATGCCTGGGAATCCACCAGGCAGAAGGACAGCCCAGGTGAGCCTGGACTGAGAATCATACACTCACAGAATCAACCAGGTCGGAAAAGACCTCAGAGATCATCCAGTCCAACCTATTGCCTCATACCTAACACCTCCTGACAACTAAACCATGGCTCCAAGTGCCACATCCAAGCCTTGGTTGAACACCTCCAGGGACCTCCAACCTCAGCCTCCCTTGGCACAAATCCAGGCCACTTCCTGCCTTCTGTCACCTGATGCTAGGCAGAAGAGACCAATCCCCACCTGGCTCCAACCTCCTTCCAGGGAGCTGAAGAGAGCAATGAGGTCTCCCCTCAGTCTCCTCTTCTCCAGGCTGAGCACCCCCAGCTCCCTCAGCCCCTCCTCTAGCCCAGGGGCTCCAGGACCTTCTCCAGCCCTGTTCTCCAGACCCTTCAACAGCTCTGTTGCCCTTCTCTCCTGGTTTGCCTCAGTCAGGTACCCCAGGCAGCTGTGCAAAGCATCAGAGACATTTTCGTGCCCTATACTGCCCATAAGTTTGCATTTTCAGTTACCTGAATGGGAAGCAAGAGGGAATTCCTTGCTTTGTGTAACACAAAGAAGATGAAAGTCATGCTGAGTGGAATAAGGAGCTGGGAAGACCCTGCTGGGAATGCTGGGCTTAGGAAGAGCAGCATCCTCCACCCAAGGCCCACACTCGGCCTCATCATTCCAGTGTCACACTGGGGAAGGCCATGGGCTGGCTGGCAGGATGCTAACAGGGATCTTTGCTCAAGGAGGAAAGAAATTCCTGCAGAAAAGTTGAGCATCCCACACAAGGTCAGCCAGGAAACTGGAGATAATGATTGCTAATAAGTGGCTGTGGGAAATTAGCATCAAGCTGCACTACGAGTGCCTGCCAGCAGGAAGTGTCAAGGAAGTGGGCTGGAGAGAGAGGCAAAAAAACCTTCAGGGAAAAATCACAAGGAAGCCCAGACAACAACCTAGACTAAATCCTTCTGTGTTTGTCAAATCTCCTGAGAAAATTGCAATGAGCTGCAGAATGAGGCCAATCTGTCAAGAGAAGGAGCAGGAAACTTTCACCATTGCCACGGAGGAGTATTAAGGCATTTTGAAGTCAAAGGATAAGCAAGCTGAGCAGTTGGTGAGTTTGTGTGTCCCACGAGGAAACTGAAATGGAGAATCATAGGACTGCTTGGGTTGGAAAAGGCCTCTAAGATCATCCAGTCCAACCATCAACCCAACCCCACCATGGCCACCACACCCCGTCCCCAAGTGCCATGGCCGCAGGTTTCTGGAACACCTCCAGGCATGGTGGCTTGACCACCTCCCTGGGCAGCCTGTGCCAATCCCTGACCCCTCTTGCAGCAAACAAATTCTTCCTAATCTCTCAACCTAAGCCTCCCCTGCCACAATTTCAGGCCATTTCCTCTCCTTCTATCACCCAGGGAGAGGAGACCAACCCCCACCTGGCTCCAACCTCCTCTCAGGAAGCTGTAGGGAGCAATGAGGTCTCCCCTCAGCCTCCTTTTCTCCAGGCTAACCAAGCCCAGCTCCCTCAGCTGCTCTTCACCAGCCCTGTTCTCTTACCCAAATGTCATGTTGAGTCACAGGTCCCCAGCCCCAAGTGTCACTTCCCTGCTCCACCATCCAGGGGCTCTGGGATCTGTTCAGGAGGCCAGGGAACAGCATGTCCAGGAACTGCTCAGCACAAACACAACTGGCATCAAAGGAAAGCTCTCAGCTGTGGGCTCATGGGGACATCCTGCATTTCAGAGCCAAGGTGGAGGTGGTGCAGGGCTGGCCAGTCATCACCATGCCCAAAGCATGAAGAGCACTGAAGAGCACATGCTTTGCCAAGATGCTTGCATCCAGCTGCATCAGGGCTAGGATGGCAGCTGAGAGTGGGACCATGGCTGAAACATGCAGGATTTCATGGGGTTATTTGTACCTGCATCCAAGGGGGGAAACCAAAAGAGGGAGCAGGACCAGGGCAGGGATTGTTCCCCTGTCTGTGGTGCTGCTGAGGCCTCACCATGAGTAGTTGGTTCAGCCTGGGGCCACTCACTGCAAGAAGGTCATTTGAGGTCCATGTCCAAAGAAAAGCAATGTAGCTGTTGATGAGTCTTGAGCACAAGCCTGGTGAGGAGCAGCTGAGGGACCTGGGATTGTTCAGCCTGGAGAAAAGGAGGCTGAGGAGAGACATCATTGCTCCCCTGAACTCCATGAAAGGAGATTGGAGCCATGTGGAGGCTGGGTTCTTCTCCCAAGGAAGCAGCCTCAAGTTGCATAAGGGGAGATTTAGGCTGCACATGAGGAACAATTTCTTTACTGAAGGAGTAGCCAAGGCATGGAACAGGCTGCCCTGGGCATTGATGGAGTCCCCATCCCTGAAGGAACTGAGGAACAGTGTAGGTGTGGTACTGAGGGACACAGTTTAGTGGTGGACTAGGCAGGGCAGGGTTAACAGCTGGATGAGATGATCTTAAAGGACTCTTCCAACCAAAACACTTCTGTGATTCTATGATTTGCACTGCACAGGCCCTGGAGAAAGGGTTCACAGAAGGCATCAGCTCCCAGGTTGCAGTCATAAAACCAAGGAAAAGAAAATGTGCTGAGCCCTGAGCTCTGTTCCAAAGCCATAGCGTCTGCAGGATGCTTCCGTGGTGCTTATACAACCAGAAGCTGCTCCCAACACAAATTAATAACCTGCTTTAAAGTTAATAACCCCAGGTTACTTCTATATTATACAAGGTTACTTATACAAGAGCTCTTGGCACATGGCACCATCTGTTGAGTGGCAGGTCCAGGAACTGGCACTGTTACAGAGCCATCCCACTCTTTCCCTCTGAAAGGAAATCTGTCAGCTCTCCCAGACACACCAGCTCTTATCTAACACATCTCAGCAGGAGCTCCAAGCAAGCAGACAGGCTGAGGTGTTCAAAGACGGAGCCAAGAGAGTTACAACTCTGCTTTCCTGCTCCCTGAGCAGCCACAGGAGTGATCAGGGGCCTGGGGAAAGGCTGAGAGAGCTGAGTTTGTTCAGCCTGTAGAGGAGAAGGCTCAGGGCAGACCTTTTCACCATGGACCAGTACATAAAGGGTGGCTACCAGGGGGGTGGAGACTCCCTTTTCACAAGGAGTCCCATGGAGAAGCCAAGGGTGATGGGCACAAGCTACTGCTGGGGACATTCCTGTTGCACTCCAGAAGGAAATGTTTGCCACGAGAGCAGGCAGAGACTGGGATCACCTCCCAAGGGCAGCAGTGGAGTCTCCTGCACTGGGCACTTTCAGACTCAGCTTGCCAGGGTGCTGAGCCAGCTCATGGCAACTGCACCATCACCTGGAGAGGCTGGAGCAGATGATCCTTGGGGTCCCTTCCAAGTTGGCATTCTGGGATGCTGTGTGACTCTACCTGCAAACTTCTCACCCTCCTCCTCTTCCATACACTGCTTTGCTGCCCTTGATCCAAGAACAGACTCCCTGAACAAAGAACCCAAAGGGCTGATTTTCAGCCTGGCTACCCCTTCAGTTACCAGGGGAAATTACTCTTTTTACTCAAATCCAAAAAAAAAAAAATCCCAAATTTTCATGAAGACCTTTTCTGAGGAGAAAAACCATTTGCTTCAAGTCACAGAATCCTAGCATCACAGAATGGTTTGGGTTGGAAGGGACCTTAAAGCTCATCCAGTTCCAATCCCCCTGCCATGGGCAGGGACACCTCCCACCAGCCCAGGTTGATCAAGACATCATCCAGCCTGGCCTTGAACACCTCCAGGGAAAGGGCATCCACAGCCTCCCTGGGCAACCTGTTCCAGTGTCTCCCCACCCTCACTGGAAATAATTTCTTCCTCATCTCCACTCTCAACATCCCCTCCCCTGGCTTCAGTCCATTCCCTTTCATCCCGTCACTCCCAGCCCTTGTCACAAGACCCTCTCCAGCTCTCCTGTAGCCCCCTTTAGTTACTGGAAGGCCTCTATGAAGTCCCCCACAGAGCCTCCTTTTCTCTCATCCTATCACTTGTTCCTAGGGAGTAGTTTTGGGATGCCTCTCTCTAGCTGCTAGGACAAGCTGCTCTCACAGTGTCATTGATGGAGTGCTGTAGGCAGGGTCTGGCCAAATAGCTCAAACCCATTGTCCCTCATCCTGCATCTCCAAGCCCTTGTCCAAAGTCCCTCCCAGGCTTTATTGTAGGCCCCAAATCAAACCTTATCTTTCTTATCTAACTTATAAGTCTATTTTAGTGTAAGCCTGCAATGCTTTTCAAAGCCAAAAGCTCATATTCCTTTAATGTGGAAAATATCTCTTCCCTAGCTCCTATTATTCTCTGCTGCTATTTCTGAATCTCTCTTCCAAGCAGCCTTGCTCCCTGCCTGCAAACCTGTCTGTTCAAACCATTGATTCCTTTCATCTTGTCAGCATCCCTGACATCCACAAACCCATCCTTCCTGAAATTGCCACCCTGGGCCTTGTCTCCTCGGGACTGTGAGCTGCTCAGGCTGAAAATGTCCTTTGCTTGTGCTATGGAAAGATAAAAACAGAGGGAGGTGGTGAAGTCATCATCCCTGGAGGTGGTCAAAAAGGGACTGGATGTGGCACTTGAAGCCATGGTTTAGCAGTCATGAGGGGCTGGGTGACAGGTTGGACTTGATGAACTCTTGAGGTCTTTTCCAACCTTATTGATTCTATGATATGGTGCTCAAAAGAGACCTCAGCTTCAAGAGACCTCAGCTTCAAGAGACCTCAGCTTCTTAGGGCCATTAAGATGCTGAGGGGACTGTAACACCTCTGATCTGAGAAGAGGCTGAGAGAGCTGGGGCTGGTTAGCCTGGAGAATCATAGAACCACAGAATGTTAGGGGTTGGAAGGGACCTCTGGAGATCATCCACTCCAACCCCCTGCCCAGGCAGCCTCACCCAGGGCAGGTCACACAGGAACACATCCAGGTAGGTTTTGAAAGTCTCCAGAGAAGGAGACTCCACAGCCTCTGTGGGCAGCCTGCTCCAGGTCTGCAGCATCCCCACAGCAAAAAAGCTTCTCCTCGTGTTGAGAAGAAGGAAGTTGAGGAGGAGAGAGATGCTGAGGCAAAGAGGAGGCTGATGGGGGATCTTGTGAATTATGAACAAAAAATTCCCTTGGGTTTTTGGAGACCATTTACAGAAGCAGGACCAATGCCTGTGCTGAAGCTGACACTGAGAATGTAAAACCCTCTTTCAGTGAGCAGCTTGACATGTGCAGGATCAGCTTCTCAGACGGGCAGTGCAGCCACAGGGCTGTCCAAAGGGAGCACAGCAATGCCACAGAATCATTTGGGTTAGAAAAGATCTTTCAGCTCATCCAGTCCAACCCTTAACCCAGCACTGCCAGCTCACCACTAAACCACATTCCTCAGTCACACATCTCCACAGCTTTTAAACCCTTCCATGAATGGAGGCGCCAACACTGCCCTGGGTTGCCTGCTCCAGGGCTTCACAACCCTTTTGGGGGAGAAATTGCTCTTCATGTCCAACCTAAACCTCCCCTGGTGCAACTTGAGGCTGTTTCCTCTGCTCCTATGGCTCGTTCCTTGGGAGAAGAGCCCACCCCCACCTCACTACACCAATGCCTGTTCAGCACTTCTCAAGTCAAGGAAAACCCAGCAACCAAGCCCCATGAGATGTTCAAACTAACACCAAGTGGTCAGTCTGGCACCACCAGCCCTAAGGGAAAGGTTTTAGCAGCAATTTCCTCCTCAGTGCTGAGGAGAGTCTCAGGAAAATCCCCTTCACTTGAACGTAGGAATTACAGGAACTTTTTGCTTATATCCAGGAACTGAGGATGCAGTAAAATCACAGAATGGTAGGGGCTGGAAGTGACCTCCAGGGATCATTGGGTCCAACCCCCCTGCCAAGGCAGGGCCACCTAGGGCAGGTCCCACAGGAACATATCCAGGTTGGCAGATTGCAACGCCAGCCCTGCTTCATAGTGCTCTGCACCCACAAGAAGCCCTGAAGTGAGGTCACTGCAGGATCCCAGCAGGTCTGCAGGTGAATGAAGCATCAGCCTCGAGCTGACACTGGTGGACACAGCAGCTGGATGAGATTCCTTAGAGGACACAGTCTCAAGCTGTGCCAGGGGAAGTTTAGGCTTGAGGAGAGGAGAAAGTTCTTCCCAGAGAGAGTTGTTTGCCATTGGGATGTGCTGCCCAGGCAGGTGGTGGAGTCACTGTCCCTGGAGGTGTTCAAAAAAAGGCTTGGATGTGGCACTTGGAGCCATGGCTTGCTTAGTCATGAGGTGTTGGGTGACAGGTTGGACTTGATGATCTCTGAGGTCTTTTCCAACCTTATTGATTCTATGATTGTTCCCTGCTCCAGCAGCATGCTCCAGCTGCTGCCTTTGGGATAAATGACTCCTTTCAAAGTAATCCTGGAGAATTCTTAGCCCTCATCTGAGCAGTAAAGGGAATCCCCTGAAGGGAAGGGTCTGAGTTACAGGCAGAGGACCTTTGCCTGGCCAACAGAGAGGCTTTCTCAGGGGCTAACAAAGCTCTGCCCACTGCTGTGCCAGGGATTTTCCACGAGGTGTGGCAGTGGCTGCTGGGAGCTGCAGCTTCTGGGGCCATGCATAGAAACAGAGTGAGATCACCATGGAGCAGCTGACCACACATCCCAGTGAGCCCACAGGGGCAGGAACTGGGAAAAGAGCTGGGGGAAGGGAGGTTTGCACACAGCTAAAGCATCCCCCAAAGACTGGTTTTTTTGTCCACTAATTAGCAGTCATGTTCAGGTCTGATCAATCAGGCTTGAGGCTTCTCGGTTTTCCTTCAACCCAGGGGAAAGTCTCTCACTAGACAGGCAGATGTGTGGCTCCATGGTCTCCCTGCCTGCCTGAAATCCCATGAACAGCCTCATGGCATGGAGACAAGGGGCAGGGTTTCACAGCAGCCTCCACCCCTCAAGCCCTGGGGCTCTACAATGGTCACACCTCATGCAATGCCCCCCCTCCCCAGTTATTTGTACTGTAGGAAGCAGGCAGCAGGGGTTTCAAGGGGAAGTGGCTCAAGGGGAAGTGGTGAAGCCACACCTCAAATGCTGGGCTCTGGTTTGGGTCCCTTGCTCCAAAAAAGGACATTGAGGGGCTGGACAGTGTCCAGGGAAGGGTAACAAAGATGGGGAAGAGTCTGGAGAACAAGTCCTGTGAGGAGCTGCTGAGGGAACTGGAGGTGTTCAGTCTGGAGGAGAGGAGGCTGAGGGGAGACCTCATTGCTCTCTACAGCTCCCTGAGAGGAGGTTGCAATGAGGTGGGAGTTGGGCTCTTCTTTCTACTATCAGGTGATAGAAGAAAGTGGGCTGAAATTGTGCCAGGGAAGGCTTAGGTTGGAGAGGAGGGAAAATTTCTTTGCTGTATGAGTGGTTCGGGTTGGAAAAGGCTGCCCAGGGAGGTGGTGGAGTCTCCATCCCTGGAGGTGCTCCAGAAACCTGTGGCCATGGCACCTGGGGACAGGGTTTGATGGCCAGGATGGGGTTAGGTTGATGGTTGGACTGGATGAGCTTTTCCAACCCAAACAATTCTATGACTCTATGATTCTAGGGTGGGGGTTCAGAACCCCAGGTCAGAAGGTCCCAAGGCTGGTGAACCTGCAGCTCTCTGTGACTTACTGATGAGGACAAAGGTGAAGGACTTGGATTCATCTCTGAGTCAAACCAAACTGCTGACTGAGAGCAGCCTGGCTCCCAAAAGCAGTCTGAGCCTCTCTCTTCAAGTCCTTAGAGCACCATGGGTTCTTCTTGCTTAGGTGTGGATTTGTACCCATGGGATGGTGCAAAGGGGCGATATCTTTCAGGTTATGAGTGCAAGGAGAAGGATACTTGAGTCTGCAGTCATCAGGTTGCCAGCAAAAGGGTTCTTGTTTATTTTTTTCCCCTAAAAAAGGAGTTTTTTTTCCAATGGGAGTCTTCCTTCTGACACAGTTTTCATTTTACATAACACTGTGCTGGAAATGTCAGTTAAGGTTAGTGGTCTTTAACCTTCCATATCTTAGTGTTGCTTTCCCTGCTGGTTGTAATCAACTCATGCACTAGCCCCATAAAAGCACAGAGAGTTTGGCCATGAAACAGAAGGAGAGATATTGACTGTAACTACCCCACCACTATCAGATTTCACCCTGGCAATGCTAATGCACCATAAACAGGCAATATTTCCCTGAGCAGCCCACGATACCATCACAGACCTCACTCTCAAACCAGGTCGATACCAATCTACAGTTTCATGATGTAAGATTTCAGAATGGGCCTGGTGCCTCCAAAGCACAACGGAGTGGATTGATGAAGGTGACACGAAGCCACCAAGGAGTCAGGATGCTTCTGAAGCCAGCTTGACCTTCAGAGATCATTTTCACTGCTCCAAACCACCACATCCCTCAGGACAAGTTCAATGGATATTTTTATGAGCTCCTTCAGGAGCATAAACATTGCTTAATGGCATGGGCTCCTCAAACACAACCCAACGAGACTGTGCAGTGTCCAGCCTGGGCAGGGCATGTTAAACAACTCCTCATGTCTTGCAGCCAAGTGCATGAGGGGGGGGGGGAGGGGTGAATGCTGGTGGCAGTGGAGCTGTATCCAGCCCTAGGAAATTTCAGGACTACAAGCAAAATGCCCCTGCTGGAATTAGTTACAGAGGGATCTTAAGGCTTGCTCTCTACAAGGAATTGGTTCTCTAAACAGGAGCCCAGCAGAAAACTCTGTGCATCCCATGTACACTGAGCTGTGCAACAGGCAAAGCAGAACCACACACATGCCTCCTGTGATCCCCAGGAAACCAGAGGCACAATACAAAGGGACTGCAGATCCTCTTCTGCCAAAGGAGGTAGCTGCTGAAATGGATGAGTAACTGAACAGGAGCTGGACACCTCTACTGCCCAAGTCAGCCCCAGCGACTGCTACTTCACATCTTGAGATGGCACCAGAGGGGACAAGTGACATCCCTCATGGAAAGAGGGATGAGGGATGAAACTGAGCCCAAACACACCAGATGCATGCCACTACTGAGCCTTGATCCTAAACCCAGGTATGGATGAACCTCAAGGCTCAAAGGCTCTGCAAGCTGCACTTTCCAAAACGCTTCTTAGTGAGGAAAGATGAAGCAAAGCAACCATCCATGTCCATAGCCTGGGAGGGCACATCTTCAGATGAGACTTCCCAAGGGAAGACAATCTGCCCCACAGGCTCCAGCAGCCTCTGGTGAGTTCATTGGTTCCTTCCTTGACAAATGGGCAGTGGGTGTGATCCAAGAATGAAACCTGGCTTTGCTGGTCTTCTCTGAAAGCCAAGAAATATGACTCTAGTTGGTAGGCTGGCCAGCAGCAGAGCTGGTCCTGGCAGGGCTTTAACCAATGGAGCAAGGCAGCAATGGGACTGGGGAAGTCTGGAGACTGCAAAGAGAGAAGAGCAAGTGTTGAAAGTGGCAGTGAGAAAGGCAAGAGCTCTAAGGAAATGAAAAATGAGGGCAAGGACCTAAAAGAGCTGCAACAAGTTCACCTTTGGTGGGAACACTTGGGCTTCTTCATGATCCCCCTCCTTGCTTGAAGCAGTAAAGCATGGGATGGCTCCCAAAGATCTGAACACAGCTGCATCCCTCTGGAAGGATGGGTCCAACCAGCAGCAGACCACGTGGAACCAAATAACAGGGGGAGAAGTGAAACAAAGAGGGATATTTTATGGGAAGGAAAGGAAAAGAAGATGGTGAAATAGAGTCTTGAGCATGGATGGACTTTGTGTGGAGCATTTTCAAGAGCTGACCAGGAAAGGGACTGAGCCATTTAGCAGCTTGCACAAAGCACCCTCTGGATTCACCTGCAGCCTTATCCCTTCGCTGCAAGAGAACATCCTCATGGACACCAGCTGCTGAGGCTGGACACCTGGGCATCAGGCACCTGGAGGATTAGACATGGACCACCAGCACCGAGCCCCTGGGGGGAGCAGCCTGTCCTGCCTGCCCTCCTCGCAGAGCATGTGCTGGGGAGTTCAGATCTCACATCGCTGTCTGCAGCCTGGTGTGTTCCACCCGTGCCTGTGCTTGGCATTAAGCAGTTCCTATATTCTGTCTCCCAGCCAGAAGGATGCCTGCCTTCAGTCGGTGCCACAGCAGCTTTAAAATAGAGCAGAGCAGACGTTCCGTGTGACTAATACCTTCCCTGATGGTGGCTTCCACAGAACATGCTGGAGAAGCTGCTTGCTTTTGCGTCTGTCCTTCAGCAAATGTGACTCTGCATCCGTTGTGCCGGGCTCGGGGACGCAGGCAGCCTCCCTCTGCCAGCACGGGGACGGCGGAGATGCAGCTCGCCTCGGTGGGGGCAGCCAGGGAGCAGCCAGCACCCCCGCAGCTCTCCCCAGAAAACCTCAGCAGAGCTGCTCAGGGAGGAGCAGGCAGATTTTCATCCCTGTTAGCAGAGTCCCTCTGAAACGCCACAGCTCTGGGACAAACCGCTTGAGGGGAACGGAGGCTTCTCACAAGCTTCAGGGCAATAAAACTCCGCAGTGCCGTGGGTGATGGCAACACACCAAACCCATGGCATGGCTCACACTGCTCCTTGTTTGCCACCCCCTGGCTCCCTCCCTCCATCACTTCAGGTCATAACCATTACAGGTTGCCACCACTGTAGCTCTTCACCTTCCTCACTCACTGCTGATGTGTCTAAACCTGAGCTGGACCCTATGCCTGGGTGAGAGGTGAGTCCTCCTGAGCAAACCAGCAGGTTCCCTTTCCCAAAGCACTGCTTTACTCATCTGGATAGCTAGTTTGATCATCTCCTGATGAAATAGTTTCAAATAAAAGCAAAGTTCAACTGGTAAGGGCAGAAAACCACAACCACTGACTAATTAAAGCTTTCTACTAACACACAAAAACAAGACCACCCAATGGCAAGAGCAGAATGGATGAATCCTGCTGGGGATTTCTTCCATCTCCCTGACCCCCTCAGCTACACACAGGAGGGATGATCTTCACCTGTATCCCACAGATGCTACTTAATAGCTGATTCTTTCTGTTTATTAGAAGATGAGCAATAACATCAGACCAGTGCTGAGTTATAGAAGAGTTCTCTGAACCATCTGGAGCCAAGAACTAAGATAGACATCAAACTGAGACCTTGCATCCATTCTGGTCTGAGCTACTTTGGTTGGTTAGGATTAAAATCACATAAACAGAATCCTTCTTCCCCACCCAAAACCCAGACATCAAGAAAGATCTCCCCAGATCCTCCATGTAATGGTAACAAGCATTAGGAACAACATTATCAGGAGAAGGATTTAGAAGATATGGAGTGCAGCCCTGTCACATCAGAGCCAACTACTACATCTCTTTGTGCTCCTAAGCCATCTTGGCTCAACCATCCACTCAGAAATGAGACTGAGGTGCTTGCTAACTTACAGACAACTCAAAGAACGACAATGAATGCAGTCTGGAGTGTCTACTGATCTCCAGGGCCACGTTTGCAGAGTGGCTGTAGAACATAAGCTGCAATCCAACTGTCTCTGGCCTCCTGCTCACCTCCAGGTGGCACCTTCACTGACTCGCCATCATTGTTAGCAGCAACTCCCACACAGCTGGGACACAGCAAGAGAAATAAAACGAGACACTTACCCTCCTTCAAAGATCTTGATCCTGACTGGCTCCCCTCTTTTGGTCACAAGAGCCTCTTCTTCTGCTTTTCCTCTTTTATCCTCTTCCTTCTCAGCTCTAGTTATATCTTTTCGACCTTCATTAGAAAGGAGCGAAGGCAAATGAACCTATCTCCCCAAAAGAGCAAAACAATCCATGATTACACACAGAGTCACTCCAAGACAGACACAGACCAAACAGCCTCAGAAGGAGCCAGCAAACCTACCACACGCTGCTCCTGACAGCTAAGTGCAGTCCCTGGGGACATCCTCTTAACAAACTGGACCTCTCCTTCTGCACTTGGAGCCCTGTTGCCTGTGCTCTATTTGCTGCGACCCTTACAAGGTTTTACAGCAGCCCCCGCATGTGGGGGCTCAAGATCACCTGGGGACACCTTAGAGATACTTATCAATATCTGAAGGGGAGCTGGGGAGGGACTGTTCAGAAGGGCCTGTGGGGATAGGATGAGAGGCAATGGTTTGAAACTGGAGCAGGGCAGAGCTAGGCTGGACCTCAGGAGGAAGTCCTGCCCAGCAAAGGTGGAACAGGCTGCCCAGGTATGTGGCTGGGCAGCCTGATCTAGTTGGAGATGTCCCTGCTGACTGCAGGGGGGGTTGGACAAGATGACCTTTGAAGGTCTCTTCCAACCCAATGCAAACTGTGAATCATTCAGCTGATGCCAACTGGAATAGTGAGGCATAAAGAGAAGTGTCTTGGCTGGGGTCACCCTGAGCATGTGGTGGAGCCATGGGCCTCTGTTCCCAAATCCACTGCTCTGTCCTTGGATAATCCTCTCTAATATGTACATCTCCAGAGGTCTAGAGTGGAGACATCTGCAGAATTCATCTCCTTAACCTCAGCCTTTGGGTTTCCCCCACATACATTCCCAGGGATTTGGCCTTCAGCCATCATCTGCACTTGACATGAATCACTTGACAGCCGAAGCTCTCGCGGGTGATTTCCTTTCACCCAAACCCTGTTGCCAAGGGCATAGCACAGAGAAAGCCACAAAACCAATGGGAGAAAATAATCCTCAACCTCCCCAAATGTTCCCAGGGTAAAATCTGATTTTTTCCCACTGTTAAATTTGCCACCCCTTGTTCAGACCCAGGTCTAAACAGCTCCACCAGCACGTTTAATGGTATGTGTTATCCTGCGTGGACCTAAACGTTACAGCTGCCCCTCCAGCTCTGTGCACTGCAAGGGGAGCTCTCCACACCCAGAATGAAATCTTAGGATGTTGCCCACCCTATAACCTAACAGGACAAATAAGAGAGGTCTCCAAGGCTCTGGAAGTTGAAAGCAGATTCCTTTTACAAGGGGTGCTTCTCACACAAGCACAAGAACATCTCTGAAGTCCAACTTGGATTACCTGTTTTTTATGTAAGTCATGGAAACACTGAGAGCATTTGAGACACCAGGCTTCTGAGTGGGATTTTGGCCTGAGTGTAGCCAATGGACTGGCAGGAATCTAAAGCTGAGCTGCTCACCCTTGAGTCTTTAAAGTTACTGGGAAGAGTGGCAGCTCTCAAGGGTGATTCATCTGCCCTACCTTAGACACTTATCTTAAGGGGGAATGAATCACTCAAGAGGTGCCTCCTTGTCTCCCATGGTTGAAGGGGAAGCCAGAGACTGACTAGCTCCAAGTGAG
The DNA here is from genome assembly GCF_014839835.1 of Dryobates pubescens. Lineage (NCBI taxonomy): Eukaryota > Metazoa > Chordata > Aves > Piciformes > Picidae > Dryobates > Dryobates pubescens. The sequence goes on along the minus strand of NC_071631.1, from coordinate 7,067,130 downwards.
CCATGCACAATTCCATGGGCTACAACCCAGCCTCCCCAGCTGCTGGTACTACCACCAAGTTCTCAGCAGGAGAAGGGATGGACTCACTAAAAAGCAGCTTTGTAAAACTGAGCTCAAACGTTGGAGATTTTCCCAATCATTTCAGAGCTCAGCTTAGAGCATTAAATGCACCCAGGATGGCTCTTTGTTCCCCTGGGGCCAGGAGCTCAGCTTAGAGCATTAAATGCACCCAGGATGGCTCTTTTTTCCCCTGGGGCCAGGAGCTCAGCTTAGAGCATTAAATGCACCCAGGATGGCTCTTTGTTCCCCTGGGGCCAGGAGCTCAGCTTAGAGCATTAAATGCACCCAGGATAGCTCTTTGCTCCCCTGGGGCCAGCTTGTGCAGGTGAGCCCACATCCACACCATCAGAACCACATAGCCTTCCTAGATGCTTCCTGGGCATGGTCTCTGTCCTGTCTCCCTAACTATGCTTGGAAATTGCTTGGGAGAGCAGACAGAACAGTGCCAAGAACCAGTGTAACAACTGACAGCAGAAATGGCCTCAATTTCGCGTCTCTGGGTGTGGAGATTTCTGTGCTTGGAGGAGGTCAGTGGCAGGAGACACACTGAGCACCTTTAAAACTGAAACCTTGTCTGTTAGGACTTCACAATCTGATACGAGCTCCACAGAACTGCTGCGATGGCCTGGCCAGGCCAGGTCCTTATCGACTGAGGAATACAAAACAGTTGACTTTCTAGACGTAGCATCAGGTTTATTTATTGCAGCTTTGGAAAGCACAAAACACAGGCAGATGAAAGGCATCAGAGAGAGCCAACATCATACAGTCACTGCCAGCCCCTTGTACAATCCCAGTCACTTTACAGAGCTGTGCAAGTCCCAGACAGTGTCGTGAGCCATCCCCACACGCAGCCTGGAGCCTACAGTCACTTCACAACTGATGTGCTCAGGAAATTCCACCAGCAAACTTCTGTCAGACTTCCTCAATCCTACTTCCAGACCATAAATACCAAACCCCAATAACATTACTCTGTGTGAAAACATTCAATTTCCCTCTTCAAGATCAGCAGTGGACCCCTGTTGGGCTGTGTGTACCTGAAGCAGTACAACATGAGCAGGCAGTGTTGAGAGAAGAAAGACTTTGTGGTCTGTGTAGTATTAATAATACCATAGGTGGAGAAAGAGTCCTAAATCTTTTGATGCCTCAGAACTTGAGGTTGCCACTGGAATGGGCTGCCCAAGGATGTGGTGGAGTCACCATCCCTGGAGGTGTTCAAGAGTGGATTGGATATGGCACTTGGTGCCATGATTTAGTAGTCATGAGGTCTTGGGTGACAGGTTGCACTTGATGATCATTGAGGTCTTTTCCAACCTTATTGATTCTGTGACTCTGTGATTCTAAAGAGCTTAAATCTATGATTCTATGATTCTAAGACCAAGTACACAGATAGGATTCAGAGCACTGCTGCTTGCTGGGAGCTTGTTGCATGCCAAAGTGTACAAAGCATTAGAGCTGCTTCACCTTTTCTGCCTTGTTGGCTGACAGCTTCAGAGAATCTTGGAATGGGTTGGGTTGGAAGGGACCTTAATGATCATCCAGTTCCAACCTCCCTGCCATGGGCAGGGACACCTCCCACTAGCCCAGGTTGCTCAAGGTCTCATTCAGCCTGGCCTCGAGGGCATCCAGGAGAGACAGCAGAGCACATTGATCCAATTTGCTCATTGCACTAAGTCAAAGCTCAGGGCTTGTGCACAGCTCTGCAGCAGTAACCAGAGACCATAACTTGAAACAGAGACAGCTCTGAACAATGGATTAAAATCATAAAATCACAGAATGGTTTGGGTTGGAAGGGACCTTAAGGATCATCCAGTTCCAACCCTCCCCCATGGGCAGGGATACCTAGCCCAGGTTGTTCAAGGCCTCATCCAACCTGGCCTTGACCACCTCCAGGGAGGGAACCTCCCAGGGAACCTACCTGGGCAACCTGTTCCAGTGTCTCACCAGCCTCTCACTGGAAAGAATTTCTTCCTATTCTCCAGTCTCAATCTCCCCTCCTCCAGCTGAAATTCATTCTCTCTTGTTCTATCACTACAAGCCTTCATAAAAAGTCCATTCCCTGTTCTCCTGTAGCTTCCTTCTGGACACCTTGCCCATGGCCACATCCAACCTGGCCTTGTAGGACCTACTCAAAGTCAGAGCACCCCCAGAAGTGCTCTACCCAGGGTGGTGACCTTGGGGGGACACAGGGCAACCCCGTTGGAGTTAGGTAAAGAAGAAAATATTTAGGGGAAGTAGCTGGAGCAGGGACAGCTGAAGGTTGGACTTTCAGCCTTGGATGGGTGCTGCTGCCACGCAGCTCCTGTGAACTGCATCTTCCTGAGTGCCCAGCAAAGCTCCTGCCTCACCTGTGCCATTTGAAAAATTAAACTGAAGATTTCACTCCCACTGCTCATCTAATCAGAAATTATTTCTCTGCCTGGCATGAGGTCAATTCCCCTCCACTGCCATTAACAATTTGTGCAAAACACACTCCTCTGAGCAGCAGGTATTAATGGTGGATTTGGGCTACACCAGGGTTTTTGTAAGTGAATTTGGCAGGACAAACTCTTACTTTTGCAAATTGGACCATGAAAACATGGGCTTTCACCACCAGTCAGCTCATGGGGTTTTGTCTAAAAGGCTTTTGAGTCTTTTCACAGCATCAGAGAACCACTGAATGCTTTAATTTGGAAGGGGCATTTACCCAGCCCAAGCCCTCTGCAGTCAGCAGGGATGTCAGCAACTAGAGTTGGTTGCTCAGAGCCCCAAACCACCTCACCCAGAATGATTCCAGGAATAGGACATCTACATGAGGCATCTCTGGGCAGCTTGGGACAGGCTCTCAGCACCTTCAATATCAAACTTTTTACTTCTCTCCAGTTTGAATCTCCCTCTTTTAGTTTCAAACCATCACTCCTTGTCCTGTCACAACAAGGTCCTGATCAAAGCTCTGTCCCCAGCTCTCTCATTGGCCCCTCTCAGCACTGAAAAGCCACCAGAAGGTCTCCCTGGAGCCTTTTCTTCTCCAGGCTGAACAATCCCAACTCTCTCTGCCTGGCCTTACAGCAGGGTTCCCAGCATTGCTGTGGCCTCCTCTGGCCCTGCTCCAAGAGATCCCTGTCAGTCCTGAGGATTCCAGAGCTGCCCTAGCACTGCAGGGGTGATCTCAGCAGAGCACAGCAGACTAAATGCATGCAGGGAAGTATGTCTTTTGATGACTAAGGGCTGAACCATCCCTGCCTAGAGCTTGAACTTTAGTGAGGGTCTCTCTTTCTGAAGCACACACTGGGTGGGTGTTTTAGCACCATGTCAAACAGCAAAGCTCAGAGGAGCACAGACACTTCTGCTGGAGAATGACATCAAAGATGGTCTGACTGCATTCTGCTAGGACCCTTCTTAGAAGAGTGCAGAAATCTCAAGCCTTGGTCTGGTTGCTGCACTGCACAGGTAATTATCTGCCCCTGCATCCCTAGAAATGCAGCCTGTTGGCTTTCTGCAGAAGAATGAGGGAAATGCTGAACAGAAGGAAAAAGATTTATTGAATCAAAGCCACTCCACTGTGTATTTGAAGACATATTTATAAGCAGCAGCTGCAGCAGTGATTATGATAAATTTAACATTCAGACTTCATTCCACGATACAGAAATAAAGTGAATAATCCATCAAATAGAAATTGACTGGGAGATGAATATCAGATGGCCAAAATCTTCAGAGCAAATTCTGTTTGCTAATCTACAGGAGCACGACCCGGATTAAAGAGATCTGCGTGGTTCAGCATTAACCAAGGCAGGCAAAGTCTGCCCTCAAAATGAGACACCTAACACTAAGCAGCTACCACAAGTGTATTAAAGACTCTGGCCAACGTCTTTGGTGAGCTCTGCCCCTCTGAAGGCATTTGCCTTGATCCTCTTAACTCCACAGACCAGCTAGAAACTATCCTTAGACACCTGGAAAAGCAGGTGGACAGCTAAGGCTATGAACCGCAGGGCCCAAAGCTCCAGGTCTAACCTAGCGAGGCACTTCTCCAGATGCCATTGCACGCCTCCAGGCTGCTTCGGGAGCCTAAAAACCTCTTGCAAATCTCCCTTTAATATTTTTCTTAAACACTTCTAAGCATGCCTCTCCATGTTCATTAAGGTGAGATCAGCAGCTGCACGAGCAGGCAGAATCCCATTTCCCCAAGGTAATCCTCTCTGCATTTAGCACATGCGAAAAGGGAGGGAATTAGAGCAGCAATTTAGAGATAGAGATAGGAAAGAAATGGTGAAGCTGCTGGAAATATCCAGGCAAATGCAAATCAGGGCTAATCCTCTGCTGCTGGGGCAGTTCACGGTGTGGTGGTGATTCCTACATGCTCCTTGGATTAACAGGCAAATGGAGAAGGGAGAGGTGGCACATGGCCTCGGTTCAGGCTTGCCTAGCTTTTTGCTTTGGAATGGTTGGGTTACAGTGGGGTTTAGCTGCTTCATTCTAAAAGCTGCACTGAGAACAAATGCATAGCAAACCGAGGGAGGGATGAGCAAACTCCTATCAGCCTAAGGACAGCAATTCCCCATCCCTTGTCCCCCTCTTCCCATGTATCCAAATGGATGAGGAGAAATAGATAGGGTTGCATTACCTCTGTCATTTTTGGCTTCCTGGAGCTGGATGGGACAAGCCTGCCTGCCTCCGGACGTGGAGCAGTAGCCATGGTGTAGGTCTCCTTGCTCACTTTCTGCTTGGACCTCAGGAGGGCCAGGGCTGCTTTAGTGGATATACCTGGAAGGTTAGGATTATACAAGCTGATGCACCAGCTGGCATAGACTGAGGAGCGTCGATCAGCTTGCTGGGTATGATTTGGCTTTATGTAGTTTAAATAGCACCAACTGACATTAGTGGTTGTGTGGAGGCTGGGGAACTGCAGTACCTTCTTCGTGTCTGTACCTTCGCGCGGCTTCATTGCACTGTGAGTGCCCTCAGACAGAGGTGCAGGGCTTGGAGGGTTTGGTGGAGACTGCTCCACTGGTTCTTTGGAGTCTTCCTTCTTCACAGGTTGCAAAGGTGCCTTGCCGAGGAACTGTTTGCCAGCTGGCTGCTTGTACTCTTCCAGTGCCTCAAAACTTGGAGAAGCTGAAGGAGACTCAGCTTGTGGCAAAGTCCTTGGGGTTTCCTTTGGCTCTGACTGCTCTAAGGACGGAGTCGGTGGTGTTTCAACCTCGACCCTGCCTTGGCTTTCTGCGAGAAACTGAGATTTGTCCTGCTTTTTCCCTTCTTCTATTGCACTGGGCGGCTTCACCACTTCCAACTTCTCTTCTGCTTCAGACACTTCCTCCTCTTTCACTCGCTTCTGCTGTTGTGTTTCCATCGTCAGCTCCAAACTACCGGCTGGAGAGAGCATCCTTTTGCTTCCCCCAACTGTTGAGGAGGCTCCTTCCAGCCCGAGGATGCTGTCGGATGGGGAGGTGAGCGGCATGTAGCCTTTGCGTTCCGGCAAGGGTAAGGGCACCCTCAGATACGGGCTCTGGAAAATGCTTCTCTGATCCTCTGTGATCATCTGGGCCAGATCGAAGCCTAGGCCGTGAACATCAGCGCTGCAGACCAGGGTGCCCTTGGGCTGGCGATCATCGAACTTGGGGAGGACGATAGAAGAGGAACTGCCCTGGGACTGAGTGACCAGGATCTGGGAGAGGGTGGTGTACATGGCGCTGCCATAGGACGGCATGTTGGTCTGGATGCGGACGGGGACCACCAGCGACACCACTGGCTCTGGCCGGGTAGGGACCACCAGCTGGGATGCAGACACAGACACTGAAGGGCTTGTGGTGCGGGTCAGAGGGTGCAGCCTACTCTCCGAGTCATACTCTGTGCACGGGGATAGCCTGGAGGCTTCCACGGCTGGGAATAAACTGGATTTGATCTGCGGCAAGTGTCCACCGGCCTCGCCTGGCAGCTGGAGAGCAAACTGAGACTGGAGAGGCAGAAAAAAGGCTGAAGGGATGGGTGAGGAAACCGGGTAATGCACGGGCAGGAAGGAAGGATGCTGCCTGAAGGGCACCTCGGCTGGATGAGACATCAGGGGAGGAGCGATATGGAGTGGGCCTGGGTGGATGAGCGTCTGTGGGAGAGGCAGCGGTGGGGTCTGAAAAATGGAAGGAGGAATCTGAGGCATGGTGAACTGAGCAGAGAGGATGTCAGACATGGTGTGTGCAGCAAAGAGCTCTGCAGACTGCCCTGGCTGCGGCAGGAGATGCTGGTAGGGAAAGATAGAAACCTGCGGGGCCATGAAGTGCTTCTCGTGCAGCGTTAGCTGTGGGATGGGATGGTGAAACACCTGCAGAGCTTCTGTGTATGGCTGGGTGTACACTGGCTGAGGGCTGTCTTTTGGCTGACTCTTCTCACTTGAGTAGGTACCGTGAGAGGGCAAAGGGGGTGAGGATGTTGGCTGATGAGGCAAACTTGTCGAGGGAGATTTGCTAGAAGAAGGAACCAGATCCTCTGCCTCTGGCCGGCCTGCTGGGGCTGAGTCTGGCTCATGCTCTGGGTGTCTAGTGAGGGATGCTTGCCTGACTAGAAAGCATTTCCTTCTCTCCTGTGGAGCTGAGGAGGTTGAGGGGCCAGGGGTGGAGGCAGGAGTGGATGACAAGCTCCCATAGTCAAATGATTTACTGCGGGTCTCTGACATCTGGGAAGGATGGGACACGTTGGGGGTCTGCTCAGAGGCAGATCTCCGCATTTCCCTGGAATGGTGATGGTGGCTTGGTACCATCAACATGTGCGAGCCTGCGCCGGGAGGCTTGGGCTGGGGCTCAGAGGGCTGCCCAGAGGACTCTGACTTGCTGTGATCCTCACGCTCCAAGGAGACGGAGTGGCTGGAGCCATGGGACACACTGCTCTCCTGACTTGGGCTCCGAGTGAGAGACACCGACTCAAAGCTGGACTCCCCAGAGGACTGAGCCATTTCGGCCAGCCGCAGCCTCTTCTTTTTTGGTGGCAGTTTCTCTGCAGGGAGCTGAGAGAGGGTCTGGCTCCTCTGCGGCCACTGGAACTCCTCTGTTTTCTCTGGCTCTTTGGGAGGAGGCTCTGGCTCTGTTTCTGGCCTGTCAGGCTCTTCCGTGACCAGGATCTCCGGGACCTGGATGTTGGGCTGGCGGACTAGCTTGGGCTGCAGGGAGTGAGGCGGTCGGCTGTGCTGGGCTGTTGGCTGGGATGAGTATTGTGACAAGGGTTTGTCTTCTCCTTCCAAGCTGCTCACCTGCTCGATAGAGTCGGACTTCTCAAAGGAGCTTGTGTGCTGGATGACTGAGATCTCCTTTGAGGTCGTTCTTCTCTCTTTGCCCTCTGTGCTCGGAGCAGGTTTGGTGTTCCTGGCGTGGAAGCTGGCAGCGATGTCGGAGGGTGCGGATTTCCCCGGCTCTGCTGGTGACTTCATGGATTCCCGGGCCAGGTTCAAAGCGACGTCAGATGATGCTGGGTTTGCAAACTGAGTGCCTGGCCCAGCACTGGAGGAGGGAGTGTCTGACACCTCAAAAGCTGGAGGCTCCTCATCATCACCCAGGCTCTTTTCCTTCCGCCTCTTTCGGAGCGGGGTGAGCTCCAAACTACTCCCCAGCTTGTAATGCATCATCTGGGGCCAGGTGTCAGGATCCGCAGCGCTTTTCTCCGTCTCTGAAGAGGTGTGGGAAGCAGAAGAGCGAGGCTTTGAGAGCTGCAGCTCTGAGCAGTAGTACTTCTTATGGGCTTCATAGTTGTCCCTTTTCTTGTAGCGTGCACCGCAGACGCTGCACTCGTACATAAAGCCTTTGACCTTCGGCCCCTTCCGTGACTTTTTGGTAAGATCGCTTTCCTTGGTTTCAGGCTCCTCAGGAGGCTTGGAAACAGTTTCTTTGTTTGCAGAGCTGACCTCCTCCGAGAGATATTCCACTCCCAAAGGCAGCTCAATAGCTGGCTGCCGTTTCAGCATTCGAGGATGGGAGGAAAATGCTTGACTGCGGCTTAAGACTCCAGGCTCCATGATGTGATCATCGAACGAATAGCTACCTCTAAAGGTATGTGGGGAGCTTATAGTGCATGCAGCAGAAGGCATTGAGTGGCTTCTTAGGAGAGGCACTGTCTCTGTGGCACTGTGGGATTGCTGAAGTGACAACAATGATTGTTCAGGCTTAATTTTTTCCCCGTGGGACGCCAGCGCTTTCGATGCCTCCAACTGGCTGCTGGAAGCAGATTTGATATCGAACTGAAACGGTTCTCTGTACACACCAGACTTGGGAGATTCGATGCTGCTGCGTCTCGACAGAGAGCTTCTTCTGGGCTTCACACTGTCTATTTCACTGGTATCTACAACAGCCTCGTTAATGGTAATTAGCTTAGTGATGTGTTCAATGACCTGTGTCCTAGGCACAGACAATGGGACCATGCTGGGTTTCTCCTCGGCAGACAGGTGTGGGAAGCCCTGGGTGGTGTTGGCAGCCAGCGCGGCCGTCCTCTGCCCGATGCGGCCGCACTTCCCGAAGATGATTTCTGCGTAAGATTTGGCGTTGGTGTTGGGAGGGCTGATCTGCTGCTCCGCGCTTTCTGACCTGGAGAAGTAGCCCGACTCGGTGCTGCCCTTGCTGCCGGGGCTCAGGAAGGCTTGCTCGTCGATCACCTTCTTCCGCTCGCTCAAGCGCAGCGCCAGCTTCTGCTTGATGGTGTGGGTGTCCTCGGACTTATGGCTCGCAGCATGGTCTGAGGAGGGCTCTGCAAACTGGCTGCTGTCCTCCAGAGACTGAGACAGGCTGGAGTGAGACAGCGAGCACCGGTCCTGGCTGGAGCCTTGGCTGCCGCCGCTCAGCAAACTGCTGGACAGCAGGGAGTGCTTCTGCCTGGGGGAGAGCTCCGCTGAGTGGCCTGACATGGCCCCCGTTTCCTCCTCCGAATCCGTGCTCTCTCCTTCTGTTGGCTCTTCAAACTCCTCCCCACCAATCCTCTCCATCTCCAAGCTCGAGGGGTACATCTCTGCTCCGATCCCTGAGGCCAGCCCAGCTTTGATGCGATGAGCATGAGATTTCCTATGCTTATACAAATTGCTCTTCGTCTTAAAAGAAAAGCCACATGGAATGCAAGGGTAGGGCCTCTCCCCCGTGTGGGACCTGATGTGTTTTTGGAGCACGCTTGGCTTCGCGCAAGGCCTGCTGCAGTACTGGCAAATGTATTTGCCCGGCTTCTGAGGTTTCTTTTCCTTCTTGTGCACTTCCTCAGCTTGCTTTAAGGAAACCTGTGAGGAGCGAGGGATGTAGACCTTCTGAACGGACGGCATGTCCTCGGCAGGAATGATTGGCGAGTGGGAAGGGAGGAGCTGGCCGTGGTGAGAGTGAAGCCCGGGTGATGAGAAGGAGCCAGAAGGACCTGGTCGTACTGGATCAACTAGCTGCCATGTGGGACCTTCGAGGACGTGCTCTGGTTTCCCAGGAGACATGAATGCTGGTGTCAGTGCGTGCTGCTGAAGCTGAGAAACGTGGGGAGGATGGTCAAAAGAGGAAGGCTTAGGTTGCTTCTGATGTCCAGGCTTCTCCTGAGACTCCTCCCTCGGAACAGGCAAAGACCCAGAAAAGTGCTGCTGCGAAATGATATCTCGGAGAGGGGTTCCTTGCGAAGAAGCAGAGCTGCCCTGGTACGTAGTAGTGGATGAAATACTGGCTTGGAAAGCCTCTCCTTTGGGAAGCCTCTTTCTTGGACTTTCCTCAGCCTTTTTTGTGCTCTTCTGGCTTTGTTCAGGATCCATGACCTTAAAAGGGTCTCTGAATGCTATTTCGGGAAGGTTTTGGCAGGCTTCATTTACAAACAATAAAGGTCTCTTCCGTAGATTCCCTGCTCTGCCTGCATTTGCTACGAAGCTGGAGCCACCAGGAGATGCTTTGTTGAGTTCAGACTGGACTAAAGTGTCACTTAGTTGCTATTTGATTCCCCAAAAGCAAAAACAAAACAAAACAAAAAGGCAAAAACAAAAACAAAACAAAACAAAAACCCCACCAACGTTTCAAGGTCAACAAAGTTCACATTGGTAACACATGACAAAAACTACTTCAAAGAGAGAAAACTTTCCAAAACTTTTAGTCCAAATATTTTCCTTGTGAACTTGGTTAAGGCTTTAAACCTTGCCATTTTTTTTGTTGGGTTTGGGTTGGTTTTTTTTCTCCCTTTCAGTTGACAGTGGCAAGCCTTCAAAGTCAAGATGCAACCCACAATGTGTCTCTTGTTTGTTATGCAGACCTTTGAAAACTTGAGCCTTTGGTGCTCATCTCATCCTGAGCTTTTCCTGGTCTCTCTTGGCTTTTTTTTATCCTTTCCTCCCCCCTCCCCTGCTTCCTGTGCAAGGAAAACAACACTGAACGGTGTAGGTCCCCCCTGTGTCTTCCTTCTGTTCCACTTTGGAGTTCAAAAGCCTTGGAAAAGCCTTTCCCACATTTCTGTAATTACAGCCGAAAGAAAACAGACAGAAAACAAAACAAAACAAAACAAAAGGATTACTTTAGCATTGGGGTTCATGGCACTGCATGCTGCTGCTTCTAGAGGGGATGAAGGCAAATATTTGGCACCAAAGGAGTTCAGAGTGACTGATGGAGCAGTGGCCACACACAGGACAGTGCTCCTCATAGTAATCTAAGCAGCACTGGAACTGGTTGAGCGCTGGTACAGGATGCCCAGGGAGGTGGTTGAGGTCCCGTCCCTGGGGATATTCAAGGTGAAGCTTGACAGGGCTCTGGGCAAACTGATCTACTTGAGGATGTCCCTGCTGAATGCAGAGGGGATGGACTGGATGAGCTTTGGAGGTCCCTTCTTACCTGGGGGATTCTATGATTTTAAATTGGCCTTGAGGACATCCAGGAGAGACAGCAGAGCACATTGATCCAATTTGCTCATTGCACTAAGTCAGAGCTCAGGGCTTGTGCTCGGTTTAACATCCACACACAGCTCTGCAGCAGTAACCAGAGACCATAACTTGAAACAGGGACAGTTCTGAATAATGGATTAAAACCATAAAATCACAGAATGGTTTGGGTTGGAAGGGACCTTAAAGCTCATCCAGTTCCAGCCTCCCTGCCATGGGCAGGGACACCTCCCACTAGCCCAGGTTGCTCAAGGCTCTGTTCAATGTTGGCTTGAACATCTCCAGGGAAGAAGCAGCCACAGCCTCCCTGGGCAGCCTGTTCCAGTGTCTCACTACCCTCACTCTAAAGAATTTCTTCCTCATCTCCAGTCTCAATCTCCCCTCTCCCAGCTCAAAGCCATTGTCCCTCATCCTGGCACTCCCAGCTCTTGCCAAAAGTCTCCTTTTATTGTCTCTTATTTCCATCCAAAACCATTATACAATGGTTTGGAATGTTTGTTGGAATGTTAACAGGTCTGTGGGCTGTTACTCATCCAAAGAGTTCTTCTGTCATCTTCATCATTGTCAAAAGTCCCTCCCTAGCTCTTCTGCAGCCCCCTTCAGGTACTGGGAGGCTGCTCTATGGTCTCCCCCAGCTCTCCCAGCCTGGGCCCATAGGGGAGGTACTTCCCTACGGTTTCAGACTGGAACTCCTTCTAATCTCAATAGCAGTTGCACATCTCTGAATGGGAATGTATGCCTCCTAAGCTGAAAAGTGTTCTTAAGGGCCTTGAAGTTATATTTCATCACATTTTCAATCAATTATTACACAGCCAGCCTCTCAGATCTTGCTAGGTAACCAGGTCATGGCAGATCTTAACTTACCATTAAGAGTTTTTACAAGAGCTTGTAGTAATGGGAACATCCCAATAAAGATCATAGCATGGATTGGGTTGGAAGGGACCTCAAAGATCATCCAGTTCCAGGCCCCCTGCCATGGGCAGGGACACCTCCCACCAGCCCAGGTTGCTCGAGGCCTCAACCAACCTCATGAGATTTTAACCTCATGGACCTCACTGAACTTCATTTAACTTCACCTTCTTTTCCCCCCAGATATAGATCCTGCTCCTCTCCAGCAGGAGTTTCACATCTGCCCATGACCTGCAGAGCACCTGCACTTGCCTCAGCTTGCTAGAAAAGATGCCTTGTGTTTATGGGCTTGTTGCTATGAGGAGCAATTAATTACATCTCGAAACTCCCTTTTGGAATGTGGTGGCTCCTCAGTGCTGACTAACACCCACAATGGTCTGGGCTAGACTGAGAGCACTGCACTTCCAGCACAGGACTCACTCAAGATCAAAGTCAGTTGTGGACCTGATTCAGTGTGTTTGCTTTTGGCCAAGATGCTGTTCTCTGCCCCACTCATGACACACCAAGAATATTAACTTGGGAGAAGTGGATTGAAGCAGAGACTTCTCCAGCAAGAGCAAAGAAAATGCTGCCTCCCACAAGCTCAAGCACTCACATTCAAGATCTGTCACCTCCAGAACACCTGAGACACACAAATGCTGTGATTTCTCCTATGGGGTCCAAATCCACTCCTAAACATGTCATAAATAGGGTTGTGAGGCAGCTTCCTGCAATATATACTGGGAGAGAAGTGGCTTGAGAGCAGTCTTGAGGAGAAGGCCTTGGGGGTGTCAGGTGGTGACAAACTCCCCAGGAGCCAGCAATGGGCACTGGCAGCCCAGCAGGCAGCTGTGTGCTGAGCTGCAGCCAGAGCAGGGAGAGCAGCAGCACAGGGAGGGGATTCTGCCCCTCTGCTCTGCTCTGCTCACACCCCACCTGCAGCACTGCCTCCAGCTCTGGGGCCCCCAGCACAAAAAGGTCATGGAGCTGCTGGAAAGGGTCCAGAGGAGGCCATGAAGATGATCAGAGGATGAAGAAGCTCTGCTGTGGGGACAGGCTGGGAGAGTTGGGGCTGTTCAGCCTGGAGAAGAGAAGGCTCCAGGGAGACCTTCTGGTGGCCTTTCAGCGCTTAAAGGAGCTGAACAGAAAGCTGGGGACAGAGTTTTGAGCAGGGAGTGTTGTGGCAGGACAAGGGGGGATGGTTTGCACTGAAAGAGGGAGATTCAGAGCGGAGAGAAGGGAGAAGAGTTTAACACTGAGGGTGCTGAGAACCTGTGCCAGGTTGCCCAGAGCAGTGGGAGATGCCCTGTCCCTGGAACCATTCCAGGTCAGGCTGTTTGGGGCTCTGAGCAACCTGCCCTAGCTGCAGATGTCCCTGCTGGCTGCAGGCAGGTTGGACTGGGTGAGGTTTAAAGGCCCCTTCCAACCCAAACCATTCTGCCATTCTGTGACTGCAATACATGGAGCTAGTCCCAGGCACTGAGGGACCAACCTCAAGCTTGGGTATCTCTTCCTTTCAGGACTTAGGTGAGGTTTAGGGTTGGAAGAAGCTGTCTGCTTGGGCCTCACTGCAGGAATTCATTTCAGCCATAATAAAGTCATTCAAAATAGCAGCAACTGGGACTTTCCAACAGAGCTTTTCTAGGCATTTACATCTCAAGCTTTAGGGGAAAATCCTGTTCCCAGGAAAATCAGCAGGAACGTTGCCATTGATCTCTTCCATCAGGATGGAGACCTTGTGTCCACCACAGGCTCATGTCCACTCCATTGAATTTCAAGTGAAACCCTAAGAAATCATCTCTGAGTGGGACTGAGAGCTGCAGTCCCCACTTCTAGTGCCTGTGCTTTGCATTTGGCCACAGACATGCAGTGCTAGCAGCTGCAAGCCATGTGCCACACAACCCATGTGGCTTTTTGCCCTTGAAAGGTTTGCTGCTGGGGTGCCAGTGCCCTGTGCTGCTGTGCTGAGCTCTGCTGCTGTGCTGAGCTCTGCTGCTGTGCTGAGCTCTGCTGCGCTGCAGAGAGCCAAATGAAAGTGAGAGGCAAACACAGGAGAGGCACAAACCAGGAGGGAATCACAGCCTGCATCGGGCTGGAAGGGACCCTCAAAGGTCATCTTGTCCAACCCCCCTGCAGCCAGCAGGGACACCTCCAGCTAGAGCAGGCAGCACAGGGCCACAGCAAGCCTGACCTTGAGTGTCTCCAGGGATGGGGCCTCCACCACATCTCTGGGCAACCCGTTCCAGGGTTTCACCACTCTCATTGTGAAGAACTTCCTCCTGATGTCCAAATTAAGAGGCTCCTCAGGTCATGAGGAGGAGGAGGAGAGGAAAGTGAAAGTAAAAGTTGCCTCTTCTGAGAAACCCCTGGGAGTGCTGGGAAGGGGTCATGAATATTACAAGGCTGAAGTCTGAAGATAGAGGGAAAGAGAACAGAAACTGGAAGGAAAATGAGGAAGAAAGAGTAGGGGTTCCTGTCTGTTAGTCCCAAGGGATTTCCCTAAGGAGCCAGGGGAAGCTGCCTGTGCAGAGGAGCTCTGGGAGGGCTGACCCTTGCCAGCCCCCTCCCCTCAGATACCTGCAGGTATCATCATCAGGCAACAGAGAGCAGGGGGAACAAAGTCTCTCAGGGAATGACAGAATGGTTTGGGTGGGAAGGGATCTTTCAAGCTCACCCAGTCCAACCCCCTGCAGTCATCAGGAACATCTGCATCTGCTCAGAGCCCCAAACAATCTGACCTGGAATGGTTCCAGGGATGGGGCATCTCCCACTTCTCTGGGCAACCTGGCACAGGCTCTCAGCACCCTCAGTGGTAAACTTCTCTCCACTCTGAATCTCCCTCTTTTAGTTTCAAACCATCCCCCCTTGTCCTGTCACCACAGGCCCTGCTCAAAACTCTGTCCACATCTTTCTGATCAGCCCTTTAAGCACTGAAAGGCCACCAGAAGGTCTCCCTGGAGCCTTCTCTTCTCCAGGCTGAGCAATCCCAACTCTCCCTGCCTGGCCTTACAGCAGAGAGCTTCCAGCCCTCCCAGCATTGCTGTGGCCTCCTCTGGTGCTGCCCCAACAGGTCCCTGTCTGTGCTGAGGACCCCAGAGCTGCCCAGCACTGCAAGGGGAGGTCTCAGCAGAGTGCCCCTGCTGCCCACAATGCTGGGGATCAGCCCAGGACAGGCTGGGCTTGTGTCCAGCTCATGTCCAGCTTTTCATCATGCAGCCAGGCACCAGACAAGCTCTTTACCACTGGGTTTGGGACTGAGACCCTCCATAAGTGGTAGAAGAAATGCTGCAGGTTGCACCTGACACCTGAGTTCCAGGTGGGAAATGACTGGAAAGACATTTGAGGGCATCAGGACTTTGTTTCCATTTTGGTTGGCCTCCAGAACCCTTTCAAGTGACATGTGGCAAACGGCAGTCCCTGGCTTTCTGTCACTTGCCTTTTGTTTCCAGGACACTGAAACATCTTGTTCAAGGGGATCCTTAAAACCCTGTTGGTGGCAAGACTGCTGCCTGCAGTACTCCAGCAGATGGAAGGATTTGCTCTGTTGCTTGGCCCTGTCCCAGCCAGATGGAGATCCAGGGTGATCAGTGGGGAGCTCTCACATCTGTGCCCTTTCTAATGCTGTTCCAATCATAACAGCAGTGTCTTCTACACACCAGCTTCTGGCCTGGTTCTCAGGATGCCAGGCTTATGTCAGTATCATAGAATCATAAAATTGTCAGGGTTGGAAGGGACCTCAAGGATCAGCCAGTTCCAACCCCCCCTGCCATGGGCAGGGACACCTCACACTACAGCAGGTTGCTCACAGCCACATCCAGCCTGGCTGCAAAAACCTCCAGGCAGGAGGCTTCCACCACCTCCCTGGGCAACCTCTGCCAGTCTCTCACCACCATCATGGGGAGGAACCTCTTCCTAACATCCAACCTGAATCTACCCATTTCCATCCCCCCAGTCTTATCACTTCCTGACACCCTCAGAAGTCCCTCCCCAGCTTTCCTGTAGCTCCCTTCAGACACTGGAAGGCCACAAGAAGATCTCCTTGGAGCTTCTTAATGTCTTTCTGCAGAATTTCCCTATCTTCAATCAGATCCTCACACTTGTCTAACCTGGTGTCATCTCCAAACTCACTGAGTCTGCCTCAGCCCCTTATCCAGATCATGTAAGATATTAAAGACCACAGTCATGCCAGCTGTAGGTTTAAGCAAAAGATCTGATGCCAGACTTAAGACTTTCAGGTGATTTATGACTCAGAAGGATTTACAATGCAAGCAGCAGTAGTAGATCCCCTGTAACCTCTTCTTACATCTTCCAGCTAGACTTAGAAACACAAAACTGCAGTGCTTGGAGGACATGGAACCACTGGAGAGGGTCCAGAGGAGGGTTATGAAGATGACCAGAGGGCTGGAGAGCCTCCTCTTTGAGAACAGGCTGGGAGAGTTGGGGCTGTTCAGCCTGGAGAAGAGAAGGCTCCAGGGAGACCTCAGAGCAGCCTTCCAGTACCTGAAGGGGCTCCAGGATGGCTGGGGAGGGACTTTTGGCAAGGGCTGGGAGTGCCAGGACGAGGGACAATGGCTTTGAGCTGGGAGAGGAGGGACAGAGACTGGAGATGAGGAGGAAATTCTTTGCAGTGATGATGGGGAGAGACTGCAACAGGTTGTGGCTGCCCCCTCCCTGAAGGTGTTCAAGGCCATGCTGGATGAGGCAACCAGGTCTAGTGGGAGATGTCCCTGCTCATGGCAGGGGCTTGGAACTAGAATGCCCTTTAAGTTCCTTTCCAAGCCAAATCATTCTGTGATTCTCAAACAGGCTGAAGAAAAATCAAAGCAAACCAGAGAAAGAGCAAAGCAGGTCCTGGGGCCAGGCTGAGCCCTCTGCAGAGGGCAGAGCACACAGGAGCAGAGGCTACTCACAGTGGATGTGGTCGTCCGGCGTCCCGATGATGTCTCTCTTCTGCTTGCCCAGGCTTTGGTTCAGTCTGTAAGAGAAACAGCTCATTGGAGTCGTGTTCTGCATCTAGCAAAATGCCACACAGGACTTACAGCAGGTGCCCTGATGGGGAGGATTGCTTGGTAACCAAAACAGTACACAAACTGAGGCCCAACAGCTGGAGGAGCCCTTGGTGGCTGCATTCACCTCCTCCAGGAAAACATCCCCATGGGGTGATCCTCCTCCTGGGGGAGGCTGCAAGGGAGACCACAGAATAAACTGGGTTGGAAGGGACCTTCAAAGGACATCTTGTCCAACACCCCTGAAGTCAGCAGGGACATCTCCAACTAGATGAGGGTGTTCAGGGCCACATCAAGTTTGACCCTGGATCTCTATAGCAATAGGTTCTCCACCATCTCTCTGGGCAGCCTGTTCCAGTGTCTCCCCAGCCTCACTGTGCAGAACTCCCTCCTGATGTCCAACCTAGCTCTGCCCTGACCCAGTTTCAAACCATTGCCTCTTGTTCTATTCCCACAGGCCCTTGTCAACAGTCCCTCCTGTAGGGAGGGACTTTCTGCCTGTAGGTCTCCTTCAGGTATTGAAATGCAGCCCTGAGGTATCTCTTCTCCAGGCTGAACAGCCCCAACTCTCCCAGCATGTCCCCACAAGAGAGGGGCTCCAGCTCTCTAATCATCTTCATGGCCTCCTCTGGACACACTCCAGCAGGGAGACATCACCTTGGAGGAACCATACACCTCCTGGGGTCATTGCAGTGCTTGCTGTCTGCAAAGGAAATATCTTCTTTGCCTTGGAACATGATTCATACTCAGGGCGGTTGTGGATGCCCCCTCTTTGGAGGTGTTCAAGAGACCTATGGCCATGGGACTCTGGGCCATGGTTTAGTGGCCATGGTGGTGTTGGGGTCATGGTTAGAGTGGATGATCTGAGAGGTCTTCCCCAACCCAAACAGTTCTATGGTTCTGTGATCTGCCCAGCTGCTGAGGACTTGCTGAAGGGAGCAGGAAATCCTGCTGGGGCTCAATTCCCACTTCAGTTACACATTTCCTGTGTGAAACTCACAGTAGCTCCAGTCCATGTTAGTCCCTTTCTGAAGAAGGAGACTTCCCTCTTTCACAGATGTGTTGTGAGTCATCTCCTAATGGCTGTGAGGCCCTCAGATGCTACAGGAAGGGAGAGACCCACAGAGATAAACAGGGATCCATGTAACTAGAAACAGCTGGGAAGGCATCCAGAAGCATTTCTCTGCTCATTAGAAACTCTAGGACTGAAAGCTGCGCTTGGGAACTTTCACTTCTGCCCCACAAGGCTTCAGCAATACTGAGCCCCCAGGGCTCAGCTCTGGGACCAGTTCTCTGTAATAACTTCATCAATGATGTGGATGAAGGGATTGAGGCACCCTCAGTAAGTTTGCAGATGACACCAGAGCAGGTTGCCCAGAGCCCTGCTGAGCCTCACCTTGAATATCTCCAGGGATAGGGCCCCAAGCACCTCCCTGGGCAACCTGTTCCAGAGTTCCACCACCCTCATGGTGCAGAACTTGTTCCTCACAGCCAATCTAAAATTGCTCTGTTCTCATTTCAAACCATTGTCCCTCATCCTGTCCCTGCAGGCCTTTGGGAACAGTCCCTGTGCAGCCCTCCTGTAGCCTCTTTCAGGTACTGGGAAGCTGCTCTGAGGTCTTCCTGGAGCCTTCTCTTCTCCAGGCTGAACAGCCCCAGCTCCCTCAGCCTGTCCCCATAGCAGAGGTTCTCCAGCCCCCCAATCATCTTTGTGGGCTTCTCTGGACCCTTTCCAACAGGTCCATGTCCTTCCTGTGTCGAGGGCCCAAGAGCTGGATGCAGGACTGCAGGTGAGGTCTCCCCAGAGCAGAGCAGAAGGGCAGAATCCTCTCTCTCCTCCACTGGCCAGACTCACACAATGCCAAGACACCACTCACGGTCCAGAGGGTTTCTGGGGCTTGGTTTCCTTAACATCTGGAATGAAACTAATCCTGGGCTGTTGTGGTGTTTTTTTTTCTACAAACAAAACTCAAGGAAACCAAGTTCCCTCCCCAGGTTTAATTGACCCTCAAGAACCATTCAACTCTTGGACTGTGAAGAGGGATTAGGTGCACCACCAGCACGTCTCCCCCAGAGGACTGTAAATGCCTCTGCTGCTTTCCCTGCTCACAACCCCATTGGTGCAAGGAAGGCATTGGAAAAGCAATCTTTTGAAACTGCTGCAGTGTAATGATGTCTTCAAAATGCTTCTGAACTGAGCCCCTCCAGCCCTGCCAAAGCAGGAGTGGGAAGCTGGCTCTTGGTGGTGACTCTTTCCAAGGTACCGTGCCTTGCGCACAGCTGAACAGGAACCGCCTGGCCCTGAGAAGGCTTTCTTCTCCCTGCTGAGGCTTAGAGTTAAACTCATGTATTGAGAAACCTTCCCAAACATTTCTACAGAGCTCCAAGCCACAGAAGTGAAGGGAAAAAAAAAAATAGAAGAAAAATAATGAGGGGACAAGCAGAGTTCAGATGGAGTTTATGATCTCTGCTCCCTTGCCTAATTGCAGAGTGAACTAGTGGGGAATCAGGGTTTAGACAATACCACAGGGGCTGCTCTCATGGCCAGCAAGCTTTGGAGAGATCAGCTGAAAATGGTTTTCCTTGACCTTCCTCTGGCTCATAGAATGGAAGGGACCTCAGAGATCATCTACTCTAACCTCCCTGCCATAGGCAGGGAAGCCTCTCAACTAGACTTGGCTGCTCAAGGCTTCATCCAGCCTGGCCTTGAACACCACCCTTGGACCAAAGAACTTCTTCCTCAGCTCCAGTCTAACCCTGCTCTCCCTCAGCCTCAAACCCTTCCCCCTTGCCCTGTCTCCAGACACCCTCCTGCAAAAGTCCCTCTGAAGCCTTCCTGCAGGATCCCTTCAGGTATTGGAAGGCAGCACTGAGGTCCCCTTGGAGTCTTCTCTACTCCAGGCTGCACACCCCCAGCTCCCTCAGCCTGGCCTCACAGCAGAGCTGCTCCAGCCCTTGGATCATCTTTGTGGCCTCCTCTCAGAGCCTGCCTTGCCTCTCATCTATGGATGCACACAGCCCTGCCTGGCCACTCGTGCTGAGCACAGGAGTCACTGCACACTGCCTGCTGGCTCATCCCTTTGCCTTGTCAAAAGCCAGCTGGGTGATGGAGAGTGGAGGTATGATGCAGACTGCCAGCAGACATAGCACTGTCCCAGATTATTTCACTGGGTAAGGAGCAGAATCTTGCTTCAAGCTCCCCCTTCTACAGGGAGCACACACAGTGCCCAGACACTGAGATGGAGTGAGGTCCTCCCATGTCACTGGCCCTCAGGGTCAGCAAATTGATCTTGGCTCCTTGTAATTACTGCTACCAGAGTACCTTCAGTTGCTGCAGAGCTACAGGGTGGAGGTTATCTGTGGTTAGTCACTCCCCTGCTCCTCCAGCCCTGAGGAACTGACTCCTCTCACTGTCTGGTGAACACAAGGGCTGGGAGGGAGCAGAAGGAAGTGCACCATGGGAAGCTGAACAAGGACAGATGAACCACAGCGGAGGTCAGGCTGCCAAAGAGTTAAGGAACAGATAAGAGGACAGCTCTCAGACAGCAGACTCAGTGCTGACTCACAGCTTGCAACACTGGTTTGACAAGACCTGGAAGCAGCCAGTGGGCTGAGGAGGGGTCCCAGCCAGACCCACTGCACCCCCCAGCCAGATGCATTGCACCCCCCAGCCAGACCCATTGCACCCCCATTGGAGCCGGGTTGGTCTGCAGCCCTGCAGCAAGCTAGACAGAGCACAGGTCATGGAGCTGCTGTTTTGCATGTGCAGGAGCTGGGGCTCACTGCACACATCTCATCAAACCCTATGCAAATAGCAGAGCCAGAGGGCTTCATCTGTACTGGGAGCCAAAACAAGCATCACAGGGACACAGCCCTGAGTCTAGACCTCAGCATGAAAAACAGAGCCCTCTGCCCTGGTGAGACCTCACCTGGAATGTTGCATCTAGTTCTGGGCTCCCCAGTTCAGGAGGGATAGGGATCTGCTGAAGGGACTGCAGCACTGCGTGGTGAGGAGAGGCTGAGAGCCCTGGGGCTGTTCAGTCTGGAGAGGAGAAGGCTGAGTGGGGATCTGACCAATGTCTATCAATAGCTGAGGGCTGGGGGCCAGGAAGGAAGGGACAGGATCTGCTCAGTTGCATCCTGGGATAGGACAAGGGGCAATGGATGGAAACTACAGCACAGGAGGTTCCACCTCAACATGAGGAAGAACTTCTTCCCTGTGAGTGTCACAGAGCCCTGGAGCAGGCTGCCCAGAGAGGTTGTGGAGTCTCCTTCTCTGGAGAGAAGGAGACTCCATCTGGATGTGTTCCTGTGTGACCTATGCTGGTTTCTATGGTCCTGCTCTGGCAGGGGGCTTGGACTCAATGCTCTCCAGCAGTCCCATCCAACCCCTAACATCCTCTGATCCTGTGGAGCCCAAATGAGCTACCAAAATGGAAACAAGTTTGTCTCACCACTGCCTAGATTTTGGTTTCCCCTGCAATAACACACAGCAAGTGCCAGGTCCTGGCTCCTACACCATCCCAGCACAGTGGGAGTTGGAAGGGACCTCTGGAGATCACCTAAGTCCAGTTTTATCCAGACCAGGTTGCCCAGAAAAGCATTCAGGATGGTTTTTAATGTCTCCAGAGAAGGAGACTCCACAACCTTTCTGAGCATCCTGCACACACATCTACACTGTGCTGGCCTCAAGGGACTGGTTTGGAGCCTCTTCTCTGAGTGACTTCAGGAGAACAATGAATGCAGTAAGGGATTACCCAGCAGGCAGCCTGCAGCTGCCTACATTAGATGGCCAGTGAACCACTGTGCAAAAGCTTACTGAATGACAGAGAAGTGGTGACAGCAGCAACAGGTCCTGACTGTGTCAGGATGGATTCCCTCTCCTTGCAGAGCATTCTCCAGTGCTTTGGACAGACAGATTTTACCAGCCACAAGAAGGTCTCCTCGGAGCCTTCTCTTCTCCAGACCTTCACTTCTGTGCTGGCAGAAGTGACCAGAAATGAAGGAGTGCTGGAGTCTTCACCCTTTGACCAAGGGTGAGTATGGGCTTGGGACCACACTACCCCGTGGAGAGAACTCCTCCTACTGCCATGGTCCAGAGCAGGCTGTCCCAGGGCTGTGCCTGCAGGACTCAGGTCAGTGAGCTGACCTGCAGGGCACAGCAGCTTTGTAGGACTGAGCAAAGCCCAACAAGGAATTTGAAGCAATGAAAGCAGTAAAAAGAAACTTTCACCAAGCAAATTCCATCTCTGCTCCTGGATAATTTTACTCTGAGAGCTATTACACAAACAGCTTTGTGTCTCATTACCAAGCAAGCAGAAGCAATTAAGGAAAATGCAGTAA
This sequence comes from Dryobates pubescens, assembly GCF_014839835.1. Lineage (NCBI taxonomy): Eukaryota > Metazoa > Chordata > Aves > Piciformes > Picidae > Dryobates > Dryobates pubescens. The sequence continues at coordinate 7,045,008 of NC_071631.1, read as the reverse complement.
AACATAAGCAAAATAAAATTAAAGCAGACTCCAGGATTGTTGAACAACCTCCCTAAAATGACAAAGTGAGCTCTCAAGCTGACACCACACAAAGCTTCCAGCTTGCTTTGAATACAGAAGCAAGGAGAAGAAATAAAGCAGAGAGCATCTCTACACAAACAACATCTCTCACGGGGAGTGGAGGTGGCTGTGCACTGCATTTTTATTTGGGCAGGCATTGGAAGCTGCTGAGACCCCACCTGGAGCACTGGGAACAGTTCTGGAGCCTCTGTTACAGGAAAGGTCTGAAGGTGCTGGACCATGTCCAGAGATGGGCCACGAGGATGAGCAGAGGGCTGGAGCTGCTCTGCTATGAGGACAGACTGAGAGAGTTGGGGTTGTTCAGTCTGGAGAAAAGAAGGCTCCCAGGAGACTTTCCTGTGGCTTTCCAGGATCTGAAGGGGGCTCCAAGATAACTGGGGAGGGACTTTTGAGGGTGTCAGGGAATGATAGGGCTGGGGGGGATGGAACAAAACTAGAAATGGGTAGATTCAGATTGGATGTTAGGAAGAAGTTGTTCCCCAGGAGGGTGGTGAGAGACTGGCACAGGTTGCCCAGGGAGGTGGTGGAAGCCTCATGCCTGGAGGTTTTTGCAGCCAGGCTGGAGGTGGCTCTGCAACCTGATTTAATGTGAGATATCCCTGCCCATGGCAGGTGGGATGGAACTGGCTGATCCTTGAGGTCACTGCCAATGCTGTGATCCTATGATTGGCACAGGCTGCCCAGGGAGGTGGTGGAGTCCCCATCCCTGGAGGTGTTCAAGAAACCTGTGGTGATGGCACTCTGGGACATGTTTTGATGGCCCAAGCCCCCTGCTCAAGCAGGGCACCCACAGAAGCTTGCCCAGGAGCACAATGGCCAGGGGGGGTTGGAGTCCCTCCAGAGAAGGAGACTCCACAACCTCTCTGGGCAGCCTGCTCCAGGCCTCCAGCACCCTCACACCAAAGAACTTTCTCCTCCTGTTCAGATGGAACCTCCTGGCTTCCAGTTTGTCCCCACTGCCCTGTGTCCTACCCCAGGGCACCACTGAGAAAGGGTCTGGCCCAAATTTGTGCAAGGTTCCACAGGAGTCTGTCCTTCAGCCACATGAGTGCTGGCAGCCCAGGTGTTCATTCTGCAACACGTCTCAGAGATGGTAGAGCAGGGCTGCAGGCTCTGCCTTGCACAAGCACTGTCCCCCATGGTGAGCAGCTCAGAGTGCAAACCAAGCCCCTGCTCTAACACCTGAAGCCAAGAGCATTCCCTGCCTCATGATCCAGCTACCCCCAGCCACTCTCACCCTTGTGCACACACAGTGCCAAAGCCCTGCAGACAGAAGGACATCTGTGCCTGGGTTCCTGCTCCATCTCTGCTAGCAGATGGAGATGCTCTGACAGCCACTGCTGGCTGACACAGGGGACACAAACCAGAAACCAGCCGAGCTGGAAGCAGCAGCAGCTGCTGCTGAGCCAAGGCTCTGCTGCTGGCAGATGCAGCAGCTCACATCCTGTCTGGAAGGCACAGAGGGGGACCTCTGCCATCATTCACCAGCGGGTGGCAGGGTCACTTCTGTCATCCATTTCTGACAGCCCAGCTCTGCTCTCCATGCTTGCTTTGGGCCAGCACAGACACTCTTACTGGCTTGCTTCTTGCTTTTCTTTCTCTCCCCCCTCCCCCCTTAATGTTTTCTGGTTTATACTTTAAAAACTAAAAATCATTAAATATCTCTGGGGTTTTGTCATTTCCCTCTCTCTGAGCAAACAAAGCAAATTTACAAGGTTTGAGCAAATTCTTGGGGTGTGCCAAGGGCTGAGGGCTGCATCCTTCCAGAGCTGAATGCCACTAAAGGTGAGAGGCGTTTGAAAGGCAGCCAGGAAAATCTGGAGCAGCCCATTTGACTCGGACAATAGTGAAAGAAGCCAAAAGCACCCAGGCCACCACCTCCAGAGCTCCTTGCAGAGCTGACTGATGAGCCAGCTCACCACAGCATTCCCCCACAGCTCCAGCAAAAGCCAACACATGCTCAGCAGAAAGTTTCCACAGAAAACAGGAAAAGCTTTGCCCTCTCAGCTCGATGATTTTTTTTTCTCTCTCCCCTCTCAAGCAAAGAAGAGAGAGAGATTCAGGCTGCTGAAGTGCCCCTGCCATGAAGCTTGGCATTGCTCTGGCTTGAGGAAACACCACACTGACCCAGGAGGAGCTTGGTACTGAATCAGCCCCTGCCCTGCTAAGCCTTTGTCCCAGGGAGCTCAGAAGGGAGGTGGCAGGAGGAGAGCACTGAGCATACATGAAGGGAGCAGAAAGGAGACACTTTGGTTCAATCAGCTGCAATGTCCTTAGTTATACTGTGATACTGTGATACTGTCCTGCATGTGGCAATGAACCTGAATTCCAGCCCCCTCCCCTCAGCAAAACACAACCAGCAAAAACACCACCTGGAGAGCTGTGTTTTGAGACACCCCCCCCACCCCTGCAGTGCTGGGGCAGCTCTGGAGTCCTCAGCACAGCACAGACAGGGACCTGCTGGAGCAGGGCCAGAGGAGGCCACAGCAATGCTGGCAGGGCTGGAAGCCCTCTGCTGAGAGGCCAGGCTGAGAGAGTTGGGGTTGTTCAGCCGGGAGAAGGCTCCAGAGAGACCTTCTGGTGGCCTTTCAGTACCTAAAGGAGCTGCTCAGAAATCTGGGGACAGACTTTAGAGAAGGGCCTGATGGGGCAGTCAAGAGGTGATGGTTTGAACTGAAAGAGTGAGATTCATGAGTGGAGAGAAGGAAGAAGTGTTTGACACTGAGGGTGGTGAGAGCCTGTGCCAGGTTGCCCAGAGAGATGGGAGATGCCCCATCCCTCAAACCATTCCAGGTGAAGTTGTCTGGGGCTCTGAGCAACCTAGTTGCAGATGCCCCTGCTGGCTGCAGGGAGGGTGGACTGGGTGAGGTTCTTCCCACCCAAACCAGTCTGGGACGCTGATAAAACAGATCCCATGCCCAGGCACCCTGTGCACCCACACAACATCCATGGTGATGAGAAGCAGGCAGCAGGAGACAACCTCCCCTGGCTGAGCAGTGTCAGTGGAAGTTGTGTGCTGCTGGCTCCAGCACAGGACTGAGCTAAACCCAGTGAGCAGGAGCCAGGCAGAGGCAGAGCAGCCAAGCTTTGCATCGCAGCCTTTTGCTGTCTATGCCAGTCCTGTGGCAGCTCTTTCACAGCAGACCCATTTCTCATGCCACCCAGAAGCTGTGCTACTTCCATGGCACCCAGGGTGAGTTACTCAGGCTGCAGAGCTGCTGCCTGCCCAGAGGCTTGGAGCCAGAAGGCAGCAGCTTTCTTCTCCACCCAGCAAAAAGCAAGCTCAAGCTTTCTGCCTCGCTTGCCCAGATCACGACACGCCAGCTGGGTAACCCCTGCTGCTGCTGCTGCAAGGTTTGCAGCACTGCAGCTCATGACCTCAACCAGACCTCAGTGGCCACTCCAGGATCTGGTAGATGCTGCTATTTTGCTAGAAGTTCTGCAGGGAAATCCAGGCAGACACTCAACAGACACTGCCCAACCCACGAGGAGCAGCTCCAGCAGTGCCTCCAGGGAGGAGGAGAGGACTTTATGACTGAAAGCTGAAGATGGATCATTAAAGATCTCATAAAGCCTTCTGGAGAAGGCTGAAATTCCCACACTGCTGGGCAGGAGGGTTTGCTTTCCTTGCTGTCCCTCAGGACCATGCAAGGTCAGGGCCTGCTCTTGCCCAGCTGCCCTCTGCCCGTGCACAGTATCCCAGCATCGGAAGCTGAGTTAACCAAGTTCCTCCTGCTCTGATACCCAATAAGGACAGAAGATGCCAGAGGAATACAAGTAAATTATTAATTCCCTAGGTTAGGATGATACAAAAGCAGGATGTAGAGGGGAGAATTACAGCAGCTGTCTGCAGCCTCTGATAAGAAAAAAAAAACAATAATTATTAAAATGACCTGACCTGGAGCACTGCATCCAGTTCTGGTGGCCCCAACACAACAAGGGCATGGATCTGTTGGAGAGGGTCCAGAGGACACCATGAAGATGAGCAGAGGATGGAGAACCTCCCCTGTGGGGACAGGCTGAGTTGGGGTTGTTCAGCCTGGAGAAAAGAAGACTCCAGGGAGACCTTAGAGCAGCCTTCCAGTACCTGAAGGGGCTACAAGAGAGCTGGAGAGGGACTTGTGACAAGGGCTGGGAGTGCCAGGATGAGGGATAAAGGAGAGGGGAGATTGAGACTGGAGACGAGGAAGAAATTCTATAGAGTGAGGGTGGGGAGACACTGGAACAGGTTGCCCAGGGAGGTTGTGGATGTCCCCTCCCTGGAGGTGCTCCAGGGTCAGGAACACCAGGCCAGGCCAGGCTGGATGAGGCCTTGAGCAACCTGGGCTGGTGGGAGGTCTCCCTGCCCATGGCAGGGGGGTTGGAACTGGATGGTCTTGAAAGATCCCTTCCCACCCAACCCATTCTACCATTCTATGATAAATCAGATCTCCCCAAGCTGTGTGTTTCTCTCTGGACACAGCATCAATGCACAACGCTGCATTGTGCCAGGCAAGCACAAAGAGCAGATGCTGAAAGAATTCTGTCCAAGGGACAGTGAAAAAAAACACAACCCCCCACAAATAAATAAAAACAACAACCCTGGGATCTCAGTGGAAATAATTCACCAAGGAAGCTTCCCTCACTGATTCAGCAGCACAGACAATGGGGTTTTTCCTACCCTCAATGAAAAGAAAGATAGAAAGGGAAGAAAATGTTCCTTTTATTCTCTGCAAGCAAAAATAGAGCTTCTGGTCCTATCACCAGGCTGGCAACCTCCTATTCACTGAATCAGTCTTGATTCATTGGGAGCATGCACTGCAATTCAGTTTTGTTTTGTCACAGAACAGAAATGGGGAAATAAACCCCCCCAAAAAAAGCCTCACTGGACACACAGAGCAAGTGTCTGCCTGTCCCCAGTGCCACCCTCAGCCTGCAAACTTCCTCAGGGAAGACCTTGCTGTGGTTTTGCTCCGTGGCAGGGGAGCTGCTGGGAGAGGCAGCTTCATTAAGAGGACTTTTCTCAGGATCAATATTTTCTCAGGCAACACAGAGCTGCTGAGCACTGGCTGCTGGGCAGGTGGGAGCAGATCTGCTCATGAACTGCAAGAGATGGTGCAGCTCCTGCAAGCTCTCCTTCACAGAATCCCAGCATGGTGGGGGTTGGAAGGGACCTCTGGAGATCATTCAGACCAACCCCCCTGCTCCAGCGGGGCACCCACAGCAGTTTGCCCAGGAGCACAATGGCCAGGGGGGGTTTGGAAGCTCTCCAGACAAGGAGACTTCATAACCTCTGGGCAGCCTGCTCCAGGACTCCAGCACCCTCACACCGAAGAATTTTCTCCTCCTGGTCAAATGGAGCCTCCCAGGTTCCAGTTTGTGCCCATTGTGTGCTGCCCCTGGGCACCACTGAGAAGAGTCTGGCCCCAGCCTCTCGCCCCTCACCCTTTGCTCAGATCCCCTCTGGGGCTGCTCTTCTCCAGGCTCAACACCCTCAGGGTTCTCAGTCTTTCCTTCTCAGTGATGCTTCAGGCCCCTCAGCATCTTCATAGCCTCTGCTGGACTCCTTCCAGTAGTTCCCTGCCCCTCTTGAACTGGAGAGCCCAGAACTGGACACAATACTCCAGATGTGACCTCACTAGGGCAGAGTAGAAGGAGAGGAGAACATCCCTGGACCCTTCTTAATGCAGCCAGCAATGTCTCTCTAGCCTCACCTTGACAGGATGACCTCCACGCTGCAGATGTGGGGAGGTTTTAGGGTGTCAGGGAGTGATAGGACTGGGGGGAATGGAAAAAACCTAGAAATGGTTAGGTTCAGATTGGATGTTAGGAAGAAGTTCCTCCCCATGAGGGTGATGAGAGACTGGCACAGGTTGCCCAGGGAGGTGGTGGAAGCCTCCTGCCTGGAAGTTTTTGCAGCCAGGCTGGATGTGGCTGTGAGCAACCTGCTGTGGTGTGAGGTGTCCCTGGCCATGGCAGGGGGGTTGGAGCTGGCTGAGCCTTGAGGTCCTTTCCAACCCTAACAATTCCATGATCCTATGATGCTGTGTCTGCACCCTCACACAGGTCTGTGCCCCAGGGATTCGAAAGGAGAAGCTGCAGAGCTCTGTGCCAGCAGCCCCAGAGGCTATGAGGATGCAGCAGTGCTGGAGGGCCCTGGTGTTCCTCACACCAACTGCGTGGAGGTTCAGAGGGAAATGTCACACTTTACAGCTCCTGTGCTGCCAGGAGAGGCCAAGCCAAGCCACAAAAAGCAGAAAGAGTTTTAAATCAAGATATCCATTTGTTTAACAGGAGAGGGAGGAAAACATGACCGAGTTTGGAGGGAATGTTGTTAGCTTTGCAGGAAGAGAAGAATCAAGTCTGGACAGTGTTTGCTTCCCTGTCATCACAAGCTCTACAAACCCACCCCCCCCCTTGTACACCCAGACAAAAGCACACCTTGTGGCAGCCCTTAATGAGAAGCAGAATGTGCTGTGGTTAATTTCCAGGTGACTGGCCTCTCATCAGCAGATCCTTCTTGGAGATGAAGGCAAATATTTACCTAGGGACCCCATCGGCTGCCTGCCTGTCCACTCTGTTTTTCCCCCTCATAAACCTGTTCCTCAGGAATCCACAGCACCAGCACTCACTGGAGGGAATGAGAGAAAACCCAGAGCAGGATTTTCCACCCTAGACAGGATCTCCTCCACACCAGAGAGTCTCTACTCTCTTAAATCTGATTGGATTAAAACATCAATCAAAACCTCCCCATCCTTGACTCCTACACAGGGATGCAGCCAGACCAAATATTCCCTCTGGCATCTGCTGCTTCCAAAGAGTTGTGGTGGCTCCACTGGAGAGCTGAGGTGGGTTTGGATGAGGGCAGCTGCTCTCCACTGTGGTGGCACAAATTTACTGAGTGATGCAGCAGGCCAAAGAGTAATTTTTCACCTGCATCTAGGTTGGGTCAACCCTAGGGACAAGTCCAGGCTGGGTAAAGAGTGGGCTGAGAGCAACCCTATAGAAAGAGACTTGGGGGTGTTGGTTGAGGAGAAGCTGCCCAGGAGCCAGCAGTGCCCTCATGCAGCTGTGTGCTGGGCTGCAGCCAGAGGAGTGTGGGCTGCAGGGCAGGAGAGGGAATTCTGCCCCTTGGCTCGGCTTTGCTCAGACCTCACCTCCAATCCTGCCTCCAGTTCTGGTGTCCCCAGCAGAAGAAGGATACAGAGCTGTGGAGTGAGTCCAGAGGAGGCCACAAAGATGCTCCAAGGGCTGGAGCAGCTCTGCTGTGAGGCCAGGCTGAGGGAGCTGGGGGTGTGCAGCCTGGAGAAGACTCCAGGGGGACCTTAGAGCTGCTTTCCAGTACCTGAAGGGATCCTGCAGGAAGGCTGCAGAGGGACTTGTCATGAGGGTGTCTAGAGACAAAGGGGAATGGTTTGAAGCTGAGGGAGAGCAGGGTTAGACTGGAACTTAGAAGTTCTTTAGTACCAGGGTGCAGAGACACTGGAACAGGTTGCCCAGGGAGGTTGTGGCTGCCTCCTCCCTGGAGGTGTTCCAAGCCAGGCTAGATGAGGCCTTGAGCAACCTGGGCTGGTGGGAGGCGTCCCTGCCCATGGCAGGGGGCTGGAACTGGATGGCTTTAAGGTCTCTTCCAACCCAGTCTGCGACTCTGTGACTCTGTTCAAGTGTTCAGCTGAGAGGTGTCCCTGCCCACAGCACGAAGGTTGGAGTAGCTGATCTCTGAGGTCCCTTCCCACCTCACTCATCCTAGGATCCATTATTTTTTTCTCCAGCCAAAGACATTTCAGTTCTTTTAAAAATAGACCAAAGAAATGTTCTGAAGCCCAACTGGTTCCTGTTGAGCCCTGTGCTAAGCGCAGTAGGATCTGAGGTTTCCTGGATGACTACTCACACAGAGCAATCCATCTGCTTTGCTGGGGATGTGAGATCAGGCTTTGGGGAAGAAAAAAAAACCCACCCCAACATTTATTTGCCTCGAATTCATTAATATTTGCCCTCCATAGCGCTTCCTTAATGCCATTCCAGCTCAGAGCCCTGATGAGCTGAGCTGTGAAGTGCCAAAGGAGATTTTGGAGGTGTCTCAGGCCACCAGCGTGAGCTCATTTCTAATTAAACACACAAGTTCACACTTTTATTTCATTAGGAGCATAATAATAAATGTACACATAATTGGCTGATTCTTAATTCATTAGCTATTAGAAACAAATTCCCTGAGTCTATTAGGATTAGAAAGTGGAGCTTTGTGTGGCTGAAGTCGCCTCCCGCTCCTGATCTCCATTAAGATGTCATTTTGCTCAGGGCTTTGAGGGGTTGAGGTAATTTATCCAGTCCATGGCTACAATAACAGCAGGCACAGCTTCTGCTGAAGTGTTGCTGCAAGGTTAGAGCGGCAGGAGATCCTTCCCTTTGCATCTGGGGCAAGCTGGGGAACTGCTGGAGCTGCTCCAGGAAGGTCGTTTAGACACCTCCCAGCCTGGCCTTGAACACCTCCAGGGAGGGATCAGAGGATGTGAGGGGTTGGAAGGGACCTCTGGAGATCATCGAGTCTAAGCCCATCTGCCAGAGCAGCAACCATAGAGTCTAGTGCAGGTCACAGGAACACACCCAGACAGGTCTTGAATGTCTCCAGAGGAGATTCCACAACCTCTCTGGAGAGCCTGCTCCAGTGTCTCCCCACCCTCACTCTCAAGCATTACTTCCTCATCTCCAGACTCAGCTTCCCCTCTCCCAGCTCAAAGCCATTGTCCCTCATCCTGTCAAGCACTTGTCCAAAGTCCCTCCCCAGCTCTCCTGGAGCCCCTTCAGGTACTGCAAGGCAGCTCTGAGGTCACCCTGGAGATTTATCTTCTCCAGGCTGAACAGCCCCAGCTCTCTCAGCCTGTCACCATAAGGAGGTTCTCCAGCCTCTGGCCATCTTCAGGGCTTCCTCTGGAGCCTCTCCCACAGTTCCATTTCCTTCTTGCACTGGAGGTGCCAGAACTGGAGGCAGCACTGCAGGTGGGGTCTCACAAAAGCAGAGCAGAGTTCCTCTTGCTAATGTTGATGCTGCAAAAGTTCTAGCATTACTGACCTGCACCAGGGCTGGTGTGGCTGGAAACTCCACTGGGTGTTTCCATTCTCTGGTGTTCTATCACTCCCAGCCCTTGTCCAAAGTCCCTCCCCAGCTCTTCTGGAGCCCCTTCAGGTACTGCAAGGCTGCTCTAAGGTCTCCCTGGAGCCTTCTCTTCTCCAGCCCCAACTCTCCCAGCCTGGATGGTTGGGTTCATGAGGAGCTCTGCAGGTACAACCCAGAGCAGGAACATAGTTTTGCAGAACATCCTCTACTAAACCTCTAACCAGCAGCTCCTCCTTTAAAGGGCTACTGTAAGCAAGCCCTCTAAGCATCAGGACCACCTCAACCTTCCACATCAAGACCACCTCAGCCTTCCACATCAAGCTGGTTTTGCTGGCTCCCAGGGCAGGACAACTGCCTGTTCATACTACAGAGGCACCAAGTGCTGGAAGAAGACTTCTGCCTATGCCTTCCCCTCGATGTGCCAAACCATGTTTGCAGACCAGGCAAGTCTGAAGCTGCCTGCAGCCTCTTTAGGGAAGCTTAAGCGAAATAAAATAAAAAGGAGATATATATATATATATAAAGAAAAATAATAAATCTCTGCAGGGGCCAGCATTCCTGCTTTCTGTCTGGGCATAAGAAGGCAGAAAGAAAAATAGCTACAGGCCTTGACAGGCATGAGGCAGCCCTTGGTTTGCTGCTGTAGCCTGGCTGCTGGCTGCTGTCTCTGCAGATGCTGCTCACTGGCTGCAGGCAGCAGGTAGCAGAGGTTGTCTCTTGTCTGCTTGGTGGCTGGAGAGGACAGTGGTGTCAGCACGAGGATGAAGCAGTGGGGACAGGCTCAGAGCAGGTGCTGGGCAAGGATTCTGCATGCCCCTGGACAGACAGCTTCAGGCACATCTTGTTAAGGAGAGGAACTTGGAGACACCTCCTTAATGTACCAGAATCATGGAATCAACCAGGTTGGAAAAGACCTCAGAGATCATCAAGTCCAACCTATTACCTAACACCTCCTGACAACTAAACCATGGCTCCAAGTGCCACATCCAAGCCTTTCTGTCAAGGGACAGGGACTTCACCATCTCCCTAGGCAGCACATTCCAATGGCCAGTTACTCTTTCTGGGAAGAACTTTCTCCTCACCTCCAGGCTAAACCTCCCCTGGCACAGCTTGAGACTGTGTCCTCTTGTTCTGGTGCTGGCTGCCTGGGAGAAGAGACCAACCCCCACCTGGCTACAACCTCCCTTCAGGTACTTATAGAGAGCAAGAAGGTCTTCCCTGAACCTCCAGGCTAAACAACCCCAGCTCCCTCAGCCAGGGAGGCTTGCTCTGGAGGAAGAGTTCCCATCTCTAAATAGACCAACTGACATCCTTGGAGACACCCAGAGGAGCTTCTAGCCACACCAGCCCTGGTGCAGATCAATAATGCTACAACTTTTGTAAGAGCAAGACATTAGCAACAGAAACTCTGCTCTGCTTTTGTGAGACCCCCACCTGCAGCACTGCCTCCAGTTCTGAGGCCCCCAGCACAAGGACCTGGAGCTGTCAGAGATGGTCCAGAGGAGGACACAAAGATGATCAGAGGGTGGAGAATCTCCCCTGTGGGGACCGGCTGGGAGAGTTGGGGCTGTTCAGCCTGGAGAAGAGAAGGCTCCAGGGAGAACTTAGAGCAACCTTCCAGTACCTGAAGGGCTCCAGGAGAGCTGGGGAGGGACTCCTGACAAAGGCTGGGAGTGCCAGGATGAGGGACAATGGCTTTGAGCTGGGAGGGGGGAGATTGAGACTGAAGATAAGGAAGAAATCCTTTAGAGTGAGGGTGGGGAGACACTGGCACAGGTTGCCCAGGGATGTTGTGGATACTTCATCCCTGGAAGTATTCAAGGCCAGGTTTGATGAGGCCTTGAGCAACCTGGGCTGGTGGGAGGTGTCCCTGCCCATAGCAGGGGGCTGGAACTGGACGGTTTTTGAGGTCCCTTCCAATCCAACCCTTTCTATCATTCTATGATAAGAAACAAGCAGTCATGGGGTGGGAAAATGAGGACCAGCAACAGGCAAGCCCCCCCCAGATGGTGTAAGAGGGCAGGTAGCTATGAGATCTTCTGCTTCCTCTGTGCTCCTCCCTTGCTCACACAGTGATCTGCAAGCTCAGCCCTTCTCCCTGCACACTTCCTCTGGGCTGCAGTCAGCGGTGCTGGGTGCCTGGGGTGTGCCCCACAGCGAGGGCAGGATGTGGTCCCACACCTCCTGTGCACAGCAGCTCACCTCTGCTCGATGTGCAGCACCCCAGCACAGCCCAGCACCTCGGAAACCCTGCACAACCCCACGGCACGAAGGCTGCATAGGTTTGCCCCCAACTCCTCCTCCACCACCACCCCAGCAGCTGGCCACAAGCCACCCGGGCGTGCAGCTCCTCCACTTCCAGGCTGCAGCTCTAGTTGCTCCTCACTGCCCACCTCCCCACCACGCCTGCTGCACCACCCACTGCTGCTCCACCCTGCAGGGCTGCAGACCAGAAGGTGGTGCTGCAAGAATGGTGGAGCCCCAAGAACCTGACCTGAGCTGGGGTGGAAGATGCTGAATCATCCTTTGAGCTTCACAGAGCCCCCACCGCCTACCAGAGCTGCTCAACCAAAACCAACAGGGTCCAGAGCTGAAGGAACCCAAGCAATTAATTGGCCATCTGCTTAGAAGCACTCTTCTGAGGAACCTGAAATGACAAACCTGGCTGCTCTGCTTTGTAAAATTTTCCTCTTTTGAGTCTTCTGCATTCATTCATGAAGAGGAGTGTGGGGGAGGAGAGCTCTTCAGATGGCTCTGCTCTGGTTGCAGAGAGAGGATGCTTGGGCAGACAAGCAGCAATCAGACCACACAGCCACAAAGACAGAAACAAACTTGATTTTTTTTTCCCCTTCTTTTCCTTTTTTTCTCTTTGCCTTTTTGTTTTTCATTTTCTCCTCCAAGTCAGACTGGCAGCTACTGCTCCTTCCCACAACACTTCCTTCCCACTGCAGCCTGACAGGCTGAGGGACCTGGGGCTTTTTAGGCTGGAAAGGCTGAGGGACCTGGGGCTTTTTAGTCTGCAAAAGAGAAGACCTAGAGGGGATTTGATTAACAGTCATCAATATCTGAGGGCTGGGGGCCAGGAGGGAGGGGACAGCCTCTGCTCACTTGCCCCCTGGGACAGGACAAGGAGCAAGCTGCAGCACAGGAGCTTCCAGCTCAGCACAAGGGGGAACTTCTTTACTGTAAGGGTCACAGAGCCCTGGAACAGGCTGCCCAGAGAGGTTGTGGAGTCTCCTTCTCTGGAGCCTTTCAAGGCCTGTCTGGATGTGTTCCTGTGTGACCTGAGCTAGACTGTATGGTCCTGCTCTGGCAGGGGGGTTGGGCTTGATGATCTCTTTGGGTCCCTTCCAACTCCTGACATCCTGTGAGCAGAACTGCCATTCCCACAAACAAACCTGCAGTTTAAGAGAAAGGGCCCAGAATCAAGGACTTCCCAAGAGGGAATTTCAAGACTGGATGCAAAAGTGTCAAACTAAAACTCCCAGGAGTGCATCATAATCACACAGGAGCTCATTTGTTTCTACACTGAGCTTCTGCACAGCTCACAAAACAAACACTGTGCCCTGGGGGGCTCCATGGGTGGTTCTGGGATGCCAGGACAGAGCTGGTGTGCAGTCAGTCCAGCATTTGTCTTGGGAATTCCTTCTCCTAACCTGAAGACCGAGCAGCAAGCTACATCCTATGAGGACAGACTGAAGGAGCTCATTCTCCCCCTCTGCTCTACTCTGCTGAGACCCCACCTGTCCAGTTCTGGAGTCTCTGCTCCAGGAAGGATCTGGAGGTGCTGGAAGGTGTGAAGAGAAGGGTCATGAGGATGAGCAGAGGGCTGGAGCTGCTCTACTATGAGCACAGACTGAGAGAGTTGGGGTTGTTCAGTCTGAAGAAGGCTCTGAGGAGACCTTCTTGTGGCCTTCCAGTATCTGAAGGGGGCTCCAAGAAAGCTGGGGAGGGACATTTTAGGCTGTCAGGGAGTGATAGGACTGGGAGGGTGGAATAAAACTAGAACTGGGTAGATTGAGATTGGATGTTAGGAAGAAGTTGTTCCCCATGAGGGTGGTGAGAAACTGGCACAGGTTGCCCAGGGAGGTGGTGGAAGCCTCATCCCTGGAGGTGTTTGCAGCCAGGCTGGATGTGGCTGTGAGCAACCTGCTGTAGTGTGAGGTGTCCCTGGCCATGGCAGGCAGGGTTGGAACTGGCTGAGCCTTGAGGTCCCTTTGAGCTCTGACAATTCTCTGATTCATTCTCCCATTGATGGGGCACCAGGGAGAGAGGATTGCAGGAGAGCAATGGCACTGCAGTCCAGGGCTTTGATTTTTGTTTGGAATAAGCATTTCCATGAAGGTTAAAAGGCTGATGTTCAAAACGTGACACCACAAGCTCACAGGGGCTTGAGGGAGCCTCAGATGTGAAGACCAGAAGACAGCTTGATAAATGCCAAAGCCTGACCTCCTGCTAAACACAGGCTGCAGAGCTCACAGACATTGCTGCATCAAGCTCATTACTTGTCCCTTGAGCTTCAATATCTCTTACAAAAATAGAAACCAGGCTTGATTTAAAGACTAGAAAGGGTGGTGGAAGAAGCAGTTCTCAGTTCAGATGTTCCAGTGACCAATTTCTTCTCTGCTAAGATTCTGTTCCTTTTTTTTCATGTCTTTCTTTTTTTTCTAGCTAAGCTTCACTGCCCAAACCCTGCCCCTAGCACATTCAAGACCAGATTTTTGGGTGGTTATTTTTGCACTTTGAGGAGCAATACCCTGACTGTCACAGGATCAGAGGATGTTAGGGGTTGGAAGGGACCTCTGGAGATCATTGAGTCTAATCCCCCTGCCAGAGAAGGACCAGCACAGGTCACACAGGAACCTGGACTTAGGTGATCTCCAGAGGTCCCTTCCAACTCCCACTGTGCTGGGATGGTGTAGGAGCCAGGACCTGGCACTTGCTGTGTGTTATTGCAGGGGAAACCAAAATCTAGGCAGTGGTGAGACAAACTTGTTTCCATTTTGGTGGCTCATTTGGGCTCCACAGGATCAGAGGATGTTAGGGGTTGGATGGGACTGCTGAAGAGCATTGAGTCCAAGCCCCCTGCCAGAGCAGGACCATAGAAACCAGCACAGGTCGCACAGGAACACATCCCTGGAGAGAAGGAGACTCCACAACCTCTCTGGGCAGCCTGCTCCAGGGCTCTGTGACCCTCACAGGGAAGAAGTTCCCCCTTGTGTTGCAGTGGAAGCTCCTGTGCTGTAGTTTCCATCCACTGCCCCTTGTCCTATCCCAGGGTGCAAGTGAGCAGAGGCTGTCCCCTCTCTCCTGACCCCCAGCCCTCAGATATTTACTATAACGTATTCATTCCTCTCTCTGTCTTCTCCAGACTGAACAGAATTCTCCTGACTGAATACAGAATCAACCAGATTGGAAAAGACCTTGGAGATCAAGCCAAGAACAGATCTTTGTGGGCCTGTCCTAACCCCAAGCCTTCTATGTCGTAATTCCCCACCTACAATTTACCACTTGAGATCTATTTGGAGGAAGAGAAAACACAGAGGAAAATTTTAGACCTTACACAAAACAAAACTCAGGAGGATTCTTGGAAGCTTGCTGCCTTTCAATCAGCCTCTTATGCATCTTACACAAACTTCCCAGCTCCAACTGGTTTTGTGGTCTGCAGAGGCTGCCTGGGACACTGGGGAATGGCTTCTGGTGAGCAGCAATGGTCAGGAGCCAGCAACCAGCAGAGTTGTCCCTGCTCATGGAGACTCAAGGATGGTGAAGGTCAAAGGGAAAAGGGAAAAAATAAAAGAAGGGGGGAAAAAAGAGAGATTTCTCTTCCTTGCAAACTAACTGACACTGCTGTACCCACTCCTGGCCATCCACCACTGGCAGAATTCACTCTTCTTTGGGCTTGGGGTTTTTTCATTTGCAGCACTGAGACATTGGAAATGTTCTCAAATACTGCAAACAAACAAACACACACACAGACACAGAGGTTGTGGGTTTTGTCTTAGCAACTGCAAGGTTTAATGATCACAGAGTGCACAGCACCTGGGGGTCAAAGTTTGCAGAATCGTGGAATAGTTTGGGTTGGAAGGGACCTTCAAGATCAGCCAGTTCCAAGCCCCTGCCATGGGCAGGGACACCTTCATCCAGCACAGGTTGCTCAAGGCCTCATCCAGCCTGGCCTTGAACACCTCTAGGGAGGAAGCATCCACAGCCTCCCTGGGCAACCTGTGCCAGTGTCTCCCTACCCTCACTCTAAAGAATTTCTTCCTCATCTCTAATCTCAATCTCCTCTCTTCCAGCTCAAAGCCATTGTCCCTCATCCTGTCAAGCCATTGTCAGGAGTCCCTCCCCAGCTCTCCTGGAGCTCCTTCAGGTACTGGAAGGCTGCTCTAAGGTTTCCCTGGAGCTTTCTCTTCTCTAGGCTGAGCAGCCCCAACTTCAAGCCCCTAGTCCAACACAATGCAGCCACCAGCCCCTGCAGTTTCTTTATTCACTCCCCAGTGCACAGCTGGGGGATTGGGTACCAGGGGCTGGTGCTTCTAGAGCTAAGTGCCAGTTCCCTAAAGCAACAACAAACCTGCAGGGCTATTAGAGCAACTCCAAGAGCAAACCTAAGGGGGAAGCAGATTTGTTCCTTCTGGCTGGCAGACTGAAGGGAGGAGAGCTGCAATCCCCGTGTCAAGGAGGGACTCAGAGCAAGGTCAACCATGAAGAGCAGCTCCAGAGCTGCTTCCCCCAGCAGCACAGAGGAACTGCTTTACTAGAAGACACTGTGTAAATATTTTTGCTGAGCTGCAAGAGGAGGAAGCTCCCCTGGCCTCCCGCTGCCGTGTGGCAGGATGGGCTCCCAGGCACAATGCTCAATGGCTGCCATTATCCCGAGGGTGTTTATTTCACATTGCCAAGTGCCTGCCAGAACACACAATCACGAGTCTTACCCCAGGGCCCCCGGAGAAACTCCTCTCTGAAGGAGAATGAGATGATTATGTTGGGATTAACTCTTTGGCAGCGGTGCCAGAGGGACTTCCCCCTCTCCCTGCACGGCTTCAACCCTGCAGGCGGCAGCGCCGGGGGCACAAACGTCACCGCTCTCCCCCCTCCACGTCCTGGTCACCTAATGAAAACTCTCCATTTCAGTGCAGACAGGTGAGGCTGGAGCTCTGCCCACTTCTTCACTGCTTCCATTACCTCCACACACACCAGGGCTGATGTTCTGCTTATCACAGAGTCACAGAGCTGTAGTGGGCAAGAGGAGGTGGCTGAGGGCTCAGTGGCTGGTTTTACCAGGCAATCAGAGAATTGTTTCAGTTGGAAAAGGCCTCTGAGGTCATCCAGTCCAAGCTTCAGCCCAACACCACCATGGCCATCAAACCCTGTCCCCAAGTGCCACAGCCACAGGTTTCTTGAACACTTCTAGGGATGGGGACTCCACCACCTCCCTGGGCAGCCTGTGCCGATCCCTGACCACTCTTGCAGCAAAGACATTTTTCCTCATCTCCAAACTAACCCTCCCCTGGCACAACTTGAGGCTGTTTCCTCTTGTCCTCTCAGTTATGAGGGAGAAGAGCCCAACCTGGCTCCAACCTCCTTCCAGGGAGCTGTAGAGAGCCATGAGCTCTCCCTTCAGCCTCCTCTTCTCCTGGGTGAACACCCCCAGCTCCCTCAGCTGCTCCTCCCTAGGCCTATTCTCCAGACCCTTCACCTTCATTGCCCTTCTCTGGACTTACTCCAGCCTCTCAATGTCCTTCCTGGTGTGAAGATCTCATTCTCTCCACCACAAGGTAGCACAAGGAACAAACTGCTCTGAGAGGGCTGCTCTGTGGCACTGGGCAGATCTCCTCAGCAGCTGGCAGGGGTTTATTTCCCTGGGGTATTTCATTTTCACTCCAGTTGTCATTTTCTTAATGAAGACAAATGAAAGCACCTCCAGGTTCAGGAGCCTGCATCTTTGCACCCTGCACCCACCATGCAGCCTCTGCCCAGCCTCAGCTATGGGCCTGCCTCACACCTTTTGCCTGCTTTTGCACCGGGGTGGTTGCTGCCTTTGAGGCAGCTGTTTCTGGGATGAGCAGTAATTAAGAGCAGAATTACAGGCTCACAGGATGTTAGGGGTTGGAAGAGACCTCTGGAGATCATCCAGTCCAACCCCCCTGCCAGAGCAGGAGCATAGAATCCAGCACAGGTCACACAGGAACACATCCAGCCAGGGCTGGAAAGGCTCCAGAGAAGGAGACTCCACAACCTCTCTGGGCAGCCTCTTCCAGTGCTCTGTGACCCTCACAGGGAAGAAGTTCCTCCTCATGTTGAGGTGGAACCTCCTGTGATGCAGTTTCTATCCATTGCTCCTTGTCCTATCACAGGGTGTGACTAAGCAGAGCCTGTGCCCTCCCTCCTGACCCCCAGCCCCCAGATATTGATAGACATTGATCAGATCCCTCTCAGCCTTCTCTGCAGACTAAACAGCCCCAGGGCTCTCAGCCTCTCCTCACCAGGCAGTGCTGCAGTCCCTTCAGCATCCTGATAGCCCTCCCTTGGACTCTCTCCAGCAGATCCCTGTCCCTCCTGAACTGGGGAGCCCAGAACTGGATGCAATATTCCAGGTGAGGTCTCACCAGGGCAGTGCAGAGCGGGTGGAGAACCTCCCTGGATCTGCTGGACACACTCTGCTTGATGCACCCCAGGACCCAATTGGTCTTCTTGGCCACCAGGGCATATTGCTGTCCCATGCAGAACTTGTCCACCATCCTTCCCAGATCCTTCTCCACAGGGCTGCTCTCCAGCAGATCACCTCCCAACCTGTCCTGCTGCAGTTTATTCTTCCTTCCCAGCTGCAGGACTCTGCACTTGCCCTTGTTGAACCTCATTTGGTTCCTCTGTGCCCAGCTCTCAGTCTGTCCAAGTCTCTGAATGGCCTCACAGCCTTCAGGTGTCTCAGCCAAGCCTCCCAGTTTGGTGTCATCAGGAAGTGTGCTGAGCAGACCCTGTCTGCTTGTCTGTCCCCTCATCAATGTCAGTGATGAAGGTGTTGAACAGGACCAGACCCAGCACTGATCCCTGGGGGACTCCACTAAAGTTACAGCTCTCCAGCTGGGCTTGGCACCACTGACCATCACTCTTTGGACTCTGTTTTGTAACCAGCTCCTAGTCTCTCTGAATGCCTGCTCTTCTGTGCCACACTTCCTGAGCTTCCTCACAAGGATGTTATGGGAGACAGCATCAAAAGCCTTCATTTGAGCCTCTGCTCCTTCCCTCAGCTTCAAAACTTGGTATATTTACAACCATAGAGTGCATTGGGTTGGAAGGAACCCTGAAAGCTCAGCTGCAGTCAGCAGGGACATCTGTAACTGAGCAGCAGGTTTTATCCCAGGATCCCAAGTCCAACAGCAGTGAATCCTGAAGGCCAGAAGCACATCCTTCCTGTCTTAGAGCTGGAGCCCAGGCTCCTGGAGAAGTCTTGCATGAGAAGGCAGCAGCAGGGCTGAGCCCAGACGTCCTGTTTTGCCTCCTCTCATCATGAGAAGCTTCTCTTTTTCCATTCTGAAGAAGCCTGCTGCAGACAAGCAGTGGCAGCTTCCTCCCACCTCCTATGCACCTATCGTTCCCTTGAACTGGGGGCTGGAGCCTCAGCACCTCTCTCAGGGGGTCAAGAGGATCACTGCCTACATGACTGCAACGTGCTGCAGGTCAATGCCACCACAGAAAGCTGTAGGAAGCAAGAGGTCCTTGAGGGTGCTGGCAAGCTCTCAAAGGCATAGATTCAAAAGAGAAGGAGAGGAGGTGGAAGATTACAGACTAGCACCCAGTGCTCTCACACCGAGGGGGCTTTGGCCTCAATGAGAACAGGAGGAGACTGGGGGTTCATAGATTCACAGATTGGGTTGGGTTGGAAGGGACCTTCAAGATCATCCAGTTCCAACCCCCCCTGCCACGGGCAGGGACACCTCCCACCAGCACAGGTTGCTCAAGGCCTCATCCAGCCTGGCCTGGAACACCTCCAGGGAGGGGGCAGCCACAGCCTCCCTGGGCAACCTGTGCCGGTGTCTCCCCACCCTCACTCTCAACAATTTCTTCCTCATCTCCAGTCTCAACTTCTTCAAGCTCAAAGCCATTGTCCCTCATCCTGTCACTCCCAGCCCTTGTCCAAAGTCCCTCCCCAGCTCTCCTGGAGCCCCTTCAGGTACTGCAAGGCTGCTCTAGGGGCTCCCTGGAGCCTTCTCTTCTCCAGGCTGAACACCACACAACCTTTCATTTCTGTGATCTGCTTTCCTGTTGTTCAGCAGTGAGATGTGAACATGCCCACATGGCCAGGACATTTAGGCCATCTGTGGTACACAAGGACACCAGCACAGTCCCCACTTCAAGTTAAGCTCTCCTCTGCATCTCCCCACCAAGTATCAATGTTCTGGAGGACCTTTGCAGCACAGCAGAGGAGAAGAAAAGTCACATCTGCAGGTTTTGTTGGACCAAGTTTGGTACAACATCACCTTGAAACGTGCAAACAGGAATCTTCAACCTCTGCAGAGGTGTGGCAGCAAGAGGCCAGGGCACTCTGGCTGGTTCTTGCAAGGGGCAGGAGCCAAGTCCAACCTGGCTTCTACCAGCAGGTGGAGGGAGGTGACTGTCCCTCACTAATCCACTCTGCCGGCACCACACCCGGAGCTCTGTGTCCAGTTCTGGAGCCTCTGCTCCAGGAAGGATCTGGAGGTGCTGGAAGGTGTCCAGAGAAGGGCCATGAGGATGAGCAGAGGGCTGGAGCTGCTCTGCTATGAGCACACACTGAGAGAGTTGGGGTTGTTCAATCTGGAGAGGAGAAGGCTCCCAGGAGACCTTCTTGTGGCCTTCCAGTATCTGAAGGGGGCTCCAAGAAAGCTGGGGAGGGACTTTTGAGGGTGTCAGGGAGTGATAGGACTGGGGGGGATGGAGCAAAACTAGAAGTGGGTAGATTGAGATTGGATGTTAGGAAGAGGTTGTTCCCCAGGAGGGTGGTGAGAGACTGGCACAGGTTGCCCAGGGAGGTGGTGGAAGCCTCATCCCTGGAGGTGTTTGCAGCCAGGCTGGATGTGGCTGTGAGCAACCTGCTGTAGTGGGAGGTGTCCCTGGCCATGGCAGGGGGTTGGAACTGGCTGATCCTTGAGGTCCCTTCCAGCCCTGACAATTCTGTGATTCTATGGTTCTAGCCTGGAGCTCATTAGTGCTGGCAGCACAAGATCAGTGCTCTGGGTGGAGTAAACCTGACCTTTCATCTTCCACTAATCCCAGGAGATGACACATCCTGGCACTGGACAAGAGGTCAGTTGTGGTTTTCTTTGTGAGCTGCTCCCAGAGTGGGCTGGGCAGAGTGTCCATGAAGTAGCTGAGCAAAGAGGACTCATTCCTAATGTTAAGAAGAACAAACCTGGCCCAGATACTGGGAGCTACAGCAAGGAAGCTGTTCCCTCCAAGGGAAACCTTCTATGAGAGTGTGGGAAGACAGAGCTGTATTCTGCTTTCTTCTTCTTCTGCAATGCCTCTTTCACCTCTCCCAATATCTCTGGCTCTTGAACTTCTTCCCTGTGGCCACAAGTTTTGAATCTCCACCTTATTTCCCAGAGGAACCTTCTCTTTCCTCATCACTTCCCCATGCCATTATTTCTCATTCAGTGTGACACCACCATCAACTCTGCACAGCACTGTGGGACACTCTCCACACACAGAACTGTCAACCAGGCACCTCCAGGAGTAAGATCTTCTCCAGTGTTGAACAACACTTCAGTCTTGAAGGAAAAAAAGCAGCAACCATAGAGCTGGCTGGAAAAGGTGATGAGGAAGAGACTCTGCAAAGGAGGCTCTAGCAGTGCCTGTGGCTGCTGGCAGAGGAACCACCACACCAAACCTTCCCCATTCAGCTGATGAAGGCACAGAACAGAATCATCAAATGCTTTAGGGTGGAAGGGACCTTTAAAGCTCATCCAGTCCAAACCCCTGTGACCAGCAGGGGCATCTGCAACTGGAGCAGGTTGCTCACAGCCCCAAACAGCCTCACCTGGAGTGGTTCCAGGGATGGGGCAGCTCCCACCTCTCTGGGCAGCCTGGTTCAAGCTCTCACCGCCCTCAGTGTCAAACAGCTCTTCCTTCTCTCCAGCCTTTCTGTTCAAACCATCACCTCTTGTCCTGTCACAAGAGGTCCTGCTCAAAAAGGTTGTCCCCATCAGTCATGGTCAGCATCCACAAGGCTGTTTCACAGAATCTCTTTGGTTGCAGAGACCTTCAAGATCTTCCTGTCCAGCCTTCAACCCAGCACTGCAAGGTCACCACTAAACCATGTTCCTAAGCACCAGGTCCACACAATATTGAAACACCTCTAGGGGTGGTGACTCCACCACTGCCCTGGGCAACCTGTTCCAATGTTTGAGAACTGCAGGGAAAACCTTCTGGTCTTCCACATTTCCAAGACTCAAAGCCATCTTCATATTTATATCACTAGGCTGCTGCAGGCAGTGGAACATCTCCCTGTGAGGCCAGGCTGAGGGAGCTGGGGCTTGGAGCAGAGGAGCCTGAGAGCTGCCCTCGTTGCTGGGGATAAAGATGTGCAGGGCTGGAGCCAGGCTCTGCTCAGGGATGGCCAAGGACAGCACAAGGGGCACTGGGGGCAAGCAGAGGAGGTGCCAGGGGAACAGGAGGGAAAACTTTGTCCCTGTGAGGGTGACAGAGCCTGGAGCAGGCTGCCCAGAGAGGTTGTGGAATCTCCTCTGGATGCACTCAAAACCCACCTGGATGTGTTTCTGTGTGACCTGCCCTGGTGACCCTGCTCTGGCAGGGGGGTTGGACTGGGTGATTCAGACACTTGTATGTGTCCAGAGAAGGGCAATGAGGCTGGGGAGGGGTCTGGAGCACAGCCCTGGGAGGAGAGACTGAGGGAGCTGGGGTTGCTTAGCCTGGAGAAGAGGAGGCTTAGGGGAGACCTGATTGCTCTCTACAACTACCTGAAAGGAGTCTGTAGCCAGGAGGGGGTTGGTCTCTTCTCCCAGGCAACCAGCACCAGAACAAGAGGACACAGCCTCAAGCTGTGCCAGGGGAAGTTTAGGCTGGAGGTGAGGAGAAAGTTCTTCCCCAAAAGAGTAATTGGCCATTGGGATGTGCTGCCCAGGGAGGTGGTGGAATCCCCATCCCTGGAGGTGTTCAAGAAAGGCTTGGATGTGGCACTTGGAGCCATGGTTTAGTTGTCAGGAGGTGTTAGGTACTAGGCAATAGGTTGGACTGGATGATCTCTGAGGTCTTTTCCAACCTGGTCGAGTCTGTGATTCTGTCTCCAGATGTCCCTTCAGACCTCTACCATTCCCTGATTCTGTGATTTGGATAGAGGCTTTCCCAGGGAGAAAAAAAAACAACTGCCATGAGAAGAAGGGGATGAATGGGATGGAAAATTCCCTCAGTTGACAGATCCTGCTCTGCCACCTTCGCTATAGGCAGCCCCATATGGGCAAGCACATATGTGACTGCATCCAGATTTGTTTTGTGACAAATCTGAACAGCTTTGCAGCAAGGGAAAACAGCAAGAGAAAGAAGCTGTAAAAAAGAGGGATGGGAAGAGTCAGTGGCATATGCAAGTGAGAAAAGAGGAGGGCTCTGGGTGAGACACACCAGTGGAAAATTACAGGAGGATTCTTCCTCCCTTCCCTCTGTGGTGGCATGGGGCAAGGAGAGAAGAATTGTGGCCAGCAGGAGCAAGGGAGGGATCCTGCCCTTGGACTCGGCCACAGCTTGAGTGCTGGGTTCAGTTTTGGGCACTGCAGTGTGAGAAGGACATTGAGGGCCTGGAGGATGTCCAGAGAAGGGCTATGAAGCTGGGGAAGGGTCACAACAGCTCCAGAAACGCTCCAGGCTGGGGCAGAGTGGCTGGAAACTGCCCAGCAGAAAAGGAACTGGAGGAGATGGGTGACAGCAGCTGAAGATGAGACAGTTTGCCCAAATGGCCAAGAAGGCCACCAGCAGCCTGGCCTGGATCAGTAGTGGTGTGGCCAGCAGAGGCAGGGCACTGATGGTGTCCCTGTACTGGGCACTGGTGAGGCTGAACCTCCAGTTCTCGGTTCAGTTCTGGGACCCTTACTCCAAGAAGGATATTGAGGGGTAGGAGCAGGTCCAGAGAAGAGCAACGGAACAGGGGAAGGGTCTGGAGAACAGGGCTGGGGAAGAGCAGCTGAGGGAGCTGGGGGTGCTAGCCTGAAGAAGAGGAGGTTGAGAGGAGACCTTATTGCTCTCTCCAGCTCCCTGAGAGGAGGCTGCAAGGGGGTGGGGGTTGGGCTCTGCTCCCTTGTAACTGAGAGGACAAGAGGAAACAGCCTCAAGCTCTGCCAGGAAAGGCTGCCTTACAGAATCATAGAATGGTCTGGGTTGGAAGGGACTCCAAAGCTCATCCAGTCCAAGCCTCTCTGCAGCAAGCAGGGACATACCCAGCTAGAAGCCCAACATGGAGGGGGGTTGGCAGGGGGGTTAGAAGGGACCTCTAGAGATCATTCAGTCCAAGCCCCCTGCTCCAGGAGGACACCCACAGCAGCTTGCCCAGGCGCACAATGGCCAGGGGGGGTTGGAAGTTCTCCAGAGAAGGAGACTCCACAACCCCTCTTGGGCAGCCTGCTCTGGGGCTCCAGCAGCCTCACACCAAAGAATTTTCTCCTCCTGTTCAGATGGAACCTGCTGAGCTCCATTTTATGCCCATTGCCCCATATCCTGTCCCTGGGCACCACTGACAAGAGTCTGGCCCCAGCTTCTTGCCCCACACAGGTCCTTCAGCTCCTACTGAGTATTGCAGATCCCCTCTGGGGCTGCTCTTCTCCAGGCTCAACACCTCCAGGGCTCTCAGCCTTTGCTCCTCACAGAGATGCTCCAGGACCCTGTCACCAAAGAAGTTTCTCCTTATGCTTAGGTGGAGCTTCCTCAGTTTGTAAGTCATGATACAAACTGTGTTTGCTTTCCTTCCCTCAGGGTCTCAGCCTCAAACACTCTTAAATCAACAACCATTTGCAGAAGGGCAGCTATGAGGTATGGGCAGAAAGAGGCTTCCACTGAGAAGGAAAGGATAAAGGCAACTGTGGCAAATAAAGGAGAAGCAGTTCCAAGCAAGCACAGCTTCTGCTCTTTCACACCCTTGGGCATGCTTATAAATGGTCTTGTTCAGGCACCAGTAAGCCACACAAAGTTATTTCTCATCACAGACCTTCAAAGAGAGCACAAATCTCATCACCATGAGCACCATGGAGTTGCATTGCCTTCTGTGCCTTTTGCAAGGGTACAGCAGCACTGCAGGATGCTGCCACAGTGAGCAATGCCAAAGGGGTAGAGGTGTCCAAGCTCTAGCACCATTTGGTATCCTTGGAGTGCTAGTGGACAGCAATGTGCTCTTCTGGCCAAGAAGGGCAATGGGATCCTGGGGTGCATGAAGAGTGTGGCCAGCAGGTCAAGGGAGTTTGTCCTCCCTCTCTGCTCTGCCCTGGAGGGGCCATATCCAGACTACTGGACCCAGATCTGGATTTCCTAGCTCAAGAGAGACAGGAAAATACTGGAGACAGTCCAAGGGAGGCTATGAGGGTGATGAAGGGCCTGGAAGATCCGTGTGAGGAGAAAAGGCTGAGAGCCCTGGGGCTGGTTTAGCCTGGAGAGGAGCAGCCCCAGAGGGGATCTGATCAATGGTTACAGACAGCTGAAGGGTGGGGGGCAAGAAGGGGCCAGGCTCATGCCAGTGGTGTCCTGGGATAGGCCAAGGAGCAATGGACACAAACTGGAACCCAGGATGGACACAAACTGGAACCCAGGAGGTTCCACCTGAACATGAGGAGAAACTTCTTTGCTGTGAGGGTGCTGGAGCAGGCTGCCCAGAGAGGTTGTGGAGTCTCCTTCTCTGGACACTTTCAAATCCCACCTGGATGTTTTCCTGTGTGACCTGCCCTGGGTGACCCTGCTCTGGCAGGGTGATTGGACTGGATGATCCCCAGAGGTCCTTTCCAACCCCTTCCATCCTTTGATTCTGTCATTGCTATAACTGATTTGGACGATGGAACACAAGATGCTTACTGAATTTGCTGCTGATGCCGGGCTGGGACAGGCTGCAAGTACTTCAGAGGCCAGGATTAGGATTCAGAATGATCTTGAGAAATTGTAGAAATGGTCTGAAAGAGAAAAGAGAGGAGGGAAAAAAAGAGAGTTCAGAGCTGATGGGTGAGGAGTGCCACGACAGGAACGACCAACAAGACAGTCACAAGGGAAATAAACAGCAGCTAGCTCACAAAGGTTATTTGTTCTGGACAAGGATCTCAGGCTTACCATGGGTCACAAACCAAACAGGAGCTGAACACAGTCACATTATTGCAATAAACCCAAACATCACATGCAGGTACACACAGGTACCCACAGGATGCAACCACAGAATGGGTTGGAAGAGAACTCCAAAGCTCATCCGGTCCAAACCCCTGCAGGCAGCAGGGACATCCTCCACTAGATCAGGTTGCACAGAGCCCTGTCCAGCCTCACCTTGAATATCTCCAGGGATGGGGCCTCACTACCTCCCTGGGCAACCTGTTGCAGTGTTTCAGCAGCCTCATGGTGCAGAACTTGTTCCTCATATCCAATCTAAATCTGCTCTGCTCTAGTTTCAAACCATTGTCCCTTGTCCTGTCCCTGCAGGCCTTTGGGAACAGTCCCTCTGCAGTCTTCCTGGAGCCCACTTCAGGTACTGGAAGGCTGCTCTAAGGTCTCCCTGGAGCCTTCTCTTCTCCAGGCTGAACACCCCCAGCTCCCTCAGCCTGTCCCCATAGCAGAGGTGCTCTAAACCCCCTGAGCATTTTCATGGCCCTCCTCTGCCCCTGGCTGCATCACCCCCTCACAAGAGGCTCACTCAAACACCTGCAGGTGCCCTGTTTGTAGCAGTACTTAAAGAGGCTCTCAAAATAGTTTTAGTTTTGAACAACTCTGCCTCCACACATGGCATGCAAAATGTTCCTTTGCAGGTGAAAGATGGCAGGAGAGCTGCTGGGAGCTCTGATTTCTCATTAGCTGTAACCTGCACGGCATAACGATGGGGCTGGAGGGCAGGAGCTTGGGGCTTGATGACTGGAGGCAAATATTTTTAGCAGTTTTCATTGAGTGCAAAAATAGATGTAAAACAAACTGCTCTCCCCAGCCCAGCAGGCTGCTGACAGCCACAGCAGAGGCTGCAAAGGGCACCTCGTCAGGCTGGAAGAGCATCTCGTAGCTTCCTTTGAGTGCTAAGGGGGGAATTTTGGTCCAGCCCAGCCACCTAAGCCACCACATCTTCCCTCTGCATACCCAGGCAGTCTCTGGCCTGTGCAGAGATGAAGATGAGCCAATGTGTGTCCAGATGGCCAAGAAAGCCACCAGCATCCCGGCCTGGATCAGCAATGGTGTGGCCAGCAGAGGCAGGGCAGTGATGGGGCCCCTGGACTGGGCACTGGTGAGGCTGCACCTTGAATCCTGGGCTCAGTTGTGGCCTCCTCACTCCACGATGGACATTGAGGGCTGGAGCAGGGCCAGAGAAGGGCAAGGAAACTGGGGAAGGGTCTGGAGAGCAAGGCTGGGGAGGAGCAGCTGAGGGAGCTGGGGTGTTCAGCCTGGAGCGGAGGAGGCTAAGGGGAGAGCTCATTGCTCTCTACAGCTCCCTGAGAGGAGGCTGCAGTGAGCTGGGGTTTGGGCTCTGCTCCCACGGAATGAGTGATAGGATGAGAGGAAATGGCCACAAGTTGCCCCAAGGGAGGTTTAGGTTGGGCATGAGGAACAATTTATTTCCCTAAAGGCTTGTCAAGGCCTGGCCCAGGCTGCCCAGGGCAGTGGTGGATTCTCCATGCCAGGAGGACTTTCAATGCCCTGGAGATGTGGTGCTGAGGGACATGGTTTAGTGGTGACCTGGCATTGCCATGTGAACAGGGGCACTTTATGGTCTTGAAAGTCTCTCCCAGTCACAAGGATTGTCTTTCTCTCCTCACCAACCAAAAGGGCTCATAGAAACCCCTGGTAGCCCCCAGCCCTTGCTGCCACCTGGCTGTAGACAAGCCAGGAATGTTCAGTGCCAGAACAGGCCCCAGAGAGGCTCTGAGAGAGAAGAATTCTCATTTAAGCAGGAAAGTACAAATAAAACTAAAGAATGAAGAGAGCATCTCAGAAGCACACAGGGACACAAAGCTGCCCTGGCTCGAGCAGAGTCCTTCTCTCACCTCACTCCTCCACCACTGAGGCTTCTCCAGGGCATCTCTAACCACAAAGAGCAGCTGAAATGCCAATGGAAATGAACATTGACCCCCTCACCTTCCTGATGCATGAATATCAAACCAGACCTCTCTCTGCACTGTCCCTGACAAGCTGAAGCTGCAGCCTGTACCCCACTTGATATCAGGAGCATCCTAGGAAACAGCAGGCAGGGTTCATGCTGATAAGCTACATCAGCTCCCCCGGGGGGCATCTGCCCCTTGTGGGTTATGGACAAAGCACAGCAGATTGAAAGGCAAAAGGGGGGAAAAAATAGAGCAGCAGTCCAGGCACTTGAGGTGAAGTGGCTGTTAGCAGCCTCTCCAACAAGGCTGTGTGCTTCCATCTCCAGGCAGTGACTCTGTGAAGCCAGCCTGAACATTTCCCAGGGACAGCACTACAGGCACAAACTCCAAGCCAGAAGGCTCCACCTGGACAGGAGGAGAAACTTCTTTGGTGTGAGGGTGCTGGACCCTGCAGCAGGCTGCCCAGAGAGGTTGTGGAGTCACAGAATCACAGAACGAGTTGGGTTGGAAGGGACCTTCAAGATCATCCACTTCCAACCCCCTGCCATGGGCAGGGACACCTCCCACCAGCCCAGCTTGCTCAAAGCCTCATCCAACCTGGCCTGGAACACCTCCAGGGAGGGGACATCCACAGCCTCCCTGGGCAGCCTGTGCCAGTGTCTCCCCACCCTCACTACAAAGAATTGTCTCCTCATCTCCAGTCTCAATCTCCTCTCTTCTAGCTCAAAGCCATTGTGCCTCATCCTGTCACTCCCAGACCTTGGCAAAAGTCCCTCCCCAGCTCTCCTGGAGCCCCTTCAGGTACTGCAAGGCTGCTCTGAGGTCTCCCTGGAGCCTTCTCTTCTCCAGGCTGAACAGGACCAACCCTCTCAGCCTGTCACCTTCGTGGCCTCCTCTGAACCCACTCCAACAGTTCCAGAATCAATTTCTCTAGTGAAATTCCAACCCCCCCTGGCCATTGTGATCCTGGACAAACTGCCGTGGGTGCCCTGCTTTAGCAGGGGGGTTGGACTGGCTGATCTTCCAACCCCTACCATGCTGGGATTCTGGGATTGTCTAATTCTCATCCCACACAAGCTGTCCTCACCGAGCCAGGGGAGGGGCAGTGGTCCTGTCACCTTCCACTATGCACTGCTGGAGGATGGCGGCACGACCAGAGCAGCTCCCTTCTCCAGCCACCCTCTCCTGACAGAGAAGGGCCTTATTGCTTTGCTCTTCTCATGGAATGAAATCTTGCAAACCCCATTCAGGTGAAAAATCTCTGTTTCAGGTTGGAAAGAACTTTGCAAATCACACAGCTTGTCCAGCATGCAGGCACCTGGCAAGCGTGCTCTGCAGTGACTGAGCACAGGCTGCTAACCAACACTCGGCTCTGCTGAGGCCATCATGGGCTCCTGCAGGGCTGCTGGCAGGATTTCACTCATTCTTTCCACACCACTGCTGCTGGCAGGGTCTCATCCCATCTCCCCACACCACTGCTGCTGGCAGGGTCTCATCCCATCTCCCCACACCACTGCTGCTGGCAGGGTCTCATCCCATCTCCCCACACCACTACTGCTGGCAGGGTTTAATCCCATCTCCCCACACCACTGCTGCTGGCAGGGTCTCATCCCATCTCCCCACACCACTGCTGCTGGCAGGGTCTCATCCCATCTCCCCACACCACTGCTGCTGGCTGGGTCTCATTTCATCTCCCCACACCACTGCTGCTGGCAGGGTCTCATCCCATCTCCCACACCACTGCTGCAGCCCCAGCAGACTTGTAGGACAAGTCACCTAAATGAACATCCAAAGGTTGATTCAGCAGTTGAGAAGGGGTCACAGAAAATGGCTTAGGTTGGAAGCACTTCACCTGCTGTAGTGTGAGGTGTCCCTGCCCATGGCAGGGAGGGTTGGAACTGGATGATCCTTGAGGTCCCTTCCAGCCCTGACATCTCTATGATTCTGTGTTATCCACTCCAAGCTCCCTGCCATCAGCCCAGCAAAGCTGTGGCTCTCAGGAGGCAGCACAGCACTGAGGGTCTGGATTGCTGTTGGTGGCTCTTCCCCACTAAGAAGCAAAGGACATAAAATGCAGCATTTATGTGCAATTTCACCCTGCTGACAGGGGAAGAGCTGCAAAAGGCCATTGGTTCTGAGCTTAATTACAGCCAGTGCTTCTGAGGGTGAGGGAAAAGAGGCCACTTCATGAGCCAACTCCCCCCAAAGTGAATGTATTCCTCTGCAGCAAGAACAGAGCATCTTCAGAGCTTCAAAGCTTTCCCTCCCCACACCCTCCAGTGTGAAATCAAAGATCAGGTTTTTTTCCTCACCAGGGCTTTTTGCTCATTTCCTGCCTGCCCTCACACTCTTAAAACAATGAATCAGGATTAATTACCATCCATGGCAAGATCAAGATCATGCCCAACCAGGGCTTTCTTCTCATCTTCTAGGGGACTGAATTAAATTAACTCCCAAGCAATGATGGAGTGACCACACTGCCAGGCTGGGCTAAGTCAGCTCACCCAGGGGGAGCTGGTGCTGCCCTGTGAACCCAGCACTGCCACACAGCACCAGTCATAGAGCCATAGAATGGGTTTGGGTTGGGAGGCACCTTAAAGATCATCCAGTTCCAACCCCCTGTCATGGGCAGGGACACCTCCCACCAGCCCAGGTTGCTCAAGGACTCATACAGCTTAGCCTGGAACACCTCCAGGGAGGAGGCAGCCACAGCCTCCCAGGGCAACCTGTGCCAGTGTCTCCCCACGCTCACTGGAAAGAATTTTCCTCATCTCCAGTCTCAATCTCCCCTCTCCCAGCTCAAAGCCATTGTCCCTCATCCTGGCACTCCCAGACCTTGTCAGAAGTCCCTCCCCAGCTCTCCTGGAGCCCTTCAGGTACTGGAAGGTTGCTCTAAGGTCTCCCTGGAGCCTTCTCTTCCCCAGCTTTCCCAGCCTGTGCCACCAGGGGAGGTTCTCCAAGTGCCTGTTGCTGACTCAAGTCAAGCTCCTCATCCACCAGCACCCCTAGGAATCTCCCCAAGCTGGTTCTTTGTTTTCTGTGCCCCTCCTCTGAACTCACCATCCCCACTCATTCTCACATCCCCCAGGCAGGAAGCAAGCAGCCATGCAGAAGCCTGATGCTGTGGTCTGGGGCAAACAAGATGCCCTTTCAGCATAAGATGCTGCAAGCCACAAACAACTGCAAAGAGGAAAAACAAGTGCAGCAGTCTGTGGTGCTCTGAAATCAGTGATTAGCAGCTGAGAAGGAAATCTCTCTGGGTTGCCCTCCAAATACAACCTCTGACCTTACCCAGCTCCATGTTCTCACCAGGTTGCTCACCATCAATTCAACTATGAAATTCCAGCAGCTTTTTGTGAGACCAAGGAGACCAGAAGGTCTTTCTCACCTTCTGGGCATTTGCTCAGCAGGCTACTGCAAGTTCAAACCAAGGGTTTCAGCAAAAGGATGGCATGAAAGGGTGGGATGCAACTCCATTAGCCACCTCTCTGTAGGGAACAGAGCTCCTCAGACAGGCAGCTTCAACCTCTCCAGCCTAGCAGGGATCCATCAAACTACCTCTTCAGCCCTAATAATGCAGCAGGTAACTGCAGCATCTACAAGCATGGCGAAGTCTTGACTTGAAGAACTGCTGGAGCAGTTCCAGAGGAGGCCATGGAGATGATCAGAAGGCAGGAGAACATCCCCTATGGGAACAGGCTGAGGGAGTTTGGGCTCCAGGGAGACCTTAGAGCACCCTTCCAGAACCTGAAGAGGCTTCCAGGAGAGCTGGGGAGGGACTTTTGCCAAGGGCTGGGAGTGCCAGGTCAAGAAGGAAGAGCTTGAAGCTTGGAGGGCAGATTTAGACTGCATGTTAGAAAGAAATTCTTTCCAGTGAAGGTGGGGAGACACTGGAGCAGGTTGCCCAGGGAGGTTGTGGATGTCCCCTGCCTGGAGGTGTTCCAGGCCAGGCTGGATGAGGCCCTGAGCAAGCTGGGCTGGTGGGAGGTGTCCCTGCCCATGGCAGGGAGATTGGAACTGGATGAGCTTTCAGGTCCCTTCCAACCCAAACTATTCTATGGATCTATGAAGACCCTCAGGAGATCTGCAGCCCCCCCACACACACTTCCCAAGTCCTGCAGACACCTGCCAATCTCCACATTCTCAGAAGCAAGCTGCTGGCAAGCAGATACAGTGTCAGGGGCAGCTTCTACAGCTCCTCACTCACCTCTCCCACAGCTGGAGCAGCAGCAGCACCTCAGGAGCAACACAGAAATGATTCATGTGGCACACTTCTGCTGCTCCTGGGGTTTATTCCACTTCAGGATAGAATTTCAGGAGGTTTTCAAGATGCTAAAAAGCATGACCTTTGCCTTTAGAAATGATTAAGAGAAGGAAAGAGTCCCCCAGGCATGGGGGAGTGTCAGGCACTTTAACTTTCTGCCACTTGTGCAGAGCAGAAGCTCTCTGCAAGCTGAAGTGGAGCCACTTCTGCTGAACCAGCAGCTCATGAGACTTGACTTCAGGATGCAATCACTTAAAGCAGAGTAAAGAAGCAAACAGAATCTCACAGTACCCCACAGTGGTCTGTGCAGTCACACTGAGGTCCACAGCAGAAACCAGAACCTTTGAGGGGTTTAAAGGCTTTAAGCAGCTTGAGAAAGCTACTCTAGGAGATGAGCTCTCTCTGCTGCAGCATGGCCAGCACAAGTTCATCTCCACATGGACAGAGGGGTACAGGCTCCCCAGAGAAGTTGTGGAGTTTCCATCTCTGGAGCCTTTCAAGGCTCATCTGGATGTGTTCCTGTGTGACCTGTGCTGGATTCTGTGGTCCTGCTCTAGCAGGGGGGTTGGACTCAAGGATCTCTGCAGGTCCCTTCCAACCCCTAATGTCCTGTGATCCTGTGACAGGCTGAAATGCCACAGTATTTCCATCTCACAGGTCAAGAACTCCCATATGTGAGCAATTTATGTGCTACCACTCATGGTCACAGTAGAGACCTCTGGAGATCATCCAGTCCAAGTCCCCTGCTCCAGCAGGGCATCCACAGCAGCTTGCCCAGGAGCGCAATGGCCAGGGCAGGTTGGAAACTCTCCACAGGAGACCCCACAACCTCTCTGGGCAGCCTGCTCCAGGCCTCCAGCACCCTCACACCAAACAAGTTTTTCCTCCTGGCCAGATGGAACCTCCTGGGTTCTATTTTGTGCCCATTGTCCCTTGTCCTGTCCCTGGGCACCACTGAGAAGAGTCTGGCCCCAGCCTCTCGCCCCTCACCCTTCAGCTCTTGCTGAGCATTGCTCAGATCCCCTCTGGGGCTGCTCTTCTCCAGGCTCAACACCCCCAGGGCTCTCAGCCTTTGCTCTCACAGAGATGCTCCAGGTCCCCAATGTGAAAAAGCAGCCTGTGCTGCTGGTGGGTCCTACTCACAGAGCTCATGGAGGATATTAGGGGATTCTTGGAAGTCTTTTACCTGTTTTGGCAGGTTTTTGAGTGGCTGCTGGGCCATCAGTGCTGGAAAGCAAAAGCTTCCCCCTGCCTCAGTGCAGCTGAGCTGTGACTGTGACTCTTCACTCTGAATGTTTCCATCATTATTTGGAGCTCCAGCAAGAAGCACTTCAAACATTATTTCCAGCAGCATCAATTTACTTTTCCAGGCCCCACCTTCTCCAACATTCCCCTCTGAAGGGGATCACAGAAATGCAACCTTCAGCACAACGTCCAAGGCTAATTCTCATTCTGAAATTCCACTCCTGTCCCAGCACAGCTGAGTGGGGGTGGATGGGAGGTGAGAAGGTTTCTGCCTTATGGCCTGCATCAGGAACAGTGTGGTCAGCAGGAGCAGGGAAGTCATTCTGCCCTGTACTTCAGCACTGGTCAGGTCACACCTTGAGTCCTGTGTCCAGTTCTGGGCTCCTCAATTTAAGAAGGACATTGAGATGCTGGAAGGTGTCCAGAGAAGGGCAGCGAGGCTGGGGAGGGGTCTGGAGCACAGCCCTGTGAGGAGAGGCTGAGGGAGCTGGGGTTGCTTAGCCTGGAGAAGAGGAGGCTCAGGGGAGACCTTCTTGCTCTCTACAACTACCTGATGGGAGGTTGCAGCCAGGAGGGGGTTGGTCTATTCTCCCAGGCAGCCAGCCCCAGAACAAGAGGACACAGTCTCAAGCTGTGCCAGGGGAAGTTTAGGCTGGAGGTGAGGAGAAAGTTCTTCCCAGAGAAAGAGTAATTGGCCATTGGAATGGGCTGCCCAGGGAGGTGGTGGAGTCCCTGTCCCTTGAGGTGTTCAAAAGCTCAGTGCCATGGTTTAGTAGTCAGGAGGTCTTGGGTGACAGGTTGGACTTGATGATCTTTGAGGTCTTTTCCAACCTTATGGATTCTATGAAAAAAAGAGGAAAGAAAAAGGCAAAGAAAAAGCAGCAGCAGTTCTCTTCTGGGCACAGAAGTGCTGCTGGATGCCACACCAGAGAACCACAACTGCACAGCCCAAAGGAGACAAAGGGCTGATGCAAACGGAAAACAATGCAGCAAAAGGAAGTCCTTCTGTAAGGCAACTGCTTTGTTCCTGCAGGGGCTGTTTGGGAGGGGTGGGAAGGCAATCTGCTTCACCAGACAAAGTTTCCACTACAGTTGTTTCAATGCAACCAAATGGTGTAGTGGTTTTGGCCTCAAACCTGGGAGGCTGCGCTGCAGGCGCTCTGCTGAGGGTCGCTACAACGGCAGCTGATTGTGCATGGGGCACAGAAAGGGAGGGCTTGGAAGGGAACCTCTGGAGGTCATCCAGCCCAACCCACCTGCCAGAGCAGGGTCACCCAGAGCAGCTTGCACAGGAGGGCATCCAGGTGGGGTTTGAACGACTCCAGAGATGGAGACTCCACAACCTCTCTGGGCAGCCTGCTCCAGTGCCCTACACAACCCCCACAGTGAAGTTTCTTCTCAAGTTTAGATGGAACCTCCTGTGTTCACATCTCTGCCTGTTACTACCCCTTGTCCTGGCACTGGGCTCCACTGAACAAAGCCTGGTCCCATCCTCCTGACACCCACCCTTGAAGTATTGATCAGCAGTCTTCTCTATCACAGAATCAAGCAGGTTGGAAGAGACCTCCAAGATCATCAAGTCCAACTGATCACCCAACCCTATCTAATCAACCAGACCATGGCACTAAGTGCCTTATCCAGGCTTTTCTTGCACACCTCCAGGGACATCCACCCCTGGGCAGCCCATTCCAATGAGCAATCTCTCTCTCTGTGAAGTTATTTCTAAGATCAAACTTAAACTTCCCCCTGCACAGCTTGAGGCTGTGTCCTCTTGTTCTGGTGCTGGTTGCCTGGGAGAAGAGACCAACCCCCACCTATCTACAACCTCCTTTCAGGTAGTTGTAGACAGCAATAAGATCTCCTCTGAGCCTCCTCTTCTCCAGGCTAAACAAGCTCAGCTCCCTCACAGGGCTGTGCTCCAGACCCCTCACCAGCTTTGTTGCCCTTCTCTGGACACTTCTGAGCATCTCAACAACTCTCTTGAATTGAGGGGCCCAGAACTGGACACAGTACTCTAAGTCCAGACTCTTTGGTCAGCAACTTAAAGAAAACACAAGGAATGGCCCAAAATGCTTAGTGAGTCCATTTCTTCATCTAAAACCTGGCAAGACCTCAAGATATCCCTTAGCAAAGCCACTGGAGACGTTTTAGAATACATAGAATACATAGAATACATAGAATAAACCAGGTTGGAAGAGACCTTCAAGATCATCGCGTCCAACCCATCAACCAATCCAACTCCGCCCAAGCAACTAACCCACGGCACCAAGCACCCCGTCAAGTCTTCTCCTAAAAACCTCCAGCGATGGCGACTCCACCACCTCCCCAGGCAGCCCATTCCAATGTGCAATCACTCTTTCTGTATAGAACTTTTTTCTAACATCCAGCCTGTATCTCCCCTGGCGCAGCCTGAGACTGTGTCCTCTTGTTCTGGTACTGCTTGCCTGGGAGAAGAGACCAACATCCGTCTGTCTACAACCTCCCTTCAGGTAGTTGTAGAGGGATCAAAAGCAGCTGCAAGCATGTGAAAAGTGAAAGGCCAAAGGTAGCTGCAGGAGCACAGACATCTCTACAGGTCCCTTCCAACCCAAAACACTCTGTGACTCTGTGCCCTTCATGGGATGGGGCAAATCCCTTCACCAAGCATCATGCTGCATCAACTGAAACAGCTCAGGGCTGGACAAAGGTCCTCACTGGAAATGCTGGCACTTGAAATGCTCCTTTCCAGGATGCAGACTTTCATTATCATCACCTTCATTTTGGGCTCCAGCAGACTCAGCCATGGGGAGGGGGTGTGGGGGGAACCATGCATGAGGAGTGCAGCTGGAACTGAGCTTCAAACCTGAGCAGGAACCTCCAAGCGGTTTGGCCCATGCCAACCTCATAAAGTTCAAGGAGGTCCTGCAGCTGGGTCAGGGCAGACCCCAGCACAAATTCAGGCTGAGTGACGGGTGGATTGAAAGCATCCCTGCAGAGAAGGACTTAAGGGTGCTGGGGGATGAGGCATTGGATGTGAGCCAGCAATGCGCCCCGGCAGCTCAATGGTCTCCTGGGCTGCATCAAAAGCAGCAAGGCCAGCAGGATGACAGGGGGATTCTGCCCCTCTCCTCTGCTTTGCTGAGACCCCACCTGCAGCACTGCAGCCTGTTCTGGGGTCCCCAATATAAGAAGGACCTGGACCTCATGAAGCAGCTCCAGAGTAGGTGATGAAGATAAGCTGGGAGAGTTGGGACTCTTCAGCCTGGTGAAAACAAGGCTCCAGGAGGACCTTTGAGCAGCCTTCCAGTACCTAAAGGGGGCTACAGGAGAGCTGGGGAGGAACTTTTTGCGAGGGCCTCTAGTGATAGGACTTGGGGCAATGGTTTGAAACTACAGCAGGTTAGTCGGAAGAGGTTCTTTACTCTAAGGGTGGTGAGACACCAAAAGGTTGTCCAGAGAAGCTGTGAATGTCTTACCCCTGAGAGGGTTTGAGCCCAGGCTAGATGAGGCCTTGAGCAACCTGGGCTGGTGGGAGGGAGGCTTGAAACTGGATGATCTTTAAGGTGCCTCCCAACCCAACCCATTCTATGGCTCTATGACTGGTGCTGTGTGGCAGTGCTGGGTTCACAGGGCAGCACCAGCTCCCCCTGGGTGAGCTGACTTAGCCCAGCCTGGCAGTGTGGTCACTCCATCATTGCTTGGGAGTTAATTTAATTCAGTCCCCCAGAAGATGAGAAGAAAGCCCTGGTTGGGCATGATCTTGATCTTGCCATGGATGGTAATTAATCCTGATTCATTGTTTTAAGAGTGTGAGGGCAGGCAGGAAATGAGCAAAAAGCCCTGGTGAGGAAAAAACCTGATCTTTGATTTCACACTGGAGGGTGTGGGGAGGGAAAGCTTTGAAGCTCTGAAGATGCTCTGTTCTTGCTGCAGAGGAATACATTCACTTTGGAGGGGGCTTAGCTCATGAACCGCCCTCCCTGGCGGTGTTCTAAGCCAGGTTGGATGGGGTCACCTGCTTTAGTGAGGAGGGGGTCACCTGGCAGGGGGGTTGGAACTGGATGATCTTTAAGGTCCCTTCCAATCCAAAGAATTCCATGACCACAGGATTCCTGTGCCAGCCTCCAGAGCACTGCTGCCTTCCCTGGGCATGCAGGTGGCTGAGCGCTGAAGCAGCCTTTGCTTCCTGGCTCCGTGCAGCGACGCAGTGGCACCGGTGGCACCGCCCAGGGAAGGCCATTTCTGCAGGAGATTTACCATCCACCACCTTTAAGCCCTCTGCAGGGGTTAACCAAGACAGGCCAGCAGGGCTTTCTGGTGGAAAAATGACTCACAGGAAGGATGGCAACAAAGCAGTGCTATAAAATATTAAAGGCAATCAGTCTCTCTGCCCTGGGCTGCAAGAATGAAAAGCAAGGTAAGTGGGGACCCGTGTGGGCTTGGGTTTGTTGTTGGTTTGGGGGTTCCTTTTCTCTCCTGCTTCTCCAAGTCACTAATGGCCCTGTGGGCCTGGGAGCAGATGTCAGCAGCAGGCTGCAGGTACCACACTTGACTCGCTGCAAATTATTGCCTGGCATTTAATTAAAGTTTTATTGTGGCGATTCCCAGCAGCTCTCTCCACAGCACAGAGCAGAGAGGAGAGGGGAGCTCTTGAAGCCAAGCAGCCCAGATCATCAATAAAATACTCCAGCTCTGAAAGAGGAAAAGAAAAGTGTGTGGTAAGAGGGTTGGGTGTCTGCGTTTTTTCCCCTGCCCAGGGGCCCTGCAGTGCTGTTCCCAGCACTGATATCCAACCTGAACCAGCTTGAAGCTGGCTGTGGGACCAGGCCAGCACAGGGATCATGTTTTTCTGCTTGGGCTTCTCACATCTCAGGTAGGATCCCTTCTGGAGCAAAGGATAGAAGAACCGGGCTCAGCCATCTGTTGGAGCAGGTCCAGAGGATGCCACAAAGATGCTGAGAGGGCTGGAGAACCTCTCCTGTGGGGACAGGCTGGGAGAGTTGGGGCTGCTCAGCCTGGAGAAGAGAAGGCTCCAGAGAGACCTCAGAGCAGCCTTCCAGTACCTGAAGGGGCTCAAGGAGAGCAGGGGAGGGACTGACAAGGGCTGGGAGTGACAGGATGAGGGACAATGGCTTTGAGCTGGGAGGGAGGAGATTGAGACTGGAGATGAAGAAATTGTTTAGAGTGAGGGTGGGGAGACACTGGCACAGGTTGCCCAGGGAGTCTGGGGACACTTAATCTCTGGAAGTATTCAAGGCCAGGTTTGATGAGGCCTTGAGCAACCTGGGCTGGTGGGAGGTGTCCCTGCCCATGGCAGGGGGTTGGAACTGGATGAGTTTTCAGGTCCCTTCCAGCCCAAGCCATTCTGTGAATCTATGAACACTTCACTCACCCAACTTTGGAGGAAAACACTTGGACAACAAAAGCTCCTTCTTTGCTCTTTCATTTCCCACATCACAGAGCCAGCTTGGTGGGAGGATCTGTCCAGCTAATGGAAACTCCTCAGTGATTTGTGCTTTTTTTTGCCCTAAAATGACAAATGACCATTTTCCTCCCTTGGAGCCAATGGGGAGCTGGAGGGTCCTGATGCTCTCAGTGAGTGAGCGAGCCAAAGGGACCAGATCTGCTCTGTCTCAGGCCAATCCTCCATGCACTCCTTTGTGCTCAGATCTTGTAGTTTCAACTGAGGGCTGGACAGAAGATCACTTCTGCTGTCCTACACATCTTTCTAGTGGCTTCCATACAGCCAGGAACTATACAAGCACAAGTGTAGGAGACTTAGAAGCTCAGGGGCTTACTCACTAGCTCCATCCATCACTGGGTAAGGTGTGCAGAGATCCTACAAGTGCTCCTGGATGTAAGGGAAGAAGAAAATCCCACAGGTCTCTCATCTGATATCTCCTCTTAGATCACAGAGGTGGTGATCCCAAATCCATGAGTTAAACAACATAGCCATGGAAGCAGTGGCATCCAGGAAAGCTGGTGCTTGATCGCACCAAGTTACCCTAAGCCTCAGTGTCCTTCTGCCACCCTCAGGCCTTCAAAAAAAGAAGGGGGAAAAGCCAAAACACCCTCAGCTCTTTGTGAATTTGGAAGAAGTGCCCTCTTGATACCTGCAGACATCCCTGAAGCCCCAAGGAAAGCAGAGGTTTCATGCTGAGTGATACAGGATGCTAAGAAAAACAATGGCAACCCCTCTCTGCCCATGGCTGGGCACACAGCAGCTGCAGGGCCAGGATGGATGAACATCATGTGCCCTGCAGCTCTGTGCTGTGGGAAACCCAGCTCTCTTCAGGCTGAAAACTAAAGGTTTCTGAAGGCCTCACACACCCAGGGACAAGGTAGATCTCAGCACCTTGCTGGAGTCTCAGGAGTTAACACAGGCACAGCTGAGCTGCTCCAAAGAAAGCCGCAAGCCTCCCCCCTTCTCAGGGTATCTGCTGATGCTTTACCTTCCCGGTGCAGCTACTCTGGGAAGTCAGGGGAGACAGAGCTAGAATGATGGATGCAAAATTAAAAGCTCAATAAATAATTAATTGCTGAGGTCATCAAATTGTACCAATCTGTCCACCTCCCTCTCTGGTTAATCAGGGAAGTCTCTGTTTCAATGGTGGCTGAAGTGGTCCTGGAAGAAGCACCACTCCTGCACCCGCTGCCGTGGAGCTTGTCCTGGGTGCCACACAAATCAATAGCAATAAATCCTGTGCTGCATGCTGGAAAGAGTTGGAGAGAGTTAAGCAAACAGAAATCCTCCAGAGATGCCAAAAATCAAGTGAGAGGGGAGTTTGAGTAACTTAGTAAAGTAATTACTACAATGCATGGCTGCTAAGCATCAAATAGGTATGGCACAGGCAGAGCCTCCTTTCCTCTTTCCTGTATCAGCCTCCCCACAACTGCCAATGAAAAAGAGCTCTCTGAAGCCCCACAGCACACAAAGCACATGTGAAAGATACAGCAGACCCACCTCACCCTGCCCACCACCAGCCCTTCTCTTCCCTCTCATTCTTCCTCCCTTAGAAGGGCCAGTGGGGATAGGACAAGAGGCAAAGGTTTGAAACTGGAGCAGAGGAGGTTTAGGTTGGACATCAGGAGGAAGTTCTGCACAGTGAGGGTGGTGAGACACTGGCACAGGCTGCCCAGGGAGGTAGTTGAGGTCCCATCCCTAGAGACATCCAAGATCAGACTTGATGCGGCCCCAGGCAGCTTGATCTAGTTGGAGGTGCCCCCAAGATGACCTCTGAGGGTCCCTTCCAAGCTGATGCAATCTGTGACTTCTGCCTTCCACAGTGAGTTCCCTCAAATGGGACAATGTGGCCAGTTCACAGAATCCCCAGATGCCAGGTTGGAAGGGACTCAAAGAATCAGAGACAGGTTTGGGTTGGAAGGGACCTGAAAGCTCATCCAGTTCCAACCCCCTGCCATGGGCAGGGACACCTCCCACCAGCCCAGGCTGCTCAAGGCCTCATCCAGCCTGGCCTTGAACACTGCAGGGAGGGGACATCCACAGCCCCCCTGGGGAACCTGTGCCAGTGTCTCCCCACCCTCACTCTCAAGAATTGCTTCCCAATCTCCAGTCTCAATCTCCTCTCTTGCAGCTCAAAGTCATTTCCCTGAGTCCTATCAATACAACATCCACAACCACAACCTGAAGTGTCCCAGGACAGGCCAGAGAGCTCTCCAAAGCTTTATTTTCATTTCAGAAGATGAGAGATGTGAAGATTGCTGCTGCACTCACACACCTCCTTGTTGCCTTTACACCTGTTTACCTAGACCCCACCTCTGAAGTGCTGCTCTCACATTTTGCTCCACCGCCTCCCAACCTCCAGATCATTCCCAATCCTGATGAATGCAAACACGAAGGCAAAGTATTTCTACCTTTGCAGCAAATCCCCTACAGGTGGAGGGCAGATCAGCCCACGAAGGCAGCAGACCATGTCTGCAGCACTGCATTAGAGGCAGAAGCAAAAAGCAACTTTTTTTTTCCACGGAGGCTATTCGGCAACCAACACCTCGGCAGCCAACACCTCAGCTGGGACTTTCCCTGAACTTCTTTAAAGACCTAAACCCTGCATAATGCATAATAAAACCAGCACTGCAGGCTTTTTTGCTTCAGCAGAAAACCAGCCCAGTGCTGCCTTAGGGTTGTGAAAAACCCCAGCCTGGCAGCAACGGGTTTAGAGCTTCCTCGCTCTCCTCTGCCCGAGCGCGAACGGCGCCGTGCAGAGAGGGTTTGCAGAGCAGAGAGGGCTTGGGTTTAATGAAAGCAACCTGAATTAAAGAGGATTACCTGGTGGTGGTGGTGGGACCCAGGGCAGCAAACTCATTAGCCACTGAGTCATTGCTGTAGAACACTCTCAGATCAGAGAGTCGGAGAATTTCAGACTGGTAGGGATTGGAAGAGGCCTCTGGGGATCATCCGGTTCAGCCTCCCTGCTGAAGCAGGGCACCCCCAGCAGCACAGAATTGTCAGGGGAGGAAGGGACCTCAAGGATCATCTAGTTCCAAACCCCCTGCCATGGGCAGGGACACCTCACACTAGATCATGTTGCACAGAGCTCGCCCAGGAGCACAATGCCCAGCTGGATTTGGAAGCTCTCCAGAGAAGGAGAATCCACAACCTCTCTGGGCAGCCTGCTCCAGGCCTCCAGCACCCTCACACCAAAGAAGTTTCTCCTCCTGGTCAAATAGAACCTTCTGGGTTCCAGTTTGTGCCCTCTGCCTCTTGTCCACTGGGAACCATTGAGAAGAGTCTGGCCCCAGCTTCTTGCCCCTTCAGCCTCTAGTTCTTGCTGAGCATTGCTCAAATCCCCTCTGGGGCTGCTCTTCTCCAGGCTCTCAGCCCCAGGGCTCTCAGCCTTTGCTCCTCACAGAGATGCTCCAGGCCCCACATTCCTCAACATTCCTCCTTGAAGGAGAACACCAAAGTGCAACCTTGAGCACAACATCCAAGACTAATTCTCATGCTGAAATTCCACTCCTGCCCCAGCCCCAGTGTGCACAAAGCACAGCTGAGTGGGGAGAGGGGAGGTGGAGGGGGGGGTTGCCCTATGAAAAAGCGAAGAAAAAGCAGCAGCAGTTCTCTCCTGTGCACAGAAGTTCTGCTGGATGCCACAATGTGGAGATCCAGCCTGTGCTGCTGGTGTGTCCTACTCACAGGGAGGACTTCAGGTCGTTCTTAGAAGTCTTTTACCTATTTTGGCAGCTTTTTGAGTGGCTGCTGGGCACCACCAGGAAAAGCTTCCCCTGCCTCAGTGCTGCTGAGCTGTGACTGACTGTGACTCTTCACCCTGAGTGTTTCCATCATTATTTGGAGCTCCAGCAAGGAGCACTTCAAACATTATTTCCAATAGCATCAATTTGCTTTTCTTTAGCATTTTTCACACCAGTGGGGGGTGGGGTGGGGTCGGGGGGGAACCCAAAACCTCTGTGGTGTTTGACAAACTGCTGCAGAGGGAGTGTGGCAACACTCCTGGAAGGGGGGGGTGAGGGGTGGGGAGGGGAGAGGGAAGAATATTTTTAACCCCATTTTACAGAAGTGGGAACTGAGGCACTCATTTTTCCACTTGAAGGACACGGGCCAGAAACCCTTCTGAATTCATGCAGGACAACTTCCAGCAGAGCTCCTCAACTCCAGAAGAAATGGACACTTATTCCAGACTACAGTGGTCACACTGTTGTGTCTCAGCCAATTTTCTCCCATAAACAGAGTGGTGAAGCAGTGGGCAGAGTGGTTTCTCTTCGGGTTTTGTTAATTTTAGCCTGAGAAAGTCACGAAGGAAATACCTGAGCACGATGGGCAAGCTTGTGGGAGGTAATTAAACACCCAGCTCCACTTCCCTTCCAGCTCAGAGAAGCCTCACGTTCTTCTCTAGGTATCTACAACTCTATTTTTGCACTTGCTTCTGGCCTGACCTCCCACTGCACTGTTTTGTTCCTCAGTCACACCACTCTGCATCTCCAAAATGAAGCTGTTTGGGTGGGGGTTTTTCACTTAAACACAACCAAAATTTTACTCCCCTTTTTTTTTTTTCTCTCCACAGACTCACAGATTGCATTGGGTTGGAAGGGACCCTCAAAGGGCATCTTGTCCAACCCCCCCCCCCCCCGCCCTGCAGGCAGCAGGGACACCTCCAACTAGAGCAGGCTGCACAGGGCCACATCGAGTCTGCCCCCAGGGATGGAGCCTCCACCACCTCCCTCAGCAATCTGTGCCAGTGTTTCACCACCCTCATTGTGCAGAGCTTCCTCCTGATGTCCAATCTAAATCTCCCCTGCTCCAGTTTTAAACCACTGCCCCACAGCCCCTTCTGAAGAGTCCTTCCACAGCCTTCCTGTAAGTCCCCTTCAGATGGAGAAATGTAGCTTTGAAATGTGCAAAGACCCCAGCACCTTTTTGGTGGGTCCTAATACACATGAGAAGGCTTTGCCCTGCCTCTACCAGAAACATTCTCCACAACAGAAACTGGGCTTTAGACCAGAACTCCATCTAGCATGCCAGGGGACCTCCAATTTCCCTAAAGAAATCCCTTGGCTGTTTTCAGGTGTGCAGAGAATAACTGCTGGAAGCAGCTCTTACAAGGAGAACTA
Source organism: Dryobates pubescens (assembly GCF_014839835.1). Classification (NCBI taxonomy): domain Eukaryota; kingdom Metazoa; phylum Chordata; class Aves; order Piciformes; family Picidae; genus Dryobates; species Dryobates pubescens. The sequence goes on along the minus strand of NC_071631.1, from coordinate 7,001,501 downwards.
CTGCAGAAACACCAGGCAACGCTCATCCTCCTGAAGGATGCACCCCCTGAAGGCCCAGGCACTACCCCTCCATCCTTCCTCACACCCAGCCAGCTAATCACCACCCTCCTCTTGTTCCTCCACAGCTGCTCTCACTGCGTGGCTGCAGTGCCTCCAAGGGACTTGATCAGATTTACAGCCCTGTGGCAACAGGCTGGTAACTGCAAATCACCAGCCTGTTACTGAGTCCCAGGCCACCCAGCCCAGCAGCTGCTCTTGCTTTCCAGGTGGCAGGAGCCACCCCAGTGCTTTCTGAAACACAGCCACCCTATGAAACTTCCTCATTCTCAATTTCTCTTCAACTGATCCAGTTGAAGCCCCATCTCCAGGGTTGTTGTTTGGCTGGTATTTTTTTCTACAGCTTTAATTGTTGTTAGTAATTCTCCCCAGAAAGAAAACACAGAATCCCCAAATCCCAACACTGTAGGGGTTGGAAGGGACCCCTGGACATCATCCAGTCCAAGCCCCCTGCTCCAGCAGAGCATCCACAGCAGCTTGCCCAGGATCACAGTGGCCAGAGGGAGGAATGGAATCTCTCCAGAGAAGGAGAATCCACAACCTCTCTGGGCAGCCTGCTCCAGGCCTCCAGCACCTTCACACCAAAGAAGTTTCTCCTCCTGTTCAGATGGAACCTTCTGGCTTCCAGTTTGTGCCCTCTGCCCCTTGTCCACTGGGTATCACTGACAAGAGTCTGGCCCCAGCCTCTTGCCCTTCCACCCTTGAGCACTGATCAGACCCCCCTCAGGCTGTTCAATGGCCACAGGCTAAGGAAAACCAAAAGAACTGAATCAAGGGCAGGAGGCAACACAGGAAACCCGTGGGCAGCTATTTCAAGAGTCAGTGATGGCTCATGGAAAACTCTGAGACATTCCTGTTAGTGACAAACCACTGCCTTGGCCTCGGGTCACTCGCTGCTTGCCCTGGGGTCCTCCTTGCCTCACCCTGGCCAGAGGGAATGGGGATAGACTTTCTATCTGACTCCTTCTCCTGGGCATCTCTCAGCAACTTGAGGCAGAAGTCCAGGGTGTTCCTCCTAAACCCACTGAAAGCTCCTAGAAGTTCTTCTGAGTTTTACAACCTACTTTGTGAAGCCTGTAGCCCACCACCTAACAGCAACCACTCAGTGACCTTCTCCAGGCGAACTGGCTGGAGGTGACATGCCACCACTTCCAGCAGCAAGCCAGACCTCTAAAGCATTCAGTCCACATCTTATCTTACTTTTAGGTAGCACCTATCCAGTCATATCTCTTGGACTTTTGTCCCAAGACCATACCCTACCCTGAGTCAGCAACAGAACCAGCTTTCAACAGAGCACCCCTTGGGTCCCTTTGTCACCACTGGCTGATGGCTCATTGTGACATTGATGATGGGCAAGGCTATAAACAAAAGAATCATAGAGTGCTTTGAGTTGGAAGGGACCTCCAAAGGTCATCCAGTCCAACCTCCCTGCACTCAGCAGGGGCATCCTCCACTAGACCAGGTCCAGCCTCACCTTTGAGCATCTCAAGGGATGGGGCCTCAACCACCTCCCTGGGCAACCTAATCCTGCACCTGAAGATGAAGGAGGCCACTCCACATACACCTGAGGCTTGCATCTTTTGGGAGCTGTTACGGAAAGTGACAATAGGTGGTTGGAGAGTTAACAGCTGTGTCTGTTTGTGCCTTTTGAGTTCCACAAGGTATGAACTGCTCTTCAGAGAGGCCATCGAAGCCACGTAGGAGCTGCATTCCAGCTTGGACTTGGGAGTGTGTCAGAAAAGACTTCAGGGAACTACTACACTTAAACCCAGGTTTGCTGGGAAAAAGGCCAGGCTCACTTTTATTGGATTCTCCTGAGGTTTCCCCTTTGAAGCGCACCACCAAATGAAGGCTCAGCAAACCCCTCCGGGTCTCAACCATCCGAGAGCAACGTTAGTGGAGAAACCCAAATCCCAGATCTGAATTCAGCTGGATCTAGCCAGTTTTGGACTCACTTTCCCTTCCTGCCTAAGGCCTGGGGGTCTGATGGAGAAGCAGAACAAAATAACTGAAACCCCAAAGCCTCCTGGGGCTGCAAGGCCTGAATAAGACTTTAACGAGCAGGTGACCCTTCCGTCTGAGGAAGGAACAATGAAGGTCTGGGTAGGCGGTGTGGAAAAGGCAGCTTGGGATTCAGAGCCTGAGGAGCTGCTGGAACTGAAAATCTCATTTGCACAAAAGAGAGGCTCAGAACATGGCTGTGTTGTGAGGTTTCCCACAGTGCTGAAGATGTTTGCCCCCATGGCTGACCCCCTCCTGCTGGCTCCCACAGCGATGCCCTGCGTGAGAGGGCACCCAGGCTTCAAGGCAATGAGGAAGAAGCAGCCCTTGCTTACAGCAAGTCCGTTTTGGGAAGGCTGGAAAAGTTGATCTCATGCATGTTCTCCTCTTAGTCATCCCCGTTTAAAACTGGCTGAGCAGTTCCCAGAAGGAAATTGCCCCCAACCCAAAATTTCCATGCAAACAACAGCAACAGGAAAAGGGGGTTACAGAAATACCGTCGAGGTGCATTTCATTTCCAGTCTAAATCCACCCTCCTCAAGCTTCAATCCATTCCCTTTCCTCCTGCCAGGGCTTGTCCTGACAGAACAAGAGGGAATGGACTGAAGATTGAAGAGGGCAGATTTAGACTGGAGACCAGGAAGAGATTCTTAACATAGAGGGTGATGAGACACTGGCACAGGTTGCCCAGGGAGGTTGTGGATGCCCCTCCCTAGAGGTGTTCAAGGCCAGGTTGAATGAGGCCTTGAGCAACCTGGGCTGGTGGGAGGTGTCCCTGCCCATGGCAGGGGAGTGGAACTGGATAATCTTTAAGGTCCCTTCCAACCCAACCCACTCCATGATTCTAGGATTTAATGGGTTAGTCACCAGTCCTCCCAGGGAAAAGGCTGCTCAGATTTCCATCCTGAGATATCCCTGCTCACCTCCTCCAGCTCTGCATGGCTGATTTCCTCCCCTTGCCCTGCTGCACTGCAAGCCCTGGCCACCATCTCAGAAAGCTCAGAGAAGTGGGCAACAGGGAACCAGCAGTACATGAGGTAGTCACAGCTGGGACTTCCTAAGGAGGAGGGGCTGGGCTTGTTCCAGGGCTTTGCAAAGAAAATGAGGCAATGTGGAGGATAAGGAGGATTTATTGCACATTTAGTTCCACCAAATGTTTTTTGAATGACTGCATAATCCCCTCATCCCTCTAAAACAGGCCCTCCCCACCACACAATGTGTCTTTTGATGCTCATTAAAAGGTTCACCTTATGCAGGCACTTAATTAGACCTGGGTAGGATCAAACTCTCCATTCTGATGCCTGCACCAGCACAGAGGCTCAGATCCCTGCTGACCATGCAGAGGTGGCCTGGAAAGGACCCTTTTTTTGTTTTGTTTTTCTCCTTGGGATTCAAGTCGTGGCACAGCAGGAGCACTAATCACAACTGTCCTCTTGCAAGGTGGTCTCAAGCAGAGCGCCCAGGAGAGGGAGCACCAGGGAGAAAGCGTTCCGGATTAAGGAGGGGAAGGTGGGAAGCATTCAGCGAAGTGTAATGGGCAGAATGGAAAAGAGAAGAAATATTTCCCTGCATCCTAACTGGCCCAACTGCCTGCAGCTCCCAGCAGAGCTATAAAGACCTACTAACAAGCAGCCTTTTGAAAGGTGGAGACAATGGTGCTGAATGTACATTTTAAACAAATTGCTTTCCATTTCCAGAGGGTTGTTGGGGTTGGGGTGGGGGGGTGCATGTTGAGGTTTTTTTTGTTGGTTGGCTGTTTTTTTTTCTTTTTCCTCCCTAAGTTTTTAGCTTTGCCAAGAAACCAAAGGCTTTAAAAGCGCCTTAGAAACGAGGAGTCTGTGGAAACACTTTTGGCATTCAACATGTGCAGCCAAACGTGGCCAGGGAGCTCCGAGAGCACAGAGGCAGCAGGAACCTCGGGGATGAGGAGAGCTGGAGGAAGCCGCAGGAAAAGCAGCTTTCCCATGGCAGAAGGAGCTCCCCGAGGTGGCCATGGGGCTTTGCCAGTGACGTAGGGGCGAGGGAGTTCCCAGGAGCCCCTCATTAATGACCTGCCACCCAATCAAGAGGACAGCAGCGGTGATTTCCCCCAGCCGGGCTGCACTTCCCCGCTTCTCTCCGGTTGCTGCTGAACCACCCAGGTCAGCGCCGCCCGATCCCCGCAGCCCGGGGAAGATTTCTCAACAGCACTTCTGTTGTGCACTTCAGAATAAATATTATTTTCGAAACCGTTTCCCCGGGGACTCACCCCACCGGATCCTCTCGGTAGTCCCCCACATCCGACCGTGCTCACACCCTCCGAACACTGAGCCATTCTCCCAGCAGCTGCCCTGGGTTTTTCGAGAGCAAACTGCAAACATTTCTGGGTTTGCTCGCACCCTGCTCTGCTCTCTCCTCCGCCCTGCCTGCCAGAACGTGCTTGTGCTCGGCTGGGAAAAACCAAACGAGCAGAGCCTGTGGTCCTGCCTCTGCTTTTTCCACCACTTGTGCACCTGGGTAACCGCTCTACAGGGCAGGGAGGGGGAGAAATCTTGTGAGGGTCCCTTGTTAAGATGCTAAGAGAGCAGCAGAGAAGCTGCAGGAAGGCATAAAAAAGTTTCTGAAAGTGGATGGTGTCCTGCCCGGAGAAATTAGAAGTGCTCCTTGTGGATTAGGATGAAAATGGTCAGTCCCAGGGAAAAAAATCCCTTCCTCTGTGCTGCCAGAGCTTCCCCAGGAGAACAGGGGGCTCCTCAAAGGCATCTCTCAGGGGCTGCACCACACTTCTGCCTGTGCTGAACGTGTCCCAAAGGACACAAAGCCCAGACCTGCTGCAAGCAGTTTGGTGCTAACACATTCATTAATTAATCAACCAGTAACTCCTGGAAGTTTTTCCTTTGATGCAGAGTTTGCACAAGTCCTCTACAGATTTTCTTTTCCCTTTCCTTATTAAAGGCTGCAGTGAACCCTTCACCAGTCTGAGAAGCCTGACACCAAGCCTTGAAGGCAGGAGGCTTTTCTTCTCAGAAGCGAGTCGGGACAGCACATATCGACCTCAACCATCTCCTGCACCAGCACCTCTGCATCCTCCACCGATCCATCTCTAGAGATAAAAGAAATCATATCTCCAGGATCCTTTAAAGGGGTCTGCCAAGGGAAGAAAGGGATGGGGACAAGGAGGCTCACAAAGAGGACTTCGGAGCCTCTTGGCACCTGTAAGCCAAGTAAGAACCACAATGTCCCACCCCTCACACACCTCACCTGTTCTTACTGGGCACACTCACTCTGAACATTCTCCTGCAAGAATCAGAATGAAAAGTTCCTGAAGCACCAAGATTGTGAGAAATGGCAACCTTCAACCAGCTTCTAGGGGACCACTGAAACCAGAGAGATGGGAGCTACGGCAAGAGGCTCTCAAGACATCCAGAAAGCAAAGGTTAAAACTGTCCCTGCATGCTGACCCTGCTAATCTTTCAACATCAGGGAAACTAGAAGCCTGGAAGCTCCAGGTTGTCCTCCCGCCGCCAAGCAGGGTTTGGATTGTATTGCTCACACCATCAATCACCGTGTCAGCTGCCCCAGCCATTTCCACCCAACAGTGGCACTGGCTAAAAGTGCCAGGAGCTCTCCCCATGGCTGGCCAGCGAGGTAAAGAATGAGGAGGAGGAAAATCAAACCATGCACGGTGCCTTTTCCCAGGATAACAACCTCCATGTTTGCATGGAGCAGCTCAGTGCCCCTGCTCTCACCCCTGGGTGGCCACAAGGGTTATTAACTTCCACCGAGGAGGATCACAGAATGGTAGGAGTTGGAAGGGACCTCTGGAGATCATCAAGTCCAACCCCCTGCCAAAGCAGGTTCACCTAAAGAAGGTCACACAGGAACACATCCAGACAGGTTTTGAATGTCTCCAGAGAAGGAGACTCCACGCCCTCTCTAGGCAACCTGCTCCTGTGCTCTGTCACCCTTAAAATAAAGAAGTTCCTCCTCATCTTTAGATGGAACTTCTTCTGTTCGAGTTTGTGCCCAGATCAAGAAGCTTAAACCCTCAGTGCCCATTTCCCCAGACTCCGTGCATTTTTAAAGCTGCCTCAGATCCATTCTGATGGGCAGGTGCTAACCAGCACCACCTCAACCACTGCAACAATGAAAAGGGATAAACACACACAGGGTCAGCCCCAGGTACTCTGCATCCCTCGGGTCCACCCTCCTCACCTGCCTGCAGAAGCCCAGCAGACCCCTAGACTCTGGGATGGGAAAGGCAGTTCGGTAGGAGCCCGGGCAGGGATTTTACTCACATCACGTGTCGCCCCGAGAACAACCCCTCTGCTCCCCACTTGCTTTCCTGTGCAAGTGATAAGGAGGAAATCCGTCCCAGACAGACCGCCAGCCAGCCAGACATGCTGCAGCCAGAGAAAGTCCCCAAGCTCGCAGGACCTTAATTAGCGGTGGCTGCCAATTAAGAGCGGAGCTGCAGTTTCTGGCAGTGCCAGCGCAGGCTCCCGGTCTGTCTGGCGACAGATCAAGAGCAACAACCCCTCTCCGTGTTTACAGTGTGGAGCAGCAGCCCGACACCCAGTAACTCCCAATTTACTCACTGCAGTGACCTCATCAGCGAGACACTGCCCGTGCGCTACCACCGCTCTTAATTGCGCTACCACCGCTCTTAATTACACCTCCTCGGCCGCGCTGCCCTCCGCGCACCGAGCGGGGCTGTCCCCAGCAATAACTCACTAATAGCCACATCGATTGTAAAGCGCCACACGCACTCCTCACCCCCTCAGCCACACGCAACACCCTCCCCCCCCAGCACCCCCCCAGCGACCGGCTGGAAGGCAGCGATGGGATCCGTTACCTGCACTTGCCCCGGGCACTGCAGCCGCGGCTCTGCCATGACTCTGCCCGGGGAGCGGGGCCGGGCCCTGGGGCTCCGGGGGAGGTGTGGAGGGGGGGGTGGGGGGGAATCTTCTGCCGGGCTGCGATAGAAAAGGTTGGTTTCAAGCTCCTTATTTGGGCAGTGATGTCAAGGGAAGTTGTTCAGGCAGCGCCTCCCCCTTTTTTCCATTCACTCCACATTGTTTCCTGTTGTCAAGCAGCTGCTGCGGCTCCGGCCAGGGACAAGGGAATCCTTCAGCCCCCGCTGCCCGCTCCCGGCTGCCCACGCAGGGGCCTTGGCGGGGGGGGGGGGGGGTGGGGGGGGGGGTGGGGGGGGGTGGGGGTGGGGGGGAGCGGAGAGGGGACGTGCAGCAGCAGCCGCGGGACGGAGATGGTTCGTTCCCCCCCTTCACCACCCCAAACGCCAGCGCTTTCCATCACAAAAGCGGCTTCTTGCCTGCAGCAGCTGGAGGGAGGGGGGAACCCGGCAGCCCCGGGGCTCGGGGAAGGGGAGACGCACACGGATGGTGGCAGCGCTGCCGCCCCGCTGCCTCCTTCCCTTCTTCCTCTTCCTTCACCTCCTCCTCCTCGTCCCCTCCCCATCTGTCCCGGCTCTTCCCGCTCCCCCACTCCCGGCGCTGATCCAGGCGCTTCCCGCAGCAGCCCCCCCGGCATCGTGCAGGGCGGGAGGGGACGTCAGGAGCAGCCCGAGAACGCCGGCGGCTGCAGCTTGGGAGCGGGAGGGGGGACACAGAGCCGCGGCCACCGCGGTGGAGAGAGAGTGAATCTGGCCCGGGACGACCCAGGAGTACCCCGGTGGGGATCTCCGAGCACGCCCCGCAGGGCAGAGCCGGGGGCGGCCGAGGCCAGCCCGCTCCCGCCTGGGTCCCAGCGCAGGGACGCTCCGATCTCCCCGGCCACGGCCCCCGCCGCGCACGGAGCCATCCGCGGGTGCGGAACTGGAGCAGCGCTCGGCGCCGGCAGCTCCGCGGCCACAACAGAGATACCCTGCACCGCCCAAACTGCCAGACGGGGTCCCGAAACACTTTTCTTTCTCCCGCGCCCTCTCTCCCCCCTCCTCTCCCCCCCTTTTTTCCCCCACCCTCTTTATCTCTTTCTTGTTTTCTTTTCCTCTTAACCTCTTTTTCTTTCATTTTTTCCCCTCTTTTCCTTTTCCCTTTCCCCCCATTTTCTTTATCTCTTTATTGTTCTCATTTTTCTGCGTGCATTTTCACTTTTTTTCTTTTCTGATTAATTTTGTTTATTTGGCGTTTAGGGTTTGTTTGTTGGTTGGGGTTTTTTTTGCGTGTGTGGGGGGGGTTGTTTGGTTTGGTTTGTTTGTTTTGTTTGGGGTTTTTTTAAGTTCTCAGTGTCGGAGCACACGGAGAGCCGGAGCCCATGCGCTGAGAGGGGGAGACAAAGTACTCCTTCCTAGGAGCGCTAGCGCTGCGCCTAGCAGGCAAAGCAAAACGCTCTGGCAGCGATATCCACGTGGTGATCCACCTTTTCCACGTGGTGATGGCCAAAGGGGCTCCCGTGGCGCTTCTCCCAGCTCCCGAGTGGGATCCTGGCTCTGCCAGCCGAGGACAGAGGTGACCCTGAGTTTGCAGCCAGGCAGCTGGGAAGAAGCATCTGGGAGGGGGAGAAGATAGCAAAAAAGAGTGGCCTTGGCACCCCAGGCTGTGTTCACGTTTAAAATACATTTCCACATTCACCACAGTGTTTTGTGTTGGTTCTGTAGTCATCAGACCCTGTTGCAGGCAGGATTTTACTGGCCAAAATGGGAACTCTTGCCCAGATGATTTATTTTGCCCATCAGTATATCCCTGATAATAGGTTGTTACTATATGGGGTCCCTGGTAAAACATTCTGAGGTGACAGCAGCTCTACCCCGAAGCTGGCACAGCCATCCTAGCTAAACTGCACCTCAAGCCTCCTCTACTAATGCAGGCTGCATGAAAAATCATCAGGTAAAAAAAGAACATAAACCAACATCCCCTTCCCTCCCCTCCCAAACAACCCAACAAACCAAACCAAAACAACTCAACCAAACCACTATTAACAAGTCTATAGAATCAGAATTATTAGGGTTGGAAGGGAGCTCAGGGATCAGACAGTTCCAAACCCCCTGCCATGGCCAGGGACACCTCACACTACAGCAGGTTGCTCACAGCCACATCCAGCCTGGCTGCAAAAACCTCCAGGCAGGAGGCTTCCACCACCTCCCTGGGCAGCCTGTGCCAGTCTCTCACCACCCTCATGGCCAAGGACTTCTTCCTAACATCCAATCTCAATCTACCCATTTCTAGTTTTGCTCCATCCCCCCCCCCCAGTCCTATCACTCCCTGACACCCTCAAAAGTCCCTCCCCAGCTTTCTTGGAGCCCCCTTCAGATACTGGAAGTACACAATTAGGTCTCCTCAGAGCCTTTTCCTCTCCAGACTGAACAACCCCAACTCTCTTAGTCTGTCTCCATAGCAGAGCAGCTGCAGCCCTCTGCTCATCCTCGTGGCCCTTCTCTGGACACCTTCCAGCACCTCCAGATCCTTCCTGGCTCAGAGGCTCCAGAACTGGACACAGAGCTCCAGGTGGGGTCTCACCAGATTTGTTTGGGTTGGAAAAACCCTCTAGGATCATCGAGTCCAACCATCAACCTACCACCACCGTGGCCACTAAACCATGTCCCCAAGTGCCACAAAATTCCTCTCTGATTCCAAACTTTCCAAAGTCAGAGTGAAGCCAAAAAAAAAAAAAAAAAAAAAGAGTCACCCAATGATGAAGTAACAATGATGTGAGGTCTGTGTGATGGAAAGAATTACACTGGCAGCCAGATGAACTTAGCAAGATGTGCTTTTGGGGGTGAGCATCAACAGAGCTCTTGTTTCACTCAGAAAACAGCTTTGCAGGGGAATTTATGACTGGAAACCTGCTACTGGAACACCAGTCTGGCCTGTTTCCAACCAGCCACAGAGCAAACTCCGAGTAAACTGCAGCCCCCAAATGATTTTTGGTGCTCAAATGCTTTTGCTGATAATCTCATGAGGCTTAATAAGGCCAAGTGCAAGGTCCTGCGCCTTGGCTGGGGCAATCTTTGAGACCAATCCAGGCTGGGGGATGATGAGATTGAGAGCAGCCCTGCAGAGAAGGACTTAGGGGTGCTGGGGGGGGTGAGAAGCTGGGCAAGAGCCAGCTATGGGCACTGGCAGCACAGAAGGCCAAGGGCAGCCTGGGCTGCATCCAGAGCAGTGTGGCCAGAGATGGAGAGAGGGATCCTGCCCCTCTGCTCTGGGGAGATCTCACCTGCAGTGCTGGGTCCAGATATGAGATGCCTAATACAAGAACAATGTGGACCTGATGGAGAGGGTCCAGAGGAGGCCCCAGAGATGATCGGGGGCTAGAGAACCTCTACTCTGAGGACAGACTGGCAGAGTTGGGAGAAGGCTTCAGGGAGACCTCAGAGCAGCATTTTGGTATCTGAAGGGGAACTACAGGAAGGCTGAGGAGGGACTGAATAGAAGGGCCTGGGGTGGTAGGACGAAGGGCAATGGTTTGGAACAGGAGCAGGGCAGATTTAGGTTGAACACCAGGAGGAAATTCTGCACAACGAGGTTGGTGAGACACTGGAACAGGTTTCACAGAGATGGTGGAGGCCTCATCCCTGAAGACATTCAAGATCAGACTTGATGTGGCCTTGAGTGGCCTGTTCTAGTTGGAGGTGTCCCTGGTGCCATCAGGGGGGTTGGACAAGATGACCTTTAAGGGTCCCTTCCAACCCAATGCAGTCTATGACTCTGTAACCCCAGGAACATGCTGTGTAACACTCACACTTTCTATGAGCAAATTATTTCCTCAATAGCCTCATTTCACACCCAGTTGCAGCTTCTCACATTCCAGACAAACATGAGCATTAGAGTGTGATGGGAAACTGCTTCCTAGTTTGATTTGTTTGATTTGGGTCCCATGCTGCCCCAGTTTCCCTCCCCAACCCTCAGCCCAAGTCACTTGGTGTAAGCAGGTGTGGTTGCTTAAGGTCTCTAAGGAATTGTCCAGATGCAGCCAGACACTGGATATGGTTACAGGCCCACAAGGACTCTCAACCAGTGCATGTGGAGTGGCCTCTACCCTCCCAAACCTCACTTGATAAACACTGGATTTGGGAGTGTTTCCTCCTGCAGACAACTTCCACACACCCCTGGCTGCAATTAGAGCAGCTCTGTCCCAGTCACTGGGGTTCCAGCCCCAGCTGAGCATCCAGTTTGCTCCTAGCCAGAGAGCAAATCACATCCAGAGTTCTGCATGGACCAGCTCTGATGGGCCAAGAGCCATAAAAGCAGGTCTGTCACTTGATGCAACCCGGACTGAGCAAGAGCACCGCGGTGATGGAAGGGACTGGATGTGGCAAAGGCAGCCTTCTTCCAACTGGAATTGAGCATTTGGTTGGAGATGTCATAGAATACAGCTCACAGGAGCATGGACAGAAGTACAGAGGGAAAACCACCCTAATCAGGAGCAAAAGCTGCCCACCAAAGTCTCTCTTTTACTCCACTGCCACAACAGGGCAAAAATCAGTTACAGCTCAGCAGTTGCGTCTGTGCCTCAGATTCCTGCAGCAGCCTCACAACAGTGATGATTTTACTGGGCCAGACAGAGAACACCATCTCCTCCTGACCCACCTACAATCTTCCTTCCTTTCTTTGCACATGGGGATGCAAGAAGCACTTAATAAAATCTCACCTTCCAGTCTGAAAGGGCACAGGCACCCAGTGTGTCTGTGAGAGGCTCCAGCACCTCTGCTATCAGAAACATTCTCTCCTCGCAAGATGCATCCCCAGGAAGAACTCAAAATAGCAGCACACTGCTAATGTTGCTGTTAACATGCACCACAAAGGACCAAGCAGGGGCAAGCTCAAGATGTTAATCAGAAAAACCCACCCAAACCTACTGATTTTTAAACTCCTTTCTTTTCAAGCAGCATTTTAACTCTCCCCATCGCACCAAACACTCTCCTCCCAGTCACGGAGGTGACCTCTGTCCTCCAGCACCCAAAAAAGAGCACAGTGTTTTTCCCCTGGATGGGTACAAATGTGGCCACTCAAGGTGGTCAGCAGCAAGGTGTTTGCCTGGTGGTGGCTTTTCTTAGGTGGAAGAGTGTGGTTTGGCTTAAATGAGAAAATGAAGGGTCAGGCTCCCCTGAGGATCCTCTTCCCACTACAGGGACAGCACATGGGGTGAAGTTCAGGCCACGGAGGGGAGCTTTGTGGAAATCCTTTGTTAGAAACCAGCACTGAGTCAGGAGAGGGACTGTCCTTGGTAGATGATGGTTAAAACAACCACAGCTCACTCCCTGTTTCAAAGTCAGACTCTTCCTCCCCACGGTGTTCAAACTGGTTGTGCTGCCTGCCCATCCTTCACCCACCCCTGTTCACCTCAGCCTGGCCCAGGGTGTGCACAAATGACCTGCTGCCTGAAAAGGCCTCTTTGAAACTCTGCCCACTCCTGTTTCTGGCTTTTGGGGTTTTGTTTGGTTGTGTTTGGTTGTTTCCCTCCCCTCCCCCCCCCAGTATTTCAGGTTTTTCCACCATAGAATCACAGAATCATTTTGGCTGGACAAAACCTTGCAGCACTCCAACCATTCTCTAACTCTGCCAAGCCTGGTGCTAAGCCATGGCCCTCAGCACCACAGCTCTGCCTCTTTGAAACACCTCCAGGGATGTGCCAGGCTTTGAGAACCCTTTCAGGGAAGAAGTTTCTTCTGATGTCCAACCTAAACTCCCCTGGTGCAACCTGAGGCCATTTTGCCTTGTCCTGTCACTTGTTACTAGGGAGAAAAGACCAAGTCCCACCTCACTGCAGCCTCTTCTTAGGGACTTGTAGAGAGCAATGAGGTCTCCCCTCAGCCTCCAGGCTGAACACTCCCCACTTCCCTCAGCTGCTCCTCACCAGCCCTGCTTTCTAGACCATTCACCAGCTTTGTCACCCATCTCTGAACCCATTCCAGCAACTCCATGCTCTTCCTGGAGTGAGGGACCCACAACTGAGCATCTCTGCTGCTGCACAGCACTCCCCAGCACCGACCTCCTCGGAGGACCCTCCAGTGCTCTGCATGCTGCCAGCTGGTCCCTAACTCATCTCTCTCTTCCCTGCTGTTAAAATGCAGTAATGGAGGCCAAAAGCTGGGTCAGGACTTGCAGCTTTTCCATATCCACCACTGCTAGAGCTGCTGTTTGAGTGGGAAAGGAGAAGGCAAACCGTGTCCTGGGTTGCATTAGGAGGAGTGTTCACTGAAAGGGTTCTCAAACACTGGAATGGTTGTGGAGTCACCATCCCTGGGGGTGTTTAAGCAGCCTGTGGACCAACCTCCTTGGAGGACCCTCCCAATGCTCTGCATGCTTCCAGCTGGTCCCTAACTCATCCCTCTCTTCCCTGCTGTTAAAATGGAGTAATGAAGGTCAAAAGCTGGATCTTGACTTGCAGCTTTTCCATACTCACCACTGCTAGAGCTGCTGATTGAGGGGGAAAGGAGAAGGCAAACCACGGTTGCATCCAGAGGAAAGGCTTCTCAAACATTAGAATGGCCTGCCCAGGGCAGTTCTGGAACCAGTCACCATCCCTGGGGGTGTCTAAGCAGCCTGTGGACCTGGCACTTAGGGACATGGTTTAGTGGTGACCTTGCAGTGCTGGGTCAAAGGTTGGACTGGATGAGCTTGGAGGGATCTATTCTGTCATTCTATGATCTCGCTTTCCCACATCTGCAAGACGGGACTAATACCAGCATTCCTGAACTCCAAAGCTCCCAGTGCTCATTACACTTTTCAAAAGCATGTGGGAGCATCTTCAATTACCCCCAAAATCCCTCTGCAGTTTCATTCTTCTTCCAACACTTACATTGAAGACACATGTCCTGGGAAGTCGCAGGCACGAGGCATCGTGCTGCTAATTTTAGAGAGAGCATCTGCTCAGAGTTAAATCTGAAACTTGGTCTCAAAGAAATTAGTGGAATATTATTTTATTTTTTTTTTTCTCCTCCAGAATTGACATTTGTCAAACAATATGTTGGGAACAGAAATCCCAGCCAGCCGTGAGTAATCCGCACCAGCACGCGGCCCCGGCGAGCGGCGCTCGGGGAGAGGAGTTGCTGGGTGCTCCACTCCTGGCTTCAGTTTTGGGCTCCTCCCTCCAAGAGGGACACTGAAGGGCTGGAGCAGGTCCAGAGAAGGGCAATGAGGCTGGGGAAGGGTATGGAGAACAGGGATGGGGAGGAGCAGCTGAGGGAGCTGGGGGTGTTCAGCCTGCAGAAGAGGAGGCTGAGGGGAGCCCTCATTGCTCTCTAGAGCTCCCTGAGAGGAGGCTGCAGTGAGGTGAGGGTTGGGCTCTGCTCCCTCATGAGTGACAGGATGAGAGGAAATAGCCTCAAGTTGTGCAGGGGGAGGTTTAAATTGAACATCAGGAACAATTTCTTCCCTGGAAGGGTTGTCAAGGCCTGGAACAGTCTGCCCAGGGCAGTGGTGGAGTCCTCATCCATGGGAGGGATTTAAAAGCCATATAGATGTGGTACTGAAGTTTTAGTGATGGACTTGGCAGTGCTGTGTTAATGGTTGGACTTGATTATTTCAAAGGCCTCTTCTAATCAAAACAATTCCATGGTCCTGTGACTAAAACCCCATGCAAAGCAGTACCCAATTTCTTCTTCCACCTCCCCAGGGCTGCAGCTGCCACAGCACCCATCCTGCAGCAGAGGATGAGGTGGCACCCTTGGACCTTTGCCACTTGCTCACCCACTGCTCCAGGTTACCCTGCACAGCCCCATTTACATCATGAGTACAAGAGCAGAGGGGAGTCCAGGCCCACTCAGTTCACACAGGATCCCAGAATGCCAGCTTGGAAGGGACCTCAAGGAGCATCTGCTCCAACCCTTCTAGGTGATGGTGCAGTTGTAATGAGCTGGCTCAGCACCCTGGCAGGCTGAGTCTGAAATTGCCCAGTGGAGGGGACTCCACTGCTGCCCTTGGGAGATGATTCCAATGCCTGCCTGCTCTCATGGGCAAACGTTTTCTTGTGAAGTCCAATGGGAATGTCCTCAGCAGTAACTTGTCCATCACCCCTTGGCTTTTCCTGGTGGCCACCCTTCATGTGCTGGTCCATGGTGATAAGGACTCCCCTGAGCCATCTCTTCTCCAGGCTGAACAAACTCAGCTCTCAGCCTTTCCCTCACACTTAGGGCTGCCAGGCCTCTGTCCAGCTGCAGTTTTCCTCCTTGTTCCAACTGAACTGCCAGGCTGGTTGACTATTTTTAACAGTGTCCCCTGGGCACCCAGACCTCTGGCTGGGGGCTCTGGCAGTGTCAGCAGTAGGTACACAGATAAACAGGAAAGTTTCCCAAACAATTTGCCCATTCATTTCAGTGCAGTCATTCTGAGGCTGGATTTGGCCCCAGATCCCTGTTGCTTAAAGAGAACACTTCATGCTGCACATGGCCTTGGACTTGCCAAGGAAGAAATAATCAAACTAATGACACCAGAAACATTGAATAATGTCTGGAGGGATTGGACTGGATCGTCTTCCAACCCCTCCCCTTCTGTAGAGTCACAGAATCATCTCAGTTGGAAAAGATCTTCAAGATCATTGAGACAACCATTCTCCAACTCTGTGAAGTCTGGTGCTCAGCCACAGCCCTCAGCACCACATCTCTGCCTCTTTGAAACACCTCCTGGGAAGGGGATTCAACCACCTCCTTGGGCAGCCTGTGCCAGGCTTTGAGAACCCTTTTGGGGAAGAAGTTTCTTCTGATGTCCAACCTAAACCTCCCCTGGTGCAGCTTGAGGCCATTTCCTCTTGTCCTATCACTTGCTTCTTAGGAGAAGAGCCCAACCCCCACCACACAGCAGCCTCCTTTCAGGGAGCTGCAGAGAGCAGTGAGGTCTCCCCTCAGCCTCCTCTTCTCCAGACTGAACACCCCCAGTTCCCTCAGCTGCTCCTCCCCAGACATGTTGTCCAGACCCTTCCCCACCTTTGTTGCCCTTCCCTGGACTCCAGCCCCTCAATGTCCTTGCAGTGAAGGGCCCAAAACCAAACCCAGGATCCAAGGTGCAGCCTCATCAGTACTGAGTCCAGAAAGATGATCACTGCCCTGGTCCTGCTGGCCAAGCCAGGATGTTCCAGCCCAGGATGCTGTTGGCATTCTTGAAGGACCTAAAACTGAACCCAGGATTCATCCTCATTAGTCAAAAACTATCTTAAACCTGAAGTTCAGTCTTAAATGGGGCTACATCATGAGCAGCTGAGAACAAGGCCTGGATGGGGCTGGACAATGGCAGCTCTTGTGCTCTTCTAGAGACCAAACACTGCCACATTCCCTCTGGTATGACCTGAGGATAAACAAACAACTTGGAAGGTTGTGGGAGGTGCTCCTCCCCCTCTACTCTGCCCTGGTGAGACCTCACCTGGAATATTGCATCCAGCTCTGGGCTTCCCAGTTCAGGAGGGACAGGGATCTGATGGAGAGAGTCGAAGGGAGGGCTCCAAGGATGCTGAAGGGACTGCAGCACTGCCTGGGGAGGAGAGGCTGAGAGCCCTGGGGCTGTTTAGTATGGAGAGGAGAAGGCTGAGATGGGATCTGATCAATGTCTATCAATAGCTGAGGGCTGAGGGCCAGGAAGGAAGGGACAGGGACAGGATCTGCTCAGTTGCACCCTGGGATAGGACAAAGGGCAATGGATGGAAACTCCAGCACAGGAGATTCCACCTCAACATGAGGAAGAACTTCTTCCCTGTGAGGGTGAAAGAGCCCTGGAGCAGGCTGCCCAGAGAGGTTGTGGAGTCTCCTTCTCTGGAGCCTTTCCAGCCCTGTCTGGATGTGTTCCTGTGTGACCTGTGCTGGATTCCATGCTCCTGCTCTGGCAGGGGGTTGGACCTGAAGATCTCCAGAGGTCCCTTCCAACCCCTAACATCCTGTGGGCTGTGATCCTGTGATTCTTCCAAATCTAGGATCTTAAAGAGCAATTAGCAACTCCTCAAACTCTCCAGGTTCTAACATCAGCAGTGAGTGTTTGGACTGACACAGCACAAGTGCAGTGCCCTGTGAAGCCAGGCAATAATGCAGCAGTGAATTTTATTGCAAGCAGTATTTCCCATGAGCAAAGCTCTACCAGAAGCTTCTGCTGCCCTTTGCATTAATTGCATTACCTCATTTCTGCTTCCCACTAAAGAAAATTGCACCATTTTGTCAGCTCATATTCCCTCTTTCAAGTCAGAATTAGCAATAGGAAACCAAAATAGTTTTATTAGCAGGCTGTGTCCTTTTCATAAACTTCAGTAATAAATCACCACAGGTCTTGCATCTGTGGCTAAGCACAACAGGACCTGGGGGGAGCTGGGAGGATGCCTGCAACCACTATCAGAGAACATAGAATCATAGAATGGTTTGGGTTGGAAGAGACCCCTAAGATCATCTACTTCCAACCCCCCTGCCACGGGCAGGGACACCTCCCACCAGCCCAGGTTGCTCAAGGCCTCATCCAACCTTGTACACCTCCAGGGAGGGGACATCCACAGCCTTCCTGGGCAACCTGTGCCAGTGTCTCCCTACCCTCACTCTCAACAATTTCTTCCCAATCTCCAGTCTCAATCTCCCCTCTCCCAGCTCAAAGCCATTGTCCCTCAGCCTGGCACTCTCAGCCCTTGTCCAAAGTCCCTCCCCAGCTCTCTTGGAGCCCCTTTAGCTGCTGGAAGGCTGCTCTCAGGTGGAAGCTGAAGGGAGAGCAGGCAGCAGCCTAACAACACCCCAAAATGCCAAGATGACCTGTGAGGGTCCCTTCCAACCCAGTGCAATCTGTGAGTCTGTGAATCTCATGCCTGTGGGGAAGTGCAATCACAGCACTGTCAGGTGATGATACTGTGATACTAAGGTGTACTCTGAACCACTTTGTGCAAAGTTAAAATCCAGGGGAATCTTAAACTTAGACTGCACTGGGAAAAAGATAATGAAGCAAAATGCTGAAGGGTTGTTGTGCCTAGTCCATGTGCTCACCTGTGTTACATCAGCTGCTTCACACAACATCTCTGAAGAGGTCATGAGACAAGGGTTAAAAACTTAAAACAAATTATAAGGGGTCACAAAAATAACCCAAGGCCTGGAAGCCCTCTGCTGTGAGGCCAGGCTGAGGGAGTTGGGGTTGTTCAGCCTGGAGAAGAGAAGGCTCCAGGGAGACCTTCTGGTGGCCTTTCAGCACTTAAAGCTTCAGTCATAAAGCTGTGGACAGAGGTTTGACCAGGGGCTGTTGTGACAAGAGGTGATGGTTTGAACTCAAAGAGGGAGATTTGGAGCAGAGAGAAGGGAGAAATGGTTGACACTGAGGGTGGTGAGAGCCTGTGCCAAGAGAGGTGGGAGATGCTCCATCCCTGGAACCATCCCAGGTGAGATTGTTGAGGAGACTTGATGGGGTGCTTGGTGCCGTGGGTTAGTTGTTTGGGTGGTGTTTGATTGGTTGATGGGTTGGACGCGGTGATCTTGAAGGTCTCTTCCAACCTGGTTTATTCTATGTATGTATTCTATGTATTCTATGTTTGAGGCTCTGAGCAACCTGCTCTAGCTGCAGATGTCCCTGCTGGCTGCAGGGGCTTGGACTGATGACCTTTAAAGGACCCTTCAACCCAATCTGGTCTGGGACTCTATGATCATATTTAATGCAGCCACTCACTCTCTGGCGGCTGAAATGAAGGCCACAGAGCAGCTCAGCACTTCCCGTTGCTCCCTTCCCACTGCTTGTTAAACACTTGGTGGCTGCTTTGTAGCTTGAACACTGTGGACTTCAAGGCTGCCAGCAGCCTCACCTCTTTGTCTGGTATCTTCATGAGCTGCTTCACAGCATAAAGAAAGCCTTTAAAATTCAGAGTGAAGAGGGGCTGGGGGTCGAACCCTGCACACCTTTCCCCAATCTGTGATTCTTGGCAGCAGAAGCAGCGAAGCTATTGCTAATAAAAATATATTAATGTCTGTCTTCTGCAACAGGCTTTCTGCCTGGAATTTCTCTCACCCAGCTCCAGATTTCTACAAAGTAAATACCTCCACAGCTCAGACGTGACTCCCTTCACTCTGTGCTGGCATCCCAGAAAGCCAGCCCTGGCCTGGGCTGCATCAAGAGCACCATGGCCAGGAGGATGAGGGAGGTGATGCTCTCCCTCTCCTCTGCTCTCCTGACACACCACCTGGAGTACTGTGCCTAGTTTTGGTGACCACCCAACAGAAGAAGGACATGGAACTGGTGGAGCAAGTCCAGAGGAGGCCATGAAGATGATGAGAGGGCTGGAGAACCTCCCTTATGGGGACAGGCTGGGAGAGCTGGGGCTGTTCAGCCTGGAGAAGAGAAGGCTCCAGGGAGACCTTAGGGCAGCCTTCCAGTATCTGATGAGGGCTACAAGAAAGCTGGGGAGGGACTTCATAAGGGCCTGTGGTAACAGGACTTAGGGCAATGGTTTGAAACTAGAGCAGGGTAGATGGAGATTAGACATTCAGATGAAGTTCTTTACTATGAGGGTGGGAAGACGCTGGAACAGGTTGCCCAGGGAGGCTGTGGCTGTCCCCTCCCTGGTGCTCAGGGCTAGGTTGGATGACACCTTGAGCAACCTGGGCTGGTGTGGGGGGGTTCCTGCCCATGGCAGGGGGGTTAGAACTGGATGATCTTTAAGGTCCCTTCCAACTCAAGCTACTCCATCTTTCTATGATCCATTCCAAGGCACACATCTGAAGTTGTAGGTGAATCAAGCCCTGGGACAGTTTTCTCTCTCTCCTGACTGGAAATGGAGAGTGGGTGACATCTCAGCTGGAGAGAGATGAGAGGAGTCAAGCTCCAGACTCCAGCAGTGTGCTCAAAGGGCTGTGTGTTTGTGGGGCATGAGTCTGCATCTCTTTCCCCTCCATCAACCCTCTGGCGCTGTCACCTGCCTGCCCTCCCTGCGGGGGCAATTTGCTCTCCATACATCCCCTTGGCTACCACTGCCTGATGAAGGCCATGCAACACAAATATACATTTCACACAAGGATATTCAGCAGAAAGAGCCTTCCATGTAGGATGTAGCAACTTAGAACTTATAAACTTAGGAAATGAAGACTTCAGGTCACACAGAAAAATAAACCAACCTGGAATGAAGGCATCAAAAAGCCTTCCTAAAGCTCTGAGCCAAGGCACGGCAGGGAAGCATAAAATCATAATCACAGGATGGCTCAGGCTAGAAGGGACCCCAGAGATGATCTACTCCAAACCCCCTGCCTTGGGCAGGGATACCTGCCCCCAGTCCAGGTTGCTCAAGCAACCTCATCCAGCCTGGCCTTGAACACCTCCAGGGAGAGGGCAGCCCCAGCCTCCCTGGGCAACCTGTCTGGTCTCCCCACCCTCACTACAGACAATTTCTTCCTCATCTCCAGTCTCAATCTCCTCTCTACCAGCTCAAAGCCATTGTCCCTCATCCTGGCACTCCCAGTCCTTGGCAAAAGTCCCTCCCCAGCTCTCTTGGAGCCTCTTTCAGGTACTGGAAGGCTGTTCTCAGGTCTGCCTGGAGCCTTCTCTTCTCCCGTCTGAACAGCCCCAACTCTCGAGACTGTCCCCATAGCAGAGGTTCCTCAGCTTGTAATCATCTTCATGAACTCCTCTGGACCCTCTCCAGCAGCCCCAGGTCCTTCTTGTGCTGGGGGCCCCAGAGCTGGAGGCAGTGCTGCAGGTGGGGTCTGAGCAGAGCAGAGCAGAGGGGCAGAATCCCCTCCCTGTGCTGCTGCTCTCCCTGCTCTGGCTGCAGCTCAGCACACAGCTGCCTGCTGGCTGCCAGCAACTATTGCTGGCTCCTGGGGAGTTTGTCACCACCTGACACCCCCAAGGCCTTCTCCTCCAGGCTGCTCTCAAACCACTCCTTGCCCAGCTCATATCTTATCCCCCTTGTTTATTTTCCCACCATAACACCCTAAACCAGTGCTGTGCCATCTGCACAAAGCTGCTGCAATCCATTTATGCAGCCCCAAGGAGACCCCAGGAAAAATCCCAGTGCCTAGAGTGCAAAAGCAGTGCTTGGAACTCAGGGGGGCTGGAGAGGCAGCGCTGCCTGGGCTGTGTGGGAGCTGTCAGACACATGTGGTGGTGGAGTGAAAAGGTCCATTTCTGTGAGCACATTTCTGAAGCACCTGGTGATTTATTCCTAGAGGCAGAGAGACAGGGCAGGCACATGGTGAATTTCCAGGCAGCAGAGGGCTGTTGTAAATCAGGTTGTCATTTCTCCTATCCTCTGAAAAGAATCCCAGAGAGGTTAATTTGCAGAGCCAGGTGTGTTTCCCACTCTCTCCATTTCCCCCTCTCCCTCATGGCTATGTGGCAGAAGTTATGTTGTTACTTATCTCCGAGGCAGGAGGATAGAAAAGGACTTCTGCTGGAGATCAGCCAATGCTCTGTGCTGGATATCAGCAGAAGATGGGGGAAAATCTTTGAGCTTTAGGTGATGTCCAGATGTTGTTGCATCTGCTTTGGTATCTTTGCCTGGCATCTGATGTGGTGTGCATGTTCAGGAGAGCAATCCAGACACACCATGCTCCAAGCTGCTCAGCCTTGCAGATGCCTGAATGTGACTAGAGGTCAAAAATAGCCAAAATAGCCCTGGGTGCTCACATTCAGGCACCCACACATGCCCCAAGCTCTGGAGCTGTGCACTTTGCTCATGTCTGATCTATGTCTTGATCCAAAGGGAAGGCATCAGCTTGAACACCACCCACAAGGCATGGGCAGCCCCCAAATTCACCATGGCCCTCAGCACCACATCTCCACTGCTTTTCAATCCCTCCCAGGGATGAGAACTCCACCACTGCCCTGAGCAACCTGCTCCAGGCCTCAAGAACCTTTCTGGGGAAGAAATCCTTCTTCATGTCCAACCTAAACAACTTGAGGCTATTTCCTCTTGTCCTATCTGTTGTTGCTAAGGAGAAGAGACCAACCTCCACGTGGCTCTGACCTCCATTGAGGGAGCTGTGGAGAGGCAGAAGATCTCCCCTCAGCCTCCTCTTCTCCAGGCTGAACAACCCCAGCTCCCTCAGCTGCTCCTCAGCAGCCCTGCTCTCCGTAGGGCTCCATTGCCCTGGTTTGGACCCACTCCAGCACCTCCTGTGAGAGATGCTGTATGAGAGCTGCTACTGGGCAGTCAGCTCCTTCCAAGCAGCAGTTTTATGATATTATCTTGGACTAGAAGCTTGCCATTCCCCTCAGACACCTGCTCCTGCTGCTGTCACCTCCCACAAGGAAAGGTGGGGACAGGAACTTGGGTGGAGGTTGCTGTGCAAGCCTGTGCCAGACCATGGCTATGACCATCCTGGCCACTTCTGTAGGCTGGGTTAGGTTAAGCCAGAATAAATCTCACCACCTGCATACCCACAAGGGAGAACAGAGAATCCAGGGCAGGCAGGGGAACCAAGTGACACCCTGCCCAGCTACTCCCAGGTCCACCCCAGGAGCCATCAGCCCATCCCTGCTCCTCTCCACAAGCCCACAGGGCACAACAGCAGGTGCAGACCTAAATTCTGGGCTCAGAGAAGACCCTGCCTGGCTCCTCCAAGGACTGTCCCAGGAGAGCTCCAGCCTCAGGGTACTGTTGTGAAACCCACTGAGTCAAGTGGAGCTCCACTGGGACTGGGGCAATGTGGGGGACACAGGCTGCAGAGGAAAGGCAGCTGGGACTGGGGACAGGAGGGACCAAGATGGCTTGGGAAGGAACATATTGTGCTAAAACAGAGGGGTAAGGAGGGAAAAAGCACCATGCCTGTGTGAACAGTGCTGGGCAGGACACTGGGCCAGCCATGGCCTGTAATGTGTGAGGGGTGCAGCCTGCCACAGGATGTTAGGGGTTGGAAGGGACCTCTGGAGATCATGAAGTCCACCCCCTGCCAGAGCAGGAGCATAGAATCCAGCACAGGTCACACAGAAACACATCCAGATGGGGCTGGAAAGGCTCCAGAGAAGGAGACTCCACAACCCCTCTGGGCAGCCTATTCCAGGGCTCTGTGACCCTCACAGGGAACTTCCTCCTTATGTTGAGGTGGAACCTCCTGTGCTGGAGTTTATATCCATTACCCATGTTCTATCCCAGGGCACAACTGATCAGAGCCTGTCCCCTCCCTCCTGACCCCCAGCCCTCAGATATTGATAGATATTTATTAAGTCCCCTCTGACTTACTAAGTCTTCTCTTCTCAGACTAAAGAGCCCCAGGGCTCTCAGCTTATCTAAACCTCATCCCTAGGTGTTTTCCTGGCTGAGGGAATGTTCTGTGTGCTTGAGGTCTGGATGCAGCAGCTGGGCTGGAATCAGGGGCTACTGGGTGGACACCAGCAAACATCAAGCTGGGCTGGTTGTGGACTAACAAATAAGTGAAGGTCCTGGGTGCCAGTGAAGGGTGTGTGTGTCTCTACAGATGAGACCACAGGAAAAAGTGGCTCCCAGAGGATCTGGGGTGGCACCTGGAGAGGAGTGTGTGTGGAGATGTTGGTATGGAAGTGGGTGAGTAGCAGCAGCTGTGCAGCTGAGCCTCATGGGGCCAAGGGCAACCGCAACACCTAAGCATTGAGGCTGCTTGGGGACAGTCCTGCTTTTAGAATCAGAGTCACAGACTGCATCAGGTTGGAAGGGACCCTCAAAGGTCATCTTGTCCAAACCCCCTGCACTCAGCAGGAACATCTCCAGCAAGATCAGGTCACATCAAGTCTGACCTTGAATATCTCCAGATAGGAGGCCTCCACCACCTCCCTGGGCAACCTGTGCCAGCATCTCACTGTGCAGAAATTCCTCCTTATGCCCAACCTAACTCTGCCCTGCTCCAGTCCCAAACCATTGCCCCTTGTCCTATCCCCACAGCCCCTTCTGAACAGTCCCTCCCCAGCTCTCCTGGAGCCCCTTCAGGTACTGGAAGGCTGCTCTGAGGTCTCCCTGGAGCCTTCTCTTCTCCAGGCTGAACAGCCCCAACCCTCCCAGGCTGTCTTTGTAGGAGAGGTGGAACTGTTTGGGTACTTTCTGTGTCACCCATTACAACCAACAACTCTGAGTGACACCAAAATGACTTCTGTGGTCATGCATCCAGGAGATCCAAAGCCATAACCTCCTTCAGAAAGCTGCATTCTGCCACCAGCTCCGAAGTGCTAAGCTTCCTTCCCTGGCACTGTTGGATGTTGAAATGAGTAGCTTGGAAGGGTTTTTTTTCCCCTTCTCTTTTATGTATATATAATTTCACAGTTTCACTTCAGTAGAGAAAGCTCCTAATTTTTTTTTTCTTTCCCTTCAAGGGTTTAAATCTAAGTAATTGCAGGCTGCAGTCACACAGTATATGCTGGCTGGTAGAGCCCTCCTAGCTGCCAGGAAAGCAGGTCAATTATGAGCAATGAACCCACATTACCAGGAGAAAAAGCTGGTTTGAATTCTGGTCAATTAGTGCTAAAACTGCCTTGGAAGGAAAAGGTAAATTGAGCTAATGGAGCTGTGCAGCCAGCACAGGCAGCGAGGGCTTCAGCCCTGGGGTGGCAGAAATTAATGATGCTGGGGCATAAAATCCATGCAGAGCTGCAGGGGGAGGTGAGGCAGGTTGCTGACCTGTCTCTTCTCACCTCTGGCTTAAGGTCTCAATTAAAAGAGCCATGGCTGCTTCAGGAGGGTGCTGGGGCACTGCACTGGCTTGAGGGAAGTGGTCAGCCTGGTTCATCAAGAAGTTCACAGACTGCCAGAACCACAGAATGTTAGGGGTTGGAAGGGACCTCAAAAGCTCATCCTGCCCAACGCCCCTGCCAGAGCAGGGTCACCACAGGAACACATCCAGGTGGGTTTTGAATATCTCCAGAGAGGGAGACTCCACAGCCCCTGGGCAGCCTGTTCCAGGGTCCTGTGAGGTGGTAGAGTCCCTGTCCCTGCAGGTGTTCAACAAAGGCTTGGATGTGGCACTTGGAGCTGTGGTTTAGTTGTCAGGAGGTGATAGGTATTGGGTAATAGGTTGGACTTGATGATTTCTGAGGTCTTTTCCAACCTGGTTGATTCTGTGATGCTCTGACAACTACTCACCCAAACCAAGGCTCACCACAGTGTCAGGAGCTGCAGTGCAAGGGCTTGCTGGGCTCCTGCCATTCCCAGGACAGCCACAACCAGGGAGGAAGAAGAGAAGGAGCAAGCATGAAGCAGGCTTCCTTGGGTGCTCCTTGCAGAGGTCTGGCTTTCAAATAGCCCAGAGACCTGCAACCAGCCTGAGTCGGGGAATTTGTGGGAATCCTCCTTCCCCACCTCCATTAGCAGCTGGGGAAGGGTCTGGAGAACAGCTCTGGGTGAGAAGCAGCTGAGGGACCTGGGGGTGCTTAGTCTGGAGAAAAGGAGGCTGAGGGGAGACCTCACTGCTCTCTACAGCTCCTGCTTGGGGTGTGGAAACGTTCTTTCCTCCTGGTAAGTTTTCACTTCTCCTCCCAGAGGCCAAGCTGGTGGAAGGGGAGACCCAGGCACCTCCCAGGTCTCTATCCCCCATCACTTGTGCAAGGCACACAAGGGTGAATTCCCCTTTCAGGCTTTAGTGTCCAAGGTGGCAGCACCCAGTGGTGTGCAGCAATACAACCAAGCTCACAGGGATGACAGAGAGGAGAAACTGTGCAGGCAGTCCCCAGGACATGGAGTAAAAGTAGCAGATGGAAAGGTGAGACTTGACTGCCTCCTGCAAAGCTATTAAGGTGCTCCAGCATTCCTCATGCCCCATCCCATGTCACAGCCAGACCCTGAGAGGTAGACACATGGAGCCTGGATCTCAAGAGGCTGTGCATGAGTGGCAGGGTCACTGCACTGTTATTTTTACTCCCTACTTGGCCCTGAGTGCCCAGGTGCAAGGGGATCATCACCCAGAGGCACATTAACACAGAGAGGCTGAGGTGGGAAGGGATTTCTGATGATCTCCTGGTCCAATCCCCTGCTCAGCAGCAGGTGGCCCAGCACTGTAATCTGACAATGAAATGCTCCAGGGCTTCCCTGTCCCCAGTGCTTGCTGGAGACTCCACAACCTCTCTGGGCAGCCTGCTCCAGGCCTCCAACACCCTCACACCAAAGAAGTTTCTCCTGTTCAGGTAGAACCTCCTGGCTTCCAGTTTGTGCCCCTTGTCCCTTCTCCTGTTGTTGGGCACCAGTGAAAAGAATCTGGCCCCAGTTTGCTGCTACTGGACAAGCTTGTGCATCACAAAGCAGCCAGCATGGACATGGAGAACCTGGTCCTAGGCATCTACCTCTATACTGTGATAAACATCTCAGGATGTTCACCATATGAGTACAGCCATGACCTCACAAACCATCCTTTCACTGCTGGAGCCAGAAGTTGGCATGGGCCAGACCAAGGAAGCACAGGCTGGGTCTATCACATCCCAAGGCTGTCCCTCAAACCAACACTGCCACCTGAGAAGGTGCTGCAGTGGTTCTAGGTGCTAGCAAGTGCCCACAGGCAGAGGTGCAGGCACAGTGTGGCCAGGCCCTGCCCTCAGCATCACCACGTTGTGCCCCTGCCTCACCTCCCCTCATAGCAGAGCTTCTCTCCTTGGGTGGCACCATGTGGGACCCAGCCATGCATGAAACCTTAATGGCCACCAGATCAGGAGCTGGCATGACAGAAACCATCACCAGGTCATCCTGCATCACCTCCTCGATTCACCACGACACAAAGCTGATTAGGATGGAAAGGAATCCAGGAGGAAAGCTCTGCCTGGGCACGCAGTGCAGATGCAGGACATCTGACAAGGCTCATCCCAGTTCCCTTCTCTGTGGCTTTTGCTCAGGTTAACCCCGGGACAAAGTGGGGATTGTGAAAGGCCAGGAAGGCTCTGAGGTTGCTGGCAGTGAGTCCTGTTGGCCTCCAAGCTAAACAACAGCAGCTCAGGCACGCAGCACCCCACTGAGGCCCAGGCTTGGCTGTTGACAGGAGCAGCCCCAGCACCACCACCACCCCCTGCATGGCTGCTGGGCTCCACACCTTCACCTTTCTGTTGGCTCTGCTCAGCAGCACAGGAGGCTGACCTTAAACGGCCCCAGAGCTCTCAGGAGTGCCTCAGCTGACCTCCTGCTTATCTGAGCAGCTGCCTAATCTCTGCTCACAGCTGCAGAACCTGACCATGAGCCTTGCAGCTCTGCAGGCATCTTCTCCTGGCCATCAGTGCCAGCACTTCAAAGATTGGTGCAAATCAGAAGATAAGAGAATTAAGGGGGGAGGGAGGAGGGGGGAGGTTAAAAAAAGCCTTTCTTGCTAGTCATAGAATTATCATAGCATGGGTTGGGTTGGAAGGGACCTTAAAGATCATCCAGTTCCAACCCTCCTGCCATGGGCAGGGACACCTCCTACCAGCCCAGGTTGCTCAAAGCCTCATCCAGCCTGGCCTTGAACACCTCCAGGGGGAGGGGACATCCACAGCCTCCCTGGGCAACCTGTGCCAGTGTCTCCCCAACCTCACTACAAAGAATTTCTTCCTCATCTCCAGTCTCAATCTCCTTTCTCCTGGCTCAAAGCCATTGTCCCTCATCCTGCCACTCCCAGCCCTTGGCAAAAGTCCCTCCCCAGCTCTTCTGCAGCCCCTTCAGGTACTGGAAAGCTGCTCTGAGGTCTCCTTGGAGCCTTCTCTTCTCCAGGCTGAACAGCCCCAACTCCCTCAGCCTGTCCCCACAGGGGAGGTTCTTCAGCCCCTGATCACCTTCATGGCATTCTCTGGACCCTCCCCAGCAGTTCCATGTCCTTGTGTTGGAGGATCCCAAGCTGGACACAGTGCTGCAGGTGGGGTCTCAGCAGAGCAGAGGGGCAGACTCCCCCCTTGTCCTGCTGCCCCACTTCTTTTGCTGCAGCCTGCTCACACATGCAGTGTTTGTCTTGCACATGTAAGACAATTTCTTAAGCAGCCTTTTCCTATCCCTCACAGGAGGGCTCTGTGCTTGGTTTTATTAATAATAGCTGTGTCTGACTCCTTTCTAAATGTTATTAAGATCCACACAAAGATTTTTCCTTGGCAATGAATTCCAGGGCTCAATTATCCCCTGTGTTAAGGGGCTTAGTGTTTTACATGTGAGATCTGATCTCCTTAAAGGCCACATGCTCTGCATCTTCAGAGCAGGGCAAGTGACAGGATGAGTGCTCCCTGTGCACCTTTGCAGCATCACAGACTCACAGCATGGGTTGGGACAGACTCACAGCATGGGTTGGGTTGGAAAGGACCCCAAAGATTATCCAGTTCCCCCCTCCTCCCACCACCCCAGGTTGCTCAGGGTCCCTTCCAACCCAGCCTTGAACACCTCTAGGGTTGGAGCCTCCACAACTTCTCTGGGCAACCTGTTCCAGAGTCTCTCCACCCTCATGGGGAAGAATTGCTTTTAGTGCCTAAGCCAAACTGAGCTTCTTCCACTTTGAACCCATCTCCTTCTGTCACTCCCTGCCTTTGCACAAAGTCCCTCTCCATTTTCATCCACTTCCCTCAATGTTTCAGACTCCATTTCAGTATCATCCCAGCTTCTTCTCAGGAAGAACTTCACAGAATCAGAGAAATTTAGGGGCTGGAAGGGACCTCAGAACATCATCTAGTCCACCCCACTCCCCTGCCAGAGCAGGATCTCTCATACCAGTTCTGTAGTACAAGGGTGGTGAGACACTGGGAACAGGTTGCTCAGGGAGGTTGTCTCTTGTTCCTCATCTCTGCAATGTTCCCCACATGGATTAGGGGGAAAAAAAATTGATTTTCTTTACTGCCACTCTTCAGACAAATGCTTCAGGTTGGCTGTTGTGCTCCCACAGCCAGCAGAGGATGAAATGCTGTTCCCTCCAGACCGTGGTGATGTGAACCCTGTCCATGTTTCAGGGCTTCCAGCCAGGTTCTCCCTGCAGCATGAGTAGGGTTAACACATCTGCAGTTGGGTTAACACACCTGCAGTTGGGCTGACACTCAGTGGTACACAGGGAGTAGGGCTGTGGGCAACCTGATTGACTGGAGAGAGTCCAAGGGAGGGCTCCAAGGATGCTGAAGGGACTGCAGCACTGCCCTGTGAGGAGAGGCTGAGAGCCCTGGGGCTGTTCAGCCTGGAGAGGAGAAGGCTGAGAGGGGATTTAATAAATGTTTATAAATATCTGAGGGGGTCAGAAAGGAAGGGATAGGGACAGCCTCTGCTCACTTGTGCTCTGTGATAGGACAAAGGGTAATGGATATAAACTCCAGCACAGGAGGTTCCACCTCAGCATGAGGAGGAACTTCTTCCCTGAGGGTCACAGAGCCCTGGAGCAGGCTGCCCAGAGAGGCTGTGGAGTCTCCTTCTGTGGAGCCTTTGCAGCCCTGTCTGGATGTGTTCCTGTGTGACCTGTGCTGGATTCTATGGTCCTGCTCTGGCAGGGGGAGTTGAACTCAAAGATCTCCAGAGGTCCCTTCCAACCCCTAACATGATCCTGTGATCTAGTGGGGGATGTCCCTGCTGACTGCAGAGCGGGTTGGACTGGATGACCTCTGGAGGTCTCTTCCAACCCAGACCATTCTAGGGTTCTAAGTTTCATCTCAGCCTCTCTCCCATGCCCTAAGACCCCAATTTTCCCTTCAGCTTGCCCAGAGCTTCGATATGACAACTGGACCTGATCCTGCTGGAGGCTAAATACGTGCCCAGCTTTCAGATGTGCTCTTCTGAATGCTACTTGTTGACTTTGTTTGGACACAAGGAGGTTCCTGCTAACCTCCTGTTCCTAATGTTGATACTCCAGAGCCTGTGTTTTCCTTCCTGCACCCAGGACAAGTAAGCAAATGAAGCTGCCCACCTGGCTGCTGGAAGATGCTGTTTGCTCATCCACTTAATTTTTGTTGCTCTGGCATAAGAATAGTAATAATAACAAGAGAAGAAGTTAAGAAAACAACCAGGCAAACACAAGAGCATTTTGTTTGTCTGTGCCAAAGAGAAACTGAGCTGGTAAACACCACTCTTGACGTCCAGACATCTCTTTCTGTTTGCAGCTTATTTCACCTTCCAGGATTAAATGGAAGGTGGAGGCCTGCAGCTGGTGGTGTTCCCCCTGCTGAGGCTCAGGGGTGGGACCCAGCCCTGTTCAACATCTTCCTCAGTGACCTGCATGAAGGGACAGAGTGGGCTCCCAGGAAATGTGCTGATGCTGTGAAACTGGGAGGAGTGGCTGGCAGCCTGTCAGGCTGTGCTGCCATTCAGATAGGCTTGGACAGGCTGGAGAGCTGGGCAGAGGAACCTCATGAAGGTCAGCCAGGGCAAATGGAGGGCTCTGCACCTGAGGAGCAATAGCCTCCTGCAGCAGTGCAGGGGAGGCCTGACCTGCTGGGAGCCGCTCCTGGGAGAAGGATCTGGGAGTGCTGGGGGACAACAAGTTCCCCAGGAGCCAGCAATTTGCCCTTGTGTCCAAGAAGGCCAATGGTGGCCTGGGGTGCATGAAGTGTGGCCAGCAGGTCAAAGGAGGTTCTCCTCCCCCTCTACTCTGCCCTGGTGAGGCCACATCTGGAGTCCTGGGTCCAGTTCTAGGCTCTGCAGTTCAAGAGAGACAGGGAACTACTGAGAAGAGTCCATCAGACACTATGAAGATGCTGAGGGACCTGAAGCATCTCTGTGAGGAGCAAAGGCTGAGAGCCCTGGG
This sequence comes from Dryobates pubescens, assembly GCF_014839835.1. Taxonomy (NCBI): domain Eukaryota; kingdom Metazoa; phylum Chordata; class Aves; order Piciformes; family Picidae; genus Dryobates; species Dryobates pubescens. The sequence continues at coordinate 6,970,954 of NC_071631.1, read as the reverse complement.
GCTGTTGAGCCTAGAGAAGAACAACCCTAGAGGGGATCTGAGCAACTTTCAGCAAGAGCTAAGGGATGCTAAAGAGCTAAAGGGGCAAGAGGCTGGGGCCAGACTCTTGTCAGTGGTGCCCAGGGACAGCACAAGGGGCAGAGGCCACAAACTGGAACCCAGGAGGTTCCACCAGAACAGGAGGAGAAAATTCCTCGTTGTGACGGTGCTGGAGGCCTGGAGCAGGCTGCCCAGAGAGGTTGTGGAGTCTCCTTCTGTGGAGAGGTTCCAAACCCCCCTGGCCCTTGTGCTCCTGGGCAGGCTGCTGTGGGTGCCCTGCTGGAGCAACTTCCAAGCCCCAGCATGTTTGGAGCCTGTGAACTCTGTGACATGCACTGCAAATCCAGAGCATCACAAAACACAAACTGCCTCCTTGGCTGGCAGGAGAGGTAGGGGGTGGCTTTCTTCTCATGGAAACAAGGCAAGAAGTGAGTCTGAGCAAATAATATCATGAGAGCTTCTATGGTTATGGGATGGAGCAGGGGTGTGAGACAGCTCCAGACGAAAAAGCTAACCTGGGATAGATCTGCTTGAAAGCAACTGGCTGCAGCAGCTCCCTTGTGATGAGCATAAGCAGCACCACATCACTCAGCACCACTGCCACTGCCTGGTGCCCAGCAGCACATCACTCAGCACCACTGCCACTGCCTGGTGCCCAGCACCACATCACTCAGCACCACTGCCACTGCCTGGTGCCCAGCACCACATCACTCAGCACCAGTGCCACTGCCTGGTGCCCAGCACCACATCACTCAGCACCACTGCCACTGCCTGGTGCCCAGCACCACATCACTCAGCACCGCTGCCACTGCCTGGTGCCCAGCAGCACATCACTCAGCACCATTGTCACTGCCTGGTGCCCAGCACATCACCCAGCACCAGTGCCACTGCCTGGTGCAAATTGAGTCCAGCCTCCCTGCCAAGGAAGGTTCACCAAGAGAAGGTCATGGCCAGGTGGGGTTTGAATGGCTCCAGAGATGGAGACTCCAACACCTCTCCAGGCAGTCTTCTCCAGTGCTTTGTCACCTTTAAACTACAGATGTCCCTCTTCATGTTTAGATGGAAGTTCCTATGTCCAAGGTTGTGCCCCTTACCCTTTTACCTGTCCCTGGGCACCACTGAACAAAGCCTGGTCCCATCCTCCTGACACCCACCCTTGAACTATTGATCAGCATTGATCAGATCCCCCCTCAGGCTGCCCTTTTCCAGACTATCATTTCCAAAGAACTAAATCTCCCAATCTGAATCTTCTAAACCCTTTTGATTTCAAAACTGGAGCACAGAAATACCTCAGCATTAGCCTAGTGCAACCTGAAGGACTTTCAGATGAACAAGGCAGGATGGAAGTTGCACACAGATGTACAACTCAACCTGTGGGCTCATTCCCTTCCGTGATGAGTCTCTGCAGGAAAACAGAGAGCTGATCTTTGCTAGATTAGACTCAGAGCCCCTTTGCTGGCTGAGGGCCCAAAATAGTGTGATTGCCACTGCTGATGTATATTTAGAATCATAAAATCATCTCAGATGGAAAAGATCTTTAAGGTCATGCAGCCCAGCCATTCTCTAACTCTGCCGAGGCTGGGGCTAAACCATGGCCCTCAGCACCACAGCTCTGCCCCTTTGAAACACCTCCAGGGATGGGGATTCAACCACCCCCCTGGCAGCCTGTGCCAGGCTTCACAGGATCAGAGGATGTTGGGGGTTGGAAGGGACCTCTGGAGATCTTTGAGTCCAATCCCCCTGCCAGAGCAGGATCACAGAATCCTTTCTTTCAGAACCCTTTCGGTGAAGAAGTTTCTCCTAATGTCCAACTTACACCTCCCCTGGGGCAACTTGAGGCCATTTCTTTCATAGATTGCTAGAATGGGTTGGGTTGGAAGGGATCTTAAAGGTCATCCAGTGCCAATCCCCTGCCATGGGCAGGGACACCTCCCACCAGCCCAGGTTGCTCAAGGCCTCATCCAGCCTGGCCTGGAACACCTCCAGGGAGGGGACATCCACAGCCTCCCTGGGCAACCTGTGCCAGTGTCTCCCCACCCTCACTCTCAACAATTTTTTCCTAATCTCCAGACTCAATCTCCCCTTCTTGGCTTCAATCCATTCCCTTTCACCCTGGCACTCCCAGCCCTTGTCACAAGTCCCTCCCCAGCTCTCCTGTAGCTCCTTCAGGTACTGGAAGGCTTCTATCAGGTCTCCCCAGAACCTCCTTTTCTCTCATCTTTTCACTTGTTCCTAAGGAGTAGTTTTGGGATGCCTCTCTCTAGCTGCTAGGAGAAGCTGCTGTCAGTGTCATGGATGGAGTGCAGCAGGCAGGGTCTGGCCAAACAGGAGGAGAGCCTTTCCATACCGAACTGCTGCAATTTGGGATCTCAGAGATGCCCTACATGAACTCAGAAAGTTCTCACAGACAACCTGATGGATTTTCAAGACCATAATCCTCTGGAATCTTTCTGAATCCTTGCTCTTTTTAACTGGAAAGCCCTGGGACCACTCTGTGCAGCAGCTTCCCAAGCTGCTCACTGGAGCCTAGAGAACCATTCTGAGGAAGATGCTAAAAATAGGCCCTCTGGTTACCACAGCAAAGTACCCAAACACACAGAGAAATATTGCAGTGCAAACAGAAACCTGCATTTCACTTTTTTCCTACCCTGACTCCCAAGCCCATGACCTCCCCTGGTCTGTTACAGGTACATCAAATTCAAAGTCATCTCTCCACCAAGCTCCATCCACCTCCTCCATCAGCTTTGAGCCTCCTTTGCTGGTGGTTGCTCAGTGTTTCTGTTCAGTCAAGGAAGAGTTTTCAGAACTCTGAATTTAAAACCAAAAACTACTATTACTAATAATAAAATAATCCACAGCTTCTTAATTTTGGCTCTGTGAACAAACCTCAGAGCCTGGGCATGCTCCAGCAGCCCAAGACCACTGCACTCTGCTGTTGACAACCTCCTCGGAGCTGGGAGAGCTCTGCAAGTACCAAATAAGCATCTGGAGTGCCCTGTGAAAAAGGCATCACTGATGGTCAGGGCAGGGTTAGCAGCCAGTGAGCAATGTCTGAGTTGTAGCAGAAGACTGGAGCAGGCTTTCAGCTTCTGAATATTCATAGATTCAGCACATCATGAAATGGTTTGGCTTGAAAGGGACCTTAGAGGCCATCTAGTTCCAGTTGCCCTGCTATAGGCAGGGACACCTCCCACCTACCCAGGTTGCTCAAGGACTCATCCAGCCTGGTCTTGAATACCTCCAGGGAGGAGGCAGCCACAGCCTCCCTGAGCAACCTGTTCAAGTGTCTCACCACCCTCATTGCCAAGAATTTCTTCCCCATCTCCAGTCTCAGTCTCCCCTCTCCCAGCTCAAAGCCATTGTCCCTCATCTTGTCACTCCCAGCCCTTGTCAACAGTCCCTGCCCAGCTCTTCTGTGGTGCCTTCAGGCACTGCAAGGCTGCCTGAAGGGGGCTACAAGAAGGCTGCAGAAGGATTGTTCCCAAAGGCCTTCAGGGACAGGACGAAGGGCAACAGTTTGAAATGAGAGCAGAGCAGAATTAGATTGGGTGTGAAGAACAAGTTCTGCACCGTGAGGGTAGTGGAACACTGGAACAGGTAGCCCAGGGAGGTGATTAATTCTCCATCCCTGGAGATACTCAAGGTGAGGCTGAACAGCTCACAAGCTGCACCAGGGGAAGTTCAGGCTTGAGGTGAGGAGAAAGTTCTTCACAGAGAGAGTTGTTAGCTATTGGAATGTGCTGCCCAGGGAGGTGGTGGAGTCACTGTCCCTAGAGGTGTCCAAGAGGGGATTGGACGTGGCACTTGCTGCCATGGTCTAGTCATGAGGTCTTGGGTGAGAGGTTGTACTTGATGATCCTTGAGGTCTTTTCCAACCTTATTGATTCTATGATTCCATGATTAGGACTCTGAGCAGCCTGATCTAGCCGAGGCTGTCCCTGCTGACCGCAGCGGGGTTGGACTGGATGAGCTTTGGAGGTCCCTTCCAACCCAAACCATTCAACAGCTCTATGATTTCACCACCCTCATTGTGAAGCTCTTCCTCCTGATGCCTGCTTCACCAGGATTAAGCTCAACCCAAACCCTCCAAAGGCTACAAAACCCAACCCCAGACAGCCTCTCAACCAAATTCTCTGTGCTCGCTCACTCAGCCTTCGCCCAGAATTAACAGCAGCCCAGTAAAAACAACAGCCTCATCCTGCTAACAAATCATCCCTGGCTTTTAATGTGCCACCTGCACAGGCTGCACAGATCTACGAGGCCCTAAATATAACCAGACAGCCCTTTCCTGGCCGCTCAGATGAACACTACCTCAGCTTGTTCTCCAAGCAAGCCAAAATTATAGCTGCTGTGCAGATCAGAAACAGTTTAGGGTGGGACATTTTCAACCCCCACCCCCTCTCTTCTTTTTTAGAGTGCTTGGAGTTTTATGAATAAGGCATTCATTATGCCCAAACCCCAGAGATGTCCACCTTGGAGGGAGAGCTAAAATTAGTGGTGAGTGTGTTCCTGGAGCTGTCAGGAGGAGCGGCAGATCGTGTGGGATGCTCGAGGTTCAGCAGGCAAAACAGCTGAGCCAGCTGGGTCCTGCGTGGCACCTCTGGTTGGAGAGCTGATGGCTTTGCATAAAGCCCACAGACACACTTGTTTACCTAGCCAAAAGCCTTGGTTATTCCTGGAAAGTCCAGCAGTGGAAAGTTGTGCCAGCCCACACAGCGCCGACCAGGCAGCTTCTGGGAGCAGAGAAAGCAGCAAGATGCAACGATGTGAGCAATGTCTGCCTTCGATTTCCACTCTAGAAGAGCCCAAACAGCTTTAAGGTGGTAAAAACAGACATCCCAACACAAAAAGGTGTTGGAGAGGGTCCAGAAGAGGCCATGAAGATGAGGGCTGGATGACCTCTTCTATGGAGACAGGCTGGGAGAGTTGGGGCTGTTCAGCCTGGAGAAGAGAAAGCTCCAGGCAGACCTTAGAGCAGCCTTCCAGTACCTGAAGGGGCTCCAGGAGAGCTGGGGAAGGACTTGTGACAAGGGCTGGGAGTGCCAGGATGAGGGACAATGGCTTTGAGCTGGGAGAGGGGAGATTGAGAGTGGAGATGAGGGAGAAATTGTTGAGAGTGAGGGTGGGGAGACACTGGCACAGGTTGCCCAGGGAGGCTATGGCTGCCTCCTGCCTGGAGGTGTTCAAGGCAGGCTGGATAAGGCTTTGATTAGCCTGGGCTGGTGGGAGGTGTCCCTGCCCATGGCTGGAGGATTGGAACTAGATGATCTCTTCCAACCCAAACCATTCTAGGATGTAACTCTGTATAACCTGAGCATTCCCTTGGTGCCCTGCCAGCAAAGGGCACAGTGGCAGCAGCGCTGGCAGGCAGCATATGTGGCACAGACCCCTCCTTTCCTTTCCCCACCTTTGCTTACATTTCATGTAGTCTACTCTGATTCCAAGGTTTAATAAAGTGTAATCCCAGCATGTCTTGAATTAATTAATTAGATCTCATTCCAAGCCACTGTGCAATTATTCTGTTACTCACAGAAGAGTCACAGCCTGGCAGCATCTCTCCCATGTGCAGGAGCAGCCACAGACCAATCTGGGGTTTGTCAGCCCTGTCCCCATGTAGCAAAGGGCTTGGTTTCTCTTTTCTCCTCCATTATTGCCCCACTAGAAAACTCCTGCAGGTATGAACAGTCACAGCCTGAGGTCAGCCCCGCTCTCCTCACAGCCCTCAGCAGCACAGGGGGAGTCTCACACCTGCACATTTGAGTTTTCTTCATCAGCATGGCTGAGTTGGAACCAGAGGGTTGCCTGGTATCAAACACTGGCACAGGCTGCCAGGCAGGTGGTTGAATCCCCATCCCTGGAGCTGCTTAAAAGAGGCAGACACGAGGGGGTGAGGGACATGGTTGAGCACCACAATTTGTGGAGTGATCTTAAAGCACTTTTCCAAGCAAAATGATTCTGTTCTATGGTTTGATCCAATCACAGAATCCTAGAATGGTTTGGGTTGGAAGTGGCCCCCAAGGTCATCCAGTTCCAATCCCCCTGCCATGGGCAGGGACACCTCCCACCAGCCCAGGTTGCTCAAGGCCTCATCCAACCTGGCCTTCAACACCTCCAGGGAGGGGGCAGCCAGAACCTCCCAGGGCAACCTGTCCAGTGTCCATTATCATTCTAAACAATTTCTTCCTAATCTCCAGTCTTAGTCTCCCATCTCCCAGCTCAAAGCCATTGTCCTTCATCAAAAGTCCCTCCCCAGCTCTCCTGGAGCCCCTTCATGCAATGGAAGGCTACTCTAAAGTCTCCCAAGAGCATCCTCCTCTCCCTGTGCTCCAGGTATTTTGCTCCCTCCTCCCCCTCTGTGCCTCTGGCCTTGTTTGCCTATCCAGATCAGCCTCAGTAAACAATTGTTTTTAATTTATGATGCAAAGAAACCACAAATCTGCTCTTTCAGCAGGAACAAGCTGTGAGAATTCAGAAGAACTGGAGATAACTTTGACAGGACTGCTGCATATTACCCTGCACTCATCTTCCCAGGTAGATGATGTCCAACAAACTCAACATCCCACTGGACAATCCATGGAGCATGCTCAAACTCACAGAATCACAGGAGCACAGAATTTTTGGGGTTGGAAAAGACCTTTAAGATCATCCAGTCCAACCATCAACCCACCACCACCATGGCCACTAAACCCAAGTGCCATGGCCACAGGTTTCTTAAACACCTCCAGGGAGGAGGACTCCACCACCACCTCCCTGGGCAGCCTGTGCCAATCCCTGACCACTCTTTCAGCAAAGACATTTTTCCTCCTCTCCAACCTAACCCTCTCCTGGCACAATTTCAGGCCATTTCCTCTCCTTCTATCACCTGAGACTAAGGAGAAGAGCCCAACCCCCCAAGAGCCCCCAGCTCACTGCAGCCTCCTCTCAGGGAGCTGCAGAGAGCAATGAGCTCTCCCCTCAGCCTCCTCTTCTCCAGGCTGAACCCCACCAAGTCCCTCAGCTGCTCCTTCCCAGCCCTGTTCTTCAGACCCTTCACACTTCATTGCACTTCTCTGGAGACTCTCCAGCAGCTCAGTGTCTTTCCCGTAGTGAAGGGCCCAAAACTGAAGCCAGGATTCAAGTCCAAACCAGTCCTTGTCAACACTTTCATCTCCTTCTGCTCATCACTTTCCCTGTCACAGCTCAGGGAGGAGCAATCTCAGGTGCTCAGTGCCCACGGTGCTGTGTGCGGCGCTGGAGCAGGCTTGGACCACCAAAGAGGAGATGCTCCCCACTGCATCATCCTCTGGTTTGCAGCATTTGCAGGCAGGGTAATGAATTCTGACCTCAGCAGAGCCTCAGCAGCCCTGCCTGCTGGCAGTGTGCTGGGCAGGGCCCCTGATGAAGTGCAGTTGTTTACAAACACGGTAGAGCCCATTCCAAACTCATTGTTCCTCGCCTCCAGCTGCCCAAGGACTTTTTACTCAGCTCCTGGACTGCTACCAAAAATAAAAATGACAGATTGCCAAAAAGGACAGAGACAGAGGGTGGGGGGGAGGATGGAGGCAGGGAGGGAGGGGGAGATGAGAAGTGGCCAGACAGCACAGCAGATGAATATATTATCCTGCTGCCTCTGGGAATGGAGGTCAGAAGCCAGCCCGGGCTGAAGAAACACATTGCAAGAAACACTTGTGAAATTAAAGGTCAGTAAGATAATGAGCCATAACTGCAGCCCAGCAGGAAGCCTGTACTGATGCAGAGCTCTCTCTGGAGCGTGGCTACCTGCTGCTGCCCGGCTGCAGAACCTGCCCCTTTTGCTTGCTGCTCGCCCAGGACACGCAGGCCCTGGGCTCCGGCTCAGTGGGGCAGTGGCTGCTGCTCCCCAGGAAGCTCTGAGCTTCCCCTGCCTGCTCCCCCCTCACAGACTCACAGAAACATTCACAAAGACCCTCAGGATCACCAAGTCCAACCATCAACCCTACAAGGGTCACCCCTAAACCATAGCCCCAGGCACCACCTCCAAATGACCTTCAAACACATCCAGGGTTGGTGACTCCACCGCCTCCCTGGGCAGCTCATTCCACTCTTGCAGGGAAATTTTATTCCTGCTGTCCAGTCCAAACCTACCCTGAGGTCATTCCCTCTTTTCTATCACTAATTACCTCTGAGAAGGTAGAGAGCCATGAGGTCTCCCCTCAGCCTCCTCTTCTCCATACTTCAGTTGCTCTTCATCAGGTTTATTCTTCAGGCCCTTCCCCAGCTCCTTGCCCTCCTCTGCACTGGCTCCAGCACCTCCACATTTCTCTTGTATTGAGATAACCAAAACTGAACACAGTACTCAGCTCAGTGATGGTCCAGGCTGGGGGTGAAGGGCAGAGAACAGCCCAGCAGAGGACTTGAGGGCTCTGGGGGTTGCAAAGCTGGACAGGAGCTGGCACTGAGTGCTGCCAGCCCAGCCCCAGCCTGTCCTGGGCTGATCCCCAGCAGTGTGGGCAGCAGGGGCAGGTTGCCCAGAGGGGTGGGAGATGCCCCATGCCTGGAACCATCCCAGGTCAGGTTGTTTGGGGCTCTGAGCAACCTGCTCTAGCTGCAGCTGTCCCTGCTGACTGCAGGGGGCTGGACTGGGTGAGCTTTAAAGGTTGCTTCCCACCCAAACCATTCCATGATTCCATGTAATGGCTTCTGCAGGGGCAGAAGCACTGCCTCCCCCGGCCAAATTCCCTCCACAGCAGCTTTCCTGCTCTTTTGCTCACACAGGGAGTGCTGCTGTGCTGCCCATCCTGCATCACTGTGTTTCATCTTAGTATAAGCCACGGCTGTGGATCTAGAGCATGCCCCTGGCTCTGTTGCACCTGGCTGCACACAGCAACAAGATGCCCTGAGCTCTGTGTGTGCATCCCTACAGACCAAGCTGTGTGCTCTGAAGCAGGGAGCAGAGAAGCTCACTTTCCACTCAGGGCCAGTATCCATCACCATATCAAACCCATGTTCATCATCATATTATCAGCCAGGAGTCTCACAGTCCTCAAAATCCACCTTACACAGGTGCCAGACCCTGGCTTGAACCTTTACCACATGCTGGAAACCAGTGTCCATGCCCAGGAGCATAGCAGCTTCTTTTGGAGGGTTCTCCAAGAGCTTCCTGAACAGCATTTGATATCCACAAAGTTATGCAAAGCTGGGCAAGCAGCATCCCTAAGGAAGCTGAAACTTCATCAGCAAAGGAAGCTGCTCCATGAAGGCTGCAGAGGGGGAAAGGCAGAGCTGCAAAGGAGAGGGAGAAGAGAGGAGGGAGGGTGGGATTTGGGTACCTGCTGCTCATGCTGCTCAGCTACAAGAGGAGAGTCCCAACAGCAGCTCCTGTTTGGAAATACATTAGGCAGCTGCTGGCTAAGGAGCCAGAAAGAAAACCAAGGCAGCAGGAGAGGCAACCTCCACCCTAGCGCTGCAATCCACAGCTGCTGGCTTCAGAAAACCACAGCAGGCACCTGCAGAGCAGCAGAGGCTGCTCTGGCTGGGCAGCTACCACAAAACCAGCAACACACTGTAAGCAGCAATTAAATAGACCCCCCCCCAAGATCAGCAGCCTGGCCCAGCCCTTGGCCTTCAAAACTCCTTTGAAACGCTTGGTCACTTCACATCTGCTCGATTCCTGCAGCCACATCCCCTCAGAGGGGCACACAACCCACAGAAGCCCCAGCAGAAAGCAAACTCCCATCACAACATCAGGCAGCACAGACACAGGCTGCAGCCCTGGGGCGCTGTGGCCGTGGGCTCTGTGCTCCACCGCTCTGCACACAGAGCCCCCGGGGCCGTGGCTCAGCCTCTTACCTGCGGATGAGCTGCTACAGGTTCATCTCTCTGAGGCTGGTGGAGACTCAGGTGTTCATAGGGTGACCTGGGAGCCTGGGGTAGAAAACAGGAGACCTTAATGTCCTGAGGCAGTTTGAAGTGCATGGATTCACATTGCAGACACATCGGGTCCTCTCCAGCTGTGGGAGCAGATCCTGTTCTCCTTGCTTCCATCCAGCCTCGAGGGCTTTTCCTTTCTTGGCCTCCTTATCTACTACCCCTTCTCCAACAGACCTCAGAGCAGCCTTCCAGTACCTGAAGGAGGCCTTGTTTGGGGCTCTGAGAAGGGAGAAATGTTTGACACTGAGGGTGGTGAGAGCCTGGCCCAGGCTGCCCAGAGGTGGGAGATGCCTGGATCCATTCCACTTCAGGGGCTCTAAGCAACTAGCTCTGGTTGGGGATATCCCTGCTGGCTGCAGGGGGGTGAACTAGATGACCCTTAAAGCTCTCCACCCAAAGCATTCCACAAGTCTGTGATCCCCACAGTGACATGAAGCATCCTCAGTAGCCAGCAAGCAAAGCAAGAGGAGAAACTGCAGCCTGCAAGCCAGCAGCAGGTGGGAATGAAGCAAGCAGCTTTGTCCTTGCAGCTGGAGGCTCCTGGGCACTTTATAGTCAGCCATTGGTTCTCCCCATCCCAGCCAAGCAAGGGAATGCTTAGCTCCATTTCATCCTGATGGAAACTGAGGCAGGGAGGGCTGAAGCATCACAGAATTACAGAATTAACCAGGTTGGAAAAGACCTCAGAGATCATCAAGTCCAACCTATCACCCAACACCATCTAATTAACTAAACCATGGCACCAAGTGCCTCATCCAGTCACTGTTTAAAAACCTCCAGGGATGGGGATTCCACCACCTCCCTGGGCAGCACATCCCAATGGCCAACCTCTCCTTCTGGGAAGAATTTCTTCCTAACATCCAGACTAAACCTCCCCTGGCACAGCTTGAGACTATGTCCTCTTGTTCTGGTGCTGGTTGCCTGGGAGAAGAGACCAACCCCCAGCTGGCTACAACCTCCCTTCAGGTAGTTGTAGAGAGCAAGAAGGTCTCCTCTGAGCCTCCTCTTCTCCAGGCTAAGCAACCCCAGCTCCCTCAGCCTCTCCTCACAGAGCTGTGTCCCAGACCCCTCCCCAGCCTTGTTGCCCTTCTCTGGACACCTCCCAGCATCTCAATGTCCTTCTTAAATTGAGGAGCCCAGAACTGGACACAGGACTCAAGGTGTGGCCTATCCTGTGCTAAGCACAGGGCAGAATGACTTCCCTGCTCCTGCTGGCCACACTATTGCTGATCCAGACCAGGATGCCATTGGCCATCTTGGCCACCTGGGCACACTGCTGGCTCATGTTCAGTCTACTGTCAATCACTAGCCCCAGGTCCCTTTCTGTCTGGCTGCTCTCAGCCACTCTGTCCCCAGCCTGTAGCACTGCCTGGGGTTGGTGTGGCCAACGCTTGGATATCACTGCCCTGACACCACAGAGTTCCCATGATCTGCCCCCAGCACCACACTTCTTCCAGGTCCCTCAGATCCATGGCTGCTCTCCTTGTCTCCTTAAATTAATTTTTACTCATTACACAGGAGGAAATAACTAGAGACAGGTCAGGCTCTGGGGCTTTAATGGAGCTAACGCTGTTAGGCCATGGAGCAAGGCTTCAGAACATCTTCCCCACCATGCCTTCTGCTGCCAGCAATTAGATTAGGTAATTTGGAATCTGTATCCTTATTAGTGCCTTGTGGAAGAGTGCTGGCACAGGGCTGCAGATGCAGAGCCAGGATGAAGTCAGAGACAACTCTACAATGTCAGCATCAGGGAGGCTACACCTTGAAGGCTGGGTTCAATTTTGTGGCCCTCACTCCATGATGGACATTGAAGGGCTGGAGCAGGTCCAGAGAAGGGAAATGAAGCTGGAGAAGGGTCTGGAGAACAGGGCTGGGGAGGAGCAGCTGAGGGAGCTGGGGGTGTTCAGTCTGGAGAAAGGGAGGCTGAGGGGAGACCTCATTGCTCTCTACAGCTCCCTGAGAGGAGGCTGCAGTGAGGTTGGGGTTGATCTCTTCTCACATGCAACAAGTGACAAGACAAGAGGAAACAGCCTCAGTGTGTGCCAGGAGAGGTTCAGGTTGGATATTAGGAACAATTTCTTCCCAGCAAGGGTTCTCAGGCACTGCCCCAGGCTGCCCAGGGAGGTGGTGGAGTCACCAGCCCTGGAAGGATTTAAAGGATGCATGGATGTGGTGCTGAGGGACCTGATTTACTGTCAGTGGCTTAGGAGTGGTGGGATTGTGAGCTCCAGGTGGACTGGATGGTCTCAGAGGTCTCTTCCATCCTCAGCAGTGCTCTGGTTCTATTCTATAAATGCACACAGGCACAAATCAATGCAGGAGCAGGAGAGGGCTGAACAAGGACACTGAGAAAGCTTTGAATCATTGTGAACAAAAAGCTGAAGGCAGTGGCAAAGATGGAACACCCCAGTCAATAATCCTGGAGAAAGAAACAAGTATTTATGGGATAACAGAAGCATTCTGTTCCAAAGAGACCTTTAGGACCATCCAACTCAGCTGTTGGCACCTGGACTGCCAGGCCACCACTAAACCCTGAGTGCTAAATCTGCAGCTATGTCTTCATCTTGCCTTTGTCTGGCAACCAAATGTTTTCATTTAGCAAGGGTGAAAGGGTCAAAGCAGTGCAGCAAAATCAGGGTAAAGCCCCAGAGAGGTTGTGAGGAAATGCTGGGTCGAGCAGCAGAGCACAGCACCATGGACACCGCTCAGCTGATCCCCCAAGCATGTGTGAGAGGCAAACCTCTCAGCAGCAGCAGCTAAACTCTGCTAAGAGACTTCGTGGTCACTTTCTCAGGCATGAATTTACCTGTGGTTTAGCAGACATCTAGAAAGGCCCAGCCTAGATCTCCACTGTGTTCTTCACCTGCCCCCATGTTGCTCCCAGAAAGCCAGCAGGGTTCATGAAACACCAGCAAGCCCTCCCTGCTCTCTCATGCGGCACTAAAGCAGCTTGGGCAGCAGGGGCAGGGAGGGGATTCTGCTCCTCTGCTCTGCTCTGCTGAGACCACACCTGCAGCACAGGGCCCAGCTTTGTAGTCCCAGAACAAGAACATGGACCTGTCAGAGCAGGGCCAGAGGAGGCCACAAAGCCCTCTGCTTTGAGGACAGGCTGAGAGAGGAGAGAAGACTCTAGGGAGACCTTAGAGCATCCTTCCAGTACCTGAAGGGTCTACAGGAGAGCTGGGGAGGGACTTCTGGTAAGGGCTGGGAGTGCCAGGATGAGAAGTGATGGCTTCAAACTGGAAGAAGCTGAATTTAGATGAGATACTGGAAGAAACTCTTCCCACGAGGCTGGTGAGACACTGGAACAGGTTGTCCAGAGAAGCTTTGAAGGCTTCAACCCTGGAGGTGTTCAAGGCCAGGTTGGATGAGGCTCTGAGCAACCTGGGTGGGTGGGAGGTGTCCCTGCCCATGGCAGGGGGTTGGAACTGGGTGATCTTTGAGGTCTTTTCCAACCCAAACCATTCTATGATTCTATGGCAGCTTCATCTCCAGGAGTGCAGGGCAGGGGTGAACATTCTGGCTCCAGGACAGTGCTGCTCTATTTTACCTCCTTTAGTGCCTGGAAAACATTTGGCTGCTGCTGGAGTGAGCCAGGCTGGCCTGCTCCAGGAATAGCACAGCTGCCTTGCACCACTGTGCAGCTCAAAAGCTTCCTTTCAGCTCAGCAGCTTGTCCCTCTCCGTGGAGCAGCTCTGGAGAAGGCAAAGCAGAGCTCGGGAGCCCGTGGCCTGGGATGAATTACTGCAGGCAGGTTCCCTGACTTTGAAGGCAGGTGAGCAGAGCATGAGCAGCTTCAACTTCCTCTCTCTTGTTGCCAGCTCCTGGGTGTCTCATGGAAAGGGTTTAATGAGCTAATTTGTACCTTGGAGGAGAAGTTGTACAGCAAAGCTGAGTGTAGCTTTGCTCTGGCAAATGGAGCTGTGAGGACAAAGCTTCCCAGGAGCACTGCTGTGCCAGCACAACACACTGCCAGGGCTGGAGGGAGGTCATGCTGCAGAACCAACACAAGAAGGACATTGACCTGCTGGAGCGGGTCCAGAGGAGGTCATGAAGATGATCAGAGGGCTAAGAACTTCCCTTATGGGAAAAGGCTGAGGGAGTTGGTGCTGTTCAGCCTGGAGAAGAGAAGGCTCCAGGGAGACCTCAGAGCAGCCTTCCAGTACCTGAAAGAGGCTCCAGGAGAGCTGGGGAGGGACTTTGGACAAATGCTCAGAGTGCCAGGATGAGGGACAATGGCTTTGAACTGGGAGACTGGAGATGAGGAAGAAATTGTTGAGAGTGAGGGTGGGGAGACACTGGCACAGGTTGCCCAGGGAGGCTGTGGATGGCCCCTCCCTGGAGGTGTTCCAGGCCAGGCTGGATGAGGTCTTGAGCAACCTGGGCTGGTGGAAGGTGTCCCTGCCCATGGCAGGGGTTGGAACTGGATGAGCTTTGGGATCCCTTCCAACCTAAACCATTCCATGAATCTATAAAGGCTTTTCCTCTGGAAGCCACCACTTTAAGCAAAATACAAGGAGCACTTGGTGCTGGAGGTGTTCATCACATCCAAGTGCAGCCAGGCTGGATGTGGCTATGAGCAACCTGCCGTAGTGTGAGGTGTCCCTGGCCATGGCAGGGGGGTTGGAACTGGCTGAGCCTCGAGGTCCCTTCCAACCCTAACAATTCTATGATTCTCAACTCAGTGGGGTCCTAAGCAACCTGATCCAGTTGGGGATGTGCCTGCTGACTGCAGAGGGGTTGGACCAGATGACCTTTGGGGGGGGTTCCTTTCCCACCCAGTCCCTTGTATGACTCCATGCCAGTAAGAGCAGGGAGCCCCTGTGCCTCTGCTTGCTCAGGCACCGCAGCCTCCTGCCCAGAGCGACCCCAGACCTTCCCATTAAGGGTCTTATGTGCTACCAACTGAGCCACAGCAGACGTTTTGCCTGGCAGCCTGGAGCTGGAGCCTTTTTTTTTTGGGGGGGGTGGTGGGAGGGAGGAACAAACCAAAACCCAACCAAACCAACAACAAAAAAAAGAAGCCTGTGGGCAGCTGTTTGCCTCCTGGATTGCAGCACAACAACTTGGGTGCTTTGCAACCTGGCAAGCAGAGGCCAAGCATTTTTTAGCAGCCCTGGGTGGTTGTTATAGCAACAGGCGCACGTGTGGCTGTGTGTGCATGCAAAGCAGACTCCAGCCCGGGGTTGTCATGGGCAACACAAGTCAGCTTCCAAGTCACACCAAACTTGCTGTCTCGCCTGGTGTCATCTGAAGGCAGCAGCCAGCTCCAGCAGGGGCTGGGAAGCATCCTGATGTCTCCCTGCTGGTGCCGGTGGCTGGCTGGGAGCTCTGCGCTGTCTCGCAGCTGATTCAGCTCCTTCAGAAGAGGGCAATTTTCTTTATCCTGTTTGCTTCCTCCTCCCTTGCAGGCTGCCACAGCACCTTAACCCAGCTGGGTGAGACAAGCTCGTGGCTCCCTCCCAAACAGATGGCTGCAAGGAAGGTCCAAAAATAATCTAACCCGTTTGCCTGCGAGTTTTGAGCTTGCTTGGCTGATTGGCAGACCCTCCAGAGACCACCAGAAGAAGCAGATGGTCAAGACATGAGATCAGAGCTAGAGACAGAGATGTCAATCAAGAGGTTGGAGCACCAGGCTCTGGGATGTGGTCTGGAGCAGGCAGCTACAGCAGCGCTAAGCAGGAGAGGGTCACTGCCCAGGAGGGCAGGGCCGGGAGCAGGGAGGCCGCCTGCAAGGTCTGGATTTCACTTAAATGAAATCAAATCACAGCTTTGTCATGCTGCAAAAGTCAGCCCTGAAACTGCTCCAGCCCTGCAGGGATGTGCTGAGCCTCTGTCAATCCCCACATCAAACTCCCAAGCAGAAGCACTCTGCTCAGACCTCACCTACAGTGCTGGGGCCAGCTCTGCAGTCCTCAGCACAGCACAGCACCCCTGCTGGAGTGGGGCCAGAGGAGGCCACTCTCTAGGGCTGGAGGCTCCAGGGGCTGCAAGCCCTCTGCTGAGAGAGTTGGGATTGTTCAGCCTGGAGAAGAGAAGGCTCCAGGAGACCTTTCATAGAATCATAGAATGGTCTGGGTTGGAAGGGACCTCCAAAAGACATCTGGTCCAACCCCCTCTACAGCCAACAGGAACATCCTCAACTAGATCAGGCTGCTCAGAGCCCTGTTGAGCTTCACCTTGAGTATCTTCAGGGAAGAGGCCTCAACCACCTGCCTAGGCAACTTGTTCCAGTGTTCCACCAGCCTCATGATGCAGAATTTCTTCCTGACAGCCAATCTAAATCTTCTCTTCCCTAGCTTGAGCAAACTGACAGCATCACCTCTTCTGTGACTTACTCCTTGCACTGATTGTTGCTGCAAAGTGTTGCATTAACTTGGGAACAGAAAAGCCTTTCCCATTGTAAGGTTCATCCTTATGTGAAGCAAAAGCATCACAAACACTCTGCACCACCCAAAGCCTCTTATCAGCCTCTCAGGCTGTAGCAGTATCTCAGCATCATTCAGGAGGCAGGAAGCCTTTGCACAGACCTCTTAGCAAAGCCAGGCAGGTGCCTGTGTCTGTGAGGGATGCCTGGGCACTCCAAGGTGCACCCTGAGTTCCTGATTCCTTCACTTGAAGCATCATTTCAAGTGACAGGCTGGAGAGGTGAGCCCATGGCAACCTCATGAGGTTCAACAAGGCCAAGTGCAAGGTCCTGCAGCTGGGTCAGGGTAATCCCAGGCACTGATATAGGCTGGGCAGGGACTGGCTTGAGAGCAGCCCTCAAGGAAAGGCCTTGGGGATGCTGGGGGAGGAGAAGCTCAGCAGGAGCCAGCAGTCAGCACTTGCAGCCCAGAGAGCCAAGCAGAGCCTGGGCTGCAGCAAGGGAAGTGTGGCCAGCAGGGCCAGGGAGGGGATTCTGCCCCTCTGCTCCACTCTGCTGAGACCACACCTGGAGCTCTGGGTCCAGTTCTGGGGTTTCTGTTTCAGGAAGGATCTGGAGGTGCTGGAAGGTGTCCAGAGAAGGGCCATGAGGATGAGCAGAGGGCTGGAGCTGCTCCACTATGAGAACAGGCTGAGGGAGTTGGGGCTGTTCAGTCTGGAGAGAAGGCTCTGAGGAGACCTTCTTGTGGCCTTCCAGTATCTGAAGGGGGCTGGTTTTGTCCAGCACTTGCTGTTTTAAGGGTTTGTCCTTGCCCTTCTGTCAAAGCAAACAAAGGCTGAAGAGATCAGGCAGTGCAAAAGCTGGACCCCACCTCCTATAAAGCAGAAGCCTCTGACCACATGCTTCACTCTTCAGGAGCCAGCCTGCTGCTGCACACAGCTGAGAGGCTGATTCAGCTACCTGGAGAGTGCCAGCAGATGACAACATTCCTGAAGGACCATCTGGAGAGATGTCTGCAGAGACAGAGCACCCCTCACCACCCTGCTACCTGTGACACCACCAAGGCCCTTGGCTGAGTTCCCCTGGGCACAGGGAGCACTTTCCAAGACTCTTTGCAATTAAACCCATCACGAGTGCAGCCCTTTGCTACCCCACAGCTTCATCCTGCTGCTGCTGCTCTGTGATGTTGCTGTAAGGAATGGAGCACTTGGGCAGGCAGCCTGTGTTCCAGTGCTGCCTTCTACAGCAGCAAAGTGATTAATTAAAATTTACAAGGGCAATCCAAATGCCTGGACCTGGTTCTTGGCGAGAGCTCCTCTGACCTGCTGCCAATAACAGCTCAAATTAACCACGACCCCAAAGTCAACCTTGGGGAGCCATGAAGAGTCTCTCTGAACTGAACTCAGGTGGGAACAGGAGGAAAATGAAGAGCTGGGGAACTCTTCAAGAAATACAAAGCACATAGAAGCACAGAATGGTAGGGGTTGGAAGAGACCTCCAGAGATCATCGAGTCCAACCCCCCTGCCAGAGCTGCATCACCCAGGGCAGGTCACACAAGAAGGCATCCAGATGGGTTTTGAAGACCTCCAGAGAAGGAGACTCTACAACCTCTCTAGGCAGCCTGCTCCAGGCCTCCAGCATCCTCACAACTCATCCAGTCCAACCCCCCTGCTCCAGCAGGGCACCCACAGCAGCTTGCCCAGGAGCACAATGGCCAGAGGGGGGTTGGAATCTCTCCGGAGAAGGAGACTCTACAACCTCTCTGGGCAGCCTCCAGCACCCTCACAGGGAAAAAGTTTTTTCTCATGTTGAGGTGGAAATTCCTGTGATTGAGTTCACATCTATTGCCCTTTGTCCTATCACTGACTAGAGCCTGGCCCCCTCCTCCTGACAGCCACCCTGCAGGTGTTTTGTAGAGATTGAGCAGCTCCCCTCTCAGCCTTCTCTTCTCCAGACTGAACAGCCCCAGGGCTCTCAGCCTTTCTTTGTAGGAGATGCTCCAGTCCCTTGCAAGGATGTCTGGGTTGTCATGAGGAGCAGCCCTGTCCCAAGTCACAAACACTGGCCAAAGCCCAGTTTGAGTAACTTGTATGCTGTAAAAAGGGTGAAACAGCCATGTTCAGACCCAGCTGTGTGACCCATGTGATGCTGAGCACTTCCAGCTGGGCCAAGCACTGCACATAATCAGAGGCTAGATAATGGCCTCTGAGGGTTTCTTCACAGAGCCCCAGAGGACACAGGGATGGGTCATGCTTCTTCCCCACTCCACCCAGATCTGCTCCTGGAATAGAATCCACTATGTGGATGCTTTGAGTAACCTTTGAAAACCTGAAAATGCCATTTCCCAGGGGCAATAATGGAGGCTAAATTTGAGCTGAAAGGGTAAAACTGGGGTTAAGGATGTTGAATTAAATGGGGGGGGCAGGAAGACTCAGGAAAATGCCCAGGGAAGTGGTGGAGCCACCAGCCCTGGATGTATGCAAAAAACATGCAGACATGGAACTTAGGGACTTGGTTGAGTGGCCATGGGGGTGTTGGGCTGGTGGTTGGACTCAGTGGTCTTAGAGAGCTTTTCCAACCCTTTAATGATTCTCTCTCAACTCTGCTCTCGTGGGACCCCACCTGGAGCACTGCATCCAGTTCTGGTGCCCCCAGCACAAGAGGACATGGAACTGTTGGACCAGGTCCAAAGGAGGCCAGGACAATGATTACAGGGCAGGAGAACTTCCCCTATGGGTTACAGGCTGAGACACTTGGGGTTGTCGAGCCTGGAAAGGAGAAGGCTCCTGAGAGACCTTAGAGACCTTAGTCCAGTACCTGGGGGAGGTACAGGAGAGCTGGGGAGGGACTTTTGACAAGAGCTGGGGGTGCCAGGATGAGGGACAATGGCTTTCAATTGGATGAGGGAAGATTGAGACTGGAGATGAGGAAGATATGGTTTAGAGTCAGGGTGGGGAGACACTGGCACAGGTTGCCCAGGGAGGCTGTGGCTGCCTCCTCCCTGGAGGTGTTCCAGGCCAGGCTGGATGAGAAGCTGAGCAACCTGGGCTGGCAGGAGGTGTCCTTGCCCATGGCAGGGGGTTGGCACTGGATGAACTTGAAGGTCCCTTCCAACCCAACCTATTCCATACTTCTATCAATGTATCTTCTGATTCTATGACCACAGCAGAGGTGGAAGCCCTCAGAGCCATTCTGATCACTGGAGCGTGGCTGAACGAGAGGGGAGAGCCTCTTTAAAGCCTGATCTCCCTGTGCTGTTCTCCTTGCACTGAGTAAGGCAGTGCCAAACTTTCAGCACTCTGACTAATGTGGAGTAGCTGTTAGAGCAGCTCCTTGTGTTTCATTGTCATGGCTAAATGATGTCAGTGTTTGCACAGCACACCAGTTGCTTACTGGTAATGATTTCAGTGCCATGAAGTAAACCCTGCCCCAGTGAGTGGGAACCTAGCTCCTGGAAACACAGCTCCTTTGGAACTTTTATTTTAGACATCAAAATTAGTCAGGATCTGCTCAGCCCTACTGGAAGAGTGATTTTAGCAATAGAGACAACAGCAAATGAGAACTAAAATGCCTTACCCCAAGTAAAATCACCTGGGCAGCCCAGCCAGCCCTCTAAGAACCATGTCAGGTGCCCCCACCCATGGAAAATTTATCATGGCACACTCACAGAATCCATCAGGTTGGAAGGGAGCCTCAAAGGTCTTCTTGTCCAACCCCCCTGCAGGCAGCAGGGACATCTCCAACCAGAGCAGGTTGCTCAGGGACACACTAAGTTTGACCTTGAATGTCTCCAGGGACGGGCATCAACCACCTCCCTGGGCAGCCTGTTCCAGTCTCTCCCTAGCCTCACTATGCAGAACTTCCTCCTGATGTCCAACCTAACTCTGCCCTGCTCCAGTTTCAAACCATCTCCCCTCATCCTATCCCCCCAGCCCCTTCTGAACAGTTCCTCCCCAGCCTGCCTGTAGGTCCTTTTCAGATATTGAGATCCTGCTGTAAGGTTTCTCTGGAGCCTTCTTTTCTCCAGCCTGAGCAACACCAACTCTCTGAGCCTGTCCCTTAGTAGAGGTTCTCCAGCCCTCTGCTCATCTTTGTGCCCCAATCTGAGCCCTCTCCAGCAGGTCCATGTCCTTCTTGTGTTGGGGACCCCAGAGCTGGAGCCAAGCTGGCAGGAGTGCTGGCTTTAGGAAGCAGATCTTCAGAGCAGCCATCAGAATCTCTCCATTTCACCAGCTTACACACCCCTGGACATTGTCATCTGTGCTGACCTGGGGCTAAAGCCTCCAGATGCTCCTTGTCCTCCTGCATTTGAAGTTGAAGCTCCATGTCCCCTGCTGCAGCCTACTCACTCAGTTCATGGGAAGTCACAGTCATCATGCCCTGCTAGCCAAGAGTGCACCAGCCCCTTCAGCAAGGAGTCCTGGCCCACAGAAGCACCTTCCCACGTGCCTTGGCCCCAGCTCTTCTAGCACCCCATGACAGCTATTGGCCATAACATTGAGCAACATCTCCTATTGATCTGAAGAGGCAGGCAAACATCATTCACAGCTCAGACAAATAAGAGAGCAGGGAGGTTGCTTAAGATCAGGTCTGCTGCAGCTGGGAACAGGCTCCAGGACTCTGATTAAACCTGACAGATCTCACCCAGTCACACACACCCCGCTTACCCCAGCAGCCAAGTTTGCTTGCCTTGGTTTGTGCTGCTGGACCACCTCCCCAGAGGGAGTCCAGGTTTTACTGGGGCTGTGGCACCTGGTCAAGAGCTGCTTAAAACCAGCTTGAGCTGTGAATCCTTAGAAGCATTCCCAGGGAGCCTTCCCTCACACAGAGGGGAGATTGAGACTGGAGATGAGGAAGAAAGTCTTGAGAGGGAGGGTGGGGAGGCACTGGCACAGGTTGCCCAGGGAGGCTGTGGATGTCCCCTCCCTGGAGGTGTTGAAGGCCAAGCTGGATGAGGCTTTGAGCAGTGTGAGGTGTCCCTGCCCATGGCAGGGGGGTTGGCACTGGATGAGCCTTAAGATTCCTCCCACCCCAAATCATTCTGTGAATCTCTGACCATTTCACAGAATTGCAGAACACACTGGGTAGGAAGGGACCCTCCAAGATCATCTTGTCCAAGCCCCCTGCAGTGAGCAGCATGATCTCCAACCAGATCAGGTTGCTCCTCACACAGCAAAGTGGGCAGGTTGCTGGTCCTGCAGCCAAGGCAGCTCTGCTACTGTTTGCTTTCCCTCAGAAGCATAGGAGGTGAGAGCTGAGCTTTAATTAACGAACCTTGGTTTGCCAGCTTGAGAAATGCCCAAATTACAGCTGGCTCCAGGAGCCTGAGCTGCTCCACTGTGTCCATGAACTGCCTTTCTCATCCCTGAGAAGCTCCTTTGTTTTCTTCCTTATTTTCTTCTTCATTTCACAGAATTACAGAATCACCAAGGCTGGAAGAGACCTCAAAGATCAGCAAGTCCAACCTGTCACCACAGACCTCATGACTAAACCATGGCTCCAAGTGCCACGTCCAATCCCCTCTTGAACACCTTCTTTTCTTCTTCTGTTCTACACATCTTCTGCCCCATGCTGTTCCTGGATGGCTGATGAAGGAGGTGGAGCAAGCCAAGAATCCAAGGAACCTGGTGCTAGGGGCAATCAGACCAGGCTGACCTGCTATCTAGAACATCCTAATGGGGTTTTAATGCTCTTTGTATGTAATTGCACCACAATTGGCAGATAATCGAATTCAAACAGGGATATTTCTCCTCCTCAGCTAGAGCTGAGGTTCATTGTCTTTAAAAGCACCAAACCCAAGGTCTGCTCAGCAGGGAGGAATGCCCAGCACTGACACATGGGTGGAGAAATGGTCCTCAGACAAACTCAAGCTTTTCCCTCCTGAGTTAACTCTTCACCTGCCCAGACTGACCACTGCATTGACATGGGGATGGCTTTAAGCTGGAATAAGAGAGACTGAAACTGGAGATGAGGAAGAAATTGTTTAGAGTGAGGGTGGGGAGACACTGGCACAGGTTGCCCAGGGAGGCTGTGGCTGTCCCCTCCCTGGAGGTGTTGAAGGCCAGGCTGGATGAGGAGCTGAGCAACCTGGGCTGGTGGGAGGTGTCCCTGCCCATGGCAGGGGATTGGAACTGGATGGTCTTTAAGGCCCCTTCCAACCCAAACCATTCTTGGTTTCTACAAATCACAGAATCTGGCACAGCCACTAATTTGGCATAGTCACTAAGTGCCCAGGCTCAGGTTTGGTCCATCCCCTCTGCATTTCACAGCAGCCTGTCTGCACCAGCACGGATGCTGTGATGTGACACAGTCCAAGTGCTTGGAGGTGAACATCTGCAGAACTTGTCTAGCCAGAGCTTCCAAGTCATGCCTGATGTTGCTGAGCATCTGCATGCACAACATTATGGCAGCTGTCACTGCATTTGTGTGCAGTTTCTGGAAAGGAGAGGTGTCCCTGCCCATGGCAGGGGGCTTGGAACTGCCTGATCCTTGAGGTCCCTTCCAACCCTGACAATTCTATGATTCTGTAAGTGGTGGCACCCAAGACTCTGCTCCTGCACTGGACTTTCCTCAAGTATCAACACAGAACAAGTTGGTGAAGTAAAAAGTAACCTGGTAAATGGCTGGGCAAAGACACCTTAGTAAAGACAAAGGACTACAGGAGCTGACAGTAACAGCTGCAGTCATCTCTCACCAGTTAATCCAGTGTAGCTCATAAACCCCAGAACCCCAGCATGGTGGAAGGGTCCTCTGGAGATCATCCAGTCCAACCCCCCTGAAAAGCAGGGCACCCACAGCAGCTTGCCCAGGAGCACAATGCCCTAGGGGGTTTGGAAGCTCTCCAGAGGAGACTCCACAACCTCTCTGGGCAGCCTGCTCCAGGCCTCCAGCACCCTCACACCAAAGAAGTTTCTCCTCCTGTTCAGATGGAACCTTCTGGCTTCCATTTTGTGCCCCTTGCCCCTTGTCCTGTCCCTGGGCACCACTGTCAAGAGTCTGGCCCCAGCCTCTTGCCCTTCACCCTTTGTCTCTTGCTGAGCATTGCTCAGATCCCCTCTGGGGCTGCTCTTCTCCAGGCTCAACAGCCCCAGAGCTCTCATCACTTCCTCTTCACAGAGCTGCTCCAAGCCCCCCAGCAGCTTTTGAGCCCTTTGTTCACTTTGAGAGGTGCCTTTTTCCCTGAGGCTGCTGGAGTGTTTTCCACACTTGCACTGCAGCCCCCTCCCTGCCTGTCCTGCCCCATGTCTAATCTCATCCTCCTGTGTGAGTCTTAGCTTCACTTTCCCATACCAGCTTTAGTTCACCACAATCAGGACTATCATTGTCTTGGTGTTTAGAAGCTCAGTCTTTCCACATCCCTCCAAAACCTCCAGTTCCTTCCCATTACTTCTTAACTGGAGAAGAGAAGGCTCCAGGGAGACCTTAGAGCAGCCTTCCAGTACCTGCAGGGGACGTCCAGGAAGGCTGGGGAGGGACTGTGGGGATAGGACAAGAGGCAATGGTTTGACACTGGAGCAGGGCAGAGTGAGGTTGGACATCAGGAGGAGGTTCTGCACAGTGAGGCTGGGGAGACACTGGAACAGGCTGCCCAGGGAGGTGGTGGAGGCTCCATCCCTGGAGACATTCAAGCTCAGGCTCAATGTGGCCCTGGGCAGCCTGATCCAATTGGAGGTGTCCCTGCTGCCTGTGGGGAGGGTTGGACAAGATGCTTTTTGAGGCCCAATGCAAACTGTGAACAGCCAGGGCCAACCCCACTCTCTTCCAACCCCAGCACATGGGGGCAGGGCCAAAGGGTGATGCCCTCACCCAGGGCAGCTGGGGGATGCTCCTTCTCCCTCCCAGGCAGCTCCAGGTAGCAGCATTATCATTGGTGTTTGTCACTCTGCTGTTACAAGGGCACTGTGTCAGGAGAGCCATTTAAGCTCTATTATAACTCCTTTTGACTGACAGGCAGAGAGTAATGAGTGTCATTGCCTGAGGAAGGCCAGACGAGGAGGAAGCTCTAAATAGACCTGTCAGAGAGATGCTAAAGAGGCTCATACATCAACTCAATCAGCACCCAAGATGTAAAAATCTCTTCATCTCCCACTTTTTTTGCTGGTTTTTGGGGTGGGTTTGGGTTGGGGTTTTTTCCCCCCATTTGGGATGTTTACCCAAGCCCAGCATCCCTAACACTGCAGAGGCAAAGATGCTTTCTCTTTATAAATAATTGTAATGCCCCATCTAAGTGGATGCCTGGATTTCTTTTCATCAAAACCAAGGGGGGAGGGGGGGGGGGGGGGGGAAGAAAAATAAAGAAAAGAGGAGGAGAAAAGAAGAGGCAGGCTGCCAGGGATCAGAATGCTTCAGTAGCTGACAAAAGACAAGAGAATTTGGGCTGATTTTGTGTGTGTGTGTGTGTGTGTTTTGGGGTTTTTTTCTTTCTTTCTTTCTTTCTTTCTCCCTTTCCCTCAATTAAAAAATAAAATAAAATAAAGGCAGCCTTAGAATGCTGAATTCACAAGTTGTTATGGGAACTGGCAGCACAGATGATGCCCCAGAGGAGCACTGAAGAATGTCTCCAGGATCGGGAGGGATAGCAATGGAATACAGACGCCTGTGATGCACCAGCATTCCAGGGCAGTCTGTGAGCTGGGAGTGGTGGTGGTGGTGGTGGTGCTGCTGCAAGGTCCCTGTGCCACCAAACTGCACACCTGGGGGGCTGGCTGGCCTGGTTCTGGCCCTCACCCAGCCCTCCCAGGTCATAGAATTGCAGAGTCAGAGAACTGTCAGGGTTGGAAGGGACCTCAAGGATCAGCCAGTGCCAACCCCCCTTCCACAGCCAGGGACACCTCACACTACAGCAGGTTGCTCACAGCCACCTCCAGCCTGGCTGCAAACACCTCCAGGCAGGAGGCTTCCACCACCTCCCTGGGCAGCCTGTGCCAGTCTCTCACCACCCTCATGGGGAACAACTTCTTCCTAACATCCAATCTCAATCTCCCCATTTCTAGTTTTGCTCCATCCTCCACAGTCCTATCACTCCCTGACACCCTCAAAAGTCCCTCCCCAGCTTTCTTGGAGCCCACTTCAGATACTGGAGGGCCATAAGAAGGTCTCCTGAGAGCCTTCTCCTTTCCAGACTGAACAGCCCCAACTCCCTCAGTCTGTCCTCACAGCAGAGCAGCTCCAACCCTCTGCTCATCCTTGTGGCCCTTCTCTGGACACCTTCCAGCACCTCCAGATCCTTCCTGGAACAGAGGCTCCAGAACTGGACACAGAGCTCCAGCTGTGGTCTCAGCAGAGTGGAGCAGAGGGGCAGAATCCCCTCCCTGGCCCTGCTGGCCACACTTCCCTTGCTGCAGCCCAGGCTCTGCTTGGCTCTCTTGGCTGCAAGTGCTGACTGCTGGCTCCTGTTGAGCTTCTCCTCCCCCAGCACCCCCAAGGCCTTTTCTTGAGGGCTGCTCTCAAGCCAGTCCCTGCCCAGCCTATATCAGTGCCTGGGATTGCCCTGACCCAGCAGCAGGACCTTGCACTTGGCCTTGTTGAACCTCATGAGGTTGTCATGGGCTCACCTTTGCAGCCTGTGCAGGTCCCTCTGGATGGATCCTTCCCTGCAGCTGTCTGCTGCACCACACAGCTTGGTGTCATCAGCAAACCTGCTGAGGCTGCCTCGGTGCCACTGCCCATGGCACCAACAAGATGTTAAACAGGACTGGTTCCAGTCTTGATCCCTGAGGGACTCCACTTGTCCCTGCTTTCCCCTTGGACAAGGACCATTGACAGCCACCCTTGGGTGCAGCCAGCAAGCCAGTTCTGTATCCACTGAAGGTCCATCCATGGAACCCATAGTCTCATCAGGACAATTTCCCTCCTTGGTTGATTTACTTTGACAACACAACATTGATTTTCCTACACACTGCCTCCCATTTTCCAGGACCTCTGTGCTTGCAAGCAACAGTCCTGGAAGCAGTCACATGTGCCAAGAGGGAGAGGCATCTGCACCAGCAGCTGGTGGGGATGCTGGCAGCAAGGAGGACACAGGGAGAAGAGTTTATTTCTTTGGAAGGCAGCTGAGGCCATCACCTCTGCACAGAGTCATGTAAGTCAGGAAAGAAGGAGCTGCTGTGCAGCAGGACAACCCTTGCTGCTCTGGCTGGTGCTGGACTTGAACCAGTTACAGCTGCCTTGCAGACCTCTCTCCAAGTCAGCTCATCAAGACAGGGTTCTCAACAGAGCTATAGAATCATAGAATGGTTTGGGTTGGAAGGGACCTCCAAAGGTCATCCAGCCCAACCCCATGCAGTCAGCAGGGACATCCTCCACTAGATCAGGTTGCCCAGAGCCTTGTCAAGCCTCACTTCGAGTATCTGCAGGGATGGGGCCTCAGCTGCCTCCCTGGGCAATCCATTCCAGGGTTCCACCACCCTCATGGTGAAGAACTTGTTCCTAAAATACAATCAAAATTGGGCTCTTGGTCTCCTTCCCCTTTGTCACCTTCAGCACACCAGAAGTTTCAGCCTGCACTAAAACAGCATGAAAGGAAAGAGTTCCTGCACCTAATGCTTGCAGAAGCCATGCTAGGGAGCTCCATTGCTCATGCAGAGGGTAGGAGACTCATTTGTGGTTTGGTTTTGTTTTTCTCCTGCACTAAAAGCTCTTTCCTGCAGTTCTGGAGAAGCAGAGAACTGAGGGATTGAAGAGAGTTCCTGCAGTTTGACTTTCTGGAACCTCTTGCCAAATGTCTGGCTGTGTGCTCTTCCAGAAGGTAATAAAAAGCCCACACCAGGCTTTCCCTGCAGAACTACTTAACAGGGTGAGGAGGTTTGCTCTCCATCTCCTGTTAACTCCAAGTGAGAAGGTTCTGTACGCTCAGTGTTTGCTGTGCTGTCCTCTTTGTCCCAGCCACCAAGCCCTGCTTTGTCCTCCAGCAACAGAAACATCTCTGTCCTGGAATCTCCTCCACTGGCCAGGGTTGGGTGTGCTTTGGGTTGTCCTCCTTCTCCTCATCCTTCTCCTCTCTCCTGAAGTTCTGCTTCCCACCCAGCCAGTCTGGCCAGAGTCCCCCAGCTGGACTCATCCTGTCTGGCTCATCACACTACTGCCCTTCCACATGTGATCTCCACCACCTCTACTCCAGTCCCTCAGGAGGACAGGGAAGGAAAAGCTAAAGGTCCTTTCCAGATGGGGTTCACAGATGTCATGAGCAGTCCACATTCCTCCTGCCTTTGACACAAGCTTGAGGGAACTTGGCAGAGCCCAAGGATCATCACCCATAAATTATGGTCTGTGGAATAAGAACCAGCCCAGGCTGGGAGGCTTTCTCAAGTCATGTGAAGTTGTCCTGCTGACCCTCATGTGCCTGACCTGGGGTACTCCAGAGAGGGTGGAGTGGGTCCTCTTTCAGGCTGGGCAGCTCTTTTCTGCTCTGGAATGGGTTTGCTGACTTCTTGGTACCTACCAGTCAGGAAAGAGGGAGCTGCTGTGCAGCAGGACCTCCCTTGCTGCTCTGGTTGATGCTGGACCTGAACTAGCCACAAATTGCCTTGCAGACCTCTCTCCAAGTGAACTCATCAAGGCAGGTTTCTCAACAGACCTCTCCTCCTGTGAAGGAAAGCCAGCTCATGGTTTGCAGCTTTCACTCCTGCCTGAAATCCAAAGCTCCTGACTAAAGCCAACAATCATCTATCAGAAATATCAGCATCACCCCATCATAGCTCCACAGGATGAGCTTCTCTCAGGACCTGCATCACTCCCTCCAGAGTCCTCAGGCTGAAAGGACAGGACGAGCTAAAAGGACAGCTAATACTTGCTGGGGTTTTTGGCAATCTCATCTTCAGGCATCTTTCTTACCAACATTTGTTCTGCATCCATGTGGCTTCACCACAGCAGTGGGGGCCTTTGTGCATGCTGAGTGTAAAGATAGAATGAGGAGAAACTTGTTTGGTGTGAGGGTGCTGGAGGCCTGGAGCAGGCTGCCCAGAGAGGTTGTAGAGTTTCCTTCTCTGGAGAGAGTCCAACCCTCCTCTGGCCATTGTGCTCCTGGGCAAGCTGCTGTGGGTGCCCTGCTGGAGCAGGGGGCTTGGCCTGGATGAGCTCCAGAGGTCCTTTCCAACACCTACCATGCTAGGATTGGGGAATACTGTGATGCCCTTGCTGAGATAAGGAAGGGAAGCAGCTCATTGCCACCCATTCAGTGGAGATCTCAGGGATACCAAAACCATCTTCCACC
The DNA here is from genome assembly GCF_014839835.1 of Dryobates pubescens. Taxonomy (NCBI): domain Eukaryota; kingdom Metazoa; phylum Chordata; class Aves; order Piciformes; family Picidae; genus Dryobates; species Dryobates pubescens. The sequence continues at coordinate 6,942,448 of NC_071631.1, read as the reverse complement.
CTCAGACCTGAGGCTCTATCCAAGCACTCTGGGATTTTTGAAGGCGGTATCCAGGACTGCCGACTGTACATAGTGGAAGGGTCTTAAGCTGTGTCCAGAGGACAATGCAAAGCTCATCTTTAGAATAAAACCCTTGGCCCTTGAGGGTAAGGGCACCAATGTGGGACTCAAATGCTTCTTCTTGGGCATACTCCTGCTGCAAGAAGACAGCAACCTTCCACTTTGGGCACAGACCCTCTGTTAATTATGCCTCCTGCATGAGATGGGGAACAAAGTAAAAGGGATGGAGAGGCAGCTAGGAAATCCCCTCCTTTATCATTGCAGGCACCACATGTGGAGAGCATGGAAAACCAAACCAGAGAGCTGAGATCCTGTGTCAAACATACCACTTGCCCTGGCCAACACCCTTCCCCACCCCCCCACATAACCTGCAGTGAATCTTGGACTTCCCCTCGGAACACTCACTGAGCAAACAACTCCAGCACACATCTCCTGCCCTCCAGTTCCTCCCAGCTGGAGTGAGAAAGCCAGACAAGTGGCTCAGAGGAAGACAGCCGTGCCCCTTCCATCTGCAGCGTGGGGTTGAGTTCCCTTCCAAACAAATAAACACAAAGGAGGACAGGCAGGCTTCCATCTGACTTTTATCAAAGCCTGGATGAAGGAAGACTTTCAACACTGCCTTCCAAGCAGGCTCTTTGTAAAGATGGGAGGATGGGTAAAAATAACTTGTAATTAGAGCCTAATGAATCAGCAGCAGTTGTCGAGCCAACAGTGCAGCAGCTCCCATGTGCTCCTTAGCTGCTTGATATCCTTTTCATCATGCAAAGAGCAGCACCAGGGCAAATCTGTAGATTCATAGAATTGGCAGGGTTGGAAGGGACCTCAAGGATCAGCCAGTTCCAAGCCTCCTGCCATGGCCAGGGGCACCTCACCCTACAGCAGGTTACTCACAGCCACATCCAGCCTGGCTGCAAAAACCTCCAGGCAGGAGGCTTCCACCACCTCCCTGGGCAGCCTGTGCCAGTCTCTCACCACCCTCATGGGGAAGAACTTCTTCCTAACATCCAGTCTGGATGTACACATTTCTAGGTTTTTTTCCATCCCCCCCAGTCCTATCACTCCCTGACACCCTACAAGGTCCCTCCCCAGCTTTCCTGCTCTCTGCCACACCCCACCAGCCCCCAGATGTTTCTCCTTCCACTTGCAGTGCAGGTTCAAACTCTGGTTCGCCCCAGAGAGCAACAGGACATGACTTCAGCAGACCAGGAAGTCCAAGCAAGCAGAGCTCTTAGGGATGGTGCACCTGGAGGGAGATGAAAGCAGCAGCAGCAGCAGCAGCAGCAGCTCACCCTGCTTGAAAGCAGCAGCAGCTCAGCAGCTCAGCAGCTCGCCCTGCTTTACCCATTGGTGGAGCTTTGTTGCGGGCCGGGACTGGAGCTCGCTAAGCGAGGCCAGGCCTTCTCTGTGGCACAGTGGGAATAAATTCAAACCACCCCAAAATTCCTTGGCAACGAGCCCAAGGCTTTCACAGCAGTGTTGTTTCCATGAGATGCTTCTCATTCCCAGCCCTCCTTCCGTGGCAGCCCTGTTGTGTTAGGGGATGTGGTTCTGCAGGAGAGGAAAACGCTGCGGCTTGCTCCGCAGCGCTGGGAGTAAGGAGGCAGCTGAGCTCTGCTGGGAAGCTTGCATCAGCCCTGGAGAGCATTCCAGCTTGCCAACGTGCCTGCCAGCTCCAGCAGCAGCGACTGACACTGCTCTGCAGTGACATGCAGATGAGAGGCTTCTGCTGGCAGAGAGAATAATGAGCGCCACAAACCCACAGCCCTCAGCACCACGCAGCTTTTGAACACCTCCAGGGCTGGTGACTCCACCACCTCCCTGGGCAGCCTGGGACAGTGTCTGAGAACCCTTGCTGGGAAGAAAATGTTCCTAATCTCCAACCCAAACCTCCCCTGGCACAACTTGAGGCTGTTTCCTCTTGTCCTGTCACTTGTTGCATGTGAGAAGAGCCCAACCCCCACCTGGCTCTAACTCATGGAGTTGTAGAGGGCAGTGAGGTCTCCTCTCAGCCTTCTCTTCTGAAGACTAAACAACCCCAGCTCCCTCAGCTGTTCCTCAGAGGACTTGTGTTCAAGACCCTTCACCAGGTTTGTTGCCCTTCCCTGGACCTGCTCCAGTCCTTCAATGTCCTTCTTGTAGTGACAAGCCTGAAGCTGAACCCAGTGTCTGAAGTGTGGCCTCACCAGTGCCCAGTACAGGGGGACAATCACATCCCTAGACCTCATGGCCACACTATTGCTGATCCAGTCCAGGATAAGCTGATCTTGGCCACCTGAGCCCACTGCTGGTTCATGCACATCCAGTCATCAATCAACCCCCCCCAGGGTGTTCTCCACCAGGAAGCTCTGCAACCACTCTGCCCCAAGCCTGTAACGTTGCATGGGGTTGTTGTGACCCAAGTGGAGCACTCAACACTTGACCTTGTTGATGCTCATCCTAGTCTGTCCAGATCCCACTGCAGAAGCTGGCTGCCCTTCAGCAGGAAAACTTCACTGATGTTTCAACACACAAAAGGAAGGTCTTGTCATGCACATAGCCAAAGCTCAGTTCTGATTGATTTCAGCTCCATCCCATCATTCCTAGGTACAGAACAGATCACTGCTGATGAGGTGCCTTTGGTATGACCATGAATGGGCTGAGATCCCTTATCCAATCCCATCACACAGGACTGAAAGCTGCCTTGACAATACTGAGAAAGTTTTCCTGGTGCCTTGTGGATTGTAATGGATCACCAGGGGCTTGCTGTGTTTGATTTCTGCCATCAGAATTCACATCAGAACCGGGCTAATGAATTTCTCTTGTGCTTAACTCTCCTGTCCTCCAGCATCATTTTCTGGACACAATACCCTCTGTATCAACAAAAAGTCTGAGGTCTCAGCTCCATAAGCATGCAGAAGCAATGCATTAGAACCACAGTGACAAGTGAGGAACCTACTTCCAAACACAGGAAGAGAGGACATTTGGTGTAAGTCTTCTATGAAAGCTGGCCCATGGTGCCCCAAAAGGTAGAACCATTCCAGGTGAGGCTGTCTGGGGCTCTGAGCAACCAGCTCTAGCTGCAAAGGTCCCTGCTGACTGCAAGGGAGTTGGACTAGACCTTTAAAGATCCCTGCCAACCCAAAGCATTCTCTGATTCTATCACAGCTGGCTACTCAAAGTTCTCTGCCTGGACACACACTGTCCACACCAGGGTTGTTTTGCTATTGTTTCTTGGGTTTTTTTTCCTGGTCTGATTGGTTAAAGGTATGCAAAAGAGGACCCACAGGTTGCTTTCTACATGCATTAACCATTAACTAAATTGCTACAAAGCAGGAGGTCAAAACAAGGAAGCATAAAAGCAGCATTCAGGTTGGTTTCCCCCATTTCAAGCTTGTTATTTTTGGCTTCAACTCCCTGCATCTCTTTCAAAGCAAAACCCAGGTCAGGAGATGACATCCCAATGGAGCAAAGCATTTTCCTTTTCTCTTCCCTCTCTTTTGATCCTCCCTTGTTCTCCAGCAAGAAGGCCATGAGCTATTTCTATGGCAAAGCAGGAGGTGGCTTGAATACACAGTGCTGGCTTTTATTCTGCTGGAAGCAGCACTGGTGGCAGGCAAGGGAGCAAGAAATTCAGGAGCTGCTGCAGGAAGGACAAGAGCAAGGCCACGTGTGACCGTGGGACACTGGGCTACAGCATCTAAGCTGGGAGGTGGCAAGGTCTAGCTCAAAGGACCCAAGCAAGACATGGAGAAATACCAAGCTTTGTTGGGCTTGAAGCCAGGTTTAAACTTCTCCAATTTCTCTTCTGTGAAAACTTGAGCACAACTTCCAGCATGAGCAACACATCTGCTGGGCTCTGCTGCCTTTGGCTGATGCACTGCTCTGGCAACCCCAGAATCACAGAACATTGGGGGCTGGAAGGGACCTTGAAAGATCATCCAGTTCAACCCTTCTGCCAGAGCAGGATCATCTAGAGCAGGTCACAAAAGAACACACTCAGGTGGGTTTTGAATGTCTGCAGAGAGGAAGACTCTACAACCTCTCTGGGCAGCCTGCTCCAGGCTTTGTCACCCTCACAGTGATAAAGTCTTCCCTTCTGTTCCCATGGCACCTCCTCTGCTCCAGCTTGCCCCCAGTGCTCCCTGTGCTGTCCTTGGACATCCCTGAGCAGAGCCTGGCTCTGTCCTCCTGACCTTGCCCTGCATATCTTTATCCCCAGCAATGAGGGCAGCTCTCAGGCTCCTCTGCCCCAGCTCCCTCAGCCTGTCCTCACAGGAGGTCCTTCTTGAACTGAGGGCTCCATAGGTTAGAGACAAGGCTGCTGACCTGTGTCTCACTGTGACTCTGCAAAGGGCACCTCTGTATTCTACCTGTGGGCACAGGGGAGCCAGGGACATGGCTGTGCACACGTCTGGATGAGCCAAGTGCAAGGTGTAAGGGGGAGGATTTACCTGCTCAGAGTATTTTCTTCCCACCACAGGAAGGAAGGAGAGCTTCTCAAACACATGCAACTGCTTGGTGAATTGAAGCAAGTTAAGTAAATGAAATACATTTATTTAGGTTATTGACTACCTTGACCAACCCCACACAGGAACATTTCTTAGAACCTGAGATGTTTCCAAGCCACTCCAGCTTTTAGCCCACAATATCCAGGGCTAGAACTAGCCCAGGAAAAGAACAAAGCAGGTGGACTGCCATCAGGGCTGGGACTTGTAGATAGAAAAAGCTACCTCATGTCTCCCCCCTTGGCTCAATGTGCTCTGCTGTCTCTCCTGGATGCCCTCAAGGCCAGGCTGGATGAGATCTTGAGCAACCTGCCTTATGAGGAGAGGCTGAGGGACCTGGGGCTTTTTAGTCTGCAAAAGAGAAGACTTAGAGGAGATTTGATAAATGTTTATCAATATCTGAGGGCTGGGGGTCAGGAGGGAGGGGACAGGCTCTGCTTACTTGCTCCCTGGGATAGGACAAGGAGCAATGGATGTAAGCTGCAGCACAGGAGCTTCCACCTCAACACAAGGGGGAACTTCCTTACTGTAAGGGTCACAGAGCACTGGAACAGGCTGCCCAGAGAGGTTGTGGAGTCTCCTTCTCTGGAGCCTTTCCAGCCCTGTCTGGCTGTGTTCCTGTGTGACCTGAGCTAGATTGCATGGTCCTGCTCTGGCAGCGGGGTTGGATTCAATGATCTCTTTGGCTCCCTTCCAACCCCTGACCTCCTGTGACCCTGTGGTGTGAGGTGTCCCTGCCCATGGCAGCAGGGTTGGAACTGGATGACCCTTAAGGCCTCCTCCACCTCAAACCATTCTATGAATCTATGAATTTTCCACAGCAGCACAGGCAGCCTCTCAGCCAAAGTCAGACACAAAGGACACGGCCTGAAGACTTGCAGGACTGATCAAAACCTTGCAGGAGCGATCAAGCCTTTGACTCCAGATGCAAGTGAAAGACTGACAAGCTAAAAATCCAGACTGGGGATTTGATGTGCAGAACCTAAGGCCAAATAAAAGCAGCTGTTGGGAAATACTGAGAAAACCAGAAAACCAGGAGTCTGCAGTGGTGAGCCCATCTTCAGGCCAAGATGTGACATCACGTCTCACAGGTCTCCTCGTGGAATAAGATGTTTCTTTCCTGCACTAATAAGGAATAACAGCCTTGAGCAGGGAAGTAATGATGTGGGAAAACACTTGCAATGCCCACATCACCCCACTGTGAGGGGGATGTGCCTGTCTGAAAGCATCCTCCTGTGTCAGAGGACACAGTGGTGGGGCTGGTAGGGCACCAAACTACAGATCATTGTCAGGGGAGGAAGGGACCCCAAGGATCATCCATTCCAACCCCCCTGCCATGGGCAGGGACACCTCCCCCCAGTCCAGGTTGCTCACAGCCACATCCAGCCTGGCTGCAAACACCTCCAGGCAGGAGGCTTCCACCACCTCCCTGGGCAGCCTGTGCCAGGCTCTCACCACCCTCACGGGGAACAACTTCTTCCTAACATCCAATATCAATCTCCCCATTTCTAGTTTTGCTCCATCCCCCCCAGTCCTCTCACTCTCTGACATCTTAAGAAGTCCCTCCCCAGATTTCTTGGAGTCCCCTTCAGATACTGGAAGGCCACAATTAGGTCTCCTCAGAACCTTTTCTTCTCTAGACTGAACAACCTCAACTCTCTCAGTCTGTCCTCATAGCAGAGCAGCTCCACCTTGTCTGTGAGCTGGAGGCATCTCCACAGGGTTCTGCACTGGTTCCCATCCCTATTGTGGCTGCCCTGGTCCTGCATAATTTCTCCAGGTGTCTGTCCATTTTCAGGAGCACCCAAGCTGCAGGAGGGGGGCAAGACATGGGCAGAGGTCTCTAAGACCTGCACCATCAAACTCCAGGATGCAAGCATAGCTCTGAGCACCATCCCCTGGAGCCAGTGGGGTGGTCTCCTGTCCAAACCACCACCCTGAGCTGAGCAGTTCTAGGGGTGTCTGATTTCACATAGGTCCTACATGGCCAGGTTGGATGAGGCCTTGAGCAACCTGTTCTAGTGGGAGGTGTCCCTGCCTTGGCAGGGGGTTGAAACTGGTTGAGCTTTAAGGTCCCTTCCAACTCAAGCCATTCCATGATGCCAGAACACCAGAGGCATGCATGGTGAGGAGGCTGCTCCCAGCCTTCAGCCTGCACTTAGAGAGCTCTTACCCCCCAAGATGAGGCATTTCACAGTCACACTGAGGGCTGCTCTGTTTTCCTGCCTGTCTGTCCTGGTGATGCAAGCCTGGTGGTGTCCTTTTTTACAGACTTAGAGGCAAGAAGCCATTGTCAGAGCATCTCACAGATCTGTGGCCCTTTAAAGCCCACATCTGGACAAGTGCTGCTTCCAGAGGTGATCAGAACACAGACCAGCACACCCCAGAATCTATGACTTGAAAGCTGCTTCTGAGGCTGTCCCAGGCTCCTGGCAGGGCCCAGCCCCACTCACACATGTTCAATCCATCCCCAGTTGCTCCAGGGGCTGGAATCCTGCTAGCAGTGCAAGAGCAGAGGGGTGGAGAAATGCCACCCTGCTTGCACTGAAAACTTGGCATGCGGCAGGGACCACCTGGAAAAGGCCAGGGAGGGAGCTCAGGCACATCCTGGCATGAGAGGATTGGTGACAATCACCGATCCAACACCAGCTTTATCCTTTCCTGGGGCAAAACCTGCAAGCCCAGCATTGTTTTTGCGGTGTTCACGGAGAGAAGAGAAAGTGAAAGCAGGGGGAAGCACCTTCCTCTGGATGCTTATTAAAGGAACATCGGGCCAAGACCCTGCTTCCTCCAAGAGTTTTGCCAAGGCCTCAGTCCCCATGAAGTTCCAGATGTAGCATTAGTTTCTCCCTGAGCTCCCTAATTTGCTCTCAATTTATTGTTCCTAGGATTAGACCTTCTTTCCCTCCCCCCCCCCCCCTTTTTTTTTTAAATGAAAACAGAGGGAAAAGCTCAGTGACAGGAGGCTGAAGGAAGTCTGTGCTATTCACCAGCCACCCAGCCACCCACATGCTATCTTAATTCATCAGCAGACAAAGCCAGCTCTTTGTCTTTGCAGCTCCCTCTATGCCATTCATTCCTGGTGAGCTATCGCTCCCAGTAATCAGAGCCTGGCTATACAGGGGAGGGGGGGGGGGGGGGAAAGGAGACAAAACCCATCTAATCAGGCCTGAGACTTAGCCCCATTGTCACAAAGACAGCTCCTTTGATTAAAACAATGTATATACAGCAGGAGATGGGGATTAAAGCAGCCTCGCCGTGCCGGCTGAGGTGCTGCCTTATGTAACTGGGGAGCCACCCCAGGGTTCTCCTCGCTCTCAGGGCTTGCTTGCCACCAGGGGCAAGGCAGCAGGGCATGGGAGGGGAGTGATGGTGCCAATAATGATAATAATGGTAGCAATAATAATAATAATAATGATGAGGATAATGGGCATAATGAGAATAATACAAACAATAGTAGAAATAAGAATAGTAGAAATAATAATAGTATAAATAATAATAATAGTAATAATAATAGTAATAATAATAATAATAATAATAATAATAGAAATAATATAGCTGCCATAAAAATAGCCAAAACCCAATAATACTGATAACAAGAACAATAATGATAATAATAGTAGTAGTAGTAGTAGTAGTAGTAGTAATAGTAATATTTCTTCCTCATCTCCAGTCTCAATCTCCCCTCTCCCAGCTCAAAGCCATTGTCCCTCAGCCTGGCACTCCCAGCCCTTGGCAAAAGTCCTTCCCCAGCTCTCCTGGAGCCTCCTGCAAGTACTGGAAGGCTGCTCTCAGGTCTGCCTGGAGCCTTCTCTTCTCCAGGCTGAACAGCCCCAACTCTCCCAGCCTGTCCCTACAGGAATGATGTTGTTGTTGTTGTTGATGTTGTTATTATTATTATTATTATTATTATTATTATTATTATTATTATTATTGGTTGCTATTCTTATTGTTATCATCATTGTTATCATCATCATTTTCATTATTCCCTAAGAATCACATAAAATCAAAGCCTGCACTGGGGTGGATGAGACCTTTCAAGCTCATCCAGTCCAAACCCAGTGCAGTAAGCAGGGATATCCCCAAAAGGTTATGTTGCTCAGAAGCCCATCAAGCCTGACCTTGAGTGTCTCCAGGGATTGGCACTCAACCACCTCCCTGGCTAACCTGTTCCAATGTTCTGAACTGGAAAGGTGGTCTGAGGGCTGGAACACCTCCCCTTTCAAGGACAGGCTGGGAGAGCTGGGGCTGTTCAGCCTGGAGAAGAGAAGGATCCAGGGAGAACTTAGAGCACCCTTCCAGGACCTGAAGGGCTCCAAGAGAGCTGGGAAGAGACTTTTGCCAAGGGCTGGGAGTGCCAGGCTGAGGGACAATGGCTTTGAACTGGGAGAGAGGAGACTGAGACTGGAGATGAGGAAGAAATTCTTTGTAGTGAGGGTGGGGAGACACTGGCACAGGTTGCCCAGGGAGGCTGTGGATAGCCCCTCCCTGGAGGTGTTCAAGGCAAGGCTGGATGAGGCCTTGAGCAACCTGGGCTGGTGGGAGGTGTCCCTGCCCATGGCAGGGGGTTGGGACTCGATGATCTTTGGGATCCCTTCCAGCCCAACCCGTTCTGTGATTCTATGACCCCATCTCACTCACAGTAAAGAACTTCTCCCTGCAGTCCAGTTGAGCAGAAAGGATATCCATAGCTCAAGGTTGCTTTAACCTTTGCATCTTCAAATACTTTGCTTCCCAGTGCTTAACAAACTACATATGTGAGCTGCAGCTGCTAAGGGGTTAATCTCAGGCCATTGTTTTAATTGGATCAACAATTGGCCTTCTGCCACTTCCCTTGGAAGATTATTCCACGATCTGAAAGGAATCGGTGCCAGAAAGCATTTTCCTGAGGAGACTTGCCAGAGGAAACACTATGGGAGTAGATAACAGCCCAAGTTTCACAAGGATCAAATATTGCAATTATTCTCATCCCCAGCCAGAGTCATGACAGCTCTGACTGCATGTGGTCACACTTCCAGAGCTGCAGCATCTTGGGAATGAGAAGTCCATGGAAAAAATTACCACAAATCCTGCAGCTTGCAGAAATGAAGTACAGGGGAAATAAAAAGTGATAGCTAATGCTGTACTCAGAATCAGAGAAGAGCTTCAGTGGGAAATGCCCTCAAAGATCATGGAGCCCAGCCTCAGACCCAACACCTCCATGGCCATTAAACCCTGTCTCCAAGTGCCATGGCCACAGGTTTCTTGAGCAGCTCCAGGGATGGGGACTCCACCACTTCCCTGGGCAGCCTGTGCCAATCCCTGACCACTCTTGCAGCAAAGAAATTTGACCTAATATCCAACCTAAACTTCCCCTGGTGCGGCTTGAGGCTGTTTCCCTTTACTCATCACTTCTAACTTGGGAGAAGAACCAACTCCCACCTCTCTTTTCAGGGAACTATAGAGAGCAATAAGCTCTCCTCTCAGCTCTTTCTTCTCCAGGCTGAACACTCCCAGTTCCCTCAGCTGCTCCTCACCAGCCCTGTTCTCCAGGCCCTTCACCAGCTTTGTGCCACATTGCTTAGGAGTGGTGCAAGGCAAAATCCAGAGGCCAACTGCTTTATCTTATCTTATCTCATCTTTGTGAGCAGCTGGGACCTCCCCTCTGCTCCCCATGAACCAGCCCACATGAGCTGGGGAGGGACTTTTTAGGATGTCAGGTAATGATAGGACCTGGGGGGCGGGGGGGGGGGGAAGAGCTAGAAATGGGTAGATTGGATGTTAGGGAGAATTTCTTCCCCATGAGGGTGGTGAGAGACTGGCACAGGTTGCCCAGGGAGGTGGTGGAAGCCTCATCCCTGGAGGTTTTTGCAGTCAGGCTGGAGGTGGCTGTGAGCAACCTGCTGTAGTGTGAGGTGTCCCTGGCCATGGCAGGGGGGTTGGAGCTGGCTGATCCTTGAGGTCCCTTCCAGCTCTAACAGTTTTATGATTCTACAAACCAGTCCAAAGAAAACACTTGCCATGCTTTGCTTTTTGCCAGGGCTTTTTCTAAACAACAAGTCCTATCAGAAGCAAATATCTGTGGAGCTTTAACTGCAACAGAAGTGCCACTCCTTCAGCCCAAGGACATGAAGCTCTCCTATGCCTTCAGGCATAGCCCCAGCACCACCACCCGCTCCAGCAGCTCGCCCGCTGCCTCCGTCTGGTTGCACACTCTGTGCAGCTCACAGGCTGCTGGCAGCATCTTTCTCTCAGCAAAAAACCCACATCCTTTGGGTTAAATTCTCCTGACCTTCAGTTTAGCCTGTAGGCATTGGGAAGGGGGATGGGATCAGCAAGGAAAGTGCCTTGGAGAGTGGTTTTTTGGCAGGGATCTTTTCAAGCACTCGCCGTGCAGCCCTCATAGAAGCACAGAGTGGTTTGGGTTGGAAGGGACCTCCAGAGGTCATCCAGTCCAAGCCTCTCTGCAGTCAGCAGGGACATCCCCCACTAGACCAGGCTGCTCAGAGCCCTGCCAAGCCTCACCTTGAATATCTGCAAGCATGAGGTTTCAACCCCCTTCCTGGGTAACCTGTTCCAGGGTTCCACCACCCTCATGGTAAAGAGCTTGTTCCTGGCATCCGACCTAAATCTGCTCTGCTCTAGCTTGAATCATTGCCTCTCATCCTGTCCCTGCAGGCCTTTGGAAACAGTTCCTCTGCAGCCTTCTTGTACCCCACTTCAGGTACTGGAAGGCCATTATTAGGTCCCCCTGGAGCCCTCTAGGCTGATAGGCTGAACACCCCCAGCTCCCTCAGCCTGTCCCCATAGCAGAGGTGCTCCAACCCCCCAACAATTTTCATGGCCCTCCTCTGGACTGGCTCCATCAGGTCCATGTCCTTCCTGTACTGAGGGCTCTAGAGCTGGATGCATTACTCCAGGAAAAGGTCACAGGAGAGCAAAGTGGCAGAATCACCTCTCTGGATCTGCTGTCCACACTGCTTTGTATGCAGCTTCATTCATCTTCTGAGACATCACTTTGTGTGATGCTCCTCAGCTGCCATGTCTGTGAGCACACACAGAGATATGTGCCCAGATACCATGTCTGGTGCTTCACCTTGCACTGAGCATTCTTAGAATCACAGGTTTGGAATCAGATCCTCATGGGGCAAGAGGAATCACTGTTGAGAAACAGATCCTGGAATGAGAAGTTCACCAAACCATAAAGACTTGGGAAAGGAGATGGAAGAGGCTGTCTCTGATAGCAGAGCAAACAAGACCCTTCAGAGGATGTGTTAACCAATCTCTAACACTTTGCCTGCAGGAAGCTTCCACCAAGCTTTGCTGTTCAAGCTGTCTTCATAAGGATCAATGCCAGTATTCCTGTAGCATCTCACTCAAAGATCACAGAATTGTTTCAGTTGGAAAAGGCCTTTAAAATCATCCAGCCCAACCATTCCCTAAGTCTACCAAGCCTGATGCTACACCATGGCCCTCAGCACCACACCTCTGCCTCTTTGAAACATCTCCAGGGATGGGGATTCAACCACATCCCCGAGCAGCCTGTGCCAGTGTTGGAGAACCTTTTCAGTGAAGAAGTTTCTTCTAACATCCAATCTTGTCCATGAGAATCCAGCCACAGAAGTCACAGTGAGCAGTGTGCACAGGATTCCCAACTTGCTGTCCCTGGAGGTGTTGCAGAAACCTGTGTCCATGGCACCTGGGGACAGGGTTTGACGGCCATGGTGGGGTTGGGTTGCTGGTTGGACTCTATGATCTTTGAGGGCTTTTCCAACCAAACCAATTCTATGGTCCTAAGCTCTTCTGATGCTGATACAGATATTAAAGTGTCCAGTTTCTGGCACTATGCACATGGCTGTATTGCACTGAATACCTGGGAAAGGAGGAACATTTTCAGACTGCTATCATTGACACAAAAGATCTCAAGGGACTGAGGCCAACAAGTTGTGGGATTTAAGAATGAAATGTCTCTGTCCTGGGGAAACCAGGACTTCTAAGGGAATTTCTCAGAAGGTCCCTTAATTATTTCTCCCAGTCTAACCTTCCTACAATGGACCCTGTGAGACCAAAACCTTGCTTGGGGACACAGGAGGTAGCCTGCATCATATGCCTGAGAGAGGCAGCAAGGGATTAGCAAGAGGAATAGATGAGACACTTCCCAGGGCTGAAGCTGACCCCAAAAGAGATTCTTTTCCTGCATAACCCATTGGATAGATGTTGACAAGACAGGGCAAGAGGAAAGGGGAGGTTTAGTTTGGACATGAGGAAAAATTTCCTCCCCAGAAGGGTTGTCTAGGCCTGGCCCAGGCTGCCCAGGGCAGTGGTAGAGTCCACATCCCTGAAAGGATTCGAAGGATGTGTAGATATGGTGCTGAGGGCCATGGTCTGGTGGTGACCTGGCAGTGCTGAATTTAATGCTTTTAAAGGTCTCTTCCAACCAAAAGGATTCTGTCATTCTGTACAACAGCTCCTGGTGCCTCTCTGGACAGCTCCAATCACAGCTTTTGCTCTCCTTCCAAGCCTGGCTGACAGCAGCCTGCCCTCCTTGCCCTGGGTTATGGCTTTCTCCCTTTCTGGCCAAGTGGGTTTATGCAAGTCACAGAGCCTTGGGTAATCCCCTGTGCAACCACATTCTCCTGCAGATGGAAATTCAATCTGGGACCTCAGGGAGAGGTCATCAGCACAGGCTGCAAGCCAGAGGCACAGGGTGGATGATGCCTGGCCTGACGACAAATGCCCTCAATGAGCTCCTCAAGGCTTGGGTTGTTTGTCCTCTTGCTTCACCAAGGGCTGGAACTCTCTGTGGGCACCTTTGGGACATTCTCATCTAAAGTCAGAAAGGCTAATTATTAATTAAAGGAGAGCAGAGCTAAGTGCTGCCTGTGTGTTTCCTCCTGCCATACAGCTGCTCTGATTTGGTGTGTCCTGTGTATATAATTAACACCGTCCCAATGCACATCAGTAAAAGAGAGGTGGTGGAGAGGTCATCAAATCCTCTCCTCTATCAGCCACCTACTGGTACCTCTAGATTCCCTTCCCAGAAGAGCTGGTTTGAACTCAGAGGCAGCAGAGTGGCTTCCAGCCACTGCAGCAATGAGAAAAGGATGAGCTGAGCTTCAATACTCCAACAGGTGTTTGTCTCAGAAGAGACTCATAGAGACACAGATGATTTGGGTTGGCAGGGACTCATACACTCATAGACTCCTAGAATGCTTTCAGTTGGAAAAGCCCTTCAAGATCATCCACTCCAACCATTCTCTAACCCTACCAAGGCTGGTACTAAACCATGGCCCTCAGCATCACATCTCTGCCTCTTTGAAACCCCTCCAGGGATGGGGATTTAAGTACCTCCCTGGAGAGCTTGCTCTTCCTACTAGACTCAGAGCCACATCAAAACCTATCTGGGATAGTTTCAGGGGTGGGGCATCTACCACCTCCCTGGGCAACCTGTTCCAGTGCCTCCCCACCCTCATGGGGAAGAAATTCTTCCAAATGTCTCATCTAAATCCAGCTTCTTCCAGTGTGAAGCCATCACCCTCTATCCTGTAACTGTGTACCTTTGTCAAAAGTCCCCCACCAGCTCTCCTGTAGCCCTCTGAATACTGGAAGGTTGTTCTGACATCACCTCACAGCTTTCTCTTCCCCAGGCTGAACAGTCCCAACTTTCTCAGCCTGTCCCAATAGCAGAGGTTCTGCAGCCCCCTGATCATTTTCATGGCCTCCTCTGGACCCTCTCCAGCAGCTCCAGGTCCTTCTTGTGCTGGGGCACCAGAACATGCTGCAGCACTGCAGGTGGGGTCCCAGCAGAGCAGAGCAGAGGGCCAGAATCCCTTCCCTGCCCCTGCCCCCCACACTGCTGGGGAGCAGCCCAGCATAAGCAAATAGTGACATTCTTTCTGCTCAGGGCAGCTGCCAGGACCCACACTGCTGGCTCAGGCCATCCAGTAGTAGCTGTGTCTATCACATGTGTCTGTCACCTTCCATCCAGTCCCCTCCAGGGGCTTTAAAATGTTCCAGACATGCCTCAGCAGTTCCTGATAAGGGCAGTGCCACTCTGCCCATTTAACAGGTAGGGAAATGGAAACTCAAAGGAGATGAGCAACTTGATTAACACAAAAAGTACCTGAAGATGTCTATAACCAACCCCCCAAATAAGCTTGTTTTTTAATGAGCAGAAAATTAAATACAGCTCTTTATGTTAGGAGGTAACACACACACACACACACACACACACAGAGATCTCACACACAGCATGGCCAAAAAAACCTCTCCTCGTTCCCCAGCCTATGAGAGAGACTTGAAGAGATCAGGGACAGAAAGGACATTTTTAACTCCCTTGTTTATCTGTGGAAGTTTTGGGTTCATTTCACAGTTATTAAATGCCTGCTGCTTTCCAGAGTGGCAGAGATGATAGAATTACAGAATGCTGGGGGTTGGGAAGGGAGCTCTGAAGATCATCCAGTCCAACCCCCCTGCTAAAGCAGGGCACCCGCAGCAGCTTGCCCAGGAGCACAATGGCCGGGGGGGGTTGGATCTCTCCAGAGAAGGAAACTCTACAGCCTCTCTGGGCAGCCTGCTCCAGGCCTCCAGCACCTTCACACCAAACAAGTTTCTCCTCATGTTGAGGTGGAATTCCTGGGTTCCATTTTGTGCCTCTTGTCCCTCGTCTTATCCCAGGGCCCCACCAAGAGCCTGGCCCCTTCTTGCCCCCCACCCTTCAGCTATTTGTAACCATTGATCAGATCTCCTCTCAAGATGCTCTTTCCCAGACTAAACAGCTCCAGGACCCTCAGCCTTTCCATCTCCTTCTCATCTGCAGTTCCTTCAAGAAGCAGATGCCAAACCAGGGAGAGCCTCTCTCTTTGCAGGACACTAAAGAGACTGGAAACATGGGGGCAAAGGTTTTCTGCAAGAAGTTGCTGCTCATCAGCAGTGTGTGCTGTGTGGGATCACCTCTCATTTTGGGAAGGAGGGGGAATATTTGCAGATACATCAGTCAGAATAACCTAGGAATAAGTAGGGGGAGGTCTAGAAAAGTCTTTCATCTGGAGGGGCTGGAGCAGGGCTGGAGATGGCCAGGACGGTGGCAGGGAGAAGAGGAGAGCCTCTGTAATGCTGCTGTTTGAGCAGAGCAGTGGGGAGAGGACTAGAGGAACCAGTGGGCTATGAAAAAAAGAGGGCTGTCAAGCTGGGGACAAGACCTACTCTGTACACTAATGCCAGAGGGACTGTAAAGGAAATAGCTCCCTGGCTTTTCCAGCTGGTGGAAAGCTCTGGCTGCAGCAGCTCAAGTGGAGGTGAGGGCACTGTGGGGAATGTGCAACTGGGCAGAGCTCATGGCTGAGCCTTGGAGTGTCATGAGACCCAGAGCTGCTGCCAAAATACTCCTGCAGGTAGGGCTGGAGGTAGAGATCTGGGCAGAGAGGGTTAAAAGTGGATGAACAAAGAGGAGGAACTGAGCCAAGGTGGAGAGCAGCTGCAGGGAGGTGCAGGGGTCAGAGCCTGCACACCTACAAATACCAAGCAGGTTGGTTGGTCCCTTCAGTAAACCACAGAGACAAAGACCTCTTTAAACCTTGGTTTGGGGCATGGTCAAGGCATGCAAAGTTATTCAGCTCCCAGCTACTAGATGCCTGCGTCAGATTCAGCTGAGAGGCAACGCACAAGGGTTGCAACACTCTCAGGCCCCAAAGCCTCACCAATGAACACAAGGGATGTCTCAGAGCTATGAAAGAGGCATGAAGACCTGGAGAAGAGGAAAAGCTCTGCAGGGTGGATGCAGGGAAACTTGCCTCAAATCCCACTGTCCATGTCACCAACAGAGATTTTACTTGACCCTTGCTGCTCACTGCTCCCAGTCAATTCCTTTCCATCTTTCCCAGCGCAGCACAACGAAGAGGGAAACACTCCATGGGGCTCACCCCACAGCAGCAGCAAGCTGAGAGCCAAAAGCAACACCAATGGCACACAATGAGTGCAGGGCTGAGCCTTTCCATGCTCTGTGCCTCAAGGCACAGGCACAGGAGAGGGAAGGGGGGGACTCATACCTCCCACTGTGAATTCAGGGCACCACTGCATGGGGCAGCTACTGCCACAGAGGAGGAAACTTGTGTCACACCCAAGGAGGAGGGAATTTTCAGCCTGGAAGACTTAATGCACTGGGTCAAATCCATTGCCATGGTGCAAGTGCAGAGCTCAGATGCAGCCACAGCAGGGATCAGACATACTATTAATTCACATCCCATTTAGGCTCCTGTTTAAGAGTCTTGTCTCAGCCCAAGCCTGACTAGATGCTGGTGGTTTGTTTCTGTCTGAGAGCTACAAGAAGAGAAAAGGAGATTAGGTAATTGCCATGCAAGCACCAAATACAATCAGGGATTTGATGAAATCTAGCCTGTCCCAAACCACAGTTTTGATATTGTTCATAAACACCATCTGCAGAAGGGCTTTATCAACAAACACTCTGTTTACATTTGGTAAGAATACAGTTTCCTAATGCAAAACTATTTTCTTTTGTTTGGGCCACTGGCAAAACCCAGAAACACTCTCATGAAACTGCTGTGCAGCTTGTGCTGTCTGCCTCAAACTCTGAGCAGCCCTGTGGAGAAGGACCTGGGAGTCCTGGTGGGCAGCAAGTGCTCCATGGGACAGCAATGTGCCCTGGTGGCCAAGAAGGCCAATGGGATCCTGGGGGGCATCAAGAGTGTGTCCAGCAGACCCAGGGAGGTTCTCCTCCCACTCTGCACTGCCCTGGGGAGACCTCACCTGGAATATTGCATCCAGTGCTGGGCTCCCCAGTTCAGGAGGGACAGGGAGCTGCTGGAGAGAGTCCAAGGGAGGGCTCCAAGGATGCTGAAGGGACTGCAGCACTGCCTGGGGAGGAGAGGCTGAGAGCCCTGGGGCTGTATAGTCTGGAGAAGAGAAGTCTGAGAGGAGATCTGATCAATGTCTATCAATAGCTGAGGGCTGGGGGTCAGGAGGGAGGGGACAGCCTCTGCTCAGTTGCACCCTGGGATAGGACAAGGGGCAATGGATAGAAGCTACAGCTCAGAGCCTTCTTTTCTCCAGACTGAACAGCCACAACCCCTTCAGTCTGTCCTCACAGGAGAGGTGCTCCAGCCCTCTGCTCATCCTCGTGGCCCTTCTCTGGACACCTTCCAGCACTTCCAGATCCCTCTTGTAATAGGGACTCCAGAACTGGAGGCAGTACTCCAGGTGGGGTCTCACCAGAGCTGAGTAGAGGGGGAGAATCCCCTCCCTTGACCTGCTGGCCACACTTCTCTTGCTGCAGCCCAGCCAGCAGGCTGTGCCAGTTACCTGCTTGGCAAATGCTTTTTGTTTTTTAAGGTCATTAAAGCTTTCTCTTTGTTTCTGCATTTCAAAACCCCCTCAACAGGAAACTTGTTGCTTAATATATCCTACAAAATCACCTTTCTTGTTTCCCCTTTCACTAGAACACTTTGAATCTTCTTTCAGGGCTAAATCTTGGCCATGGTTGGGTTTTTTTAGCGGAGACACCTCCAGGTGCCACTGATGGCAGGAAGCTCATGGCAGCACACAGCCATATTTCTCAAATGCTGCTTTCCATCCTGATTGTTCCACACCACCACATTCATTTTC
Source organism: Dryobates pubescens (assembly GCF_014839835.1). NCBI lineage: Eukaryota > Metazoa > Chordata > Aves > Piciformes > Picidae > Dryobates > Dryobates pubescens. The sequence goes on along the minus strand of NC_071631.1, from coordinate 6,924,305 downwards.
TTCAGTCATGAGCAGAGCTTAATGCTGAGGTGTCCAAACCTCCCTGCAGAGGCTTGAGCCATTGAGAGCCCTTCCCACCTGCAGTACAAATGCTCAAAGAGAGTCCTAGAACCATAGAATTGTTTGGGTTGGAAAAGACCTTTGAGGTCATCCAGTCCAACCATAAACCACCTTGGCCATTAAACCATGGCCCAGAGTGCCAGGGCCACACATTTCTTGGTGACTCCACCACCTCCCTGGGCAGCCTGTGCCAATCTCTGACCACTCTTGCAGCAAAGAGATTTTTCCTTGTCTCCATCCTAAGCCTCTCCTGGCACAATTTCAGGCCATATCCTCTCCTCCTATCACCTGAGGCTAGGGAGAAGAGCCCAACCCCCACCTCACTGCAGCCTCCTCTCAGGGAGCTGCAGAGAGCAATGAGCTCTCCCCTCAGCCTCCTTTTCTCCCCCAGCAGCTCCTCCCCAGCCCTGTTCTCCAGACCCTTCCCCAGCTCTGTTGCTTTTCTCTGGACCCACTCCAGCCCCTCAATGCCCCTCTTGGAGTAAGGGGCTCAAGACTAAACCCAGTATTGAATGTGTGACTTTCTCAGGGCTGAGTGCAGGGACACAATCACACCTCTTGACCTGCTGGTCACACTCCTGCTGCTCCAGGCCAGGCTGCTGGTGGCCCTCCTGGCCACCTGGGCACACCCTGCCTCATCTTCAGCTGCTGTCCACCAGCACCCCCAGCTCCTTTTCTGCCCCAGTCTCCAGTCTGCCCCCAGCAGTGTTCCTGAGGTTGTTGTGACCCAAGTGCAGGACCCAGCCCTTGGCTTTGTCAAACCTCCTCCATTTTCAGCTCTAATTCATCACCTAAAGGCACATCTCTACAAGTCTCTGTCCATAACTAAATTTCTCTCAGAGCATCATTGTGAGAGTGCACATCAAAGATTGCTTGGGAGCTGATGGAGATCCTGGCCTGCTGCTCTCTGGCTGCTCAGTTCAATGCTTCCCTTAACAGATGAAACAAGGCAGCAAACCAGCATGAGGGGCAGGCTTTGGGTCTCTTTTGCAGCTCTTTCATCTGGATCTCTGCCTGCTGCCCTTGTGCTGATCTACAACGCTCTACCATCACCTCACAGCCCCTGCAGACAATTATGGGCTGTGCCATATTCCACTTCTCCTGGGGAGAAGGAGATTTTGACAGGTCTGTGTGTTGTCATTAGCAGCCTAGCACCCACTTGAAGTGCCTTCAAGAGTCTCCAATGATTATTGCTGTGTCCTGCTGACTAATTTCAGTAGAAGCAGTGCTCTGCTTCTGAACACTTCCCCTAGCCACAGCTCACTGACTAACAGCCCCTCAGTGCCTCCTCCCTGTTAGTGACAGAGAGAAACCCAGAGGAGGAGACATGAGGCTGAGTGAAACCCAGAACTGCTGGAAGCCAGAGGGGTTTTCCCTGCAAGTCTCGTGAGCCACTTCATTGCCACCTCTGACATTTCACATCTCCTACAACCTTTTCAGCTGAAAGGGCTCTCAGCTTGCCCAGGGAGGTGGTGGAGTCCCCATCCCTGTGGGTATTTGAGAGTGGTGTAGGTGTAGTGCTTAGGGATATGGTTTGGTCAAGGACTGGTTGGTGTTGGGCTGATGATTGGACTTCATGATTCAGAGAATGGGTTGGGTTGGAAAGGACCTTAAAGCTCAGCCAGTTCCAACCCCCTGCCATGGGCAGGGACACCTCCCACCAGCCCAGGTTGCTCAAGGCCTCATCCAGCCTGGCCCTGAATGCCTCCAGGGAGGGGTCAGCCACAGGCTCCCTGGATAACCTGTTCCAGTGTCTCCCAACACTCACTGTCAAGAATTTCTTCCTCATCTCCACTCTCAATCTGCCCTCTTCCAGCTCTTCCCTAGTCCTGTCACTACAAACCCTTGCAAAAAGGTCCCTTCCTGGCTTTCTTGTACCTTCAGGTATTGGAAGGCTGCTCTAGGATGTCCCTGGAGCTTTCTCCTCTCCAGGCTGAACAGCCCCAACTCTCCCAGCCTGTCCCTACAGCAGAGGTGTTCCAGCCCTCTTAAGGGTCATTTCCAGTCTAGGCAGTTCTGTGATTCTGTGTTGAAATAAGACAAGGGGGGTGGTATGAACTAAAAGAGAGATATTCAGACTGGAGAGAGGGGAGAAATGTTTGACACTGGGGATGATGAGAGCCTGTCCCATGTTGCCCAGAGAGGTGGGAGATGCTCCATGTCTGGAACCATCCCAGGTGAGGTTGTTTGGGGATCTGAGCAACCTGCTCTAGCTGCACCTGTCCCTGCTGGCTGCAGGGGCTTGGACTGGATGAGCTTTAGTGGTCCCTTTTCACCCCAAACAGTTGATGGTGCTCTGATTCTCTATCAGTTTCTGGCTCAGTTGATTCATTACAGTGGAAAAACAAAGAAAAGAAAAATAGGAAATTATTCTGCAGCACTCAAGGCTTTTACAGTGACTTTGTTCCCTCCTAATGCTTCCAAAGAGTGATATTGTTGCCATATCTCAATGCCAGATATACAATAAGGAATAATTCTGCCATCATTAACATCAGAATTGATTGGGGTGTTTGCAGCAAGCTTAGCTCCCAGCTACAAACTCACAGATCAGAGGATGTCAGGGGCTGGAAGGGAGCTCTGGAGATCATCCAGTCCAACCCCCCTGCCAGAGCAGGAGCATAGAATCCAGCTCAGGTCACACAGGAACACATCCAGATGGCTCTTGAAAGTCTCCAGAGAAGGAGACTCCACAACCTCTCTGGGCAGCCTGCTCCAGGGCTCTGTGCCCCTCACAGTGAAGAAGTTCCTCCTCATGTTGAGGTGGAACCTCCTGTGCTGTAGCTTCTATCCATTGCTCCTTGTCCTACTCCAGGGTACAATTAAGCAGAGCCTGTCCCCTCCCTCCTGTCCCCCACCCCTCAGCTATTGACAGACATTGATCAGATCCCTCTCAGTCCTCTCCTCTCCAGACTGAACAGCCCCAGGGCTCTCAGCCTCTCCTCACCAGGCAGTGCTCCAGTCCCTCAATCATCCTTGCAGCCCTCCCTTGGAGTCTCTCCAGCAGATCCCTGTCCCTCCTGAACTGGGGAGCCCAGAACTGGATGCAATGTTCCAGGTGTGGTCTCACCAGGGTCTTTTATTTACAGAGCATTGCCATCACCACTGCTGCTCTCACTGCTACACACCCTGGGCACTTCACAGAGCAACCTGAAAGCAATTCATGGGAAGGAACTGATTCAGAGAACAGCAGAGGAAGGCCTGGATGACTTCATCTAGGAGCAGCTGCTGGGTGCACCACCAAACCCAGGAGCGCTCCCAGGTGCACACTGCTCCTTCTCACCAGCAGGGCTTGGAGACGTGGAGCTCAGGCTTCCAAACATTCTTCACACACAGCACAGGCTGCAGTCTCAGAGTTGGGAGAATTTTGCCACGGGGCTGCCTCCCGAAGAAGCAAAGGCTTTGCCCCTCAGTAGGAGAGCAGCAGGGCTGCAGAGTGTCGTAATCAGGGAGTCCACAGACATTTTCTGGACGTGAGGTCATTGCCATTGCAGAGAGGCACAAGAGACATTTGTTCCCAGAAAATACCTCATGCTAAGGCAGGGGGGAATAGAGAAAGAGAGGAGATGACTCTAGCTTTGACTCTCTTACATCAGATGTGGAGGGGGTGAGAGAAATCATCCATAATCCACCCTGCAGGGTGGATTGTGTCAGGCAGCAAACATGAGCAGCTACTGCACTGAGCAGTCTTGCTCAGCCAGGCCTGGCTGCAGGGACAGAACTAACCAGGTTGGAAAAGACCTTTGAGATCATCAGGTCCAACCTATCACCCAGGGCCTGAAGAGGATGGACCCACAAAACACAACTTCAGAAACTATCCCAAGCCCTGACCAATGTCCCTCTGCCTGTCACCCTGCAGGAGCTCCATCACCTCACCCCTTTGTTAGTAGAACAAAGCTGATGCTGAAAGGTTGCAGCTATTTCAGCATCATTAAGGCCAGGATGGATGTGGCTCTGGGCAACCTGATCTAGTGTGAGGTGTCCCTGCCCATGGCAGGGGGGTTGGAAGTTGTTGATCCTTGAGGTCCCTCCCAACCCTGACAATTCCCAGCGGTCACTCTGGCTGCAGAGGACATCTCTGTCCTTGCTGTCACCCTTCCTTCCTCCCATCCTCATGGTACATGGCACTTGTAACCTCCAGTCTCTGCTCTCTCCTGACAACACTGGGAGATAATTAGAATAAAAGGCTGAGCTGCAACCAAAAGCTTTTTAAACCAGAGGACACAAAGCAGCTGAAGGCCCTGCAAGCGATCCATCACCTCCCATCAGCACTATCAGGACGTCAGCAGCTGTGCCACAAACATGAGACCACCACAACAAAGGCATAAATCAATGGACCTGGACACCCAGGAATATTATCTCAGGGAACACTGCAGGGCTACCAAGTGCCCTCTTTATTTGCTCAGCCAGAACCATTCCCTCTGCTTACAAGGCAAAGTCACAGGATGAATTATATCCCAGATGCCTCAGGACCTCACTGTACACACTTGGACAGCAGTTAGCAAATAGCTTTGGCATCTGAGCAGCTCTCTGCCCTGGTTGTGGGCACTTTTCAGGGAAGCATAGGACTGGTTTGGTTGGCAAAGCCCTCAAAGATCATCAAATCCAAACAGCAACCCAACCCCACCATGGCCATCAAACCCTGTCCCCAAGTGCCATGGCCACAGGTTTCTTGAACACCTCCAGGGATGGGGACTCCACCACCTCCCCAGGCAGCCTGTGCCAGTCCCTGACCACTCCTGCAGCACAGACATTGTTCCTAAGCTCCAACCTAAACCTCCCCTGGCACAATTTTCTTTCCTTCTATGACCTGAGACTAGGGAGAAGAGAACAACCCCCACCTCACTGCACCTCTCTACACATCATGTGTTTGTTTTGGAACACTCAGCCCTTCTTCCTTTTCCCACTGCAGCTCCCACCTTGGCTGCTGGCAGGGGCAGGAGCAGAGAGACACTGTGGTTCAGGCTGTGATGGTGAAGAGGTCCCTGCCTGCAGTCCCAGCACATCACCCACATGGTACTACAGGTAGCTACAGGTAGCCTCTGGCCACTGGGCACATGTTGGCAGGGATGGCAGAAGCAGCACTGCCACTGAAGCTGTCTTTGTCACAGTGTCTGTGGTGCAGACTTCAGTGCTACACATGCAGCAAGCCTGGCCCTACACATCTGAGTTTACTCAAGTCTTCAACAGAAAGATCCAGGCTGATAGTCCTGGTCTGAGCTACAGCAAAGCCAATTCTGGGCAGTGCTGTCCCTGCCCAGCTCAGGCTCTGCTCACTGAGGCACTTCTTGCAGTTCAGGGCAGGTTTGCACAGTCAGAGACTGCTGCTAGCAGGGAGAAGCTGAAGGGGAGCTGAGACTTAGGGCTAGGGGTTAGATCAAGGGCACTGCCACAGCTTATGCCCCACCTTGGGGTGTAGGAAGTCAGAGGTGGTGTACATGAGGAGGAGGGGACAGGACAACTGCCCAGCTAGGGCGAGGATGCAAGCTGAGGGATCCCCAGGGTCAAGACTCTTCTTCCCTGGCTGGTGCCTGAGGAGAAGACTCTTCCTTTTGCTTTCTATCCTGATTCCTGTGTTCCTGAATTCAGTTCCAGAATCCAGCTCCTGAATCCTGCTCCCATCTGTGGCTGAGTCCAGTCTGGGACTTCCCCAGTGCCTGCCTCAGCAGCAGTGGTGCCAGTGGTGCCCTCACTGCCATCAGGGGTTGGGTGCCATGATGCTTTGTGTCTCTGTGTCTCCATCCCATGTCATTGTTCTACTATCCATGCCAGCTGGGTTAGTTTCTTTCCCACCCCATCAGCCTCTTTCCCTTCTTTCCTTTCTCTTCCCTTTGGGAAGCAGAGGGCTTCATGGAGAGCCTCTGGCACTTGTCTAGTGACCAGCCCAGCCCTGATGTATCTGATGTATCACATGGAGTGGATAAAGCCCTGCTGCCCACCTCACCTTGACCCTGCTCCCATCCACTTCAGAGTCAAATGAGCTTTAGTGACTCTCTGGGGCACAGAAGTAAAGCAACAGGACCCTTCCCTGGCCCCTTGCCACCTGCCTTTGGAAAACCCACAACAAAACCACCTGAGAGTGGCTGAACTCCAACTGTCACAGCCTCCTCGTGGTGAATTGAATGGGAGATGGAAGTTTCACGATTGATCTTCAGCCTCTTCCAGTGCAATTTCCCCTCTTTGTAGTCTTGACCTCCAGTCTACAGGAGCCAATCTGCCTGTACTAAAGAACCTACTTGACATATTTTTTTGCAGCCAACAGCTCCGGTGCTCACCTTCCCCACCCTGGGGCTGCTGGAGAGGAAACAAAGGCCCCCATTGTCACCTGATTAAGGCTGGGCCGATTCCCACCGGGCAAAAAAGGGAGTTTGGACCAGGAGAGGCTTGCAACAGGCTTTTGTAGCCTGTGTACACACAGACAGAGAGGTCCTGTTTCAGGGAAGACAACCGAGGAGAATGAGTTGTACATAATGACGTGTGAAGGGGAGAGAGGAGGAAGCTGGACCTGCTATAATTAGAAGGTGCTTACGCCCCCGAAGGCTGCTCCTGCCCACGCATTTCAGCACCAGGAGGTGCTCAGCTATATTTACCTCCTGCAAGAAGTGTTTGACTCGGGATGGGACACAGAAAACCCCACCAGGATGTGGTAAACGAGAAGGGAAGTTCACAAGATGTGATCTCTAACTGACATCACTTTGAGGCACAGCTGGAACTCAGATGGGGGGTTGGGTTGGGTTTGTGCTTTTTTTGTTCTTTGTGGGCAAGTTAATCGTTAAAGAAGGAAAAGAAAGGAAGAAAAGGAAGAAGAAAAAGAAGGGAGGAAAAGGGGAGGAAAGAAAAAGGGAAGGGAAGAAAAAGGGAAGAAAAAGGGAAGGGAAGAAAAAGGGAAGAACAAGGGAAGGGAAGGGAAGGGAAGGGAAGGGAAGGGAAGGGAAGGGAAGGGAAGGGAAGGGAAGGGAAGGGAAGGGAAGGGAAGGGAAGGGAAGGGAAGGGAAGGGAAGGGAAGGGAAGGGAAGGGAAGGGAAGGGAAGGGAAGGGAAGGGAAGGGAAGGGAAGGGAAGGGAAGGGAAAGGAAGGGAAGGGAAGGGAAGGGAAGGGAAGGGAAGGGAAGGGAAGGGAAGGGAAGGGAAGGGAAGGGAAGGGAAGGGAAGGGAAGGGAAGGGAAGGGAAGGGAAGGGAAGGGAAGGGAAGGGAAGGGAAGGGAAGGGAAGGGAAGGGAAGGGAAGGGAAGGGAAGGGAAGGGAAGGGAAGGGAAGGGAAGGGAAGGGAAGGGAAGGGAAGGGAAGGGAAGGGAAGGGAAGGGAAGGGAAGGGGCTTTGTAGTGTCCAGGGGGCTTGGGCTGGTTGATCTCCAGAGGTTCCTTCCACCCTTTATCATTCTGTGATTCTGTGAGAACCACCAAGCCCCCTGTGCCCTGTCAGCAGGGCTGAGGGACTTGCTTCAGCCTTAGCACCACCCCTGTGTGGTACCAGGGAGAGACTGGCTCCGAGCAAGCTTGGAGGTGCCTCCCTCAGGCTGTGCAATGCTGAGTTCCTCCTTGTATCCATGGGCAAGACCCTTTCCATTTCAGCTGGGTGTCTACAGGCATCTGTACTGCATCCAGGACACCCTTCTGCCACCCACCTCTAATCAGTTACTACTCCAGGAGGAGCTAAACCACCTCTGAGGTCTCCCTGTCTCTCCCAGCTGAGTATCAAGAGAACCTAAACTGATAACCTTGGCTTAAACTTGCAACTTTGACATATTGACACTGTCATCCTCAGCCACAGCCCAGCTTGCTGGCCCTCTGTGCACCCAAAAAGAACAACTGGACTTCAAAGACCTGCAGCTCATCTTCAGCCACCAACAGAAAAGAGCCTCAGATGCAGAAACAAAAATGAAAGAGTCCCAGAGCTTTGGCTTCCCTTTGTGATTTGATTAAAACAAATGAGATCAGTTCTGCTCACAGACCCCCAGGGTACCAGGGAGGATGCAGATTACAGACATCACTCTCTCCACCCTGGTGCCTGCAGTCCTGGCTAGGAAAAGCTTCTTGCAGCACCACCAGTCCTCTCTGCCTCACACTGCTGTGTGCCCTCTTGCCCACACTCAGTTTCAACCCCACCACACTGGGACCTGTCAAAGTAACCTCAATGAGGACTCCAAAATTCCTTCCAAGAATCTCCAACTACAGTGAATCACAGAATCATAGAATGGTAGGGGATGGAAGGGACCTCCAGAGATTATCCAGTCCAATCCCCCTGCCAGAGCAGGGTCACCCAGGGCAGGGCACACAGGAACACATCCAGAAGGGTCTTGAAAGTCTCCAGAGGAGACTCCACAATTTCTCTGGGCAGCCTGCTCCAGGGCTCCAGCACCCTCACACCAAAGAAGTTTCTCCTCATGTTCAGGTGGAACTTCCTGGGTTCCAGATAGTGTCCATTGCTCCTTGCCCTATCACAGGATACCACTGGCATGAGCCTGGCACCTTCTTGCCCTCCACCCTTCAGATATTTGTAACCATTATCATAGAATCATAGAATCAAGCAGGTTGGAAAAGACCTCAGAGATCATCAAGTCCAACTTATTACCTTATACCTAACACCTCCTGACAATTAAACCATAGCTCCAAATGCCACATCCAAGCCTTTTGTGAACACCTCCAGGGATGGGGACTCCACCACCTCCCTGGGCAGCACATTCCAGTGGCCAGTTACTCTTTCTGGGAGCCTGCCACTCCCAGCAGCTCACCTTCCACCTCCTCCCACACCAGAGCTCTTTGTCTTTGTTCTAAAGGCCCTTCCCAGCACTCCCCAAACCAACCTGTCACTTGCTGCTGCAAGGGCAGATTCTGTTTCATGGATTGATCTGAGGAAATCTCTGCTGGTCCTTATTGGTGTCACCAAAAAATGTATCTCTATTTCTCCTTGAAAGCTGCTCCTTCAAAGGAAGCCAATGATGGACTCCAGGATGGGCATTGGTGAAGCTGCACCTCAAATCCTGGGTTAGTTTTGGGCTCCTTGCTCCAAGAAGGACATTGAAGGCTGGAGCAGAGCCAGAGAAGGCCAAAAAAGCTGGGAAGGGTCTGGAGAACAAGGCTGGGGAGGAGCAGCTGAGGGAGCTGGGGGTGATCAGCCTGGAGAAGAGTAGGTCACATGTAGAATAGAATAGAATAGAAGAATAGAATAGAATAGAATAGGATAGAATAGACTAGGATAGACTAGACTAGACTAGAATAGAATAGAATAGAATTAACCAGGTTGGAAAAGACCTTTGAGATCATTGAGTCTGACCTATCACCCAACACCATCTGATCAACTAAACCACGGCACCAGGTGCCTCATCCAGTCTCTTCCTAAACACCTCCAGTGATGGTGACTCCACCACCTCCCTGGGCAGCACATCCCAATGGCCATTCTCTCTTTCCTTCTTCCTAACATCCAGACTAAACCTCCCCTGGCACAGCTTGAGACTGTGTCTTCTCCTGTCACAGGCTGCCCGGGAGAAGAGACATGAGTCCAGATTGTTCACAGTGTAGAGCCTCAGTGCTGCCAAGGGGAACCAGGGGCCCACATTTTCACTGCCACCCAGGTTGTCTAACCTCGTTCAGCTCCCTTCTGTTGTGTGTGGTTTCTCCCTCTGGAATCCCAGTGCTCTCCCATCCATCCCAGCCTTGCTGCAACAGACACCAGTTGTGCTTCTGATCCAGCCAGAGCTTGGTCCTTGGACTATTCCAACAGGAATCATTGGAGCACCCAACAAAAGACACAAATGACCAAACACCTCCACCCAAAACAGAACCCAACCCAACCCAACAAGTAAAACCACCAAAAGAACTAAGAAGACAGAACCAAGCACACACACACACACAAATAATTCTCCATGCACACACCACCAATGCTGAAAAGCTCATTTCTGCTGAGGAAGACCTCCTGTCCTTTCTCTCCTCTTGCACAGAATCCAAGCAAGGTCATCCAACACCCCAAAAATGGGAAAGCTGAAGAATTACCTAGCCCAACAGGAAAGAAGAGTAATGCTCTGCACTCAGGCGATGCATGGGGCTCAGGCAGGTCTCCAGTTAGGCCCTTGATGGAGGAGGCCAACAGCCAACACACACAAACCCCTTTACCACCTCGAGATTTCCACCCAGACGTTTTCCTTCTACCTTTCTCCCCAGGCCCTTGCTCTCTCAGCCAGCCCCAGCAAACAGAGAGTCAAGCCCAAGGCACAGACTCCTGCAGCACGCACTTGATGTGCCCAGACCCGTGCCAGGGAGCCTGCTGCTCTCCGTGCCGTGCTGAGAAGCGGCAACAAAGCCTGGCACGTGCACTCCATTGGTCTTTTCATCCCCCAAGTCCACCCTGGCCGCTGGTGCTTGCAGGGAGGCTTGACTGGCTGGCTGTGGGCAGGACTGGAAGTTGGCAAGGCACAGGCAGTGTGCCAGTGGGCATGAAAAGTACTCAACAAAGATGCCCTTGTGTCAATACCCTCTGTTTGCTTCTTCTCCTTCTATTTATAACGTTTGCCCGGAGCAAAATAACCACTTGACATCCTCAGGGGATTCTTTGGTGACTGGGAAGGATATTTTGGGATGAGAGCTTAGGCTGGCAGGGATAACACAGCCCTCAGGTTTGTCCTCCACCCCCATCTACCCCCTCACCCCCACTCTTTTGGGGGTCAGAGGCTGCAGTGGGATTTACACTGCAGCTCACCTGCTTTGGTTTCTTCTAAAGCTCACCAATCCATAGAATGGTTTGGGCTGGAAATGGTTCCAAGCTGCAGCAGGGGAGGTATAGGTTGGATATCAGGAAATATTTCTTCACTGGAAGGGTTCCCAAATGCTGGAATGGTCTGCCCAGGGAACTGCTGGAACCATCATCCCTGGAGGTGTTCAGGAAACCTGTAGACATGGCACTTGGGGGCATGGTTTGATGGCCATGGGGGTCTTAAGTTGATGGTTGGACTTTAGAATCAGAATTGTCAGGGTTGGAAGAAACCTCAAGGATCCTCAGTTCCAGCCCCCCTGCCATGGCCAGGGACACCTCACACTACAGCAGGTTGCTCACAGCCACATCCAGCCTGGCTGCAAAAACCTCCAGGCATGAGGCTTCCACCACCTCCCTGGGCAACCTGTGCCAGTCTCTCTTGATGATCTTAGAGGGCTTTCCCAACCCTAATGATTCTGTGAGTTTATGGAATTGAAATGAAGAGTCCCCCTGAGCATCAGGAGACAGGTTATGGGTTCTGAAGGTGACTGAACACTGGCACAGGTTGCCGAGGGAGGCTGGGAAATGCCCTTGTTCAAAACACATCTAGACATGGTCCTTGGCAATTGCTTTCTGGTTCCCCAGGAATGTGGTTGAGGCTTCATAGGCTCATATAATTGTTAGGGCAGATTTAGGTTGGGCATAAGGATGAAGTTCTGCACAGTGAGGGTGGTGAGCCACTGGAACAGGTTGCCCATGGAGGTGGTGGAGGCCTCATCCATGGAGACATTCAAGATCAGACTTGATGTGGCCCTGGGCAGCCTGATCTAGTTGGAGGTGTCCCTGCTGACTGCAGGAGTAGGCTTGGAGAATATGACCTTTGACTCTGAATCTGCTTGAGCAGGAGGTTGGATTAGATGACCTCCAGAAGTCCCTTCCGACCTGTAATTCTGTGATCCTGTTGGCTGCTGCAGCAGAGTGCCCGAAGTGAAAAGGGCTCTGATGCTCTATTTTCCTCAAGGTACAAAGCCACATCTTCTCTCCTTTCTGGTGCTGCACTCTTCCTTCCTCCTCAGTTATAATTTTGGCTTTGAGATTGAGGACAAGAGAACAGCTGCTGCTGCACCGGGTTGGCAGGTTGCTGCTGCCGATCCTGAGTGCTCCCAGGGACACCCAACAGAAGTGACAGCTGCTGGTCTGCAGCTGGGACAACACCTGCAGGGTTCAGGTGGCTGCTAGGTTTATGCTCTCTGTCCTACCTGTTGGTATTTGTTAGAAGCAGGGGGGGGATGCAGGCTCTCAGGGCTGTTGTGTTCCTCCTTCCTGAGCAACCACCTTGTCCCACTCACATATCTCTTGATTTAGACTGATTAGTGCCAAGCAGCTAAGAGAGAGATCCAATAAAGGAATTAATGATGAACTCCAAAATAGGACATAATGACCTGAAGTGCAGCCTGAGAGGGCTTCAGGGTGAAATATAGGAAAACAAAATCCAGTTCCTCTGAAGCTTCTCAGACACCAGAGGTTTGTGATGCCTAGAGACAGTATCACAGAATGCTGAGGTGGGAAGAGACCTCTGGAGATCCCCCAGTTCAACCCCCCTGCCAGAGCAGGGTCACCCAGGGCAGGGCACACAGGAACACATCCAGGTGGGGCTGGAAAGTCTCCAGAGAAGGAGACTCCACAACCTCTCTGGGCAGCAGCACCCTCACAGTGTTATCCATGAATATCCTGAAGCCACAGAACTGGCTCCACTAAGGCAGCAGTTAAGGCCAACATAGAGCTGGCAGTCAGTGAAGTCTGCCACAGGAGAAGCAAAGAGGACTCCAAAGCAGTAGGAGGTTGGGTTAAGAGGGAGAAAACATCTTGGTACAGAAGGGAGTGAGCCTCCAGAGACTGCTGCCCACAGCAAGTGTGGTAGGTAGTGATAGGACCAGGGGCAATGGCTTCAAACTAGAGCAGAGAAGATTTAGATTGGATGTGAAGAACAAGTTCTGCACTATGAGGGTGGTGGGACACTGCAACAGCTTGCCCAGGGAGGTGGCTGGGGCCTCATCCCTGGAGATATTCAAGGTGAGGCTCAACAGGGCTCTGGACAACCTGATCTAGTGGAGGATGTCCCTGCTGACTGCAGGGGGGTTGGACTGGATGAGCTTTGGAGGTCCCATCCAACCCAGACCATTCTGTGAGACCAGAGGGTCCAAACAAGATTAAGACAACATCTGTGGGACACAAAAAAAGAGCAAAGCCAAGAGCAATGTCCCTTGTCACTCTCTGTCATGTGACAGCCAAAAGTCTTGATGAGGTTGGAGAGAGGGATGGAGCCCAGGCAGCAGATGGGCTGGGGTGTTCTCCCAGGAGAGCATCTGCCCTAGGGCTTACCCATCCCAGCTCTGTGCAGGGCTCCCTCCAGCCTCACAGGCTGCTTGCAACCAACTGGCAGTGACAGATATTGATTCATTTGCATCTCAATATTCCAGGCTCCAGCAGTCTACCTCATCAACTTTGTCCCTATAAAAACCAGAGTGGGGCAGCAATAAAGCAAGAGCAGAGCAGTAATAAATAGTTGACCACTTGTAAAGAGGAAAATGTCTACAGGAACAGGAGGCCAAGTGATTTCCAAAGTGATTAAATGGTGTCCCCCAAAAGGACACCTCCAGGATGAGCCTGGATTCACAGTGCTGCCAATGCCATGCCAGTGACAATGCTGCAAACCAGGGCCACAGCTCTGCTCCTTATACCCTCCATCAAAGGATCTTTGAAGGTCACTGAGGTTGAAGATCCTTGAGATTGAAGGTCAACCCCCTTGCAGCCTGCAGGGACATCTGCAGCTAGAGCAGGTGGCTCACAGCCCCGAACAACCTGACCTGCAATGGTTCCAGGGATGGGACAGCTCCCACCCCTCTGGTCAGTCAGGGCCAGGCTCTCACCACCCTCAGTGTCAAACATTCCTTCCTTCTCTCCAGTCTGAATCTCCCTCTTTCAGTTCAAAGCATCACCCCTTGTCCTGCCAGGCCCTGCTCAAAACTCCGTCTCCGGCTTTCTGACCACTTTAAGCACTGCAAGGCCACCAGAAGCTCTCCCCGGAGCCTTTTCTTCTCCAGGCTGCACAACCCCAACTCTCTCAGTCTGGCCTCACAGCAGAGGGCTTCCAGCCCTCCCATCAGTGCTGTGGCCTCCACTGGCCCCACTCCAAGAGCCTGCTCGGGCCATCACCCTTGGAGCACTGCCAGAGGATCTTTTCAAATTACAAAGTTAAGAGGTCCTCCAGGTGCCTCAGGATGCTCACAGCACACCACACATCCACCACCTGCACAGCAGAGAGCAACTGCCGCTCCCTCCAGCCCTGGGGAGCCAAGTGGAGGTCATGGAGCATCTCAGATCCACCTCCCAGCTGAGCCTGGCAGATGGACTCCCGGAGGGGATGCCAGAGCCACGCAGGGAGTGTGAGACGGGCACAGAAAAGCTCAGGTCTCCCAAACACCACAGGAGGCTCAGCAGACCTGGAGCCCTGCCTGAGGCTCTGGGACAGCACTGGGGGTAAACAAGCAGCACATGCATTGGACATCAAGTGAGGAATCATGAGACCAGTCAAGCAAAAGGCAGAAAAAAAACCCAAACCACAAAAAGGCATTTTTAAAGGATTTTCACACTCAGATCTTGCTGCTGGCTTCCAACAGTTGGATTGGATGATCCTGGACATCTTTCCCAACCTTAACATTCAGTGATTCTAAGTATTCCAAGATGTTGCAGGTCAGCTGTAACTCAGAGCCTTATTTCTAACCTATGGATGTTTAATCCTCTAGAAATGTCTCTGGAAAACAGTTCCCTTTGTCTGAGCACCCCAAGCTTTCCTCAAACACCTCTCAGACCTGGGTGCCCAAAACAGGACCAGAAGGAATGGCCAGTGCCCAGAACTGCTCTGGTAGGGCTGAAGAACCTTCCCTGTGGGGACAGGCTGGGAGGGTTGGGGCTGTTCAGCCTGGAGAAGAGAAGGTGCCAGGGAAGTCTTAGAGCAGCCTTCCAGTACCTGAAGGAGACTCCAGGAGAGCTGGGGAGGGACTTGTGACAAGGGCTGGGAGTGCCAGGATGAGGGACAATGGCTTTGAGCTGGGAGAGGGGAGGTTGAGACTGGAGATGAGGAAGAAATTGTTGAGAGTGAGGGTGGGGAGACACTGACACAGGTTGCCCAGGGAGGTGGTAGAAACCTCATCCCTGGAGGTGTTCAAGGCCAGGCTGGATGAGGCCTTGAGCAACCTGGGCTGGTGGCAGGGGGGTTGGAACTGGATGACCTTTGAGGTCCCATTCTATGAGTCTATGAATTTATGGTTTCATCTCCAGTGAAGGGAAGAAACCACAGCCCTGGTGGGGGGCTGAGCAAAGCCTGGTCTGAAGCTTTCCCTGGCCTGAAGCCTTTCCTTAGAGCAAAACGTGTCTGGCTCGTAAACAACAACAACAACTTCTGCGAACAGCTTCTGGGGAGGGAAACGTGAATTATTCGAGAGAGGACTTGAAGAAATCCTCCAAGTGTCTGCAGAAACAGTTGTGCTTCTGAGAAAGCTTCAGACTGTGCTTATCACCACAGCAAGGCTCAGCAAGCACTGCCCTGCAGAAATCAATTAGTTACCTGCGGAAGGAGTACACGGAGAGAAGATTTCTCTCCTCCTAGGCTGGAGGAGCAGCTCCTGTCTTCAAATGCCTTAATAAAGTGCAGGCAGGGAAAACAAAAAACAAATGTCCTGCCCAGCCTTGTCCTGGCTGGCTGTGATAATTGCCTTTATTTATTTATTTATTCATTTATTTGGTGATAATTAAAACATTTGTCACCAGAAGGACGAGAAACAGAAATAATCCCAGGCAGAAAGCAGCACTTACAGAAGAAGTTGTGAAGGAATGGAAGTGCTGTCAGGCAGCCCCCAGTTTTGCTGCCAGTTCCCTGTCAAAACCTCTTTTTCCCCTCCCCAAAATATCACAGGGGCAGTCCAGCACTAATGCCCCAAGCCTCTGTGGCCTGAGTGTCAGCTGTGATGCTCTTCAAGCTGCTCTCGTGTCTTGTAGCCTGGAGATCCCTGAGGTACATTGACTGTGGAAGTGAACTCACTGCCAGTGGATCTGGAAGTCAAAGACCTGCTCCTCCAGGGAACCACAGAATGGTTTTGGTTGGAGAAGACCTCTAAGATCATCCAGCCCAACTGACACAACTAACACCACCATGGCCACCAAACCCTGGCCCCAGGTGCCATGGCCACAGGTTTCTGGAACACCTCCAGGGGTGGGCACTCCACCACCTCCCTGGGCAGCCTGTGCCAGTCCCTGTCTACTCTTGCAGCAACTAATTTTTTCCTTATCTCCAACCAAACCCTCCCCTGGCACAACTTCAGGCCATTTCCTCTCCTCACCTGATACTAGAGAGAAGAGCTCAACCCCCCACCTCACTGCAACCTCCTTTCAGGCAGCTGCAGAGAGCCAGAAGCATTCCAGGTGAGGTTGGCTGGGGCTGTGAGCAACCTGCTCTGGTTGCAGACTTCCCTGCTGACTGCAGGGGGTTGGACTGGATAGCCTCTGAAGATCCCTTCCAAACGAACCCAGTTTATGATTCTGTGATTCACCCAGACCTGGTGACACACAGACATTTCAAATTAGGAAAGAAGAATCAGAAGAAAAACCCCCAGTAAGATTCCACAGGTGGTTCTTGCCTCTCCCAGCTGCCTAGGGTCAGCTCAGGTCTTGGGGAAGAGCCAGGTGAAATAGAGTTTACCCAGCCTTGCCTCACACAGCCCAGATTCATGTTTCTGCAGAGATGCTCAGAGATGGCTCTGTCAGGCAGTCTGGATTTGAAGGGAAAGACTTTGGGGGAAATCTTGCTTTGAAAGAAAGCCTGATCCATGAAAAACAAGTAAAAGCTTGAACTCCCTCTGCCCCAGCTCATAAAGTCTGCCCTGCCCAGCTCTCTTGGCCCTAAAACAGGGTCTGATGGTACCTCTGAGAAGAATATCATGGGGATATGGAATGATCTTTTGACAAGGGCTTGGAGTGACAGGATGAGAAGAGAAGGCTCCAGGGCAACCTTAGAGCAGCCTGCCAGTATCTGGAGGGGCTCCAGGAGAGCTGGGGAGGGACTTGTGACAAGGGCTGGGAGTGCCAGGATGAGGGACAATGGCTTTGAGCTGGGAGAGGGGAGATTGAGAGTGGAGATGAAGAAGAAATTCTTTAGAGTAAGGATGGGGAGACACTGGCACAGGTTGCCCAGGGAGGTTGTGGCTGTCCCCTCCCTGGAGGTGTTCAAGGGCAGGCTGGATGAAGTCTTGAGCAACCTGGGCTGGTGGGAGGTGTCCCTGCCCATGGCAGGGCGGTTGGCACTGGAAGATATTTGAGGTCCCTTCCAACCCAAACCATTCCATGACTCTTTGAATGCTTGCCACAGCCTTTTGCCTGGAGTAACACATTGATAAAAGGAAGCACCAATAGCGTAGCTGGGAAGAATGTGGCAGCAAAGTGGCAGAAGCACAGAATGCTAGGGGCTGTTGGAGACCTCAGGAGATCGCCCAGTCCAACCCCCTGCCAGGTTTCTTAGTGTTCTTGCAAGCCCTGTTACCCAGGGAGGTTTGCAAAGGGACTTTCCTGAGGAGACAGACTCCTTCAAAAGCCAAGTCTGCCTATGGAGTGTATGCTGAATTTATTGCCTTTCCCCCCATTGACTCCTTTATAAGGAGCTGAATTTGCATGTAAGAAACAAGAAGATTTTGGCAGTTCCTTCGGCTTGGTGACCATCCAGGGGGATGCATTGCAGGGGCCACATCCCCAGACTCCCCTCTAAAGTCCAGGGCTTTGAGTAAATCAATGAACCCTTTCCAATCTCTTTTTCACATGTCCCTTTAATTCCAGACTGGATACATTCACAGAAAGGTTTTTGTGTTGGTGGGAACCTTAAAGCTCATCCAGTTCCAGCCCCCTGCCATGGGCAGGGACACCTCCCACCAGCCCAGGTTGCTCAAGGCCTCGTCTAACCTGGCCTGGAATAACTCCAGGGAGGGGACATCCTGTTCCAGAGTCTCCCCATCCTTCCAAAGTTCAGCCCACATTTGCTGTCTCTATCTGTACACCAAATCCAGCTTCTCCTTCCCTTCCTAGTTGCTGCATGAACTCATCAACATGGAAAATGTTGGGGCTTTATTACCCACAGATTAAGGGGGCCAAATGAGGGCAAAACATGATTATTCACTATTTATCCTCCCCCAAAACCACCTCCCACCCTGGCACAGAATTCTTCACATTTGAGTTCAAGTCAAACCACACCAGGGGCCCCTCGCTCACCCCAGGACCACAGGCTGGCTCCCAAATGGGAAAAGATTTCGGGATGTAAACCCAAATTGGTTTATTTTATCCCTCCCCACTACTGCTCCCAGCTTGCTGCACACTCTGCATTGTAATGTGTGGGCAGAAACAACCAGCAGCAAAGGGAAAGGAGAAGCTCTTGCCTGGAGCCAAACCTGGCTGCTTGGAGTCAGGAGCATCAGGGGCAGGAGCTGTCTAACAACACCGGCTGCTGCTTGCAGCTCCAAACTGGTTTCACCTCCAGCTGCCAAAACCACCAAACCTTGGTGTTTAGGGTAAAGGCAACACTCACCACCATCTACCCTGAAACAGTTACACCTTAGGGCCACGAGGATGATTTAGAGGGCTGGAGCACCTCTCCTATGAGGACAGACTGAGAGAGTTGGGGTTGTTCTGTCTGGAGAAGAGAAGGCTCTGAGGAGACCTAATTGTGGCCTTCCAGTGTCTGAAGGGGGCTCCAAGAAAGCTGGGGAGGGACTTTTGAGGGTGTCAGGGAGTGATAGGACTGGGGGAATGGAGCAAAACTAGAAAAGGGTAGATTGAGATTGGATGTTAGGAAGAAGTTGTTGCCCATGAGGGTGGTGAGAGACTGGCACAGGTTGCCCAGGGAGATGGTGGAAGCCTCATCCCTGGAGGCTTTTCAGGCCAGGATGGATGTGGCTGTGAGCAGCCTCCTGTAGTGTGAGGTGTCCCTGGCCATGGCAGGGGGATTGGAACTGGCTGAGCCTTGAGGTCCCTTCCAACCCTGACAATTCTATGATTCTATGACCAACCTCTCACCCAACACCATCTAATCAGCTAACCCATGGCACTAAGTGCTTCATCCAGTCTCTTTTTAAACACTTGTAGGGGTGGTGACTCCACCACCTCCCTGGGCAGCCCATTCCAATGGCCAGTCTCTCTGTCTGGGCAGAGTTTCTCACTAACATCCAGCCTAAGCCTCCCCTGGCACTGCTTGACACTGTGTTCCAACCTCTAATGTTGTGTGATTCGGTGATGGAGACGTGGTCACCACAACCCCCACTTTGCTGAGGACTCCAAGAGAAACATGAATAATCAGCCTGAAAGCACAACTCAAACATCCCCAGCAAGAAGGGCACCAGAGCCTCCTGGCACCTGTCCTGCCTACTCTGACTGCACCCAAATGCAAATCTCAGCTCCTCACTCCGCATTCCTGCCTCTGTGGTGACTAAAATAAACCAAGGAATCCATCAAGGCCTGAAAGTTTGTTTTAACTTAGCAGGTTGGCAGAGATGGAAAGAAAAAGAAGGAAGCCACATTTCAGTCCTGTCACTGGAAATGAATCAAACCCAATCCAAAAGGCCTGATCCAAAGAAAACTTGGACTTTGAGGCACACCAAATTCTCCACACAAACAGGCAATGTTCTGGATGAAATGCAGATGCCTGTTGGCCTGCTGGTTTAAGAGGAGTAGGGGGGGAAAAAATAACAAACCCAAACAAACCCCCTTTTTTGCTCCTACACCTCAGCACTAAGTGCCTGGGAAGATCTGCTGGGTCCTTCTCAAGAGGTAGGAACCTCCAGTCCTGGTGGGGTGGTCACAGAATCACAGAAACATTCAGGTTGGGGAGGGACTTTTGAGGGTGTCAGGGAGGGATAGGGCTGGGGGGGATGGAGCAAAACTAGAAGTGGATAGATTGAGATTGGATGTTAGGAAGAAGTTGTTCCCCAGGAGGGTGGTGAGAGACTGGCACAGGTTGCCCAGGGAGATGGTGGAAGCTTCATGCCTGGAGGTTTTTGCAGCCAGGCTGGAGGTGGCTGTGAGCAACCTGCTGTAGTGTGAGGTGTCCCTGCCCATGGCAGGGGGGTTGAAACTGGATAATCTTTGAGCTCCCTTCCAACACTAACAACTCCATGATTCTGTGACCCTCAGGATCACCAAGTCCAACTGAGAGACTGGCCATTGGAATGTGCTACCTGGGGAGGTGGTGGAGTCACCATCATTGGGGGTGTTTAGGAGGAGATTTCATAGGGTGCTTGGTGCCATGGTTTAGTTGATTAGATGGTATAGGATGACAGGTTGGACTCGATGATCTTGAAGCCTCTTCCAACCTGGTCTATTCTATTCTATTCTACTCTATTCTACTCTATTCTATTCTATTCATCCAGGGCTCCCTTAAATGCTCTTCAAATTATTCTACTTATATTTATTTGCTTAATATTGAAGCTTTTTAATTAGCAGCCCATTCCAATGGCTAACAACTCTCTCAGTGAAGAAGTTTCTCCTCACCCCTGAGCTCCCTTCCAACCCTGACAATTCTATGATTCTATGGTTGAATTTTGATGCCTGGTATGTGTCCTCCCATGCTGGCCTTGTGTGTAACACAAGCTGCAGTGCCCTGGGCCAGCACTGTGGTGGTTTGGTTATTGCTTTCTTTTTCATCCTTTTCCTTCTTCTTTTGTGTTCTGCTTGATTCAGATTTCTTTGGCTGCTCCTTCTCAATAAGAATCGTTTCAAGAAGCTCGTGACTCGAGGCATTTCAGGTGAAGGTGTTGCTTCCCTCCTTCAGAAAGTGGGGTTTGAGCAGGAAAAGTAAATAAGGAAGGTCTCTGTTTGCTAAGTGGTGATGACTGAAGGGCCTGGCAGTGACAAGAGCAGTCAGCTGGTCTCCTGAAAATGATTTGCTCAATAAAAGATGTGTGGCTTTTTGAGTGTGCAGGGTGGTTACAGAAATAAATTGGAGTTTGAAGAGTTGGAACCATCACAGATTAAAATAGACACAAGGTGTGGGTGGTGGCTTCTAGGTAGCGGAGGTTAAGGATTCTTAAGTTGGTCTTGCTGATGGAGAGTGGATTGCTCCTGCTACAACTCAAATTAACCCTGGTGTGCAGCTCAGATTCATAGATCTATAGATTCATAGAATGGGTTGGGTTGGAAAGGACCTCAAAGATCATCCAGTGCCAACCCCCCTGCCATGGGCAGGGACACCTCCCATCAGCCCAGGTTGCTCAAGGCATCATCCAGCCTGGCCTTGAACACCTCCAGGGAGGGGACATCCACCACCTCCCTGGGCAACCTGTGCCAATGTCTCACTACCCTCATGGGGAACAACTTCTTCCCAACATCCAATCTGAATCTACCCATTTCTAGTTTTGCTCCATCGCCCCCAGCCCTATCACTCCCTGACAGCCCCAAAAGTCCCTCCCCAGCTTTCTTGGAGCCCCCTTCAGATACTGGAAGGCCACAAGAAGGTCTCCTGGGAGCCTTCTCCTCTCCAGACTGAACAATCCCAACTCTGTCTGTCTCCATAGCAGAGCAGCTCCAGCCCTCTGCTCATCCTCAGGGCCCTTCTCTGGACACCGTCCAGTATGTCTGGATCCATCAACACCCATCAGGCAGAGTCTCCTGAGGGCTTCCTCCCCTCAGATACAGACTCTAAAGAAGCCTTTGAACAGCCCCCACTGGGCAGTGGGAAAGAAAAACCATCCAGGAAGAGAGCTGGGAAACAGGGCAAGAGAAAGGGTCACTCCTTTTGGGGAGGCCACACTTCCATAAGCTAACCAGGGAATATCAAAGGATGCATCAGAGGACCTTGCTCAGGCACCCAAGAGACTGGAAGCTCACACAAGGCAGAAGGAATGTTTACCAGGGAGCACTCTGCGTGGCAGGGAGCAACCAAACTTGCACAATCCACCTTAAAGAGGAGGAAGGAGGAGAACAAACCTTGCAAAGGTTTTGGGGAGGACATTGGTTCATGTTCCACTGTGCACACAGAGGAGCTCTGCACTGGGCACCAGTGGAGGTGGTGGTGATGCCATTGCAGGAACAAGGCTCTCAGGAGCATCTCAAAGCAGACCAGAAGGACCAAGTCCCATATTGGCTTTGGAGATGTTGATCCTAGAGAAGCTAGAGGGCCAGGGAGGGCTTTTTTTTCTGGCATCCATCAAGAAGAACAATTTAGAGAAGGACAAAGGGCTTCATTGTCCTCACCAAAGGGGAGCAGGCCTTGGGAGATGTGCATGGAGAAGGAGGCCATCTGTGCTCTGCTGTCCCAAAACACACCTCCAAGCCTTTGAGGGCTGCACTGATGCATTGTGAGGATCAGAGAGGGGGGGAAAAAAAGAGAGGAAGACTCAAGGCACAGGGTCCACTGACAACTCCTGTCTGAAGAAATGCTGCTCAGGTCAGTCATAACCCTACCACCCCTTGGGGATGGACATGAAGGGGTGGGAGTAAAAGGAGGGACAAGAAGCTACTAGAGAGAGTCCAGGGCAGAGGCACAGAGATGATTAAATGAGTGGAACATCCTCCTTAGGAGGAGAGCCTGAGGGAGCTGAGGGCTCTTTAGCTTGGAGCAGAGGAGCTTGAAGGGTGACCTCATTATTTTTGATCAAGATGTGCAGGGTGAGTGCCCAGAGGCTGGAGCCAGGCTCTGCTGGGAGATGCCCAATGCCAGCACAAGGGGCAGTGGTGGAAGCTGAGGCATAGGAAGTACCATGGAAACATGAGGAAGAATTCTTTTCCCTGTGAGGGTGATAGAACACTGGAACAGGCTGCTCAGGGGGTTGTGGAGTCTCCCTCTCTGGAGATATTCAAGACCCACCTGGATGTGTTCCTGTGTGATCTGCTCTGGCAGGGGAGTTAGACTGGATGAGCTTTCTAAGTCCCTTCCAGCCCCTGACATTCTGTGATTCTGTGAAAAGGGAGCACAGAGCAGCCTCTCTGGTTGTTGCTAGGGACTGATGGGAGCAGGCAGAGAAAGAGCTAATGACAGCCTGTGGGTTTAATTAACACTTCTGTTATCAGAGCATCGGAGACCCCAGGCAGCACCACCCTCAGGACGACAGGTTCCCTCAAAGACAGAAGTCAGCCAGCTGAGAAGAAATACATCTGGTGGGAAGGGTCAGGTGTGACCAAATGCATAGACATAAGTGAGGGACACCATGAGATGGCAAATCAAACAGGTTGGGCAAACCCAGCTGGTTGAGACCCTGACATCAAATTCACCTTCTGCACCACCTGAAGCACTGGAGGATCTGTCTGAGATTGCAGAGAGCCTGAAGCAATACCATTAATGGTGGTACTCATCCCATCACTAATGGTGGTACTGATTCCATCACTTATGGTGGTACTCATTCCATCACTAATGGTGGTACTGATTCCATCACTTATGGTGGTACTCATTCCATTCATTTCAAGGCATCCCATGAGGTATTTCTGCTGTGGAATTCACTGAAACCTGATTCTCAACTAATCTGCTCCTCTTCACTGGTGCTTGAAGGACCTGCCCAGAACTGACTCTTGCTCTGCAGGTTGCCTCATGGGGGTTTGAGAAAAGGATCACAGGACTGCAGGATGTCAGAGATTGGAAGGGACCTCTGAAGATCATCAAGTCCAACCCCCCTGCCAGAGCAGGATCATCACAGGTCACACAGGAACACATCCAGATGGGGCTGGAAAGGCTCCAGAGAAGGAGACTCCACAACCTTGCTGGGGAGCCTGTTCCAGTGCTCTGGGACCCTCACAGGGAAGAGGTTCCTCCTCATGTTGAGGTGGAACCCCCTGAGCTGTAGTTTCTATCCATTGCCCCTGGTCCTATCCCAGGGCACAACTGAGCAGAGCCTGTCCCCTCCCTCCTGACAGCCAAGAAGGAATTCTTTTGCCACAGCAGCTCCAGGAATACTCAAACCCATCCTTCAAGAGCATGTGTGCAGCACATTGGCCCAAAGAGTGTAGGATGTGCTGCTGAACCCAACATGAAGCTCCCCCATTTCTGTGGCAGACACGTTAAAGGAGGTCTTCAAGGTTCCAGCCTATCTGATGACTCAGGAGGAATTTCTGGACCACCTACACAGATGAAAGGCAAAGCCTCCTGAAAATCATCACTAATTTAACAACAAATATTTTCAGCTCTGAATCAACAACATGTGTGTGTGTGCACTTGGAAAATGGGCAAAGAGCAGCAGATTACTTGGGAAAGGAGAACATTAATCATGTGGGAGAATTTGGTCCATTCAGTTTGCTCCTCTGATTACTGATGCAGCCAATTAACTGTGCCTGAGAAAAGTTATTTAGGCTCTGCTTAGAGGCAAAATAAAAAGGAGAACTGTCTGTCAGGGAACCTGGAAGTGTCAACAGACAGGAGAAAAATAGATGGTTGCACCTAATTGAGGTATTGAACAGTCTGCTGGAGTTCACAGCTGTCTTCCCACAGAGCTGTATTAAATGTAATGCACTGGGGATTAGGAAAAAATCCTTGAGAGAGAGGGAGGGGAGACACTGGCACAGGCTGCCCAGGGAGGCTGTGGATGTCCCCTCCCTGGAGGGGTTCCAGGCCAGGCTGGATGAGGCCTTGAGCAACCTGAGCTGATGGGAGGTGTCCCTGCCCATGGCAGGGGGGTTGGCACTGGATGAGCTTTGAGGTCCTTTCCAACCCAACCCATTCTATGAATCTATAGGTCTAT
The DNA here is from genome assembly GCF_014839835.1 of Dryobates pubescens. Lineage (NCBI taxonomy): Eukaryota > Metazoa > Chordata > Aves > Piciformes > Picidae > Dryobates > Dryobates pubescens. Next base: position 6,899,803 of record NC_071631.1, on the reverse strand, counting down.
GAATCTGAGCTGCACACCAGGGTTAATTTGAGTTGTAGCAGGAGCAATCCACTCTCCATCAGCAAGGGAGGTGTCCCTGCCCATGGCAAAGGGTTGGAACTGGATGATCTTTGAGGTCCCTTCCAACCCAACCCATTCTGTGCTTCACAGAATGGCAGAATGTTAGGGTTTGGAATGGACCTCAAAGGATCATCCAGTCCAAGCCCCCTGCCAGAGCAGGGTCACCCAGAGCAGATCACACAGGAACACATCCAGGCAGGTTTTGCATATCTCCAGAGAGGGAGACTCCAGAACCCCCCTGGGCAGCCTGCTCCAGGGCTCTGCCACCCTCACAGAGAAACAAATTTTCTTCCTGCTTCCATGGAACTTCCTCTGCCTCAGCTTCCACCACTGCTCCTTGTGCTGTCATTTGACATCACCCAGCAGAGCCTGGCTCCAGCCTCTGGGCACTCACCCTGCACATCCTTATAACACTGATGAGGTCAGCCCTCAGTACCCTCCTCTCCAAGCTCAAGAGCCCTCAGCTCCCTCAGTCTCTCCTCATAAGGAAGATGTTCTGCATGATAGATGAACTGCATGATCAAGGTCATCTGATCGCTTCCATACTCTTGCTGGCCACGCTATCACTGACCCAAAGCAGGATGCTCTTGGTCACTTCCCACACAGTACCTAGAAAGGGTCATTGTTTTACACTCTTCCCCTGCAAGGTGTTCACAGAGTAGAGGCCTAAAAATCTCCTAACTCAAGAAGAAAACAAAAGCCAGAGATTAGTAACGATGCAGAATCGGTTTGAACTGCTCTTCAAGGCTGCAGCCCCCATGCACAATGAAAGTATTCTCTGAGATGTTGAGGCATAACCAAATGATTAGGAGAAGGCAGGGGGAGGTTCTCTGGGTTTTTATTTTGGTCTTCTGCTCTTCAGTCCCCAGCTAGTAAGTCTAGGAGGCTATTTATTTACTCAGAAACAGAACTAAGCTGAAAACAAAAAGCGCTTCCCAGACAAATCCTTAATCCCCCTCTGTCCCTCCGCAGACACCTCAGCATCTCCCTCTGAGAGGGAGACATTTCAAAGCCTTTCAGCAATCAAAGGGCAGGGTTTGAATTTCAGAAGCAGTGGCAGGCAGGGTGGCAGGGCTGTTAGGAAGAGATGAATGAGGCAGGCGAAGGGAGCGGCAGGACCTTGGCCAAGCATCCTGCTGCTGGCACAACCCTGCCTGCCGCTGGCACCACCCGCACCGAGCCGCTGGGTTTTCCAGGGCAAACCTTCCACCTTCCAGCAGCCCAAGCCCACAGCACAGCCTCACACTGAACATTAAGATGGGCTCCTTGACCTGCATCTTGTTTTGGATTCATGAGCCTGAGCTACACTGGGGTTATTCCCTTGATCTGACTTCAGAGCACAGCAGAAAGACATCAGAGACTCTGCTAAGATCAAACCCTCTCGTGGGGACAGTCAGGAAACTTCAGCCAAGCAACTTTCAGCAGCTCTGACCAGGAGTACAAAGAGAAAAAAAAATGATTATAATGTGTTTATGTCAGCTTGGAAATGTGAAATTACATGAGAAGAAGAAGAAAAGCCAGAACAAAAAACATCTGACACACCAAAAAGCAGCAATGGCAAATAAGGGGAATTAATCTGTCCTGGGCCCAGGTGACCTTGACTATAACTCCCTTAAAGGAGGCTGCAGTCAGGTGGGGGTTGGTGTCTTCTTCCTAGGATCAGGTGATACAAGGAGAGGAAATGGCCTGAAATTGTGTCATGGGAGGCTTAGGTTGGAGGTGAGGAAAAATTTTCTTTGCTGCAAGAGTGGTCAGGGACTGGCACAGGCTGCCCAGGGAGGTGGTGGAGTTCCCATCCCTGTGGCCATGGCATTTGGGGACAGGGTTTAGTGGCCATGGTGGTGGTGTGCTGCTGGTTGGACTGGATGATCTCAGAGGGTTTTCCATCTGGAACAATTCAATGATTCTGTGAATCTATGAGAGAACACCTGGGTCCTTCCTTCTAAGCCATGCCTAAAGCTCTGGTTTTAGACAGCCTGCAGGAGTTGCAGCATGTCACCATCATCCTGGAACCCAGCAAGGGGCAGGGAATGTGTGGGGTGTGGAGCAGAGCACAGGTAGGGAATACAGATGCCCATCTACCTACCTACCTACCCACCCTGCAATAAACAGGAAACTGCATAACCAGCATCATAATCTGGGCTGGTGGGAGGTGTCCCTGCCCATGGCAGAGGGATGGAACTGGATGAGCTCTAAGGTCCCTTACAACCTGAACCATTCCATGAATCTCTGAGGTGGGGATGAGTCAAGGAGAGTCCCATCAGGCACACAATAAGCTCAGACACCTCCACAGGTAAAGACAGCAGAGGGATGACCACCAGCTCCTGCAGCAGGGTGTCCTGCCTCTGGTTGGAACAGAAAGGGAAATTCTTGCCTGTGAGGGTCACAGAGCCCTGGAGCAGGCTGCCCAGAGAGGTTGTGGAGTCTCCTCCTCTGGAGACTCTCAAGGCCCGTCTGGATGTTCCTGTGCGCCCCGAGCTAGACTGTATGGCCCAGCTCTGGCAGGGGGGTGGACTCAATGATCTCTTTGGGTCTCTTCCAACCCTTGACATCCTCTGCTCCTGTGATCCAAAAGCAGAACGAGGCAAAAACCCAAACCCAGGAAAACCAATTAGGAGAAGCCAGCGGCTCAGATTTTTCCCATTATTTCCCAAGAGCTGAGGACTTCACATGGCTTCTCTTTTTTCCCCCTGTTTCTTTTTTTCCCTCCCCCTTATTGTTAAAGTTTGGGTTCTGTCTCAGAACTATCATGGTCATTTCCTCTTCTGAACAAGGAACAAACATCCTCTTCATCCGTGCAGCCAATCTGGGAGTTATTAGTATCCAGGATTTGGTTTTCCCCTTTGCTTGGTGCCAATAGGACATCTAATTCTGTTTGCTCCAATGGTTTGGAGGACACAGAGGTTGGTTGCTGTTTGGGGTAAGGTGCCCTGACTTCAGCTGTCTCAAAGTGCTGGAAGGTGTCCAGAGAAGGGCCACGAGGATGAGCAAAGGGCTGGAGGTCCTCTGCTATGAGCACAGACTGAGAGAGTTGGGGCTGTTCAGTCTGGAGAGGAGAAAGCTCCAAGGAGACCTTCTTGTGGCCTTCCAGGATCTGAAGGGAGCTACAAGAAAGCTGGGGAGGGACTTTTGAGGGTGTCAGGGAGTGATAGGACTGGGGGAGATGGAGCAAAACTAGAAATGGGTAGATTGAGATTGGATGTTAGGAAGAAGTTGTTCCCCATGAGGGTGGTGAGAGCCTGGCACAGGCTGCCCAGGGAGGTGGTGGAAGCCTCATGCCTGGAGGTGTTTGCAGCTGTGAGCAACCTGCTGTAGTGTGAGGTGTCCCTGGCCATGGCAGGGGGCTTGGAACTGGCTGCTCCTTGAGGTCCCTTCCAACCCTGACAATTCTGTGATTCTGTGAAAATCAAAGGTCACAACCAGTTGTCTATTCATCAGTGGGGAAGTGGAGAGGGATCCTTCCCATCTGAGATGGGTGTCTGGAACAGATGGGCTGATTCACCCTCCAGCAGCTCCTGCTTCTGGGGATGTTGAACAGGTGCTCAACTCTTAGACCATTAAATTAGGTAAAGTTAATTCCTTCCTTCAGTTAAAATAAAACAAAAGTGGTATGAAAATTGCTGCACTACAAGCAGGACATTGAGCCCCAAGACTGCAGAAGATGCCTCCTTGGTTTGTAGCACCTTCACTTTTGGAAGGCCCACCCTTAGCCAGGGAGGCAAAGGATGGACCTTCATAATCATTTGGGTTGGAAAAGACCTTGAAGATCAAGTCCAGCCACTGGCTAATCCTGCCCAGCCTGGTGCTAAACCATATACCTCAGCCCAGAACCATAGAATTGTTGGGGCTGGAAAAGACCTCTAAGATCATCCAGACCAACCAACAACCCAGCACCACTATGGCCACCAAACCCTGTCCCCAAGTGCCATGGCCACAGGTTTCTTGAACACCTCCAGGGATGGGGACTCCCCCCGCTCCCCAGGCAGCCTGTGCCAGTCCCTGACCACTCTTGCAGCACAGACATTGCTCCTAAGCTCCAACCTAAAACTCCCCTGGAACAATTTTCTTTCCTTCTATCACCTGAGACTAGGGAGAAGAGAACAACCCCCACCTCACTGCACCTCTCTACACCTCATGTGTTTGTTTTGGAACACTCAGCCCTTCTTCCTTTTCCCACTGCAGCTCCCACCTTGGCTGCTGGCAGGGGCAGGAGCAGAGAGACACTGTGGTTCAAGATGTGATGGTGAAGAGGTCCCTGCCTGCAGTCCCAGCACATCACCCACATGGTACTACAGGTAGCTACAGGTAGCCTCTGGCCACTGGGCACATGTTGGCAGGGATGGCAGAAGCAGCACTGCCACTGAAGCTGTCTTTGTCACAGTGTCTGTGGTGCAGACTTCAGTGCTACACATGCAGCAAGCCTGGCCCTACACATCTGAGTCTTCAGCAGAAAGATCCAGGCTGATAATTCCTGACCACTCTTGCAGCAAAGACATTGCTCCTAAGCTCCAACCTAACCCTCCCCTGGCACAATATTCCTCATGTTCCTCACTCCCAAAACCCAGGTTGCCTTTGGGGTGCCATAGCAGAGAACCAACAGCAGGGGAGGAAACACTGAAGCTTCTGGGCTTGCCTCTCTTACTCTCCTGGGTACTAGAATTTAGCAGCCCATCTCTAAGCCACTTACCTCACAACTGGCCAAGAGAAAAATATGTCAAGGAGTTTACTCTCCCCCTTCTTTCCTCCAACCTTGCAACAGATATATTGCAGGTGTGCCTTGAAGATGCTCCATTAGCTGAAGAGTGACACAGTTCCTAGCCCATGAGACATGGTCTGCACAACCCCTGGCAATCTTCTGGCCAAAAAGAGCCAAAGGAGCAGTTTGGGACAGGAAACCCCCAGCCCTCTGCAACCCATTAAAGCCTGCAGTGGATTTGCTCTACTCACAAGCTTTTCTCATACAGACTGAAGGAACTTCTTCACACAGCTCTACCAACCCACTGAAGTGCCTTTGAAAACCCTCCTCCTCCTCCTCCATGTCCTCCTGCTGCCACCAGGAGCCTTTTCTGAAGCTTAGCTATGCTGAGGCATCACCACAGAGTGTCACACAAGCATCACCACACTTGCTTTGCTCTCCCTTTGCCTTTCCTTCCTTTCAGGTTTCACACCCACTTGAACATTTGGTCCACTAAGTAGGAAGGAAGGTCTGAAATCATGCCCAGACACAAACCCATCAAGGCAGAGAAGGAAAACAAAAAACCCAACCAGCCACTATTCCTCAGCTGGAAAATTGTCTTTGCCTGCTGGAGAGTTTTGCAAGCCTACAAGTCTGAGCTGTGAAGTAATTGTGCAGTTCTGGTGTGTACATTGAACAAGGAACTGGCTCACTCAGTGGCTCCCTGCTTTATTCAAATGAACCAAGGCTGAGATAAACAGACCCTAGTTGGAAGAGCTTCACTCTGCACAGGGCAGCAAAACCAGAGCTGGAGGAGGCCGAGCAGTGCTAAAGCTCAGAGCAAGAAGTGTGACCTCAAGGGAGGGGATTCTGCCCCTCTGCTCTGCTCTGCTCTCCTGGGACCCCATCTGCAGCACTGCCTCCAGTTCTGGTGCCCACAGCACAAGAAGGACCTGGAGCTGCTGGAGAGGGTGCAGAGGAGGCCATGGAAATGATCAGAGGGCTGGAGACCCCCCCGCCCCCATGGGGACAGGCTGAGAGAATTGGGGCTGTTCAGCCTGGAGAAGAGAAGGCTCCAGGGAGACCTTAGAGCAGCCTTCCAGTACCTGAAGGGCTCCAGGAGAGCTGGGGAGGAACTCTGGACAAGGGCTGGGAATGACAGGATGAGGGACAATGGATTGAAGCTTGAGGAAGGCAGATTTAGGCTGGAGATGAGGTAGAAATTCTTTGGAGTGAGGGTGGGGAGACACTGGCACAGGTTGCCCAGGGAGGCTGTGGATGTCCTCTCCCTGGAGGTGCTGAAGGCTAGCCAGCAGAGTTTAGAACTGGATGATCTTTAAGGCCCCTTCCAACCCAACCCATTCTGTGATTCTCTGATTGGTGTTTGCAATATTTGACATGCCAAATGTGGTGGATTTCCCCCCCCCCCCAGTTGCTGATCACATCTGTGAACAAAACTTCTCGGCTCAGGGGTTAGAAGGAATCCTGAAAAGCAGCCACCCTCATCCCTGGCTGGCGCTAGAGGAGTGTGAGACGCACACAGAGCAAGCACAAAGTCTGGCTTCCAAAGATTCTGCATCCTGAAAAGCAGCTTCAGCAGCCTGCTCTGGCCAAGCCAAGCTGTCCCAGAGACACAAAGGAGCTGTAAAGCCAGCCAGCCTTGTAATTGCTTTGCATCACAAACACCCCCAGAAGCCAGCCCACACTGGTGACTCTGGATGCAAGGCAGCAGGAGTAAGAGCGATGCAAGTGCAGGGTACACGTGGGTTAGGGTGAGAGGAGATGATGGTTGTGTTGTGATGCCCTCCCTGCACCACAGCAGCTCAGTGAATTCATTATTCATAGAATCAGAGAATCATTTGGGTTGGAAAAGGTCTCTGAGGTCAACCAGTCCAATCATCAACCCAACAGCACCGTGGCCATCAAACCATGGCCCCAGGTGCCATGGTCACAGGTTTCTTCAATACCTCCAGTATGGGGACTCCACCACCTCCCTGGGCAGCCTGTTTACAGTATCACAGTACCACAGTACATTGGAGCTGGGAAGGGACCTCAAGAGATCATTGGGTCCGAGCCCACTGCCAAAGCAGAACCAATCCCTGTTCCAATCCCTGACTGCTCTTTTCTTTATCTCCAGCCTAACCCTCCCCTGGCACAATTTCAGGCCATTTCCTCTCCTGTCACCTAATACTAGAGAGAAGAGACCAACCCTCACCTCACTGCAGCCTCCTCTCAGGGAGCTGTAGAGAGCAATGAGGTCTCCTCTCAGCCTCCTCTTCTCCAGACTGAACACCCCCAGCTCCCTCAGCTGCTCCCCAGCCCTGGTCTCCAGAGTCTTCACCAATGTTGTTGCTCCTTGGACAAGCTACTTCTAATTTGGTTTTCCCACAGCCCACCAGAGAAGCAGAGTCTGAGTGGGCTCTGAAGGAACCCTGGGAAATCCTGGAGAGACCTTAATTTATATGGAGAAGCCTAGTAAGAAGTCCTGGATTCAGAAGGAGATAAGAAGAATAATCATAGAATCATGGAATTGTTAAGGCTGGAAGGGACCTCAAGGATCAACCCAGTTCCAACCCCCCTGCCATGGCCAGGGACACCTCACACTACAGCAGGTTGCTCACAGCCACCTCCAGCCTGGCTGCAAACACCTCCAGGGATAAGGCTTCCGCCACCTCCCTGGGCAACCTGTGCCAGTCTCTCACCACCCTCATGGGGAAGAACTTCTTCCTCACATCCAATCTGAATCTACCCATTTCCATCCCCCCCAGTCCTATCACTCCCTGACACCCTCAAAAGTCCCTCCCCAGCTTTCTTGGAGCCCCCTTCAGACACTGGAAGGCCACAAGAAGGTCTCCTCAGAGCCTTCTCCTCTCCAGACTGAACAGCCCCAACTCCTTCAGTCTGTCCTCACAAGAGAGGTGCTCCAGCCCTCTAAGGGTGTTAAAATCAGGCTGGCAGGCAGAGGAAGAGAGCAGAGATCCATCCTGCTGTCATTTTTATTTTTGTGGTTTAATTGACAGATTGAGAATAAAGGGCATCAGCTCTCCAAATGACTTCAAATCAGGGAGCAGGAGCCTCAAAGAGCCCTCACTGCAATCAAATTGCAAACTCAAGCATCACAAGAAGGCTGCTGGCTATGTTTTCTCTATAAATTCCTGCTTGGAATCTCAGTAGGAAAATATTAACTTTGATTTGACTTCCACAGCAGAACAGCATCCCAATTTCAGAACCAAATCAAGCACCAGGTAGGTGCTGCTTGGCCTGAGGAGCACCAGCAGACCATGGTAGCAGCAGCTGTGGAAGATGCTTAGGTGCACCAACTGAGCACAGGATCAGAGGACGTTAGGGTTTGGAAGGGACCTCTGGAGATCATTGAGTCCAACCCCCTGCCAGAGCAGGAGCATAGAATCCAGCACAGGTCACACAAGGACACATCCAGACAGGGCTGGAAAGGCTCCAGAGAAGAAGACTCCACAGCCTCTCTGGGCAGCCTGCTCCAGGGCTCTGTGAGCCTCACAGAGAGGAAGTTCCTCCTCATGTTGAGGTGGAACCTCCTGTGCTGGAGTTTCCATCCATTGCTCCTTGTCCTAACCCAGGGTGCAGCTGAGCAGATCCTGTCCCTGCCCCTTCCTTCCTGACCCCCAGCCCTCAGATATTGATAGACATTGATCAGATCCCCTCTCAGCCTTCTCTTCTCCATACTAAACAGCCCCAGGGCTCTCAGCCTCTCCTCCCCAGGCAGTGCTGCAGTCCCTCCAGCATCTTTCTAGCCTTCCCTTGGACTCTCTCCAGCAGATCCCTGTCCCTGCTGAACTGGGGAGCCCAGGACTGGACACAATATTCCAGATATTGCTGTGATGGAGGAGAAGCTCAGGCTGGACCAGGAGCCTACACACTTCCAGTGGCCTTGATTTTCTCTACTTCCTGATTTCATGGAATCAGAAAATGGTTTGGATTGGAAGGGATCTTAAAAACCATCCAGTTCCAACCCTTCTGCCATGGGCAGGGACTCCTCCTACTGCACCATCTTGCTCAAGGCCCCAGAAATCCTGGTTTGGGATATTTCCAGGCTTGGAGCCTCTACAACTTATCTGAGCAACCTATTCCAGTGCCTCCCCACCCTCATGGGGAAGAAATTTTTCCTGATGCCTAGTCTAATTCCAGCTCCTTCCAGCCTGAAGCCATCACCCTTGTTCTGTCACTCCATGCCTTTGCACAGAGTCCCTCCCCAACACACCTGTAGCCCTGTCAGGAACTGGAAGGCTGCTCTAAAGTCTCTTGGGGGTGTTGAGCCTGGAGAAGTCCCCCAACTCTCTCAGCCTGGCCTCACAGCAGAGGTGCTCCAGCCCTCTGCCCGTGTGTGTGAGCACATTTGGCTCACACAGGGCTTTGTTGTGGGGTGCAGTTAGGTTCCTTCTCTCCTGATGAGCAGAGAGGGACCAAAGAAGCTCCCCTGGCCCTGCCAGCCCTGGGTGAGCAGCTCTGTGCCGGGCAATTTGTTTACTTAATGAGATGCAGAGCGATTGGGTAGCAGTGGGGAGGTTTCTATTCCAAGCCAGCAGACAGCAATTAAACAGCCTGACCCACACAGTCTCAATTACAGCTGAGGGGCTGTTTACCAGCCCAGTTAACCTGCAATTACAGATCCTTCCACTGAGGCCCCAAACCAGCCAACTTCTTCAAAACTATTCTGTTTTCTAGTGAAAATAACCCCAGCACGTTCTGTTACTATCTCAGGTTGTTTATTAAAGACCTCTCACCCAGCTGAGGCCTCCTTTCTCAATATTTTTGACCAAGCCCTATTACATTACCTCTTCTTACTTAATTTTATCCTTCCCCAAACATCTTAACCTGTCCTGGAGTATTGCAGGGCGTTGGGCTGTGAGCCTGGCCAAACAGCAACCACATTGAGAAACCTCTCAGGATGACCAAGGAGAGCTTAGAGCAGAATTCCAGTGCCTGAAAGGGCTACAGGAAAGCTGGGGAGGGACTTTGGACAAGGGCTGGGGATAAGGAGCAATGGCTTTGAACTGGAAGAGGGGAGATTGAGACTGGAGAGGAGGAAGGAATTCTTTAGAGTGAGGGAGGGGAGACACTGGAACAGGTTGCCCAGAGAGGCTGTGGATGATGCCCTCTTCCTGGAGGTGTTCCAGGTCAGGTTGGATGGGGCCCTGGGTAACCTGGGCTGGTGGGAGGTGTCCCTGCCCATGGCAGGGAGGTTGGAACTGAATGAGCTTTAAGACCCCTTCCAACCTGAACCATTCTGTGATTCCATCACAAAATCAAAGCATGCTAGGGGCTGGAAGGGACCTTGAAAACTCATCCGGCCCAACGCCCTGCCAGAGCAGGGTCACCTATACCAGGTCATGCAGGAACACATCCAGGCAGGTCTTGAATATGTCCAGAGGAGGAGACTCCACAACGCCCCTGGGCAGCCTGTTTCAGGGCTCTGTCACCCTCACAGGGAAAAAAATCTTCCTCATGTTTGCATGGAACTTCCTATGCCTCAACTGCTGCTTGTGCTGCCACTGGGCATCACCCAGCAGAGCCTGGCCCCATCCTCTGGCACTCACCCTGCACATCTTTATCAACAGCAATGAGGTCACCCCTCAGGCTCCTCCTCTCCAAGCTAAAGAGCCCCAGCCCCCTCTGTGAGTGCAGACAACACATATTGAGTCCAATAGAGGTGCTTAGGTCCTTAGAAGGTCCTTCTAAGCACTTCTGGCTTTCTGGCACAACCCAGAAACACTTCCAGAGCCCCCAAGAGCGGCCAGCAGGGACAAGGTCGGGCAGCTTGCGGCGGATAGGAAGGACAGGGACGCTCAGGATCTACCACACATCTCCCCAGCCTGAGCTGCAATGTGAGCTGTTGGCATTTGGGAGCTGTGAAATTGTCACCAAAATTGCTGAGTACGACAGGAGAAGAAAGGCTGCAGCATGGCCCAGCCCAGCCGCATTATGGCTGCTCAGACCCCGGAGTGTCAAACTGAAGCCCATTTAGCCGTCAGCTACAGAGCTTCCATTAAAAGCCTCGCTACTTCCCCACCGTGGCAGGCAGGCAGCCAGAAGGGATCAACAGATATGAGCTACACAGCAGCTTCTTGATGTCACACCACGTGCCACAGAGGAGCAGATGTGGAGGCTGCTGCTCACAGGGCAGCCAAGGCTGCAGCGGGACGCTGAAGGTTGTGCGGGACAGGCAGGGGCAAGCCCGAGGAGTGGGAAGTGATGCTCAGAGGGTCACAGAGTCCTCCCAAGGGTCACAGGGTCCTCCCCTCTGAAAGGACTTCTGGTTTTTTTCCCCCCTCCAAACAAAAAAATGCTTTCACACTTTACATTGAGCTTTGCTTTCCTAGAAGCTTGTTGCTGGAGGAAAGCCCCTGGGTGACTGTCATGGAAAGAGATGTGCCTAGAGAGCCTGAGCAGCAGCAGCAGGGCGTTGGGTATGGCTGAGCCCACAGCCAGGCAAGCTCCCAGAGTCACTGACTCCAGCTTGAATCTGTTATCATTGGTTTTAATGATTTTTTAATTATTATTTAAAGAAGAACTAGCTCTTTGCTGCAGAGCCAGAGGTTGGCATCTCCTCCCCCTCTACTCTGCCCTGGTGAGACCTCACCTGGAATATTGTGTCCAGTTCTGGGCTCCCCAGTTCAAGAGGGACAGGGATCTGCTGGAGAGAGTCCAAGGGAAGGCTAGAAAGATGCTGAAGGAACTGCAGCACTGCCTGAAGAGGAGAGGTTGAGAGCCCTGGGGCTGTAGTCTGGAGAGGAGAAGGCTGAGAGGGATCTGATCAATGTCTATCAATATCTGAGGACTGGGGGTCAGGAAGGAAGGGACAAGGACAGGATGTGTTCAGCTGCACTGTGGAATAGGACAAGGAGCAATGGATGGAAACTCCAGCACAGGAGGTTCCACCTCAACATGAAGAGGAACTTGTTCACTGTGAGGCTCACAGAGCCCTCCCAGAGAGGTAGTGGAGTCTCCTTCTCTGGAGGCTTTTCAGCCCCATCTGGATGTGTTCCTGTGTGACCTGTGCTGGATTCTGGCAGGGGGGGTGGACTTGATGATTTCTGGAGGTCCCTTCCAACCCCTAACATCCTGTGAGCTCTGATCCTGTTGTCACCCTGCCACACAGCTATTCACCCTGAGCCCCTTTCAGGAGGGGGATGAAGGAGAAGGATGATCAGGAGGATACTTAGAAGGATATTCACCCCTCGTGTGTGCTCCACTCTGAGATCAGCAGGTGAAAAGCACCATTACCCTCACTACCTTTAGTAGAGGAGGCCAAAGGGACAAACCCCTGTCATTCTACAACACTCCCAAGCAAAACTCTAAAAACAAAGCAGCTCTCAGTGATGCTGTGAGAGGGTTTGGTGCTATTAGCATAGAGCAGCTCAGAGGAATTTTATCTCTCTCATATCTATGTGCATAAGTGTGGCCTATTAGATGTGCACCCAGATACCTAAGGATGATAGCAAAGAAGAAGCAGAAGAAGTTTGCCACTCAGAGAGGGCATTGAGGGGATGGATAGAGCAAAACCTAATGGTTTCTAAACAAATCTATTCTGCTGGTGTGCTGCTAGTGCCTTTTTCTACACCCCCCTCTGCACACACACACACACACACAAATGCATTCACAAATGCACTGCCACAAAACTAACTGTACAATGCCTCAATGCCAAGGAAGAAAGAAAAGAGCCTTTTATTCAGGGCATCCCACATCAATGGCTACTTTATATTAAAATCAAGGCACATGCTTCCCAAACTTAAAAGCTGCAGTGGCAGGAGAGAAAAGGAGGGGGGAAGGAGAAAGAGAGGGGGAAAAAAATTCTTTCTCCTCTACCATTAACACTTTTGGAACCAGAGCTGTGAGCTGCCCAGGGAGGTCTGTGCCGGCCCCACCTGCAGCAGAGGAGTGGAGGGCTCAGCTTTGCAAGCTGAGCTGTTTGCAAAGGAACATCATTTGATAGCTCCTGAGCTATTCAGCCCTGCACATCACCTGGCAAAAGTCCTTTCCCAGCACAGTCGCTCTGAAAGGGGAAGGAAGAAAGGGAGGAATTCATGAGGGATGCAAAGTGCTGTCGCTAGGATTCATCCTTCCCGTGAGCACTACACCAACAACGTCAGGAATGGCCCCAAACTCCGATGGCCGCAACTTGGGAGGAGCGTTGGATGACTTGGCAGCTAAAAGCACACTTCAAGACAGACAAACTTCCAGTCTCCGACCTGGCACAAGCGTTTTAAGCACTTGAAAACCTCCTTTATTGACTAAAGCAGCTGAAGTGCCTCTATCTATAGCTGAGAGCTGACTTTACCTCAGCACAACTGCAGCATTTGCCGGGGTTTTCTGAGCCACTTTTGTGATGCAAACAAGCACCCTCCTAAGAGAGGGATACGGCTACAGCCCAGCTAGGTGCTTACTTGCAAGTATTTTGGTGGGGGGAGCTCTCCTGCCCTTACAGGAGTCCCTGCATCCATTATGGGATGCTCTGGCAGCTTGGCCGTTAGCAGCAGAGGCATCCTCAGGCCAGCGAACTGGAAACCCAGCAGCCTGAGAGCCCCTGGCCGTGATTCTTCAGCACCACCACCACAAACAGAGCTTTTGTCCCTCGGTTAACAGAGCTCAAAGCTCTCGAATCATAAAACAGTAAGAGCTGGAAGGGACCTCTGGAGATCATCAACTCAAATCCCCCCACCAAAGCAGGATCACCCAGGGCAGGACACACACAAACACATCCAGGTGGGGCTTGACACTTTCCAGAGAAGGAGACTCCACAACCTCTCTGGGCAGCCTGCTCCAGACCTCCAGCACCCTCACACCAAAGAAGTTTCTCCTCATGCTGAGATGGAAACTCTTGGGTTTCTGGTTGTATTCATTGCCCCTTGGAGGTGCTGGAGGCAGTGCAGAGGAGGGCAAGGCGCTGGGGAAGGGCCTGGGGAATCTGTTGAAGAGTGACTGAAGGAGCTGGGGATGGTTAGTTTGAAAAAGAGGAGGCTGTGGAGAGACCACTTGGCTGTCTACAGCTACCTGAAAGGCCATTGTAGAGAGGCTGGTGCTGGTCTCTTCTCATAGGTAATTAGTGATGGAACAAGAGGGAACAGCCTCAGGCTGTCACTGGGTAGGTTGAGACTGGATATGAGGAAACTTTTTCAGGGAGAAAGTGGTCAGGCATTGGAATGAGCTGCCCAGGGAAGCAATGGAGTCTTCAACCCTGGATGTGTTTAAAGGTCATTTGGATGTAGTGCTTGGGGCTCTGGTTTAGGGGTGACCCTTGTAGAGTAGGGTTCTGGGTTGGACTTGGTGATCCTGAGGGTCTTTTCCAACCTGAATGTTTCTGTGGTTCTGTGAAACATGTGAAAATCTCCTGCTCTCCCCAAAAGCACATTTCCAGACAGCTCCTGCAATCTGCTCAACAATTGTCCTACCAAGAGCCCAGCCATTAAAAACCCAACAGACACCAAATCTCCTTTGCTGAGCCCTGGCAGTGAGGCAGCCTAGAGCCAAGCAACAAACCAGCAACATACTGGATGTCTGCACTGAAACATCCAGCAGCTTCTGCAGGACAGGAACAGGCTGCCCAGGGAGGTGGTGGGGTCACCATCCCTGGGGGGATTTAAAAGACCGTGGATGTGGTGCTGAGGGCCATGGTTTAGTGGCAGTGGCTTAGCAGCAGTGGTGGGACTGTGAGCTCTAGGTGAGTGGTTGGGCTTGATGATCTCCAAGGTCTCTTCCAGCCTCTGCAGCTCCATGGCTCTGTGATCACCCAGGGTCACAGAGAGGAATTTGTGTTCAGTGCACACAGTGCTAAAGTAACTCAGAAGTTTTCAGAGAGCGGGGGTAGGGCTGAAAGCCCCCATTATGCAAGTGCAACTCCAGGGGAAGTGCTCCCAACTCCCTGCAGCAGCTCTGCTCACAGCAGGTGCAGCTACACATCAAGGCTTTAAAGGGCAGGAGGGGAAACTTGGAGAGGTTCCATCTGCCCTGTAGCAAATACCAGTCCAGGGGACTCTGGGAGACCGGTGGGGAAGGAACAGCGTTGAGGAGAACACACACAAATGAGATCAGACTTTTCATCTCCGATGAATGAGACTCACAAACAAGAATCCCTCCCAGAAATATTTGCCAGGAGGAGGCCAGCCCTCTGACTTCTGCCAAGAACCTGCTCCCTCCTTTCACAAAGGCTTTGCTACACAGTCAGGAATTCAGAGAGCTTCACCTTCAGCATATCCTTCGCTTGGAAGCATCTGTGGTGGTTTGAGGCTGTGCCTAGCAAATTTGCCCCAGATCTTGAACAGAAAGTGATAGGATGGAAATTAATTACCATTGGTTGTGAAAAGGAAAGTAGTGATAAGGTCTAAATAATCCCAGGGGCCTGAAAACCAACATAAAGTTAGATCTGTTGAGACCACACTGTGTCCAGTTCTGGAGCCTCTGCTCCAGGAAGGATCTGGAGGTGCTGGAAGGTGTCCAGAGAAGGGCCACAAGGGTGAGCTGGAGGGCTGGAGCTGCTCTGCTATGAGGACAGACTGAGAGAGTTGGGGTTGTTCAGTCTGGAGAAGAGAAGGCTCTGAGGAGACCTTATAATGGCCTTCTAGTATCTGAAGGGGGCTCCAAGAAAGCTGGGGAGGGACTTTTGAGGGTGTCAGGGAGCGATAGGACTGGGGGGGATGGAGCAAAACTAGAAATGGGTAGATTGAGATTGGATGTTAGGAAGAAGTTGTTCCCCAGGAGGGTGGTGAGAGACTGGCACAGCTTGCCCAGGGAGGTGGTGGAAGCCTCCTGCCTGGAGGTTTTTGCAGCCAGGCTGGATGTGGCTGTGAGCAACCTGCTGTAGTGTGAGGTGTCCCTGCCGATGGGGTCCCTGCCAGTTCTGTGGTTCTATATGCTAAATTACACTCTGGTCCTCCTGCCATCCTCTCTCCATAGTCCACTACTCCAAAACAGGCTCCTACAGGACAGCTTGGAGCTACAGGAGGAGGCTGAGGGGAAAGCTCATTAATCTCTACAACAACCTCAAAGGAGGCTGGAGTGAGGTGGGAGTTGCTCTCCTCTCACATGCAATAAAATTGGATGTGTTCCTGTGTGACCTGCCCTAGGTGATCCTGCTCTGGCAGGGAAGTTGGGCTTAGAATCATTGAATGGTTTGAGTTGGAAGGGACCTCCAAAGCTCATCCAGTCCAACCCCCTGCAGTCAGCAGGGACACCCTCCACTAGATCTGGTTGCCCAGAGACCTGTCGAGCCTCACCTTGAATATCTCCAGGGATGGAGCCTCAACCTCCCTGGGCAACCTGTATGGTCCCTTCAACCCTCTACTCTTCTGTGATCCTATGACAAGAGGAAACTGCCTCAGCTTGTGCCAAGGGGGAGTCAGGTTGGATATTAGGAAAAAAATATTCTTCACAGGAAGTTTATCCTTGGAAGAGGCTGCCAGGGGTGGTGGTGGAGTCCCTGTCCCTGGAGGTGTTGAAAAGCTGTGTGGATGTGATGCTGAGGGCAGTGGCTTAGCAGCAGAGGTAGGATTGTGAGTTCTAGGGGACTCTTTGGACTTGATGATCCCAAAGCTCTCTTCTAGCCTCAACAGTTCTATGATTGTAGGGCAAGCACTCAGCAGCAGCTCCTCTCAGAGGAGGGGGCAGGTATGAGAGGGTGTTTTTAAAGACAAAGTTTCCTCTTCAGTTTCCAACTGGAATTTCAACAAAGGATTTGAGAGAAAAAGAAAAGAATTCCATTTGTTTCATGGCTCCCAAATGACCCTCCCAACCCATTCACATCCACTGGGATCACCTGTCAGTCATGCCCATGAAGGTCCCACCTACTTGGGGCATCTTCTGGCCCAGGGTACAGTTCACACCACTTCTGGTACTCACTCACACTTAGGTTCACATCCCAAATCTACTCCTTCCCCTTATCCAAACCCATTTCAGACTGGCTGTGTTTTGCTTGGAAGCAGAAGCAGCAAAGGCTTACTTCATCATCTGACCTCCCCTGCTCTGGCCTTGGGGCTCAGGGGGTCTCCAAGGCAGAGACTGGAAAGCATCCAGGAGGTGTTTAAGGTCTGGAAGAAATAATAAATCAGAATCAGTGCCCTCTCTACCACCCTGGTCTCTCTCTGTGGCTCCCCAGACAGGTCCATCCTTCAGCTGACAGATGGCCTCTTCAGAAAGCCTTTGAAGATCTCTGCTGAACTTCTAATGAAGATATTTCCAGCGTCAGAATTAACACTCTGGGTTCTTCCCACCTGCCTCACCTGGTACTGAGATACCCCTCTGGTACACGTGCAGCAAGCAGACCTGAAAATAACTCAATTAAAGCACAAGCACTTGGAAGACAGCTGCAGAGCAATTAGCACAAAGCCAGAGAAATCAGAGAGGAAGAAGGAAAATATCTCCTAAAGCTGGGTTTGATCTTGACACAGCTTGAAGTCTGAGCAGCAGAACTCAAAACAACTGCATAGGATCATGGAATCCTTTTTGGTTGGAAGAGACCTTTAGGATCAGCAAGTCCAACCCTTAACCCAGCACTGCCAGGTCACCACTAAGCCATAGAATCACAGAGTTGGAAGGGACCTCAGGGATCAGCCATCTCCAAACACCTGCCATGGGCAGGGACACCTCACACTACAGCAGGTTGCTCACAGCCACCTCCAGCCTGGCTGCAAACACCTCCAGGGCAACCTTCCACCACCTCCCTGGGCAACCTGTGCCAGTCTCTCACCACCCTCATGGGCAACAACTTCTTCCTAACATCCAATCTCAATCTACCCATTTCTAGTTTTGCTCCATCCTATCACTCCCTGACACCCTCAAAAGTCCCTCCCCAGCTTTCCTGTAGTCCCCTTCAGATACTGCAAGGCCACAAGAAGGTCTCCTGGAAGCCTTCTCCTCTTCAGACTGAGCAGCCCCATGTCCCTCAACACCACATCTACACAGCTTTTAAATACCTCCAGACATAATGGCACTACCATTGCCCTGGGCAGCTTGACAACCCCTCCAGGAAAGAAAAGTCTCCTGATGGCCAACTTAAAGCTCCCCTGCTTCAACTTGAGGCCATTTCCTCTCATCCTACCTCCATGGACAACGCTTCTGTTCCACACTGAGGGGACAGCTTTGAGGGAGAGCAAGGGGAGGAAAGCAGTAGTAAAGGTTGGTGACCTCGCTGCATGGATGACACAGCTGGAGGTTTCTGCTGGGTCAGAGCAGCTTTGCCATGCTGGAAGAGCATCCCAATGCACCCCATGCAGCTGAACACACCTCGTGGGTGTGTTCAAGCCCAGCACAGGCAGGGAAGCTCAGAGCCTTTCTCACCAAGGAGAAGCTGCCCCACACCTCCCAGCCTGGCCCTGTACACAAGCCCTGAGCTGTCAGGACCCTCCCACCTCCCCATGCTCCTCCATCTGTCACCCCTCAGATAGGGCCAGGATTTTTCACAGCTCAGGAGCAAAGCATGGCCCTGCTGGAAAGTGGAAAACAGTCAGCAAAAGGGCAGCCAGAGGAAGCCTTTTTCCCCTCTCATTTCTTCCCAATACAGGCACAAGAGCTCTTTCTTCTAATGTATTTCTCTTTGGTGCCCTATTCCTCTGTGCTAGAAAGCTCACGGTGGCTCTCCGGGGGGAGAGCATTTAGGGATGGCAATAAACGTTTGCTCCAGCTTGCCCTCGGATGGCTGAGAACCTCCAGCCGGTGCTCAGCGTCCAGACCACAGGGCAGCACCGCACCGACAGCGACGCCCTGGGATAAATCCTCTGCAGCCAGGGCTGGAGATCCTGCTGAGAGCAGCACAAGGAAGACTTGGAGAGGGAGGTGTGAAACGATCAGCCAGTGTCAAACCAGCCTTTGTTGTGAACATTAGAGACATTTCTAAAGCTCTAAGGTATTCCTTTGGGTGAAGCTTTCTGGCTGCTCGTCTTTAACAGGAGCCTGCTGCACAATGCCTTAATTGTGCAGATCTGCCTGCAAACCCAAACATCCACCTTGCAGGCGTCTGCAAGATGACAGCCTCCCCCCAGCCCCTTCTCAACCTCTCAGGAGATTGTCTCCACAAGGCTGTCTGGCTGCTGGGAGAGCAGGCACAGCACACGGCAAGGTGCCTGGCTCGGGGGATGCCCAACACTGGCACAGCCTCTACCACCTTGCCTTCTGTCCTGTTGGAGAGTATTTAGATTAATCCAAGATTAAAAGCTGAAATGATGCTTCAAATTCCCTCCCTAATTCCCCCCCAGCTCCTCCAAGGACATTGCTACCTGGTTGACAGCTAACATGAGCCAGCAGCGTGCTCAGGTGGGCAAGAAGGCCAAGAGCATCCTGGTGTGGATCAGCAATGGTGTGGCCAGCAGGAGCAGGGCAGGGATGGTGCCCTTGGACTGGGCACTGGTGAAGCCACACCTCAAATGCTGGGCTCTGGTTTGGGTCCCTCACTCCAAGAAGGACATTGAGGGGCTGGAGAGTGTCCAGGTAAGGGCAACAAAGCTGAGGAAGGGCCTGGAGAACAGGGCTGGGGAGGAGCAGCTGAGGGAGCTGGGGGTGTTCAGTCTGGAGAAGAGGAGGCTGAGGGGAGACCTCATTGCTCTCTACAGCTCCCTGAGAGGAGGTTGCAGTGAGGTGGGGGTTGGGCTCTGCACCCTAGTCTCAGGTGATAGAAGGAGAGGAAATGGCCTGAAATGGTGCCAGGGGAGGCTTAGGTTGGAGATGAGGAAAAATGTCTTTGTTGCAAGAGTGGTCAGGGATCCATTCCAGGTCAGGTTCTTTGGGGATCTGAGAACCTGCTCTAGCTGCAGACATCCCTGCTGGCTGCAGGGGGCTTGGACTGGGTTACCTTAAGAGGTCACATAGAATACATAGAATACATAGAATACATAGAATACATAGAATACATAGAATAAACCAAGTTGGAAGAGACCTTCAAGATCATCGCGTCCAACCCATCACCAATCCAACACCGCCCAAGCAACTAACCCACGGCACCAAGCACCCTGTAAAGTCTTCTCCTAAAAACCTCCAGTGATGGTGACTCCACCACCTCCCCAGGCAGCCCATTCCAATGTGCAATCACTCTTTCTGTATAGAACTTTTTTCTAACATCCAGCCTGAACCTCCCCCCAGACCAAGCTCATAGATCCCTATGATTCTCTAAAAAGAGCAACACAACAGGTTTGAAAGCTGTTAAAAAACACAGCCTTGAATTCTGCTCTTGTGCCGTGGGTCAGAGTGTGCTTGAAGGGAAGGGTGGGGGGGAGTTGCCTTTGTGGATGGGACTGGGAAGCAGCAACAGAAAAGAATCTGCTGCAGGAAACACAGCACTGGAATGTCTGAAGCAGAGGATGGAGCTGGGAGGACAGCACAGCATTGCCATCCCAGATTCACAGACTGCATTGGGTTGGAAGGGACCCTGAAAGGTCATCTTGTTCACTCCCCTGCAGGCATCAGGGACACCTCCAGCTAGATCAGGCTGCCCAGGGCCATATCAAGACGTATCTTGAATGTCTCCTGGGACAGGGCTTCAAACACATTCCTGGGCAGCCTGTTCCCCTATTTCACCACCTTCACTGTGCAGAGCTTCCTTCTGATGGCCAACCTACATCTGCCCTGCTCCAGCTTCACACCATTGCCTCTTGCCCTATCACAGAATCACCAAGGTTGGAAGAGACCTCAAAGATCCTCGAGTCCAACCTGTCACCACAGACCTCATGACTAAACCATGGCACCAACTGCCACATCCAATCCCCTCTTGAACACCTCCAGGGACAGGGACTCCACCACCTCCCTGGGCAGCCCATTCCAATTGTTAACAACTCTCTCAGTGGAGAACCTCACCTCCAGCCTAAACTTCCCCTGGCGCAGCTTGAGACTGCATCCTCTTGTTCTGATGCTGGTTGCTATCACTCCAAGCCCTTATAAACAGCCCCTCCCCAGCTCTCCTGTAGCTCCCTTCAGGTACTGCAAGGCTGCTCTAAGGTCTCCCTGGAGCTTTAAATCTCATGCAGAATCCAAGGGCATGAGATTTAACACATCCAAGTGCCGGGTTCTGCACATTGGCCACAACAACCCCGTGCAGAGCTACAGGCTGGGGTCAGAGTGCCTGGAGAGCAGCCAGGTGGAGAGGGACCTGGGGGTACTGGTTGATGGCAGGCTGAACATGAGCCTGCAATGTGCCCAGGCAGCCAAGAGGGCCAATGGCATCCTGGCCTGCATCAAGAGCAGTGTGGCCAGCAGGAGCAGGGAGGTCATTCTGCCCCTGTACACTGCACTGGTTAGGGCACACCTCGAGTCCTGTGTCCAGTTCTGGGCCCCTCAGTTTAGGAAGGAGGTTGACTTGCTGGAACGAGTCCAGAGAAGAGCAACAAAGTTGGTGAGGGGTTTGGAGCACAGCCCTATGAGGAAAGACTGAGGGAGCTGGGGTTGCTTAGCCTGGAGAGAAGAAGACTCAGGGGTGACCTTATCTCTCTCTACAGCTACCTGCAGGGAGGTTGTAGACAGGCAGAGGTTGGTCTCTTCTCCCAGGCAGCCAGTACCAGAACAAGAGGACACAGTCTCAGGCTGTGCCAGGGGAGGTTTAGGTTGGATGTGAGGAAGAAGTTCTACACAGAGAGAGTGATTGCCCATTGGAATGGGCTGCCTGGGGAGGTGGTGGAGTCGCCGTCATTGGAGGCGTTCAGGAGGAGACTTGATGGGGTGCTGGGTGCCGTGGGTTAGTTCTTTAGGCGGTGTTGGATTGGTTGAGGGGTTGGACACGACGATCTTGAAGGTCTCTTCCACCCTGGTTTATTCTATTCTAGTCTATTCCATTCTTTCACCAAGCTGACCAGCCCCAGCTCTCCCAGCCTGTCCCCGGTGGCCGAGGTGCTCCGGCCCTCCTGTGGCAGCTCCAAGTCCCTCTTGCCTGGGGGGGCCCCGGAGCTGCCCATCCACCACGCAGGGAGAAGGCAAAGAAAAAGAGAGGGAAAAGACTAAACAGAAGTGTCACCCTCTCCATGGTGACATGCAAAGAGCTGTCAGCACCTCCTTGCAGGCAGCATCTCGGGGAGCACTGCATTCATTTATTAGCCTCCTCCAGGTTCAGCTGTTGACATTGAATGGTTTTCATGGATTTATTTATCTATTTTATCGAGATTGAATGTTATTTTTTGGGGGTTTTGTTTGTTCTTTTTTTTTTTGCCCCTTAAGCATTTGGATTTTCTAACTCTTCCAAGAAAATATGTATTAAAAAAAAAAAAAATCCCTTCTGTGAATTCCAACTAATCTCTGCATGCCAAGCAGCCTGAGATAAATTATTCATGACAGGGCTGAGTTCACAGGTGTGAGAGATTTGGCTGGCTGGGAGACCCAGGGCTCTGCAATTCCACACCTAGAGCGGTGGGCAGGTTGCTGTGTGAAGGCAGCACAAAGCTCCCAACACAAGACACCACCCCCCACCCCCCCCCAAAAAAAAAACTCAACAAAACAGCAATTCTGATGTAAATGGAGAAGAAAAATACCCTCCCCACCCCCCCTCACCCCCCCACCCCTCCAGCAGCCTTGCTGTGGAAATCGTGATTGTGGCCTCCCAGTATCTGAAGGGGGCTCCAAGAAAGCTGGGGAGGGACTTTTGAGGGTGTCAGGGAGTGATAGGACTGGGGGGAGTGGAAAAACTCTGAAAATGGGTAGATTCAGGTTGGATGTGAGGAAGAAGTTCTTCCCCAGGAGGGTGGTGAGAGACTGGCACAGGTTGCCCAGGGAGGTGGTGGAAGCCTCCTGCCTGGAGGTGTTTGCAGCCAGGCTGGATGTGGCTGTCAGCAACCTGCTGTAGGGTGAGGTGTCCCTGCCCATGGCAGGGGAGGTTGGAACTGGCTGAGCCTTGAGGTCCCTTCCAACCCTGGCAATTCTATGATTTTCTGATTCTATGATTATAGACTCCATAAATTTAGCAACAATCTGCTTCTGACACTTCCACTTTATGCACATGGATCCTGTGCAGGCTTTACTCTTCCCCATCAGCTGGTCTCATCCCCTTCTGCACTCCCTGCAGTCACAGAATCCTAGAATTCCTTGGGTGGGAAAAGCCCTCCAAGATCATCCAATCCAACCATCAGCCCAACACCACCATGGCCACTGAACCCTGTCCCCAGGTGCCATGGCCACAGGTTTCTTGTCTCATTTTTGTATCAGTATGGGAAGAAAAATGATTTTATTACAGCAGTAGCATTTCTGATTGTACATGAAAAGCAAAAGTTAAAAATGACAGCATCCCACAGTCCCAGCATGGTGGAGGTCAGAAGGGACCTCTGGAAATCAACCCAGTCCAAGCCCTGTGCTAAAGCAGCAGCAGCTTGCCCAGGGTCACAACATCCAGGTGGCTTTGGAGTCTCCCCAGAGAAGGAGACTCCACAACCTCTCTAGGCAGCCTGCTCCAGGCCCTCAGCACCCTCACACTGACATTTAAGTTTCTCCTCCTGTTCATGTGGAACCTCCTGGGTTCCAGTTTGTGCCCATTGCCCCTTGTGCTGTCACTGGGCATCAGTGAGAGGAGTCTGCCCCCACCCAACCTGGCCTTGAATACCTCCAGGCAGGGGCATCCATAACCTCCCTGGGCAACCTGTTCCAGTGTCTCCCCACCCTCACCTTCAAGAATTTCTTCCTCACCTCCAGTCTAAAGCTTCAGTCTATTGTTCCTTGCCCTGGCACTCCATGCTTTTGTCACAAGTCCCTTCCCAGCTCTCCTGTAGTCCCTTCAGGTACTGGAAGGCTGCTCTAAGGTCCCCCTGGAGCCTTCTGTTCTCCAGGCTGAGCAGCCCCAGCCCTCTCAGCCTGTCCCCATAGCAGGGGTTCTCCAGCCCTCTCATCATCTTCATGGCCTTCTTGTATTGGGTGATAGGTTAGACTCGATGATCTCAAAGGTCTTTTCCAACCTGGTTAATTCTATTCCATTCCATTCCATTCCATTCCATTCCATTCCATTCCATTCTATTCTATTCTATTCTATTCTATTCTATTCTATTCTATTCTATTCTTATTCTTATTCTTATTCTATTCTTATTCTATTCTTATTCTTATTCCTATTCTATTCTATTCCCACACCTGCAAGTCAGTTCATGCCCCCTCCACTTACCAGGGCAGCAAAAATGCCTGAAAATCAGAAAACCTCAGCAGACAGCTCTGCTGCTGACACAGAGCAGCAGCTCCAGCTCCTGCAGGTGATGGATGCTGCCATTGCAGAGGCAAAGTGCCTACCAGCAATGAGCATTTTTCCTGGTGAAGCCAATCTAAGAGTCTTTGTATGCACAGAAGATGAAAGGTTGATTCCAAGTGCACATCACCAGCATGAATTCAAGCACAATTTAAGCAGGAGAACCAATTGATGCAACTTCTGTCAGCACACACAGTTATTAAAGAAAACCCCCAAAACCTCTTAAAGCTGGAAACAGAAGCAGATCACTGAGCTTTCAATGAAGGCAAGGCTCCAGTCTGGCTTTCCCCCCCTCCCCAAAAAGGAGATGGTTGAGTCTCCATCCCTGGAGGGGTTTAAAAGAGGCAGGGATGTGGTGCTGAGGGTCATGGTTTAGCTCCAGCCTTGGTAGAGTTAGGGAATCAATTGAATGGCTTAGCTTGGAAGGGATCTTAGGGATCATCTACTCCACCCCCACTGCCTGTCTAACCCTGCTCTCCTCACAAATTCTCTTCTCCTGTCCCTTCACCAGCTTGGTTGCTCTCCTCCGGACCTGCTCTCCTCCAGCACCTGAAATCATGAGGGCCCAGGTACCACACTGAAACTGCTTTTGCTGGACACCACCCATCCAACCTGAACTCACTGTCCTGGCTCAAAGTTGCTTAGAAGTTTGGGTAATTTTGTTTCTGTGACCAGGACATCAGTTCTCATCTTCTCTGTCTCTTCTCAGGCAGCACAAATTCAGTTCACCCACAAGCTGTGCACCCTCCAGGTGCCATAGCTGTGGACTAACATCATGGCCATCCTGCTGGCCTTTCTCTACAGATCACAGAATCCTAGAGTCATAAAATGGTTTGGGTTGCAAGGGACTTCCAAAGGTCATCCAGTCCAACCCTCTCTGCAATCAGCAGGGACATCCTGCTCTGGTGAGACCTTACCTAGGGTACTGTGCACAGGTCTGGAGCCCTCAATATAGGAAGGACGTGGACCTGATGGAGCAGGTCAGAGGAGGGCTGTGAAAATAATCAGGGGGTTGGACAGTCTGAGGGAGCTGGGGGTGTTCAGCCTGGAGAAGAGAAGGCTCCAAGGAAACCTAATAGCAGCTTTCCAGTACCTGAAGGGGGCTACAAGAAGGATGGAGAGAGACTTTGCAAAGGCCTGCAGGGACAGGATGAGGGGCAATGGCTTCAAGGTAGAGAAGAGCAGATTTAGATAGGATGTCAGGAAGAAGTTCTTCACTGTGAGGGTGGTGGAACACTGGAACAGGTTGCCCAGGGAGGTGGTTGAGCCTCCATCCCTGAAGATGTTCAAGGTGAGGCTCAGCAGGGCTCTGGGCAACCTGATCTAGTTGGGGATGTCCCTGATGACTGTGGGGAGGTCAGACTGGATGAGCTTTGGAGGTCCCCACCGACCTGGACCATTCCATGATTCTGTGATTCTATCCTCAACTAGATCAGGCTGCCCAGCCCCACTGGGAGTTGCTGCAAAACCACAGCCTGTGGTTTCCAACCTTGATTCATGAATCTGTCCAAATCCTGTCCATGTGGGTTTGGGTGTGCTCTGAAGATCCACCCCTGCAGTGCCTGCTGGCCCTGCAGCATCTCAGCTTCTCTGGTCCTCCGCTGTGTGCCCAACAGCCCCAGCAGAGGTTCAGACCTTTGCTGCCGTCAGCACTACCAGTAACAGGCCAGGGACTTTGGGTCCACATCAGCTTCAGTGGGAGCTTGAAACACATCACAACTCCTGGAGTCCCAATCTGGTCATGTCCCCATTAGATGGACACAGACAAGCAGATTAAATTAGGTAGGCAAACAGAAAGGCTGCAGGAGACTTCTCCCTAAACACAATTACCTCCAGTTGAAAAAAAAAAGCAAAGCAGTGCCAAGTCTGCTGCTGCTAGCAGAGAAATTTGACTTGATTATAAAAATAAAGACCCATAATGATCAGGATAATTAACATCCAGCAGCACATTGCTCACAGCCCTCAGCAGCAACTGGCTGCCACACGTCTCTGGAAGCACAACGCTCAGCCCCACCCCTCTGAACATGCTGAAAGATGCTGCTGGCCTCCTGCAAAGACATATTCCAGCTGGCACCATGAAAGGATGCTCCAAGGAAAGTGCAAGACAAAGAGGTTTTAGGCTGGAGGAGAGGAGGCTGAAGGGAGACCTCATTGCTCTCCACAGCTCCCTGAAAGGAGGCTGCAGTGAGGTGCGGGTTGGGCTCTTTTCCCTGGTCTCAGGATCACAGGAGGCTGGAAAACACCTCTGAGAGCATCAAGGTGATCTCAGGTGAGAGAAGGAGAGGAAATGGCCTCACATTGTGCCAGGGGAGGGTTGGAGATGAGGAAAAATGTCTTTGCTGCAAGAGTGGTCAGGGATTGGCACAGGCTGCCCAGGGAGGCGGTGGTGTCCTCACCCTGGAGGTGTTCCAGAAGCCTGTGGCCATGGTGCTTTGGGACAGGGTTAGTGGCTGTGGTGGTGGTGGGTTGCTGGTTGGACTGGGTGATCTCAGAGGGCTTTTCCAGCCTAAACAAGGAAAATGAATGAGAGGGAATGGATTGAAGCTTGAGGAGGGTGTCTTTAAACTGGAAGAAACTCTTGACAGTGCAGGTGGGGAGACATTGGAGAACGTTGCCCAGGGAGGCTGTGGGTGACCCCTGCCTGGAGGTGTTCAAGGCCAGGGTGGATAAGACCTTGAGCAACCTGGGCTGGTGGGAGGTGTCCCTGCCCATGGCAGGGGGTTGGAACTGGATGAGCTTTGAGGTCCCTTCCAACACAAACCATTCTAGGATTCTATGAATACATTAACTGTGTGATTCTACACTTCCAATTCCTACCTCCATGCAGGAGCCAAGGGACAGAGGGAAGGACCCATAGGGAAAAAAATCAGGACACAGGCAGACAGAGCAAACCTCCCAGTGAAGCCATGGCACAGAGCAGGCAGCCTCATCACTCCCAGCATGCTCCAATTTCTCTTCTAGTATTGAAACCATTTTCTTGTCAATATTTTGTTTTGGCTTCTGAGTTTATGAAATGTTGCAATAATGAGCTCTGCTTCCAGTAAGTGAGGAAATTAATGAGTCAGATGCTGGACAAGAGCAGAAAAATCCGAGGCAAATTGCCACTTCTGCTGCAGATCTGCTTCACAGCCTGGGGCTGATCCAGCCAAGCACTGAGCACCTTCAGCTCAGGGCCTTCAGCAGGAAGAGAATCACAGAATTGCTTTGCTTGGGAAAGAGCTCTGAGGTCATCAGGTCCAACCATTACCTAACTCTTCCAAGGCTGCTGCTAAATCATGTCCCTCAGCACCACATCTCCGCAGCTTTTCAGTCAATCCAGGGATGGGGACTCCACCACTGCCTGTTCCAGGGCTTGACAAACATTCTGGGGAAGGAATTGTCCCTCATGTCCAACCTAAACCTCCCCTGGTGCAACTTGAGGCCTTTTTCTGCCAACTTGTCACTTGCTACTTGGGAGCCCAACCCTCACCTCACTCCAACCTCCTTTCAGGGAGCTGTAGAGAGCAATGAGGTCTCCCCTCAGCCTCCTCTTTTCCAGGTTGTACATCCCCAGTTCCTTCAGCTGCTCCTCCTCAGCCCTGCTCTCCAGACCCTTCCCCAGCTTTGTTGCCCTTCTCTGGCCACATTCCAGCCCTCAATGTCCTTCTTGGAGTGAGAGACCTAAAAGTGAACTCAGGACTTGGCCGCAGCCTCAGCAGTGCCCAATACAGGGGCATGATCCCTTCCCTAACCCTGCTGGCCATGCTGCAGATGTGGCCCACCCCTGGCAGAACAGAGTGGGAGGACAACATTCCCCAGGCACTAACACAGCACACACAAAGCACAACAGAGACAGAGCCGTGGCACAATGATGGTCCCTGGTAGGGGGATCTGGCTGTGGGCTGTCCTGCTCCAGCTGCTCCCTCAGCAGGGCTTGCAGAGCATCCAGCTAGCACCAGCAGCTCTCCAGGCAAAACCTAAAGGCTCCAAACCACAGGACCTGCTGCAGGTTCAGTGCAAACCCACAAAGACTTTCTTGCTCCTGGCAGGCAGCTGAACATCCAGCCAGCCAAGAGCAAAAGAGAGATAAAGAATAAATTAGTGGAGACATTTATTGCCCTGGCTGAGTGCAAGTGCTGGTACTTAAACCCAGATCCTGCTAGCTGAAACTGCTTGGGTTCTGTGCAGGAAAAGGCAAGCTGGGAATGGATTTAACAGAAGAATAAACAGAGGAATAAAAGGCTGCCCAGAGGTGTTGTGGAGGCCCCATCCCTGGAGACACTTAGGGTCAAACTTGATGGGGCCCTGAGCAACCTGATCTGGTTGGAGGTGTCCCTGCTGACTGCGTCGGGGGTAGACAAAATGACCTTGGAAAGTCCCTTCCAACCCAATGCAATCTATGATTTAGATTTAGATTGGATGTTAGACACAAGTTCTGTACCATGAGGGTGGTGGAACACTGGAAGAGGTTGCCAAGGGAGGTAGTTGAGGCCCCATTCTTGGACATAGTCAAGGTGAGGCTCACTGAGGCCCTGGGCAGTTGGGGATGTCCCTGCTGACTGCAGGGGGGCCAGACTGGATGACCTTTGGAGGTCCCTTCTAGCCTGGACCATTCTATGATTCTATGATTCTGTGATTCTGAAGGAATCAAGAGTTCAGAACAGCAAATACAACAACAACAATGCCTCATTAATGAAAACCAGCTCAGCTTCCACCAAACTGATGGACAGATGGGTGAACAAACCATTGAAGGGAGATCAGTGAATTGCCAAACACTCCACTGGAAAAGGAGGAAAGGAGATGCAAGAGGAGGAGGGGAGAGATGGCCTTGTCCCTGGAGACATCGAAGATCAGACTCAGTGTGGCCCTGAGCAGCCTGATCCAGTTGGAGGTGTCCCTGCTGACTGCAGTGGGGTTGGACAAGATGACCTCTGAGGGTCTTCCAACCCGATGCAATCTGTGAGTCTGTGGATGGAGGCAGAGCAGGGAAGGGAGCAGGAGGTGGCAGGGTCAGGCTGTCACCCAGGACCTGCCTGCTGCCAGGCTCGGGCACGGCGACAGCTCTCACGGGCACCAGCTGCTCTGGAAACCTGTCAGTGGTGGCCAGGGAGAGAGACTTTGGCTGTAAGAGAGGCTGCTGCTATTCTGAAGGCTGTGAATTACCACAGGCTGCTTAACGAAGCCATCGGCTGCTTACGCAAGGAGCGAAGCACAGGTGGGAAATGTGGAGGAGCTCCAAGCAGGAGCCAGCAACCCAGCGCCAAAGCAGCACCGCTGAAAGCAGCCCTGTGCCACCTGCTGAGGTGCAGGGTGAGAGACAAAAAGGTTTCCAGCCCTGCCCCACATCTCCAACGCAGCACACGCAGCTCCCGGCCCTGGGACACAAAGAGGACTTTGTTCTTACCGAGGTTCTGCCAGTTCATAGAGCCACAGAATGCTTTGGTTGGGAAAGCCCTCTGAGATCACCCAGTCCAGGCTTCAACCCAGCACCACCATGGCCACCGAACCATGACCCCAAGTGCCATGGCCACACAGTTCTGGAACTCCTCTGGACATGGGGACCGTGCCAATCCCTGACCACTCTTGCAGCAAAGAAATTTTTCCTCCTCTCCAAACTAGCCCTCCCCTGGAACAATTTCAGGCCATTTCCTCTCCTTCTATCACCTGAGACGAGGGAGAGGAGCCCAAGCACCACCTCACTGCAGCCTCCTTGCAGGGAGCTGTAGAGAGCAATAAGGTCTCCCATTAAGGTCTCCCCTTAGCCTCCTTTTCTCCTGACTAAACAACTCCAGTTCCCTCAGCTGCTCCTCACTAGACCTTTTCTTCAGACTCCTCTCTGCCTGCATGAAGACCACAGTGTTACTCACAGCTGGTTCCCACTGAAGGGGACTTCAACAGCCCCCTCCCCACCGGCCCCCAGAAGATGACAGCTTGTGGTTGCTCCTGGGAGCCAGGGCTGTCCTCCCTGAAGCAGGGGATGAGATGAGTTCCACTCCAGCTGAGGCTGAAATGCAGCCTCTGAGCTCTCTTCAGCCTGGTTTGCAGCCTGGGGATGGTTTGTTCTCTTGGATAAACTTCAGTAGGAAACAAATCTTTAAACAGCCTTTAAATCTCTTATCCTCCCCAGCGAGGATGGATCCAGCTGGTGAATCACCCCAGCTGCTGAGCTGCATCCTGAGGCATGGGACAGCCCCAGGCGGTGGGGAACGGCCCCAGGATGGCCATGAGCGGGCTGGAAATGCTGGATGGAAAGGATGGATGGACACTGAACACCTCAGTCAGGTCCTATGCTGGCAGAGAATCCATGCAGATCTGATTTCGTGGGCAGAAGCTCCAGGATGTCCTGGGCCAGCTCTAGCAACATGAGAGGATGATCAGAGGAGTGGGAAAACTGAGCAGGAGTTTAGGTCCACGGCCAGGATAAAGTGGAAAATCAGGAGTCACTTTCTTCACCGCAGAAGGCTCCACTCAAAACTGTCAGTTTAGAGCACTGAACCCCCACAGACCTAATTCACCTCTTCCTGACCCTTCATTTAACCTATTTGAGTACCAGTGGGAGGAAACCTGAACCTTCCTGAAGCCTTCATCTGGCAGAGCCTTTGGAGCTCAGAACTCAATTCTCTGTCACCAAGAAAGGAGGAAATAATCTTTAAAACAGTGAAAGAAATGAGACAAACCCAAACAAGCAGAGGGAGAAGCAGAGGAAGGATGGCAGCATGACAGCCACCAGCCACAGACAGAACACATCTGCTGCAGATGTGCAGAGTCAGGCCCTGCCTATGGGGTCATGCCCAGGTATCACTCCCAAGGGCATCCTGCAATGCTCGGTGCATCCCTCGGGGCCAGCACGGGATGGCAAAGTGACTGGCACACAGGGCTGCTGGCAGAGGCTGTGCTAACACAGGACAGGCACCAGGCACTCCTGCAGGCCTTTTGCTGGGTGTTTTTTTTAGTGCTTTTCCCCAGGGCTTCACCTAGCTCACATGCCTAAAGGTGTGCCAGCCAGCCCCTGCAGAAGACACAGCTGCAAGATGAGGGATTTGACTTCAAGTCCCCTGGGCAGAGGACAAATGGCTGTTCCTGTGGGACAGACTGCAGTCAGCTGGAGGAGGTCTGTATCCCTGCATTACTGCTGCCACAGCCTCTAGACTGATGTGGAAAACAAGGCAGATAGCTGGCTGGCAGGCTTGGCATCCCAGCCAGGGACAGACAGAAACCCTCACTCCTCAGCTCTGCTCACTGGTGCAAAGCACACCTTTGGAGGTGCAAAGCACACCTTTGGAGGTGCACTGGGACACTGCTTTTCATACAACTCAGCCATTCCCAGGCACTAAACTCATCAGCTGCCTGCTGCTCATCTACCAGACTCCCTGCAGCCAGGCTGCCCTGAGCCTCAGGGGAACTCAGTTTTTTGAGCTCCCAGTGGCTTTCTTTGTCCTTCTTGCCCCTTTGTGCACCCTGCTCGGCTACACTCTGCCCCAGCAGAACTCATTCATTAGCACATGCTGGAGGCTGTGCTCCTCCAGAAACCTTCCCACGATGATGCTTCATTCTCCAACATGCAAGGATGCATTGCTGGAATTAGTCAGACCTTTGTTTTTAAGAGAGGGAAAGGAAAGGGAAAGGAAAAGAGGGGGGGAAGGGGGGAGAAGTAAGAAGAAAAAGAAAAAAGGAGAGGGAAAAGAAGAAAGAGAGGAGAGGGAGAGGAGAGGGAGAGGAGAGGGAGAGGAGAGGGAGAGGAGAGGGAGAGGAGAGGGAGAGGAGAGGGAGAGGAGAGGGAGAGGAGAGGGAGAGGAGAGGGAGAGGAGAGGGAGAGGAGAGGGAGAGGAGAGGGAGAGGAGAGGGAGAGGAGAGGGAGAGGAGAGGGAGAGGAGAGGGAGAGGAGAGGGAGAGGAGAGGGAGAGGAGAGGGAGAGGAGAGGGAGAGGAGAGGGAGAGGAGAGGGAGAGGAGAGGGAGAGGAGAGGGAGAGGAGAGGGAGAGGAGAGGGAGAGGAGAGGGAGAGGAGAGGGAGAGGAGAGGGAGAGGAGAGGTGAAGAAAAGAGAAAGGAAAAGAAAACAGAAAAGAGAAAGTAAAAGGAAAAGAAAACAGAAAAGAGAAAGTAAAAGGAAAGGTTTGTAGTGTCCAGGCTGTGAGGACAAGTTGCTACTTTCATCTGCTCCAGCCTGGCTCTCTCTCAGCCTCACCGACCTTATGTCCTATCCTGGCAGCTCTTCCTGGAGCCAGCAGCACCTTGGCACAGCCCTGCTGCATCAGCTGCTCTGGTTCTGCTGAGTGAATTAGTGAATGGTTAATGCACAGCTGCCAATAGCCACATTCATCACAGCTCCTAACGAGGGAGAGTGTCAAAACAAAGGTACAGAAGTTCTGAAGCAAACCCCTGGGCTTTAGACCAATTTCAGCTTCTTTTCCTGCTAGTTTTATGATAAAATAGAGGAAGAAGTTCAATCAAAGAGTCAGAGAAGTTGTTGAGCCTCTGTGTTTGCACAACACCCACTGGCTGCTGGCACAAGGACACAAACCCAACCCAAACCCTACACTCACTCCTGAGGCCCTGCACAGCAGGAGGGTGATGGAGAGTCTTGGTGGCAAGCAGAAAGGACCATCCATGGATGGTGTCTCCTCCAGCACTCAACAGGCAAGCAGGAAACTTTCTACTCACAGCAGGAGCAGCAGTCCACTGCAGCTCTTCACCCACCCTTGCAGAACACCAACAGTCTGCTTTTCTCCAGCCCGAGGTGGACACAATACTTTGAGCAGAAGTTTATCAGGACCATTTGATTTAAAATGTGTCAAACCCATGAGGAGACTCAGAACCTAAAGAAATCTCACAGCAGTGAAGCTCAGGAGACCAACAGTGTGCTGAGCTGCAGCCAGAGCAGGGAGAGCAGCAGCACAGGGAGGGGATTCTGCCCCTCTGCTCTGTTCTGCTCAGACCCCACCTGCAGCACTGCCTCCAGCTCTAGAGCCCCCAGCACTAGAGGGACCTGGAGCTGCTGGAGAGGGTCCAGAGGAGTTCATGAAGATGATTAGAGGCTGAGGAACCTCTGCTGTGGGGACAGTCTCGAGAGCTGGGGCTGTTCAGGCTGGAGAAGAGAAGTCTCCAGGCAGACCTGAGAACAGCCATCCAGTACCTGAAAGAGGCTCCAGGAGAGCTGGGGAGGGACTTTTGCCAAGGACTGGGAGTGCCAGGATGAGGGACAATGGCTTTGAGCTGGAACAGTGGGGATGGAGACTGCAGATGCGGAAGAAATTGTTTAGAGTGAGGGTGGGGAGACACTGGCACAGGTTGCTCAGGGAGGCTGTGGCTGTCCCCTCCCTGGAGGAGTTCAAATCCAAGCTGGATGAGAATTTGAGCAACCTGGGCTGGTGGGAGGTGTCCCTGCCCATGGCAGGGGGGTTGGAACTTTAGGGCCCCTTCCAACCCAAACCATTCTGTGACCCTATGAAATATGAGGGAAACAACTGGAATTCTTGCAGGCCAGTGTGCTCTTCCCCCCATTAAACCCTGGAGGTGTTTTAGTGAGTGTCAAAGGTTTTACCGGCTCTGAAGTAAAGCTCTTGACTCCACATCTCAGGTTGCCCACAACTCGAGCGACACCAAGTCCTTTCAAGAGACACAAACTCAGTGAGGCTTTCCTGAGCCTGCTGCCTGTTCCAAGGCAATGTGCAGTTTTCCTTGGCTTTGCTCCCGGGCTCCCAGAAGCCAACCTAATCCTCCAGGCTAGCGCTGCAATCCCGATGGGATCACAACCACCAGGCTCTTGATTCCCTCCTTTAGCAGCCAGGACCTCCTGCTTGCACAAACTTCCACCCAGAGAGCAAGAAACAAAAAGCATTCTCCTCCTCTCATTAACCAAGAGTTAATTAGGAAAGCAAAGGCAGGTAAATTCCCCACTGTTGTCTTGCCTCATTTGTGTCCACCATAAAAAAGCAACAGCCAGCTGCATGCAGAGCTCTGTTCACTCTTCTGCTCACCCTTCCTCCACCTCACCCCAGAACTGATAGCCCCAAAGAGAGACCAGAAAGGACATTTCCTTATTTGCATATTTAATAGTTCCTGCTCTTAGCCTTTCTGTAAGCACCCAAAGGATGGGTCTGGATTCCTGGCTCTGTCGTGACTTACTCCCTACAGGTAACGTCAATTACTTTAATTGAAGCTCTTCCCTAGCTTCTAACCATGAATCCTTTGCACAGCAGTGCAGAGAGCTGCTATGGAGCTCTGTCAGAAGTTCCCCAGTTTTGCATAAATTATTCCACTGTTGGCTTGCAAGAAATCTTTTGTGAAGGCTGGAAGGGATAAAGCCCTGCACCTCTCTGTTCGTAGAGTCACAGAATGCTTTGGGTTGGAAGGGACCTCCAAAGCTCATCCAGTACAAACCCCTCTGCAGTCAGCAGGGACATCCTCCACTGGATCAGGGTGCCCAGAGCCCTGTCCAGCCTCACCTTGAATATCCCCAGGGATGGGGCCTCAACCACCTCCCTGGGAAACCTGTTCCAGGGTTCCACCACCCTCATGGGGAAGAACTTGTTCCTAACATTCAATCTTTTGAAGCCATTGCCCCTGGTCCTGTCCCTGCAGGCCTTTCTAAACAGCCTTTTTCCATCCTCCTTATAGGCTCCCTTCAGGCACTGGAAGGCTGCTATTAGGTCTCCCCACAGCCTTCCCTTCTCCAGGCTGAACAGCCCCAGCTCCCTCAGCCTGTCCTTGTAGCAGAGATGCTTCAACCCCTTGATTATTTTCATGGCCCTGCTCTGAATTCTCTCCATCATCACCCCAGCATGTCCTCCACCACTTCTTGAGCTGAGCAGCTCCTGATTACCCCAGCTCCATGCAATGCTCTATTTCCTCCTGTATTCCTTTTGGCCAAAGTAAGAGACCTCATAGTGTGGATTTTCCACTCGTGGATTTCTCCCAGCCTCAAACAACCTTCTTGTGCTCCAATGTTTTCTTGGCTTGATTCACAGCCTCCAAAGGCTTCCTTCCACTGCTCATTTGTGCTTCATTTCTTCTGGTCTCCTAAATCTCACATTCAGGCTTTGTGGGTCTGTATGGTTGCTGGGTACAACTGCATCTTCCTACCCACATATCCACCTGAACTTCTGATCCCCCAGGTTCCTGACAGCTCCCTCAGACCAGAAGTCTACATCCTGAGTTACCTTCCTACAAACCTCATGGATACAGAAGGAGAGGCAGAAAAGAGTGACTCTACCTGGGTCCCCACTAAATGGCAACATGAATTTATTAGACCACTAATTCAAGAGGTGAACAGCATTTTGCATGCCTCAGCCTGCCCAAAAGCTTTATTTGCAACTATTAGACACCAGAGAACACACTCCTCAGTGAAGCATCCCTCCCATGTGGATTCTCTGATGTCTAACAGGCATGGAAAGCCAGTCAAAGCTTGTCCTGGAAGGTTGAAGCATTCATAATAGCTCTGTCCAATGTAGAGCCTCTGGTGCCTAGTAAGTAGCTCACTCTGAAGCCTTTTTCAACTGAGTTGGAGAGGGAGGTGACCTCTGGACACAGGTTTGTTGGAAATGAGGCTGCAGCTATTCTGGTTGTCAGCAGATGTCCTGCTGCTTATCCCTCTTCATTGTTTACTACTGCAAAAGCATAGAATCACAGAATGGTTTGGGTTGGAAGGGACCTTCAAGTTCATCCAGTTCCAGCTCCCTGTCATGGGCAGGGACACCTCCCACCAGCCCAGGAGGCTCAAGGCCTCATCCAACCTGGCCTCAAACAGTCACAGTTTCACAGATTGCATTGGGTTGGAAGGGACCCTCAAGGGTCATCTTGTGCAAGTCACCTGCAGTCAGCAGGGACACCTCCAACTAGATCAGGCTGCCCAGGGCCACACTGAGTCTGATCATGAATGTCTCCATGGATGTGTCCTCAACCACATCCCTGGACAACCTGTTCCAGTATTTCACCAGCCTCATTGTAAAGAATTTCCTCCTGATGTCCAAACATCCTCCCTTACATCCCACATCATTTAATTGTGTGTAGTACTTGCAACCAGGTTGGTGAAAATCATGGCACAGAAGCCAACAACTGGCCATGTGTTTGACCTGGGAGCACCTGACAGGGCAATAAGAGGGAAATAACCCCGTGGGTGCCTTCATCTTGCCTAACCCCAGCTGATCTTCTCAAATCTGAAGTGCTGGAGGTGAAAAGCTGCACGTGGCTCAACATCAGGAGGGAAAAGGAGTTCCCAGCTGAGAGCCTGATGGCAAAGGAACTGAACTTCACCAGTGCAAAGGTGAAGCCAGGACAGGTAGAGCACATCAGTCCTCTGAGGTGAAGAGAAGATCCAAGGCTACAATTAAGATCACTATCGACTGATAGCAGGGCCTGTTGTGACAGGACAAGGGGTGATGGTTTGAACTAGGAGACTGAGACTGGAAAGAGGCAGAAGATTTTTTCACTCTTTCTTCTAATGTCCAACCTAAACCTCCCCCTGTGCAGCTTGAGGCCACTTCATCTCACAGGATCACAGGTTGGAAGGGACCTCCAGAGATCTTCCAGTCCAACCCCCCTGCCAGAGCAGGACCAGAGAATCCAGCACAGGTCACACAGGAACACATCCAGATGAGTCTCGAAAGCCTCC
Source organism: Dryobates pubescens (assembly GCF_014839835.1). Classification (NCBI taxonomy): domain Eukaryota; kingdom Metazoa; phylum Chordata; class Aves; order Piciformes; family Picidae; genus Dryobates; species Dryobates pubescens. The sequence continues at coordinate 6,863,320 of NC_071631.1, read as the reverse complement.
AGAGAAGGAGACTCCACAACCTCTCTGGGCAGCCTGTTCCAGCACTCTGTGACCCTCACAGTGAAGAATTTCCTCCTCATGTTAAGGTGGAATCTCCTGTGCTGTAGCTTATATCCATTGCCCCTTGTCCTATCCCAGGGAGCAAGTGAGCAGAGCCTGTGCCCTCCCTCCTGACACCCAGCCCCCAGATATTCATCTCGTCCTATGTTGAGGAAGAAGAGACTTCTCCAGTTTCTCCCAGTCAACCTTGCACTTTTGCTGCACAGACAAAGCCCAGCATTGCCCAGCCAGAGGACCTTCATCCCCTCCAATCTCACAGCATCCATCCTGGGCCAGAAAAGAGCACTCCTGGACCCCAGCAGCAACCTCTGCAAAGCTCCAATTAGGCTACAGGCTTTGTGATTAACATCCCAAATAACATTTCCCTCTAAATCCCTCTGTGTCAGCAAAGGGCAGTGCTTTTGAAAGGCTTGGAATTATTTTGAGGCACTTAGGAGAGGGAGGCAAAAGAAACTTGGAATTTGCTGACTCCCCAGAATTATTTGGGCATCTGATGGCTCAAGGCCGGCAGCATCACCTGCGGGGAAGGTGCTGCTGCTGTCCCAGGTGGTGAAGTCACTGGGCTGATGCAAAAGGCTCCTGCAGAAGGCTGATCTATAGTGGGATTCATCTGGAGAGTTTAGGGTTTTATTTCAGTGCTTGAGTGAAATAAAAAGGCAGCTGAAATGCAAATATAGAGATGAAAGGGAATGGAGGGGAAGAAAAAAAAAGGGGGGGGGGAAGGGTGGAAAGAAGGGGAAAAGGGAAAGAAAGAAAAAAAAACAGCAAAAAAGAAAAGATAGAAAAAAGAGAAATTATGAAAAAAAAAAAGAAAAACAAAAAAGAGGAAAAAAGAGAAAGAAAAAAGAGATAGAAAAACAAAAAAGGGAAAAAAGAGAAAAAAAAAAGAGAAAGAAAAGATAGAAAAACAAAAAAGAGGAAAAAAGAAAAGAGAAAAAAAAAGAGAAAGAAAAAAAGAGACAGAAAAACAAAAAAGAGGAAAGAAAGAGAAAAATAGAAAGAAAAAAGAGATAGAAAAACAAAGAGGAAAAAAGAAAAGAGGGAAAAGAGGAAAAAAGAAAGAAAAGAGAAAGAAAGAAAAAAAAAGAAAAAAAAAGGAGAAAAAAGAGAAAAGAGAAAAAAAAGAGAAAGAAAAAGGAAAAAAGAGACAAAAAAAATTAAAAAACTGGGGGGAAAGGAAAAAGAAAAAAGAAGAAGAAAGGGGAAAATAAAAAGAAAGAAGAAAAAATGTAAAAGGGAGAAAAGAAAAAGGAAAAGAGAAAAGGGAAATAGGGAAAAAATAAAAGGAAAAGGAAAATAAAAAGGGGGGAAAAGAAATAGGAACAAGGGGAGAAAAAAGAGGAAAAAAGAAAAATAATTAAAAGAAAAAATAAGAAAAGGGGGAGAAAAGAGGGGAAGATAAAATACTAGGTGGGGGGGGAAGAAAAGAAAATCATATTTTACACTGAAAGCAGCTGGGGCTGCAGGAGAGGATGAAATACAGGAGCAGATTCTGAAGTGCAGGCCAAGCAGGTGACCTTCTGATTAGGGTTTTGGAAGGGAACAAATCAAATGCTCTACTGCTAAACACAACCTGCCCCCAAAGCTCAGCTTCAAAAGCCTCAGGCAGCCCCTACAAAACTCTGCCTCGTCCTCCTTCACCCCACTTTTCCCCACCTGACAGCGCTCTGGTTTGTTTTCTCCTCCTTAGGAGATAATTGAAAGGATGCTGAGGCTTTAGCTTTAACCACAGCAGAGAAATAATTATGCATTCTGAGAGGAGAAGAAGAAGGAGAAAAGGAGGAGGGGAGGGGGAACAGAAAAGAACCAGGCTCCGAATTTCTCACTCTTCATGTCAGGTGAGATGAGTCATTGCTGCCAGAAACCCTTCGAGAAGAAGTCTTTTAAGGATTCATCAGGCACAGAATGCATGCAGGAAAGGCTGCTAAGAGGAGAGCCTGGCAATTAACAATGTGCCTGTATCACTACCACGGATCCGTGCTGGAACCGCTGGGGATTTTAAGTCATTTTCACAAATATAAGCTTCTATTTTAAGTGGGGGGTGGAGGGCGGGGGGGGGGGGGGTGTTGGGGGGAAGAACTGAGCTCCTTAAACCGGGAAAACTGCCTGGGAAGGCAAAGCAAAACAGTCGGATTCCTGAGCCAGATGGAGCCACTTTGCCCCTGATCAATCACTGTCTGGGATTATCCTCAAATGACCCCCAAAGAATCAAAACGCCTCCTGGAAAATCAACACGAATTCGGTGCTAAGTGCTCGGCTTTCAGCACCACCAGCCTTCCCCCAGCCTCAGTGTTTTTAGAAGGGAACCAGGGAACGTTACCCATAGCAACTGCAAAATGTCCCATCAGATTCAGATGCTGATTGTTCTATACAGAAACTGATATGACATCATGGTAATGATTCCAAGAAATTAAAATCACTTTCTTTCTCCGCTGCCTGCCTGCTTTGCTCTGATTGAAGTCGCTGGTCCTGGCTGGGCAGGCGCTGACCCTGCCGTGCACCATCTGGACAGGAGCTGGGTCCTGCAAACATCTTTTCTTTCTTGCACTGCCACGCTGCTTTTTTTGTTTGAGAGCCAAGAAGGGGTTTGGATTTCAGCCCTTCTGCTAGGGCTTGGGTGTCGTTCAGCACACTTCTTTTTGGCCACCGGCACAAATCCTTGCCCTTAGCCTAATGCACCCCCGGCTAAAAATAAGGAGCTGGCAGGCTGTGCAAAGCCAGGGCTGTAAACAGGGCTGAGACATGGAAGGTGACAAGAGACCTGCAACATAAACACCTACTGGGGGTGGGGGGTGGGGAGAGATGCCTGGGGCTCTGCTGCTCACCATCAGGTCTGGTTTCTGGTCAGTCAGGGACTCACCTCAGGAGTGAGGTGACAGAAATTCTTGTGTTTGTTTATCTATTATATTTATTTACTTTAGAGAATGACTGTTTCATGTGCATTTCATTAGAGAGAAATGTATAGAAATACATGCAAAATATAGGTCCATATAATATATTACAGAGATACATACACATAGCTGTATAATATACTGATATCTGTAGATACGTAGCTATGAATATAATACAGCATTTAATACAGTCTAGATACCATAATATAATACATCATAGCACACCATAGTATCACAGAATTGTCAGGGTTGGAAGGGATCAACCAGTTCCAACCCCCTGCCATGGCCAGGGACACCTCACACTACAGGAGGTTGCTCACAGCCACATCCAGCCTGGCTGCAAAAACCTCCACCACGTCCCTGGGCAACCTGTGCCAGTCTCTCACCACCCTCATGGGCAACAACTTCTTCCTAACATCCAATCTCAATCTACCCATTTCTAGTTTTGCTCCATCCCCCCCAGTCCTATCACTCCCTGACACCCTCAAAAGTCCCTCCCCAGCTTTCTTGGAGTCCCCTTCAGACACTGGAAGGACACAATTTGGAATCTTCTCTTCTCCAGACTGAACAGCCCAAACTCCCTCAGTCTGTCCTCATAACAAAGGTGATCCAGCCCTCTGCTCATCCTCATGGCCCTTCTCTGGACAAACTAAGCCTCTCCAAACTAAGCCTCCCCTGGCACAATTTCAGGCCATTTCCCCTCCTTCTATCACCTCACCCTAGGAAGAAGAGACTAAGACATCTAGTCACCTCCCTGGACAACCTGTTTCAGGGTTTGAGAACCCTTTTAGGAAAGAAGTTTCTTCTAATGTTCAACCTAAACCTCCCCTGCTGCAACTTGAGGCCATTTCCTCTCATCCCATCCCTTATTACTTAGGAAAAGAGACCAACCCCCACCCCACTGCAACCTCCTTTCAGGGAGCTGTAGAGAGCAATGAGGTCTCCCCTCAGTCCCCTCCAGGCTGAACACCCCCAGTTCCCTCAGCTGCTCCCCAGCTTTGTTGCCCTTCTCTTGACCTGCTCCAGCCTCTCAATGTCCTTCTTGGAGCGAGGTGTCCAAACCTGAACCCAGCACTCGAGGTGTGGTTACATACAACACCGTGCAACAATAAATACATGACAAATCCTCCACATGACACAGATTTGGGTCCATGTAATGCCCATGCATGTGCAGGCTCTGTGTGTGATCTCTTGCCTGAGCTGCACGCTCCAAGTTAATTTGGCAGCTCCTGAATTGGGCTTCTCAGCCGTACAGCTCCCCAGCACTCTTCCTGGCCGTGAGATATCTCCCCTTCTTCCTTTAAATTAGCACTGCAGATGAAACTGGATGCCTCCAGGCTTTGTTAATGCCAGCCTGAATCCAGCCCAGCCAGATCTAGTCAGGATTAAAAGCTGTTCTCCTCCCTTGGATGTTAAATGACCTTATTACAGGCAGAGTTTTGTGTTTGCACACCGCTGTGCTCTGCACCAAGCAGCAAACCCAGGAGAGACCTAGAAATGCATAAACCCCATGGGCTGCACCAGCCTTGACACCCCCCCAGGCAAAGCTTTCTCCTGCACAGGCACAGGCATAATGGGGCTAGGGGAAAGGGAAAAAAGACTTCAAGGAGATGAGTGTTTGTTCATATCAACAGTGCTCTGCAGAAATATCCTTGGCACGCTGTGGGGTGTGGGGGGAGGTCAGGGAAGGACGCTGGTAGCAAATGTTAGATGTGATTTGCCTGGGAAAGTGAATATGCCACAGAAGAGCCAAACTTCTATCTTCTGGGGAGAGCTTTTCTATCACTTAGTCCTTAACAAACATCAGCCAACTCCTCTGCAAAATCCTGGGTCTTCCTGAGGGCAGAGAGGGAGCATTGCTAGAGATTTTCCAGCAAAGAGTTCAGCTGATTTGTAAAGTACAGAAATATTTTGCCCGAGGTTGCCATCTCAGGATTCAACTGGTGGGCCTTAGAAAACCTGCTCCAATTAACTTTGCATTATTATCATTGAAATAAAAAACACCTAGATTCTGGTGGTTCCTGACTGCAGGTGCTGCCTGGACCCCCCCCCACCTCCATCAGTGCTGCCTAAACCCCACCCCCATTGCAGAGAGAGGATCATAGAATGATGGAATCATAGAATGATGGAATCATAGAATGATGGACTCATAGAACGGTCCAGGCCGAAAGGGACCTCCAAAGATCACCCAATCTGACCTTCCTGCACTCAGCAGGGACATCCCCAACTAGATCAGGTTGCCCAGAGCCCTGCCAAGCCTCACCTTGAATATCTCCAGGGAAGGAGACAACCCTTTCCAGTGTTCCACCATGCTCATGTTGAAAAACCTCTTCCTGATACCCAACCTAAATCTGCCCTTCATTAGTTTGAAGCCATTGCCCTTGGTTCTGTCATCACAGGCCCCTGAAACAGTCTCTCCCCATCCTTCCTGTAGGCCCCTCTCAGGTACTGGAAGGCTGCTATCAGGTCTCCCTGAAGTCTCCTCTTCTCCAGGATGAAAGGCAACGGTTTGGAGCAGGGGAAGCTCAGGAGGAAGCTCTGCACGATGAGAGTGGTGAGACACTGGAACAGGGTGCCCAGGGAGGCGGTGGAGACTCCATCCCTGGAGACATTCAAGATCAGACTCGATCAGACCCTGGGCAGCCTGCTCTAGTTGGAGGTGTCCCTGCTGCCTGCAGGGGGTTGGACAAGGTGACCTTTGAGGGCCCCTTCCAACCCGATTCAGCCTGTGACTGAATCAGGGCTGTCAGTGAGACCTTTGCTTCCAGAAGCCCCCCAAAAAACGCTTGACTGAGAAAAAAGAGCAGCAAGTCACAGAGCCACTCACACACACTTCATTACCCCACCCGTGCCACGTTTGAGGGGAACTGCTGTTGTCTGGATGAAATTAACCTGCTCTCAGGAAAGGAGCTAATCCTTTTTCCTTTTACAAGAGGAGACAACTGCTGCTCCCCAACGCGGAGCTCTTGTTTTCGAGCATTAACGTTAATCCTCAGGCTTCCCCCGTGCCGCTCTGGGTTATCACCGGCACAAAAGGGAGAAGCAGGGCTTAGGGCTGGAGTGGCTGGTGGGGAGGCCGCGTGAGATTCTGCTTTTCAAGGGTTTCAAGTGGGGTAGTTGCCACAAATCAGCGCTTAAAACACCCTGGATTAGAAGGGGTTGGGCGGCAGCAGTCGGGTGGGTGGGTGAGCAACGGTGTCTGCGTTACACAAGGGGATTAGGCTGCGAGATTAAGGCTGGGGTGTTCACAAATGAACCCTGATGCTGGGTGGCTTTGCTCTGCGTCGTGGCACAAGCTCTTGACAGATGAAAAATCAGCTGAAACCTCCTCGGCTCTTTGCACGTGTCATTTCAGCCAAGAACAAGACGCACAGGGCTCCACATTCAAAGCCTTTTTGTTTCTTTCCTTTCCCCAGCTATTAGCCCTACTGATTGTATCCCTTATTCTCCTGCACTAATTAGGCCAATTAAAATTTTCTTCCCCGGCTTCAAAGATGGGTTTGTGAGGTCTCTCTCCTCTGTGAGACGGCTCGAGCAGCACAAAGCACTCTCGCATCCTTGCCACAGGTTCTGCGCTGTGGTGGGAGCCGAGGCTGCACCCCGGGCGCCCAGCCCTGTGCTGCCCGAGATTCTGTGATTCCAGCAAGGCTTCCAAGGAAAAACGCGTTTCCTGGCCTGGAGACATGTCCCAACACAGCCGAGATGCAGATCAGACCCAACCTGCCTGGCAGCCAAGCTTTTTTCTTGCCCTGCCCCCGCACAGCACCGGCGAGCGGGGTGCGGAGGAAGGATGCGTCAGGCTGGCACACGCCGAGCAGCAGCAGGGGCTGGACTCACCAGGCTGCTGCTCGCCTCCCAGAGCCTCCTCAGGTCACCCTCCGGGTCCTGCTGACTGCCACCACGCCAGCCCGTGGCACTTAGTCACTCATCGTCAGCACCGGCAGAGGAAATCGGCGCCGAGGCACGTGGCTGGGATGCTTTCTGGTGCCATCTGCATGGGGTCACGGCAGTGCCCATGTGAGCAGACGCTTGCCTTTTACTTAATCCTCAGGTTTTTAAGTGCTTTTCATCTTCGAGAGATATTTGTTTAAAATAACAACCACAATAATCACAACAATCACCAAATCCCTGCTCTCTGCTGCAAGCAAAACTAAGAAAAGATTCATTTTCTTGGCTTGGCAGGAAAGTTCCCCCCCTACACACACACACTTTCTAACAGCTCAGCCTCACTCTTGGTCCTGCCTTCAGCCAGGCAGAGCTAGGACATGAGTTGCTCAGCACTGGCCCCTCTTGACACTGGAACACAGCAGGCTTCTTTTCAGCCCTAAGGATTTGAATGAAATGGACAATTCAGCCCAGCCTACGCACACAGTTCACTGGGAGTTCATTTTCCTGCAGCCCAGCGGCTTTACCTGTCACTGAAACCAGCCCCGGGCCAACCACTCTGCTCCCTCTGCCTGTGCAGCACCGGTGAGGAGCAGTTTTGGTGCAGCCCTCCAGGCATCGCCCCCGACCCGCCCCCCCCCCCCCCCCCCCCGACAAGCAAAGAGAACAGATCGGGACTCACATCCCCACCCCCGCCAGGCCAAGGCATTTTGCAAGCTGAGCTGAGCCTCCACAAAGCCTTTACAACGTGGAGCTGTAAACTCCATCCTCCCAGGGAAGAGTCCTCTCTGGAGGAGGCTCACACTCCACACTTTAGGGCTTTCTCGTTGCACACGCTGAGTCTCAGCCCAGAGAACATCACTCCGGGCTGCCCCAGTTATCCCCACACAAAGACAGCATCGTACTGGGGTAGACTGGAAGGCAGTGCTCTTATGCCAGCGTGTGAAACTACCAGCACATCCCAGCCCTCCAAAGCCCTGGATCCACAACCAACCAGACACATAGGTGCAGAGAGAAACCTGGGTACCTACACGCCTGAGTGTTTCCTCTCCAGCTCAGAGGCTTCTCCTGCCAGGTGGTCACAGCAAGATGCTGAAGGTGATAATTCCTCTCTAGCAGGCTGATTCCCTTCAGCCAGGGGTAAAACCCTGCAGGATCTCACTACATGGGACACACAGAAAAGTGATCCCACCAGCAGAGATCAGATTACGACGCCCTTGTTCCGATGTCTAAACTGCTTCGCTGGAGATTTATCTGAATGTTGCAAACTCAGCATTTCCCCCAGAATATCCTGACATTATTTCCCTTAAAGGCCCAGTTCCTGGAGCTCAGGGAGAGGTTCAGTTATCTTTAACGGTGAAAGCCTGGAGACAACTTGCAACCTAAGCCCTTAAAACCCAGGAGATGATACTTAAGTAAGTAACCACCCCTGAATCTCAAGCTGTGTTGTGCTTTAAACCCTCAGAGAATCAGAATCACAGAAGCATAGGGGTTGGAAGGGACCCCTGGAGATCATCAAGTCTAACCCCCCTGCATCACCTCAAACTGAAACTATTGCTCAGTTTGCTAAAGTTTCTTGCAAGGTCAAACAGTTGCCTGTCTGAATGTCATAGAATCATAGAATGGTAGGGATTGGGAGTGACCTCTGGAGATTATCCAGTCAAATGCCCCTGCCAAGGCAGGATCACCCAGGTCAGGGCACACAGGAACACATCCAGATGGCTCTTGAAATCTCCAGAGAAGGAGACTCCACAACCTCTCTGGGCAGCCTGCTCCAGAGCTCCAGCTCCCTCACACCAAAGAAGTTTCCCCTGATGTTCAGGTGGAACTTCCTGGGCTCCAGTTTGTGTCCTTTGCCCCTTGTCCTGTCACAGGACACCACTGTGAAGAGCCTGGCCCCTTCTTGCCCCCCACCCTTCAGCTATTCCCCTCTCAGGCTGCTTCTCTCCAGGCTAAACAACCTGTTCCAGATGTCACCCAGGAACACATCCAGACAGCTCTTGAAAGTCTCCAGAGAAGGAGACTCCACAATCTCTCTGGGCAGCTTGCTCCAGAGCTCCAGCAGCCTCACACACACGATGGCTATGCATAAACCCTCATTTTCGTTACTTATGTAGCTCTGATTTACTTTTTGTTCCCATCCTGGGCTAACAACTGGTGATGGCACCAGCCAGCTGTTGGAGACAACCAAAAGGAGGTGTTGGGAGGCGAGAAAAACTCTCTTAGATCAAGCTGAGGTGAGCAGCACTGATTCCTAAGCCCCTGCAGAGTGGCACGAACAGGCTCGCGCCAAGCTAGTGACATTTACTCTCCAGCATCCTTCCAGTGCACTGAGAAAGCTCCATCGAAACCCAGCAGCCACAACAATGCTGGGGCCCATGGGGCATATTTTAGGAGAGGAAATTAATAGAACTAAATGCAAATAATCATCTCCCAAAAGAGCCCAAACGACCTCCAGCAGCCAGGCTTGCCTCGGCAGGCTCCGATTTCCATCGCCGGGGAGCCGGGCGGCTGGGAATTCCCCTCCTGCCGGCAAGGTTTCAGAGCACAGGAACCTCCCCCCCAAACAGTCCCCATCTAGGGGTCACTTAGCTTGAAAATCTCTTGTCTTTTTTAATACAAGGGCTTGTAGTGATAGGATGAGGGGCAACAGCTTTGAGCTGGAAGAGATCAAGAGTGGAGATGAGGAAGAGATTCTTGAGAGTGAGGGTGGGGAGACACTGGCACTGGTTGCCCAGGGAGGCTGTGGCTGTCCCCTCCCTGGAGGTGCTCAAGGCCAGGTTGGATGAGGCTTTGAGCAGCCTGGGCTGGTGGGAGGTGCCCCTGCCCATGGCAGAGGGGTTGGCACCTGGATGGTCTTTCCTTCCAACCCAACCCATTCTATGAATCAGTGATTATTTAACCAATCCAGCCCTGGCCTTGGCTGCAGTTTCTCAGGACTCTGCTTTCCAGGCCTTCTTACTTCCATCAGAGCATCTCTCCCCTCCTCACTGGTTTTCAGTAACCTGGCTCCTCTCCTGTCCCATCTGCCGGTTCCTGTCTTTGCTGGTGCCTCCTGCTACCTTCCAACACATTCCCTTCTTCAACAATTCACATCAGCAGGGCTGCTTTCCCCCCAAACACAATAAATCACAGAAGCCAAGAGAAATGGCCACGTGCTTCCAAGCACTGGCACTTGAAGTGATCAAAAGATGCATTAAGCCAAATCTTACTTGTCCTCCCATGTCCATTAGGCTCTTTTTCATTCACACATCAATCAAAGGACCCTGTTTATTCCAGATTATTCTCCACTTAAAAAAAAATGATGCTGCAGTTTAAAGAAGAAGCAGATTGCTTCACTGAGATTAAAAAAAGAAGAAGAAGTAAAAGCCAAGTTGCTGGAGGGGATAAAGACTATCACAAACTCCCATTACCTTAGAGAAGGAGTTGAAGAGAGGTGAAGCTCCAGTGCCATGCTCTTACACTGAAGACAAGAGAAACCATCCACATTGGTCTAAAGAGAGGAGAAATGCTCCAGTTAACAATACAGGATTAGAGAATCACAGAATGGGTTGGCTTGGAAGGGGCCTTAAAGCTCATCCAGTTCCAACCCCCCTGCCATGGGCAGGGACCCCTTCCACCAGCCCAGGTTGCTCAAGGCCTCATCCAGCCTCTCCTTGAACAACTCCAGGGAGGGGACAGCCACAGCCTCCCTGGGCAACCTGTGCCAGTGTCTCCCCACCCTCACTTTCAACAATCTCTTCCTCATCTCCAGTGTCAATCTGCCTTCTCCCAGCTCAAAGCCATTGTCCCTCAGCCTGGCGCTCCCAGCCCTTGTCAGAAGTCCCTTCCCAGCTCTCCTGGAGCCTCTTCAGGTGCTGGAAGGGTGCTCTAAGGTCTCCCTGGAGCCTTCTCTTCTCCAGGCTGAACAGCCCCAACTCTCCCAGCCTGTCCCCACAGGTGAGGTTCTCCAGCCCTCTGATCATCTTGGTGACCTCCTCTAGATCCTCTCCAATAGCTCCATGTCCTTGTGCTGGGGACAGCAGAATTGGCTATGATTATTCCCAGCTAAATATTTGGTCAAGCCTAGCATGTGACATGCTTAGCACTCTGGTACCCCCAGTGAAGACATTTGTGATCCCTCCACCTCCAGCTTTATGAAAGGAAAATAAATTTTTAAGTGGCCTTGAGCACAGGTCTGGTGAGGAAGAGCTGAGGGAACTGGGGGTGTTCAGTCTTCAGAAGAGGGGGCTGAGGGGAGACCTCATTGCTCTCTCTACAACTCCATGAGGCTGGAGTGAGGTAGGGGTTGGTCTCTTCTTCCAAGGAACACAGGATAGGACAAGAGGAAATGGCCTCAAGCTGCACCAGGAGAGGTTTAGGTGGAGGAAGAGCTTCTCCCCAAATAGTGTTGCAAAGCCCTGGCCCAGGCTGCCCAGGGCAGTGGTGGAGTCCCCATTCCTGGAGGAGTTTGAGGTGTTGAGGGCCATGGTTGAGTGGTGACCTGGGTCAAGGCTTGGACTGGGTGTTCTAAAAGCTCTTTTCCAACCTAAACAATGTCATGGTTCTATGTTTTTAGACATAATCAATCATTTTTTCCCTCTCTATGTAGAGAGGATAGATACTCCAAGATCCTGGAACAGGCTGCTCAGGGAGGTTGTGGAGTCTCCCTCTCTGGAGATACTCAAAACTTGCCTGGATGCATTGCTGTGTACTCTGGTGTAGGTGCTCCTGCTCTGGCAGGGGGGTTGCACTGGATGAGCTTTTGAGGTCCCTTCCAGCCCCTGAACCTCTGTGATTCTGGATGACAACTCATGAGGAGCTCGTGGCAGGAACTCTGCAAGCTGGGTAATTGCAAATGGGATGAACTGCTTGAATTTGTGCCCAAGGAATGCTGGTCCCAGAAGGGAGTGTAATGACCTAATTGTTCCTCGCCTTGTGTCTGCTAGCCTCATTTCCAACATCATCCCCATTCCCAGGCTTTCTGTTTGTTTGTTATTGTTTATCTTTAATTAGCTTTCCCTTGTCGGGGTTCAGAGGGTGGCTGAGGAGTTCTAAGAACCCTTCAAGCACCACCAGAACCCCGACCAGGGAAAACTAATTAAACCCAAACAAACCCAAAGAACCCAACCCCCTAAACTCCATCACTTTTCATGTCACGTCAGGTCACGAAGGATCCAGCTCCACCGAATTTCTCCCTCTGAGAAAGGAGAAGCTCTTCCCAGAGGCTGGGTGGGGTTGGGACAGGAGACAGGGATCACAGCAGCCCTCTCCTCTGGACCAGCACAGCACAAGTAACATCTTTACAGTCAGAACACAGACTGCAGCTCAAATGCTAATTTTAGTCTAATTTTACCAAAGCATAGAATTGGCAGGGTTGGAAGGGACCTCAAGGATCAGCCAGTTCCAATCCCCCTGCCATGGCCAGGGACACCTCACACTACAGCAGGTTGCTCACAGCCACAGCCAGCCTGGCTGCAAACACCTCCAGGCAGGAGGCTTCCACCACCTCCCTGGGCAGCCTGTGCCAGGCTCTCACCACCCTCATGGGGAACAACTTCTTCTTAACATCCAATCTCAATCTACCCATTTCTACTTTTTCTCCATCCCCCCCAGTCCTGTCACTCCCTGGCACCCTAAAATGCCCCTCCCCAGCGTTCTTGTAGCCCCCTTCAGACCATAAGAAGGTCTCCTGGGAGCCTTCTCTTCTCCAGACTGAACAGCTCCAACTCTCTCAGTCTGTCCTCATAGCAGAGCAGCTCCAGCCCTCAGCTCATCTTTGTGGCCCTTCTCTGGACACATTCCAGCATGTCCAAACCTTTCCTGTAGTAGGGGCTCCAGAACTGGACAATGTTATCACAGCAGTCTGGGAGATGAAGCAGCCCTGTGGAGGACTTGGGAGTGCTGAGGGATGCAAAGTGGGACAGGAGCCAGCACCAAGTGCCGCCAGCCCAGCCCCAGACTGTCCTGGGCTGATCCCCATCAGTGTGGGCAGCAGGGGCAGGGAAGGGATTCTGCCCCTCATCTGTGCTCTTCTGAGACCTCACCTGCAGTGCACGGGCAGCTGTGGAGTCCTCAGCACAGATGGGAACCTGTTGGAGCAGGGCAAGAGGAGGCCACAGCAATGCTGGGATCTCAGCTGTGTGCTCAGGCTGAGAGAGTTGGCATTGTTCAGCCTGGAGAAGAGAAGGCTCCAGGGAGACCTTCTGGTGGCCTTTCAGTGCTCTTAAAGGGGATGATAAGAAAGCTGGGGACAGACTTTTGAGCAGAGCATGTTGTGACAGGACAAGAGGTGATGGTTTGAAATAAAAGAGGGAGATTCAGACCGGAGAGGAGAAATGTTTGACACTGAGGGTGGTGAGAGCCTGGCTTTGGTTGCCCAGAGAGCAGTGAGCTGCCCACCCCTGGCACTATTGCAGGTCAGGTTGTTTGGGGCTCTGAGCAACCTGCTCTAGCTGCAGATGTCCCTAGTCATTGTGGGAGGGTTGTGCTGGATGACCTTTAAAGGTCCCTTCCCACCCAAACCATTCTACGGTGGGGAGTGGTCTAGAGCACAGCCCTGTGAGGAGAGGCTGAGGGAGCTGGGGGTGTTTAGCCTGGAGAAGAGAAGGCTCAGGGGAGACCTTCTTGCTCTCTACAACTACCTGAAAGGAGGTTGTAGGCAGGTGGGGGGTGGTCTCTTCTCCCAGGCAAACAGCACCAGAACAAGAGGACACAGTCTCAAGCTGTGCCAGGGGAAGTTTAAGCTGAAGGTGAAGAGAAAGTTCTTCCCAGAAAGAGTAATTGGCCACTGGAATGTGCTGCCCAGCAGGGAGGTGGTGGAGTCCCCATCCCTTCAACAAAGGCTTGGTTGTGGCACTTGGAGCCATGGTTTAGTTGTCAGGAGGTGTTGGGTGTTAGGTAAAAGGTTGGACTTGGTGATCTCTGAGTTCTTTTCCAACCTGGTGATTCTATGATTCTATGAATTTTCTGGGATGTGGTTGCTGCCAGCCCTGCCAGTCCAGCTGGTTTCAGCCACCCCACTCTGCAGAGCACAGCCCTTCAGCAAACTTTCTGTCTGTGTTCTGCCAGCCCTGGGCCTTTTCCCCCTTCCCTGCCGATGCCGGCATGCACCAAGCTCCCTGCTCCAGAGCCAACTGCTGCTGCTGCTGCAAACGTTGCTCATTACATAAGATCCATTCCTCTGCTCAAAGCAAAGCTGCTCCAGTGGCCACAGTGCCAGCTCATTAAATCTGAGATTCTCAGCAGTTTGCCACAGCTACCAACCAGGGAGCACTTCTGTTTCGTTTCAAAGGTACCTTGCAAAGCAGAGGATCGTCTTTTTGAACCTCAGAGCCTGGGTTCAGTTTTAGGAACCTCACTCCAATAAGGACATTGAGGGCCTGGAGTGGCTCCAGAGAAGAGCAACCAAGCTGCTGAAGGACAAGACTTAGGAGGAAGAGCTGAGGAACTGTTTAGCCTTCAGAAGAGAAGGCTGAGGAGAGCTCTTCTGGCCCTCTACAACTCCCTGAAATGAGATTGGAGCCAAGTGAGGGTTGGTCTCTTCTTACATGCAACAAGCGATAGGACAAGAGGAAACAGCCTCAAGTTGTGCCAGGGGAGGCTCAGGTTGGATATTAGGAAAAATTTCTTCCCAGGCACTGGGCACAGGCTGCTGAGAGAGAGTGGTGGAGTCACCAGCCCTGGAGGTGTTTAAAAGCTGTGTGAATGTGGTGTTGAGGGATGTGGGTTAGTGGCAGGGGCATAGCAGCAGTGGTGGGATGTGGGCTCTCAGCAAGCAGTTGGACTTGGTGACCTCAGAGGTCTCTTCCAGCCTCAGTGGTTCCATGATTCTATGGTTCTGTGATTTCCTGTTTGAAACAACTCCTAGAGACTTATGGGGTTTTTTTCTTCACCTGCCAGACCTCCCTGGTTCCACAAATGGCACTGGGGGAAGAGTGCAGCTGAACGGAGTTGGTTAAGTGGTGGTGTGAGAATTGTCATGTAGCATGACCTCAGCCTGGGCAACCAGGAGCTTTCTACTGCAGAGGCCCAGACAATAAGAAATTGGTGGTTTTCCCCCAAAATGGGTTGCACAAGGCTTTTGACTCTGAGCCTGGCAACAAATGATTTCAGTTCTGAGGGCTCAGCTCTACTGCATGTGAATCTGTTACCTCCTCACCACTGTGGTTTGGCTCCATGCCCAAGACATTTGATGATCTTCTACAAACCAAGCCAAGATGCAGTGCTAAGCTGGGAAAACATCCACTGTGGAGTGGGACATCAGTTGCAAGATGAAATGACCCAGCACTGATGTTTGGAAGAGGATGGACTCATATCTAATGACCTGCTGGTGGGGTTCATGTCACCTTGGAGCTCATGATAACCTGTCCTGGGAATCACAGACGCATAGAACTGCCTAGATTGGAAGAAGCCTTTAAGATCATCAAGTCCAATCATTGACCTAGCACTGACAAGTCCTTGACTAAACCATGATCCTATGTCTACACAACTCTTGAACAGCTCCATGGATGGGGACCCCATCACCATCCTGGGCAGCCTGTTCCAGTGCCTGAGAACTCTTGCTGTGAAGAAATTCTTCCTCATGTCGAAGCTAAGCTTCCCTTGGTGCAGTATGAGGTCACTACCTCTGGTTCTATCCCCTGATACTAGGGAGAAGAGATCAACTTCCACCTCACTCCAGCTTCCTCTCAGAGAGCTGTAGAGAGCAATGAGCTCTCCCCTCAGCCTCCTCTTCTCCAGGCTGAACACCCCCAGCCCCCCCAGCTGCTCCTCCCCAGCCCTGCTCTCCAGACCTTTCCCCAGCATTGTTGCCCTTCTTCAGACACACTCCAGCCCCTCAATATTTCATAGACGAAACAGAGAGCAGCAGCAGCAACATCTTCACCCCAGGCTGCCGCTCCCCATGCACAGGGGCATCACCTTCGCATCCAGGCTCTCAAGCTGACCACAGAGCTACCTTTGACTCCAGCCCTGACAGCCTGGAAACGACGCCGCAAGGCGAAGCAAGAGGGAAAGCTTTCCACCATCCCGCGGCAGCCGCTGAGGTCTCGGCTAAAATACCATCTGGAGCTCTCTTGCAGACCTGCTGCCTTTCCTTTCAGCTGGAGGATCTACCTAACATAACCACAGAGCAGCAGCTGCAAATCTGGGCAGGCTTCCTGCGAGCCGTGAAGCCGATCTTCACCTGCAGAAAATATTGGCTGGCTCCGGCGCGCCGCGAGCGGGAGGAAGTGTGTACAAATTAATTACTTGCCTGAGGCCACTTGATATTTGCCTTAACTAGGTCAAATAAACTGTAGCAAACCACCCCTGCCTCCCTCTCCCCTTTAAAAAGATATATAGAAAAAAAAATAAAGATCTAGCCAGTTGCAGGTTTAATGAACTGAGCTTCCTTCCCAAAACAGTTTCTGCAGGTTGAGGCTGCAGCTTCCCCATCGCATAAGGTGTGCGGAGAGGAGAGGAAAAAGGAGTCAGTGTTGAGGGTGTTTTGACACCCAACACCTACAGGACCGGCCTGCAGCGCTTCTGACCAGAAGGGAACAGATCCTGGTTTGATGCCTCAGGAATAAGACCTGGGGATTTTCACCTTTAAGCCATGGGTGGTTCAGAAGCAGCTCTGGTGTTCCTGTCATGCGGGCTTAGGGTCCCAGCTGGAGGAATCTGGAGGCAGGATTGTATCTGCCTTGATTCCATGTCAGCACCTACACTGGTGTTAACTGGAGATGAATGTGCTGCTAAATCACTAAGGAATCCTTGCCCCTCCTTTGGAACCACCAGCACCAAGCGATGGAGGTAGCGGTGTCCATGCATGGTGCAGCTGGTGTGCCCTGCACAGATGGTGCCACTCTTGTTGTCCCCAGAGGGAGCTGGACAGGCTGCCATGAGGCACTAATAGGAGCAGTGCTTTTGGAATTGCTGCTTGGGCTGTGTTTGTCTAGGGAGAGACCTGAGGCATGTCATGTGCAGAGAGATGGCTGCAGCAAGAGAAGTGTGGCCAGCAGGGCCAGGGAGCTGAATCTCCCCCTCTGCTCCACTCTGCTGAGACCACAGCTGGAGCACTGTGTCCAGTTCTGGAGCCTCTGTGCCAGGAAGGATCTGGAGGTGCTGGAAGGTGTCCAGAGAAGGGCCACGAGGATGAGCAGAGGGCTGGAGCTGCTCTGCTATGAGGACAGACTGAGGGAGTTTGTGTTGTTCAGTCTGGAGAGGAGAAGGCTCCAGGGAGACCTTTTTGTGGCCTTTCAGTGTCTGAAGGGGGCTCCAAGAAAGCTGGGGAGGGACTTTTGAGGGTGTCAGGAAGTGATAGAACTGGGGGGGATGGAGCAAAACTAGAAATGGGTAGATTGAGATTGGATATTAGGAAGAAGTTGTTGCCCATGAGGGTGGTGAGAGACTGGCAGAGGTTGCCCAGGGAGGTGGTGGAAGCCTCCTGTCTGGAGGTTTTTGCAGCCAGGCTGGATGTGGCTGTGAGCAACCTGCTGTAGTGTGAGGTGTCCCTGGCCATGGCAGGGGGCTTGGAACTGGCTGATCCTTGAGGTCCCTTCCAACCCTGTCAGTTCTATGATTCTATGGTCACCTGCAAATGCTGCTGCTCTACCAAAATGTAGAAGTAATCACAGAATGGCTCAGATTGGAAGAGACCTCAGAGATTATCTACTCTAATCCCCCTGCCATGGCCAGGGACACCTCTCAACTAGACTTGTTTGTTCAAAGCCTCATCCAACCTGGCCTTGAACACTTCCAGGGAGGGGGCAACCACAGACTCTCTGGGCAATCTGTTTCAGTGCCTCACCACCTTTGTGCTGAAGAACTTCTTCCTAAGATCCAGCTTGAACCTCAGCTTCAAACCATTCCCCTTGTCCTGTCACTAGACACCCTGATGAAAATCCCTCTGCAGCCTCCCTGTAGGTTCCCTTTGAGTATTGGAAGGCAGCTCTAAGGTCCTCCCAGAGTCTTCTCTTCTCCAGGCTAAAAAACCCAAGCTCCCTCAGCCTGTCCTCTGAGCAGAGGTGCTCCAGCCCAAAAGCTGGAACACTCCTCCCAGATACAGCATGGTTAGAGCCAAACGTGGCTAAACCACTCCAGGGTCACATTTGGAAGAGGCAGCAGCTATCCAAAGCCCAAGCAGCTAAAGAGCTTGCTGAGGGTTGTCAGGCACCTCAGTAAATGAACAGTGCAATTCTTAGTGTTTGGGTCTGGTGCTCCACTCAGAAGGTGACAGTTCCTATTTTCTTGTGCCTAACACCTCCCTGCAGCCCAGGGGCCTCCACACAGACCACAGGGACCTCACAAGAAGCATGCTCCAACCAGGTGGGCTCACTGCTGCAAAAATGTCATCTTTTGGAATGAGGGATTTCTCTGAAACACTTTGATATTGTGCTCTGCTCTGGTGAGACCTCAGCTGCAGTACTGCATTCAGCTCTGGAGCACTCACCACAGGAAGGATACAGAGCTGATGGAGCAGGTCCAGAGGAGGCCACGGAAATGATCAGGGGGTTGGAGCAGCTCTGCTATGAGGACAGGCTGAGGGAACTGGGGGTTTTCAGCCTGGAGAAAAGAAGGCTCCAGGGAAACCTTAGAGCAGCCTTCCAGGACCTGAAAGAGGCTACAAGAAGGCTGCAGAGAGACTGTTTGCAAGGGCCTGCAGGAACAGGACAAGGGACAATGGTTTGACATCAGAGAAGGGCAGATTTAGATTGGATGTTAGGAACAAGTTCTGCACCAGGAGGTTGGTGGAGCACTGGAACAGGATGCTCTGGGAGAATGTTGAGGCCCTGTGCCTAGAGATATTCAAGGTGAGGCTCAACAAGGCTCTGGGCAACCTGATCTGGTGGAGGATGTCTCTGTTCACCGTGGGAGGATTGGTCTAAATGACCTTTGGAGGAGGTCCCTTCCAACCCAACCCTTTCTATGACTCCATGATTCCATGATTTTGAGCACATCCACTGGGAGCCCTACCCTGCTCTGCTCAGCTCCCAGAACCCATGAGATGCTGCCCCAACAGGCAGAGAATGGAGATGCCCAGGGATGCTCACACTTCCACAGCAATTGCAAGAGCTTAACTTCCACCCCAGCATGGGTGTTGCTAACGCCCCTGTGGCACGGCTGGGGAGTGAACAGGGATGGCAAGGAAGGGAAAAACCCTCAGGTGAGCAGTAATGGAAGCTCAATTGATCTCTCAGAAGCAGCACTGCTGGTTTCAATCAAAGCAGTGAACAGTTACTGGCTTGGCACACCCGTTAACGATCAAAATCAACAACTGCTTGCAATATCACTGGTGGCTTATAAAACTCCTCTCCAAAACCACTACTGGTCCTCTTCCATCAGTGAAGACAGCCCTAAGAGCATCCACTCAGGCAGCTTGAGCCATTTAAAGTTGCACTTGAGTTTGAACCACAGAATTCAGTCCCTCCTGAGGAGCTGCTCCCAGTATTTCCAGCAGTGCTCTGCTTTCTCCCAGCAGTTTCTGACTTGCTCACAGATCAGCTTTTGCCCAGCTGCTGGGGCTTCAAGCTCGTGGAGAGATTCAGATCAAACATCTGTACAAAGAAAACAACTTTTTTCCCCCCTTCTTCTTCGTTTTCTTTCTTTCTTGGAAAAAGCACAGAAGCACCAAGATCTAAAAAGGGTTTTTGAAGCGAACAAAAGAAATCCTCTCCCCATTCCTGAAGATGACATAGAGGCACAGACATGTTTCAGTTGGAAAAGACCTCCAAGATCATGACCAACCTAAGTAAACCATGGCCATTAGACCATGACCCCAAGTGCCATGGCCACACTTTCCTGGAACACTCCCAGGGGTGGGGGCTCCACCACCTCCCTGGGCAGCCTGTGCCAATCCCTGATCACTCTTGCAGCAAAGACATTTTTCCTCATCTCCAAACTAAGCCTCCCCTGGCACAATTTCAGGCCATTTCCTCTCCTCCTATTACTTCACCCTAGGGAGAAGAGGCCAAGAGATACAGTCACCTCCCTGGGCAGCCTGTTTCAGGGTTGAGGAACCCTGGTTGAGGGAAGAGGTTTCTTCTAATGTCCAACCCAAACCTCCCCTGCTGCAACATGAGGCCATTTCCATTTGCTCTGTTGCTTGTTCCTTGGGAGAAGAGACCAACCCCCACCTGGCTCCAACCTCCTTTCAGGGAGCTGTAGAGAGCAATGAGGCCTCCCCTCAGCCTCTTCTTGTCCAGACTCAACATCCCCCAGCTCCCTCAGCTGGCTCCTCCCCAGCCCTGCTCTCCAGCCCCTTCACATCCTTGCTAACAGTTCCTCAACTAAGTTCACCTTCAGCTGTAATATGAAAGTTGTGGGAAACATTAAATAGGAGTGAAAATAGAATCTTATAAATAATTCTCTTCTTGCACTGGGCCACAGGACTCAACACTGGGAAATGCTGCATTTTTGAAAGGAGTGAAAAGTGTCTTTTGAATGAACATCTGCACTTGACAGCTCTGTTTAATTAAAAGAAAAAAGGGGGAAAAAAGGGGGGAAAAAAAAAGAAAGAAAGAAAGAAGGAAAAAACCACCAAACAGCTGGGATGAGAAGTGGCTGCTTATCAAGACCTAATAACTGCATTTCCTACTAATCTCCATCAGTGAGGCAATCATAGATGAACATAGAGAGGGACACAGCATCCATATATATTTTTCCTAACATCCAACCTAGACCTCCCCTGGCACAATTTCAGGCCAGGCCAACCCCCACCTCACTGCAGCCTCCTCTCAGGGAGCTGGAGAGAGCAATGAGCTCTCCCCTCAGCCTCCTCTTCTCCAGGCTGAACACCCCCAGCTTCCCCAGCTGCTCCTCCCCAGCCCTGCTCTCCAGACCTTTCCCCAGCATTGTTGTCCTTCAGACACACTCCAGCCCCTCAATATTTTATAGAAGAAATAGAGAGCAGCAGCAGCAGCATCTTCACCCCAGGCTGCTGCTCCCCATGCACAGGGGCATCTCCTTTGCATCCAGACACTCAAGCTGACCACAGAGCTACCTTTGACTCCAGCCCTGACAGTCTGGAAGTGACACCAAAAGGCAAAGCCTTGTTGTCCTTCTCTGGAGCTGCTCCAGTCTCTCAATGTCCTTCTTGGAGTGAGTGGCAGCAAACGGAACCCAGGATTTGAGGTGCAGCCTCACCAGTGTCCAGTCCAGGGGCACCAAACTGAACCCAGGATTTGAGGTGCAGCCTCACCAGTGCCCAGTCCAGGGGCACCAAACTGAACCCAGGATTCGAGGTGCAGCCTCACCAGTGCCCAGTCCAGGGGCACCATCACTTTCCTACTCTTGCTGGCCACACTATTGCTGATCCAAGCCAGGCTTCTGGTGGCCTTCTTGGCACCTGAACACACATCTTCAAGGGTGGGGGCAAATCCCAGGGTCCACATGGCTCTAACCCCACAGCTGGCCCTCTTGTGGGCACTGGTGCAGAGGCATTCAGGGCTCTGCCTTCAGCTGGGCACCACCACCCAGGGCTTCCCCCACGGCCTCATTACTACCTACATTTCTCTACACTTAACAGCTTAAGCCTCTTATCTTCCACATGCTCTGGGTCTATGCAAATAGCGCTAATAAAAGCCCAGGATTCTCTCTATGCCACAAATCTCCTCTCAGAGCACTGGTTGTGGCCTTTCTTCCCCTCTAAGCACCAGGAAACAGCCTGGGAAGACAAAGCAGCCCAGCCTCAGAGGACAAAAGAAAGGCAAAGACCAGCTAAGACACATCAAGCCCAGCAGCTCCAGCCCTTGCAGCTCAAGTTCAGGTTCAGGGGGATTCTCAGAAGCCAGCTCAACCTGCTGGCTGTGTTCAAGCAAGCACATCCCCAGTCCTACAGCTGAGGTCTGAACACCAAAACAAAACACAACAAAGTTCTTCCCCATGAGGGTGGTGAGAGACTGGCACAGGTTGCCCAGGGAGGTGGTGGAAGCCTCATGCCTGGAGGTGTTCAAGGCCAGGCTGGATGTGGCTGTGAGCAACCTGCTGCAGTGTGAGGTGTCCCTGCCCATGGCAGGGGGTTTGGAGCTGGATGGTCCTTGAGGTCCCTTCCAACCCTGACAATTCTGTGATTCTCTAAAACAAAACCAACCAACCAAACCCCCCAAACCCAACCAACCAAAAAAACCCACCCCAAAACCAACCAACCACCACCACCACCACCAAAACAACCCAGAGATCAAGCCAGGGCAGACTGAAGTGTCTGGGTATCTGCATCCCCAAGGGCAAGCAGTGATGGGATCAATTGTTCTCCCTCCTCTTCCTGCTACCAGCTGTGCAGCCCAGCTACAGAACTCTGTTACCCAGCCTGGTGTTACCTCTGACACTGCAGCTCTGCAGCTGCTTTCAGCAGGTCCCTGCCTGGCCTTTCGCCCCTGTGCTATCTCTCCACCTTTGATCAGGCATCTGGCAAGGTTTAAGGACAATTTATGTTCTCTATATTTCAGTGCTGAGCAGATGGAGAATAAAGAGATGTCAGCTCATGGAAAAAGGGAGGGGACTGGGAGTGAAACCCTGAATTATCTTCCCAGTTGTGAAGCAGTTGATGAGGAGGCTTTTCTCAGCCTCCTCTTTTCCTGTGTAGGTGCCTACAATAGAGCCATTGAGTTGTTTGGGTTGGAAAAGAGCTCTAAGATCAAGCTGAACCATGACCATTAAACCCTGTCCCAAAGTGCCATAAAGTTTCTTGAACACCTCCAGGGATGGTGGCTCTGTGCCTTGCCTCTCCCAGGCAACCAGCACCAGAATAAGAGGACACAGTCTCAAGCTGTGCCAGGGGAAGTTTAGGCTGGAGGTGAGGAGAAAGTTCTTCCCTGAGAGAGTAATTTGCCATTGGGATGTGCTGCCCAGGGAGGTGGTGGAGTCCCTGTCCCTGGAGGTGTTCATAAAAGGCTTGGATGTGGCCCTTGGAGCCATGGTTTAGCTGTCAGGAGGTGTTAGGTGTTAGGTAATAGGTTGGACTTGATGATCTCTGAGGTCTTTTCCAACCTGGTTGATTCTGTCAGTCTATGACAAGCCAAAACATTGCTCTTTTTCTCTTTTCCCACTAATTATGAGCCTGCCACAAGGAAAATCATCCCTCAAGCCTTTGACTTGCTTTTGTTCCTCAACGTTCTCACACCCTCAATGTTTTCCACATCCTGACCAACCTCAAAGCTCACCAGAGAGAGGTTTTGCTCCACGTTTAGCACGAGCAACACAAGATTGAGGGGAGAAAGGGAGGGCAGCAAGCAGAGAGCAATAAAACAAAGCAAACAGCCTGCAAGTGCCCAGTTTGCTCCTGAAAGCTGCTTCAGTTGCACAGAGATATTTCACCTGCTGCCTAGGAGAGGCTAAAAGACACACACCTGCCCTTTTCACAGGGCTCCACAGAAGCCTCATGGTCAGATGCTCCAGCTTCAGGGTCAGGTGTGCCCCAAGTCCCCTGGCCATCAATCAGCATTGGGATAAGCAGATAATGACAGACCACAAATAACCATCTAAGCTGGTTTTCAGGAAAGTTGTGCACAGATTAAAAAGGACATAACAGCTCCTTGTCAATTAAAGAGGCCAGTAGGGATTTGCAAGCTGTTGCCCTGGTCCAGTTCTCCCCTGC
The DNA here is from genome assembly GCF_014839835.1 of Dryobates pubescens. NCBI lineage: Eukaryota > Metazoa > Chordata > Aves > Piciformes > Picidae > Dryobates > Dryobates pubescens. Next base: position 6,839,929 of record NC_071631.1, on the reverse strand, counting down.
TGCAGCCTGAAGCTCCAGGTGAACTCAGGGAAGGAAGCAGAGAGGGCTTTGAGGACCCATCTCACTTAGCTCAGGGACTGTGGGGGGATGGCATCACACCAGGGACTCTCCTCATCTGAGCACCCTGAGACCTGCACCAGCCTAGGATCATAAAATCATTAAGGTCTGGAAAGACCTCTGAGAACATTAAGTCCAACCTTTAAGACCTCTGAGATCATTAAGTCCAACCTTTTACCCTACAGCTCCGTGCCCACCAGACCATGTCCTGAAGCGCCACATCTACCCATTGTTTTTTACACCACTAGGGATGGTGACTCCACCACCTCCAGCCTGCTCCAGTGCCTGATGCTCAGGGCAGCCTTGCCAGCACTTGCACACCCACACAGAGCATCCCAGCACTGCTTGCAGAGAGCAGCCACAGGCAGGCAGAGCATCAGGGGACAATCCCCTCCCTGCTCCTGCTGGACACAGCATTTCTGATCCCAGCCAGGATGCCACTGGCTTTCTCAGCCACCTGGGCACACTGCTGCCTCATGTTCAGCTGCTTGTCCATCAGCACCCCACCAGGTCCCTTTCTGCCAGCAGCTTTCCAGCCACGCTGCCCCAAGCCTGTAGCACTGCTTGGAGCTGCTGTGACCCAAGCGCAGGTCCTGGCACTTGGCCTTGTCGAAGCTCCTCCTGGTAACGTTGGCCATGGATCCAATCCATCCCAGCCCCTCTGCAGAGCCTCCCTACCCTCACCCTAACACAGATCCCCCAGACCTTTCCAAGTGTGCCTGCAGGCAGATTCACCTTCCCCTGGCTCCTGTGTAACCCCAGCCCAGCCCAGCCCATGGCTAATCAGAAATGCTGTGGTTGAAAGCACCGAGCTGCCCTTCACACCACACCAGCCAGCATTTGCTCTCCTCCTCCTCCTCCTCCTTCTTCTTCTTCTTTTTTTTTTTACCTCCTTTTCTTTTCTTTTTTTTTTCTTTCTTTTTTTCCTTTCTTTCTTTCTTTCTTTTTTTTTTTTTTTAAACACTGTGACTCTTCAAAGAGAATTTTCCACACTTTGGACACATGCTGTGTTGAAAGGGCCTTGGGAAGCCTCTTTTTTTTCCCCCTTTGCTTTTTAATTTGAAAAAGGCACCACTGAAAAACAGAAACACTTGAAAGGGAAAAGCACTCAGGAAATATTAATACCAAAGAGGTGGGATCCATGTGTTTGCCTTTGAAAAGTTCTAATATCTGAGAGCTCAGACATACCTTGGGAGACACCAGCAGGTCTGGCAGGATGTGTGACACCACAGTTCTGGTGGCCACAGATTCTTCTTTTCTTTTTTCCTTTTCCTTTTCTCTTCTTTTTTTCCCCCTTTTCTTTCCTTTTCCCCCCTTTTTTTTCTTTTTCCCCCCTTTTCTTTCTTTTCTCCCCCTTTTCTTTCTTTTCCCCCCCTTTTCTTTCTTCTTCCCCCATTTTCTTTCTTTTCTCCCCCTTTTCTTTCTTCCCCTTTTTCATTTTTCTTTTTTTTCCCTTTTCTTCCCCCCTTTTCATTTTTTCCCCTTTTCTATCTTCCCTTTTCTTTTTATTTTCCCTTTTCTTTCTCCCCCTTTCCCCCCTTTTTTTTCTTTTATTTTTTCCCTTTCTGTTTTCCCTTCCCCCCTTTTTTCCCCTTTCTTCCTCTTCTTTTTTATCCTCTTCTTATTTTTTCCATCTTCTTTCCCCCCTTCCCCCCCCCTTTTTTCTTTTCTTTTTTCCCCATTTCTTTTTATTTTCCTTTCCCCCCTTCCCCCCCCTTTTTTCCTCTTCTTTTTTATCCTTTTCTTATTTTTTCCCTTTTCTTTTCCCCACTTTTTCCCCTTTCCTTTTCCTCCCTTCCCCCTTTTTTATCTTTTCTTTTTATTTCCCTTCCTCCCTTTCCCCCCTTTTTTCCTTTTCTTTTTTATCCTTTTATTCTTTTTTTCCCTTTTCTTTTCCCTCCTTTTGCCCCCTTTCTTTTCCCTTTTCTTTTCCCCTTTTCTTTTTCTTTTCCCTTTTCTTTTTTTCCCCCTTTCCCCCTTTTCTTCCCCCCTTTTTCTTTCCCCTCTCTTTATTTCCTTTTCTTTTTCCCCTTTCTTTTTTCTTTGCTTTTTTCCCTTTTCTTTTTATTTTCCCTTTTCTTTTTTCCCCTTTTCCCCTTTTTCTTCCCCCCCTTTTCTTTCCCCTCTCTTTATTCCCTTTTGTTTTTCCCCTTTCTTTTTTCTTTGCTTTTTTCCCCCTTTTCTTTTTATTTTCCCTTTTCTTTTTTCCCCTTTTCCCTCCCCTTCTTCCTCCCCTTTTCTCTTCCCCCTCTTTATTTCCTTTTCCTTTCCCCCTTTCTTTTTCTCTTTCCCCCCTTTTTTCCCTTTTCTTTTTATTTTCCCTTTTTTTCCCCTTTCCCCCCTTTTTCTTTATCCCCCTTTTCTTTTTTTTTTCCCTTTTCATTTTTCCCCCTTTTCTTTCTTTTTCTCTTTCCTCCCCCCCCCTCCCCTTTTACTTTTGTCTGTCCCCCTTTTTATTTTCTTTGTTTTTAAACTAACTGAGCAATGATTTAAGCTCTGGACACTTCCCCCCCCCCTCCAAACTTAAGCAGGCTGCCATGTTTGAACAACAGATTGCTACAAATATGTGAGGATGTATTTAATTATCTGGAATTACAGAGGGAGGAGGGGTGGAGGTGGGGGGTGTTGGTGCATTTTTGAGCAAATAGTTGGAGGTTTTAATTCTTCTTTTTTTTTTTTCAAAGATCTGAAGGCAGTTTACAATGCAAACCGGGCTCAGCTCTGGGGCCCTCACTACAGGGAGGATGTTGAGGGATGGAGAGTGTCCAGAGAAGGGCAAGGAGGCTGGAGAAGGGCCTGGAGCACCTGGGCTAGAGGAGGGGCTGAGGGAGCTGCTGGAGTAAGTCCATGAAGGTGATCAGAGGGCTGGAGCATCTCTCCTATAGAGACAGAGAAAGCTGGGGCTCTTCAGCCTGGAGAAGGGAAAGCACCAGGGGGACTTTAGAGAAGTACCTGAAGTGGGCTACAAGAAAGCTTAGGAAGGGACTTTTGACAGGGGCTGGGAGTGCCAGGATGAAAGGGAATGGCTTGGAGATGGGAGAGGGGAGATTGAGACTGGAGATGAGGAAGAAATTGTTGAGAGTGAGGGTGGGATGACACTGGCACAGGTTGCCCAGGGAGGCTGTGGCTGTCCCCCTCCCTGGAGGTGTTCAAGGCATGGCTGGATGAGGCCTTGAGCAACCTGGGCTGGTGGGAAGTGTCCCTGCCCATGGCAAGGTTGGATCTTTCAGGTCCCTTCCAACCCAACCCATTCTGTGATTCTGTGACATTCAAGACTGAAACACTTCTGTAACTCAAGGATCTCCTGCCTGCCTTTGTCACGCATTTCCACCCTCAAATGCTAATCCCAACACATGTCAACAGCTCCTTAATATTGCTGAAACCACAAATTTACACCAGCTCTTCTCTCACAGTTCCCCAAGTGTCCTTCCAGCCTAACACAAAACACCTACCGCCTGGTGAGCCTCACTCTGAGGAACAATGGGGGATTCCTCCATCCCACATCTCACACTGCCTCCAAAACAAAACAAAACCAACCCAACCCAACCCAAACCCAAAACACCAACCCCACAATCATTCACATTGTCATCAGGGCAGGCAGTCTGCCTTCAGCTTCCCGGCTCACGCCGCGCTCTTGTGCCGCACCGCCTTAGCTCCCCGACAATAAATAACAACAACGCCTGGCACTGACACGAGGCAGTGATTCTGGGAGCACAAAACTCTTCATGGGCTCCTGCAAACATCATGAGTGCAATTTTGCAAGTGGAGAAGCTCGTGAACTCCTGCAAACATCCCTAATGCACTCTTGCTGCTCACGGAGAGCTTCGGTTCTTTTTGTCACCGAAGTCCTACAGAGAAGGAAGTGCTGCAAACGTTGTCCTCTCAGCACAGTCCCGTGGGGGATTCATAGAATCATAGAATCACAGGATCAACCAGGCTGGAAAACACTTCAGAGATCATCAAGTCCAACGTACTGCCTAATACCCAACACCTCCTGACAACTAAACCATGGCTCCAAGCCTTTCTCGAACACCTCCAGGGACAGGGACTCCACCACCTCCCTGGGCAGCACATCCCAATGGCTAACAACTCTCTCTGGGAAGAACTTTCTCCTCACCTCCAGCCTAAGCTTCCCCTGGCACAGCTTGAGACTGTGTCCTCTTGTTCTGGTGCTGCTTGCCTGGGAGAAGAGACCAACCCCCACCTGGCTACATCCTCCCTTCAGGGAGTTCTAGAGATCAAGAAGGTCTCCCCTGAGCCTCCTCTTCTCCAGGCTAAACACCCCCAGCTCCCTCAGCCTCTCCTCACAGGGCTGTGTTCCAGACCCCTCCCCAGCCTCATTGCCCTTCTCTGGACACGTTCAAGTGTCTCAATGTACAACTGCACCAGGAGAAGTTTAGGCTGGAGGTGAGGAGAAAGTTCTTCCCAGAGAGAGTTGTTAGCCATTGGGATGTGCTGCCCAGGGAGGTGGTGGAGTCCCCATCCCTGGAGGTGTTCAAGAGGGGATTGGATGTGGCACTTGGAGCCATGGTTTAGTAGTCATGAGGTGTTGGGTGACAGGTTGGACTTGATGATCTTTAAGGTCTTTTCCAACCTTGTTTATTCTATGATTCCATGATTCCATGAATTTAAGTGTAGAAAAGCCAACAGTGGAGCTAACTGCTCAGCTGGGGCTGGCTGCTTGGAAGGTGTGAATGTTTCCTTCTCTCCCAGGTTTCATTTGCCACTTTGCATCCAGCCAAAGCTGGCAGCAGATACGGTTTGCAAGCTCCAGTGCGAGCGTTCAACACTTCCCAGAGCCCTCACCCACCTCATGGGCATCCAAACAAAACAAAGCCCCTGGGAGCTGCAGGGGCTGTGCCTTCTCCTCATGAACCTGGACAACCCTCCCTCAATGTGATAATGCTAACCAGTAAAGGAATGTGAGAAGAATACTGCCAGGGTCCCTGCTCCTGGGGTCCGTACCCCAAAAATTAAACCCTTGGCTTCCCAGTGCTAGGATGCAGGCAGCATCTGGAGGATGGGTGTCAAGAAGAAGGGGCCAGGCTCCTGGCAGTGGTACTTGTGATAGAACAAGGGCCAGCAGATACAAAAGGGAACCCAGGAAGTTCTACCTCAACATGAGGAGAAACTTCTTTGGTGTGAGGGTGCTGGAGGCCTGGAGCAGGCTGCCCAGAGAGGTTGTGGAGTCTCCTTCTCTGGAGAGATTCCAAAGCTGCCTGGGCAACGTGATCCTGGGCAAGCTGCTGTGGGCACCCTGTCCACTTTGCTGGGTGAAAACTGGCTGGATGGCTGAGCCCAAAAAGTGATGGTGAATGGAATTAAATCCAGTTGGTGGACCAGTTCAGACAGGTCCCAGGCTGCCACTCACTCCAAGAAGGACATTGAGGAGCAGGAGCAGGTCCAGAGAAGGGCAATGAAGTTGGTGAGGGGTCTGGAGAACAGGGCTGGGGAGGAGCAGCTGAGGGAGCTGGGGGTGTTCAGCTTGGAGAAGGGGAGGCTGAGGGGAGAGCTCATTGCTCTGCACAGCTCCCTGACAGGAGGTTGGAGTGAGGTGGGGGTTGGGCTGTTTCACCAAGTGATTGGACAAGGGAAAAATGGCCTGAAATAGTGCCAGGGGAAGTTTAGGTTGGAAATGAGGAACAATTCCTTCCCCAAAAGACTTCTCAAGGCCTGGAAGAGTCTGCCCAGGGCAGGGGTGCAATTCCCACCCCTGGAGGGATTTAAGAGTGATGTAGATGCGATGCTGAGGGACTCAGTTTAGGCAAGGACTTGTCAGAGTTAGGTTAATGATTGGACTCAATTATCCTGAAGGTCTTTTCCCATCCAGGCAGCTCTGTGAGGGAGGCAAAGCAGAGCAGCTGAAGCAGGGAGCTGAGGAAGGGCTCTCCAGCGGTTAACGAGCAGCCTGGCTGCAGTAGCATGGGCTGCACAGTTTATTTTTAAGCCAACAAAGACAAACAAATCTGCTGCCCAGATAAAGCTGAGCACATTAACACACTTCCAGCAGCAGCTCAAGCTGACAACATTGGAGATAAATATTAAGCACACCAGAGATGTAAACAACAACCCCCCCCCCAGCTCCTATCCTTTGGCCTCCTCATGTTGGATGGAGAGATGAAGCGATATGGAGATGGCACCCTGGGCTCTGCCTGGCTCAGGGCTGGGCTGTGTGATAAGGATCCAGCACAGCTTCAGCTGAGCTCCTCACAACCTGCACGGGGACAGGTTCTGAGCTGCAGCTCAGCGTGAGAGCCTCTCCCACCACCACACACAGCAGCAACCTGCAGAACAGGAGCTGCCCTGGGAGAGCTGCCCCCAGACAATCCACCCCCTGTGCTGGACACAGAAGCAAGTGAGTGCTTCTCCATACCCAGCCAGCCACAGGGAAGCTGCAGGGATACAACAATCCCAGAATCCCAGCATGGTGAGGGTTGGAAGGGACCTCTGGAGATCACCCAGCACACCCCCCTTGCTAAAGCAGGGCAACCACAGCAGCTTCCCCAGGGTCACAGTGGCCAGGGGAGGGTTGGAAGCTCTCCAGAGAAGGAGACTCCACAAACTCTCTGGGCAGCCTGCTCCAGGGCTCCAGCAACCTCAAAGTAAAGCAGTTTCTCCTGAAGTTCAAGTGAAACCTGCTCTGCTCTAGTTTTTTCCCCTTTGCCCTGTGCCATTAGGCACTACTGAAAATAGCTCAACCCCATCCTCAATAGCCTTTAGGTATTGCTAAGCACTGAGAAGATCCCCAAGCAGGGATCTTCTCAGAGGGAAGTCCCCAGAGGGACTTTGCCAAAGGCATATAGGGACAGGATGAGGGGAAAAGGCTTCAAACTGGAAGAAGTTGGAGGTAGGTTAGACATTGGATTTAGATTAGACATTGAGGCCTTGAGCAACCTGGTCTGGTGGAAGGTGTCCCTGCCCATGCCAGGATCCCTTCCAACCCAAACCATTCTATCAATGAATGTATGAATTGGGAAGAAATTCTTCCCCAGTCAGAAGGGGAGAGCACTGGAACAGCTTGCCCAGAGAAGCTGAAGAGGCTCCAAGCCTGGCAGTGTTCAGGGCTTCTCTAAGGTCTCCCTGGAGCCTTCTCTTCTCCAGCCTGAACAGCCTGTCCCCATAGCAGAGGTGCTCCAGCTCTCTACTCCAGCTCCATCTAGCTCCAAAAGCAGTGCTTTTTCCTGCCCAGCTCTGCAGCAAGAGGAGAAAGCCCAGCAGCAACCAACAGCACATCTCATCCAAGCACATAAGGTCACCAAGGCTGCAGATACAAAGATATGTGGCTGGAGAGGCAAACTCAGCCCAGGCACCAGGTTTTAGGTAGAGAAAGTCAGTCAGAAAGGAAAACCTCAGCAGCCTGCTCCAGGGGGAAATGTCCTTGCCCATGGCATGGGGGCTGGAGCTGGATGATCTTTCAGGTCCTTTCCTCCCAACCCATTCTATCAATGAACTTAGGAATTAGGAATACATTTTCCCCCAGGAGGAAGGTGAGAGCACTGGAATGGGTTGCCCAGAGAAGTGGTGGGGTGTTCAGCCCCTGGCAGTGTTCAAAGCCAGGTTGGATGAGGCCTCGAGTAACCTGGTATAGAAGGAGATGTCCCTGCCCATGGCAGGGGGGTTGGAGCTGGATGATCTTTAAGGTCCTCTTCCAACCCAGATCATTCTGTGACTCCAGAATGAACAGTCCCAGGTGTCTCAGGCTCTCCTTGTGAGAGAGATGCTCCAGTTCCCAGTGATTCCTGGGGTGCTTATTCCCTATTGAAGGCTCTGTGATAAAGAAAGGAAGAATCTGCCCCAGCCTCAATGCAACAGCCCAGATAACACCAAAGCCCCTCCAAGCTCCCCACGCTGACTGCACTCAGAGGCTGCTGCCATTCTCTGCTCTGGTTTCACAGGAGCTGGGCAGAGTGTAATTAACCAACCTGGAGGAATCTGGAACAAATGAAGCAAACTGTGAGAGAGCAACTCCAGGGCAGGCAGCAAGTGCAGAGCCACCGAGCTGCTGAGAGCATCTGGCACCAAGACTTTGCAGCAGACTTTTAAAGGTGAGAAGCTTCAAGCCAGCAAAGCTTCCTTCAAAAAAAAAAAACCCCAAACCCCCAAAGAACCAACCTCAAAAGTCAGCAGCAGATTAAGGGAAGGCTCAGCAAGGGCAGAACCTGTTGTAAAAAAAAAAACCCAAGGGCTCTGCAGAAATGGAAACTCTGATAAATGTTTGCTGTATCCTTGGCCCTTATTTCCAGGGGGTTAGTGGAAGGGATCCTTTCCAGCTCTGCTCTCTTTATTGCCTCAGCTGAGTTTTGCTCTTTATAAAGTGGCAGGACTGTCTCAAATATGAGGAGAGCTGCACTAAAGCTTCCACCTAATAAAGCTGGTGTGATTTGGGGGATCTTTAGAAACTTTCCTCCCCCCCACACCACCACTTCTGGATTACAAATGGAATAATATCACCATGCAGTCTCCTTTATGTGCTGCTGCACTTGGCAGCCAAAGCTGCTCAGCCCAGCTCCATGGCTTCATTCCCTCTTCAGTCTTGGATACACACAGGTGGGTGGTTCCTTGGCACAAAGATCTCCTTTCCCAGGGGTGCTGTGGGGCCACAACCATCACATCAGAAAGGAACCTGTCCTGCTCTGAGCTGGAGCAGAAGCAGTTCTGCTCAGTGCTGTCCCATCCCAGCTCAGGCTCTGCTCACTGAGGCACTGTCTGCAGTTCAGGGCAGGTTGGCACAGCCAGGGGCTGCTGCTAGCAGGGAGAAGCTGATGGGGAGAGCTCCTGCCAAGGGATGAGATGCAGAAAACCTCTGCCTGATAGTTGCTTCTGGGCAGACCAAAGGCACTGGCACAGCTTGTGCCTCACCTTGGGGGTGAATGAAGACAGAGGTGGCACTTCTATGGAGGACTGGACAGGACAAAGAATTCCATCCCATGGATGTCATCTTCAGGATCAAGCTGAGGGTTCCCCAGGGTCAAGACTCTTCTTCCCTGGCTGGTGTCCCAGGAGGACTCTGTGCCTTCTGCCTCCATCCCAATTCCTGTGTTCCTGAATCCAGTTCCAGAACCCAGCTCCTGAATGCAGTTCCCATCTGCTGCCGAGTCCAGCCTGGGACTTCCCCAGTGCCTGCCCCCAGTACCAGTGGTGCCAATGGTGCCCTCACTGCCATCAGGGGTTGGGTTCCACATTGGTTTGTGTCTCTGTTCCATGGCATTGTTCTTCTTTCCATCCCAGCTGGGTAAGTTTCTTTCCCACCCCATCAGTCTCTTTGGAAAGCAGAAGGATTCATAGAGATCCTCTGGCATTCATTTAGTGGCCAGCACAGCCCTAGCCCCTAAACAGGACCTGAGGATAACATGGCAGATAAAGCACTTCATGAAGCTGTTATTTCTTCCTCTCTTCATGCACATCTCCAGTACAGAGAATGAATGCACCAGGTGTAAGATTTTTCCATCTTGTCTTGAGCAGTGGCAATCTGCAGAGAGCTCACTCAGCTCAAAAGAAACAGTTTGCTACTGGAGAGAGCCCAGTGGAGGGCTGCTAGGATGCTGAGGGGTGCTGGAGCATCTCTGAGAGAAGCAAAGGCTGAGAGCCCTGGGGGTGCTGAGCCTGGAGAAGAGCAACCCCAGAGGGGATCTGAGCAATGCTCAGCAAGAGCTAAAGGATCTGTGGGGGGCATGAGGCTGGGGCCAGGTTCTTGTCAGTGTTGCCCAGGGACAGGACAAGGGGCAGTGGGCACAAACTGGAAGCCAGGAGGTTCCATCTGAACAGGAGGAGGAACTTCTTTGGTGTGAGGGTGCTGGAGGCCTGGAGCAGGCTGCCCAGGAAGGTTGTGGAGTCTCCTCCTGTGGAGAGCTTCCAACCCCCCCTGGCCATTGTGCTGCTGGGCAAGCTGCTGTGGGTGACTGTGTGTTGGAGTGGATGATCTCCAGAGGTCCCTTCCAACCTCCACCATGCTGGGATTCTGTGTCAATGATCCAGCTTTCTGCTGAGAAACACAAGACATCCTCCTCACACATCCTCCTCAGTCAGTATGGAAGGAGCCACCCAATTCAAGTGAGGCCAGCACTTGAAGAGGTCTTTTTTCCCCCCCCTATTTACCCTCCCAAGGAATGCTGCTCAGTGCTAGGTCAGGGGCACTGCTGGGGATTCCCAGCATTTCTGCAACCAGAAGGTGCTGAATTCATTAAAGGGCAAATCCTTCCAACCTGTCTCCTCTCCCTCCAACTCCATTCCAAGCCCCACCTGCTGGAGCAGGAACAGATGTTCCTTGAGCTGGGATTTCTGCAGACTTTGTGACTTTTTCAGAGCTGAGAATTTGGGATAAAGAGCACAGAAATGGCTGCTCTCCAAAGACAGGAGAGTTCATGGCTTCTCACCTTTTCCCCATCTGCTACAAAAGGAAGAGGGGAAAGGAGAGAGCTCAAAACAGACATTATTTCCTGCCAGCCTCTCAGTCCCACTGGAGAGGAGGAGGAAAACAGCCACAGTCTGGCAGCCTCTGAAGGCTGAGGCTGCAAGGGTTGTCAAGAGCTACAGCACCACCAGAGCCATCTCCTACAGCTTCTCTGCAGGTTGGTCTCAGGACGAGGCAGTGCTGGGAAAGGGCATCTGCTGCTGCCTGAGCTCACACTGAGCACCTCGAGTACTGGGGTCCCTTTTGGGCCCCATCCCTGGAGATACTCAAGGTCAGATTTGATGTGGCCCTGGGCAGCTTGAACTAGTTGGAGGTCTCCCTGCTGCCTGCAGGGGGGTTGGACAAGATGACCTTGGAGGGTTCCTTCCAACCCAAAGCAACCTGTGAATGTCTATACCCCTGCTGGCTGCACATATCTCCTACTCACTACAAACTTGGCTAACCTGAGCTAACAACAGGAACTCAGCTCAGGGAAGACAAAATCCTTGCTGTTGGATGGCATGAGAACAGCTTCTTAAGGATCTTCTCTCCCCCAGTTCCAAACTGCACTAAACTGGCAATGGGTTTAGCCTGAGCCTCAGTGACACTTTATCCTCCTGATAAACCACTTTGCATGGAGCAAAGCTGCTACCTAGTGAAAGAAATGCCTGCAAAAGGAACCACAGAACCACAGAAACATGCAGGTCAGAAAAGACCCTCAGGATCACCAAGTCTAACTGATAGGAAGGGCCAGATCAATCCTAGAATGGTTTGGGATGGAAGAAACCTTAAAAGTTATCTAGTTCCAACCCCCTGCCATGGGCAAGGACACCTCCTACCCTACCAAGTTGCTCAAGACCCCACCCAAGCTGGCTTTGAACACTTCCAGGCTTGGAGCCTCCACAAGCTCTCTGGGCAACCTGTTCCAGTGCCTCACCACCCTTGTGGGGAAGAATTTCTTTCTGATGTCTCATCTCAGCTGAGCTTCTTCCAGTTTGAAGCCACCAGCCCTTGTCCTGCCACTACATGTCTTTGCAAAAGTCCCTCTCCAGCTCTCCTGGAGGCCCTTTCACAAGTGCTGGAAGGCTGCTCTAAGGTTTCCCTGGAGCCTTTTCTTCTGCAGGCCAAATTCTCTCAGCCTGTCTTCCCAGGAGAGGTGCTCCAGCCCTCTGATCACCTTTGTGGCCCTCCTCATGAACCCCAAGAATCAGCTCCTCAGCCCTTTCCAACAGCACCTCTGCTTTTACTTTTTGGGGGGTAAGCAACTTTGCAGCAGCTGCTAAAAATAAACCTAGAGCAGGGGGAGGAAAAAGAGCCAAATCACTACCACCTAAGTCAGCATTTCCAGGAGGAGAAAAACAGTGACTCAACTCTTGTAGCACTCAGACCCCTGAGGAGATTCAGCTTGCACAGAGATCCCAGAGCCATGCCAAGGCAGGGGATGGGGAATTACAGAGCAGGCAGAGGTCCCCTCACCACATCAGGCTGCATCATGCCAGTGGAGACACCTCGGGTAAGGCTGACTCCTCCCTCCCTCTTCACACCTCTTTATGCAAAACCCAGAAGATGAGCTGGAGCTTGTTGTGACAATCCCCTCCTCCCAACGAGGCAATAGATAAATGCAAGGTATTTGCTGCATTTGTTCTTTAAATGGTGTGCTTTGATCTGCCTCCTGATAACAAGCAAGTAATTGAAGCTAGCCTCCAGCACAGCAGCAGTGCTCCTCCACCCAGCAGCACGCAGGACTTGGCATTCCCACATCCCTCACTGCTGAGCACACAACACGACAGAGAACCAAGGAATGCTTGCAGTTGGAAGGGACCCTCCAAGGTTACCTCATCCACCCCCCCTGAAGGCAGCAGGGACACCTCCAGCTAGAGCAGGCTGCCCAGGGCCACATCGAGTCTGATCTTGAATGTCTCCAGGGATGGGGCCTCAACCACCTCCCTGGGCAGCCTGTTCCAGTATTTTACCACTCTCATTGTGCAGAACTTCCTCCTGATGTCCAACCTAACTCTGCCCTGCTCTGCTTTCAAAGCATTGCCTCTCATCCTATCCCCACAGCCCCTTCTGAACAGTCCCTCCCCAGCCTGCTTGTAGGTCCCCCTCAGGTACTGGAAGGCTGCTCTAAGGTCTCCCTGAAGCCTTCTCTTCTCCAGCCTGAACAGCTCCAACTTCCTCAGCCTGCCCTCAGAGCAGAGGTTCTCCAGTCCTCTGAGCATCTTTGGGGCCTCTTCTGGACCCTCTCCATCAGGTCCATGTCCTTCTTGTGTTGGGGTCCCACAGCTGGACACAGCACTGCAGATGAAGTCTCCCCAGAGCAGAGCAGAGGGGCAGGATCCCTCTCTCCATCTCTGGCCACCCTGCTTTGGATGCAGCTCAGGTTGCCCTTGGCCTTCTGTACTGCCAGTGCCCACTGCTGGCTCCTGCCCAGCTTCTCCCCCTACCCAGCATCCCCAAGTCCTTCTCTGCAGGGCTGCTCTCAATCTTATCATTCCACAGCCTGGATTGATAATGAGGATTGCCCTGACCTAGGTGCAGGACCTTGTGCTTTGCCTTATGGAACCTCATGAGATTCTGCTGTGGGTTGGGGAGTCCAGAAGGGAGAGACTCCAGCATCCAGACCCTTATCTCCAGCACACAGCTCTCCCAAGCTCTGCTGTAGCTTTTCTCAGTTTCCAAAGAAGATTTTCTCACTCAGCACAGTTGTTTTTCAAAACACAGCTTGTTAAAATGCAAAGAAGCTGAGCTCAGAGTTTAACTTCAACACCTCTCACAGCACTGCCAACAAGAACAGAACAGCAGAGCCATGCCCCTGCAAAGACCCCAGGATCAGGTGGGACATGAGCATCACCATGGCAGGCTAGGGGAGGAACATGGTTCTGGCTCATCCAACGAGCAGATGCTCCTGGATGCACTAAATTATGAGTCCAAATCATCCTCTCCCTCTCCCTCTCCCCTCCCCTCCTCTCTAAACCTCTTCAAACCTCTCCTCTCCCAAGGTGTGCTGAACCAGAAGTCTGTCTCAGACCAAGCTTTGCTGAGGCAAACCCCATTGTCACAGACCTGGAGTGAGCACATCTCCATGGGAGAGCAGCCTCCTCTTCCTAAGAACACCACAGGAGTGGTGGGGGCTGTGTGCCCCCAAGATCCTGCAGGTGCAGTCACTGCTCTGCACTCCTGCCAGCTCTGAGGTCAGCCATAATTGTCCCTGTGTCATGCACCTTTGATCAGGTATTCCACAGACTTGAGGAGTCCCAAATGCAGCTTCAGTGCTTCACCCTGGACTGTGAGCTCTCAGCCAAGACTGCCTCTCATTATGATGATGTAGATACAGCCTTAATCTCCTCCTGGTAAGGAAATTGCTCTGTTCTCATCACTCTAATAGCTGATCATCACATTTATCCTAATCTGAATTCATCTTCCTGGCCACAAGGAACCAGAACTTTGTAGAGAAGCAGCTGAGATCCTCCAGTGCTTCCTCTGCCATCATAATTCTGCCTTCCACCCTTGAAGGCACCTGATGGGCTGTCCACCTAGCTCATAAATTCAGAGAATGGCTTGGGTTGGAAGGGATAAGGACACCTCCCACCAGCCCAGGTTGCTCAAGGCCTCATCCAGCCTCCCCTTGAACACCTTCAGAGAGGGGGCAGCCACAACCCCCCTGGGCAAAAGACCTTTAAGATCATCCAGTCCAACCACCAACTCAACACCACCATGGCCACCAAACCATGTCCCCAAGTGCCATGGCCACACTTTCCTTGAATACCTCCAGGGATGGAGACTCCACCACCCTTCTGGGCATCCTGTGCCAATCTCTGACCACTCTGGCAGGGAAGAAATTTAGAACTGGAATGGAATGGAATGGAATGGAATGGAATGGAATGGAATGGAATGGAGTGGAGTGGAGTGGAGTGGAGTGGAGTGGAGTGGAGTGGAGTGGAGTGGAGTGGAGTGGAGTGGAGTGGAGTGGAGTGGAGTAGAATAGAATAGAATAGAATAGAATAGAATAGAATAGAATAGAATAGAATAGAATAGAATAGAATAAACCAGGCTGGAAGAGACCTTCAAGATCATTGCATCCAACCCATCATCCAACCCCACCTAATCAACTAAACCATGGCACCAAGCACCCCATCAAGTCTCCTCCCAAACACCTCCAATTTTCCCAGTCTCCAACCTAAACCTCCCCTGGCACAATTTCAGGCCATGAGTGAAGTGAGGCCTCAAATGTGTTTCCAGTGGTCACTTTGTCCTCCCAGCTTGGTGGCCTAATGTGAATTTTGGGGGCAAGCTGGACAGTGAAGAAGATCCTATGGAGATGCAGGTGACAGATGCAGATGGGATTTCTCCCACCCCATACTACAAGTGCTCAGGAATACAGGAAGGAATACAGGGTGGATAGCATCCCAAATGCTTTCCCTACAAGAAGTCTCAGGTTCCATGGATGTCTAGCAACCCTACCCCATGGAACACCTTGAGAACTGGACCAGAGCCTGAATTCCATCTCTTCTTCCAGCTGATATCAGACACATTGAGAGCACCCTGGACAGATCTCAGCAGGTACAGATGCTCAAGCCTCAGCTTGAAAATGATGGATAAGATCTGCTGTGGTCCTGCAGCTCTTCAGCTGCTTCTAACACTGTGTTGAGGTTCCAGGCAAGAGGCTCCCAGGCTCATGTGGCATATGGGGGAAGCTCTTTGTGAGTCCAGCAACTGAGGAGAAGGAAAATGTGGCAACAAACTCCAGGCTGGGCCACGCCAAGAACCTCCTTAGAGCCTCAAGCAGGTAGTTCACAACTACAGGAATCAGCATGTTGAGGAAGGACAGGGAGTGCCAGGCTGCCCAAACAGGGGATCTCTTCCAGCTGGCTCCAGAAAGCGCCCTGGTCGAGCGCTCGCTGCTGTGTGCTACTGCTCCTGGCCATTTCCTCAACCTGCTTTGCTTGCACTGAACAAAATAACCTTAGCAGAGTGCAATGACATCAGAGCCAGGTGATGCATCTGCCCACAGTTACCTCTGCTGAGGTTACTGGAGCCCTGCTGGAGAGGTTTGTTCTGCTGGGATTAACAGAGCTGTCTGGGCAAGCTGATGGTAGCTTGATCTTCACTGCAGATCCCTCTCTGTGTTTTCTTAGGATTCCTGCTCTGAGCAAGAGCAGCAGGGAGGTGTTTTCATAAGGCAAGGAGAGGCCATGATTAAAAGAAGAAAAAGCCTCTGATCTTCTCTGAGCAGAATGTTTGCCTTTGCTTGCACCTGCCCAGCACAGCAGAGCTGCTTCTGGCCGCTTCAGCAGGCTGGGCAGCTAGGACACTGCACAGACCCAGGAGGGTAAGAGGTGTTAATAGGTGACCAGCAGGACAAAAGAGGTGATTCTGCCCCTCTGCTCTGCTCTCTGGAGATCCCACCTGGAGTATTGAGTCCAGTTCTGGGACATGGAACTATTGGAAAGGGTCCAGAGGAGGCCATGAAGAAGATGGGCTGGGGAACCCCCCTCATGGGGACAGGCTGGGAGAGCTGGGGCTGTTCAGCCTGGAGAAGTGAAGGTTCCAGGGAGACCTCAGAGCAGCCTTCCAGTACCTGAGGGGCTCCAGGAGAGCTGGGGAAGGGAAGACTGAGAGTGGAGATGAGGAAGAAATTGTTTGGAGTGAGGGTGGGGAGACACTGGCACAGGTTGCCCAGGGAGGCTGTGGATGTCCCCTCCCTGGATATGTTCAAGGCCAGGTTGGAGGAGACCTTGAGTAACCTGGGCTGGTGTGAGGTGTCCCTGCCCATGGCAGGGGGGTCGAGACTGGATGATCTTTAATGTCCCTCCCAATCCAACCCATTCTATGAATGAATATGATTTGGAAGCAAATGCAGCTGTTCCAGATGTGGACAGCTTCATAAGGAAAGGGGACAGTGATACTCTCAGGGGAAAAACTCTTGCCCTTAGAGTGACAGCCATGGCTCAGGATGCCCTCCCTTGCAGGGACCAAGCACCAGGACTGCCCATCCACCCTGCATGATCCTGCAATGCAGGTGGGAGGGTGATGGTGGAAGCTCCTGGAGCCTGCAAGTCTCCACTAAGAGACTAAAAGGCTCAGAATTAATCACTGTGGGCATAAAGAGCAAGCAGGAGTCAAGGTGAGAGCCACTCCTGGAGGTGCTCTAACAGCTGCAGGACCAGGTTCAGAGCTCCACGGCTGAGGAGAAGCAAAGCAAATGCACAGAGGATGTTTCAAACAGAGCCACTCCCCTCCTCTGAGGTATTCCAGGGAAGAAGATCTGAACTGAACTTCAAGAACAAGTTTCCTCAAAGGGAAACCAGGGAGACCTTGAGAGCTCATCACACAGCAGTACCCCTGGATGTCAGGCTTTGAGGGCAGCCTTGGGGCCAAGGGGTTGCACCAGGGATGTCCTTTAACCACTCAAATCTGCCAGTGACAAGCAGGCCCTCAAAGGAAGCACTGGCACTGCTGAAGGCCCTGTCCCACAGCTGCAGCTGGAAGCAAGAGCACAGCTGGGCTCGTGCCTCACAGCCCCAGATGTGCAGAGCTGGGTGCTGAGGAGATCCAGGCAGGTGCAAGCTCAGCAGATGCTCCTGACAGAAAGAAGCCAGGCCCACATGTGGAGGGATAGATGCTCAGCACCCACATGAAAGGCAGATGGAATCAGGCAGGGACAAGCCCCCCACTTGCAAAGGCAGTGGGCAACCCCCACTATCAGTCCAGGCTGGGGGATTAAGGGTGAAGAGGAGCCCTGTGGAGAAGAACTTGGGGTGCTGGGGTGTGAAATGCTGGACATGAGCCAGCTGTGAGGCCAGGCTGAGAGAGTTGGGGTTGTTCAGACTGGAGAAAAGAAGGCTTCAGGAGACCTTCTGGTGGACTTAGACAACTTAAAGGAGCTGAGCAGAAAGCTAGAGACAAACTTTTGAGCAGGGCCTGTTGTGGCAGGACAAGGGAGGATGGTTGGAACTGAAAGAGGGAGATTCAGAGTGGAGAGAAGGAAGAAATGCTTGACACTGAGGGTAGTGAGACCCTGGCCCAAGTTGCCCAGAGAGGTGGGGGATGCCCATCCCTGGAACCTTTCCAGGTCAGGTTGTTTGGGGCTCTGAGCAACCTGCTCTAGCTGCAGATGTCCCTGCTGGCTGCAGGGGCTTGGACTGGATGAGCTTTGAGTGTCCCTTCCAGCCCATGCTGTGTTTCTATTATTGCACAGCCACAGAACCAGCAAACATCCTCCCAGGCACTGATGCTGTGGGCACTGCTGGGGCAGGGAAGGGGCAGGGAAAGGGCAGGGATGAGGCAGGGACGGGGCAAGGATAAGGCAGGGCAGGGGCAGAGATGGGACAGGGAAGGGGCAAAGAAGGGGCAGAGATGGGACAGGGAAGGGGCAGGGATGGGGCAGGGATAGGACAGGGAAGGGGCAGGGATGGGACAGGGATGGGACAGGGAAGGGACAGGGAAGGGGCAGGGAAGGGGCAGTGCCAACTGAAAGCAAGGGACTGAAGGGGAACAAGAGCAGCAAGTTGCAGCGATCCAGCAGCAGTTCTCCTGAAGCCAGGAAGCCTTGAGGGGAATTCTTGTCAGCATGGGGAGACATGTTCCTGGTACCCCTCTGCTGCACTCAGGAGCCAAGAAAAACATGTGCTGTGAAAACAGACACTGTGACAGTCCCACCTGCCAGCTCTCCCCAGGGAGCCCTGCCAGGCACCCAGCCCACTGAGGAATCCCAGGCTCAGTTCTCCTTCCTGGTGTCTCCAAAGAGCTTGGCCCAGGAGGAGACTGTCCTTCAGGAGTCTGCAGCCTCTTGAAAACCTCACACCTCTCTAAGCAGTAATTTCCATCAGTTATGGTTGTGCTGCTCAGTCCCCTCTCTACCCAGACACCCTCAACTCCTCCTTTGCAGCCTTCTCCCTATTCTCTCCTGCCTGCAGAGCCCCCTGGAAGCTCTTCCCTTGTGCTGTGACCCACACAGCAGGCTCCCCAGAGAGGTTGTGGAGTCTCCTTCTCTGGAGCCTTTCAAGCCCCATCTGGATGTGTTCCTGTGTGACCTGTGCTGGATTCTATGGCCCTGCTCTGGCAGGGGGGTTGGACTCAAAGATCTCCAGAGGTCCCTTCCAAACCCTGACATGCTGGGATCCTGTGACCCCTGCTGTGCTCATGCATAGCTGAGGCAGCAGCTGATGCTCAGAGACCTTTGTGGAGCAGAGGAGCAGACCTGCACCCTCCAAGCTCTGCCTCCACCCTGTGCTTGCCTCAGCTGCATCCTGCAGAGGTTGCATACAGGAGCTGCTGCTTCTACCCTTGAAAGGAACCTTATTCAGTTTTGCAGTCAGCTGATGAACTCAGAGTGAAACTTCAGTACCAGGCAGGTTTCAAGGTCTCCACATACCAGACATGGTCTGGCTCTGGGGTGAGGAAACTGAAAGACAGTAAGGTGCTGGAGCAGGTCTAGAGAAGAGCAATGAAGCTGTGAAGGGTCTGGAGAACAGGGCTGGGGAGGAGCAGCTGAGGGAGCTGGAGAAGAGGAGGCTGAGAGGAGACCTCATTGCTCTCTACAGCTCCCTGAGAGGAGGCTGCAGTGAGGTGAGGGTTAGGCTCTGCTCCCTACTATTAGCTGACCTAATACCAGTTGGACCATTCCCCCACTGCTGGTGGTGCATCTCCCATCTCCTCTTTTCTCCTCCTGCACTGCCCCCCACGTGCTGTCTGAGCTATTTCTTTTCACAGACTCTAAATGTGCTGCCCAGTGGCAAAGTGACCTCCCTGTCCCAGTTGTAGGACACAGCATAAAGAGAAGATCAGGCCTTAAGTTTCCCCTAAGACTTCAAATGTTCACATACTCCCCAGGTCCACTCCTCTCCACAGCAGGTAATGTCCTTGCCCCTGACATCAAATGCACATGGAGTGATTTGCCTCTCTGAAGTGATCACAGAATGGCTCAGGTTTGAAGGGACCTCACAGATCATCTACTTCAACCTCCCCTCCATGGGCAAGGACATCTCTCAACCAGAACAGCTGCTCAAGGCCTCATCCAACCTGGCCTTGGACATCCCCAGAGAGGAGGCATCCACAGCCTCCCTGGGCAGCCTGTTGCAAAGCCTCACCACCCTCCTACTGAAGAACTTCTTCCTCAGCTCCAGTCTAACCCTGCTCTCCCTCAGCTTCAAACCATTCCCCTTCTCTGTTCAGAGCTGGTGAGTCCACACCTTGAGTACTGGATTCAGTTTTGGGTCCCTGGCTGCAAAAAGGGCATTGAGGGACTGGAGCAGGTCCAGAGAAGGGCAATGAAGCTGGAGAAGGGTCTGGAGAACAGGGCTGGGGAGAAGCAGCTGAGGGAACTGGGGGTGTTCAGTCTGGAGGAGGCTGGGGGGACATCTGGCTCTCTACAACTGCCTGAAAGGAGGTTGGAGCCAGGTGGGGTTTGGTCTCTTCTCCCAAGGAACAAACAACAGAACATGAGGAAATGGCCTCAAGCTGCAGCAGGGGAGGTTTAGGTTGGACATTAGAAGAACTGAAAGAGTTCTCAAAGCCTGGCACAGGCTGCCCAGGGCAGTGGTTGAATTCCCATCCCTGGAGGTGTTTCAAAGAGGCAGAGATGTGGTGCTGAGGGTTTAAGCACCAGCCTAGGTAGAGCTGGAGAATGGTTGGACTGGATGACCTTAATGGCCCTTTCCTGCCTACACAATTCTGTCCTAGGACCTGGGGCACATTCTGGCACCACCCCATGCCAGGAGGAACTTTCCTGAGCTGGGCAGAGCTGGGCAGCTCTGCTGCAGCATCAGCTGTCTGGGCACCAAACTGCTGCAAACAGCCTTCAGCAGAGCTGTCAGCAAGAGAAGGAAGGAGAGGAGGGACACATCCTGCCAGGGTGTCTGGGGTAGGGACAAATGGGTGCTTTCAGCCCAGACCCCTCCCAGAAGCTGTCTGGGACACTCTGCTGTGCAGACCACACAACTTCCCAGGTTCTAATGAGGAGGAGAAGGAGTTGAAGCTGATAGAGGGACGATTGTGCCTTCACACCACAGTGCTCGCAGGGATGTTTGTGGTCAGTGTGCAGGTGGCAGCCCTCAGCTCAAACCTTCCCTTTGAGCACCACCCCCTCAAGCCTGTCCTGTGTCTGGGCACACACAGAGAACCTGCCTCAGCTTTCTAAGAAGTCACCAAGCTGCTGATTAAGTCCCCAAATGAAGGAGCTGCAGCGAGCTGCTGAGAGCTGAACGAGGCTCATTAGTGCTCACCCAAATCTCCTGAGGTCACAAATCCTCTGCTGCTACAACCCCCCCACGTGGTTCATCACCCCCACAGCTCCCCAGTAACACAGATCTTCTCTTTGCTGGGAAGCTTCCAGTCTGCTCCCCTCCACACTGCTCACTTCTTCAGCAGCAAGAACTTGGCTAATGCCACTCACAGAATCCCAGCATGGTGGTGGAGGGTGGAAGGGATCTCTGGACAGTCCAACCCCTCTGCTCCAGCAGGGCACCCACAGCAGCTTGCCCAGAAGCACAATGGCTGGGGAGGGGTTGGGATCTCTCCACAGAAGGAGACTCCACAACCTCTCTGGGCAGCCAGGCTGTCAGCAGCAAGGAAGCAGTGCTCGTGGGTATCAGAGAAGGGAGCAAATAACAGAATGGTTTGGGTTGCATTGCACCTCAAAGCTCACCCAGTTCCAACCCCCCTGCCATGGGCAGAGATACCTCACACCAGCCCAGGTTGCTCAACCTGGCCTTGAACACCTCCAGGCAGGGGACATCCACAGCCACCCAGAGCAACCTGTGCCAGTGTCTCCCCACCCTCACTACAAAGAATTTCTTCCTCATCTCCTCTCTCAGTCTCCCCTCTCCAAGCTCAAAGCCACTGTCCCTCCTGGCACTCCCAGGCTTGGACTGGAACCCCCAGCACTGAGTGAACCCCAGGAAATTTCTGGGTATATTTTATGCTGGGTGTGGGGGGTTTCTTTGTTTGTTTTGTGTGTATGTTTTGGTTTGGTTTCTTAGACTGTTTGGTGGGTTTTTTTCCCCCCATTAATTGCCTTTCTTACAAACGAGCTGTTCTGTAAAATCCCCAGTTTCTCCACCAGATGCTCTCACAGATCCCCCTGTAGCACTCAGGCTTCTTGCTCTGAGTAGGAGCAGCGCTGTCTCCAAGAGAATTCAGTGCTTGGCAGGCTGGAAGCAAGCAATTCACCTTCAAGCAAGCACTCACCTTCTCCTGCTATGAATAATAAATACCTTAATTTATTAAGTGAACAAACTGCAGGGGACCAGACCTCGTTAGCAGCTGCACTGTGATAAGCCACGGTAGCAACCCAGCCCCTGGGCCTGCCCAGCTCTCTGCAGCTGAAAATGAAACTGAAACCTTTGCTCAGTTGTCCAAAAGTTTATTGCAAGTTAAACCTGTTCCCTGCCTAAAAGAATCACAGAATGGGAGGGGTTGGAAGGGACCCCTGGAGATCACCCAGTCCAACCCCCCATGCCAAAGCAGCTTCACCCAGGGCAGGTCCCACAGGGACACATCCAGGTGGGACTTGAAAGTCTCCACAGAGGGAGACTCCACAACCTCTCTGGGCAGCCTGCTCCAGGGCTGCAGCAGCCTCACACCGAATTTTCTCCTCACGTGGAGGTGGAACTTCCTGGCTTCCAGTTTGTGCCCACTGCCCCTTGACCTACCCCTGGACACCACTGAAAAGGGCCTGGCCCCTTGTTATTGACCCCCAGCCCTCAGATGTTTATAGACATTGATCAGATTCCCTCTCAGTCTTACAGAATCATGGAATCAATAAGGTTGGAAAAGACCTCAGAGATCATCAAGTCCAACCTGTCACCCAGCACCTCCTGACAACTAAACCATGGCTCCAAGTGCCACATCCAAGCCTTTGTTGAACACCTTCAGGGATGGTGACTCCACCACCTCCCTGGGCAGCACATCCCAATGGCCAATTACTCTTTCTGGGAAGAACTTTCTCCTCACCTCCAGCCTAAACTTCCCCTGGCACAGCTTGATACTGTGTCCTCTTGTTCTGGGGCTGGTTGTCTGGGAGAAGAGACCAACCCCCTCCTGGCTACAACCTCCCTTCAGGTAGTTGTAGAGAGCAAGAAGGTCTCCCCTGAGCCTCCTCTTCTCCAGGCTAAGCAACCCCAGCTCCCTCAGCCTCTCCTCCCAGGGCTGTGCTCCAGACCTCTCCCCAGCCTCCTTGCCCTTCTCTGGACACATTCAAGTGTCTCTCTTAAATTGGGGGGGCCTCTCTTCTCCTGACTAACCAGCCCCAGGGCTCTCAGCCTCTCCTCATAGTGTCAGAGGTCTGTGTGGCTGTGGTTTACCCATCTGTAGGACAGCCTGCAAAGCTGACACTGCAGATGGAATCACAGCATCATAGAATGCACTGGGTTGGAAGGGACCCTGGAGGGTCATCTTTGTCCAGCCCCCTGCACTGAGCATCTCCAACCAGATCAGGTTGCTGAGGGCTCCATCAAGTTTGACCTTAAATGTCTTCAGGCATGGGGCCTCAACTGCTTCCCAGGGCAGCCTGTTCCTGTGTCTCACCACCCTCATTGTGAAGAGCTTCCTCCTGATGTCCAACCCAAATCTCCCCTGCTCCAGTTTCAAACCATTGTCCCTCACCTTGTCACTCCCAGCCCTTGTCACAAGTCCCTCCCCAGTTCTCCTGGAACCTCTTCAGGTACTGGAAGGCTGCTCTGAGGTCTCCCTGGAGCCTTCTCTTCTCCAGGCTGAATAGCCCCAACTCCCCCAGCCTGTCCCCATAGCAGAGGTTCTGCAGCCCTCTCATCCTCTTCATGGCTCATCTGGACCCTCTCCAATAGCTTCAGGTCCTTCTTGTGTTGGGGGTCCCAGAACTGGATGCAGGGCTCCAGGTGGGGTCTCATGGGAGCAGAGCAGAGGGGCAGAGCATCCAAGAGTTCATTGGGAGGGAAGTGTGGCAGCTCCTTTGCTCAGCTGAGGAGTTGGAGCAGAAAATTTCTGTCTGTGTCTTATCTGTGCTGCTATTATGAGCCAGGCTCCTAAAGAAAATATTCCTGGGGTTGCTGCTCCTCCAGCTTACAGCAAAGCTTCAGTGACTCTGTGCTCCAAGGGAGAGTGAATAATTCTGCTTTTCAGGGCTGGCTGGTGTGGAAGTGAAACTCCATCTAAGCTCATTTCATTAAAAAAGAGAAAAAGCCACCAACTGTTTGAGCCTGAATTACTTCTGATCTTCCCTTGCCAAACAGTGGAAGCCCCCCCCTGCATGAGAGGGGCTACAAGAAAGCTGGGGAGGGACTTATTCCATGGCCTGGAGAACCTGCCCTATGGGGACAGGCTGGGAGAGTGGAGTCTCCTCAGCCTGGAGAAGAGAAGGCTGCAGGGAGACCTTAGAGCAGCCTTTCAGTACCTGAAGAGGCTCCAGGAAAGCTGGGGAGGGACTTTTGACAAGGGCTGGAAGTGACAGGATGAGGCACAATGGTTTGAAACTGGAGCAGGGGAGATTTAGGTTGGACATCAGAAGGAAGTTCTTTGCAATGAGGGTGGTGAGATGCTGGAACAGATTGCCCAGGGAAGTGGTTGAGGCCCCATGCCTGAAGGCATTTAAGGTGAAACTTGATGGGGCCCTCAGCAACCTGATCTGGTTGGAGATGCTCACTTGGGAGGGACTTTTGACAAGGGCTAGGAGTGCCAGGTTGAGAGACAATGGCTTTGAGCTGGGAGAGGGGAGATTGAGAGTGGAGATGAGGAAGAAATTCTTCAGAGTAAGGGTGGGGAGGCACTGGAACAGGTTGCCCAGGGAGGCTGTGGATGCCTCATCCCCTGGGCTGGTGGGAGGTGTCCCTGCCCATGGCAGAGAGGTTGGAAGTTGATGATCTTTGAGGTCCATCCAACCCATTCCATTGTCTGATTTCTATGATCAACACCACAAGGATGTGGTAGTGAGGTGCAGGCAACAAGCAGAGAATGCCCAAATCAACCCCAGTCTCAGTCTGAACTCATTCCTCTGTTTAGGTACACTTTTAAAGAGGTGTAATTAGCTACCACATCTTAAGCTGGGATTTTCAAAGCTGTAGAAGCAATTTACACAAATCCAGCCTGCAAAGGGCAGCTGATGGTGCCTCAGAAACCCTCAGCCAGTGTAATTGCATTCATTTTCTCCTGCAAATTAGATACATTTTTAGCCAAAATAACCTGGGGCCATGCACAGAAGTTACAGCTGATCACAGACCAAGCAGGAGGGCAGAGCTAAGGTGAAGGATGCAGATTGTGCTGCTGTCTTCACATCTCAAAGCATCTTCAGTCTGGAGAAGAGAAGGCTCTGAGGAGACCTAATTGTGGCCTTCCAGTATCTGAAGGGGGCTCCAAGAAAGCTGGGGAGGGACTTTTGAGGGTGTCAGGGAGTGATAGGACTGGGGGGGATGGAGCAAAGCTAGAAATGGGTGGATTGAGATTGAATGTTAGGAAGAAGTTCTTCCCCAGGAGGGTGGTGAGAGCCTGGCACAGGTTGCCCAGGGAGGTGGTGGAAGCCTCCTGCCTGGAGGTGTTTGCAGCCAGCAACCTGCTGCAGTGTGAGGTGTCCCTGGCCATGGCAGGGGGGTTGGAACTGGCTGATCCTTGAGGTCCCTTCCAACCCTGACAGTTTCTATGAAAGAGCCAAAGATGAAGACAATCCAAGCATCTTCCAGTGAGGAGTGGTTGGGCAGAGTCCCCCTCTCCACTGGGATCCAAGAGCCTGTGAAATCAGTCAAATAACCAAATTCTTCCCCTCAAGCTTTAGATCTGTTTAAGGTATTTAAGATAATCTAAGTCCTTCTATTGGCACAAGCTGTTTAAAATGATCTAAGGCTTTGAATTGGTTTAAGCTGCTTACACAGCTTTAAGGTTTTAAAAAAGGTTTAGAGGGCTAAAAAACATTACCCCCAAAAGCCAAGTGGGGTGGTTTGTTGGGAGCTGGCTGTACCAGGTCATGGGCCTCAGCATGGTGCAAATGCAGAGATACTGCATGCAGGAGTGAAATAATTCTGTTTGCAACACTGAAAGTCCAAGTCACAGCTTCACAGATTGCATCAGGTTGGAAGGGACCCTCCAAGGGCATCTTGCCAACCCCCCTGCAGGCAGCAGGGACATCTCCAACTAGAGCAGGCTGCACAGGGCCACATCGAGTCTGATCTTGAATGTCTTCAGGAATGGAGCCTCCAACACATCCCTGGGCAGCCTGTTCCAGTGTCTCCCCAGCCTCACTGTGCAGAACTTCCTCCCAATGTCCAACTTAAATTTGCCCTGCTCCACTTTCAAAGCATTGCCTCTCATCCTATCCCCACAGCCCCTTCTGAACAGTCCCTCTCCAGCCTGCCTGGAGGTCTCCTTCAGGTACTGGAAGGCTGCTCTAAGGTCTCCCTGAAGCCTTCTCTTCTCCAGCCTGAACAGCCTCAACTTCCTCAGCCTGCCCTCAGGGCAGAGGTTCTCCAGTCCTCTGAGCATCTCTGGACTCTCTTCTGGACCTTCTCCATCAGGTCCATGTCCTTCCTGTGTTGGGGTCCCACAGCTGGACACAGCACTGCAGGTGAAGTCTCCCCAGAGCAGAGCAGAGGGGCAGGATCCCTCTCTCCATCTCTGGCCACACTGCTTTGGATGCAGCCCAGGTTGCCCTTGGCCTCCTGTGCTGCCAGTACCCATTGCTGGCTCCTGCCCAGCTTCTCCCCCCACCCAGCACCCCCAAGTCCTTCTCTGCAGGGCTGCTCTCAATCTCATCATTCCTCAGCCTGGATTGATAATGAGGATTGCCCTGACCTAGGTGCAGGACCTTGCACTTTGCCTTACTGAACCTCACGAGTCAGTACCAAGTCTAGAAACACTGAGTTTGTGGATGAGTTCTCCTGGCAGAGGTTTCAGAGGAGCAGCACAGCACAGGTAGCGCTCTGGAAAGGCACACAAGTTACCACAAGAAACTGCAGAAAAACTTAGTGCAACAAATCCACTCTGTTAGGGACAAGCAGACAATGTGACAGCAGATAAACCCTGCTAATGCAGCTTTCTTCTCCTCCTTTCCACCACTCTCATGTCCAGCTTTGGATCACCAATTCACAGTATTCCCCTTCTCATGTTCTTCTTAGGATTGCACCATTTGCAACCCCAGCACTGTCTTCGAAGATATGAAATCCAAAGGGCTGCAGAAGCTCAAAAGTCCCCATTAGCCACACAGGTCCTTGCCTGGAGCAGTTCTTCTGCAGTTCAGTGGGTGGTGGAACACATAAGGGCCAGGTAGGCTCTTCCAGATGGCCAGGGTGGGTGCCACTCTCATCTGCATCATTGCAGCACTAGGTTATCTCCACTCACAGATAGTTTTCACTCAAGGAGCAATGACCAAGCCCAATGCTTCGAGTTAACAACACATCCTATGGCCATGGGTTAGTTGTTTAGGTGGTGTTGGATTGGTTGATGGGTTGGACGCAATGATCTTGAAGGTCTCTTCCAACCTGGTTTATTCTATGTAAATTCTTTGTAAATTCTAAGGAGCACTTTTATCTTCATAGGTCCCTCCTGGCAGATTCATCTGGACTCCAAGCCTCCCCAGAGTCCCCACAGCTCACTTCCTCAGGAGAAGTGCACTGGGTCCTGCTACAGTCCTGCATCAGTTCTGGAGCCTCTGTTCCAGGAAGGATCTGGAGGTGCTGGAAGGTGTCCAGAGAAGGGCCACGAGGATGAGCAGAGGGCTGGAGCTGCTCTGCTGTGAGGACAGACTGAGAAAGTTGGGGTTGTTCAGTCTGGAGAGGAGGAGGCTCCAAGGAGACCTTCTTGTGGCCTTCCAGGATCTGAAGGGGGCTCCAAGAAAGCTGGGGAGGGACTTTTGAGGGTGTCAGGGAGTGATAGGACTGGGGGGGATGGAGCAAAACTAGAAATGGGTAGATTGAGATTGGATGTTAGGAAGAAGTTGTTCCCCATGAGGGTGGTGAGAGACTGGCACAGGTTGTCTCATCCCCGGAGCAGCCAGGCTGGATGTGGCTGTGAGCAACCGGCTGTAGTGTGAGGTATCCCTGGCCATGGCAGGGGGGCTGGAACTAGGTGATCCTTGGGGCCCCTTCCAACCCTGACAATTCTGTGATTCTGTGATCCCTCCATGCCATCTAGAAGCAGCAAAATGCAGTTGGAAAGGGACAAAAGAGCCCTTTTTTTATCAGCCACTCGAGCAGAGGCGGCGTGGTGCACAGCCACCCTCTGCTCCCATTCACACAGACATAAAGGCAGAGCATCTGGCCACGGCTCAGAAGTCTGTCATTACACAAACCAGCTGATCTTAAATATCTATTTATTGAAACTTGTAAATAACCCAAGATTGCACTCTCCCTGCTAAACACCCCCCAGACAAAGGGAAGCTAGGATCACACAGCCACCCTCCTGCTTCCTTCTTGCCATCTTCTGATTGCTGAACTTTGCAACTTCTGTGTGATATTAATGTAGACATCTCCCCCCCCACCCCATCCTTGCAGTTTGCTCTTGAGGACCAAGCTCATCTTAGGATTGTTCCCTTGTGAAGAACTAAATAGTTTGAGGCTTGTTTTATATTCTTTTTCATAATCAAGGTTTTCATCCAAAACTGTGGTTTGATCTTGGAATTGTGCTGTGTTCTAGAATCAAAGAATCATTACACTTGGAAAAGGCCTCTAAGATAATCACCCAATTTCAGTCAAGTCCAACCATAGACCATAAATTCCAACCATTGATCAAGTCCAACCATAAACCATCAAGTGCAACTGCTGATGAGCAAGTCCAACCTCTGATCACCAAGTCCAACTTCTGATCATCAAGTCCAACCTCTGATCATCAAGTCCAACCTCTGATCACCAAGTCCAACCTCTGATCAAAGTTCTAACTATAGACCATCCAGTCCCACCATTGATCAAGTCCAACCACAGATCACCAAGTCCAACCTCTGATCAAAGTCTCTAACTATAGACCATCCAGTCCAACCTCTGATCACCAAGTCCAACTTCTGATCATCAAGTCCAACCTCTGATCATCAAGTCCAACCTCTGATCAAAGTCTCTAACTATAGACCATCCAGTCCAACCTCTGATCACCAAGTCCAACCTCTGATCAAAGTTCTAACTATAGACCATCCAGTCCCACCATTGATCAAGTCCAACCACAGATCACCAAGTCCAACCTCTGATCAAAGTCTCTAACTATAGACCATCCAGTCCAACCTCTGATCACCAAGTCCAACTTCTGATCAAGTCCAACCTCTGATCAAAGTCTCTAACTATAGACCATCCAGTCCAACCATTGATTAAGTCCAACCAGAGATCATCAAGCAAAACCTCTGATCACCAACTCCAACCTCTGATCATTAAGTCCAACCTCTGATCAAAGTCTCTAACTATAGATCATCCAGTCCAACCATTGATCAAGTCCAACCATAGACCATCAAGCCCAACTGCTGATGAGCGAGTCCAATCTCTGATCAAGTCCAACTGCTGCTTATCAAGTCTAACCACAGATCAAAGTCTAACCACAGATCAAAGTCTAACTATAGATCATCCAGTCCAGCCATTGATCAAGTCCAACCATTGATAACAAAACCCAACCTCTGATCTTCAAGTTCAACCACTAAACATCCAGTCCAAGCTCTGATCATCCAGTCCAACCTCTGATCATCCAGTCCAGCCTCTGATCAGCAAGTCCAAGCTCTGATCATCCAGTCCAACCTCTGATCATCCAGTCCAGCCTCTGTTCAAGTCCAACCTCTTATCAGCAAGTGCAACTGCTGATCAGCAAGTCCAAGCTCTGATCAGCAAGTCCAACCACCAAAGGCAGCATCAGCCCATGAGCAGCTTTTGCAATAACAAACCTTGAGCAAAATCCAAGTGACTGAGAGAAAAAAAAAACAAACACAAAATCCAAATGCTGAGAGAAATAACAACAGAAGTGACAGAAACCTGTTGTGTGCAGTTAGCTGAGAAAATCAGCCTCTTGATCTTCAGTTTAGAGCAGCTGTTCAGTACCTGAAAGGGCCTTCCAGAAAGCTGGGAGGGACTTTTGACGAGGGCTGGGAGTGGCAAGACAAAGGGAATGGCTTTGAGCTGGAAGAGGGCAGATTGAGACTGCAGAAGAGGAAGAAATTATTTGGAGTGAGGGTGGGGAGACACTGCAACAGGTTGCCCAGGGAGGTTGTGGCTGCCCCCTGCCTGGAGGTGTTCCAGGCAAGGTTGGATGATGCCTTGAGCAACCTGAGCTGGTGGGAGGTGTCCCTGCAGGGGGGTTAGAACTGGATGATCTTCCAACCCAATCCATTCTATGATTAACACCACAAGGATTTGGTAGTGAGGTGCAGGCAACCTTCACACACCAGGGTTGGGGCTTACAATAAAGCCTCATCATAAGCTACATGCAGGCAGCAATATGGGCAGGCAAGCTGGTCTAATGGAAAGCATCCCTGCCCATGGCAGGGGGTTGGAACTGGATTATCTTTGAGGTCCTTTCCAACTCAAACTGCTCTGTGATTCTAGGATTTTCAATTTGCCCAACCTTTTCCAAAGCAAGCACCAGCAAACTGCTCAGGGAAGACTGCCCAGGCACCAGCCTGGAATCTCCACCAAGGCCAGGGTACCTCAAACCTAATGAACAGCAAGACCATCATCCTACTCAAGAGCTCACCAGCTGTGCTAGGGACACATAAATGCCCAGCACTGCCATTTGATGAGGTGCAATCGAGGAACCAAAGGCAAGGAACCAAATGTTTGCCTCACAGGATGAGACATTACTGCAAGAACAGAACCAAGGAGTCTTTCTTCTCCTAAACTGCCTGCAGAGCAGGGCAACAAGAGAGCCTGAGTAGCCTCAATCCAACCATGAGCCATCCTCCTGCATGGGAAGAGCATGTGCCTCACTTCATGGGCACACATGCTGGATGGAGGAAGGCCATTTCATGTGCTGTGCAATTTAGGAGCACCATCTCAGACAGGATTTTGGCTTCCAGGCCCCCATGGCTTCACAAAGGAAAACTGAATCCTCTTGGTGCTTAATCCACAGCATAACTGAGGAGGAAAATAATGTACTCACCATTGCAGCTGAGAAGCATGGCTCTCACTCCCTGGAATCAGCATAGAAGCACAGAGGTTGGAAAAGACCTCTAAGATCATCAAGTCCAACCATTAATCCAACACTACCATGGCCATTAAACCTCAGGAGCTCCTCAACCAGACCTGTCCTCCAGACCTTACAGAAGCTCTGTTGGCCTCCTCTGGCTTATTGAATCATTTAGGTCAGAAAAAAACCTTCAAGATCATGAGGTTGGAAAAGATCTTTCAGACCACCAAGTCCAACCCACCACTTCCAGGTCACCACTAAACCATGGCCCTCAGCACCACATCTCTATGGCTTTGAAACACCTGCAGAGATGGGGACTCCACCACTGCCCTGTGCAGCCTGTTCCAGAGCCTGACAACCCTTTTGGGGAAGAAATTGTTCTGAACATCCACTATCCAACAAACAATCCTAACATCCATCATGCTATAAACTCAAGCCAGGTACACCCTCAGGTGGCTGTCACAGCAACATCTTCCACTCATTACCTTCTTTCCTGACTTGCAACCTGTGGCTCCGGCAGTGCTGACAGCCCCCTGCACCTTGCAGCCCAGGAGCTGCACACACACTGACACACCTCCAGCTGAAGCTGGCCCAGGATCAATTTTTCCCCCCCTGGCAGTGGGTGGTCTGAGCCACACAGCCACCTTACTCACCACTTTCTCTTGGCACAGCACCACATCTTGTTTGGAGACGCGAAGCCACTCCAAATACTTCCCTTCACTCTGCCACAGGGGTGCACAGCACAAGTCCTTCACTTGCCAGCCAGCAGATTTGCTTTCCACTGCACAAAGCTGCTGTTTGATGGATTCCTCAAACTTACAGGCAGCTGTCAGTAAGGTGGAGGTTTGAGTGTGCTTGCTGGAGATGTCCAGCATGAAGAGGAACTTCTTCCCTGTGAGGCTCACAGAGCCCTGGAGCAGGCTGCCCCAGAGAGGTTGTGGAGCCTCTTCTGGAGACTTTCCAGCCCTGTCTGGATGTGTTCCTGTGTGCCTTGTGCTGGATTCTATGGTCCTGATCTGGAAGGCAGGTTGGACTCAAAGACCTCCAGAGGTCCCTTCCAACCCCTAAGGTCCTGTGATCCTGTCCCCACTGCACAGGGTCAGCCTGAGAACTAATTTCTAGCAACAGATCCACTGCAGCAAGGAGCTGTCAGAAGGAGCCTGGGCAAACTGCTTTGGAACAGCCATTAAAAACCAAACAACACTTTTGCCTCAGCAGTTTTCACTCTCCCATACAATTCACTCTCCTGCCAGGATCACACACAGACACAGAAAAAGAGAAACCGTATCTAAAAATATCAGATAAAGCAACAAAAAGATGGGGGGGGGGGGGGGGGGGGGGGGGGGGGGGAGGGGAACATGCAACACAGAGTATTGAAATGGCTTTGAAAATCACCAGAGTCAGGCAAAGGCCATGAGGAGAGACATCAGAGAATCATACAATGGGTTGAGTTGGAAGGGACATTAAAGATCATCCAGTGCCAACCCCCTGCCATGGGCAGGGACACCTCCCACCAGCCCAGGTTGCTCAAGGCCTTATCCAGCCTGGCTTGGAACACCTCCAGGGAGGGGACAACTACAACCTCTCCGGGACCACCAGTTCCAGTGTCTCCCCACCCTCACTCTCAAGAATTTCCTCATAATCTCCCATCTCAATCTCCCCTCTTCCAGCTTCAATCCATTCCCTCTTGGCCTGTCACTACAAACCCTTGTGAATAGTTGAGGGGTGAGAAACTTATTTTCATGGGCAAAAGGGAAGTGGCTGGTGAGGGCTGGATGTGCCTTTGAGACACAGATGATGTATGATGGATGCAGGTTAGAGGGGGCAAGACTGGGGCAGGGCAGGATGGTGCTTGCACAGCTGAGCCTGTCCCAAGGGACTCCTCTTCAGCACAAGGGCATTTAAAAGAGGTCCCATCACACCTCCAGCAACTCTTCCTCTGGTTGCTTCAAACGTTCCAGACCTTTTGATTCCAAATCCATCATTCAGCATGAACATGCTCCAGGATATATATAACATATGCTTAAACTCTAAAAGTGACTAAAATAAGTGGGTTAGAAGTTTTGTTTGTGGCAGAGGTGTATTTTGAAGGCCTCCGAGATCATCCCTGACATCACCATGAGCAGCCCTGGCCTCTCTCACTTTGCATTTCAGCAAGGTGATAAATCCTAGGGTGACTTATTTTCAGCAGATCAATTGTGACATCAGGCTTTACTCATTGCTTTTGTGCTGGCAGCCCCCAAAAACAGGGCTGTGAGTCAGCAGCAACCTCGGGCCCTCCCTCCAGAGAGACAGGAGATGGTCCAGCCACTTGTGGTTGTCTCCTCCACTGGGTTTTATTGACCAAGCTCCTTTCAAAGACGCCCATGTGTCCCACATCAAGAGCTGCCAGAGCGATGAGGTGATGCATGGGAGGGGAAGCAAGCAAGAGGCAATCTCACTCTGCACTGAAAATCTGGGCTGTTTGGGGAGTGGGCAACCCATCTGAAAGTCCTGAGTCCCATGGGATTCCCATGCAGGGAACTTCAAGCAGCCCTGGAGCCGCAGGGCTGTGGGATCCTCCTCTCCCAGCTGTAGGGAGAGGCAGCTCAGCCAGCATCATTAGAGTCAGGGTCACTGGGGCCATCCTGGGTCACAACAACCCATCCAGACCAGCCCTAGGCTGGGACTAGCAGCTGGGTTCCTCCTGGGGATCATCCCAGTAGCTATTTCTGGGGCTCCTCCTCTCTCTGCTCCCAGGAGATGCCAGCAGTATCCCATGTCCCTCAACCACGAGGGCTTTCACACGCAGCCTCCTCAGAGCCTGGGCTGAGCCACACCACGTGCAGCCTGCCTCCTTATCTTATTTCAGTCATTGGCAAGAGCAGCCAGTTGTGACTGCACCTCCAAACAGCCCAGACTCACAGCACCCACACCTCAGGAGCTGGGGCTGCTCCTGCTTCTCACAGCAGGGATCATCAGTGTGACAGAACCCATCTAGCAGCAAGGATTATCTGTACAGCAAAGGTATAGAATCAGAGAACTCTTTGGGTTGAAAGTGCCCTCTAAGATCACTGAGTCCAACCAGCAACCCAGCACCACCATGGCCACTAATCCATGTCCCCAAGTGCCATGTCCCCACCTTTCCTGAACACCTCCAGGGAGGGGGACTCCACCACCTGCCCTGGCCAGCCTATTCCAATCCCTGCCCACTCTTGCAGCAAAGAAATTATTCCTAATCTCCAACCTGACCCTCCCCTGGTGCAATTTCAGGCCAAAAATCCCTCTTCCCCCATGCACTTCCCCACAGCTCAGTGTCCCACCCAGCAAATACCGATGGAGCAGAACCCCAGCGAGTGCTGCTGTCTGCAGTCGCAGCTTAGAGTCACAACTTATTACTTGCATTTTCAGTCTGCCAGGGACTCACACTGAGCTCCTGCCCAAAGGGTTCCCCCCACCCCCACCTTTCCCTCCTCCCCATTTCCCACACAGGGAAAAAAACCAGAAAGAAGTAAAACACAGAAAGGTTAAATAGGAACAAAAAAGGCCACACTGCTTCCCCCCTCCAACATCCCCACCTCAGTTAAGCACTGAGAACAGAGCTGAGCAAACCCATGACTTCCACAGCTGCTGCCTTTCCATTCTTGGCATAAAAGTTCCTGAGCTTTTTAAGGAAGTGAGGAGATTTTTTCCTTCTAAAGTTGTTTTGTTGGGGTTGGTTTTTTTGGAGTGGGGAGGGGTGTCCTATGAATTCTGACATCCCTTTTGCAGTCAGGTCAGCAGGGTGTTGAAATAAGGGTAGTCACCAACCAGCCCCCTTAGCCTCTTGTGGAAGGCCCCCTTCAGACAACACCATGCACCTTGAATCAGGAGAAATCAGCCTGCTGGGATGCATTTTTCCTTGGTGCATCCATAACTAAGCCACCTCAGCTGAGCCAGCTGCAGGTATTTAGCTCTTTGTGGAGAAAAGAGACCTTTTTTTTTCCAGCCCCAAACTGTTCTGAAGTGGTTTGTGCTCCTACCAGCATGAGGCAGAAAGACTCACTCCCAGCTGGTCCAATTAAAAATGATAGGTTTAGGTCAATATTATGTTCCTGCTCTCCTGGCACTGTTCTCTTCTTCACCAGCTCCAGGTCTTGAGCAGAGAGGGCTGAGATTTGTGGTAATTACTGGACCAGCCTGGGGCCAGGTGGAAATCCAGAATTAAAGTGCACCTGAGGAGGAGGCCTTTAAATGACTTTGAGCCTGGACTTCTCTGGGGGTCCATAAAACTTCTTGGCTCATCAACAGCTATCTCAGTTCCCAGCAAATACCTGCATGGACAGAACTCCATGCAGGTTCTGGCCATGACCAGGCCAGCCACGAGCTGTACCAGCAATAAGCCAAGATGCTGGAGAGCCATTTGAAAGCCACGACCCTGCACGTCGTGGGTGTTTATGGAGTTTTACAACTGTTTCAAGCCAAATAATGAGCAGGATCCTTCACAAGCACGAACCAGTCAGATGACCCTGGCTCCAGTGCCTCAGAGAACAACAGTTTCATTTCCCTTCCTCGGGAGGTGATGAAAGGATAAAAGTCAGAGTGATCCAGGGCCACCAATTCCCGCCAGTCTCAAGGTATTGCAGAGGCCTCATAAAAGGGCAACTCCTGGCAGGACTCAGATGCCACCATCTCTGCAGAGAAGCACTCTGGCTCTGGTACAACATGAGACAAAATCTGCTGTGTCCTGCTCAAACTGCTGGGAGGAGGTTTTTTTTGGCTGGGCAGCGCACGAAGGGTTTTGCGATCCCAGAGGCAGCAGAGCAGAAGCCCACAGGGATGGGGATGTAGGGATACAGGGGAAGCCTCTAGGGATACAGAACATGATTTGATGGGAAAAACACCCCCTTCCCTTCCTCCTCCCTCTCAGGTACCACCAGCTTGGGCTTTCTCAGGAGGTTTCTCATCCAAAATATTTCCCACCAGCCTGAGCAGAGCGATAGCTCAGGGCTGGAGACTCGCAGCGAGCTCCCACATGGCACAGCTTTGCAGAAATCCCACTGAGCAAGCAAGGCTGGCTGAAAGGAGGGAGAAATAATGACCAGCAGCCCTCCCCACATTTTGTTACAGCTGGGAGGATTTGCAATCTCCAAAAGACAGGAGGGAAAAACATAGATAAAAAGTAGCTTTGAGCAGGCTCCTTCCTGGGTACGGAGTGAAAAGCAGAGAGCAAGTCCTGTCCCCGCAGGACCTCACAGCCCCGGCGTGAGCCGAGCATCGCTGCCTCAGCACGAGGGAGTGAGGGGCTTGGGGAAGCACCACCACCTTTGATCCTAAACCACGAGGCTGGGGGTCACCAGCACTCATCAGCATTCAGCTTTGCCATTTCTGGCAGAGCAGGAGGGGACGAGAGGCACTTGCAGCCCTGCGCCCGGCCAAAATCAGGCATGGAGGAGTATTCCTCTACCCCTGGCTCCAAAGCACGCGTTCAACATCTTCTCCTGCATACACCCCAAACCAAACTCCTAATCAAATACTATCTGCTTTTGGAAGTTGGACACACACACACACACAGAGACCAATCTGCATATTCAGTTTTGATTACTTTTTATCTGTCAGGTTAAGCTCTTCACGAGTTCTCTTTCTAGGAAGCCTCGAAGGGTTGTTTATATCAAACCAGTGCTTTATTTCATGTGCCTCCCACCCCCAGCTTGCACAATTCATTGGGGAAAACTTTTTGCAGATCCTTTCCTGAACAGCCAGGCAAAAAAAACCAAACCAAAACAACCAACAAACCCCAAACCTACAAATATTCTTGCATGCACAGAGAGAATTGGGAAATACTGCTCCGACAGACTCCAGCAGACCAAAATATAAACTCAAACTTCCAGACAAAAGGCTAATTTCTGCCCTGAGAGGTTCACACGGCCAAAGAAGCTGGAAGAGCCCAGCGAGGGCTGGATTTGGCCCTTGGAGAGGCCACTGCAGTCCCTGCTGCAAGCCCAGGCTCGCAGCTGTGGGAACACGGCAGAAATCCTGGAGCCCGAGCGAGAAGCAGGTACCGCATGGGGCTGCTGCGGATGCCTCCACCTGCCTCCAGCACCGGGGCCGACTCCAGCTCCCCAGCAAAGGACAAACCTCCGAGAGCTACATCCCAGGGCTGCCCAAACACCAACCCCCAAGCACGCCCGGAAAAAAATTTAAGCAGGGTGAAAAAGGAAAGGCAGTGGCCAGGCTTTGTGCAGGCAAAGGGGGAATTCAGCCCCGGGCAGGGATCCAGCCCTTCAGATGAGGAACAGGATTGTTTTGAAGGTGTTTGTGCACGCTGTGGCACCAGGTAACAGCTGCTGCCGCTCCACGGGGAGTCCAAAGGCAGGATGGGAAGGAGGGAGCAGGGCCTGGGGACCCAGCATCACCCCAGGAGCACAAGGCACCCCGTGGAGCAACATGTCCATCTTCCCCCGAGCCAGCGGCAAGGGGTGGCTGTGGAAGACGCAGCCGGGGTGGCCGGCGGGGACGCCACGCGTGTCCCTCTGCCTGCGGTGCACGCTGCCAACACACGCAGCTTTACCTTCCACCAACCCCCTCCATATCTCCCCGGCAATGGTAAAAAAACCCGAACAATCATAACCTATAGAGCCTGGGAGCAAACGAAGTTGCTGTCAAGCCAGGCTGGATCCCTGCGCCAGGCAGGGCTAAGGAAGCAGCAGCGAGCGGCGAAGCGGCCGGGAGCGCGGCGGGGACAGGGTTACAAGGCTGGCTGCGGGCTGATTGACACCGCTAAGGTTACCTCGGGCTCGGGGAGCTCGCCCATCGCGCCAGCCCTGGCCACCCAGGGGATAGACAGGCGGACGTAGAGCTCCAGCTAGAGATGGAGATCTCTGCACACCGGGGTGTGCGGGGGGCCAGCGGCTCCTTGGCAACCTGACACCTTTCGGGAAGCAAAATGGAATCTTCGCCGTCCGGTTGTGCACCCGGCAGCAAGGGAGGAAAACACAGCGTTCGGAAAGATGCAGGTAGAGAACGAGAGGGAATAAAAAAAATGAAAAACAAACGGAGCGAAATGCCCCTGGTGCCTACCTTTGCTGGGTGCCAGCAGGCAGATCCGGACCGATTCGGGTCGGTGGCTGTTCCCTTCTTTAGGAAATGTTCGGCTCAGCCGGTGCTATTTGCATTCTTTCATTAGCACCTGTTTCAAGTAAGGAAGGAGAAAGCTCATTACGAGATCAGCTTCCTTTCAAAATAAATTATTTATTTTAAAAAAAAAAAATTACCCAAAAAAAAAAAAAGGGAGGAAAAAAAAATATATATATATTTTTTTTTTTTAGAGATGCAGGCTGCCAAATAATAACAACGCTAAAAAAAAGGGGGGAGGGGAAAAAAAGGAGGGGGGAAAAAAAGAGGGGGGGGAAAAAGGAGGAAAAAAAAAGAAGAAGAAGAAGAAGAAGAAGAAGAAGGAGGAGGAGGGGGGGGGAAAAAACCACCACATGGATATTAAAGCCCAAACTAGGCAGTTTAATAATGGGAGATCTTGCAGGTTGTGAGCATGCTCCAGCCGGAACAAATCCTTCCTCTGTTATTCCTCTGAATAAAAATAAACCACGATCAAGCAAGAAACCCAAACGGAAGCTTCCTCCTAGGATCCCTGCTGCTGAAAAATATGCAATAAATTCAGCCCCGAAGACGCAGACTCTAATCAGCAGCTGTTTTTCTGGATCCCAAAGCCAGCCAAAGCCTCTCTTGTCTGTTTTTTTTTTTTTCCTTTTTTTTTTTCTTCCCCCCACTATGAGTCTAGGCCTTTTTGAAAAGGGTTTTAACCTTTTAAAGATACAGTGCACCAATTATCACTTCTGGACGACTGTCACTCAGGGCACCGAAATAAATTAATAAAGGGGCAGCGGCGGCACAGTAGGAGCTGGGGTGGGGGGTGGGGGGGGGGGGGAGGTGTGGTTTGCACTAAGCAGCCTCTCCTCGTGCATATTATTCTTGGTTATTAATAGATTATTAGAGGATTTCTTTTTTTCTTTTAACAGGATCCTCCTTCCTCCCCCCCACCCCCCCCCCCCCCCCCCCCCCCCTTCTCCCCCCCCACCCCTTTCCATCCTCCTCTCTTTAGGAGAATAATAATAGATGGCAAACTTGCCACCCAGCTCCGGGATAAATGCACAGTCATTATAAAAATGAACAGCTGCTGGATGTGAGGTTGTGGCCGCTCCTTCGCGGGGTTAAAATTGGTTTGCAACTGATTTTTTTTTTTTTTTCTTTTTTTTCCCAAGGCATTAACAGTTTCCATCCCGGCCGGCGGTGTGAGAGGGTTAACGACAGGAGAGGAGGCTCTGTCAAGTGCTTCCCATCAAACTGACGATCAGGCTGCAAAGTTTGAAGCGAGCAGCCCTGGCACGGCGAAGAGAGCGTTCTTCCAGGAGTGGGATTTCGGGGGGTTTGTTTTGTTGATTGTGGTGGTGGTGGTGGTGGTTTTTTTAGCGAATTGAACCGAAGCCCTCCCCGCCCCCCCCCCCCCCCCCCCCCCCAAATAAAAAGCTCAGTCCTCCACTGCTAAGCCCCGCAAAGCGCTGGTGGCCCCGTGTGCGGCGCAGCTCCCCTGAGAACAGTGGGGATCCAAACTGAGGGCTTGCTGGGTCCCTTCAAAGTGCTGGGTCCCCAGGCCTGGCATCCCACTGCAGCGTGCCCCGGCAGCCTGTCCTGGTGCCGTCGGCGCCCGGCCCACCTGGGTGGCATTGGCATCCTCCTGGTCAGGGAGCGGGCAGCGAGGGGCCATCCCCGGGGCGCTGCAGCTCGGCACCCGGCAGCTCCTCTCTGGCCTGTCCTCTCTGCAGCCCCAGGCATGCAAACCATCGAGAGCAAACGGTCCTCCCCCTTCCTCCTCCTCCTCCTCCTCCTCTTCAGCAGAAAATCATCATATTTCATGTGTCGCTGCTCCAGCCGCGCCAATTGGCTGGGCACTCGCAGGCGGAAATGTCAGGAGCAGCTCAGCATCGCTGCCTGCCCACGGCCACCCGGCTCCCCCGGGACCACCCGGACCCACAGCGTGGGGCAGGGGGCACTGGGCTGGCCATCAAAACCAGAGGCAAAAAGGGGGTTTGGTGTCTGGAGGTTTTTATATTCCACTCTGGCTCGGGCCCCGAGGGATGCAGGCTGCCAGCAACTTGACCTTGACCCGCACGATTGTGTTGTGCTGCCAGCAAGAAGCATTTTCCGGATGACGGAGACCCAGCACATCTGCTCTGCTCCGCAGAGCCACCTCCTTCTGCTCCGGGCCATGCCGAGGGGCCACACTAACCCATCCCAGCAGCAGCTCCGGGAGCGCAGCTCCAGTCCCACCTCAGGTACGATGGCTGCTCGGAGGGACAATGCCTGACGAATGGATGCTTAGGGTTTTTCCTCCCCCCTCCCCCCATTTTCAGAGTCACTGTTTGTTTGCAGCTTGCCCCTGACATCCAGACCTTGCAAGGGAGGTGGATCAGAGCGGTTCTTCCCCATCTTAATAGCTAGAGAAGCTGGGATTTGGAAATAGTGGCTTGCCTGAAGCTACCCAGTGTGGAGCAATGGCTGAAGTAGGAAGGCAGCTCAAGACTTCTCACCATCTGATCATGGTTCTTCTCAAAGATGGGAGAAAAACAAACCAAACCAAAACCCTGAATCCTGAAAAAACCCCAAATCTTCTTGGGGACTGAAGCAATGGAATAGCAGCATGGGATCATGCTGATGAGAAGTGTCATCTACCTCCCCTGCACACACACTGCCTGGCAATGAAAGGTGAACACATCCAGTGACACTGAAAAATGTGAGCAACTGAGCAACGTCTCCCTGCTGGGGCACAAAGGGAGCCTGAGGAGCAGGGGAGAGCATGACAGCCAAAAGCCAACTTCCATTTGGTGGCTGCTTACACAAGGATTTAAAAAAAAAGGGAAATATTGCATTGTCACCAAAAAAAACAATAATAATAAAGAGGATTTGAGTGTGACATTTATGGTACAAATCAGCTTAGGAAAGCCACAATTCTCTGCTGACTGTGAGAAAAACTCGGTAGTAAACGGGCAACACATGGGATGGAAGAGTCAGAAGCTCCAAAGCTTCCTTCTCTGGCCATCTGATGAGCAGCCTGCAGTCCAAACCACTTTGGCAAGTGGATCCAGCCCAGGGTGATAGGCTCCTGTATGGGGAGCTTGGCAGTCACCGTTGCCACCATCTACAATGTCCTTTGCTCGTTATTTGCCTGTGTCAAGGCAAGTGCCTTGGCACAGCAGAAACTCATCACCACTGTGTGTCACTGTAGGCATTGAAACAACCGCAGTAAGAAGGGAGAAAGGGAGGGAATCGGGCTATTAAGCAACCCCCCACTGTCTCACTCCAGAGCAACAGGACATGGCTCTTCAAGCTGGTCTTCTCCTTCCCAGTTCCAAGAGGAAGCCACACTACA
Source organism: Dryobates pubescens (assembly GCF_014839835.1). Taxonomy (NCBI): domain Eukaryota; kingdom Metazoa; phylum Chordata; class Aves; order Piciformes; family Picidae; genus Dryobates; species Dryobates pubescens. The sequence goes on along the minus strand of NC_071631.1, from coordinate 6,799,031 downwards.
AGATGTTTCATCATCTGCACTAGCCTGGACTTCATGTGAGAGATGGCCCAAGTCTGGTTATGGTAGGCCTGCAAGATGCCATGGAGCTCCATGCAAGAGCACCTGAGTGAAGGAATGGAGCTCTAGAAATGCTACCACCACGTTGGCTTTGTGCTCCTACCAACAACACTGCCCTTAGGTGAGCCTGGATCACAGAATCACAGAATGTCAGGGGCTGCAAGGGACCCTGAGAGCTCATCCAGTCCAACTTCCCTGCCAGAGCAGGGTCACACAGGAACACATCCAGGCAGGTCTTGAATATCTCCAGAGAGGAAGGCTCCACAACCCCCCCAGGTTCCTTCTGTTTCCATGGAACTTCCTATGCCTCAGCTTCCACCCCTGCCCCTTGTGCTGTGATTGGGCACCACCCAGCAGAGCCTGGCTCCAGCCTCTGGGCACTCACCCTGCACATCTTTATAAACACAAATGAGGTCACCTCTCAGTCTCCTCCAAGCTGAAGAGCCCTCAGCTCCCTCAGGCTCTCCTCATCAGGAAGATGCCTTCATCATTTTGGTGGCTCTGTGCTAGACTCTCTCAAGCAGTTCCCTGAGGTCCTTCCTGAACTGGACACAATATTCCAGATGTGGCCTCAGCAGGGCAGAGTAGAGAGGGAGGAGAACCTCTCTCGATCTACTCGGCACAGCCCTTCTAATCCAGCCCAGGATGCCATTGGCCTCCTTGGCCACCAGAGCACATAGCTGGCTCATGGTCAACCTTTCATCCACTGGGACCCCCAGGTCCTTTTCCCCTTCACTGCTCACCAACAAGTCAGTCCTCAACCTGTACTTGTACATGGGGTTGTTCTTTCCTAGGTGCAAGACTCTACACTTGCCCTTGTTGAACTTCATTACATTTCTTCCTGCCCAACTCTCAGCCTGTCCAAGCCCTGCTGAATGGCAGCACAACCCTCTGGTGTCTCAGCCACTCCACCCAGTTTGGTGTCTCCTCAAGCTACCATGCTCTGTTATGTAGACCTTGAGTAGTGACTTCTCTTCATGGGTCTCACTTCCCACACTTGCAAGCTGCTTGCACAGATAGCAGGGCAGAGTTTATAGAAGTCTTCCAAGCTGACATTTAAGCTCCTGAATGACTGGCAGCAAAACCAGGGCAACCTTCACCTTGTAACAAGGTGCTGGGCAGCTCGACAGTCTCATGCATGCAGGAGCACACAGTCCAACCTCCTGAGGAAAACACCACACTCACCAGGATGGAATCCTGTTGGAATGAGAGAATTACACAGAATCACAGACTGTTAGGGGCTGGAAAGGACCTTGAAAGCTCATCCAGTCCAACCCCACTGCCAGAGCAGGGTCACCCAGAGCAGATCACACAGGAACACATCCAGGCAGGTTTTGCATAGCTCCAGAGAGGGAGACTCCACAGCCCCCTTGGGCAGCCTGTTCCAGTGTCCTGTCACCCTCACAGTGAACAATATTTTCCTCATGTATCCATGGGACTTCCTATGCCTCAACTTCCACTCACAATTGCTTTGGGAAAATGTAAAATCAGCTTTAAAATTGCCCATGGTTGCTTTATACCTCCACTGCTGGAGATGAACCCCATCACCAGCCACCCTGCATGGACTCGAGGATATTTAAGGTTCCCTTCCAGCCCAAACCATTCTATAATTTCCCAGGCTTCAGCTCCCACCTCAACACTTATCAGGATACACTGAACAAAACCAGAGACTTGGTTTTACTCCCTCTGAAACTTCAATGGGAAGGCCCCAAACAGGCAGGAGTTAGATGACCTGCATTCAGTTTTGCTCCCCACTGCTCTTTGAACCCACTGCCATGCTACCCTTTATCTGCAGAAGGGAAGGATGAGAGGTGTTGAGCAGTCCTGCTTTGAGGTATCATCTTCACTGATGGTCATCCAAGCTTCCCTCTGACCCCACACAATTTTTTAGTTCCCTCCAAAAAAGAGACTCCATGCTAGAAGGTGCCACAGAAGCTGTAGCAAGGCCACAAGGACCCCCCCCCCAAAATCACTAAAATCATCTTGAAGCCAACCAGCTAAGTAGGGCTTAATCCTTTCCATGTGCCATGTGGAAGTTGCATCACCTTCTGCTACCAAAGCATCCACCAAGTGCTTTGTACCAACAAAGTGGTTGCTCTTGGTCTTCATTTTCATTAGGAAACATTTTTTTCATGGCAAGAGTGGTCAGGCATTGGGAATGAGCTGCCCAGGGAGGTGGCTGAGTCACCAACCCTGGATGTGTATAAAGGTCATTCGGATGTGATGCTCAGGAATACGGTTTAGGGGTGAACCTTGCAGAGCTGGGCTAATGGTTGGACTTGGTGGCCCTGAGGGTCTTTTCCAACCTGAATCATAGTATCAGAGAATTGTCAGGGTTGGAAGGGACCTCAAGGATCAGCCAGTTCTAACCCACCTGCCAGGGGCAGGGACCTCATACTACATCACATTGCTCACAGCCACATCCAGCCTGGCCTTAAAGACCTCGAGGGATGAGGCTTCCACCACCTCCCTGGGCAACCTGTGCCAGTCTCTCACCACCCTCATGGGCAACAACTTCTTCCTAACATCCAATCTCAATCTCCCCGTTTCTAGTTTTGCTCCATTCCCCCCAGCCCTATCACTCCCTGACACCCTCAAAAGTCCTTCCCCAGCTTTCTTGGAGCCCCCTTCAGATACTGGAAGGCCACAGTTAGGTCTCCTGGGAGCCTTCTCTTCTCCAGACTGAACAACCCCAACTCTCTCAGTCTGTCTCTATAGAATGTTTCTGTGATTCTGTGATCCTGGAGGCCTTTCCCAACCAAAACAGTTCTCTGATTCTAAGCACCTAAGCACTTTGTCCACCCTTTGTTTCATCAGTGATACAAACTCAGCTTTCCCCCCAGCGTCCTGAAGCTTTCCCAGCAGTGGAAAATTGGTTGTAAATCAACATTAGCAGCAGGGAAAACTCCCTGAACAGCCATGGCAAGCCCTGCATTGCAAATCATCCAAAGCTTCTCATGCTGAACAGGGTCTGAAACCTGGGAGACCCCACCCCAAAGGGTGCATTGGTTGGCTGCTCCCTCTGCACTCAAGCAGACCCTCATTAGAGGTGACACACTCCACAAAACCTGAGCTAATAAGTTCTGTGGGGCTTGTTAGCCAGGCTCCATGCTGGAGCTGGTCTTGCTGGGAAGTAGCATGACTGCAAAAGCATCCTGCTGAGTGGTCAGGGAGGGGACCTGGTGGTAATCAGTGAAAAGAAGGGAGCAGAGGTGGTGGGATGGGCCAGAAAAAGGGTCAGAGCCATTAGTTTTTCTGGTGTTTTTCAGGTGGGACTTGCTGACAGCTCACCCAGCTGCTGGCTGGAGTTTAGAGGTCAAAAACATTCCCTCCACGATTCAATCCTCCTCCTTTTCCTCCCAGGAAAGTAATGACTGAAAAACGAATTAAAAAGAGTTGAAAGCATAAAACGACAGAATAGTTTGGGTTGGAAAAGCCCTCTGAGATCATCCAGACCAATCCTCAACCCAGCACCACCATGGCCATTAAACCCTGTCCCAAAGAGCCATGGCAACACATTTCTCCAGGATTGAGGACTGCTCCACCTCCCTGGGCAGCCTGTGCCAACCCCTGACCACTCTTGCAGCAAAGAAACCTTTCCTTGTCTCCAACCTAAGCCTCCCCTGGCACAATTTCAGGCCACTTGCTCCTGGTCCTGTCTCCTGACACTACAGAGAAGAACCCAACCCCCACCTGGCTCCAACCTCCTTTCAGGGAGCTGTAGAGAGCAATGAGGTCTCCTCTCAGCCTCCTCTTCTCCAAACACCCCCAGCTCCCTCAGCTGCTCCTCCCCAGCCCTGTTCTCCAGACCCTTCCCCAGCTTTGTTGATCTTCTCTGGACCTGCTCCAGTCCCTCAATGTCCTTCTTGGAGTGAGGAGCCCAAAACTGATGCCAGCATTTGACTCACCAGTGCTGAGTCCAGGGCACAATCACTGCCCTACTCCTGGCCACGCTGTTCCTTGATGCTACCTCATGGATACTTCTCTTGTCAATACTAATCTGCCTAAGCCTGAGCGAGCTCCTGGGGCAGGACATGGATTCAGGGACCAGCTTAGAGCTCACCCAGAGCTGTGGTGATGCTTTCAAAGGGCAGGAGCTGCCCCTTTCACCGTGCTCTGCACAGCCCTAATGCCACGAACGTTCTGTGCACAGCACAGTGCACATTGCTCAGCAGGATGAGTCTGAGCTCCTTGCCTGGGAGTTCATGGTTCTGACACTTAATGGGCATTCTGCTGTGAAAAATGACAAGGAGCCGTGGGAGACTCCATATTTTTTGCCTTTTTGCCCCCCAACTACTGCTCAAGGCTGCTCAGCTAGAGGCAGAAAGTTTCATTTCCTTCTAATTGCCAGCTTGGCTCTGGCTCTTGGGACCCAAAGGACAAGATTTGGGGTGATTGTTCTGCTTTTCTTCTGCTTTCTAATAGGGAATAAAGACAGAAAGGCAGAGCCTGGCTTTGGTTTCAGCCTTCCCAAGAGCTAACACAGCAAAATCAATCAGATTCCTGGTGCCACTACATAATGCATTGCATTTGGATTGCAGTGGACTGTGGCTTAGGAAGATGCAGGAGATAACAGCACGTAGAGGGAGAAGGGATGAGTTGTAACCAGGGGAACAGACCAGAGGGCTGTGAGCTGTCAGAGTCCTGAATGCCTGTGCCTTAGCCAAGGGCTGGACCCTAATCTATCTCCTCTCAGAGCCCCCATTGCTGGCTGCAGCTGGTGGGGATTTGCACAAGAGCAGAGTGGGGAACAGGATGGGAAGGGTCCTCATAGCAGAGCAGCTCCAGCCCGGCTCATCCTCGTGGCCCTTCTCTGGACACCTTCCAGCACCTCCAGATCCTTCCTGGAACAGAGGCTCCAGAACTGGACACAGAGCTCCAGCTGTGGTCTCAGCAGAGTGGAGCAGAGGGGCAGAATCCCCTCCCAGGCCCTGCTGGCCACACTTCTCTTGCTGCAGCCCAGGCTCTGCTTGGCTCTCTGGGCTGCAAGTGCTGACTGCTGGCTGCTGTTGAGCTTCTCCTCCCCCAGCACCCCCAAGGCCTTTCCTTCAGGGCTGCTCTCAAGCCAGTCCCTGCCCAGCCTATATTGGTGCTTGGGATTGCCCTGACCCAGCTGCAGGACCTTCATTACCAACCTCTCAATTTCCAGCAGAGGTTTTGTTTTGGTTTTTTTTCCCTTCCCTTCTGTTCCTGCAAGAGGACAGCAGCTCTCTGCTACAGCACATTGTATCTGTGGAGCAGCCACATGTTTGCCTGGGATTCCCATTACATCATCTGTCCTTGTTTTAGGATATCCATCCCTGAGCTTCTCTGAACACCCAGAGTAAAGAAATCTTAGCTCTATCTGATTAAAGAAGAACAAACACCTGCAGATATTCCTGAATTCAACCTTGTCCTCTGATCCAAAGTTACCACCTCATCACAAATCACAGAATCATTTGGGCTGGAAGAGACTTTTAAGATCACCAAGTCCAGCTGCTAACCCAGCACTGCCAGTTCACCACCAAACCATGGCCCTCAGCACCACATCTCCACAGCTTTGAAACCCCTCCAGGGATGGAGGCTCCACCACTACCCTGGGCAGCCTGGGCCAGGCCTTGACAACCTTTTTGGGGAGGAAATTTTTCCTCATGCCCAACCTAAACCTCCCCTGGTGCACCATGAGGCCATTTCCTCTTGGCCTGATGCTAAATGGTAGGTGAATCCCTGAAGAAATCAAGTTTCAGGTTAGAAAAGTAGTTGATATTCAGGACATTTTTTTTCCTGACAGTTTTTTCTCCTGAGGGAGACTTCATTGCTGTTTACAACTACCTGAAAGGAGGTTGTGGAGAGGTTGGTGCTGCTCCCTTCTCACAGGTAATTAGTGATGGAACAAGAGGGAATGGCCTCAAGATGCCACTGGGGAGGTTTAGACTGCACAGTAGGAAACATTTTTTCATGGCAAGAGTGGTCAGGGACTGGAATGTGCTGCCCAGGGAGGTGGTGGAGTCACCAACCCTGGATGTATTTGAAGGTGGTTTGGATGTGGTGCTTGGGGCTATGGTTTAGGGGTGACCCTTGTAGAGTAGGGCTCTGGGTTGGACTTGGTGATCCTGAGGGTCTGCTCCAACCTGAGTGTTTCTGGGAGCCTGTGATTTCACTGACCTCAACACCTGCCACTTCTCACCTCAGACCTATTTTTTCCCCCCATCTTAACTAAGCAACTGGTATAAGAAAACACAACCTGGCATTAAAGCCACGAAGAACAGCAAAGCACAGGAGCATAAAAGCTGGCTCTCCTGGTTTGGTTTCAGTCACTAAACAGCAATCTCTTCCACCTCAGCATCTATCACCCAAAGTGACATACGGGGCCACAGGCATTAACTCGCCGTCAGTCTCCGTGAGGCTGCTGCCGGCAGAGCCCTGCGGTATTGATTCCTTGTCTCCACTGTCTCACCACCGACTGCAGTGCTTCTCAGGGCAGCTTATGGGGCTCTTTAGCACTCCCAGTTGCACGGGAGGCTTTGATGAGCTCAACTGTCGGCAGCAGAGGGCTGGGAGGAACCGGCTTCTGAAGCAGCAGTGATTTGTCTGGGTGTGACACCAGAGTGGAATCTGCAGTTTGATCAATCACCTCAGTTCCAGCCTCAATCCTATTAGACAGGAGCTGTAAGAGGAGCCAAGCAGCAGGATGGGGTTTGGGCTGTTGCTGGTGGGGTGGGTTGTTTCTCCCCCTACTCCCTTTATTTAAATCATTCCTTGTCCTCCTCGAGGAGGGAACAATACCTAATTCCTCTGCAGCATGCACAGGGCTGTGCCTTACCCCTCTGCACACAGATCCATATTAAACCAACCACAGACAATAACCTCAAACCATTCAGTGCAGGAAGCAACATAATCTGCCCATGCATTAAAGGTCTAAAAAACCCCTGCCTAATGTTAGAGGAGTCTCAAGCTGTTAAGCTACTACTTAACTACGGTAATTCACCACCAAGCCTCTCCCATGGCACAGCCAGGGAGTTGTTTTCACTTGCCAATAACCAGCACGTGGCTCAGGCCTTTAATGAGTTCCTGAAATAACTGAACCAGAAGGCAAAATCCAAGAGGCTACACTGCCCAGGGAGACAAAAAAAAAACCCTAATAATATAAAAAAATCATCATGAAAACAGTGAATGGGCAGAGTCACAGACCCATAGAATTGTTAGGGTGGGAAGGGACCTCAAGGATCAGCCAGTTCCAACCCCCCTGCCAGGGGCAGGGACACCTCACACTACAGCAGGTTGCTCACAGCCATCTCCAGCCTGCCCTTAAAAACCTCCAGGGATGAAGCTTCCACCACCTCCCTGGGTAACCTGTGCCAGTCTCTCACCACCCTCATGGGGAAGAATACAACAAAGGCTGAGGGTGATTATAAAATCACTTTAGGGAGGGTATTGCTTCCCTGGCCCAAAGGCAGCCAAGCATTGCAGTGTGTACCTGGGGCTCCACATCCCTCTTTCTCCCTGGGTGGCATCAGCAATCGTGTGGGCAACAGGTCCAGGGATGTGATGAGGTTGTGGATGTCCCCTCCCTGGAGGTGACAGTAAGCTGTGATCATAGGACAAGGGACAATGGCTTTAAACTAGAACAGGGGGGATCTGGACTGGACATTAGGAAGAAATTCTTCACTTTGAAGGTGATTAGACACTGGTAGGGGTTGCCTGGAGAAGTTGTGGGTGCCCTCTCCCTGGAGGTGTTCAAGGCCAGGCTGGATGAGGTCTTGAGCAAGCTGGGCTGGTGGGAGGTGTCCCTGCCCATGGCAGGGGGGTGGAACTGGATGACCTTTAAATTCCCTTCCAACCCAAACCATTCTATGATTCCATTCTATTCTGTATCACCTAAGACCCCATGTTGCATTTACCTTGTGGAAAGCATCAGAGGAAGCTGAGCCCAGGCTGCTGCTGAGTCTCATCTTGCTTCATGACGCTCAGCATCAGAGTCTTTTGAAGCTGGACTGGAATATTAGCTGTAATACCCTGTAATCATGCATCCAGCTGGAAAGATGGTGTTCAGAATTCTAAAGGACACAAGAAATTGGTCATCAGGAAGTCTCCCACCGTTTTCACCCATAATAGGACTCTTAAACTTGCATCACCGTTGGAACTGCTCCAGAATTGGTCTCCAGACCACTTTTATGTCATATTTTGGTAATGCAAAGGAGGAGGATTCTGGGTAAGATGGCTGATGATGGGAAGCAAGGAAGTATCACTGATGAAGGAAAATGAGGTATCACACAGTGGAAGTGGAATGCCTGAAGATCAGAGCACTGGGACTGAGATGGAGCTTCACAGTGCAGAGAATGAGCAAGTTCATAAGGAAGGGGCAAAACCAATAATACTGCAGGCAGCTGGAAGGTGTTTGGTTAGAAAAACAAGCTTTGGAAAGAGAGACCCAAGGGCACCAAAGGGTGAAGGTAACCGACAGGAAGCACAGCAAGACACCTTCAAGAGAAGGAGATCCCCACACTGGCTGCAAGTCCCTGAGGTGACCTCATCTGAAATTCTTTCAAGCACATCTCAGAGAAATGATTTCCAGCAAAGACACAGAGCACTGGAGCACATCTCCTGTGAGGACAGGATGAGGGAGTTGGGGTCGTTCAGTCTGGAGAAGAGAAGGCTCCAAGGAGACCTTATAATGGCCTTCCAGTATCTGAAGGGGGCTCCAAGAAAGCTGGGGAGGGACTTTTGAGGGTGTCAGGGAGGGATAGGACTGGGGGGGATGGAGCACAACTAGAAATGGGTAGATTGAGATTGGATGTTAGGAAGAAGCTCTTCCCCATGAGGGTGGTGAGAGCCTGGCACAGGTTGCCCAGGGAGGTGGTGGAAGCCTCATGCCTGGAGGTTTTTGCAGCCAGGCTGGAGGTGGCTGTGAGCAACCTGCTGTAGTGTGAGGTGTCCCTGGCCATGGCAGGGGGGTTGGAACTGGCTGATCCTTGAGGTCCCTTCCAACCCTGACAGTTCTGTGAATCTGTGCTGTCCCCATCAGCAGCTCCAAGGACCATGGAGTTCCTCCACTGCTTCACAAAAAAAACATTTGCTGTAGAGGGCTGAAGTTAGTCCTGTGCAACCATGTCCAGGTGAGGAACATCTCACAAACCCCACCAGGGAGGAAGCAAGAACATTTCAACAAGGCTGTGAGGAATAAACACAGACTGTGGTGTGGGAAGCAACTGGTCTGCTGGGAAAGCCAAAGCCAAACCAAGCTTAAATCCAAACCTGCAGCTAATATAAACCAATTGGACTGTGCTGGTCCAGAGCCCAGCTCCAAGGTTTTTGTTTTCTTCAGCTGAGTGTTTCTGAGGACAGATTCTTGGTGTAAGCAAAAGATTGAAACCATATTTGGCATCCACTTTTCTTCTGCATGGGGCGAAGATAAACAATCCAAGCAGTTTGTTTGATTTAGGAGGAACAAAGTAACACTACTGGTAAATATTTTAGGTGAGATTTCACACAGTTTCCTTTGTGTCCAACACTTGTTATTCCAGATAGCATCCTGCTTGCAGCAAGGAAATATTCCAATTAAACCCAAACCTGTGTCAAGGTGAATCATACAATCACAGAATTGTTGGGGTTGGAAGGCACCTCAAGGATCAGCCAGTTCCAACCCCACTGCCATGGCCAGGGACACCTCACACCACAGCAGGTTGCTCACAGCCACATCCAGCCTGGATGCAAAAACCTCCAGGCAGGAGGCTTCCACCACCTCCCTGGGCAACCTGTGCCAGTCTCTCACCACCCTCCTGGGGAACAACTTCCTCCTAACATCCAATCTCAATCTACCCATTTCTAGTTTTGCTTCATTCCCCCCAGTCCTATCACTCTCTGATACCCTCAAAAGACTCTCACAGCTTTCTTGTAGCCCCCTTCAGATACTGGAAGGCCACAAGAAGGTCTCCTGGGAGCCTTCTCCTCTCCAGACTGAACAACCCCAACTCTCTCAGTCTGTCCTCACAGCAGAGCAGCTCCAGCCCTCTGCTCATCCTCATGGCCCTTCTCTGGACACCTTCCTATTTGCACACTCTTGAGCTGGACCTTCAGCCGAGGTTGACCACTGGAAAGAATGAACCAAGTTGCTGTTTTTCTTCCTTGTCTAAATTTCTGATCTCATTTTGCAGCTTCTCAGTCTAGTCCAACCCTGCATTCACTCTGAACATCACCTTCATCTAGTCTGCTGGCAAACAACTCTGGCTTCGTAGCTCAGCAAACCAGCACAGGATTAACCAGCTTGGAAAAGACCTTCAAGATCATCAAGTCCAACCTCTCACCCAACACCATCTAATCAACTAAACCATGGCACTAATTGCCTTACCCAGACTTTTGTTTAAGCACTTCCAGGGACAGTGACTCCATCACCCCCCTGGGCAGCACATGCCAATGGCCTCTTTCTGGGAAGAAATGTTTCCTAACATCCAGCCCCAACCTTTCCTGGCAAGATTTGACCCATTCCAGCAGGCATCTCCCCCAGCACTGGCTGTCAGCAGGCTGTCTGTCAGGTGGTGACATGCTTCTGCTGGGCTTTGATGACATTACAGCATGGAAGGTCCATGCTTCCTCTTGCCTGATCCCAACCCAGGTGAGCCCAGCTGGGGCTGAAAGAAAATCAAATCTGATATGAGCTTTCAAGTTGGCATTAGCCTTGCTAGAGGTGCTGCAGGCAGGATGGTTTAGGAGACCAAACACCAGCTGGTTTGTAAGCTTGGGAGTTGGATTTCCCCCTGAGGGCCTAAGTTTGGATGTTTAGAAGGTGCTGAAGCCACACTTTTCACTTCTGCCTCTCCAAAGGTGCTTTCCTTTCTTTTCTGAGGTCCTAGTTCAAGCTGCAAAGCTGTGCTCTGTGTGGTTCTCTCCAATGGTGCCATGGTTTAGTTGATAAGATGGTGTTGGATGATAGGTTGGACTTGATGATCTTGGAGGTCTTTTCCAACCTGGTCTGGCCTGGCCTATTCTATTCTATTCTATTCTATTCTATTCTATTCTATTCTATTCTATTCTATTCTATTCTATTCTACCCTATCCTATCCAAACCCAAGCAGGCAAGGGACATCTCCTTTGGACCTTGCTCTTTGCTGATCAGTTTTCCCAAAGCACAGCAGCAATTTCGTGTTAAATGGCTGAGAATTAACACTTCACTGATCCTCCACCACAAAGCAGCTCAGGAAGCCCAAGAAGGCAAACAGTGTCTGGCCTTAGATCAGCAACAGTGTGGTTAGCAGCACCAGGGAAGCAATTGTGTCCCAATACTGCACATTGGTGAGGCCACACTTCAGTTTTGGTTCAGTTTGGGGTTCCTCACTCCAAGGAGGACATTAAGGGCTGGAGCAGGTCAAGAGAAGAGCAACAAAGCTGGGGAAGGGTCTGGAGAACAGGGCTGGGGAGGAGCAGCTGAGGGACCTGGGGCTGTTCAGTCTGGAGGAGGCTGAGGGGAGACCTCATTGTTCTCTACAGCTCCCTGAAAGGAGTTTGGAGCCAGATGGGGGCTGGTCTTTTCTCCTTGGTCTCACATGATAGAAGAGGAACTGGCCTGAAATTGTGCCAGGGGAGGGTTAGGTTGGAAATGAGGAAAAATTTCTTTGCTGCAAGAGTGGTCAGGGATTGGCACAGGCTGCCCAGGGAGGTGGTGGAGTCCTCATCCCTGGAGGTGTTCAAGAAACCTGTGGCTGTGGCACTTGGGGGATGTGGTTTGATGGCCACAGTGGTGTTGGGCTGAAGGACTTAATAATCCTCCATGATCTTGGAGATCTTCTCCAACTGAAACAATTCTGCTGTCCTACAAAGCAATGAATAATCCTGCCATCAAAACAGGGCTTGAACCAGAAGCCACAAAGGCTGGGGGATGCCAAGGGGGCACAAAGAGAACGAGAAAGAGGAAAGACCGAGCCCAGCCAGCCAACCATCCTATGGGATTCCTACAGCAGGAATCCTAAACCAACTTGCAGATGAAAATGAATTTACAGGACTGCCTCATACCCTCAGCTCTGGCACTAATGTTCCATTTTGCACATGCCATTTTCATTCCAGTCCCTTCTATGGGATAGTTCCACGTTGGAGAGGGGAGGAAATGGTAATTTATTGCCCATATTTTGGTTTCTAATGCTGCTCTAAGTGTTACTAAGTATTTTTTAAATGCAGCCAGCTATAAAATTTCCTCAAGTGCCTCTGACAGAAGGGAGATTTACTGAGAGTAATCGTCAGCTCCCCTGCCATAAGTCATGGGGGCAGTTCAAAAGTGTATACAAAGGACACTTAGGCATCTTTGAGTGAGAAAATGTTGAGGCTCATGGCTTGGCTCCATTCTGCTGATGAAATTGCTGCCAAAATTATGGGGCACTTCTGTGGTCTGAGATGATGAGAAAGGCCAAATTTGCTCCAAAATCAGAGCTCTGTGTCATCAGGTTTTTTCTCTAGGAGGCCTCAGGAAGATGAGGAATCATTTTCAAAGAAGGAAAGGGAAAAATCAATCCTGCCACAGCTGCAGCCAAGATACAAAATGCTCTTCTTGTTTCTTCTATGGCATTTGTACCCCCTGAAGAGAACTCTGTACAGGGCAGGGTCATCTCCAGAGGGCAAAATCAGTCTGAGAAGCACAGAGGTCACAGCTCCCTCTCTACTAACTCCTAGATACTCTTTATCCTCATGCAAAGGGGTTTGACACTGCTGTCCATTCACAGATTGCATTGGGCTGGAAGGGACCCTCAAAGGTCATCTTGTCCAACCCACCTGCAGGCAGCAGGAACACCTCCAACTAGAACAGGCTGCACAGGGCCACGCAAAGTCTGATGTTGAATGTCCCCAGGGATGGAGCCTCCACCACCTCCCTGGGCAGCCTGTTCCAGCGTCTCACTACCCTCACTGCGCAGAGCTTCCTCCTGATGTTTAACCTAAATCTCCTCTGCTCCAGTTTCAAACCACTGCCTCTCATCCTAGCCCCACAGGCTCTTCTGAACAGTCCCTCCCCAGCCTTCCTGTAGGTCCCCTTCAGATACTGAAATGCAGCTCTAAGGTCTCCCTGTGGAGCCTTCTCTTCTCCAGGCTGAACCGCCCCAATTCTTTCAGCCTGTCTTCATAAGAGGGATGCTCCAGCCCTCTGGTCATTTCTGGTCATTCCAGGGTCTGCATCCATGGAGCTGCAGGGGGCCATGGCTTTTTGCACCCTCCCTGTGCACTTCCCTACACAAACATGCTCATCCCCAGCAGCCCTGTGTATCCTCAGGAGATGGGCAGCCTGTGGGCTTTGCAAGAGTACTCGCTGTGAATTGCTTTGCAAACAGAGCAGTTTTCAGTTCCTCTGCCAAGTGGTAATATTTACACAGAGCTGTTCATGGGAGGAGGTCACACCACTGTTAACAAGAGACATCCAAACTGGTGCATCAGCTCCCTCCACCTCAAAACCAGGAGGAAAACCACAAAGCAAAAGGAAGGAAATCTAGCAGGAAAGCATGGAGGAGCCAGGTTTCATTTCTAGGGGGTAGGAGCTATCCAAAAGGTCCTCTGGAGCCAGGACTGAGGCCTGATGTCCTGTTCCAACTCCAGGCAGACCATCACAGGTTGATGTGCTCCACTACTCACCACTGTTCCCACTCCAGTATCTGGGTAGGCAAAAGGCTTCTCGTGCTCCAGACCAAAGCAGCCAAGATGTAACAAATCAATCACAGAATCCTTTTGGTTGGAAAAGACCTTTAAGATCATTGAGTCCAACCATCAACCCAACACCACCATGGCCACTAAACCATGCCCTGAACTGCCATGTCCACATATTTTTGAACACCTCCAGGGATGGGGACTCCACCACTTCCCTGGGCAGCCTGTTCCAGTGTGGGAGAATCCTTTCAGTAAATAAATTGTTCCTAATATCGAGTCTAAACCTTCCCAGGTGCAACTTGAGTCCATTTTCTCTCACCCTACCTCACTCCAACCTCCTGTCAGAGAGTTGTAGAGAGTCAGAAGGTCTCCCCTGAGCCTCTTCTTCTCCTGAACAAAGACCAGGAGATGGCAGATAAAACCTGCTCTAGTATTTGAAGAGGGGCTGCAAGAAGGCTGGGGAGGGACTGCATATGAAGGCCTGCAGTGATAGGACAACAGGCAACGGTTTGAAATTGAAGAGGAGGTTTAGATTGGATGTTAGGAACAAGTTCTGCACCATGAGGGTGGCTGAACATTGGAACAGGGTGCCCAGGGAGGTGGTTGAGCCCCCATCCCTGGAGATATTCAAGGTGAAGCTGGACAGGGCTCTGGGTGACCTGATCTAGTTGAGGATGCCCCTGCTCAGTGCAGGGAGCTTGGACAGGAGGATCTTCAGAGGTCCTTTCCAACCCAGGTGATTCTACGATTCTATTCCCACAACTGAGCAGGAGGGTAGGAAAATGCTCCCTGCAGACACCTCCTGACATTGCCCCTGCTCTTTCCCAAACTCCCTTTTAAATGCAGGCCAAACCTGGCTGGTTTACAGCACAGGCAGGAGTTTCATCTAGCAGCACAGACACACAGAGCAGTGAAGGTGGTCTGAGCAGCCTGAAGCAAAGCTGCTCACCGGCAGGATGCTAGGTCAGCTCGCCGGCAGCTGCTCCTGAGCTGCAGTCAGATGTTGCCACAATCAGCAGGAAGCTGCTTTCTGGACCCTACAAACACTCTGCCTGCTTGCAGCATTTCCTGCACTCCCCTGGTTTAATGAGCCAAAGATTTCCTGGTGCTGAACTGACTCCTTTGCGACATGCCAGGGCAAAGTTAAACGTTCCGTCCCCTCCACCCCTTCGTATTTCGTGTCACTGGAAGCCATGTGCTTAGCCAGCTATTGGAGATCCCCTTGGAGCTTTCCCATCCAAATATTGACCCAATCCTGTGTCTGAAATCCAAGGAGATCAGCAGCCAAGGCAACTTTGGGGCTTGGTTAATGGAAGTGCACTGCCACCATCAACCTCAGCCTTTTGATCTGCCAAGGCAGGAGGTTTTCATTCGCTTTGCTCCCTTCAGAAAAGTACAGGAGCAGCTGGTTTGGGTTAGGAAGGAGCTCTGGAAATTAGAGGCTCCCTCCAAGAAGGACATTAACCTGCTGGAGTGGGGCCAGAGGAGGCCACTGCAAGGATCTGAGGGCTGGAAGACCTCTGCTGTGAGGACAGGCTGAGAGAGCTGCATTTAGGGCTAGAAGATCTCCAGAGGTGCCTTTCAACCCCTAACACACTGTGATTCTGCTCAGTCTGGAGAAGAGAAGGCTCCATGGAGATCTTCTGGTGGCCTTTCAGCACCTAAAGAGGCTGACTTAAAACTGGAGACAGAGTTGAGTAGGGCTTTGCTTTGAATATCTTTCCACTCATCCAGGCTCATTTCCTTAGGGGTGATGGTTTGAAAGTAAAACAGGGAAATTCAGGGTGAGTAGGAGCATGGTAGAGGGTGGTGAGACCCTGCCCCAAGTTGCCCAGAGAGGTGGGAGACGCCCCATCCCTAAGCCATTTTAGGTCAGGTTGTCTGGGGCTCTGAGCCACTTGCTCTGGTAGGAGATGACCCTGCTGAGTGCAGGGGGCTTGGACTGGGTGAGCTTTGAAGTCCCTTCCAACCCAATGTATTCTACAGTTCTATGGCTTAGAGGCCATGGTGGTGTTGGGTTTTTGGTTGAACTCAGTGATCTCAGAGGCCTTTTCCAACCAAAACAATTCTGAGTCTGTGATAACTTGGGCCCTTGTACACTGAAGCTGCAGGTTAAGGACAGATGGGTAGAGTCTGTCAGGATGGCATTTAACAAGTGCCAGGTTCTGCACTTTGGCCACAACAACCCCAGGCAGTGCTACAGGCTGGGGACACAGAGGCTGGAGAGCAGCCAGGCAGAGAGGGACCTGAGGGTACTGGTTGACAGCAGCTGAACATGAGCCAGCAGTGTGCCCAGGTGGCCAAGAAGGCCAACGGCATCCTGGCCTGCATCAAGAATAGTGTGGCAGGAGCAGAGAAGTCATTCTGCCCTGTACTCAGCACTGGTTAGGCCACACCTTGAGTCCTGTGTCCAGTTCTGGGCTCCTCAGATTGAGAAAAATGTTGAGATGCTGAAAGATGTCCAGAGGAGGGCAACAAAGCTGGGGAGGGGTCTGGAGCACTGCCCTGTGAGGAGAGGCTGAGGGAGCTGGGGGTGCTTAGCCCTTGGAGGAGACTCACAGGGGACCTTATTGCTGTCTACAACAACCTGAAAGGAGGTTGTAGCCAGGTGGGGATTGGTCTCTTCTCCCAGGCACCCAGCACCAGAACAAGAGGACACAGTCTCAAGCTGTACCAGGGGAAATTTAGGCTCAAGGTGAGGAGAAGGTTCTTCAATTGGCCATTAGGATGTGCTGCCCAGGGAGGTGGTGGAGTCCCCATCCCTGGAGGTGTTCAAGAAACCTGTGGCCATGGCACTTGGGGGACATGGTTTGATGGTCATGGTGGTGTTGGGTTGCTGGTTGGACTGGAGGATCTTAGAAGGCTCCTCCAACCCAACCAATTCTATGGTTAATAAGTGTAAACCAACAAGACTCTCCCCAGGCTTCAGAAGCAATCCCCTGCAGGTTGCCATCACACCTCCCATGCCTCAACAGGGCTAACACCAATGTTTAGTTTGCACTTTCCTTACACCACTTCTCCTGGAGTATTCCCAATAGCAGAGGGGATAAAAAAAAACCCCAAACTCTCTTCAGTGACTTTCTGCAAGGAGGTGGAAAAAAAGGGGAAGGGGTGGTGGTGGAAAGCCTCAGGGCAGGAGCTTTTGCAGTCTTCTGTTTGGATTTATTTCTTTTCCTAAAGAAAAACTTTTAACAGTTCAATAAATAAAAGGAGGGAAGGGGTTGGGTCCTGTCAGAGCAGCCCATTTGTTTCCTCAGCAAACTCACACAAGTGACTGTTAGCAAGTGACAAGCAAGTGTGAGGAATGAAGGCAATGCTTTGACGGGTATCTCATGCATTTTATCAAAGGAAATTGCATCCAGAGCGATGAGGGAAAGGTTGAGCAGCAGGCATGGGCACCAGGGAATTAAATGCTCCTTCCTATAGGCTAGGACAGCAGTGACTGCACAAAGGCTGATCTTGCAGGAGAGCCTGATGGTTTGCTCTTCAAACTTCACCCCCACGACAGCAAATCACCTCCAGGGTCCTGCACCTTATAATCTCTGCTCAGATATTATCCTCCCTGTCCTGCTCTGTGCTAGAGCAGAATCAATTCTGCTCAGTGCTGTCCCTTCCCAGCCTGGTCTCTGCCTCGCTGAGGCACTGTCTGCAGTTCAGGGCAGGTTTGCACAGCCAGGGGCTGCTGCTAGCAGGGAGAAGCTGATGGGGAGACATCCTGCAGAAAGGCTCTGCCTGTGACTTGCTCCTCTGCAGACCAAGGGCACTGCCACAGCTTGTGCCACAACCTTGGCAGGAAGTCAGAGGTGGCATCTACAGGAAGGAGTGGACAGCACAGGTGACCCTCAACTGCCCAACAAGGAATTGCAGCCCAGGGAGGGCATCTTCAGGAGCAAACTGAGGGATCCCCAGGGTCAAGACTCTTCTTCCCTGGCTGGTGTCCCAGGAGGACTCTGTCCCTTCTGCCTTTGATGCTTATCCATGCGAGCCTGAATCCAGTTCCAGAATCCACCTCTTGAATCCTGTTCCCATCTACTGCTGAGTCCGGTCTGGGACTTCTCCAGTGCCTGCCCCAGCAGCAGTGGTGCCAATGGTGCCTTCACTGCCATCAGGGGTTGGGTTCCAGGTTGGTTTGTGTCTCTGTTCCATGCCATTGTTCTTCTTTCCATCCCAACTGTTTCTTTCCCACCCCATCAGCCTCTCTCCCTCCTTCCCTTTGGGAAGCAGAGGGCTTCATGAAGAGCATCTGGCACTTGTCTAGTGACCAGTCCTGACCCTTGACACTCCCCAGCTCAAACCACCTCACTGTAGTTCCTCCATTGGCAAACAGAAAACTTAAGAAAGGTTTAAAGCTGCTGGAGTTACGAAACCTCCATGACAAGCAGAGATCCATCACCAAGGCACTTCAAAGCTCCACTCCCTGCACACAGGAGCTGGAAGCTTCTCCTGCACTCACTCACACACACACTGAAATATTAATCTTTCCCCTACTGTTCCTTTGAGTTTCATCTTTCCCAGCCCTGGCACTGCTGCTCCAATGGTTTGCTGCTCTCCAAACACCAAACACACAGATTGGAAACTTAATTAGGCAGAAGCTCTGGTCTCTGAGCACCCAAAGCTGCTGCACATTGGCTTTGGGGAGCAAAGCATTTTGTGCCTCCGTGGGAAGGCATCAGCAAGGGTGGGAAAGAGCAGGAGCTGGAGACCCAGAAGCTCTGCCTGATGGGCAGCTGCTGAACAGGGCCCACACTTATTTATTTATTTAAATGAATAATTGAATTTCAATTACTTCTAATGCTGAAATTAATGTAAGCTGCTTCAGCTCAGCCTGCTGTCACATGGTGCAGGAGTGCAGCTTGCCACTGCTCCAAGTGTATTAATAGCAGTTCCTGAAACTATTAATAACTGGAGGCCAGCAGCTGATCTGTGTCATCTGCTGCCCAGGGGTCTCCAAGCACCAGCAAATGCCTGTGCCTCTTTCCAGCAGGAGGTACAAGAGCACCAGCAGGTCCAGCTGGTGATGGGGAGAGAGGAGACAAAAACCCAAAGATGCAGAAAAGCCCAGCTGTGGTCAGCCAGGGAGGCTGTGATGGGCCTGGGAACAGAGCCCACAGCCCCATCCTCTCTTCTTTGATCTCACAGAGACTGGAGGAATCTCTCCTTGAGGATGGGAAAGCTTCGTGATCTCCTCGGGGCAAGGGCTGCTCAGCTCTGTTCTTCAGCTCCGAGAGAAAGCAGAGTTCAAAGTGGAAGAGAACCAAGCAAAAACCTTTTTAAATGAGCACTGGGACACCCCCCACACACACTCTCTCCCCCCCAGCCACATTGTACCAATGGCAAGACCCAAAACCTTCTGCTGGTGGGTGGCAGGGTGGAAAGAGAGAAAGAAATTCATTGCAAGATGAAAGGTTTCACACTTCTCCCTCCAGCTAAAATCCACATTACTCTGAGCATGTTCAGAGGGTGTCAGCTCCCCCTGTCCCACCCACCCCATGGCAAAGTCTTTGAGCAGCACAAAAGGAAAGCAATCAATGTCCCACTGCAGCCAGTTGGGTTTGGGGTTGTTGTTTTCCAAGCAACTCCTCTGAATAAGTTTGTCACATGAAATGATCAAGAAAGCAGAAGCCAACTTCACTTCTGTCATCCCTGCTGGGGACAGCAGATGGGAAGACCCTCAAAATACCATTTCTGTAAGGAGTATGTTAAAACATGAAGTTTGGCTTGGGGCAACAAAACCTGATCACTCTGACAGAGAAAGGCAAAATAGCTTCAGCTCCAACCCCTTTTTTATTCCCCCTTTTGCCTTAGCAGGTAAATAAAACCATCTCCCAAAGCAGGAATCCACTGCTGTCAACAGCAGGCACAGGCACACTGGGGTTTAAAGGGCAGAGCAGACTAGAAGGCAAAAAAAAAAGAGAGTAGAACATATTCTTCAAAACAAAGGCCAAAAGAAATGAAACCCACAGCACCATAAGGTTTGTGCTTTCTGCAGCCTCAGTCAGCTTCAGCCAACTGGTGGCAGAGACTGGGAGATCAGCTGAGCACTCTCAGCAGAGTCACAGACTCCAATTTCACCCAGAATGTCATAAAATTGGGGTTTTTACTAAAAGCCACAAGTCAGAGACACAGCCAAGTCCACAAAGAGAATTAAATCACCTTCTATTTAACATTCAAAAGTCCTTTTTGCACCTCACTCCCCTGGCAGGAGGTGCCCATGGGAGTCACAGAATAGTGAGGGCTGGAAGGGACCTCAAGGATCAGCCAGTTCCAACCCCACTGCCATGGCCAGGGACACCTCACACTACGGCAGGTTGCTCACAGCCACCTCCAGCCTGGCTGCTCCAGGGATGAGGCTTCCACCACCTCCCTGGGCAACCTGTGCCAGGCTCTCACCACCCTCATGGGGAACAACTTCTTCCTAACATCCAATCTGATTCTACCCATTTCTAGTTTTGCTCCATCCCCCCCAGTCCTATCACTCCCTGACGACCTCAGAAGTCCCTCCCCAGCTTTCTTGGAGCCCCCTTCAGATACTGGAAGGACACAATTAGATCTCCTGGGAGCTTTCTCCTCTCCAGACTGCACAACCCCAGCTCTCTGTCTGTGCTCATAGAGCAGCTCCAGCCCTCTGCTCATCCTCGTGGCCCTTCTCTGGACACCTTCCAGCACCTCCAGATCCTTCCTGGAACAAAGGTTCCAGAACTGGACACAGAGCTCCAGCTGTGGTCTCAGCAGAGTGGAGCAGAGAGGGAGAATCCCCTCCCTGGCCCTGCTGGCCACATTTCTCTTGCTGCAGCCCAGGCTCTGCTTGGCTCTCTGGGTTGCAATGGTCAAAGTTTTCCCTGTAAGATGCTTGCTGGTCCCAAAGGATTTGAAGCCTTCCCCACAGCTAGAAGCACAAACACACTCACAGCCCAGTCCACCAGCAGGGCTGGGAAGGGCTGCTCAGCAGGAAGAGAAAGGAAGAGCAAGGCTAGAAATTGGGGTGCACCCAGGGGCTACACTCCATGTTCCTGGGAGTTGTCCCTTGAAGCTGCTCACCAGCCATCATCCTCTGGCAGCTTAGAGCAGAAGTGCTGGAAACTTTGTCCAACTGTTTTTTTCAGCATTTGGAGAGATTTTCTGTGCTCTGCAGGAAGACTCCAGAATCTCAACCTGAATGCACAAGGCAGTCTCTTCTTGTCATGGACATGGCAGGTCCCACAGGAACACATCCAGGGCGGTCTTGAAAGTCTCCAGAGGACTCCACAGCCTCTCTGGGCAGCCTGCTCCAGGGCTCCAGCACCCTCACACCAAAGAAGCTTCTCCTTGTGTTGAGGTGGAGGCTCCTGGGTTCCAGCTTGTGCTTGTCTGGAGAAGAGAGGACTGAGAGGGCATCAGATCAACGTCTATCAATATCTGAGGGGTGGGTGTCAGGTGGAGGGGGCCAAGCTCTTACTGGTGGTGCACAGTGAGAGGACAGGAGGGATACAAACTTGAGCATAAAAAGTTTCACCTCAACATGAGGAGAAACTCCTTCACTGTGAGGGTGCTGGAGCCCTGGAGCAGGCTGCCCAGAGAGGCTGTGGAGTCTCCTTCTCTGGAGACTTCTGGGACCTGCCTGGGTGCATTTCTGTGCTGACTACCTTGGGTGATCCTGCTCTGTCAGGGGGGTTGGACTTGATGATCTCTGGGGGTCCCTTCCAACCAGTAACATTCTGTGAGTCTGTTGTTCCTTGTCCTATCACTGGGCAGCTGGTTTGGGTGCCAGAGCTTCACTTTCCTTCCATCTGCCTTTTGGGCTCCTCAGATTCCCATTTTGGAGCCATTTCGTGGAACACAACCAGGTAAAGTTTGCAGCCAGTCTGCCCAGGAGCACACAGAGCCCAGCTGGGCTTTTGCTGGGATCAGAGAGCTATTTGTCACCTATTCCAATGCCATACTTTCATCTGAGGCTGCAGCTTCCCAACTGCTGGACACTGATTTATGTCCACACATCTGAAAGGGGCAGAGGCCAGCCCCATTCCCTACCCTGGGCCATTTGATCTCAGCTGCAGCTTTTAATGTGGCTGCTCATCTCTGGGTTAGAGAAAGGCCTTTGTTGCAGGAATGCTGATGGATGCCAGTCACTGTGTGGTGTTTGTGGGCAGGCATTGCTAGCTGAGGGCATTGCAGCTCAGAGGACAGGAGGAACAGAGGGAAGGCAACTGTACTACCTCCTTTGAGGCCAGGTCAGTGTGTTTAATTTAAAGGCAGAGCATCTGAGTGCTCTGTGATGCCTTGTCCTCTGCTGGGCATCATGCTAGAGGCTGTAATGGCCTCAATGATAGCTTGATGCTCAATCTCCCAGTGAATGACCTCACAGAATCATAGAAGGTTGGAAGAAACCTTAGAGACCATCAAGTCCAGCTGCTCACCTAGAGCTCAATCTCCCCACAAAAGTGATCAGGAGCTTGGAGCTCTTCAGCCAGCAGCCGTGGGTGAGAGTGGAGTAGTCATCAATCATTGCCCTAACGACCGGGGGGCCACCAGGCCCCCCGGCCTTTGTTGTCACCACCACCATCACCCAGTGTGCACCAAGGGCACTCACCAGAGATCAGATGAGGATCCTCAGCCCAGATGGGCTCAGCTTGGGGCTTCTGCCCCTCCTGGCAGGGATTAAATAGGGGAATGGGTGGGGAGGGCCAAGTGACCACACCTGGGGTGGGAGGAGACTCCAACAGAGCCCAGGTGCTCCAGGATTTAAGGGGAAAAGGGGGGAAAATGGAGCAGGTGAGGGACTTCTAGGGTGTCAGGGAGTGATAGGACTGGGGGGAATGGAAAAATAACTAGAAATGGGTAGATTCAGATTGGATGTTAGGAAGAAGTTCTTCCCCATGAGGGTGGTGAGACACTGGCACAGGTTGCCCAGGGAGGTGGTGGAAGCCTCATCCCTGGGACATTTTAAGGCCAGGCTGGATGTGGCTTTGGGCAGCCTGCTGTAGTGTGAGGTGTCCCTGGCCATGGCAGGGGGGTTGGAACTGGATGATCCTTGAGGTCCCCTCCAACCCCAACAATTCTATTCTAAAACAATCTTGCAGTTTAGGCTGGATGTGAGGAAGAAATTCTTCACAGAGAGATTGGCCATTGGAATAGTGTTGGGTGATAGGTTGGACTTGGTGATCACTGAGGTCTTTTCCAACCTGGTTGATTCTGTGATTCTGCTATGAGGACAGGCTGAGGGAGTTGGGGGTGTTCAGTGCGGAAAGGAGAGGTTCTGGGGAGACCTTAGAGCAGCCTTTCAGTACCCAAAGAGGTGGTATAGAGAGGAGGTATAGAGACTGTTTGCAAAGGCCTGCAGTGACAGATCCAGGGGCAATGGCTTCAAACTAGAGCAGAACAGATTTAGATTGGATGTTAGGAACAGGTTCTTCACTATGAGGGTGGTGGAACGCTGGAACAAGTTGCCCAGGGAGATGTTTGGGGCCCCAGGCCTAGAGATATTCAAGGTGAGGCTTGACAGAGCCCTGGGCAGCCTGATCTAGTGGAGGAGGTCCCTGCTGACTGCAGGAGGTTTGGACTGGATGAGCTTTGGAGGTCCCTTCCAACCCAAACCATTCTATGATTCTACTGCTAGACCGCCACCACTAAACCATGTCCCTGCAACACCACCATCAATTTCTCTCCTCCCTAACCTGCGCCTCCCCTCCATCACCATGGGACATCACAAGGATGTGTGTCTCATCTGGCCTCAGGTCTCTTGCAGAATCTTGTTTCTCCTCTTGGGGCCTCTTCCTGACACACTTGGACAGCCACCCAGTGTGTGAGAGGTGCCTGAGAGCCCCAAGCTGCTCATCACATCGCATCCTGCTCCTCTTCTGCAAAAGTTATGACTGGCAGCACAGATGCAAGTCAAGACAATCAACCCTCCATGTCTTCCAGCAACACCACCTCCCTGCCCACCTCATCACTGAGCTGATTTCCTGTTGCAATTAGAGGTGCTGCCAGCAAATATTCATGCAGGCTCCCAAAGCTTTCAGGTCTTTTAGAGGCTGGAGTTGGTCTGATGACTGCACTCTGCTGCAGGACTTCAGTGGTTTTTTTCCCTCCTGCAGCCATTTAAAGCAGGATTTTTATCCACCTTGGTTTCTTTTCCAGCTCTCAGCCTCCCTAACTCTCCATTTCTGGATGTTTGCTGTGATGTTCATGCATTTCAGCTGAGGTTAGAGATGGCTCAGGGTTCAGGGCAGAAACCTGACCCTCAAATTCCTGAGTCTGAGAAGGAGGATCTCATTCTTTCCCTTGTTAAAAATACCTTTAACTGGAAACCCATCTTCCTCATGTGCTAATGAGCCTGCTAGTGACTCCTTCTTGGCTGAGCCTCCTTCCAGTTGAACATTTTTCTGCCAAACCTGCTCTCTCCTGACAGCTACTAATTTAGAAACGGTTTAGTCTTAACTCACATTTCTACTCAATTGACCTCCTGGGTTCCTTTCCCAGGCACTCCACAGAAAGCTTGCTCAGGGTGGAATTCCCTCTTTTTATTATCATTTATTGTTCCTGTCTCAGTGCTGCAGACTCGAGGCTGGAGCATGGAAATTGCTCCTGGGCTTTCTTTTGGGCCGGAGCAATCCTTCGCGATCGGTACGGGCCGGGGGAGGAGGTGTTAGGAAGCAGCCCTGTGGAAAAGGATTTGGGGGTGCTGATGGATGAGAAGCTGGACAGCAGCAGGCAGCGTGAGCTTGCAGCACAGAAGGCCAATCACAGCCTCCATCCAAAGCAGTGCTGCCAGCAGAGCCAGAGAGGTGATTCTGTCGCTTTGCTCTGGTGAGACGCTTGGAGCCGTGGTTTAGCTGTCAGGAGGTGTTAGGTGTTAGGTAACAGGTTGGGCTTGAGGACCTCTGAGGTCTTTTCCAACCTGGTTGTTTCTATGATTCTATGACATCCAGGCTACATCAACAGATCTGAGATGGACTTAAGTAAGCAGAGATGGGAGGGCAGGAAGCCCTCTACTGTAGGGCCAGGCTGAGAGAGTTGGGGTTGTTCAGCCTGCAGAAGAGGAGGCTCCAGGGAGACCTTCTGGTGGCCTTTCAGTGCTTAAAGAGGCCAGAAGAAAGCTGGGGGACAGTTTTGAGCAGGACCTGTTGGGACAGGACAAGGGGTGATGGTTTGAACTGGAAGAGGTGGATCCAAACATGATAGAAAGGAAGAAATGTTCTGTCCTCAGTGAAAATCATTTCCCAAATCCTGCCCCCCTGCCTTGCTAGTTATGAACCTCATGGCATAAATGTTTGCAAGGTGTTCAGCTGGGAGCTACAGAACCTTACACAGCAGGAGCAAGTGGAAGGAAACAACCTACAATTAACAGATGGATTACTAATACTGTAGCAAATATTCTCAATTCCTTTTAAAATCCACATGAACACTCACTCACAGAATGCACTGGGTTGGAAGGGACCCTCAAGGGTCATCATGTCCAACCCCCCTGCAGTCAGCAGGGACACTTCCAATTGGATCAGGTTGCTCAGTGCTCATCAAGTTTGACTTTGAATGTCTCCAGGGATGGGGCCTCAACCACAGCCCTGAGCAACCTGTTCCAGTATTTCACCACTCTCATTGTGCAGAACTTCCTCCTGATGTCCAACCTAAATCTGCCCTGCTCCAGTTTCAAGCCATTGCTCCTCCTCCTATCCCCACAGGCCCTTCTAAAAGCAAAGGCTGCCTGACATGGTTCAGCAACATGTGGTGACAGATGAAGGCTTGTTGCTGTTCCTGAGCTGAAGCACGATGCCATGGGCATGGCTTGAAGCCATCATTTCTTCCTCAAGCCCCAGACAGAGCATAGGATCTCCCAGGATCACCCAGAAACTGGCGCAGGGATGTTCAGTACCTGTGAAGAGCAGAGCCCCCTTGCACTGCTCAAGAGAAACGAGCACTCCATTAAACAGACAGGACAGGGATGTACTGGAGAGAGCCCAGTGGGGGCTAGGAGGATGATGAAGGGACCGGAACATCTGTGTGAGGAGGAAAGGCTGAGAGCCCTGGGGCTGTTGAGCCTGGAGAAGAGTAGCCCCAGAGGGGATCTGAGCAATGCTCAGCAAGAGCTAAAGGGTGAGGGGCAAGAGGCTGGAGCCAGGCTCCTTTTGGTGCTGCCCAGTGACAGGACAAGGAACAACAGCTACAAGCTGGAACCCAGGAGGTTCCACTTCAACAGGAGGAGAAACCTCTTTGTTGTGAGAGTGCCGGAGCCCTGGCGCAGGCTGCCCAGAGAGGTTGTGAGGTCTCCTTCTCTAAAGGCTTTCAAGACCTGCCTGGCTGCTTTCCTGTGTGACCTGCCCTGGGTCACCCTGCTTTGGCAGGAGGGTTGAACTCGATCCCCAGAGGTCCCTTCCAACCCTTAGCACTCTGTCCTGATTTAGTCAAACTGCTCCATTTTTCTCCCCAGCTCTATTTAACAGCGGTAACCAGAGCCTTGGCTTTTATGGACGTCAGGAGGAACATAAGTTACAAGCTCTATGCAAACCACAGAGGAAGTATTTTAATTTCCAACCTGCAGTGTTTCTCCTAACCTGAAATAACCATTCCAGCTTGTTTGTGTTCCCAGAAGCCACAAAGTCTGCAGGGCTCTGAAACATTAATTTAGCAGGAGGTGCGAGGGAAGTTACACAGCTACCCTCCCTATCTACTCTGCCTCGGAAATTAAGAGGCTCTCCTCTAGGAGAGGTGCTGGAAGGATTGCTCCATTCTGTTATTCAATGAATTCTAGAAATGTCTCTTTAGTCTGTTGGGTGTTTTTTTTCCCTTTGGTTTGGTTGGGTTTGGGGTTTTGTGTTGTTTTCTTTAAATCAGCTCAATAAAGGCTGCCCTTGTGGCCAAGAAAGCCAATGGGATCCTGGGGGGAATTCAGAGGAGTGTGTCCAGCACATCAAGGGAGGTTGTCCTTCCCCTCTACTCTGCCCTAGTGAGACCTCATCTGGAATATTGCATCCAGTTCTGGGCTCCCCAGTTCAAGAGGGACAGGGATCTGCTGGAGAGAGTCCAAGGGAGGGCTACAAGGATGCTGACGGGACTGCAGCACTGCCTGGGGAGGAGAGGCTGAGAGCCCTGGGGGTGGTTAGTCAGGAGAAGACTGAGAGGGGATCTGATCAATGTCTATCAATATCTGAGGGCTGGGGGTCAGGAGGGAAGGGACAGGTTCTGCTGAGTTGCACCCTGGGGTAGGACAAGGGGTAATGGATGTGAACTGCAGCACAGGAGATTCCACTTCAACATGAGGAGGAACTTCTTCACTGTGAGGCTCACAGAGCCTTGGAGCAGGCTGCCCAGAGAGGTTGTGGAGTCTCCTTCTCTGGAGCCTTTCCAGCCCTGTCTGGATGTGTTCCTGTGATTCTATGGTCCTGCTCTGGCAGGGGGATTGGGCTGGATGATGTTTGGAGGTCCCTTCCAACCCCTAACACCCTCTGATCCTCTGACCCTGTCGAGCACCACAAAATGTGTTTGCATCCTCAAGAGCAGAGAGTGGTGGTGTGAGGGTCTCCATCAAGTTTCTTCAGTTAACAAGCAAAAGGATGTTGGCCATTAAGAAAAAGAACCCCAAAACATAGCCCTGAGAACACAGGCTGGTGGCTGCAGCTCAGAATGGTTTTTCCATACCAGCAACCACAAACATGTTCAGCTCTGCTTAGCAATTTGCTGGTGCACAAGTCTAAACCTAACCCAGCTCTTCCTTCTGCCTGTGCTGCCCCTGTAACACAGCAGCACAAGCTTCAGTCCATGGGGGGGGTGGATGGATCAGCCATCAGGTGGCTTTGCACAGTTTAGAGAAGGTGCATTGGGAAGATAAAGATATCTCACAGAAGCATTTCAGCTGGAAAAGTCCTTTAAGGTGATGGAGAGCGACCATTATCTAATGCTACTAAGGTTGGTGTTAAAACACATCCCTCAGCTCCACATCTAGATGGCTTTAAAACACCTCCAGGAAAGGGGATTCAACCAGCTCCCTGGGCAGCCTGTGCCAGGCTTTGAGGACCCTTTCAGGGAAGAAGTTTCTGCTGCTGTCCAAACTAAACCTCCCATGGTGCAACTCGAGGTCATTTCCTCTCATCCTATCATTTGGGACATGAGACCAAACCCCAGCTGGTTCCAGCCTCCTTCCAGGGAGCTGTGGAGAGCAATGAGGTCTCCTTTCAGACTTCTTTTCTCCAGAATAAGCAACCTCACTTCCCTCAGCCCTGCTCTTCAGACCCTTCCCCAGATTTGTTGCCCTTTTCTGGACCTGCTCCAGTCCTTCTTGGGGTGAGGCCCCCAAACCTCAACCCAGTAGTCCAGGTGTGGCCCCACCAGTGCCAGCCTTTGCTCCTGCCAATTATTCATCACTGGTGACCTTTCATCCTGTCATCAGCTCAAGTCTGGGAGAAGGAAACTAATATCTAATGGGTGCTGATTTGATCTGCAGAGTCTGGTGGTCCTCAGGTCTCATGCTCCCAGGATCCAGGGCTGCTGCTACATGGCCCCACAGGGAAAAAAAAGATCAGGGAAAATCCATTTGCATGGAATGAGGCCTTGGAGGGACACACTTTGCTCTTCCAGGCTGGAGATAAGGCACAGCTCATGCAGGACTTCTCTCAGGCTATCTGGTACCTTTCACCAACACTTTAAAATACCAAACTCCAGAGCTTTACAACTGTCACAGCTACTGTTTGATTATTTCCCACCCTTCCCCTCAACCCTCCAGGTCTTAATTAGCAATTAGACATCATCATAAATATCTGAGGGCTGGGTGTCAGGAGGGAGGGGACAGGCTCTGCTCACTTGCTCCCTGGGATAGGCAAAGGAGCAATGGCTGTCAGCTGCAGTGCAGGAGCTTCCACCTCAACACAAGGGGGAACTTCTTTACTGTGAGGGTCACAGAGCACTGGAACAGGCTGCCCAGAGAGGCTGTGGAGTCTCCTTCTTTGGAGACTTTCAAGACCTGTCTGGATGTGTTCCTGTGTGCCTTGAGCTAGATTGTATGGTCCTGCTCTGGCAGGGGGTTTGGACTCGATGATCTCTTTGGGTTCTTTCCAACCCCTGACATAGAATCATAGAATTGTTAGGGTTGGAAGGGACCTCAAGAATCAGCCAGCTCCAGCCCTCACACTACAGCAGGTTGCTCACAGCCACCTCCAGCCTGGCTGCAAACACCTCCAGGCAGGAGGCTTCCACCACCTCCCTGGGCAACCTGTGCCAGTCTCTCACCACCCTCATGGGGAACAACTTCTTCCTCACATCCAATCTCAATCTACCCAGTTCTAGTTTTGCTCCATCCCCCCAGTCCTATCACTCCCTGACACCCTCAAAAATCCCTCCCTAGCTTTCTTGGAGCCCCCTTCAGATCCTGGAAGGCCACAAGAAGGTCTCCTGGGAGCTTTCTCTTCTCCAGACTGAACCACCCCAATTCTCTCAGTCTGTCCTCACAGGAGAGCAGCTCCAGCCCTCTGCTCATGCTCATGACCAAGAGCAAACGACAGAGATGCAAAGAGCACCTCAGGGTGGGTCCAGCTACAGATGAAAAAGAAGGGGGGAACAAAAGCAACCAGAATTAATTGTGGGGGTTTGTCAAGGCTCCAGGCAGAAGAGATGGTGTGAAAAAAGCAGAGGGAAAAGAGCCCAGCCATGCTCAGCTGCACAAACACTTCAGTGGCCTTTCACCTGGGGAAATTTCAGCTTAATTTTCACTCACAGCCCAGGCAGGATGTCATTCAGTTTCCTTCTAGCCCCCACTGGAATAGTTCTTTTCTTTCCTTTCCCCTCCCCTCCCAACTCCATATCACACAGCACACGCTCAGCCAGCCAGCAATACAACCCCAAAATCCTCTGCCATGCCACATAAAATGAAAGACAGGGGCAAGCTAAAGGGGGGGGGGGGGGGGAGGAATCATAAAAATCTGCATTAACAGGGTTTTATGAGGTGCAGAAGAACCATCCCAGAATTGTCCTGCATGGGCCAGTTCAGTGGTCTGGCAGAAGTACAAGGCCTCCTGGCAGATGGCTTTATTTTAATGGAGGATGGGAAAAAGCTTCAGAGCACTGCCAAAAGGGGGGGGGAGAAAAAAAACTCCCAGAAAACAGTTTTCCAGCCATGCCCAAGAGTTGATTTTCAAAGGGGCAGGACTCAGGCTGCAGTAAGGAAAAATGTGGTTGTTTTTAGCTTCTCCCCCTCCATTCTCTGCTGTACAAGGCACAGGAAAGGATCTCAATCTGCATTTCATCTCACTCCCCACCCCCCCCTACCACCACCCTAAATAAATAAATAAAAGCAACCCAGCATCTTCTGACCTCCCCTTTCCAAAGCTCTGCAGAGGCCAGAGGGAAGATATCACAGGAGCAGAGAGGAACCAGCTGCAGCTGCTACCAGCAAGACAAAAGAACAGCAGGGAAGGTTTTCCTGCATGTCCAAGAGGGGGAAGGCAGAGGGAAGCCCTGCTCCCAGCTGGCTGCTGGAGACAGCTGGGACGGAGGCGAGGTCTGCCCTGCTGTCACCAGGGAGGTGGATGTAGCACAGCAAGAACTCCTTGTGCCAGAGAGTGGCTCATGCTGGGAGTGACATCTCCCCTCTTGTTCATGCAGCAACGGGGATTTGCTTCCTGCAGCATCTCAGCACCTTCCCTCTGCAAGTGCCCAATGGATCAGGAGCACTGGAGCTGAAACACTGCACTGGGGCCAGATGTGTTACAAACCCATCCTGCTTGCAGGACTTCCAAGGAGGAATCTCTCCACCAAGCTTTGTTTTCTGCTTCACCCACTCCAAGTATTTGCAGTCCAGTACAGCAGGGTCCTGCTGATCTGTGTTCTCATCACCTCTGGAAGCTGCACTTGTCTAGAAGTGGGCTTTAGAGGGCCACAGGTCTGTGAGATGCTCTAACAATGGCTTCTTGCATTTAAGTCTGTAAAAAAGGACACCACCAGGCTTGCATCACCAGGACAGACAGGCAGGAAAACAGAGCAGCCCTCAGTGTGACTGTGAAATGCTTCATCTTGGGGGGCAAGAGCTCTCTAAGTGAAGGCTGAAGGCTGGGGGCAGCCTCCTCACCGTCCATGCCTCTGGTGTTCTGGCATCATGGAATGGCTTGAGTTGGAAGGGACCTCAGAGATCATCTGGTTCCAACCCCCTGCCATGGGCAGGGACACCTCCCACTAGCCCAGCCTGGCCTTGAGCACCTCCAGGGATGAGGCAGCCACAGCTTCTCTGGACAACCTGTTCCAGTGTCTCATCAACCTCAGAGTAAAGAATTTCTTCTTCATCTCCAGTCTCAGTCTCCCCTCTTCCAGCTCAAAGTCATTGCCCCATGTCCTATCACCACAAGTTACTGTCACTGCTGCCTTGCAGCTGCCTTCAGCACTGTTTCCCAAGAAGTTCCCTTATCTACCCTGGTGATGTTGACTTGCTACTAACTTCCTCACATCAAGAAACCCCAAATTTCACAAAGAGATTGGAGCCAAGGTTGGGGACAAGATTTGCCTCCCCCACCAGCACTGCCAGCAGCTTGGGGTACAGAATGCAGGGGAGAGGGATGGAGCATCCCAAAGCTGGACCTCAGAGGGCTGAACTCACAAAGAAACCTGGCACAGACATAACCACCTCCCTGCTGCAGTCTCTTGAAGGATTTAATAGAATTACAGCATCATGTTGTCATTCCTGGGTTGTCACAGATCTGCCTCCACCAGGTACCCCCATTATTTCCCAAAGCATGGGCTTCACCACATCCCTCCAACACAGCTCACCTGAAATGCTGAAAATGGGGGGAAACAGTAACAAAACCTCTCTGCTGGCAAGCAGGCAAGGGCAGACTTCAAACCCAGATTCCAAAGCATCATGGAATTGTTTGGGTTGGGCTGGAAAAGACCTCTAAAATCATCAAGCCCAAGCAACACCATCATGGCCATTAATGCATGCCCTGAAGCCCCATGGCCACAGCTTTCTTGAACACCTCCAGGGATGAGGACTCTGTCACCTCCCTGGGCAGCCTCTGCCAATCCCTGACCACTCTTGCAGCAAAGAAAGTTTTCCTCATCTCCAACCTGAACCTCCCCTGGCAAAGCTTCAGGCTATTTCCTCCTATCACCTGATCCTAGGGAGAAGAGCCCAAGCCCCACCTCACTCCAACCTCCTTTCAGAGAGCTGCAGAGAGCAATGAGCTCTCCCCTCAGCCTCCTCTTCTCCAGGCTCCCCCAGCCGCTCCTCACCAGCCCTGTTCCTCAGACCCTTCCCCAGCCTTCTCCTTTACCCACAGGCTGGCTGCACAGTCCACTCTCCTCGGGAATACAGCAACTCCCTGCACCCCAAGCACCCCTGAGACGCTGTTTGTCTCCCTCAGCCTCTGCTCCTGGGTGCCTGTGATGCTTTGCTAGCACAGCCCAAGCGTTTTCCAACAGCGAGCTCAAATTTAGGCAGGAATTACCTCCCCTGCCCTTTAATTTACACCGAGGCTCAGAGCAGATCTAATTAAACCCAACCATTTTGAGCATCCTTTCCAACCACAAGAAAACTTTAATTTTTTCCAATTGATTTTTATCTAGCCCCAGCTCCTCTCCTGAAGGAAGCCTGATGGTTGTTGACTGTTGCAGTGAGGAGTGGGCAGCAATTTAGCCTCCATGTTAAATTTGCTCCTGGTTTTTTGCTGCCTAGAGAACACAAAGTAATCTCTCAGTGTTCTCCAGCAAGTAGAACCCAGATTCTCTGGGTCACCAGCTGCAGTTGAGGGCCCCATTGAATTATTCTACATGCTTCAGTAGTTGAGAAAACACAAAATAGGATGAGGGGCAATGGTTTGAAGCTGGAGTAGGGCAGATTTAGGCTGGGCATCAGGAGGAAGTCCTGCACAGGGAGGGTGGGGAGACACTGCAACAGGTTGTCCAGGGAGGTAGTTGAATCATAGAATCATAGAATCAATAAGGTTGGAAAAGACCTCAAAGATCATCAAGTCCTACCTGTCACCCAAGACCCCATGACTAGACCATGGCACCAAGTGCCACGTCCAACCCCCTCTTGAACACCTCCAGGGATGGTGACTCCACCACCTCCCTGGGAAAGAAGCCCTGGGCAGCCTGATCTAGGTGGAGGAATGGGTGCAGTAATAACTCAGCCTCCTTCAAACAGCTGTTGAGGGGAAGAAATAAACCAAGGGACCCTTCACTGTAAATGCAGAATCATCATAGACTTGTAGCATTGCTTGGGTTGGAAAAGACCTCTAAGATCATCAAGTCCAACCACCAATTAGCATCAACAGGTAAAGGGTTTGGGCATCTCTGTCAGAACATTCCAGATCATACTTTCCAGTATCTATGGAGGGACTTTTGAGGGTGTCAGGGAGTGATAGGACTGGGGGGGATGGAGCAAAACTAGAAATGGATAGATTGGATGTGAGGAAGAAGTTGTTCCCCATGAGGGTGGTGAGAGACTGGCACAGGTTGCCCAGGGAGGTGGTGGAAGCTTCCTGCCTGGAGGTGTTTGCAGCCAGGCTGGATGTGGCTGTGAGCAACCTGCTGTAGTGTGAGGTGTCTCTGGCCATGGCAGGGGGGTTGGAACTGGCTGAGCCTTGAGGTCCCTTCCAGCCCTGACAATTCTATGATTCTATGAAATGAGGAATTAAGTTCCCATCTTCCACAGGTCTCTACTGAGTTCTCCAATGACTTTTAGGTAACAAAATGTCTTAGGAATTCTGACTCCAAGCTACAAGAGGTAGCGGACTCCATCCTTTCCTCCGTGTTTTCGACTGGAGGCTGGAACAAAGCCTCTTGTTTTCGTAATTCCTCTCCTTTTTTGCTCATTTTTGAGTGAAGGAATCCAAACAAAACAGAAAGCCTCCCAAATATTTGACTGCAAACAAAAGTGACAAAAGCAAAAGAAGATTTAGAGCAGGAGCTGGGAAAAAAAATAAGGAAGAAAAAAGAGAACAACTTACACTGGAAATGAGAGCTAAGCTCAGGTAAGACTCAACCCCCCCAGATTTTGTGTTTGAGAGGATGGATGAAGTCAGCTTGAGCTGACTTCCAACACTTCAGATAGCTCTTATCACTTGAGACATCACTTTTTTTCATGGCTTACAGGATCAGAGGATGTTAGGGGTTGGAAGGGACCTCTGCAGATCATTGAGTCCAACCCCCCTGCCAGAACAGGAACATAGAAACCAGCACAGGTCACACAGGAACACATCCAGACAGGGCTGGAAAGGCTCCAGAGAAGGAGACTCCACAACCTCTCTGGGCAGCCTGCTCCGAGGCTCTGTGAGCCTCACAGTGAAGAAGTTCCTCCTCATGTTGAGGTGGAACCTCCTGTGCTGCAGTTTCCATCCATTGCCTCTTGTCCTGTCTCAGGGTGCAAGTGAGCAGAGCCTGTGCCCTCCTTCCTGACCCCCAGCCCTCAGATATTTATAAACATTTATTAAAAGCATTATAAACATTTATTGAGAGCAGCCCTGCAGAGAAGGACTTGGGGGTGCTGAGGGGTGAAAAGCTGCACAGGAGCCAGCAATGGTCACTGGCACTCCAGGAGGCCATTGGCAGCCTGGGCTGCATCCCGCGCAGCGTGGCCAGAGCTGAAGAGAGCCACACCAGGCTCAGTGCAGGGGCAAATCAAATTGCTGTGGTGTGCTGCAGAAAATCCTTGTGGCTGTCACCACGTTGAGGTGGAGCCTCCTGAGTTTTAACTCCATGAAATCCCACTCACAGCTTCCCTCCACATCAGTGATTTAAAACAACCAACATGAACTACAACTACCTGAAGGGAGCTTGTAGCCAGGTGGAGGTTGGTCTCTTCTGCCAGGCAATCAGCACCAGAACAAGAGGACACAGTCTCAAGCTGCACCAGGGGAGGTTTAGGCTGGATGTTAGGAAGAAGTTCTTCACAGAAAGAGAGACTGGCCAGTGTGCTGGAATGTGCTGCCCAGGGAAGTGATGGAGTCACCATCACTGGAGGTGTTCACTGGAGGGAAGAGATTGGATTGGGTGCTTGGTGCCATGGTTTAGTTGGTTAGATGGTGTTGGGTGATAGGTTGGACTCGATGATCTCAAAGGTCTCTTCCAACCTGGTTAATTCTATTCTATTCTATTCTATTCTATTCTATTCTATTCTATTCTATTCTATTCTATTCTATTCTATTCTATTCCATTCCATTCCATTCCATTCCATTCCATTCCATTCCATTCCATTCCATTCTATTCTATTCTACTCTAACTACAACCTGAAACAGATTTCCAGCATTTCCAGTTGCAGAGACATCCCCCAAGGACTCTTTTGTCTCTTCTGATTTTATACACATTTTTAAACAAAACTCATTTAAACCCCCAAAGCCTCTAGAAATGTTTCTGGAAAGTTTTCTGGGGTTGGGTTTTTGTGGTGTTGGGTTGGTTTTTTTTCACATGTCTAAAGACAGCTGCAAGGCTTCCAGCCTCACACATAATTCAGAGCTTCCTGCAGCAGCTCCGACCAACGTGCCCCGGATTTCTTGGCGGCGTTTCTCGCCAATTAACAAGGCTGGGAGCTACAAAATGCTGATAAGGAGGGATGTCTAGGAAAAATTAACAGCAGGGTGGGACTATGAGAGGCAGTTTTGCAGCCTTCCCTCCTCCCTCCTTCCCAGTATTCTGTGCTGGGCAGCTCGGCTATCTCAGCATCCCCGGGCCGGGGGGCAGCTGGCGGATGGCGGTCGCAGCCAAGAGGTGAGCGCGGAACGTCCCGGCGCGACGTGACGCAGCCAAGACAAACCCCCAGCAAGAGGCAGAGGGGACTAACAGCAAGGAAATCACACCACACACACCCCCCAGCTTCTGGTTTCACCTACCCCTCCCAGCCCACGGGCCGGCAGCCCTCACCCCAGACATCTGTGCCAGCGGAGAGGTGATGCCAAAGCTCCTCGCCTGGCATCCGTGGGAGCCCCTTCCCTGTGAGCAGAGCAGGCAGAGGGAGGATGGCTGCCTTGTGCTCTGGCTTGTAGCCAGGCTTGCCACTTTTTTTTCCCTCCTCCTGACAAGACAGACAGTTGACTGCAAATTGGCATAAAAATATCCATATTTGCATAAATCCTGGGGCAGACCATGCACGGCTCCTGCCTTCCCTTTTGAAAGCCTGGTGCCTCCTCCTATGCAGGGAAGCTTACATGCATGAATGAATAAATAAAAGATAACCTCCTGACACCCCTCCAGTGGGAGCCTCAACTTTCTTTAATGGTGATAAGATGGAACAAAGGAGGAGGAAGGAGGAGGGCCTCTTAGTCCTATTTGCAGCCATTATTAAGGAAGATCAAAAAGGAAGCAGCAGAAATCCAGACCGCCTCCAAACAGTGCAGGGGAGCCAAGCTGGGGCAGGACAAGGTGACCTGCTGGGCTCCCAGTGCCGTGCTGGGAACACCCTGTATGCTCCAGAAACTCATGGAAATGACTTAAAATGCAGTAAGGACAAAAGGAGAAATCCAGTAACAGATGCCTGAAGCGAGACGGAGAAGGGAAGGGATCTGTTTGGACTTGTGAGAGCTAAGAAAATGAAGCATGCAAGTCACTTCTCAGTCTGCTACAGAAACAGCCCCTTGTGAGGGCTGAGCAAAGCAAGAGAGAAAAACCAAGAGGTAGCCTCAATTTGCTCAATAAACCCAGTGGAAAGGACAGCACAAGACATCATCAGCACAGGAGAGCTGCCTGAAGCAGAGCTCACTCCTCACAACCCAGGCAGGGTTCCTCCTCATTTGGGTAAGTCCTGAAGAAGCCAAACCATCACCATCCTGTGCAGAGGCTGAACCAAGTCAGGGTCAACAGCCACACTTTTCCCTGCTGGTGTTGCTACCACTATCTTTATTCCATAAAAGCCCAAGGGGTGTCCAGAGCCTGTTGGAAGAACAACCCAACACGTTGCACAGACTTGCTCAGGGCTGGCTGTCCTGAATGGGTTCCCCAACCCTCTGCCTCTCCACAGAGTTTTCCTCCAGGAATGCCTCCTGGGTAAGCAAGGGATGCCAGAGGATGTGCTAGCTGCTGGAGCAGTGGGGGAGTACCCATGAGGGTAGTGGAACACTGGAACAGGTTTCCCAGGGAGTTCCCTGGGGCCTCATCCCTGGAGGTATTCAAGGTGAGGCTCAGCAGGGCTCTGGGCAACCTGATCTAGTGGAGGGTGTCCCTGCTAACAGCAGAGGGTTTGGAGTAGATAACCTTTGGAGGTCCCTTTCTAGCCAGAGCTTTCTATGATTCCATGATTCAGGTGAGCATCATCTTGCCAGGCCAGCACTGCCAACTGAGGTCACCTCTCTGCTCTGTCCTGCCCATTCAGGCCAGGCTTTGCTCATCCTTACTGATTTCAATTGTCAGCCTTAAGATCCTATTCCTTGAGGTAAGTTACCTGGAATATTGACAGATTTTTTTCCCTTCCTATTCAGAAAACTCTTGAATTCAGCAGAAAAGCACCAGCTTCTCTCCCTGCTGCCAGCACTCCCCACAAATCCCACCTGAGCTATTTCAGAAGACCCAGCTGAAGCCCTCCTCTCCCTGTGTGAGGCTGAAGACATTAACCCTCACAGCATCACTGCTAAATGATAGAATCATTAAGGTTAGAAAAGAGTTCTAAGCTCAGGGAATCACAGAACAGTGGGGGCTGGAAGGGAACTCTGGAGAGACTCAAGTCCAACCTTCTACCCAACACCTCCATGACCACCAGACCATGTCCCAAAGTGCCACATCTATTCATTTCTTGAACACCTCCAGGGATGGTGACTCCCCTACCTCCCTGGGCAGCCCTCTTTCAGTAAAGAAATTCTTCCTGACATCCAACCTAAAGCTCCCTTGGTGCAGCTTGAGGCCATTTCCTCTTGTCCTGTCCTGAGTCACTTGGTCTGGGCCAGAAGGAACTTTCAAAGGTCATCTAATCTGACCTCCCTGCAGTCAGCCAAGGAGAGGCCATCACCAGCCTCACTCCTTTCAGGGAACTGTATTAGGTGACAGAACATGATGAAGTGGCCTGAAATTGTGCCAGGGGAGGTTAAGGTGGGAGATGAGGAAAAATTTCTCTGCTGCAAGAGTGGTCAGGGATTGGCACAGGCTGCCCAGGGAGGTGGTGGAGTCCTCATCCCTGGAGGTGTTCAGGAAAGCTGTGGCCATGGCACTTGAGGCCATGCTTTAGTGGCCGTGGTGGTGGTGGGTTGCTGGTTGGACTGGATGACCTTAAAGGTCTTTCCCACCCCAACAATTCTATGATATCCCCTCAGCTGGTCTGATTCAGTTCTCCTGGCTGTGCCACCTCCTATCTTCTTGCAGAAATCAACCCAGGACAGGCACTTTTGATTCAGCACCACGCTGAGCCTCAGAGCACCCCACAGGAGCCAGCAAGCTGCCTGGCAGTGTCATCCCAGGGCACGCCGAGGGGATGTGACGTGGATGCTGAAGGGTTAAACGAGTTCTCCCATTCAACCACCATCTGATGTGTGCACATTCAAAGTGCTAATTATGTCTAACAAAGACAATGCACAAAGCCCTACATGATACTGTAGAAGATTTCAATGCCAGCACGAGAGCTTATTAGGATCATATTTGGGGGGGGGGGGGGGGGTTTGGTGGGTACAAATGGAGAGTGACTATTCAACCCCCACCCTGGTATCTGTATGCAGTGTCCCCCAGCACAGGGAAGTCTGAATGAAGAGCAATTAGGACAAAGATATTGGGTGAGTTCTAGGGGGAGTAAATCTGCTGCCTTGCTCTGAGGTCCTGCAAGTACCGAAGCAGAAAGCTGCAGGGCAAATTTAATCAGGCATGAGTTGGGGACTTCTCAGTTAGAAACTGGGATGGACAGAGATGAAGCAAAAGAACTGAAAAGACATTTCCAGAAGCAATCTCAAATGGCTTTGAGTTAAAGAGCCTCCTCTCACTAGCCCAGGCTGCTCAAATCCTCATCCAGGCTGGGCATAAACACTTGCATGGATGAGGCATCTGCAACTTCTCTGGGCAACCCCTACCAGGGTCTCACCATCCTCATAATAAAGAGCATCTTCCT
Organism: Dryobates pubescens; assembly: GCF_014839835.1. Lineage (NCBI taxonomy): Eukaryota > Metazoa > Chordata > Aves > Piciformes > Picidae > Dryobates > Dryobates pubescens. The sequence goes on along the minus strand of NC_071631.1, from coordinate 6,760,414 downwards.
AATGTCCAATCTAAATCCACCCTGTTCTTGTTTCAAATAATTGTCCCTCATCCTGATACTGCAAGCCCTTAGAGAAAGTCCCTCCCCAGGTCTTCTGTACCCCCCTTCAGGTACTGGAATCACAGGATCATAGAATTGTTAGGGTTGGCAGGGACCTCAAGGACCACTATAAAGATTCCCTGGAGCTTTCTCTTCTCTGGGCTGAACAGAGCTCATGAGGTCTGTCCTTGTAGGACAGGCTCCCCAGCCCTTAAAGGGCCCTTTGTGGCCCTCCTCTGGACCTGCTTCAGCAGTTCCATGTCCTCCTTGTGTCGGGAGCTGGATCTGTTGGAGAGGATCCAGAGCAAGGTAAGGTTTACATTTCTGACTCACAAGGTTTGCCCACAGCAGTGGTGTCAGCTTGGGTCTGAGGCAGGGAGAGGTGGTACACAGTTGGGAGTCAACCCTCACCTCCTCCACTCTTTCCCAGATCAATCAGGAAAATCTAAGTACATATGGTGAGAAGAGACATAATGCTGGAGCTCAGCACACCAAAATAATGAGAAGCTGCTGAGGTCAATGTGAGGACAGCTGGGACCCGAGCCATGAGCCTCATCCCTCCCATGCAGGCAGTTGAGCATCAGCTGAGCCAGTCTGCAGAGCTTGCACCAGGGTGGCTGAGGCAGAAGGCAGACAGGTGCTGGCAAAGGGAACAGTTGCTAGCAGTGTGTCTGTATGCACATGGCAGCAACACAGACAGCCAGGTCCAAGCCCAACCAGTGAGTAAGTGCTGGATTAGTGCTGAGTTAATTATAGAACTTTCATCTTTTTGGGGGTTGGGGTTTTTGTTTGGTTGGTTTGTTTGTTTTGGACTGTGTCTGCATTTTTATGCTTATGGAGCGTGGATCCCCAGGAGCCAGATCCCAAAGTACCTCAAAGTCCCTGCAGTTCTTCTCCTCCTTATTACTTGGCACTGCAGAAGCCAGGAGCCCAAGGCTCTGTCATGCCCCAACACGTGAGGGTGAGTTGCAGCCTCTGAGTAAGTCCCTCCAGACATGGTGAAAGGCAGAAGGTAAATGTGGGTTTGTGCTCTGCTGGCTTTTGGGGCTGCTGCGTGTTGCAGTGCTGATCATTTGCAGGGTTTCCCATGGAAACACCCAAATTGCAGCTCTAATCAATCCATGGGTGTAAGCCTGATGGTTGACAGCAGCTGAAGATGAGCCAGCAGTGTGCTCAGGTGGCCAAAACAGCCAACAGCATCCTGGCCTGTATCAGCAATGGGGTGGCCAGAAGCATCACAGAAGTGATTCAGCACTGCTGAGGCCATACCTCGAATACTGGATTCAGCTTTGGACCCCTCAAACCAAGAAGGGTGTTGAGGGGCTGGAGAGTGGCCAGAGAAGGGCAACAAAGCTGGGGAAGGGTCTGGAGAACAGGGCTGGGGAACAGCTGAGGGAACTGGGGGTGTTTAGTCTGGAGAAGAAGAGGCTGAGGGGAGACCTCATTGCTCTCTACAGCTACCTGAGAGGAGGTTGCAGTGAGGTGGGGGTTGGACTCTTCTCCCAAATAAGAGGAAATGGCCTCAAGGGGAGGTTTAGGTTGGACATTAGAAAAAAAATGTCTTTGCTGCAAGGGTGGTCAGGGACTGGCACAGGCTGCCCAGGGGGGTGGTGGAGTCCCCATGCCTGGAGGTGTTCGAGAAAGCTGTGGCCATGGTGCTCCCCATCCCTGGAGGTGTTTGAGAAAGCTGTGGCCATGGTGCTCCCCGTGCCTGGAGGTGTTTGAGAAAGCTGTGGCCATGGTGCTCCCCATCCCTGGAGGTGTTCAAGAAAGCTGTGGCCATGGTGCTCCCCATGCCTGGAGGTGTTTGAGAAAGCTGTGGCCATGGTGCTCCCCGTGCCTGGAGGTGTTTGAGAAAGCTGTGGCCATGGTGCTCCCCATGCCTGGAGGTGTTTGAGAAAGCTGTGGCCATGGTGCTCCCCATCCCTGGAGGTGTTTGAGAAAGCTGTGGCCATGGTGCTCCCCATCCCTGGAGGTGTTTGAGAAAGCTGTGGCCATGGTGCTCCCCATGCCTGGAGGTGTTTGAGAAAGCTGTGGCCATGGTGCTCCCCATCCCTGGAGGTGTTTGAGAAAGCTGTGGCCATGGTGCTCCCCATGCCTGGAGGTGTTTGAGAAAGCTGTGGCCATGGTGCTCCCCATCCCTGGAGGTGTTTGAGAAAGCTGTGGCCATGGTGCTCCCCATGCCTGGAGGTGTTTGAGAAAGCTGTGGCCATGGTGCTCCCCATCCCTGGAGGTGTTTGAGAAAGCTGTGGCCATGGTGCTCCCTGTGCCTGGAGGTGTTTGAGAAAGCTGTGGCCATGGTGCTCCCTGTGCCTGGAGGTGTTTGAGAAAGCTGTGGCCATGGTGCTCCCCATCCCTGGAGGTGTTTGAGAAAGCTGTGGCCATGGTGCTCCCCATGCCTGGAGGTGTTTGAGAAAGCTGTGGCCATGGTGCTCCCCATCCCTGGAGGTGTTCGAGAAAGCTGTGGCCACGGTGCTTGGGGCCATGGTTTGGTGGCCATGGTGGTGTTGGGTCAACAGTTGACCCTGATGCCCTTAGAGGCCTTTTGAGGTCCCAGCAGTTCCCTGGTTGTCTTTCAGAGGCTGCCTGCCTGCCTGCCTGCCTGCCTGCCTGAGCGCAGGGGCTGAACAGCTCGTTCCGCTCGCTCCATGCCGCATGGCCTTGTGCCTTATTGACTATAATTATTTCAACATCTGCTCTCAAAGGCAGAAATTTGTTTATCTCCTCAGAGGCTTTTCTATGGCACTCACTGCTAGAGTGGTTGAATGCTTTATAAAATATTAATGGCTTTCTCTTCTTTTCCTTCTGTTATCCTCTCCGTCTTCCAGACGGGAAATTCTGGCCTGCATTTCTCGGTTGTGGGTTTGTTTCCCACCCCACACACACCCCCACCCCAGTTTGGGAGGAAGCAGCACATCTCCTGCACACATGAAAACTGCCTCCAGCAGGTTGGCAAACCCAGCTTTGGCCAAGAGGCACGTGCAGGGCTGCTGAAGAGAGCCCTCGCTAACCAGGATGAAGCAGAAGATTACCACTTTGCTCTGGTGAGAGCTCACCTGGAGTACTCTGTGCAGGTCTGGAGCCTGCTGTATAAGAAGGACCTGGACCTGAGGGAGAGAGTCCAGAGGAGGGCCACAAAAATGAGACACTGGAACAGGTTGCCCAAGGAGGCTCCCTAGAGGTGTTCAAGGCCAGGCTGGATGATGCCTTGAGCAACCTGGGCTCATGGGAGGTGTCCCTGCCCATGGCAGGGGGTGGTTGGAACTGGCTGATCTTTGAGGTCCCTTCCAACCCAACCCAACCCAACCCAACCCAACCCATTCTGTGATTCTAGGACTTCTCTCTTTTTACTTTTTTATCCTTTCTTTCCCCCCCCATACTTAAGTACATCAAGAAGTTCATCAGCCCAAGGTCACTAAAAAAAATCCCTCTCCAAGATTAATACATTGCAGACTGCTCTCCTTCTAACTCAAGCCAGAGACCCTCTCCCCCTGCTGATGCTGTCTGTTGCTAATGACAGACACTGGACTGCAGCTGATCCTCTCAATAGTGGCAGATGCAGCAAAGGAAAAACAAAACTCAAATAGACATTTCCTGCTGAATAATGCTTTCTTTGGTTGCTCTGGTAAATGCAGCACAGACAGCTAGCTGCTCAGGGCCTTCTAGTCTGTGCTGCTACTCAGCCTTGCCTTCAGTATCTGTGTAGTGGGTTCACAGAATCAGAGCTGGTTGGATGAGAATTCTTAAGGTTGTGGAGTCCAACCCTAAAACCAGCACTGCCAGGGCACCGCTGGAACGTGGCCCTGAGTGCCACATTGCCATGGCTGTGATACCCCTCCAGGGATGGGGACTCCACCACCACCCTGGGCAGCCTAGCCAGGCCTTGACAGCCCTCAAGGGGAAGAAACTGTTCCTCATGTCTAACCTAAACTTCCTCTGGGGCAACTGGAGGCTATTTCCTCTTGTCCCATCACTTGTTCCATGGGAGAAGAGACCAAGCCCCAGCTCACTGCAGCCTCCTTTTAGCTGTAGAGAGCAATGAGCTCTCCCCTCAGCCTCTTCTTCTCCAGACTGAACACTCCCAGTTCTCTCAGATGATCCTTCCCCAGCTTTTTTGTCCTTCTCTGGACCAGCTTCAGCCTCTCAATGTCCTTCTTGGTGTGAAGGGCCCAAAATTTGATTCAATGCTCAAGATATGGCCTCATCAGTATGCAGCACAGGGGACAATCAGCAATAGCTGATCCAGGCCAGGCTGCTGGTGGCATTGTTGGCCACCTGGGCACACCCTGGCTCACCTTCAGCTGCTGCCAACCAACACTTCCAGGTCCTTTTCCACAGGGTACTTTCCAGCCACTGTGTCCCGAGCCTGGAGCCTTTATGGAGTTGTTGTAACCCAAGAGCAGGACTTGGCATTTGGCCTTACTGAACCTCATCCTATTGCTCTTGGCTCATCAATCCAGCCTGCCCAGATCCCTCTGTAGAATCCCTCTAACTTCATGCATATCAACGTGGTGTCATCTGCAAACTCATTGAGAATACCTCCATCCCCTTGTCCAGAGCATTGATAAAGATACTAAACAGGATTTGCACCAATACTGAGCCTTGGGGGACACAGAATCACAGAATTTACCAGGTTGGAAAGGACCTTCCAGTCCAACCTATCACCCAGCACCATCTAAGCAACTAAACCATGGCACCAAGTGCCTCATCCAGTCTGTTTTTAAACACTTCCAGGGAGGGTGACTCCACCACCTCCCTGGGCAGCACATCCCAATGGCCAATATCTCTTTCTGTGATGAATTTCTTCCTAACCTCCAGGCCAAACCTCCCCTGGCACAGCTTGAGACTCTGTCCTCTCCTTCTGTCACTGGGTGTGTGGAGAGACCAACCCCCACCCAGCTACAACCTCCTTTCAGGGAGCTGAGAGACCACTTCTCCTCAGCCACCAACTGCGTTTACCTCCATTCCTCACCGTGCTTTGGGCCCAGCCATGCAGCCAGTTTTTACCCCAGGACAGTACCCACCCATCCAAGCCAGGAGCAGGCAGTTTCTCCAGGAGGCTGCTGTGGCAAACTGCAGATCCCCTGCAGCATGGCTGCAGCCACCTCCAAGGAGCTAATAAGTAACTGTTGAGAGGCAGATTGCTTATCAGAAGCAGCATCCTGCAAGGGATGCTGAAAATTCTTACTCCACACGAGAGAGCTTGCCTAAAATCCATAGCTCAGGTGAAGACACATCATTGGTTTGGTTTATTCTTTGCCTCAGCAGGGTTTGGATCTGGGGCTGACAGTGACATGGGCTGCTGCGTGTTTGCATCTTTAAAACATCCCTGTGCTACTTAACTGCTGCAGTTCTGACCTGCCCAGGCTGTCTGAGGGACCTATCAGAACTATCCCAAGTGTTCTCCACCCATGAGCCAGCTCAGCCACATTTCCCAGACCATTCCTGACCTCCCATTGCGTTCAGCTGCACTGAAGAGCCAAACCTGTCCTGCCACCTCGAGCACCAAGTGCAAAAGTCTGAACAGAGAGCTGAGATGAGGCTGGACTTTCAAAAGACACTCAAGTAAGAGCAGAAATGAGACTATCTTCAAGTCTTGGCACACTGGGCAGGATAATCTCTCAGTCTGCAAGCAAAAGGTGCAGTTTTAATTCCCTTCCAGCTTTCCAGGCTCCCAGAGGGGTAAATACCAACTGGCTGAGGAACATCAGCAGCACCAAGCTCTGCAGCTGGGGTGGGTGACAATGCTAGTGATGACTCAGGAGCCAAGTCAGAGCCAGCTCCCTGCATCAAGCATTAGCTTTTTAGGAGAAGGGGGAGGGGAGGGGGGGAAGAAAGTAAAGCTGTGTTGAAAGCAGTGAAATCAGCAGGCTCTGGCTGTCAGCATTTCTGTTTGTTTTTAGTGCAAATTTAGTAGTTGTGAATATCTCAAGAAGTTGCTGGCATCTGGGAATTTCAGCCTAAGATGGAGCAAACCTGGCTGGTCTCACTTCCTGCCATTCTAGCATCCACAGCAGCGTGGCTGCAAGCCCTGAGCTCATGCTGCTTCCAGCAGAGACCATTGCTGGTCCTGCTCCCATCCCCCTGCCAGGGAGCAAAGGCACAGGCAGGATCGTTCACTCAGGGTTCACTCAGCACCCACCCATTCCTATAAACTCCATCAAGCTCCCTGGAGCTCTGTATGGGGAAAAGCAATCATGCACAAGCTGGGAACTAAAAATATGCCCCCCTTCCAGCAGGCCCTCAGCTGATGGGATGCTCCATGGGCCTGGAGAAGGGCCAAGAACAGCATAGGAAGCAAGGAGAGGAGATGGAGGTGGGAATGATGCTTTGGGACTACCAAACCCAAGCAGTCAGGAAATACAAAACTTCAAAAAGCATTTGGTTCGTTTTCCTCACAGCCTTGGAGCCCTAAGGGTAACCTGAGCCAGGGCAGAGAGGTCTTTCCCTCAAGGTTGTGGAAAAAGCCAAGCACTGCTTTTCTGCAAGCTGATATTCCCCACAGCCACACAGAGTGGAGCTGAGGGTTTCAGGGAAAGCTGCACAACCAGGTGCAAGGGCTGGTACCTTCCACACCTTGAGAAAGGGCAGCAGGAGGGACAACACCCAAGCAGAGACAGAAAGCACAGGGCAGAGTAAGGTACAGAGAGGCTGGGATGTCAGTAGAACCATACAGCTGTCAGGGTTGGAAGGGACCTCAAGAATCAGCCAGTTCCAGCCCCACTGCCATGGGCAGGGATCCCTCCCACTGCAGCAGGTTGCTCACAGCCACCTCCAGCCTGGCTGCAAAAACCTCCAGGCAGGAGGCTTCCACCACCTCCCTGGGCAACCTGTGCCAGTCTCTCCCCACCCTCATGGGGAACAACTTCTTCCTAACATCCAACCTGAACCTACCCATTTCTAGTTTTGCTCCACACTCCCCCCACACCCCCAGTCCTATCACTCCCTGACACCCTCAAAAGTCCCTCCCCAGCTTTCTTGGAGCCCCCTTCAGATACTGGAAGGCCACAGGAAGGTCTCCTGAGAGCCTTCTCCTCTCCAGACTGAACAACCCCAACTCTCTCAGTCTGTCCTCAGAGCTGAGGAGCTCCACACCTAGTGCAGCACAGCCACAGCCAAGCTAAAGGAGACCTCAATCCATAAACAGTGCCAAAAGCACTTCAGAGACTTAACACAGCAGGGCCAGCACAGGAGCAAAACCAGAAGGATTTACACAACTTACAGGTCCTGCACCATGCTCTCCTCCACTCCTAGCCTCCATGCAGGCAAAACCAGTTCAGGCCTCTCTGCTACCCTAATATAGGCATGACCCAAGAGCAGGGATGAGAAGCACACTTTCCTCCTGAGTCAGAAGGAGGTTTAAAGAGGTGGTTTCTTCACTGAGCACAGATTTTTTTAGGGTCAAGCAATTCTCTTGGTTAGCAGGTGGAGGAATGCAGGAAATCCTTGGGTGTAAGCTGAGCTGTCAGCACTGAGCTGAGCAGGCTGGAACGTTTGAGATGCAGCTTTTGCCCAGTTTAAATGGATCAGCTTTCCCACAAACCAACAACCAGATGAAACACTCCAAATCTCCTGCTACTAGAGCACAAGGGAAGAAAAAGGCAAGGGTGGCCCTGCACAGAGCACAGGTCCCAAAGCCTGCTTTTGGAACTTTGGCCCTGGTGGCCAAGAAGGCCAATGGGATCCTGGGGGGCATTTGGAGTGTGTCCAGCAGATCCAGGGAGGTTCTCCTCCCCCTCTACTCTGCCCTGGTGAGACCTCACCTGGAATATTGCATCCAGTTTTGGGCCCCCCAGTTCCAGAGGGACAGGGAGCTGCTGGAGAGAGTCCAAGACAGGGCTCTCAGGATGCTGAAGGGACTGCAGCACCGCCTGGGGAGGAGAGGCTGAGAGCTCTGGGGCTGTTTAGTCAGGAGAAGTGATGACTGAGAGGGGACCTGATCAATGTCTATCAGTATCTGAGGGTCGAGGGTCAAGAGGGAGGGGAGAGGCTCTGCTCACTTGCACCCTGTGGTAGGACAAGGGGCAATGGATAGAAACTGCTGAACAGGAGGTTCCACCTCAGCATGAGGAGGAACTTCTTCCCTGTGAGGGTCACAGAGCCCTGGAGCAGGTTGCCCAGAGAGGTTGTGGAGTCTCCTTCTCTGGAGCCTTTCCTTCTCTGGAGCCTTTCCAGCCCTGTCTGGATGTGTTCCTGTGTGATCTGGGCTGGATTCTATGGTCCTGCTCTGGCAGGTGGGTTGGACTTGTTGATGTTTGGAGGTCCCTTCCAACCCCTAACATCCTCTAGTCCTGTGGCCATCCTCTTTTCAGCACTCTGCAAGCACATTTAAACACAAAGGAGGACACTGCTGTGAAGCAAACCCAAACAGTGCTTACAGCTGAGTCAAAAGAAAGGCTTAAGAGACACAAACCAAAGCCCAATGTTTGCCAACACCCTTCAGTGCTTTTTTGCAGTTTACTAAACAGATGCACCAAGTAGTTCAATCTGGTGGCTACAAAAGGTGTAACAGCTTAATGCACCTCCATGCTTAGCCCACTGGCTTAACCATAAAAACACCATTTCTACTAATGGATGTTTTAATCAGGGCAGCTTCCAAAAGGGAGCTGAGAACTCAGCCACTTGACTCTCTAACCAGGGCTCTTTATTAATGATGCTGGCTTGCAGCTCCAGCAGCAGGCAGGCTCTGCTCTCGATTCAAACAGCAACTCAGAGTGCTAGGAGAGAAATAAATCACTCAGGGTTTGCTCAGTGTATTCACTATGTCTGCAAAGCTGCCAAGAAAAGTCTCCATTGAAGGACTGAGGTTTCATTCTGACTCCAAGACTTGAGGGGACTTTCATGGGCTATGAGATATTGAGGGCTGGAGAAGGGCAACCAAGCTGGGGAAGGGTCTGGAGAACAGGGCTGGGGAAGAGCAGCTGAGGGAGCTGGGGGTGTTGAGTCTGGAGAAGACGAGGCTGAGGGGGGAGCTCATTGCTCTCTGCAGCTCCCTGAAAGGAGGCTGCAGTGAGGTGGGATTGGTCTCCTCTCCCAAGGAATAAGTGATAGAGTCACAGAATCATTGAATGGGCTGGGCTGGGAGGGACCTCCAAAGCTCATCCAGTCCAACCCCTGCAGTCAGCAGGGATATCCTCAATGAGCTCAGGTTGCCCAGGGCCTCCTTGAGTCTTACCTTGAATATCTCCAGGGATGGGGCCTCAACCACCTCCCTGGGCAACCTGTTCCAGTGTTCCACCACCCTCACAGTGAAGAACTTGTTCCTGATATCCAGTCTAAACCTGCTCTTCTCTAGTTTGAAGCCATTGCCCCTAGTCCTGTCCCTGCAGATGGAATCATAGAACAGAGAGGACAAGAGGAAATGGCATCAAGCTGCACCAAGGGTGCAACAGTGACCCAGACTTTCAAGATCATTTCATGGCCTTGAAAATCTTCAGCTCTCATTTATTCATTTATATTTCTTTGTTTATTTAGCCAAATTCATTTCCTGTTCTCTTTACCTGCCCTTCTAATTAACTTGGTGCCTGCAGGGCTCTGTGTTTCTCCTTTTCAGAGGGAAAAGAGAGGGGATTTTCAGGTACAGGGTGCTCAAGGATGCTGGAAATAATGAGGTGTTGGTGCTGGGCTTGAAGGTTAACATGGGGTATGCATGTAGGAGTTCATTTAAAAATCAATCAGGGAAGTGTTAGTGCCTTGTAAGAAAGATTTATGAACTTCTTGCAGAGGTGCTGACCTGGAGAGGTAAAGCAGTAACTGGAAAAAGAGGAAAGGGTAAAGAGCTGCAAGAGAAGAGGAACTTGGAATTCACAGAATGCCCAAATCCTTGCATGGTGGGAGCTGGAAGTGACCTCTGGAGGCCACCCAGTCCAACCCCCCTGCTAGAGCAGGGGCACCCACAAGTCAGAGAAGAGGAAATGGCTTCAATTTGCACCAGAGGAGGTTTATGTTGGACATCAGGAGAAATTTCTTTGCTGCAGGAGCGGTCAGGGATTGGAATAGGCTGCCCAGGAAGGTGATGGAGTCCCCATCCCTGGAGGTGTTCAAGAAACCTGTGGCTGTGGCACTTGGGGACAGGGTTTAATGGCCATGGTGGTGCTGGGTTGCTGGTTGGACTGGATGATCTCAGAGGTCTTTTCCAACCCAAGCCATTCTCTGATTCTTAATGATTCTGTGATTCTATTCCATGGTTCAGTGGCCATGGTGGTGCTGGGTTGCTGGTTGGACTGGAGGATCTTGGAGATCGTTTCCAGCCAAAGCAGTTCTGTGACTAAGCCTTTACCATGCCCTTGGTCCTTCAATCACAAAAAGAAGCCCAAAAGACAGACCCAAACCAGTTTCCAGTTTAGCTGACATGAAGTAAAGACCCTTTGGTTAAAGTTTCTCCCCAGAACCCTCAGCCAGGTCCCACCAGTGGGGGTTGGTAGTTTCCCAGGCACCCAAGTTTGTTTCACAGAGAGCAAGAAGCACCCAGGTAGGGATCAGGTCAGTGCAGGGGACCCTACCCCTCTGCTCCACTCTGCTGAGACCCCACCTGCAGCTGTGGCTTCCTCTGGCCCTGCTCCAACAGGTCCCTGTCTGTGCTGTGCTGAGGGCTCCAGAGCTGGCCCCAGCACTGCAGGTGGGGTCCCAGCAGAGCACAGCAGAGGGGCAGAATCCCCTTTGTTGACCTGCAGCTGGTGACAGCTCAGAGGTGAACCTGTGACATAACTTCCCTGCAGGTGTTTTAAAAGAGAAAAAGAGGTGATAAATTCATCTTCAAGTGCAAGGTCAGTGCTGATGGGTGGGTAGGGTGGACCAGGCTGCTTCCCTCAGCTGTATGACACTGAGTGACCTCACAGCCTGGCCCTGGGAAACCTCCTCATTAAACCAAGGAGCACCTTCAGGCAGCTGGAACAGGAGATGCCACATGGTGCTTGTGTAGGGGGGTTCATAACATCCAGAAATAACCTGGGTCTCACTGCCTCCTTGTCCTTCACACCCTGATTATCCCATCCAAGAGGCTGAACCTAGAGCAGAGCAATCTGTTCACCCAGACCAGTGGCTGAGTTGCCTTCCCATCTGCCCCCAAACAGTGTTCAGTTCAGGCCAGCAGGAAGACCTGACCCTGGCAACTTGCAGCTGCATTTGCAGACCTGCCTGGGCAAAGAGCAGCATCCACCTTGGCTGGCAGCAGCTTTTGCTGACACTGGGCAGTCACCTAAGCATGAGGAGGAGCTTCTTTAATTTAAGGGTGAAGAAGCACTGAAAAGGCTGCCCAGGGAGGTTGTGGAGGCTCCTTCTCTGGAGTCAGTCTGAAGCCACCTGGAAGTGTTCCTGTGTGGCCTGGTCCAGGTGACCCTGCCTTGGCAGGGGGCTTGCACTGGATGATGTCCAGAGGACCCTTCCAACCCCTACCATCCTGTGCTTCTATGACACACTTCCATGTCTCTTGGCTCTGATGCCAGCAGTGCTGATGTCTCTTCCCTCCTTCAGAGCCCAGCCAGCATCAGAACACAGAGCACAGGCTCCTGCCTCAGAGCCTGCTTTGATACCTGATGGTGCAGAGACCAAACCACAGGGGGTTGGACACTGCAGCCTGTGACTCAGCCTGTGTTTACAGACACAGAGAGGCTTATTTGGTGCACCATGAAGTTCCTTCCACAGCCAAGGACGCTGCAAGAGGTTAATTGTCAGTGGCAGTGCAAGTCCATTTGGTCCCTGCCTGCCCAATCTGACTTTATTGCTATTTATAGACCATTCAGCACTCCACTTACTGCTTTTATTCTCTCCTTAGGCTTCTCCCCCCAATCCTTATCCTAAGGAGGGGTTGGGTTTGGTTTTCCTGGCACTCTTTTTATCACCCCCCCACCACCTTCTAGCCTTTCATTCAAGTAAGTTTATTTAAAACCAAACCACCACATACCTGTAAGGGCTCCTACTTAGCAGGATGGACTTACCCAAGATGTTTATTCCACAGAAAATAGCTGCTGAGCTCACACTGCTCTGGGAGCTTGCAGCTAGCTACCGACTTGCCTGCACGTAGCCGCAAGGCAAAACCTCTCTGTGCTCCTGCCCTGTCACTCAGGGACCCAGCAAGTAGATAGGAGGCTGTGTCAGGAGCAGGTTATGTGCTGGTATGATCTTGGAAAAGCCAGATGTGGGACCACATCTGGAGGGTTGTGGTGGGTTCTGGGCTTCCCGGGTCAAGAGAGACTTGGGGGTACTAGAGAGTGTCCAATGGAGGCTATGGAACATCTGTGTGATGAGGAAAGGCTGAGAGCCCTGGGGCTGTTCAGGCTGCAGAAGGGCAGCCCCAGAGGGGATCTGAGCAATGTCTGAAGGGTGGGGGGCAAGAAGAAAGGGCCAGGCTCATGCCAGTAGTGCCCAGTGACAGGGCAAGGAGCAATGGGCACAGACTGGAGGCCAGGAGGTTCCATCTGAGCAGGAGGAGAAAATTCTTCGGTGTGAGGCTGCTGGAGGTCTGGAGCAGGCTGCCCAGAGAGGTTGTGGAGTCTCCTCCTCTAGAGACATTCAAATCCCATCTGGAGGTGTTCCTGTGTGACCTGCCCTGGGTGATCCTGCTCTGGCAGGGGGGGTGGACTGGATGATGTGGACTGGACTCCAACCCCTACCATGCTATGATTCCATGATAAGTTCCTACATCAGTCATTATCAGTTCCCCAGCTGAAGCACAGCTGGAAAGCAAGGTAGCAGGTGGAGGTTGAGCCTTTCCTCTTAATAAGAGATTTCAATGTAATTAAGTCTCCATGAAACACAGCCTGGAGTGACTGTGTGACAAAGGAACATTTGCACTGAGCATCTGTCTGCAGGGCAGCTTCCTCCCACTGCTTTCCTCTCTAAGAGGCAGGGCAAGGGGGATTTGTCTTTGGGAGAGGGAGAGGGAGAGGGAGAGGGAGAGGAGGAGGGAGAGGGAGAGGAGGAGGGAGAGGAGGAGGGAGAGGGAGAGGAGGAGGGAGAGGGAGAGGAGGAGGGAGAGGGAGAGGAGGAGGGAGAGGAGGAGGGAGAGGAGGAGTGAGAGGAGAAGGGAGAGGAGAAGGGAGAGGAGAAGGGAGAGGAGAAGGGAGAGGAGAAGGGAGAGGGAGAGGGAGGAGAGGGAGAGGGAGAGGGAGGAGAGGGAGAGGGAGGAGAGGGAGAGGGAGAGGGAGAGGGAGAGGGAGAGGGAGAGGGAGAGGGAGAGGGAGAGGGAGAGGGAGAGGGAGAGGGAGAGGGAGAGGGAGAGGGAGAGGGAGAGAAGGGGAGGGGAGGGGAGAGGAGGGGAGGAAAACCCACCCAAAAGCCAAAAAGCACAGCAAAAAAGGCTGCTAGGAAGTCAAATAGGGACAGCAGCAGCCTACGAGCGGCTTCAGTATTTCTTGCAACCTGTCATTTTCTTGTCTGATTTGTCAGAGAGTTTCCTCTTAGATGAAGAAACCTGGAATTTAAGAGTCTGGCTTCTCCCTCCCTTCCCAGGCTCCCAGAAGCATCTGATAGAGAGCTGCCCACCAACAGCAGGTGGGCATCGCTCTGCAGTATCCACTGACCAGGGGTGGGCATCACTCCACTTGCACAAGAAATGCCTTGAAATTTTGGGAACCACCAACCCCATCCTTACTAAGATGGTGGAAGTGTAAGACCAGACGAAATCCCAGACTCCCAGCATGGTGGGGGTTGAAAGGGACCTCTGCAGATCATCCAGTCCAACCCCCCTGCTCCAGCAGGGCACCCACAGCAGCTTGCCCAGGAGCACAATGGCCAGGGGGGGTTGGAAGCTCTCCAGAGAAGGAGACTCCACAAGCTCTCTGGGCAGCCTGCTCCAGGGCTCTGCACCCTCACACCAAAGAAGTTTCTCCTCCTGTTCAGATGGAACCTCCTGAGTTCCAGTTTTTGCCCCTTACCCCTTGGCCTGTCCCTGGGCACCACTGACAAGAGTCTGGCCCCAGCTGAGCATTTCTCAGATCCCCTCCAGGCTTAACAGCCCCAGGGCTCTCAGCCTTTGCTCCTCACAGAGATGCTTCCGGGCCCTTAGCACCTTTATATCCTCCACTGCACTCTGTCCAATGATCCCCTGTCTCTCTTGAACTGGAGAGCACAGAACTGGACCCAGTTCTCCAGATGTGGCTTCTCTATGTCAGAGTAGGGGGGAAGGAGAACCTCTCTGTACCTGATGACCACACTCTTTACCATGCACCCCAGGACCCCCTTGGCATTCTTGGCCATGAGGGCACATTGCTGGCTCATGGTGAACTTCTTTTTCACCAGCACTCCCAGGTCCTTCTCCTAGGAGCTGCCTTCCTAGGAGCTGCCATCACCTCGGTGATGCCCAGTGACAGCAGTGGGTGGAAGTTGAGGCAAAGGAAGTTCCATGTGAACAGGAGGACAATTTTTTTCACTCTGAGGGTGACAGAACACTGGAACAGGCTGCCCAGAGAGGTTGTGGAGTCTCCCTCTCTGGAGATAGTCAAAACCCACCTTGGTGTGTTCCTGTGTGATCTGCTCTGGGTGACCCTGCTCTGGCAGGGGGTTGGACTGGATGAGCTTTCAAGATCCCTTCCAGCCCCTAACATTCTGTGACCTCCTCCCCTGTCTGGGTTCAGGAGTTTAATCCTCAGGTGCAGGACCATGACAAGTCCCCTTGTTAACCTGACATGAAATATCCTGAAGATCTCCCCAGAGGTTAGGAAGAGTCAGAGCAGGACTTCAGGGACTGTTCCAAGACACAAATGTTTTTTTCTCACTTTAAAATGGACACTAAAAATGAAATCAAGTTGATGTCTGTGCTCACAGCCAGCCACCAGCCCTGCCAGCAGAGCTGAGCCTAACTCCAGGCTGAAGCTGGATGGCCTGCACTGAAGAAGTTCAGCTAAGGAAATGGATGTGAAGAGCTCTCCTTGCTTTGGTTCTCTGATCTAAACAACCACAGCAAATATTTAATGGGCTCTTTTTCCTTGCATAGTTTTCCTTTTAGAACAGGGCAGACAGTATCCTAGGAACCAGAGCCAGGCAAGGCTGTCTTATCAAGGAGGAGAGCAGCAATGCCTCAGAAGGGCTGTTTAAAATCAGAAGCCCTTTGGGACAGGGATTATCCACTATCAATTAAAGCCCAAGCCCAGAGCTTTCCCAGTAACCCACAGCCAGATGCAAGGAGGGTTTGCAAACAGAGGAGCATGGGCTTTGGGTTGAGACTTCCCATGGCTGTTAGCAATGTGGAAGCACAGAATGCTTTCAGTTGGAATAGACCTCTAAGGCCACTGAGTCCAACCATGAACCCAACACCACCATGGCCACTAAACCACGTCCCCAGGTGCCATGGCCACGCATTTCACAGAAGCACTGAATGGCTTGGGTTGCATGGGAACTCAAAAATCATCCAGTTCCAACCCCCCTGCCAAGGGCAGGGACACCTCACTCCAGCCCAGGTTGCTCAAGGCCTCACCCAGCCTGGCCTTGAACAGCTCCAGAGAGGAGGCAGCCACAGCCTCCCTGGGCAACCTGTGCCAGTGTCTCACCACCCTCACTGCAAAGAATTTCTTCCTCATCTCTAGTCTCAATCTCCCCTCTCCCAGCTCAAAGCCATTGTCCCTCATCCTGGCACTCCCAGCCCTTGGCAAAAGTCCCTCCCCAGCTCTTCTGGAGCCCCTTCAGGTGCTGGAAGGCTGCTCTGAGGTCTCCCTGGAGCCTTTTCTTCTCCAGGCTGAACAGCCCCAACTCTCCCAGCCCGTCCCCAGAGGGGAGGTTCTCCAGCCCTCTGATCATCTTTGTGGCTTCCTCTGGACCCTCTCCATCAGCTCCAGGTCCTTTTTGTGCTGGGGACCCCAGAACTGGCTGCAGCGCTGCCGGTGGGGTCTGAGCAGAGCAGAGCAGAGGGGCAGAATCCCCTCCCTGCGCTGCTGCTCTCCCTGCTCTGGCTGCAGCTCAGCACACAGCTGCCTGCTGGGCTGCCAGCGACCATTGGCAGCTCGTGGGGAGCTTTTCATCGACTGACTGGAGAGCCCGAGGGGCAGGATCTTGCCCAGGGTTCAGCGGTTGGCTGGGTTCCGCCTCGCTCCGCATCCCTCACACGCACACCGCCCTCTGCCGCGCAGCGCCGCGGCCGCCGCCCGCAGCCCGCAGCGTTGCCCCTGGCAACGCACTTGTTGGAGGTGATCAAAATTCTCCTTTAGAAAACGCCAGGGCATCAAAATGCAAATGACTCCACCGCCTGCGAAGGTCATTTGAGGTAAAGGGAAGTGTTTAACTTCGGAGTCTCGGGCAGGAGCTGCGTGAGAGCTGAGCTGCAGGCTGGGTGGCACCGCCGGTGTGCGGTGCGCTGGCACCTAGGCTGTGTGCTGCGCTGGCACCTAGGCTGTGTGCTGCGCTGGCACCTAGGCTGTGTGCTGTGCCGGCACCTCGCTGCTTCCCAGGAGCAGATTAAGAAGGCTGCTGCCCGCTCCTCTAGCAGTTGTGACTCCTTTCATTTAAGAAGGAGGTCACACTCACCAGCACTTTTGATAGCTCTGCAGTACATCTGTGGGCAAGGCCAGTCCCACCCAGCAGCTTCACTCGTTCCCCTGCAGGCTCAGGTTGTTTCTAGAAGCTCTGATAACAAGAGAAAGCTGCCCCAGTCTGGCAGAGCAGAAATAAAACTGATCTGATTGATCATTTTTGCATCTACATTTAGACCCTCTCTGCTTCAGGCCAGAGGTGATCAGTCACAGAATCATAGACTGATAGGGGTTCAGAGGGGACCTCTGGAGATCATCCAGCCCTCCTCCAGGTTCAGCTTGCACAGGAACACAGCCAGGTGGGTCTTGAAAGTCTCCACAGAAGGAGACTCCACAGCCTCTCTGAGCAGCCTGCTCCAGGGCTCCAGCAGCCTCACACCAAAGTTTAAGTTTCTCCTCCTGCTCAGATGGAATCTCCTGGCTTCAAGTTTGTGCCCTGGGCTGGGCACCACTGAGACCCCAGCCTCTTCCCCTCCACCCTTTAGCTCCTGCTGAGCATTGCTCAGATCCCCTCTGGGGCTGCTCTTCTCCAGGCTCAACAGCCTCAGGGCTCTCAGCCTTTCCTCCTCACAGAGATGCTTCAGGCCCCTCAGCATCTTCCTAGCCTCTGCTGGACTCTCTCCAGCATTTTCCTCTCCCTCTGAAACAGGAGAGCCAAGAACTGGACCCAGTACTCCAGATGTGCCTTCACCAGGGCAGAACAGAGTGAGAGGAGAATCTCCCTCACCCTGCTGGCCACACTCATGTACCCCAGGACACCATTGGCCTTTTTGGCCACAAGGGCACATTGCTGGCCCCTGGGCAACTTGTCCACCAGCACTCCCTTGGCCAGAGGAGTTCACCAGCAGCTGCCAGCACTCCAGCTGGCCCACAGCAAGATTACTGATTTCATGCATCCAAGAGGGCTCCCAAGGGGTAATACCTGAGCTTGAACCAAAAAGAGGCATTTTTATTGGGAACAGCCCTTCCAAAACATGATTAATGGAAGGGCAGTGGGAGACAGCAGCTTGCAGTCCCCTGGGCAGAGCTGGTGTCCCTTGGGTGGCCAGTCCAGCTCAGCACAAGGCCCTGCAGTCCTGCAAAGTCAGGAATTTGATGCTTCAGGTTTCCCTGGGAGAAATGACTGTTTTGTGTTTGTCTGGTTTGCCTCAAAAGGGATTTAGAGGAAAGCAGCTGAGCTCTGCTGACAGTAGGAATTGCTTGGTTTATAACCTTCACAGATGAGAAAAAAGCAAAAGTAGCTGCACACAGAGCAGGAGCAGGCACTGGGGGTTCCTGTGAGCAGCTCAAGTGATTTGCCAAAAGGTCTAACAAATTTGACCTTCTGCTGCTGCTGCTGCTGCTGTGTCTTCACTCAGGGTCCCAGGTGGTGCTGGATAAAGCAGAGCCTTTCTCTGGGGTGGGGAATTGGTGGTAAGATCAGCAGCAGCACTGCCAAGCTGTGACTGCAGAAAGCAGAAACAGAGGCTTGTTCAGCTTCCCAGCTGGAGAGCAGACCTCCTGAGCACACAAAATCCACCTCCCTGGAACCACCTAAGGAGTCTTTCATTTCTAGGTTACCAAGAAACACCAGACCCAGAGTCTGAAAGCCCTGCAATCATAGAATCAGTAAGGTTGGTAAGATCACCAAGTCCAGCTGGCAGCCAAACCTCACCATGTCCACTTAACCATAGGGGAACCATAGGGGGCACTGGGTTGGGAGGGATCTCCAGAGGTTACTGCTGCCCATGGCTGTGTGTTACTGCAGCATCCAGGATTCTTCACCCCACACTGAAAGCAGAGAACAAGGAATCAGCTGGCTCAAGCCTGATTCCTCTGACCAGGACCTTTTTGGTTAAAGAACAAAATGGCCTTTCAAATGAGCACACAGCTTATTTCGTGAGAGGAAAGATCTGCTTTCAGTTTATATTGGAACTGTGAGGGAAAAGAAGCCAAAATATTTAAGCAATGCTTGTCCCTTAGCATTTCCTCCTCACAGAGTGGCTGCTGACCTAAAGGCAAATGCATCTGTGCTTGAGGTACTGGAAGCCACACATCAAGAAGTGGAGGACAGAAATACTTTGCAAGGATAAATTTAGAATCATGGAATTGTTTCAGCTGAAAAGGCTCTCAAAGCTCATCCAGTCCAACCTTCAGCCCAGCACCACCATGGCCATCACACCCTGTCCCCAAGTGCCATGGCCACAGGATTCTGGAACACCTCCAGGGATGGAGACTCCACCACCTCCCCTGGGCAGCCTCTTCCAATCCCTGACCACTCTTGCAGCAAAGAAATTGTTCCTCATCTCCAGCCTACTCCTGGCACAATTTCAGGCCATTTCTTCTCCTTCTATCATCTGAGACTAGGGAGAAGAGCCCAACCCCTACCTGGCTCCAACCTCCTTTCAGGGAGTTGTAGAGAGCAATGAGGTCTCCTCTCAGCCTCCTCTCCTCCAGACTAAACGTCACCAAATGAATTGTGATGCTGGTGCCACCTTCCCAGCACCCTGGGATGGGCCTGTGGATCCCAACCAAGCCTTGCAGTCCGAGGGAGGAGGGTTGGTTGGAGGGGAGAAAGAGGAAGAATCAATTAATGTCGATTTCTATGACTTTGTAAGAGCCAAGTTGGAGTTGTTTGTAAACAGAGCTGAGCAGAGAGCAAACAGCAGGAGCAGTGGCATCAAGTTACCTCTGTGTGCAAAGAGAGTGGTGAAGAGAGGAACTCAGACAGATGCTCAAAGGGGAAAAGGAAATTTGCTTTACCCAAATATTTTGGGGTTTGTTACGTGCCCAGGAAAGGCAGACCCCAGCTCTTCCCTTGGCACAGGCTGAGGTGAGGGCATAGGGGGTTGTGGGCCAAGAGGTCCTTCTCCATCTGCTCTACCTTTGGAAGGCCACATCTGGAGTGCTGTGTCCAGGTCTGGGCTCCCCGGCTCAGGAGAGACAGTGGAGAGAGTTTAGTGGGGGCTACAAAGATGCTGAGGGGCCTGGAGCACCTCTGTGAGGTGGAAGGGCTGAGGAGCTCTCTCAAGGAAGAAATAGTTCCTAATGTCCAACCTAAACCTCTCATAGCACAACCTGAGGCCATTTCCTCTTGTTCTATGACTTGTTAGTGGATCAACATCCACTACACTCCACTGCACTGCTCACCTCTTCTGGTATGAAGCCTTTGCCACATCCAGGGAGACCCCTGCTGTATCCATGGGACAGGGTGAAGCAGGTTTCCTTAAGGATGTTAGGAAGAAGTCTTTCACCATGTGGGTGGTGAGAGACTGGCACAGGTTGCCCAGGGAGGTGGTGGCAGCCTCCTGCCTGGAGGTTTTTGTATCCAGGCTGGATGTGGCTGTGAGCAACCTGCTGTAGTGTGAGGTGTCCCTGCCCATGGCAGGGGGGTTGGAACTGGATGATCCTTGAGGTCCCTTCCAGCCCTGACAATTCTATGAAGGACCCTCCACAGCCTGAGATATTTTAATGATAGCTTGGGATCCATCCTTACCCAGCTTTAGCCAGGGTGGGTGATACACATTCAAAGTTTGCACCTCTGCTTTCAGCTCAAATGGCTTTGGACCTGGTGGGGAAAGGGAATTCAGAACCTAGGAAGGAAATGGGGCCAGAAGAGCTTGCTGGGAACAAAAAATAGGCAGCATGGTGTTTGATAAAGTGAATCCCACCCAAGAGGTGGATCCCACCCAAGAGATGCCTCAGGAGCTCATCTGCTGGGACAGGAAGAGACAGGATTGGTTTTGGCTGCATGGCTGGGGCAATGGTGCAAGGGTCTAGGCAAAGACAGGGCTGCAGAACACACTAATGAACTTCCTGCATCTCGTATCTCAGGCCAGGTTAGGCAGAGAGGAGACACTGAGCAAAGCAGAGGCTCTGCAGGAAGCCACACTGAGGATTCACAAGACTGAGGGCACTTGCAGCAGGACCAAACCTGCACTTCAGGATGGTGTTAGGACATCCTAAGCCATGGGTGCTTATTTTTCAGAGCTTACACCCTCCTCAACCAGTAAAGAGTGTCTCTTCCTGCCTGGGGATATCTGTTGAGCTAAAATCCCCTTTCAAAGTCACTGAACCCCAGTGTTCAGCCTGCCCCAGGACAGCAGCAGACAGGGATCCATTGCCTGGGCTTCATTTCTCAGTCTTGCAGGAGGAGACACACTGTGGCACGAATCCCAGCAAAATAAAGCTCTCCCCCAGCTTTTCCCTTCTCCCTTATGCAACCCCATCCCAGCAACCCTTTTGCATCATAAATACAGAGGCTGGAGCCAAAGACTGCAAGCAAAGGCTGCAGGGCTGGCATGGGCAGGGCTGGCATGGGCAGGGCTGGCACGGGCAGGGCTGGCAGCACAGCTATCCAGCCAGCCAGAGACCAGCAGCCCCAGAAGGCTCCATCTGACTTCAGAAGTGTGAGAACCCCAGCCCCAAATGGGGGAGAAACCCTCTGCTCAGGCACAGTGAAAACACTTTCTGCTCACAGTATCACTGGAGGGAAACAGCACATGGAGTTCCCAAGCCCCAGGTTTTCACACTTCCACTGCAGTTTCACTTCAGCTGTGGTTTTGAAGAGGTAATGGCAGCAAAAGAGTGTGGCTGAAACATGAAGGTCACATGCTGGAGGCAGTCACGAGGCCAAAAGTTGAAAGCTTGACTAACCACAGGGGTTTCATACATAAATAACTGCCTGGGCCCTGCATGCAGTGGTTGCATTTGGAGTGAAATCTGGAGTCAGCTACCTGGACAGAGGACTGTGAGGTTTAAAATACATCAAAATGTGAAGTGCAGGTAAGAGGCTGACCTGCTGGAAAGCAGGACCTGTGAGTGCTGGTGGGTAACAAGCTGTCCAAGAGCCAGCAATGTGCCCTCATGGCCAAGAAGGCCAAGGGGGTCCTGGGGGGCATGAAAAAGAGTGTGGCCAGCAGGTCAAAGGAGGTTCTCCTCCCCCTCTGCTCTGCCCTGGTGAGGCCACATCTGGAGTACTGGGTTCAGTTCTGGGTTCCCCAGTTCCAGAGAGGCAGAGAGAGTCCAGCAGAGGCTAGGAAGATGCTGAGGAGTCTGAAGCATCTCTGTGAAGAGGAAAGGCTGAGAGCCCTGGGGCTGTTGAGCCTGGAGAAGAGCAGCTCCAGAGGGCTGAGAAATGCTCAGCAAGAGCTAAAGGGTGAGGGGCAAGAGGCCGGGGCCAGACTCTTGTCAGCGGTGCCCAGGGACAGGACAAGGGGCAGAGGGCACAAACTGGAACCCAGCAGGTTCCATCTGAACAGGAGGAGAAACTTCTTTGGTGTGAGGGATGCTGCAAGCCTGGAGCAGGCTGCACAGAGAGGTTGTGGAGTCTCCTCTGGAGAGCTTCCAATCCCCCCTGGGCATTGTGCTCCTGGGCAAGCTGCTGTGGGTGCCCTGCTTGAGCAGGGGGCTTGGCCTAGATGATCTCCAGAGGTCCCTTCCTACTCCCACCACGCTGGGGTTCTGGGATTCTGTGAGTAGAGAACCATTAATAGAACACCTACAGATCAACAGGAGGTCATCTACTGTCAAGCAGCCTTTAAAGCTGGCAACAGAAGCCAGGCAAGTTTCATCTCTGTGCAGCCTGTTTAGAACCATCCCTTTCTTCCATTTATTTGTTATTATTTTTATAGCACAGAGGAGGCAACTTGACAAGAGTTAAAACTGGAATCAGCTGGTTGAGCAGAGGCAAGTTCATGTTTTGTTCCTCTTGGCCTCCGAGCACCAGAAGTATCTGCACCACAATCTAAATATATGGTTTGCATTTTTTTCCCCTTTATTTTGAGGAAGAAAAAGGTTTTCTTTGACTGAACAAACATTTGAAAGCCATCTCTGCTGCACCTCCTCCTGCCCTGCCCTTGGCTTGTTTGTTGATGCAGTGCTTGGGGAGATGTGCTGCTTGCTAAAGAAAAAGAAGGAATAAAAGGGTTTGGCTGGCAGAACCCCCTTCCCTTCAGCCCCCAAAACTCCCCAACAAGAATAATCACCCTGATGAAGCTTCACAAACACCCCCACAGCAAGAAAAGCAGCAAACCCCTCCCCCCAACTTTTCAGCAGCCTTCTCCAGCACTACCCCTGTGAGACCCAACCAGGAGCATCTGCCCCTGCTGGGCAGCACAGCAGAGCCTCAGCTCCACCTCCTGCTCCATGAGATGTGCCCCAGCAAAATTCCCTTGGAACTGCCTCCTAAATCATCTCAGCCCAGTGACAGAGGGCTCCAAAAGTCGTTGAGGGGAGAGGGAACAGTGAAAGCTCTGTTTCCCTGGAGGGGTGTTGTGAAATGCTCTCCCATTCCTCCCTCAAGTGAAAGCAAACACTTGGCTTACAGAGACACCTGAAGACAGACAAGAAGAGAGTGAAGCTGTTCCAGACCTGTCAAAGCAGCTAAAGCTTTGGCTCAGAACCCCAAGACCTTCCTCACCACCTCAGTTGCAACACAAGCCCGAGTCTCTTGGGGACATCCAGCAGCTCCATCCAACCCACCATGTCTTCATCGAGTCCTGGAAGGGTAAAGAGTTGCCCTCAAAAGCCTTTCCAACCTCAGCACTGGGGTCATGGCAGGTTTGCATAAGCTTCTTGGCAACATTGGACCTTCCAAGCTGAGGGCTAAGCCAAGCAGAAGGGGCTGGGGCTGCGGTGTAGCAGCAAAGTTCTCCTCACCGGTCCAGCAGAGTCAGGAAGCTGGCAGGGCACAGGCAGCGGCACCTCCCTTTTTGCAGCCCTCTTGTCATGAAGCACCCAGGACATGAAGCTGGTTTGCCTCCCCCAGGAACTGGCCTGGGGAAGAAAGGCTCTGCAGGAGGTAGATGTCCCAGCAACAGCACCCACCAGGGGTGAGGATGCAATGAGAAGCAGCAGAGGTTGCCAGGAAGGGCCCCCAAGAAGCAAGAAGCACCTGGGCATTTGCCTACAGCCCCTGGCAGCCCACACTCCTCCTTCACAGCTCACTCTGACTAAGACAGAAACAGCCCAGGACAGGAGGTGCTGAGCTGCTGCAGACCCAGCAGGCTGAAGTTCCTGCTCTGTACAGGGACATGGTTTGGTCATGGGCAAGATCCACAGGCACGGTTCAGCTCACAAGGCTTACAAGAGCAGGTGGAGGACCAGAAAGGTACAAATCTCATCTTACTCTATGTTTTCACACTGAGCCACATGTGTCCCTTCCACACCTACATCTTTCCAAGCTGGTCCATTGGCCTCTGTTTCCCTGATTGCTGTTCTCTGAACACACATCAGGGGCACTGAACACACAGACTCTGAGAACCACAGAACTGGTTTGGTTGGGAAAGAGCTTTAAGATTCAGTCCAATCATTAACCCATCACTGCCAGGTCACCACTAAACCATGGCCCTCAGCACATGGCTCTAATATATTTCTCTTGAAGTGATGAAAGTGATGCCTGGATCAGCACTGGTGTGGCCAGCAGGAGCAGGGCAGGGATTGTCCTCCTGTACCAGGCACTGAGGAGGCACATCTTGAGTGCTGGGTTCAGTTTTGAGCCCCTCACTCCAAGAAGGACATTGAGGGCTGGAGCAAGTCACAGAAGGGCACAAAGGTGAGGAAGGGTCTGGAGAACAGGGCTGGGGAGGAGCAGCTGAGGGAGCTGGGGGTGTTCAGTCTGGAGAAGAGGAGGCTGAGGGGAGACCTCACTGCTCTCTACAACTCCCTGAAAGGAGGCTGCAGTGAGGTGGGGGTTGGGCTCCTCTCCAGTCTCAGGTGATAGAAGCAGGGGAAATGGCCTCAAGCTGCCCCAGGGGAGGTTTAGGTTGGAGATGAGGAAACATTTCTTTGCTGCAAGAGTGCTCAGGGATTGGCAGAGGCTGCCCAGGGAGGTGGTGGAGTCCCCATCCCTGGAGGTGTTCAAGGAAGGTGTGGCCACAGCACTTGGGGCCAGGGTTTAGTGACCATGGTGGTGCTGGCTTGCTGGTTGGACTGGATGATCTCAGAGGGCTCTTCCAAACCAAATAATTCTCTGATTCTGGGAAGCTCCTGCTAAAAACTTGCAGAGCCTCTGGAATGCTGTCTCCAAACCAAGGCAACCCTGCACTAGGAGGGAACCCCTAGAAGTAACGATCCCAACGCCCCCTTCCCTTACAGCTGCTGGACTCTGGTTGCATTCTCCCCTCTGGTGCACTAAGAGCTGATCTTGTCCCTTCCCATTAATCCTGAAGAGGAGTTCATACAGAAACAAGCTTGCTGTACTGAAATGTTCAGTCTGGTGCAGCAATTCCCTGCACAGCCTCCTGTTCAGCATGGAGCCTCCTCAGCTAGATCAACCAACCTCTTTTGGGGAGCACAGAGACGGAGCAGACCTTGGCTGGAATGTTATCTGCAGCTCCTTGTTTAAATTGGCATCCCAAACTCCTTCAGTCTTAAAGACAAAACAAAAAAAACCCCAAACCCCACCAAAAAAAACCAGCAAACAAAACCCCCACCACCCTGCTAGCTGCCTGCACAGCCAAGACTTCCAAATTCCTGTGGTCTGAAAGCCATTCCAAGATGAACTTCTTTTGGATTGGTTGGTGATGTGAGCCTGCCCTATAAATCTGTGGCAGAGCTGGAAGTGCTGCAGAAACTCCTGGAGACTGGAGGTGAGCAGAACAGCAAAGAGATCCCCCTTTGTCTTGGTTGGAGGAATGGCTGCAGCAATAGCTGAGCTTCCTTTAGGCAGCTGTTGGGGGGTGGAATAAGCCAAGGGAGGCTTCACAGTAAACACAGAATTGTCATAGGAGCAGAGAATTGTTTGGGTTGGGAAAGACCTCTAAGATCATCAAGATCCATCAGTATCACAGTATCACACAGTATCACCAAGGTTGGGAAAGACCTCTAAGATCATCAAGTCCATCAGTATCACAGTATCACACAGTATCACCAAGGTTGGAAGAGACCTCAAAGATCATCAAGTCCAACCTGTCACCACAATATCAATAGGTACAGAGTTTGGCCATCTCTGTGAGGACATTCAAGGCATGGCCCTGGGTAGCCTGCTCTAGTCAGAGGTGTCCCTGCTGCCTGCAGAGGGGTTGGACAAGATGACCTTTGAGGGCTTCTTCCAATCTGTGAATCCTCATTAGCAATCCAGGCTGGGGGATGAGGTGATAGAAAGCAGCAGAAAGGGGGGGTGAGAAGCTGGACAGGAGCCAGCAATGGGCACTGGCAGCACAGAAGGCCAAGGGCAGCCTGGGCTGCACCCAGAGCAGTGTGGCCAGAGATGGAGAGAGGGATCCTGCCCCTCTGCTCTGCTCTGGGGAGACCTCACATGCAGTGCTGTGTCCATGTATGGGGCCCTCAGCACAGGAAAGACATGGACCTGATGGAGAGGGTCCAGAGGAGGCCACAAAAATGATTATGGGGCCTGGAGCACCTCTGCTATGAGGACAGGCTGAAGGAGCTGGAGTTGTTCAGCCTGGAGAAGAGAAGGCTCCAGGGAAAACTTAGAGCAGCCTTCCAGTAACTGAAGGGGGCTACAGAGGGCTGCAGAGGCACTGTTTCCAAAGACCTGCAGTGACAGGGCCAGGGGCAATGGTTTGAAATGAGAGAAGAGCAGATTTAGATTGGATGTTAGGAGGAAGTTCTGCACCATGAGGGTGGTGGAACACTGGAATAGGTTGCCCAGGCAGGTAGTTGAGACCTCATCCCCAGAGATATTCAAGGTCAAGTTCAACAGGGCTCTGGGCAACTTAATCTAGTTGGAGATGTCCCTGCTGACTGCAGGGGAGTTGAACAAGATGTGCTTTAAAGGTCCCTTCCAACCCAATGCATTCTATGATGCTGTGGCTTACAATGATGCTCCAAAGACATCACTGCTGCGTGTGGGGGTCACCATCCCTGCAGGTGTTCAAAACATGAGTAGGTGTGGCACTTGAGCACATGGTCTGGTGGTCATGGAGGTGTTGGGTAGAAGGTTGGACTTGATGATCTTGGAGCTTAGTGATTCTATGATTCTACTCTAGAGAGCCATTGGGAATGCTATGGAGAAGGGTGGAAAATGCTTCTGGCTGCAGCAGGGATGGGAATCACCAGGACAGGGCTGTTTGGGGCTCCTGCTGGACACTGCAGTTGTTTTGTTGTGCTCTGCAGCAGGACTTTGTTAGCCTGTGGATGGCTGTTTGTGAAACCCAAGCTCAGTTTGTTCCACCAAGGGGCCGTGCCAGGAGGTTTGGAAACAGCCTCTCGTGGCGTTTATGGGATGCATGGAAAGTTACAAAGGTTTATTGAACTCCTGTCTGGGAGACTGTCTGCTCCCCAGCAAGCAGGGCAAATCATCAAAGCCATTTACTGAATGCAAATCTTTACCTGCTGGAACAAAATCCAGCAGCAAGATGTTCTCCCCTGCCCTGGCAGATGTGGAGCAAACCACCCAGCACCGGTGTGCAACACCACATTGCAGCTGCAGCTCTGCTCTGCCCCTCCAGGATCTCTGCCAGGGCTTTGCCTTGGGCTGTCCCAGGGGATTTGGTGGTTGGGTGGAGTGAGGACAACCCTGTCCCTCTGTCTGACGAGAAGAGGCTATGTGGGGAGCGTGGGCTCTGCTCTCCTGAGAGCAGCAAGCTCTGGCTGCAGGGCTGACCTCAGTGAGATCCTTCAAGGCAAGAGCCATGGTGTATGGGTGCAGGAAACCAGGCAAACCCAAACAGGCTGCCCAGGGAGGTTGTGGATCTCTCTGGAGATATTCAAAACTCACCTGGATGTGTTCCTGTGTAACCTGGTGTAGGTGCTCCTGCTCTGGCAGGGGGGTTGGACTGGATGAGCTTTCGAGGTCCCTTCCAGCCCCTGAAATTCTGTGATTCTGTGAAGGTTGGTGTGAAGTTTTACTTCCCCATCTGCATGCTCAGCAGACCCTGGCCAGGCTGCTGCAGTGCTTTCTCTCATCTCTGTTCCCACTTCTGCTGGAGCACCTCTCCCTGGCTTCTGCTGACCTGCAGAGCACTGCAGTGGTTTTGTCATGTGCTGCCTTCACAGGAAGGTGTTGTTCACTTTGATCCAGTGACCTGGGAAGTACCACCCAGGCCACCAGAGAGCTGCTGCAGCAAGGTCTGTGGAAGCAGGAGCAAGAAAATGAATCAAATCCATAGAATCATAAAAGGCCACAAGAAGGTCTCCTCAGAGCTTTCTCCTCTCCAGACTGAACAGCCCCAACACTCTCAGTCTATCCTCATAGCAGAGCAGCTCCAGCCCTCTGCTCATCCTCGTGGCCCTTCTCTGGACAACTTCCAGCACCTCCAGATCCTTGCTAGAAGAGAGGCTCCAGAACTGGACACAGGGCTCCAGGTGGGGTCTCAGCAGAGTGGAGCAGAGGAGGAGATTCACCTCCCTCGACCTCCCTTGGCTGTGCTAAATCCAGTTTGCTTTCACCTCTTGCACACCATTAGCCCTGCCTGATGCTACCACAGGGACCTTCCTTTGTTGTCATCACATCACAAGTGAGGAAATTCCCTGTGCCTCCTTCTGTTACAGTCTGGAGCTTCACAGCCTCCTCCAGATACAGCTGCTGACTGCAAAAAGGAAAAACTAAATCCCAGTGGCATCTCATCCACGTTCACACATCAAGGCTAGGTGGGAAAAGAAGGGGGTTAGGGAACTTCTGGAATCCATCAGGTAAGTTCAGGTTAAAGATGCCAGTCAGTGATTTTATCAGACAAGCACTTCTGGAATGTTAGTCCAGACCACACATCCTCCTGCTCATCCTGAAACTCACAGCTGTGAGCTCCAGCTTCATCCTCACCTCCTCCAGGTGGGGTATACTCCGCTCTGCTGAGACCCCACCTGGAGCTCTGTGTCCAGTTCTGGAACCTCTGTTCCAGGAAGGATCTGGAGGTGCTGGAAGGTGTCCAGAGAAGGGCCACGAGGATGAGCAGAGGGCTGGAGCTGCTCTGCTCTGAGGACAGACTGAGAGAGTTGGGGCTGTTCAGTCTGGAGAGGAGAAAGCTCTGAGGAGACCTAATTGTGGCCTTCCAGTATCTGAAGGGGGCTACAGGAAAGCTGGGGAAGGACTTTTGAGGGTGTCAGGGAGTGATAGGACTTGGGGGGATGGAGCAAAACTAGAAATGGGGAGATTGAGATTGGCTGTGAGGAAGAAGTTGTTGCGCATGAGGGTGGTGAGAGACTGGCAGAGGTTGCCCAGGGAGGTGGTGGAAGCCTCATCCCTGGAGGTGTTTGCAGCCAGGCTGGAGGTGGCTGTGAGCAGCCTGCTGTAGTGTGAGGTGTGTAGTGAGGGGGGTTGGAGCTGGCTGAGCCTTGAGGTCCCTTCCAACCCTGACAATTCTGTGATACTATGATTCTTTCAAGGGCTTGGAAGGTTCAGCTTTCCAGCCAAAAAATAAATGCCCTCACCCTTCACCTGTGGCCCTAAGATCTACATTGGGGATTAGGAGAAACTGCTTTGCTGCAAGTGCCTGAATTGTCTAATTAATGAACATTTTCACCTACAGCAGATCACATCTGATGGGAAATTACATCAGCCATTAATCTATGTGGTTTGGGTGGTTTTTTTCCCCAGGATTCTAACAAGGAGTCAGAGACAGCACTAAAGAAAGGGGAAGAAAAAAATCTCTTCTCTGCTCTTAGGGGATCTCTGCTTTCCTCTGGGTGAGAGATTCACAGAAAAGGGGAAAAAAAAGGCAAAAAAACCCCAAACCAAAACCAACCCAAAACCACAACAACAGAATAGAACAAAACAGCAACAAGAAGAAAAAAACCCTGCAAGTTTTATGTCATTTCACACAGCCAACCTTGGGAGCCCCCTGAGTCCCCAGCATCACTTCCCTTTACAAGCTGGGAGGGAAATTTCAGGCTGGATGGATAATTTAACCTGCAGGACACACAGACTGGAAAAGCAGTTTGGGCCTCTCGCTACAGGAAAGACATTGAGGGGCTGGAGAGTGTCCAGAATGAAGCTGGTGGGGAAGGGTCTGGGGAACAGGGGTGGGGAGGAACAGCTGAGGGAGCTGGGGGTGTTGAGTCTGGAGAAGAGGAGGCTGAGGGGAGACCTCATTGCCCTCTAGGGCTCCTGAAAGGAGGTTGCAGAGAGATGGGGTTTGGGCTCTGCTCCCTAATCTCAGGGGATAGAAGAAGAGGAAATGACCTGAAATTGTGCCAGGGGAGGTTCAGGTTGGAGAGGAGGAAAAACTTCTTTGCTGCAAGAGTGGTCAGGGATTGGCACAGGCTGCCCAGGGAGGTGGTGGAGTCCTCATTCCTGGAGGGGTTCAAGAAACCTGTGGCCATGGCACTTGGGGAGAGGGTTTGATGGCCATGGTGGGGCTGGGTTGGTGTCTGGACTGGATGATCTTGGAGGACTTTTCCAACCCAAACAATTCTATGATTGGTTAAGACCACTTAAAGTTAATGTTGTGGGACATGTCCAAATCCTCCTGCAGTGCCCCTGGGGAGGGGGTAAAGCAAACTTTTGCTGCCTGAATTAAGGTGCTGCAGCCCCGGGGTGGAAAGGCCCTTAATTGCCTCTGCTAATGGCTTTCAGAGTGATGAGTGGCTGCACTTGCTTTCCAAGCAGGAAGACATCTATAATTGGGAGGCTTATTCATTTCATTTAAAGTGCCATCCTGGATCTGTGGTCTCTTAAAACCTCTTTCTTAATTGTCATAAAGCAGCTTTAAGAGCACTTTAAGATGCCTCTATTTGCAAGTTGGGGGTGGGGGGAAATAAATAATAATAATAATAATAATAACCACCCTATAACATCTTAAATCTTCCAGAAGAGTTTCCATTCATTTGGGTATTTACCAAAGACCAGGTTTTATGGATGAAGATGCAAACACAATCAGGAGGCTGTCCCCATCAGTCTCCAGCAGAAGTAAGTCCTAAGACCAATTCTGAACAACTCAGAATCACAGAACTGTCAGGGTTGGAAGGGACCTCAAGGATCAGCCAGTTCCAACCCCCCTGCCATGGCCAGGGACACCTCACACTACAGCAGGTTGCTCACAGCCACATCCAGCCTGGCTGCAAACACCTCCAGGCAGGAGGCTTCCACCACCTCCCTGGGCAACCTGTGCCAGTCTCTCACCACCCTCATGGGGAACAACTTCTTCCTGAGGTCTAATCTAAGTCTCTCCTCCTCTAGCTTGGATCCATCCCCCCCAGTCCTATCACTCCCTGACACCTTAAAAGGTCTCTCCCCAGCTTTCTTGTAGCCCTCTTCAGATACTGGAAGGCCACAAGTAGGTCAATAAATCAGCTTCTTGTTTCTGGGCTTCCATGTGGTGAAAAGAAGGAGGTGTTTGTTGGTAAGCAAAGAAGTAGTAGGGCTATAACTTAGCTATTAATAGGTTACCTGAGCTTTATTTAATCTCTCTTTTATTTGGAGGGCTGCTGCTGCATTTTTCCAGCTTGTGAAGGCTAAGCAGAGCCTTTTCTGGCTTCAGCTGGCTTCAATCTTTGAGCATTTCCTACATTTCCCTTGTGAGGAATCCACCTCAGCATCTCCAAAGGTGGCTTTTGAGGCACCAGCAAGTTTGGGGTCATCACTCTGGGGACAGAAGGGGGACAATGCCCTAACCTGGGGTCTACTTTCCTGTTCAAAGACTTCCCAAATCTCACCCCTTCACTTCCATGGACTTTGTTCAGCACAGACAATGTGCCACCAGATCAGCAGGGGAAGAAACACAGAATGGTTGGGGTTGGAAGGTACCTTCTAAGGCCTTCTTGTCCAACAGCCCTGCATTCAGCAGGGACATCTCCAACTGGGTCAGGCTGCTCACATTTGACCTTGAATATCTCCAGGCATGAGGCCTCAACCACATCTCTGGGCAACCTTGTCAAAAGTCCCTCCCCAGCTCTCCTGGAGCCCCTTCAGGTACTGGAAGGCTGCTCTGAGGTCTCCCCTGAGCCTCCTCTTCTCCAGGCTAAGCAACCCCAGCTCCCCCAGCCTGTGCTCTGAACCCCTCCCCAACTTTGTTGCCTTTCTCTGGACACATTCCAGCAACTCAACATCTCTCCTAAACTGAGGGGCCCAGAACTGGACACAGGACTCAA
Source organism: Dryobates pubescens (assembly GCF_014839835.1). Lineage (NCBI taxonomy): Eukaryota > Metazoa > Chordata > Aves > Piciformes > Picidae > Dryobates > Dryobates pubescens. Next base: position 6,728,945 of record NC_071631.1, on the reverse strand, counting down.
GGTGTGACCTAAGCAGTGCTGAGTACAGGGTCAATAAGAAAGCAGAGGGGGGCAGCTTCCCAGTCCAAAGCTCAGCTTGCCCAGAAACCTGCACTCATCTCTCAGGTTTGCACCAGGGCTGTTTTGGCCATCAGATGTGTCTGATGCAAATCACTCTGCTGCTGCTCTTGGAGCTCCACTGCAGCTCCACAGGAGCTTTATTTAGCCTGAGCTGCTGGATGGACTCTGTGTGCCATTCCTCACTTGTGTACCAGACCAAATCAGGGAGAACAGGGATCCAAAGCCAAAACAACTAACAGAGAAGCTTCCATGGCATTAAAAACTTCACAGACCCAAAATAGGGGCTGGACTAGATGACCATTGAAGGTCCCTTCCAACCCAGCCCATTCTGAATGGGATTCTAAGTTTGCTGATGATACAAAAGTGGGGGGTGGCTGACACCTGCCAGGCTGCGCTGCCTTCCAACCAGATCTGGACAGGCTGAGAGCTGGGTGCAGGCAAACAGGATCTTAAGGGGGCCTGCAGGAAAGCTGGGGAGGGACTTTTGAGGGTGTCAGGGAGCGATAGGACTTGGGGGGATGAAGCAAAACTAGAAATGGGTAGATTCAGAGTGGATGTTAGGAAGAAGTTGTTCCCCATGAGGGTGGTGAGAGACTGGCACAGGTTGCCCAGGGAGGTGGTGGAAGCCTCCTGCCTGGAGGTGTTTGCAGCCAGGCTGGATGTGGCTGTGAGCAGCCTGCTGTAGTATGAGGTGTCCCTGGCCATGGCAGTGGGGTTGGAACTGGCTGAGCTTTGAGGTCCCTTCCAACCCTGACAAGCAGGCTGCCCAGGGAGGTTGTGGAGTCTCCTTCTCTGGACACATTCAAAACCCACCTGGATGCATTCCTGTGCAGACTACCCTGGGTGCTGCTGTTTTGGCAGGGGGGCTTGGGCTGGATGATCTCTGGAGGTCCCTTCCAACCTCTGATGTTGTGTGATGCTGTGAAATGTGCTGCCAGAGCAAGGGGAGGGCACCGAGAGTGGGGGTCCCAGATCTGGCTTGCGTGGATCAGAGCGGGCTCCTTCCATGCCTTCCATTAGGATCTGCGCCGATCACAGGAGGGAGGCTGTGAAATTGATTTGTGGAAGCTGCACATCTGCAAAGAGGGCTCTGAAAATGAGATTGCAAACTGTCTCCATTCCCCAAAGCCTGGCTGTTATTTTAAAGTGTAAATAAAAGCAGTGGTATTTCCTCGCCGTGTTTTCCTACCACCGGAGAGCTCTCAAACCCGAGCTGAGACGTCTGAACTGCTCCTCTGCACCTCTAAAACTATGATTCATGGGGCTCTTCTCAACCTCCCAGCAGTTCTGGGACATAAAATGGGAATCTGAGAGTTTGCTTTCCATTTAAAAGGTCTCATTAACACCCACACCAAGCTCCTCCGGCCCCAGAAGAGCTCTAAAATGCCAGCCCTAATAGAACCTCTCCACTGTGGGGTGCCTTTAGAGGCCATGGAGGCATCAAAAGGATCCTGCTGGTTTGCAAGGCCAACCTCTTTCTTTCTTTCTCCCACAAACACCATTCCAATGCCCCTGCTTTAGCAGAGGAATTAAGCCTGTGCTTGCATCCATTTATCTGCTGCAGAGACACTTAAACAGGTACCACTTGAAGATGTCCCATCGAAGCTGACAGCACTTAAATCAGTTCATAAAATGAAACACTGCCTTAGTGTGTGGCTGAGAGGAGCTGCAGGATCTGCCTTCCCATCCACTGTCCTTCATTAAGAGGCTAATATCAGGAACAGTGTGGCCAGAAGGAGCAGGGAGGTCATTCTGCCCCTGTGCTCAGCACTGGTGAGGCCACACCTGGAGTCCTGTGTCCAGTTCCGGGCCCCTCAGTTCAAGAAAGATGTTGAGATGCTGGAAGGTGTCCAGAGAAGGGCAACAAAGCTGGGGAGGGGTCTGGAGCACAGCCCTGGGAGGAGAGGCTGAGGGAGCTGGGGTTGCTCAGCCTGGAGTAGAGGAGGCTCAGGGGAGACCTTCTTGCTGTCTACAACTACCTGAAGGGAGGTTGTAGCCAGGTGGGGATTGGTCTCTTCTCCCAGGCAACCAGCACCAGAACAAGAGGACACAGTCTCCAGCTGTACCAGGGGAGGTTCAGGCTGGATGTTAGGAAGAAGTTCTTCCCAGAAAGAGAGGTTGGCCGTTGGAATGTGCTGCCCAGGGAGGTGGTGGAGTCACCATCCCTGGAGGTGTTTAAAAAGAGCCTGGATGAGGCACTTGGTGCCATGGTTTAGTTGATTAGATGGTGCTGGGTGATAGGTTGGAATTGATCATCTCTCAGGTCTCTTCCAACCTGGTTAATTCTGTATTCTGCATTTCCTCCTGATTTTAACAGGTGCTGCAGGAGGCTCTGGCATGCCAAGCTTGATGTTGGGTTTGTGGTCATTTTGTTGGTTAATAGCACTATGGAGATCTCTTTTCCCTCTCTCTGCATGGCCACACTTCCTCTAGATGGAAGCCATTCTCCTCCTTGAAACCATTGTCCTGATCTCAGCCTGCTGCAGGCCAGCAGTGACAGAGCTGGTGGCATCCTCCTGGTATCCTCCTGACTGCTGACACCCTCCTGGCTAAAACTACTCAGAGCTCCTGACTGTAGAGTTCTGCCCATTAGAACTTTACCAAAGTTTGCTGTTCTGCCTGAAATTCAAATGGCATTCCTGTTAGGAGGTGGAATTCTGATTATTTTACCTAATGATACATTAATTGAGATTAATAACAAGATAGTGAGCATTGGAAAGGGAAGACTTTGTCCTGGTCTGAGCTAGAGCAGAGTCAATGCTGCTCAGAGCTGTCCCTTCCCAGCTCAGTCTCTGCTCTGAGAGGCACTGTCTGCAGTTCAGGGCAGCATGGCACAGCCAGGGGCTGCTGCTAGCAGGCAGAAGCTGCTGGGCAGTGTTCCTGCCAAGGGATGGGCTGCAGAAAGCCTCTGCCTGAGATTTGCTCCCGGACACACCAAGGGCACTGCCACAGCTTGTGCCACACCTTGAAGTGCAGGAAGTCAGAGGAGACATCTGCAGAGAGGAGTGGACAGCACAGATGACCCTCAACTTCCCAGCAAGGGATTGCAACCCAGGGAGGGCATCTTCAGGAGCAAACTGAGGGATCCCCAGCGTCAAGACTCTTCTTCCCTGGCTGGTGTCCCAGGAGGACTCTGTCCATTCAGTTTCTATCCTGATCCCTGTGTTCCAGAATTCCTGATCCAGTTCCAGAATTCACCTCCTGAATCTGGTTGTCATCTGCTGCTGAGTCTGGTCTGGTATTTCCTCAGTGCCTGCCCCAGCAGCAGTGGTGCCAATGGTGCCCTCACTGCCATCAGGGGTTGGGTTCCATGTTGCTTTGTGTCTCTGTTCCATGCCATTGTTCTTCTTTCCATCCCAGCTGTTTAGTTTCTTTCCCACCCCATCAGTCTCTCTCCCTTCTTCCCTTTGGGAAGCAGGGGGCTTCATGGAGAGCATCTGGCCCTTGTTTAGTGGCCAGCCCAGCCCTTGACCCTTGACAACAGTGAACTGCAAACTTTTCTGTCTAATGATAGCTCTGCATGATGGCTGATCTGCAGACAGACGCTTTCTGAGGAGCCTGTGTCTCCTTGGGAATGCAGCCTGGTCTGGAAAGCCACACTGTGAATTTTTGTCTTGGTTTCTGACCCTGGCTCATCACCACTTAAAATCAGTGCACTGAAGGAGCGACTGCTGAGGCATGTTTGGTTAGGAGAGCACAGCAAATATTATCCTTGTCTTCAGCAGCAAAGCTTTTGCACATTTCTCTATTTGGAAATGTTTCTCTTTTTCTTTTCTTTCTTTCTTTTTTTTCCCCCCCTTTCTTTCCTGGCCACTCTTGCTGCAGCAGCTTCTGCCTGGAGTTCCTATTTGTCAGTTGTCCCATTTCTGGCTTAGGAGAGCTCTGAGGTTTCGAGCTGAAGACGGGAAACTTGTGCTTTTGTGGTTTGGGCTGTGTGAAATGTGAAAAACCAGGGGATTTTCACTCCTCACCCTGATCCCCACAGCCCTCCAGCTCCTCTGCCTTCAACCCAGCACTGTGTGTGTCACCACCAAATGCCAGCTCACCTCCTTCCTCCTGCTTTGCTTTTCTTTCCTGGCTGGTGCTCGCTGCCCTCCAGATCTGGCAGCGTAACAGTTGAAGAGAGCCATTCCCCAGAGCAAAAATAAGGTAATTACACAGTAAGTCAGCCCTCCAGAACTTGTAAACTTTATGATCTGGCACTTTTATGACGTATTTATAACCCAAGGAAAGTGCCCAAGTGGAGAGAAAAACCCAGCAATTCTGCAGCAGGCAATTATGGGCATCAGTAAAAGAGGAGATTTCCAAGAAATGGCCTTTGTTGCCTTCTTCTCTTTACCCAGTCCAGAGGATGTTGTAACTCTTGCTCTCCTTTTGTCCCTTCCATTGAAGGAAAAGGTCAGGTTTGGGCAACAGGCTGTAAAATGCAAGTGGCTGCAGCCTGGCCTGAGCAACCCCATTGCCATTCACCACCTGACTCTGGCCCTTTGCCTCACCGAGTTGCTTGAGGCTGAGTTCCTCCTTCCCCGGATACCCAGGGCATAGTTCCCCTGTTTCTTGGATGCCAATAACTTGGCATTAGCTGAAAATTAATCAGGCAGAAGATGGCTGAAGGTTTTTTTCTAGAAGTTGCTCAGGCTGTCTTCTCATCCCAAAGAAGTGCTAATGTTGGGCTTGGTGACCACCAACTGCCATCTCACACTAATTAACTTCTAATTGGTCCCACTTAAAGGATGGGATCTTCAAAGGGAGCAAAGAAGGAGGGGGCAGAGCCTGGGCTACTTTTCTCAGAGGAGTGAACCTGCTCTGTTCAACCTTTCCCTAGATCCATGTCCTGAGCTGCAGAGTCCAGCAGAGCTTCTGCCATCGGCGTGATGTCTTGCTCCACAACTTGGGCTGGTGTCCCACCGTGCTGGGGGATAGGAAACACTGCCACAGGTAGAATTTTTTCAGAGCCCAAGTGGTTAGGACCTAGATTGCTGGCAGTGGAGGTTCTGGTTTCAATATCCATTACAAGACCTGTGAGTGTCCTCCAGAGGAAGCCATAAAGATGGTCAGAGGGCTGGAGAACCTCCCAGACAGGGACAGGCTGGGAGAGTTGGGGCTGTTCAGCCTGGAGAAGAGAAGGCTCCAGGGAGACCTTAGAGCAGCCTTCCAGTACCTGAAGGGGCTTCAGGAGAGCTGGGGAGGGACTTTTGCCAAGGGCTGGGAGTGACAGGAAGAGGAACAATGGCTTTGAGCTGGGAGAGGGGAGATTGAGACTAGAGATGAGGAAGAAATTCTTTGCAGTGTGGGTGGGGAGACACTGGCACAGGTTGCCCAGGCAGGCTGTGGATGTCCCCTCCCTGGAGGTGTTCAAGGCCAGGCTGGATGAGGCCTTCAGCAACCTGGGCTGATGGGAGGTGTCCCTTGTCCCTGCCCATGGTAGGGGATTTGAACTGGATGATCTTTAAGGTCCCTTCCTACCCAAACCACTCTAGGATTCTCTGATGAGGCTGTTTTTGTGTGGCATCTGACAGTATCCACTGCTGAAATGAGATATTTTGTGCTTGTAGCTGGTGCTGGGATCAATTATGCTGCACATTTGGGCTCCAGCCGTGTCTGGAGGAAGCCTGCACACACCAGGCTGGGCAGGCTGAAGGTGCTGACCCAAGTCACAGGCTTCAAAGCCACATGCTGAGGTTTTCCAGGGCCAGAGCTGGCACTGCAGGGAGCCACATGTCGTCTTCTCTGTTGAAGCCAGCAGGGAGCCAGGACGCTCTGCATCACTCAAGAAGCTTTTGACATCTCACAGGGTTTCTGTTGCAGGACAAAGCTCTCTGGCTGCAGCCTGCAGAGCTGTTGCTGTCAGGATGATGGACCATCTGCCAGCTACCAACTGGTGATGCTTCCTGCGGCAGTAACCATAGCCCAGCCTGGGCTCGTTTCAAGGTTTCCAGATGCTTTTTTTTCCCCCCATTACCACGGTTACAAAGCCCTTCTCTGAGCTCCAACTCTGCTTCTGAGCCTTGTCAGGTGTGAGGCGTGTTGGTTCAGGAGATTAGACGACAAAAAAGGCCTTGATGCAATACGGCTCCAAGATAGAATCACAGAATCATCAGGGTTGGAAGGGACCTCAAGGCTCAGCCAGTTCCAATGCCCCTGCCATGGCCAGGGACACCTCACACTACAGCAGGTTGCTCACAGCCACATCCATGGGCATCCTGGAGCAGTGAAGGGAAACAGGGCTGCCCTCAGAGAGGGGGGAGCCTCAAAGAGCCATGAAGAGCCCAGAGAGAAGACGGGAAGGAGGTTACCTGGCAACATTCCTGTCCAATTAAAGCAAATTTATTGTCAAGTTTTTTCCTCACTGCTGCTCTGTTATTAATTGTTAATGTAGAGCTGGCTGCTGTGCAGGAAGGGTGGTGGAACTGGCTGGGCTGAGGAGAGAAAGTGGGGCTGGAGAGGCACTTTCTGTGCTCGCAAACTCCAAAGCGCTCGGCGCTGGCTCCGGCTCTGCAGGCGCTGGCAGGAAATTCCTGCTCTTGGAACGAGGGGGCAAAGCCATGGCAAAGCAAAACAGAATGTGGAGGGTCAAGGGGTTTCTAAATTATAGTGATGTATAGATGTGGAATGCCTGCAGGGAAGGAGACACCATGGGAATGTAAATTGGCAAAGGACCGTTTAGGAGCCGCGTGCTGCTCTCTCTATAAATAGAAGCAATTCTCTGCTTCCTAGCGGAACACAAAAATGCTCTCTCCTTGGATAATCACTGCCTGCTTTTCTGTCCTCATCCTCATCAGGTCAATCCCTCAGACATGGGGGTTTTAAGATTATCCACCACTGAATGCTTTGGATCAGTGAGTCTGGACTATCAGGAGATGGACAGAGCTGGACTAAGAAAGACGAAGGGAAAGCAAAGGAGGGGAGCCAATAGAACCAGAACAGAGAGAAGCACCTGGTACACTAGAGAATAATCACAGAATCACACACAGCATCAACCAGCTTGGGAAAGACCTCAGAGATCACCAAGTCCAACCTATTACCTAATACCTAACACCTCCTGACAACTAAACCATGGCTCCAAGTGCCACATCCAAGCCTTTGTTGAACACCTCCAGGGACAGGGACTCCACCACCTCCCTGGGCAGCACATTCTGCTGGGCAAATATCTTAGAATCTTAGAAATACAGAATTGTTTCAGTTAGAAAAGCTTTCTAAGATTATCAAATCCAACCATCAGGCCAGCACCACCATGGCCACTAATCCGTGTCCCCAGGTGCCATCTCCACAGGTTTCTCAAACACCCCCAGGGATGGGGACTCCACCACCTATCCCCGGGCAGCCTGTCCCAGTCCTTGACCTCTCTTGCAGCAAAGAATTTTTTCCTCATCTCCCCTGGTGCAGCTTGAAGCCATTTCCTCTCTTTCTATCACCCGATAGTAGAGAGAAGACGCCAACTCCCACCTCCAACCTCCTGTCAGGGAGTTGTAGAGAGCAATGAAATCTCCCCTCAGCCTCCTCCAGACTGAACAACCTCAGTTCCCTCAGCTGCTCCTGTTCCTTCAGCCTCTTGTTCTCCAGACCCTTCATTAGCCATTATTTGCCACTGAGATGGTGCTTCTCCTCCTGTAGATCAGCCTCTCACCTGCTTTACAGAGGCATAACCTGCTAAAATTGCAGAGGTTTGGGAAGAGAAGGTCAGCTGCTTTGAGGAGCCTCATGAGCACAGCCCCGTGCTGCCTGCGTGCTTACACTCATGAGAGGGCTCCCAGCTGGGATCTCAAGGGAAGTGATGGGAGCTGAAGTATTCATCTGCCAGGGAGCTGAGCATTCCCACAGCTCCCCACAATCTCCCAGGCCACAGAGCTCAGACCTTTGCAGGCTCAAGCTTGACTGTTAAGGAAATGCCAGCTGCAAGAGATGAAGCCTGATGTGCAACTGCCTGCTTGCATAACTTGGGCTCAGCTTACAAAGCTGTTACAGATCTCTCCTACTTTTGGGAATCAACTTGGAGCTAAACCCTGCAGCCTCAGCTCAGGCAGAGCTCCCACTCCAGCTTCAGGGAGAGCTTGAGAGGAAGTGGCCTGAAATTGTGCCAGGGGAGGTTTAGGCTGGAGATTAGGAACAATTCCTTTGCTGCAAGAGTGGTCAGGGATTGGAGCAGGCTGCCCAGGGAGATGGTGGAGTCAGCACGCTTGGAGGTGTTCTAGAAACCTGTGGCCATGGCACTTGGGGACGTGGTTTAATGGCCATGGTGGTGTTGGCTTGATGGCTGGACTTGATCTTGGAGGTCTTTTCCAGCTGAAGCAATTCTCTGATGCTATGAGGGTAAAGCTGCAAGGTAAGGAGCTGCAGACAGTGCGCGCATTCAGCGCCAGGCACAGCCACGGTGCTGAGCACAGAACTCTTTTTCTGCTGTTTTCCTGTACTCTCCTTTCAGCGTGGAAGAAGCAAACCTGGCTTTCCAAAACTCCTCTCCTGCAAACCAAAACACTTTCAGCTCCAGAAAGAAAGCAGCATTCATCAAACCTCCTGCAACGCATCAGAGCCAACCCAGGGCTGCCCTGACAACATCTGGCCCCATGCCGCAGGCTCACTGCCACCACTGCCAACCTTTGCAGGAGTGCCTGGGCCTTTGAATGCCTTTTTATTTAGGGGGCTGCTCTGGGCCAGAGCCTATATTAAGGTTCCATTTATAGCTGTTTTACAAAGTGCTAATAAATTTACAAAGTGTTAATGAACCTGGGTAATTATTTGTTAGTGTTTCTGACAGAAGCCAATGAGGCACAACCTTTACCCTCCCCCAATAAATGATCTCTGATGCCCTTCTCAGATGAGCACCCAAGGCATGGCTAACACAGCCAGCTCTGTATGGGCTCAGGACATCTTTTAATCATTAACTCCTTATAGCCCACTGAAAAGCAGGAGTGCAGTACCAAGCATCTCCTGAAGCTGAGAGGCTATTTGGGCTCCTTGAAAACCAAAGCTCTCAGGAGGTTGTAGGATCCCCACGGTAGGTTCCCAGGCTGTGGCAGCCAGCTCAGACAGACTTTGGCCAAGCCAGAAGCCCTACATCTTTTTTCATAGAATCATAGAATCAACCAGGTTGGAAAAGACCTTAGAGATCATCAGGTCCAACCTATTACCTAACACCTCCTGACAACTAAACCATGGCTCCAAGTGCCACATCCAAGCCTTTTGTGAACACCTCCAGGGACAGGGACTCCACCACCTCCCTGGGCAGCACGTTCCAATGGCCAAAAACTCTCTCTGTGAAGAACTTTCTCCTCACCTCCAGCCTAAACCTCCCCTGGCACAGATTGAGACTGTGTCCTCTTGTTCTAATGCCTGGGAGAAGAGATCAACCCCCTCCTGGCTACAACCTCCCTTCAGGTAGTTGTAGAGAGCAATGAGGTCTCCCCTGAGCCTCCTCTTCTCCAGGCTAAGCAACCCCAGCTCCCTCAGCCTCTCCTCACAGGGCTGTGCTCCAGACCTCTCCCCAGCCTCGTTGCCCTTCTCTGGACACCTTCAAGTGTCTCAATGTCCTTCTTAAACTGAGGAGCCCAGAACTGGACACAGGACTCCAGGTGTGGCTTCAGCAGTGCTGAGCACAGGGGCAGAATGACCTCCCCGCTCCTGCTGGCCAAGCTATTGCTAATGCAGGCCAGGATGCCAGGTTGAATGAGGCCTTGAGCAACCTGGGCTGGTGGGAGGTGTCCCTGCACATGGCAAGGGTGGGTTGGTACTGGATGATCTTTAAGGTCCCTTCCAACCCAACCCCTTCTATGTTTCTATGATTTTATGACACACAGACAAGAGGAGTGAGAAGACTTTCCTGCTCAAAGTCCACACTGCTCTGTGAAAGGAGATGATGCAAAGTATCTTGGTGATGAATGGGACCCCAGAAATTCTTCAGGAGCAGCAGGCTCTTCACAGCTAGGAGCTGATGGCATCTGAAGGGCTGGATGTCCAATTCCTCTGCCCAGCCCAGCTTGTGGCATCTCTCACGTGATGCACAGCCTGGTGGCTCTGCTTGTGCAGTGGGAGGTCCACTCAGCAGCCTGCACTGGTGGGAGAGGATGGAAAAGTATTTAGCTGGTATCCCCTAGTCCTTAGTCTCAAGGCCAGAGCAATCTCATTCACACCTAAGCATTTCTTTTCTGCAGGTTTAGGTAGTTTCATCTAACAGCTGATACCAAGATCCCTGCAGAATATTTGTGAGGCCTCTCTCTAGCAGCTGAGAACACCATTAATTACTTAAACAAGGCAAGAGGGTTAACTTGATTTAGGAACAAGAGTTGGCAGGCTCAGACCTTCAGCCCTGCATCAAGTGCATCCATTTGGCACATGCCAGGAGAGGATCTGGGAGCCCAGCTCCCCTCTTGCTGAGGCAAAGCCCTGGTTCTCTGCCTCTGGTGGCACAGAGAGCAGCAGAGCCCTGATAGTACTGACACTGATTCCCAACCCACCAGCACTGCACCTCCCTGCACCCAGAGCCTGGGTGGCAGAGGTGTGGATAGAGACCTTTTTGCAGCCTAAGAGGAGCTGCAAATCTCCCCTGAGACTGATGAAAACCCATCAGGGCTCTGAATCTTTGCACTCACAGCAGGGAAGTGACTGCAATTTGTCTTGGGGTGAAATCTTGGCCCCTGTGGAAAGCAGGGGAAACTCCTTTTGACTTACATGGGGCTTGGCCTGCTGCCCTCAGCCTTGAGCTTTGCTGGACTGCAGAACTTGTATCATCTTTCCATGGTGGGGAAGAAAATCTTCCCAGCTGCTGGGATAATCTCCTGCCTTTATGCCCTTTCCCCTTGGGGCAAGAGCCAGAGCTCCTCATGAGCCCATCCCACTCCACTTGGGAAAGGGAGCACAAAAAGAAGGGGGAAGGAAGAGAGAGAGGGAGGTAAGAAGGAAGGGAGGGGAAGAAAAGGAAAGAAGGGAAGGGAAGGGAAGGGAAGGGAAGGGAAGGGAAGGGAAGGGAAGGGAAGGGAAGGGAAGGGAAGGGAAGGGAAGGGAAGGGAAGGGAAGGGAAGGGAAGGGAAGGGAAGGGAAGGGAAGGGAAGGGAAGGGAAGGGAAGGGAAGGGAAGGGAAGGGAAGGGAAGGGAAGGGAAGGGAAGGGAAGGGAAGGGAAGGGAAGGGAAGGGAAGGGAAGGGAAGGACTTTCCCACTTGCAAAAGCCAACTTGAAAGTACAAAGTGCACTCTAGTGACCCAGGAGAGCAGCTCCTCCGTGTGAATGGCCTGAGGAATTCTGCATGCATCCATGCAGAAGAAGCCCCAGGCCTTTCCCCAGCTCCCATGGCTTTTTAAGGCAATGCCTGGCTCCATCAGCAGCCCCAGGGCTGCAGTGAGTGTGTCGCTTGTGCTTGTGAAGGCTGTGCCCATGCCCTGTGGTGCCAGCCTGGCCACATGCCCATGCAGCAGCTGGCTTCATGCCTTGAAGACCATGCTGGGCAGCCTGTCTGATTTCAGCCCCATCCCAGGCTGCTGCTTAGAAACGCTGACAGCTCCCAGGCTGCACCCAGCTCCGGCAGCTCCCGGCCGGAGTGGCACCGCTCTGCCACTCTTCCCAAACGGCATCCCCCAGCAGCACTGTCCCCCCTGCCCTGCAGAAATGGTATCCCAGGGGAGGGGGGGAAAGCAAAACCTCTAACAGGAGGGGTGAGGACAGCCAAAGTTCAAGCAGTCCCCCCCGGGGCTCTGTGAGCAGCTCCATCCCGGCACGCACTCAGCCGCGGTGGCTCAGGGTGCCAGCAGTGAGGCTCTGCTTGTGCTGACACGAAGCAGCAGGGTGCTGCCAGCTGCTGCCAGCTGCCTCTGCCCGCCCCAGGAAGCAGACCCAGCAGGCTGAGTCTTGCTCCATCCGTGGGGATGTGTTGTTTTGCTCTGTCTTCTGCAATCTAGTTCAGGAGTTATGGGGTGGACTTTCTGCAGCATGGATAAAGGGTGTCACAATCCCTCCGAGCCAAAAGGAAGGAGCTTTGCTGTCACCAACCTCCTGGCACAAACAGAACTCACCTCTGTCAAAGGTCAGGGCTGGGCTGGTGGCTGGAGGAGTGCCAAATGCTCTCCATGAAGCCCTCTGCTTCCCAAAGGGAAGAGAAAGGGAAGAAGGAGAGAGGCTGATGGGGTGGGAAAGAAACTGAACCAGCTATGGTGGAAAGAAGACCAATGCCATGGAACAGAGACACACAGACACAAACCAGCATGGCACCCAACCCCTGATGGCAGTGAAGGCACCATTGGCACCACTGCTGCTGGGGCAGACACTGGGGAAATACCAGACTGGACTCAGCAGCAGATGGGAACAGGATTCAAGAGGTGGATTCAGGAACTGGATTCAGGATCACATGGATATGGATCAAAAGCAGAAGGCACAGAGTCCTCCTGGGACACTAGCCAGGGAAGAAGAGTCTTGACCCTGGGGATCCCTCAGTTTGCTCCTGAAGATGCCCTCCCTGGGCTGCAATTCCTTGTTGGGCAGTTGAGGGTCATCTGTGCTGCCCACTCCTCTCTGCAGATGTCTCCTCTGACTTCCTGCCCCGCAAGCACAAGCTGTGGCAGTGCCCTTGGTGTGTCCAGGAGCAAATCTCAGGCAGAGGCTTTCTGCAGCCCATCCCTTGGCAGGAACTCTGCCCAGCAGCTTCTGCCTGCTAGCAGCAGCCCCAGGCTGTGCCAGCCTGCCCTGGACAGTGCCTCTCAGAGCAGAGACTGAGCTGGGAAGGGGCAGCACTGACCAGAACTGCTTCTGCTCCTGCTCAAACCTCACTCAGCCCCCCAAGGCCCAGTGTTTCCCAGGTGTTGTTGCAGATATCTGCATGGCTGTCTTGTTCCCTTCCTGCCCAGCACAGTGTTTCCTCCAAACTGGTGATGTCATGGTAGCTAATGGGCTTTAATTGCACCTTTCCACTTAGCAGCAATAAGCTGAAAGCTCATTACTCACCGGCCTTGTGGCTGTTGAGAACAGCTTGGACTCCTTAAAGCCGCTCCCATTGCTTTGGGTTTTCTTAAGAGGGCAAAAAAACCAACGTGGGGTCCGGCCAAGAGGAGCTCCTGAAACTGGAGGCAGTTGGGGGTGCCTGGGAGGGGGGCAGAGAGAAGATGGAGATGGTTCCCCAGCTTAATTTCCCTGCTGGTTTGTGCCTCTGGGATTTGCCGAGTTCGGGGTGAGCTCTTTGTGGTTAACGACCCAAAATCAGCTTCCTGGAGGGGGATTTGTCTTCTGAAGCCCTGCAAGCCTCAGCACTTGCAGCATCCCAGTTGTGCTGGGAGGTGCTCCAGGAGCTCCTCTCTCCGCCTGGGAGCTGTTCACACCCGTTGCCATCAAGCCACCAACTGAGGGAGCCTCTTTGAGCTGCTGCTCAGGGAGACGATCAGAGGAAGGACTGCAGGGACACTGGAACGAGGCAGGGAAATGAGGAGCATCTGGTGAAGACTGAGAGAGAAATTGCTAAAGCCAGTAGCAAAGGTGGAGATTCCATTCCTTTGGAGCTTACACAGGATCAGAGGGGATCTGGGCAGGGGCAAGAAAGGCCTTTGTAAGGTTAAAAACCAGGGAAATCAGGCAGGAAATCCTTGTGCTGCTTCTCACTCATTCCCCAGTCTCTGGGGTTGTCTCAGGTAGGAGGGTGCTGGAAAAGATGCTGGGAAATTGCTCTTTCTCTCATGGGTGAGTTGAGCCTTGTGCCACCTCCTTGAGCAGCCCCACGGCCAGCCCGGGGCTGTGCCGTGCCTGCTGCTGAGGTGGGTCCAACATTTATGGGCTGCAGGATGTTTTCCTTAGCCTGGCATTTGGCTCAGGCTAACACTGCATCCAGTTCTGAAGCCTCTATTACAGGATCCAGGTGCTGGAAGGTGTCCAGAGAGGAGCCATGAGGATGAGCAGAGGGCTGGAGCTGCTCTGCTAGGAGGGTTGGGGTTGTTCAGTCTGGAGAGGAGAAGACTCCAGGGAGACCTTCTTGTGGCCTTCTGGTATCTGAAGGGGGCTCCAAGAAAGCTGGGTAAGGGCTTTTGAGGGTATCAGGGAGTGATAGGACTGGGGGGGATGGAGCACAACTAGAAATGGGGAGATTGAGATTGGCTGTGAGGAAGAAGTTGTTGCGCATGAGGGTGGTGAGAGACTGGCACAGGTTGCCCAGGGAGGTGGTGGAAGCCTCCTGCCTGGAGGTGTTTGCAGCCAGGCTGGCTGTGGCTGTGAGCAACCTGCTGTAGTGGGAGGTGTCCCTGCCCATGGCAGGGGGGTTGGAACTGGCTGATCCTTGAGGTCCCTTCCAACCTAACAGTTCTATGATTCTGTGGTCAGGGACACCTGCCACTAGCCCTGGTTGCTCAGGGACCCATCCAGCCTGGCTTTCAACACTTCTGGGCTTGAAGCCTCTAATTCTCTGGACAACCTGTCCCAGAGCCTCACCATACTCATGGGGAGAAATTTCTTTTCTTTGATCATCCTTGTGGCCCTTCTCTGGACACCTTCCAGCACCTCCAGATCCTTCCTGGCACAGAGGCTCCAGAACTGGACACAGAGCTCCAGCTGTGGTCCCAGCAGAGTAGAGCAGGGGGGCAGAATCCCCTCCCTGGCCCTGCTGGCCACACTTCTCTTGCTGCAGCCCAGGCTCTGCTTGGCTCTCTGGGCTGCAAGTGCTGACTGCTGGCTCCTGTTGAGCTTCTCCTCCACCAGCACCCCCAAGGCCTTTTCTCCAGGGCTGCTCTCAAACCAGTCCCTGCCCAGCCTATATCACGGTCTGGGATTGCCCCAACCCAGACCTTGCACTTGGCCTTGTTGAACCTCATGAGGTTGTCATGGGCTCACCTCTGCAGCCTGTCCAGGTCCCTCTGGATGGCATCCCATGGCAGGGACTGGATGATCTATCAGGACCCTTCCAACCCAACCCATTCCATGACTCTATGAACACCTTGTTGTCTGCCCACACCGCCCCAGGCAGGCTCCTGCCAATCAATTCAGAGCTCGTGCTCTGGCCATCAGCAGATGCATAGGGAGCTGCCTGCCTAAATATCCAACAGGAGAAAGTGGAATGGATTGTTCTGTGCTTACAAATGACTAATTGGATTAGAGAGAAACAATCTAATGATTTGGAAGTAATGAGTTACTTGGATGGCTGCTTCCAGCAGAAAGTCTGATGGTGGCACTGTGCCAAGGAGAGCACACTCTGCAAGTGAGATCTCACTTGAAGGCTGACAGGGAACCAGAGATAGGTCTTGGTCATGGGAGAAAGCTCCAGGGCTTGTTCTGATCTCATTTTATGCCTTCATAGCTCCACAGCCCATCATTTACACTGATATCACTGCAACTCTGGAAACGTTCTTGTCCACACAGCCTTTGCAAAGCTGTGGAGCACTTCTGTGGCCTGTGCCTGTCCCACCAATAAAGACCAAGGAGATATAGAATCACAGCCTGGTTTGGGTGGGAAGGGACCTTCAAAGCTCATCCTGTCCAAAAGCCCACTGCAGCCAGCAGAGACATCTGCAGCTAGAGCAGGGTGCTGACAACCCCAAACAACCTGACCTGCAGTGGTTCCAGGGATGGACATCTCCCACCTCTCTGGGACAGGCTCTCAGCACCCTCAGTGTCAAACATTTCTCCCTTCTCTCCAGTCTGAGTCTCTCTGTTTGACTTTCAAACCATCACCCCTGGTCCTGTGCCATCTGAGCACTGAGAGCATCTTTTGGATCTCGGTTCCTTTGTGTAAATTTTATTTGGAGGCTTTTCTGAAGCAAGGATCCTGTTTTATATGCTGTGCTCAGGTGTTGGGGGCTTCTTGGGGGGGTAAAAAGGGGCTGTCTAGTCCCTAGTCCAGACTTCCAAGAAATGAGCTTTGTTGCCTCATGCTGTTCTTCCTCTTCAACATTGCAGCTGTCTCACTACTGCCCTAAGTGGGCACAAGGGTTCCTTGGCAAGCAGGGTTCTCCTCATTTCACAGCATCCCAGCATGGTTGGGGTTGGGAGGGACCTCTGGAGATCATCCCATCCAATCCAATCCAATCCCCTTGCTAAGGTAGGGACACCCACAGCAGCTTGCCCAGGATCACAATGGCCAGGGAGGGTTGGAAGCTCTCCAGAGCAGGAGACTCCACAACCTCTCTGGGCAGCCTGCTCCAGGCCTCCCTCACACCAATGAAGTTTCTCCTCCTGTTCAGATGGAACCTCCTGGGTTCTGGTTTGTGCCTGTTGCCCCTTGGCCTGTCCCTGGGCACCACTGACAGGAATCTGGCCCCAGCCTCTTGCCCCCTCACCCTTCATCTCTTGCTGAGCATCGCTCAGATCCCCTCTGGGGCTGCTCTTCTCCAGGCTCAACAGCCCCAGGGCTCTCAGCCTTTGCTCCTCACAGAGATGTTCTGTTCCCCTAATCATCCTCACAGCCTCTGCTGGCCTCCCTCCAAAGCAGAGCTATCTCTTTGTTTTCTCTTTGCAGCGGGAGGGTCTCGAGGCCCTTTACAAACAGGAATTTCTACTGTGAAACCCGAGCTGGTGGATCTCCCTTTTTGCACAGCAAGAGGTGCCCCTGCTCGCTGAGATGAAATGTGTGGCTGAGGTCACCCAGCCAAAAACACCCCTCTGAAGGCCAAGAATGAGGGAGTGACGCTGCTGGCTTCCACCACGGCTCCCCTCTGGGAGGACACAGAGAACCAGGGAGGAAACCAGGATCCCCCAGTCTGGGCTCTTGCCTGAATCAGCAACTGGAAACCCCTTGTGAGCCCCTTTGTGCTCCTAGACAAGGTTTCCTCCCTGTCACAAAGAAAGATTTACTGGGACCCACCAAATAAGGTAAAATAACAAACACTTCTCTCCAGTGCTATTATTAACCCTGCTCTGTGAGCTCTGCCAAACACAGGGATTAAGGCAGCTAAAGAAAATAAGCCCTGATGAAGATCTTGAAATCTCATTTCATTCAGCTTCTCCAAGGAAGGTTTATGTCTGACTACCTGTTTCTGAGGGGTCTTTGTGTTGGCCTCCAAACAGAGCCTTGGGTGGGGAGAGCTTCTGCACCTGTCCCAGGCAGTGCCCAGAAATCCTCAGCGTTAGACACTCTTCCTACACTTCAACTTTCAGCCTCCTCTCTGCAGCTGACACTCACTCCATCCTGTCCTACCTGCCCTGCAAGTGGGCAGCAGCTTCTGGAAGGAACACAGTTGAGATCTGTGATTATTTGTGAGAGCTCTGTCGACTCCTGCAGAAGAGTCCTGCAGAGGAGACCTGATTGTGACCTTCCAGTATCTGAAGGGGGCCAACAGTAAAGCTGGGGAGGGACTTTTGAGGGTGTCAGGGAGTGATAGGACTGGGGGGGATGGAGCAAAACTAGAAATGGGTAGAATCAGATTGGATGTTAGGAAGAAGTTGTTCCCCATGAGGGTGGTGAGAGACTGGCACAGGTTGCCCGGGGAGGTGGTGGAAGCCTCATGCCTGGAGGTGTTTGCAGCCACGGATGATCCTTGAGGTCCCTTCCAACCCCTAACATCCTGTGATCCTGTGACCCTGTGATCCTGTGTACCTTTCACCCTTCCTCTTCATGCTAGTCCTTTGTGCACTGCAAACTGCTGCTGTGCCTTCCCTCAGCCTTCTTCCTGTACCTAGATAATTGTCCTTACCCTGTGTGCCAACTTGCAGTCATCCTTCTCAGGCAGCATTAAACTTCTTTGGGAGAGTTTTTCAATTGACTGAGGTCTCTTTGAGTCTTAACCCTCAGCTCAGCAAGTTTGCAGCTTCTTCCAGGTGACATTCCATGTGAAGCAGGTCTCCTTTCCTCTCCTCCCTGAACCTATCCCCTTCCCTTCCCTTCCCTTCCCTTCCCTTCCCCTCCCCTCCCCTCTCCGAGCCTCTCCTCTCCTCCTCACTCCTCAGCAGTGGTTTGTCCAGCTATTGGGTGTCCAACACAGGAAGGACCTGGAACTAATGGATAGGGTCCAGAGGAGACCACAGAGATGATCAGAAGGCTGGAGCACCTCTGCTATGGGGACAGACTGGGAGAACTGGGTCTGTTCAGCCTGGAGAAGAGAAAGCTCCAGGGAGACCTTAGGGCAGCCTTCCAGTACCTGAAGGGGACCTGCAGGAGGGCTGGGGAGGGACTGTTCAGAAGGGGCTGTGGGGATAGGATGAGAGAATAGAATAGAATAGAATAGAATAGAATAGAATAGAATAGAATAGAATAGAATAGAATAGAATAGAATAGAATAGAGAGAGGCAATGGTTTGTAACTGGAGCAGGGCAGAGTTAGGTTGGACATCAGGAGGAAATTCTGCACAATGAGGCTGGGGAGGCACTGGAACAGGTTGCTTAGGGATGTGGTTGAGGCTCCATCCCTGGAAACATTCAAGCTCAGGCTTGATGTGTCCCTGGGCAGCCTGATCTAGTTGGAGGTGTCCCTGCTGACTGCAGTGGGATTGGACAAGATGACCTTGGAGGGTCCCTTCCAATCTGATGCAACCTGTGAATCTGCACAGTTAATAAAATTCATCTGACTTTTTTTGGATCTCTCTCCTGGAGAAGTCTCTCCTTATCCCATGGGATCTGTTTCCACACGTACTCAGGCCAGTGAAACAGTTCCCAGAAACTTCTGGTGGCCAGGCAAGAGCAGTAAGCAGAAGATGTTCATCTGAGTCAGCAGCCCTCACCAAGGGAACTCTGCTGAGTTTTTGGAAGGTTGGCACAGAATTTCTGCCAAGGTTTTACCTTAAATGAACATTAAAGGCTTAGGAAAAAAGTGGAGTCTTTCTTCCCCCTTTTCCCTGGCACTTCAAAGGAGCTGTAATGGAAGGAAGCTTGGGACTGGGAATGGAGGTGCTGATCCTTGGTCTGCATCCCCAGGGATTCCAGGGCCAGATGGTGTCTGCAAACATTTCTGTTTGTTTTTCTTGTCTTTTCTTTCTTCTTTTTCACATCAAATACAAAAGCTGTGGTTGAATGTAATGAGAAATGATTTCTTTGTTCACTCATTTGGAGGGCTCTGCCTGCACGATGGAAGCCTCCCTGCAAGCATTGGTGAAGCTAAGTCACCCTCCACATCAAACCAGCTCTGTGGGGTTTGGCTGCTCTGGGTTCTTCTTGTAGGGTAGCTTCTTGCCCCTGGCCATGTGGAACTATTGCTCAGAACTGGATTTATGTCTGTCACAGATTGGTTGCAGGCTGAACAGCAGTGATGACATCCTTGGCTTTTCCATACATTCCCAGCACCATCAATCATCCCAAACAATGGAGCTGACAGCTCATTGGGAAATGTCCTCTGCTGGCTAACCCTAGATAGGGCTAAGCTGCTGCCCTGCTGGCTGCCAAGTTCTTTTTCATTTCCTAGAACCATGCAGGAAATCACAGGTGAGAGCTGAGGGGAGGCTTGGGAAGGTCTGCACCCAGTCTGTCAGTAACACCCAAGCCAGCTGCCTGCATGCCTGCCTGGGAGTTCCAAAACACAAATCTCATCTTTGAGATCTCATAGCCTCTAAAGTGTCTGAAAATATTCAAGGCTCTTGGAACAGGCTGCCCAGGGTGGGTGTGGAGTCTCCCTCTCTGGAGATATTCAGTACCCACCTGGATGAGTTCCTGTGTGACCTGGTAGAGGTAGAATACAGAATACAGAATTAAGCAGGTTGGAAAAGACCTCAGAGAGCATCAAGTCCAACCTATCACCCAACACCATCTAATCAACTAAACCATGGCACCAAGTGCCTTAGGCAGGCTCTTTTTAAACACCTCCAGTGATGGTGACTCCATCTCCTCCCTGGGCATCACATCCCAATGGCCAATCTCTCTTTCTGGGAAGAACTTCTTCCTAACATCCAGCCTAAACCTCCCCTGGCACAGCTTGAGACTGTGTCTTCTTGTTCTGGTGCTGGTTGCCTGGGAGAAGAGACCAACCCCCTCTTGGCTACAGCCTCCCTTCAGGTAGCTGTAGAGAGCAATGAGGTCTCCCCTGAGCCTCCTCTTCTCCAGGCTAAACAATGCCAGCTCCTGCTCCGGTAGGGGGTTGGACTGGATGATCTCTTGAGGTCCCTTCCAGCCCCTAACATTCTGTGATCATGGGATCATCCAAATGGAGACCAGCCCTCAGGGGTTGGTGCTGTTAAATCTCTCTGCTGGGGACATGGACACAGGCACTGAGGCATCCTCAGCAGGTTTGCAAGTGACACCAAGATGTGTGGTGCAGCTGACACACTGGAGGGAAGGGATCCATCCAGAGGGACCTGGAGAGCATTCAGAGATGGGCCCATGATAACCTCATGAGGTTTAACAAGGCCAAGCACAAGGTTCTACACTTGGGTCAGGGCAATCCCAGGCACAAATCCAGGCTGGGTGAGGAGTGGCTCTAAAGCAGCCTTGAGGAGAAGGCCTTGGGGATGTCAGGTGGTGACAAACTCTCCAGGAGCCAGCAATGGTTGCTGGCAGCCCAGCAGGCAGCTGTGTGCTGAGCTGCAGCCAGAGCAGGGAGAGCAGCAGCACAGGGAGGGGATTCTGCCCCTCTGCTCTGCTCTGCTCTGCTCTGCTCTGCTCTGCTCTGCTCAGCCCCCACCTGCAGCACTGCTTCCAGCTCTGGGGCTACCAGCACAAGAAGGACCTGGAGCTGCTGGGGAGGATCCAGAGGAGGTCACCAAGATGATCAGAGGCTGAGAACCTACAGGGACAGGCTGGGAGAGTTGGGGCTGTTCAGCCTGGAGAAGGGAAGGCTCCAGGGAGAACTTGGAGCAGCCTTGCAGTACCTGAAGGGCTCCAGGAGAGCTGGGGAGGGACTTTGGACAAGGGCTGGGAGTGGCAGGCTGAGGGACAATGGCTTTGGGCTGAGAGAGGGAAGATTGAGACTGGAAAGGAGGAAGAAACTGTTGAGAGTGAGGGTGGGGAGACACTGGCACAGGTTGCCCAGGGAGGTTGCAGCTTCTCCCTCCCTGGAGATGTTTAAGGCCAGGCTGGATGAGGCCTTGAGCAACCTGGTCTGGTGGGAGGTGTCCCTGCCCATGGCAGGGGGTTGGCACTGGATGATCTTTAAGGTCCTTTCTAACCCAATCCAAATCATTCTGCTTGGAAAAGTCCTTTAAGTTCACCAAGCCCAACCATTATCTAATTCTACCAA
Source organism: Dryobates pubescens (assembly GCF_014839835.1). Lineage (NCBI taxonomy): Eukaryota > Metazoa > Chordata > Aves > Piciformes > Picidae > Dryobates > Dryobates pubescens. Next base: position 6,707,832 of record NC_071631.1, on the reverse strand, counting down.
GTCACCTTAGCTGGTGTCAACAGCCAATTTCTATGCATGTTCTGAGCACCTCCAGGGATGGATCCAGCCCTTCACTCACAGCACCCAGCCCCAGCTGGGACACTTCACATAGGAACTTCCTCACCCTGAGGGCAGGCAGTTCTCAGTCAGACTTCCATGAGTCCTCAGCTTCTTGCTGGTAACTGGAAGGGAATCAAACCCTTCAGAAAGCAGCACAGGGATCAGCTTTCTGGGCTCTCATTCTCCTAAGAATGAGAACAGCTACATTTTGAAACTTTTTCCTGCATCCTCAGCATTGCCACATGAAATCCTCTCCTCTTCACTCATGGTTTAAAAATATCTCTCTGAGGAACTGCAGGCAAGCTGCAGAGGAGTTAGAGAGCCAAGTTCTCTTCGAGGTACTCTCTCCCAAGTGGCAGGACTGCCTTGTGTGTGGCTCATTCCTGAGTCAGTCCTTCCCAGCAGCACCACTCTGGATGGCTTTCAGAGCTAAAGAGCAGGTCACAATGTCAGCAGATAAATGAAGAGGTGCTGAGAGGGAGGAACTTTTAGGAGCTTTCAGAAAGGCAAACTGGTGAGTCAGAGGGAAAGGCACAGAGAGACTGACCCACCAAGCAGAGCTTGGCTCTGCGAGAAACATCTCAACACAGCACCCACGGGAGAGCAAAGATGCAGGAGTTACAAGGATGTGAGGAAGAGAAAGGGGAATGGGGTGAGGCAAAGTCTAAACAGGCTGCTTGGGTCCACCTCCTTCTCTGGAGACTTTCCAAACCTGCCTGGATGCATTCCTGTGTGGACTACCCTGGGTGATCCTGCTTTGGCAGGGGGAAGTTGGGGATCTCTGGAGGTCCCTTCCAACCTCCTTAATGATTCTATGATGCTATGTTGTGCTGCCATCCTCCCTGGAGGTGTTCAAGGCCAGGCTGGATGAGGCCTTGAGCAAGCTGGGCTGGTGGGAGGTGTCCCTGCCCATGGCAGGGGGTTGGAACTGGATGAGCTTTGAGGTCCCTTCCAACCCAAAACCTGAATCTTTGCAGGAGGAGCCCAGCAAGGTGAGCACTGCTGATGGAAAGGACAACAATGGACACACCATTAGTGTATGAGCCCTGTGAGTCATAGCCTGGGCTCACGCAGCAGCTGCTCACAAGTGGCCACCAAACCCAGGTCCTCTGCTCTTTTGTATTTTACTGCTGTTGCCATCTGCTATTGATGGGCCTGGACCCGAGGAGAATTTCCCACACCACTGAAAATGGTGAAGAGTGGAGCTGGAGCTGTGCTGGTTGCACTGCCAGCACACAGCTCTGAGGGTAGTGCAACAAGATCTGATGTCTGGCTGGGGATCTGGGCCTCCTGGGAAACCTCAGGGGGCCCAGGCATAGGCTGAAGTACAAAATGAAAGGCAGGGAGCTGGCAAAAGGAGAAAAGTGCACTTCACCCGTGTTGAGCTGCCTCTCTGAGGAGTTTTGTGGTGGCTTTATGTCCAGTTCTTGGCCCCTCAGCTCAGGAAGGACCTCAGGGAACTGCTTGAAAGAGTCCAGCACAGAGCCACAAAAGTGATGAAGGCAGTGGAACATCTTCCTGATGAGGAGAGCCTGAGGAAGCTGAGGGCTCTTGAGCTTGGAGCAGAGGAGACTGAAAGGTGACCTCATTGCTGTTGATCAAGATGTGCAGGGTGAGTGCCCAGAGGCTGGAGCCAGGCTCTGCTGGGTGATGCCCAATGCCAGCACAAGGGGCAGTGGTGGAAGCTGAGGGAGAGGAAGTTCCATGTGAACATGAGGAAGAATTTTTTCCCTGTGAGGGTGACAGAGCCCTGGAACAGGCTGCCCAGGGGGGTTGTGGAGTCTCCTTCTCTGAAGACGTTCAAAACCTGCCTGGATGTGTTCCTGTGTGATCTGCTCTGGGTGACCCTGCTCTGGCAGGGAAGTTGGACTGCATGAGCTTTCAAGATCCCTTCCAGCCCCTGACATTCTGTGATTCTGTGATCCTGTTGTTGTTCTTCCCCTTTCCACTCATCCACACTCTGTGAGCCACCCCATAAAGCTACATTCAGAGGTTGATAGAATCATAGAATCATTAAGGATAGAAAAGACCTCTAAGAACACCAAGTCCAGCCATTAATCCAACTCCACCAGGGCCACTAAAGGCCTGAAGGGCTATGGCCACAGGTTTCTTGACCACCTCCAGGGATGGGGACTCCACCACCTCCCTGAGCAGCCTGTGCCAATCCCTGACCACTCTTGCAGCAAAGAAATGTTTCCTGCTCTCCAACCTAAACCTCCCCAGGTGCAACCTGAGGTCATTTCCTCTCATCCTAGTCATTGCAAGCAACATGAGGACCAAACAAATACCAAACCAACATTAACATGGCCAGCTGCTCATTTGACCCCTGTGTCCCTAATCCAGCAAAGGGACAGATCTGGTTCTCCACATCCTACCCAGGCCAGGCTGTAAAGTTTTGTTATCCCAGAACAAAGAGAACCAACATAGCAACTGGGAAGGGTAATTAAAACATTGCTTAATTTGTTCATTTCACATCAGAGCCTAATTTAGCAGCTTGGTGAAGTGCAGTCCAAACAGCTCCTAGCGAAGGCAGATCAGGAGTAGACCTCAAGCAGTCACCAGCTCAGCTCTTTGTCTGGGGAAGGCAAACAAAAAAATGACATCATTCTCTCTTTTGGAGAATCAAATACTCAGCACAGAATCACAGAATCATTAAGGCTGGAAAAGACCTCTGCAGATCATCAAGTCCAACCAAAAGTGAGGCTCAACAAGGCTCTGGGCAACCTGACCTGCCTGAGGCTGTCCCTGCTGACTGCAGAGGGAGGTGAGCTGGGTGACCTTTGGAGGTCCCTTCCAACCAGGACCATTCTGTGATCAGCCCAACACCACCATAACCACTGAACCATATCCTGTAGCCCCATGTCTGCACATTTCTTAAACACCTCCTGTGGTGGTGACTCCACCACCTCCCTGGGCAGCCTGTTCCAATGCCTCATCCTCTTGGGTGAAGCTCTTGCAAATCCAAGGAGAACAAAGATCAGTTTCTCCTCCTGCAGCATCTTTACCCTGACAAGTGGGCAAGCACTGCTCCTGCTCTGGGGCTTCTCTGCCTCACACCAGCATGGACTCTGCCTTCCTGTAAGCAAAGTCCTTCTTTTCCTGCCAGCTTCCTGGAATGGGGCCAGGTCTCACAGAACAAACCTGACACCACCACTTAGCCCTCCTGTGAAACACCAGGGTAATTGTCTGCTCCTACACAGCCACACACGGAGGTACATGGAGCTTGCCTCCAGGAGCACCACGGACATGCTGGTGCAGCGCTCCCTCTGCTCCTCAAGCACGTGCCCAAAGCTTTTCCAAGAGGAATGCCAAAGTACATTTTCTTTTCCCAAGCTGGAGGCTGAGCGTGCAGCGATGTGCCTGCCATGAATGTGTCAGCATCGCCCCAGCCAGGGGCTTGGCCTCCTGGGGCTCAGCACAGCGGGGCAGGCGAAGGCCTCCCCGTGAATTCTTGCACTGGAAAGTTGGATCATGATGTGCTCGAGGAGGAGACCTCCTGGCTCTGCTTTCATCCCTGGAAATCACAGCGATGAGGAGAAGCAAATGGGAAGTGCTGGCACCCCTCCGCGTCCACTGGAAGAGGAACTTGAGATCACAAGAAAGGTCTCTTGAAGTGGCAGCAAACGTCTGCTTGCAGTCTGGGAAATGGCATTCCCAAGAGATAAAGCAGTTCCCAAAACACACACCAGGAAGACACTGAGATCTGGAAGTGTCCTCCCCTGACCTCCTCTAGGCTGCTTCCTCTGTGCTCACCAGGCTGGGGCCACAGGCACGTCACTCAGTGATGTCCTTGCTCTGCCCCTGTTCTTCTTTCTCCATTCCCTTGCTCCTGGGCTGCTGTGCTTTGCTTTTCTACCAGCTGGAGCTGCAGCAGTTCAGCATTTCTTGAGCTGCCCCACCCTGCCTGGCTGCCTCTAAGCACAGGACTTGCAGGTTCAGTGGTGTTTGGCTTCCCTGTGGCTCTCCGGGGTTATCCCAGGGCTGTCCCACACCTGTGTCACATTCAGCCCCCACGGTCATGGCACATGGTAGTGCAGCAGAGCTTTGCCACACAGAATCAGTAAGGTTGGAAAAGTCCTCTAAGATCATCAAGTCCAGCTAGCTACCAATGCCTCCATGACCACCAGACCATGTCCTGAAGCCCCATGTCCACAGGTTTCTGCAGGGATGGGGACTCCATCACCTCCCTGGGCAGCCTGTGCCAGGCCCTGACCACTCTTGAAGCAAAGAAATTGCTCCTAATCTCCAACCTAAACCTCACCTGGGGCAGCCTGAAATGATTTCCTCTTGTCCTAGCACTCGTTACTAGGGAGAAGACCCCAACCCCCACCTCACTCCAGCCTCCTTTCAGGGAGTTTAGAGAGCAATGAGGTCTCCCCTCAGCCCTCATTCCTTGGAGGCTTTTATGTTCACAGCTTGGAGAGGAAAGTGCAACCACTCAGACTACAAAACACCACAGCATGAAGGTGAAGAACAAGAAGACTCCTGAGCAAAACTGCCCTTCCCAGGCTGCCAAAGGGCTCCTGCCCCTCTAGCAGCAGAGACACGGGCAGGGAAGTTGTGCTCTTGCCTCACAGGATCACAGGATGTTAGGGTTTGCAAGGGACCTCTTAAGATCATTGAGTCCACCCCCTCCTGCCAGAGCAGAACCAGAGAATCCAGCATAAGTCACACAGGAACACATCCAGACAGGGCTGGGAAATCTCCAGATAAGACTCCACAACCTCTCTGGGCAGCCTGCTCCAGGGCTCTGGGACACCTCCTCATGTTGAGGTGGAACCCCCTGTGTTGTAGCTGATATTCATTGCCCCTTGTCCTATTCCAGGGTGCAACTGAGAAGAGCCTGTGCCCTCCCTCTTGATCCCCAGCCCTCAGCTATTGATAGGCATTGATCAGATCCCCTCTCGGTCTTCTCCTCTCCTGACTAAACAGCCCCAGGGCTCTCAGCCTCTCCTCACCAGGCAGTGCTGCAGACCCTTCAGCATCCTGAGAGCCCTCTTTTGGACTCCCTCCAGAAGTTCCCTGTCCCTCTTGAACTGGGGAGCCCAGAACTGGATGCAATATTCCAGGTGAGGTCTCACCAGGGCAGAGTAGAGGGGGAGGAGAACCTCCCTTGATGTGCTGGACACACTCCTCTGAATGAACCCCAGGATCCCATTGGCTCTCTGGGCCACCAGGGCACCTTGCTGTCCCATGGAGAACTTGTTGCCCATCAGGACCCCCAGGTCCTTCTCCAGGGGGCTGCTGACTCCCCTCAGTTCCCATCCAATCCCTTCTCCTCCCTCCGCAGCGGGCACCATGCCTCTGTGCATCTCCAAGAAGAAAAGCTCTCCATCACATGGAAATGCCAAGCTGCCTCATTAGAATTTAATTTGCAGCAATAGAGAGGAAATTATCATGTCAGGCAGAGAAAAGAAACAGCGATTCGGGAGAGCAGCCTCTTGATGAATGGCACCGAGGGCTTTTGGCAACCAGGAGCTCGAATCAGGCTGTGGCTGGGGGAGGTCGGGGCCACAGCTTCCTAATGACCTCCCATGGAAGGGACAGATGGCTCTGGTGACAGTGGGAGCCCTTCCTATCTTATGATGGCTTTTTTCCCCCACCCCAGTAGCTGTAGCAGTTGTCATGGCAACTGCAGTTACAACAAACCCCACAACTGATGTTGCCTTCATCCCTGCAAGCCCCGAGGAGCGGGACAGGTCTCTTGCAGCAGCCAGTGACACCTGCGCTGCTGGTTCTGTGCTGCTTATTGTTCTCCTGCCAGACGCTCCACCTGCAGTGGGAGGAAGCTGTCCCTAGCTCAGGCGTGCCTCAGAAACGGGGAATTTGGCAGCTGGGAGTGGTGTGAACCCTCTTCCAGCCCTCCCAGGACAGGAAGCTGTTGGAGTACTTGCAGCCCAGAAAGCCAACCACAACCTGGGCTGCAGCAAGAGATTCATAGCCAGCAGGTCGAGGGAGGGGATTCTCCCCCTCTGCTCCACTCTGCTGAGACCACAGCTGGAGCACTGTGTCCAGTTCTGGAGCCTCTGTGCCAGGAAGGATCTGGAGGTGCTGCAAGGTGTCCAGAGAAGGGCCACAAGGATGAGCAGAGGGATGCAGCTGCTCTGCTATGAGGACAGACTGAGAGAGCTGGGGTTGTTCAGTCTGGAGAGGAGGAGACTCCAGGGAGACTTTCTTGTGGCCTTCCAGTGTCTGAAGGGGGCTACAACAAAGCTGGGGAGGGGCTTTTTAGGGTGCCAGGGAGTGATAGAACTGGGGGGGGGGGGGGGGGGGGGATGGAGCAAAACTAGAAATGGGTAGATTGAGATTGGATGTTAGGAAGAAGTTGTTGCCCATGAGGGTGGTGAGAGACTGGCACAGGTTGCCCAGGGAGGTGGTGGAAGCCTCCTGCCTGGAGGTTTTTGCAGCCTGGCTGGAGCTGGCTGTGAGCAACCTGCTGTAGTGTGAGGTGTCCCTGCCCATGGCAGGGGGGCTGGAACTGGCTGATCCTTGAGGTCCCTTCCATCCCTGACAATTCTGTGATCCTGTTATTCTATATCCCCAGTGTGCAGTGCACAAGAAACTCAAAGTGGAAAGTCTCCATCCTCATCACTCCTCCATAAGGGATGGAGGCAGTGCTTTCTTACCATAGGTGCCAAGACCCAGTGAGACCAAACACCAAACCAGGAAGGTTTTTAGGTGTCCCATTCCCATCTCAAAGCACTGGAGCTGCACACTGAGGCACCCTTTGGCTGTGAGTAGCCCAGAGCCGGAGGCAAGGTCATCTCCACAGGCAGTCTGGACTAGGGCTGGAGCCTTGACTCATTCTCCAGGTGTGGGAAACCATCTCCCCCAAGCTGACTTGGGCTTTTCTGCCTTTCCCACCTTGCTTTCTGCAGCACCATGTCCAGACCTGACCTTTTTCCTCAGTGCAACTGCTCTTTGTTTTTAATGTCTAGTCACATCCTTCCTTTTTTCCGCTCATCTGCTGCCTTTGAACGTTGGATTCCTCATTTGGACAGACAGCTCCTTAATAGCTGCTCCATGTCTTCCCAAAGTGTTCCTCCCCTGGCATTCCTCATGTTGCCACATCTTGCTGGAGATGGAATTTTTCTTGTTCCTTCCAAGCCTGCCTTGCAGACAGATCATGAATTACAGAGCTCCCTCCCTTTGATGTCTCCAATACTTTGGGCTCGGTTTCCCCATCCCCCCCTGCCCCGTCTATTGCACTGAGGAAGGATTTTCTTCTTCAAGGCATGGAGGTATGGAGATGTGGGAAAGGAATATAGGAGTCCTTGCAGAAAAAAAAAGTGCAGCTACAGGTGAGAGACCTCTCCCTGGGGTGAATCAGAGCACTTTGATGCTCCTTGCTGTCCATACTGGGCAGCTTCCCAGCTTCTGGCTCTGGATGCTCAGCTGCCCACATCCTGACTGCAGGCTGGGACAGGACTGAGGCATGTCCACCTCACTCCACACCTGTGTCTCCATGGTCAGGAGAAACTGCAGCTCATCTTGACCTCCAGTGAGCCTTGGGCAGTCCAGGTTATCCAGACCTGGGAAAGAGATGGTGCAGGTAGCCTGGAGATGCTCCATCCTGTCACCAAGAAGCAGGATTAGGACCCTCAATCTGCAGAAGGACTCAGAACTGTGAGGCCATGGCAGCAGGAGGACAACTAAAATCCTGGCAGGAATTCAGCATTGCTGACACTAAACTGCCCCAGCACCAAAAGCAGCTGCATGAAACACTGCTGAGGGAGGCTGTGGACACAGGAGTAGTTTGGTGGGAAAGCCTGAGGTCTTTGAAGCTCAGCTCCAACTAGGATGAAGTGAACAGTGAAAGGTTGAAGGAGACAAGAGTGGCTTGAGAAGTGTCTCAAGGAGAAGGCCTTGGGGGTGTCAGTCGGTGACAAACTCCCCAGGAGCCAGCAATGGGCACTGGCAGCCCAGCAGGCAGCTGTGTGCTGAGCTGCAGCCAGAGCAGGGAGAGCAGCAGCACAGGGAGGGGATTCTGCCCCTCTGCTCTGCTCAGACTGCAGCCAGTTCTGGAGCCCCCAGCACAAGAAGGACCTGGAGCTGCTGGAGAGGGTCCAGAAGAGGCCACAAAGATGATCAGAGGGTGAGAACCTCCCCTGTGGGGACAGGCTGAGAGAGTTGGGGCTGTTCAGCCTGGAGAAGAGAAGGCTCTAGGGAGACCTTAGAGCTGCCTTCCAGTACCTGAAGGGGATACAGGAGAGCTGGGGAGGGACTTGTGACAAGGGCTGGGAGTGCCAGGATGAGGGACAAAGGCTTTGAGCTGGGAGAGGAGAGATTGAGACTGGAGATGAGGAAGAAATCCTTTAGAGTGAGGGTGGGGAGACACTGGCACAGGTTGCCCAGGGAGGTTGTGGCTGTTTCCCCCCAAAGGTGTTCAAGGCCAGGTTGGATGAGGCCTTGAGCAACCTGGGCTGGTGGGAGGGGGGTTGGAACTGGACCCATGCCAACCCCCATGGCAGGGGGTTGGAACTGGATGATCTTTGAGGTCCCTTCCAACCCAAGCCATTCTGTGACTACGATTCTATGCCAGTGGCACATCCTTTGGCCAGCCAGAGGGCTTCTGCTTTCGTAGACAGTCCATGCTCAAAGCCCTACAGGCTGTCACCTTCCAGCCATCCTTCCAAAGCACTTTCCTCTGTTATTCACTTTCTTTAATAACAATCTATTAAAAAAAACCCCAAAATCAGATCCCACACAGGCCAAATTCTGCCTGCCCTGCTCAGACCTATTCATTCCCAGTGGGTTTGTCCCAGAATAAACACAGACATGTTTTGAAGCTTGTTGTGAAAGGAGATTAACTCTCCAATCTGCTTCCTGGCTTTGAAGGCTGCAGACCAGCATGGCTTTGGTTATTAACCAGTCATTAGAGTGAGTGACATGGAGAAGGAGTAATTGCTTGGCGTGTTTGAGCCTCCCAGGATGTTAATTAAGAAGTTAAATGTTTGTTTGTTTGGGTTTGGGTTTTTTTTTTCCTTGCTCTGAACAAAGCCATCCCAGGGTTTAGTGTTTCCCCTCCTGAGAGGCAGAGCTGCTGCTCTCACTCTCCCAGGGCTTTGGGAATGCTGAGTGTCTGCAGCAGCTTCGCTCCCACCGCTGTGCTCACGTCCCTGGGGCGAGCTGCGGTCCCCACGAGGTGATGGGAGCCAGGGAGGGACCTTACAGGAGCTTGTGGCAGGGTGAGCTCAGAGCCTGTGGGAAATCCTGCATGGGTAGAGCTTGGATAAAGCCACTGATCCCAGCCCTGGACAGGTTTGAGCAGCTCCAGAAAGGCTTTGGGTGGGACCCACCTCGTCCAGCATCCATGGCCAAGGTCATGCTGGAGATGGAGGAAGAAGGGCAGTGCTGGGGACCAGCTGCAAACACATGAAGTTGAGATAGGAGAAACTACTGGAAAGAGTCCAGCAGAGGCTAGGAAGATGCTGAGAGGCCTCTCTGTGAAGAGGAAATGCCTGGGGGACCTGGGGCTATTGAGTCTGGAGAAGAGCAGCCCCAGAGGGGATCTGAGCAATGCTCAACAAGAGCTAAAGGGTGGGGGGCAAGAGGCTGGGGCCAGACTCTGCTCAGTGGTGCCCAGGGACAGGACAAGGGGCAATGGGCACAAACTGGAACCCAGGAGGTTCCATGTGAACCTTGTTTGGTGTGAGGGACGCTGGAAGCCTGGAGAGGTTGTGACATCTCCTTCTCTGAAGAGCTTCCAACCCCCTGGGTATTGTGCTCCTGGGCAAGCTGCTGTGGGTGCCCTGCTGGAGCAGGGGGTTGGATTGGATGAGCTCCAGAGGTCCCTTCCAACACCATAGCATGCTGGGATTCCCAGATTCTGGGATTCTGTGTTGCCAGTTCTCTGCTGCCTGTCCTGCTGTGCTGGGCCTTTACTTTACCACTTGCATCTGGTTTCTTCAGGCACATTAATCACTTCCAATCCATCCAGCTGAGCTGATTTCTAGAGCCTGTGCTGCTTTCACAAGCTGCTCTGGGAGGAAAGAAAAGAGATCCTTGACTTCAGGGCAAAATTCTCTATTGTCAAATCCACAAAATGATTTCAGGAATAGATTCAGTCCCTGACCCCCAGTCCAGCTTTCATTTGTGGGGTTGATGAAAGTGTCTGTTCTGGGAGCCTGGAAGGGAAAGAGTGGGAAGGAAGAAGATCAGGCTGGGGAGCTCAGAAGATCATGGAGAGACCAAGGGCAGGTGTGAGGTTACAAAGAACACAAATGGTGCAACAGCAGCACATGAGGCAGAGCCACATCCTGTGCTGTGACACACTCCCACCCCTGTGCCCATCATCCTGGAGGACTTCTGGCACCCAGCTTAGCACATCAGTCCCCTGCCTCCCTGGGCTGTTCCCCTGGCTGTGTTGCTTGCTGAAGACTTTCCACCACCATGACCAGAAGGTTCTATGTTTCCTGTCCTTAGCTATTTGCCTGCTCCCTGCTCTGCCATCCTGCTGCCCAGCTCTGCTTTTTCCATCTCTCCAGCTTCAAGGTTTGATGCCAACAGCTGTTGGGCAAGCAAAACACCAAAGAGGATGTTGGCCTTGGGGAGCACAGACTCACAGAATGGTGTCTGTTGGAAAAGCCCTTTCAGATCATCCAGTCCAACCACTCTCTAACTCTGACAAGGCTGGGGCTAAACCATGGCCCTCAGCACCACATCTCTGCCTCTTTTGGACACCTCCAGGGATAGGGGATGCAATCTCCTCCCTAGGGAGTCTGTTTCAGTGTTTGAGAACCTTTTCAGGGAAGAAGCTTCTCCAGATGTCCAACCTAAACCTCCCCTGAGGCAACTTGAGGCCATTTCCTTTTGTCTTATCAATTCTTCCTTGGGAGAAGAGACCAACCCCCACCTGATCCAACTTCCTTTCAGGGAGTTGTAGAGAGCAATGAGGTCTCCCCACATTCTCCCTTTCTCCAGACTAAACACCCCCAATTCTCTCAGCTGTTCCTCACCACCCCTGCTCTCCAGACCCTTTACACATGGTGGCAGAGGCTGAGCCATGGAGAAGATGAAGACCATCAAGCAGCAGCAGGGGCAATGGATAGAAACTCCAGCACAGGAGGTTCCACCTCAACATGAGGAGGAATTTCTTCACTGTGAGGGTCCCAGAGCACTAGAACAGGCTGACCAGGGAGGTTGTGGAGTCTCCTTCTCTGGAGACTTTCAAGCCCCATCTGGCTGTGTTCCTGTGTGACCTGTGCTGGATTCTATGCTCCTGCTCTGGCAGGGGGGTTGGACTCAAAGAGCCTTCAAAAAAGGCTTGGATGTGGCAGGTGGAGCCATGGTTTAGTTGTCAGGAGGTGTTAGGTATTGGGTAATAGGTTGGACTTGATGATCTCTGAGGTCTTTTCCAACCTGGCTGATTCTGTGATTCGATTCTATGATTCTATCTCCAGAGGTCCCTACCAAACCCTAACACCCTGTGTTCTGTGACCTCCACGTAGAGCTGAGCTGCAGCCCAGCCCCGTGGCATGGGGGTTTGTGAGGCAGGGCACCGAGGGTGTTTGTTTGCAGGAAACAAGCCTGGGAGGCCTGGCTGCCCTGCCAAGCACAGAAAGCTCCTGGCGAGGCTGGGTTACATAATGCCCCCAGCTCCCGGGGGCACGGCGCCAGCAGGGCAAGGAGAGATGCGGTGACCTTTCAGCACTGACACACGGGGAGAGCTCTGCGACTAAATTCAGCGCTGCCCCGCTCCTACCCGCTGACGATACAGATGAGAAACGCCACGGCTGGGGCTTGCAGACTGCTTGGAGACTGTGCCCTGCCAAAGGGGACAGGAGCTAATCAGGCACCCGCACAGGTTAGAGGCTGCCCTGCCGGAAAGCAGCTCCACGGAGAAAGGCCTTGGAGTGCTGGTGGACAGCAGGTTCTGCATAGAGCAGCAATGTGCCCCTGTGGCCAAGAGAGCCAATGGCATCCTGGGGTGCAGCAAGCAAAGCGTGGCCAGCAGGGCTAGGGAGGTTGTCCTCCCTCTCTACTCTTCCCTAGTGAGACCACACCTGCAATCCTGTGTCCAGTTTGGGGCTCCCTAGTTCAAGAGAGACAGAGACCTGCTGGAGAGAGTCCAAGGGAGGCTATGAGGATGATTAGGGGACTTGAGCATCTCCCCTATGGAGAGAGACTGAGAGCCCTAAGGCTGTTTAGTCTTGAGAAGAGATGGCTGAGAGCTCCAGAAAGGCTTTGGGTTGGACCCACCTCATCCAGCATCCATGGCCAAGGTCATGCTGGAGATGGAGGAAGAAAGGCAGTGCAGGGGACCAGCTGCAAACACATGAAGTTGAGATAGGAGAAACTACTGGAAAGAGTCCAGCAGAGGCTAGGAAGATACTGAGAGGCCTCTCTGTGAAGAGGAAATGCCTGGGGGACCTGGGGCTGTTGAGCCTGGAGAAGAGCAGCCCCAGAGGGGATCTGAGCAATGCTCAGCAAGAGCTAAGGGCTGGGGGGCAAGAGGCCGGGGCCAGACTCTGCTCAGTGGTGCCCAGGGACAGGACAAGGGACAATGGGCACAAACTGGAACCCAGGAGGTTCCATGTGAACAGGAGGAGAAACTTCTTTGGTGTGAGGGATGCTGCAAACCTGGAGCAGGCTGCCCAGGGAGGTTGTGGAGTCTCCTCTGGGGAGCTTCCAAAGCCCCCTGGGCATTGTGCTCCTGGGCAAGCTGCTGTCGGTGCCCTGCTGGAGTAGGGAGCTTGGACTGGATGAGCTCCAGAGGTCCCTTCCAACACCCTCCATGCTGGCATTCGAATTCTGTGAATCCTTGTGTGTGCCTGACCACAGGAACCATCCCCAGCCCCACAGGAGGTGCAAAGAAGTCCCTAGAAAAAGCCAAAAGACTGAGAAAGCTGCAGACAGCTCCAAAACCACAGCTCAGAAACAAGCTGTGGGGGCAAAGCATCTCCACGAGCTCCATTGTTCTCTGCACGGGGAAGACACAGCAGCTTCTGTCACTCTGTTGCCTCTCTGTTGTCACTGTCACACTCTGCTCAGAGCACTCCATGTGTGAGCATCCAGGACATTCCCTCCCCCAGAAGCAGAGTGGGGAAAGGCAGTGGGAACACCAGCCAGGAACACCATGAGCTGAGGGAAGGGAACTGTTGCCAGTGCTGCTGGGGGGTGTTTACAGACTCCTTTAGTTTAATTACCCTTCAAATTGAATCCATTCTCAGCACAAGGAGCAGAAATGGCCTTAAGACAAGGAAGAGGAAATAAAAACTGAAGTGGTGTTGAGATGGGCCTAATCCTTTTGTGGAGGGAAGCACACAGCACCTCTCGCCCCCCTCCCCCCTGAGAACAGGCAGCTGCGCATGGGAATCCGAGAGCTCCTTTTCCAGGCTGCTGAGATCCTTTTCCAGGCTGCTGAGATCCTTTCCCAGGCTGCAGCATGTGAATTCCCAGAGGTTTAACCCTCTGCATGCTGTCCTTTTGCTTCTAACTCACCTCAACAGCCCCTGGGGGGAGGTTCCTCAGAGTTGTAACACTCCCCAACCAGAAAACAAGCAACCAACCAACCAAACCAGAAAGCTGTATGAAACCAAGACCTACTATTTACTGAGCTCACAAAAGAAGTTGCTCACACCATGCTGGAAACTTTTGGCAAGCATGGCCAGGGAAATGAAGATTTCATGGAGGGGGGACACACACCTGTTCTCCCTTTCAGCCTCCAGAGAGGTTGTGGAGTCTCCTTCTCTGGAGACTTTCAAGCCCCATCTGGATGTGTTCCTGTGTGACCTGCTCTAGGTGATCCTGCTCTGGCAGGAAGATGATCTCCAGAGTGTCCTTCCAGCTCCATCATTCTGTGCTCTGCTGAACAACCTTCAACAGTTCCAGCCCTTACCACTGTGTTTGAGGCTACTGGAACAGGCTGCCCAGGGAGGTGGTGGAGCCCCCATCCCTGGAGGGGCTTAAAAGGTGTTTGGATGTGGTGCTTGAGGCCATGGTCTAAGAACTGTGTAGAGGGATGTTAGGTTATGGATGGACTCTAGGAGCATATGAATCTCATAGATTCATGGAAGAGATTGGGTTGGATGGGACCTTAAAGATCATTTACATTCAACCCCCTGCCATGGGCAGGGACACCTCCCACCAGGTTGCTTAAGGCCTCATCCAGCCTGCCTTTGAACACCTCCAGGGAGGGGACATCCACAGCCTCCCTGGGCAACCTGTGCCAGTGTCTCCCCACCCTCACTCTCAACAATTTCTTCCTCCTCTCCAGCCTCAATCTCTCCTCTCCCAGCTCAAAGCCATTGTCCCTCATCCTGGCACTCCCAGCCCTTGTCAAAAGTCCCTCCCCAACTCTCCTGGAGCCCCTTCAGGTACTGGAAGGCTGCTTTAAGGTCTCTCTGCAGCCTTCTCTTCTCCAGGCTGAACATCCACAACTCTCACTCTCTGTCCCCACAGGGGAGGTTCTCCAGCCCTCTGATCACCTTCATGGCCTCCTCTGGACCCTATCCATATCCCTCTTATTCTGGGGGCCCCAGAACTGGAGGCAGAGCTGCAGGTGGGGTTTGAGCAGACCAGAGGGGCAGAATCCCCTCCCTGTGCTGCTGCTCTCCCTGCTTTGGATGCAGCCCAGGACAGAGGCTGTATGGCTCTCACTGCATTAAGGTGCTCAAACATGTAAGGATTTGAAATCAGTTTAGTAGAGTAAACAAAAAATGGCCAAGGGAGGAGAGGTAGAGGTCAAGGCAAGATCCTGGAGCTAATCTCAGAGAGGCAGCTGTACCCAGAGCAGGCTGGGCCTGGATTAGCCAGCAGTGGAAACTCTGAGCCTACTGCCTGATTTATCCAGGGAGGAATTTGCTGCAGCTGGGGCAGGACTGCATGGCCTCTGGTAACTGCACCACATCCCAGTGGTTCGAGGATCAAATCAGCTTCAGAAGCACAGGGCAGGGAGAGGGAAGGGTGGGGAGGGGAAATCACCCCTGAAGAGCCCTGAAGGAGTTTTCTGGTGTAGGTTTCTCCCTGATGCCTGTTTTTCCAGCCTGCTTGCTGTTCATGTTCATCCTAATATGGGTCTGAATCTTCTGGCTGCAGTTGGAGCTCATCTCTCTGCTCTGGGCTGCAGGTTGCTCTTCCCTCCCTTCAGCAGGCACTTGGTGTGTTTGAGGGCTGCTGGGCATCTGCCCTGCTACACCAAGAGCTGCAGTTCCCCACTCCCTCCCTGCAGCTCTTCTTCTCTGCATCGTTTTCCTCTCATCCTCACATCCTCTCTCTTTTTTCTGTCTGTTCTCCTCCTGAATCCCATTGCCACTTGTGTTCAGCTGACAATCCCTCCCCCCACACACCTTTTCCTCTGCATTTGTTGTCCAACCAGTTGGTGCAACCACACAGCACAGGATCCCAGGATGTTAGGGACCTCCAAACATCATTTGAGTCCAACCCCGCTGCCAGAGCAGAATCCAGCACAGGTCACACAGGAACACATCCAAATGGGTCTTGAAAGGCTCCAGAGGAGACTCCACAACCTCTCTGGGCAGCCTGCTCCAGGGCTCTGTGACCCTCACAGTGAAGAAGTTCCTCCTCATGTTGAGGTGGAACCTCCTGTGCTGGAGTTTCCATCCATTGCCCCTTGTCCTATCCCAGGGTGCAACTGAGCAGAACCTGTCCTCACCCTCTTGACCCCCAGCCCTCAGGTATTGATAGGCATTGATCAGATCCCCTCTCAGTCTTCTCTCCAGACTGAACAGCCCCAGGGCTCTCAGCCTCTCCTCACAGGGCAGTGCTGCAGTCCCTTCAGCATCCTTGTAGCTCTCTGTTGGACTCTCTCCACAGACCCCTGTCCCTCTTGGACTGAGGGGCCCAGAACTGGATGCCATATTCCAGGTGAGATCTCCCCAGGGCAGAGCAGAGGGGGGAGGATACCTCTCTGGTGCCTGGCTCTCATCCTTACTGACTCGAGGTCTATTATTTTTTTCTCAGCCCATTTCTTCATCTTGTCCAAACAATTTTGCATTCAGCTCCTGTGCTCCAACATGTTTGAGCTTTCTCCCAGTGGGTGTCATCCCCGGATTCAAGGAGCAAACTCCTTCCTCATGCCAGTGCTGCTAACCTGCTCATGCAAGCATGGCCCATAGCTGTGATATATAATCCTGTGCTTGGACAGGACAATGGCTTGAGCACAGCATGGCAGCCTTCCTGCTCCCAGCTTGCTGGTAGATGCTCAGACACACAGTACAGGCTCATAAATCTTTCAGTGATTTCCAAGCCAGCTCTCTCTGAACGCAGCACAGATGTTTGCAGCTCGCTGTACACCTACATCTGTGGCAGCTGGGAGGGGAGTTAAGTGCAGGGATGTGGACTGTCCTCTGCAGAAAGCAGATACCTGCAGAAGGATGCCAAGCTGTCATGCCAAAAGTGCCTGAAGGGCTAATTTGGGGATGCTGGCCAAAAAATCAGGAGCAGTGCCATTGATTTCAGCAGTGGTCGCTGGCAGCCCAGCAGGCAGCTGTGTGCTGAGCTGCAGCCAGAGCAGGGAGAGCAGCAGCACAGGGAGGGGATTCTGCCCCTCTGCTCTGCTCTGCTCAGACCCCACCTGCAGCACTGCCTCCAGTTCTGGGGCCCCAGCATAAAGAAGGACTTGGAGCTGCCAGAGAGGGTCCAGAGGAGGCCATGAAGATGATCAGAGGCTGAAGAACCTCTAGGGACAGGCTGGGAGAGTTGAGACTGTTCAGCTTGAAGAAGAGAAGGCTCCAAAGTGACCTTGGAACAGCCTTCCAGTACCTGAAGCTCTCCCCAGGAGAGCTGGGGAGGGACTTCAGACAAAGGCTGGGAGTGGCAGGATGAGGAACAATGGCTTTGAGCTGGGAGAGGGGAGACTGAGAATGGAGATGAGGAAGAAATTCTTGAGAGTGAGGGTGGGGAGACACTGGCACAGGTTGCCCAGGGAGGTTGTGGCTCCCCCTTCATGGAGGTGTTGAAGGCCAGGTGTTGAGCAACCTGGGCTGGTGGGAGGTGTCCCTGCCCATGGCAGGGGGGTTGGAACTGGACAGTCTTTGAGGTCCCTTCCAAGCCATTCTGATTTGCCATGAAGCCAGTCACAGACCTTGCCTGCCACTCACCTTGTGACTAATCCTGGAAACATTCTGTGGGTGACACAAGAACCAAGTTCTGTTTGCACTTGTCAAAGCCACCAGGAGCGAGGGAAGCCACATCGCCTGCCCTGTGCCTGCAGCACAGAAACGGGGGGGGTGGGGAAGGGTTTGTGACAAGCTGCACGTAGCAAATTGTTTGCTTGACTGAAATTCACAGGAGTAAAAATGTGTGTGGAGCCAAGATGCTCTAGAGGAATGGCCAAGCCCTTCACTCAACAGAGCACTTCGTGTAGCCACAGGAAAGATCCCAAGGACATGGTGGCAGCCAGGGGAGACAAGGCAGCTCTTTAACTGCTTTTTAAGGTCACTTTCTGGTCCCCTATGGAGTTCTCATTACAGAATCATAGAATTCTCAGGGTTGGAAGGGACCTCAAGGATCAGCCAGTCCCAAACCCCCTGCCATGGCCAGGGACACCTCACACCACAGCAGGTTGCTCACAGCCACCTCCAGCCTGGCTGCAAACACCTCCAGGCAGGAGGCTTCCACCACCTCCCTGGGCAACCTGCTCAGCAGTCCCAGGGCTCTCAGCCTTTCCTCATCTGAAAAGAGTCAGGTCTCATCCTGTTGCCCTCCACCCTTTAGCTATTGATCAGCACTCCAGAGCCTCCCCTTTGCCCCTGGGTGGTTTATTTTAGGGGGAGAAGCCAGGTGCCTGCCCTGGCCCTGTCTTGCAGAGTGCTGCATTGCTACCTGGTGCTGTGGCACTGCAGAGCTGTAATGCTGTGAGAGCACAGGTAGCAGAGAGACAGCTGAAGCTGCAGCATGCCAACACCTGCAGGGCTGGCAGGGGGTGTGCTGCCACACACAATGTCAGGGGCTGGAAAGGACCTCGAGAGATCATCCAGTCCAAGCCTCTGATGGAGCAGGGCCACCCAGAGCAGGTCACACAGGAACACATCCAGGCAGGGTTTGAATATCTCCAAAGAGGGAGACTCTACCACCCCCTGGGCAGCCTGCTCCAGGGTTCTGTCACCCTCACAGGGGAAAAATGTTTCTTCCTGTTTCCATGGAACTTCCTATGCCTCAGCTTCCACCCCTTGTGCTGGCACTGGGCACCACCCAGCAGAGCCTGGCTCCAGCCTCTGGGCACTCACCCTGCACAGCTTTATAGACA
The DNA here is from genome assembly GCF_014839835.1 of Dryobates pubescens. Taxonomy (NCBI): domain Eukaryota; kingdom Metazoa; phylum Chordata; class Aves; order Piciformes; family Picidae; genus Dryobates; species Dryobates pubescens. The sequence goes on along the minus strand of NC_071631.1, from coordinate 6,689,561 downwards.
TTGATGAGGTCACCTCTCAGGCTCCTCTGCTCCAAGCTCAAGAGCCCTCAGCTCCCTCAGGCTCTCCTAGTAGGGGAGATGTTCCATTCCCTCAATCCTCCTCTCCTCTGCCTGCTGAAGTGCTCTTTGCTCAGACACTTCCACGTTGCCCTGGGTCTGCAGCCCCTGTGCCCAGGGGGCTGTGGGTCTCACAGTCTATCTGTAACACTGCAATCAGTGGGATGTGGGAGACTGGAGACAGGCTCAAACTGGGGCATTTTGCAGCTCTCCCAAGCTGAAGCTGTGTCTCAGGTAGGGTTAAAGCTGCTTAAGCTCCTAGGACGTGGTTTGGCTCAGTCCTGTGGTCTGTGTTCACCCTCTTGGGTAGATGTTCACCCAAGACTCTGCCTCTGCTGTCCTCCCTCCCTCTCTAGTCTGACTGATCAGGGAGGAGTTGTGGGGCCTGGGCTGGTACTCCTTCTCCACCCTCTGCTTGAAAGATTCCAGCACAGAGCCCGAAAAGTGGTGAATGCAGTGGAACATCTTCCTGATGAGGAGAGCCTGAGGGAGCTGAGGGCTCTTGAGCTTGGAGCAGAGGAGCCTGAAAGGTGACCTCATTGCTGTTGATAAAGATGTGCAGGGTGAGTGCCCAGAGGCTGGAGCCAGGCTCTGCTGGGTGATGCCCCATGCCAGCACAAGGGGCAGTGGTGGAAGCTGAGGCAGAGGAAGTTCCATGTGAACATGAGGAAGAATATTTTCCCTGTGAGGGTGATGGAGCCCTGGGGCAGGCTGCCCAGGGGGGTTATGGAGTCTCCCTCTCTGGAGACATTCACAGCCCAGCTGGATGTGTTCCTGTGTGATCTGGTGTAGGTGACCCTGCTCTGGCAGGGGGCTGGACTGGATGAGCTTTCAAGGACCCTTCCAGCCCCTGACATTCTGTGATTCTGTGTCCCCCCTTCCTTCCTGTCCCACCCCAGTGATGGGCTGAGGGAGGTCTCTTCCTCCATCACTCCATCTTTACTGTCATTATCTGCTCTTTATTCTTCTACCTTCTCATGGTCAGGTCCCCACCATTCAATTCTCCACTTCTCTACCTTCATCTTCCTCAGGATTTTGGAGTCTCTCCCTGTCTCAGACCATCTCCATCCCATTCAGAAACTGGCCTGACCCTTTCCAGCACACTTTACCTCTCCTCATCCTTTCAATCACCTCCTCTCCCCTGCATGGCTGCTCCTCTGGGACAGCCACCACCCCTTCCACTCCTTCCTCTTCAACCTGCCTCTCTCCTGCACAGCTCAGGGGGACTGGGAGGGAAGGAGTCAAGGATGGATCAGCTCCAGCTGCAGAGGCAGGAGGCATTTCTGCAGCACCATTCAAAGCCCTCCTGCAAACAGAAATTGCTTTGTGTCAAGACCAACTCTGTGCCTGGATGAGTCTGAGCTGCATGACCGCAGCCTACAAGAGAGATGTAGCTGGGAGGGTTGCTGCCACCCCAGTAAATAAGAAGCAGGTCTTTTCCTCATTTAAAGTGGCTTGTTTCTCATCTTGGATGTATGTGGAATTCAACCAGGGCAATAAACCCCAGTCTCTGCTCTTCAGCAGGCTTTGCCCTGTACAAGGCAGCCAGAGACACAATGCCAAGCCTCATGTGATGGGAGGGTCATGCAGAGATCACTCTTCATTAGCAGCAGTAAAAAAGCAGCTCTGCCTCTCTCTTCCAGGCTGTTCCTGGCTCCGGTGCAGCCGAAAGGAGACCATTATCTTGGAGGGCACAGCCCTGCCCTGGGGGAGCAGCTTTCCACAAGATGTGGAGGGGAAATTCCCCTCTGTGTAGCCCTCAGAGCTGCTTTGCACTCACTCTGCTGACATTCTGGTCTCAGAATCCCAGCATGATGCAGGTCAGCAGGGACCCCTGGACATCATCCAGTCCAACCCACCGCCCCGTGAAGCTTGCCCAGGATCACAATGGCCAGGGGGGTTTGGAAGCTCTCCACAGAAGAAGACTCCACAACCTCTCTGGGCAGCCTGCTGCAAAGCTCGGCACTCTCACACCAAAGAAATTTCTCCTCCTGTTCACATGGAACCTCCTGGGCTCCAGTTTGTGCCCTCTGCCCCTTGTCCTGTCACTGTGCCCCACTGACAAGAGTCTGACCCCATCCTCTTGCACCCCCCACTCTTTAGCTACTGATCAGCACTGAGAAGATCACCCAAGTCCAACCCAGCCTTCAGGGGTGAGTTTGAGTGCATGCACCAAAAATCCTGGGGCTGCTGGAACCCAGAGCCACAGCTTTGTGTCCTCACCAGTCCCCACTGCTGGACATGGTGGAACCCAGCAGCAGGCCAGCAGGCATCACAGGGGAGGAGAGGATGTTAATGGCTTGGCCTCCACTGCTCCATTTGCTTTCTTCAGGCAGGAACTGGAGGGGCTGTGGCTCAGAGCCTGCTTGCTCTGCAAGGGGTGAGAGACTTTTTGTGGACATCAGAGAGAGAAGGAACCATCCCACCCCCAGCAAACACTTTGTGTGCAAGGGGCCACAGGGAGGCTTTATAGACTCAGCTGTTCCAGCTCCTACTCTGCATCATTTATCTTCCACAAAGTTCTGAACCACTCAGCTGCTGTGATTCCCAGAGAAGATTCCAGGAAACCCAACTGAGGCCAGAGCAGGGCACTGTTGCTTTGGGGAGTCTTTGCTTATTGATTGGTACCAACCGTTCTAAACCCTGTGAGCAGCTGCAGAGTGGCTTTGGGAGGTGGGGGTTGGATGTTCCTCTGCCCCTGCACTGCCATGGTCCTGCTGCTTTCCCAGGGTGAGGAGGTTTGTGTGCAGCTCCTCTGGGAAGTGGGCTGGGAGCTCTCAGCTCTACATCACAGCATGTCTATGCTGATGAAGCCACAGCTTTCAGCAGCAAACATGAATCATTGAATCAAGGCTGGAAAGGTCCTCTATGATCATCATGTCCAACCTTCTACCCAACAACTCCATGACCACAAGGCCAGGTCCCAAAGTCACAGGATCACAGGATGTTAGGGGTTGGAAGAGACCTCTGAAGGTCATTGAGTCCAAGTCCCACATCTACTAATTTTTTGAACACCTCCAGGGATGGTGACTCCATCACCTCCCTGGGTAATGTGTTCCAGTGTCTCCACACCCTCACTCTAAAGAACTTCTTCCTCATCTCCAGTCTCAATCTCCCCTCTGCCAGCTCAAAGCCATTGTCCCTCGTCCTGGCATTTCCAGCCTTTGTCAAAAGTCTCTCCTCTAGTCCCCCTCAGGTACTGGAAGGCTGCTTTCCCTGGAGCCTTCTCTTCTCCAGGCTGAACAGCCCCAACTCTCCCAGCCTGTCCCCACAGGGGAGGTTTTCCATCCCTCTGATCATCTTTGTGTCCTCCTCTGGACCCTCTCCAGCAGCTCCAGGTCCTTCTTGTGTTGGGGGCCCCAGAACTGGAGGCAATGCTGCAGGTGAGGTCTCAGCAGAGCAGGGCAGAGGGACAGAATCCCCTCCCTTGACCTGCTACTCTTCCTGCTTTGGATGCAGCCCAGGACCCAGTTGGCTTTTTGGAGTGCCAGTGACCACTGCTGGCTCATGTCAAGTGCCTCTGACGGTGAAGGGCAGTTTGGCAAACCAGGTTTAGAACCCTCCAAACTCTTCCTTCACTTAGCTTCCTAATATCAGAGGACAGTTGGTTGAGAGGGGAAGAAGAGCTACTTGGCATGGGGAGGAGGAGATGAGTGTCCTGGAGGAGCTCCAGGAGGAAGAGAAACCACATCAAGGCTGTCTGCCTTCCTCATCCTAAATTACAGCACCCGGAGGGGAATGTGCCAGGGTTGGGTAAGAGCAGTGCAGGAGGATGTCTTCTGTGGGGATATTTTCCTTTGCCTTGGGTGAGCAAAAAATAATCTGTTTTGGAAAAGAAGTGTCTGGAGCAGAGGCTGTGGGAGGGCAGCTGAACATGTTTGTCAGGATGGACACACGGACGCAGAGCTCAGCTCCGCACAGACGCACAACGGCAGGGGTAGGAAGGGACCTCTGGAGATCAGCCAGTCCAACCCCTCTGCCAAAGCAGCACCACCCAGGAACACATCCAGGTGGGGTTTGAATGTCTCCACAGAAGGAGACTCCACAAGCTCTCTGGGCAGCCTGCTCCAGGGCCTCCAGCAGCCTCACGGCAAAGAATTTCCTCTTCATGCTGAGGTGGAGCCCCAGCTCCAGCTTGTACTTGTGGCTCCTTCTCCTTTCACTGGGCACCACCAAAAAGAGCTTGGCACCTTCATCCTGCCCCCCCAGCCCTCAGATATTTATAGGCATTGATCAGATCTCCTCTCAGCCTTCTCCTCTCCAGACTAAACAGCCCCAGGGCTCTCAGCCTCCACTCACCAGGCAGTGCTCCAGTCCCTTAATTATCCTTGTAGCCCTCCCCTGGACTCTCCTTGGGTCCCTGTTTCTCTGCCTTGGCTATAGGTAGGGTCTGAACATGAAGCCCCTAAGGGGTGTGGGAATGGTGGGGGGGGAGAGGAGGAGCTGCATTTGTTTTCTGTCCCACCCTGCAAATCCTCACCCAAGAAGACAATTCTGCAGCCACAGTCCAGCTGAGGTCTGAACGCGGACGAGCTGGGAGCACATCAGCGTCTGAGCATGTGGCTGGGGGCTTGTGAGACTTCAAAGGACAAGAGGCACAGACCACCCTCCTTCCAGCAAAGCAGCTGTGGAGGCCAAGCTGGAAAGCCTGCCAGCCCCTGACACTCCATGATCTATGGGCAGCTTGGTGTTGTGTGGCTGATGTCAAAAGGGAAGGGAGCTGAAGGCAGGAAGGGAAGCAGAAGGAAAAGCAGGGCAGCGGCGCAGGAGCCAGGGCCGTGAGTAATGCTGCCTCCCGAGCACAGCCCCAACCCAAACACAAATAACAATCAATCCAGCTCCACTCCATCCACAGGACACAGCAGAGCCCACAGTGCTGGGCCAAAACAGGCCTCAGTGTTTAACCACAGGAAAATCCTCCTGGAGGTTTATTACTCCCTGCAAAGCCCCTGGTTAGGAAATGGAGCTTCTGGGGGGATTTACAGCAGCAGCTCTTGGAGGGATCCCGTCCTGGTCAGCTGTGTTCTGGGAGGTGAGGCAAGCTAGTTAGAGCTGGGGGATGCTGGCCAGGTTGGAGAGCCAAGCAAAGGCTCAAAAAGAGGCAGACTGGAGAGATGGGCAAAGGAGAACCTCGGGAAGTTCAACAGGAATAAGAGGAGGGTCCTGCACCTGGGGAGGAACAAACTCCTGCAGCAGTGCAGGGGAGAGGTGACCTGATGGGAAGCAGCACCCTGGAGAAGGACCTGGGAGTGCTGGTGGACAATGAGTTATGCATGAGCCAGTAATGTGCCCTGGTGGCCAAGAAGGTCAACGGTGTCCTGGGGTGCATGAAGATGAGTGTGGCAGCAGGTGAAGGGAGGTCCTCCTGCCCCTCTCCTCTGCCCTGGTGAGGCCACATCTGAAGTATTGTGTCCAGTTTGGGGCTCCCCAGTTCAAGAGGGACAGGGAACTACTGAGCAGAGTCCAGTGGAGGCTGTGAGGATGATGAAGGGACAGAAATGTTTGTTTTATCAGGACAGGCTGAGAGCCCTGGGGGTGTTGAGCCTGGAGAAGAGCAGCCCCAGAGGGGATCCAAGCAATGCTCAGCAAGAGCTAAAGGCTGGGGGGGCAAGAGGCTGGGGCCAGATTCCTGTCAGTGGTGCCCAGAGACAGGCCAAGGGGCAATGGGCACAAACTGGAACCCAGGAGGTTCCATCTGAACAGGAGGAGAAAATTCTTTGGTGTGGGGCTGCCCAGAGGGGTTGTGGAGTCTTCTTCTACTGGAAACTTTCAAGACCCACATGGAAGTGTTCCTGTGTGACCTGCCCTAGGTGATCCTGCTCTGGCAGGGTGATTGGACTGGATGATCTCTGGAGGTCCCTTCCAACCCCTACCATTCTATGATCCTATGATGTGCTTCCATCTGAGCTCGTGCCCAGTCCTGTCCCACCAAGCCTCCTTGAAACTCCTTGGACAAATGGCAAAGCTCAACACACACACACACACACTGAGTTCTTGTGTCATTTTAAGCTCCCAAACCAGGAGCCAAACAGCAGCTCATGCTTCTAGACACAGATCTGGGTGGGGAATGCTCTTCTCCCACCTTTGCAGCAGCTCCTTGGTGAAGCCTGGACCCCCCCTGGGCTCTGAGCTCAGAGGGCACATCCCTCACTCATCAGAACGTTGGGAGAGCTGCTGCATGGAAGCTCTCAGTGCCTCTGGCTCTCTGCTGCTGAGCCTTGTGTCCTCTGTCTTGGGTCTGTGGACACTTTTGGGACACTGATGGGATTTTTTTTTGTTTGGCTCACAAATTGCTTTGTCTGTTAAAAAAGAAAGGATGAAGCTTTTGCCAAAGAATGACATCTCTGATGGCTCAGGGTGGATGGAGGCTCCTGGTCAGCTGAAGGCAGGCAGCAAAGCGTCCTGAGGGATGGGATTTGGCTGGAGAAGGGAGAGCAACATCCAGAAAAATGACTGAGACACTGAAGAGCATTTCTGGAATACAAGGGGAGGGGGGGGAATGAAGAGAGCAATCCCTGGTTGGTATTCAGCACAGACTTCTCAGAACTTCGATTTCTCTGGGAGGCAAAACGTGAAGCTCCTCCTGATCCTCTCCCAGGGGCTGGGAGGTGGATTTCTCTCTGCCTAGCTCTGTCCATTTATCATCTCTCAGCACCGTGCTGAGGGTAGATCCTGAACCTTGCAACCACCCCAGGTGCAGGCAACACCCAGGACAGGTCAAGCCGACAGTTCCCGAGACCCCAGGATCAGGAAGAACATGCCTGGAACACCCTGGGTATTGGGAGCTTGATTTGTGAGGCAGGATCATAAATGGGTGATTAGTGGAGCTGTTGAGGAGATGTTGGCTTTCTCCCCTCCCCTGGGAGGTGTAAATCCAAATGCTGTCCAGCAGAAATGCAGGATAATCCTTCTGCTGCTCCTCTGTGGCCAGGGAACCACATCCAGTGGGCACTGCCTCGACAGAGGGATGAGGAGGAGCAGGAGACAGGCCAGAAGCGATTGGGGAACATAAGCAGAGGTCTCAAAAACATGACCTGTGGGGGAAGGCTGAGAGAACTGGGCTTGTTTAGTCTACATGTGATGGTGGGGAGACATGATAACAGCCCTCAGCTATGTGAGAAGCTGCTGCAGAGGGAAGGGAATGAACTGCTCTGCACATTGCTGGGTGCCAGGGGAGGGGAATGCAGAGTAATTTAGGCAGAACACCCTGATGGGAGAGTAGAGATCTGGCAGTGGAGGAGTTTTGGGGTCTCATTGAGATACCTGAATGTGTCCAGAAAAGGGCAACAAGGCTGGGGAGGGGTCTGGAGCACAGCCCTGTGAGGAGAGGCTAAGAGAGCTGGGGTTGCTTAGCCTGGAGAAGAGGAGGCTCAGGGCAGACCTTATTGCTCTCTACAACTCCCTGAAGGGAGGTTGCAAACAGGTGGAGGTTGGTCTCTTCTCCCAGGCAACCAGGGCTTAGCCTGAGTCCATTTCTCCCAGCCCTGCTCCAGGGCTTAGCCTGAGTCCATTTCTCCCAGCCCTGCTCCAGGGCTTAGCCTGAGTCCATTTCTCCCAGCCCTGCTCCAGGGCTTAGCCTGAGTCCATTTCTCCCAGCCCTGCTCCAGGGCTTAGCCTGAGTCCATTTCTCCCAGCCCTGCTTCAGGGCTTAGCCTGAGTCCATTTCTCCCAGCTCTGCTCCAGGGCTTAGCCTGACTCCATTTCTCCCAGCCCTGCTTCAGGGCTTAGCCTAAGTCCATTTCTCCCAGCCCTGCTCCAGGGCTTAGCCTGACTCCATTTCTCCCAGCCCTGCTTCCCAGCAGCTTGGCAGGCAGCAGAAACATCCATCTGCACTTGTCACTGGTAGCAGCAGCCATCATCTGGAGAGAAAGTGGCTGCTCACAGACACCCAGTCACACAAGGAGCAAACAGTTGCTTTATTTCTGAGTGGGGCTACACAAACCATTAGGCACCTCATTAATCTCCTGGCTAATTTGCTGCATGAGGCTGACTGGAAGAAGGAATGAATTCTACATTTTAGTCATTGGGGCAATAACCAGAGGAGCTTCCCCAGCTCCTTTTCATCCCTTGCTTGTGCACTGTGACAGGGGCATGGAATTGGTTTGGTTGGAAAAGGCCTCCAGGATCATCAGTCTAAGACCACCGTGGCCATTAAACCATGACCTGAAGTGCCATGAAAGACAGAGAAGAGGACAACCTGTTGTCAAAGTTGTCCCTGCTGTCCCTTGGGGTTTCCCCCACCTCTGGGCACTACACAGCCTGTGGGTGGCAGGGAGCAAAGACCAGCACTGGCACCACCAAGTCATTCCAGCACCACCAAAGAGACTCAGCTGGACATGAAGTCCCCTGCCTCCACCTGCTCACCACCACCGTGGGACTGTAAGTGCACCAAACCCCATCTGCCCGCCGTGGAGGGCTGGAAATCAGTCTGAGGAGCTCAGGCCGGGGTGAACTGCTGGCTTCTGACAAATGTCTTCAGGCTGTCACAGCTCTTAGTGCTGGAAAGGACAGCGGCAGGGGATCAATGAAGGTCACAACTTCGGCTTTCCTGGGTTCAGCTTTTGTGCCTTCCTGGACCCACAGACACGTTGGAAGTTGGTTCTGGGCAGAGCCACACTGCCCCAGCACAGGACTAGACTTACCACATTGTGCCCAGCATCTCTGGTGCCAGGCAGGGCTGCAAAGCATCCCAGACCTTGTGAGACCACAAGCCTGCCAGGGCAGAGCTCACATCTCAGCTCCTGCAGCAAGGATTTTGCCCTTCAAGGCCCTTCTTTCCCTTCCTATCCTCATCTCTTCTTGCTGCTCTGCTTTAACAGTTGATTTTTAAGTGGGAAAAATAAAGTGCAGCCACTTGCTGGAGTGGAGCAGAGAGTGCCACAGCCTGTCATACAATTGTGGAACGGTTTGGGTGGGAAGGGACTCTTCAGCTCGTGCAGTCCAAACCCCTGCAGTCAGCACAGAATTGTCAGGGTTGGAAGGGACCTCAAGGATCATCCCAGTGCCAACCTCCCTGCCATGGCCAGGGACACCTCACACTACAGCAGGTTGCTCACAGCCACCTCCAGCCTGGCTGCAAACACCTCCAGGCAGGAGGCTTCCACCACCTCCCTGGGCAGCCTGTGCCAGTCTCTCACCACCCTCATGGGCAACAACTTCTTCCTCACATCCAATCTCAATCTCCCCATTTCTAGTTTTGCTCCATCCCCCCCAGTCCTATCCCTCCCTGACACCCTCAGAAGTCCCTCCCCAGCTTTCTTGTGGGAGGGACATTTGCCACCTGAAGCAGGGATATCTGCTACCAGAGCAGCTTGCTTAGAGCCCCAAACAACCTGACCTGCAATGGTGCCAGGCGTGGGGCACCTCCCACCTCCCTGGGCAACCTGGGCCAGGCTCTCACCACCCTCAGTGTCAAACATTTCTCTCTTCTCTCCACTCTGAATCTCTCCTCAACCTGTCCAGCCTTCTCCTGGAGAAGGAGAGCAGCCTGCAGCCCGTACACCATGACCCTGCCTCCCGCAGTTCGCAGGCTGCTGTGTGGTGGCAGGGGACACTGGCACAGGCTGCCAGGCTCTGCTTCACAGGGCACAGCAGGTCTGCAGAGCCCTGGCTGCTGGCACTGCCTGCAGCAGTTGTTCCTGCTGCAGGAACACAAAGCCTTGGCTTTGTCAGGACACACTCGGCCCAGCAGGCACCCAGGAGCCCCAGCCCGCAGCCACGTCCCTGGCCAGCACATGGCACTGCTCATTAGGGTACAGCCAGCTCCCCTGTGCCCTCCCAGCACCCCCAGCAAGCAGTTCAGCAGTGGGAGCCCTCATGCCCAGCGCTGGGCTGAGGCAATGAGTCCCCTGAGGAGGTTTTGGTTAATTATGCTCAGCCTGTCTCAGGCAGAGACACCTTGGGGGAACATCAGCCCTGAGCTTTGTGCTGCTAATCACAGCCACGGGGCCACCCAAGAGCGTTGGGATGTGGCTTTGTGGTGGTTTGGCTGGCAATGAGGACCAGGAGGGCTGTGACAGGGCAAGGGGCAATGGCTTTGAGCTGGAAGAGGGGAGACTGAAGATGATTTTCCTAACTTCTCTCCTGGTGTGAATTTACTGAGGGGTTAAATACTTAGGGTTAGGCCCAGGATCACTGAAGACCTGCCTAGGAGGCTGAACACTCTGATGTGTGATGTCAGGAAAATCACATTTCTGGGCATGCTCCAGCTCCCTGCCTCCCTGCAGGGTGTTTACAGCTGCAAGCATGGGTTAAAAGCAGCTCTGGGCAGAGAGCTTGAGGGATGCAGGCAGGAAGCATCTCCCCTGCTACTGAGCAGGATGGGACCTGCCAAGACAGAGACACAGAATTAACACCTCCCTGAGAGCCTCCTCCACAGCCACAGGAACAGGCTGCTGGAGACAGGAACTGTGATGCTGGAAAGGACAGGAACAAAAAGCCACTCTGGCCCTCCTGCTGCTGCTGCAGGGCTTGCAGAGCATGGCCTGAGCTCTCCACCCCCTGGGCTGTTGCCATCTGTCCTTCCACCACAATGCTGCTCAGGCTAAAGAGGTCCCCACCTGGCTCACTCACTGCCAAGCTCCCCATCCTCTCCCTTCTCCAGAACAGTTGAGGTCTCTCAGCAGCCCTGTGTCCATCTGATCACCCTCTCTGACCTCTGGGGGGGAATCTGTTCAGCCTGGAGAAGAGAAGGCTCCAGGGAGACCTTAGAGCAGCATCTCAATATCTGAAGGACCTCCAGGCAGGCTGGGGAGGGACTGTTCAGAAGGGACTGTGGGGATAGGATGAGAGGCAATGGTCTGAAACTGGAGCAGGGCAGAGTTAGGTTGGACCTCAGGAGGAAGTTCTGCACAGTGAGGCTGGGGAGACACTGGAAGAGGTTGCTCAGGGCTGTGGTTGAGGCTCCATCCCTGAAGACATTCAAGATCAGATTTGATGTGGCCCTGGGCAGCCTGATCCACTTGGAGCTGTCCCTGCTGACTGCAGGGGGTTGGACAAGATGCCCTCAGAGGGTCCCTTCCAGCCCAATGCAATCTGGGCATCTGCACACTTCCAAAAGCTGCCTCAGGCTGCAGGTTTCTCCACCCAACCTCTTTTTCCACCCCACTGCTTGTCATGCATGCAGCCTCCATGGGAGTGTGTGCAGGGTGATCTGGTGGGCTTCAACAGGAAATGAAGCAGAGGGATCTCCCAGCAGCTGTGACTGATGAAGGGCAGCCCCTCACCAAGCAGCAGCTCACAGAGTCATAGAATGATTTGGGTTGGAAAGGACCTTAAAGATCATGCAGCTCCACCCCCCTGCCATGGGCAGGGACACCTCCCACCAGCCCAGGATGCTCAATTTCCCATCCAGCCTGGCCTTGAACACCTCCAGGGAGGGGACAGCCACAGCCTCCCTGGGCAACCTGTGCCAGTGTCTCCCCACTCTCACTCTAAATAACTTCTTCCTCATCTCCACTCTCAATCTGCCCTCCTCAAGCTTCAATCCATTCCCCCTCACCCTATCACTACAAGCCCTTGGAAAAAGTTCCTTCCTTGCTTTCTTGCAGACCCTCTGCTCCCAGCCCTGGGATGGAAGCAGAAAGCACTTGCCTTGAAGACCAAAGGTGCTGCCATCTCCCAGGATGTTCCTTTCCTACCCATAAGTGGAGTTGTCCTCTCTGTCCTCATGTGGCTTTCAGGCACACAGAGCCCTGGAGCAGGCTGCCCAGAGAGGCTGGGGAGTCTCCTTCTCTGGAGACTTTCAAGAGCCACCTGGGTGAGCTGCCCTGAGTGATGAAGCCCTAGCAGGAGGATTGGCCTGGATGATGTGGGGAGGCCCCATCCAACCCCTGCCATTCTGTGACTCTGTGGGGTGGAGATGTCCTCAAACATCACCAGGAGCACCCCCACCAAGGCAGGGCAGCAGGGGAGTTCCCTTCCCCTTCTGCAAGTCCACAGGAGATGCAGGAGGCAGAGGTGTTCAGCAAAGGCACATGTGCTGGCAAGCAAAAGGAAAACAGATGATTAAACCTTTCATTTCTAAATGTTTGGGGTGGGTTGTTGTTTTTTTTTTAATCCAGAAGGCTTTTTATTAGTGTTATTATTATTATTGGTCTGGATCTGCTACATTAATTATGAGGCTGCTGGCAGCTCTCCAGGCCTGCAAGTCTCAGGAGTGTAGGGAAGGGTTCCTTGGTTCTCACACACATCCAGGACTGGGGAGGTCAGAGTTTTCCTGCTCTGTGTGTGTGTGCAGCATCACCTCATTGCTGAGCACCACTGGGCTCCTCTGGCCGGGCTGGGGACTGTGCCATTGCCTCCTGGCCTCACCTCTAGGAAGCAGGTGATGATGTGATGATTATGTGATGTGATTGTGTGAGCTCAGGCTTTACTGAACGTGTCCAGAGAAGGGCAATGAGGCTGGGGAGGGGTCTGGAGCACAGCCCTGGGAGGAGAGGCTGAGGGAGCTGGGGTTGCTTAGGGGGCTCAGGGCAGACCTTCTTGCTCTCTGCAACTACCTGAAGGGAGGTGGTAGACAGGTGGGGGTTGGTCTCTTCTCCCAAGCAACCAGCAGCAGAACAAGAGGACACAGTCTCAAGCTGCACCAGGGGAGGTTCAGGCTGGATGTTAGGAAGAAATTCTTCCCAGCAAGAGAGATTGGCCATTGGGATGTGCTGCCCAGGGAGGTGGTGGAGTCCCCATCCCTGGAAGTGTTTAAGAAGAGCCTGGATGAGGCACTTGGTGCCATGGTTTAGTTGATCAGATGGTGTTGGGTGATAGGTTGGGCTTGATGATCTCTGAGGTCTTTTCCAACCTGGCTGATTCTGTGTTCTGTAAAGAGCCCTGGGGGGTTTGGGTAGACCCTTGGGTGGGGAGAAGGGAAGTGCTGGGAGGCCTTTGGGTGCACTGTAAGGGCTCTGTATGCTTTGGGGTAGCTTTGCCACTATGCTTTGCAGCTTCTGTAAAACACCAAGTGCTTTTCCATTGGGATGTGCTGCTCAGGGAGGTGGTGGAGTCCCTGTCCCTGGAGGTGTTCAATAAAGGCTTGGATGTGGCCCTTGGAGCCATGGTTTAGCTGTCAGGAGGTGTTAGGTATTAGGTAATAGGTTGGCCTTGATGATCTCTGAGGTCTTTTCCAACCTGCTTGATTCTGTGAGTCTGTGAGGGGGAAAAGGGAAAAAAAACTAAAGCCCTAATTATTTGTTTTGGAGAAAACATGGAACACTTGAGCCCTTCACAGACTCCAAACCCCCACTGGGCAAACACACACACATAAAAAACCCAGCAAGGAGAAGCTGAAGCAGATGGTTGTTTTTGCCAGGTTTTTTTTCCCTTTTTTTTTTTTGCTTGCATAATCAACTGTTGGCTCCCAGATTGTGCTTCCAAAACTCAGGGCTGTGAGGATGATTAGGGGACTGCAGCACTGCCTTATGAGGAGAGGCTGAGGGACCTGGGGCTTTTTGGTCTGCAAAAGAGAAGGCTGAGAAGGAGATTTAGTAAGTGTTTATCAATATGTGAGGGCTGGGGGGCAGGAGGGAGGGGACAGGCTCTGCTCGCTTGCTCCCTGGGATAGGACAAGGAGCAATGGATGTAAGCTGCAGCACAGGAGCTTCCACCTCAACACAAGGGGGAAGTTCACTGTGAGGGTCACAGAGCACTGGAGCAGGCTGCCCAGAGAGGTTGTGGAGTCTCCTTCTCTGGAGCCTTTCAAGCCCTGTCTGGCTGTGTTCCTGTGTGACCTGAGCAGGATTGTATGGTCCTGCTCCGGCAGGGGGGTTGGATTCGATGATCTCTTTGGGTCCCTTCCAAGCCCTGACCTCCTGTGAACTTGGTTGCTGTCATTTGTTCATGTGGCTTCCTCAGCTTCCCCAGGAGCCCAGGCTGGGCACTCAGGAGGGGCAGCCCTCACAGCAAAGGCACTCACTTCATTAGCAGTTTTTAACAGCAACAATGGTCCCGACTTTTCAACTTGATCCCTTTAGATCTGAGGAAGAGGAGGGTGCCTCCCTCATCCCTTCTGAATCTTTTGGCATTAAAAAATGATTATTTTCCCTCCCCCTTCTTTTTTCCTGCCTCAGAAAGGTGAGAGGAGGATCCTTTTTGTGTGAATTTACTGAGGGGTTAAATACTTGGATGCTCTGCAGAGGGCTTTAAGACAGTCATCAGGAGAGCTCAGCACTGTGTTTCATGAGGGTATTATTCACTACCCCTGTGGGGACAGGCTGGGAGAGCTGGGACTGTTCAGCCTGGAGAAGAGAAGGCTCCAGGGAGACCTCAGAGCAGCCTTCCAGTACCTGAAGGAGCTCCAGGAGAGCTGGGGAGGGACTTGTGACAAGGGATGGGAGTGCCAGGATGAGGCACAATGGCTTTGAGCTGGGAGAGGGGAGACTGAGAGTGGAGATAAGGAAGGAATTGTTTAGCGTGAGGGTGGGGAGACACTGGCACAGGTTGCCCTGGGGGGCTGTGGATGTCCCCTCCCTGGAGGTGTTCAGGGCTGGATGAGGCCTTGAGCAATCTGGGCTGGTAGGAGGTGTCCCTGCCCATGGCAGGGGAGTTGGAACTGGATGAGCTTTGAGGTCCCTTTCCAATCCAACCCGTTCTATGTTTCTATGCCTATGTGCCGTGCTGGGAAGCAGAGGATGATGCTTGGCTGTGGACATCAGCAGAGCCCAGCACTGCTGTGTCACAGCCCTGCAGCCACATTACACATCCTGAACACACGCAGAAACCCTGCAGCAGGGCAGAACCCAGCTGCCCCCGCTCCAAGCTGCCTCCAGAAGATGTGGCCTCTTTCCAAACCAGGTCATTCTTCATCCTGAAAGATGTCTGTGTGAGCTGAGCTGGTTTGTTCCCATCCCTCCCTGGGGAAAGCAAACCCAGCAGGACTGGAAAACCTGAGATTCAGTCTTTTCTCTGTCTGATTCAAAGCTTGGATCATCCTTACCTCTTTCTCTCTGCAGAAGGCAGCCAGGTTTGGTTTGTTATCATCCTTGCTCCATCCCATTAAAGCCATCCCTGTGTGCAGCCAGGCTCTGTGCTGGGGGCTGTGAAAAACTCATCTCAGCTTAGATTGAATCATTTGTACAACGAGGAAACCAGACCCAAGGAGCTTGTCCCCCTCTCTGGCATTTCCCTCCAGCTGTGCATGAAATGAGGCTCTGGGCAGCCAGCTCACAGGAGGGAAGTGGCAGCAGCAGCAGGACCACTGTGTGGCTGGAGGTGGTGGTCAGTGCCCCTGTGCTGCTGCAGTCATCTGTAATTTAGTCCCAGCAAGTCCAGCTGGATCCATCAGCTGCAGGGCTCTGCTCCAGACCTTGTGCTCACTTTCCTGGTCCCAGCAGCAGTCTGCAGCTAGGACTGGCCAAGCTGAGCTTGCATGAGGACAAGCACAGAGCTTGGACACTCTGAGGTTGTGGCTTTGTGGGGTGGCAGTGACACCATCTCCACCAGAGCCAGGGATGGAACTGGAGAGTGTCTCTTACTGCCTCTCCCTCCCTGAGGGTGCTGAAAATGATTTCTTCCCCCCCCCTGCTGATTTGTCAAGATGTTTTCAGGAGCTCAGGACCCTTGTCCTTGTCCTGTCTCCCTGGGCTCCCACACTGCAGAGATGTTAGCAGATGACCAGAGAACAAGAGCCTCTTCTCCTTAGGTAATAGGTTGCAAAGGAGCTATTTTCACCACCCCTAAAGCAGAGAGGAGGCAGGACCCTGGGCAAGAAGCAGCCTTTTACACAGCAGGCCTGCAAGCTGTCTTGCTGGCTGGCACCAGTGAATAGGCAAGTGATGGTGACACCAGAGCATACCTGTCCTGCTGCTCCATGGCTCTGCTTTCCCCCAGCTCCATCCCTGGGAGCACCACTGGCTCCTGGTGTCTCCTCACCCTGCCAGCCTGGGGAGTGGAGGCAGGGCATTAGTTTGGTCTGGGGCCTCAAGCCAGAGGATGGAGATCATTGAATCACAGAATCAAAGAATCATTCCTATTGGAAGAGACCTCCAAGATCATCAAGTTCCACTGCTGACCAACCACCACTGTGGCAAACAAACCATGGGCCAACGTGCCATGGCCACACAGTTCTTGAACACCTCCAGGGCTGGGGACTCCACCACCTCCCTGGGCAGCCTGTGCCAATCCCTGACCACTCTTGTAGCAAAGAAATATTTCCTCATCTCTAACCTAAGCCTCCCCTGGCACAAGTTCAGGCCATTTCCTCTCCTGTCACCTGGGACTATGGAGAAGAGACCAACCCAACCTGGTTCCATCCTCACCTCAGGAAGCTGTAAGGAGCAATGAGCTCTCCCCTCAGCCTCCTCTTCTCCAGACTGAACAACTCCAGCTCCCTCAGATGCTCCTCACAAGCCCTGTTCTGCAGACCCTTCCCCAGCTTTGTTAGCTTTTTCTGGAGTGAACTGGGGTTGTTTAGCCTGGAGAAGAGGAGGCTCAGGGCAGACCTTACTGCTCTCTACAACTCCCTGAAGGGAGGCTGTAGCCAGGTGAGGGTTGGTCTCTTCTCCCAGGCACCCAGCACCAGAACAAGAGGACACAGTCTCAAGCTGCACCAGGGGAAGTTCAGGCTGGAGGTGAAGAGAAAGTTCTTCCCAGAAAGAGTAATTGGCCATTGGGATGTGCTGCCCAGGGAGGTAGTGGAGTCCCCACCCCTGGAGGTGTTCAACAAAGGCTTAGATGTGGCACTTGGAGCCATGGTTTAGTTGTCAGGAGGTGTTAGGTAATAGGTTGGACTTGATGACCTCTGAGGTCTTTTCCAGCCTGGTTGATTCCATGATTCTATGATGACCAGACAAGCTCCTGGAGGATGGAATTGTAACTTTTACAATCATTGAAAGAACCACCAACATTTTAGTAAAAGACATCAAACTGGAAGCAGTCAGCAACTATCCAAGGCCTGCCTCAGCTTTCCCTTTCTTTGGGTTCCTTTGTCTCTGTGGTTAGGGTTAAAGTAACTCAGCCCTTGGAAAAGACAAAATGCAAGAGGAGGGTGGCAGGAATTCCTCCAAGCGCTCTTGGAGTGGTGTAAATGTGCTTGGGGCTGGTGCTTTGTGTGTGCTGGCTGAGGATCTGGCCCACAGTTTAGACCCTTTCTGATTTCTGCTTCAATTCCTGTTCCTGGGTATAATTGTGCAGGGGAGGGGGGGGAAGAAAACCACATAAAACAAAACAACCAACCCAGCCCTATTAATATTCCCCAGGAGCAAGGTGTGATCCACTAGCCCCATCTATAGCATCACTGCCTGATAGGCCTGCCTGGAAAATCCTCTCTTCAAACTCTGCTTGGAGTTAGCCTCTGAATTTCAATCATTTGGGCTGAAATCTGCTGTAGCAGAGCCTCTGCCACAGGCTGAGTTCCTTTTTATGGGCAAAAAAGGAGGAGGGAGGCTTCAGCCAAACGGTTTATAGACTCACTGAATCATAGACTCATGGAATTGTTAGGGTTGGAAGGGACCTCAAGGATCAGCCAGTGCCAACCCCCTGCCATGGCCAGGGACACCTCACACTACAGCAGGTTGCTCACAGCCACATCCAGCCTGGCTGCAAACACCTCCAGGGATGAGGCTTCCACCACCTCCCTGGGCAACCTGTGCCAGTCTCTCACCACCCTCGTGGGGAACAACTTCTTCCTAACATCCAATCTCAATCTACCCATTTCTAGTTTTGCTCCATCCCCCCCAGTCCTATCACTCCCTGATACCCTCAAAAGTCCCTCCCCAGCTTTCTTGTAGCCCCCCTCAGATACTGGAAGGCCACAAGAAGGTCTCCTCAGATCCCTCTCCTCTCCAGACTGAAGAGCCCCAACTCCCTCAGTCTCTTTCTCTGGAGAGCTTCCAACCCCCCCCCGGCCATTGTGCTCCTGGGCAAGCTGCTGTGAGTGCCCAGCTGGAGCAGTGGGGTTGGACTGGATGATCTCCAGAGGTCCCTTCCAACCCCTATCATGCTGGGATCCTGTCAAGCAGGTTGCCATCAGTCCACACTGCCCTTGGCTTGTGTTTGATGTTAAAACTCAGCTGCACAGCCCCACAGCTCCAACTGTCCTGGTCACAGATGGGCCTTGTGTGACCAAGACTCCCTCTATTTGCACCCCTGTACCATCATCACCTGCTGAAGCTGCAGCTGACAGCCAAGCTGTGGCTTCCCCCTGCCCTCAAGTTTGAGGCCCTGCAGGTGAAAGTTTCTTGAGTCAGATCCAGGAGAGACAAGAACCAGAAGCTGGGGTAGGCTGGAGAATGGAAACTTGGAACAGAGCTGAGGACACAGGAGAAGCCAAAGGGATTTGAAACTGGGAAATGAGTAGAGGATGGCCAGGAACAGGTGGGGTGGAACAGGCAACTCCACCTGGAGATTCACAGGATGCATGGGAACAGCTCTGCAAAGGGATGGGAACAGAGGAGGCTGGGAGAAGCTCCAGGAGTGGAAACTATAGTGCAGGGTGGAAGTGTCTGCAGAAATCCATCCTCCCTGGAGGGAGTGAATGGTGCTGTGGTCCTAGGGACTGCTCCAGCATGAGGGGGAGAGGACAGGGCAGGTAATACGTGGCAGAGGTTGGCTGTAGCTTCATGGGATCATTTAGGGGGAGACTGAGTGGGCTTCCCCAAGAGAAACAAGCCAGGACAAGGAAAGAGCCAAGCCCTACCCTTTATCTGAGGGCAGTGGAGGTTGTCCACATGCAGCATTTCCACTCTCCTTGCGGGCAGCACTACTCAAGCATCAGGTTGGGAGAGAGGCTGGAGGACACTTCTGTGCTTGCTGTGGCTGTGCATGCTGTCACCCTGCCCTTAACAGAATACAGAATCAACCAGGTTGAAAAAGACCTTTGAGATCACCAAGTCCAACCTACCACCCAACACCATCTAGTCAACTAAACCATGGCACTGAGTGCCTCATCAAGTCTCTTTTTAAACACTTCCAGGGATGGTGACTCCACCACCTCCCTGGGCAGCACATCCCAATGGCCAAACTCTCTTTCTGGGAAGAATTTCTTCCTCACCTCCAGCCTAAACCTCCCCTGGCACGGCTTGAGACTGTGTCCTCTTGTTCTGCTGCTGGTTGCCTGGGAGAAGAGGCCAACCCCCACCTGGCTACCACCTCCCTTCAGGTAGTTGTAGAGAGCAAGAAGGTCTCCCTTGAGCCTCCTCTTCTCCAGCCACAGTGGAGTGGTAAATCATTTTATTAACAGTTGGAGCAGATTAGGGGGGGGAGAAAACCAAAACAGCTCTTAAAAGTCATAAAAATAGCTGTGAGAGGGAAAAAAAATATTCTCATAAAATATGAAGCAATATCTGAAGCCTCCCCAGTCAGATATTAATGTTTCCCAACAACAAATATGCTCTAAAAGGATTTTTTTTCCACCAAATGTTGCAATTCACATCTTGGCACGCAGAAAAGTGTTCCAGCAACAAAGTCCTGGTGAGCCCTGGCCAATGTTGGCCTCATCTTATAAATGGGAAACTGAGGCCCAGAGATGGGGAGGTTGATTGAAGGGTCCAGGCCAAAAGGGACCTCCGAAGCTCATGCAGTCCAACCCCCTCTGCAGTCAGCAGGGGCATCCCCAGCTAGAGCAGGGCTGCCCAGGGCCTCGTCCAGCCTCACCTTGAACACCTCCAGGGATGGAGCCTCAACCACCTCCCTGTTCCAGTGTTCCACCACCCTCATGGGGAAGGACTTTCTCCTGACATCCAATCTAAATCTGCTCTTCTCTAGTTTGAAGCCATTGCCCCCGGTCCTGTCCCTGCAGGCCTTCGCAGGCTCTCTCCATTCTTCTTGTAGCTCCCTTCAGGTCCTGGCAGGCTGCTCTAAGGTCTCCCTGGAGCCTTCTCTTCTTCAGGCTGAACACCCCCAGCTCCCTCAGCCTGTCCTTGGAGCAGAGATCATTTTTGTAGCCCCCCTCTGGACCCTCTCCATCAGCTCCAGGTCCTTCCTGTATTGAGGGCTCCAGACCTGCTCACAGCACTGGAGGTGAGGTCTCAGCAGAGCAAAGTGACAGAATCACCTCTCTGGCTCTGCTGGCAATGCTGCCTTGGATGCAGCCCAGGCTGCCCTTAGCCTTCTGTGCTGCAAGCTCACCCTGCCTGCTCCTGTCCAGCTTCTCCTCCATCAGCACCCCAAATCCTTTACCGCAGAGGTGCTTTCTAACACCTCCTCCCCCAGCCTGCACTGATCACAAGGATTGTTCTGGCCCAGGTGCAGTTTCCCGCAGTCCAGGTGGGGATCATGGAATCACAGAATTGTCAGGGTTGGAAGGGACCTCAAGGATCAGCCAGTGCCAACCTCCCTGCCATGGCCAGGGACACCTCACACTACAGCAGGTTGCTCACAGCCACCTCCAGCCTGGCTGCAAACACCTCCAGGGATGAGGCTTCCACCACCTCCCTGGGCAACCTGTGCCAGGCTCTCACCACCCTCATGGGGAACAACTTCTTCCTAACATCCAATCTGAACCTCCCATTTCTAGTTTTACTCCACCCCCCCCCCGAGACCTATCATCCCCTGACACCCTCAAAAGTCCCTCCCCAGCTTTCTTGTAGCCCCCTTCAAATACTGGAAGGCCACAAGAAGGTCTCCTCAGGGCCCTAAGGGTGTCAGAAACCCTTCCAGTTCACCCAGTGTGCCTGGGTGAGACTATCCATGGAGATGAGGCTTCTTCTCCTCTTCCATCAGATGCTAAATGTCCTCTTTTGGCTTCTATTGCTACCTCCCCCAATTCATTAGATGCTCTTATTTGGCTCGAGGAGATGGGGGAATTCTCCCTGATGCTGGAGAAAATTGCTTTCCCTTTTGCTAGGAATAATTAGGGAGGCTGAGCTCAGGGGGAGAGATTTGCCTGGTTAAATATTTATTATTCAAAAATCAGGCAGCAAGAAGCAAAGCCCTGGAAAGACAGCCTGGGAAATGCAGAGAATCATAGAACCCCAGGTAGTGTTAGACTACCACAGGGGGGATGAGGGGAATGAAGCAAAGCTTGAAGTGGGTAGATTCAGGGTGGATGTTAGGAAGAAGTTGTTCCCCATGAGGGTGGTGAGAGCCTGGCACAGGTTGCCCAGGGAGGTGGTGGAAGCCTCCTGCCTGGAGGTGTTTGCAGCCAGGCTGGCTGTGGCTGTGAGCAACCTGCTGTAGTGTGAGGTGTCCCTGGCCATGGCAGGGGGGTTGGCACTGGCTGATCCTTGAGGTCCCTTCCAACCCTGACAGCTGTATGGTTCTACTGACATCCCAGCCTCTCTGTACCTTACTCTGCCCTGTGCTTTCTGTCTCTGCTTGGGTGTTGTCCCTCCTGCTGCCCTTTCTCAAGGTGTGGAAGGTACCAGCCCTTGCACCTGGTTTGTGACTTGTGCAGCTTTCCCTGAAACCCTCAGCTCCATTCATTTCATTTAGTTCATTTAGTCAAACCCTCCTGCCAGAGCAAGATCACCCAGGGCAGGTCACACAGGAACTCACCCAGGTGGGTCTGGAATCTCACCACAGAAGGAGACTCCACAACCTCTCTGGGCAGCCTGCTCCAGGGCTCCAGCACATTCACACCAAAGAAGTTTCTCCTCCTGTTCAGATGGAACCTCCTGGGTTCCAGTTTGTGCCTGTTGCATCTTGTCCTGTCACAGGACACCAGTGACAAGAGCCTGGCCCCTTCTCCAGGTATTTGTAACCATCAATCAGTTTCCCTCTCAGGCTGCCCTTCTCCAGGCTCACCAGCCCCAGGGCTTTCTGCCTTCCCCCCTCAGGCAGGTGTTCCAGTCCCTCCATCACCCTCCCAGCCCCTTCTTTCCAGTGGAACCATTTCCTCTGGGCTTTGTCTCCTCAGCTCACTTTTGCAACTCAACGTGCAGCACCGATGCCCTGGGGAGAAGTTAAACTTTTACTGCTACTGACTTTGGGGTTCCAGGAACCTGGAGTTGCAGTGCCAAAGCTGAAGGGGCAAACATCCCCATACAAGGCCAGGATTTATCTTCTGTGGCTGCCCATAAATCAGTGACAAGAGAATGTCCATGCTGCTCATGCCTGCCTGCAGTTTATGGTGAGTAGCCATCCAGAATTTGACTAATATGTGAAACTATTTCTGTCCATCTGGTCCAACAGACCAGGCAGACATGTCAGAGAGGAGCAACTCTTCCAAGTGCTGCCTTTGTTCATCATAAATCTCCCCTTAAAACCAAACAGATGTGGAGGGTGGATGCTCCACGCAGCCCTTCGGCCGCGCTCGGCGTGGTTAAGCCCAGGACCAAGACGTCGAACGCAGCCCTGCAGAAGATTCCCAGCATTCTTGGATGGCTTCAAATCAAAGCCTACTGAGAAAACATCTCTGTACTTTCAGGCTGCTTGACCCATCAGGTCATGAAAATAAACATCTGAAGGAAAGGCAGAGTTCTGTTACATTCCTGGTCACAAAATCCAGGGGGGTGTTTCTTGCTCTCGATCATGAGGTGGCAAGAGACCATGGCATGGTCCTCCCTATGGGCCTGGTATGGTCCTTCCCATGGGCCTGGCATGGTGCTTCTTACAGTCCTGGCATGGTCCTCCCTATGGGCCTGGCATGGTCCTTCCTATGGTCATAACATGGTCCTTCCCATGGTCCTGGCATGGTCCTTCCTATGATCCTGGCATGGTTCTTCCCATGGTCCTGGCATGGTTCTTCCCATGGTCCTGGCATGGTCCTTCCTATAGTCCTGGCATGGTCCTTCTTACGGTCCTGGCATGATCCTTCCTATAGTCCTGGCATGGTCCTGCTTATGGTCCTGGCATGGTCCTTCCTGTGGCAGCATCAAGGACCTGGGGACAGGATCACTTGTGACTGGCCAGTCCCTGCTCCTCCAACAAAGTCAGTCCAGTAGAGAGAGGTGCCAGCAGCCTTACACCTGGGAGGTTGTTTGGAGTAAGGAGGAGTTGCAGAGGTAAAACTTTGATTTCTGCTGATGCAGGATGTGACCTGTTCCTGCCTTACAGAGATGTGAATCCACCAACACAGCCATTCCCGTGGGGCTGACTTGGGTTTACAGAGACAGATCCTGCTGGCAGGGTCTGGAGAGCAGAGAGGCCCTGCATGGCCATCCCAAGGGCACAGTGCTGCTGGCAGGGTCTGAGGAGCAGAGAGGCTCTGCATGGCCATCCCAAGGGCACAGTGCTGCTGGCAGGATCTGGGGAGCAGAGAGGCTCTGCATGGCCATCCCAAGGGCACAGTGCTGCTGGCAGGGTCTGGGGAGCAGAGAGGCTCTGCATGGCCATCCCAAGGGCACTGTGATGGTGGCAAAGGGCTGGAGAGCAGAAGGGCTCTGTGTTGCCATCCCACAGGCTCAGTGCTGTCCACTCAAGGGCTCTCTGTTTTCATGGCTAAACACAAAGTGCAAGAGGATCTTCACTGAAGATCATTCCCAATTTGCCCTCATCCTCATCTCTGGCAATTAATTGTCAGTAAACTTTGAAGTATCAGGGAATGATTCTGCACACAGCATGGAGCCAGCATTTGGTTTTCATTGTCAGAAGAAAGCAGGGACAGACACTGCTGCCTGAGGAGGGGCTGGCCAAGATGATGAGCAGGGTTGCTCCCTCGGGTGCCACAGGCAGGGGGAGGCAGCTTTACCTCCAGATGCACAGCATGGGATGGTCCTGTCCAAAGAGGCTCTCTCTGGACACAGCACTGCACAGCTGGTGTCTGGATCTCCATCCACTGCAGTGTTCAAGGCTGAAAGCTGTGCACGATACCACCCTGGAGGTGTGAACCCCAGGGCCAGAGAGGACCATTAGCTCATCTCAGCTGGCCTCAGGCAGAAAACAGAGGATATAAAATTACATCCTGTTACCTCTGTTTGACTGCAGCATCTTGACCAGAAAAAAGCATCCAGGCTTGACCTGGAGACTGTGAAGAGCAAGGACCTGGCTCCACATGGTCACTGGCTCCAGTGTTGAGCAGTCTCAGTGTCAGAGGCAGGAGTTGTGTGTCCAAGGGACCAATGCCTGGCCCCGAGCCCACCTTCTGGCTATGAGGGTTGAGGAGACATCCCAGAACAGTGACAGACTGAGAGAGTTGGGGCTGTATGGTCTGGAGAAGAGAAGGCTCCAAGGAGACCTTCTTGTGGCCTTCCAGTATCTGAAGGGGGCTACAAGAAAGCTTGGGAGGGACTTTTGAGAGTGTCAGGGAGTGATAGGACTGAGGGGGGATGGAGCAAAACTAGAAATGGGTAGATTGAGATTGGATGTGAGGAAGAAGTTGTTGCCCATGAGGGTGGTGAGAGCCTGGCACAGGTTGCCCAGGGAGGTGGTGGAAGCCTCATGCCTGGAGGTTTTTGCAGCCAGGCTGGATGTGGCTGTGAGCAACCTGCTGTAGTGTGAGGTGTCCCTGGCCATGGCAGGGGGTTGGAACTGGCTGATCCTTGAGGTCCCTTCCAGCTCTGACAATTCTGTGATTCTGTGACTTCTCTCTCATCAGTCCCAGTCACACCAAGGCATCAACACACATCTGGAGGCCTCAGCAGGGCTGGGAGCTTTGTCCTGATGGGTCCCATGTGCACAGAGTGCTCCGTCCTGAGGGACTTACAGGCCATGTGGATGAAAAGCTCAAAGGGTGGGAGGAGGACAAGAGAAAAACTCTTCCCTGATGATGTCTCCCTGGAGCAGAGCACAGGCTGAGGTCATCTGATCAGCTGAAGCAGGCAAATGGAACTGGAAAATGGGAACAGGTCAGAGGATGCTCAGAAACACAGGAGTGTGGGAGGCACTGGTTGTCTGCTTTTGGCATGGAGCACAGGAGACAGGACAAGCAGGACCTGTTTACAAACCTTCCATCTCCCAGGGCTGCCTCTCAAAGCACCCATCCAGCCTGAGAGACCCTTTGGCTACTGCTCCAAGAGAGCCAGAGCTCAGGTGCAGTGTGCCACACGTTTCACACAGCTGTGTGCAAAAGCCCTCTCCTTGCTCTGCTTCCTCTGGCAGGGAGTGGAGAACCCTCACAAAACTGAAACTCTTTTTTTCCACGAGTGAATGCAGGATGTTCTCCTGGGGCTGCCTTTGGTGTTTGGCAGGTGTGATGGATAGAAAAAGGGAAAGGAAACCACTTCTCTCTTGACAGCCTTGGCCTCAGCTTTTCCAAGATTTCCTTTCCAGTTCTGCACTCTGCAAACAACACTCAACCTTTACCCCATCAATCTCCCAACACTCAGGCAAGCTGAGGCTGGACATCCCAAGCTGGGACACCATGGGCCTCCACCTCTTTAGCTGCAGCAGAATTTCCAGTTCCAGTTCAGACCAGCATCATGTTGCTGGTGAAACCCTGGTTATCCCAGAATCATAGAATCAACCAGGTTGGAAAAGACCTCAGAGATCATCAAGTCCAACCTATTACCTAACACCTAACACCTCCTAACAACTAAACCATGGCTCCAAGGGCCACATCCAAGCCTTTTTTTGAACACCTCCAGTGATGGTGACTCCACCACCTCCCTGGGCAGCGCATTCCAGTGGCCAATTACTCTTTCTGGGGAGAACTTTCTCCTCACCTCAAGCCTAAACCTCCCCTGGCACAGCTTGAGACTGTGTCCTCTTGTTCTGGTGCTGCTTGCCTGGGAGAAGAGGCCAACCCCCACCTGGCTACAACCTCCTTTCAGGTAGTTGTAGATAGCAATAAGGTCTCCCCTGAGCCTCCTCTTCTCCAGACTAGGTGGTCAGGATCACACACACTGCTCACCTTCATTGACTCATTTTCTATTGTGGAAGCCCTCTGCTGTGAGGCCAGGGAGAGTTGGGGTTTTTCAGCCTGGATAAGAGAAGGCTCCAGGGAGACCTTCTGGTGGCCTTTCAGTGCTTAAAGGAGCTGAGCAGAAAGTTGGGGGCAGAGTTTTGAGCAGGGCCTGTTGTGACAGGACAAGGGGGGATGGTTTGAACTAAAGGTCTTGAGCAGCCATGTCTGGTTGAGAGGTTTCCCTGCCCATGGCAGGGAGGTTGGAGTAGATGATCTCTATAGTCCCTTCCGACCTGAGCCATTTGGTGATTCTAGGATAAAAGAGGGAGATTAAAACTGGAAAGCAGGGAGAAATATTTGCCACTGAGGGTGGTGAGAGCCTGTCCCAGGTCGCCCAGAGAGGTGGGAGCTGCCCCATCCCTGGAACCTGCACCATTCCAGGTCTGGGTGTGTGGGGCTCTGAGCAACCTGCTGTAGCTGCAGCTGCTGACTGCAGGGATTTAGCCTCAAGAACCCTCAAGGATTCCTTCCCACCCAAACCATTCCATGATTCTATGTTCCAGCTGGAAGCAGTCACCTGGAGGAGGAACATCTCTTGGAGTTTTGTGCTCTGAAGGCTCTTGCCAGTTGGCAGAACTGTGCCGTATCTGTGAGTCACATCAGGACAGCAGGGAGGGTGATGGGTGCAGCTTTATTTGCAGGTCTAGCAGGGAACTTTCACTTTGCTAACCCTGATTCCTCTGCCGTTCACCAGCACCCAGAGGATGTGATGTGTGGAGCTGGAGGTGTTTGCAGATGAGAGATAACAACTGCTGACAAATTAAATTAAGGGTCCTTAGAAAGCAGCAGTGGGGGTGCTGGAGCACATCAGCTGTGAGAGCAACACCTGGGAAGCAGAGTGTGTGAGCGTGGGGAATGCAGCAGGGTGATAACATCTTACTGCTTCACCCAGCAACAGGTCCTGGAGGTAAACTGTCACCCAGCCAGGGAGAAGGAAGCAGCCCTTGGAGACTTCAGAAAGCATGTGGGCAGGCTTCAGGAGGCACACAAGGTCTTGCCAGTCCTTTCATCTCTGTTTGCAATGCCTGTGCTAACAGCCACCTTCCAGGGCCGGGCACACCTTCATTTAACCCTTCCCACAGAACCACAGAACTGCTGAGGTTGGAAGAGACCTCTGAGATCGTCCAGTCCTACCTCTCACCCACGGCTCACATCCCACCACTGCTGCTAAGCCACCACCACTAAACCACCTCCCTCAAAACCACATCCATGTGGCTTTGAAACACCCCCAGGGCTGGTGACTGCACCACCTCCCTGGGCAGCCTGGGGCAGCGCCTGAGAACCCTGGCTGGGTAGGAATTGTTCCTAATCTCCAACCTGAACCTCCCTGGTCACAGCTTGAGGCTGTTTCCTACTGTCCTGGCACTTGTGTGTAAGAAGAGAACAACTCCCACCTGGCTCCAGTCTCCTTTCAGGGAGCTATGGAGAGCAATGAGGTCTCCCTCAGCCTCCTCTTCTCCAGGCTGAACACCCCCAGCTCCCTCAGCTGCTCCTTCCCAGCCCTCTTCTCCAGACCCTTCCCCAGCTAATTTTGCTTTGCTTTACTGGTTTTATTTTACTTCCTTTTATTTCATTTCATTTCTTTTATTTTAATTTTTACTTCTCTTTATTTCTTTTATTTTCTTCTTTATTTCAGTTTTATTTCAGTTTTGGATTTATTTCATTTTCTTCTCATTTTTTTTTTAATTTATTTATTGGATTCTATTTTTAATCTTTTCAATTTTGCTTTACTTTATTCACTTCTTTTATTTTGCTTCCATTTCTTTAATTTTATTTATTTTATTTTCATTTTTATTTTATCTTTCTTTTTATTTTCTCTTTCTTTTTATTAATTTCATTTTCTTTTTCTTTTTTAAATTTATTTTATTCCAAGTTTTTAAAAGTTATTTCTTTTATTTCATTTTTCATTTTTTTAATTGTGTTTTACTTTATTCACTTCTTTTATTTTCCCAGAATCACCAAGGTTGGAAGAGACCTCAAAGAGCATCATTTTACTTCACTTTATTTAATTTCATTTATTTTATTTGCATTTTTATTTTATTTTTTTTTCATTTATTTTATTCTATTTTTTTAATTAATTTAGTTTATTTTTTAAATTCTGTTTTACTTTATTCACTTCATTTTTATTACTTCATTTTCTTTCATCTATTTTATTTTCATTTTTATTTTATCTTTATTTTTATTTTATTTTTAAATTTATTTTATTATAATTTTTAAATTATTTTATTTTATTTTATTTTTAATTGGTTTACTTTATTCACTTCTTTTATTTTGCTTCATTTTCTTTCATTTCATTTATTTTATTTTCATTTTTATTTTATCTTTATTTTATTTTTAATTACTTTTATTCTAATTTTTTAAAATTTATTTCTTTTATTTTATTTCAAATATGTAAAATTTTGTTTTGCTTTCTTCACTTCTTTTATTTTACTTCACTTTATTTCATTTCATTTATTTTATTTTCATTTTTATTTCATCTTTATTTCTATTTATTTTATTTTTCTTTTATTTTTTCATTTATTTTATTCTAAGTTTTTTAATTAATTTATTTTATATCATTTTAAATTTTTTGAATTCTGTTTTCCTTTCTTCACTTCTTTTATTTGACTTCATTTTCCTTCATTTCATCTATTTTATTTTCATTTTTATTTTATCTTTATTTCTGTTTATTTTATTTTTCTTTTATTTTTTCATTTATTTTATTCTAATTTTTTAAAATTGATTTATTTTCTTTTATTTTTTATTATTTAAATTTTTTACTTTATTCACTTTTATTTGACTTCTTTTTCTTTCATTTCATCTACTCTATTTTCATTTTTATTTCATCTTGATTTCTATTTCTTTTATTTTTCTTTTATTTTTTCCTTTATTTTATTCTAATTTTTTTTATTAATTTATTTTATGTCATTTTAATTTTTTTTTAATTCTGTTTTACTTTCTTCATTTTTATTTTCCTTCATTTTCTTCCATTTCCATATTTTCATTCCATTTTTTTAATCTAATTTATTTCATTTAGTCTATTCTTTAAATCTTATTTTACTTTATTTACTGATTTCTTTACTTTTCCTTTGCTTCCCTGTTATTTAGATTCCACTTTACTCCATTTACTTTTTTTGGTTTGTTTTGTCTTCTTTATTTTGCTTCACTGTATTTCACTTCACTTCCTCTTTCATGGGCCCCCAGCAGACACCACAAACAGTTCCTGTTTCAAATTATCAAGCCATAAAAGGGGCAACCTCACCACACTGATGTTTGTTCCTAATTATGTCACTTAATTTTTTTTTTGGGGGGGGAGGGGGTGTGTTAGTTTTTTGGAGGTATATTTTTTGGGGGATCAGCAGCTCCAAGCTTGCAGCAATAATCCAAAAGCCATTTGGGGTCAGGTTTTACAAGCCTTTAAACACATTATCTCTGAGCTTCCAACCCAGCCATCGGCCCCTGCATTAGAGCTCTACCAGGCACGGGCAGCATGCTCTCCAGATGTTCCTCAGCGGGGGCAAAAAGCTGTGGTCTCAGCTGATCTATGGGCTGCTGTGCTCAGGTGGCTGCTGCAATGCCACAGCCAGGGCTGCAGTTTGAGATTGGGATGCCCAGGAGCATGGAATCACAGAATAGGTTGGGTTGGAAGAGCCCTTAAAGATCATCCAGTTCCAAACCCCCTCCAGCCTCCCACCAGCCCCGGGTGCTTAAGGACTTATGCAGCCTGGCTTTGAACACCTGCAGGGAGGAGGTAGCCACAGCTTCCCTGGGCAACCTGTTCCAGTGTCTCCCCACTCTCACTGCAAAGAATTTCTTCCTCATCTCCAGTCTCAATCTCCTCTCTCTCAGCTCAAAGTCATTGTCCCTCATCCTGGCACTCCCAGCCCTTGGCAAAAGTCCCTCCCCAGCTCTCTTGGAGCTTCTTCAGGTACTGGAAGGCTCCTCTAAGGTCTCTTCGGAGCCTGGTTTCACTCCTGATTGATCCAAGGAGGATTGGAAGTTCCCAGGCTGTGGCAGGCAGGTCAGACAGCTCCACTTTGGCAAGCCTAGAAGTCTACATCTCCTGCTGCTATCCTCCCTGGAGGTGTTCCAGGCCAGGCTGGATGAAGCCTTGAGCAACCTGGGCTGGTGGAAGAGGTCCCTGCCCATGGTAGGGGGTTGGAACTGGATGATCTTTAAGGTCCCTTCCAACCCAAACCATTCCATGATGACTTCATGACTCTGATGTGTCCAAGTGAATCTTTGCTGTCCCTGGGGTCTGTGAGTGCTCTCAGAGGACAGGGCAGCTGAGACCCTTCTCAAGAGCCTTTATCTCAGGAGAGAAACATCACTTTGAAACACCCATTCCTCCTTCTTTCCAAAGCCTTATTGCTTCTGTGGTTTGTGCATGAAAGGGGAAAGCACCAAGGCAAAGGCAAGCCACCAAGGTTTCATGCTCTGGGGAAGCCTCTTGCTCCCATGTGGGTCTCAGTCAAATCCCTGCTGCCTGGAGCCCATCTCTCCCCAGCCATGGCTGGGCATCCCTCTCACCTCCCACACATGCAACATTTTCCCTTGCTGTAGAACTGCTGGGCTTGCCAAAGTGGAGCTGTCTGACCTGCCTGTCACAGCCTGGGAGTTTCCAATCCTCCCTTGGATCATCCAGGAGTGAAGCCAGGATCTCCCTGCCTTTGACTAAGCCTAAGCTGTTCTGCACTGTCCCTCACTTCCAACCTTGGCTTTCTGCCCCTACCAAGTGCTACCTGGGGAGAAGGGATAACTCAGGAATCTGAATGTTGTGACACCATGGAAACAAAGTACAATTGCTACAGAAGCAGGATGGGTGAGAGGGATCATTTTTCCAAATGGATGCTTGCCTTGGAAAATCCTCTGCCAGGTCCTCATCCAGCACATCCCAGTGCTAAGGTGCAAGGAGCAACTGTTCCACAGCAGCTCAGAGCCTGGCTGGAAGCACCATGATCTGCACACCCTGATCCACTACAGCTCCCAGCTGAGGTCAGGGTCAGCCCTGCTTTCTGCATCTGCTGCTTTCAAAGTGAAAAATTCAACTGGAAAAGCCTCAGTCCCACCCCAGAGACCCAGCAGGGTGAGAGCAGCTCCTGGTCTCCATGCCTGAGCTCACCCCAGCATAGATTAAGCAAGGACAGACAGGCATGTCTACCTCAGTGTGCTGCCACACATCACAGAGATGCTTTTCCTTCTATTTTTCTATTAAGCCCATTCACAGCTTCTCTCCTTCAAGCACTGTCAGGCAATGCACCCATCCTGTGCATCCTAGGTGGTGTGTAAGGAAAAGACTTCACCTGGCTCCAGTTTAGAGGGAAATGAGCAGAGACTTGTGCTCTCCAGACAACCAGAAACCTCTGTGCTGTCCGTGGTGTTTGTGGCTAGTCCCAGATCTGCTGCCAAGAGGATTTGGGGTCTGCAGGACAGGGTATCTGACACACAGCAGCCTTGGCACTGGTGGGAATCATCACTTGAGCTGAGGGAGGCTGGGGAAAGCCAGACTGGGGAAAGGAGTGGGCAAAATGCCTTAGGAATGGACTTTGTCATTGTGCCACACTGGAAGGGTTTGGCAGTATGAAGTTCCCTGATGCAGCCACAGAAGACAACCTGTGAATCCTGCCAGGGCTTGTGTTGTGAAAGCCATAGGCAGGTGTCATACTTTGGTCACCCCTCTTTGGATGGCCCCAGGTGCTGCACAAGCCCCACACGAGCTCCTTAAGGAGGGGTTTCAAGGAACTTGTTGAGATAGGAACAGGCTTCCTGGAAATCCTCCAGTCCTGGTGGCTGTGGGCAAAAACGAGGCAATGCAGCAGGCACTGAGGCAGATCCATCTGCAAGGGAAATCCCTCCAGCTGCTCCTAGCCCCAGGAGACCTCCAGCTCCATGGCCAGAGCAGAAGAGGCATCTGAAGGTGAGCAGAGCAGAAGAACAACTGGAAGGGTCTCAAGGTTTTCTCCTCCAGGTTTATCTCTCAAGCAGTGCACTGAGACAATGACTTCCCTTTCATCTGGCCTGGAAGGGGCTCCTCTGCCACCAGCTTAGCTCTGAAGCCAGGTTGGGACTTGCTGCCAAGCCCTGTGCAAGAGCAGTTGGTCCTGCCTGCTCCAGCAGAGGAGAGAGATGAAGCATCACTGCCCTCTACCCACTCTGCACCCCAATGCTGGAAGGGGAAGGGGTTGAGATGCCCACATGGTTGTCATTAAGCAGCAGCAGTGTTTCCAGGGATGGGTCAGCAAAGCCCAGGGAAGCAGAGCTGCCAACAGCTTCATCAGAAGTGTGTTCAGCATTCAACCATCCCTGGCAGCCAAGTCTTGCTGGCTGGCTCTGATGGGTTCCTTGGCTTCCCTTCTTAGTGTTGGTGGTTTGAAGAAGTTGAGCAGCTCTGCAGGAAGCTGATGTGCTGCTGGCTTCCAGCCTTCATCTGGGGGGGGGGAACTCTGGGGATAGGCCCTGCAGGACAGATAATGGGGAAGTGAAAAGGAGAGGGAGAAGGAGAAGAAGAAGGAGAAGGAGAAGGGAAAGGGAAAGGGAAAGGGAAAGGGAAAGGGAAAGGGAAAGGGAAAGAAAAGAAAGAAAAGAAAGGAAAAAAAGAAAAGAAAAAAAGAAAAGAAAAGAGAAGAGAAGAAAAGAAAATAAATAAAAGAAAAGAAAATAAAAAAGAAAAAGAAAAGAAAAATAGAAAAAGAAAAAGAAAAAGAAAAAAGAAAAAGAAAAAGAGAAAGAGAAAGAAAAAGAAAAAGGAGGCTTTTGATGGCAAAAATACTGCTTGGTGCTCAGTGAGCAGGATAAAGCCCCTGGAAGCTGAGCTCAAGGGTTTGGTTGTGGAGGGAGCAGCCCTTTTGCATGGAAATTGTGTTTTCTGCTGGAAAGATAAGAGGTGATTTTAGGTCAGAAAAGTGTTTAGGTGGAAAATTCCTCCCTGGTTGGAAAGGTTCCCCCCCAGTGTCCCTGCAGGAGGTGGGGAACTGGGGAGAGAAAAGGAGCAGCAGCAGAGATTTTTTAACTCAGCTCTAAGAGAGGCTCAGGAACTAGAACAGCTCCCTCACCATCACCCCAGGGACTTCATGGAAACCTAGATAGCTGGTGGAGCAGCAGATTGCATGTGGGTAGATCAGGATGGGGAGAGAAAGATAAATATGGAGCCCAAGAGCCCAGAGAGACGTCAAGCTTTTGGTTCAGCTCTTGGCTAAACAGCTTCTTCCTTGCCCCTTGCAGAGGGACTGTGGCACATGCTGGAGAAAATCAGGTCCCTTCCTGCTCCAGACATCTCCAGGATGTTTTCTGCCACAAGGAAATCTGCCATTCTAGGGCCACTAACAGGGGATGTGGAGGTCAAGCAAGTCCCTCAGATGCAGGATTTCTCTTCATTTACTGGGCAGGAGCCATAGAATCACAGAACTGTGTCAGGGTTGGAAGGGACCTCAAGGATCAGCCAGTGCCAACCCCCCTGTATGGCCAGGGACACCTCACACTACAGCAGGTTGCTCACAGCCACATCCAGCCTGGCTGCAAACACCTCCAGGCAGGAGGCTTCCACCACCTCCCTGGGCAACCTGTGCCAGTCTCTCACCACCCTCCTGGGCAACAACTTCTTCCTCACAGCCAATCTCAGTCTCCCCATTTGTGACCATCTGAGGCTGTGCCTTTAAGGAAGGGGCACTCTGGCTAAATGTTTGTAAAACATGTCTGATTTTGTTTCTCTGCTGTATATTTCTGTATGTATATTGTAAATTCTGTGTATCTGTGCACATAATTTCCCTGCTGAGCATTGCTCTGTAAAGGCAGCATTCCCTTCTCCACACCGGCTGCACACTCCCTGACACTCTCAAAAGTCCCTCCCCAGCTTTCCTGTAGCCCCCTTCAGATACTGGAAGGCCACAATTAGGTCTCCTCGGAGCCTTCTCCTCTCCAGACTGAACAGCCCCAACTCCCTCAGTCTGTCCTCATAGCAAAGCAGCTCCAGCCCTCTGCTCATCCTCGTGGCCCTTCTCTGGACACCTTCCAGCACCCCCAGATCCTTCCTGGCACAGAGGCTCCAGAACTGGACACAGAGCTCCAGCTGTGGTCTCAGCAGAGTGGAGCAGAGGGGCAGAATCCCCTCCCTCTCCCTGCTGGCCACACTTCTCTTGCTGCAGCCCAGGCTCTGCTTGGCTCTCTGGGCTGCAAGTGATGACTGCTGGTTCCTGTTGAGCTTCTCATCCCTCAGCACCCCCAAGGCCTTTTCTTGAGGGCTGCTCTCCATCCAGTCCCTGCCCAGCCTATAGCAGTGCCTGGGAGTCCTGTCTGCAGCAGAGCTCTGAGCCATGGAAAGGAGGAACCATTCCCACCCTCCCACTCAGCCCTGCTGACCTGGGCAGAAAGATACTGATTTGGAAAGATTTGTCCTGCTTTGGGCCATGAAGACCAAGTGTTTGTAAGGTGCCAGGTGGCCCTGTGACCTTCAGTGTGCTGCAGTGTGACAACTCAAGGCAGAGGACCAAGGACTTCACAATCTCCTTGCACCATGAGTGGTGAGGAGAAGATCCACCACAGGTCACTTGGAGAGGGCTTGCAGGAGGGTTAGAGAAATACTCCCCCCCTAAAAACCCCATTTTTTTCTCCCAGAAAAAGGATATTGCTGGGAGAGATTTTTCTCCTCCATGTCTGGCCAGGGAATTAAAGGACTTGGGCTGTCCACAGCTCTGCAGCTGTCTTCTCCAAGTGGGTGGCTGCCCTGCAGCAGGGGCAGCAGAGCCTTTCACAGGGCACGAAAAGCAGGAAGAAGAGAGAGTGTCATGGGGAAAGGCAACTGCTTCCCAAAGAACTGATGAGAAGCAGTGGGTTCTGCTCCATTTCCTCTCTGGCAATGGTGTGCTGGGGTTGGCACCACCACCTCTCAGCTCTGGCTGCTCTCTGACAGCCCAGCTCCCACCACAAGAGCCAGGAACAGCCCCAAATGGGAGCCATTAAGAGGTGGAAAACGTGCCAGGGCCAAACCCCAGTGTGGACTGGAGGGAAATTGGGAAGCCCTTTGTATGGGCTAATGAGGTGTGGCATGGGGCAGGGCTGCATCCCCAGGGGGATGGGGGGACACAACTGTGTCATGCTGTGTGATGGAGGTCATGGATGGCAGGACTGAGGAGGAGGAAGGATACAGGGGAAGGGGCAGGGGATGGGGCAGAGGTAGGGGAAGGGAATAGGGCAGGGAATGGGACAGGAGTGAGGGCAGGGGATGGGGCAGGGGAAGGGACAAGGGATGGAATAAGGGAAGGGCTAAGGGTAGGGAATAGGGCAGGGAATGAAGCAGAGGTGAGGGCAGGGGAAAGGGCAGGGAAGGGACAGGGGATGGGTTAGGGAATGGGGCAAGGGATGGGACAGGGGAAGGGGAAGCAGAAGGGGCAAGGCTCACTCAGGCTGAGCTGCCTGCAGGCAGGAAAATAGGCAGCAAGGAAAGATGATTCCTCACAGGACTTCTCCTTCCTCCAGCCACCTTTCCTCATATCCCAGCTTCAGGAGGGCCAGCTGTTCTTTGCGTGGTGGCAGGAGCAAAGACATCAACTTGGACATGCTGGGCTGAGCAGAGTACTTTACAAAGGGTGCTGGGAGCTCTGGCTGGGCCCAAATCTGACCAGTTTCCCAAGCTATCAACAGAGGGATGCCAGGCAGGGAGGAGGAAACCCCTCCATTTGGATGTAGACAACATCCAGTCATGGATTTCCCATCTTCTCCAAGACTCCAAAGCCTTTCCCCACCACAGAGCAGCAGTGGAGACTCCAGAATCATTTCCCAGAATTGTCTGAGAAACAATGGTTTCATTTTTGCTGGTTTAGGGACAAGCATTGGGCTTGCTCATCCTCTCCTCAGCCCCAGCTGTGTGATGGCAGGGACAGCTCAGGCAGCATCCTCATCTGCAGCCTTCTTATATCCCCTTCAGGTACTGGAAGGTCTTTATTAAGTCTCCCTGGAGCCATCTCCCCTCCAGGCTGGGAGTGGAGATCTCAAGCACCTCCTGCCATGGTTTGTGTCCTCACCTCACAGCAGGACATCCAAGGAAGTGTTGTCCCTCCAGCATTGCCACTGAGTGAGGTTCTTGTCCCTGGGTTTCCTCTTGGTAGAATCACAGAAGCTGTGGCTGGGAGGGATGCTGGAGCTCTTCAGTCCATCCTCTCTCTTGGAACAGGACTATCACCATCCTTAGAGCAGATCAACCATGGCCAAGCCCTGAAAAGCTCCAGGGATGGAGATGTCCCCACCAGCAGAGACTGCAGGGCCCTCCCAGTGAAGGACACCTTGGACCTCCCAAGCCATGAGTATGTCCACTGCTCCTTACTTCACCATCTGCCAGCACCAGCAAGAATTTGGCTTCATCCTCTACCATTTCTCTCTGTTCTTCATCCTCCACCATTTCTCTCTGCCCTTCATGGACTGTAGGCTGCTGTTAGGTCCCATCTATGCAAACAGGAGGAAAGCTTTTTTCCCTGGGAGGGTGACAGAGCCCTGGAACAGGCTGCCCAGGGCGGGTGTGGAGTCTTCCTCTCTGGAGATATTCAAGACCTGTCTGGATGTGTTCCTGTGTGATCTGCTCTAGGTGACCCTGCTCTGGCAGGAGGCTTGGACTGGATGAGTTTTTGAGGTCCTTTCCAGCCCCTAACATTCTGTGATTCTGTGATCTTGGCCTCCTCTTCATTCATGTAAATAAGCTCCAGAGCCTTCCCTCAGCAGTCAGAGTGGGAAGCTGCCAAGACCTCAGCAGCCTCCCAAATGTTTGCTGTCACCCTCCTCAGGAGGGATCTCAGCTCTTTCCAGAGGGTCCCCATCACCTCTTGTTCCAAGGAACACAGCACAGGCCTGCCCAGATTCTGTCTGCCACCCCCTGCCCCTGGGGAGCTCAGACATTGTTTGCTCCTCCAGATGTTTCCAATGCAAACCTTCTGTTCCCTCAGTCTGCAGGCACAGATTCCTTCGGGTTTGTTTTCAACGTGGTCCAAGCAACAGCCATGAAATGAGGTCTGCTCCATGCAGCTGGCCCCAACATGCCAGCAGAGCATCTCCATCTGTCCATAGGAGACGTCAAGAGGGCTCCAGGCTGCTCTTTTCCTGCTCCCCATCAGGTGGCCATGGTAAACCCCTGCTCTGTCAGGTCTGGTGGCCACCAGGCTTACAGCTAACAAGGTGCTGCCATTTCAGTTCATGTTGCAAGATGTTTGCAAGGACACTTCAGTCGTTGCCTTGGCTCTGTTGAGCATCCATGGCTGTGTGTCCTCCACCCTTGATGTCCAAGAGAAGGCTACCAGGATGCTGAAGGGACTGCAGCACTGCCCTGGGAGGAGAGGCTGAGAGCCCTGGGGCTGTTCAGCCTGGAGAGAAGGCAGCTGAGAGGGGATTTAATAAATGTCTATCAATATCTGAGGGCTGGGGGTCAGGAGGAAGGGGAGAGGCTCTGCTCCATAGCACCCTGTGGTAGGACAAGAGGCAATGGATGGAAACTCCAGCACAGGAGGTTCCACCTCAACATGAGGAGGAACTTCTTCCCTGTGAGGGTCACAGAGCCCTGGAGCAGGCTGCCCAGAGAGGCTGTGGAGTCTCCTTCTCTGGAGCCTTTCCAGCCCTGTCTGGATGTGTTCCTGTGTGACCTGTGCTGGATTCTATGGTCCTGCTCTGGCAGGGGGGTTGGACTGGATGATCTCTGGAGGTCAGAAAAGAAAGTACGGGTCAGAAAAGGAAGTATGCAGCATGAAATGGGAAGAGGAATGAAGCACCAGCTTGTGTCCATCAGAGCAAGAGGCAGAAGGGTTTGGCATTTAACAAGTCCAAGTGCCACGTGGGGGTTGGTCTCTTCTCCCAGGCAACCAGCACCAGAACAAGAGGACACAGTCTCAAGCTGTGCCAGGGGAAGTTTAGGCTGGAGGTGAGGAGAAAGTTCTTCCCAGAAAGAGTAACTGGCCATTGGGATGTGCTGCCCAGGGAGGTGGTGGAGTCACCATCCCTGGAAGTGTTCATAAAAGGCTTGGATGTGGCCCTTGGAGCCATGGTTTAGTTGTCAGGAGGTGCTGGGTATTAGGTAATAGCTTGGACTGGATGATCTCTGAGGTCTCTCCCAGCCTGGCTGATGCTGTGATTCTGTGGTGGCAGAGTCTGTCCAGGCTGGTGCCCACCAGGCACATGGGGTGGTGTGATGGGGCAGAGGGTGGCTGATACCCCTCCTGGGGTCTCCCTAGTGCTGTGCTCTCAGGTGGAAATCTGGCACTGATTCTAAGGGTCTCCTGCAGATATAATCCCCAGCACCCAGCTCCTAGTGGCTGCCTCTGACATCCTAGACCTGGTAGTGCCAATCCCTGCCCCCAGCAGGCGAGAACTGCAGGCAGATTCCTGACCTCTGAGACCAGCTGCCCAAACAGCTTTTTATTGCCTAATAAAACCCAAACCAATATTGTGACATTCAGTGGAGAAAAGGCCACCAAAGTGCAGCATGTGTGAGGCAGCAGCAGAGCCCCAGTCACCACCTGACACTTTCCTGGTCTCCTGGAGCAGCAGCCTGAGGAGTGAGCAGGGAAAAAAGAGCGGCTGCAGGTGGGATGTAGAGCGAGGCAATGGAACTCCTTTCATTCTCCCCCCTGTGTCTAGGCCTGCTCCAAAATTCATTTCACAGACTCAGCCACCTGGCAGAGGAGAAGATGACTTTCGTTGTCCTGCTGTAATGGTGCTGTGACAGCTCTGCCTGAGTGAGCATGGGCTGGGAGGCAGGGCTGCAGGGGTGACTCATGACCAGCTCTGGGTGAAACAGCACAGGGAGGGGGAAATGGACAAGTTTGCTGCTGGCCGTGGGCACACTGTGGTTAAAAGCCAGTCCTGATTTTCTACCTGTATCATTTGATAAAAAGGACCTGGAGCTGCTGCAGAGGATCCAGAGGAGGCCACAAAGATGAGCAGAGGGATGGAGAACCTCTGCTACCAGTTCAAGCTGAGAGAGCTGGGGCTGTTCAGCCTGGAGAAGAGAAGGCTCCAGGGAGACCTTAGAGCAGCCTTCCAGTATCTGAAGAGGCTCCAGGAGAGCTGGGGAGGGACTTGTGACAAGGGCTGGGAGTGCCAGGATGAGGGAGAGTGGCTTTGAGCTGGGAGAGGGGAGATTGAGACTGGAGATGAGGAAGAAATCCTTTAGAGTGAGGGTGGGGAGACACTGGCACAGGTTGCCCAGGGAGGCTGTGGATGTCCCCTCCCTGGAGGTGTTGAGGGCCAGGCTGGATGGGGCCTTGAGCACCCTGGGCTGGTGGGAGGTGTCCCTGCCCATGGCAGGGGGGTTGGAACCGGATGACCTTTGAGGTCCTTTTCAATCCAAACCTTCCTGTGACACCAGTCCCTGACCTTGCCTGGCACACACCGCACAGGAACAAATCAGGTCTGAAACTGGAGCAGGGGAGCTTTAGGCTGGACATTAGGAGGAAGTTCTGTACTGTTAGGGTGGTGAGATACTGGAGCAGGCTGTCCAGGGGTGCGGTGGAGGCCCCCTGGAGACATTCAAAGTCAAGCTTGACGTGGCACTGAGCAGCCTGATCTAGCTGGAGGTGTCCCTGCTCATTGCAGGGGAGGTCGAACAAGGCGACCTCTGAGAGTCTTTTCCAACCTGCTGCAATCTGTGGATCTGTGATTTAACACCAGCCCTTCTTTCTTCCCTCCAGCCTCGCCTCTCCCATTGTGTCTTCCCCCCCCTGGAGCGCTCCTTGGGTGGAATTTGAGGATAATTATCGGCTGTCTAATTTCTCCTAAGCACTTCTCAATCACAGAAGTCACACAGGAGATGACAAACACATGCTGAAGTATGGAAGGAGATTTATTTAAAGCAGAAATATGATTCACCCTCCAATTTTCCATTCAAAGTACTTCAGGGGAGCAGAAGATGTGGGGAACAAAGGAGATCTTGCAGCCACGTGCCCCAGGAGGCTACAAAAGCCGTAACACTGAGATGGGTTTGATTGCATCCTGAGACAGACCTGGCAGCTGCCATGAGACAGTCTGGCAGCTCCAGCTGCAGCCCAGCTCTCATCAGCTCACCCCAGCGTGAGGTGGGATGCTCACCTTAGAGGAGAGCACTGTTGGACCCACCACAGGCTCCCAGGAGGTTAGGGGTTGGAAGGGACCTCCAGAGATCTTCCAGTCCAACCCCTCTGCCAGAGCAGGAGCAGAGAATCCAGCACAGGTCACACAGGAACACATCCAGATGGGGCTGGAAAGGCTCCAGAGAAGGAGACTCCACAGCCTCTCTGGGCAGCCTGCTCCAGGGCTCAGTCACCCTCACAGTGAAGAAGTTCTTCCTCATGTTGAGGTGGAACCTCCTGTGCTGGAGTTTATATCCATTACCCCTTGTCCTATCACAGGGTGCTACAGAGCAAAGCCTCTCCCCTCCCTCCTGACCCCCAGCCCTCAGATATTGATAAACATTTATTAAATCCCCTCTCAGCTGCCTTCTCTCCAGACTGAACAGCCCCAGGGCTCTCAGCCTCTCCTCCCCAGGCAGTGCTGCAGTCCCTTCAGCATCCTTGGAGCCCTCCCTTGGACTCTGTCCAGCAGATCCCTGTCCCTTTTGAACTGGGGAGCCCAGCACTGGATGCAATATTCCAGGTGAGGTCTCACCAGGGCAGAGTAGAGGGGGAGGAGAACAATACAGCAGGACCCAGCCTGCTGCTTCTCTCAACAGTGCACACAAAACCCCTTTAGTAGGCTAAGAAGGGGCAAATTCTCTCCTGCTTCAGCTCATTTAACAACACTTGGCCTTTATGAAGCTTTTCTGAGGGATGCTGCTCTGGTTTGAGGTGGAACAGAGCCAATTCTGGTCAGTGTTGTCACTTCTCTGCTTCACTGAGGCACTGTCTGCAGTTCAGGGCAGGTTGGCACAGCCAGGGGCTGCTGCTAGCAGGGAGAAGCTGATGGGGACAGATCCTGCCATGGGCTGGGGGGCAGAAAGCCTCTGGCTGAGATTTGATCCTCTGAAGATCAGGGGCACTGCCACAGCTTGTGCCACACCTTGGGGTGCAGAGGAAAAGGCAACATCTGCAGGGAGGAGTGGACAGCACAGGTGACCCTCAACTGCCCAACAAGGGATTGCAGCCCAGGGAGGGCATCTTCAGGAGCAAGCTGAGGGATCCCCAGGGTCCCTCAGGGTCAACTCCAGTTCCAGAATCCACCTCCTGAATCCTGTTCCCATCTGCTGCTGAGTCCAGTCTGGTATTTCCCCAGTGCCTGCCCCAGCAGCAGTGGTGCCAATGGTGCCCTCACTGCCATCAGGGGTTGGGTGCCATGCTGGTTTGTGTCTCTGTGTCTCTGTTCCATGGC
The DNA here is from genome assembly GCF_014839835.1 of Dryobates pubescens. Taxonomy (NCBI): domain Eukaryota; kingdom Metazoa; phylum Chordata; class Aves; order Piciformes; family Picidae; genus Dryobates; species Dryobates pubescens. The sequence goes on along the minus strand of NC_071631.1, from coordinate 6,648,502 downwards.
ACTGTTCTTCTTTCCATCCCAGCTGGGTTAGTTTTTTTCCCACCCCATCAGCCTCTCTCCCTCCTTCCCTTTCTCTTCCCAACGGGAAGCAGAGGAGTTCAGAGGAGCATCTGCCCCTCCTCCAGCCACCAGCCCAGCCATGACCCCTACCAGGTGTCTTTTCCAGTGTTTTCTTTAACAGAGCCCTTTCTTTGATGAGCCCAACTGCTGACTCTGTGAGTCCTCCAGGATTTCTTCCCACGTACCTCCCAGTCCCTTCTGCATCTCATTTTCCACTCAGCCTCCTTTGCTCTCAGCCCTTGTTTGCCTTTCTCCCCTCAGGCTGGACAGGGATTTCTGCTGAGGGATGGATGGTGTCCTTGAGTGGAGACCAGCTCTGCTCTGGCCACCTTCATGCTCCCTTCACCCAGTCCCAGGGCTCAGCACAGTCACCAGTGAGATGCAGTGATGCCACCTGCCAGCTCACATCGTGCTTCAAAGCCATCTCAAGGCTCACCTCATCCTCTCCCAAAAACCACACACATCTGGAATGCTGCAGCTGGGCAACTGGCAGGCTGAGGCTGAGCTGAAGCCCCCCAGAGGTTTGCTCCAAGGGCCAGATCTCTGGGATTTACTTCATGGAGACCACAGCTCAGCCCTGCTTAGGAGAGCAGAGAGCTGCAGCTCAGCACAGATCAAGCTGCTCAGTGCATAAAGACCAAGGAAAAAGTGTCAAGGACTTGCCCCCAGTCCCCCCAGCTCTGAAACTGGGGGCAGAGCATAGAGGACATCCTGCAAGACTAGCAGGCATCAAACCATCTTCACCTGGAACCCCTTCTGCTCAGTGCTGCTGAGAGCTTCTCCTCTGCAAGCTCTGAAGATGAATCTGCACAGCTCTCTGGTGGGAGGGGGGTGCCAGAAGAAGACCCCTTCATGTCCAGGCAATGGTTGGGTATTGTTTAGTCTCTGGTCCTGTTTATGGCCAAGAAGAGCAATGTGGGAAGGAGAGGGGGAAGCAGAGCAGCAGGCAGGAGAGGGCAGAGCATCGGACTGGGAGCAAGACACCCAACTGCCTGCTCTGCATGGGCTTCCCTGAGAGACCCATCAGGGCTCAGAGCCTCTGACTAACAGCAAAGCAGCCCCAGAAGCCCAGCTTGGTGGGGGAGCTAAAGCAGGGCTGGATGGATGCTGCTTGAAGGAATCCACTGCTGTGGGAGCTGAGGTCCCAGGGGGGTACACAGGCAGCAGCAGCACCTTGGCCTCTGCCACAGAATCACAGATTGCAACAGGTTGGAAGTGACCCTCTGAGGGCATCTTGTCCAACCCCCTGCAGGCAGCAGGGACAGCCCTAACTAGAGCAGGCTGCCCAGGGGCCCAGCAAGTCTGATCTTGAATGTCTGCAGGGATGGCCATCAACGACCTCCCTGGGCAGCCTGTTCCAGTGTCTCACAGCCTCACTGTGCAGAACCTCCTCCTGATGTACAGCCTAGCTCTGCCCTGCTCCAGTTCCAAACCATTCCTCTCATCCTATCCCCACAGCCCTTCTGCACAGTCCCTCCCCAGCCTGCCTGCAGGTCCCCTTCAGGTACTGGAAGGCTGCTCTTAGGTCTCCTCGGAGCCTTCTCCTCTCCATGCTGCACATGATCATCTGATCAGCTTCATGGCCTCCTCTGGACTCTCTCCATCAGGTCCAGGTCCTTCTTGTGCTGGGGACACCACAGCTGGACACAGCCCTGCAGGGGAGGCCTCCCCAGAGCAGAGCAGAGCAGAGCAGAGGGGCAGGATCCCTCTCTCCATCTCTGGCCACACTCTCTGCTTTCCCTGGCTGCCAGCCCTGGGCACAGAGCGGGCAGCGGTGGGGGGCTGGGGTGGGGTGGGGAGTGGGGGGGGTGCATCCCCACCCCCAGCAAACCATCTGGGGCTGCAGTGAGTGAGGCTCAGCTGACAGCAAGCGAGGCTTCCAGCGAGCGTGGGCGCCGGGCGGGGTGAGGACGGCTCCGCTCGGCAGCCCCCGCGCCAGAGATGCTGCTGGGAGGGGAGCTGGGGCTAGCAAATGAGCAGCACTGGCTCTCCCAGGAGCTAAAGGCTGAGGAGGAGCTAGAGGAAGGTGTTTTGTTAGACTGATTGCTCCGGAGGGGGACCTGAACAGGGGAAAGGGCTCTGCTGGAAGAACCTCTTCCCTGCGCAGGGCACCTGGGGGCTTGTCCCCACGTCTCCCCGGGGGCAGCAGCTGCTGGGGCTGCCTCTCCCTTTCTCACAGTCTTGCACTGTGGTTGTCATGAGGATATCAAAAATAAATGAGCAGCTCAGGCTGTCGCCTGGGGAGCTGCAGCCTCCATGGCTGGATGCAGTCACAGCCACACTGTCTCTCCAGCTACTCCTGAGGCTGGTCCAGCGCAGCCAGCGCAGGATCACCCAGCTGGGCATGATGGAGCACCCTGAGCACACCCCCAGCGCTGGGACAGATGGTTCTGCAGCTGGAGACAGTCCTGGGTCATCTCTTGGGTCAGGGCAGGGTTGTCAGTGGCTGCAGCAGGCATGGGAGCATCATGGGTGGGCTGAGTCTCACCCTACTCAAGCTCAGCTCCCCTAGGACACTACCTTGTGCTTGCTGCAGGAGCTCAGGGGAGCATCTCTTAATCCACGTGAGCCCAAGACCAAGTGCAAGGTCCTGCAGCTGGGTCAGGGCAATCCCAGGCACTGATATAGGCTGGGCAGGGACTGGCTTGAGAGCAGCCCTCAAGAAAAGGCCTTGGGGGTGCTGAGGGATGAGAAGCTCAACAGGAACCAGCAGTGAAAGCTTTGACCCTTGCAGCCCAGAGAGCCAAGCAGAGCCTGGGCTGCAGCAAGAGAAGTGTGGCCAGCAGGGCCAGGGAGGGGATTCTCCACCTCTGCTCCACTCTGCTGAGACCACACCTGGAGCTCTGGGTCCAGTTCTGGAGCCTCTGTGCCAGGAAGGATCTGGAGGTGCTGGAAGGTGTCCAGAGAAGGGCCACAAGGATGAGCAAAGGGCTGGAGCTGCTCTGCTATGAGGACAGACTGAGGGAGTTGGGGTTGTTCAGTCTGGAGAAGAGATTGCTCCAAGGAGACCTAATTGTGGCCTTCCAGTGTCTGAAAGGGGCTACAAGAAAGCTGGGGAGGGACTTTTGAGGGTGTCAGGGAGTGATAGGACTGGGGGGGATGGAGCAAAACTAGAAATGGGTAGATTGAGATTGGATGTGAGGAAGAAGTTGTTGCCCATGAGGGTGGTGAGAGACTGACAGAGGTTGCCCAGGGAGGTGGTGGAAGCCTCCTGCCTGGAGGTGTTTGCAGCCAGGCTGGATGTGGCTGTGAGCAACCTGCTGTAGTGTGAGGTGTCCCTGGCCATGGCAGGGGGGTTGGAACTGGGTGAGCCTTGAGGTCCCCTCCAACCCTAACAATTCCATGATTCCATGATCAACCCTAAACATATCATTCCTGACAGATTCCTGAGATTCATGACAGACCTTTCTGGGCCTTAAATCCCCTGGAGAGAAGTTAGATCCCAGGCAAGCCCCTCCAGCTGTGCCCTGGCTGCAGCAGCCGTTCCTGTGCTCGCTGTGCACTGCTGCAGGCAGTGTCCGTGTCCCACTCACAGCCACCACCGAGCAGCCCAGCGCCTTCCTGTGCCTCACTGCTGGGCTCCTGTCACACATCCCCAAGTGCTGTTCATCCCTTGCAGCAGCCTGACTCATGCTCAGCTTGTGATCAGCTCTAACCTCCAGCACTTCTCCTCCCTCAGCTCCCACCAGCCCCTCAGGCTGTGTTGGTCCCAGCAAGCAGCTCAGCCTGAGCTGGGGGCTTGGGCTTGTTCCTGTGTGGGGCTGCTGGTTCTTCACAACCACCTCTCCAAATCTGCCAGGGTGCTGCAAGCCCAGCCCTGTCCTGCAGCACGCTGCTGGGACTGCTTTGGAGCAGCCTGGAAAACCAATGGGCTCCTTCTCTGCTCAGAGCTTGTGGGCATGGACAGGGGTGCCTGAGAGGCAGCACTTAAAGAAGAGCATTAATGAGCATCATTTAATGACATTATTGCCCTTTTATTGTCTCTCCTGTGGAGAAGAACCTGGGAGTGCTGGTGAGCAAGTCCCCCATCAGCCAGCAATGTGCCCTCACAGCCAAGAAGGCAAACGGCCTTCTGGGGTGCAAGAAGTGTGGCCAGCAGGTGAAGGGAGGTTCTCCTCCCCTCTACTCTGACCTAGAGAGGCTGTACATGGAGTACTGGGTCAAATTCTGGGCTGCCCAGCTCAAGAGAGACAGGGAACTACTGCAGAGAGTCCAGCAGAGGCTGGGAAGATGCTGAGGGGCCTGAAGCATCTCTGTGAGGAGGGAAGGCTGAGAGCCCTGGGGCTGCTGAGCCTGGAGAAGAGCAGCCCCAGAGGGAATCTGAGCAATGCTCAGCAAGAGCTAAAGGGTGAGGGGCAAGAGGCTGGGGGCAGGTTCCTAAGGACAGCACAAGGAGCAAGGGGCACAAACTGGAAGCCAGGAGGTTCCATCTGAGCAGGAGAAGAACATTCTTATGTGTGAAGGTGCTGGAAGCTGGAGCAGGCTGCCCAGGGAGGAGTCTCCTTCTCTGGAGAGCTTCCAACCCCCCCTGGCCATTGTGCTCCTGGGCAAGCTGCTGTGGGTGCCCTGCTTTAGCAGGGGGCTTGGACTGGATGCTCTCCAGAGGTCCCTTGCACCTCCTGCATCCTGGGATTCTGGGATTTCCACTTGTGAACATCTCTGAGGTGACCAAGGCTTTGTTTCTTACATTGGAATCCACCACTGAGAGCTGGTACAAAAGGGAAGAAAAGGTTCACTTTGTTCCATTAAGTCTCTCAGTGTCCCTCACCCAGGGGTTGCCCCTCTTGGGCTGCATGGCTGCTGTCAGCCCTGTGGCCACCCCGGCTGGAGGGACAGCGCTGCTGCGGGACGTGGGGAGCTGCACATCCCCGGCTGCGAGGGCAGGAGGGGATGAGTCAGAGAGGAAAAGGGGGGGAGGGAGGCAGCAGATGAAAAGGCCTCCTTGTTAGAGGGACATGGGGGTGAAAACCAAAAAAAAAAAAAGATCTAAGAAAAAGGAAACAGCAAGCCAGAAGTGCCCTGGGGCTCCTGAGGAGACCCCATGGAGGAGGGTGACGTCAGGACAGGCTGTGCTTCCCACACGGCTGCCTTCACCACTGACACAGGCGCCGGCTCCAAGGGTCCCCAGTGTCCCCAGCACATCTGTGGCAGCCCTACGTGACAGACAGCAATGGCTGGCTGGGAGGAGGCTGTGTCCAGGTCTGGGCCTCTGTCCAGTTCTGGGCCACTGGATTTCAGAAGGACATTGAGACACTTGAAGGTGTCCAGAGAAGGGCAATGAGGCTGGGGAGAGACCTCGAGCACAGCCCTGGGAGGAGAGGCTGAGGGAGCTGGGGTTGCTTAGCCTGGAGAAGAGGAGGCTCAGGGGAGACCTTCTTGCTCTCTACGACTCCCTGAAGGGAGGTTGTAGCCAGGTGGGGGTTGGTCTCTTCTCTCAGGCAACCAGCACCAGAACAAGAGGACACAGTCTCAAGCTGTGCCAGGGGAGGTTTAGGCTGGAGGTGAGGAGAAAGTTGTTCCCAGAGAGAGTTGTTAGCCATTGGAATGTGCTGCCCAGGGAGGTGGTGGAGTCCCCATCCCTGGAGGTGTTCAAGAGGGGACTGGACGTGGCACTTGGGGACAGGGTTTGGTGGCTGTCATAGGAGCACTTCTGATAGGAAATCTCACCCAATGTGGTGGCAGAGGTGGCAGCCTCCAAAAGCCCTTCTTTTTTTCATGGCTGGGTAGTGAGGAATATCTCCCTGGTGGGAGCATCCCAGAGTGATGATGCTCAGCAGATCAAACCCCACTGAGGAAGTTCTTCAGCACTGGCAAGTCCATGCACTATCTCCAGGCCACAGAGGTCTGCGTTCCCACAGCCACTCCTCCGTCCTGCCTGCCCCAAGGCTGGTGCTAGGGCCCTGCAGAGAGTCAGAGCAGGGATGGATCCATCCAGGAGCTCAGCACCTGGGTAAGCATCTCCCTGCACCAGAGCCACCAGGACTGGAGGAGGGTTTGTGCGTGGTGAAGAGTTGAGTCTGGATTGATACAAAGCTCTCTGAGCACGTGTGAGCAGGGACAGTGGAATGGAGGTCACCACAAGCAGTGACAGTGGGGTGGAGACCAGCAGAGGGACATCATGTCCCAGTGAGGACCATCAGGACAGCCTGCACTGCACCCCAGAGAGGTCACATCCCTAGGGCCTCATCTCACCAAGCTGCAAACAAGGAGGCAACACTCACAGAATCACAGAATGAGTTGGGTTGGAAGGGGCCCTAAAGCTCATCCAGTTCCAACCCCCCTGCCATGGGCAGGGACACCTCCCACCAGCACAGGGTGCTCAGGGCCTCATCCAGCCTGGCCTTGAACACCTCCAGGGAAGAGGCATCCACAACCTCCCTGGGCAACCTGTGCCAGTGTCTCCCCACCCTCACTCTAAACAATTTCTTCCTCATCTCCAGTCTCAATCTCCCCTCTCCCAGCTCAAAGCCATTGTCCCTCATCCTGCCACTCCCAGCCCCTTGTCCAAAGTCCCTCCCCAGCTCTCCTGGAGCCCTCTTCAGGTTCTGGAATGCTGCTCACTTAGACAAAGTGAACTTAAGGCCAATTTGGGGAGGGGGTTTATCCCTCCAAAAGCTCCTGCAGAGCTGCAGTGAGTGGTGTGTGTGTGTGTTAGAGGAGCCTGTGCTGGAATGAGGTTAGCTGGGGCTGTGCTGCCTGAGGGAGCTGCTGAGATACAGCCTGTTCCTGCTCCCATCAGTGGCTATTTATAGACACAGATGTTCCTCTAGCAGCAGGGTTCAAGCTGCACTGCTTCTTCTTCTTCTCCTTCTTCTTTTTTTTTTTCATTATTATACTATTTCCCTTTTTTTCTCCCCCATTCCCTCTCTTCCTTCTCAGCCCTCCTTTGCTCTTCATAGCAGTGCAAGGTGGAGCAAGCAGCTCCGGGAGGCAGTGGTGGAGGCACAGCAGTCGCTCCCCACTCTGGGGGCTTGAGCAGTTGGAGGTGTCCCCAAGAAAGGCCATGGGCACCTGCTCAGAACCCACAAACCACTCTCCCCACCCCCCCCCCAGACCACGGGAGGCAGCCAGGTTGGGTCAGAGTAGCCAGGTGGGGGTTGGTCTCTTCTCCCAGGCAACCAGCAGCAGAACAAGAGGACACCGTCTCAAGCTGTGCCAGGGGAGGTTTAGGCTGGATGATAGGAAGAAGTTCTTCCCAGAAAGAGAGGTTGGCCATTGGGATGTGCTGCCCAGGGAGGTGGTGGAGTCCCCATCCCTGGAGGTGTTTAAAAAGAGCCTGGATGAGGCACTTGGAGTGGGATTTGGGCGCTGCAGTTGGAGAGCACCCAAGGGAGCGATGTCAGCCCAGTGTCGTCTGATGGGAACCATGGAGAGAGATTCTCCAGGGTAGGAATGGGGCTGAATGCTGAGCCAGGTCCCCCAGAGCACCTCAGTGCCTCCCCCAGCACAAAGTCTGCCCCAAATCAGACTGGGGGATGCCTTTGCAAAGCAAACTGGGGAGATCTGGGGCTGACTGGAGCTGAGCCATTTGTTGCCCGCTGTAGTGGGTTTGCTCCTCTCCAAGAGATTCCTCTCACCCTTCCCTCAGGGCAGGGTTCAGCTCTGCCACCTGCACACCACCACCACAGGGCTCAAACACACACCAAGGGGTCCTCACAGATTCACAGAATGGTTTGGTTTGGAAAGCTCATCCAGTTCCAACCCCCTGCCATGGGCAGGGACACCTCCCCCCAGCCCAGGCTGCTCAAGGCCTTGAGCACCTCCAGGCAGGGGGCATGCACAACCTCCCTGGGCATCCTGTTCCAGTATCTCCCCATCCTCACTCTCAAGAATTTCTTCCTCATGTCCAGTCTGAATCAGCCAGGTGATGCTTTCCCCCAGGCCCAGCCAAGCAGCCATGGTTACACAGCTTGTTTCTGCTCCTGCTTTAGCCCCACCACACTCCCCAGCATTGCCCTACCCCATGGAAGGTTGGCTAAACATCTTGGGTAATAGGGAAAGACCAACTAGAATGAATCCATGCTGGAGGAAGGGGATGGGATAGCACTGCTAATGAGAGCAGGCTTGAGGAGAAAGCCTTGGGGATATCAGTTGATGACAAACTCCCCAGGAGCCAGCAATAGTTGCTGGCAGCCCAGCAGGCAGCTGTGTGCTGAGCTGCATCCAGAGCAGGGAGAGCAGCAGCACAGGGAGGGGATTCTGCCCCTCTGCTCTGCTCTGCTCAGACCCCACCTGCAGCACTGCCTCCAGCTCTGGGGCCCCCAGCACAAAAAGGACCTGGAGCTGCTGGAGAGGGTCCAGAGGAGGCCACAAAGATGATCAGAGGGATGGAAAACCTCCCCTGTGGGAACAGGCTGAGAGAGATGGGGCTGTTCAGCCTGGAGAAGAGAAGGCTCCAGGGAGACCTCAGAGCAGCCTTGCAGTACCTGAAGGGCTCCAGGAGAGCTGGGGAGGGACTTGTGACAAGGGCTGGGAGTGCCAGGGTGAGGGCTTTGAGCTGGGAGAGGGGAGATTGAGAGTGGAGATGAGGAAGAAATACTTGAGCCTGAGGGTGGGGAAACCCTGGCACAGGTTGCTCAGGGAGATTGTGGCTGCCTCCTCCCTGGAGGTGTTCAGGGCCAGGCTGGATGAGGTCTTGAGCAACCTGGGCTGGTGGGAGGGGGCTTGGAACTGGATGCTCCTTGGGGGGCCTTCCACCCCAGGCCGTTGTGTGCATCTGTGAGTGTCCATTTCCCCTGGCCCTGAGCGCTGCCTTTGGGGGCTGGGCGCTGCTCTGCTGCCCCATGCATTATTCATGCTCTGCAGCCTGGCTGGGAGGCATTAAGGGCTCCAGCTGCGGATCGCAGGGCCCTGGTGGCAGCGCCGTGAAGAGCCTGCAAGTCCAATTTGGATTTCCCTGGGTGCCTCATTTCCATGAATTATGTAAAAACCACTTTCCCCTCCTCTTCTGAGCCAGAGCCAGGCTGGCTGCTGCCCGCAGGGTGAAGCCCATGAATAAAATCAGAAACAAGGAGACCAGGAGCTCTAAAGAGAATAAGATGGTGCTGTGGAGAGCAGGGGAGGGGCTCGGGGTCCATCAGCCTGGACCTGGAGGACAGTGAGGGGCTGGAGAAGGGCCAGAGAAGGGCAACCAAGCTGGGGAAGGGTCTGGAGAACAGGGCTGGGGAAGAACAGCTGACTGGGGTAGTTCAGCCTGGAGAAGAAGAGGCTGAGGGGAGACCTCATTGCTCTCTGCAAGCCCCTGGAGGGAGGCTGGAGGGAGGTGGGAGGTTGGGCTCTTCACCCATGGAACAAGTGATAGGACAAGATGAAATGGCCTCAAGTTGCTCCAGGGGACATTTAGGGTGGACATGAGGAACAATTTCTTCCCCTCGAGGGTTGTCAAGGCCTGGGCCAGGCTGCCCAGGGCAGTGGTGGAGTCCCCATCCCTGGAGGGGTTTCAAAGATGTTTGGATGAGGAGCTTAGGGCTGTGGTCTAACAGCTGTGAGCAGGAGATGTTCAGCTATGGTTGGGCTGGATGACCCTTATGGTCTTTTCCAAGCAGGTGATTCTGTGATTCCATGACCTGGGTGTTGCTGGGGGAGTGTCCTGAACCTCTTGATGAGACAAGCAGCTCCAGCAGGGACATCTGCAGGTTGCTCAGAGCCCCAACCAACCTCACCTCAAACGGGTCCAGGTATGGAGCATCTCCCACCTCCCTGTCTAACATGGGCCAGGCTCTCACCACCCTCAGTGTCAAACATTTCTCCCTTCTCTCCAGTCTGAATCTCCCTCTTTGAGTCCAAATCCTCACCACTTGTCCTACCACAAGGCCCTGCTCAAAGCTTTCTGCAGTTTAAGCACTGAAAGGCCACCAGCAGGTCTCACCAGAGCAGCTAAAGCCCTGTCAGTAGGTTGTGCACAGGGATTTCCCAGCACGTCCCTGGTCTGGTCCTGCTCCCGAGGCTGGGGCTGCCACTCTGCTGCATGAGGGGGAGGGCCAGGCAGGGAAGGGACCCAGCCCAGGGCTGTGTTTTCTGCTGAGCACAAGTGGCAGATGTTTGCTGATGAATTATTCACCCAGAAAATCAGAAGCAGCAGGGTCCCTCCACTGCTGAGCCAAGGTGGCTGCAAGTGCCACCGGCTGGCCCAGACCCACCACTTGCTGAAGCCACCAGGCTCTGGAGGCCAAAGCTGCTACATGAACTGGGCACACTTTGGAAAGATCCTGGAGCAGAGCTGGAGCGACCAGACCCTGCCATTTATTTCCTACATAGCAACCAAGCCTCCCAAAAAGCAGAGCTGCTGTTCCAGGGAGGCTGTGCAGAGTCCTGGAGTCACAGAACCACTTAGGGTGGAAGAGACCTTCAAGATCACCCAGTCCAGCTGCTAACCCAGCACTGCCAGCTCACCACTAAACCATGGCCCTCAGTACCACATCTACACAGCTTTGAAACCCCTCCAGGCATGGAGACTCCACCACTGCCCTGGGCAGCCTGGGCCAAGCTTTGACAACCCTCAAAGGGAAGAAATTGTTCCACTTGTCCAACCTGAACCTCCCCTGGTACAACTTGAGGCTATTTCCTCTTGTCCACTCACTTGCTACTAGGGAGAAGAGGCTGCCCCCACCTCACTGCAGCCTCCTTTCAGGGAGCTGTAGAGAGCAATGAGGTCTCCCTTCAGCCTCCTCTTCTCCAGGCTGAACAACCTCAGCTGCTCCTCATAGGAGCTGTGTGGAAGACCCCTCCCAGCCTTGCTGAGGTTTTATTTATTTAAATAAATACAGGGGAGGAAGCACAACCTAGAAACAAGCCTCATGGTGGCCCCTGGGGCACTGCAGCCCTTCCCAAGCCAAGCACCTCGCCTCTCGCTCTTGGGTTCTTCCAGCAGCACCACCCAGGGGCTGGCTGGATGCAGCTGGGAGCCAAAAGGAAGCCCCAGGATTGCTTCTTGCAGAGAAATCCCCAGGGATGGGGCAATGTGGTGGCAGCTGAAGACTTGCTGCTGGCTCAGCTGGGCACTCGTCCTGAGCGGGACATCCAGCCGCTGTGTCACCTCCAGCTGTTGTTGTAGCACTGCTGGAGCCCGGGTGGGTGCTGCCAGCTTTGTGCAGTCACCCCCAGCCTCACAGAGGGGGGCAGGGATGGCATTCAGGAGCCAAGGGCAGGTTTCACGCAGTGCAGTGCCTTAAGGTTTGGCTCCCTTGGCTTGCCCTTGTTGGGCATTTCATCAGGGGAAAGGCCTGAGCCTGCCCCCACCGGCCCTGGGGACTGTGTTGCACTGACAAGTGTCACTTGCCTGAGGTGCCTCTGGGGATGGAGGAGTTTCCCAGGTGCCAGTCAGCGACCCAGGCTGTTGCTGCTGGGCTGCACTGGGGCATCCTGCAGCTCCCCTGCCTACATGGCCTGGCACAGTACAGGGGCGGGGGTGGCATTGGCCAACACACTGCTGAGAGTGCATCCCCTCACCCCCTCCCCAGTTGCTGCCCAGGCCACATACCCCAGCACTGCCCACCACCCCAGTGCAGGCTGTCTGCAGGATGCATGATGAGGCATCCAGGGTGCAAGATGCTGGGTGCAGGCTGAGGGGTGCAGGCTGCTGGCACAGGAGTCACAAGGCAGGGTGCAGAACACAGGATGAAGGGTGCAGGGTGAAGGCTGCAGAGTGCAGTGTGCAGGCTGATGGATGATGGACACAGGATGAAGAGGCAGAGTGCAGTATTCAGGCTGAGGGATGCAGGATAAAGTGCGCTGGGTGTGGGCTGAGGGATGCAGGATGAAGTGTGCCGGGTGCGGGATGCAGAGTGCCGGATGAAGTGTGCCGGGTGCGGGATGAGGGATGCAGGACGCAGGGTGCCGGTGCCTGGCTGGTGCCGGTGCCTGGCTGGTGCCGGTGCCTGGCTGGTGGCGCTGCGCGTGCCTCTGGCGCCCTCTTGTGGCCGAGACTCAGAACCGCCTGAGCCGCTCGGCCCCGCCCTGCCTCCTCTTGCCTGTTCCTGCCCAGCTCTGCCTCCCCCTGCCCCACTCCCGCCCACTCCCTGCTGCCCTCCCTCTCCCAGTGCCCCTTCCCCGTTCCCCTCCTCCCATACAACGCAACCCTGGCCCCGCTGGTTGGCTGAGCTGGGGCTCCAGCACCAGGCAGAGCTGGGAGGCCCTTCCCCAGGGATCCCCAGCTGTGGTGGGCAAGGGGCTGCAGCAGACAGGGACACTCTGCCAAAGCGTGCCACAATGTGGGGTCAACCCCTGGGAAGGTGCACCCCAGCATGTGATGGGTGCACCCCCAGCACAGCATGGACCCCACTGTGCTGCTCACCCCATTCCCAACTGCTCCAGGGCATGGTGAGTATCCCCGTGCTGCAAGCACCCCTCTGCTGTGTGGACTCACCATCATGCTGTGCACCATCACCACCTTTCCCCCAGCAGCAACTCTTGAGGTGCCACAGGCTGCCAACAGGGTCCAGAGCTCCAAGGTGCTGTGCCCCAAGGTGAAGCCACCCCTTGTGCACCCCCAGAGCAGCCACTGTGTCCTCAAGCCAGTGTTTGGTCTGCTCAACACATGCCCCATCGTCCACCACCTGCACACCCAGCACAGCTCAGGACAGACCCCAAAGGGCAAACCCCAGACTGGCTTGGGTTGGAAAGGACTTTAAGCTCATCCAATAGAACCCTGCAGTCAGCAGGGACATCCCCAACTAGAGAAGGTTGCCCAGAGCCCAAAAAAACCTCACCTGGAGTGGTTCCAGGGATAGGGCAGCTCCCACCTCTCTGAGCAACCTGGGACAGGGTCTCAACACCCTCAGAGTCAAACATTTCTCCCTTCTCTCCACACTCAATCTCCCTCTTTTAGTTTCAAACCATCCCCCCTTGTCCTGTCACAACAGGCCCTGCTCAAAACTGTCCCCAGCTTTCTGCTCAGCTCCTTGAAGCACTGAAAGGCCACCAGAAGGTCTCCCTGGAGCCTTCTCTTCTCCAGGCTGCACAACCCCAACTCCCTCAGCCTGGCTTCACAGCAGAGCTGCTCCAAAGGTAACTTTACTCACATTTATCCCAAACAAGACTTTATTACAGATGCAAAGTGCTGGGGCCAGGCCAGCACAGCCAGTGGAAACCTGACCTGTGCTCCTCCAAGGACCAGGACCCTGTCCTACTGTAAGGACAGATGGGCAGGAGAGCCCCTGAGGAGCTGGGGCGACCACTAAGCCTGGGGGGATGCAGAGGGACATCTGACTCCAGCCACAAAGTCATGAGTTTTGTTTCCCTCCAGGCTCTTTAGGGAGGCAACAGCAGGCAGGTCCTGGGTCCTGGTCCATGGCTGGTCCCCAGAGCCCCTCCAAAAGGCACCATGGTCCGGGGGCACCAAGCGAGACAAGAGCAGCTGGTGAAAACCAAACCCTCCCAAAGCTAGGTGGTGGTCTCTGCTAGAAGAAGAGGGTATGGAGGTACCAGCCAAGGCACTAGACAAACATGGAGAGGATCAGAGCTTGACAAACAGCCTGCTGCCTTTCTCAGCCCCTGCTGAGTCTCCCTGCTTGGCACTTCAGCCCTTCCCAGTTAAAAGAGAAGCTCTGCAAGCAGGCACAACCCAGCACAGCTGCTCCTGCGTGCAGACCTAAGGCTAAGGCAGGGCTGGGGCTGTCCCCAGCCTCTAGAGACAAGGCCACGATGGCTCCAGCTGGCAGCAGGACACCTGAGGCCACCTTAGCTGAAGTCCCGGTCTGGCAGCACCAGCGGAGCCACCAAGGTCCAGAGGTAGAGCAGGAGCCCGGCCCAGCTGGAGCAGATCTTCACCCACACGGCTGTCCAGGGGCTACTCAGCACCTGCAGGCTCTCATCAGGCCTGAAAAGAGCAAACAAGCAGCTGGCACCTGTCACTGTGCTGTGCCAGCAGGGTGCCAGCCCCTGGGCACCCTAAGCGTGACAGGCAGCAGCCGCCCTGGGGAGGGATGGAGGCTGTGGGCACCAAGCCATGGGTGTAAAGCAAAGAGCATGGAGGAGAGAGCAGAGCAATCATGGAGTCACAGAATGGTTTTGATTGGAGAAACCTTTCAGATCACCCAGTCCAACCCTGAACCCAGCACTGCCAGCTCACCACTAAACCTCTGCACCACACTTCCATGGCTCTGAAACCCCTCCAGGGACAGGGACTCCACCACTGCCCTGGGCAGCCTGGGCCTGGCCTTGACAATCCTCAAGGGGAAGAAACTGTCCAAGCTAAGCCTCCTCTGGGGCAACTTGAGGCCATTTCCTCTTGTCCTACCACTTGGTTCCTTGGGAGAAGAGCCCAGCCCCAACCTCACTGCAGCCTCCTTTCAGGGAGCTGTAGAGAGCAATGAGCTCTCCCCTCAGCCTCCTCTTCTGCAGGCTGAACACCCCCAGGTCCCTCAGCTGCTCCTCCCCAGCCCTGTTCTCCAGACCCTTCCCCAGCTTCATCACCCTTCTCTGCTCCAGCCCTCAATGTCCTTGGAGTCAGGGACCCAAAACTGAACCCAGGATTCAAGGTGTGGCCTCACCAGTGGGCACAATGCCTGTCCTGCTCCTGCTGCCCACACCACTGCTGATCCAGGCCAGGATGCTGGTAGCCTTCTTGGCCACTGGGGCAAACCCTGGCTCATCTTCAGCTGCCAGCACCCAGCACCCCCAGCTCCTTTTCCACCCAAAGCCACACAATTCCCCATGGCTTGCCACAGAGATGCCACCCCAGTGCCACCCTGACTAGGTCCCTGCTCCCCTCCATGTCCCAAGGATGCCTCAGTGAGTTGCTGCTGAGCTTGGGCACAACCTGCCATAGACAGCCCCACGCTCCCTAAAAACTAATTAGCACTGATTGGGGTGCACCTGAAGTGGACTTGAAGAGATGGACCTCAGCAAACAGCTCTGCCCAGTGCAGGAGCAGGGAGGGCAGCGGGCGCAGGGAGGGCGGCGGGCGCAGGGAGGGCGGCGGGAGCAGAGAGGGCGGCGGGCGCAGGGAGGGCGGCGGGCGCAGGGAGGGCGGCGGGCGCAGGGAGGGCGGCGGGCGCAGGGAGGGCGGCGGGAGCAGGGAGGGCGGCGGGCGCAGGGAGGGCGGCGGGAGCAGGGAGGGCGGCGGGAGCAGGGAGGGCGGCGGGAGCAGGGAGGGCGGCGGGCGCAGGGAGGGCGGCGGGAGCAGGGAGGGCGGCGGGAGCAGGGAGGGCGGCGGGCGCAGGGAGGGCGGCGGGAGCAGGGAGGGCGGCGGGCGCAGGGAGGGCGGCGGGAGCAGGGAGGGCGGCGGGAGCAGGGAGGGCGGCGGGAGCAGGGAGGGCGGCGGGCGCAGGGAGGGCGGCGGGAGCAGGGAGGGCGGCGGGAGCAGGGAAGGCGGCGGGCGCAGGGAGGGCGGCGGGAGCAGGGAGGGCGGCGGGCGCAGGGAGGGCGGCGGGCGCAGGGAGGGCGGCGGGAGCAGGGAAGGCGGCGGGCGCAGGGAGGGCGGCGGGCGCAGGGAGGGCGGCGGGCGCAGGGAGGGCGGCGGGCGCAGGGAGGGCGGCGGGCGCAGGGAGGGCGGCGGGAGCAGGGAAGGCGGCGGGCGCAGGGAGGGCGGCGGGAGCAGGGAGGGCGGCGGGCGCAGGGAGGGCGGCGGGAGCAGGGAGGGCGGCGGGCGCAGGGAGGGCGGCGGGCGCAGGGAGGGCGGCGGGCGCAGGGAGGGCGGCGGGAGCAGGGGACACAGAGGACATGGCGCAGTCCCCACAGGAGCTCTGCTCACCTGTACCAGTTGGTGAGGGTCATCATGATGTAGAGGGCAGCGAGGAGGAGGCAGAGGTGGAAGAAGGTGTAGTTGTAGGTGACCCCATCCTGCTCGTCGTCGTAGGCACGGTGGGGGCCACCCTCCGCGGCCCCCTCCTCGGCCGCGGCGCCGGCCCCGCCGCCCTCGGTCAGCAGCAGTTTGTTCACCTGCCGGTGGTCCGAGCGGCGCAGGCTGCACAGCGAGGGCACGGCCAGGGCATGGCAGGGCTGCTGCCCACGGCTTCCCGGGCCGCTGCCCAGCCTCCTCTGCCCCACCCTGCCCAGCCTCCGCTGCCCATAAGCCCAACCTCAGCCCCGCCATGTGCAGCCTCAGCTCCCCACCATGCCAATCTCAGCCTCACCATGCTCACCTTCGCCTGCCCATCAACCCAGCCTCACCCTCAGCTGCCCAGTAGTTCACCCCCACCATGCCCACCCTCAGCTGCCCACCAGCCCAACCTCAGCTGCCCCCAGCCTGAGTTCCACCCCACCATGCCCACCCGCCTTGGGATGCCCTGTGAGCTTGGTGTTGAGCGGTGCTATGGCCACAATGGAGGTGGCACGGAAGATGAAGATGATGATGTGGGAGAAAGCAGAAAGAGGCTGGAGCAGAGTCCCAGGTCCCCAGCAGCTCAGTGCCACCCCCAGGAAGGGCAGCTTGGGGGGATACAGCTTGTGTGGATACCCTAAACGTTGAGCCCATGAACCCCTCAGGGCAGCCTCCCTGTGTCCCTGGGGATGGCTTTGGAAGAGGCAACTTGGTGACAAACCCCGCAGCCCGAGCTGTGACCTCCTCTCCAGCACCACCTTCCCCAGGCAGAGGGACAGCACAGGCCCCAGGCACACAAGCCAAGCCCTCACCTGATGAAGAGGGTGCAGAGGAGGAAGATGACCAAGCCCACGATGCTGGGGGCATCCCACCAGGTTGTCACTGGCTGGGTGGCCGCGGCTGAGCTGTTGCTGCTCCTTACCAGGAGCGTGGGGTTACAGCTCCGGTCTGCAGAGGACACGCAGAGGGTTCACCACCTTTGCCCAGCACCCAGGTGGGGCAAAGCACCGGCCCCAGAGCGTGGCCCTGCCTCATGCACCCCCTCCTGAACCCAAGGACACATCTTCCTTACTTGGCACGTTGGCCAGGGAGGCCCAGGTGATGTAGGTAGTGTAGAGGGTGATGAGGGAAGCCTGCAGCAGTCCTGAGTGCGGCTGAGCTTCCTGCAAACCCAAGGGCAGGGGCTCAGGGCCAGGCATGGCCCCCGTGCTGGCACAGCCACCAGGCTCCCAGCTGCACCCCAACACCTCACCTGCACCTTGGGCAGGATGGACACGGCAGAGACGATGAGGCAGAGGATGAGGTTGATGCTGATGAGGACCTTGCCCTCCGTGCAGCCCTGGGGCTTGGTGTAGTAGATGTAGAGCAGCACTATGGCCGCGATGGAGGCGGCGTAGAAGATGAAGGTGATGATGCAGAGGGCTGGGAGAGGAAGCAAAACAAGAGGCTGGAGCAGAGCCCTCGGTGCCCAGCAGCAAGGTGCCAGGCAGCCCCAGGATGAGTGTCCCCAAAGCCTCTGAGGTGCCAGCTGTACCCACCTGCGTACCAGCCCTTGGCGTTGCTCTCGTCGGCGTTGCGCAGCCACAGCTGGCTCCAGGAGTGAGCAAAGTCAATGAGGAGCACGAGCTGGATGAGGATGAAGAGGAAGGAACCGACCACACCGAAGTAAAACCACACTTGAGGGGAAGAGAAGAACCAGTTAAGAGCAGGGACAATGGGAATTTGGCGCTGCCAGGGACACAGGGCAGTGGAGATGCCGGCTCCGGCCGAAGGCTCAATCCTGTGCTGAGGGTGAACCCAAAGATGCAGAGGACAGCATGGGCAGGTCCTCACCTGAGGTGAAGGTACCATCAGGGATGTAGAAGGCTCCCACTGTGATCCCCACCAGCACCAGGAACTTGAAGAACCAGAATCTGCAGGAGGAGAACCATAGAGCCATCAAATGGTTTGGGTGGGAAGGGACCTTAAAGGTCATGCAGTCCAAGCCCCTGCAGTCAGCAGGGACATCCCCAACTAGAGAAGGTTGCTCAGAGCCCCAAACAACCTCATCTTGAATGAGAGTCCAGGGATGGGCATCTCCCTCCCCTCTGAGCAACCTGGGACAGGGTCTCAACACCCCCATTATCAAACATTTCTCCCTTCTCTCCACTCTGAATCTCCTCCTTTAGTTCAAACCATCACCTCTTGTCCTGTCACAACAGACCCTGCTCAAAATTCCATCCCCAACTTTCTGCTCAGCTCCTTGAAGCACTGAAAGGCCACCAGAAGGTCTCCCTGGAGCCTTCTCTTCTGCAGGTTGAACAACCCCAACTCCCTCAGCCTGGCCTCGCAGCAGAGGGTTTCCAGCCCTGCCAGCATTGCTGTGGCCTCCTCTGACCCTGGTGCACCAGGTTCACTTCTGCTGAGGACTCCAAGAGAAGAGGGGCAGCCTGCAGGCAGGAGTGCAGCAGGGAAGGAGGTTGTGCCCTGCCCCAGGGCGGAGCACTCACCCATTCTGCACAGCCGCTCGCGGGTCCCTGCTGCTGCGCACGCAGAGCATGATGGCAGCGAAGAGGAAGAAGAAGGCAGCCATGGCGAAGCCCATGCGGTACACGGCCTTGTGGCCCAGGAAGCTCTCGCAGTTGACGCTGGTCTGGATGCCCAGCACTGAGCCACTGCCCTCACAGAAGCCTGGCAGCTGCAGAGGAGATGGCAGGGTGAGCACAGCTGCAGTGCCAGGGCCGGTTCTGGGCTCCCCACCTCAGCGGCAGGGACTTGCTGGAGCGGGGACAGCAAAGGGCTGCAAAGGTGCTGAGGTACAGCTCTGGTGAGGAAAGGCTGAGGGGCTTGGGGCTTTAGTTTGGGGAAGAGCAGCCTGAGGGGGGAATCTCATCAATGCTGATCAATACTTCACTACTGGGTGTCAGGAGGATGGGGCCAGGCTTTGTCCAGTGGTGCCCAGGACAAGAGGTTACAGGCACAAACCTGAACGTAGGAAGCCCCACCTAAACATGAGGAGGAGCTTCTTCAATTTAAGGGTGACAGAGCACTGGAGCAGGCTGCCCAGAGAGGTGGTGGAGTCTTCATCCCACCTGAGATTCCAAACACACCTGAACATGTCCCTGTGTGACCCTCTCTAGGCGAGCCTGCCTTGGCAGGGGGGTTGGACTCAATGATCTCCAGAGGTGCCTTCCAACCCCTCCCATTCTGTGATCCTACACTCACCACAAGCCCTGGTGCCACCAATAGGCCAGCCCAGAACTGCTCCAATTCCAGCCCTGCTTAGGGACAGTGGTAGAGTGTGACAGCTAAAGGCTGAGCACGCCACTGGAAAGCTGGGATGAACCCACCCAAAGAGCCTGGCCCAGCCTTCACATCAGCTCAGCTGGCAGGCCTCAGCTCCCTGCATCTCAATCCCATCTCCATGACTTGCAAAAAACCCAGGATGCAGGAAACTTTTCTGGGAGACATCTGGGGCAACTGGATAATGCCTGGCATCATCCCTCTGCCTTCCCCCCTCCATGGAAACCCAAAGTTAAGAACATGCCCTCCCAGCGAGATGCTCCTCAAGAAAGCACCAGGAGCGACATCGTGCCCCAAAACCTCACTGTCTGCTTCAGCCTCACCATGAGCTAAAGCCCTTCCCAGTGACAGCCAAGCCCAGCAACCTCCAGGAGTTACTAACCTTGTGTAGCTCCTTCTCCACGCCAGGGGTTATCATAATGATGGACACCAGGGTGCCAAGGAAGAGGAAGAAGGTGAAGAGGAGGCGGGAGACGGTGGAGTTCTTGGTTGAGGGGCAGCAGCCACACAGCAGGCATGGTGCAGAGCCACAGAGACAGGACACCTTCAAGGAGAGAACCCCCCCAGGTCAGAGGGGAGGGTGGTCCTCAGCACCACATCTACACAGCTCTGAAACCCCTCCAGGGATGGAGACTCCAACATTGCCCTGGACAGCTGGGACCTGGCCTTGACAACCCTCAAGGGGAAGAAATTGTTCCTCATGTCCAACCTAAACCTCCTCTGGAGGAACTTGAGGCCATTTCCTCTTGTCTTACCACTTGGTTCCTTGGGAGAAGAGCCCAAGCCCCACCTCACTGCAACCTCCTTTCAGGGGGCTGTAGAGAGCAATGAGCTCTCCCCTCAGCCTTCTCTTCTCCAGCTCCCTCAGCTGCTCCTCCCCAGCCCTGTTCTCCAGACCCTTCCCCAGCTTTATTGCCCTTCTCTGGACCTGCTCCAGCTCCTCAATGTCCTTCTTGGAGTGAGACCCTCAAAAGTCCCTCCCCAGCTGTCTTGTAGTTCCCTTCAGATACTGGATAGCAGATCCTTGGGCCATGTCCCAAGCCAACCTGCTGGCCAAGCAGCTCCTAAATTCCATCTTTCCCTTTAAAAAGCAAATCATTCCAAATCAAATCCCACCACTTTCCAACAATGCTGGACATGCTCTGATGCATCTCCTCTGAAAGCCTTTCAAAGATGTCCCTAAGTATGTGGCCAACAGCCAAGCAGCAGGATGGAAAAAGCCAGCCCAAGGAAGTGGCTGCAGCATGGGAGTGGTGGACTCATGAGGAAGCTTTGGGTTTGAGCTGCTGCAGATGAAAGGCTAACCTTTCCAGTTCCTCTGTTTGGTTAGATCCAGCTCACCTCCAGCACCACTGCCACACAAGGGCTGCTGTGCCCTCCTCTGCCTGGTGACTGTGGATGGAGCTGGACAAGCAGTGCACAGGGAAATGCAACACCACAAACCCAAGTACACTACATTCATAGAATGGGTTGGGTTGGAAGGGACCTCAAAGGTCATCCAGTTCCAAACCCCCTGCCATGGGCAGGGACACCTCCCACCAGCCCAGCTTGCTCAAGGCCTCATCCAGCCTGCCCTTGAACACCTCCAGGCAGGGGACAGCCACAGCCTCCCTGGGCAACCTGTTCCAGTGTCTCCCCAACCTCACTCTAGGGAATTTCTTCTTCATCTCCAGTCTAAATCTGCCCTCCAAAACCACCCCAGCACCACCAGCTCAACCACATTAACCCAACTACATCAGTCCAACTGCACCAAATCAATACCACAAACCCAACATCAACCCAGCTACCCCAGCTGAGCTACACCACCAACCCAGCTCCATCAGCCCCAATCCACCACTTCAACACCAAACTACACCAATCCAACAACCCCCATCCAACTACACCAACCCAACTACTTCACCTACACCAGCCTCACACCAGCCCAAACACCATCAGCCCAATTACACCAACCCCACTCCATCAATCCAACCCCACTCCAGCCATCCATCCAACCCCACCAACCCAACTGCATCAAATCCAACTCTACCAGCCCCACTCCATGCATCCAATTCTACAAGCTGCCCCTGTCCAGTATACCCAGAGCTGAAGAAACTGAGTCAAGCAGGAGCAATGCTGAGCAGCTGGTTTTTACCTCCTGTTTAATTAACAACCCAGCAGGTTAATCAGTACCAAACCCACAGCTAGAGGCTTGGGAAGCTGGCAACTCTCAGGTCTGGGAAGTGGCTTGGCACTGGTGCAACCAGACCAACACTCCCCAGGAGGTGCCCAAACTACGCTGGGGGGCTGCTCACACCCCTGGGGTTTGCTTTGGCTTGGGCAGGCTACTGCTGGCAGCACCAACCCTGACCCCAAGGAAGGCAGCTCAAGGTGACCATATCACTTGTGGCAGTGATGGACAGAGAAAGGGACATTTTGTGTGTGTGATGCCAAGTTTCACTTGGCTTGCAGACTATTCATGGGACAGTGCTGAAGGGAAGCCTTGGCAGCCTCCTGTGGCCCTGAGTCAAATGATACAGGGTGAGCAGAAGGAGGTAGTTCAGGTTTTTATGGGGGTGCTGGAGGACAGCAGCTGAAGATGAGCCAACAGTGTGCCCAAGTGGCCAAGAAAGCCACCAGCATCCTGGCCTGGATCAGCAAGGGTGTGGGCAGCAGGAGTGGGGCAGTGATGGTGCTCCTGGACTGGGCACTGGTGAGGCCAAACCTTGAGTACTAGGCTCAGTTTTGGGTCCCTGACTCCAAGAAGGACATTGAGAGGCTGGAGCAGGTCCAGAGAAGGGCAACAAAGCTGGGGAAGGGTCTGGAGAACAGGGCTGGGGAGGAGCAGCTGAGGGAGCTGGGGGTGTTCAGTCTGGAGCTCCCTGAGAGGAGGCCAGAGCCAGGGTGGGGTTGGGCTCTTTTCTCCAGTCTCAGGTGACAGAAGGAAAGAAAATGGCCTGAAAAAATTGTGCCAGGGGAGGCTTAGGTTGGAGATGAGGAAAGATTTTCTTGCTGCAAGAGTGGTCAGGGACTAGAACAGGCTGCCCAGGGAGGTGGTGGAGCCCCCATCCCTGGAGGTGCTTCAGAAACCTGTGGCCATGGTTTGATGGATATGGTGGTGTTGGGTTGATGGTTGGACTGGATGACCTCAGAGTGATTTTCCAAGCCAAACCATTCTATTGTTCTGTGATTGTTATTAAGAAGTGGGGAGTGTGTGTGTGTGTGGTGTGTGTCTTCCTTGGTAGTTTTCCAGTTCAGAATTGAGCTCAAACACCTCTTCAGTCAACCAGCTCCACTGGAAGAAATTGGAGAGCTACCTTTACATATATTTCACTCTAGCTCATTACCATGGCTGGGGCCAGCAGGGTGTTCTAGGGGAAAACAGAATTAGGCCAGAAAGTTCCCAGGCTCCTCCCTCTGACTTCAGGTTTCAGCAGCTTCCTATCGTTAAACCGCCGAAGCTCGGAGGTCAAGTTGCAAAACCAGCCCCGGGTCCAGGTTTCCAGGCCAGCAGCTCCCAGGTTGGTTTCACAGCCCTGCCCTGGCACTGTGCCCACAGGTGTGGCAACACCAGGAAAGGCAACACCGGCTGTGGGCAGCCGCCTGCGTCACCAGGAGTGGCAGCCTGAGCCGTGAACCCTGTGGCATCAGGCTTGGCACCCTAAAATCGTGCGCCTTGTGTCACCAAGCATGGGCACAGCACCCCAAACTACTCACACCACATCACTGGGCATGGGCATGGCACCCTGTGACCACCAGGCACGGCACACTGAACCACATGTGCCCTGCATCACACTGACCCTGCCACCCCAACCACACACCTTGAGACTGACCCTGGCACCCCAACCACACCAGACCATGGCACCCTGAACCACACACCCTGAGACACTGACCCTACCACCCAAACCACACCTGACCCTGGCACTCCAACCACACCCCCTGAGGCACTGACCATGGCCCATGGCACCCCACCCAGAGCCCCCCCCGACTTGTGGACTTGCCCCCTACAACCGAGCTGTTTCTATTCCATCCTCAGCCTCCTGTTTTGGGGCTCAGCAGTGAGAACCAGGCCCCCAGCCCCTCAGCACTGGATGGGTACAGCAGGATTCAACACCCCCATCCCACACCCCCCCCAGTGTCTCAGGGCAGGATCCCCCTACTGTCCCAGGTCGAGCAGGGCATCACTCCTTGGGGTGCCCAAATCCCTCAAGTGCAGTGGGGTGCAGCAGCCCAGGCGCCCCCAGACTCCTTAACCACAAATGTTCCTGAGCTCCCGAGTGGGACAAACGCTCTGCGTCTGCCCTGGACACCCCCAGGGCGTGGGGGGACGCCCAGCTCTGTGTGTTCCCTGCATCCCTCCAGGCACAGAGGGACGCATCGCCCCGGGGTCCCGGCAGCCCCCGGGAGCAGCACTGCGCATCCTCGGCGGCCCTCTTGGACGCCCCTCGCATCTCCTCCGTCTCCTCCCGGCTGTACCGAGGCACACCCCCACGGTGTCCCTCAAACCCCTCCCCGGGCCTCCCCCGAACCTGACCCGCAGCAGCGACTGCCCCCCGCCCCCGGAGCCGTGCCCGCCGCTGCGGGGCTCGGAGCCGGCGCAGCGTCGGTGCCTTCCCGTTCCCCCGCCCCGGCGCCTTCCCGCTCCCTCCCGGTGCCCGGGCCGGGGGGCACTTACGCAGCTGAGCAGGGAGCAGACACCGAGACAGGCCCCCATGGTTCGCCCGCGGCTGCCGCCGGTTCCCCGCTCCCCGGCGCTCCCTCCCCGCCGCGCTGGCTCCGCCCGGGCCGGCCCCCGGGCTCCGAGCTCCGGCCGCGCCTCCCCCGGGGCGGCCCTGCGGCGGGGCGTGTCCCACCCGAGGGCGGGGGAGTCCCTGCATCCCCTCCCAGCCCCTCCATCACCTCGCCCTGAGCCACTCCACCCGCTTCCGAGCATCCTCATCCCCACCTCCAGCCCCTCCGTCATTCCCCGGGCGCCTCCAGCCCTTCTCCATCGCCCCTGAGCTCCTCCAATCCCCATTCCCGAGCCCCTTCAGAACGTACCAGCACGTCCATCATTCCCTGAGCCCCTCCATCCCCCACCTCGAGCTTCTACATCCCTTCCCCCAAGCACCTCCATTCCCCCACCCTGAGCCCCTCTGTTTCCTGCCCCAAGCCCCTCCATCTTCCCCAGCCCCTCCATCATCCAAGCCCTTCCATACCCTTCCCCTTGGTGGCCATTTCCAAGCCAGCTCAGTCCCTTGGCTGGGTCCATCCTCTAGCTTCCCTGGCCCAAGGCTGAGAGAGAAGGACGACAAGGAGGAGGAAGAGGAGGCTGGGTGGCCTTAGTCTAAATCTACCCAGCTGCAGCTTGAGGCCATTCCCTCTTGTTCCATCACTAATTACCTGTGAGAAGAGACCAGCACCAACCTCTCCACATCCTCCTTTCAGGTAGTTGTAGAGAGCAATGAGGTCTCTTCTCAGCATCCTCTTCTCCAATCTAAGCATCCCCAGCTCCTTCAGCCACTCTTCATCAGGTTTATTTTCCAGACCCTTCACAGCTTCCTTGCCCTCCTCTGCCCCGGCTCCAGCACCTCCACATCTCTCTTGTATTGAGGTGCCCCAAACTGAGCACAGCACTCGAGGTGTGGCCTCACCAGAGCTGAGCACCAGGGGACAATCCCCTCCCTGCTCCTGCTGGACACAGCATTGCTGATCCCAGCCAGGAGGCCTTTGGCTTTCTTGGCCACCTGGGCACACTGCTGGCTCCTGTTCAGCTGCTTGTCCATCAGCCCAGGTCCCTTTCTGCCAGCAGCTTTCCAGCCACACTGCCCCAAGCCTGTAGCACTGTTTGGGGTTGTTGTGACCCCCTTGGGTAGGAGGACCCAGGGGGCATCTGCCCACAGACACCCAAGGGTGGGAGCCAGGGCTGGCAGGCAATTGGTTTTCCTGCTTTTCTTGCCCAGCCTGAGCCTGGCACACTCACCCAGAGGCATGAGCAAGGCTCTGCTGCTGGCATGCATAATTCAGGGGCTGGAATAAGCTGGGATCTGTTAGCCCATTTCCAGAGCCTAAATTTAGACAGCAGGGAAAGTACAGGAGCATGTGGCAGCAGGCAGGCTTGGGGGGCACTGGGCTGGGACAGCAAGGGACCAGCATGTCCCCTGTGTCCTTGAGGCACAGGAGGGTGCCACACTTCTTGCTCTGGAAGTGAAGCTGCAGGGTTTGCCCTCTGAGCAGCAGCTGGCACAGGTGGCAGGAAGATCTCCTTAGCCTCCCTGGGCTCCCAAAATCTGCCAGCTGCCTGCAGCCCTGCAAGAGAAGAGGCCAGCACCCAAAAACTGTTTGCTGACCTCAGCTCTTCTCAGGTTGCTTCTCCCGTGGGACTTGGCCAGGGTTATGTGTTGGGGACCTGCCCAGCCTGGCACTGTGGGCACGGGTCTGGCAGCAGCCTCCTTGGGCTGGCTCCAGACACAGACCCCTGGGTAGGAGGTGGGGGCTTGGCAGCAATCTGCTCTTCCCAGCCGGGTGACGTCTGCAGCATGAGTGTCCTTCAAGCCCTATCCTCCTAGGAAGGGCAAGTCGGTTCCAGGGGTATTTGTCCCCTTGGTCCTGCTGTCCCCCTGTGTCTTGCAGGGACAGGAGCCGGCTGGCACGCTGCCCTTGGCTCCCACCGGCTGCTGGACCCTACAGGGACCAGCCTTGCCCGCACTGTCCCCTCGTCCCCTTCGATGACTCCAGCAGATGGCAGTGCCGGGATGAGGCCAGCGCAGGACCGAGGGGACACAGGGGACAGCGGCTGGACCCCGTCCCTGCCTGCTCCTGGATGGCCAAGCAGGGACCCAGCTGCCAGGAGGGAGAGGAGTCTCCACCCGTGTCACAGGGGTGTCCCCACGCCTGGCTTTTGCTGGTGAGCAGAGGCCACACCACCGCCACCCCCCAGCAGCAGCCTCATTGTCCTCAGCAGGTGGCTTGTGGCCAGCGAGAGCTGCCCTGGGCCAGACTGGGAACCAGTAAGGCAGGCAGCAGGGTCACCAGTGACAGCTGTGGCAGTCCCCACGCACCGAAGGGCATGCTGGGTTTACATCATCCTGCACACAGGGAAGATGAGGAATGGGAGATGAGAGAGACAGGCCAGAGCCCAGGGACGTGAGGCCACCTCCAGCCTGCACTGCCACAGAAGTCCCCAGCCCACATCCCACAGCTCAGCAGGGCAGGGACCACCCTGGCCCACGTATCCCTCACCAAACACCTTTGTTCTGCCCTGCCTCCCCCTCCCTTCCCTCTCCTGCATCCCTCGGCATCCTCAAGGCACCAGGGGACATCTTCCCCCTGCCGCCAGCACCTGGGCCAGGGGTCAGGCTGTCATTTGCTGGCATCCCAGGGTTGGAGGTGGCACTAGCCTGGCAGCCAGCAAGGCCAAGGGCAGCTTGCCAGGGCTGTCCTCCCATCCAGGGACCTGGGGGGAAAACAAATGATCTCATGTGACGGTAAGTGGGACAATACCAGCTTAGCCGTGGGCGCAGCCAGAAGGGTTCCTGCTGCGCCTGAGCGCTGCTGCTGCTGCTGCTGCTGGCTAAACCTGCATCACCATCACTAATAGTCATTAATAATCGAGGCTGTGCTGGGGAAACCAGCTCAACCCACCCAGCCCCTCTCCCCCACAGCATCCTCTGGTCGTGGCAGGCACAGGCATGGCATAAACGGGCGTTTCTGAGGCAGTGAGATGGGAGGGATGC
The DNA here is from genome assembly GCF_014839835.1 of Dryobates pubescens. Classification (NCBI taxonomy): domain Eukaryota; kingdom Metazoa; phylum Chordata; class Aves; order Piciformes; family Picidae; genus Dryobates; species Dryobates pubescens. Next base: position 6,621,709 of record NC_071631.1, on the reverse strand, counting down.
TTCAGGGAGTTGTCCTATCCTGGGGGTTGGCCCTGCTCCTGGCTGGGGCTTTTAGGGCAGCCAGGACCCTTCCTTTCAACCACCAGCTGCCAGCAAGCACTCAGAGCTCCCCAAAACACCCAAAGCACAAAGCCCCCCCAGCTGGGGTGGCTCTGGGGTTGGGGTGAGGTGGGGGTTGAGCTCTTCGCCCAAGGAACAAGCGACAGGATGAGAGGAAGTAGCCCCAAGGTGCAGCAGAGGAGGTTTAGGTTGGGCATAAGAAGAAATGTCTTCACTCAAAGGGTTCTCAAAGCCTGGCACAGGCTGCCCAGGGAGGTGGTTGAATCCCCATCCCTGGAGGTGTTTCAAAGAGGCAGAGATGTGCTGAGGGCCATGGTTTAGGACCAGCTTTGGTGGAGTTAGAGACTGGTTGGCCTGGATGAGCTGAAAGGCCTTTTCCAACCAGCTATGATTCAAAGATGTAGTTAAACCTGCTCCAGCTGCAGATGCCCCTGCTCACTGCAGGGGGCTGGAGCAGATGACCTTGGAAGGTCCCTTCCCAACCAAACCATTCCAGGATTTAATGATCTCAGGGTGTTGGTCATCCATGCTGGGAGGTGGGGAGGGGGTGGTCCTCCTGCTCTTCCTGTGCTGCAAGGAGAGGCCAAGCAAGGAGGCCAGGAATGAAGCTGTCCCTCTTTGCTGCCAGCAGTGCGTTTTGTCAGCCATGCTGCTTCTCTTGGGGCTTCCAGACAAGAAGGGGAACAGGCACAGAGCCAGGCTGGGATGGGAAGGACCAATGTGAAAGTCCTGAGATTGCTGCAGCTCCCTCCCCCCTGTGTCTCAGGATGTCTTTGAGGCAGGGAATTAGTTTTCCACTAAGCTCCTCTGTAATGAGAACACAGGAGGACAGCAAGGGACGACTGCTGGGCCTTTAATTACAGAGGCTGGGAAGCTGGGGTCATGGGAGCCAAGATTCAGACCCAGGGGACATGGAGGAGATGATATTCAGGAGGACCACCAAAGGCACCTGCAGAACCTCCAGTGCTTGAACTCCTGATTCCTTTTGTTTATCAGGACCTGCCACACCACAGGCTCAGCTCAGCAGCCAAACATCTCAAAAGCATCAGCTCTTGAGACCAGGCTGAGAGAAACCTCATAGAGACTGAGAAAATCATCCTCCATTGTTGCCCTATGAGGACTGCAAAGCTGGGGAAGGGTCTGGAGAACAGGGCTGGGGAGAAGCAGCTGAGGAGCTGGGGGTGTTCAGCCTGGAGAAGAGGAGGCTGAGGGGAGACCTCATTGCTCTCTACAGCTCCCTGAGAGGAGGCTGCAGTGAGGTGGGGGTTGGGCTCTTCTTTCTAGTCTCAGGTGATAGAAAGAAAATGGCCTGAAATTGTGCCAGGAGGAGGTTAGGTTGGAGATGAAAACTCTCTTTGCTGCAAGAGTGGTCAGGGATTGGAAGAGGCTGCCCAGGGAGGTGGTGGAGTCCCCATCCCTGGGTGTTCAAGCAACCTGTGGCCATGGCACTTTGGAAAATGCTTTAATAGCCATGGTGGTGTTGGGTGGAGGGTTGGACTGGATGATCTCAGAGGGCTTTTCCAACCAAAGTCATTCTAAGACTCTACAACTGTCTGAATCTAGTTATGGGCATCCCACGCGCTGACACTGCTTCTGGGAAACCCACTGAGGATCAGGATTTGCATTTGGGACCCTTTCCATGGGCCTTTGATCAGTTTGAGAGGTCTTCAAGACCAGTGGGGGGGTGCAGAGCTGCCATGGATGGTGGTCTCCATAATGGACTGTCACCAAACCTATCACTTGATACTCCACAAGCTGGAGTCTTCTCCCCAAAGTCTCTCCCAGCCAGAAGAGTGAAGGGCCAGAAGCACTGCCACCTTCTGTCCTTGAAGGGTGATTTAAGCTGGGCTCACAGACACAGCAACTGTCTGGGAAAGCTTCAGCATCTCCCTGCTGGCTTTGGACAGACACTGTTTGTCTTTCTCGTGGCAGTGGCCAGATGCCTGGCTGGTGATGGATGGAAGTGTCACACAGGAGCTGCTGCACTGTCACAGCTGCTGGGTCTCTCATGGGGTGGAAAATTTAGGGAGGAGGTGATTCCACTTTGAGCTGAACATTCTCCCCAAGGTACCAGGATATGAGTCAACAGAGATGATGGAGTAGAGAAGTTGGGGGAAAAGAAGCAGAGAGGCAACTGGACCTGAAGGTGTCCTTGGTCCCCTTGGCAGGAGGACCTGGTTCTTCTTTCATTCCCAGCTTCCACCCTCCTCGATGGTGGTGCCTCTGCTTTGCCCCTAGCCCCAGCTCTGGGTTTGAGCCTCCCAGTCTTCTTTCCTAGCACCCAAAGTCTCCAAGCTTCCTCCATAGAGTCCTAGAATGGGTTGGGTTGGAAGCGACCTCAAAGTCATCCAGTGCCAACCCCCTGCCACCTCCCACCAGCCCAGGTTGCTCAGGGCCTCATCCAGCCTGGCCTTGAACACCCCCAGGGAGGGGATATCCACAACCTCCCTGGGCAACCTGTTCCAGTGTCTCCCCACCCTCACTGGAAAGAATTTCTTCCTGATCTCCAGCCTCAATCTGCTCTCCTCAAGCAGCAATCCCTTCCCTCTCATCCTATCACTAAGAAGTCATCCCCCCCCCAGCTTTCCTGTAGACCCCTTTCAGGTACTGGAGGGCTCCAAACTCCATTGTGAATATCCTCAAGCCCCTCACTTGTGTTTCCCAACATCCCCACAGTGACAGAGTGTGCCCAGTGCCACTTGGGCATTCCAGCCCAGGGGGACTACAGTTTTGGGATGCCCATGGAAGCTGGGTATGGCATAGGAGAGTTTGGATCTTGTTCATTTTCAGCCTTAATAACTCCTTCTCTTGGAGCAATGACTAATGAGCCATGGGGACCCAATTAGGGTTCTCCAGGCAGCCTTCCTCCTCATTCCTTGGCATTTAAAGCAAAAAAAGAGAAAAATAAAACCCCACAAGTGCTGGCACAGAGACAATTAGATCAGTGTCTCCTTAATGAGTTCATGGCTCCAGCAGAAATATCTGTCTTTGGTAGGAGAGGCAGAAACCAAGCTGGAGTGGCTTGAGAGAAGTCTGGAAGTGAAGGATTTGGGGGTGTCAGTCGGTGACAAACTCCCCAGGAGCCAGCAGTGGTCACTGGCAGCCCAGCAGGCAGCTGTGTGCTGAACTGCAGCCAGAGCAGGGAGAGCAGCAGCACAGGGAGGGGATTCTGCCCCTCTGCTCTGCTCTGCTCTGCTCTGCTCAGACCCCACCTGCAGCACTGCCTCCAGCTCTGGGGCCTCCAGGACATGAAACTGTTGGAGAGCAACCAGGGCAGGTCACCAAGATGATCAGAGGGCTGGAGAACCTCCCCTGGGGGGACAGGATGGGAGGGCTGGGGCTGCTCAGTTTGGTGCAGAGAAGGCTCCAGGGAGACTTCAGAGCAGCCTTCCAGTACCTGAAGAGGGCTCCAGGAGCACCGGGGAGGAACTTTTCACAAGGGCTGGGAGTGACAATGGCTTTGAGCTGGGAGAGGGGAGACTGAGACTGGAAATGAGGAAGAAATGGTTTAGAGTGAGGGTGGGGAGACACTGGAACAGGTTGCCCAGGGAGACTGCAGATGCCCCTTGCCAGTGCCAGGCTGGATGAGGCCTTGAGCAACCTGGGCTGGTGGGAGGTGTCCCTGCCTGTGGCAGGGGGTTGGCACTGGATGATCTTCAATGTCCCTGCCAACCCAACGCAGTCTGTGATTCTATGACCCATGGGTGAGTCTGCTGTGGGGTGAGAGCCATGTCCCCCACTTTGCAGAGCTTTGTGGGGTGCAGGGGAGCTCACAGGCTGCCTCCTCAGGTTTGGGGCTTGATCCCTTTCCTGGGTGCTTCACAGAAGCGGATGCCTGGAGCTGCATGGCTCTTTTCATTAAGCACAACAATGAGCTGGAAGTTTCCACCACAGCTCCTTAGGATCAGGGATGCTAATGAAATCCAGATGCTCTCCAGCAGAAAAATCCCTCAATGTGGTTGGAAAGACCCCAGAAAACCCCAGGATGGGGCCACCAGGAAGCGATGAGCTGCTGTTCATGAGGCTCAGCAAGACCAAGTGCAAGGTCCTGCAGCTGGGTCGGGGCAATCCCAAACACCAAGATAGGCTGGGAAGGGACTGGCTTGAGAGCAGCCCTGAAGAATAGGCCTTGGGGGTGCTGGTGGAGGAGAAGCTCAACAGGAGCCAGCAGTCAGCACTTGCAGCCCAGAGAGCCAAGCAGAGCCTGGGCTGCAGCAAGGGAAGTGTGGCCAGCAGGGCCAGGGAGGGGATTCTGCCCCTCTGCTCCACTCTGCTGAGACCACAGCTGGAGCTCTGTGTCCAGTTCTGGAGCCTCTGTTCCAGGAAGGATCTGGAGGTGCTGGAAGGTGTCCAGAGAAGGGCCACGAGGATGAGCAGAGGGCTGGAGCTGCTCTGCCATGAGGACAGACTGAGGGAGTTGGGGCTGTTCAGTTTTAAGAGATTGCTCCAAGGAGACTTTATTGTGGCCTTCCACTATCTGTAGGGGGCTACAGAAAAGCTGGGGGGGGGACTTCTGAGGGTGTCAGGGAGTGATAGGACTGGGGGGGAGCACAACTAGAAATGGGTAGATTAAGATTGGATATGAGGAAGAAGTTGTTCCCCATGAGGGTGGTGAAAGCCTGGCACAGGCTGCCCAGGGAGGTGGTGGAAGCCTCCTGCCTGGAGGTGTTTGCAGCCAGGCTGGATGTGGCTGTGAGCAACCTGCTGCAGTGTGAGGTGTCCCTGGCCGTGGCAGGGGGTTTGGAACTGGCTGAGCTTTGAGGTCCCTTCCAGCCCTGACTATTCTGTGATTGCCTGACCCTGTGTTGGCAGTGATGCTCACCTGCCTGGGCTGAGACGGGGCAGGCTGCGAGGTGCCAGCGGGGATGATGTCGTTGCGCGTCCATCGGTCCGTCCCTCCCTGCCGCCCTCCCCCAGCGGCGGCAGACCCCAGGCCCCAGCCGCGGCTGCGGCAGCGCTGCCGAGCCCCACGTGGCCCAGGCGAGCAGATTTTGCTTAGCTGCCTGCGCTATATTTAGCTGCCTGTAAAGGGGGTTAGCGAGCAGCGCCGGAGCCAGTGGCACAGCTAAGAATGTCAACGTAAAAGCAGCCAGGGATAAAAAAAGCCCAGCCTGGGCGCTGGGAGCTTTGCACAAATCCCTCACGCTGCTGGAGGCTGCAGGCAGGAGGTCAGGGCTGTGGGCACCACCCCGGCTGGTGGCACTGGCTGATGGTTCTTTGCCCTCCACACGGTTGGAGTTTTGCCCTGGTGGGGGTGATTTGAGGCTGGCTTGAATGGGATCAGAAGCTCTGGCCAGCAGGAGCAGAGCAGGGATCGTCCTCCTGTGCTGGGCGTTGGTGAGGTCAGACCTCAGATCCTGGGTTCAGTTTTGGGCTCCTCAGTCTAAGATGGACATTGAGGAGCTGCAGCAGGCCAGAGAAGGGCAACAAAGCTGGGCAAGGGTCTGGAGAACAGGGCTGGGGAGGAGTAGCTGAGGGAGCTGAGAAGGGCAGCTGGACAGAAGGGCAGAGTCCAACATGATGGCATTCAACAACTCCAAGTGCTGGTGCTGAACTTTGGCCACAATAACCCCATGCAGAGCTACAGGCTGGGGTCAGGGTGGCTGGAGAGCAGCCTGGCAGAAAGGGACCTGGGGGTACTGGTTGAGAACAGCTGAACATGAGCCAGCAGTGTGCCCAGGGGGCCAAGAAGGCCAATGGCATCCTGGCCTGCATCAGGAATAGTGTGGCCAGCAGGAGCAGGGAGGTCATTCTGCCCTCTGCTCAGCACTGGTTAGGTCACACCTTGAGTCCTGTGTCCAGTTCTGGGCCCCTCAGTTTAAGAAGGACATTGAGATGCTGGAATGTGTCCAGAGAAGGGCAACAAGGCTGGGGAAGGGTCTGGAGCACAGCCCTGTGAGGAGAGGCTGAGGGAGCTGGGGCTGATTAGCCTGGAGAAGAGGAGGCTCAGGGGAAACCTTCTTGCTCTCTACAACTACCTGAAGGGAGGTTGTAGCCAGGTGGGGGTTGGTCTCTTCTCCCAGGCAACCAGCACCAGAACAAGAGGACACAGTCTCAAGCTGCACCAGGGGAGGTTTAGGCTGCAGGTGAGGAGAAAGTTCCTCACAGAGAGAGTTGTTAGCCATTGGGATGTGATGCCCAGGGAGGTGGTGGAGTCACCGTCCCTGGAGGTGTTCAAGAGGGGATTGGACGTGGCACTTGGTGCCATGGTTTAGTAGTCATGAGGTGTTGGGTGACAGGTTGGACTTGATGATCTTTGAGGTCTCTTCCAACCTTATTGATTCTATGCCCTGGAGTTGTTCAGCCTGGAGAAAAGGAGGCTGAGGGGAGACCTTCTGGCTCTCTACACCTCCCTGACAAGAGGCTGCAGTGAGGTGGGGCTTGGTCTCTTATCTCAAGGAACAAGTGATAGGGTGAGAGGAAATGGCCTCAAGTTGTCCCAGGGCAGGTTTAGGTTGGACATGAGGAACAATTTCTTCCCTTTAAGGATTGTCAAGGCCTGGCCCAGGCTGCCCAGGGCAGTGGTGGAGTCCCCATCCCTGGAGGGGTTTCAAAGCTGTGTGGATGTGGTGCTGAGGGCCACAGTTTAGTGGTGACCTGGCAGTGCTGGGTTCAAGGTTGGATTCTTGAAGGTTTCCTCCTACCACAATGATTCTATGGTTTTATGATGCTATGAGCCTGGCACTCAGGCAGATCATGAGGGTCTGCCATGGGGAGAACAGAGCCTGGTACCAATCTCAGGGCTTTTGGGGCAGACATCTCCCTTCACGGGCAGGGGACAGTGGCAGGCTGGGGGGGACAGCCTGCTCCCCAAAGCCAGGAGGTGTTCATGGGGCTCCCTGCATCCCCATCCAGGCATCTGGGAGCTATTGGAGCATGAACAACAGATCTGAGCACTTTTTCCTTTTGGAATGCTTCCCTTCTGCTCAGTTGCCTCAAACACACCTTTTGGTTTTCCCCAGGTGCTCGCCTCACTGCCCTCATCTTGTCTCTTAAAGTAAGAACTGGGCACATCCCACCACATCCCAGCTCTCCCCAAACCCTCCTGGTGCTGCTCTGAGCAATTCTATGCTGCTGTGACCTTGCCTGCACTCACCTCTTGCCTGTGCAAACCCAGCTGCTGCCCCCAAACTGTTGGACTTAAGCCAATAAAGGTCTCAACACTTAGGAAAGGTGATGTCCAGAGCTGCAGCTATCTTGTCCCAGAAATGATTTCCATGTTCTGCTTCTCCTTTGGGGCAGGCAATTAATATTTCAATGGCTGGGCCCCAAGAGAGGCACTTAAAGGCCATTCCAAGTTTCACTGGTGGGGGTCACAGCTTCTGTGATGAACTGGCAGCAGGAAGTGCCCCAAGCTGGGGCTGCATCTGGCTGCACCACCCACCACACTTTTGGGTCAGGAAAGAGCTTTTACTGCTGCAAGCAGACAAATCAGTCATTCTTTTGGTTGGATTCTCCTGCTCTCCTGGCAACAGCAAAGTTGCAGGTGAGTTGCAAAGCCCTGTGGGGCTTATTGCAGGTGTTGGAGCTGCTGGACCTCCAGAATAGGCAGAGCAGCTCATGTATTGTCCCCCAACGTGGAAGGGATGCTCTGGGCTCTGTGTGCCCAGCGTGGTGAGGGGAAGATCTCCACCACCTCCACCACACAGCACCTGGAGGAGCTGGTGCTGCATCACCAAGGTGCCCTGCAAAGGACGGTGCAGCAAGCTCAGATCCAGATGGCTGAGTACCCAGCGCACAGAGGACACCAGGAAGGACATTTCTGTCTGCTGTGACTTTAACATCTCCTGTTGAGGTGGCACAGAGATGTCCAGACTCTGGTCCACCCTGCCTGGTGACAAATTGCCTCCTGGGCAGGTGTCTGCTGGTGTTTTCCCTCTTGTTCAAAATCCTCCAGGCAGCAAGATGCTCTTCCTGCCTTTGGCCTCCAGCATCTCGTGGGCAGGATGGTTTTCCTCAAGGGCTGAGCATGATCCATCCCACAGGAGCCACCTCCATCACTCAGGGGCTGGTCTCCCCTCTGCAGGCATGGCCCTGGTGCCATATCCTGCCCAGGCTGATGGAAAGTGCCTGTCCCCAGCCAGGAAACAACCTGCAGGTCCCCAGACCCTGTGACCCGTGTCCCAGAATAGCACTTTAAGGCAGGGACTGACGCAGCCTGGGGTGAGCTGAGCTCAGGAATAGCCTTTCCTCCACGTCACCTCCGTACCCAGCCAGGAATCAGGGGCTAAATGGGACTGGAAATTAGGGAGATGCATCTAAAAGAGGAACAGTGAAGTGCTGCTGTCCCTCGAGGGTGACTTTTCACCCAGATCAGAGCCTGCAGGTGGGTGGAAACGAGCCCTGCTCCTCCCTTGCCTGCACCACTGGGCTGGGGGACAGTTCCCCAGGCTTGTGACAGCTCCAGGATCAGTGGCTTTTGATGACCTTCCTGCACAAGTGGGACAAAGCATCTCAGCAGCAGCAGGAGGACAATAGACACTCTCCAGCCCTTTTCCTCCCTGTTCTGGATTCTTTTTTGAGGAGAAAATGGGATTTAGAGCAGGGGCAGAGCAAGGATCGGTCCAACCCCATCTTCGTTGGCCTCACCACCCTGATGGATAAAGCAGGGGCTCTCCTGATGCTCAGGAGGGCACAGGCAGAATATTTTAGGTCCTCCATCAGCTCACCCTTCTGGGAAGAGGATCCCAATGTCTGCAAGGCCCAAGATCAGGCATGGAAAGAGCAGAGGAAAAGCAGAACAACCTTTGCTCCCGTGTCAGTACAGCACCAAGCACCACAGTACAGCCCAGTACAAACACTCAGCTGGTGCTGCCTGATAAGGGAAGGATTTTTCCCTCCCAGCTGCCATGCTGCTGTGGTTTTGCATCACTGGGGATTGTACCAAGAGCTTTGTGAGCCTCGAGTGGGAGTTTGAACTCCTGATGCTCATCATGTCCTGGATGCTGGCAGGTTTGGAGAGGTTATTCAGTGCCAGTGATGTGCTGGCTTAGAGATGCCAGCAGTGAACTGGTTGAGCATGGAAAACCTCACAGCCATCTTGGTGCCTCACTGTACCCAGGTCCTCCAGCCCAGCCTTCCCCAAAGCACCACCCTGGCAGAGGGTAGAAACAGGGACAACACACAGCTCTCTCCAGGGCTCTCCCTTGCAGGCACCCAGGAGCTGGAGGAAGGGAGCAGCCTCACCCCTGGCTGCTCCATCAGGACCCTCTCCAACCAGGCTGAACTTCCCCATCCTCCATCCTGCCTCCCCAGCCTCTCCTGCCCTGCTCCCACAGGTCTGCTGGCGCAGAGGGCTGGCAGCCGCCCCCCTCGCCAGTGTCACATCCGATCAGGTGCCAGGCAGGATAAACATCTCGGGTGCTCGGCCCGAGACTGCTCCGGAGAGGAGAGGAGAGGAGAGACAGTCAAGGAGAAAAGGGAGCGTGGGGAGCTAAAAATAGCAGCTGGCAGAGGCTCCCCTCCCCGCCGGCCGTGCGGGAGCTGCCAGTCGCCGTCACCACGCCTGAGCGAGCAGGCGGCAGCGATGTCCCTCCCGCTGCCTGCCGGGGCTGCTGCGGGGCTGCTGGGGGCAAGCCCCGGGCGGAGACCAGCCGAGGCTCGGAGAGCGGTGGATCCTCAGCCCCTTTGCTGGATCTTGGCCTTCTACAGCCTCATGCAGGTTACAGAATCACAGAAGCAACCAGGCTGGATGGAGGAGACCTCCAAGATCATCACAGAATCACAGAGAAGGGCCACGAGGATGAGCAGAGGGCTGGAGAAGCTCTCCTATGAGGACAGACTGAGGGAGTTGGGGTTGTTCAGTCTGGAGGAGAGAAGTCTCCAAGGAGACCTTATTGTGGCCTTCCAGTCTCTGAAGGGGGCTACAGGAAAGCTGGGGAGGGACTTCTTAGGGTGTCAGGGAGTGATAGGACTGGGGGGGATGGAGCAAAACTAGAAATTGGTAGATTCAGATTGGATGTGAGGAAGAAATTTTTGCCCGTGAGGGTGGTGAGAGCCTGGCACAGGTTGTCCAGGGAGGTGGTGGAAGCCTCCTGCCTGGAGGTGTTTGCAGCCAGGCTGGAGGTGGCTGTGAGCAACCTGCTGCAGTGTGAGGTGTCCCTGCCCATGGCAGGGGGGCTGGAACTGGCTGAGCTTTGAGGTCCCTTCCAACCCTGACAATGCTATGATTCTATGATTCTGTCTGGTTGGGAGAGACCTCCAAGCTCATCCAGTCCAACCCTCGATACAGCACTGAAAAGTCAACACTAAACCATGTCCTCAGGCACCAGGTCCACAGAGGCTGCTTGAACACCCCCAGGGACAGTGACCCCTCCCCTGCCCTGGGTAGATCATTCCCATGCCTGAGAACCCCTGCAGCCAAGAAATATTTCATGATATCCAGTCTGGATCTCCTGTGGTGCATCCTGGAGCCCTTTCCTCTGGCCCTGTCCCCTGATATCAAGGAGAAGACCCTGGACCCCTCCTAACTCCAACCTCCCTTCAGGCAGTTGTAGAGGTTGGTCTCTTCTCCCTAGTATCAGGTGAAGGAACAAGAGGAAATGGCCTGAAATTGTGCCAGAGGAGGTTCAGGCTGAGGATTAGGAACAATCTCCCCACCAAGAGACTCCAACCAATCACCCAGCCCTAACTAATCAACTAGACCATGGCACCAAGTGTCTCATCCTAGGTGCCTCAGGCTGTGGAAGGTGAAGCTTTCATCTGGATGCAGCCTTGGGGACATTTACCTTGAGAGCCAGAAGGGGACATTTTGGAGCCTCTCACCCATACCAGGGTGTTTGCCAGCTGCAGAAGCAAGCAGCAGCACCAGTGGCAGCCCATGGAGGGGGGATATGGATCCTGTAGGCAGATTTGAGTTGCTTTCCATTCATGCTCAAGGAGACTTTTTTCATCATGGCCTCTGCCCTTCCTTCTCCTCGTGGAGGCTGTAGAAGGCCAGGACCCTCTACAACCTCTTACAGCAGGCCTCAGGGTGAGGCACATCCAGGTTTCCCTTGCAAGGGTCAGGAGAGCATCTCCCTTCCAGGGCCAGCAGCTTCTGCTGAGCACATCTCAGCCACTGGATTCTCCCCATGGCCCCCAAACCCTGGATGGTGCTGAGCTCCCCCAGGGAAGGGACAGGATGGGTACCTTGCTCTGGATGCTCCCTGGACATCTGCAGAGAGGGTGGCCAGAGGCAGCAGTTTGGGAATGTGCCCCCAGTTCCACTCCTACTAGGAAGAGCATCCCAGTACAGGGCCACGGGAGCAGGGATCCCATTGTCTGGGGGCAACCTGCTTTGCCAGCTCTGGGGACATCCATCTGGAGGACCAAAAGGTGACATTTCAGGGCCTCTCCCCAACACCAGGGTGCTCCCCAGTTGCAGATGCCCAAGGAGGGGAGCTTGAATCCCCTGGGCAGATTTGAGTTGCTTTTCACTCATGCTCAAGGAGACTTCATTCATCACAGCCTCTGCCCTCCCTCCCCCCAGCTCAGGGGTACAGGTGGGGAGCCCTCCCTCTCACACACTCAATGCTAGCCATATCCCACCCTTCAGGGTGATGCTGGTGCCCAGCAAAGAGCAGCCTGAGACAACAGCCTCTGCTCAGCACCCAGGCTGTGCCCAGCATCCTTCTGCAGCAAGGACAGTCCCTGGGGGGGGCAAAACTTGGGGTGACAGGGTCAGGTGGGAGTCCCAGCTGGATCCAGGGTGTTCCAGCCCAGCCACCTACCTGCCCCCACCCGCACTGAGCACCCCATGCCTCGGGGTGCTGCCACAATTGTTTTGATCATATTCTCCCAAAGATTTTGAGCCTGGTGATTATTTGGAGCTGAAATCTTGGTGTAGGGCTGGGGACCAGCTGCCCCCTCCTGGGGTCGTGGGGGAGGGACCCCAGGATGGGGGGATGCAGGGACCCAAATTCAGAAGGGGGGGGGGGGGGGGGGGGGGGGGGGCTGCAGCGTATCCTGAGCAGCCTGGCAGCGCTGCTGGCCTGAGTGGGGCTACTGGGCACACTGCGGGGGCTACGAGCCCCCTGCTCAGGGTGCTGGGGTCTTCCGGGAGATCGCAGGGCAGGGTCGTATGGAGGGAGATGAGAACCCCGCGGGTAATGTCACAGCCCCCCCCAGCTGTCGGCGGGACGCAGGGGACACCGAGTGCGGGGACAGCCCCGGGGAGAGGGACGGCTGCGGGGTGAGCGGGGTCGATGCTCGGTGGGAATGGGAGGGAGGCGGCCCCGGCAGCCCCCAGCAGCCCCCGGCAGGGCCCGGAGGGGATGGAGGGGCTTGGGGGGAGGTAAGGCGGGGGGGCAGCGGGCGGGGCGGGGCGGTGGCGGCGGCGGGCGGGAGGGGGCCGGGCGGGGGGAGCGGCGGCGGCGGCGGCAGGCGGGCGGCTGCGGGCGGTTCGGCCCCGGGTGCCCCAAGGGCTGCTGAGAGCCGGAGGCTTCCCCCGGGGCTGCTGCCGAGCGCACAGCATCCTCCAGCGGCCCGGCCGGCTTCGGCACCGGGAGCGGCACCGAGAGCATCAGCGACATCGGGAGCGGCAGCGGCACCGGCAGCGGCACCGGGAGCGGCACCGAGATCATCATTGGCACCGGGAGCGGCACCGGGAGCGGCACCGAGATCAGCAGCGACACTGGAATCAGCACCGACAGCGGCACAAGGATCGTCATCGGCACCGGGATCGGCACCGGGATCGGCACCGGAGGCAGCACCGGGATCGGCACCGGAGGCAGCACCGGGATCAGCATCGACACCAGCATCGCACCGGCACCGACAGCGGCACCGACAGCGGCACACGGATCAACAGCACTAGCAACATCAGCAGCGACACCAACATCAGCACCGGCATCGACCCCAGCAGCGGTGTCAGCGCCGGCACCAGGACCGGCACCGGTGCCACAGAGGAGGGCACCGGCTCCAGCGGAGCCCAGGTGAGCAGAGAAGGGGTGGTGGGTGCAGGTGACGTGGTCACATCGAGGCCCTGGGCCATCCAGGTAGATGTCCTTTGGATCCTGGGGGCTGGGTGCCCACCGTGGGGGCTGGGTGCCCACCTTGGGAAGCAGGTGCCCCCCACAGGGACTGGGTGCCCACCCCTGGGCACCTCCATGGCAGTGCTTTGGAGCAAAGGGAGGGTGGAGAGGCGAAAGGCTCAGGAGGTGGTGGTGGCCTTGGGGCACAGATGGGTTTTGGGTCGTGGTGCTGAGCAGGTGCTGGGGTGTCTCTAGAGGGCTTGGGGAGTCCATATTCATCCCACCAGGGGCAGGTGGCTCCAAGGGGATAAGTAGCAGTCAAGTGTTGGGCGAGGCTCATCCATCTCAGGCTGGGCACTTCAGATCAACCCCCATGGTGGCACCTCTGTCCCATCCTGGCACCCCTTGCTGGCCCCTCACCCTTGTGCCCTGCTCCCCAGCAGGTTCTGGGGTAACCATTGCCCCTCCACCATGCCCCATCCTCACGTTGCTACTACAATCCCCCCAACTTCCCCCCAGTGCCAGCCCTCAGCTTCCCAGAGTAGAGCTTCCAGATGGTTTGGGGGCCAGGGAGCAGTGGGGGTCCCAGGCAGCCAAGAGCCCAGCACAGCCAGCATGGGGCTGAGCCACATTCCATGCAGGGGACACACTCTGCTTGTGCCTCCTCCTGGGTGGCATCCTCTGGGGAGGAAAGGGCTTCCCCAGGGGACAACCCCTCCCTGCTGCCTTCAGGGCTTTATTTTGGCAGCTTGCCCCTGCAGATGCTTGGAGCAGGTCCCTTTGGTCCCCGGAGCTGGCTCCCGGCCCTTGGCTGGGTGGCAGTGCCACCGAGGAGGTAGCAGAGGCAGGCTGTCCTGTGCTCACCCTGAACACCCACAGCCATGACCTTGGGGCTGTCCACCCAGGGACACCTCAGCTCTTGCTCTCACAGGGAGCTGCCCAGGATGTCCTCTCTCGTCGTGGCCAGGCAGGAGAGGTGGGACATACAACAGGGGGGGTGGTCCTACCACTGCCTCCACCCTTTACATCCTCCCCAAAAGCAGGAGGGTTTGGAGGGGGAAAGGTGGTGACAGAGCCAGGTTCTCCTCATTTCTTTAAACTGGGGGTTGGGAGGTTGCCACAGAATTTCTTCCTGGACTGGGATGCTGGGAGGCAGAAGGGGAGGTGGAAGCAGTGCTGAGAGCTGGGGGATGCTGTATAGGAGGCTGTGGGGTCAGCTCCTGGCTCAGTCAGTGAAGCTCTGGCACCCATTCCCAAGCCATCCCTGTGCTCCTTAGCAGGATGGGCTTCTGCAGTCCCCTGTGGGGACAGGGCACCATGAAGGAAGGATGGGGACAGGGACCACAGCCCTGCTCTGACCTTGGCTGCTCAGGTGGGGGGTGCCAGAGCCAGGCTCAGCCCAGGGCTGGTGAATCCACCTCTGCTCCATCAGGGCTGGGGTTTCAAGCCTTGCTCTGATCCCAGGCTGTCTGCACAAATTTCTTCCTCCTTGGCTTCCAGTCCCTTCCCTGTCAGCTCCCCAGGGGGTGGGTGGGTGTCACTGGGGGGTATGAAGGTGTTGTGACAGCATCAGGCAATCCCAGTGATGGTCCCAGCATCCATGCAGGGATGGGGGAAACATCTGGATCGGCTCCACACCAGGCCTCACCACGGGGGTGGCCCATTGGACCCTCCTGAGGGCATGCTGCCAGGGGAGCAGGACACCCTGGGAGATTTCCACCTCCCTTCTTGGATGAGTTGCAGCAGGAAGGAGAAGCTCTGTCAGCTGCCAGGGCCCTGGGAGGGAAGCTCATGCCAGGGGCTCCCCAGGGAGCTGGAGGTACCAGCTGCAGCACGTGGCCTGGGGAGCCAGGAGCTGGCTCCCTCCCCAAAATTAATTACCCAGGTGCCTGAACACATCCTGCTGCTTCCAGAGAGCCCCAGGAGCCTCCTCCAGGCTCAGAGCTGCTTCCCCAGAGCATCCTGTGTCCTCTCCACCCTACCCGTGGGCTGAGCTGTGCTCCCCTTGGTGTGACCTGTCCAGCTTTTGTGGCAGGACCAGTGCCCCCCAGCATCTCCCTGTGGATTCACTGGGCAGGTTGGGCCTTGGAGGAAGGAGATCTGGAGGTGATGAGCAAGGAGGGTTCCTTGTACAGCCCCTGGTCATGGTGGCAGCTGCGTGTGGTGTCCCCTGGCTGTGGTAGCCCCTGCCAAGGCGGTGCTCAGGGATGGAGCATCGCTGCCCCCGTCCTGGCTGCAGCAGGACAGAGCTGTAGGGGGGTGGCAAACTCCCTCCAGCACTGGGAGCTGGACCATCATCCCCTCCTGGTGCCAGCCAGTGGCAGATGGAGGTAAGGGACCTTGTGCTGGGAGAAGCTGGGAGGAGACTCCCACGGTGCACAGCCAGGCCTGGCTGCGGTTTGGCAACGCCTGCTACCTTGTGGCACCCATGCTTGGGGGCACCCAGTTGGCACCCTGCAGCTCTCCCAGCCCCTGCTCCAGGCAGCCCATGTCCTGTGTCACAGCATCCTCCTTGGGTTTGCCCCGGTCCCGGGGCCAGCCACGCGCTCCGCACGCAGCAGCATCGAGGACATCCCTGGCCCCGGCCCCAGCGCCTCAGAGCAGCTCCTGTGACTCCCACTCGGGGTGCTCAGGGAGGAGCAGCTGCTCAGGAGCCTTTTGGGCAGGAGGGAGCCTGGAGGAGGGGCAGAATGGGACCAGTTCAGCTGTGGCTGACACCTTCCTCGTGCAAGGTTAGAGCTGGTGGCTCTGGTGGAGCAGTGACCTGAGGCTTAGGCTGGGAGCTTTGTTACCCCGAGCTTAATCATGGGGATCACCACCCATTAGCTCACCAGAGCAGTGGAAGGGCAGGGGCAAGCTCCTGTTTACCTCTCCTTGATCTGCCCATGGTGCCAGGCCACTCTCCCTGGGGCTGGGGGTGGGTTTCCATCACACACACCCCCACAAAAGGGGCTCTTGCATTGTCCCCCTTGGATTCCAGAAGGACCCAAATGCAGATGATGGGATTGAGAGCAGGCCCACAGGGGAGAGGGGCTTGGCCCTTCCACACAGCACCCAGTGACCTTCTGGGTCCCCAGAGGACCCCAAACCCCTCCCCCAGGGGAAATTCCTCGTCTTCTGCCATCACACCAGCAATTAAGGTAATTAACTGATGGGAGTGTAGGATGCATTGGAAGAGATCACAGCCCACAGGCTGGCAAACACCCAGCTGGCCTGAGAGCCCCTGGGATGTGGTGGGATCCTTCCCTGCATCCTTCCCTGGGATACAACAGGATCCTTCCCTGGGATGTCTCCATCCCTTCCTGGGATGCATAGAATCACAGAACCATTAAGGTTGAAAGACCCCTCTGAGATCAGCAAGGCCAGCCTTCTACCCAGCACCACTCTGGCCACTAAACCATGGCCTGAAGTTTCCACAGGTTTTCTTAACACCTCTGAGATGCAGTAGGATCTCTCCCTGGGATGCAGTGGAATCTCTCTTTGGGTTGCTTCCATCCCTTTCTTCCTGGGATGCAGTAGGATCTCTCTCTGGGATGCTTCCATCCCTCTCTAGGATGCTTCCATCCCTTTCTTCCTGGGATGCAGTAGGATCTCTCTCTGGGATGCTTCCATCCCTCCCTGGGATGCAGTAGGATCTCTCTCTGGGATGCTTCCATCCCTCCCTGGGATGCAGTAGGATCTCTCTCTGGGATGCTTCCATCCCTCCCTGGGATGCAGTAGGATCTCTCTCTGGGATGCTTCCATCTCTCCCTGGGATGCAGTGGAATCTCTCTTTGGGTTGCTTCCATCCCTCCCTGGGATGCAGTAGGATCCCTCCCATCTCTCTCTCTGGGATGCCTCTATCTCTCCGTGGAATAGAGCAGGATCTTTCCCTGGGGTACTTCCATTCCTGCCTGGGGTGTGGGACAATCTCTCCACCCTGGGAGGTCTGGGCCCATGCTCCTGGCACCTCTCCTGTTTACCTGGGCTCCTGGCACCTCCAGCCTGGGCAGGGGACAGACATGAGCCAGGGCAGCTGCTGTGGGTGACCCTACCTGCACCCAAAGCAAGGTGTGGGCAGGAGTCTTGTTCACTGCTGTGCTCGTGCTGCATGTGTCCTCCTGGGTGGTGGTGCTCAGCTGGGGTCACTGTGAAGTCAGGGAGCTGCCAGCCCCCAAGATTTGCCACATTCCCAGAGGAATCAGCCAGGGCTGGGATAGCACTGCTGATGTTTGGGGCTGCTTTTCATTTGCCTAGTGCCAATGAGTGGGCAGGGGGGGCAGGAGGGCAGTGCTGGCAGGGCTGGCAGTGGCTGTGGCACAAGGAGGAGACCTTTCTGCTGTCCCAGAGCTGCTCCCACTCCCATGCTTTGCCCAGCCCCTGAGCTGCCAGCTCATTCCTGCAGGATGCCACACTGCAAAGCAGCTCCAGCTCTGCCAGTTGTGGCTTCCCCCCAGTCCTGCCTGCACCTCTGCCCAGGGACCTAGCAGCTCCCAGCTGCTGGGGGAACAGAATGGGGAAGAGGAGCCCTGCTGTGTGTGACAGGCATGGAACCAGCAGTGTTTGCCATTAGCACAGAGAGAAATCATCCTCCCTACATTTCCCAGGGAAGAACTGGGAACCCTGGGGAGCTTGGGTGGGTTGGAAGCAGTGATGTGCACTGGGCTGGAAGCATCAGGCTCCAAGAGGATGGAGAAGAGGACCTGGAGTATGCTCAGCACTGGGGAGAACACACCTTGAGTGTTTGGCTCAGTTTTAGGCTTCTCACACAAAGAAGGACATTGAGGGCTTGGAGAAGGGCAACAGAGCTGGGGAAGGGTCTGGAGAAGAGGGCTGGGGAGGAGCAGCTGAGGGAGCTGGGGCAGTTCAACCTGGAGGAGAGGAGGCTGAGGGGAGAGCTCATTGCTCTCTGCAGGTCTCTGAAAGGAGGCTGCAGTGAGCTGGGGGTTGGGCTCTGCTCCCTACTCTCAGGTGATAGAAGGAGAGGAAATGGCCTGACATTGTGCCAGGGGAGGTGCAGGTTGGGGAGGAGGAAAACTCTCTTTGCTGCAAGAGTGCTCAGGGATTGGCAGAGGCTGCCCAGGGAGGTGGTGGAGTCCCCATCCCTGGAGGTGTTCCAGAAAGGTGTGGCCATGGCTCCTGGGGACAGGGTTGGTCTTGGGTTGATGGTTGGAGTGGATGGTTTTAGAAGCCTTTTCCAACCCAAACAATTCTCTGATCCTGAGATTCTGTTGCCCCTGAGCAGGGCCTGATGTACACCTCATGGCCTCTGCAGCTGAGGTCATCCATCCCCACCCTCCTGAGCCAGGGTCTGGGGAGCTTTGGGGAGCAGGATGAGTCCCTGGCAAAGCCTGGCAGCAGCACTCTGCTGTCAGCCCTCATCCTCATGCCTCTGTACAATGAGCTTCCAGCACTTTGCTCTTTAAAAAGAGCAACCCAGGCTGGTCCAGGAGGGAAACCAAGAATGGTCCAGAGGCCATCACACACTCAGGTTGCCCCAGTGCTTCCAGCATCTGCTTGGGATGCCCCATGTGCTGCTCCCAAGGGAGAGGCTGCCTCAGCTTTATCAGTGCCAGGGTGTAGGAGATGCTGTGCTCAGCAGGGCCATGTTGGGATTACACTGCCAAGTCCTCCAGAGCACTTTTCCCTGGCCCAATGCAGGCCTGCAGGATCACAAAGGAGGTTTCTGCACAGTCACTACCCTCTGGGGAAGCCAAGCCATGGTGTGGGACATGGTGAGGAGCACCTGGAGGTCTGGAGGCACCCAGGTTCCGGGGGGGCAGCACTGGGACTTGCCCTGCAGGTGGCAGAGGGAAACTTTGGGCTGGGATGTCAGCAAGCAGAGGAGTTGGGTTTGCTCTTCCCCTAGAGCTGGACTTGCTCTGATTTGTCTCTGCAGCATTCTAACCCAAAGTGACAGCTCATACAAATAGCCTGAAATCCTGTCTGGAGAGGCTCAGGTTGGGTTTGATGTTTTCTCCTGGGATTCCTGAGGGTATTAGACAGAGCTGAGCTCTGCCATCATCACCAAGCATGATGAGAGCAGGGCTGGTGGAACAACAGCCACCTTTCTTTTCTCCCAGCCACTCCATCCCATGGGTGGCAGCAGCCAAAGCCCCTCCCTGGTGCTCACCTCCCCCTTGGCATCCAGGAAGGGCAGAGAATTGTGCTCCACCTGTGGGACACCTTCCAGGTGTTGGGGTTTGCTGCAGGGGGCAACCCCATGGCATCTGGGGTGTGCTGGACCTTCTCAGGCTGGGCCAGAGACTGGGGGAGCTGCCAGGGTAACCTCCTCTCTGCAGAGCTGCTGGAACTGTTCCTCAAAGCTCTGGCCAGGAGCTGAGGCCCTGAAGAGTGAGGAGCCCTTGGTGATGCTCAAGGATGTTCTGAGCAGCCAGGTGCAAGCTCGATTGCATCCCTTGTGCTGCTTCACTCTGTGCTGTGTCACCATCGCCCCAAAGGTGCCAGGCAGGACCCAAGCTGCCCCAGGCACCTTCCCAGCCTGCCTGGAAGCCTGGAGATTTAGGGATGAAAGATCCAGTCCATGAGCAGAGAGGTTTCACTGCTGAGGGCAGGCAGTGAGGTGCCAGCATCCCCCCAGGGCAGGTGCTGGCAGCTGCATCCCACCCAGCACTGCTTCCAGAAGGGATCATCAGCTCCAGGCACTTGGGCTGGGACTTTCCCATGCTCTACCCTTGAGGCAATGCTATTCTCCACCTCACTCTGCATCTCCCCTTGGGCATTCCTGCACCAGCCAACACCCCAGAAGCCTTTTCCCTTCTCATTCTCTCCCCTTGCCTTGGAGATGATGAGGCTGGGACCATATCTATTGTCATGCTCCCTTCTTCTCCCTGGCTGTCAGGGAGTGAAAGGACTGGGGGGGATGGAGCTAAACTAGAAATGGGTAGATTGAGATTGGATGTTAGGAAGAAGTTGTTCCCCATGAGGGTGGTGAGAGACTGGCACAGGCTGCCCAGGGAGGTGGTGGAAGCCTCCTGCCTGGAGGTTTATGCAGCCAGGCTGGATGTGGCTGTGAGCAACCTGCTGTAGTGTGAGGTGTCCCTGCCCATGGCAGGGGGGCTGGAACTGGCTGAGCCTTGAGGTCCCTTCCAACTCTGACAACTCTGTGATTCTATGATTCTCTACCTAGCTCCTGGCAGATCTTTATGTGCTGCTGGCAGCTGATGAAGTTCATCTCTGCATAGCACCAGCTGCCTGCTCAGCATCTGCTGTGTTCTCACAAAGTACATTGGGCAGAGCCACTGCTGCCTGCAGCCACATTGCTGAACATAGCATCACAGAATGGCTTGGGCTGGAAGGGACCCCAAAGATCATCCAGTTCCAACCAGGCAGGGACACCTCCCACCAGCCCAGCTTGCTCAAGGCCTCATCCAGCCTGGCCTTCAACACCTCCAGGGAGGGGGCACCCACAGCCTCCCTGGGCAACCTGTGCCAGTGTCTCCCCACCCTCAGTCTAAAGGATTTCTTCCTCATCTCCAGTCTCAATCTCCCCTCTCTCAGCTCAAAGCCATTGTCCCTCATCCTGGCACTCCCAGACCCTGTCACAAGTCCCTCCCCAGCTCTCCTGTATCCCCTTCAGGTACTGGAAGGCTGCTCTGAGGTCTCCCTGGCTCCTTCTCTTCTCCAGGCTGAACAGCCCCAACCCTCCCAGCCTGTCCCCACAAGAGAGGTTCTCCAGCACTCTGATCATCTTTGTGGCCTCCTCTGGACCTGCCCAGGCCTGGCACAGGTTGGCTATAGCATGCCCCTGCCCATCACTGCCTGTGGGTGGCCATTTCCACCCCTTGGTGCTGTCTCCCAGCCTGGTCAGTCCCTTGGCTGGGTCCATCCTGCAGCTTCCCTGGCCCAAGGCTGGGAGAGGATGATGATAGAATCCCAGGATGGAAGAGACCTCAAGGATCATTTGGTCCATCATTTCTTGGCCAAATCCTGGTCTAGCACAAGCTGGCCCAGCACCTCCTTGGCAAGCCAAGGATTTGGGCTTTTGGGGCTTGGATGAGGAAGTTTGGAGCAGAGAGCAGATGAGCCCTGGAGCAGGCTGCCCAGAGGGGTTGTGGAGTCTCCTTCTCTGGAGCCTTTCCAGCCCTGTCTGGATGTGTTCCTGTGTGACCTGTGCTGGATTCTATGCTCCTGCTCTGGCAGGGGGCTTGGACCTGATGATCTTCAGAGGTCCCTTCCAACCCCTGACATCCTGTGAGCCTGTGAGCAGGGAGCAGGGGCAGGAACCCTTCCTCTCCCTGCCTGTAGGTACAGGAGCACCCTGGGCTCCAGCTCCAGGCTGGTGGCTCATAGCCAAATGTCCAAGGCCAACAGTGGGGAGCCCCCAAAGCAGGGCTCAGGAGGTGCTTCCTGCAGCAGATCATCCTGCAAGGAGCTTGGATGCCAAAGGCAAGGTCCAGTTCTGCCCATCTTGACTGGGCAGCCTGGACCCTGGGCATGGGATGGGGATCAGCAGCAGCCCTTGGTGGGGAACAGCACATCCTGGCCATGGTGAGATGGCAAAATGTCTCCTCTTTAACATCTTGTGATCACTTTGCATCCCAGCCACTGGCCTTCAGCCAACCATCACCTTCCTCTCTTGTGCCAAGTTATGGCACTCAGCATGCCCAGCAGCCCAGCCTGTGCCCACAGCTCTCACCTACAGGGCACAAGAGGGCTCAGCAGCAGCCGAGCTGCATGAAGGTTTGGGCACATCCCAGCCTGAATATGGCCTGGAAGGGAACTTTCTGCTCTCCTGCTGGCCTCTGTGCAAGCAGCAGCTTATGCTGGGGTGGGGCTGCCAAGACTCCCAAGGCACATCCCAGTGCCACGTCCTCCCTGCACCTCTTGCTGGGATCTTCCACCCCAGCCCATCTCCAGGGGGGATTAAGCTCTATTTCTGCCCTGCTCTCCTACATCCCATTAGGGGCATTAAAGCAAGAGCCACTGGCCCTGAGGGCCTTCCATGTGACTCCAGGAGCTTCTCTAAGTTGAGATCATGTTAAGCCTCCCAGCAGCAGCCCCTGCCTGTGCCAGGTTTACACAACATGGTTTGGCCAGCACCCCTGATGGGTGGCAGTGATCAGCACAGGGTGGGCATTGGTGCCTGGCACCTTGATCCCAAGGGATGCAGGATGACAACAGGATGGGCTCCCTGTGACTACAATGTTCATCCCAGGGGTGCTCAGGTTTCCCTGCTATGAGGTTTCAGTGTCCTCTGGGGTCCCAGCAGCTTTTCTGTCCTCCCCAGTATGAAACTCTCTGCATGGTTTGTTGAGGTGCAGGAGGTGTCACCCCTGCTGTGGCCCATCCTGGGTGTCCCTGGAGATGTTTCCCTGCAGGAGGGGAGTGGGCAGCATCAAACCTGGTCCTGAAGGTTGTTTGCTGCCTGGTTCTCCAACTCTGGAGCCAGCAGGAGATGCTGGGGCTGCTGGGAAGGCAGCTCTGATCCAGCCCTGCAGGGCTGCTGTGGTGCTGGGATGCCAGATGTGTGTGGCTGTGTGCAGCTGTGTGTGCCCTTGGCTGCTGCTCTGTGTGCATTCATGGAACCATAGAATGGTCCAGGCCAGAAGGGACCTCCAAAGCTCATCCAGTCCAACCCCCTCTGCAGTCAGCAGGGACATCCTCTGCTAGATCAGGTTGCCCAGAGCCCTGTCCAGCCTCACCTTGAATATCTCCAGGGATGGAGCCTCAATCACCTCCCTGGACAACCTGTTCCAGGGTTCCACCACCCTCATGGGGAAGAACTTCTTCCTGACATCCAGTCTGAATCTGTTCTTCTCTAGTGTGAAGCCATTGCCCCTGGTCCTGTCCCTTCAGGCCTTTGGGAACAGGCTCTCTCCATCCTTCTCATAGCCCTTCAGGTTGCTCTGAGGTCTCCCTGGAGCAGCTCCCTCAGCCTGTCCTTGGAGCAGAGCTGCTCCAACCCCCTGATCATTTTTGTAGCCCTCCTCTGGACCCTCTCCATCAGCTCCATGTCCTTCCTATACTGAGGGCTCCAGACCTGCTCACAGCACTGGAGGTGAGGTCTCAGCAGAGCAAAGTGTCAGAATCACCTCTCTGGCTCTGCTGGCAATGCTGCCTTGGATGCAGCCCAGGCTGTGATTTGCCTCCTGGGCTTTTGACAAGGGCTGAGAGTGACAGGGCAAGGGACAATGGCTTTGAGCTGGGAGAAGGAAGACTGAGACTGAAGATGAGGAAGAAAGTCTTTAGAGTGGGGAGACACTGGAACAGCTTGCCCAGGGAGGTTGTGGATGTCCCCTCCCTGGAGGTGTTCAAGGCCAGGCTGGATGAGGCCTTGAGCAACCTGGGCTGCTCATGGCAGGGGTTGGAGCAGATGATCTTTGGGGTGCCTTCCATCCCAAGCCATCCCATGGCTCTCTGAGTCACCAGCTCCCAGGTTAAGGATTCATTTCTTCTCCTCACACACAGCCAGGGTCTCTTGTCCTGCTCTGCACAGTGCCTGCACCCAAGCTCTGGAGCACCTTGGCTTGTCCTGCACCAGAGAGTGGTTCCCAGGGGGACACTGGTAAGTTCATCACCCTACAGGTGGACAAGCTCCCACCAACACCAGCCTGGTGACACCAGCTCCAGCATCACCACAAGTGTCTGACCTGGAGCACCTATGGGCTGATGGGTGATGGGCTGGGGGTTTCCATACCCACCTGGGGCTGCTGGGGTGATGGTTTGGGGGTCCCTGACCCTGACTGAGCCCATCCAGGTGATGGTTTTGGGGTCTTCACACCCATCTATGGTTGCTTGAGGGTCCCTACACCAATCTGGAGCTGCCAGGGTGATGGGTTGGGGATCTCTGCACCCAAAAAGGGCTGCTAGGATGACCCTGGGCTCCTCTGCAACTGGGGCTGCTGGTGTGATCACCTGGGGAATCCTGCACCTAACTGGGGCTGCTGGGGTGATGACTTGAAGGTCTCTGCACCCCATGAGCAGGTGGAAGGAGTTTGGGGAGGGTGGAGGGTACCCCTGTCCCTGCAAGGTCCTGTGTCACCCTTGTGCCATCTCCTACCTGCAGATCCAAACCCCTCCTGCAAACATTTACCAGCACTGAGCAAACCTCCTGGTGAGGCCCCAGCAGCGGTGTGCACTGGGGTGGGATCCACACTGGTGGGCTCTGCCCAGTGCCAGGGGAACACATCCACCCAGGGCACCCCAGCACAGCACTGCCTGCTCTGGCTCAGCAAGAGCCTCTGCCCAGGGGACACAGTGGGGTCCTCAGACTGGGGACGATGTGTCCTTGTCCCCTGGCACTGCAGCCAGTCCCTCTGTGCCCTCTCAGCCTCCCAGCTGGGGGTCACCTCCCTGTCCCCATCCCTGCTCTCCATCCCTCCCTCCCTGCCCTCCACAGCCCAGCTTGGTGCAGCCACCCTGGGAGGGGGAGGCTGGGTGCTCTGTGTGCCCCACATGGGGACCTGGCCTCTCCCCACCCCAGGCTCGCTCCTCCTTCACCCCAGCCCCACCACTGACTCCCTGCTCTGCCTCCCCCCAGGTCAGAGCCAGAGGGGACCCAGTCAGGATTTCTCACCTCCAGTGAGGTCCCTTCCCAGCTGGGAGACATCAGGAGGAGGAATCAGCAGGCCAGGAGCAGGACCCTGGGCTCAGGGGACACACAGTGCCAGGCCAGGCTGGAGGGTGCCCGGTAAGGCTGCTCAGGGGGAGGGTGCTGGTGGGACACAGCAGGAAGAATGATTTCACTGGGAGGGTGACAGAGCACTGGAACAGGCTGCCCAGGGGGGCTGTGTAGTCTCCCTCTCTGAAGATATTCAAGACCCACCTGGGTGTGCTCCTGTGTGACCTGGTAGAGGTGATCCTGCTCTGGCAGGGGGCTGGACTGGATGATCTCTTGAGGTCCTTTCCAGCCCCTAACATTCTGTGAGTCTGTGACCCCTGAGGAACCTCCTTCCTCCATCATACCATGACCAGAGCTCAGCACCCAGAGGTGCCATCCATGGGGATGGGGGAGTCCCACGGGTCCTGGAGAGCCTGCAGCTGCCCGGGAGAGCTCAGTCCTGGGGAGCCTGCAGCTGTGTGGGCAGGCTCTCCAGGACTGGGCAGGCTCCCCAGGACTGAGCAGGCTCCCCAGGACTGGGCAGGCTCCCCAGGACTGAGCAGGCTCTCCAGGACTGGGCAGGCTCCCCAGGACTGGGCAGGCTCCCCAGGACTGAGCAGGCTCTCCAGGACTGGGCAGGCTCTCCAGGACTGGGCAGGCTCCCCAGGACTGAGCAGGCTCCCCAGGACTGGGCAGGCTCCCCAGGACTGAGCTCTCCCGGGCAGCTACGGGCAGGGGACGCTGCGTGCTTTCAGCGGGGACATCCTGCTGGAGTCCCTTTGCCCCCCGCGCTCAAAGAGGTGACAAGGCAGGGGACCGTGTCTCCGCAGGGTTAGCATGACCGAGGTGGAACCCGTGCTGGACTTCGCCTCCTCCAGCAGGACCGGGCGGCGCAATGCCCTGCCCGACATCCTGGGCTCCCCCGCCGGCGTCAGCCCCTCCGACCTGCCCCTCAAGCTGGCAGAGATGTCCCTGAGCGCAGGTACGCGACGGCAAGATGAAGGAGGAGGAAGACGGAAGAGAGCGTGGGGTGGGCAGGAGCCGAGGTCGCTCACCCCCTTTGTCTCTCCCCACAGGCAGCGCCCAGGACATGCAGTCGCCCTCGGCGGAGGCGCCCCCTCCGCAGCCCCCCAGCCCCGAGCTGAAGGACACCTCCTAACCCTGCTGCCGGGGGGCCGTTGCTGACCAGCGGAGGAAAGAGGAGGCTGTGGAGCTCCAGCCCAGGCTTTCCTGGCTTGACCGCAGTCCGCTGGGTTTTCCTCGGTGCTACCGCGGCGAGACCCCCGGGCAGCAGCCCCCAGCCGCCCTCGGGGGGAGCATCGCCTGGCGGGGACCTGCCGTGACCGAGGGGCCATCGCCACCCGTGTCCTGGGCAAGGACCCCGGGGGGTGGATTGATTTATTATTTCGGGGTTTTTTTGCCTCCCCAGGAGGGAGCAGCATTTTCTTGTGGGGCACCTGGCAGAGCCGAGCGCAGGGGGGCGGCGGGGGGGGGGCTCTCTCTGCCGGCCGCCGGAGCTGCCCGCGGGTGTTCCCAGCTGAGTGTGGTGTTCACTGTGATGGTTTGGGTACCACCATCGTCTCCTGGCCGTTCTTCTGGGTGACGACGGAGCTCTCCTCCACAAGGAGGGGCGGGGGATGGGGGGCGAACCACTGCGCAACCCAGTCCTTAAGTAAAGCCTCACCCCCACCCCATCAGTCAGAACCTCGATAAGGGAGCGGAGCACCCCAGGGTGGACCCTGCCCCCTGGGTGAAGGAGTTTCATCTCCCCCGGGGCGCTGAGCAGCCTGCTCTAGCTGCGGGTGTCCCTGCTGACTGCAGGGGGGTTGGACTGGATGAGCTTTAAAGGTCCCTTCCAAACCATTCCATGGTTCTCCGATTCCTGGGGACAGGGGGTTGGGAGGGGCTGAGCAGGGTGATGCTGGCTCGGGCATCCCCAGCCCTGTGCATCACCCCAGCCCCCCCATGCCATGGGGCCCCGTGCCTGCTGCCCTCCTGCGGCCCTGGCATCCCTCCGTGTCCCTGGGGAAAGCCCAGAGGAGGAAGGCAGCAGCGACCAGGACGAGACGTGTCCCGCGGGGCTTCAGGCGTGTGCACGACACGGGGCTGAGCTTTGGCAGCCTCAGGATGCGCTCCCCAAACCTTCTCTTCCTCCGGGGGATGGGATGAGGACACTCCTGCCCGGGCACCGAGAGGGCGGGGGGAAGCACAGGACTGGGGAGGGTTGGGACTGCCCGGATTCTGCCCGGGACGGGACATGGTTTCCCACTCTGGGCTCTGGGGCCGGGAGCTGGGCGCCGGCTGCAGGCGGTGCTGGCCCCAGCCCTACCACGGATGGGCACCCAGAGGGTGCTGGCCCCAGCCCTACCACGGATGGGCACCCAGAGGGTGCTGGCCCCAGCTCCACCAGGGTGGTCACCCAGAGCTGTCGCTGTGGCACGGCCAAAGCAGCCTCACAGCCCAGGACCACTCTGGCCAGGGCCTGGGTGGGGATGGGCTCTGGGACAGCTGGGAGGGAGACATCCATCTGTGTGCGGGCATCATGTGTGTAGGCATGGTGTGCGTGGGCATCTGGGGGGGGGGCGTCTGTGTACGTGGGCATTGTGTGTGGGTGGGCATCGTGTGTAGACATGGTGTGTGTGGGCATCTGTGTGCGTGGGCATCATGTGTGTGTGGGCACCAGCTGCTGTGTGTGTGCTTGGCTGCTCACACACGTGGGCATCTGCTCTGTGTGTTGTCTGTGTTGGAGGGGTGTCTGTGCATGGGTGCTGCTCTGGGTGGGTACCAAGCACATGGGCACCCATCTGCAAGCCTGCTTACACGCGTGGGTGCTGTGTGCGTGGGCACCATGTGTGCTTGGGTGTCCATGAGCTTGGGTGTCCCTGCGGGTGGGTGTCATGTGTTTGGGTGCCCACCCATGTGAGTGGGCGCCCACCCGTGTGAGTGGGTGCCCGTGTGCTTGGATGCCCCTGTGTGTGGGTGCCCACCCGTGTGAGTGGGTGCTCATGCATTGCTGCCCACGTGTGTCATGGGTCTCTGAGCATGGGGGGCCCACGGGAGCCTCTCTAGGTGGTGCTGTGCCCCTGTGGGTGGTGCTGTGTCCCTGTGGGTGGTGCTGTGTGCCTGTGGGTGGTGCTGTGTCTCTGTGGGCGGTGCTGCTGTGCAGGATGGGTGTCTGGCAGCGTGGACGTCCCCGTGGGTGGGTGTCCCCCTGCGTGGGCAGCCACACCTGTGACCACCCCCATCCCGTGGCCCTGATGTCTCGGAGGGGTGCTGGGAGCACGAGTGGGGACCAGGACTCTGAGAGCCAGCAGGATGAGGAGGGGACAGGGGAGGGGGTGAGTGGGGACCCTGGAGCCCTGCCTGTCCCTAGGACCCCTGCGGCCTGGGGTGTCGCAGGCGGGGAAGGGGGGGGGGGGGAGGGCACGGGGCGGGGGTCTCTCGGGCTGGCAGTGCCGGGGGAGGGAGGCTGAGCGCCAGCTCCCGGCTGGGCGGCTGTGGTGACACCTGGGGAGCAGGCGGAGGGAGACATCGACTCCGTGTCCCTCCAGGACCTGCTCACTGCCACCTCCGTGTCCCCAGGATGGGGAAATGCTGCGGCCAGGTGGCCTGGGGACAACTGAGAGTCACAGCTGGGACCTGCCACTGCCCGGGGGGTCACAGGGCAGTGACATGGGACACCGAGTGCCACGGCATGCACCGCAGGGGACCCTGCTGCCACCGGAGCCCCAAGCAAGGGCAGGCGTTGGCAGGGGACGCACTGTGGGTGCCATGGCCTCACGGCTGTCCTTGTCCTCAGTGCCCCCTGACACACAGAGCATCGCTGGGGGCACAGTGTGGGTCCTCACACACACGGAGCAGGGACAGGGTGACACATGTCCCCACACACAGGTGTTGCAGACACAGGGTCACACATGTGTCCCCTACCCTGGCACTTGCTGGTCCCCATGCCTCAGTTTGCCCAGCTCAGCTGCCCTGTCCCCAGGACTCATGGCCCTGCAGCACAAGGCCACTGCTGCTGTCCCCGTGGCCTGACCACGGCCCCCAGCCCCTGGGCAGCACCTCCCCTGGAGCTCCCTTGCCTCGGGGCTGCCATGGGGCGGCCACACCTCTGCCCTGCCTCAGTGTCCCCACGGGCACGGGGGCAGAGCCTGGGCACAGCTCATGGCATTTGCCATGACCCACTCATTTGCCAACTGACCCACTTGACCCTGTGCCACCAGCTGCTGTGGGCAGAGGTTGGTGGCCGCTGGTGGGCTGGCAGGCTGGCAGGCTGGCGGGGGGAGGGCAGGATGGCAGGGTGGCAGAGTGGCAGGGTGGTGGTGGGAAGCAGGATGGCAGGGTGGCAGGGCAGGGTGGCAGGGTGGTAAGGTGGCCAGGCAGGCTGGCAGTATGGCAGGCTGGCAGGGTGGCAGGTTGACAGGGTAGCAGGCTGGCAGGGTGGTAGAGTGGCAGGCTGGCATGGGGGCAGGGGGGCAGGGGGGCAGTGTGGCAGGCTGGCAGGGTGGTAGAGTGGCAGGCTGGCAGGGGGGCAGTGTGGCAGTGTGGCAGGCTGGCATGGTGGCAGTGTGGCAGGGGGTCAGGCTGGCAGGGTGGCAGGCTGGCATAGTGTCAGTGTGGCAGGGGGTCAGGCTGGCAGGGTGGCAGGCTGGCAGGGTGGCAGTGTGGCAGTGTGGCAGTGTGGCAGGGAAGCAGTGTGGCAGGCTGGCATGGTGGCAGTGTGGCAGGGGGTCAGGCTGGCAGGGTGGCAGGCTGGCAGGGTGGCAGTATGGCAGGGGGTCAGGCTGGCATGGTGGCAGCGTGGCAGGGGGTCAGGCTGGCAGGATGGCAGGGGAGCAGTGTGGCAGGGTGGCAATGTGGCAGGCTGGCAGGGGGTCAGGCTGGCAGGGTGGCAGGCTGGCAGGGTGGCAGTGTGGCAGGGGGTCAGGCTGGCATGGTGGCAGTGTGGCAGGGGGTCAGGCTGGCAGGCTGGCAGGGAAGCAGTGTGGCAGGGTGGCAGTGCGGCAGGCTGGCAGGGTGTGCGGGCAGGGCCGGGGTGTGCGGGCAGGGCCGGGGCGGCCGGGCAGGGCCGGGGTGGCCGCTGGCAGCGCTGCCGAGGAGTATTTCTGGTTCCCAATCATGTGATGGGGACATTATTTAAGGCGGCCGCGGGGCGGGCAGGCAGCTGCGAGCTGGGGCTGCGGTGCCACGCTCAGAGCCGGCCGGACCCCCGGGACCCCCCCACGCCGCCTGTGCCTCTCTGCCCGTGTCCCCCCGCCCCGAAATAAACCCCCTCCGCCATGGTGGACGCCTTCGTGGGCACCTGGAAGCTGGTGGACTCGGCCAATTTCGATGAGTACATGAAGGCGCTGGGTGAGCGCTGGGCGCCGGGGGGTGGGGGGACATCGCCCCTTTTTTTCCCTACCCTCACCCGATTTCTCTACGCCCCCAGCCCCCCTCGGTGTGCCCGGCCGAGCCCCTCCGCACACGGGGGTCCGCCTGGGGGAAGCCGCTGCCGGCCTGGGCGCGGTGGTTTAGTGGGGGGAGGGGGCTCCGGGGCTTTGTTCTTGGGCTGAGGCTGGGGGCTTCGTCCTTCCGTTGTCCCCCCCGGCCCGAGCAGACCTTGGTGGAGAAGGGAGACGATCGGGGGGTGCTGGGAGCTTCCCGGGACCCCTCCAGCCTCCGTCCCCCCACCACTCCCCCAGCCCCAGCCCAGCTCCCCGGCAGGGTGTCCCCCCCACCCAAAATCAGTTCTGACCGGTGTGCGTCCCCCACCCAGCCCCGGAGCTGGTGGGTGCTGGCGGTGGGGGATCCATCCCCGAGCGATAGCCGCGTTCCCAGCCCCCTTCCCTCTCCTCTCCTGCTCCGGGGCCCCCTCCCCCCAGACGCGGTGGGCACACAAAGAGTCCCCTGGGGCCGGGGGCGAGGAGCACTTTCGGGGTTCACCCACCGCCACCAAGGGGAGGAATAGCTCCGGGGTGACCGAGGACCGGAGGCTGCTGGCCACGTCCTGTCCCTCCGCACACCCTGAGCGCCTGCACCGCTGCCTCCCCCCCAGGGGTGGGCTTCGCCACGCGGCAGGTGGCAGGGCTCACCAAGCCCACCACCATCATCGAGCTGGACGGCGACAAGGTCATCGTCAAGACCCAGAGCACCTTCAAGAACACCGAGATCAGCTTCAAGCTGGGCGAGGAGTTCGACGAGACCACGGCAGACGACAGACACGTGAAGGTGAGCCCCCGGCGCCCCCTTCCCTCCCCCCGGTTGGACCACCCCCGGAAGGCTTCGTGCCCTCCGGGGCTCCGTCGTTTTGCCTTCGGGAGCGTTAAAACCTCTTTGCCCAGCGGGGCTGGTGCTCCGGCTCGGTTCCCCTCTCCTTGCCCCGTCGGCCAGCCGGGTTGCCCCCCAGGAGCGGCTTTCCTCCCCCGGAGCTGCCGGGAAGGTTGTGCAAGAAGCTCGCAAACAGCAGCTCCCGCCCAGGCCTTGCTCAAGAGGAGGAAAGGGCTGCGGTGGGCGATGTGGGGCCAGGGCTGTCCTCGCTCTGGGAGGGAGGCTGGCACAGGAGCTCTTTGTAGAGACCCCTCTTTGCCTGCCCTACAAAGCAGCCAGGGACTGGGGCAACTCAGCCTGGCCAATGCCTGCCCGGGGGCTGATGCCTCTCTGGAAGTTCCCTGGGAGGCCAACATCTCCCGGGCTGGGCTGGGCTGGGCTGGGCTGGGCTGGGCTGGGCTGGGCTGCTCCTCTCCATCAGAGCAAGGAGAAAAGGCTTTGACAGGTGTCACAACTTCCTTCGTGGCCTCTCCCACCCTGCAGAGACATTTTTCCCTCCCAGGACTTCCCTAG
Source organism: Dryobates pubescens (assembly GCF_014839835.1). Lineage (NCBI taxonomy): Eukaryota > Metazoa > Chordata > Aves > Piciformes > Picidae > Dryobates > Dryobates pubescens. Next base: position 6,590,335 of record NC_071631.1, on the reverse strand, counting down.
CCCCTGTTTTCCCCTAGCTTCTCAGTGCTGGTCCCACACCCAGCTGGGCAGCACCCTGGGCACCACCCAGCCTGAGGGGGCCCTCGGGTGGGACCTTAGGGGCGACCTTGGGGCTCACCGGACACAAAACCTCTTCTCAGGACCCAATCAGCGAGGCCAAGGGCTGGGCACTGGGCTCACCAGGTTCCCCAAGCTGGTGGAAACTATGCCCAAGGCAGCAGAGCCCTGTGACCTGCTGCCAGCTCCTGCCCTCAGCACAGGACGTGCCCTTCAGGTGCCCCTCGGCTGGTGGCCAGAGAGCAGAGCAGGGCAGGCCAGGGTGGCTGCCTGAGCCATGGAGCTGCAGAGCAGGGGGCAGGGGGAGGGTCTGCCACGCTGTGAGGCACCCAGTATAGGGGGGATCCAGGGTTGTGGGGCACCCAAGTGCAAGGGAGATGAGTTGTAGGGAGACCCAAGGTGTGTGCAGCCCCTGGCTGCGGGGCACTCAAGTCACTGAGCACCTGAGCAGTGAGGACAGCCCAGCCCTGGGGACGGCTGAGCTCTGGGGGAGGGTCCTGAATCAGGTGGGCACCTGAACCATGAGGAGACTCAAGCCCTGGGGGCATTCAAACCCTGTGGGCACCTGAACCATGAGGAGACCCAAGCCCTGGGGGCATTCAAACCTTGTGGGCACCTGAACCATGAGGAGACCCAAGCCCTGGGGGCATTCAAACCTTGTGGGCACCTGAACCATGAGGAGACCCAAGCCCTGGGGGCATTCAAACCTTGTGGGCACTCCAAACCCTGTGGGCACCCTACCCAAGCCCCGGGACCCCCCAGGAGGCAGCAGCTGGTAGTGGAGGAGCCGTGTGGGGGGCAGGGGGGCAGCGGTGCTGCCTGTCCCGGCACAACCCCGCGGTGCCGCGCTGTCACTCCAACCTTGGCAGCGGGCAGGCTTTCGAGGCTGAGTCAACAGCAGCGGCTGTGCAAACAGCAGCCTGGCGAGCAGGGGCCTGCTCGCTGCTGCAGCCCCTCCAAAACCCCTCGGGTGCGGGCAGAGGCCCCAGATCAAAGCACCAATGCCAGCCCCAGGCCTGCGTGGCCTCTTTGTTCCCCTCCGGCACGCCCGGGAGTGGCCCCGGCCGCGGCCCCGGGCAGGGCTCCCTGCGCTGGCCCCGGGTGAAGGTCACCGATGTGGCATCCGCAGGGAGGGTGCTGGGGGGCAGCCAAGGCTGTGACCCGGTCTGTGGCCAGAGCAGGACGTGGCCAAGGCTGAGCCGGTGGAGTCAGGCGAGGTGTGCCAGGTGGGTGTCCCTGGGGTGGCATCCACAGCACACACCTCAGCCACGTGGGGCCGTGGGGTGAGCATGAGGCCGCCCAGAGCCCTCCCCTCCGAGGGACAAAGCCCCCTGGGGCTGAGGAATGCCAGGGGGGAGGGTAACAGGGGTCCTGCTCTCTGCCCCCTGGGGCTGAGGAATGCCAGGGGGGAGGGTAACAGGGGTCCTGCTCTCTGCCCCCAGTCCCTGGTCAAGCTGGATGGAGGCAAACTGATCCACGTGCAGAAGTGGGACGGGAAGGAGACGTCGCTGGTGCGGGAGCTGAAGGATGGGAAGTTGATTCTGGTAAGGAGCGGAGACAGTCTGATACCGGGGGGGAGGGTCAACCTGGGACAGGGTCAGCTGGCAGCTGCACCAGCTGGGCACAGCTAACCCTCCCCCTCCTCTGCTTCTGCCACCAGACCCTCACCTTGGGCACCGTGGTCTCCACCCGCACCTACGAGAAGGCGACATAGAGGCTGTGCCCGGCTGCCCTCCTGTCCCCGCTGCCACCCTCCCCCCTGCCCTCAGCCCACGCTGGGCACGGCTCCTCCCGGCCTCTCAGCCTGCCAGGGCCATCTGCTGCCCCCCTGCAGGGGCTGGGGTGGTGCTTTCAGGGCTTGGCTTGGGGGTTGGGGTTTTTTTTATTAAGACTGGGAAAAGTCCACATGGAGAAGCAATAAAGGCCATGCTGGTGCAGCTCTGCCAGCAGCTCACTTGGAACAGGCTTTCTGCAACAAGGCTCTTCCCCAGGAGGGTGGGGAGGGACTGCCACAGGCTGCCCAGGGAGGTGGGGGAAGCCTCATCCCTGGAGGTGTTTGCAGCCAGGCTGGATGTGGCTGTGAGCAACCTGGGCTGGGGGGAGGTGTCCCTGCCCGTGGCAGCAGGGTTGGAACTGGCTGAGCCTTGAGGTCCCTTCCAGCCCTGACAGCTCTGTGATTCTGGGCACATTGCTACCCTTGAGCCATGCTGGGAGATACATCCAGCCTGGACACCCTGGCAGGGATGGGGTTAAACGACCATGATGCCAGTCTGCCCTGCTCTCTGAGGCAATGAGAGGTGCTTCTGCTCACAAATGGGCTTTTCCAGGGGGAATGGCAGTGTACCCCCCCAGCAGCTCTGCTGCCAGCTGTCCAGGATCCAGCCACGCTCCCAGCCCAGCCCAACCAGCTCTGCAGCAGTCTGGGCAGTGCTGGGGCCAAAGCATCAGCTGATGGTGCCCGCCTGGCAGTGCCCGAGCCAGCACGCAAGGGCACGGTCACTTTGTGCCTGCTCTGGGGAGGGGACTGGCCCAGAAGGGGGGACTCAGCCAAGGGGAACTGAGGTGAGAGGCACTGGGGAGGGCAAAGCACAGGGAGAAGAGGTAGGGTTCACCCAGCCACCCCCAGCTGTCCTCCTGCTCTGCCAATAGGGCGTTTGTTGGCCACACTCCCCAGCCCCACACTTCAGCCCCAGCCCCACTCTTCAGCCCCAGCCCCACTGACCTGCCCCAGCCCAATTTGTCAACCCCAACCCCAGCCCCACTCTTCCTCCCCAGCCCCTCCCCAAGCCCCAGTCCCACTCTTCCTCCCCAGCCCCTCTCCAGCCCCACTGTCCAGCCCCAGCCCCACTGTCCAGCCCCAGCCTCACTGTCCAGCCCCAACCCCAATGTCCAGCCCTACTCTGCCTTCCCAGCCCCACTCCCTCTCTCCCTCCCCAGCCCCACTCCCACTTGCCCCCAGAGCCAGAGGCAGCAGGAGTGGCTCCACTCCCCCCACTGCTCACATCTGCCCTGGCAGGGCCAAGCTGCTCCCAGCCTCCCTCTGTGACCAGCGCAGCCTGGAGCAGCCCCAGAGGCCAGCCCAGCCTCTCTGCCGCCCCTTCCCTCGTGACCTTCAGCTCCAGTTACAAGATTTATGGTCCAGTCACCCTTTATAGCAGGCAGCAGGCTCCTCACATGGGCCAGCTCATCACACACCCCCTTCCCACCCCCAGCAACCTCTGGAAGCAGCCAGGACTTCAAAACAAAGCCCCAAACCCAACCCTTCCAGTGCAGGGCTTGTTCCCCCCTCACCCACCCAGCCCTGTTTGGTTTTCCTGCCCAAGATGAAGGGTGGAGAATACAGAAGGAAAGACCCAGTCCAAAGTGCAGCTGGGGCCTGGGGAGCTTTATTTCCCATCCCCTCCCCAGGCAGCAAACACTCCCCAGTTAATGTTTACTTCCAATACCTCTGCTCCCCAGGTTGCTGCTTCTCCCCTCCCCAGGCTGGCAGACAGGAGGGAGGGGCTGGGGGATGCTTTGCAGCTCCACACTGGCACTGGCTGGGGACACACAGCCCCGGGGCAGGGCTCAGCAACAGTCCCCCCTGTCCCTGTGCTGGGCAAGGGAGAGCAGAGCTGGGCAGCTCCACCTTCTGCAGGCACCCGGTCGGGGGCCGAAGCCGTGCCGCTGGCACCGGTCGCAGGTGCCGGCAGCGGGCCCAGAGGCTATGGGATGGGAGAGGTGCCGAGGGAGGGGTGTACAGAGCCAGCCTGGGGACAAAACAGCAGCCTGCACGGGGCAGCTGGCCTCAAAGTCAGCACCAGTGAGGCCACACAGCCAGGGACACTGCTGGGAGAGGGAAGGTCCCGCTCCCTGCCCCGGAGCGAGGGCCGCGGGGATCGGGCTCTGCTCTCTCCTTGTGCCGCGCAGCAGGAGGGGCTCAGGGCTGCCAAAGCTCCACCTGCCTGCTCCTCACTCCCGGGACTGCTTCTTGTGCTTCTTCTTCTTCTTCTTCTGAGCCTTGCTGGCCTTGCCTGAGTGCTTGCTCCTCTTGCTGGCTGGCTGAGCCCTGTCGCTGGCCGAGTCTGAGCTGGCCGAGTCCGACTCGGAGGAGTCTTTAGTCTTCTGCTTCTTCCTCTTCTTCTTCTTCTCCTAGAGAAGGGGAAATGGGGGGGAAATGGCACTGTGCTGCGTGCTGAGGGTCCTCCAGCCTGTGGGAGAGGCAGGCAGCTCTGGCATGGAAAACACACAAGGCTCCTGCCCCAGCCAGCCAGGCTTTCACCTGCTCCCAGCGGCACCGGGCAGGGGACAGAGGCTGCCAGCGCCGGAGGGCACCGAAATGGGAATCCCAGCCTGGAAACTGGCAACTCAGAGGGAGCTAGAGAATCCCTGCAGGGCAGGGGCTGGAGGGGACCTCTGGAGAGCACCCAGACCAACCTCCCCTGCTCAAGCAGGGCACCCACAGCAGCTTGCCCAGGAGCACAATGGCCGGGGGTTGGAAGCTCTCCACAGGATACTCCACCACCTCTCTGGGCAGCCTGCTCCAGGGTTCTGCCCCCTCACACCAAGCAAGTTTCTCCTCCTGTTCAGATGGAACCTCCTGGCTTCCAGTTTGTGCCCACTGCCCCTTGTGCTGTCCCTGGGCACCACTGAGCAGAATCTGGCCCCAGCCTCTTGCCCCCCAGCCTTTCTCTCTTGCTGAGCATTGCTCAGATGCCCTCTGGGGCTGCCCTTCTCCAGGGCCCCAGGGCTCTCAGCCTTTCCTCACCACCACTGGCATTTAAGGCCACTCTTTCTTGCAGAGGTTGGCAGGGTTAACCCTTTTTTGCCACCAAAACAGGTTTCTAAGCCATCCAACTGAGCCTGGGGGCCATCCCTCTGGCCCCCACACCATCAGCAGCCCGCAGAACCGAGCACTGGAGCCCTCCTCACTACACAGATTCAGTGAATGGTTTGGGGTGGAACAGACCTCAAGGATCAGTTCCATCCCCCTGCCACGGGCAGGGACACCTCCCACCAGCCCAGGCTGCTCAAGGCCTCATCCAGCCTGGCCCTCAACACCTCCATGGAGGGGGCAGCCACAGCCTGCTCCAGCTCCTCGCTGGAAAGCCCAAGCCCCAGCAGCCAGAGCTTCCTGCAGCCCTCCCCAGGGGCAGCCAGGTGAGCAGAAAGCCCTTCCACAAGCAGCAGCAGCACCCTGCACAATCCCCAGGCTGGCTGCACACCCTCCTGTGATCCCAGCTTCCACACACACACAGGCAGAGCCTGGGAGGGGGGCAGCCCCCAGGCTGTGTTTCTGCCAAGCTCTGGAACAAAGGCAACATCAAGCTCCAGAGCTGACACTGAGATGCAGCCTGAGAACAGCTGGTGCTGGAAGCAAGCTCATGAGGAACCCCAGAATGGATCTCAACCCTCAGTGGTGAGGCACCTGACTAACCACCAAGCAGAGGTCAGCACCAGGTACAGCTTCCACTGGAGCTGCAGCAGGCAGAGCAGCCCAGAGCCACAGAGACTCTTCAGTGATGCAGATGAAGCCTCTCTAATGATGTTGTAGAGCAATTTGGGCACATTTCATGGGCAAATGGTGCTGGGAGAGGATCTGCCCTGCCCAGCACACGCAGCCCAGCTGCCAGCCCAGCTCTGCACATTGCTTCACCCCCTTCCAGCAAGGAGCAGGAGGGAAAAAATGCTGACAGCAGCTCTTGAGAGCTGGTTGTGCCCTCCAGGCACTCAGGAGTTTCACAGAGCAGTTAATCACCACCTTGCAGCCAGCACAGGAGGCAGAAGGGGCAGCCAGTGCCAGGAACACGAGGCACTGGCAAGGAGTCACCTTCTGTGTGTCAATAGCCAAACACCTGCCCCTGAGCCCAGCACAGCTTGCCTCTCTGGTTCTCTGAGCAGCTGCAGAACCCCCTGGGACAAGGTGGAAGGCACTGCTCTTCTCAGGTGTATTTCAGCAAGATGCTCTGCAGCAGACCTGAGTGTCCTGCTGCAGTGAGGGCCCTGCTCTAAAGCCCTCCCTGGTGCTGGGAAGGAGCTCAGTGAGCAGGGAGAGGGGCACAGAGAGAGGGCTGCAGGGGGTTCACATAAAGCACTTCAGAGAGTCCCAGCCTGGTGTGGGCTGGAAGGGACATTTAAAGCTCATCCAACTCAACCCCTCCCCAGTCAGCAGGGACAGCTTGCAACTACAGCAGGTTGCTCAGAGCCCCAACCAACCTGACCTGGGGACACAGTGAGCTCCTGAAGGGCAACAAAGATGATCAGAGGGCTGGAGCACCTCTGCTATGAAAACAGGCTGGGAGAGTTGGGGCTGTGCAGCCTGGAGAGGAGAAGGCTCCAGGGAGGCCTTTGAGTTTCAGTTCAGTATCTGAAGGGCACCTGCAGGAGGGCTGGGGAGGGACTGTTCAGAAGGGGCTGTGGGGAGAGGGTGAGTGGCAATGGTTTGAACTGGAGCAGGGGAGATTTAGGGACCTCAGGAGGAAGGTCTGCACAGTGAGGCTGGGGAGGCACTGCAACAGGCTGCCCAGGGAAGTGCTTGAGGCTCCATCCCTGGAGCCATTCAAGATCAGATTTGCTGTGGCCCTGGGCAGCCTGCTCTAGCTGGAGCTGTCCCTGCTGCCTGCAGAGGGGTTGGACAAGCTGACCTTTGAGGGTCCCTTCCAACCCAATGCAATCTGTGAAGCAGAGCAGGAGCAAGGAGCCATGGCCATGGCCCCACCTCCAGAGGGCTGAGCTCTCCCTTAGCAGTGGCAGAGTCTCCTAGGCCTGAGCCAATGAGTCAGAGAAGCCCAGGCAGCTACTTCCAGGCATCCCTGGAGCAGGAGGTGGTCTTGGTAAGCCAGATAAAAAGCCACATCTGCCCCAAGCTCTGGCTCTGGTGGGTTCTGAGTGTGGCTGTGCCCAGGCTCTGGGCAGCAGCACAATGGGAGAGGGGCAGGGGGCAAGTGCCTGGCCCAAACATTCCACACCCAGGCAGTCACATTGCAAAGCAGTGTAAGAGGAGCAGCCTGCAGTGCCCCAGCCAACAGCTCTGCCTGCTTCCTTTGCCAGGAGTGTCCCCAGGCACCTCAAGGCCACCCTTGGGATGCAGAGTGTTGACTGGGAGAGCTTTGCTGTAGGTCACCCCTGCAGGGCTCTCGGTGCCAGCTCCTTGTCTCACAGGGGAGCAGAAGCAGCAAGCCCAAGGGCACAGCAATGCCACTCACAGCAGTGCAGGAAGGATGAGTCCTTGAGGAGGCCAAGCTGCTCAGCCAGCTGCTGTGCACATCTGCAACCACTGCAGCAGCTGAGCCAAGGGACAGAGAACAAATGTGTGCCCAGGGAGCAGTGGCAGTCCTGAGGTTCAACAAGGCCAAGTGCCAGGTCCTGCACTTGGGTCACAACAGCCCCAAGGATGCTTCAGGCTTGGGGCAGAGTGGCTGGAAACTGCCTGGTGGAAGAAGACCTTGAGGGGGATGGCTGACAGCAGCTGAAGGTGAGCCAGGGAGTGCTCAGGTAGCCAAGAAGGCTACCAGCAGCCTGGCCTGGAGCAGCAATGCTGTGGCCAGCAGCAGCAGGGCAGGGATTGTCCTCCTGCACTGGGCACTGGTGAGGCCACAGCTCAAACCCTGGGTTCAGTTCTGGGCTCCTCACTCCAAGAAGGACATTGAGAGGTTGGAGCAGGTCCAGAGAAGGGCAACAGAGCTGGGGAAGGGTCTGGGAACAGGGCTGGGGAGGAGCAGCTGAGGGAGCTGGGGGTGTTCAGCCTGGAGAAGAGGAGGCTGAGGGAGAACTCATTGCTCTCTCCAGCTCCCTGAGAGGAGGCTGCAGTGAGGTGGGGGTTGGGCTCTGCTCCTAGGAGCAAGCAATAGGACAAGAGGAAATGGGCTCCAGTTGCCCCAGAGCAGCTTTAGGTTGGACATTGATTTCTTCTCCAATAGGGTTGGCCAGCCCTGGCCTAGGCAAGTGGGGGAGTCCCCAGCCCTGGAGGGGTCTCAGAGCTGGGCAGATGTGGTGCTGAGGACCATGGCTCAGAGGTGAGCTGGCAGTGCTGGGTTGAGGGTTGGACTTGATCTTAAAAGGTCTCTTCCAAGCCAAAGCATTTCATGAGTCTGTGAGAGCTGGAGCCCTGAGCTCATCCCTGGCACAGTTTGGTTAGGACCTGTGTGAGAGATTTTCTCCTCCCTTGGGCAGCTGCTGCCTCAGGCCTGGCACACACCCACCCCACCCAGCACAGCCCTGCCTGGGACTGGACTGCAAAGCAGCTGCTAAATGCAGCCTGGCTTCTCAGGAGGACACTCAAGACACAGCAGCCTGCCCCTGCTCACCTGCAGGACCCCAAGCTGAGAACCCAGCACTGCTCTGTTCAAAACAAAGCCCAGCAGCAGCAAAGCACAGCATGGAAAACGAGGCAGAGAGGGGAAAACAACCCCCCTGCAGGAGCTGCTTTGCACATCCTGCCTGCCCAGCCTCTGCTGGTGGCTTGGAAGTGCCCCAGGCAGCTCCCCAGGGCAGGAGAGCACCTTGAAGTCAAGCCCACAATGGACTTAGGTCTGTGTCAACAGCAGCAGCCCTCCAGTGCCTCTCACAGCCCTCCCCTGAAGGGCAAATTAGTATTGCTTGGGGGAAAGGAAGGGGCTTGAGGCAGAGAGGAGGCTGGGCCCACTCCTCCTCTCCATGGGACATTTCCTCCTCCAGCTTCAGCCCCCTCCAGGCAAGTGCAGGTTCAGCTGCAGATTCAGGGCCTGGCTTAGGAGAGAGGCAGGAGAGGCTCTGGCTTCAGAAACAACAAATCCTCCTCCAGCAGACACAGAAGGCCAAGCTAAAGCCAGCAGCTTGGGGTGGGCTGTGTGCTGCTGCAGCAGAGACAGTGGGGAGACTCTGGCACAGGCTGCCCAGGGAAGCTGTGGCTGCTCCTTCTCTGGAGGTGTTCCAGGCCAGGCTGGATGAGGCCCTGAGCAACCTGGGCTGGTGGGAGGTGTCCCTGCCCATGGCAGGGGGTTGGAGCTGCATGATCTTTAAGGTCCTTTCCAACCCAAGCCCTTCTGTGATGCTGTAAGGTGAGAGCTGCTCACCTCATGAGGAACTGAACAGCTCTGGCAGGGAGGTGGCAGAGCAAAGAGCACAGCCTGGAGCTGAGCACCATGCAAAGAGTCCTCAAGGACTCCAGGGAAGAGAGCAGAGGCCTAAGCTCCCTCCACACCCAGAGGAGCCTTGGCCTGGCCCAGGTTGTGGTGGCACCTCCACAGGCCTGGGCTCACTGCTGTCACCCCAAAACCTGAGTGTCCACAGTTTCCTGTGGGAACCACTCCCAAGTCCCTCAGCCCCAGAGGAAGAGCAGAAGCAAATCTTGAGAGGGCTCTGGGAGAGGGTGGGAAAGAGTTAACCCTTCTGGAGAAAGAAGAATGTTTCTCAAGCTTTTGCAGCCTCTGCACATGGTGAGAAAGTTTGCCCAGGCCCTCCCAGCTCCCAGGGCTTCATTCCCAGAGCTTGGGAAAGGGCCTCAGCAGGCAGGGGCTGCAGGGAGGACAGGATGTCACAGGACTGCAGGGGAGATAAAAGCACACACGTGGGCATTGTGCTGGCTGAGAAAAGCCTCAGGCTCCTCTCTGGCCTGGGGGGGGCTCCTGCCAGCCCAGCTGCTCCCACCACCACAGGCAAAGGCCTGGCAGGGCAGCAACACAAACACCAGAGGGGAGGAAAGGTGGAAACACTGCAGGGAGAAGGGCAGGAGCAGGAAAGCTGAGCAGCTCCTGGGGCAGGAGGCTGTGCTGCACAGGGATCCTGCACAGGCAGTGTCCTCTGCTAGAGCACAGGGCTCTGAGCACCCCAGCAGCACTGCACTGCTCACCAGGCACTGGGGAGGCCTCACCTTGACTCCTGGGCTCACTTTTGGGCTCCTCACTCCAAGGACACTGAGGGGCTGGAGGAGGCCAGAGAAGGGCAACAAAGCTGCTGAAGGTCTGGAGAACAGGGCTGGGGAGGAGCAGCTGAGGGAGCTGGGGGTGTTCAGCCTGGAGAAGAGGAGGCTGAGAGGAGACCTCATTGCTCTCTACAGCTCCCTGCAAGGAGGCTGCAGTGAGGTTGGGGTTGGGCTCTGCTCCCTAGTCTCAGGTGATAGAAGGAGAGGAAATGGCCTCAAGGTTTCACCAAGTTAGCAGAACCTGGCTGACAATAAACCTGCCCTCTGCACAAGCTGAGCTGGGATGCAGAGGGTTGGGCTAGAGGCTGGCAAGTGCTGCTCACCCTCCTGCACCTGGGCATTCTGAAGAGCTGGCACTAAGAGGGGAACACATGTCACACAACCCCAACCCAGTGGGGGTGGAAGGGACCTCTGGAGAGCATCCAGTGCAACCCCCCTGCTGCAGCAGGGCACCCACAGCAGCCTGCCCAGCAGCACAATGCCCAGGGGGGGTTGGAAGCTCTCCAGAGGAGACTCTCTGGGCAGCCTGCTCCAGGCCTCCAGCACCCTCACAACAAAGAAGTTTCCCCTCCTGCTCAGATGGAACCTCCTGGCTTCCAGTCTGTGCCCACTGCCCCTTGTGCTGTCCCTGGGCACCACCGAGCAGAGTCTGGCCCCAACCTCTTGCCCCCCACAGCTCCTTTAGCTCTTGCTGAGCACTGCTCAGCTCCCCCCTGGGGCTGCTCTTCTGCAGGCTCTCAGCCTTTGCTCCTCACAGAGATGCTTCAGGCCTCTCAGCAGCCTCTGCTGGACCCTCCCCAGTGGGTCTCTGTCTCTCTTGAACTGGGGAGCTCAGAACTCAACCCAGCACTCCAGCTGTGGCCTCAGCAGGGCAGAGCAGAGTGGGAGAACACCAAGGCCCCCTCCTGCCCTTTGTGAGGCAAGTGGCTCCAGGCTGTGCTTGAAGAATGTTTCAACAGCTCACTCCAAGTATTTGATCTGCAGATAAGAGGGGAGGGCCCAGAACTTTGCAGGCACTTGCAGCATTTTCCCCTCAGCCCCTTTTGTGCAGTTATGGCCTCATTTGGAGGCTTCTGATGTGTGGCCTGAGAAATCAGAATGGGTTTCCAGGTACACAGCATACAGCATCCTCAGAGAGGGGCCAGGAATCCTCCCAGGGCTTGGCTTTTACTCTTAAGAAGGGGAGGGGGAGGAAAAAAGGGGGAGGGAGAGGGGAAGGAAGGAGCCCAGCAGGGCCAAAGGTTGGCAGGGGGGAGGGGGCAAAGGGAAGGAGCCCAGCAGGGCCAGGAGTTGGCAGGGGGGAGGGGGGAAAGGGAAGGAGCCCAGCAGGGCCAGGAGTTGGCAGGGGGGAGGGGGGAAAGGGAAGGAGCCCAGCAGGGCCAGGAGTTGGCAGGGGGGAGGGGGGAAAGGGAAGGAGCCCAGCAGGGCCAGGAGTTGGCAGAGGGGAGGGGGGAAAGAGAAGGAGCCCAGCAGGGCCAGGAGGAAGAAAGGGGGGGGGGGGGGGGGGGGGGGGAAGGGAAGGAGCCCAGCAGGGCCAGGAGGAAGAAAGCAGAGGGAAAGGGAAGGAGCCCAGCAGGGCCAGGAGGAAGAAAGCAGAGGGAAAGGGAAGGAGCCCAGCAGGGCCAGGAGGAAGAAAGCAGAGGGAAAGGGAAGGAGCCCAGCAGGGCCAGGAGGAAGAAAGCAGAGGGAAAGGGAAGGAGCCCAGCAGGGGCTAGAGAAAAGCCATCACAGGTGCCACTGACTCCCCAGCTCCAAGAGCCATCAGCAAAGCAGGCCAGGGCCAAGTGAATCCCAGCAGCTGAGCAGCAGAGGGGATGCTGCAGCAGCATTGCAGCCCAAGCTGCAGAGCCTTTCTGCAGAGGGAGGGGAGCAAAGCAGCAGCAGCAGGTTCACTTCCTCCCTGCACACCTCCTCCCACACACACTGCCACGTTCCCACAGGAGCTGCAGCACCCTCTGGCCCCCAGGGCAGCAGCCAGAGGGACACTCACATGCCCACATGCCTGGGCTGCTCCCTGGGACCTCTGCACAGCACAGTGTCAGCAGCATCTCTGCTTCTCCCTCCAGTCATTTCTGCCCCCAGGATGTCAAGGCCAGGCTGGATGAGGCCTTGAGCAATCTGCTCTAGAGGGAGGTGTCCCTGCCCATGGCAGAGGGCTGGAACTGGATAATCCTTAAGGTCCCTCCCAACCCAAACCACTCTGTGAGTGCCTGGGGTGGGGGAGGCAGGACAGGGCTCTCACACACAGGAGAGGCAGAGAGCTCTGCATGTGGTGGGTGCACTGCTCAGTGGGGAAGGTTGGATGGTCTCATCCAGACAGCAGGGGGCAAGGACTCAAGGTCCAGGTGGAGCCCAGGGACAAGCAGTGCCTCTCAAGGGTCTCTTTGATACCTTCATCAAGGCCACAGACACTGGGATCAAGGCACTCTCAGCATCTATGGAGACCACACCAAGCAGAGGGCTGCAGCTGGCATTCCAGAGGGACCAGATCCACCCCAGAGGGGACCAGATCAGGCTGGAGAAGTGGCCTGAGTGATCCTCAAGAGGTTCAAGAAAGCCAAGTACAAAGCCCTGCACATGGGACAGGACAGCCCCAGGATCAACACAGGCTGGGGGTGAAGAGGGCAGAGCAGCCCTGTGGAGGACTTGGGGGTGCAAAGCTGGACAGGAGCCAGCACTGAGCACTGGCAGCCCAGCCCCAGCCTGTCCTGGGCTGATCCCCAGCAGGGTGGGCAGCAGGGGCAAGGAGGGGATTCTGCCCCTCTGCTGGGCTCTGCTCAGACCCCCCCTGCAGTGCTGGGGCAGCTCTGGAGCCCTCAGCACAGACAGGGAGCTGTTGGAGCAGGGCCAGAGGAGGCCACAGCAATGCTGGCAGGGCTGGAAGCCCTCTGCTGTGAGGCCAGGCTGAGAGAGTTGGGGTTGTGCAGCCTGGAGAGGAGAAGGCTCCAGAGAGACCTTCTGGTGGCCTTGCAGTGCTTCAAGGGGACAAGAAGCAAGCTGGGGACAGAGTTTTGAGCAGGGCCTGTTGTGACAGGCCAAGGGGGGATGGTTTGAACTCCAAGAGGGAGATTCAGAGTGGAGAGAAGGGAGAAGTGTTTGACACTGAGGGTGCTGAGAGCCTGGCCCAGGCTGCCCAGAGAGGTGGGGGCTGCCCCATCCCTGGAGCCATTCCAGGTCAGGTTGTTTGGGGCTGTGAGCAACCTGCTCTGGTTGCAGCTGTCCCTGCTGGCTGCAGGGGGTGGGACTGGATGAGCTTTGAGGATCCTTTCCAAACCAAACCATTCTGGGAGCCCTTGCTGTGTCCCCTGGACAGATTTGTGCCCATGCTCACAGCAGAAGCCTGGAGCAGTGCAGGGACCTGAAGTTCAATCCTGGGAATGCTGCAGGGCTCAGGCAGGAGAGAAGGGAGGAACTGAGGAACCATTGGGAAGGCAAGGCATGAACAACTGGAGGGAGCACCCTAGGGTGCTGCTGTAAGGAGGAGAACCTCTGGGGAGAGGAAAGAGCACCCAGAGAGTGCCAGGAAGCATCAGGGAACAGAAAGTGCTGCTGCTGAAGAGCCACAGCTGACACTCTCCACTCACCCCAAAACTTGATCTGTGCAATGCTGTTAGCATGGGAGGGGATGGGGGCAGCCAGGCAATTGTTCTGAGGCTGACTGAGCTATTCCTGCTTTGGGTTAACCCCCCTGGGGCCCCAGCCAACAGGGAAGCATATGGTGGCTCCCAGAGCAGCTCACAGCAGGCACTTGAGACAACAAGAGAGCCATTCATCTCCAGGAGCTCACATCCTGCCTCCAGAAGGCTCCAAGTTTTGTTTTCCAGCACTGGGAAACATCTGAGAACTTTTGATCTCCTCCTTGAGAAGGGAGGAAGATGAAACAAGACCAAGTGCAAGGTCCTGCAGCTGGGTCAGGGCAATCCCAGGCACTGATATAGGCTGGGCAGGGACTGGCTTGAGAGCAGCCCTGGAGAAAAGGCCTTGGGGGTGCTGAGGGAGGAGAAGCTCAACAGGAGCCAGCAGTCAGCACTTGCAGCCCAGAGAGCCAAGCAGAGCCTGGGCTGCAGCAAGAGAAGTGTGGCCAGCAGGGCCAGGGAGGGGATTCTGCCCCTCTGCTCCACTCTGCTGAGACCACAGCTGGAGCTCTGTGTCCAGTTCTGGAGCCTCTGTTCCAGGAAGGATCTGGAGGTGCTGGAAGGTGTCCAGAGAAGGGCCACAAGGATGAGCAGAGGGATGCAGCTGCTCTGCTGTGAGCACAGACTGAGGGAGTTGGGGCTGTTCAGTCTGGAGAGGAGAAGGCTCCAAGGAGACCTAATTGTGGCCTTCCAGGATCTGAAGGGGGCTCCAAGAAAGCTGGGGAGGGACTTTTGAGGGTGCCAGGGAGTGATAGGGCTGGGGGGGGGGGCGTGGAGCAAAACTAGAAATGGGTAGATTCAGAGTGGGTGTTAGGAAGAAGTTGTTGCCCATGAGGGTGGTGAGAGACTGGCACAGGCTGCCCAGGGAGGTGGTGGAAGCCTCCTGCCTGGAGGTGTTTGCAGCCAGGCTGGAGGTGGCTGTGAGCAACCTGCTGTGGTGTGAGGTGTCCCTGGCCATGGCAGGGGGGTTGGAACTTGAGGTCCCTTCCAGCCCTGACAATTCTGTGATTCTATCAAAAGAAGGAGGCAGATCTGAAGGGCAGCTGCTCAGCCTGCCCTGCTCCTCTCCCTTCTTACTGCTCTTGCCCCAACACCTTCCTCTATCCTGACCTGAGGGCCCTGCTGCCAAGGGTGGCCTGACCCAGCCAGCACCCTGTGAACTCCTCATCAGCTGTGTTTGCCCAGGGAGCAGCCCCCATCCCAGCCCCTTTGCTCCATGGGGGAATGGCAGACATTCACAGATTGCATTGGGTGGGAAGAGACCTTCAGAGGGCCTCTTGTCCACCCCCCCTGCTGGGGGACAGCAAGCTCTCCATGGGACACCCATGTGCCCCTGTGGCCAAGAAGGCCAAGGGTGTCTTGGGGGCCCTGAAGAAGAGGGATATGCCAGAGAGTGTCCAAGGGATGCTCTGAAGATGCTGAGGGGCCTGGAGCAGCTCTGTGAGGAAGAAAGGCTGAGAGCCCTGGGGGTGTTGAGCCTGGCTGCTCATGGCCATGCTCACAGCATGAGCCCCAAAAAGGACATCACTGAACCACAGAACAGTTTGGCTTGGAAGGGACCTCAAAGTTCACTCAGCTCCAACCCCCTGCCATGGGCAGGGACACCTCCCACCAGCCCAGGTTGTTCAGGGCCTCATCCAGCCTGGCCTGGAACACCTCCAGGGAGGGAGCAGCCACAGCCTCCCTGGGCAACCTGTGCCAGTGTCTCCCCACCCTCACTCTCAACAATTTCTCCCTCATCTCAGTCTCAATCTTCCCTCTTGCAGCTCAAAGCCACTGCCTCTCACCCTGTCACTACAAGCCCCCATGGCTGCAAGCCCCCAGAGCACATTCTGTGGCTCACTTTTCCAAGCCAGGCCTCAGGCACCTTTTACCTTCTTCCTCTTCCTGGAAGGATCCTCAGCCATGCTGCCCTTTTTCTCCCTCTCACATCCTGCTGCTGCCACCTCCTCTTCCTCCTCCTCTGGAATGAGGCTGTACTTGGTACCTCCAGGCTGCACAAAACACTCCTTGGCAAAGTGACCTGTGCAGGAAAGTGTTTGAAGGAGAACTTCAGCCCTCAGTTTCTTTGCACCAAGTGCAGCTCAGCCCCCCTGAGGTGCTGCCAGTGAGCTTCTCTTCATTAGCCACAAGAAGGGAGCCCACACTGAGGGGGAAAGACTGAGAGAATTGGGGCTTTTTAGACTGGAAAAGAGCAGAGTGAGCTGGGGTGGGGAGATGTGATCAATGCTGATCAATACTTGAAGAGTGGCTGTCAGGAGGATGGGGCCAGGCTTTGTTCAGTGGTCCCCAGTGACAGGACAAGAGGTGACAGGCACAAAGCTGAGCATAGGAAGCTCCACCTAAACATGAGGAGGAACTTGTTTAGTTCAAGGGTGGTGGAGCCCTGGAGTAGGCTGCCCAGAGAGGTGGTGGAGTGCCCCCCAGCTCTGCTTGAACATACCTCTGCAGCCACATTTCTTGCACACAGTGTTCAAGACAGCTTCCAGGGTGATCTTCTGGCTGCTGTAGTCCCTGAAGCTGCGTTTCCTCCTCTCATCCTGTCTGGGAAGGGAAGGGCAAATCCACTCTCAGTCCCCTCTCACCTTCCACCTTCTGCATTGGTGTGAACAAAACCTCAGCACCACCTGTCATGGATTCACAGAATGGGGGTTGGGTTGGAAGGGACCCCAAAGATCATCCAGTTCCAACCAGGCAGGGACACCTCCCACCAGCCCAGCTTGCTCAAGGCCTCATCCAGCCTGGCCTTCAACACCTCCAGGGTGGGGACAGCCACAGCCTCCCTGGGCAACCTGTGCCAGTGTCTCCCTACTCTGCCACTAAAGAATTTCTTCCTCATCTCCAGTCTCCTCTTGTTCTGGTGCTGGTTGCCTGGGAGAAGAGCCCAACCCCCACCTGGCTACAACCTCCCTGCAGGGAGTTGGAGAGAGCAATGAGGTCTCCCCTGAGCCTCCTCTTCTCCAGGCTAAGCAACCCCAGCTCCCTCAGCCTCTCCTCCCAGGGCTGTGCTCCAGACCCCTCCCCAGCTTTGTTGCCCTTCTCTGGACACCTTCCAGCAACTCAACATCTTTCCTAAACTGAGGAGCCCAGAACTGGACACAGGACTCAAGGTGTGGCCTGACCAGTGCTGAGCACAGGGCAGAATGACCTCCCTGCTGCTGCTGGCCACACTGTTCCTGATGCAGGCCAGGATGCCATTGGCCTTCTTGGCCCCCTGGGCACACTGCTGGCTCCTGTTCAGCCTATTATCAACCACCCCCCCCAGGTCCCTTTCTGCCTGGCTGCCACTCTGACCCCAGCCTCCAAAGGAGGGAGGGCCTAGAGCACAACAGCAGGGCAGCAGAGGCAGGAAGCTGAGGCAGGGAACAGCCAGCAGCAGCAGCAAGCTCAGCAGATTTACCTACTCAAGGGCAACGTTGTTGGGGTCCAGGTCCTTTCCTGTGCCTTGGTTAACAACCTTCATGGAGAGGGAAAGCTTCACTTTGTCATCCTTCATCTGCAAGAGGAAGGCAGGCAATGAGAAGAGTAAATGATAACTGTGTTAATGAACACACTGTGCCTGGAGGCCTAGAGAGGAGGAAGAGAAGCTCTGGACAGCAGGCAGCAGCACACAGGACACTACAGGAAGTGCTGTTGTGCTGGTACTCTGCAGCTGCATTCACAGCACTCCAGCTGATGACACAGCTGCTGTTCCCCTGCTCCCCCAGCAGCAAGGCAGCAGATTAAGAACCTGCTTTCAATAAGGCCAAGGCTTCATCAGCTGGCTAAGGGCCTTGTGGGCTTCCTTGTTTCCCTCCACTCCTGCAGCACTGGGATCACTGTGCCCAGAGCCATGTGTGCAGCAGCACAGGGAGGGGATTCTGCCCCTCTGCTCTGCTCAGACCCCACCTGCTGCACTGCCTCCAGCTCTGGGGCCCCCAACACAAGGAGGACCTGGAGCTGCTGGAGAGGGTCCAGAGGAGGCCACAAAGGTGATCAGAGGCTGGAGAACCTCCCAGATGGAGACAGGGTGGGAGAGTTGGAACTGTTCAGCTTGGAGAAGGCTCCAGGGAGACCTCAGAGCAGCCTTCCAGTACCTGAAGGGCTGCAGGAGAGCTGGGGAGGGACTTGTGACAAAGGCTGGGAGGGACAGGGTGAGGGACAATGGCTTTGAGCTGGGAGAGGGGAGATTGAGAGTGGAGAGGAGAAAGAAATTCCTTGCAGTGAGGGTGGGGAGACACTGGCACAGGTTGCCCAGGGAGGCTGTGGCTGCCTCCTCCATGAAGGGAGGTGTTGAAGGCCAGGCTGGATGAGGCCTTGAGCACCCTGTGCTGGTGGGAGGTGTCCCTGCCCATGGCAGGGGAGTTGGAGCTGGATGAGCTTTGAGGTCCCTTCCAACCCAACCCATTCTCTGACTGCATCTGGAAGTGAAGAGAAGCCAGGTGAATGGAAATCAATACATCAGACCCCAACTTGGAGCTCACAGCCTGTGTGCACAGCAGCTCTCAAGGCTCTGGCAGCCCAGGTTACCCACACAGCACTGCAGGAAGAAGAGCCAGCCATACCTCCTTGCCAATCAGCTTCACCCACACCTTGTCCCCAACATCCACTATCTCTGAGGGCTTCTCCACACGGCAGGAGGACATCTGAGTCCTGTGCACAAGGCCTGGGGGCAGTGTTGGAAGAGGGGAGAAAAAAAAGAGGGTTAAAAACCATCAAGACAAGTCTCCACAGAATCCCAGCTTGGCCCTCCAGGAAATTCTACCCCAAAGCTCAACCAACATCTTAAGGTTATCATCAAAAACATCCTGAGGGGACCAAAAACCACCTCGAGGGAGGGGATTCTGCCCCTCTGCTCCACTCTGCTGGGACCACAGCTGGAGCTCTGGGTCCAGTGCTGGAGCCTCTGTGCCAGGAAGGATCTGGAGGTGCTGCAAGGTGTCCAGAGAAGGGCCATGAGGGTGAGCAGAGGGCTGGAGCTGCTCTGCTGTGAGCACAGACAGAGAGTTGGGGTTGCTCAGTCTGGAGAAGAGAAGGCTCCAAGGAGACCTAATTGTGGCCTTCCAGTATCTGAAGGAGGCTACAAGAAAGCTGGGGAGGGACTTTTGAGAGTGTCAGGGAGTGATAGGACTGGGGGGGGATGGAGCAAAACTAGAAATGGGTAGATTCAGATTGGATGTTAGGAAGAAGTTGTTCCCCATGAGGGTGGTGAGAGACTGGCACAGGTTGCCCAGGGAGGTGGTGGAAGCCTCCTGCCTGGAGGTTTTTGCAGCCAGGCTGGATGTGGCTGTGAGCAACCTGCTGTAGTGTGAGGTGTCCCTGCCCATGGCAGGGGGGTTGGAGCTGGCTGAGCCTTGAGGTCCCTTTCCAACCCACAACAAAACCATCCTGGAGCTACTAAAAAGCCCTCTGAGTCTTTTTGGTATTCACACAAACACACCATCCCATTCCAGGATGAGAGGAAATGGCCTCAAGTTGCCCCAGGGGAGGTTTAGGTTGGACATGAGGAACAATTTCTTCCCTTTGAGGGGTGCCAAGGCCTGGCCCAGGCTGCCCAGGGCAGTGGTGGAGTCCCCATCCCTAGAGGGGTTTCAAAGGTATGGAGATGTGGTGCTGAGGGCCATGGTTTGGTGGTGAGCTGGCAGTGCTGGGTGAAGGCTTGGACTGGGTATCATGAAAAGCCTTTTCCAGCCCCAAAACAAATCCAAATACTTTCTGAAAACCACAACAGTTTCCTAATTGAGAGGAAAAAGCCTTTTCTGAGCTCTTTCAAACAGCTTGGAAGCCTTTAGCTAGAAGGACAGCTGCTTGGCTCAAAACACCACACCAAGACAAAAAGAAGAGACACAAACCTTGCCTCCTGCAGCCAGGGATTTTGACAAAGGCTCCATATTCTGTCACTGTAGCAACCTGGGAAGAAAACCAGCACACCTCAAGGGAAGGCCTTCACAAAGCAAGCTCTTCTCAAACCACTGCTTAGAAATGCACCCAGAGTCCTCCTGCTTTCCTGCAGGTTTCCACTTCAGAGCTGGTTAGACACAGCAGAGCTTGGTAGCTCTGGAGCAGCTGTGGTCAGCCAATCACTCCTACAGTGTTCAAGAGAGCAGCTGGTATGGTTCTGCCTCTGCCATAGATCCAGCAATAGTTTGGTTCACAGGATGTCAGGGGTTGGAAAGGACCCAAAGACATCATCCAGTCCAACCCCCCTGCCAGAGCAGGACCATACAATCTAGCTCAGGGCACACAGGAACACATCCAGACAGGCCTTGAAAGTCTCCAGAGAAGCAGTTCATGGAATACCAGGCTGGAAGGGACCTCAAGGATCATCTAGTCCAACCTTTCAGGCTAAGAATATAGTTTAAATTAGATGGCCCAGCACCCTGTCAAGACAGGCCTTGAAACAGAGTGATTTTCTGAGTGATTCTGAGACTCCACAACGTCTCTGGGGATCCTGTTCCAGTGGTCTCTGAGCTTTACAGTAAAGAAGTTCCCCCTCCTGTTGAAGTGGAAGCTGCTGTGCTGCAGCTTACATCCACTGCATCCTGATTTGCCCCTATAAACACAGAAAGGCCACCAGAAGGCCTCCTAGAGGGACATCTGTGCAAAAACACATAGATAGACGCAGAGAGATGTGTGCATACGGTCAGCTACTCAAAGTGCCACCGAACTAAGCAGTGCCTAGATCAAGATAAAAAGCCACATGCCACAGGCTGTGCCACCTCCCAGAGCCACACACACCTCTCCCCACACACCTCTCCCTGGAAGATGGCATAGAGCTCGGGCAGGGCCTCCATCGCCGCAGAGCTGAAGGAGTCCAGGCCAGAGAAGCCCCAAGCGTCCCTCCAACGCCGATTCCAGCCCGGGCTGCGGCGCGTTCACTGCCCGAGCACAGAGAGAGACCTTGTGACGAAATACGCAATTAATGCACGAAACTGCGCGCGGCCAGGCCCATTATAAGGCAACAGTCATTAGCTTGCCTTGATTGAGATCACGACGGAGCTCCCGCAGGGGCGGTCACAGTGCTCCCGCCGCTCTCTACCTTCACCGCCACGCTCTTGCCGCTCGCACCGGCCCCAGCGGCCGAGGGTACGGAGAAGCGGGGTGCGCTGGGCCCAAGTTGCGGCCGAAGGGACAGGCCCTGCGTGGAAGCACTCAGCGCGGTATCACCGCCCCGCTTCTCCCATCACTAGCCGTCTCCGGCTGCTGCCATGTTGCTGCCCCCTCACCCTAAGGCACCTCCTTAACCAGCCAATCGCCGCCGGCGGTAATTACTGCCGCCGGGCTTTCACCAATCGCCTTTACTCGTGTTAGGTAGTGCCCACCCTCGGTGCTATCAACCAATCAGCGCGGGGAGCGCTGGCCGGCACGAGGCACCCCTTTCGCGTCACGGCGCATAGGAAGGACGCCAGAGGAAGGCGGGATATCCGTCTGCGCTCCACCAATCGGCGCGGCAGGAGCGCGCGGGGCCGGCCAATGGGGAAGCGCTGGGGCGGCGCGGGGCGGGCGGGCGCGCGCGGCCGGCGGCGATGATCGAGCAGCAGAAGCGAAAGGTCCCCGGCGGCGGCCCCGGCCCCGGCCCCGCGCCCGGGCCCCCTCCCGCCCCCGGCGCCGCCCCTGCTCCCGACCTCCCGCTTGTTCCTGTGGCGGCCAAGCGGCCCCGCCATGAGCTGCCGGGAGCGCCGGGCACCGGTGGGGCACAGCCCGCCCCCGGGGCCCTGTTGCAGGCGGTACGGTGGGGAACTGGGGGAGGGCCAATGAGGGGATGCCGGGGCTTGGGGAGGGGGCAAGGGCTGTGGAGGGAAAAGGTCGCGGTGGGAGATCGTGTGCAGGATACAGCCCCAGGGGGAGGGAGCTTAAAGAAAGTGAAATGGGCTCACAGCAACCTCGTGAACGCTCCAGGATTGGGCAGAGTGTGGAAGCAGCTCGATGGAAAAGGGCCTAGGGGCTTGGTCGACAGCCAGGTGGCCCACAAGGCCACCAGCATCCTGGTCTGGACCGGCAAGAGTGTGGGCAGCAGGAGTAGGGAAGTGTTGGTGCCCCTGGACTGGGCGCTGGTGAGGCCACAGCTCAGATCCTGCATTCGGTTTTGGGCCCCTCACTCCAAGAAAGACATTGAGGGGATGGGGCAGGTCCAGAGAAGGGTCTGGAGAAGGCTGGGGAGGAGCATCTGAGGGAGCTGGGGGTTTAGTGTGGAGAAGAGGAGGCTGAGGGCAGACCTGGCTCTCTGCAGCTGCCTGAAAGGAGGCTGCAGTGAGGTGGGGGTTGGTCTCTTCTCTCAGGTAAGAAGCAGTAGGACCAGAGGAAATGGCCTCAGTTTATGGCAGGGTAGATTTAGGTTGGTCCTGGGTAAAAATTTCTTCTCCCAAAGGGCTGTCAAGACCTGGCCCAGGCTGCCCAGGGCAGTGGTAGAGTCTCCATCTCTGGAGGTGTTTCAAAGCCTTGGGGATGTGGTGCTGAGGGCCATGGTTTGGTGGTGACCTGGCAGTGCTGGGTGCATTGGTTGGACTTAATGGGGTCTTAAAGGTCTCTTTTAACAAAATGATTCTGAGAAAGGGTGAGGGAGAAGGGTCTATGAGAGCACAGTGGGGTGAGGGGATGGTGGGGGTCCTGCTGTGCTGGCCATGCCTCAGTGTTGCCCCTTGCTCCTCTCATGCCATGCCCTAACCCAGCTCTTCTGCTGTCTCCCCCAGGGCCCACCCCGCTGCTCCTCCCTGCAGGCCCCCATCATGCTGCTCTCAGGGCACGAAGGAGAGGTTTACTGCTGCAAGTTCCACCCCAATGGCAACACCCTGGCCTCTGCTGGCTTTGACAGGCTCATCTGTGAGTAGGGGCCCTGCCAGCACTGCGTGGGGCTGGGCTCACTCCAGTGCAGGCTGCTGTGCTGGCATGGGAGTTTTAGCTCAGCTGTCAGCTTGCTGAGCTCTGAGAGTGAAGAGCATCACCAGGAGGGGAGTGAGAAACTTCTTCCACCTCCTCTGGCAGGTCCATGCCCTGCTGTTCCTCAGATGGGGCTGGGAATGAGCTCTGCTGATCACAGCCCTGTGTCCCCAGGGCCCTTGCTGTCGTGGTTTAACCCCAGCTGGAAGCTCATCCTCACTTTGCAGCTCGCTCCCTGCCCACCAGTGGGACTTGGGGAGAGAACCTGGAGGGTGTGAAGAACTCTGGGCTGAGATAAGGAGAGTTTCCCAGGCAAAGCAAAACAAGAATTCATTCAGCACTGCCCATTGCAGGCAGGTTCAGCCATCCCCAGGGCAGCTACTGGGAAGTCCATTGGCTGTCCCAGCCCAAAGCAGCACACACAGAGCTCACCATCCATCCATGTTTGACTGCAGCAGGCTGCAGGAGCATAGTTTTTACTGCTTTGGCTTGCTGAGAGGAAGATTATTGTTTATACTTAACTGATTCAACTTGATCTAAACCCCAAAAAGCAGCTCACACCAGTTTCTGTCCTCCTGGAGCTTGCACAATGCTTCTTTATGGCTGCATTTCCCACCTGGAGTCCTGTGTCCAGCTCTGGAGCCCCCAGCACAAGAATGCTGTGGAGCTGTTAGAGTGAGTCCAGAGGGGGCCACAAAGATGATCTGAGGGCTGGAGCAGCACTGCTGTGAGGACAGGCTGAGAGAGTTGGATCTCTTCAGCCTGGAGAGTCTGAGAAGGCTCTGAGGAGACCTCAGAGCAGCCTTCCAGTATCTCAGTGGGGCTAGAGGAGAGCCTTTGCCAAAGGCTTGGTGAGGCAGGACGAGGGGCAGTGGCTTCAAACTGGAAGAAGCTGGATTTAGATGAGACATTGGGAGGAAATTCTTCCCCATGAGCATGGTGAGTTGTCCAGAGAAGTTATAGAGGCTTCAAGGCCATGCTGGATGGGGCCTTGAGCAGCCTGGTCTGGTAGGTGTCCCTGCCCCTGGCAGGGAGCTGGAACTGGATGATCTTTAAGGTCCTTTCCAACCCAAACCGCTTTGTGACTCTGTGCCAGCCCAGACTGGGGAGCACAGAGCTGGCAGCCTGGGGTGGTCATTTTGCTGAGTTTGTGGAGAGCTCCTCCCCCAACCTGTGGCAGGTTTCCTCTGGCTGTGTCCTGCTCTCACCTCCCTCCCTCCCTCCCCCAGTGCTGTGGAACGTCTATGGGGACTGCGAGAACTTCGCCACGCTGAAGGGGCACAGTGGAGCTGTCATGGAGCTGCACTACAACACTGATGGCAGGTGAGTGACACCCAGGGGCCATTCAGCCCTGGGCCTGCCTCTTTCTGAGGGCAGATGCTCTCTGCTGCCCTCAGTTCCTCAGCACCTCCTTCCTAGCATCCCAGGATGATAGAGGTTGGAAGGGACCCAAAGAGGTCGTCAAGTCCAACCCCCTGCCAGAGCAGGACCACAGCATCCAGCACAGGAATGCATCCAGATGGGGCTGGGAAGTCTCCATAGGAGACTCCACAACCTCTGTTGTCCCTGCTCAGACCACCTGCAGCAAGCACTTGGGGTGTGGCTTTGCTAGCCAAGGAGTGGTGCCTGCTTGGGGTTGGGAAAGTGGGTCTGGGGTCACCCATGACCCACTGCTGCCCTTGATTTGAGTCTTGAGGAGCAGGGAAGGTTGGTGCCAGTCATCTGGGAGGCACTGGGGAGGAAAAGAAAATAGGTGAGTTGTTTGCTGAGCAAACATCTGAGCTCTTGCCACTGAGCTTTCCTTCCTGTGCTCATCCAAAGAGTGTTTGAGGAGGTGGAAAACCACTCAATATGTAGCTGGAAATGGAGGTAGTGGGAAGGTCTCCCCTCAACCCACCTTTGGCCTGGTGTATGGGGCCTTGTTCCCACTGGATATTTCCAGCTGTGGTGACAGAACTTGGCAGTGGAAAAGGTGGGAAGGGAGAACTGTTGCTGCACTGGAGCCTCTGACTGTGATTCCTCCCTGCAGCATGCTCTTCTCAGCATCCACAGACAAAACTGTGGCTGTGTGGGACAGTGAGACTGGGGAGAGAGTGAAGAGGCTGAAGGGCCACACCTCCTTTGTGAACTCCTGCTACCCAGCCAGGAGAGGACCCCAGCTGGTCTGCACAGGCAGTGATGATGGCACTGTGAAGGTCAGTGTGTTGTGTGAGCAGATGGCCTGGAGTGAGAGGAAGATGGGAGATGGGGGAGAAGCCTCAGAGTCCTCCCATTTCAGTGGCTCAATTCAGCCACTCTTAGAATTTCAGCAGGTCACAGAACCACAGAATGGGTTGGGTTGGAAGGGACCTCAAAGGTCTTCTAGTTCCAGCCCCCTGCCATGGGCAGGGACACCTCCCCCCAGCCCAGGTTGCTCAAGGGCTCATGCAGCCTGGCCTTGAACACCTCCAGGCTTGGAGCCTCCACAGTTTCTCTGGGAAACCTGTTCCATTGCCTCACCACCCCCACCCCTCCCTAAATCCAGCTTCTTGAAGCCATTGCCCCTCGTCCTGTCACTCCCAGCCCTTGCCACAAGTCCCTTCCCAGCTCTCCTGGAGCCCCTTCAGGTACTGGAAGGCTGCTCTATGGTTTCCCCAGAGCCTTCTCTTCTCCAGGCTGAACAGCCCCAACTCTGTCAGCCTGTCTTTATAGCAGAGGTTCTCCAGCCCTCTGACCACCTTTGTGGCCTCCTCTGGCCCTGCTCCACCAGCTCCCTGCCTGTGCAGTGCTGAGGACTCCAGAGCTGCCCCAGCACTGCAGGGGGGGTCTGAGAAGAGCCCAGCAGAGGGGCTGAATCCCCTCCCTGCCCCTGCTGCCCACCCTGCTGGGGGTCAGCCCAGGACAAGTTTGCTTTAAGAATTGTGACTCCAGAAGTAAAACTTGGAAATCAGATGGGAATCCTCCTTTTCTGGTTTGTTGTTGGTCTCTCCTGCAACCCTTTGGTGCAGATGAGGGAAATTCCTTTGCCCAGTTGCACTTTTGCCCTGCCCTGCAGTAGGAGAAGAAGGATAGGCTGCTGCTGCCATCTTTCAAGCCAGCCTCTCTTCCCTCCTCTGCACTCCTCAGTCCCTACCACACCAAACTCTAGGGGGTTTTGTTTTATTTTGTAGAGGTCTCCTGAGCTGAGGGTGTCAGGAATGGTTTAAGCCTCTGCCAAGTATCTCTGCAGCTCCCTGATGTTCTCTTGCTGAGTGTCTCTGTGTGACTCCTCCACCTGCTGTCTTGCAGCTGTGGGACATCAGGAAGAAAGCTGCTGTCCAGACCTTTCAGAACACCTACCAGGTGCTGGCTGTGACTTTCAATGACACCAGTGATCAGATCATATCTGGAGGCATTGACAATGACATTAAGGTAGGGCAGTGGTGGTGTCCTCCTGTCCCTCTCTGACCCCGCAGAGCTGTTCCCTCCCCTCACATCCTGCCTTGCTCAAGGACAAGCCTGTAGGTCCAACTTCCAGCCCCAGGAACCATGCAGACCTGCCCTGGCTGCTCATGCAGAGCCAGTGAGCTGAGAGGGAGCTGCTGCAGGGCTCTGTGCCATGTGACAGCCTGGGCAGCCCTGGCATTCCTGGCATTGCTGTCTGCTGGCTCCTCTGGCAGCTTCTGCCCCTCCCAGAGCCATATATGAGGGAAACCAAAGAAAATCTGATGACATCCACACCCTCTGCCCTCTGCTCCAGTTTGCAGCTTGATTTGTCACCTGCTGGTATGGAAAGTTCTTATTTGGGAGCCAGCTCAGTGTTTCATTCAGCTGGTGACAGAGTCTGCTGATAGCTGCAGGCTCAGGCTGCCTCGCTCTCCCTGGCCGTGGGGGGCACGTGCTTGTCACAGAGCCACCCAAGTGTGCCTCTGGCACCAGAGCTGTCCCCACTGCCCCTCTGTGGGAAGGAACAGCATGAAGTCTTTGGGGACAGGACAACTGCTGCCCTGTGGCATCAGCCAGTGGCATTTGGGAGCTGGGGGCTCTAGAGCCAAGCAGAGAGGGATTCCAGCGTGCACGGGCTGCTGACGTTTAACTCTCAGGTCACAGACTGCAGGGGGTTGGAAGGGACCTTCCAAGGTCATCTCATCCAACTGCCCTGCAGGCAGCAGGGACACCTCCAACTAGAGCAGGCTGCCCAGGGCCACATCAAGTCTGATCTTAAATGTTTCCAGGGATGGGGCCTCAACCACCTCTCAGGGCAACCTGTTCAGAGGAGAAGTTCCTCCTGGTGTCCAACCTCACTCTGCCCTGCTCCAGTGTCAGACTGTTGCCCCTTCTATCACTCCAAGCCCTTCTGGCCAGTCCCTCCCCAGCCTTCCTGCAGGACCCTTTCAGCTACTGAAATGCAGCTCTAAGGTCTCCCCAGAGCCTTCTCTGCAGGCTGAGCAGCCCCGGGGGTTTGGGACACCTTTGCTAACTCCTCAGCTGCGAATTGCACTTTCGCCTGCGACCCAAAAACCTTAGCCTCCTATTTCAGTCACTCAGACTCCACCAGCTGAGACTGAATGCTGATGTCATCAGCTGATTGATCAGTCCCAGTGGGGAATGCTCTGGCAGCAGCAGCTCTTGGCTGTCCCCCTGTCAGCCCCTGGTGTTGTGCCTGGCAGGTGTGGGACCTGCGCCAGAACAAGCTGACGTACAGCATGCGGGGGCACGCCGACTCGGTCACCGGCCTCAGCCTCAGCTCAGAGGGCTCCTACCTGCTCTCCAACGCCATGGACAACACAGGTAACCACAGAGCCCACCACTCAGCTTGGCAAAGGCCCTCAGGATCACCAAGTCCAACCATTAACCCTGCTCTGCCAGGGTCACCCCTAAACCCCCCAAGCACCACATCCAAACCGCCTTGAAACACAGCCAGGCTTGGGGACTCCACCACCTCCCCGGGCAGCTCATTCCAATCCCTGACCACTCTGGCTGGGAATTTTCTTTCCTGCTGTCCAGTCTAAACCTCCACAGTGGCAGCATGAGGCCATTCCCTTCTGTTCCATCACTAATTACCTCTGAGGAGAGACCAGCACCAACCTCTCCACAACCTCCTCTCAGGTAGCTGTAGAGAGCAATGAGGTCTCCCCTCAGCCTCTTCTTCTCTAAACTAAGCATCCCCAGCTCCTTCAGTCTCTCCTCATCAGATTTATTCTCCAGGCCCTTCCCCAGCTCCTTGCCCTCCTCTGCCCTGGCTCCAGCACCTCCACATCTCTCTTGTATTGAGGTGCCCCAAACTGAACACAGCACTCAAAGTGTGTGGGGGACAATCCCCTCCCTGCTCCTGCTGGACACAGCATTGCTGATCCCAGCCAGGAGGCCTTTGGCTTTCTTGGCCACCTGGGCACACTGCTGGCTCCTGCTCACTTGCCCCTCAGATGTAATGTCCTATCTGAGGGCACAGAACAGCTCTTGGGTGCTGCTGCCTTCCACCAGCTCTGTGTGACATTGAGAAAGGAACAGCTCAGGCTGTTGGATGTAGCAAAACCAAACTAAGCAGCCCCAGGTCTCTCAGCCTTGAAAAGGGAAGCCTGAGAGAGGATCTGATCAATGTCTATAAATATCTGAGGGGTGTTGGGGAAGAAGGGGCCAGGCTCTTGTCAGTGGTGTCCAGAGACAGGACAAGGGGCAATGGGCACAAGGTGGAACCCAGCAGGTTCCATCTGAACAGGAGGAGAAACTTCTTTGGTGTGAGGGTGCTGGAGGCCTGGAGCAGGCTGCCCAGAGAGGTTGTGGAGTCTCCTTCTCTGGAGAGACTCCAACCCCCCCGGGCATTGTGCTGCTGGGCAGGCTGCTGTGGGTGCCCTGCTTGAGCAGGGGGTTGGACTGGATGAGCTCCAGAGGTCCCTTCTAACCCCCACTGTGCTGGGACCCTGTAGAGTGCAACCCTTAACCCAGCACTGCCAGGTCACCACTAAACCATGGCCCTCAGCACCACATCTCCACAGCTTTGAATCCCCTCCAGGGATGGGGACTCCACCACTGCCCTGGGCAGCCTGGGCCAGGCCTTGAAAGCCCTCAAAGGGAAGGAATTGTTCCTCATGTCCAACCTAAACCTCCCCTGGAGCAACTTGAGGCCATTTCTCCTTGTCCTATCACTTGTTCCTTGGGAGAGGAGCCCAACCCCCACCTTGCCCCAGGCTCCTTTCAGGGAGCTTGCCCAGCTGAGTGCTCCTCAGCAGCATGTCTGAGGAGGAGCAGCAGTGCCAGGAGCTGCCCTCTGCTGCTGACAGCCCTGAGCTCTGTGTTGCAGTTCGCATCTGGGACGTGAGGCCCTTCGCCCCCAAGGAGAGATGTGTGAAGATCTTCCAAGGCAATGTGCACAACTTTGAGAAGGTGAGAGCCCTGCAGCCCACATCCTAGGCCCTCAGACCCTCCTGCCTCTTGACTCCCCTGGAAGCTGCTCTCTAAATCCCAAGTCTCAACCAGAAGGGCTTTAACAAGAGCCCCAAGGGAGATGGAATGCACCCAGAGGGCTTCCAGTTAACACTGCAACAAGAAGAGATCTGTGCTGGCTTCAGCTGTAATCAGCTGGACATTAAACACTGGCTACCTCTGCTCTCCACCCTGTGTGGAATAAGAAGGCTCTGAGTGTTTGCCAGCCAGCAAATCAAATCTCTTCATTCCCATCTCCTCCTCCAAAGGGAGGTCATTAAAGCAGCACTCAGGAGATGTGGTAAAGTCTTGTGGTGAGTTTTGATTCAGGGAGAAGAGGCAAACTGAAACCTTCCCTTGGCAATAGATCTGGCCATGAACTTTTGGGTTGTTTTGGTTGGTTTTTTATTTCCCCCTTTGCAGAACCTTCTGAGGTGCTCCTGGTCCCCAGATGGGAGTAAAATTGCTGGAGGCTCAGCTGACAGGTGAGTGGCTGCTGCAGCCCTGTTACCATGAGTCCCATCACTGCTCTGCAGACACTCCTGGAAGGAAGTGGATCTGAAGACTCAGATGAGCTGAAGGCTCAAGAGTTGTGAAGGTCCCTGTGGGGTTGGGGGGGGGGTGTTGATGGCAGCAGTGGGGTGTGTTGCCTTTGTGTTGGTGGAGGAGGAGGAGCCACCACAGACTGTCACACCTTCTCTTTGCTCCCAGGAGCTGGCAGAGCTCATGGGATCCACCAGAAGGATCAGGAGGTGACAGAGTGGTGACTTTAGGTCCCTTGTAGTCCCAGCAGCAGATGTTTGTGAGACACAGGGAGGCTGGGGAAAAGGTGTGTAGTGAATGGCTTGCACTGGTAAGGACCACAGCTCCCAGTCCCATGGCTGAGTGGTGGCTTGCAAGAGGCACCAGTGGTGCTCTGAGGATCAGTGTTGAGCCTTACTGTAATTAATGAGTGAGGAGAAGCAAAGATCTGACTAAATGAGCACATAGTGCATTTGTAAGTGAGAGGTTCTGTCAAGCCAGGCAGCTGAGCTGGGGAGAGGGAGGAAGCCAGGAGAGGGAAGAAGGCAGCCACTGAAGGTCACTGTGAAGGATACCAACCTCTGCTGGAGCAAATCCAGACATACCCCTGGTGACATGGAGAGTGGAATTCCTGCAGGCTGGAGTCCAGGGCCTGGGGCAGGAGTGATCAGCAAATGAACAAGGCTCTGACAGGGGAGAGGGAGAAGTTTAGCCCTGCCTGTGCAGATACAGCAGGGCCAGCTGTCACAGCAGGGGGCCTGAGAGGTGACTCTCCTCCTTCCCAGGCCAGCAAGGGCAGTGGTGGAGGCAGGGGGGGTGCTGGCTGATCAGCTTGGTGGCAAGGCCTTGGGCCCCTGGGTTAGCTGTGCAGGTGCTGCTGTAGGGCTGTGGTCTGACAGCAGCTTTCTGGTGCCAGTGGTGCTGGGACCAGTTCTCTTTCATACCTTTCTCAGTGGTGTGGGTGAGGGGGTGGAGGCAGCCTCAGGCACACTGCAGCTGACACCAGGCTGGGTGTGAGTTGATCTGCTGGAGGGTAGGGAGGGTCTGCAGGGGAGCCTGGCCAGGCTGAGGCCAATGGGATGAGGTTCAACAAGGCCAAGAGCCAGGTCCTGCACTTGGGTCACAACCACCCCATGAATGCTCCAGGCTGGGGCCAGAGTGGCTGGAAACTGCCTGATGGAAGAGGATTTGGGGAGGATGGTTGACAGCAGCTGAAGGTGAGCCAGGGAGTGCCCCTGCTACAGGCTGGGCAGTGCATCTTGGCTTCAGTGGCACAGCAGGAAGAAAGCCACCTGCAAAGCTGTTGGCTGTGAGGGATTAGGCTGCAGCAGGGGCTTGCCCAGAGCTGCTTGCCCAGGCCAAGGCTGCCCAGCAGGCTTGCAGGGAGCTGTGTGTGAGGGTGAGGAGCCTTCTCCCCACTCCCAGAGCTGCTTCAGTGCCTTAGCTGCTGCCATCTGAGGCTCTGAAGGGCCTCACACTTGCCTCTGTGCCACAAGGGGTGGCAGGAGGCTGCTGTGGGGTGACAGCAGGCAGGCTGCTGCCACCAAGCTGACCTTCAGCCCCTGCCTGCTTGGAGCTCTGCCCTCCTGGACCTGGCAGTGCAGCATTCTGCTCCTGAGACTCCCTTTGGAGCAAGAGCTGTGCCTGGATCAGCCCTGGCTGAAGGAACTGCTGCAGGACAAGGGGTTGGGGGGGAGGAGAGGAGGGGAGATGGGCAGCTGCCTCCCCAGCCCCTCTGCCTGCCCAGCTCCCCAGCCCCTCTGCCCAGCTCCCCAGCCCCTCTGCCCAGCTCCCCAGCCCCTCTGCCTGCCTGCCCAGCTCCCCAGCCCCTCTGCCTCCTCTGCTGCAGGTTTGTCTATGTGTGGGACACCACCTCCCGGCGGATCCTGTACAAGCTGCCAGGCCATGCTGGCTCAGTGAACGAGTTGGCTTTCCACCCTGAGGAGCCCATTAGTAAGTGCCTGCCCCCCCACCCCCCCCAGGCAGCTGGGGAAAGAGTTGCAGTGCTGCTGAGCTGCTCAACCCCTGGCAGACAGCCCCAGAACTGCCCTGCCCCGGGTGCCAGTGGTGTTCTGCCTCTTCTGAGGAGTTCAGGTGGTCCTGGTGCAGCTTTCCTGGCCAGGCTGTGCCCTCTAGTGGCACCCAGCCCCCAGGCACTGCCCACCCTGTATCCCAGTGCTCCTCACCGTGGACACAGCCCCTCAGGGTGCATCAGCAGCAAGGGGCTTGGGGTGCTGGGGGGGGAGAAGCTGGGCAGGAGCCAGCAATGGGCACTGGCAGCACAGAAGGCCAAGGGCAGCCTGGGCTGCATCCAGAGCAGTGTGGCCAGAGGTGGAGAGTGGGATCCTGCCCCTCTGCTCTGGGGAGACCTCACCTGCAGTGCTGGGCCCAGATGTGGGACCCCCAACACAAGAGAGGCCTGGACCTGCTGGAGAGGGTCCAGAGGAGGCTGCAAAGATGCTCAGGGGGCTGAGAACCTCTGCTGTGGGAACAGGCTGGGAGAGCTGGGGCTGTGCAGCCTGGAGAAGAGAAGGCTCCAGGGAGACCTCAGAGCTCAATATCTGCAGGGGACCTCCAGGCAGGCTGGGGAGGGACTGCTCAGAAGGGGCTGTGGGTACAGGATGAGAGGCAATGGTTTGGAACTGGAGCAGGGCAGAGTTAGGCTGGAGGAGGAAGTTCTGCACAGTGAGGCTGGGGAGACACTGGAAGAGGCTGCCCAGGGAGGTGCTGGAGGCTCCATCTCTGCAGTCATTCTAGCTCAGGCTGGCTGGGGCTCTGAGCAGCCTGCTGCAGTTGGAGATGTCCCTGCTGACTGCAGGGGGCTGGACCAGATGACCTCTGGAGGTCCCTTCCAGCCCAGCCACAGGCCAGGCTGCTGCTGCCTGGGGCTGTGGAATGGCCTCCAGGAAGCCCAGCAGCTGCTGAGGTGTCAGAGCAGGGAGTCCAGGAAGTGGTGTGGGGGAGATTCTGCCTTTGTGGAGCACTTCCAGCAGCAGCAGGATGATCCTCTTGATTCCAGGGCTGGCTCTGGGGAGGCCTCAGGCTGCTGCTGCCTTGCCTCACTCCTCTCTCTCTGTCTCTCTCTCCCTCAGTCCTGTCTGCATCCAGCGACAAGAGGCTGTACATGGGGGAGATCCAGTGAAGGGGAGACCCAAGGAGGAGCTGCTGGCATTCATGCCCTGATGATCCCTGGCTCTCAGCAAGCTTCTGCCCACTGCCAGCCCCTCTCCTGCCCGGGGCAGAGGCTTGAGGCAGCAGGATGTGCCCCTGGGGCGGCCTCGCTCTGCAGCTTTCTTCCACCCTCCCCTTGGGGGAGGAAGGAGAGGAAAGGAATTTGGTCCTGGTTGCAGCAGCCCTGGCCCAGATCACTTGAAAATGGTCCTGTTCTGGTCCAAGTCCCTTGGGGGCTCCAGCATTCCCTGCCTGCTTTCTCTTGGTGTTTTTCTACAGTCAGAAGTGAAACAGAGACCTTTTTACAGCTGCTGCCTCCTGCCCCTTCTTCTCTCTCACCAGCACCAAGCCCTTGCCCTGGGGGCTGAAGCTCAGCTGGTCACTGTGAGAGCACCCAAGGTGGGGTCCTGCCCACCAGGGGTGTCTTTTATTTGCTGTTAACTTGCTGGGAGGAGGACAAGCTGCACCCCTCTGCAGCAGCTTCCATCCTCTTCCCCCCACCCCCTTTGCTGCCCTGGCTCAGGCATCTGTCAGCTCTTACTGCCTCCCCCCACCCCTTCTCTAGGGCTGGGTGACACAGCAGGGCCCACCCAACACTCCCTTCCCCCAGGCAGAGCCATGTCCTGCACCAGGATGATTCTGCTGCAGCCAGGGAAATACACTGCAAGGGCAAGAGGCCCAGGGTCCCCTCCAGGGTTTCTTTTGTCCCTGCTTGCCCTGCTGTGGGCCATGGAGGGTGGCACAGTGGGGGCCAGTCCAGAGCCAGCAGCAGGAAAGCCTGGCTGCATGTTCCCCAGGAGGTGAGGTGGTGGCTCCAGGGCAGGGGAGGTGTGGCAGTGTCCCTTGTATCTGTCACCTGGAGTGGTTCCTGTCCCAGAGCAAGGGCCTGCTGTCAGCAGATGGCTGCAGGGACTCAGGACCCCAGCCCCAGGAGCTCACTCACTGTGGGGCTTCTCCTGGGGCAGACCTGGTCTCTGCTCCTGCTTCCTCCATTGGCACAGTCAAAGTGACCCTGGGTGCAGGCAGGGGCAGGCTGGAGAGCATGGAGGGGGTTACCTCTCAGGAAACCACTGACCCCCAAGGCCTTCACTGACCTTCAGCCAGGGACTGATGGATTGGAGCAGCAGGTTGGAAGGGGGAGAGCCTGCAGAGCTCCTGGTTCCAAGCCAATGAGGCCCCACTGGAGTGGGGCTGGTGCCCATCAGCTGCCAGCCTCTGCCTCACATCACTCCCTGGTGGGGTGAGCAGCCAGGAGCCCCCAGAGAGGGCTGCTGGAGCCCTGGGGCTCTGCAGCTGTCCCTGGGACTCTGCCCTGCACAGATGCTGGGCCAGGCATCACTGGTGGTGCAGTGGGAAGGTCCAGCACCAGCTGTGAGTGCAGGGATCCAAGCAGAACCAGCCTGGGGGAGCAGAGAGCTGGGAGGGGGCAGGATTGCTTTGAGCTGCAGGGTATGAAATGTGCCCTGAAAGGTGGAGAGGAGAGCTGGGAGTGCTGGCACCCACACAGGAGCCAACTTGTGCCCACACAGACACAGCCAGGGTCAGCACCACCACTCAGCACCAGGGCCAGGATGATGCCCAGCACTGGGCATGGAGCATCCAGGGGGATTTGGGGCTGGGTTCCTCCCAGGTCCTGGCTGCAGCCAGCTGAGCCTGGGTTCCTCTTGGCTCTGCTCCCACAGTGGAGCCATGGCAGCAGCAACCCCAACCTGTCCCCAGCATAACCTGAGCACAGAGAATTGTTGCCTTTAGCAGGTTCATTCCTCCAGGGAGGTGTTGGCTTGAGAGCTTGCCACCAGCCATTAACTCTTTCCCAGGATGCAGATGAACAACCTCTGGGCAAGGGAGCAGCTCTGCAGGGGGGGCTGCTGGCTGCTTCCTGATTGTGGTGGGGACTGGGGAGGGCTGTGTGGCTGTCCCCATCCTCATCCCCAGCCCAGTCCTTGCCCCTTCACCTACAGCAGCAGCAGCAC
Organism: Dryobates pubescens; assembly: GCF_014839835.1. Classification (NCBI taxonomy): domain Eukaryota; kingdom Metazoa; phylum Chordata; class Aves; order Piciformes; family Picidae; genus Dryobates; species Dryobates pubescens. The sequence goes on along the minus strand of NC_071631.1, from coordinate 6,555,860 downwards.
CTGGCCAGGGGTGAGTGTGGCACCCAGAGCCTCCCACCACAGCGTGCTGGGCTGGGTCCTGCCCTGCCTGCTGCTGCTCTCCACTCTGGGCACTGTGGGGACACTGTGGGGACACTGGGTTGATGGATCTTGGACTCAGGGACCTTGGAGGCCTTTTCCAACCCAGACCATTGGGTGGTTCTGGGATCTCCAGCAGTCAATCCCAGCTCAGCTCTGGGCAGCCCTGAGCCTGCCAGCCCCTTCCTTGTCCTTCCTCCAGCTCTTTTCCCACCCTTCCCCAGCGCTGCTGGGAGGCTCCTGCTGCATTCAGATCCTTACAATGAGCAAAGTGATAACTCCTGAAAGGATGGAAAACAATTATTTGCTCTGTTGGGGGATTAGATGATATTTAGCCTCTCTTTAATGGGAAACTAATTAAATTACAGGAGCCAGTGAATAGAAGGGTTTTTTTTTTTCCCTCCTGTTCATTATGGAGGGTTTTTTGTGAGCTACAAAGGCAAACTGCTGCTGGCTCCTGCACTGTGCTCCACACTCAGATAAGGTCACAGCTCAGGAAGGAGGGGAAGGAGGCATTGGAGCTTCTCTGTTGGGTGGCTGACAGCCACCCAGTGGCAGGGAGCTGGGGGGACACTGGCAGGCTGATGGCTGAGAGGCTGAGAATGGGGAAAGGGGAGGTGAGGTAAATGCAATCACAGGATCCCAGCGTGGGGAGGGCTGGAAGGGACCTCTGGAGCTCATCCAGTGCAACCCCCCTGCTCCAGCAGGGCACCCACGGCAGCTTGCCCAGCAGCACAATGCCCAGGGGGGGTTGGATCCTCTCCAGAGAAGGAGACTCCACAACCTCTCTGGGCAGCCTGCTCCAGGCCTCCAGCACCCTCACACCAAAGAAGTTTCTCCTCCTGTTCAGATGGAACCCCCCCAGTACCTCACCACCCTCTCATCACCATCCTAAGGTCTTTTCTAACCTCCTATGACATTTGCCCCTAAAATTCACACTCCAAGGCTGGACAATGGTCTCAACCCAAAGGAAGGGGAGGAGGGGAAGTCAACCTCAAGAGCTGTGAGGGAAAGGAAGGAGGGAAAAGGGTTTGTGATGTCCCTATCACCTGCAGCAGCTTTGTGCCTCCTCCCAGCAGCTCTTTGCTGGTGGTCCTGGGAGAGTGGCTGAGACTCAGACTGGGAAGTTAGAGCTCATCGTTTTTGGCTCCCTTTGGAACAGTGATGGATGCAGTCTGCTGCTGGATACCAGTGGCCCAAGTCAGCACCACCGCTGAGCATCAGGGCCAGGATGATGCCCAGCACTGGGCATGGAGCATCCAGGGGGATTTGGGGCTGGGTTCCTCCCAGGTCCTGGCTGCAGCCAGCTGAGCCTGGGTTCCTCTTGGCTCTGCTCCCACAGTGGAGCCATGGCAGCAGCAACCCCAACCTGTCCCCAGCATAACCTGAGCACAGAGAATTGTTGCCTTTAGCAGGTCCATTCCTCCAGGGAGGTGTTTGCTTGAGAGCTTTCCATCACCAATTAACTCTTTCCCAGGATGCAGATGAACAACCTCTGTTTCTCTGGCCAGCCTGTTTGGGGTCTGAGCAACCTGCTGACTGCAGGGGGGTTGGACTAGGTGACCTTGGAAGGTCCCTTCCCACCCAGCCCAGTGTGGGATTCGATGATTCTAGGCCCCTAGTGTGATTTCCTCCCAATTTCCTCCCTAATTTTGCTCACCAGGGTCTGGTTTTTCTCTTGAAGAAAACCCCAAAAGCCAAGGGGCTGTGGGGGCTGGAGGGCAGTGGGTTAGGAGCAGAGCACGAGGCAGGAGGTTGGGCTGGTTTCCCACCCACTCACTAATGAAGTTATCTCCTTGCCTTCCAGGGAAGCTCCTTGACACTCTGTATTGACCTTTTTTAATCTAAAATTGATTCCTCACTGAACTCCACCTGGTTGGGAGCCAGGCAGGATCTTGCTGCCCTTGCATCACTCTCATGTTTCTACATCAGGGCCTTCTGCCTTTCCCTGGTGTTTCTTTGGAGCTGCCAGGGAAGGCTGAGCTGAGTGGATTTGGGCAGCCATTGCCAAGCAGATGTTCTAGAGGGCTTGGCTCCTCTTCTGTTTAGTCCCATGGGGTGAGGCCAGTCCCTCTGCTCTGGGTTTCTGCTGTGCTTAAATCCCAGAGGAGCCCACAAGCTCAATGCTGGAGATGAGTCTAGTTCCCCTCCTTAGGCATCCAGATAACCTCCAAGAGCCTGGGACACATCCCCATAGGATGAGGGCAGTGGGACCTCTCTCAGTGATTTGGTGAGGATCTGGAGATGATGGAGCCAGGAGCACTGGGGGATGGAGTCAAGCCCAGAGCGGGGCTAAGGTCCATGGGTGAGATCCTTGGCAGCTTCCACAATGAGACCTGCTGGGCAGCTGCAGGGCTGGTGGAGGCTGCAGCTCACCATGTGCTCACCTCCCCAACTTAGAATCACAGAGTTGTCAGGGTTGGAAGGGACCTCAAGGATCAGCCAGTTCCAACCCCCCTGCCATGGCCAGGGACACTTCACACTACAGCAGGTTGCTCACAGCCACCTCCAGCCTGGCTGCAAAAACCTCCAGGCATGAGGCTTCCACCACCTCCCTGGGCAACCTGTGCCAGTCTCTCACCAGCCTCATGGGGAGGAACTTCTTCCTAACATCCAATCTGAATCTACCTACTTGGTTCCCTCAGGGTTCAACCACCTCTCCCAGGACCCCTGGTGAAGAGCATCACTTGGTGAAGCCATTGCATTTTTGCAGCATTGTTTTTGCATTCATGGAAGCAAAGCTTCCTCCTCCAGCCACCTGTGAGCCTCCTAAGACACTCCTGGGAGCACAGAACAGCTGGGAGGGAGAGAAATTCTCACCGCGTAGGATGATGGAAAAGCTCCAGGTGTGGTAGGTGCTGCAAGCTGGTCCCAGCTCTGGCTGGACCTTTGCAAGCTTGGCTGGGCCAGGCTACACCATGGCCAGGCCAACATGTGCACACAAGTACAGGGCAATGGGCACAAACTGGAACCCAGGAGGTTCCACCTGAACAGGAGGAGAATCTTCTTTGAATACATATACATAGAATACATAGAATAAACCAGGTTGGAAGAGACCTTCAAGATCATCGCGTCCAACCCATCAACCAATCCAACTCCGCCCAAGCAACTAACCCACAGCACCCTGGAGCCCAAATTAATGATGTTACTAGAAGGCTACCCAGGCTGGTACAGCCTTCTGACTATTATCCCTTGCTACTTATGCAGATAGGGAATGATGATGTTGTAGTCAGAACTCCCAGGGCTATCAAAAATGATTTCAGGGCCCTGGGAGATCTGGTTGAGGGGACAGGTGCTCAAATAATTTTTTCCTCAATACCCTTAGTTGCAGGAGGGAATACCACAAGGAACAGAACAGCAGCCATAATCAACAAGTGGCTTAGAGGCTGGTGCAGACAAAAGAATTTTGGGTTTTTTGATCTTGGTAAAATTTCTACTGCACCAGGCCACCTGGCAACAGATGGAGTACATCTGTCCCAAAGAAGGGGAAAGGTCACAGTATATGAGAATGGCCTGTCCCCCAAAGGTAAAAAGATTCTGGGGAGGGAACTGGTAGCTCTCATCGACAGGGCTTTAAACTAGTTTCGAAGGGGGGAGGGGCTGAAACTAGTCCCCTCAGGCAAGAGTCTGGGGGCAGTAAGCTAGGGTCAGAGGCCAAACCAGCAGCCCAGCTGAGGTGCATGTACACTAATGCACGAAGCATGGGAAACAAACAAGAGGAGCTGGAAGCCTTGTTGCAGCAGGAAAGTTATGACGTAGTTGCCATCACGGAGACGTGGTGGGATAGCTCACATGACTGGAGTGCTGCAATTGATGGCTACAAGCTTTTCAGGAGAGATAGACAAGGAAGAAGGGGTGGAGGGGTGGCCATGTACATCAGGGAGGCACTAGATGCCATTGAGCTAGAGATTAGGGACAATCAGGTTGAATGCTTGTGGGCAAGAATTAGAGGGAAGACCGGTAGGGCAGACATCCTGGTTGGAGTCTGTTATAGACCACCCAACCAGGAGGATGATGTTGACGAAGCATTCTATAGACAGCTTAAGGCTGTCTCAAGATCTCCTGACCTTGTCCTTATGGGCGACTTCAACCTGCCTGACATCTGCTGGGATCTCAACACAGCAGAGAGGAGGCAGTCTAGGAGGTTCTTAGACTGCATGGAGGACAGCTTCTTATCCCAGGTACTGCGTGAGCCTACCAGGGGCAAGGCTATGCTTGACCTCCTCTTCACCAACAGGGAAGGGCTGGTGGGTGATGTGGTGGTCGGAGGCTGTTTAGGGGCCAGTGACCATGAAATAATAGAATTTTCAGTATTCAGTCAAGCTAAGAGGGGCAGCAAGAAGACCTCCACTCTGGACTTCCGGAGGGCGGACTTCAGGTTGCTCAAGGAAATAATTCAGAGGGTTCCTTGGGAGAAAGCCCTTAAAAATAAAGGGGTCCAGGAGGGCTGGACCTGCTTCAAGAAAGAGCTGATGAAGGCTCAGGAGCAGGCTGTGCCAATGTGCCGGAAGAGGAGCCGCCGGGGCAGACGGCCAGCCTGGCTGTGTAATGAACTTTTAATTGAACTAAGGGAAAAAAAGAGGGTGTATAATCTGTGGAAGAAAGGTGAGGCAACCCATGGAATGTTTAAAGAGGTTGCTAGGGCATGTAGGAGAAAAATTAGGGAGGCAAAAGCATATTTGGAACTTAAACTGGCCTCTGATGTGAAGGACAACAAAAAGTCCTTCTATAAATATATTAATAGCAAGAGGAAGGGCAGGGACAACCTCCACTCCTTGGTTGACATGGAAGGAAATGTTGTAACACAGGATGAGGAAAAGGCAGAGGTACTTAACACCTTCTTTACCTCAGTTTTTACTAGCTGGAAAGAACGTCTACCAGACAGCTGGCCTGCAGAACTGGCAGAGGGAGCCAGGGAGCTGCATGGTTTCCCTGTGTTCCATGAGCAAGTGATAGGAGCTCTTCTCAGCAGCTTGGACCCCCACAAGTCCATGGGACCAGATGGGATCCATCCTAGGGTGCTGAGAGAGCTGGCAGATGAGCTGGCCAAGCCACTCTCCATTATTTTTCATCAGTCCTGGCTCACTGGAGAGATCCCAGCTGACTGGAAGCTGGCCAACGTGGTACCCATCCACAAGAAGGGCCGGTTGGATGAGCCAGGGAATTACAGGCCTGTCAGCCTGACCTCAGTGCCAGGAAAGATTATGGAGCAGGTCATCCTGAGTGCAATCACGCAACACTTAGAGGATGGCCAAGGGATCAGGCCCAGCCAGCATGGGTTTAGGAAGGGCAGGTCCTGCCTGACCAACCTGATCTCCTTCTATGATCAGGTGACCCGCCTGGTGGATGTGGGGAGGCCTGTGGATGTAGTCTACCTGGACCTCAGCAAGGCCTTTGACACCGTTCCCCATAGCAAACTCCTGGCCAAGCTGTCAGCCCATGGCTTGGATGGGAGCACACTGAGATGGGTTAGGAACTGGCTGGAGGGCCGAGCCCAGAGAGTGGTAGTGAATGGTGCCACATCCAGCTGGCAGCCAGTCACCAGTGGTGTGCCCCAGGGATCAGTACTGGGCCCCTTGCTCTTTAACATCTTTATTGATGATCTGGACGAGGGCATCGAGTCCATCATCAGTAAATTTGCTGACGACACCAAGCTGGGCGCAGGAGTTGATCTGCTGGAGGGTAGAGAGGCTCTGCAGAGGGACCTCGACAGGCTGGGCAGATGGGCAGAGTCCAACGGCATGAGATTTAACACATCCAAGTGCCGGGTTCTGCACATTGGCCACAGCAACCCCATGCAGAGCTACAGGCTGGGGTCAGAGTGGCTGGAGAGCAGTCAGGCTGAGAGGGACCTGGGGGTGCTGGTCGACGGTAGACTGAACATGAGCCTGCAGTGTGCCCAGGCAGCTAAGAGGGCCAATGGCATCCTGGCCTGCATCAGGAACAGTGTGGCCAGCAGGAGCAGGGAGGTCATTCTGCCCCTGTACACTGCACTGGTTAGGCCGCACCTTGAGTACTGTGTCCAGTTCTGGGCCCCTCAGTTTAGGAAGGATGTTGACTTGCTGGAACGAGTCCAGAGAAGAGCAACAAAGTTGGTGAGGGGTTTGGAACATAAGCCCTACGAGGAGAGGCTGAGGGAGCTGGGGTTGCTTAGCCTGGAGAAGAGGAGACTCAGGGGTGACCTTATTACTCTCTACAACTACCTGAAGGGAGGTTGTAGACAGACGGATGTTGGTCTCTTCTCCCAGGCAAGCAGTACCAGAACAAGAGGACACAGTCTCAGGCTGCGCCAGGGGAGATACAGGCTGGATGTTAGAAAAAAGTTCTATACAGAAAGAGTGATTGCACATTGGAATGGGCTGCCTGGGGAGGTGGTGGAGTCACCATCACTGGAGGTTTTTAGGAGAAGACTTGACGGGGTACTTGGTGCTTTGTTTGTGAGGCTGCTGGAGACCTGGAGCAGGCTGCCCAGAGAGGTTGTGGAGTCTCCTTCTCTGGAGAGCTTCCAACCCCCCTGGGCATTGTGCTCCTGGGCAAGCTGCTGTGGGTGCCCTGCTTTAGCAGGGGGGGCTGGACTGGATGATCTCCAGAGGTCCCTTCCAGCCCTCACCATGCTGGGATGCTGGGATTCTGGGATTCTAAAGCACTGGGAAGCAGCATCCCAGCTGTTCCTTGGCAGATGTGCACTCTCCGGTCCCCCTGAAGGTGAGCTGTGAGAGAAGAACAAAGGAGAGCAGGGGCCATATCCTGCCAGCTCTGCTGCACCTACCTCCTTACCCATCGCTGCTGGATGTCAGCCTGCGAGCCCCCGGGAGCAGAGACCCAAAGCCAGATGGCTGGGAGCTGTCTTCCCTCTGGCCAGAGGATGCTCCTGGCCGGGGAGCCGCGAGTGCTGGGCTGTGGAGCTGGGTTCTGCAGGAGGACCTGGGGGCCAGGCTGTGGAGCTGGGATCTGCGGGGGGACCTGGGGGCCAGGCTGTGGAGCTGGGCTCCGCAGGGAGACCTGGGGGCCGGGCTGTGGACCTGGGCTCTGCGGGGAGACCTGGGGGCCAGGCTGTGAAGCTGGGCTCTGCGGGGGGACCTGTGGACCAGGCTGTAGAGCAGAGCTCTGCGGGGGAACCTTAGAGATTTCCTCCCAGGGCTGGGCCATCTGTCCTCTCTGCAAGCCCAGCTGCTGCCCTGGCAGGACCACCCCAGGGGACAATCCCGGAGGAGATGGCTGCAGGGCTCCTGCTGCGCGTCCAAGCGGCACCCGAGGAGCGCAGGACCGAGGATATCAATCACAGAATCGCTTTGGTTAGGAGAGCATTTATGAGCATCGAGTCCAACCATTAACCCAGCAGTGCCAAGAAGGGGGAGGGCAGCAGCTCACCAGCGTTCGCACATCGCCGGGATTTCACTCAGCCCCACCTGGCTCCGGGGTGGGGGAAAAGGAGAGAAAGAAAGAAAGATAGAAAGAAAGAATCATACAAACGAGTGATTAAAAAGACAAACAGTGCCGATAAGGACCTGCCGGCGCTATCAGCTGCCTCTGGCTGCGGCGCAGGGTCCGCGCTGCCCGGCGCCCCCGGACGCCGCTAAGGGCTCGGCGCGGTGCTGCATGCCCGGCCCTGCCTGCGCCCGGCGCTGCCTGCGCCCGGCCCTGCGTGCCCGGTGCTCCGTGCCCGGTGCTCCGTGCCCGGCCCTGCGTGCCCGCTGCTGCGTGCCCGGCCCTGCCCGTGCCCGGCCCTGCCTCCCCCCAGCCCGGCCGCGCCACACGCCGGGCCCCGCCGGGAGTGCGTCTCGCCTTGTTCCGGCGGCCTCGGCCCGCCCTGCCCGGCGCGCCCCCGACCCCACCCGCCGCCTCCTCCCCGCCCGCCCCCGGGGCGCGGAGCGCGGCTGTGCGGGAGAGACAATAGAGGGGCCGGGCGGGCTCCGCGCAAACCTGCGCGCCCCGGGGATGGATGGCGAGCGGTGCGCGGCCCCGGGGAGCCTGCACCGGGGGCTGGGGCTGTAGCGGGCTCCGGGGGTGGGGGAAGAGGGAGCGAGGTTTGGGGTAACGGAGGGGAGGGGGGGAAGCAGAGGAGGGGGCGATGCCCCTGCCTGAGCGCTGCCCGCCTCTGTGCTAAGCCGGCAGGATGCGGGAAGCGGCGGGGCTGCTGTGAAGGAGGCGCTGGGGCTGGCCGGAGGACAGGACAGGACATGTTGCTGGTGCCCCCCTGATGCTGCCCGGGCGGAGGCTGTGCCCGAGGAGGGTAGGCTGCTGAGGATCTGGAGGACGGCGACGCCAAGGCCACGGTGGGGGCAATCCCGAGGCTCCGGCTGGGCAAACCATGGGGAGATGCAACGGGAGATGCACGCTGGTCGGATTCTGCTGCCTGCAGCTGGTAAGGCGAGGGGCCGCTCATCAGCATGCGGGGCCGTGCTTTGTGCGCGATGCCGCCTGGCACCGCTGCCCGCTCCGGCTCGGCGGTGACCTTGCTGTGGGACCAGCTCGGGGATGCTTCGCTACCACCCCCAAAAAAATCCAAGCGAAAAAAACCCGGAATAACCGAGGAGGAAGGCGATGCCCCCGCCTCGTCCCCTTGCCTCAGCCCGGTTGCGGCTGTGGGCAGATAGATGGGAACCGGTTCCCAGCGCTGCCAGCGCCTGGGGATGCGTCTCCAGCAGGTGTGAGCTTTGTTCCCAACTGCAGTCTCTTCCCCCCGAGTTGGCTCCCACCGCTGCTTTCCCATCCTGGAGACTCCAAGGATGTATCTTGAGGGGGTGCTGGTCCCCCGAGTCGGGGCGATTGGGAAACTTGGAGCAGCTGCCAGCACTTTGGAAACTCTCCGGCTGCCGAGCGGGACCGCAGCCGGGAGACGCCGGGATGCTGGGGGCAGGGAGGAGGGAGAGGTTGGACGGAACGGGACTGTCGGTGTCTGTCGGAGTGGGGAGCTGAGCCTGCCCCCGCCCATGAATCAATCTTCGTCAGGCCGCTGGGCGAGGGGAGCGCGGTGGGGGGCCTGGGGGTTTTTCCTCTAACACCAGCACTGAGGAGGTTGTGATTCCTTGTCCCGGGTGGGCTGTTGGTTAACGGAGAATCGGCGTCCTACAACTTGCCCGAGGCTCGTCGTGGTGAGGAAAATGAGGAGTGGGGTGCTGAAAGGTACACATGGGGCAGCCCGTGGTGTCCCCAGGGACTGGAGGGTGCTGGGTCAGATGGGTGGGTGGATGGATGGATGGATGGATGGATGGATGGATGGATGGATGGATGGATGGAGGCAGCGGTGGCAGCAGGCTCCAGATCCGCTCGGGAGGTGGTGGTGACATCCTGCTGACCAGCAATTTCTTCCCGGTGTGGCTCGTGGTCATTCTCCATCCTTCACGAGGCAGTGAGTGGGGAGGGGTCCCCACACTTGGATAGATGAGGGGGACCTGGCTTAACCGGGGGCATGTGGGAAGCTTGGAAGCCAACCCTCAACCCTGGGGAGCGGAGCTGCAGTGGGCTCATCCCCGGGGGAAGTCCCGCTGCTCCCAGCGGGAACGGCCTCGTGTCCCCCGCTGTCCCCTGGGCTGGGGCTGGGGAGCTTTGCTTTGCCTCTCTGTCCTTGCCCTCGGGCAGGATCAGCCAGGCTGTGTTTGCTGGCTGGGGGAGTTCTCCTGGCTCCCGGTCGCTGCTTTTCCTACCACCCAGCTCCCAGGCAGGCTGTCGCTGTTCATTCCCTGAGACATCCCAGATCCGAGGGGTTTGCATCCGTTTATTTCAGGGGATGCACAGAATCGCTGTGAGCTCCTGGGCTGGCAGAGCAGCTCCTGCACCCAGACAAACTTTGTGCTGCAGGCTGGGCTCTGGCTTCCCCCTCACCTGTGCTGCGTCTTCTGCTGCTGCTGCTGGAATCCCCAAATGCTTGGCTCCAAACCTGTCCCTTACTGGTGGCCTTCCCACCCCATGCTCACCCCCTCCCAGCCTGCAGGATGCTCTCCCAAGCTCACTCCCAGCTCTGTGCCCACAGCTTGCATCCTGCTGTCTGTGGGGAGATGCCCCCCTGCCCCTAGCCCCCCAGCCCACAGCAATGGCACCCACGGTGCCACTGGGTGCTCTGCCAGGGGTGGGGGGTGTCTGGGTGCTCATCCACAGCCCTGGGCTGGTGGACATGCCAGGTGCCACCAGGGTGTCCCCTTGGGTGACTGAAGCCAATATTCATCCCCAGGGTGATGATGGCTGGGGCACATGGACCAGTTGGTGCCGAGGTTTGGGAAGGGCAATGGGTGGTGGGAAGGACACCTGACCCCAGCTCTGCTCCTCTCCTCTGCTTCAGCTGCTCTGGGCCACCTGTGACATGAGGTCAGCACCACAGGGCTCATGTCCCCCCAGCCAGGTAGTCCTGACCCCTGTCCTGGGCCCTCTGCACTGGGGTGTCAGCCATGCTCTAAGTACCCCCTGCTGCTGGGGCTGGGGTTGGACTGGTGTGTACTGAGGCTTCCTGGGAAGCTGTGCCCCATTGCTGTGGGGTCAGCTTGTGCCAGGAGCAGTGAGAACAAACCTCTCTGGCCAGCCTGTGCCTCAGTTTCCCTTGAACAAAGCAGCACAGGTGACATGCAGCCTGTCCTGGGATGATGCCACCACCTGGTCCTCACTGCCAGGTCACCTTCCCTCAGGCATCTCCCTGGGTGCCACCATAACCCTGCAGCACCTCACATCCCAGTTGGTTTCCCCAACTTGGTTCCCAGGGGCTTGTGCCTCTGATCATTTGTCCTCCCTGGACATGAGGCATCTGTCCCTGGTCCCTTGTTCCCCCAGACACAGAGGATCTGTCCCTGGGCCCTTGTCCCCTCTGGACATGAGGGATGTGTCCCTGGTCTCTTGTCCACCCTGGACACAGGATGTAGCCCTGGTCCCTTGTACCCCCTGGACAAGGGCAATGTGCCCTCGGTCCCTTGTCACCTTCAGACACAGAGGATGCTCCACAGTCAAAGTCCCCCATGCTGGGGTGGCAGAAGGCAGGTCTGGAGGGGCCACATGCCCTGCCCAGTGCAGGCAGAGCCCTGTCTGCTGCACCCTGTGCAGTCCAGACCTCAGGGCAGTGGTTGTGCCTGAACCAGTTTGAGGAACTGGTGTTCAGGCCATGGCATTGTTGTGAGCCTGGGCAGCTGCTTTGGAACACCCAAATATGATTCTGGGTGTCCATTCCCAGGGGGCAGCAGTCCCCACTGGATTTTGCTTCCATTTATGGCTTTTCTGCAGTGCCCCCCACCCAGGATCCACTTGCCAGATGCCCACCAGCCCTGCCCACCTCACGAGGGGCTGCTGGAGACGTTGATGCTGATGAGATAGGAATGAAATCAAACCTGGGCTGGTGCTGCTCCTCCCCATCATCTGGGAGACCAACCAACCAGCTGGGGGGTTCCTGGTGGCTTCCTGACCCTTTCTCAGGGGTGCCCATTGTTGTCAGGAGGGTTTATGTGTCCTCTGCATGAAGATGAGAGCTGCAGAGGTGGTTGGATGAAAAAGGAACCCAGAGGTGATGCCACCCCACAGGCTGCCCAGCACGGGCACGAGGCTGTGAGGGCTGCAGGCAGTGACTCTCTTAACTCTGAAGCTTGGTGATGTTGGCTGCTGGAGGGGTGGACTCAGCCTCAGAGGCGGTGGTTTGGGATGTGGACTGCTGAAAACTGAGCCCTGGCTGGTGTCCTGTCCCCCTCTGTCCCCAGGGGCAGGGCAGCTCACTCCTACAGGCTCCTTCTCCACCCCGAAGTGACCACCCCACTGCCTGCCCCTGCGGAGTGGAGCTGCCTGGGGGGACGGGAGGCACCTCCAGCCCTGGAGCTAGGTGGGGACAGGAGATGTTGAGCGTTCCCACCTCTGCCTGGCGGAGCTCAGCGTGGCTCCGAACCGGGCTTTCAGTTCTTCTTTGTTTCTCTGCTTCTCCTTTAATTGGCTGGAAAAGCGAAGCTCAGTTGGCACCTCCCGCCCGGCTGAGCCTGCCGGAGCCTGCCAGGCTGGCTGCATGTGGTGCCGTGCCATGCCGAGCCACGCTGTGCACAGTGCCATGCCCTGCCATGCTGTGTGCACAGTGCCATGCCCTGCCGTGCCCTGCCGTGCTGTGCCGTGCCATGCTGCCACTGGTATCCTTCCCACTTCAGCCTCCCGGGGTCAGGGTGCAGGGAGAGGGGCTGTGGGTCCATCCCATCCTGCTGCCTGAGCCGTGGGGCTCACACGGGGCACCAAGAGCCTCAGGGAGGTGACCCCTCCACCACCCAGCCTGGAGAGGAGCTGCCAAGGTCGGCTTAGTGAAGGGTGTGCACAGGCACAGTGCGGGCTCATCCCTCAACCACCCCCAGCCGTGGGTGACATCCTCTTCTCCAGCTGCATCCTCAGGGGCTTCATGACCCTGCCGCCCCCTGCCATCTCCTGCCGTTTCCTGCTGTCCCCTTCTGCCCCCCCCCCCGACCCCTCCTGCCCCAGTTTGCCCCAGTTTAGGCCACCAACCCTCCAGCTCCAGCTCTGGGGACAGTCAGCCTCCGACCCCAGCCGGCATCTTTTGTCCTTTGCGTGGTTCGCATCGCGATCCCAGCGTGGGGACAACAGGAGGAGAGCAGGGCCGGAGCTGCCCCTAGCTACCTTCCCAGGGCCAGGAAAGGGGGGACAGGAGCCGGGGGCTGAACCGGGGATGGGGGTTTTCAATTAGACAATTAAATGCACAATTAGGTGTAATTACCAGCGCTCGGAAGGTGCGACTGCTCGTAATGGGCATGTAATCTGCTGCAGTCACTGTTTGTGCTGCTGCCGGCTCCCTAATGAGGATGGAAAGCTGGCACATTTGCATGGTTGCCATGGAAATGGGGGGCTGACAGAGGCTTCAGGGATGGTGAGCCCCTCGTTTCCCCCAGCCCCTCATTTCCCCTTGTCTCTCATTTCCCTGCCCCCCCCTTTTCCTGGGCTCCTGAGCCCTTCATATCCCCTTGTTTCCTCTCTTCCCTCATTTTCCCTTGTCCCTTCTTTCCACAACCCCTCATTTTCCCTCATCTCTCCTTTCCCCTTTTCCCTCATTTTCACAGTCCCATAGCCCCTTTTCCCCCCTTCATCCCTTTTCCCCCTTCATCCCTTTTCCCCCTTCATCCCTTGTTCCCCTTCATCCCTTGTTCCCCTTCATCCCTTGTTCCACTTCATCCCTTGTTCCCCTTCATCCCTTTTCCCCCTTCATCCCTTGTTCCCCTTCATCCCCTGTTCCCCTTCATCCCTTCCCCCTTCATCCCTTGTTTCCCTTCATCTCTTTTCCCCCTTCATCCCTTGTTTCCCTTCATCCCTTGTTTCCCTTCATCCCTTGTTTCCCTTCATCCCCTTTTCCCCCTTCATCCCTTTTCCCCCTTCATCCCTTTTTCCCCTTCATCCCTTTTTCCCCTTCATCCCTTATTTCCCTTCATCTCTTTTTCCCCTTCATCCCTTGTTTCCCTTCACCTCTTCTTTTCTCTTGCCCTTTATTTCCTCAGCCCCTCATTTCCTTAAGCCCCTTTTCCCCCCTGAGCCTCTCGTTTCCCCTCCATTTCCTCTCTTCCCCCCTCCATTTCCTCTCTTCCCTTGTTTCCAAGACCCTTTGTTGTGCTGAGCTTCTGGTTTCCCCTCACCCCCCGTTTCCCCTCACCCCCCGTTTCCCCTCACCCCCCGTTTCCCCTCACCCCCCATTTACCCTCACCCCATCACCACAGGATGGGCCCTGCCGGGTGCAGGGACACCCTGGTGCTTGGGGATGCTGCCAGGGGCTGGCTGCTGGCATGGCAGGGTGGGGATGCTCTGGGAATGGGCAGCAGTGAGGACCTGGAGCCAGCCCCATGGTGGGAACTGCAGGTCTGAGAGGCATGAAGAAAACCCCAACCCATCCTGGTCACCCTGCTGCATGTCCACCCCAAGAGCCAGAGGAGGGCCCTGCAGGTGTGGGTGGCCATGGAGCAGCATCCCAGGGGTGAGGCTCCTGTGGTGCCTCCACACTATGCCCAGGCAGGGCTTTTCCTGCCAGGCTGCCGTGCAGGGTGATGGCAGGAGGCTCCAGCTCACGATCAGAGCGGCGATTAAAGAGCTCTACGTCTAAATTTGCAGGACCAGCTAATGTGCACCCCAGGGAACCAACCATCCTGGCTGAAGAAGCCTCTAAATCATTCATGCTGGATCCTGACAGGGCTGGGAGCGATGAGCACTGGGAAAGAAATGTCTTGGAGGGCTGTGTCGTGGAGAAGCGAAGAGGATGAGCCAGGAACACCCTGCGCTGGGCTGCAGCCAGAGCAGTGTGGGCAGCAGGGCAAGAGAGGGGACTCTGCCCCTTGGCTCTGCTCTGATGAGGCTTCACCTCCCATCCTGCCTTCAGTTCTGGTGTCTTCAGCATGTGAAAGACACAGAGCTGTGGAGTGAGTCCAGAGGAGGCCACAAAGATGATCCAAGGGCTGGAGCAGCTCTGCTGTGAGGACAGGCTGAGGGAGCTGGGGGTGTGCAGCCTGGAGAGGAGAAGACGCTGGGGGGGACCTTAGAGCTGCCTGCCAATAGCTGAAGGGATCCTACAGGAAGGCTGCAGAAGGACTTTTCCTGAGGGTGTCTGGAGACAAGGCAAGAGGGAATGGGTTGAAGCTGAGGGAGAGCAGGGTTAGACTGAAGCTGAGGAAGAAGTTCTTCAGCACAAGGGTGGTGAGACTCTGGAACAGGTTGTGGCTGCCCCCTCCAGGGAGGTGCTCAAGGCCAGGCTGGATGAGGCCTTGAGCAGCCAAGTCTAGCTGAGAGGTCTCCCATGGAGTAGATGATCTCTACTTGGTTTACTTAGTCACGAGGTGTTGGGTGACAGGTTGGACTCTGAGGTCTTTTCCAACCTTATTGATTCTATGGCTCTATGGTCTCAGAGGTCCCTTCCAAGCTGAGCCACTCTGTGATTCTGTGAGAAAAGCTGACACTGAAGCTGTGAGCGTGGGGAGCAAAGGCTGGTGCATGATGTGCTCAGCAAAGCCTGAAAGCTGGTGGCCTAAATGGAGCCTGGGAACATGTGTCTTGCCCAGCCAGACTTGATCTTGTCTCTTATTGAGCTGCTGAAGTTTGGCTGCTGAAAGAGACAGAGCTGCTCTGAGTGTTTAGATGCTGATAAGCAATTTGATTCCATCCCAGGTGGCTTTCTGCTAGGAGAAAAAATTAATGCTATGAAAAATCAATGGTGGCCCTTGCAGTGATAGCAAGAAAGAGGAGGAGGAATAAAACCATCACTGGAGCCAACACATGGACTGAGAGCTCACAGAGCCCCTGAGGTGCTGCTGAGCTCCATGGCCAGGCTGGCTCCCTGCTCTCACAGAATCACTGAGAGCTTGCAGAGCCCCTGAGGTGCTGCTGAGCTCCATGGCCAGGCTGGCTCCCTGCTCTCACAGAATCACTGAGAGCTTGCAGAGCCCCTGAGGTGCTGCTGAGCTCCATGGCCAGGCTGGCTCCCTGCTCTCACAGAATCACTGAGAGCTTGCAGAGCCCCTGAGGTGCTGCTGAGCTCCATGGCCAGGCTGGCTCCCTGCTCTCACAGAATCACTGAGAGCTTGCAGAGCCCCTGAGGTGCTGCTGAGCTCCATGGCCAGGCTGGCTCCCTGCTCTCACAGAATCACTGAGAGCTTGCAGAGCCCCTGAGGTGATGCTGAGCTCCATGGCCAGGCTGGCTGCCTGCTCTCACAGAATCACTGAGAGCTTGCAGAGCCCCTGAGGTGCTGCTGAGCTCCATGGCCAGGCTGGCTCCCTGCTCTCACAGAATCACTGAGAGCTTGCAGAGCCCCTGAGGTGATGCTGAGCTCCATGGCCAGGCTGGCTCCCTGCTCTCACAGAATCACTGAGAGCTTGCAGAGCCTCTGAGGTGCTGCTGAGCTCCATGGCCAGGCTGGCTCCCTGCTCTCACAGAATCACTGAGAGCTTGCAGAGCCTCTGAGGTGCTGCTGAGCTCCATGGCCAGGCTGGCTCCCTGCTCTCACAGAATCACTGAGAGCTTGCAGAGCCCCTGAGGTGATGCTGAGCTCCATGGCCAGGCTGGCTCCCTGCTCTCACAGAATCACTGAGAGCTTGCAGAGCCTCTGAGGTGCTGCTGAGCTCCATGGCCAGGCTGGCTCCCTGCTCTCACAGAATCACTGAGAGCTTGCAGAGCCCCTGAGGTGATGCTGAGCTCCATGGCCAGGCTGGCTCCCTGCTCTTAGAGAATCACAGAATCAACCAGGTTGGAAAAGACTTCAGAGGTCATCAAGTCCAACCTATTACCTGATACCTAACACTTCATTCAGGGCCATCACTGGTGCGTGGCTGGAGCTGGCTGCATGGAAATCAGTCCATCAGTGATGTGGGTGAAGGGACAGTGTGGAACCTCAGCCACTTTGCTGGTGATTGAAAACTGAGGAGTGGCTGACACCTCATCAGGCTGTGCTGCCATCCAGCCACACCTGGCCAGGCTGCAGAGTTGGGTGGAGGAACCTCATGAAGTTCAACCAGGGCAAGAGTAGGGTCCTGCCCCTGGGGAGGAACAGCCTCCTGCAGCAGTGCAGGTGAGGAGTGACCTGCTGGGAAGCAGCTCCTAGGAGAAACACCTGGGAGTGCTGGGGAACAAGTTCCCCACGAGCCAGCAATGTGCCCTTGTAGCCAAGAAGGCTGAGGGTGTCCTGAGGGGTGGTAAGAAGCATGTGGCCAGCAGGTCAAGGGAGGGTCTCCTTCCCCTCTATTCTGCCTGGTAAGGCCACATCTGGAGTATTGTGTCCAGTTCTGGGCTCCCCAGTTCAAGAGAGACAGGGAACTACTGGAGAGAGTCCAGGGGAGGCTACAAAGCTGCTGAGGGGCTTGGAGCATCTCTGTGAGGAGGAAAGGCTGAGGGCCCTGGGGCTGGTGAGCCTGGAGAAAGGCAGCCCCAGAGGGGATTAAAGCAATGCTCAGCAAGAACTAAAGGGTGAGGGGCAAGAGGCTGGGGCCAGGGGTGGTCAGAGATTGGCACAGGCTGCCCAGGGAGGTGGTGGAGTCCCCATCCCTGCAGGTGCTGCAGAAACCTGTGGCCATGGTTTGATGGCCATGGTGGTGTTGGGTTGATGGTTGGACTGGATGATCTTGGAGGTCTTTTGCAACCCCAACGATTCTAGGATCCCAAGGGATGCTGAGATGGGCAGGGGGGTCAGGCTGGGCCCCTCAGGCTCTCTTTCCCCCTCCCTTCCCTGCTGGAGGCAGCTCTTTATTTCAATTTCCAGAAGCTGTGTGTAACAGCCTGGAAAACTGGGAAGGCAAAGCTGGCAGGCAGGAGCCCCTCTCATGTTTAAACAGGACATTAAACCCCAAGAGCTTTATTAATAAGATTAATAACAGCTCCTGTCTGCTTAGCTGGGAAATTTCACCTGGCTTCAGGTTTTGCTCTGCAGCAGAAAGAGGTTTAGGGGAGGAAAAAAAAACCAACACCACAATTGCCCAAGTGCTGCTTTGCCTGCACCAAGATGGGAGTGATGAGGCAGGATGTGACCCCCCTGCCAGCCCTCCCAGCCCCATGGGGGGCCACAGAATGCATCAGGTTGGGAGGGACCCTCTACTGTCATCTCATCCAACCCCCCTTGCAGTCAGCAGGGATATCTCCAGCTGGGTCAGGTCACACCCTGGCACCTTTTGCCCTAGTGTTTGATAATGAGTTTTGCAGCCAGTTGCCCCTGCACTGGGGTGGGAGGCACCACAGGGACCCACACTGGGGTGGGAGGCACCACAGGGACCCACACTGGGTGATTTTCCCCCCTTGCCCATCAGGGCTCAGCTGCTGGGAGCCCACAGGGACTGGTGGGGTTCAGCGTGGTGTTGGGGGGCTCAGCATGGTGTTGAGGGGTTCAGCATGGTGTTGGGAGGCTCAGCATGGTGCTGAGGGGTTCAGTATGGTGCTGGGAGGCTCAGTATGGTGTTGAGGGGTTCAGCATGGTGTTGGGGAGCTCATCATAGTGCTGGGAGGCTCAGAATGGTGTTGAGGGGTTCAGTATGGTATTGGGGAGCTCATCACGGTACTGGGAGGCTCAGAATGGTGCTGAGGGGTTCAGCATGGTGTTGGGGAGCTCATCATGGTGCTGGGAGGCTCAGAATGGTGCTGAGGGGTTCAGTATGGTGCTGGGAGGCTCATCACGGTACTGGGAGGCTCAGAATGGTGCTGAGGGGTTCAGTATGGTGCTGGGAGGCTCAGAATGGTGTTGAGGGGTTCAGTATGGTGTTGGGGAGCTCATCACAGTGCTGGGAGGCTCAGAATGGTGTTGAGGGGTTCAGCATGGTGTTGGGGAGCTCATCATGGTGCTGGGAGGCTCAGAATGGTGTTGAGGGGTTCAGCATGGTGTTGGGGGGCTCAGGCTGGACCCATCCCAGTGATCCTGGGGTGGTTAGGAAGCAGGAGCTGCAAGGGAAGGATGCAGGAGGGCTGGGGATAGGGTTTGGAGCGATGCAGGATGTGGGATGGGTTAAGGGGAGTTCATTTGGGCTGCTGCAATGCCCAAGAGTGTGCACAAGTTTGGGGGGGGCTGTAGGGGGACCCCACTGAAGAGGGAAGCCCTTGCAGGGATGCTGGTGACAGCTTCTTTTCCCATTGGTCCTGTCCCTGTGTGCTCCCTCGTGGCCTCCATCAGTTCATGCCTTGAGGCAAGAGAGGAATCAAGAACATCCCCCTGATGCTGTTTCATGAGCCCTGGAGGGGACCACGAGGTGGAATGGGGACAGGGAGTGTCCTGCCAGCCCTCTGGGGGTCTGTGGAGCAGCCACACAGGGACACAGCCAAAGGCAGGGTAGAGAGCAAGCTCTGAGAGCTGACCTGGTGCTTGGCTCTGGGGCTAATTGTCTTGGCTAGGGCTAATTAGTGCTCTGGGTCAGTCTGGTCTCTTCTCACAACTGGATCAATAGTGAGGCCCTTTCCCATCACCTGTGTGCTGGGGACCGGGGGAGCACTGGGAGCCAGAGAAGAGGCAGTGGGAGGGACTGGAAATGGCTTTGCCTCAGGAACTGTCCCAGTCTGGGACTCGAGGAGCTGTGGGCATGGCACTGGAGTGGTGCATCTGCCTGGCACCTTGGCTCCTGGTGCCACCCTGCAGGGACAGCCTGGGACTAAGGCCAGGGTGGAAATGCCCCAGAGGAGTGGAGGATGTCTGGGGTCATGATGGAGGATGCTCAGATGGAAGACAAGGATGCTCAGGGTGGTCATGGGGGATGCTTGAGGAGATCATGGAGGATGCTCAGGGTGGGAGGGTAGGAGAGGGTACTTGATGAGGTCTTGAAGGATGCTGGAGGAGTGGAGGATGCTCTGGGTGATCGTGGGGGATGCTCTGGGTGATTGTGGAGGATGCTGGAGGAGTGGAGGATGCTCTGGGTGACCGTGGAGGATGCTCAGCCTGGCAGCAGAGGATGCTGGGTCAGCACAGTGAGGGATGCTGAGGCCAGTGTGAGCCCACGGGAGAAGCTGTCTGCTCTCCACTCCTGAGCAGTAATGGCTCAGATTAATGGTGGTCTCTCAGCTGTTGCCTGGAAATGTCAAGCTGAGAGTCCTTGTCCCTTCCCCTCGGGGCTCTCTCCTACAGCGCATCCTCCCTTCCTCCTCCTCCTCTTCCTCCTCCTCCCCCTCTCCACCGAATGCCCAGCAGCAGTGGGAGGCTGGGCAGCGTGGCTGTGGCCGTGGGGTGCAGCCAAGGTCCCTGCTGCCTTGCCCCCTGCCCCCAGCCCCGGGAGGGGACCCGGGCACCGGGTGGGCAGCTTTGCCCTGACCCTTTCCAGTGCCCAGCTGATATTTTCTCTTTCCCCCCCCGCCCTGTTTTGGCTCAGCCCTGTCCCCCTTCCCCTCCCCGAAAGCCTGGCATGCCCCTGGGGCACGGCCTTCCCATCTGCACACCGGATCCCCCCCACCTCCCGTCCCCTCCCAGCCGCTCGCCGGCCGCTCGCCAATTCCCCTCGGCAGCTGCAAAATGCTCCCTTCCTGGCCCCTCCTCGGAGCGGCTGGCAGGGCTCTCCCTCGGCTCAGCTCAGGGAGGACACAGCAGGAGCCCTGCGACGGGCGCTGGAGCGGCACAGGGCTGGCACCGAGTCCCCACAGCAGTGCAGGGGCACGATGGGGTGGCCAAAGTGCAGCAAGGTTTGGGGGATGGGGTGGGGAGGGTCTCTGGTGTCTCTTTGCTCCCCAGGGCTGGAGATGGCACTGGGGGGCTTGCTGGAGGGTGGCATCCCCCTGGCATGGCAGTGTGGCCATCAGGAACCCCGTGGCCATGGGTACCACAGATGGGCTCCAGTGGGCACGTTGTGGAGACGGTGCTGTGGGGCTGGGATCAGGGGTGGAGCTGGCGGGGCCTGGGGCTCATCCCCGAGGGCTGAGGGTCCTGGTGCCCATCCTAGCCATGCCTTTGGCACCTCTGTCCTCTGGCTGTGCTACTGCAACCCATGGGCACATCACCTTGCCTTTTGCTCTGGGGGACACACAGGCTGTCACCCCTTTTTCCTGGGGGGGATGACATGGGACAGAGCTGAAGGGATGGGGAGGCACATGCAGAAGGGGTGCTGGGACCTCTTTGATTACCTTCTGGGAATCATGGCACTGGGAACTACATCTCTGGGAAGTGTGTCTCTGGGGATGGTGTCTGTGGTGGCTCCAAACACAGATCTAATCTGGCAGCAGCAGGCTGCTGTGACCTGCTCAGTAATCACTCATTGATCAGCAAGGGCTTTACTTTGGGATTTGTAATTGTTTCCCCATCCCCCCACCCCCGAAGCTCAACAGTTGTGTAGTGACAGCGAGCAGAGGCTGGGGCAGGTCCCTTTGGTCCCTTGCAGCATGGTGGGAGGACATCCCTGTCCCTTGCCCAGGGCCACCAACCTTCCTTGGGCAGCATCTCACCTGCAGCCCCTTAAGCCCAGCCTAGATTTGGCCCTGAGCTCAGCACTGGTGGTGGGCAGGGTGCTGGGGACAGCTGGGTTGGCACACACAGGAGAGTGATGCCATGGTAAACTGGAGTGCCCAGCTGGGCTCCAGTGGGTGCCAGGGGCAGTCTTTAGGGACACCCTCACCCATTTTGGGTTGGTCTGTGCCCCACTGGGTGCAAGCCTTCCCCATCACCCATGAGCACTCCCATCCCACCATCCAGGACAGGGCTGCTGCCCCAACTTTGCCACCCACAGGGTGCTGCTGCCCCAAGCCATCCCTCTTTGGGGTGCACCAGCAGGAGGGATAAGGATTTCCACCTCCAAATTCCAGGGGGAAGACCCAGCCCAGGAGCCTCCATGGCCTGGGCACAGGACACGGGGGGGGACTCCTGGGGTCCTCATGTGGGATGCCCTATGGCACAGACACAGGATTATTGCTCCCATCGTTTCCTGGGGTCCCCACACACAGCTCCAGAGCCCTCCCCACGTCCACCTGCTTCATCTTCTCTCTCACTGAGGGCGATGCCAAGCCCATTAACGACCCTGCTAATGACCCTGACCTCATCTCCTGCCCTGCAGCAGCTCCAGGCCCTAATTATTTTTCATCCAGCCCCCCTCAAGAAGGAGCTGCATGGTGGCTGGCTCGGGGAGGGGTCCCGTGGGGAGCTGACACTTGTCAGACAAAGCAAACCCAGCCCTGACAAAGGGCCTTGAATTATACATGGGGCATGGACTCGCTGCCTGCCCAGCAATTAGTGCTGTCCTCGTTAGCAGCCTTGCTGGTGGGGTTGGTGTCCCCCAGCCGGCAGAGGAGGGGATGGAGCAGGGGGAGGTGGGCATGGCCCCATTTCACATGGGGGGGCCCTAGGAAGTGGTGGGAGCACCCATCCTGTGTCTAGGAGGGATCCCTGTGGGTCCCCAGGAGGCCTCCCCAGTGTTTTGAGATGGAAATCCTCATCCTTTAGATCCAAGAGAGGCATTTTGGATGCTGAGGGCGGTGAGACCCTGAGCCAGGCTGCCCAGAGAGATGGGAGCTGCCCCGTCCCTGGCACCATTGCAGCTCAGGTTGGTTGTGGCTTTGAGCATCCTGCTCCAGCTGCAGCTGCCCCTGCTGGCTGCAGGGGGTTGGACTGGGTGAGCTTTAAAGGACCCTTCGGTGTTTCTCCGATTCATCCCTCCCGTGGGTGCCCCCCAAATGCAGGGTGGCTTGGCCCAGCACCCACCACCCAGCTGGCAAAGCCATCCCGTGTGGTTTTGGGGTTAAACCCCAGGCTTCGGGGGGTGGAAATCCTGGGCTCCTCCACGTGGGGCCGGCCCCAGAGCCACGGGGCTGTGCTCATGCCCTTGTCGGGTGCGCGGGGGTGGGGGGATGTGCTGGCCAGGCCGGCCCCAGCGCAGGGCTGGAGACGCTGGGGTGGTGCTGTGCCCCTGCTGAGCCGCGGCGCTGTCCCCCGCGGTGACATCCCTGGGGCGCGCTTGTCGTTCTCGGAGGCAGCCGAGCGGAGCGGCCCCGGGGCGGGCGCTGGGCTGGACCGGCCCCGGCAGCTCCCCCTCCACCGGCACCAACGAAGGGGTTAAAAGCAACCCCAAGGAACCTCTCCCGAACGTGGTGGGGATGAAAAGAGGCCAAAGCAATTAACGGCAGCGATTGTGAGGGATGTTTAAGGAGCCTCTAATGAGCTCCCAGCCACTGCAGCTGCTAAGCGCTGGGATGGTGCAGGATGGAACCCTCCTGGCCGTGAGTGGGGAAGGTGTTGGCGGCTTTGAGCATCCCTTTGCTAAAGGAAGTGCTCCAAATGCTCAGGTCTGTGCTTCGTTAGGACAGCACATCCAATTCTGTCACTCTGCTCTGGTGAGACTTCACCTGCAGTGCTGGGTCCAGCTCTGGTGCCCCCTAACATAAGAAGGACCTGGAGCTGCTGGAGAGGGTCCAGAGGAGGTCACAGAGATGATCACAGGGCTATGGATGCAGACTGGAAGAATTGGGGCTGTTCAGCCTGAAGGAGAGAAGGCTCCAGGGAGACCTTAGAACTGCATTTCAGTATCTGAAGAGGACCTGCAGGGAGGCTGGGGAGGGACTGCTCAGAAGGGGCTGTGGGTACAGGATGAGAGGCAATGGTTTGAAACTGGAGCAGGGCAGAGTTAGGTTGGACATCAGGAGGAGGTTCTGCACAGTGAGGCTGGGGAGACACTGGAACAGGCTGCCCCAGGGCTGTGGTTGAGGCCTCATCCCTGGAGACATTCAGGATCAGACTTGATGTGGCCCTGGGCAGCCTGCTGCAGTTGGAGATGTCCCTGCTGACTGCAGGGGGGTGGACAAGATGACCTTTGAGGTCCTGATGCAATCTGTGAGTCTGTGAGTCCTGGAGATCCCTGGAAGCATTCAAGGCCATGTTGGATGAGGCTTTGAGCAACCTGCTCCAGCAGGAGGAGACCCTGCCCATGCCAGAGGCTTGGAACTGGATGGTTCTGGGATTCCATCCTGTGGGGGGTGTGTGGATGTGGTGATGATGGCAGCAGCTGGATGCTCTGTGGGACTGCAGCCCTGAGCTGGACCATGGTGAAGTCCTTGGTCATGGTGATGGAGGTGGGGGGAAATTTAAGGGAGCCCTGTTGGATTGGTATTAAATCCCTCAGTAGATAACAAGTGGCACTAATGATGGCCTGGACAGAACTTCACTCCTTAAAGCACCCCAGATAACATTGTGGGTGCTTGGGGAATCAGCCAGGTCCCTTCTGTGCTGCTCACTGCTTCCTACCACCTGGGTGCTTTGGAATTCCACCCATGGGAAAAATTTGTCCTTGCCTGGCCAGCACTCATGGATGCCTTGAGTACCTTCTCCCTTTGGAGTGCTGAGCACATCCAGCCAGGAGCACACCCAGCTGGGAGCTTGGGGCTGTTATTCAGTGCAGGACCAAGAATATATCCTCAGCTCTCCCAGAAACTGGCCTGTGAGCGTTTCACTCACCCAGGGATGAGCATGGCCATGACAGCAGCAGGCAGTGATGCCCCTCACCACGATGCTGTGGCTGCTGTGGGTTGAGGAATCACCCCAAGGAGAGAGAAACCCACAAGGTTTGCCCTACAAATCCTTCCTGTGCTGGCAGCTAACTCCCCATGGGGTGCTGGGCCGTTCAGTCTCCTCAGCCTGCATCTCCAGGTGGTTTTACTCTGTATTTCAAGCCTAAAACTTTGGAGAAGTGCTGGAAGAAACACTCCTGTTGGCAGGGCTGGGTGGCTGCACCCCTGGGTACCACCTGCAGATCCACAGAATGGTTTGGGCTGGAAGGGACATCAAAGATCACCCAGTTCCAACACCCCTGCCACGGGCAGGGACGCCTCCCACTAACCCGGGGTTGCTCGAGGCCTCATCCAGCCTGGCACTGGGATGGGACATGCACAGCCTCATCCAGCCTGGCCTTGAACACCTCCAGGCAGGGGCAGCCACAACCTCCCTGGGCAACCTGTTCCAGTGTCTCCCCACCCTCACTCTAAGGATTTTCTTCTTGATCTCCAGTCTCAATCTCCTCCATTGTCCCTCGTCCTGGCACTCCCAGCCCTTGTCAAAAGTCCCTCCCAGCTCTCCCGGAGCCCTTTCCAAGCGCTGGAAGGCTTCTGTAAAGTAAGGTCTCCCTGGAGCCTTCTCTTCTCCAGGCTGCCCCCTTTTTTTATCCCTGTGGGATGCAGGAGCATCCTCTCCTCCTCCAAACCATCCTTTCCCTCCCCTGAAGCTCAATATTTTGGGAGGCGTGCGGGCTTTCGCCTCCCCACCGGCTGCCGCCGGCTGCTCCTTTGGCGGCGCCTGGGCTCCCCGGGAGATTATTTTTTGCTCCCCAGGGGATTATTTTTGCTCCTCAGCTCTTCCGGGGGGGGGGGAAAGATTGTTACCAGGCAGATTTTTTTTCCTCTTTTTTTTTCTTTTTTTTTTCTTCCCTCCTCACCCAATTTTCTCCTTCCCAGCCTGCAGGGTGGTGGGAGGAGGGAGGGACGGGTGGTTTCCATAGCGATGCGCTTGGCTTTAATCAGTGTTTCTTTCCTGGGAGGATTGATTAGGAAAGGTGTCACTAAATAAGTCACTGAATTGGATTTTTTTTTTTTTTTTTTTTACATTTTTTTAATTTATTTTTTTTAAAAGAGAGAGTTATTTATTTCGTTGCCACCCCTCCCCCCTTCCTCTTTTGGGTTACATTATCAATGACGCCGTCTGAGAGCCAGGGGGAAATTCCCCCTTGCTCCTCGCAGCTCTGTTGGGCTGAAGAAGCTTCCCTGGCAGAATTAGGATGGGAATTGCCTCCAGGGTGATCTGTGTCAGCAGAGAGCTGTGGAATGGGTTGGAGTGGAAGGGGATCTCAAAGATGGTGCAGAGTACAGAATGAAGCAGGTTGGAAAAGACCTCAGAGATCGAGTCCAACCTGTTGGATGAGAGGATGGACTCGATGACCTCAAAGGTCTCTTCCAACCTGGTTAATTTCTATTCTATTCTATTCTATTCTATTCTATTCTATTCTATTCTATTCTATTCTATTCCATTCTATTCCATTCTATTCTATTCCACTCCACTCCACTCTATTCCATCCCATCCCATCCCATCCCATCCCATCCCATCCCATCCCATCCCATCCCATCCCATCCCATCCCATTCCATTCCATTCCACTCCACTCCACTCCACTCCACTCCACTCCACTCCACTCCACTCCATCACCCAACACCATCTAATCAACTAAACCATGGCACCAAGTGCCTCATCCAGGCTCTTCTTAAACACTTCCAGGGATGGTGACTCCACCACCTCCCTGGGCAGCACATCCCAATGGCCAAGCTCTCTTTCTGGGAAGAACTTCTTCCTAATATCCAGCCCAAACATCCTCTGGTTCAGCTTGAGACTGTGTCCTCTTGTTCTGGTGCTGGTTGCCTGGGAGAAGAGACCAACCCCCACCTGGCTACAACCTCCCTTCAGGGAGTTGTAGAGAGCAAGAAGGTCTCCTCTGAGCCTCCTCTTCTCCAGACTAAACACCCCCAGCTCCCTCAGCCTCTCCTCACAGGGCTGTGCTCCAAACCACATGTGTAGGATAAATGGGATGACACTGATGGATAGGGTGGATGGAATACATGGGAGGACTGGGATAGGATGGATAAGATGGATGGAATGCATTGGATGCACAGGATAGATGGGATGGGATGGGATTGATAGGATGGATGGATGGGATGCACAGGAGGAATGGGATAGGATAGTTGGGAGACATTGGAGGGGGTGAGATGGAATAGGATGGGGTGGGGTGTGATGGGATTGTTGGGTAGGATGGATGGAATGCATGGGATACATAGGATAAATGGGATGAGATTGATGGATGGGATGCATAGGAGCCGTGAGATGGATAGGATAGGATAGGATGAATAAGATGCATGGGATGCACAGGATAGATGGGATGGGAGTGATGGATAGGATGGATGGGGTTCATGGGAGGGATAGGATGGGATGAGATTGATGGATGGGATGGATAAGAATGGGAGGAATGGAATTCATGAGATGCATAAATGGATGGGATTGATGGGTAGGATGGGATGGATGAATTAGGTGGGCTGCAGAGAGTCGATGGGATTGATGGATAGGATGGATGTGATGGATGGGATGAGGTGGGATGAGATGGATGGATGTGATGTGATGGATGGGATGAGGTGGGATGAGATGGATGGATGTAATGTGATGGATAGGATGCATAGGAGGGATGGGGTGGGTGGATGGATGGATGGATGGATGGATGGATGGATGGATGGATGGGAGGGACAGCAGGCTCCCCTGCATCCCAGACACACAATGGGATTATCCAGGCATGGCATGGGGCTGTATAGCTCCTTCATTCCCCCCTCTGCTTCCAGATGGATTTGCTCCAACCTACAGCTGAACTTCTGCTTGGGGCTGCCTGAGGCTGTGTGCCTTGGCTCTGCCCTGGGTCCCCTCAGTGCCCTGGGTCCCCTCAGTGCCCTGGGCCCATTCCTCCTGCAGCCCTATGGCCCTTGCTCATGTCTCCTCCTGATCTCCTCATGGCCTAATTTAGGTTGAAAGCTCTCATTCAGGAATCCAAATCCCAGCTCTCTGTGCCAAGCCAGGAGTCCCAGCCCAGCTCCTGTGGGCTCAGAGCAGCTCTCACCTTGGTGTCCTCAAGGCACAGCCTTTCTCCAGGTCTGCTTCATCACCCCTCTGTGCCTCAGTTTCCCCATTAGACCTTTGCTGATGGACCTGGTCACCCTGGCCAGGAGAGCAAATGCTCCCAGTGTGGTGCTGAGCAGGGCCAGGTAGGAGGGTTCCAGCTGCCTCCTGCAAGGACACTTGGATGTGTTTGGGGTTCCTGAGTGGTTCCCAAAGGGGTGAAGCTGTTTCCTGTGGGGTAAAGCCTATGGTACAGGAGGGCATCATGCCAGAGCCAGGCAGGGAATTGAGCTGCTTCGATTCCCTCTCCCCCCCTTGGCAGGGAGATGTTTCCTTGCTGGGGGGGCAAGAGGAAGGGGAAAGCCTCATGCTGGCATTGATGGGATGCAGATGACAGATGGGATCTTGGAGCTAAACAGATGTGACACTGCTGGAGAGCTAAAGCAGCCTGCTCAGGGGGAATTCCTGATGTTTCCTGGGGAAAAAAACCAAACCTCCCTCTGGGAATTCCTCTGGGAATAATGACCCCCCATGGGTCCTCACTGGGGACACCAGAGCTGGCAAGAGCCAAATCCACCCAGACCCAGAGATCTGGGAGCTGAAGGGCTCAGCTCAGGGCTTTGTTTTAGGGGCATGAATCAGGAGGAGCCTGGGGTGGTGAAGGAGCATCCCAGCCCTCTCCATAGCCCAAATCCCACCTTTTGGCATTCCCAGCCTGGAGGAGCACTGGGAAGGTTTGGGAGTGCCTCAGTTTCCCTTCTCTATGTCGGTGCCAAAACAAGAGGGGGCTGGGTTTGACCTGCCTTGTGCAGGGAGGGAATTTGCAACCCTGGGACAACATTTAAGCACAGATTATCATCATCCTCATCATCCTCATCACTGCTATTATTATTATTATTATTATTATTATTATTATTATTATTATTATTATTATTATTATCATCATCATCATCATCATCATCATCATCATCATCATCATCATCATCATCATCGATTTATTACTATTTTAATTACTTTTTAATTATTATTTTTAATTGTTATCATTCTTGGGGTTGGACTTGAAGACCTCTGGAAGGCCCTTCCAACCCCTATCATTCTATGATTCTCCTATGATTTTTCTATTACTATCATCATCATCACTATTATCATCATCATCATCATCATCACCACTATTATCATCATCATCATCATCACTATTATCATCATCATCATCACTATTATCATTATTATCCTCATTATCATTATTATTATCACCATTAGCCACCCCAAGACTGCATTTCCCAGCCCTCCTTCTATGAGTCCCCCCAGGGGTGGATGAAGCCAGGAGCAGAGATTTAGGGTGCAAGGCTTGGTGTGGCCCCAGCCCCATAAGGGTGCAGGGTACTCCCTGGGCTGGGTGCCCTGAGTGACCCCTACCTAGGGGTCCAGCTCACCCTGGGCCATATCCAGCCCACAGAGCAGGCTGCTGGTGCTGGGCTCCTGGGGTCCAGTGTCTAGACAAGAGCATCCAGCTGGGACTGCCACCACGTTCCCATGGCAACGCTGCTGGATGCAGGAAATGAAATAAATAACCAGGTTTAGGGTGGGGGAAGAGGGGAGAGGAAAGGGAGCCCAGAGGCTGGGTGCTGGGGGCTGGCTGGGTGCTGAGAGGTGCACCCCAAATCTCTGCCTGGGCCCCCAGCTCCCCCAGTCACATCCTGGAGACCTAGGATGCTGGAGCCCTGTGCTGGGAGCTCTGAAATGCAGTGATGCTGGTGCTGGGTGGGGGGCAAAAAGAGGCCTCCAAAAGCTGCTGGCATCAAGGGTGGGGTGGGGTTGCAACAGCTGGGGGAAGACTCAATTTGTGCCTCTTTCATAGGATCATAGATTCACAGAATGGGTTAGGTTTGAAGGGACCTTAAAGACCTGCCATGGGCAGGGGCACCTCCCACCAGCCCAGGCTGCTCAAGGTTTCATCCAGCCTGGCCTTGAACACCTCCAGGCAGGGGACATCCACAGCCTCCCTGGGCAACCTGTGCCAGTGTCTCCCCACCCTCACTCTCAAGATTTTCTTCCTGATCTCCAGTCTAAGTCACCTCACTCTTCCCTCCTGCCCTGTTTTACACAGGGGCTGCTGGGTCCTTGAGCATCTTGGCCAAGGGCCACCGAGAATCACAGAACTGCAGAGGCTGGAAGAGCCCTTTGAGATCATGACATCCAAGCACTCACCCAGAGCTCACAATCCCACCTCTGCTGCTAAGTCACTGCCACTAAACCACATCCCCCAGCACCACATCCCCATGGCTCTGAAACCCCTCCAGGGCTGGTGATTCCACCACCTCCCTGGGCAGCCTGGGCCAGTGCCTGAGAACCCTTCATGGAAGAAATGTTTCCTAATCTCCAGCCTGAACCTCCCCTGGCACAACTTGAGGCATCCTGCTCACCACCACCCTCCCCCCACAGATACCAGCAGGCAGTCAGGGCTCGGTGCCTTTAATTTCTTCTCCTCTGCCATGCCACAAAGGCTTTTGCAAGTTGGAAGTAGGTCAAGAACTTGTTTCCAAGCCATTAAGTGGAGTCCCTGGGTTCTCAGTGGTGTTTGCACCTTCTGTGCCTTCACTCGCTTCCTGTTTGGTCACAGCCAATGCCCTGCATGGGGGCTCGGCTGCTCCTGGGGACCCCACAATGGAACCCCCTCCTTGGGCTCCTCAGGCTCCCCAGGATCAGGAGGAAGGCACTGGGAGAGTGAAAATTAACAAAATCATAGAATCATTGAATGGTTGGGTTGGAAAGGACCTCTGCAGAGCACAGAATCCCAGCATGGTGTGGGGCTGGAAAGGACCTCTGCAGAGCACAGAATCCCAGCATGGTGTGGGGCTGGAAAGGACCTCTGCAGAGCACAGAATCCCAGCATGGTGTGGGGCTGGAAAGGACCTCAGCAGAGCACAGAATCCCAGCATGGTGTGGGGCTGGAAAGGACCTCTGCAGAGCACAGAATCCCAGCATGGTGTGGGGCTGGAAAGGACCTCTGCAGAGCACAGAATCCCAGCATGGTGTGGGGCTGGAAAGGACCTCAGCAGAGCACAGAATCCCAGCATGGTGTGGGGCTGGAAAGGACCTCTGCAGAGCACAGAATCCCAGCATGGTGTGGGGCTGGAAAGGACCTCTGCAGAGCACAGAATCCCAGCATGGTGTGGGGCTGGAAAGGACCTCTGCAGAGCACAGAATCCCAGCATGGTGTGGGGCTGGAAAGGACCTCTGCAGAGCACACAATCCCAGCATGGTGTGGGGCTGGAAAGGACCTCTGCAGAGCACAGAATCCCAGCATGGTGTGGGGCTGGAAAGGACCTCTGCAGAGCACAGAATCCCAGCATGGTGTGGGGCTGGAAAGGACCTCTGCAGAGCACCTCTTGTCCTGTCACATGATGCTCTGCTCAGAACTCTGTCCTCATCTTTCTGATCAGTTCCTTTCAGCACTGGAAGGCCTCCAGAAGGTCTCCCTGGAGCCTTCTCTTCTCCAGGCTGCACAACCCCAACTCTCTCAGCCTGGCCTCACAGCAGAGGGCTTCCAGCCCTCCCAGCATTGCTGTGACCCTGTGGTCCCACCTGAATTTGGTGCCAACACCTCTAAAACATCTCCAGCTCTGCCCAGAGCCCCTGGGCTGAGCCCAGACAGCTCCAGACCTCCAAGGAGCTGCTCACACATGTCCTCTGCTGCCATGCTCCTCCCTGGGCACCACGACATGCTGATGGAGCCCATCCCCTGCTCTTGCCCACTTCAGTTCCTGGCTGGGAGGGCATCTCCGGGAGCAGGGCTGGGGCACACACCTGCTGCCCACTCATTGCTGTGATTTGCTCAGAGGCAGCTCAGGGCTGATCAATATCCTACAGAGTATTTAATTAAGAGGGAGCCCCAAACTGGCTGCATTGATTTGCTGCTTGTTTATCTTAATTAGCAGTGGGCTGGGGGGTGGCTCCTGACCCCACACCCCCAGGAGTATTTCATCTCCCATGGATGGCAGAGCCCCAGTAAGAGCTGCAAGGGGACAGTGGGGTAGTAATGAGGGTGAGTCCTGCTATTAATGTGGGAAAGAGTCCTCATGGGAAGAGAAGAGCTTGGGGAGAGTGCTCTGAGGTCTATACTCATCTGGGTTTGGGGGGGTTGGATGCTGCTGGTCCCCAAATCGCTCACAGGTTTCTTGTGGAGGGCAAGGACAGCTTGCAGAGCCCCTGAGGCAATGAGAGCTCTGTGGCCAGGCTGGCTCCCTGCTCTGGCTGCATTCAGGGCCACCACTGGTGAGTGGCTGGTGGTGGCTGCATGAAAATCAGTCCATGGTGAAGAGACAGAGTGGGTCCTCAGCCAGTTTGCTGGTGATATGAAACTGGGAGGAGTGGCAGGTCCAGAGAAGGGCAACAATGCTGGGGAAGGGTCTGGAGAACAGGGCTGGGGAGGAGCAGCTGAGGGAGCTGGGGGTGTTCAGCCTGGAGAAGAGGAGGGTGAGAGGAGACCTCATTGCTCTCTACAGCTCCCTGAAAGGAGGCTGGAGCTAGGTGAGAGTTGATTTGTTTGAACAAGTAACAAGTGATAGACAAGGGGAAAGCCTCAAGCTGTGCTAGGGGAGGTTTAGGTTGGACATGAGGAACAATTTCTTCCCCTTGAGGTTTATCAAGCCCTGAAAGAGGCTGCCTAGGGCAGTGGTGGAGTCCTCATCCCTGGAGGGGTTTCAAAGCTGTGTACATGTGGTGCTGAGGGCCATGGATTCGTGGTGACCTGGCAGAGCTGGGTTAAGGGTTGGGCTCAGTGATCTTAAAAGCCTCTCCCAAGCCAAAGGATTCTGTCCCTCTGTCATCTCCCAGCTCAAAGAGTGCCCAGAACCCAAACCTTGCAGGCTGCTCCTGCTAAGCAGCTCTGTCAACAGGCAGCAGATCGATGGATAGCTCCCAAGCCCTGTGCTCCTTGGATCATTCATTATTTACATGCCTCAATTGAGGAGATTTAGGGCCCAGTTGTGAGTGTTTCCCCAGGCTGTTTCCTCAGAGAGTTTAAACAGTGTGGGAGGGAATTAAACCTCAATGCCAACA
Organism: Dryobates pubescens; assembly: GCF_014839835.1. Classification (NCBI taxonomy): domain Eukaryota; kingdom Metazoa; phylum Chordata; class Aves; order Piciformes; family Picidae; genus Dryobates; species Dryobates pubescens. The sequence continues at coordinate 6,523,739 of NC_071631.1, read as the reverse complement.
GCTCCAGCCCGGCCCCGTGGAGCCAGTGGCTGCTCCACAGCTTGGCATCATCTTGAGCTGAGCCCAGGGTGCTGCCAGCATGGAGCCACCAGATCCTACCCTAGGGATGGGACAACAGAGCTGTTGGCTCTGCCTTTGGCTGGATGGAGCTGGGCTCTGGATTTTCTGGCCCAAAGAAGGGCAAGGAAGATGGAGGATGAGCAGAGGGCTGGAGCTCCTCTGCTCTGAGGACAGACTGAGGGAGTTGGGGCTGTTCAGTCCGGAGAAGAGAAGGCTCCAAGGAGACCTAATTGTGGCCTTCCAGGATCTGAAGGGGGCTACAGGAAAGCTGGGGAGGGACTTTTGAGCATGTCAGGGAGTGATAGGACTGGAGGGGATGGAGCAAAACTAGAAATGGGTAGAATCAGATTGGTTCCCCATGAGGGTGGTGAGCCTGGCACAGGTTGCCCAGGGAGGTGGTGGAAGCCTCATCCCTGGAGGTTTTTGCAGCCAGGCTGGAGGTGGCTGTGAGCAACCTGCTGTAGTGTGAGGTGTCCCTAGCCATGGCAGGGGGGTTGGAACTGGCTGATCCCTTCCAACCCTGACAATTCTGTGGTGAAGGGTCTGGAGAACAGGGCTGGGGAGGAGCAGCTGAGGGAACTGGGGGTGTTGAGCCTGGAGAAGAGGAGGCTGAAGGGAGACCTCATTGCTCTCTTCAGCTCCTTTGAAAGGAGGTTGGAGCCAGGTGGCTGTTGGTCTCTTCTCCCAAGCAACCAGTGATAGGACAAGAAGGAATGGCCTTGTGTTACACCAGGGTAGGTTTAGGTTGGACATGAGGAACAATTTCTTCCCCCAAAGGGTTGTCAGGGCCTGGCCCAGGCTGTGCAGGACAGTGGTGGTGTCCCCATCCCTGAAGGGGTTTCAAAGCCATGGAGACTTGCTTGGGGGTATGGCTTAGTGGTGGACTTGGCAGAGTAGGGTAAATGGTTGGGCTCAATGATTTGGAATGTCTCTTCCAACCTAAATGATTCTTTGACTTACCAGGCACTCCTCAGAGCCCTCATGAAGCCAATCTGATGAGTGCCTGATGCTCTATGCATGGGGAAACTGAGGCTGAGATGCTGGTTGCCCATACAGATGGAGTAGCCATGGCTCATCCTCCTGTAACAAGTAGAGAAGGACTTCTGCCACCTCATTTCTTCCACCCTCCTCCCTGCAATGAGGCCACATTAAGTGGGGCTGGCTGGGCAGGGATGCTGCAGCACCCTGGGCTCAGTGCATCCCCATGGGAGCACCAGGATGGAGCTCCCCATGGCAGCTGCTGGTGGGTGGTGAGGAGGGATGCAAAGCCCATTTTCTCCTCCAGCTGTGAGGACAAGCTGCCTCTTCTCTGCCTTTGGGAGGGGAAACTGAGGCACAGGGCTGCAGAGAGGACTCAGGGCCCTGGAGGTTTGTTGGGTGAATCTGGGGCATCTCCAAGGGCAATGAGACAGGGCTGGGCTGTCAGAAAGATAAATGCAAAGAGGATTTTGGTTTGCAAGGCTGCTGGAGACACAGCTCGCTGCAGCCCTGTCCCTGTACCCTCAGGGACTGCAGCAGCCAACACACCCTGTGCTCCCTCAAAAGTCCCCTAAAAATACCTCAGCTTCATCAAATCACCATTTTTTGACTTAAGGCCTTCAGAGCATGCTCCAGTGCCTCCCATCCTACCTCTGCTGGCACCTTTCCCTAAGCTAATCCTGTAAGTGAGAAGAATGGGCCCCAAGATGCTAGGAAATGGAGCCATAAAGAAGTGCTGGGCTCAGGGGGATCACAGCAGCTCCCCCCACAGCTTAAGGTGCCCTGAGGTTTATTCAGTTACATCACATCCTTAGCTGTGGATTCCAAATGAGAGTGGTGACCTTGGCCAGGGATTGGCACAGGCTGCCCAGGGAGGTGGTGGAGTCCCCAGTCCTGGAGGTGTTCAAGCACTGTGTGGCTTGGGGACATGGTTAGGTGGCCATGGTGGGGTTGGGCAGAGGTGTGGGGACTCGAGCCTCTAAGAGATCTTTCCCAATCTTTATGATTCTATGACCCAGTCTCAGTTGTGGTCCAGGGGAAGGCAGAGAGGAGCTGGTGAGGATGGGCAGGAAAATCATAGAGTAGAATCATAGAATCAACCAGGTTGGAAAGACCTCAGAGATCATCAAGTCCAACCTATTACCTAATGCCTAACACCTCCTGACAACTAAACCATGGCTCCAAGTGCCACATCCAAGCCTTTTGTGAACACCTCCAGGGGTGGGGACTCCACCACCTCCCTGGGCAGCACATTCTAATGGCAAATTACTCTTGCTGGGAAGAACTTTCTCCTCGCCTCCAGCCTAAACCTCCCCTGGCACAGCTTGAGACTGTGTCCTCTTGTTCTGAATCCCTTGCAGAACCCCTGGGGACCCCACACACAGCCCAGGCAGGAGTTTTTCCGTGGATAAGCTGGGATGAACCCAGCCTGGGGAGGGATTTTAAGCAGTGCCCAAGAACTGAGCCATGGGGAAACTGAGGCACAGAGAGTGGTGTTGACAAGCTGATGTCTGCCTGTTCCCCTTTCTCAGCTCCATCTCAGCACCCTGGGATAGGACAAAGGACATTGGATATAAACTCCAACACAGGAGGTTCCACCTCAGCATGAGGAGGAACTTCTTCATTGTGAGGGTGACAGAGCCCTGCAGCAGGCTGCCCAGGGAGGTTGTGGAGTCTCCTTCTCTGGAGCCTTTCCAGCCCTGTCTGGATGTGTTCCTGTGTGACCTGAGCTGGATTCCATGGTCCTGCTCTGGCAGGTGGGGGCTGGGCTCGATGACCTTCAGAGGTCCCTTCCAATCCCTAACATCCTGGGATTTGACCCCTGGCTCTCCACAAAGTGCTTGTCCACCACTCAGCTTTGTCATGGAATCACAGAATGGGTTGGGTTGGAAAAGACCTCAGTTCCAACCCCCCTGCCATGGGCAGGGACCCCCTCCCACCAGCCCAGGTTGCTCAGGGCCTCATCCAGCCTGGCACCGAACACCTCCAGGGAGGGGGCAGCCACAGCCTCCCCGGGCTACCTGTGCCAGTGTCGTCTCACCCTCACTGTTTCAGGCTGTTGTGATGAATTGCCCCTGGGGTCTCCCATTAATGACCAGCTGCTCTTTGCCTTCAGCATCCCGGGCGCCGCAGCGGCGAGCGACGCCCAGCCGGGTGCCCACAGCCTGTCCTGTGCTCTGTTGCAGGTGGCAGCTCTGGAGAGGCAGATCTTTGACTTCCTGGGCTACCAGTGGGCTCCCATCCTGGCGAATTTTTTACACATCATGGCCGTTATTTTGGGCATTTTTGGGACCATCCAGTACAGATCCAAATACCTCATGATGGTAGGTACCACCCCCTGGCTGCCCCCCGCGCCCGCCGCCGGCGGGGGCTCAGCCCCGGGGCCCTTCCCGCATCCGAACCCAAATCCCTGTGGACGCAGCGAGCGGGGCGGAGGAGGGGGTGGACCACGGGATGTCCCTCCAGGGTGGGAGGGACCCGGCTCTGACGCCTCTCTCCCCGGCAGTATGCGGTGTGGCTGGTGCTGTGGGTCGGCTGGAACGCCTTCATCATCTGCTTCTACCTGGAGGTCGGACGCTTGTCGCAGGTAACACAGCCAAGCTGTCTCCTTCCTCCTCCCTCCCTCCCTCCCTCCCTTCTTCCTCCTCCCTCCCTCCCTTCTTCCTCCTCCCTCCCTCCCTTCTTCCTCCTCCCTCCCTCCCTTCTTCCTCCTCCCTCCCTCCCTTCTTCCTCCTCCCTCCCTCCCTCCCTTCTTCCTCCTCCCTCCCTCCCTCCCTTCTTCCTCCTCCCTCCCTCCCTCCCTTCTTCCTCCTCCCTCCCTCCCTCCCTTCTTCCTCCTCCCTCCCTCCCTCCCTTCTTCCTCCTCCCTCCCTCCCTCCCTTCTTCCTCCTCCCTCCCTCCCTCTCTCCCTCCTCCCTGCATCCCTCCTCCTCCCTGCATCCCTCCTCCTCCCTGCATCCCTCCTCCTCCCTGCATCCCTCCTCTTCCCTGCATCCCTCCTCTTCCCTGCATCCCTCCTCTTCCCTGCATTCCTCCTCCTCCCTCCCTCTCAGCCATGCAGAGAGATCTCTCCATGGGGTAGGTGCTCTCCCAGCCATGCTTCTGCTGCCTGCAGCAGCCCTCTGCTGAGGCTGCATCCCAACCACTGTGGTTTCCAGTTGCACCCAGGCTCCCTGCTGGATCCATGGGCAGGAGCATCAGCGTTGATGGTGCTGTGGTGTCTCCTGGGATGGAGCCCAGAGCCCATCCTGCTGCCTTGGTTAAACTCCAGTTTATCCTTGCATGAGCCATGCCTGTGGGCTTGGAGATTAGTCCTCAGAGCTGTTGGAGACCAGGCATGGGGAGCCCCAAAGCCTAGTAATGGTCTTACAAGGAAGAGATGCATGTGAGTGAGGACCCTGCAAGGCTCTGCAGGGATGGGGGATGGCACCCCAAAACCCCAGGGGCAGCAGAGGGCATTGTGCTGCATTTTGTGTTCCTAAAATGAGTAGATGTGGCACTTGGGACACAGCCTAGTGGTCATGGAGGTGTTGGGTAGAAGGTTGGACTTGATCCTAGAGGTCTTTTCCAACCTTAATGAATCTATGATCCCTGGGACATGCTGGCAGGGTAAGCCCATGGCCCCATCTTTAGGATGGCTGCATGCAGCTGGCAGATTCCCAGCATGCAGCTGGCAGCATCCCAAGTGGCTGCTCCCCTGCCTCAAGGCCAAGGTACCAAGCTGCTGACTGCTCTATGCCATCCATGCCATCACCTGGGCATCACAGAGCTCCTGGATACTGCTTGAACCATGACACCAGTGTGAGAGAAAGCCATAAGCCCTGGGGACACCAGCTGAGGGTTAGGGAGCTGCACTGAAGAACTTCTTCCTTACATCCAGTCTGAATCTAGAAATGGATGGGTTCAGGTTGGATGTTAGGAAGAAGTTGTTCCCCATGAGGGTGGTGAGAGACTGGAGCAGGTTGCCCAGGGAGGTGGTGGAAGCCTCATCCCTGGAGCTTTTTAAGGCCAGACTGGATGTGGCTCTGGGCAGCTTGATGTAGTGCGAGGTGTCCCTGGCCATGGCAGGGGGGTTGGCACTGGCTGATCCTTGAGGTCCCTTCCAACCCTGACAGTTCTGTGGCTGGCAGGGGCTGGCTGGCTGCAGCGCTCGTGGAGCATCCTCGGGTTGGGAAAGGCCAATTCCCTGCCTGCTTCCCGAGCTCCATGGCCTGTGCCTCCTGTGCTGCAGGACCGGGACTTCATCATGACCTTCAATACCTCACTGCACCGCTCGTGGTGGATGGAGAATGGCCCTGGCTGCCTGGTGACTCCGGTGATGAACTCCAAGCTGGCCCCCGAGGACCACCACGTCATCACCGTCAGCGGCTGCCTGCTCGACTATCAATACATCGAGGTGCTGAGCAGTGCCGCTCAGATCTTCCTGGCGGTAAGAGCAGCTGCCAGCACCCCTCCTCCTCAGCCTCCTCCTTCTCCTCCTCAGCCTCCTCCTTCTCCTCCTCAGCCTCCTCCTTCTCCTCCTCAGCCTCCTCCTTCTCCTCCTCAGCCTCCTCCTTCTCCTCCTCAGCCTCCTCCTTCTCCTCCTCCTCTTTCTCCTCCTCCTCCTCTTTCTCCTTCTCCTCCTCCTCCTCCTCTTTCTCCTCCTCCTCCTCCTCCTCCTCTTTCTCCTTCTCCTCCTCCTCCTCCTCTTTCTCCTCCTCCTCCTCCTCCTCCTCTTTCTCCTCCTCCTCCTCCTCCTCTTTCTCCTCCTCCTTCTCCTCCTCCTCCCATGGGATGATGGCAGGGAACAGGGTGGGCAGAGCCGCTCTGGTCCAGCTGGAGCCATCATGCATCAGTGCCCCTCTATGGCATCAGTGGGGGCTCAGGGCTGGGAAGAGAGAAGCAGGCAGAGCCCATGGAGCAGCCTGGGGTGCTGCCTGTGCCCAAAGCTGGCATGCTGTGGGCTGGATGCTGCAGGGGTTGGGGGGTTCCTGGTGTAACACTCCTTGACGCTGCTGGACTGTGGTCTGGTGGATGTAGGGAAAGGAGGGGTCCCCTTTCCTGGTGGCTGTCCCACCCCATGGGGACATGGAAGGGAACACATCTGGAATCAAAGCTCCTGGGGGGATACAAGAACATTAAACCTTCAAAGGGAGCTGGGGTCCAGAGGAGCTGCCATGATGCCCCAAAGGGGCACCCAGCACTATGTGGGGCTTGGCACCCCTGCAGTGCCAGCCCAAGAGCCACCATCTTTGTCCCCTCCTGGTGCAGCAGAGCCATCCATCCTCACTGCCCCCACACCAGCACCTGGACCCACTGGGGATGGGCTCCAGGACAATGCAGCACTGATCCTGCCCAGGATCCCTCCAGGATGTGCCCAGACACCCACCACACACGCCCAGCAGCAGCACCATGCTGGTGCCAGTGCCCAGCAGCCCAGTAACCAATCCCTCTCTGCCTGCTTTTGTTTCACAGCTCTTTGGCTTTGTCTACGCCTGCTACGTCAGCAAAGTGTTCCTGGAGGAGGAAGACAGCTGTGAGTGCTGCAGCTCCAGGTCGTGGGGGTGGGGGGGACACCACCAATGGGCATGGCTGGCACCAGCCAGTGCCTGGCCAGGGATGAAGGAGCAATGCCTGGGTCACAGGCAGGTGGGGAAATCCCTCCAGATGGTTGTTTTGGGGTTTCCCCCCCCAGTTTTTTCCTCCTCAGAGGCAGGGGCTGGGGTTGTGATGTGCCCCTCTGGGCCATCAAAGGTCGCCCCTGTCCCAGCCTCAGGGAGGGAGCTGCACCCTGGCCAGGGCTGGGAGAAGAGGGGGACAGGGACACTGAGCCCTGAGTGGAACATCTGCCTGTGAGGACAGGCTGAGGGAACTGGGGCTTGGACCTTGGAGCAGAGGAACCTGAGGAGTGCCCTCATTGCTGGTGATAAAGATGTGCAGGGCAATGTGGGGAGGACAGAGCCAGGCTCTGCTCAGGGATGTCCAAGGACAGCACAAGGGGCACTGGGGGCAAGCTGGAGCGGAGGAGGTGCCATGGGAACAGAAGGGAAAACTTTGTCACTGTGAGGGTGAAGACCTCCAAGATTCTAACCTTCAACCCAGCACCACCATGGCCATTAAGCCATGTCCCAAAGTGCCATAGCCACGTGGGTTTTGAACACCTCCAGGGAGGATGACTGCACCACCTCCCTGTTGTGCTTCCTGCTCTTACAGCCATCCCTTGGGAAGTGCTGAGCAGCCTGGTCCCCATTAGCCCAGGTGGTGCAGGCTGTGGCCATCTGAACCCCCTAAATTATCATGGTGGTGCTGTTGAAACATCTGAGGGATGGGATCCATAAAGAGGGTCCTGGGCAGGCTGGAGAATTAGGACCATCTGAACCTCCTGAGGCTCAACAAGGACAAATGCAAGGTTCTGCACATGGGTCAGGGCAGGTCTTGGGATCACTCCAAGCTAGGGGATGAAGGGCTGGAGAACAGCTCTGTGGAGAAGGACTTTGAGGTGCTGGTGAGACTAGAGAGACTAGTGGTAGATGCCCCATCCCTGGAGACATTCAAGGTGAGGCTTGATGGGGCCATGAGCAACCTGCTCCAGTTGGGGATGCCCCTGCAGACTGCAGGGGGGTTGGACAAGATGACCTTTGGTGGTCCCTTCCAACCCAACTGCATTCTATGGTTGTGTGGATCAGTGGGTTTATGTTTCTGTGATGCTATGAGCAGCACAGACCCAAAAATGACCCCAGCCCAGCCCAGGAGGTGCTGGGTTCAGCATCCCCATATTTCCCCCTGCTGCTGCTGGGCAGTGGTGTAGTGGAGAAGGAAAACTCTGGCTGTGAAATTGGACACAGCCTGCAGAAATAATTGGTTCCAGTACCTGGGGAGCTGGCAAAGAGGCTCCTGTGCCGGCAGCGCCGCCGAGGCTGTTTGCATTCAAACAAACTCCTGCACCCAACACACTTCCAATGTTAATGCTGCTGCAGCCCCAGATCCAAAGGCATCCTTTTTAATGGAATATCTGATTAGATTTGGAAATGGATGGATGGATGGAGTAAAAACTGAGAGCTGGCAGAATATTAAGTCAGGAAGAGAACCAGCCTGGCAGAGTGAGGCTTCCCTCTCCAGCTCGCTGCTGCCGTGCCCGGGCACCGCTGTGGGATCCCACCTGGATCCATGGGGATCTCACGATGGGGAGACCCCCATGGCTGCACCTGGCGCCTGTTCCTGAGCTGCATGACCTCTGCCCAGGGAGGATTCAGGGCTGGGGGCACGTAGGGTGATTGTGGGAGCCACTGGGGGTACCCCCAGCCACCCATCACTCCCAGGATGGGAAGGGCTTTGACCATCATGCCTCCAGTGAGTGCCTGGGGGGGATCACTGGGCAGGACTGGAAATCCCAGCCCTCCAGACTGGTGTATTGGTGTCTGTGATTGCCCTAAATGACAGGATCTAAACCACACCTAATGCTCCTTCAGGGCCCACTCTGGAGCCAGTGGGAAGGTCTTTGTCCAGCCTGCAGCACAAGGGCTGTGGTGGGGACAAGAGCCACGGGGATCCCTGCAAGTCAGGACAGCTCCTCTGCTCCAGCTGGCATGCTGTGGTGCTCCAGGATGCTGTGGTGCCTCCCAGCAGTGCTGCATTTCCCTGGGATGCTGCCATGACCCCAGATGCCACCACGACCTGGGATGAAGCACATTCCCAAGGATGCAGTGGCAGCCTGGCATGCTGCAATGACCCAGGATGTTGTGGGGGGTCCTGAAATGTTGCAGCAGCCTGGGTTGCTGCACTCTCCTGGGATGCTGGGATCCCTGGGTTGCTGCACTTTCCTGGGATGCTGTGGTGGCCTGGGATGCTGTGGTGATCCATGATGCTACTGCACACTGAGATGATGCATTTGCCCAGGGTGCTGCACCTCCCTGAGATGCTGCAGCTGCAAACTGGGATGCTGTGGTGATCTGGGATGCTGCATGTCCCCAAGCTACTGCTGCAGCCTGGGATGCTGTGTGTCCCCTGGGTGCCATCAAGGCAGGGGGAGGCAGGGCCATGCCCCTGCTGCCCTCCCCAGCTCACCTCATTGTTCTCCTCACTCTCCCCAGTTGACTTCATTGGAGGCTTTGACTCCTATGGCTACCAGGCGCCCCAGAAGACGTCACACCTACAGCTACAGCCTCTCTACACGTGAGTCCCTGCCATGGGGAACCTTGGGGGTGCTCAGGGGTGGCCCTTGGGAGGAGCTCACATCCTCTGGAAGCTGACTGATCCTCATCCCAGCAGCTCAGTATCCAAGAAGCCACCTGGGCAGCAGAGCCAAGGTGTCCCAAGGTGATGCTGGGGTGGTGCTGCCTGGCTCCCAGCAGGATCCAGTCTCCATCCTGCAGCCACCCTGGGGCTGGGACACTCAGTGCTCCTCCTAATTAGTTTGCTTCCTAATTAAGCAGCTGGTTCAGGCTGCCCACATCCCTGTGGCCTTTCTGCATGCAGGGCCTCGGGTTGGGAGAGGTCACAACCAGGATGCTGCCGTCACACTGCCACCTCCCTGTGCCCACAGTCCCCTCTGTCCGGCTCATTAATAGCCCAGCACTTAATTAGTGCTGCTCTCATTTCTACCCAGAACCTCCTCACAGCTGTGGCAGTTCAGGCTCTTGGACTCAGGGGGCCAACCCCAGGTCCAGCAGTGGCATGGTGACACTGGGACATGGGAACCCCATCTCGGGGAGGGGGGCATTGGGGGTCTCGCTGCCACCCATCGCTGGTGAGAAGGGACACAGAAGAGGCTGTCCCTGCTGTGGAGGGCTGTGGTGGGGAGCTCTTGCAGGAGTGAGCTCAGGATGGGGGGTGGGCAGCAGGAGAGGTTGTCTGAGGCTCTGAGCAACCTGCTTTAGGTGCAGATGTCCCTGCTGACTGCAGAGGGCATGGACTAGGTGCCCTGTAAAGGTCACCTTCCACCCAAACCCCTCTGTGACTCTCTGATTCTCCCCCAGGTCTGGGTAACCTCCTCCTGCCCCAGCCCCCCGTGGGAGCCAGCAGTGCCAGGAGCCCTCAGAGCAAACTGTCCCCACCTGATGACAAGACCCCTGGCTAAGAGGGGGACACAACACTGAGCCACTTGGTCCCCTCCTGCCTCCCTGCACCCCACAGGACCTCTGGAAATGGAGCCAGGAGCTGCTCATCCACCTCACCCTGGATGCTCCAAGCTGCAGCCACCCACCCACAGCAGGACTGGAGGGGGCTGGAGATGGGGAGATCCCCAAGGCTGTGTCACCCTCCCAGGCTCCCACACCCTGAGATGGGGACATGCAGGGAAGTGGCACCACTGGACAGCCTTTTCTTCTGTTTCTTCCAGCCTGGTTTTCCTTTGGAGCTGCAGAGCCCTTCCCAGCATGCTGGGCAGGAGCCGGGGCCTGGCCTGGGACTGGGGCAAAACCCAACCAGTTTGGAGCAAACTGGGACAAGGGGCAGGAGGTGAACACATCTTTGGGGACAGTGAGGCACAGAGAGCAGCTTTGTCCTCTGCAGGGCTGTGACAATTTCCTGCAATGCTGGGTCTGGGATTTTGCTCCCAGCAGGAATTTTCCAGCCCCCCCTGGCTGGATGAAGCAGCATCGAAAGGGCTTTGGTCTGGGATGCTCTGCTCGCCCCGAGGACCTGGATCCAGCCATCAGCATCTTGCCTCGACCCCCCACCCCCACCTAAACCTGGGGAGGGGATCACAGCCCTCTGACATCTCCCTGCAAGCCTCCCCCTACCCCATCCCTCCCACATTGCTGGGGTGGGGGCTCAGATTTGGCAATACTGACACTGCTGCCACCACAGCCCCTTGCTGGCTGTTTTAATCTGATGAATGTTTTGGGGTTGTTTTGGGGGTTTTTAATTATTGGAGTGGTTTCTTTCTGCTTGTTTGGGTTTATTTTTTAATTTGAAGTGCCTGAGGAGACTCTGGCTGAGCAGGACCCCCCACCCCCACCCCCTTCCCCACCTCCAAGGCCGACATTGTGCCTTCAGCAACACTCTGCCCACCCTGGGGCTGCTCTAGTGCCCCCCAGGCCCTCACCCAGGGCTTTGTAGGGGGCAGCTTGGTACCTCCTGACCCCACTCCAGCCCTTCCATCCATTGGGGGTGTGGGTGGCAAATCATCCATCAGGTCTGGTGGCAGAAGAGGGGTGATGATGGCATGTGGGGGATGATATCTGGGGCGGAGGGGAGCGTGCAAGGTCCATTGAGCAGCAGTTGCTTGGCAGAATGGAGATGAGCTGGGATTGAAGAGCCTGGGAAGAAGCTGGGAGGAAAAAAGCAGATTCATGAAGCATCCCAGCTCCCTCTGACCTCCTTCTTCTCCCTTTTTACCCAGAGCTGGGGTATGGTTTCTCCTGCATCTGACCCCAAGCCCACCCTTTGCATCTGGTCACGTGGATTTGGCCTCCCAGGTGTTTTCCCTCTGGTCCTGGGGCTTGTTTGGGGATGGGGTTTGCACTCTGCAGTGATTTACTTACTTGTTTTGTCCTTCCCAACAAGCAGCCATGAAGTGCCAGCAAACCACCAAAGCTGCCCAAGCCCAGACTCTGGGCAGGGGACAGGCTGCCTCCTACCCCACCAGCCCCTTCACTGCCTCCAGCCAAGCTGCCAGCTGTACAGGCAATAATTTTTCCACCCTTTCCCTTTTTTTATTTCCCAGGAAAAACAATGGTTTTCAAGCAACAGATTTCCCCCCCTTCTCCCCTAAAACACATCCTCATCCCCCAGCCGTGGGGGGCAGCAGCACCTCCAAGGTTGCTTTTCTTCTGCAGGGCCAAGGATGCTTTGGCTGACTCACCATGGGATGGGATGGGCAGCCACCCACCTATTCAAACCCTTCTCCACCCCAGCAGGAAGCAGAAGGAAAAGCTCAGCACATTGTCATTTAAAACTCACTGGGGAGAGCTTCCCCCTCCTCTTCCCCCTCCCCTGGGCTCGGCAGGAGCCAGGCTCTGGTGCTCTGCCCTCTGTTCTTTGGTTCTGTTCTGTTGGGTTGGTTTTCTATCAGCCTGTCTTTGTAATGTGAACTGAGGATTTCTTTTCTATTCTGTAACTATAAAAGTTGAAGGAAAGTTTCATCCCATGGCTCTTCTGCTTTCAGGACACTTCCCTTCCTTCCAGCCGTTCCAAGGTGCTGGGGGGGTTAACTTTTACCTTTCTTTCCCCACTCTGGGGTCTGCATCATGCAGCTGGGTCCTGCCCTTGAGCCCAGAGTGTCTTTTTAGTGGTGCCCCAACTAGATTCTGGCAGAAAAGGAACTGGGGGTGCTGGCTGACAGCAGCTGAAGATGAGCCAACGTGTGCCCAGGTGGCCAAGAAGGCCACCAAGAGCCTGGTGTGGCCAGCAGGAGTGGGGCAGTGATGGTGCCCCTGGACTGGGCACTGGTGAGGCCATGCCTTGAGTACTTGAGTTTTGTGCCCCTTACTCCAAGAAGGACATTGAGGAGCTGGAGCAGGTCTAGAGAGGGGCAACAAAGCTGGGGAAGGGTCTGGAGAACAGGGCTGGGGAGGAGCAGCTGAGGGAGCTGGGGGTGTTCAGCCTGGAGAAGAGGAGGCTGAGAGGAGACCTCATTGCTCTCTACAGCTCCCTGAAAAGGGGTTGGAGTGAGGTGGGGGTTGGGCTCTTCTCCCTAGTCTCAGGTGATAGAAGGAGAGGAAATGGCCTGAAATTGTGCCAGGGGAGGCTGAGGTTGGAGAGGAAGAAAAATTGGATTGGTACAGGCTGCCCAGGGAAGTGGTGGATCTCCATCCCTGGAGGTGTTGAAGAAACCTGTGGCCATGGCACCTGGGGACATGGTTTGATGGCCATGTTGGTGCTGGGTTGATGTCTGGATTGGATGACCTTAGAGGGATTGTCCATCTGAATTCTATGATTCTACCTCTTGACTCACTGTCCATGTGCTCTAAGGTTTCCCTGAAGCTCTTTCTTCTCCAGGCTGAACATCCCCAACTCTCTCATCCTGTTCCCACAGGGGAGGTGTTTCCAGCCTTAGATCATCTTTGAGGCTTCCTCTGGACCTGCTCCAACAGTTCCACGCTCCCACCCCAGTGCAAAGCTGGGACATGGATGCAGCATTCCCAACAATGCTGCTCCTGCTGCCCTAAAACCTATCAGTGAGCCCACATCCAGAAAGCACCTGAGTGGGGGCATTGCTCCACTACCCACAGCCGTGGAGAGGCTTTGGAGAGGTCTTCTCTTTGAACCCCCTTTACCCTGGGCCAAGCTGGTGCCTCCTCACAGCCGCTGTCCCCTGCCTGGCCACGGCTGAGCTGTAATTACAGAGTCCAAGCATCTCTTACTGCTATCATGTGAAGCAACCCTGTGTGGTGGTAAACAGGAAGGGCAGGAAGAAAAAGGAGTTGATTTTCTCCCATCCCAAGCCCGGCAAAGAAATGGCTGAGGAGCAACAAAGGATTGATTTAACCCCGCGCAGAAACGCCGGCTCCCTGCCGCAGCCGCGGGACCCCAGCGCCTCACAGATGGTCAGGAGGAGAAAAGGAGCTTTCAGAACCCCAGACAAAGGCATAGAGATGCTTTTCAGGGAGCTGAGGAGAGCTCGAGGTCCAGCTGCTCTGGTCCTAGGTGTGCTGAGGGGAACAGGGCTGGTTCCAGAGAGGTGGGAGCTGCAGCAGGAGCCAGCTGCAGGATTGCCTCAGGGCAAGAGAGGCCAGGAACTTCTGGAGGGAATCCAGCAGAGGCTACAGAGATGCTGAGGGGATTGGAGCACCCTGGGTGATTCCCCCCTTTTGCTCTGCTCTCCTGAACCCCCACCTGGAGCACTGCATCCAGTTCTGGTGCTCCCAACACAAGAAGAAAGAGTGATTGGCCATTGGGATGTGCTGCCCAGGGAGGTGGTGGAGTCACCATCACTGGGGGTGTTTAAAATAAGGCTGGATGAGGCACTTGGTGCCATGGTTGAGTTGATTAGATGGTGTTGGGTGGTAGGTTGGACTCCATGGTCTGGAAGATCTTTTCCAACCTGCTTAATTCTGTATTCTGTAAGGACCTGGAGCTGCTGGAGAGGGTCCAGAGGAGTCCATGAAGATGAGCAGAGGCTGGAGAACCTCCCCTGTGGTGACAGGCTGAGAGAACTGGGGCTGTTCAGCCTGGAGAAGAGCCTGGATGCTGTGGGAAAGGGCTGATTTGTGAACCTGTGATTAAAGGCTGGAGCACAAAGCCCCTGGGTAAGGGGCTGAGTGAAGGTTCAGCAGGGAAATGTATCACTAGTACTTCCTAAAGCTGGCCAGATCTGTCTGCAGCCAGGCTGGTGTTCACCTAACAGTGACAATTTGTTGGGTTGTGGTTTTGTCTTGACTGGGAACATAACAGGAAACACATCTGGAAGGTGCAGCCTGCAGATAGCTGGGCTCCAGGGAGGGCCCCGGGGGGCCACCATGAGGGCCTGGCAGCAGCAGCATCTTGTCACCCTCTTCAGGGTGGGGAGCTTTAGACTGGAGATTAGGAAGGCATTCTTCAGAGTGAGGGTGGGGAGACACTGGCACAGGTTGCCCAGGGAGGTTGTGGCTGTCCCCTCCCTGGAGGTGTTCAAGGCCAGGCTGGATGAAGCCTTGAGCAACCTGGGCTGGTGGGAGGTGTCCCTGCCCATGGCAGGGGGTTGGAACTGGATGAGCTTTGAGGTCCCTTCCAACCTAAACCATTTTATTATGCTATGATTCAGGGTGACAAGGAAAAGAGGAAATCAGACAAACTAAACCCAAAGAATAGGGTATGAAAAAGCTGGGAGCAAACCAGAAGTGGGGATGGGGACTGGGAGAACCTTCTGGCTGCCCAGTCCCTTGCCAGGTCACCACTGATGGCCCTGCTCCTGTCTGAGCATCGCTGCCATGCCCACCTGCCCCTATAGACACAGCCTATACATTTCCAGAGTGGGTAATACAAACCCACTGTGCATGCCCCAGCAGCAGCTGGTACCATAAATAGCTCTGTCTGCAGGGGAAGGATCCATTGGTCTCCACACTGTGCTCCAGCTCAGCCCAGCTCTGGAGATGCTGGGGAGGCAGGAGAAAGTCAGAGCATTCCTCTGGTGTGTTTTCCAGCAGGGAGGAAGAGCTGATGCAATGCAAAGGGGAAAGATGGAGCTGGCAGAAGGAAATAGCTCCCCAAAAAACACCCTCAGGCTCTGGGACTGCAAGAAGTCATCAAGCAGCCTGAGGAGGTAGTGACCTTCCAAAGGGCTTAGTCACGTAATTGCCTGTCGAGAAGCCCCAGCCTTGATGTGTTTGATGACAGCAAATGAGGGGGAAACAGGAATCAGCCTCCTGCTGTAGAGAGCCAGGGATTAGAAACTGGGGTGACACATGGTGTGGGCATGTCCCCCAAGAAGGGTCTAGAGGAGCAGCTGAGGGACCTGGGGCTGTTCAGTCTGCGGAAGAGGAGGCTGAGGGGAGACCTTCTAGCTCTCTACAGCCCCCTGAAAGGAGGTTGGAGCCAGGCTGGGGTTGGTCTCTCTAGTAACAAGTGATAGGATGAGAGGCAATGGCCTCAAGTTGCTCCAGGGGAGATTTAGGTTGGCATTAGAAACTTCTGACCCTGGGACTGGGGTGTTCTGGTCCCCAGGCTGCTCTGTCCCATCAGAGCCCAGAGGAGCTGTGTCCATCCTCACCACCTGCTCCAGCTTGGCTGCTTCACCACAAGGGGTTGGGCTGCACCTCATCACCTTCTGTGAGTGTCAGGGATAAAACAAGAGATAGAACAAGAGGAAGCAGCCTCATTTGCCCCAGGGGAGATTTACATTTGACATCAGGAACGACTTTTACCCCCAAAGGGATGTCCAGCCCTGGCCCAGGCTGCCCAGGGCAGGGATGGAGTCCCCATCCTTGGAAGTGTTCAAAACCGGTGTAAATGTGGTGCTGAGGGACATGGTTCAGTGGTGAGCTGGCAGTGCTGGGCTGCTGATTGGCTTTGATGATCAGAAAGATCTTTTCCAGTCCAAATGACTCTGTGATTCTAAGGGGGATCTCAAAAGCACCTGTCAAGGAGGTGGCATGGCACCTACCAGTGACAGCAGAAGCAGACAGTGTGCCACCAGTAAGCATGAAATGTCCCCAGGCAGCACTTACCTGCCTCACTGGTGGGGTACCAACAATAGAGGGACCCCAGTGTTCCATCCTCGAGCTCTTGGTGGGTGTCTGTACCCTCCTAGGGCCCAGAGAAGAGAGGTGGATAGGTGTAAGGATCTGGCTTGGACTGTGGAGTGACCCTACACAGATACAAAGCCTTTGACTCTCCAGGCTTTGGCCCTCCTGGGACACATTTGGAAGGACAGCCACTGTGAGTGGGACACCCTGAGCAGGGACAAGGCTCCACTGTGGCTTGGCAAGCACTGGCCAAGAGCAGCCCTAGAGCCTACCAGCTACCTGCCAGCTGGGCACTGCTAGCAGCCTGCACACAGCAGGGATGCCACTGCCACCTCCTTCTTAGGATGCAGGTGCCACCACCTGAATTCTCCTCACACAGGTGCTTTGCTGAGCCATAGGATCAGGATTTTTTGGACCCCATCTTCTCCAATGGTTGCACTCAACCCATCTGCTGACCCCCCACAGCACAGCACCACCTGGGGCCATTGAGCAGAGATGGCTGCTTGTATCCCAGGAGCTCATTTCATTTCTCCATCAGCATCTACACCTGGGGCAGGGCAATCCCAAGCACAAATAGAGGCTGGGTGAGGAGTGGCTTGAGAACAGTCTTGAGGAGAAGGCCTTGGGGGTGTCAGTTGATGACAAACTCCCCAGGAGCCAGCAATGGGCACTGGCAGCCCAGCAGGCAGCTGTGTGCTGAGCTGCAGCCAGAGCAGGGAGAGCAGCAGCACAGGGAGGGGATTCTGCCCCTCTGCTCTGCTCTGCTCAGACCCCACCTGCAGCACTGCCTCCAGTTCTGGGGCCCCCAGCACAAGAAGGACCTGGAGCTGCTGGAGAGGGTCCAGAGGAGACCATGACAACAATTAGAGGTCTGGAGAACCTCCCTTATGGGGACAGGCTGGGAGAGCTGGGGATGTTCAGCCTGGAGAAAAGAAGGCTCCGGGAAGACCTTAGAACATCTTTCCAGTACCTGAAGAGGCTCCAGAAGAGCTGGGGAGGGACTTGTGATAAGGGCTGGGAGTGCCAGGATGAGGGACAATGGCTTTGAGCTGGGAGAGGGGAGATTGAGACTGGAGAAGAGGAAGAAATTCTTTAGGATGAGGGTGGGGAGACACTGGAACAGGTTGCCCCAGGAGGTCGTGGATGCCCCCTGCGTGGAGGTGTTGAAGGCCAGGTTGGATGAGACCTTGAGCAGCCTGTGCTGGTGGGAGGTGTCCCTGCCCATGGCAAGCAGTTGGAACTGGATGATCTTTGGGGTCCCTTCCAACCTAACCCATTCTGTGGCTCTCTGATCTATCAGAGCTCTTGCTTTCTCGGCAGCTCTGCTGTCCTGCTCCTGTCCCCTAGGCTTTGCTAGCTGGTTACAAAGGCTGATGAAAAAGCAGGGATGTGGAGTGGGGCTCAGCTCCACTCCTCACTGAGGAGAGACATCTAAGCAGTGAGGTCCAGGGGAAAACCCCTGTGGTTTGCAGACAAACAAGAATTTCCCTTTTCCTGGTTCACAGCTGCTGACAGTTGATTGCGTGGCTGCCTGGTTGTGGGTTTCTCAACCATCTTCTGGTTAATAAACTCTGTCAGTGGGGTGGTAGAGGGGCACTCAAGGATCCTTCCTAGCAACACTCAGCCCTGTGTGCTAGTGACCTTTCTTGCTTCCTGGTTTCTGTGGAAAATACTTTCTGGGTCACATAAGAGTCAGAAGAAGTCCTGTATGTCCCTTCTCATCATGGGTTTAACCCACTCTTGATCCCAGAAATGCATCCTGGATTTATCTCCACTTCTCCAGGGCATTTTACACTGCTTGCCTCTGGCTGTCTTTGTCTGTGGTGGCTTTATGAGCTGAGGCAAACTGGAGGGATGACAGCAGAGGACATCCACAGGATTCAAAGGAAGGCATTCCTGACTGGATGGAGAGCAGCCCAGTGGAGGATTTGGGGGCGCAAAGCTGGACATGAGCTGGCACCGAGCACTGCCAGCCCAGCCCCAGCCTGTCCTGGGCTGATCTCCAGCAGCATTGGCAGCAGGGGCAGGGAGGGGATTCTGCCCCTCTGCTGTGCTCTGCTGAGACCCTCCCTGCAGTGCTGGAGTCCTCAGCATAGCACAGACAGGGAGCTGTTGGAGCAGGGCCAGAGGAGGCCACAGCAATGCTGGGGGGGCTGGAAGCTCTCTGCTGTGAGGCCAGGCTGAGAGAGTTGGACTTGGTCAGCCTAGGGAAGGAAGGGCTTCAGGGAGACCTTCTGGTGGCCTTTCAGTGCTTCAAGGGCTGATCAGAAAGCTGGGGAAAGACTTTTGAGCTGGGTCTGTTGTGACAGGAGAAGGGGTGATGGTTTGAACTGAAAGAGGAAGACTCAGAGTGGAGAGAAGGGAGAAATGTTTGACACTGAGGGTGGTGAGACCCTGCTCAGGTTGCCCAGAGAGGTGGAAGAGGCCTGGAACCCTTCCAAGTGAGCTCTGAGCAACCTGCTGTAGTGGAAGATGTCCCTGCTGATCACAGAGGGGGTTAGCTAGATGATATTTAAGGCCCCTTCCAATCCAAACCATCTGATGAATCCATGTCTCCAAGGCTGGCACATCTGTTTCCCAACCATGGGACAGGTGGTGTGGCTTTGCCAGCTGCCTTCCTGCACACAGGACATGCAGACTTTGGGCATGCAACTTTCCTCTTTCATGAGGAGTGCAGTTGACTGAAGCCCCTTCTGTGGTCAATGAAGGGACAAGGGTGCTTGTATGAGAGTCGTTTGGAGGTTAGGAGGTCACCAGCCAACTTTTGGAGGCATCTTTTCCTCTTTGCAGATTGAGGATGAAGCCCGGGATAATTTATGCTAGGACCTGGTATGGGGTGAGCTGGGGAGCTGGGCCTGTCCTTGATGGCCAACAAGGAGACAAAAAACCCCGACATTTCCACCTCCAGAAGGTTTTTCTCATGGAGGTAGAAGTTGTTTTACTGCCTGTACTTCCTGCAGTCTCTGGAGCAGCAAGGTTTTCCACTAGATTTTCATGGATTTCAACAAGCTGGGAGCTCAGACAAGGTCTGAGGGGCCAAAGGTGGGAGGCAGAAGAGGCTGATGGAGGGGCAGAGGTGAGACCCAAACTCCAGCACAGTACCACAGCCACAGGGCTGCATGTCCCCACGTGCCATTTCCCTGCCCCTTTCTTCCTAAACCAAATAAACTCACTGGCTGAAGCAGGTTCTAACCACTCACACTTCATCTGCAGGACGACTCCATCCCTTCCCCCCTCATTACACCAGCACAAATGTAATTATCCCAGGGATAATTAACACAAACCATGTTTCTGGTGTCAGCAAGCAGCCTGGGTGTGTGCTGCAACCCACCACGGAGAAGCTGTTATCTCTGGCTCACAGCAGAGGGTCAGTGCTGCTCGAGAAGCTCTGTGCCACTACCAGTAAGATAGCTGGGGGAACAGGCAGCCCCACCAGCAAGGTGGGGTGCTGAGGTTGCCAGTTTGCAAGCACAGCACCCCAATAGCTGGCCAGCAAAAGCAGGTAGGGACCTGCCAGACCTCCTTCCCCCAGGCTCCACAGCAAAGATATGGTGTGGGAAACAGCTCCTGACCTCTCAAGCCTGCCCAGATATTTGTCACCACTGAAGCCTTCTATTGGCCCTGGATGTTCAGGAGTTGGTGGGGAATGCAATCAAAGGAGAAAGGGTGCCTGGACAGATTTATTTGCTCCAGTGTCAAAAGGACACAGTTTTACTAATCACCTCTCTCCCTCTCCACGCCTTGCTCACACCAGCGGTGTTTTGGGGATGTTGCATGGTCCACCATGGCACAGCAGAGTCAGATTTTCGGCTCTACCCCCTGGAAGGTGGAGAATTGATCCAGCTTCACCACCCAAGTGTGCTTCTGATGGGCTGACTGTGTCACCAAGACGGTTTCCTGCTAACAGGGCAGCACAGCTTGGCAGAATGAGCTGCATCTTCATGAGGGATGCTGGCCAGAAGAACCTGCTGAGGTTCCTCATCCAGTGAAGAGCCTGGAGGCAGCCAGACATCACCAACAGGAGCTACCTGTTGCACAGGATCCATGCCACAGCTGTTTGTGGGGTGCTCAGGGCCTGGCAGGGCCCAAGTGCCACACACCTTTGGGCAACACGTTGCAGCTGAGCCCAGCAGAGCAGAGTTTATCACAGTGGGAGTCTGCCAGGTCAAATAAGCCATGCTGGGGCTGATTGAAGGAAGATTTGGGTGGCTCTGCAAGGCTTGGCTTAAAACCTGGTATCGACAGCAAAAGCCTTTGCTCGCTGTTAGTTCTGAAGTTGTCATGGCCAGCCTGGAGCACCTCCCAGGCTGCAGCCACGAGCTCTGTCTCTTCACTGATCAGGAGGGTGGCCAGGTGAGGCCTCTCTTCCCCACAAGCCCTGGCTGGCACGGCTGCAGGCTCCGGGGTGGCCTGAGCACCAGAAAGAGGCAGCGTGGCAGCAGAGACACCCAGCAGCCCTTGGGGGAGAAAATGGATGCAAGCCACACAGCCAGGTTGTGCTTTAATGCTCCACCGGGCGTGGAGCAACTTCTTGTACCTAGAACCACGACCTGGGAAAAGCTCAGACTTGAGGGAAACCTCTTGTCGAGCTCCGTGGGATGCCGTGGCCTGCCAAAGCTCTTTGAAAGGCAGCAGACACCGCGCTGGGCTGCTGCTTGTTTTGCTCTCTGCCTGCATGTGAGGGCATGCCCCGAGCTGCTTCCCTGTGCAACGCTTTCCTCCTGGGCTTCGCGTGTGCTTTCTCACCTGGCCAAGGGGGAGCGAAAAGATGGCATTTAAATGTTGAGTGCAGGTGCTAACCCACCCCCCCTAAAACACAGGAGCAGAAAACGAGCGGTGGCTGCTGGGGAACGAGCTGTCCCTTTAACATGGAGGTGTTACGGCTGGAACTACGGCTCCCAGCGTACAGCGCTTTGTTGTAATGGCCAGACCGGGAGCCTGGCCGGCGCTGGAGCGGCGCACGCTGGGCTCTGTAGTCTCCCCACGGCCCTGGCTTTCACAGCTTGGTTATGGCTGGGAAGGAGCTGGGAAAGAGCTGTAAGATGCTGGAGTCCAGCCGCTGAGCCAGCACTGCCAAGCCACCTGTAGGGGAGCGGAGCAAGGGAAGGGCACGAAGGGAAAGCAGCCCAGAATTGTGCTCTGCTGCTGGTGCTGGGCTTGGAAGGGCACAGCGTGAGGGGAAAGCCGCTCTTCCCCCCTGCGCTTCTTGCCACTGGAGCCGTTCTCCATCGCCTTTGTGCGCGCAGGCCCCGGCATGGGGGCTGCTGCCGGGGCAGGGGGCTGGCTCCACGGCGTCCCCACCGCGGGCTCGGCGGTGCCCAGCGGGAGCTGGCTGCGGCGGGCACTCAGTCACAGCCCCGTTAGCCAAGGGAGGGCTGATGGCGGCTGCCTGGAGCTGAGGACGGCCTGTGTTCTCAGCCCGGCTGGGGAAGGGGCTGCGCTCACAGCCTGAGGGCCCCAGCCAGGGCCTGGCTCCGACCCAGCTGGGCCTGGCCGGGGAGCGGCGGCGCCCGCAAAGGGCCGCTCAGGAGGGAGCCGGGCACGGCCGGGGCCCCCCCGCGGTGCTGTAGGGCCAGTGCAGGGCGGGCCGGCTGGGGGGAAGGGGCCGCGGGCAGGGCCCGTCCCGGCCCGGGGAGCGGCGGCCCGGCGCCGCTTGGAGCGGCCTCGCCTTCCCGGCGTGCAGCGCGGCGCCCGTCCCCGCCGGGCCGCCATGTTGTCGGAGTGAAAGGCAGGGGGAGAGGCAGGCGGCGAGCGGCCTGGGGGGGGGCCGAGATCCGTCTTCATCCTACCGCTCCGCCCGTGAGTACCGGTACCGGAGCGGGCCTCCACGCGCCGCGCACCCCAGCCGAGCCGCCGATGGGGCCATATTGGTGGGGGGAACGGGCGGAGCGGCGCCAGGCCGCCCCGAAGGCCAGCGGCGGCGGGGCGCTGGCGCCCGGCTCTCCCGCCCGGCTTCTTGTCGGCGCTCGGGGGACCGGGGCCTGGCCCCTATTGTTACCGGGGAGAGGGGGCACGGTGGGCCCTCGCCTCCCGTGAAGGCTTCCGGGCCTCTCGCCACCGCGTCCCGGCGGGTAGGGAGAAGGTGGGGGGGGTTGTTATTGTTGGGGGCCGCAGGCCCATCCCGGCCGGGCGCCCCCCGCTTGCGCCCCCCGCGGGCCTGGCCTGTCGCGGTGGGTCCTCCCCGGGGCTCCCTCTTCTCCCAGGAGGGGCCCGGGCCGTCTTGCCGGGGAGAGCCGAAGCTCCGCTTTGTTGCCCCGGGGGGCCCGGCCCCGCGGTGGTGTGGGGGGGTGGCTGGGTTCCATCACCACCCTGGCCTCGGAGGGGTCTCGGCGGGGTTGGGGAGGGGATCGAGGTTCCTGGCAGGGGAGGGGGACGGTGCCT
Source organism: Dryobates pubescens (assembly GCF_014839835.1). Lineage (NCBI taxonomy): Eukaryota > Metazoa > Chordata > Aves > Piciformes > Picidae > Dryobates > Dryobates pubescens. The sequence continues at coordinate 6,501,237 of NC_071631.1, read as the reverse complement.
AGAAAGTGGGGGATCGGGAAAATGCAGACAATACTTTGTGATGTGCTGGGTGACCCTGGGGTGTTGTGTTTGGGGAGTGGGGGGGGCTGATTCCGCTTTGGTTTTATCTCCTTTTGGTGCAATACCAGCGTTTAGCCCTTTTCATGCCACGCTTGGGATTTTCAGAGCCTGTCTCTTGTCCCAGCCTGCGACATCCTCGGTTATTTGTTTTTATTGTTGTTTTGGTTTGGTGGGTTTTTTTCCTTTTTTTTTTTTTTTTCCCCTTTCCTGGGCAATGTTTAATAAGTTTGTTCCGAGCCGCGATTTCATTAGCCAGATCATGAGTAAGGAATTTCCTTTATGAAGAGGAAAGGATGGGAGGGTGAGGGGCAAGGGGTCGCGTTCGTCCCTCTGGGTTCTGGTGATGGTGGAGGCGTTCGGTGGGTGCCCACTTCCCTCTCTTCCCGCCGCCTCTCTCCGGGATTGCGGGAAAACACCGGCTGTAGCCTTAAAACTTCTTGTAGGCCACAGCGCTGGCGAACAATGGCTGGGCTTCCATCGCCAGGCCAACTTCCCAAACAAAACTCCCTCCCCCCGCCCCCAACACCCCGCATCCCAAACTCTTCTCTTTTGTGCTTGAACTTTGGGAGCTGCGCGTCGTGTGCTGACTGATTTTTTTTTTTTCGTTCTATTCTGTTATTTTGGGGAGGAGTCACCGTCCCTGGAGGTGTTCAAGAAACGTGTGGACATGGCACTTTGGGATGCGGTTTGATGGCCGTGCTGGAGTTAGGTCGATGGTTGGACTCGGTGATCTTAGAGGTCTTTTCCAACCCAAACAGTTCTGTGAATGTTGGAATAAGCTGCAAGCTCTGTGTGCAGAGCTGTGCTCTCCTCGGATTAAAGCCTCCTGCTTCAGCGTCTTGCTTCAGACTCGCTTTGGGGATGGCTCCCAAGTTTTTGTTGCCTGGGGAGCGTCCCATAATCGAAAGGATTTTGCTCATGGTGATAACACAGAGGGGTTTATTTACACGAGGTGTTTTTATTGGTGGGGGGGAAAGAGAAGCTTTGAGCGTGTTAAACCTTTGTTTGTAAATAGCTAACCCTTCCCGGCAAACAGTTTACCTCGGCGAAGTGTATTCTGTGTTTGAAAGAAGAACTTGGGAATGAAAAGGATCCTCGTGGCCCTGAGCAGCGTGAGCCTCGCAGCTGGCTCCTGCCTGTGCCTTGTGTAGGTGACTTCCCATATTTCGGATGCTCCGTCGGGGCTGAATGACAGGATTCAGCTGTCGGCTGCGGTTCACTCGGCCCTGCCATCAAAACACGGCCTGCGACTAAACTTGAACTACCCAGAATGCTGCCTTCCCTTTTGCTCCCTTTCAAAATGTCGCCTTTGCCAAGTTTTCTGCTGGTGTTGGGAGCTGCCTCGCCTGTGGCAGACCGAAGAGGAAGCGCCTGGGAGCAGGAGGCACTTGGTGTGCTTCTTTGTAGTATGGTGACTGAAGTTTTCTAGAGCTTCAAAGCCCCCAAATCTTATCCTAACGCTGTTATTAATGATGTGCACGGAAATGAAAGCAGGAATTAATTTGAGTGAGCAGAGAATGCTCACAGCCTTCTGAGGGAGGACAGTAGGGGCTGTGCAGCTGCCACCAGCCACTTTGTGCAGTGTGTTTGTGCTGGGAACAGAGCTTGTCCCATGCAGAGATACCTGAAACTCCCTCTGCATTCATAGTATCTTCCTGGAGTTTTAAAGCCTGCCCTGAGATAACTTGTAAGCCCCCTCCTCAGATTTTACTGTCTGCAATTAATACACACCTCAACTTCTGATATGTGAATGTTTTACTGGTAGTTAATTTTTTCCTCCTTACTACATAGAGGAGCTTTATTGCTTCATTTTATGCTGCTGAAGGATTTTGGTGACGTTTATTAAAGTGAAACTAAGGGGAAATGCCATTCACTGGCAGTATTGTGGTATAAATCAGTGAAGGTTTAGTAATGCCAGGTTGCTGTCACAGTGTTTCACAAAGGATTTGGGGAAGGTTCAGTGATTTGCAGGTCTTCTGGAAGACAGAGGAGTGAGGTGTGTGGAGTGTTGCTGGTGGAGGTCTCTACAGTGCCCTGTGGAGCTGTTGTTTATGTGGCCTTGGAACAAATGTGAACAAATGTATTACAGGGGCAATTCAAATAATCTCACCTCTGCAGCTCTTGCAGGTATTTCCCCCGAATGTTAACCCTGTTCTCTGTTAATGGGACAGGCCTGACACAGTTTAATGAAAGATGGCATTTGGGGTTTTTCTTTGGGTGTCATTTTTCTCTCTTTGCTGTTAGGATATTGTTCTTGGAAGTTGCCTGTAGTAGCTGCCTGTTGTTCAGAGCGACTGAGCAGGGGAGGAGCACAGCTGCCTTGTAGGCCCTGTGAGCTACTGTCAGGATCAGGGCTGAGGTTTGCAGCCACCAAGGTACCAGAGTAAAAGCGTTTTGAGGCTGGTGTGCGGCTGTGGTGAAAGTCTGTGAGGTTTTCCCACCCCAGTGTCATCCTTTGTGGGGTTGCCTTTGGTAACTGAAGCCATAAACTCAGTGATCTTCTGAAAAACAGTGATTCTGGCCATCCTGGGCTTTGGGAACCGCTTTGGATTTGTGTGTGCTCTGCATGGGCTGGACCTTACATAACCGGGGAGACGCTTTGGTGTTCACACGTGTAAGGTGTTTGTTGCTCTCAGCATCAGCCCATAGCGGTGTGTGAAAACAACAAACAAACCTCTGTGGGTTAGTGCTGCCGGGATGGAGAGTTAGAGAATAATTGGACTCAGTGAGCTTGAAGGTCTTTTCCAAGCAAAGTGATTCTGTGATGCTCTTAAATTGTTTGGGGATAGTAAATCAGTGAGTTGCTGCCAGTTGTCCTTTTGCCTGCAGATGATTTTGGGTCTGTTCAAAGCCTTGGGGTATTTCAGTGTTGAACGGGCTTTATGACTTGTCCAGCTCTCCCCTGGTGCTGTCAAGAGTGGGACCAGTGCTGCTGGCAGCTCCAGCTCTGGAAGGTTCTGCCAAGATCCCAAGGCACCAAGAGGTTAGCTGCCCATTCTCCAGGGAATCTCACACTGAACGTGCGGGTGTGTTTTACCATCGCATGGCCAAAGCCACCTCTGAATATTGCAGGAAGAGTGCTCATTGTGTTTGGGAGTTTATTAACAGCAGAAGCACGAATCCAGTGTGTTTCTGCTGTTTTCCATGAAGGTGGTGAGGCACTGGAACAGGTTGCTCAGGGAAGTTTTGGAGGCTTCAGGCCTGGAAGTGTTCAGAGGCAGGTTGGATGAGGCTCTGAGCGACCTGGTCTGGTAGGAAGTGAAGCGTTTCTGTCCATAGCAGGGGATTTGAAACTAGATGATCTTTAAGGTCTCCAGATGATCTTCTACAATTTAAAGCTTGCATTTTGGGGAAAAAAAAAGCCCTGTTGCTTTGATGCTTTGTGTGACTGAGTGGACACATTGTGATACAGAGGGACTGGTGTATTGATTGAAGATCTGCCTCCTAATTCGTGGGCTGTAAACAAGCACAACAGGCTCTGGTGGTGGAATCTGTCTTCCCCTGGCTTCTTTGGGAGCTTTTTCCAGCCGTTCTCCATGGCAGTGCTCCAGCTGGGGCTTTGTCCATTGCATAAATTGCCATTTTGATGTGGTTCTAATGGGTACCTTGCATGAATCTTGCCTTTACTGCTAACTCTTGGCAGCACAAAATGTGACATTTTTGGCTAGCTCTCTCTCTCTCTTTTTTTTTCCCCTATGATATTTTAGTTGCTGGGTTAATGGAGCAAATAACTGTGTTAAAATCATCAGATCTGGCATCGTGGTGTTGCCCTGCCAGTCTCAAGATGGGTGTGTTATTTAAGATGTAAAGCCAAACCTGTGGGGATTTCACAGAGTCATGAGCACAGAGTGTGTTGGGGCTTGGAAGGGGCCTCTGGAGATCACAGAATCACAGAATGGTAGGGGTTGGAAGGGATCTCTGGAGTCCAAACCCCGTGCCAAATCGGGATCGCCTAGGGCAGGCCACACATGAGCATGTCCAGGCAGGTTTTGAAAGTCTCCAGAGAAGGAGACTTCACCACCTCTCTGGGCAGCCTTCTTCAGGGCTGTGGCATCCTCATTCTTGTCCTGAAAGGAATTGGAGCCAATCACTGATAGAATTACAGATGTCAGATTTAGACTTAGTGTTTTAAAACCGACATACAAAAGACTCTGCACTTGAAACTGATTGATTCTTGTGGAATGATAAACAGAGGCTTCATTCTTCCCAGAAAACAGAGGCAGAGTTCATGATTTCATAGAATCAAAGACTCATAGAATGTTAGGGGTAGGAAGGGACCTCTGGAGATTGAGTCAACCCCCCGCCAGAGCAGGATTACCTAGGGCAGGTCACACAGGAACACATCCAGGTGGGTTTTGAAAGTATCCAGCGAAGGAGATTCCACAACTTCTCTGGGCAGCCTGCTCCAGGACTCCAGCACCCTCACACCAAGGAAGTTTTTATTTATGCTGTGGTGGAACCTCTTGTGTTCCATCCTGTACTTGTTGTTCCTTGTCTTATTGCTGGGCACCACTGAAGAGAGCCTGACCCCCTTCATCTTCACACCCACCTCTCAGATATTTCTAGAAATTAATAAGATCCCCTCTCAGCCTTCTCAAGACTAAAGAGCCCCAGTTCATGCTTTCTTTTCCTTCTTTCTCTCCCTTGGCCTCTCCCCTCCATAGGTGCTGGTGGAATGAGCGTTGCGTGTGTTTTGAAGAGAAAAGCAGTACTCTGGCAGGACTCGTTCAGCCCCCACCTGAAGCAGCACGCTCAAGATACAGCTAATCCCACCATGCCTGTTGTACTGACATCTGGAACAGGGTCCCAGGCTCAGCCACAGCCAGCTGCAAACCAGGCACTTGCAGCAGGGACACACTCCAGCCCTGTTCCTGGGTCCATCGGGGTCGCAGGCCGCTCCCAGGACGACGCTATGGTGGATTACTTCTTCCAGAGGCAGCATGGTGAGCAGCTTGGGGGAGGAGGAAGTGGTGGAGGCGGCTATAATAACAGCAAACATCGTTGGCCTACTGGGGATAACATTCATGCAGAGCATCAGGTAAAAAACCAGTTCCATGTTTCCAAACTCCACACGTTGAATGCTTTGGGCTTGTGCTAGTTGCTTGTAATGACACTTTTCCAGGCTCCAGCAGGTTGTGGTGCGGGTGGGAAATGGCAAGGGGTTTACTTTTTGTTTTCTCTTTTCAGGATCGTGGGGCCTTGGTTGTTTTAAGCTGAAATGTTTCTTCTCTGGAGGGTGTTGAAACCCCAGTCCACTCCCTTGACAGTTGAATGTTGATCGTTGCCTTTTATTGATTTTTGTTGTTGTTTTGGCTGTGTGGAGCAGCGTGGCAGTGGCTGCTGCTGCCTTTCAGAGCTGGTGCTGTGGTTAAATAATTCTTATGTAATGGTATTACAAAACTGCCAATGATGTAGGTTGGGCTCTCACCGTTCCCAGTAGTGAAAAACACAGCTCTGGAAGTTGCTGGTAATGTGTTTTCCTGGGTTTCTTTGCTTGTTTGGTTTGGGTTGGGTTTTTTGAGTTATAATTGGGAGGGGAAGGAGCTATTAATGTGCTTAGCTGACCTGAGAGCTACCTTAATAATGCTATGAAACGGTGTTTTTAGCCACCCAGCTCACTTCTGGCAGTGACTTCAGGTTTAGCCAGGGTAGTGGGCCCAGCCGTGTCTTGGTGGCAGTGTTTACTAGCAGCCTTTTCAGGAGCTGCATTGTCAGATGCGCTGAGTGAAACGAGTGCATGACTCACTGGGGCTGGCTGGCTCTGACCCGTGAGGAGCTCCTCAAAGGAGAAGTGCTTCCTCTGCTGAGAGAGCACAGCTTCACTGTAAGCATGTTTAAGAAAGGAATGATTCCCACAGATGCTGTCAGAGCAGCAGACACAAAGCTTTTGCAACCCTTATGAGTATCTCCGGCCTCCAGTTTCTCAAATGAAAGGGAACTAGTCCTTGTTCCTTTGCCCAGCCTCCCCAGGGGATGTGTTGCCATCCAGACCATTTAAAAGCAAACATTGCAGTGAATTTTGCAACCTCGCTGAAGTCAGTGTGTACATCAACAAAGCAGTAAACCCAAGTGCCCTGTTAAGTTGTTCTGGAAGAAAAAAAATCACATAAAATCCTGCAATGTGAACTGAGTAGCTGGAGGAGCACTGTGGTTGTTCCCTTCTGTGGCAGCACAGTGTTCGGTGCAGTTATTGCCTTAAAGGAAAGGACTGCATGGAAATGAGATGCAACTTTTCTCTTAATGTCCAGAGTTTTCAGTTGCTAAATGTAAAACTTGTTTCAGGGGACACTGATGGAAGAGATCTTAGTTGTGTGAGTAGCAGACATGTCTGAGGGGCTGCAGCTTGCAGGTTTTGGAGATGAAAGCTGTCCCAGGGTCTGGTGGGGATGGAGATCTTTAGGCAGGACCTGCTGGTGTTTGGACCTTCTGTGGAAAGATGACTTCATGCATTAAAATGAATGTCATAAAGTTCTTCAGGCCTTTTTTCTCCAACTCAAGCTATTGTCTGGCTTTCTCTGAAAAGGAAAGACAGCAAATCTCACTGGAGACTGAGGGGGCAGAGAGGAGACACCCAAATTCTGCAGCCACTGACAGTGGTGCTGGCATTTGAACTGTTTTTTACCGCATTCTTTAGTGGACTTGAACTTTTACTTGAGCAAAAGAGTCCTTCCTGGCTTGCCCTGCTCTCAGGAGATGTTTCTGCAGGAAATCAAGCTGAGGAATAGCAACTTCTTGAATGAAGTGATACTGGTAACTCTGTCACTTAATGGAATTAAAACTCATTAGCTTATAGCAGTTTAAATGAACTCTTAAAGACACAGTGCCTGTGTTCTGTGGAGGCAGAACACTTGTGAGCAGGTTGCGTGGATGAAATACACCTGCAGGGTTAAACTCACAAGGTCCTGTGTGATGCTTTCTCTGGTTTTGCCCCACATATTGTGTGATCTGAAGCTCAGGAGCGTCCCACTCCAACATAATTAGTGTTGGGACCTTCCCTTTCTGTGGCCTGGTGGTTTTTACGTTGGCTGTAGTGTCTTTGGTGTTGTGTGTTGAGTGTGCATCTCTGCACCACTCCTTGTGATTTTTTTTTCACAGCCAGCCTTGAGATGGCCACTGACCCTTTTCTGTTGTGGTTTATTTGATACCCTGTACTCCAATGAGCAGTTTTATCTCTGTATTCATTGCTCCAGCCTTTCCTGAGTACCTCTTCTCTGTGATTCTCTGTTTGCCTCAGGGTTTTGCCTGCTGGGAAGCAGAACACAGGATATGTAATCCTGATACTGCCATTCCTTCTGACTTCTTGGCCGCCTCTGCATCTGCTTCTTAAATTATAAATTCCTGCAAGCAAGGGCTAACCTTATGCATGCAAAATGAATTAATTCAGTTTGGGCTTAGCTGGGGTAGGATTGAATTTGTCCTGCAAGAGCAGAAGTGGAAGGAAGTGCTGGGACATGCAGGGGAATCATCAGGGGTGTCTGCTCAGTCTCCTAGATGGGGGTTAGAGCCTGTCCAGAGGAGGCTATGAAGATCATCTGAGGGCTGAAGCACCCCTCCTATGGGGGCGGGCTGAGAGAGTTGGATCTGTTCAGCCTGGAAAAGAGAAGGCTCCAGGATGACCTTAGAGCAGCCTCCCAGGATTTAAAGGGGGCTACAGGAGAGCTGGGAAGGGACTTTGTACTAAGGCAGGGATGTGGGGGTAGTGGCTTCAAACTGGAAGAAGCTGGGTTTAGATGAAACATGAGGAAAAAAGTGTTCCTCATGAAGTTGGTGAAACCCTGGAACAGGTTGTCCGGACAAGTCATGGAAGCTCCAAGCCTGGAAGTTTTCAAGGCTGGGTTGGATGGGGCTTTGAGCAACTTTGCCTGGCAGGGGGTGTCCCCCCCTGGCAGGGGGATTTGAGGTAGATGATTTTGAAGGTCCCTTCTAACCCAACCCATTCTGTGCCTTTAAATTACTGTACTTTAGGCTTTCAAAGCTAATGCAGGGAGGGCTTTGCTGCCTTGAAGACTGGTTAGGAAACTTGGTAGCTAAAAGATAATGGAAAGTCAGAAAAAATAATTACAGGGTAATATAGGTTAATGCCTGCCTAGAGCTTGGGAGGCTGGAATTAAAGGTAGAGGGATTTTTTTTTTTTGTTGTTGTTTAATTGTGGAATCCCAGTTTGTCCTTTGTTCTGTAGGTAGCCAGACATCTGTCTCTGGGGGTGATAATACTCCAGTGATTTTTACCAAATGATAGCATTTCAGCAGGGGTTGTTAAATAGCTGTGAGAGCTGTGAGTCAGAGCTTATTTATGGGCTCCTGCCTTCCCATTTTTGTGGGGTTGCCTGCTCCTCCCTCTCCTATCAGCTCTGAGAATCCAGCTGGGAATGGCTTTAGGAGGGAGGGTTTAAGACAAAGTTTCCCTGCTCCCAGGGAAGCAGGCACTGTCCTCTTGTTGTGCACCCCAGGAAATTAGTATTAATAATATCTCTATGTTAATATTAATAATATCTCTGTATGTTTTACCTGGAAACTTTCTCTATTTCCCCTCCTGCTCCTTCTTGATGAGGTAAAAACAATTACATTTTTAGATGAAATAAAGGAATTGAGATGCTACTGTCCTGTTGCATGTTTGGATATCAAACATACCGGCATCAGCAGCACATGTTGGAAACTCCTTTGTTCCTGAAGCAGTGGTGGAATTAGAGTTTTTTTTTTCCTGGACTGAAATCTCTGAACTCCTAAGCAAAATTCAGGCTGTGAGCAGCTACAAGTACTTCAACACCAAGTTTCACATGGAAGATGCCAAGTCTTGACTGCACAATGCGCTCTTCTCTCTTTAGAACCATAGGAAACAGAAACGTTGTGGTTGGAAAAGGCCTTTAAGATTACTGAGTCCAACTGGTCTCTAGCTCTGCTAAGACTGGGACTAAACCATATTCCTCAGCACCACAGCTCTGCCTCTTCAAAACACCTCCAGGGATGGGGATCCAACCACCTCCCTAGGGAGCATGTTCAGTGTTTGAGAACACTTCCAGTGAAGAAAGTTTTTGTTTGTTTGTTTTCTCATGTCCAACCTAAACCTCCTCTCTGTTGCAACTTGAGGCCATTACCACTCATCTTATCATTTGTTACTGGGGAGAAGAGACTAAACCCCCACCTTACTCCAGTCTCCTTACAGGGAGTTGTAGAGAGCCAAAAGGTCTCCCCTCAGCCTCCTTTTCTCCATGCTGACCAACCCCAGGTCCCTCAGCTGCTCTTCACCAGCCTCGTTCTCCAGATCCTCCACCAGCTTTATTTCCCAGAAGGCAACCTGGACATGCTTCAGCCCCTCAGTGTTCTTCTTAGAGTGAGGGTCTCAAAACTGAACCTAATATTTGAGGTGTGGTCTCACCATTGCCCAGACCCAAGGGGACAGTCCCTGCCATGGTCCTACTGGCCACACTATTGGTTGATCCAGGCCAGCATGCTGGTGGCCTTCTTGGCCACCTGGGCACACACTGAGTCGTCTTCAACTGCTGTTGACTGACACCTGCAGGTCCTTGTCCACCAGGCAGTTTCCAGCCTCTCTGCCCAGAGCCTGGCACACTTACGGGGATGCTGTGACTCCAGGTGCAGGATCCAGCACTCAGCCTTGTTTATCCACAGAAATCAACGAGATGAAGTTGAGTATCAGTGCCCACCAGTAATGATTAGATTTGAACTGGAGGTTAAGGCTGTCACTCACCTGTGGTGCTCAGTTACTCTTCAGGCTGTGGGAACAGAGTTCAGATAGCTGCTCCAGCCTGGTTTTGTGCTGTTCATCCTGCAAAAAAATGGTTGGGAATCAGAACCTCTCCTCACATAGATGAGTGGAGAGGTGCAGGATGGTCTGGGTATGATTTGTCCTGGTTGGAAGAGGTTGCAGATCTTATTACAAATTCAAACAGCTGTTTACAGCTCCTGAGGGGAGTGGAAAGCTGGTGGAGATACTCAGCTGGGAGAAGTTATCAACACTGAGCAGGTTTTTATGAAAACTGGCTGGGTTCTCTTTGCTGGGGTCTCCTGTGGCTGGTGTCTGCCTGTATGTGCTCAAACTGGAGCAGAGAGAAGCTGCTCTGGTGGTGGTCCCTTCTGAATTGCAGAGTGGATGTATTCAGACTGTCTGAACTGCAGTTGGGGCAGTGGGGGGAGTTGCTTAGTAGAAGCAAATGATGGTAGGGATTTACTTTCTTTGAGAGCATGTTTAATTAATAATTGGAGACAATAGAACTCTGCAGGGATCATCTTGGTGAATGTGGGGAATTTTTCACATCTAGCTGGTGAAGAATAGTGAGAGCAACAGGCCTGGGGCTGGCTTTTCTGCTCAGTTTTGTCTTTTGGCAGTGTGACCCTGCAGCTTCTTAACTGGGAACTTGCATTCGAGTGGAGCCAGAAGGTGACTCTCCTGGCAGCTGCCCTTGTAGAGCAGTGCTGCTCAAACTGTGCTGCTTGCTGCTGTGGAAGTGTCTGCATTTGACATTGTTTGACAATGTTTGGTGCCTCTTGGCAGGCACCATGACCACTTTGCCTTGAAGTTGTGGCCAGGTCCTCTAAAAAGATTGTGGAAGCTAGGGAAGGAGAAGCTCAGAAGTGCCCTCCCAGAGGTCTGTATTCTGATAGCAATATTCCATTTGGCTTGTGTTCCAAGGCAGGTTGGATGGGGCCTTGAGCAAACTGCTCTAGTTGGCAGGGGGGTTGGAACTAGATAATCTTTAAGGTCTCTTCCAACCCAAACCATCTATGATTCTATGATCTAGTGTTTATCCTTCCAAAGACAAATCCCCTTTAAGGGACACTTAACTGTTGAGGATGGGGATTTCCTGATGTGCCCATGGGAAGCACCTAGTATCTGAGAGCTGCTGTGATTCTAATCACCTGGCTTGTTGTCTGGGCTAGTGTTGAAGGCATGGAGAGAATCCTTAATCGTGTACACCTTGAGGTAGAACCTGTGGCTCTGCTCTTGAACATTTTCTGATGTGAGCTCCATTAAATCTGTTGTATTTTCCTGGCTCCTTCCTTGTATGGCAGTGAAGCAGTTGGGACTCCCCTCAGGTTGACACTGAAATGGCTGTGCTATCTTGATACCCAGCTAATCCAGGACATAATACCTTGCTGAGATGAGATGCCTGCTTCGGCTGATTTGTCCCACAGAGATTGCTTTGTGCTAAAGGGAATTTTGAGAGAAGGAGATCAGAACATTTGATTTAGTTTTCTGCATTACATTGCCCTTTGAAAAATCCCTCCTGAGATAGAGGGAGCAAGAGTTGATTGGCTAGGTTGGGTTTTTAAGGGTGGGGATTGGAAAGCCCTTCTCTTGAATAGGGCAGAAAACCCAGCCTGAAATCTGCAGGTCAGTTTAAGAGTCTGCTCCCTCTGAATCTGCTGCTTTTAGTCCCTGACAGGCAGCTGGCTCGAGCTGGGATTGCACAAGTGACCTGATGTGCTCTCTCTGGTCCATCATCTTTGTAGTCTGCTTCCTTGCTGTGGTGCCTGCTTAAGAAGAGCAAGGAGGTTTCTGCACTATGGATTTGGCACACTTCAGTGCTTCAAGAAGTGTTTCAGTGAGCGCATAGCACACAATTGTGTTTTCAGTAGAGCTTTGTTAGAGCACAGCTTCAGCTTGTTTTCTTCCTCCCCTCTCCCCATCTTTGCTTTCCCCTTATCAGTTCTTCTGTGGTTTGCTGAGCTGCTGTAACCTCTCTCTGCTCCTGCAGAGCAGGTTGTGGTGTTCGGCATGGGTGAAACTTCAGGTGAGACACAAGCCGTTGTCCAGCCACAGCAGCTTCTTCCTTGCAAGGTAACGCCATTAACTTCAACTGCTGCTCAGAAACCACCTCAACAAAGAACTGTTCCAGAGCAGTGAATCCAGTGGTGGTGTGCCCCAAAACTCACTGGTGGGTGTGTGCTGGGGCAGGTTGCAGGTTGTCTTCTCTGAAGGATGGTCTTGCAGGTCTGCAGGGAACAAACTTTCCTGGGTGCGGATATCAGGTGATGCTGTGCTGCCTCCTGACAGCGATCTGCTCTCAGATATCCTGTTGCTCCTCTTCCTTTGTTATGGGTAACTTCTGTTCTAGGGCAGTGGTTTTTAGTGAGAGCATCTGACTTTGTTAGTGCTTCAGACCTTGGTTCTGCGCTGGAGTGAAGCCTGATTGTTATTAAACCCTCAAGTTAGCCCTTAGCAGTCGGTGTGGCGTGAGGCTGCTCAAATCTGCCTCTGACAGAAGTAGTGAGCTTGGCACCGGAATGAGAATCAACGATGGGGCTTGGAAGGGACCATTGAGGTCCAATACTGCTGCCAGAGCAGGATCATCCAGGGGGGAGGTCACACAGGAACATGTCCAGATGGGTCTTGAAAGTCTTTAGAGAAGACCCATTGCTGTGTTCCTTCTTTACACCTTTCTTCCTCTGAGTTTAAACCTCAGAAGGTCAGAGCAGGGGTAGGAATGAAAGGAACAGATATTAGATGTGATGTAGATAGAGTTTGGGTATCAGGAAGAATTTCCTTGCTGCAGGAGTGGTCAGGGCTGCCCAGGGAGGTGGTGGAGTCCCCAGGTGTTCAAAAAAGCTAGTAGATGTGGCCCTCTGGGACATGGTCTGGTGGTCACTGAGGTGTTGGTAGAAAGTTGGACTTGATGTCTTAGAGAGGACTTTTCCAACCTTAATGATTCTGTGATAAGCCTTTTTAGAGTGAAACAAACCAGATCTTAGTGTAGCCCTGAGTGGCTGCACAAAAACATCTCCCCACACGCTCACACCTGGGGAGCAGAAGAGTTTTCCCGAGGCGCAGCCAACTCCAGCGAGGCAAAATTCAGGTAGTTTCTTCTGCAATCCAACATTTGGAAAGTTATTCACTCCCAACAGTCTGTGCCTGAGATGTTGCAGAGCAGCTGAAATTCCACATTGATGAAGCACTTGCCTGGGTGAATCAAATCTGAGGGAAAACATCGTTAGCTGAGGCCGTGGAGCCGTTGGAGAGGCGCCTTGGGCGGCTGTGTTTCTGTGCCCTGAATCGTTAATCGCCTTGGCCCTGTGCCATCTGCAGCATTAGCCAATCCAGGGTTTCAACAGCCCTTTGCTTCCAGTGCTAATGGTAGGAGCAATTCCAGTGATGAATCCTTTACTATAAAAATAGTAGTTAAAGCACCTAATCCTGTCTAAGACGTGTGACTTCACGTTCTTTCTTCACTGACTATTGTTGTAGGAGAGGACTAAAAATAGGGCCATAATCAGTTGATGGAACAGCATATTTTAACCCGGGGTCTGGGTGTGTGTAGCGAGCCTGTTGTTGACACTGTGCTGTGCTTTTCTTCTTGTCAGCCAGGAAACTCTCTTTTCTTTTCCTCTCTGAGGTACTCTGTGTGTGCATGCAGGGTAGGTGTGTTGTAAGGAAGGTGCTCTGTGAGCTTTCAAGCCAGCCAAACTCTGCCGTTCTCCTACAGCTGAGTGGGAGGCACTTGTTTCCATCTGACGTTTGTAAACCTTGGGATAGTTTAAAAAGCTTTAACGACTTGGGAGTGTATAAATTAAGTGCTGCAGAATAGACTCATTGAATTGTTTGGATTGGAAAAGGCCTTAAAGATTATCAAGTCCAATCATCAACACAGCATCACCATGGCCATTAAACCCTGTCCCCAAGTGTCATGGCCACGTGTTTTGTGAACACCTCCAGGCATGGTGACTCCACCACCTCCCTGGGCAGCCTGTTCTGGCCCCTGACCACTCTTGCAGCAAAGAAACTCTTCTTCATTCCCAACCTAAACCTCCCCTGGCACAATTTCAGGCTATTTCCTCTCATTTATCACCTGACACTAGAGTGCACCTCACTGCAACCTCCTCTCAGGGAGCTGTAGAGAGCAATGGGGTGTCCCCTCAGCCTCCTTTACTCCAGAATGAACACCCCCAGTTCCCTCAGCTGCTTCTCACCAGCCCTGTTCTCCAGAGCCTTCCCCAGGTTTGCTGCCATTCTCATTTAGGCTGTTCAGTTATATATGTATTTTTCTCCTCTCCCTTCTAAGAATGTTTTACTCAAGCAGCAGCCTGAGTAATTTTGATACTTCTTATTCTTCCTGTCTCAATCCCAGTGTTCCTTCAGTAAAGCTGATTTTTTTTCCTTTAAGAGGAATGTTTTACTAGAAAATAAGAGTTTGGCTTTTTCCTATTACAGATTGAGCAGGATTTAAAATGTGGAGGCCTAATGGATGGAAACTTTACACCACACTTGCCTTTTCACACTTGCAGAGTCCACCTAAGTTATAAATACCCAAGTCAAAAATCACACTTTTGAGGTGCTCTGGATAAACACCAAGCAGGAAGAACTTGGAATCTCTCCTCTCTGCTCACAGAAACAAACCAAAGCTCTTCATTTTAGGAGCTGACATCCTAAGGTGTTGATCTCTCTTGGCAAGTGTAACACCATTTCCCACATTACTCTGTAGGTGCAGGAAAGCAAACCAAGTGGGCTTGGAGCAAGGTGGTCCCATCAAGCTTGTGCAGAGTTGAGGTTATCTGTGGGCTCCTCCAGGCATGGCCAGCACCAGCAAAGGCTGGGGAATGAGCCCAGCCCCTGGATTTGTGGTCCCAGCACCTGGCTCTTGTTTGCTAGCATGGCAGATAAGTTGAAGATGCTTTGCCCAGGATTCCTTAGGGTGCTGCCTGTGGGATCCCCTAGATTTGGCTCGCTTGGCTGGCAGGACTGAAGGCTGTAGTCAGGCCTGTAATTTGCTGTGGATCAAAGAAGTTGCAAAGCAGCCATTTACATGTTGCAGCTTCATGGAATCCTGTCTCTGCAGTGCCCATCCTACCTTCCTACCCCTGGTTTAGCAGATGCTGCCCTGAGGGGTTTGCCTCCTGGTCAGGAGTAGAACTGGGGGAGAGGAGTAGTGGGAGCAGTGCTTTAGTTGAAGGGAAAACCAGCTGGGGGCTAGAGAGATTCTGGGCTAAGAACAGTGCTGGGGAAGGGGAAAAGCAGCCTTTGAAATGGGATCATGTGGAGAGGGCGTTAGGAGAGGAGAAACAGGAGAGCTTGGGCTCGAAGGGGCAGCCCTCTGCTTTGCTTTGCTTCCCCTCTTCACCATAACCAGAGAATTCAAACCCTCTGCAGTCGCTGGTACTGCTAATAAATGCAGATATTTGATCTGGTTAATATTGTCCAACATCAAAAATAAACCAATCATCCACCCTCAGGCTTTGTGGTGTGCTTTTAGAGGCAAATTTTTACATCATCAACTGGAATATTTTTCAGCTGGTTATTTCTCAGCTTCTTTTTCTCCAAAGGACTTTTCAGTTTGTTTATTTGCTGGTGGGTTTTTTTTCCCCCTCCTGTGTGTTTGCCTGTTTTGGGGTTTGGTTTTTTTTTTGTTACTTCCACCTCTCCATTCTCTTTCTGGGCAGCATCACTTGCATAGGAGGAATAAAATAACCCTCTTTTTATGATCAGGAATGAAATTCAGCCTTGGGTAATTTTGCTGGGTGAATATAAATTCTCCATAAATGAAGACTCCTTAACACATAAAGCTACAATCCCCTGGGACACCAGCAAACCATGAAATGGGCTGTAGTATTGCACTTGGAATTTGGATGGAAAGGTCATATGAGCAACCATATTTGCTTAATATAAGGTGCTATATTAACACTGATGGTTGACATTAATATTTACTTCAAATTCCAATTCAGCTGCTTTGCTGATAGTAGTTTGGAGGAGGAAAAAAAAGCCACCAAACCCTTGGATTATTTGAGAGTAAAGAAGATGGTACTGGAAATCCAAAAGGTAAATAGAGGGTTGCGCTCATGTTAATTTGTTAGGTCCTTCAGATCCCTCTTTAGTAATTGTAAGGACAGTTTGGGGCCCTGGTTGCTGTTGGTTTAGCTGACTGCAGAATCCCTTCTGACAAGTGTCATTTAGCCCCGTGGGCCTGGCTGCTTGTGAGGTTAAAATTAGCTGGGGTTTGCAGTCCCAGCAGAGCAGGGTGTCCTGTAAGGTGCTGGGCTTAACTGCTCCTTTTGGTGGGGCCTGGTGTTTCACAGCTTTCCCTGCTCATCCTTTGGTGTGTGGCACCTTTAGAGCACAAGGGGCTTGTGAGACAAGGGATTTGGTTCCTCTATGGCTGCAGGTTCCTAGATTCATAGAATGGTTTGGGTTAGAAGGGACCTTAAAGATCGTCCAACTCCCCTGTTGTGGGCAGGGACACCTCCCACCAGCCCAGGTTGCTCAAGGCCTCATCCAGCCTGGCCTTCAACACCTCCAGGGAGGGGACATCCACAGCTTCCCTGGGCAACCTGTTCCAGTGTTTCCCCACCCTCACTGGAAAGAATTTCTTCCTGATCTCCAATCTAAATCTGTCCTCCTCAGGCTTAAATCCAGTCCCTTTTGTCCTATAACTACAAGCCTTTGTCCAAAGTCCTTTCCTGGGGAAAGTTGTTCCCTCCACTCTCAGCCTCTCTGATGGCTGGTTCAGAGCCTTGGGTCTTTGGTGAAGATCTCTGGGGTCTGCTTTGCTCCTCTAAAAGAGGAAACTTCCAAAGCATCTCACTGCTGGTTATATCTGTGACTGTGTTCTGAGGAGGGCTGAAAAGCAGGGAAAAGCCTCTGTCTGGGTTTGTGGTGTGGTAGGTGAGCAGTAGCTCCAGTACCAAATGGTAGCAGTGCATAGCATCATTAGCTGCTGGAATTCTCTGCATGTAAAGTCCAAAGTGCTGTAGATTTGGACAAGGTCTAGTGGCTGTGTAGCCTGGTGACCATGGAAGTGTGAGCTACTGAAAGTTCTGAGCTGCTGTCCTTCAGTTTGGCAGTGGTGAGGCCCTCTGATGTTGCTGCAGACCTAACCCCCTTGGAAGTGTCCTGTGTAAGATGGCTTCCTGACAGGAGTTAGCTGTGTGCTGCTTGAAGGCTTGGAGAGTGCCCAGGGAGGAGGTTGGATGGGGAGTTGTGTGGGAGGCTGAGACTTGAAAGTGGCTGTTGACTAGAGGAGTTGGTGTGTGCTGGGGCAGCCTGCAGCAGGTGAGAGCAGAAAGGATTCTGCCTTTTGCACATAGGCAGTGGTGTCTTCTGTTGAAACTGGGAAAGGACCTTGTAGCCTCAGCCTGTGTGAGGCCAAGTGATTTCACAGAATCAGCCAGGTTGGAAGTGGCCCTCCAAGATCACCAAGTCCAACCCAATCCTAACTGATCAACTAGACCATGGCACTAAGTGCCTCATCCAGGCTTTTCTTAATCACCTCCAGGGGCGTTGACCCCACCCCCTCCCTGGGCAGCCCATTCCAAGGGCAGTCTTTCTGGGAAGAACTGCTTTCTAAGATCAAACCTAAACTTCCCCTGGCACAGCTTGAGACTCTGTCCTCTCATTCTGTTGCTGGTTACCTGGAGGAGAGACCAACCCCCACATAGCTACAGCCTCCCTTCAGGTGGTTGTAGTTAGCATTAAGGTCTCTCCTGAGCTTCCTCTTCTCCAGGCTAAACACCCCCAGCTCCCTCAGCCTCTCCTCACAGGGCTGTGCTCCAGACCCCTCCCCAGCTTTGTTGCCCTTCTCTGGACTTGTTCAAGCAACTCAACATCTTTAAGTTTAGGGCCCCTGAACTTGTTCAGGAGAGGGGAAATCAAGTTTAGAGGCCTGACCTAGCCTGTGTCCTGAGCAGTACAGCTCCCTCTGGCTTTAGGATGTTTTTCAGAGCAGAGGAATTGATTAAAGGGCCTTAGAAGCAGAACTGACCTGAGCCTGGGCAAGGGGCCTTTACCCCAGCTCCTGACTGTGGCTCACAGCGCACTGGAAACCCTCTCTGGGGTACATGAGGCTTCCCCTGAGCAGGCAGGAATTAGCTGTGAGTCAGTGAAGTGGCTGGAGTGTGTTACAGTGACATACATTCACACATTAGCCTGCGTGGAAATTGCTCTTCTTGAATGAGCTCCTCGTTAATTTCAAGGAGATTTACATAATTCCTGAGTGCAGGCACAGCAGTTAGGAGGAGGGGAGGATTGTGCCGCTGCAGTCAAACTGCTCCACAGCTCTCGTTCAGCAGGGTGGTGCTGATGCACAGAGCCTTAGTTTTGTGGAGTAGGTAGGGCTTCAGAAGCAAATCTGCTGCCTTACCAGACAGAAGGAGGGCTCTTGTCGAGCAGGTGGGGAGGTCCCTCTGGTCAGAGCAAGGATCTGCGCTTGGCATGTTGCTTTGCAAAGTGGTGTGCGTGGGAGAGGCTGACACGGGGTGAGCACGCAGTGCTGCTGGCTAAGAGCAGGAGTCAGGTTTGGTTGGATCACCTGTGAAGCAGCTGGAGCTACAGCTGACCTCTCCTCCTGTGATGCCTGATGTTTCTTGAGATCATCTCTCCCTCGGAGGAGCCAGGTTGTCATGTCACATCCAGTCAGGGCATCGCCTCTGTATGCAGCCAATTCATCTTGGCGTTGTCTTCTGGATTTCTTTCAAGGCTCTGGTTCAGCAGTGAGCTGAGTTTTATGGCAATCAAATCTCATTGATGTTAGTGCTCATCTGGGAAGAAGATGTTGCTCTGTGGACGTCCTTGTTTCTAGTGTTTACACATCCTGACTCTGCACTGCATGTCTGCATTCCTTACAGGGCAGTGGTAGTGAGAAGGAGTGGTGGCTCACCAGCCTCGTTTAATTACCATTTCAGAGGACTGCCTGCCTTTTGGAGTGCTGAGGTGTGGGAAGTCATGACTTTGGTTGCATGTTCTGCTGTTTCAGAAGCTCTTTGTTCTTTCAAAGGGAGCTGCAGGAGCCCTGTGATACTCCTGTGCATTGTCTAAGAACATGAGGTAGAGAAGTGCTGCTGGTTAATGTTACAGAAGTGGGGAAGTGAGGACCTTTTGTGTACAGTCTGTGAAGACTGAATAATAAATCAGCCTGTATTACAAACATATATGTAAAGATCTGTGGAGGTGAAGGAACAGTGAGACTGAAAGGCTTCAGAATTGATGATTCTCTACAGTTGGGGCATCCAGTGCCCAAAAGGTGTGCACAAAGACCTGATTTAGACAATGTTTTTATCCATAATTGTTAGGATTGCTGAAAGAGAGGTGATTAGAGGTGTGTCTTAGGTATCTAGTGGATGATTTCTTCTGTTTCCTGACCTCTGACAGCAGACAGAGAAGCAGATACTGTTTTGATAGTGCCTGAGGCAGAGCCTGTCTGGAAGAAGATGGAGGCAGCCTATTTCTGCTGTGTCTTGTTAGCAGGGAGGCTGGGATGAGAGCTGGCAATTTAAGACAGGTTTGAAGGCCCTGCAGACCCTCAAGAAAGGAGTGAAAGCAGCAGCACTGTCAGATGTGCTGAGTGTGAAACCTTTGGAGTGCACTTTGCTTTAATGATGATACTGCTTTTTACCCTTTACTACTCCTCTTATCTTGGTCTCTGTCACCTCTGTAGCAGTCAGCTGTCCTGGCATTGTTTGAAGACAAATGTACTTCTCCACCTTGGAGGTGGCCACATGGTCAGCACGGGGGAGAGCTGTGCCTGCAAATGGGCCTGTACCTCTTGGAGAAAGAGGACTTGTTGGAATTGCTGTGGTGTCTGGTGGATGGCTGTGAACCTGCATGGAAGGCTTTGACTGTTTTGGAGGTGGTGTCACTGTTAATAGTTCCACCAGCTCTAGCTTCTCCACCAAGACTTCAGGCCAGCGTGGGAGCATGACTGGACACTGAATCCCATATTTACACTGCTGTGAATGGTTGAACAAGATGAGACCTTTTCCTACTCAAAGCCAGCACTTGAACAAGACATCTGAAAATGTTGTGAACAGTTGTTGCATCTGATGTGAATAAGTAGAATGGGTGATTCTAGCAGTCTTAAAAATGTTTGATGGAGTAAGGATGGCTATGTAACATGCTGAAGAGAGAAGGGTGATATTGGAGCTGAGAAGAATTCCTTCCTGTTCAGAAGCTGCCCTTGTTTTACACAGGGCCCATCAGCAGGGGTGTTGGTGACCTGAAGCTATGAGGGGAGCTCAAGGTAGCAGGGGGAGTTGATGGTGCTGGGATGTGACCAAGCAAAACCCCAGTGTCACCTCACATCCTTTTGATCTGTGCAAGGAACCTGGTGATCATGGCTTTGTAGCAGCTTTGTTGGGAGGTTCCCATAGGGCTTTTGGGAGCTCTTCTGTTTTGGAGCAGTTGGGACACACACGTGGAGCAGGCTCTGCTTCTCCACCAGCACTTTGCACAGCGCTGCAAGTCCTGGATTGGTGCCACTGCGGCTGCATCTGTGGTTTGCTGGGACACTGCTTTACAGTGAGAGTAATGAACATCATCCAGGGAATCTCTTGAACTTCTCCAGGCCTCAGATGGCTCATTGAAATAACCACTTGCTGCTGCTCAGCTTTTGTGGCTTCACATGTCTAGGGTCTGCAGCACTTCCTGTGAGTGCAGCTTGCAGTCCTTTATGGAAGAGTGTTAACTTCTGTATCATGTCAGATGTATCTTCCCTGGCAAATGGGAGATGGGGCTGACAGGAAAGTAGGACTTTGGTGCTGTGGCTTTTGGAAGGTGGAGTCCTGTTTCTGCTCTCTGTGCTGTTGGTTAGTGTAATATGTGTCACTGCAGGAGGTGACAAGGTGGAGATGTCACTGAATACAGCTTTGAGTGAGATATCTAGCAAGGAGAAGATACTGTGGTTTTGTAAATGATCATAAAATCATAGAATGGTTTGGGTTAGAAGGGACCTCAGAGTTCATCCAGTTCCAAGTTCCAACCCCACTGCCATGGGCAGGGACATCTCCCACCAGCCCAGGTTGCTCAAGGCGTCATCCAGCCTGGCCTCGAACACCTCCAGGGAGGAGGCATCCACAGCTTCCCTGAGCAGCCTGTTCCAGTGTCTCCCCATCGTTACTCTACAAAGAATTTCTTCCTCATCTCCAGTCTCAATCTTCCCTCTTCAGCTCAAAGCCATTGTCCCTCATCCTGTCACTCCCAGCCCTTGTCAGAAATCCCTCGCCAGCTCTCCTGGAGCCCCTTCAGGTACTGGAAGGCTGCTCTAAAGTCTCCCTGGAGCCTTCTCTTCTCCAGGCTGAGCAATGCCAACTCTATCAGCCTGTCCCCTTAGGGGAGGTTCTCCAGCCCTCTGATGATTTTCATGGCCTTCTCTGGACCTGCTCCAAGAGATCCATGTCCTTCAAGTGACTGGCTGTTGGGGATTTGCAAATGGCAGAAATAGGTGATAGCTAATTTAACAGTGCACTACTAATTGCCTGCAAAGCTGTGGTGTCACAGGCTGGAGGAGATGTCTGGAGTTTTATCTGTGGTGCCCTCTCTACATCTGCTATTTCTGGGTGAGGTCTGTTGGATCTTGTCTTAGCCATGAAGTGTAGTCACAGGAAAATGTGGATGTGGTTCTGCTGGAAGTAGTGGCAGGAGTACGAGAAGTCAGGGTTAAGGTCAGTAAATGTGGTACAGCCACTTACAGCACCGAGCTCTGCAGGTACCTTACCACCTACACCAGGTTTTTCTGGTCCAATAAATCACCCACTGGGTATGACTGGGCTCCTTGCCTTGTCCTCCACATCTCCTGTCATGTCTTCAGTGGTGACATGACTGAACTGTGGGATTAGAAAGAGCCCAGAAAGCTCTGCACTGAGTGGAGCTGGGAGTTACTCGTACAGAAGTGCCTTCCCCCCCCTCCAACTCCTTACTGTAGCAGAACTGCGGATCCCAGCGGAGCAGCTGGGTTGCAGGGAATGTGTAAACATGGAGTAGGAGGTGTGTAGTGTTGCTTATGTGACACCCTAAGTGGTTGTGGCTGTTGTAGCAAGCCCTGCTTTGATCCGAGGCTGTTACCTGAGGAGGGCAGGAACTGAGTGAGTTGCAGCATGTGGCTGAGCTCCTGTGCTTTGTCCTCAAGTCCCTAGCTGGGTTTCTCCTTTGCTTCTGCACGTGTGCTTCATGGCTGCATCTGCAGGGGCATTTCTAGATGAGGTTTGGGAATAAAAATCAGATATGTTTTCTTGCATCCTCAACACAGCTGACTGACTTAGCTGACAGTTAAATTGCTGCTGCTTTGAATCAGATCCAAAGCAGAAGCAGAGAATGGCCCAGCTCCCCAGGGAAATGGATCCTTACAGGCCCTCCAGGTGAGAAAGGCCACTGTCACCTCCTGGCCTGTCCCCTTGCTCCTGCAGTGCCTGAGCTCTGCTGTGGAGAGTCTGGAAGGGAAGTTTCACCCTGCGTTGTCCTTTTGTGCATGGCAAGCTTTGGCCCCCAGCAGAGCCATGGGGCTGTGTGGCTGCTGTGTCATGCACCAGCAGCTTCCTGGGAGTAAGGAAAAGGCCACAGTATGTTGAGGGTTTACTTCAGGTGTTCTGCACCATGGTTTGTGTGCTTCTGGATTCTCACCGTGAGACTTGGGGTTCAGCTTGGAGAAGAGGAAGCTGAGGGGAGACTTGGCTCTCTACTACTCTCTGAAAGAAGGTGGGAGCCCAGTGGGAGTTGGTCTCTTCTTCCTAGTAACTAGTGATGAGGCAAGAGGAAATGGCTTCAAGTTGCCCCTGAATATTTGCTTGGATGTGAGGAACAATTTCTGCCCCCAAAGGGTTGTCAAGGCCTGGCTCAGGCTGCCCAGGGCAGCGGTGGACTCGGCATCCCTGCAGGAGTTTCAAGGCTGTGTAGATGTGGTGCTGAGGGGCTGTGGATTAATGTGGCACTGCTGGGTTAATGGCTGGGCATGGTGATCTTGGAGCTTTTTACAACCTTAATGATTGTCTGATTCCCTGATTGCTGTGGGTTCAATAGCTTAAATTAGTGACTGACCTGAAGGCATTGCTGAAGGCTCTCTTTGGTCTTGTTTAATTTAATCTGACTTTTGTTCCTACCATTGTGTCTTTCTCTTTCATATCAATATCAGTTTATTATAAATCTGCCTGTTTGCCATCACTTGCTTTTCACCTGCAAGGAAATGATACCAACTGGCTTGTGCCTTGAGTGCCTCACTTGGAGTCATGCAGCTCAACTGTGAAATATTAGCCTCTGCAGTGCACTGAGCCAATGTGGTTGTGTTAGACTTTGGATGGTTTAAAAGCAGTTGCTGGGTTCTCCTTTCTTGTTTGTGCATGAATCTAACTATAAACTCTGTAGCTTCTGGGAGTCTTCAAAGGTAAGTCACCTGTTGGAGCTCAGTAACCTCCTTATGTGCTGTCATATGTTTGTCTCAGGATTGCTGTGAGCTGTGATTGTTGTGAAGAACACCAACTACAAGCATTTCCTCCTCTCTTTTTCTTGCCCATCTGTGAATAGGTGCGTTCCATGGATGAGCTGAATCATGATTTCCAAGCACTTGCTCTGGAAGGACGGGCTATGGGAGAGGTAAGTGAAAGGCCTACAGGGATAAAGCTGCATTTGGTGGGGAGGGCTGGGGGGAAAGGAGGGGCAGAAAGCTTCGGAGCCTGCTGGAATGATTCTGAACTCGAGAGTTTGTCCATTGTGACTGTGAAGCCTGCGTGTTTGTGTGTGTGTGTGTGTGCTTGAACAAAACAAACACCTGCCAGGCTGGAATATGTCTTAGCAGGAGGAACAGCTAAGTCCCCACCTGTTGTATCATCAAACAGCAGAAGGGTGGTTGTGAAAAAAAAAAAAAAGACCTAGAAATATGTCTTGTGACAAGTGGTACAATACTTGGAGCCTGGTTATTTTGGGATCCAGTGATCTCAGACCCCGTAATACTGTGGAGTTAAGTTGTCTGGCATTGTTTGCTGCCCTGTTTCCACTCCTGGCCACCTTTTGGCTCTTGTCACAAAGCACTGGACCGTTGTTTAACGGTTCAAAGAGCTGGGGAACATCAGCAGGGGCTGCAGAGGTGCTAAGTGCTTCGGACAGCTCAAAGGGGCAGGCAGGTGCTGGCAGATAATAGGCTCTTCAGTTTGAACTGCAGAGTTATTTTAATGTCAGAGTGCAGGGAGGAGGTAGCAGCTTTGGGGCAGATGGACTTCGGGTTTCTTTGTAAAGACAGAATTTCCCTATTTTTAAGGTGACTTGAAAGAGTAGCAAATTACTGTAGTTGGCTGGTAGGTTCCTGGAAGGTCATAGACTCATAGAATGGTTTGGGTTGGAAGGGACCTTAAAGATCACTTAGTTCCCACCTCCCTGCCATGGGCAGGAACAACTTCCACTGGACTTCATCCAGCCTGGCCTCGAACACCTCCAAGGAGAGGGCATTCCCAGCCTGCCTGGACAGCCTGTTCCAGTGTCTCCCCACACTCACTCTAAAGATTTTCTTCCTAATCTCCAGCCTCAATCTGCCCTCTTCCAGCTCAAGGCCATTGGTCCTTGTCCTGTTACCACAAGCCCTTGTCAGAAGTCTGGCTTTTTTGTAGCCCCTCTCCAGACACTGGAAGGGCACTCTAAGGTCTCCTTGGAGCCTTCTCTTCTCTGGGCTGAAGTTGCCTGTAAACACTTCTTTTCTTTGCCCTGTTCCCTTTTTCTTCCTAGTCCCTTCAGAAGCTTGTGGGAGAACAGAGGTGAGAAAATCATCCCTTGTAGGAGGCTGTTAAGATACAGTAGGTCAGCTCTGTTTGCAGAGCCTGCCTCTTTGAGTTCCTGACTGGCAAGCTCAGACTAGGTAATTTTTCTCCATGTTTAGCCCATTCCTGTCTCTGTTACTTGGCTTCTGAACCAGGCTGAAAAAAAGTATTAAATCCCTAGCACCCAAAAGTTAATGTTGTGGAGGAAATGGCAGGCTGGGGTTGTTGGGTGGTGGATTCAGAAGGTGCCTTTCTCAGGTGAAAGACCTCAGGGAATTCCTGGTGTTTGCAGCTTAGCTTCTTCCTCTCATTACCCTTCTCTCCTTGCTTCTCTGAAAGATCAGACCACTGAGCTGCATTTTAATCCCACAGGAGCTGATAGGAAAGATCTCTGTTTCTCCAGGTTATGTTAACCTCCACTGAGCCTGTTGACTAAGAGAGATGAAAATGATTTACAAAAGGAAAAACATGACATAAAAAACACTGCTGGAAAGCAGCTGATGTATCTCCATCTGAAGTGTGCCATGGGAATGAGGGGGCTGTGAGTGTTCTGGGAATAGTATTTTTTTTCCCACCTCACTTGAGCAAGACATTCATTTACAGATGGAGAACTACAGCACTTGTTTCATGCTTCCCAGGGCATTGGATCACATCAGCTCAAGTGCCTGAAGGTATTCAAAGAATCATAGAATGGTGGGGGTTGGATGGGACCTCTGGAGGTCATCCAGTCCAACCCCTCCTTCCAAAGCCAGGGTCACATAGGAACACATCCAGATGGGCCTTGTCAGTCTCCACAGGAGACTCCACAACCTCTCTGGGCTTCAGGGCATCAGCACCCTCACACCAAAGAAGTTTCTCCCCCCATTCAGATGGCACATGCTGTGTTCCAGTTAGTGCCCATTGCCTGTGGTCCAGTCACAGGACACCACAGAAAGGGCCTGGCTCCTGCTTGACATTGCTAAGTAATGCTGGGTTTTACCAACTCTTGTTTAGCCATTTCTTGAGAGAAGTGAATTTGGGTTTGGGTTGTTGGAGGATGTGAAGTTTACCTTCCACTGATGACTCACCTTTTATCCCCCCCCCCCCCTTCTTGTAACTGTGATGCAGAAAGTTTTAGAGTTGCCATCATTTTATCACTGGGCTTCCCCAGACACTGCCATGTGCATGTTTTTCCAGGAAAGGGGACATTGCACCCTTTAAGCTAAGGCACTGCTGCTTGGTTCTCTAGTTGTTTTTCTCCATCAGCTGCAGAATCCCAGTGTGATGGGGTTGGAAGGGACCTCTGGAGCTCATCCAGTCCAACCTCCCTGCTAAAGCAGGGCACTCACAGCAGCTTGCCAAGGATCACAATGGCCAGGGGGGGTTAGAAGCTCCACAGACAAGGAGACTTCACAGCCTGTCTGGGCAGCCTGCGCCAGGGCTCCAGCACCTTCACACCAAAGAATTTTCTCCTTCTCTTCAGATAGAACCTCCTGGGTTCCAGTTTATGCCCCCTGACCTTTGTCCTGTCACTGGGCACCACTGCCAAGAGTCTGGCCCCAGTCTCTTGCTCCCCACAGGTCCTTTAGTTCTTGCTGAGCATTGCTTGGGTCCTCTCAGGGGCTGTTCTCCTCCAGGCTCGACAGCCCCTGGTCTCTCAGCCTCTCCTGGTAAAGCATCCAGAGGAAACTCCACCACCTCTGCCACAGTTTCCTTTCCTATCCATTGAGTTTTCCTTGTGTTTCCTGAGGTGTCCAGCACAGATCCAGCTGGCTGATATACAGCACTGTGTAAACTGAGATCCCACAGGATGTGGTGCTGGCTTTCAGTACCGTGTTCTTCGGCCATGGACTTCGATTTTGTGCAGCGAGCTCTGTCTGTTGTTCAGATGCCTTAGCAAGGAAGGCACTCATGACTTTTTTCCTCTCCTCCTGCTCCTGGAACACGAAGGAAAATCCTGAAGAAAGTCAGCACAGTGAGAAAAAAAATGGTGTGAAATACATGAGGCAAAGAGTGAAGTTGGTTTGTGATGCTTGATCTTGTGTCTTCTGAGCCTTACCTGCAGAAAGTATCAATGATCTCTTACCTTGAGCTGATAGGGGGAGAACCTGGAGGAAGAGAGTTTACACATTCAGTGCATGTTTTTATCTTGGTGGGGTTTTTTGCTGCTTAGTGAGCAACACCATCATAATCTTAGTGATTGAAGGAGTTTCTGTCTCTGAAGACATCACACCAGAGGTTTGTTTGAAAGGGCTCAAACACTTCTGTCTCTTAGCTGGATTTTGACTGCAGTAGATCAGAAGAAGTGATGAGCAGATAGCCTGATCTGGGGAGGTTAGGAGGAGTTTAAACCCCCTCACAACCTCCACGTGCTTTATTGCTTCCAAATCCCACCCTGCCCCACAGTAGCCAGCCTTGTACCCCCCTTGCTGGCTGTGCAGGTGGAAGTGCAACACCTTCCCCAGTGTGAGCTTGAAAAGAAGAGCCACAGAGTCCCCTCCTGGCCTGCTCTAAAATGGGAAAGATTTGGGCTGTTGCTAAGAGAACATGGTCAGTAATGGTGAAAGTGACCTTCTGAAGGGGTTGTCCTCCCCTTTTAGCACTGTCATAGAGTCACAGAGTTGTTTAGGCTGGAGAAGACCTTTAAAATCATCCAGTCCAACAATTAACCTGACACTACCAGGCCTGCTGCTAAACCCTGCCCCTCAGCACCACATCTCCATGGCTTTTTAACCCTTTCAAGGATGGTGACACTTCCATTGCTCTGGGCAGCTTTGACAACCCTTTAGGGGGAAGAAATTTTCCTTCATGTCCAACCTGAACCTCCCCTGGTACAGTATGAGGCCATTTCCTCTCATCCTGTCACTTGCTCCTTGGGAGGAGAGACCAAACTCCACCTGGCTCCAGCCTCTGTTCAGGGAGTTGGAGAGAGCCAGAAGGTCTCCCCTCAGCCTTCTTTCCTCCAGGCTGACCAATCTCAGTTCCCTCAGCTGCTCCTCAGCAGACCTTTTCTCCAGCCCCTTCCCCAGCTTTGTTGCACTTCTTTGGACCTGCTCCATCCCTTCAATGTCCTTGAAGTGAGGGGCCCAGACCTGAACCCAGGATTTGAGGTGTTGCCTTCCCAGAGCCAAGCCTGAAGCGTTCGTGGGGTTGTTGTGATCCAAGTGCAAGACCCAGCACTTGGCCTTTTTGAAAGCTGTGTCCTGCTTGTTAGCTGCAATGCTGGAAGTTGTGTTGGAGCCTTATGACAAGCCACATAAGATACTGACAAAAATCAGCAGATACTGATAAAAAGCCCTGGTGGTGTAGAGCAGCAGATGAGGGAAGGGAATGGTGCTTCAGGTGTCACACGCGGGCCGGTTGGCTTGGGTGCTTCAGCTCACACGTGTCCATGTGGCTTCTGCCATCTTCTGAGTTCTTTGCTCCCACCACAGCAATGATTACCTGAGCCTTGACATGAGCTGTGCAGGTTCTTACTTTTCCAGCCTTCAAGACAGGGGAGCTGGCTGTCAGCTTTTCATCACTTAAATCCCTTTCACTGAACCATATAATGATTTGGGTTGGAAGGGACCTCCTAAGGTCATCCAGTCCAACCCCACTGCCCTCAGCAGGGACATCCTCCACTAGATCAGGTTGCTCAGAGCCTTGTCAAGCCTCACCTTGAATATTACCTCCAGGGATGGGGCCTCAACCTGTTCCAACCTAGGAAACCTGTTCCAGTGTTCCACCTCCCTCATGGTGCAGAACTTGTTCCTAACATCCAAGCTAAATCTGCTCTTCTCTCATTTCAAACCATTGTCCTTTGTCCTGTCACTGCAACCTTTGAAAACAGTCCCTCTGCAGCCTTCTTGTAGCCCCATTCAAGTACTGGAAGGCCTTTGTTAAACCTTTTCTGAGCCTTCCCTTCTTCAGGCTGAATAACTCCTGCTCTCTCAGCCTGTCCTCATAGCAGAGGTGCTCCAGCCCTCTGATCATCTTTGTAGCCTCCTCTGGCCCATTCCATCAGGTCCATGTCCTTCCTATGTTGAGGGCCCCATAGCTGGGCACATCACTGCAGGTGAGATCTCCCCAGAGCAGAGGGGCAGGAGCCCCTCTCTCCGTCTCTGGCCACACTGCTTTAGATGCTGCCCAGGCTGCCATTGGCCTTCTGGGCTGCAAGTGCCCATTGCTGGCTCCTGTCCGGTTTCTCACCCACCAGCACCCTCAAGTTCTTTTATGCAGGGCTACTCTGTCTCATCATCCTTCAGCCTGGATTGATATCTAAGATTGCCCTGATTTAGGTGCAGCTGTAGCTCTGCAGTGCTGAAGACCCCTGCAGTGTCTTTTTGGGACAGCAGAGAGTGCAAAGGGGCAGCGAGGTGGTTTGTCCTTGTCATCAGAGCATTGCAGGCATTCTGACCCGTGGCAGCATTCTTGGGTCGGTGGTAGGTTGTGCTGTGAGGTAAGTCTAGAATGGGAGAGCAGCTGGATGAGAAGCTGGCTGTAACTTAATCCAGGAGAGTGGGAGGAGAGTAGGGACAGAAAGATGTGAGACAACTGGTAGGTACTTCAAAAATAGAAAGAATTGGCCCAAAGATATGAAGTATGAATACTGGGGGTAACAGTGAAGTGCTGCTAAGAAATACTTCATCTGATGAGCATTTCATTACTGCTGTCTGCTGCTGTCCCCTCTGGAGTCTAGTGTAGGTCTGACTGGCTAACCAGGGAGATTGGATTAGATGACCTTTGGAGGTTGCTTCCAGCCCAGACCATTCTAAGGTTGCTGCCACCCCCATGCCTCATGGTGAAGGGCTTGGAACACAAGCCCTATGAGGAGAGACTGAGGGAGCTGGGGTTGCTTAGCCTGGAGAAGAGGAGACTCAGGGGTGACCTTCTTGCTCTCTACAACTACCTTAAGGGAGGTTGTAGACAGGCAGAGGTTGGTCTCTTCTCCCAGGCAAACAGCACCAGAACAAGAGGACACAGTCTCAGGCTGCACCAGGGGAGGTTTAGGCTGGAGGTTAGGAGGAAGTTTTACACAGAGAGAGTGATTGCCCATTGGAATGGGCTGCCCGAGGAGGTGGTGGAGTCGCCATCACTGGAGGTATTCAGGAGGAGACTTGATAGGGTGCTTGGTTGCATGGTTTAGTTGATTAGGTGGTGTTGGATGATAGGTTGGACATGATGATCTTGAAGGTCTCTTCCAACCTGGTTTATTCTGTTCTGTTCTATTCATGGTGGCAGAGCTCTTGATTGTCAAACACTGAGGTGGGACATGGTTCACCATGTCCAGGTTGGTTGGGTCCTAGATAAGCCTCTGCCTCCCCAGGTGACCAGCACTTGTTTTTAAGCAGAGCAGTTGTGACATTTGGCTTAGACCAATCTTCTGTCTGGGTTAACAATAAAACCCAACGGAAACCAAGCCCTGTGACTGCTCTCCTGCTGCTGGCACCTCTGCTGTGTTCTCAGAAATTGATGATTCATTGGCAGCTGGGCAGTAATGACAGTTTGGGGTCATGTTTCTGTTCAGGTGTCTTTCCCTTCAGTTTATCAAGTGCTGGCAGCATGACAAAGGGGAGGATTGAAGCCACGTTTGTGAGGGTGGTGCAGCAGCCAGGCTGGCACGTCTGGATGGCTCGGAGCAGGGGCTGAGAGAACTTGAACTGAGGCTAGCCCAGGGCTTGGTATTGGGACCAGTTCTCTTCTACATCTTTATCAATGATCTAGATGAGGGGATTGAGGCACACTCACTCAATTTGCAGATGATAGCAAGCTGGGTGTGAGTCTTGATTTGCTGGAGGGTAGGGAGGCTCTACAGAGGGACCTGGACAGGCTGGATCAATGGGCTGAGGTCAGTGGAATGAGGTTCAACAAGGCCGGGTACTGGCTGCTGCGCTTGGGTCACAGCAACCCCACGAAGGCTCCAGGCTTGGGACAGAGTGGCTGGAAATTGCCCTGTGGAAAAGGATCTGGGAGTGTTTGTCAGCAGTGGCTGAAGATGAGCCAACGTGCACAGGTGGCCAGGATGGCCACCAGCATCCTGGCCTGGATTAGAAATGGTGTGGCCAGCAGGAGTAGGGGAGTGATTGTCCTCTGGTACTGGTGAACCATTTCTTAGCTTCACTTTTGGGCCCCTCACTCCTAGAGGGACACAGAGGGGCTAGAGAAGGGCAACAGAGCTGGTGAAGGGTCTGGAGAACAGGGCTGGGGAGGAGCAGCTGAGGGACCTGGTGTTGTTCAGCCTGGAGAAAAGGAGGCTGAGGGGGGCCTTTGGACCTGGAAAAGCTCTTTTCCAGCTCTAAAGCGATTCCACGACTCTGCGATTTTCAGGCCACACCAGGGGACGGTTGGGTAGCTGCTGGCAGCTGCCAAGAGACAACTTATGGCTGTGGGGTCAGTGAAAGTAGACTGTTTAACTCCCCAGCATCCTGGCAAGCTGGATTTTTTTTTTCCTCTCAATTCCCATTTTTCATCCTGCCCCTTGTTTTTTGGGTGCTACCAGAGCCTCCTGTGTGCCAGCGGAACTCCCTGAGCCTGTTGCAAGCTGCCTGGGCCGGGGGAGCAAAGCTGGCCTTGCAGCAGCCCTCCAGCTGCTGTGGCACTCCAGCTGGGATTGCTGCTTGTGTGCTCAGCCTCCCTTATCTTGTTTGGCTTTTAGATGGCACCATTTTTCGAGGGTAGATAACATCTTGGTGTTTGTAAACCTGCGGTGCTGCCCAAATGGGACTTGTAAACACAGGCTCTGCCTTCTCCTACCTGTTGCTGCAGATAACCCCAGTTCTCCAGCAGCACAGATGGTTGCTTTTATCTTCATATTTGCCTTATCTGGAGGGGATCAGTTGACTTAATTTGCCTAATTTATAATCCCATCTCAGTGGGATCTATATGTTGATTGTAGGATTGCTTTTGGTGATGTGTAAATTGTCCTTTCCTCCCTGCTCTGCTGGATTGAATATTACCCTAACTCTTTAAGTCCTCTCTAAGAGGGCTTAGAGGGATTATTTTCATACTAGATAGGGTCAATTTTAATGAAACTGAGCAACAAACAAACAAGTCCAGTTCTAAACTAGACTAAACTGCTGCAATGTTCTTTTTCATTTCCAGCCTGATGGATGATCCTCACTTAAAATCACTTTGGGTTTGGTTTTCTATTTTTTTTCCCCTCCATTGCAACTGACAACTTTCCCTGAGGAGCAATTCCTCCTCTTGGCAGCCTCTTGCTTAATTGAGTTCAGATGATTACTGCTCGTTAAACCTCCAGTTTGGTTGGGGCAGTAATGACACAAGAAGGCCCCCCACTGCCATCTGTTAATGCTGGCTTTCAGTCTTTGCCCTTCCCAGTGTCTGGAACCTGGCTGTCAGATAAACCTTTTATGTTTTATTTTAGTTCTGCTTGTGGGACAGAGATTCCAGGAGGAAACTTTGTGCTTCTATGGGGGGGGAGAAGGTTAAACTACAGGGGGGCAGAGTTAGAGCTGTTTGTGCAGTCCCAGAGCTGTGTGGGCCCTATATAAGGAGTGGTAGAATTAGTTTCTTCTCCTTGTCTGTGATTAACTAGAAAACCATAAGAAGGTGCTGGAGCCTTGAGGGTCTTGGTGTTTTCACCCATTAGAAAGATTAGAGGGGAGTTGAAGCAGTACAGGGGACTACCCTGGTCTCAAGCTGCCCTCCAGCCAGAGGAAATGGGCTCACGTTGCACCAGGGGAGGTTTAGGTTGGATATGAGGAAAAATTTCTTTGCAAGAGTGGTCAGGGATTGGAAGAGGCTGCCCAGGGAGGTGGTGGAGTACCAATCCCTGGAGGTGTTCAAGAAACCTGTGGCCATGGCACTCTGGGACATGATACAATGGCCATGGTAGTGTTGGAGTATTGTGTGCAGCTCTGGGTCCTTGGAGACATTCAAGGTCAAAGCTGATGGAGCCCTGAACATCCTGATTTAATTGGAGATGTCCCTCCTGGCTGCAGGGTAGTTGGACAAGATGACCTTGGAGGGTCCCAATGCCTTCTGTGATTCTGTGTTAGGGTGACAGTTGGACTTGATGACCTTAGAGGTCTTAGTGGTCTTGCTGCCTTTTGTGGTAGTGACTCAGGTTGTTGTATGGTCAGGAAAATTGAAATCTTGATTTAAAGGAGCAAGCAGAATACAAATGAAAGCTCATTCTGTCCATTCTGCTTCACAGCACAGTGTGGTGCTGTGGTTATGGACACATGTTCCTGGGCAGGTTCCTTTCCCTTCTAGTTAGGAGTGGGTGCCTGGTTTGGGCAGCTGCAGCCAGTGTGGCTGGACCTGGTGCCTCAAGGCTGTGGATGTCCCTTCCCACATCTTCAGTGTAGAGTTCTGTTAGAATTGAGACCTGGAAGTGCTGTGTGAGACAGCACCCTGTGCAGGCCACACTGGTGTAAGATACTCCTCTTGTGGTGTCCAGGAGTGCTCATGGGGGTGTTGCAAATTTCTGCCCTTGTCTCTTGAGACCTCTCAGCAGCCAGATTTGGAGGCTGCTCCTTGCAAGGGCTCCAAGCAGTTTACATCATGGACCTGCAAAAAGTTGCTCTGCCTACAGAGGGGCTTTGAGGAGCCATGTGCTCTGACAGCTGGGACACTCTGGGATGTACTTGTGCTGGGGTTGCTGCTTAAGACAGTCAAAGCATGGCCTTACTCTGGGTTCTGCTGGAGCTGTTGCTTGCAGATGTCTTGCAAATTTTCCCCTGGTGGAAAGGAAGAATCTGCTTTGGTTATCACTGTGATAGTACCCAAGAGAGAGGCTGCCTCAGTGCTAGAACTGAGAAGGGGCTTCAGCTCAGTGCCCTGCAGCAGGGCTTCTCTGAAGAGCAACTACCAAACCTTTACATGTGGCCACTTCAGGTTTTAGCATTAGTTTGCAAGTTACCTGTTGCTGTGCCTGCACTTTCCAGGCAGCTGCTGGGCTCCCTGCTGTCCTTTTCTGTGCTGCTTTAGAGACGCAGATTTTCTCTTAGGTTTGCATTGGACTTGATTTTTCTATTTTCTTTGCTTCACTTCCATTTTGCTTCTTACCTTAAAGCAGAACTAAATTTCAGCAGTGGAGAATTCACTGTTGGCTGTCTTGTACCTATCAGGAAAAGTGTGAAAGCTTTGGAAACTCAGGAGCTTGTGAAAGGAGTTTTAATCTTTCTTGTAAACTAGAGATTGCTCTTTCCTTGAAAAGAAAATGTTCTTTTGCTCCCTCTGCTCTGGTGGGACCCCACCTTGAACACTCTGTCCTGTTCTGGTGTCCCCAGCATAAGAAGGACATGGTACTGTTGGAGTGTGTCCAGAGGACGGCCCCAAAGATCATCCAAGGGCTGGAGTACTTCTGTGAGGGCAGGCTGATGGAGCTAGGGGTATTCAGCCTGGAGAAGAGAGGACTCCAGGGGGACCTTCCAGTTGACTTGCAGTAGCTGAAGGGATCCTACAGCAAGGCTGGAGAGGGACTTTTCATGAGGGTGTCTAGGGACAGGACAGGGGGGAATGGTTTGAAGCTGATGGGGAGTAGGTTTAGAGCAGATCTCAGGAAGAAGTTCTTGAGTAATAGGGTGGCAAGACTCTGGAACAGGTTGCCCAGGGAGGTTGTGGATTCCTCCTCCCTGGAGGTGTTCCAGACCAGGTTGGATGAGGCCTTAACCAACCAAATTTAGTCAAGAGGTGTCCCTGCCCATGGCAGTGAGGTTTGGAGCAGATGAGCTCTGAAGTCCCTTCCAACCTAAACCATTCCATAATTCCCTGTCTCCCTTCTGCAAGCTCGGGCCCCTCTCGTCCTTTGAGGTGTGACTGTAGACCAGACTGTGTGAAAAGGGAAGGA
Organism: Dryobates pubescens; assembly: GCF_014839835.1. Classification (NCBI taxonomy): domain Eukaryota; kingdom Metazoa; phylum Chordata; class Aves; order Piciformes; family Picidae; genus Dryobates; species Dryobates pubescens. The sequence goes on along the minus strand of NC_071631.1, from coordinate 6,466,947 downwards.
AATGAGAAGTATTTAGCTGCAGCTACACTGTTGTGTCAGTGGCTCCAGATCGCTCCTTCAAAGTTCCCTGCAATGGGCTGAGAAGCAGAGCAGCGATTTTTGCTGTGTGGCAGCAGCAGGAATGGAGGAGCTGCATTTTAAGCTTTATGGGGATGCCAGGAGCTTAAAAAAAGAAAGGTGACAGACCTGAGGTGTGGTTGTGTCTAAATACTAGAGAGCAGTGCCTTGGCTTCCACCTCCTCAGTCTCACCCCACGGTGCAGAGGGAGGAACAGGTTGGTCGGTCTGTGTTGAAACTCCGTTGGGGCCTCTTGTCCTTAGAGTTGTCCACACTTATTTTTGGAGTACATTCAAGGGGAGTGTGATGTGAGTTTCCCTGCTTCTGTCGTTCAGTGGAGGCACTCAGCAGCAGTCCCACGCTGTGTTTACTAAATCCTAAAGTCCTCAGCACATTTCAAAGTGAGTGACATGCTGCTAGCTGCTGGTGTTTGTTCTTCTGGCTATAGAGGAGTAGCAGCTGAGGAACACACTGTGTTTTCTACTCGGTGCTTTGAGAGGCTTTTAACTCTCAAACAAGTTGTGTCCTGTCCTCTCAGTAGGAAGACAATGAAAGCCCAGAGGAAGCTTAGTGCTAGGATTAAAATGCTGTCTGAATTTGAACCTTTTAGAGAGGGAGCTTTAGGTGGAAATGACTTGCTGCTGAGACGGACTGAAACTGAAACAGGATACCTTTGGAGTTCAGAAACCAGCCACTTACATCATCTTGCTTGGACAGACTGTGTGCAAGATAAGGAGATCAGGCATGAGTGGTGGTGTGCCAGGTGTTGAAGAACTGGGGAGAAGAGGGGCTTGGTGTCTCTGTACTGAAAAGTTCTCCTACTCAGAGGCAGTGTTTTGAAAAAATGTTTGACTGTAGGGAAAAGGAGAGGCTTCTTGGAAACAAGGAAGACCTTCTTTATAATGAGGATGGTGAGAACCTGGAACAGGTTGTCCAAAGAAATGAAGTTACCAACACTATTAACACAAGAGACACCAACTAACCTGATGGCTCCTGTTTGGCTTGTGGTCATTTCAAACAGAATTCTTCCAGCTCCTTCAGATGCTCCTTCAGCAGGCAGGGCTGTTCATTGTGTTCAGCTGCTGTGATGTTATGTTGTTCCCTCTCTGAACTGCTCCTATCTCACCGGGAGGTGAATTTAAAGGCTGTGTGCTTCCCGTCTAAGGTGCTTCAGGAGGGCTTGAAATTCCCCTTCCCACAGCAGATGCCACCCAGCAGGTGTTGCCTGGGTGAAGCTGATATTTTCTAAGTACAGCTGCTAAATGGGGCACTTGGTTCCTCCTGCCATCTTCTGAACTCTAGGGCAGTCTTCCTTGGATCCACGGAGGCCAGCAGTAACTTTCCATCTTGTTCTCAGCACCTCTTTCTTTTCATCCAGTCAGAGCAGTAGATGCTTGGCAGGTGCAGTGGCCCAGAACTGTTCATTCTCATTAGTGTTTACAAATAACCTTCCTAGCTTGAAGAGTCCTCAGCAGTCATAGAATAAGTGAGAAGTGAGAGCTCTTGGCACCTCTTGAGCTAATCTGTCCCTGCCAGCAGCAGAACCTCAGTAGCTGGAGGTAGGGGTTTAGTGCTGCAGGTGCTGGGTAGCTTTAGAGGTACCCTTGTGGCTCAGGTGGAAACTGTCATAGGATCATAGAATGGTTTGGGCTGGAAGAGACCTTAAGGATCATCTAGTTCCAAGACCCTGCCAAGGGCAGGGGCACCTTCCACCAACCCAGGTTGCTCAAGGCCTCATCCAGCCTGGCCTTAAACACTTCCAGGGAGGAGACATCCACAGCCTCCCTGGGCAAACTGTTCACCACCTTCATGGGGAAGAATTTCCTCCCAATGTCTCATCTACGTCCAGCTTCTTCCAGTTTGAAGCCATTGCCCCTCACCCTGTCACTCCATGCCTTTGTACAGAGTCCCTGCCCAGCTCTCCTGTAGCCCCTTTCAAAATGAAGCTCTGGGAATGTTGTGAGCAGAGCAGGGCTTTGCTGCTGCTCTTCCCCTTGCGAGTAGCTGTCGTGAGGAGAGGCTGGAGAACGTTTCTGTGCAGTGTGTGTGTGTGCTTAATGTGTGGGGGCTCACACTGAGGAATGCAAGAAGATTGTGGAGACTGAGCCATTCCCTCAGCTGTTGGGTGGCTTTCAGCCCAGGAGGTGTAAACATTTCGATGCTGAAGCATGGATTGGTTTGTGTTTGATGATTGATTTGTTTAGGAGGGAGACGCTTACGGTTTATGTTTGCATTTTCTACTTCTTTTAATCATGCTTTGTTTTGTTTGTTTTGTTTTTGTGTTTTTCTATGTTTTTTGTTTTGTTTTTGTTTTGTTTTTTTTTTTTCTTTTAATTGCAGCAGCTGTTGCCGGGTAAAAAGTTTTGGGAATCTGATGATTCCAGCAAAGATGGACCAAAAGGGATATTTCTGGGAGATCAGTGGAGAGACAGTGCTTGGGGAACATCAGGTAGCTCTGTTATTTCCTTCCTTTAGTTGGGGCTTGGATGCAGAAATGTGCAACTCCTCCACTCAGCTTCACTGGGCAGGTGGATGCCAGCTTCAAAAAGATGATCGTAGAGGCATCTGGGTTCACAAGACAGCAAGCAAGCTGCATTGCTCTGTGGCACAGTTCAAAACAATCCCCACACTGCCAAAAAAGCCTGCCCAGTGTGGAGCTGTGAGCCTTTGGGTTGCCTGCTCACAAATTCAGGCTGCCATTGAAGCATCCATTTCGACTTCCTGCTGGATTTTTCTGCCCTGGGATGAGTTACTCTGGAGTTTGAACAGAGAGATTGGAGAACAAGATCAGGAACACCCTGCCCTCCCCCCCCCCCCCCAATCCCACAAGTTCTTTAACTCCTTACCCAACCAAGCAAACCCCAACACCATTCTGTTCAAAAAAAGGGGGGAAAAAATGTTTAAAATGAGTAATGTTGAAGTTGATCTGCTAAGAATGTTGTCCTTGGATCAGAGACTGTCTCTAGTTTTGAATTTAAGGTTGGGTTTAGCTCAGTGGCCCTAAATCCTATTGACCTTGTGCTGCTCCTTTTCTCTGGGTAATGAAGATGCTCCTTAAACCCTGCTGCCTCCCTGCTGTAGTTCCAGACAGCTCCCCTGAGCTGCAGCTGAGGGGAGCTGTGATTTACAGCAGCTTCACTGCTGGGCAGGGGCTGGTTTCCTGCTGACAAATCTCTGTTCTCAGGGTGGAGGTGTTGGGATAGTGCTAAGGGCAGTTTTGAGTATTGAAATGGCACAGTGGCTGTGGACAGGGGATAAAGCTGCTCAGAATCTTATGGGCTGGATCCTGCAGTCCAGCTGGGGCCTGGGGTGGGGGGGGTTGGGTTGCTGCCTGACTTCCCTGTCCACAGTGGTCTGTGGAGCAGAGCCTGTACCCAGCCCTCAGCCACAACTTGTGTCTGGCTGTAGTGATATAGGCTGAGAGGGGATTAAAGGGCTGAACCAGGCTCTGAGCAGCAGCTCTGGAGGAGACTTTCTCCTTCTGTGCCTCTCTTGCTGGGCTGGTTCCATCCAGCAGACAGGCTGGGTAGACGTGGGGGAGGTAACCTCTTAGGCTGGCTGGTCACAAATCTCCATGAGTCAAAGCCCTTCGTCTCATTGCTTCCTTTGTTTATTCTCCATTAATCCTGTGCACCTTACAGCCTTTATTCCTCAGCCCTGGCCTGCACTTCTCTCTGGGAGTCAGGCAAGTCAGAGTTTCCCCTTTTTTAACTCATCTGAAGGGAAGAGAACAGCTCAAGGTCACTGCCCCGGAGCAAGGAGCACAATTTGGAGGTGGGGTGTGGAAGTGTCCTTGGCCAGGAGACTGGGTTGTTCCATGGACAGTGGAAATAATGGCACTTGATTTTCTCTGAGAAGCCCTTGGCTCCATCCATTTTCCTGTCTGTGTGCACAGTGTGCACTGCAGTCCTCCTGAATGGCTTTGGTTCCTCACCACCCTGCCTCAGAGTTGTAGTTCTGAAGCATGTAAAGCCAGTACCGCTAAACCAAGCAGTCCTGTCCCATGCAGGCCACCCCTTTCCTCCCCTTCTGCTGCTGACAGTGGTCATGTAGCAGTGCAATGAAACCTGCTGGGGAATTGAGCAGGGTTAAAACTAGCTTTTTTTCTTTACCTCCCAAAAAGTCTTCCTAGTCCATTGCACTTTGTGGCACATAGATGCTTGTGCTGGCTTGAGGGAGAAGACAGGGAAGTGTAGCCAGGAGCAACCACAGAACAGAGTGACTTCTCCTGACTGTTCATGCCTGCTCTGTAAACTGCAGCACTGATAGCATTGCATGACCCGTCCACCCTCCCCTGGTGACTAACTGGAGCTGCTGCCTGTTATTTTTGACTCACTGACTATTGCAGCCATGGGCAGAGAGAGCAGCTTCCCTGCCCTCGCCTGGATGTGGGGTTGCCTTCTTCTGCCCCGTCAGCAACTTGTAAGGAGGTAGAATCACAGAATCCCAGCACGGTGGGGGTTGGAAGGGACCTCTGGAGATCATCCAGTCCAACTCCCCTGCTAAAGCAGGGTACCCACAGCAGCTTGCCCAGGAGCACAGTGGCTGTGGGGGTGGGTTGGAATCTTTCCAGAGAAGGAGACTCCACAACCTCTGTGGGCAGCCTGCTCTAGGGCTCCAGCACTCTCACACCAAAGAGGTTTCTTCTCCTGATCAGATGGAACCTCCTGGGTTCCAGTTTTTGCCCCTTGTCTTGTGACTGGGCACCACTGAGAAGAGTCTGGCCCCATCCTCTTGCCACCCACCTTTCAGCTCTTGCTGAACATTGATCAGATCCTCTCTCAGGCTGCTCAACAGCCCCAGGGCTCTCAGCCTCTCCTAGTAAGGATCCATCCTTGCTCTGATCTGTTTGTATCTCAAACCCTCACACTCCAGGGCTGGAAAAGGGATGGAGCTGATGCAGTAGGACAGGGGATGAAGAACAACAAATGAAGTTCTCCTTAAGTGTTTCTTGATGAAATATCAGCTAAGGGGATGATGACATGAATATGGCAGCTGATATGACCAAGCAAAGCAGTGTGAGGGTGTGATGATGCTGTCAATGACAAACCAAGACTATACTACACCAAAGCAAGAGTTTCACTTTAATTGAACACCAAAACTTTTTTGGGGGGGTTTAATTGCAGCCTTTACTTGGAGATGGGATTCCTGTGATTTTAAACTGTAAATGCAGTTATCACTTGTAGGTTTCCAGATTTTACTATCTCCAAGAAAGCATCAGTAGAGTCTGGCACTTCAGTCTGGCTGGCACTTTAGTACAGTCAAGACCTAGAGTATGTATGTAATGACTTGCTCTTTGGAGTAGTTGGAACTACTGCTAAGAATGACACATCTTTTTGTTCCAGATCACTCTGTTTCCCAACCAATTATGGTTCAGAGAAGACCTGGTCAGGGCTTTCATGTGAATAGTGAAGTCAACTCAGTGCTTTCACCACGGTCAGAGAGTGGAGGACTTGGAGTTAGCATGGTGGAGTATGTGTTGAGCTCATCTCCTGGAGACTCCTGCCTAAGGAAAGGAGGATTTGTAAGTGTGCCCAATTCTGACATTTCAGTTCCCATTCTGTTCTTTTCTCCATTTGCTGCTTGCTTTGTTTGTTTGTTAATCCATCCCTAAAGGCTGAGCTTTCCTCTCTCTTTCATTTGCTCTCAGTTTAGCTGGCTTACGGGGGAGGCTCACAGTTTAACCATTCTCCTTGACATAGGGGATGTGGTGGGTGCTCAGGATGTGGAGGCTGCTGACCTTCCCTGCTTCTGAAGCACCCCAGCAGGGCCACCCCAGCTGAGCTTGTCACTGTTGAGCTGTGCAGATAGAGCTGTGGGCTTGGAGTGAGCGTGTGGCTGCTTTGTTGCTGGCTAAGAACAAAAAGCTCCCTGCAATGATAGTAGAAAGGTGCAGTAGCTCCAAAAGCCACTCTAGCTGGGGACTGTGCTGAAGGCTGCATGGCTCCCTGTGGAGCAGTGGTGAGTGTCACTGTGCTCTGTGGGGTGGGGGAGGGAGCGCAGTGGCTGCTGCCTCAGATCTAAGGATATGGGGAGAGAGGCCTAATCAGGGCCCCATCCCTGTAGCAGGGAGATGGGGCTGCAGCTCAGATCTGCCTCACTGGCCAAGTGCTAGATGAGGAATCATCAATACCCCTCCAAGTAGAGCAGGTTTGTTCCTGTCAGGCTGCAGTGCTGATCTCCTCAGGGAGCTGGTTTGTGGTTTCCTTCATCCATCTACTTGATTTTTGTCCCTCATTAGCGGGCACCTCATAACCTCATTGAACCCTGGGCCTAAGAAAGATGGTTTGGAGAAATGAACAGTCAGTGGAAGGAGCCAATTTATCACCCAGCTTGAGGGTCAGAGAAGTGTCTGCTCTGAAGCATCCCCAGTCAGTGTGCCAGCGCCAGCTCTGGAATGCAGGATGCCACTTGGTGAATGGCACCTTGTGGGGTGAGAGCTGGGCTCCACATTTGTATTTCCAGTTGGCATTATCAGGTCTGCCCTTCAACATCATGGAAACACCAATTGATGTTCTTTCAGAAGCATCAGAAGATGATTGCTTTCAAAATGATCTTTTTTTTTTGTTCTAAATAAGGGAGGGGAAAGTCCCCCTCCAATTGGAGAGAAAAGTGATGTAGTTGATACAAGGCTCAAATGCTCTGCTCTCTACTGAGTCCTTTCCCCTCCACTGAAGTGGAAGAAAGGGTTTGAATGTCTGTCTTTGTGACAGCACCAAAGCACTCTCTGATAAATATGTTTGTATGCCCCTTGCTGCTTTTTATCATAAATTATGTTGTTTTTCCTCTCCCTTTTGTTGTTCAGAACTCTGCCTCTGGCATAATCACCCTTTATTCTTCTCCCAACTGAAACAAAACACAGACATTAAGGGCAGCACTGCTGCAGCTGTAGTACTGCTCCTCAAACGCTCAACAGAACACAAAGCCTTTTTTTTCCCCCCTTCTTTTTATCTTTTAGTTTGGCTTCCTTTTTCCTCCCAAACAATGTTCTTTAGGTTGATAGGAAGCGGTGATCAAGCTGGTGATTGACTTGAGTGCTCTTCAGTGAGCTGCACGTTGGAATTCACTCTGCAAATCACAGCAGTGCACCCCCAGAACTTGATTGATCCTCTGCTGCTCCAACACGTGCGCTCGTCCTGGTTCTTGCAGCTTTGGCACTGAACCGGTGGCTTTTGGAAAGGTGCTGGTTCAGTTTGTACCCCTTGAGCACTTGCTGTCCAAGTCCCTGGGTTTAGTTTGGAGTGCTCAAGTCCCACTGAGGAAGAAGCTTTGGAGAAGTCTTCTTTCAAACTCTCTTGGGGTGGGATTTTCTGAGCCAAAGAAGCGGAGTTAGGATTCCCGAATGGAAGAAACCAAATGGCTCAAGAGCTCTCTGGGAAGAGTGAGAAGCAATTCCCTCATCACTTTGACTGTGATTAACTCTTTTGCTTTCTTACATTTTCATTTCTAAGAGCTAGTGTTTGCAAGGGCCTGGCTTTTCTTCCGACCTGTGGGCTTTGATTTGCTACCGTCTCGGAATCAAAGCGAAACTGCTCTGAAAACAAAGCTTATTAAAGTAATGTCTCTCTTGCTTAGGGGCCCAGGGATGCAGAGAACGATGAGAATGAGAAAGGAGATAAGAAAAATAAGGGCACGTTTGATGGTGACAAATTAGGAGATCTGAAGGAGGAGGGGGATGTGATGGACAAGACAAATGGTTTGCCTGTGCAGAACGGAATCGACGCCGACGTCAAAGACTTCAGGTAGGTGCAGTGCGGGTTGGCAGCTGGGCAGCGTCACGCTTGTTCAGCCTGGCCGGCAGAAGACTCCAGGGGGACCTTAGAGCTGGATTCCAGTACCTGAAGGGAACCTGCAGGAAGGCTGGAGAGGGATTTCTCATGAGGGTGTCTAGCGACAGGACAAGGGGGAATCACAGAGTCACAGAATTTCAGGGGCTGGAAGGGACCTCGAAAGCTCATCCAGTCCAACCCCCTGCCAGAGCAGGAGCACCTACACCAGGTTACACAGGAATGCATCCAGGCAAGTTTTGAATATCTCCAGAGAGGGAGACTCCACAACCCTCCTTGGGATGGTTTGAAGCTGGGGGAGAGCAGGCTTAGATTGGAGCTTTAGTTTTCTTCAGTACAAGGGTGGTGAGACTCTGGAACAGGTTGCCCAGGGAGGTTGTGGCACCTCTCCTGTGAGGACAGACTGAGGGAGTTGGGGTTGTTCAGTCTGGAGAAGACTCCGAGGAGACCTTATCGTGACCTTCCAGTATCTGAAGGGGGGTACAAGAAAGCTGGGGAGGGACTTTTGAGGGTGTCAGGGAGTGATAGGACTGGGGGGGATGAAGCAAAACTAGAAATGGGTAGATTGAGATTGGATATTAGGAAGAGGTTCTTTCCCTTGAGGGAGACTGGAGGAGGTTGCCCAGGGAGGTGGTGGAAGCCCTATCCCTGGAGGTTTTTGCAGCCAGGCTGGATGAGGCCTTGATCAACCAAGTCTAGTTGAGAAGCATCCCTGCCCATGTCAGTGAGGTTGGAGTAGATGATATCTGAGGTCCCTTCCGGCCCAAACTGTTCTATGATTTACATTTTGGGAAAGTTTTCCATGCTGGAGTGAAAAAGCCTTTGACTGATAGAGGCAGCATCCTAAGGATGTTGTAAGGTACAGAGGGGACCCCTGGGAGGAGGTGGAGGATAGCATCTGACAGCTCCAGTCTGTGCAGACCTCCTGAATATTGTCAGCTGAGTTTATTTTCACTCCTGGTTTCAGTGAAGCTGGGTGGGATTTCTGTGGCAGTGCTTGCTGGAGGTGTCAGCTCTGCTTGTGTGCTGGTCTTGGTTCCTGTTGGGGTTTTGGACTTGTTCAGATCTCTCAAGAGATGAAAGCCTCCTGAAATGGCTGTTGATGTAATCAGAGCATGTGTGCTTCTCACAGCCTTTACCTACTTGCTGTGATGAGTAAGGAGCTGTAAAAGCCAAGTGACTGTGTTGTGAGGGCACACTGCTGTGCCTTGTCTTGTGATCAGCCATTTCCCACTCCAGTCCAGTTCTTTTATGTTCATAGATTCATAGCATCACAGAATGGTTTGGGTTGGAAGGGACAACAAAGATCATCCAGCTCCAGGCCCTCTGGCACAGCCAGGGACACCTCCCCGTAGCCCAGGTTGCTTCAAGGCCTCATCCAGCCTGGTCTTGAACACTTCCAGGGATGAAGTGTCCACATTCTTCCTGGGCAACCTGTTCCAGTGTCTCCTCACCCTCACTCAAAAGAATTCCTTCCTCATCTGCAGTCTCAATCTCCCCTCTCCCAGCTCAAAGCCATTGTCCCTCATCCTGTCACTCTCAGCCCTTGTCACAAGTCCCTCCCCAGCTCTTCTGTAGCTCCCTTCAGGTACAGAAGGCTGCTCTAAGGTCTCCCTGGAGCCTTCTCCGGGCTGAACAATGCCAACTCTCCCAGCCTGTCCCCATAGGGGAGGTGCTCCAGCCCTGTGACCATCTTCATGGCGACCTCTGGACCCTCTCCAGCAGTTCCACATCCTCCTTGTGTTGGGGGCAGCAGGCAGCTGCAGTGCCAGAGCATCTCCTGCTTAATAATCAGCAGATAGATGCATGAGCAAGAGGCCTTTGAGGCAGGGGGTTGGTGGGGGGGGCTTTTTGGTTTGTCTTTTTTCACTACAGAACTTGTTCTGTGGAGTCCATTTGGGGAATTTTCTGTTTGCCCTCTGGATCACCTCCAGCAGCAGCTCTGGTGGGTGCTGGTGTCTGTTGCTGGTGTCTGGTGTTGGTGACAAGCTTCTCTTTCCACGCAGCCGCACGCCTGGTAACTGCCAGAACTCTGCCAGTGAAGTTGATCTGCTGGGTCCAAACCAGAATGGATCCGAGGGCTTAGCCCAGCTGGCAAGTACCAACGGTGCCAAGCCTGTGGAGGATTTCTCCAACATTGAATCCCAGAGCGTGCCCCTGGATCCCATGGAGCACGTTGGCATGGAGCCCCTGCAGTTTGATTACTCTGGCACTCAAGTACCTGTGGACTCGGCCGCGGCCACCGTGGGACTCTTCGATTACAATTCCCAGCAGCAGGTACAGTGTGGGCTGTTGGTCCTACCCTGCTGCTCCAGGTCCTCCAGGAGACTCCTCATGGGGTTGGCAGGAACTCAAGCTTTTGTCTCTGGGAGAGGGATGGAGGAAGACTTGGAATGGTTTCACCATCCATGTTCCACCTGTGGAGTACTGCAGGTATCCTCCCAGGGAGGTGGGGACAGATCTGTCTGACATGGCCAGCTGAAGGACCTGTAACGAACAGCAGCTACCAGCAGCTCTTCCTGTGTGTGAATTGCTTCTAGCTTGAGTAAGTCTGCCCTGGAGAAAAGGTTTAAATTAGTAAAAAGGCAAAAAGCCCACCCCACCCTCCAGCCCTCGGAGTGACTTAGAGGTCAAGACTGTTCCGTGCCGGTGCCGCAGCCCTGCTTGGAGTCCCTGCGGTACTGACCTGGTGTGGGCTGAAAAAGCAGAGAGGTTGAACTGCCTCATGCTTGAGCAGGGTTTAAAACCTGAGGGCAGAGTCCAATACTACCACACTTTATCTCAGGCCAGTTTGTTTGACCTTCTCTCCCACGCAAGCAGCCAGAGCTTCTCATCCCAGCCAAGTAACCGAAGTCCTCCCTTTGCTGTTGGCTCCTCGTGAATGCTGGGCCCAGCTCCAAGCATCGACTCCTAATCCACTCCTGTTCCTGCTAGTTTGGGGAATGATTGTAAACTTTTATTGCTTTCCTTTTGTAAGTATGATAGGCCTCAAAGAAGAATAAAATCCTTTGTTGTGGCTGATTGCAGGAGTAGAGAACTGGCCCTGGGTTTCCTGAAGTGTCTGATCTTTGTCAGCAAAGGAGCCTGCTGGCACCCTGTGCTCAGGAAAGGCTGGTGCCAGGTTTGTGCTAAAAAGCCACCTTCAGAGGGTTATCCTGGTCCTAAAAGCAGTGTAAATATCTCTGTTACAGCTTAATCTGTTGAGTTGTTATATAGCCTGTAGGGGAGGTTAATGATGGACAGCTTTTTAATGATTAAACTAAATAGCTGCTGTGTAGTTTAGAAAGGAAAAGCTAATTTTACAGAATCCCAGCATGGTGGGGGTTGGAAGGAGCTCTGCAGGTCATCCAGTGCAACCCCCCTGCTAAAACAGGGCACCCACAGCAGTTTGCCCAGGAGCACAATGGCCAGGGGGGTTTGGAGTCTCTCCAGAGAAGGAGACTCCACAACCTCTCTGGGCAGCCTGCTCCAGGGCTCCAACATCCTCATGCCAAAGAAGTTTCTTCTCCCCTTCAGATGGAACCTTCTGGGTTCCAGTTCGTGGCCTTGTCCTATAATAGGGCACCACTGACAAGACCCTGGCCCCTTCTTCTTGACACCCTTCAGATGTTTACAGACATTGATAAAGTCCCTTTTCAGTCCTCTTCAGGGTCAACAGCCTCAGGTCTCTCAGCCTTTCCTCACCAGACATGTTCCAGTGCCTTCAGCATCTCTTGGACTCTGCAGTATAACCCTATCCCTCTTGAACTGGGAAGCCCAGAACTGGACACATTTCAGGTCTTTGTCTTACTCTGGTGCAGGACCTGGAATGCAGGAGGTGACTTTCAAACAATCTTCTGTGGTTTTTATTAACCAGTGAGAGCTCTCAGAGGGGAAAGATGCTGCAGGAACATTCTGTCAGTGTCTCCTTGACATTCAGGCTTGTTTACAAATCCAAGTTGGTTTTATTTAGGGTGGGGGTTTTGTTTTTGAGCCTTTCAAATCCAGGAATTTAAACAGTGGCTAGCTAGAAACAAAAACTCCCAAGTAAGGCTGGCTTGGGAAGTGCTGTTTTCAGGAATGACTCCAGTCTGGAGCTCTGGACAAGCCTGAGTGGTTTCTCTTTGTATGAAGTGGGTGGTAAGACCCTGGTAGAGCTGATGTCACCTCCATGTCACCATGCAGAAAACTTCCTGCTGCATTGCTGGTGAAGCTACAGCTCCCTGCTGTCTTTGCACTGTGGATTTTGGTGGGGCAGGAAATGCTGGCACTGGGAGCACAGCTGCCTGCCCACTCCAGTCACACTGAGGATGGGCAGAAGAAGCTGTTTGGTGACAACTGGCACTGTAAAGTCTCAGCTCTATGGCAGCAGCTACTTCCACCTGCAGTAACTGCAAACAACAGCCTTGGGTGAGCTCAGCTGAGGGCTGTGGTAAAGATTCACTCTTCTGCCAGCTGTGACCTCTCAGTGCACATCTGTGTAAATGCAGTGGCTCCTGGCTTACAGGTTAATTTTCCTCCTTTAGTTGAAGGCCTGTAGCTCATGGTGTTCCCCAAGGGTCAGGACTGTGTCCAGTCTTGTTCAACATCTTCATCAGTGATCTGGATGATGGGACAGAGTGGAACCTCAGCCAGTTTGCTGATGATTGATAGAAAACTGGGAGGAGTGGCTGACACCTTATCAGGCTGTGCTGCCACTCAGCACAGGTGGTTGGCGGGAACCTCTTGAAGTTCAACCAGGTCAAGAGTAGGGTCCTGCCCCTGGGGAGGAAGAACCTCCTGCAGCATTACAGGTGAGGAGTGACCTTCTGGGAAGCAGCTCCCAGAAGGACCTGAGATTGCCGGGGGACAAGCAGCTCCCTGTGAGCCATCAGTGTGCCCTCATGGCCAAGAAAGCCAAGTGGTCTCCCCAGGGACATTAGGAAGCATGTGACCAGCAGGTCATGGAAGGTTCTTCTCCTCTACTCTGCCCTGGTGAGTCCACATATGGAGTATTGCATCCAGATCTGAGCTCCCCAGTTCAAAAGAGACAAGGAACTACTGGAAACAGTCCAGGGGAGGCTACAAAGATGTTGAGGAGGCTGAAGCATCTCTGTGAGGAGCAAAGGCTGAGAGCACAGGGTTGTTGAGCCTGGAGAAGAGCAGCCCCAGAGGGGATCTGAGCAGTGCTCAACAAGAGCTGAAGGATGGGGGGCAAGAGGCTGGGGCCAGACTCTTATCAGTGGTGCCCAGTGACAGGACAAGGGGCAGTGGGCAGGAGGTTCCATCTGAACAGGAGGAGAAACTTCTTTGATATGAGGTTGCTGGAGGCCTGGAGCAGGCTGCCCAGAGAGGTTGTGGAGTCTCCTTCTCTGGGGAGCTTCCAACCCTTCCTGGCCATTGTGCTCCTGGGCAAGCTGCTGTGGGTGCCCTGCTTGAGCAGGGGCTTGGACTGGATGATCTGCAGAGGTCTGTTCCAACCCTCACCATGCTGGGATTCTGGGATAGGATATCCAGCAGCCAGGGTGTCTCTGTATTCCCTGTCTGCCAGAAATCTGTCTTTCACAGCATAGTTTTTTTCCATGGAGCTGTCAGAGGGAACCATATCCTGAACTAAAGCATTTCATCTGTAAAAGTGCCTTTCCTGGTCCTTTGGGATGCATCCCATACTTTGAAAGGATTACAAGCAAGTACAGCTAAAAGCAATATTAAGAAGGGAAGATCTTAAGCAGGTGTAATCTGATTAGAGATGTCAGATGTTTATATTGCAGAAGAAACTGGCTTAGAGAAATCTCATCTTACCCTGTCCCATCACTCTGCAACATCCACTGCTGTGTTCTGGTGTCTTGGAATTCCCTGGATGGACATTTCAGACGTGGTGTTTCATCTGTGTGCATGTGTGAGGGATGAGAGCTCCCTCTGAAGTGTGAGGAGATCTTTCTGAGCTCCTCCTGGGTCCCTCATTTGTTGGCTTTCACTCTGGGTTTGATTTCTAACAGTCTGAAGTGCTCCATGCTCACATGAATTTGGCACTTCCACTTAATGCTCCTGCTAGGAGAGGTTTCTTCTCCTTTGGCCACTTCCTGCAGACCACAATTTAATACTGGCACATAAGTTAACCTTAGTTTCATATCCAGTGGGGCTCCAGATAAGATGACAACAAATGATTGGAGTTTTTGCTGTGCTGTTTGGAATCCAGGTCTTTGCTGTCAGCAGATGGAGACAGTGCATTGAGGCTTTAATAACTCTTCCTAAATAGCTGCAGGTGATGATTCCCAGAGCTCATGCAGCAGAGGGGCTTAGCTGGCTAGGAGAAAGCCTGAAATTGGGATTGTTTGGTTTTTTTGGTGGCTCCTCTTCCTTGGATGTGCTACAGGCAGAAGGAAATCTGCAAATCTGCAGCTCCAAGAACTGTAGCTGCTCACACTGAGTCTCTCCTGGGTGAGTTGAGTCTTGAGTCAGGGTCTGCAGGCAGCAGGAATTGCTCTATGAAGAGGTCACTGCCCACGTTCATGGCTTAGATACCAGCATCTGCCTGACCTTTCTTTAGAAGAGAAGCTCCAGACAGGTTTGAGAGGAGGTCTGCTGCAGGCAGAGGGAGTGCAGCCCTTCCTCATGCCATGAAGTCTGAATGCAGAGTGCTTGCATGGAGCTCAGAGTACTGTCTGAGGCAGTTAGTGTCACTAGGCTGGAGCTCACTCCTTGGGTTTCTTTGACATGAGGATGTTGACCACCTCTTGGTGGCTTTCTTGAGCAGGTGAAAGGACACTGTCCAGCCACTCTGTTTCTTACTCCCTCTTTCACACCAGTAACTCCAGGTAAAGGAGGACAGATTTAGGCTGGAAATTTAGGGAGAAATTCTTTACAGGCAGGGCAGGGAGACACTGGAGCAGGTTGCCCAGGGAGGTTGTGGATACCCTCTGCATGGAGGTGTTGAAGGCCAGGTTGGATGAGGCCTTGAGCAACCTGGGTTGGTTGAGAGGCATCCCTGCCCATGACAGGGGTCTTGAAACTTGGATATCTTTAAGGTTCTTTCCAACCCAAACCACTCTGTGAATATTTTCAGTCTCCCTCTTGGAGTCTTTAGGTGAACTCCAGCAGCTGCTGACAGTTTGCAAAGTGTTTTGGATACTGTAGCTTGATTGCAGCAGAAGAATGCACAGAGCTGGTGTGGTACTTGGGTGTCTGGAAGTGATGTTCAGCAGTGACCAGATGTGCTCACAGGAGGGCAACAGCACAGCAATCCAGCAGCAGCAGGTGAAATGGCTGTGCTGGGAGGAACTGTGTAACTGTTCCTGCCTTTCATTGTGCTGTCCTCAGAGAAGATAAGTGAGGTTTTGCCTTTCAGCCAGGCAGCCAGTGAGCTGCTCTTCACCTGGGTGGAATGCACATCACCAGCCTGCAAAAGGAGATGCCAAAGGATACGAAAATTAAAGGTTCTGGTGGAGTGATCCCACTCACAGATTGCCAGTCAGTGGCTCCATGTCTAAGTGCAGATGGGTGATGGGACCAGTGCAGTTCATCATCTCTGTTGGTGGCATGTACAGTGGGATGAAGGCACCCTCAGCAAATCTGGCAGTGACACCAAGCTGCGTGGTTGACACCCTGGAGGGAGAGGATCCGTCCAGAGGGACCTTTACAGGTGGCTCAGTGCCACCCTCATGAAGTTCAACAAAGCCAAGAGCAACCCCAAGCACAAATGCAGGCTGGGCAGAGAGTGGACAGAGAGCAGCCCTGTGGAGAAGGACTTGGGCAGTGCAAAGCTGGACATGAGCCAGCACTGTGTGCTGCAGCCCAGAGCCAGCCTGTCCTGGGCTGATCCCCAGTGGTGAGGCACTGGAACAGTTTACCCAAAGTGTTGGAGTCTCCAAGCCTGGAAGTGTTCAAAGCCAGGTTGGATGGGGCCTTGAGCAAGCTGGTGTCCCATGGCAGGGGGTTAGGAACTAGATGATCTGTAAGGTCCCTTCCACCCCAAACCATTCTGTGAAGAGTTTGCAGCTGAAGAAAGCTAAAATGCTGCAGTGCTGAACTCAAAACCGAAGCAGGCTGCAGGCCACAAGCCCAAGGATAGCTGCTGTGGTTCTATCTACACCCAACAGTGAAGCAGCTCAGGGGATAGATTGTTGTTTTCTCTATCTTCTGCTGCTGATCAGTCACTGAGATGTCACTGGAGCCTCCTGCAGAGCTGGTGGCTCTCATTCTCTCTCTGGAGGTCACGTTGCCCATGGTGTCCTTGCTTTTTTCTGCTGGAAGATGTCAGCAGAGCGTTTGCTGCAGCTCCCAACACCAGATGGTGCATTGAGGAGGATCCCCCCTCCTGAGCACCCAGCTCTGGCTGCACATGAAGTGTGCTTGGATATGGCATGTTTGCAAAATGAGAAGGGGAGGAAGAAGAAAAAGGTCTGGTGTGCACAACGGCTGCTGGGAGAGTTTATGGCCCAGGAAGTCGTAAAGGAGCTGTGGATTTGAGATGGTTCTCCACAAGCAGCATTACTGCTTGGATAGATGAAAGGGCTCCAACATCTGAAAGGGAGAGACAGCTTTGGGGAGAACACTTGTGGCTTGGCTTTTGGCACACAGCTCATAGATTCTGGATCCTTTAAGTGCTGAGTGCTCTCAGGGGTTGGAAGGGGCCTCTGGAGATTGAGTCCCACCCCCCTGCCAAAGCAGGGTCACCCAGGGCAGGTCACACAGGAGCACCTTCAGATGGGTCTTGAAAGTCTCCACAGAAAGAGGCTGCACAACCTCTCTGGGCAGCCTGCTCCAGGGCTCCAGCACCCTCACACCAAGGAAATTTTTTTTTTCTCCTGTTGAGGTGAAACTTGCTGGGCTCCAGTTTGTCTCCATTGCCCCTTGTCCTATCCCAAGACACCACCAAAAAGAGCCTGGCCCCTTCTTCTTGACACCCACCCTTCAGACATTTATGGACATGAATCAGATCCTGGCTCAGGCTGCTCTTCTCCAGGCTCCACAGCCCCAGGGCTCTCAGCCTGTCCTCCTCACAGAGCTGCTGCAGACCCTTCAGCATCTTCATAACCTCTGCTGCACTCTCTCCAAGAGCTACTCTTGAACTGGGGAGCCCAGAACTGGACCTAGTTCTCCAGATGTGGTCAGGGCAGAGTAGAGGGAGAGGAGAACCTCGCTCCACCTTGTGGACACACGTTTCTTGGTGCCCCCCGGGAGACCCCTGGCCTTGGCCACAAGGGCACCTTGCTGTCCCCATGGATAGCTTACTGTCCCATCAGGACAATTTTCCACATCTTCCAGCTGATACTGATCCCTTACACCTTTTTTTGTCTCCTTCTGAACTTGTGAGAAGAGAAGAAGATGGATGGAAATTTATCCCCCATCTCTTTTCCAGACTTCCTGCCTCAACAGCTGTTGCTCGTCCTGCCCTCGGAAGACCCTAGCCTCCACTTTTGCCTGTTAAAGAAGCCCTTCATATTCTGTACTGCTTCTTGACACTCAGGAGCTTCTGCCAAAAAATTTGGGCAGAATTATTTATTATTGCTGCTCCTCTCAGCTGCAGAACCTGGCTTGTGGTGCCTGAGAGGGGGGCACAAATAATAGGTGTGAAAATTGCAGGTTAGGTCTGGTGTTCTCCAGGTGGAGAGGGCAAGCATTCCTCACAGGGCTTTGTGAAGTGCTTCACAGCTCAGAAATGAGCACTTCTGGAAGGAAGCAGGGGGAGGTGAACAGTTGCTGCTGGATGGTTTCAGAGTGGCTCTTCAGCTGGTGGAGCCTGAATTGATTTAATTAGAGCTGAGGGATGCTCTGCTAATGGATTGATTCTGGGAGCACGAGAAGCTGTGAAGGAAGTTCAGAGTAAGGACCTGGAAAAGAAAATGAATTGAAGATGAGTGAAAATGAAGGAAAATCACCCCCTAAGCAAAGCTGCTTTAGAGACTCCTGTAATCCACTTTGCTTCCTGAGAATGGCTCTTCCCAAGACCGCTGCCCCCTGCTCCTGAGCTTGTGCTGAGCTGGGAGCTGCCAAAATTTGCTGTACTCTGGAGGACTTAACCAGAATGTCCCCAGGGCTGCTTTCTGTCTGTGCTGAAGGAAAAAGGACACTTCCTGACTGGATTCAGGTGGGAGAAGCTGGAGATGGGAGGGCAGCAGTAAAGGAAACATTTTGTCCAGGAGTTGGTGAGCTCCTCAGGCTGGCATCTCACCTGAAGGCTCTTCACATGGCTCTGAAGGCATCTCAAGAAGGTCATTCAGTGGTGTGTCATGAGGTGCATGAACAAGAGTGTGGCCAGCAGGTTGAGGGAGGTTATCCTGCCCCTCTGCTCTGCCCATGTGAGACCGCATCTGGAGTCCTGGGTGCAGTTCTGGGCTCCCCAGCTCAAGAGAGACAGGGAACTGCTGGAGAGAGTCCAGCAGAGGCTCTGAAGATGCTGAGAGGCCTGAATCATCTCTGTGAGGAGGGAAGGCTGAGAGCCCTGGGGGTGTTGAGCCTGGAGAAGAGCAGCCCCAGAGGGGATCTGAGCAATGCTCAGCAAGAGCTAAAGGGTGGGGGGCAAGAGGCTGGGGCCAGACTCTTGTCAGTGGTGCCCAGTGACAGAACAAGGGGCAGGGGGCACAAACTGGAACCCAGGTGTTCCATCTGATCAGGAAGAGAAACTTGTTTGGTGTTGAGAGTGCTGGAGTCTGGGAGCAGGCTGCCCAGGGAGGCTGTGGAGTCTCCTTCTCTGGGGAGCTTTCAACCCCCCCTGGCCATTGTGCTCCTGGGCAAGCTGCTGTGGGTGCCCTGCTTGAGCAGAGGGCTTGGACTGGGTGGTCTGCAGAGGTCCCTTCCAACCCCCACCATGCTGGGATTCTGAGCTCTTTCCCACACCTTGCTCTGCAGCCCACTCACCATCCAGGGAGCTGCAGGAGGTGTCAGTGCTGTCCCAGCTGTTCCACTCTCCCTGCTGCGGGCTGATCTCACTCCTCTCAGTGCCGCTCAAGATCTGGGAGTGCTCACAGCAGCTACCAGTGATCCACAGGCTGCAGTTAGGGCTGGTGTGTTTGGGGAGGAGTTTGGGGGAAAATTTGCTTTTGGACATGATGCAGAGAATGGCAGGGAAAGCCCTGCCCTGGTTGTGCTTCAGCTCTGCTGCAGAAAGTCCTCTGTTTTCTTTTCCCCGGTGGATTATCACAGGCAATTGATTCCAAAGGGTTTGTGCAGTGCCTTTTGAAGCGTTGCCTTTCAGAGAGGAGTGTCTGTGGTTGTGAAAATAAATCTAGTGTGAAGGAATTGCTGTAAAAGGCAGTGAGAGGCTGCTCTTTGTGCAGGAGTTAAGGAGCATCTCTGTGCTTTTGTCCCCTCAGCTGTTCCAAAGACCCAACGCCCTGGCAGTTCAGCAGCTCACGGCAGCGCAGCAGCAGCAGTACGCCCTGGCAGCTGCCCACCAGCCTCACATAGGTAAGCCTGGCACTGAACACAGCCCCTGTTCCTCTTAGTCCCCACACTGGGACAAGGCATGCTGAGGAAAAAGCATGGTGAGGAAATGGGTGGCATCCTGGGGTGCATGATGTGTGGCCACAGCAGGTCCCGGGAGGTTCTCTTTCCTTGCCTCGGCTCTGCCCTGGTGAGGCCACATCTGGAATATTGTGTCTAGTTCTGGGCTTCCCAGTTCAAGAAGGACAGGGACCTGCTGGAGAGGGTACAGCAAAGATGCTGAAGGGGCTGGAATATCTCTGTGATGAGGAAAGGTTGAGAGAATTTGGGGCTTTTCATGTGGGAAAGAGAAGACTTCTCAATGCTGATCAATACTTCGAGGGTGGATGTCAGGAGGATGGTCCCAGGCTTTTTTCAGTGGTCCCCAGTGACAGGACCAGAGGTGACAGGCACAAAGCTGAACATTGGAGGCTCCATCTAAACATGAGGAGAAACTTGTTTAGTTTAAGGATGGTGGAGCCCTGGAGTAGGCTGCCCAGAGAGGTTGTGGAGTCTTCATCTCCATTCAAAACACACCTGGATGTGTTCCTGTGTGACCTCCTCTAGGCAAACCTGCCTTGGCAGGGAGATTAGACTTGATGATCTCCAGAGGTCCCTTCCAACCCCTCCCACTCTGTGATTCTGTGAAAATAGTAGGGAAAAAGGAATTGGTTGGGTTTGGAGCATCTTAACAATGCTTTTGTTTGTTTGCTTACTGCCACATGAGCAGCACTGTATTGTTTGAAGAGATGCTTGAGAGACTCTGGAGGCCTCTCTTTAAAAGCTCTGGAGCATCCCTGTCTGGCAGGAGTGACAGTCTCAGCCTTGCTGAGAGAGCTGCTGAGCACTGAGGGCCCTGTGAAGGACTCACTGAATGAGGCATGGATTGGGGTAAGCACCACAGCAGTGAGGGGGAAATTCCCCATTCAGTCAGCACCCACATGTGCTTCCCCTGCTGCAGCTGCCTGGGCTTGGACTGCAGCTTCAGGCTGTAATTTATGCCAACACATGACTGATGTTATTAAAGCAGGATCAATTAACTGGCATGCAAGCACTTAATCCTGTGCCCAGGAAAACTGGAGAGCTGTGCAAGGGATGATTAAAAACTGCCTCAGAGTTCAGTGTTTTGAGTGCAGTCCCCAGTTCAAGTGGTGGTTCCCCCTACTCTATAAAGCCCACTACAAATGTGTTGGGCCTTTCCCAGCTCTGTGCAGAGCGCTCCTGTGCTGCTTGGAGTTCAGGGATAGACCTAAATTCAAGTTATGTAGCTTCATAACTTAATCCACTTTACCCTCCCCAGCACACCCCCTCCTGCCTACTGCTGCTTTCTCCAGTGGTGAAGCTGTTTTCTTGCAGCAGAAAGCAGTGCCCACTCACAGTGCCACTGCCCTGCCATGCTGCCTCTATACTCTCAGCTCCTCCCAAGCAAATCAGTTCATGTCCTGGTGTTGTGTTGAGGGCTTGGAACTCCCACAGTAGAGTAGAGAGGTTGTTGATCAGCTGGAAGGCACAGAAGAGTTAGATCAGTTGGCCAGTGCTGATGTCTGCTGGTGTCATGGCCACCCGAGGGATGAAGGTGTCTGTGCTGCAGAGACACTGCCCAATGCTGGGTGTTGTGCAGAGCTTTCCTCATGGAATCACAGAGTCATTTTGGTTGGAAGAGACCTCCAAAATCATCAAGTGCCACCATTAACCCAGCACTGCCAGGTCGCCACTGAACCACCGCATCTGTACTGCATCTGCACCACATCTGCAGAGCTGTGAAACCCCTCCAGGGATGGGGACTCCACCACTGCCCTGGGTGGCCTGAGCCAGGCCTTGACAGCTCTCAAGGGGAAGAAATAGTTCTTCATGGCTAAATTAAATCTCCCCTTGGGCAACTTGAGTCTGTTTCCTCTTGTCTTTTCACTTGATACCTGGGAGAGGAAACCAGCTCCCACCTGGCTCCAGCCTCCTTTCAGGGAGCTGTGGGGAGCCTCCTCCAGACTGAACAACAATTCTCTCAGCTGCTGCTTACCAGACCTTGTTGTCCAGGCCCTTCACCATCTTCATTACCCTTCTCTGGACATGTTTCAGGCCTCCAATGTCCATCCTGGAGTGAGGGGCTGTCCTTTGGGGTGCTGCATCCTTGGAACTGGGTTTCTTTCCCATCAGGTGTGTCCTCTGTAGCACTCCGACTCCAGGAAGCGCAGCAGTTGCTCGCTCCCTCCAGGATACAGCCTGTAGCAAGCTTGCAGGCATTGAAACACCCCGAGTTCTTCTGTTCCCCAGGCAGCCAGGCAGAGGTGCTGTGGTAGGGCTGCAGTCCCAGTGAAGTTTGTTTTCACTGACAGGTATGTTTTCAGCAGGTTTAGCCCCTGCTGCCTTTGTCCCCAACCCCTACATCATCAGCGCCGCTCCGCCGGGAACGGATCCGTACGCGGCCGGACTCGCAGCAGCTGCCACATTAGGTGAGATCCTTGAGTTGTCTCTGTGTTTGTGTCCAGTTTCTGTCCCCAGACTGCTGTTGAGTGATGTGATTGTGGAAATCCAGTGTTTGTGCGTTGCAGTTTCTGTGGGGAGGTGATGGTGCAGTGATGAGTTGAGACATTTGTCTTGGAACCCCTGAAATGTGCTGGGTCTGCTCTCACGCTGCCCTGGGCTTGCTCTCTGTTGAGCATCTCTGCTGTGTTGAGGATCTCTGCTATGAGGATGGACTGAGGGAGCTGGGGTTGTTCAGCCTGGACAAGAGAAGACTCTGGGGGACCTTCAAGCTGCCTTCCAGTACCTGAAGGGATCCTATAAAGGCTGCAGAGGAACTTCTCCTAAGGGTGTCTAGCAACAGGACAAGAGAGAAAGGTTTGAAGCTGATGGGGAGTAGGTTTAAACTGGATCTTAGGAACAAGTTCTTCAGTACAAGGGTGGTGAAACTCTGGAACAGGTTGCCCAGAGATCTTATGGATGCCTCCTTCCTGGGAGTGTTCAAGGCCAGGCTGGATGAGGCCTTGAGCAGCCAAGTCTAGTTGAGAGGTGTCCCTGCCCATGGCAGCAGAGTTGAGTAGATGATCTCTGAGGTCCCTTCCAACCTAATCCATTGTATGATTCTATGATAAACAACCAGAGCAAATGTGAAGTGAGATCACTTGCAAACATAAATGTTGGAGGGTGTTTGGGGTGCTTTGCTAACTGCCAGTAATGAGAGAGACCTCTGAGAGTGCACTTACTCAGTGGTGTGTTGTCCTGCCAGGAACATTGGCTCTCCTGGCTGTTGAATTTGATTTCCTGTAGTGCATCCTACAGATGATCTCTTTCCTGTTAAGAATTGATGCTTTTTAGGTTCTCTAGGTAAAAACATCCCATACCTGCTGTGAGGCTCGTGCCACAAACATGCAGTTTTCCAGATGGCAGGTGAAGTTGGTGGCTCTTCTTTGTGCAGGATCTTCCTCCCAGTCACTCCTGGATCAGTTTCCAAACTCTTGTCAACTGTTGCAGCCAAAATTGTTGTATCTTGAGATGACAGCTCGCTAAAGCAGCTTCCCAGGCAGTGTGAGGAACATGTTGTACCTTGGACTTTTGCTGTGGGTGCCATCAAGTTCTTGCCTAAGTGTGGAGGATGAAGAATGTACTTCCAGAAAAACATCTATAGAACCAGGATTTGTTCTCCCTGAGCCACTGGGAGGGGAAATCTTCTTCAATTTCAGTAAAAACTACTTGGTTTGGAGCAGTGCTGACTGAGAGCAGCCTGGAGGAGAAGGCCTTGGGGGTGTCAGTTGATGACAAACTCCCCAGGAGCCAGCAGTGGTCACTGGCAGCCCAGCAGGCAGCTGTGTGCTGAGCTGCAGCCAGAGCAGGGAGAGCAGCAGCACAGGGAGGGGATTCTGCCCCTCTGCTCTGCACTCATTAGACCCCACCTGCAGCACTGCCTCCAGTTCTGGGGTCCCCAGCACAAAAACATGGAACTGTTGGAGAGGGTCCAGAGGAGGCCACCAGGAATATCAGAGGGCTGGAGAACTTCCCCTGTGGGGACAGGCTGAGGGAGTTTGGGCTATTCAGCCTGGAAAAGAGAAGGCCTTCCAGTACCCAGAGAGGTTTCAGGAGAGCTGGGGAGGGACTTTGGACAAGGGCTGAGAGTGACAGGATGAGAGACAGTAGTTTTGAGCTGGAAGAGAGGAGATTGAGACTGGAGATAAGGAAGAAATTCTTTAGGATGATGGTGGGGAGGCACTGGAACAGGTTGCCCAGGGAGGTTGTGGGTGCCCTCAATCCATGGAGGTGTTGAAGACCAGGCTGGATGAGGCCTTGAGCAACCTGGGCTGGTGGGAGGTGTCCCTGCCCATGGCAGGGGGGTTGGAGCTGGATGAGCTTTGAGGTCCCTTCCAACCCAACCCATTCTGTGATTCTAGGATTTAGTGTAGCTTGCACACTGCTGCCACACTCACCCCTGGTGTCCTCTGGCATGGTTGGTGGCAGCCCAGGAGCAGAAGGTGTGGGGTGAGGGGGCTGTGGCCAGCAGTGCTGGGGGTGGGTACGTGACTCCTGGCAGTGCCGAGCAGCTCTTACATAACCACTGCTGAGCTTTTAAGCTTTTGAGGCCAGCAGCACGTCAAGCCCTGAAATGGGATTTCAGGAAGTGTTCCCTAGTTGGATGGAGGTTTTAATGGATCCTGGTGAAGTGTCTTAAGAATCAAGATTACAACCTAAAGATGGGCTTTGGACTTTCTGGCTGTTGGGAGTTTTGTGTGCTGGTTGTGTAATAAACAATGCAAGATTAAGTGCAGATAAGATGTTGGCAAACAGAGGACCCTGGGATGGACTGGAAGTCACCCAAGAGCTAGAGTACAAGGATAGTTCCAATAAAGCCTCATGTGATGAGGAATGTGTGACAGGGAATCAACGACCTGAGCTCTTGGTAGCAAAGGAGGAAGCTTGAGTCAGGACTTGAGGAAGAGATGGTGGAACGCTCACAAACCCAGTCATGGGCAGGAGGGGGGCTTTGTGCTATGAAACCAGGCTTCTGGTTGGCCTTTTGTGCACCCCCTCAGTAACACTCTGGAGTTCAGTGGAGCAGGAGGTCAGCATCTTGATTTCACAGAGATGTGTAACTGCTGCCAGATTTCTAGGGAACAGCAAGAGTGGTTGTGACATTTGGGGCTTTTGCTCCTTTTGCTCAGCAACATTAAAGCTGCAGCTGCCTGAATACATCTGACTGGGAAATTTGAGCTGGGAAATAGCATAGCCCAGGTTACCTAAACCATCCCAGCCTTGGCCTCAGCAGTTCTGCTTGAATCCTTTTTAAGCTTTGGCTCTTGAAAGCAAACCCAATGAATGTGTGATGAGCTGCAGGGTTCTCAAAGTGTGACACCGTTGCAGCCATCTCTCTGGGCTTTGGACCCAGGTGGAAAAGGCAACCTACCAAACTTCACTCCCTGTTGATGTTTGGGTTGGGAAGGGGACAACTTCTGCCCAGGCTGGAGCAGCTGTGAAGGCCTTTCTCTGTAAGGAGTGAAGGGCCCTGAGGGAATTCAGATGTTCACAGTTATGTAGGAAGTCAGAAGGTCTCCCTGCTGCACATGGGAGTGTTAAACTGGGGGGGCTTGGAGAAGACATAAGCCCAAGGGTTGATGGCTTCAGACTGGAAGAAGCTGGATTTAGATGAGACACCAGGAAGAAACTGTTTCCCCTGAGGGTGGTGAGGCACTGGAGCAGGTTGCCCAGAGAAGCTGTGGAGGCTCCAAGCCTGGCAGTGTTCAAGGCCAGGTTGAATGAGACCTTGAGCAACCTGGGCTGGTGGGAGGTGTCCCTGCCTGTGGCAGGGGGATTGGTTGATCTTTGAGGTCCCTCCCAACCCAAACCAGTCTGGGATTCTACAGAGTTTAAGAGCTGGAAGAACTGAGTTTGGAGTTGTTGGTAGTTTATTGGCTCACAGTTACTCTTGGAGCAGAGGGGAAACTTTTGTGTGTTTTATGGCAGAGATAATTCTGTCAATTAAGATTCTGCTGTTCTGGCAGCTCCTTGATGACTGTAAGACTGGCAGCCCTCTGCTAATACTCTTTTCATCCCAACAATAGTAGCATTTGAAAGAACAAATTTAAATGCAGAGGGAAGGGCTTCCCAGACTCAAGGAAAAAAAAAATCACTTGTGAGTTTAATGGTGGGAAAGAGGCTGCTGTCTTTCAAACTCACTGTGAAATTGCCTTCTGTCACTTGAGAGAGGTGTCACTCAGCAAAGACATCTTGCCTTTTGTAAGACAAATTAGGCATTGTTGATTGCCTCTGAAGTGGTGTGTTAGAGGTGGCAAAGGATTTCTGTTCTGTGGAGAGAAGTGGATGCTGGAGTAAGCTGCACGCAGGAGAAACACAGCACAGTGCTGCAGGCTGAAGGTAGAGTGGGGCTGGTTGTGTCTGCACCGTGACTCTAAAGCTTGGGTGTCCTGTGGCCCCATTCCCTTGGTGCTGCCTGTCCCACCCAGAGCCAGCTCAGAGCCGGGGACCGGTCTGGATGCATGCCCACACCACCCAGGACTGGGGCTGGGGGAGCACATCCAGCTGGCTCTGCCCAGCTGCCTTGGTCCCTTGCCATGTGCTGGCCCAGGGCTGTGTGGCAGGGTTGGCATGGGGCTGCACTGGTGCTGCTGGTGTTGGGGTATTCCTCACCCCCATGCTTAAAAAGACTTAACTCTGGAGCAGGCTGCCCAGAGAGGTTGTGGAGTCTCCTTCTCTGGAGACTTTCAACCCCCACCTGGATGCATTCCTGTGTGACCTGCCCTGGGTGATCCTGCTTTGGCAGGGGGATTGGACTCAACCTCTGGAGGTCCCTTCCAAGCCCTGCCATTCTGTGATTCGTGGCTGTTGGTGGTTGCCATACCAGTGGCTGGGATGTGATCAGCTCAGGAGCTGGTAGGGTTTGATAAAGCTGCTGTTTGCAGCCTCCTGCTTTCAGTCCTGAGGTTCCTGAATCTCTTTAACCTGGTGGTCACCAAGCCCATGGTTAGAAGAGGCTGGGTCCCTGCCCAGGGTAGGTCTGGCTTCTGCTGACAGGGGTTTGAGTGTGAAGGCTGAGATGAAAAGGCCAAATCTTGCTGTGAGCACACTTGCAGCTGCTTCTGCTAATGTTTCTTGAAAGGAGTATTTGTGAGCGTCTGCAGCCGGTGTGTGAGACACAGCAGTGGGAAGAGCTGATTTCAAAGGCATTGGAAGAGCTTCTCCTGTCTCCTGCATTGGGTACCTTTAATGAGTGTAAAATCAGGTGCAGCATCTCCTGAAGTAAAGCAGCACTCTGGGTGTTTCTGGCAGTCTGGCAATGATGCCACACTTGCCCTCACTGAGAACGCTGTTCAATAATGAGCCTCAGCATGCGCTCAGACCAGCTGAGCCAGACTGGCCGTGCTTGAAAGCCCAGCTGCCTGCAAACTTCAAAGACTTTCTGCCTCTTCTTCTTTTAAGCACCTAAGGCCTTTGCAGATCTGATGAGTAACCTCTAACAAGGCAAAAAAAAAACAACCAAGAACCCATCCTGACTGTGCTTGTTTGATAATTAGTACTGAGATTAAAGGAACCCAGAGAGATGCCCACATTTTGCCCAACAAAGGATCCTGCAGCAGCTGCCCAGGACCTGAAGGGCAGACACAGACCAGGGGCTTGCATGGGGCAGAGCAGTTGCAGCTGTTTTCCAGATGAGTGCAGGAGCACTCTAGCAGTTGGCTTTTGGTCTGCATGGACTAGGTATAACCAGGTGACAATCCTCCTAACCAGCCACGTGGCTGTGACTGCTGGGCTCAGGATGGGCAGCACTGGTGTGAGAGTCATCAGTTTTCTGCAGCTTGGTTTAGTTTTATCTACTGCAGCACCCGAGTTTCCAGGTGGGAAGGTAAGAAACAAGGGGCTGTTGCGCTAAGATGAACGTGAGGAAGATGGAAAGGTCACCTTCTGTGGCTGAAGGGAGCACAGAAGACTCCAGCAAGGCTGGGTGTGGTGGCAGAGCTCAGCTGGGGGATGCAAACCTGGCCGTTCAGCCTGGTGTGGGGCATCAGCCCCCTTGTTACGTCTCCTGCTGTGCATCAAGGTGGACTTGGGTTCATGGCACTACAGAATGCTGAACTGGGGGGAGGTGCAGTGGTTAAACCCCAAGTGCTACACTTGTGAAAGATGAGTTTTTGCCATTGAATATGAAATGACTATCCTGAAGCACTGCTGAGTCTCCCCAGGCTGTGGCACTGTGAGTTGCTTTGCAGTTCCTTTGAGACCAACACATCTCGCTGTATGAAAATGGGAAAAACAATTCCTCTGTTTCCCTCCCCTTTTTCACCCCTAAACTTAACACCCTGTCTTTTTGCAGCTCCCTATTCACTGTCATCCCTCATTTGGGGGAATCTTTGAAGTCTCTTGGGGCAAGCCCTCAAGAGTTCTGGTGTGTGTCACATGTGTTCTGCTGGCAGAGTCTTCCTGCGTGGCGCCCAGCAGAACGCTGGAATGGCTTGGTTAGAACTCAGATGTGAACTGTCTCTCCACACAGAAGTTACTTGTACTCCAGCTAAGAAGTGTGTGGTTCAGATCCACTGTAGACTTGTTTATTCCCCAGGGTGGGGTCTGACCCCATAGTCAGAAGCTGGATTTAGATGAGACATTAAGGAAAAAAATGGGAGGGTGGTGAGACACTGGAACAGGTTGCCCAGAGAAGCTGTGGAGGCTCCAAGCCTTGAAGTGTTCAAGGCCATGTTGGATGAGGCCTTGAGCAAGCTGGGCTAATGAGAAGTGTCCCTGCCCATGGCAGGGGGATTGGAAGTGGATGAGCTTTAAGGACTCTTCCAATCTAAACCATTTCATGAGTCTATGAATGCATGAGTGTAAAAGGATCCAGGACCATACAGCCTCTTATGTGGTGGTTTACCAATGCAAAGGAGGGCTGAGTGGCTGAAAAAGCAGCATGTTAAACACTTGAAGGTTGGTGCTCTCCAGCTGCCAAGAGGGTTTCTTAAGCTGAGTGCTAGATGTTTGTTGAGCTAGGTCAGCTGAGGTCAGATGAGCCTGGTCTATCTCTGTGCTTAACCAAACCGTCCTCTCTTTTGATTAGAGATGAAGTGTTGTTCCTTCACTAATAATACTGGAGCACAGCAGTAAACCTCTGACATTGCAACAGGATTTGCCCTCCTCATCCACTGTGGTAGTTTTAATGCTGGGAGGGGGGAAATTTCAACCCAACACATCCACTAAGGTAAAAGCAGTAAAGATGAAGTTTCAGGTCTGACTTGGAAGTGTTTCCCAAAGGAGTACCAGAAGTGCCAGAATCCCTTTGTATTTGCAAAGGATTGAAAGTGATCACCTTGAAATGGCTTTTAACCCCCAGATGATGGGCAGCTCTTGGTGCCCATGCTTTGCTGTGCACCACTTGTCACTCTGCAGAAGCTCACTGCTTCCCTTCCCCTTCCAGGTCCAGCAGTGGTTCCTCACCAGTACTATGGAGTCACACCCTGGGGAGTTTATCCTGCCAGCCTCTTCCAGCAGCAAGCTGCTGCCGCCGCCGCCGCAACCAACTCAGCAAATCAGCAAACCACACAGCAAACCCAGCAGGGCCAGCAGCAGGTAAGGGGCTCCCTGGACATAGAGGGGACACTTTGCTCCAGACACTCAGTTGGAATTGACAAGAGACTTTGCCTTGTCTTGAAACAAGGAGCAGAAACTTTGGTACGTCTTTCAGAGTCACAGCTGAGCTCATTGGCTTCTGCTCTGCAAACCAGAGCAAAGCACAGCATTTATTTGGGACTGTTAGAAGAGGCCTTTGCTGATAGTGACAAAGTGATGGCCCTCCCCTATAGGGACAGGCTGCAGTAGTTGAGGCTCTTCAGCCTGGAGCAAAGAAGGCTCTGGGGAGACCTTAGAGTGGTCCTTTCCATACATACAGGGAGCTTGGGGAGGGACCTTCTACAACAGCTGCTAGTGCTAGGACAAGGGGTGATGGCTTTGAGCTGGAAGAGGGGAGATTGAGACTGGAGATGAGGAAGAAATTCTTGAGAGTGAGGGTGGTGAGACACTGGAACAGGTTGCCCAGGGAGGCTGTGGATGCTCCCTGCATGGAGGTGTTCCAGGCCAGGTTGGATGAGGCCTTGAGCAACCTGGGTTGGTGGGAGGCGACCCTGCCCATGGCAGGGGGGATTGGAACTGGATCATCTTTAAGGTCCCTTCCAACCCAAACCATTCTATGGTTCTATGAATGTGGAGGCTCCCAAGGCTGAAGAGCTCATGTTCAGGCTTTGTCAATGATAGCAAACTCTTGAGATTTACATCTGTTAACTTGAGCATCCTCTCCCAGACTCATTTTCTTCTGTCAGTAACACAAGTTTAGTGCTCTCTGCCTACCAAGGGATGGCTCTTTAACAAGCTGACCTTCCTGGTGGGTGCAGGCTCTTGCATCACCACTCTGAGTAAAAGGCTTTGGCAAAGCAAGCCTGTCACAGTTAATTACAGGAAAGGTCACTTTGCCATCTTCCCTTTGGAGAGCAACCTTTGTTCAAACCCACCAGAGCTGCCTAGAAAGCTGCTGTGTGATCTTTGGTCATTATTTCCAGTGAGGAAGTGTCATGTCACCAGGCCACTCTTCTGTGCAGGGGCTGGCAGCGTGGTAAAACCTCTGTCACTTCGTGTCATCAGCCCCCAGCTCCTAAATGAGGGCTGAGGAAAGCTTTTTAAGGTTTCAGCTCAAGTGAGCTTTCAGTGGTGCTTCTGTGGCACAGCCGAACCTTGTCTGGGATGGGGCAGGTGGCTTGCAAGCACATCTAACCACAGGGTGAGTAGTGAAGGTTTATTAAGAAATGAAAGAGGTGAGATGATGAATCACTGCCAGATCCTGCTCTGCTGAGACCACCCTTGCAGAGCTGGGGCCAGCTCCAGAGTCCTCAGCACAGCAGAGACTTGGAACTGTTGGAGTGGGGCCAGAGGAGGCCGCAACAGTGATGGGAAAGCTGGAAGCCCTCAGCTGTGAGGACAGGCTGAGAAAGTTGGGGTTGTTCAGCCTAGAAAAGAGAAGGCTTCAGGCAGTCCTTCTGGTGGCCTTTCAGGACTTAAAGTGGGGGAAAGACTTTTGAGCAGGGCCTGTTGTGACAGGATGAGGGGTGGTGGTTTGAAAGTGAAAAAGGGAGCTTCAGAGTGGAGAGAAGGGAGAAGTGTTTGACACTGAGGGTGGTGAGACTGTGGCCCACGTTGGCCAGAGAGGTGGGAGATGCCCCATCCCTGGAACCATTCCAGGTCAGGCTGTTTGGGGGTCTGAGCAACCTGCTCTAGCTGCTGACTGCAGGATGGGGGGTGATCTAGTTGACCTTTGAAGGTCTCTTCTTGCCCAGTCCAGTCCAGGACTCTGCTCAATAAGCTCAGCCGGAGATCTGTTGCCTAAGTTTGGTCTTTTGCACTTGCCTGTGGTTGTCTCAAGGCTGTGGTGGCAAAGGCAGCTCTGTCCTCAGTCAGAGGGATGGGCTGTCACACACTGTTGTGCAAGAACCTAGCTGGATTGCTGCTGATGCTCTTGGAAGGGGCTGGTTGTTGTGGCTCGCTGCTGGCTCCCAGAGTGACCAGCTTCCTGTTTCTGTCTTCTCCAGGTTCTGCGTGGAGGAGCCAGCCAGCGTCCTTTGACCCCAAACCAGAACCAGCAGGGCCAGCAGACAGATCCTCTGGTGGCTGCAGCAGCTGTCAATTCTGCCCTTGCCTTTGGGCAGGGCTTGGCAGCAGGGATGCCAGGTAGGGGCTCTGAGGGGGCTGCAGCTTCTCCAGCACCTGGGGAGATCTCAGAAGATGGTACCTTGTGTCTGCAGGCTGCAGCCTGGCCTGCTGCTGTTGTCTGGTGTAAATCTGGAGAGCCTGTTGGATGGGACCCTAGCTACAAGTGCACCATTGAAATGAAATCAGGATTCAGGAGTCTGTTCTACAGATGAAAACAGATGTTACCAGCTGCATCAGCTGCTGCTGTGCTCCAAAAGCTTGCTGGCTGCTGTTGGAAGTTGCTTTCCCATTTCTCTAGGGCTCCTGCTGTGGGGTTTTGATGTGGAAAACCTCAGAGATCTCTTAGTTCTGTTCATCAGCTTGGTCTCTCCATCCCTGCCAGGGGCTTGGCTCTAACAGGATAAGGACTCCCCCTTCCTAATTTCTTCTGGTGGCTTCAAACCAAGATTGATAAAAGGCAGCAGGATTTGTTGCAGTGTATAATCCTGCAAGAGGATCTACTGGAGGAATTGTGGCTGTGATCTGTGAGGCTGTGACACAAATCCAACTGGATTTAGACAGAATCTTAGTGTAATGGCAAAAGGAAAACATCAGTATTGTTTTGAATGATGTAAAATACAGTCCTGCTGGTCAAATGTAAGTGAACAGGATTATTCTGACCTCACCTCTCCTCCTGGAAGTGCCCCATGGTTGTTGCATCATTAATGCAACAGGAAGGTTGTTACTGTCTTGAGTTAGAGAGTGAAGTGTAAGACACCTGCTTCCAAACTGCAAGCTTCCTGAAAGCTGTGGTGCTGGGGATTAGATTTGCAAAGCAAAACCCCCCAGAGAACATTCTCTTTGTGAGGCACCTTGGAGAATCCCTTCACTTTTCTCTGGATGTTCTCTTTTAACTGTGGAATTACAGCAGTGGTCACTGGCAGCCCAGCAGACAGCTGTGTGCTGAGCTGCAGGGAGAGCAGCAGCACAGGGAGGGGATTCTGCCCCTCTGCTCTGCACTCATTAGACCCCATCTGCAGCGTTGCCTCCAGTTCTGGTGCCCCCAGCACCAAGACATGGAACTGCTGGAGTGGGTCCCCAGGAGGCCACCAGGATGACCAGAAGGCTGGGGATAGGCTGAGGGAGTTGGGGCTTTTCAGCCTGGAGAAGGGAAGGCTCCAGGGAGACCTTCGAGCAGCCTTACAGTACCTGAAGGGGCTCTAGAAGAGCTGGGGAGGGACTTTTGGGAAGGGCTGGGAGTGACAGGATGAGGGAACAATGGCTTTGAGCTGGGAGAGGGGAAATTGAGACTGGAGATGAGGAAGAAATTCTTTAGAGTAAGGCTGGTGAGACACTGGAACAGGTTGCCCAGGAGAGTTGTAGATGCCCTTGATCTGTGGAGGTGTTGAGGGCCAGGTTGATTGAGGCTTTGAGCAACCTGGGCTGGTGGGAGGTGGCCCTGCCTGTGGCAGGGGTTTGTAACTGGATGATCTTTTAAGGTCCCTTCCAACCCAAACCATTCTATGAATCTACAAATAGTGAGGTACCTAAATACCTCCACACTGCTGCCAGCCTGTGGCTGTGTGGATGGGCACCTTTAAGAGTTTTTATTGATGCCTATTAAAGCTAGTTCATACCATCAAACCCACCTCACTTAAAGCTCACACATTGACTAACTCCAGCAGTGGAAGAGCTGGAGGGCCATCTAAGAGAGGCCCCACCATTTGCCTGACTTAGGAAAGCTTTTGCTTTTGCCTCTTGGAGATGTTTTAAATCTGTATAACTGAGTTGACATTGAGGGCAATGCTGGTAGAGTAGATTTGGGGGGCACAGAAGGTCTTCTCTACCTGCCTTGTCTCACTGGTGTCCAGCCATAGATTGTTAACATGGCTTTGGAGGTTGGGTTTGCTTCAAGAGCAGCAAAACCAGGCCCATTTTTTCAGCTTTTCCTTTAAAAATCCTCTTGCATTGTACTGCTAAACACAACTGCTCCACCATGTGTCGTGCTGCTTGTTGCCTCACCCCTGCTTTTCCCCTCCAGGTTACCCAGTGCTGGCTCCTGCTGCTTACTACGACCAAACCGGTGCGCTGGTGGTGAACGCGGGGGCCAGGAACGGCCTGGGGGCCCCTGTCCGCCTGGTAGCCCCTGCTCCAGTCATCATCAGCTCCTCAGCAGCACAAGCAGGTGAGTCCAAGCCTTTTCAAGTGAGAATTTGCTCCATCCCTGCTGGAGGTGGGGGGCTTTGAAGTCCTCTGGGTTCTGCTGGCGATGATGACACAAACTTGCCCTCACTGAGATCCACTGTGGGATTGTTGTTGAGAGCACCCTTTGTGCTCACTGTGGGCTGAGCCTCCAGAACCTTCTCCCAGAGGCACCACCACCTAGACTCCTTTGTTTTGCAGAGTTTCAGGGCAGTTATTTGTCTGCTGGCAGCCACTTTCCCACCTAATAAAAGGTTGAAGCCTGTGTAGAGCTCCCAGGTGATCACCTTACTTAAAATGTTCCGTGCACAGCCTTTGCCCTGAGGTGTTCTGGGTTTTATTTGGGTTCTCTGGCAGTTCAAGGCTTTAAAAGGACTTTTCCAACCCAAATCTGTGTGTGTAAGCAGTCTGCAGGGTTAGTAGCAGATGATGAAACGAGCCTTCTAATTGTTTCCTTGTAGCTCTTGTTTGTTTTGCTTTTTCTTTTACTTTGGAGCTGGCTGCAAACCAGCAGCAATTGGGTTTTGATGTTCTGAGTACCATGGGGTTGTGTTTCATCTGCTAAAGGACAATGCTGCTTGTTTCCAGACTTGTGTTTCTTAATTGGCTGTTGGGATATGTGTGGCTGGATCGATTGGAATCTTAAGGTCTTGGGAGAAAGGGAAGGGTTTTGTGTCTCTTTGATCTGGGCAGCTCCAATAATCCAAGCAGCAGTGATCAGCCCTGGTGGGTGGTGGTGTTCAGTGGCTCTGTACAAGGCTGGTGGGGCTCAGATACAATAACAGGGGTGTGTGTGTGTGTGAAAGGAAGATCTCAGATGCAAAGCCAAGAGACTTTCTGCAGGGTCTGGGGTAAAAAGGAGATTTTCATCCTGGGAGGGAAGAAACAAATCTATAGGAAATGAAAGGAAGCTGTGAAGTTTTAACTTGCAAGCTGCTGCAGAAGTGGAAGGAGCTGGATGTAGATGAGAAATGGGCTTTGTATCAGGCTGGAAAAGGCAACCTACTTCAGTCCCTGTTGATGTTTGGGTTGAGAAAAGCACCTCCTCTTCTGCCCAGGCTGGAGCAGCTATGAAAGCATTTCTCTGTAGGGAGTGGAGGGCCACGAGGGAATTCAGATGTTCACAGTTATGTAGGAAGTCAGAAGGTCTCCCTGCTGCACATGGGAGTGTTAAACTGGGGGGGCTTGGAGAAGACATAAGCCCAAGGGTTGATGGCTTCAGACTGGAAGAAGCTGGATTTAGATGAGATACTGGGAAGAAACTGTTTCCCCTGAAGGTGGTGAGGCACTGGAGCAGGTTGCCCAGAGAAGCTGTGGAGGCTCCAAGCCTGGCAGTGTTCAAGGCCAGGTTGGATGAGGCCTTGAGCAATCTAGGCTGGTGGAGGTGTCCCTGTCTGTGGCAGGGGTTTAGAACTAGGTGATCCTTAAGGTCCCTCCCAACCCATTCTGTGATTCCATGCTGTTCCCAGTCTGTGATCCCCCTTCCTGTCTCCCCAGCGGTCGCAGCAGCTGCAGCTTCAGCCAACGGTGCCGCAGGTGGCCTGGCAGGAACCACGAATGGACCATTTCGCCCTCTAGGAACTCAGCAGCCCCAACCCCAGCCCCAGCAGCAGCCCACCAACAACCTGGCATCCAGCTCCTTCTACGGCAACAACTCTCTCAGCAGCAATTCCCAGAGCAGCTCACTCTTCTCCCAGGGCTCTGCCCAGCCTGCCAACACCTCCCTGGGCTTCGGAAGCAGCAGCTCTCTGGGAGCCACGCTGGGCTCTGCGCTGGGAGGGTTTGGGACAGCAGGTAAGAAAGCAGCTTCTGAGGGGGGAGAAGGGGTTGCAGTCAGTGGTACAGAGTCCAGTTGGAGGCCAGTTGTGGTGTTTCCCCAAAGGTCAGGACTGTGTCCAGTCTTGTTCAACATCTTCATCAGTGACCTGGCTGAAGGACACAATGGATCCTCAGCCAGTTTGCTGATACAACACTGGGAGGAGTGGCTGGCACCATGTCAGGTGGTCAGGCTGGAGTGCTAGGGGAGAGGAACCTCATGAAATTCAACCAGGGCAAGTGTAGGGTCCTACACCTGGGGAGGAACACCCCCCTGCAGCAGTACAGGTCAGGGGTGACCTGCTGGGAAGCAGCTCTCTGGAGTGCTGGGGGACAGTAAGTTGCCCCCATGAAGAGCAGTGTGTCCTCATGGCCAACAAGGCCAATGGTGTCCAGGGGCATGTCAAGAAGAATGTGGCCAGCAGGTTGAGGGAGGTTCTCTTCCGCCTCTGCCCTGGTGTGGTCACACTGGGAGTACTGGGTCCAGTGCTGGACTTCCCAGTTAAAGAGAGACAAGGGAACCTGGTCTAGTGGGAGGTGTCCCTGCTCATGGCAGGGGGTTGGAGCAAGATGATCTTTTAAGGTCCCTTCCAACCCAAACCACTCTGTGGATCTGCTGACTCTTGCCTCAGGGTAATGGCCCAGTAATTTTCATCCTTCTTAAAGAGCTGATCCAAGGTGATTTCCATGCTTCATTCTGGAGTTGTTTCTTCATCAAAACCCATCTCTTACTGTGCTTCAGGAAATGTTAGATACATCTTCTGTTTGGATTTGGGTTTGGGGCAGCTGGAGACAAAAGAGTTTTTCTTACAGAATAAATCCAAACCAAAATCATAGAATGGTAGGGGTTGGAAGGGACTTCTGGAGTCCATCCAGGGCAGGATCACCTAGGGCAGGTCCCACAGGAATTCATCCAGATGGGCCTTGAAAGTCTCCAAAGGAGGAGACTCCACAACCTCTCTGGGCAAACCCGCTCCAGGGCTCCAGCACCCTCACACCAAAGAAGTTTCTCCTCTTGTTCTCTTGTCTGTGGCTCTGGTTTGTTCCTTAGGTTTGTTTTTGTGAAGCTGAACAATTGTTTTAATTACTGCTTAGTCTCAGAGGTAGTAATTACCTCCTGAACTCTCTCCTGCTTTCATCAGTGTGAAGGGCGAGTTAAAACATGCCCTTTGAACCTGCTTCTTCAGACAGGTCTGAGGGACACACTCTCACTGCAGCAAATCCCAGTGTTAAACAAATCTGATTCTAAATATTTTCCTTTCAAGCCAGCCTGAGAAGTTGAACCACCTTGGATTCAGCTAAACCCAGCATTTGCTTCCCTCACTTCAGTTTGTTTAGCTAATTGAACTCAATTGCTAGTTTGCTCACTGCCAAGATCCACAAACCTGTTTTCCTTCAATCAATGAATAAAAGCAGGAGGCTGCTGCTTCTAGAGCTGGTGTGCAGTCATGAGAAATGATTAATTCCCCCCCAGTTAACAATTTCACTGTTTATTAAACAAGCTTTTAATGCAAAATTGATTATTTGGGGTTTTTCTTTTTTTTGCCTGGAGTTGACAGAGCATTCAAAGGGTTTGTGTTGGATTGTCAAGAAAATAAAACCCCCAACAAAACCAAAACCAAACCCAGGCCACTAAACAAGTGCTGGGTTTCTGTGAAATTGAATCATGGTTTCCATCTCAATAAAGGCTGCTGCAAACAGGAGCTGCTTTCTAGCCCAATGAAAGGTGAGCAGAAAGGTTTTCAAGTGGATGTCCCCACAGCTTGTACACCTTGAGTGAACAGGGAGAGGTAGAATCTCCTCTTGGGTTTGTCTGAGCTCTGATGGCCAAAGAATAAACACCAGGCAGTGCTTGTTGAGCAATCTGATATCTTCTGTTAAACCAAGGGGAAAAAGAGCTTTGAAATGCACAACCCTTCACCTGAGGGTTCAGAGGCAAAGCACTGTCCATAAGCCAGCAGCTCCTTGTTCCCTGCTCTGGTCCGAGGTGTCCCTGCTGACAGCAGTGGGGTTGGGCAAGATGACCTCTGAGGGTCCCTTCCAACCCAATGCAATCTGTGAATGTTTGGCTCTCTCACTTCCTTTAGGGTAGATTTTCATCTTCTTGATCTTGCTGGTGGATGTTGGGAGCTGTGTTTCTCCACCTGCTGTAGCAGTATGACAACTCCAAAGGTAGAAATGCAGTGGCAGGGTTCAAGTTTACTTCTTAAACCAAGGATTTCTGCTCGATGGTTAGCAACATGAGTTTGATTAATGCATTTTGCTGGGCCCCAGGCAGCACCCTCAGGAAAACAGCAGCCTGGGGCAGTGAGGTTGTTAAGTAGGTGCTGTTGTGCTGGATCTCCAGCTGCCCACTTGTCTGGGGCAGCTCGTGGCCATCAACCAATGTTCTTCTCTTCCTCTTTTCAGTGGCTAACTCCAACACGGGCAGCGGCTCCCGCCGAGACTCTCTGACAGGGAGCAGTGACCTGTACAAGAGGACATCCAGCAGTTTGACACCCATAGGACACAGTTTTTATAATGGCCTTGGCTTTTCCTCCTCTCCTGGACCTGTGGGAATGCCTCTGCCCAGCCAAGGACCTGGCCACTCGCAGACTCCACCACCTTCCTTATCTTCACATGGATCATCTTCAAGTCTGAACCTGGGTAAGAGCCACAGCCTCACTGTCCCAGCCCTCAGGTCACTGCTCTGCTCTACCCTGGGACTGTGAGCACCTCACTGCTGGGTCCATACCTGCAGTCTCACTGCTGCTGTTAGCCCTCTGCCAGGGTCCTGGCCTTCACCAGGTGAAGCAGGAGCTGAGGCACCTCTGTGAGGTAGCTGTCCCTCAGGAAGGTTTCTCTGTTGCCTCCTTTCCTCGTGTCTCAGCTATGGGTCACATTGCCCTGCCTCACACAGCTCTGGGTACCAGCACCAATTGTTTGTTCTCCCTGAACAGAACAGACACCTAGGGTTGAGCCTTTGATGTGTCAGGTGCTTTAAAACACCCCTGAAGTTGTCAGCAATAAATTGATGAGCTGAGGATCCAGTTTCTTCTTCTGACCAGAATATGCCCTGGTGTCTGGAGCAGTGCTTGGCTCTTGGTGCTTGGCTTGCAGCTGACAGGTTGCTTCTGAAAATCCCCCTTCAGTGTGGACTCATCAAAGCACATTGGTGCATGGGAGAGACCTTCCTTTTTGGAAGAGACATTACCTGATGCAGGCTCCATCTTCTGGAGGAGCTTCTGGTTGGCCTAGAGCTTTTATATAGAACAGAGTCAATCTTAAAATGAAAGTAAGGACTAAATAATGTAGTGGTAGGATGAGAGGGGATGGATTAGAGCTTGAGGAGGGGAGATGGAGGTTGGAGATTGGGAAGAAGTTCTTGACAGTGAGGATGGGGAGACACTGGAACAGGCTGCCCAGGGAGGTGGTGGATGCCTCCTCCTGGAGGTGTTCAAAGCCAGGTTGGATGAGGCCCTGAGCAAGCTGGGCTGGTGGGAGCTGTCCCTGCCCATGGATGATCTTCGATCTCCCTTCCAACCCAAACCATTCTACGAATAAAGCAATGCTCACCTCCACCTCCTGAAGTCTTCATTCCCAGGCCTCACCAGCACACAAGGCAGGTTGGCTGTTGCTTTTGCACCAGAGAATTTAGTTACATACTCAGGGGAAAAAAACCTCTTCTGGTTCTGTGATGTATCTGCCTTGAACACAGCTTTTGGTTTTCAGAGCAGCTCTCCATGCATCTCCACACTGCTCAGATTTCTCATGTTTATTACATGCATGTGTGATGAATTTGATGCTGGCTAAAGGTTAGCTTGGAACAGGAATGAATCTGATATAGGGTTTTTTTTTTGTGATGGAGTTCAGATTTACCACCTTCCTCTGTTGGAGCCCTAATAGAATGGGAAGGTTTCAACTTTATTTATGCAGCTGTGCAGTCCTTAAGCTGACAGTTAAAAGAGCTACAATAAATTAATGCTGAAGACTGAGCAGGTTCCAGAGTTTGCATGGGAGGAAGGCTGTGGCCCCTGCAGGCAAACAAAAGAATGAATCCTAAAAAGTGGATCAGAGAAAGGTCAATCTGTTAGAGGACAAACTCTGGGCAGACAGGGGAGTTATCAGCTGCAGCAGTGGGTTGTGCCCCACAGCAGTCTGTGTTGGCCTTCCCATCCTGACACACAAAGTCCTCTCCTAGTAGCCTGGGTTCCCCTGTGGCTGACTGTGTGCTTGGGAGTCACAGAATCCCGGAGTTGTCTGGGTTAGAAAAGACCTTTCAGGTTGTCCAGTCCAACCATTCTCTAACTCTGCCAAGTCTGGGGCTAAATTATGGTCCTCAGCTCCACATCTCTGCCTTTTTGAAACCTCCAGGGATAGGGATTCCACCACTTCCCTGGGCAGCCTGTGCCAGGCTTTGAGAACCCTCTCAGTGAAGAAATTTCTTCCTGATGCCCAACCTAAACCTCCCCTGCTGCAACTTGAGGCCATTTTGTCTCATCCTATCACTTTTTCCTCTGGAGGAGAGACCAACCCCCACCTGGCTCCAGCCTCCTTTCAGAGAGTTGTAGAGAGCAATGAGGTCTCCCCTCAGCTTCCTCTTCTCCAAACTAAAGAACTTCAGCTGCTCCTCACCAGCCCTGCTCCCCAGACCCTGCTGCAAGAACAACCTCATCTCTTTCTTTGGCTTTCACCTTGAAACCCCTAACAGGCCCTTTCTCTCTTTTTTTTCAGTTTCTCTTTCACCTCTACTGCAAGATGGTGTTGAAAGGGGGTGCAGTTGTCTTTGGTTATAAAACAACTTTAAATGCTCTCAAACCAGCCCAGGCATTGCTTGTCCTTACAAGAAGCTTGAGGTTGCCTCTGTGTCTGTTTGGAATGATACCAGAAGTAGCTTGTGATAGAGAGGACGAGCAGGGTTCCTGAATACCTAACAATGGACAGGTGGGAACAGCCAGAGGTGGTGTCTGCAAAAAGAGGAGTCAGAGCAGTTGGGTTTAGAGCCAAGTCCCACCTCTGCATTCTGTGGGGGTGAGACAACCTGGGGGAGGCCCTTTGAGTAGCTTTGATTTCAGGGTTGCACAATAACCTCAGAAATTGGCACTGAATGTAGCTGACAATCAGCAGATCTCCAGTGGAAGGTGGTGTCAGTTGTGGCTTTGACTTTGTCACGTCTCCTGCCAGCCCCAGTCAGTCATTTGGAGGGTTGATGTTGTGTGTCAAGACTCAGCCTTCTGAAAGCTCACAGAGGTGAAAAATGGCTCTGTGGATAGCAAGCTGGGGGGGGGGGGTGGGGTGTGTTCTGATGGTGTAAAGTGACCTTGTGAGATGTCTAGGTAATAACAAGTACCTGAAATAACAGGCAGCCACTTCTTACAACAGGAGCTGCTGAAGGAGGAGGAGGAGGCTGAGCTAAATACACACTCTGAACTCAAAGGTACAGGCACTGAGCAAATGTGCTTAGGTAGAGTAAAGCAGCTGTAAACAAACTTGCACTTTTGGGTGCTAAAAGCAGCAGGAGTGCTCCCTCCCCCCCTTTTTTTCCCCCCATACTATTGACCAAAATATTAGAATTCTACATCAAAAACCAAAAGTGACTTTTAGCCAGGCTACACCTCAGATCCATTCCTGGAGCTCCACAAGCAGTTTTTGTCAGCCCTTTTGTCTTTAGCTGGTGTGGTCCCAATAAAACCCCTTGTTCCTGGCAGTCTGGGGCTGGATGTGTCCAGCTCAGGGTTTTCCTGTTCTGGGATAGGGGTGGGGATGTGCAGAGGAGCAGTAATTATTTTAATTGCATGGTTCTGCTGCAGGAGCTGCCTGGGAGGGAGCTGCCCTGTGCTGTCAGTTGCAAGCAGGATCACTGTGAGAAAGCTGGGAATGGGATTTATTTGAGGGAGGACACTGACTGGAGAGTTGGTAACCAGTTAGCTGTGACCAACTGGGAGGGCTGTAGGGCTGTGTCTCCCTGGGCACACCTGGCACAGGGTGACAGAATGGGACAGTGACCCCTGGGGGATGTCCCAGGGGCTGTAGGCTACTGCCCTTACCAGCCCCAGGGAGGGAGGAATCCCCATGGCTGGGTGGGTGCTGAGCCTTCTGAGTGGAGGGCAGCAGGGACACTCCTCTGCCTGCTTCCTCAGAGACATCTTCTCATCTTCCTTGTGTCCCCATTGCTGTGGCATTGCTCATTCTGAGAGCTCCTGAACTTGAAGAGCAGTTTGAGGGCCTTGGGGAAGTCCCCTGGAAGCTTGCTTAAGCAGCAGTTGGTTTTTAAGACAGCAGCCTTGGTGTTTTCTTCCTCTCTTTCCTTTTTGACTCATCCTTTCCTTGTCCTTTTTGGGTTTTCACCCCCTGAAATCTTGCAGGGAGAGGTCTCTATCTAGTCCAGTTCTGTGCAGACAGAGGGTTGCTGTCCACACTGCAGACTGCTCTTGGGAAGTTTGAGCTGGCTGAGGACAAGGGAGGAACCACCAGTGCCAACAGCTTGCATGAGTCCTGTCCCTTCTTTGAGGTTTTTGCCCCTTTACCCTCATGTCCCCAGGTGCTTCAGAAGCTTCCAGCCTCTGAACTGCTCCTGAACAAGGAGCTGTTGCCTTGTGCTTGTAGGTAAGATCCCCCTGGAGTCAGGGCTCTGGCCAGGTCACTGGATTCTCAGCCACATGCTGGCATAAAGGAGCTTGAGGCACTCCAAGGTTTGGTGGTTAACAGGTGGGTGTCAGAAGCACTTGATCTAAGAAACTTGTCCTCCACACAGTCTCTTCATTCCCAGTATGAGGCTGAACATCCTGGGGAGTCTTGTGGCCAGCATCTCCATCAGAGGTGGGTAGAAAAGAGGAGTCACTGCTGTGGGTTACTTGAACTCTCCACAAAGACCAGAAGGGTTTTCTTTCAAACTCTCTGACAGAGAGGACTGGTTCTGAGCTCTGCTTTCCCTCTTCACTACAAGATAAGGCACAGGTGATAGCTGAGTGCCAAACCCTTTCCTCTTGCAGCCATTTGTAGATGCTCAGGAGCTGGTTCTCCACCTCAGCTTGGCAGTGCTGTGACTCCTGTTTGCTCCAGGCTTACAGAAAGAAGCTGTAGTGCTGAGCTCTGCCATTGCCATGGCAAACTCTCAGTGCTCAGCCTGTCCTTCTTGGGTTCCTTCACTTGAGAGGTGTTTCACTGGTCCCTTCCTGGTCCCTATCCTGGTCCTTCCAGCAGGAGTATCATTTGGTCACCTGCTGGAGTGCTGGCTCAGTTAAGAAGTCAGGCAGATAGAGAATCATAGAGTCAGAGTCATTAAGGTTGGAAAAGAACTTTCAGAAGGTGATGGCCACACCACTGGCAGGACAGCTTAAGCAGAGGTGAATAAGGAGCTCTCAATCATCTTCTCTTCAGGCAAGAGGACACTTGGCAGTCACTCTGGAGAAGTCACAACATATTTAACCAGCTTGGAGACACAGAGACAGACTGAGAGAGTTGGGGTTGCTCAGCCTGGAGAAGGCTCTGAGGAGACCACCTTGTGGCCTTCCAGTATCTGAAAGGGGCTACAAGAAAGCTGGGGAGGGACTTTTTATAGGATGTCAGGGAGTGATAGGACTGGGAGGGATGGAGCAAAACTAGAACTGTGTAGATTGAGATTGGGTGTTAGGAAGGAGTTGTAGCCCATGAGGGTGGTGAGAGACTGGCACAGGTTGCCCAGGGAGGTGGTGGAAGCCTCATCCCTGGAGCTTTTTGCAGCCAGGCTGGATGTGGCTGTGAGCAACCTGCTGTAGTGTGAGGTGTCCCTGGCCATGGCAGGGGGGCTGGAACTGGCTGATCCTTGAGGTCCCTTCCAACCCTGACAACTCTGTGATTCTATAACTAGGCTGATACCAGGTACTTAACTCTCAAACAGCATTGCTGCACAGGAGCTTCCTTCAGATACTGATGGCAGAGGACTGCAGGTCACTCAGCCTCTCCCTTATCATTTTAATTTCAGGCACTGGTGGCTGCCAGGAGAGGGTTTCTTGCCTTGAAGGTTCTTCCTTCCTTCGCTAAGACTTCTTGCAGCTTTGTTTTTTCCAGGTGGTTTGTCCTCTCTGCCTCATGTTGGCCTTTCAGGTGGGAGGTCCCCATGTGATAAGAAGATTTCTCTTGAAGGACTTTGTCCCACTCAGGACAAACCATACTGCAGGCATCTTGCAGTCTGTGGCCAGCAGAGGGATCCCAAGCCCTGCAGGAAAGGGAAGAGGCCTCTGCCAGAGCTCTGGAGTGATGTTCATAGATTCACAGAATCAGCCAGCACTGGTTAGGCCAAACCTTGAGTACTGTGTCCACTTCTGGGCTCCTCAGTTTAAGAAGGACCCTAGGACACTTCACACAGAATCACCAAATATGTTAGGTTGGAAGTAACCTTGAAGGTCATCTTGTCCAATCCTCCATCAGGGACATCCTCAACTAGATAGGTTGCTCAGTTTGACCTTAAGTGTCTCAGGGATGGGCAGCTCCCACCTCTCTGGGCTACTGGGGCCAGGGTCTCACCACCCTCAGTGTCAAACATTTCTCCCCACTCTCCAGCCTGAATCTCCCTCTTGAAGTTCAAACCATCTCTCCTTGTCCTGTCACAACAGACCCTGCTCAAATGTCTGTCCCCACCTTTCTGATCAGCCCCTTTAAGCACTGAAAG
Organism: Dryobates pubescens; assembly: GCF_014839835.1. Taxonomy (NCBI): domain Eukaryota; kingdom Metazoa; phylum Chordata; class Aves; order Piciformes; family Picidae; genus Dryobates; species Dryobates pubescens. The sequence continues at coordinate 6,423,411 of NC_071631.1, read as the reverse complement.
GCCACCAGAAGGTCTCCCTGGAGCCTTCTCTGCTGCAAGCTGAACAGCCCCAGTTCAACCTGGCCTCAAACAGAGGGCTCCCAGCCTCCAGCCCTGCCAGCACTGCTGTGGTCTCCTTTGTCCTTCCTCCCTGCCTGTGCTGTGACTCCGGGGTGGGGGGCTGTGTCACGGCACAGCAGAGGGGCAGAATCCCCTCCCTGCCCCTGCCGTCCGCACTGCTGGGCATCAGCCCACGACAGGCTGAGGCTGGGCTGGCAGCTCTCAGTGCCGGTTCCTCTCCAGCTTTGCACCCCCAAGCCCTCCTCCATCATTGCTGCAGCCTCCAGCAGCTCCGTGTCTGCTGCTCCCTCCACCTCTGGACCCCCCACTAACCCTCCACCTCCGGTCCCCGCCTTGCCTTCATCCCCCTCCTTGTGCCTGTGCCTTGCAGGGGGCCTGACGAACGGCAGCGGCCGCTACATCTCGGCGGCGCCGGGCGCGGAGGCCAAGTACCGCAGCGCCAGCAGCGCCTCCAGCCTGTTCAGCCCCAGCAGCACGCTGTTCCCCTCCTCCCGCCTGCGTTACGGCATGTCCGACGTCATGCCCTCGGGCCGCAGCCGCCTGCTGGAGGACTTCCGCAACAACCGCTACCCCAACCTGCAGCTGAGGGAGATCGCCGGCCACATCATGGAGTTCTCCCAGGATCAGCACGGATCCAGGTGGGAACAGAGGCCTCTCGCTGCCCCCAGGTTGTGGTTTGGAGGACAGCCCGGAGCAGAGGGCTGTAGATGGTAGATTGACGGAGTGCTTTGGGTTGGATGGGACCTTAAAGATCGTCTGGTTCCAACCCCCTGGCCACGGGCAGGGGTGCCTCCGGCTGGACCTGGTTGCTCAAAGCCTCCAGAAGCAGAGCAGGGAGAATCCTAGAATGGTAGGAACTGGAGCTCACCCAGTCCCACCCCCTTGCTAAGGCAGGGCACCCACAGCAGCTTGGCCAGGATCACAGTGGCCAGAGGGGTTTGGTAGCTCACCAGAGAAGGAGACTCCACAACCTCTCTGGGCAGCCTGCTGCAGGGCTCCAGGACCCTTACACCAAAGAAGTTTCTCCTCATGCTGAGGTGAAGGAGAAGGAGGTGGAGCTGTGAACTGCCCAGTGGAGTCACACTGCTCCTGCTCTGTACAGACTGTTTGGTGCAGATGCTGATAGAGTTATAGAATGTGCTGGGTTGGAAGTGACCTCTAAAGGTCATCTAATCCAACCCTCTGCAGCAAGCAGGGACATCCCCAGCTAGATCAGGTTGCTCAGGGCCCAATCAAGCCTGACCTTTTAAGTCTCCAGGGATGGGGCTTCCACCACCCTCAGACTAATGGACTTCTTCCTAATGTCCAGTCTAAATCTAGTCTGCTCCAGTTTCAAACCACAGCCTCTTGTCCTATCACTACAAGCCCTTGTCAAAAGTCCCTCCCCAGCTCTCCTGGAGCCCTCTTCTGGTACTGGAAGGCTGCTCTAAGATTTCCCTGGAGCCTTCTCCTGAAGAGCTGCTTGCTTGCTCTCTGAGCTTCTTGCTGGCCCCACTGGCATAGCCAAACTCATCTTCAAGAGCTGCCTGGAGGTGACACCTCACTCTAGTACTCTTAGCTTGGAGTGAGGAGGTTTCTGTGACCATTAACCTCATGGCTGTGACCACCCCAAGGGTTCAGATTGCTGGGTAGGGCAACTGTGTTTGAAAGACTGGGCTTGTGAGCGCTCAGTGGGTGAGGCTTTGGGATGGGGGTTGTGTTAGCAGCTGTGGTGAGGGCGTGTGTTTGTGCCAGTGGCATCACAGCAGCTGTGGTGAGGGTGTTTGTGCCAGTGGCATCACAGCAGCTCTGCTTCCCAGGTTCATTCAGCTGAAACTGGAGCGAGCCACCCCAGCAGAACGCCAGCTTGTCTTCAACGAGATCCTCCAGGCAGCTTACCAGTTGATGGTTGATGTCTTTGGCAATTATGTCATCCAGAAGTTCTTTGAAGTAAGTCTGCATTCCCCTGAAGGCCTTATTCGGGTTCCTGCTGCCTTCTGGGGTACTGGGCCAGTTTGTAGTAACCCTGCTACCGGGCTCAAAGTGGGAGATACCTGTCCACAGTGATGTCATCTCCTCCCCACAGGCTGTTGCAACGTTGCTCTTGAGGTGCTGAGGCTCATAAAGATTCAACTGAAAAGTAGCACTTGGCTTGGAGGTGCCAAAAGGTGTAGGAATATATAGCAGCACCCCAAGGAGACTTCTGAAGGGGGCTGTGCTGGGCCCCCAGGATTTAGCACCAAAAGAAACACTTCTGCAGCCAGCAGCAGCCACTGGAAGGAACTGTTGTGTTTTCCTACCAGGAGGTTGGGCAGGCACCCATCTCTCCCTCCTGCCAGTGGTCTGTTGCTCCTTCACCAGGCCTTGGTGCTTCCTCTGGTGGTTTGCTCTCAGGCCAGTCAGGGGTTGGAGAACTGGCACATGTCACCCTGGTGGCACCGGTGCCTTGGACTCTGGGGTGTCTCAACGTGTGCCAGGCTGCGTGACACTCACAGAGCAGACACCTGGCTGCAGCTCTTGCCATGCACTGGGCTGGGGTGGGTAATTTTGGTCCTGGTTCAACACTGGGGGGGGTGTGGGAGGGCTGCTGTGCCCCTGGGACCCCTCCTCAGGGCTTTGAGCTGGTAGTGACTGGCTTTCATCTCCCCAGTTTGGCAGCCTGGAACAGAAGCTGGCCTTGGCAGAACGTATCCGTGGGCATGTTCTGTCCCTGGCCCTGCAGATGTATGGCTGCAGGGTGATCCAGAAGGCCCTGGAGTTTATCCCCCCAGACCAGCAGGTAATTGTAAGTTTCAATTTTAACTTTCTTCTTGATGTTGAATGTTCCTTGGCGTTTGGTGGCCTGAACCTCGACCTTCTGTTCCTCTTGTGGCTGGTGTTGTGGTTTGGTTTCTGGCATGTTTGTTCTGTTTCATGTGCATGATGAGTGTGTCACAGCCTTGGGGGGAGGTCTTCTTGTCATCTCCTTGTTCCACTGAACTGGGAATGGGGTTGGGTCTTTGTTCATCCCCCGAGGGCAGGTTGTATACGTAGGGGAAATGGAGAATGGTGGGGAATTAGAAGACAGATTCACAAATTGCAGCAGGTTGGAAGGGACCCTCAAAGCTCATGTTGTCAGCAGGGATGTCTCCAACAAGATCAAGCTGGCCAGGCCCCCATCAAGTTTGACCTTCAGTGTCTCTAGGGATGGGGTCTCCACCACGTCTCTGGGCAACCTGTCCCAGTATTTCACTACTGTCGTTGTGCAGAACGTCCTCCTGATGTCTAACCTGTATCTCCCCTGCTCCTGTTCCAAACCATTGCCCTTCATCCTGTCACACAGGTTGCATTGCATTGGGTTGGAAGGAACCCTCAAAGGACACTACAGGTCCTTCTGAACAGTCACTCCCCAGCATTCCCACAGGTTCCCTTCAGGTAGTGAAATACAGTTCTAAGTTTTCCCTGGAGCCTGCTCTTCTCCGGGCTGAACAAGTCCCAGCTCTCTCAGCATGTTCCCAGACCATTCCCTCTTGGCCTGTCTCTGGACACCCTTTATGAAAAGTCTCTCCCCAGCTTTCCTGTAGGATCTCTTCAGGTACTGGAAGGCAGCTCTAGGGTGCTTAGCTTGCCAGGGTAGACTCAGGTCTAATGAAGGGAGGCCTTCACCTCCCTTTCTCTTGGGGTATCTTCCTCCGTGGTTTCCATAGCACAGCAAGCTTCATCTCAGCACTTGGGCCACTGGAAGGCTTCCAGTTGGGAATCCATTGGTGCCTCCTCCAATACCTTTCATGTAGCAGGGGGAGCTTGGTGTTTGTCAGCCCTGAATCCTGGTGGTGCTTTCTGTTTGTCTTCCTCTCCCCATAGAATGAGATGGTTCGGGAGCTGGACGGCCACGTCCTCAAGTGCGTGAAAGACCAGAACGGCAACCACGTGGTGCAGAAGTGCATTGAGTGTGTGCAGCCTCAGTCCCTGCAGTTCATCATCGATGCCTTTAAGGGACAGGTGAGTCCTGCACCCACATCCTGACTCATCTTTGTGTTCTTCAAAGCTGCTTTGAGCAGGGTGAGAGGGGTTGTAACTTGTTCGGCTTCTCTGGCTTCTAAACGTTAGCAGGCATCGGCTGAAAGGTTTCCACTGGGGAGCCTGGAAGCTCCTTGCTCTTGTCTCTGTTATTTCTGTGCAGGTGCAGCACAGTAAAGCATGCTTGCAAACATGTTTTCTTGAACACTGAGAGGGTTTTGACTGATAGAGGCAAAACCTAGTCTCTCACTACTGTATCTTCACAGGATCACAGAATGCTGGGGGTTGGAAAGGACCTCTGGAGAGGACCTAACCTAACCTCCTGCCAAAGCAGGGTCACCTAGAGAAGGTCACACAGGAACACATCCTGGCAGGTTTTGAAAGTCTCCAGAGATGGAGACTGCACCACATCTCTGGGTAGCCTGCTCCAGGGCTCTACCACCCTTAAATTAAAGAAGTTCCTCCTGATGTTTAGATGGAGCTTCCTATGTTCAGCTTTGTGGCTGTGACCCCTTGTCCTGTCGCTGGGCACCACCAAAAAAAGCTTGGCCCCATCCTCCTGACACCTACCCTTGAAGTACTGATCAGCATTGATGAGATCCCCCTCAGTCCTCTTTTCTCCAGGCTAAACAGCCCCAAGTCCCTCAGACTTTCCTTATCACAGAGATGTTCCAGTCCCCTAGCCATCTTTCTAGCCCTTTGTTTTACCCTCTCAAACAGTTCCTTGTCCTTCAAAGGACACCACCTTCACAGTAAAGGTGGTGAGCAGAATTCTGTGGTGAGCACAGTCAACTTGAGTTGTGCTCCCTGGCTGTGAGGTTGGCATAGAGGAGAGGAGCACTGTTTGCCAAGGGCCTCAAACCAGAGCAGAACATGAGTTTGGTCTAGCAAAGTGCAGTTCCTTGTGCTTCATTCTCCAGTGTTCTCTTGATGTCCTCTTCTGCATCGATGGCCTGGATCTGAATTGGCTGCATTGTGCCTGCAGTCAGCTTGCCTTCCATTCCAGAGGCACTGGTTTGGGTGTTCCCAACTTCAGCTTAATTGGCTTTAGAGAAGGACTTTGAAGTATTGCTGGGTTTTGCCGTAGGGGATGAGGGGAGCCTGTGGCTGCTCCAGCAGGACCCAGCCTTTATTAGTTTGGCTGCTCCTAGAGCGGCTCTGAAGGCAGAGACTTGCTTGGCTCTGTCCAAACAAGCAGGCTCGTAGCTGGAAACCTGCTCAGCAGATTTGCTGGTTAGAGTTCAGCTTTGGAGCTTCCACTGGGGAGTTGGGCAAGGCAGAAGATACCTCTGGGAGCTCAGCTGATGACACCAACACTTTCTGAGCAGCCCTCTCGGTTGCATCTGAACTTTCATGTGGAAGATGAAACTTAGCACCTCAAGACTATTTTCCTGCAGTTAATTGCATTTCAGGTCTTGTTTCCCTGCACAGTTTGCTCCCTAGTTATTAAAAATGTGTAGCCTGTCAATTTAACTTTGGGCTTGGATTTGCTTTTTTCTTTCTAATTTAAAGCAGCCAAAGAGGACTTTGCTCAGTTTCCTGTCCAGAGCACAGCAATAATCAAATGTGTGCTGTTCTTCCTGACAGATTTGGTAATCCCTGAGAAATGAGAGGGGAGGCTTTTTCTGTTGTCCTTTCTCCTCAGAAGCAGTCAAGGCTTTTAAACAAAATCCAACCAGTGGAAGAAAATCCTTTGCTGAGCATTTTTCACTTTCCTGGTTCATACCATTTGTTGTGTGATTTAACCCACGCAGCTGGCAAGCAGCAGGCTGGCTTTCCTCTTCTGGAACACCTTCTGATGGTGCTTGGTTGTCCCAGTGGGCTTTTTATTTGCCATGAGGCTTTGCCGTGCATCCCTGTGTATTGCAGTTGTGATTGGTAATGATACTCTGATCACAGAGTGGTGAGGGCTGGAAGGGACCTCTGGAGATCATCCAGTCCAAACCTCTGGAGAGTCCAAACCATCCAGTCCAAACCCCCTGCTCCAGCAGGGCACCCACAGCATCTTGCCCAGGAGCACAATGGCCGGGGAGTGGGGGTTGGAAGCTCTCCAGAGAAGGAGACTCCACAACCTCTCTGGGCAGCCTGCTCCAGGCCTCCAGCACCCTCACACCAACCAAGTTTCTCTTCCTGGTCAGATGGAACCTCTTGGGTTCCTGTTTGTGTCCATTGCCCCTTGTGCTGTCTCTGGGCACCACTGAGCAGAGTCTGGCCCCATCCAAATGACCTCCACCCTTCAGCTCTTGGTGAGCATTGCTCAGATCCCCTCTGGGGCTGCTCTTCTCCAGGCTCAACAACCCCAGGGCTCTCAGCTTTTCCTCCTCACAGAGATGCTTCAGGCCCCTCAGCATCTTCCCAGCCTCTGATGGACTCTCTCCAGTAGTTCCCTGACTGTTGAACTGGGGAGCCCAGAACTGGACCCAGTACTCCAGACAGGGCCTCACCAGCGCAGAGTCGAAAGCGAGGAGAACTTACTTGACGTGCTGGCCACGCTCTTCTTCACGCCCCCTAGCAGACCATGTGCTTTCTTGGCCCTGAGGGCACATTGCTGACTCATTTGTTTCCCTGCCCCATGGGTGGGGAAGCAGCAGCACAGGTAGGGCTGTGCTGTGCCTGCCGTCACCTGCCAATGCTGCGGCAGCAGGGGACAGATGCTCCCAGTTCCACTTGATGCTGTCTCGAGCTGCCAGCGCTGCAAGCTCTCCTCACCTGCCATCTCTGGGTGAAGCCACTGTGTGTTCATAGAAGTGCAGGGGGGTTCTGGGGTTCCCAAGGACTAACAGAGGTGTTACTGCCTGTGCTTGCCTGTCTCTGCCGAGCGCAGGTCTTCGCCTTGTCCACACACCCCTACGGCTGCCGCGTCATCCAGAGGATCCTGGAGCACTGCCTGCCCGAGCAGACCCTGCCCATCCTGGAGGAGCTTCACCAACACACCGAGCAGCTTGTGCAGGTCAGTGTGGGGAGGAGCAGAGCTGCTGCTGTGAGATGGTTCTTGCCTGCTGCCCTGCAGTAGGAACGCTGCCGGCAGCCTCTTGGGGATGGCAACTGGAGCGCTGCTGGGGTCAGCTGAGCACAGGGAGGCTGCTCCTGAGGAGGGATGGGAAGGAGCATGGCAGACAAGGAGAACATCATCACTGACCCTAAAATCAAGGAATCATAGAATGGTTTGGGTTGGAAGGGACCCTAAAGATCATCCAGTTCCAGCCCCCTTGTCGTGGACAGGGACATATCCCACTAGCTCAGCTTGCCCAAGGCCTCATCCGGCCTGGCCTTGAACACCCCCAGAGAGGTGTTCCAGTGTCTCATTTGTTCTGGTTATGTGCAAATACCCAGCAGGTACCAAGCTGTAGTCACTTTGCTTTCTGAAAGGATCTTGAGTGTCCTGTTGCTTCACTCCAGACCTGAGAGTGCCAGAAGGATCTAAAGGGGGCTGATGTGAAGAGCTGGTCACTGCTTGGCAAAGAAACTGCCAAGTGATTTGGGTTCTTGAAATCACAGAACCTTTTTGGTTGGAAAAGACCTTTCCTGGCTGCCTTTCCTCCTCCTTGCAGTCCTCTGGGGAGTTGTTTCACTGGGATCCTGGTATTTGGCCTACAACAGGGAAGGAACCCTGTCCTGTATGCTCATGTCCTTGGCATGTGGAAGGTGGGAAGAGGGTGGACATGGAGGGGAGGCATCAGGTCATACCTCTGGCTTTGTGGTCTGGGATCTGAATATACCCCCATTCAGAATGTGACCATGCAATAAGGAGTCTCCTCTAGCTGGAGCCATGGCACAGCCCTCCAGGGCTTGTGATTTGGTGTGTTTGAACCTGGAGGAAGCAAAGAAACTTGAACTACACAGAGTATTGATATCAGAGAATCATAGAATGGCTTGGGTTGGAAGGAACCTTGCAGACCATCTACTCCAACCTCCCTGCCACGGGCAGGGACGCCTCTCAACTAGACTTGGCTGTTCAAGGTCTCACCCATGAGATGCCATGGTCAAGGACATTCTCTTCAGTGTTAGGACTTGATGCAGCATTTTCCCTCCTGGTAAAGCTCCAGAAGGGCCTTTTTCACAGGATGTTAGGGGTTGGAAGGGACCTCTGAAGGTCATAGAGTCCAACCTCCCCTGCCAGAACAGGACTATAGAATCCAGCACAGGTCACACAGGAACACATCCAGATGGGGCTTGAAAGTCTCCAGAGAAGGAGACTCCACAACCCCTCTAGGGAGCCTGCTCCAGTGCTCTGTGACCTTCACAGTGAAGAAGTTCCTCCTCATGCTGAGGTGGAACCTCCTGTGCTGGAGTTGATATCCATTGCCTTTTGTCTGTGATTTGTGCAGCAGCTGTTTCAGTGAGTGCTTAGCTCAGGTTTGTGGGTCACAATGCAGAGTGGGGACTGGTATGGTGTGAGTGGTTCCTGTCTAGGTTTTGTCACACTCTTCTGCTGTCCCCCCCACAGGACCAGTATGGGAACTATGTCATCCAGCACGTCCTGGAGCATGGGCGGCCTGAGGACAAGAGCAAGATTGTAGCAGAGATCAGAGGCAACGTGCTGGTCTTGAGTCAACATAAATTTGCCAGGTATGGGTTTGTTTCTTTGACTGTCCATGCCCCATGGAAGCATGGGCACGTGGTAGAGGTGCAGAAGAGTTGGGGTGAAGTGCAAGGAGGTGAAAATAACATTGTGCCTACCCACACAAAGCTGTTTGTAACTGCTGCTGAGCTGGGCTGGGTGGCTGGCAGGGTAAGTTTCACTTGTGATGAAGATCTTGGAGTCAAAGAGTTGCTTTGGTTGGAAAGGACCTTAAATATCATCCAGCTCAACCAGTCTCTTAACTCTGGCAAGGCTGTGGCTAAACCATGACCCTCAGCACTGCATCTCTGCCTCTTTTAAGCACCTCCAGGGGTGGGCATTCAGCCACCTCCCTGGGCAAGCCTGTGCCAGTCTTTGAGAACCCTTTCAATGAAGAAGTTTCTTCTGATGTCCAATCTAGACCTCCCCTGCTGCAACTTGAGGCCATTTCCTCTTCTATTCATTGGGATGAGAGACCAGACTCCCCCTGGCTCCAGTCTCGTTGCAGAGAGCAATGAGGTCTCCTCTCAGCCTTCTCTTCTCCATACCAAACAACCCCATTTCCTTCAGCAGCTGCTCTCCAGACACTTCAGCAGCTTTATTGATGTTCTTGCAGAGAACACCCTGCTCTCTTTAAGAGCTGCCTCCACTGAGGGGCATCCCTAACCCTTTGGAGCAGCAGATAGACCTGGAAAACCATAGAATCATAGAATGCTTTGGGTTGAAAAAGACCTTAAATGTCAACCATTCTCTAACTCTGCCAAGGCTGGTGCTAAGCCATGGCCCTCAGCACCACTTCTCAGCCTCTTTGAAACACCTGCATGGATGGGGATCCAACCACCTCCCTGGGCAGCCTGTGCCAGTCTTTGAGAACCCTTTCAGTAAAGAAGCTGCTTCTTAGTTTCCAGCCTAAAGCTCCCTTGCTGCAACCTGAGGCCATTTCCTGTTGTCCTAAGATGAGAAGTGTGGAAGATGTAGCTACTCTTCAAAGATGTGGAAGAGTAGCTCCAATCCATTTTCCTGGCCATGACCAAGAGTTTCTCTGTGTGGTATCTTCCTTCCTTTTGCTGTTTTGTCACCTGCTCGCCCTCCCTTGGATAATCACACACCGCAGGAAGTAGTTCCTTGCCCCTGGGAAGCTCTGTCAAGCCACAAGGGAAACTGGGAAATCAATTCAGCAGTGATTCTTTGTCTTCCCACTTTACATCTGAGCTTTATGTACACAGAGTCTTGCAGTCTTTTCTGAGACACATGCATGATGGTGTCCTCCTAGGGAAGCTGCAGCAGCCTGAGCTTGTTAGTCCAGTTGCTACTGAGCACCACGTGGGTAGAAGCAAATTCCAGGGTACCTGAGTGGATGTCAAGACAAAAATCATACTTTCCACATGGGTAAATTCCTTTGGTGCTCTGAGACATTGGAACATGAGTGCTGAGCTCTTCAAAGGCTCAACATTCCCCCCCCTCTTCTTATGATGAATAAAACACAGCTTTAATGCTTCTGGACACAGGGGAAGTGTAACATTAACAAGAGTTAGGGGAGCCTGCTCTTAATGTTGTTGTTTCAGATCCTTCCTTGGTCTTTCCCTAAATTTCTTTCCAGATGCAGCACTAATTAGTGTAGGATGTCCCCTGAGCTGAGCACTAGTTGGGGCAAACCACTTGGTGATTTGATGATTCACTCAAGGAGGCAGAGGATGAGACTAGCAGAAGTCTTCATCCCCTTTCATGTATCCTATTTAACTTGGCTCTCTGGAGAGCAGAGAGAGGCAGCTGATGCAGTCAGGAATTTGGGAAGTTAAGATCTTTTGTTCCTGAAGAAGTATTTCCCTGTTGTTCTAACCTTGCACCTCTCTTCCTGTACTGAGAAAACCAAAGAGCAGCTCATCTGCCTCTCTGATGTGCTTGCTGTGAGCACAGAGCCTGATCTCAGACGTGGATCCTTGTAGAGTTCCCCAGATTTGGGTGAAATAAAACTTGAACTGGTCCTTTCTACCCAAATTCCAACTCAGATGCAAGTTCCTTTGACTGATCTGCTTCTCACTGAAATCCTGTGCCAGCACAGCCAGCATGGTGGGGTCAAGTTTCTCCTCCTGGTCAGACGATGGAACCTCCTGGGTTCCAGTTTGTGCCCACTGCTCCTTGTCCTGTCCCCAGGCCCCACTGACAAGAGTCTGGCCCCATCTTCTTGCCCCCCACCTTTAGCTCTTGCTGAGCATTCACAGAATCACAGAAACATTCACGTTGGAAAAGACCCTCAGGATAACCAAGACCAGCCCAGAACCCTACTCTACAAGGCTCACCCCTAAACCATAGCCCCAAGCACCACATCCAAACCACCCTGAAACACATCCAGGGTTGGGGACTGCACCACCACCCTGGGCAGCTCATTCCAATCTCTGACCACTCTTGCTGTGAAAATTTTTCTCCTAATGTCCAGTCTAAACCTCCCCAGCTGCAGCTTGAGGCCATTCCCTCTTGTTCCATCACTAATTACCTGTGAGAAGAGACCAGCACCAACTTCTCCACAACCTCCTTTCAGGTAGTTGAGGTCTCTCCGCAGCCTCCTCTTCTCCAAACTAAGCATCCCCAGCTCCTTCAGTCACTCTTCATCAGGTTTATTTTCCAGACCCTTCACAGCTTCCTTGCCCTCCTCTGCCCTGGCTCCAGCACCTCCACATCTCTCGTATTGAGGTGCCCCAAACTGAGCACAGCACTCGAGGTGTGGCCTCACCAGAGCTGAGCACCAGGGGACAATCCCCTCCCTCTGGGGCCACAGAGACCACGTCTGCCTTTGCTAGGAGCAGGAGAGATCTCCTTGGGCTTGAACAGAAAGCCCAGCAGGGCTGCTGGTGCTCAGAGGTCGTCCTTGGTGTCTTGCAGCAACGTGGTGGAGAAGTGCGTGACGCACGCGTCGCGCACGGAGCGCGCCATGCTGATCGACGAGGTGTGCACCATGAACGACGGCCCCCACAGTGCCTTATACACCATGATGAAGGACCAGTATGCCAACTACGTGGTACAGAAGATGATAGACGTGGCAGAGCCAGCCCAGAGGAAGATTGTCATGCACAAGGTAAGCAGCTGCCCTCCCTCGGTGAGGGTTGGAGGCCTGGGTGAGGCTTGTGGCTGCCGCGCCGGTTGCACAGTTAAAACCAGGCTGAGGTGTTTGTGTTTGCCCTCCAGGGTTTGCTGCCAGAAGCAGAGAACTGTTGGGGGAAAAGCCCTCTAAGGTCAGCCAGGCCAACCATCAACCCAACACTGCCATGGCCGCTAGACCATGTCCCCAGGTGCCATGGCCACACCTTCCTTGAACACCTCCAAGGGTGGGGACTCCACCACCTCCCTGGGCAGCCTGTGCCAATCCCTGACCACTCTTCCAGCAAAGAAGGTTTTCCTCATTTCCAACCTAACCCTCCCCTGGCACAATTTCAGGCCATTTCCTTTTCTGTCACCTGAGACTAGGGAGAAGAGCCAACCTCCACCTTACTGCAACCTCCTTCCAGGGAGCTGTAAAGAGCAATGCGGTCTCCCCTCAACCTCTTGTTCTCCAGACAACCCCAGCTCCCTCAGCTGCTCCTCCCCAGCCCTGTTCTTCAGACCCTTCCCCAGCTTTGTTGCCCTTCTCTGGACCTGCTCCATCCCCTCAATGTCCTCCTTGAAGTAAGGAGCCCAGAAGTGATCCCAGTAATTCAGTAATAGCTGAAACACAGAAATGCAATAATGAGATGCAGTTTGGGCTGAAAACTGCCTGGCTGCTTCCAGCAGTCTCTCCTGACCTACTAACCTAGTTCTGTGCTCGTGGTGTAGCAAACGCTCCTGAAATCCTCCCAGCCTGGCACAGCAGCAGCAGAGGGCTGGTGCCCAGGAGGGGCTGGTGCCCAGGAGGAGCTGGGCAGGGCTGGCAATGATGTCACACTTGCCCTCGCTGAGAGCTGTGCTCGCTGAGGGGAGCATCTCTGTGTGCTCAGTGCAGCTGAGCCAGCCCCTGCCCACCCCCAGCCTGGCCCTGCTGCCCCTCTTCGAGCGGTGCCGGCGCTGCCGTGCCATCTCGTGCCCCTGCTCTGCAGCCCTGCTGAGGACAGGCTGGTGACACTGTGCTGAGAGGAGCTGCTGCAGCAGCACCTGGCCTGGAGCCATTCATCAACATTCCTGCCTCTGGGTGCTGTGGAGGGGCTCCCAGGTGCAGTGCAAAGCTGCAGCCTTTGACTGCAGACAGGTTCAGGATCTCACATTTGTCAGAACGGAGGCATTTTGGAACTCATCTGCAGTGCCTCCAGTCCTGCCCCCCAGGGCTGTGTGCCTGCTGCCTGAGGGCAGGAAGCTCTCCAACAGGTGATGTCTTCCATTCCTTTAAACCATGTCCCCAGGGGCCATGGCCACACCTTTCTTGAACACCTCCAGGGATGGGGACTCCACCGCCTCCCTTGGCAGCCTGTACCAATCCCTGACCACTCTTGCAGTGATGGTGGGGAGACACTGGCACAGGTTGCCCAGGGAGCCTGTGGCTGCCTCCTCCCTGCAGGTGTTCAAGACCAGGCTGGATGAGGCCTCGGGCAACCTGGGCTGGTGGGAGGTGTCCCTGCCCAGTCGGAACTGGATGATCATTGTTGCCCCTTCCAACTCAAAGCACTCTGTGATTCCGTGGCTGTGTTCAGGTAGCAGCACTGGGTGGGGGGTGTGTTCCTGCTCTTCACCCACCCTTCTCTTCCCCTCCTAGATCCGGCCTCACATCGCTACCCTGCGCAAGTACACCTACGGCAAACACATCCTGGCCAAGCTGGAGAAGTACTACATGAAGAACGGAGTGGACCTGGGGCCCATCTGCGGGCCCCCCAACGGCATCATCTGAGGCAGCCACCCTGGGGAGGAGCTTCCCTTGCCCCTCAGCACCTACCAACCAGCAACCACCACGATTCCAGATCCGGTCAAGAGCGAGGTTGCTTAACACTGCTAAAGAAGAGGAGGTTGGGGGGGGGGGTGGGGGGGGGGGGTGGGTGGTGGAGGGGCAGGGGGGAGGGCAGGAAAAATAAAGGAGAAACAAAACCAACACAACAAAACCAAACCCAACAAAAAAAAGGAAAGGAGAAAAAAAAAAAAAAAAAAAGAAGCCTTTGTAAATTCCTTTTAATTTTATTATGCATAACATTGTACTAATTATTTTTTTTAATTAACTAATTGCCCTGCTGTTTTACTGGTGTATAGAATACTGTACATAGGTACCCAATGTACATGGAAAGAGCCACGTTTCTTTTGGGTTTGGGGTTGTTCTCTTTTCTTCCTTTTTCCCTTTGGTCACTCTTCTTGTATATCTATATTCCAGATGGGGAAACTTTTCAGGGTGGTTGGGTTTGAGGGGAAAACCAAACCAAACCAGCAGCAAAACAACCAACCCACCCCCTCCCGCCCCCTCCCCCCCCCCCCCTCCCCCCATTTTTAACTCAGCAACTTCTCTGCAACCCTCCTTTTAGTTTGTTCTGGTTATTTTGTTGGCTCCTTGGGAGTTGAAAAGTCAGTGAGAAGCTGGGGAATGTTGTTTTTGTTTCTTCAGTTCAGAGGCCACAAATGAGGCTTTTCTAACCAGAAAGAGTCAACTTGGTTAAAAAACAAACAAACCAAACAACAAAGCAAATGGTTTGGAGACTTTTTTAATTGCCTTTTTTTTTGGGGGGGGTGGGGTGGTTGTTAATTTGAGGAGTCTGAGGTGCTGGAGGAGAGAAGTGGCTTTAGCTTGTGGTTTTTAAGGCTGAGAGGTTGAGACCCCAAGCAGGGTTTTTTAAAGCAGGGAAAGGAATGGTTTGGGGAGCAGGGGGAGGGTTGGGTGTGGGGTTGGGTGGTTTCTACTTGGTTTGTTCTGTTGAGATGGAGGAAGAGGGAAGAGCGGAGAGACAGAGAGAGAAAGAGAGAAAGACAGGAGGAGAGGAAAATTTGATCATTTTAAGCATGAGGTTAAAACAAAAATCCAACTCAGCTTTGGTCTTGCTTCTTATAAATATCTAGTGTATACTTGGTGTAGACTTTACATATATAAAGAAAAGAAGGAAAAAAAAAAAAACACAAAAGACAAAAAAAAAAAACCACAAACCAATAAGAATTTGTAGTATTTTCTTGTTTTTTGATGTCTGGAGCTGTATCTATAATGTACCCTAGTAGTGGAACATACTTCTGACTGTACAATTGTACATTTGTAAACCTCTGTAATGTAAATGTGGAGAAGTTTGAATCTTGAACATCTAAAACCCCTTGGATTTTATTTTTGTTTTCTTTTTCTTTCTTTTTTTTTTTTTTGGTAAGAAAAAGGCAAAAAAAAAGCAACAAAAAAAAACAACAACCAAACTTAGGAGCAAAAAAAAAAAAGGCAAAAAACACCCTCACCCCCACCCCCCCTATCCCTCCCCCTGTGCATTTCAGTGTATATTCAACACCTTTTATGGTCGTAGCATATTCTAGTGTTGTATATTGTAAATTGTAATTTCAACCAGAAGTAAATTTCTTCTTCTTTTTGTTTTGGGGGTTTTTTTTTGGTTTGTTTTGAGGGGTGGGGTGAGGGTGTGGTGGGGGAATTGGTTTGGTTTGGTTTTTCTTTGGAAGGAAACCAAAATAATAATGTTCTTTTTTTTTTGCATACGGCTTAGTGTGGGTGGTTTGGGGAAAGAAAAACGATGGGGGTGAAGAAAAACTGAAAAGGGCAAAAGGAAAAAAGGGTAAAGGGGTTGAAAAGGAAAAGGGTTAAAGGAAAAGGGGTTGAAAAGGAAAAGGGTTAAAGGAAAAGGGGTTGAAAAGGAAAAGGGTTAAAGGAAAAGGGTTAAAGGAAAAGGGGTTGAAAAGGAAAAGGGTTAAAGGAAAAGGGGTTGAAAAGGAAAAGGGTTAAAGGAAAAGGGGTTGAAAAGGAAAAGGGTTAAAGGAAAAGGGGTTGAAAAGGAAAAGGGTTAAAGGAAAAGGGGTTGAAAAGGAAAAGGGTTAAAGGAAAAGGGGTTGAAAAGGAAAAGGGTTAAAGGAAAAGGGGTTGAAAAGGAAAAGGGTTAAGGGAAAAGGGGTTGAAAAGGAAAAGGGTTAAGGGAAAAGGGGTTGAAAAGGAAAAGGGTTAAAGGAAAAGGGGTTGAAAAGGAAAAGGGGTTGAAAAGGAAAAGGGTTAAAGGAAAAGGGGTTGAAAAGGAAAAGGGGTTGAAAAGGAAAAGGGTTAAAGGAAAAGGGGTTGAAAAGGAAAAGGGTTAAAGGAAAAGGGGTTGAAAAAGGAAAAGGGTTTAAAGGAAAGGGGTTGAAAAGGAAAAGGGTTAAAGGAAAAGGGGTTGAAAAGGAAAAGGGTTAAAGGAAAAGGGGTTGAAAAGGAAAAGGGTTAAAGGAAAAGGGGTTGAAAAGGAAAAGGGTTAAAGGAAAAGGGGTTGAAAAGGAAAAGGGTTAAAGGAAAGGGGTTGAAAAGGAAAAGGGGTTGAAAAGGAAAGGGGTTGAAAAGGAAAAGGGGTGAAAAGGAAAAGGGTTAAAGGAAAAGGGGTTGAAAAGGAAAGGGGTTAAAGGAAAAGGGGTTGAAAAGGAAAAGGGTTAAAGGAAAAGGGGTTGAAAAGGAAAAGGGTTAAGGGGTTGAAAACAAGGGTTAAAGGAAAAAGGGTTAAAGGGTTGAAGATGGAAAAGGGTTAAGGAAAAAGTTAAAAAGGGTTAAAAAATAAAAGGGTTTAAAAAAGGGTTAAAAATAAAAGGGTTTTAAAAAGGGTTAAAGAAAAAGGATTAGAAAGCAAAAGGGTTAAAGAGAAAGTTAAAAATTATTAGAAAATAAAAGGGTTAAAGAAAAAGGGTTTTAAAAAGGATTAAAAAATAAAAGGGTTAAAGAAAAAAGGTTAAAGAGAAAAGGTTAAAGAAAGGATTAGAAAAGAAAAGTTAAAAAGTTAAAGAAAAGGGTTAAAAAGGATTAGAAAATAAAAGGGTTAAAGAAAAAGAGTTAAAAGGGTTAAAGAAAAAAGGTTAAAGAAAAAGGCTTAAAAAATAAAAGGGTTTAAAGAAAATGGGTTAAAAAAAAAAGGTTTTTAAAAAAGGGTTAAAGAAAAAGGGTTAAAAAATAAAAGGGTTAAAGAAAAAGGATGGAAAACCACAATTAATTAAAAAAAAAAGGATTAAAAAACTCTCCCCCCTCACCCCCCCCCTAAAAAAACCCCACAAATAACACCACCCAAAAATTAACAGCACCACGAAAAAATGAACAGCACCCACCAAAAAACCCCACAGAAAAACGATGCCACCAAAAAAAAACCCCCCCCCGAGAACAGGACGATAAAAACCACAACCACACAAAAAATAATAGCGGGGGAGGGGAAAAAAAAAGACAATAACAGGAACAAAAATTAACGGGGGGGTGGGGGAGGGAGGGAAATATAAACCCTCTAAACAAATGCTTGGGTTTCTTCGTTCACCTAGTTGGAGAGTAGGGAAAGGCCTTTTCTTCAGTGGTCTTGCAGGAGCTTGGGTCAGTTCAGAACGAGCGGGGCTTGGGTCATTATTAATTACTGTTCTGATTTGGGGGGGGGGGGGGTGTATTTTCTTTTTGGACTCTGGAGAGATCGGGTTTTTGCTTCTTTTGTGACAGTAAGAAACGAGGAGTGCAAAAGTACAGCCCCCTCCCCCCCAACCCCTTTGCCTTTAGGATATTTTTTTTTCCCCTCCCTCCCCCCCCCCAACCTTTTCACCTTGTAAAGTGTGAATCGCCTCCTTTTGCCCCCTTCCCCCACCCCCCTTCCCCTTTCCCCCCCTTTTTTTGTACAGAAGATGAACTGTATTTTGCATTTTGTCTACTTGTAAGTGAATGTAACATACTGTCAATTCCCCCCCCCACCCCACCCCTTCCTCCCTTCTCCCCCTCGTTTGAATATAGACCCCTCCTCCCTCCCCTCCCCTCCCCCCTGTAACACTACACGGTGTACATTTACAGAGCCTTGTGTATATTTCCAATGAAAAAAAAAAAAAAAGAAATAAAAAACCACAAAAAAAACAAAACAGGAGAAAAAACAAAACCAACCAACCCACCACCCACAAAACAAACCCCCCCCACCCCCAACTTTTTTGCAAGCACACTTGTAACCATATGTGTATAATTAACAAACCTGTGTATGCTTATTGCCTGGGCGACTATTTTTTGTAACTCTTGTGTAGATTGTCTCTAAACAACGTGTGATCTTTATTTTGAAAAAATACAGAGACTTTGGAATCTGCCTGCTTGGGCTGCCGGCAGCTGATTGCGCCCCCCCCCCGGCCCCCCGGCCCCGGCCCGGCGCGGCACGGGGGAGCGGCGCGGCGCGGCGGGGGAGCGGCGCGGCGGAGCGCTGGCGGGGCCTGGGGAAGGGGCGGCGAAGACGTGGGATGGGATTGGGATGGAGCGGAATCGGGGTGGAAGGGGAGGGAAAAGAATGGGAAGGGAATGGGAAAGGGAAGGGAATGGGAAAGAATGGGAAGGGAATGGGAAAGAATGGGAAGGGAATGGGAAAGGAAAAGTAACGGAAAAGAAAGGGAATGGGAAAGAATGGAATGGGTAAGGAATGGAAAAGGAATGGGAAAGAATAGAAAGGAAAAGAAATGGGAAAGAATAGAAAGGAGAAGGAATGGGAAAGAATGGAATGGGAAAGGAATGGGAAAGAATGGAATGGGAAAGGAATGGAAAAGAAAAGGAATGGGAAAGTAATGGGAAAGAATAGAAAGGAAAAGGAATGGGAAAGAATGGAATGGGAAAGGAATGGAAAAGAAAAGGAATGGGAAAGTAATGGGAAAGAATAGAAAGGAAAAGGAATGGGAAAGAATGGAATGGGTAAGGAATGGAAAAGGAATGGGAAGGAATGGAATGGGAAAGAATAGGAAAAGGAATGGGAAAGAAATGGGTAAGGAATGGAAAAGGAATGGGAAAGAATAGGAGAAGGAATGGGAAAGTAATGGGAAAGAATAGAAAGGAAAAGGAATGGGAAAGAATGGAATGGGAAAGAATAGAAAGGAAAAGGAATGGGAAAGAATAGGAAAAGGAATGGGA
This sequence comes from Dryobates pubescens, assembly GCF_014839835.1. Taxonomy (NCBI): domain Eukaryota; kingdom Metazoa; phylum Chordata; class Aves; order Piciformes; family Picidae; genus Dryobates; species Dryobates pubescens. The sequence goes on along the minus strand of NC_071631.1, from coordinate 6,404,812 downwards.
AAGAATGGAATGGAAAAGGTATGGGAATGGAATGGGAATGGAATGGGAAAGGAATGGAAAAGAATAGAAAGGAAAAGGAATGGGAAAGTAATGGGAAAGAATAGAAAGGAAAAGGAATAGGAAAGAATGGGAAAGGAATGGAATGGAAAAGGAATGGAATGGAAAAGAATGGAAAATGGAAAAGGAAAAAAGGGATGGAAAAGAATAGAATGGAAAAGGAATGGAATGGAAAAGGAAAATAATAGAATGGGAATGGAATGGAAAAGGAAAAGGAATGGAATTGAAAAGGAATAGAAAAGAATAGAATGGAAAAGGAAAAGAATGGGAAAGGAAAGGAATGGTAAAGGATAGAATGGAAAAGGAATAGAACAGAATAGAATGGAAAAGGAAAGGAATGGAATGGAAAATAGAGTGGAAAAGGAATGGAAAAAAGGAATGGAAAAGGAAAAGAATAGAATGGAAAAGGAATAGAAAAGAATGGAAAAGAATGGAGTGGAATAGGACAGAAAAGGAATAGAAAAAAGAAAAGGAATAGTAAAAAAGAAAATGAATAGAAAAAAAGGAATAGAAAAAAAGAAAAGGTATAGAAAAGAAATTTTTAAAAGGAATAGAAAATGAGGAATAGGAAGAAAAGGAATGGAAAGAAAAGGAATAGAATAGAATTAACCAGGTTGGAAAAGACCTTTGAGATTGTCGAGTCCAACCTATCACCCAACACCATCTAATCAACCAAACCATGGCACCAAGCACCCCATCCAGTCTCTTCCTAAACACCTCCCGTGATGGTGACTCCACCACCTCCCTGGGCAGCACAGCCCAATGGCCAATCTCTCTTTCTGTGGAGAACTTCCTAACATTCAGCCTAAACCTGCCCTGGCACAGCTTGAGACTGTGTCCTCTTGTTCTGGTGCTGGTTGCCTGGGAGAAGAGACCAACCCCCACCTGGCTAAAGCCTCCCTTCAGGGAGTTGGAGAGAGCAATAAGGTCTCCCCTGAGCCTCCTCTTCTCCAGGCTAAGCAACCCCAGCTCCCTCAGCCTCTCCTCACAGGGCTGTGCTCCAGACCCCTCCCCAGCTTTGTTGCCCTTCTCTGGACACCTTCCAGCAAGTCGACATCTTTCCTAGGCTGAGGGGCCCAGAAGTGGACAGAGGACTCAAGGTGTGGCCTGACAGGTGCTGATCATGGAGTCCAACCCCGCTGCCAGAGCAGGACCATACTGTGGGGGTTGAGATTTCCCCCCAACATTAAAATATTGCAAAATAAAAACCAAGTGTCCCCTGCCCTCACGCTCTGCTGACAGGCTTTGAGCCTGGTCTCCGCTGTAACACAACGTTAAAGGCATAGCCTAAAACTACCACACACACAGGCTAGCTCAGGCCACACAGGAGTGCATCCAGACAGGGATGGAAAGTCTTCCGAGGAGGAGACTCCTCAGCCTCCCTGGACAGCCTGCTCCAGGGCTCTGTGACCCGAAGTTCCTCCTCATGTTGAGGTGGAACCTCCTGTGCTGCAGTTTCTATCCATTGCTCCCTGTCCTATCCCAGGGAGCAAGTGAGCAGAGCCTGTCCCCTCCCTCCTGCCCCCCAGCCCTCAGATATTGATAAACATTGATTCAATCCCCTCTGTCTTCTCCAGACTGAACAGCCCCAGGGCTCTCAGCCTCTCCTCACAGGGCAGTGCTCCAGTCCCTCAGTCATCCTGGTTGGACTCTCTCCAGCAGATCCCTGTCCCCCCTGAACTGGGGAGCCCAGAACTGGATGCAATATTCCAGGCGTGTCCTCACCAGGGAGTAGAGAGGGAGGAGAACCTCCCTCGATCCAGGTGGGGCTTGAACACCTCCAGAGGAGACTCCACAACCTCTCTGGGCAGCCTGCTCCCCGGCTCTGTGACCCTCACAGGGGTCACCCTGCATGGGGTGGCCGGGGGCTGGGATAGGGCCGGGAGCTGCAGGGGGTGGCCGGGGGCTGGGATAGGGCCGGGGGCTGGGACAGCTCCGGGAGCTGCAGGGGGTGGCCGGGGGCTGGGATAGGGCCGGGGGCTGGGACAGCTCCGGGAGCTGCAGGGGGTGGCCGGGGGCTGGGATAGGGCCGGGGGCTGGGACAGCTCCGGGAGCTGCAGGGGGTGGCCGCGGCCACTGCGGGGCGGTGCAGCCCCAGCAACGCGCCCGGCTCCGGCCCCGCCCCGCTCGCCTCCGCTACCCCGGGACGCCCCCCCCGCCCTGGGGACCCTCCCACTGTCTCAGGGAGACCCCCGACATTGTCCTGCTGACCCCTTCCCTGCCTCCAGGACAGTGTGCCAGGGATCCTCAGACACTGCACCGCGGACCCCCACTGCCCAAAGGACCTCCAGCCGTTGCCCCAAGCACCCCCTCACGGCCCCAGAAACCCCCTCCCCACTGCCCCAGCGTCACCTGCACTGCCTCAAGGCCCCCCTCACTGCCCCCGGGACTCCCTCGCAATCCCAGGGACCCCCTCCCCTGTCTCGGGGACACCACCCATTGTCCCTGAGACGCCTCACGCTGCACCAAGAGCCCCCCCAGTGGCCCGAGGACACCACCCCCCCATCCCCCCCATACTGCAACGAGGACCCGACCACTGCTCCAAGGACACCCCACAGTGTCCCAGGATCCCCCTCCCCACTGCCCCAGACTCACCTCCGCTGTCCCAAGGCTCCCCTCCTGCCCTAAGGACATCCCCCCCCACTGCCCCGGGAAACAGCCCCCAGGACCCCAGCCCATCCTCGCCGCATTTCTGCACCACCCACAACCTTCCCTACAGCTTGCTCCCCCTCAGCCTCCCGAGCTTCTCCCTGATGACATTAATGCACGTTTAAAATAATAAATAAATTATTAATGGGGCTCCTGCTAATTACAGCATGATTAAAACCCAGGGAAGTGACTCAGGTGGGACCCCCGCGGCAGAGCTCTCCCCCCCACACCAATATTTCCCACCCAGAAGGGGAGCCCTGGCTCTGAGTAATCCTTGGAATGGGACTGGGAGGATGCTCCCACCACGGGCTGTGCCCCAGTTCTGCCCCCCTGCTGCCTCCGGGAGCCACAGTCCCTTTCTCAGCTGAATTTGGTTGATTTCTGCCCCAAACCAGTGGTACTGGGCAGCCTGTGTCCCTTCTCCCAGTGCTCCTTCTTCCAGGGTCCCTTCTCCTGGTTCCTCTTCTCCCCTGTAACCTCCCCTGCTCCACCTTGGCCCCCTCCCAGTGTCAATCTCCCATCACAGGAGGAGGCTTGTGGGAACCCCCGGAGGTCTGGGGGCTTTGCACAGAAATCAGGCAGGAGCCATTAGGAGGTGTGAGAAACGACTGAGCTGGCCAGGCTGGAGAGCCGGGCACAGGAACCCCCTGAAGTTCAACCAGGGCAAGAGTAGGGTCCTGCACCTGGAGAGGAACAGCCTCCTGCAGCAGCTCAGGGGAGGGGTGACCTGCTGGGAAGCAGCTGTGAGGAGAAGGGCATGGCAGTGCTGGTGGACAGCAAGGAGCCTGGAGCATCTCTGAGAGGAGAAAAGGCTGAGAGCTCTGGGGCTGCTGAGCCTGGAGAAGAGCAGCCCCAGCAGGGACCTGAGCAATGCTCAGCAAGAGAGAAAGGTTGGAGGGCAAGGGGCTGGGGCCAGACTCTTGTCAGTGGTGTCCAGTGACAGGACAAGGGGCAATGGGCACAAACTGGAAGCCAGGAGGTTCCACCTGAACAGGAGGAGAGATTTCTTGGTGTGAGGATGCTGGAGGCCTGGAGCAGGCTGCCCAGAGAGTCTTCTCCTCTGGAGAGATTCCAGCTCCCCCAGGCATTGTGATCCTGGGCAAGCTGCTGTGGGTGCCCTGCAAGAGCAGGGGGGTTGGACTGGATGCTCTCCAGAGGTCCCTTCTGACCCTACCCTGCTGGGGTTCTATGCTTGTGGGTTATATCCTGTCCCATCTGTGCACAGCTCACCCATAGCTACCGCCTCTAGGACCACTGCAGTGACCCAGATTCAGGGCAAAGCCACCACCCCAGGGGCACCCCAACAGCTGTGTGGAAGTTATTGTCATGACAGGGAACTGCTGTACCCATGGGGGTGGCCCTGAACCCAGCACCCACTGGGGGTGACCAAGGGTCCTACAGAGGGAGGCAGAGGGAGCAGGGAGGGGTGGTGAGCTCCCCTGGAGGCAGATCCCAGGGCAGATCTGTCTGTCCCTGGTTTCTCTCCCCTGTCCTCCCTGAGGTGACCTCATCTGCTCCATGGTCCCCCCACCTGCTTGTTGTTCCTCCCCTCATAACCCCCTGAGTCTCCCCATCTACTCCTGCCCCCTCAACTGCCCATGAGTCCCCCCCATTGCCTCAGCACCCCTGAGAGCACTCAGGCTGCCCCAGGTCCCCCTCCAGCTACTCCTCAGCCATCTCAATCTGTTCCAAGCCCCCCTCGTATCTACCCTTGAATCCCCCCATCCATCCCAGGGTCCTCCCTCCTCTGCCCCTGCATTCCCTCAGTTTACTCCAGTCCTCCTTATTTTGCCCCAGTCCCTCCCACCCACCCCTGGGGTCACCCCAATCTGTCCCAGATTCCTCCTTCTATCCACCCCAGAGCACCCCCACCTGTTTCACACCCCCTCATCTACTCTTGGATACCCCCCATCTATTCCATGCTCCCCTCAATCCACCCCAAGGTCCCCCCATTCTGCCCCGGATCCCTCCCATCTGCCCTGAGACCTCCTGCCCTGTCTCCCCCTTTACCTCTAGACCCCCCCCCATCTAATCCAGGCTCCACTCGATCTGCCCCAGCTCCTCCCCCATCTACACCAAACTCCTTCTCATCTACCCCAGGGTCCCCCCAGTCTGCCCTCGGGCCCCTCATCTATCCCAGTGTCCTCTTCCATCTGCCCCAGGCTCCCCCCGAGTTTACCCCAGGGTCCCCCTAATAAGTCCTAGGGCCCCTAATCCCACCCCAAGGTCGCCTCCATCTACCCCGACCCTCCCTACGCCACTACCATCCCACTCCCCCCATCCCCGCTCCGGCGGTGTCCCCGGCGGCAGGTCCGGACCGGGACGGTCACAGGCGTGCCGGAATCGGGACCGAATCCGGAGCCCGGGGGGTGTGCGTGGGGGGGTCCCGATGCTTCCTTCCTGCGCGGGTGGGGGCACAGCGACCCCGCACTCGCATCCCCCCTCACCCACATCCTCCCTCCCGCACCCGCCGCCTCCCCTCCCGCGGGCGGCGGCAACAAAGGGCCGTTCCCGTTCCCCGCCCCCGCCTCCCTCCCGCCTCCTCCCGCCGCCTCCCGCCGCTGCAGCCGCCGCCGCCCGCCCGCCGCCCGCCGCCGTCCTTGCGGCAGGAAGATGCCCGGGGAGGTGCCGCCGCCGGCGCCCCGGGGGCTGCGGAGCCTCACGGTGCTGCTGCTGCTGCTGCTTCTGCTGAGCGCTGCCCGGGTGAGTTACCGGCACCGGGACCGGGCGGGAGGACCCGGGGCGTGCGGGGAGCCCGGCGGGTCCGGAGGGACCGGCCCCGGGTGTGTGGGGGGGTGTGGGAGCAGCGTCGTGCACAGAACGGGAGTGGGTGAGGCGAGGTGGGAGCCGAGCGGGGAGCTGGTCCCGGTGTCGGTGGCGTGCGTGGCCACCGGCACCGTGGAGCGGCACCGGGAGAACGGCAGCGGCAACGGGCACCGACAGGGAACGGGGGCCAGGGGGGTCGGGGGAGCACCAGCACCGATTTCAGGGGCGGTGGGATCGGCATCAGCATCGAGCGTGGACCGGCACCGGGCGAGGGGCGGTCGGACCGGCCAGGGGTGCTGGAACCGGTATCGACGGTACCGTGCCTGGGCCGGCGCCGGATGGGAGGCACCGGCATCGGTCAGGGACCGGTACTGGGCAGTGAGGGGTAGGACCGGCATCGGTGTCGTGCGTGGACCGGCACCGGGCGGTGGATCTCGGCTCCGGGCTGAGAGGGGGCTGTGGGACCAGCACCGTGTATGGACTGGCCCCGGCAGAGAGGCTGGTACGGGGCTGGGGGGCCTGGCACAGGACAGGAGCGGCGAGACTGGTACCGGTATCGTGCGTGGACCAGACGTGGGTGTGGGGCACCGAGGGTGGGAGCAGTATCAGGGTGGTGCGTGGACTGAGCCCGGGCTGGGGGTTTGGCACCGGGCTGGGATGCTGGGACCAGTACTGGCATCGTGCGCCGACCGACTGTGGGCGGGGGGCACTCGTACCGGGCTGAGGGCATGGGGCTGGTACCGATAACGAGCGTGGACCCCGCACCAGCCCCCCCAGAGCCACTGACCCCGCTCGGGCAGCGCAGGCAGGAGCCGATGCCCATCCCGGGCAGGGACTGGGCAGGGGCTGGGCAGGGGCTGGGCAGGGGCAGGCAGCGGCAGGCGGAGGGTGGGGAGGGCCCTGCCCGGGGAGGGGGCTGCAGGCAGCTGCCATGTGAAGGTCGCAGGGAACCACGGCCTGATACCATCCACGGGCAGGGAGGGTGGCAAGAAAATCCCTCCGTTGCTTTTCAGTGGCAGAAGAAACTTGGGGTGGGGGTTGCCCCATCCTTGCCTGCCCTCCGGGGGGCTCTCCTGCATCCTTACGGGATGGGCAGGGGTAGGTGTGGGCAAGCCCTGGCTGCTGCTCGCCCCTTCCGTGCCCAGCCTCTGCCCTGGAGGTTTTTCCAGCTCTGCTCCCAGAAGGGGAGCTGGAAGTCGGCAGGAGGAAGGGTCTGGGGTTCCTCGTGGTGGTTCCAGACCTGCTTCATCCCACCACTGGCAGGCTCTGGCTGGGAGACCCTTCCCTGCCTGCACACTTCCCTGCCCTGCCTGCACCCTGCCTGCACCCTGCCTGCACCCAGCCCTTCCTAGGGGAGCATTTGGGGGCCCCTGGGGGTGGCTTTGCTGGGTGCCGGTCTCCAGGAAGGATCCTCCTGCAGCCAGAAGATGCTTTTCCAGCACAACCCAGGAGGAATCTGAGAGCATGGAGGTGAGGAAGGCTGCCTCCTCCTCTTCTCCACAAGAGGGGAAGAAGTCTCAGGGCCTGGCTGCTCACCAGCTGCACTGAATAACCCAGAGCTCTCCTCCATCCTCCTGGGCACCTGGTTTGCGGGCACCGTGGGCAGGCACCCTCATGCTTGCCGGGCAGTGCTGGTGCGTGCTGGATGCTCTCCCAGCAGTTCTTCCCTTCTCCAAGAGCCAGATGCAACTTTGATGTTCCTGAGCAGGCTGCTGGGCTGCTCCTGAGCAGACCATCAGGTGTGTGCCTCACCGGGGCGAGCAGCGATAAAGCTGCCGGCTCCTGGCGCTGCCTGGATCCAAGGGCTGCGGTTTGAGCCCAAACCTGTGCCCTGCCACGGCTCTGGGGAAGCTCAAGCTCTGCTGGCAGCTCCTCTCCATCGCTGGGTGCCCAGGGTGGTGAGAGGTGCGTGTGGCCAAGCTGGTGGCAGGTGTGGGGTCGGCTGTGTGGGTGCTTGCTGCCCCCTGTAAGCTTTTGCCCCTCCCCATTTCGGGAGTTGGTGGCCAGTGAGTGGTGCCAGAGGCGGTTGCTGGATTTGCTGAGGGTAATTAGGTAGGAAAGGTGACAGTGCTGGGGTGGGAGGTGATGGGAAGCTGGGATGCTCCTGAGGACCATAGGAGCTGGGGGAGGCAGTCCCAGGGAGGGAGGATGCTGCCTTCCCCATGAGGGATGCTCCAGGAACATGAGACATCCTCACCTGGAGGGCACTGAGGCCTCTCCTCTCCCTTCCTTCTCTCTGCTGAAGCTTTCACATCATTTGGTCTTGCTAGACAAAGTCTCAACTTCTCCCTGGGGTGGGAAACAGCAACTCGGTCCAGCTCTGGTGCATCCCATCTGGCTGCTGTGACAACAGGAGGGGGCTGGACCTGGGACCCCTCACCCCTGGGGTGGCTGTGCAGGAGACTGGGAGCTGCTGGCTGCAAACCCTCTGCCTGCTCCCTGCCAGGGAGCCCTTCCCTGGAGCAGCACCTGGAGAATCCATCAATGTTTGTACTGCAGGGACCTGACAAATAGCTCCAGTTCCTGCTGGCACTGAGCCCTCCAGCTCCCTGGAACGGGTCCAGTGTCCCTGTCCCCAGCCTGGGACAGTGTGGAGAGACAAGGCTGCTGGCCTGGGCACAGGGATGTGGCCTCGAAGCATAAGGAGTCTCCTGGGACTCAGTGCTTCCTTTTGATCTCCTGATGGCTGTGATCCCTCTTGGCCTTGGGTCTGGGGAATCTGGGCTCGATTCCACGGGGACCAGGACCTTTAACCTCTTGTGCTGTGGGGCAAGAGCTGCCTCTCCTGCAAGACCTGATCCCAGCAGCATCATGGCCATGGAAGTTTGGGTTTAGCTGGGATACCTCAGGGCTGTGAGGCTCATGGGCTCATCCTGTCCCTCCCTGCTGACCCCCAGCTCCTGCCTCATTGCTTTGGAGCCAGCTGTGGACCAATTTGGATCTGTTTGGGAGATCCAAAGCCTCGGTGGAGAGGAACCCCCACAGCAGCCAGGCCTGTGGTTAGGGCGAGCTCAGCCCCTTATTAGACACCAGAGAATCCAAGAGCTGGCAGTTTTCTGTGCAGCTGGCAGAGCTGGCTGCTCCCCATCCCACAGACCACACACAGGCTGGAGGGTTTGCTCCTTCCTCCTCCTCTTCCTCCTCCTCCACGCAGGGCCTCGGTGGGGAGCCAGGATGCTGGCAGCCAAGTGGCATCTGGGGACCATTTGGGGACAGAACAGGCAGGGGGAGGGCAGCAGCAGGCAGGGGGAGGGCAGCAGCAGGCAGCACTGCTCATGCCCAGGAGGTGCTGGGGAGTGAGCTTATGTGAGGGTGGTGCACTGAGCCGTGGTGAGACGCTGGGGGAGTGGTGGGGAGTGGGGACATGCATCCAGCCCCGTGTGGCACCCCCAGCCTGGGGACCTAAGTCCCTCACCGTGCTGGGGAAGGTGCCCTGGCTGCCAGGCTGAGCTGCAACCTTAGGGATCAACTCATCCCCTTAATTACTGAGAGTGCTGATTAGCTGTAACCTTTCTGCAGGTCCTGGCTGCTCGTGTCCTTGTCCCTGCTGCAGCTTTGCCTGGGCCTAGCCTCATCCAGCTTCTCTTTGTGGGGTATCAGGAGGTGATTTATCTGGTCCTGTGGAGTGTGGGGGTGTGGGACTGCATCCCATGCTCCTTCCCATCCCTTAAACTCCACCCATGGCTCAGTCCAGAATGATGATGGAGATTGAAGGACCCAGAGATACCCCACGGAGATTTGGGGTGGAGCAGCCACTTCCCCCCTGCAGGGGATCTGGGGGGGTCAGCATCTCCCACAGCTCTGGGTACCAGCAGGGTGGTTGGGGGGTTTGCAGGGCACCCTTGCTCCCACCATGTTTGTCGGTGGTCTGGGGTCAGCAGCTGCCCCTTCTGAGGTTTGGGGATGCTCTGGGGGCTGCTGTCAAATTGTGTGGCATGGAACAAGCTTGCTCAGGCTCAGCCTGGCTCCCAGAGGGGTGGATTCAGAATCCTGGAATGGTTTGGGTTGGAAGGGACCTCAAAGGTCATCCAGTTCCAACCCCCCTGCCATGGGCAGGGACACCTCCCACCAGCCCAGGTTGCTCAAGGCCTCTTCCAGCCTGGTTTCAAACACTTCCAGAGATGAGGTGTCCACAACTTCTCGGAGCAACCTGTTCCAGTGCCTCTCCATCCTCACTGTAAAGAACTTCTCCCTGATGTCCAGCCTACTTCTCCCCTTCTCTAGTTTCAAACCATTGCCCCTTGCCCTATCATCACAGGCCCTTGTAAACAAATATTTGAGCTCTGTGCTGTGAGCTGGGGAAATGTGGTGGCTTGACCCAGCCCTGTCTGTAGGGACATCCCAGCTCTCCCCAGCCAGCCACGCTCAGCACCTAGCTCCTTCCTCTTAGGAGCAAGAGGTGAGGCGAGAGCAACTGAGCAAAAATGATGATAATCATAACTGAGAGGCTCCCAGAGCTTCCTGAAGGGTGCAGGGTCCCCTGGCTGCTGGCCCCCGTGCATGGTGAAGTGGGAGTTAAGTTTGCCAGAGTCCCTAAGGCTTCCTTTTCCCTTTGGAAGCGCTGGGAGATGTGTGGCAGCCCCGGGAGACGGCAGCAGGGCTGAGGGAATGCAGGTCTCTGGTGGGACGTGAGCTGGGTACCAAACCCCACAGGCTGTGCCCTGCCAGCCCAGAGCCTTCCCTAGCCCTGGCCTTTCAAGGCCTTAAAATAGGTTGAGGTGGTGGCATTAATTCTGTGCCCACACCCTTGTCCCACCAGGCTTTCCCCACGCTCAGGGGCCGGCCCTGTACCCTGCCTGGCTCTGGGGGTGGTTTTTGCTTGGCTGCTTCTCCTCACTGTTTGAACCTGGAGCTCAGCATCACTGCAAACCCAGCCTTGGTGCTCAGGAGATGGGGAGCAGTGATTTGGGGGGGCACTCCCCTTAGCCTCGTGGCTTGGCATCCCCTGGGAGCAACAGAAGGTACCTTCATTGGAGCTGTAGTCCTCAGCATCCCCTCTGCACCCCTCAGCATCCCTTCAGCATCCCCTCTTCACACCTCAGCACCTCTCAGCACCCCTCAGCACCCTTCAGCATCCCCTCTGCACCCTTCAGCATCCCCTCTGCACCCCACATTATCTCTCATCATCCCCTCAGCATCCCTCAGCATCCCCTCAGCACCCTTCAGCATCCTCTCAGCACCCCCCATCACCCTTCATCATCCCCTCATGCTCCTCATCCTCCCTGCTCCAGCTAACAGAGGGAAGCTGCTTTGGCTCAGCACCCCGGGGAGAGGCCGGGGAAGGATTTATCCTGCAGAGCGGCGGATGCCGCCGAGCCGAGCCGAGCCGGGGCGGGAGGCGGGGGCTGTGCCTCTGTTTGCCAGCCCGGCAGCGTCGGGCCGGCCCCAGCCGAAGATGCTGCGCTGTGGCCAGCCGTGTCCCTGGAGACGCGGCGGCCACACGTGTGCGGAGGGCGGAGCGCTGCCTGCCTGCCTGCCGGAGAGCTTTCCCCAGCTTTTCCATCCTGGCTTTGTGCTTTTCCCTCTTCCCTTGACGCGCTGCTTTCTAGGAGGGGCGGGGGGGGGGGGAAGATTTGCTTTTGGGAGTGTCCAGCCTCTTCCTCCTCCTCCTCCTCCTCTTCAGCCAGTGCCTGGCTCTGGGGAGAGTGGCAGCGGGAGGAAGGGCGGCGAGGACGGAACAGAGAGCTTTTTGTGGCCCCACAGACGTCTTGGCCAGTTAATTGCTGTGACATTTACACTGAGCTGCTCCTGCAGAGCTCCCCAGCGTTTCAGCGACCTTGGTGAGCTGCGTGTGGGGCAAAGGCTTCCCCTTTGTGGCCAGCCCCGCAGGGCGGGACGGGAGACGCTGGCAGCCAGGGCAGGGCAGAAGGATCCCCGGACTCACCGATTGCATCAGGCTGGGAGGGACCCTGGAAGATCATCTTGTCCAACCCCCCTGCAGTCAGCAGGGACACCTCCAGTCCGGTAAAATGCTGTTCCAGTGATTCACCACCCTCCTTGTGAAGAATTTCCTCCTGATGTCCACTCAGTCTCCTCTCTTCCAGCTCAAAGCCATTGTCCCTCGTCCTGGCACTCCCAGCCCGTGTCAAAAGTCCCTCCCCAGCTCTCCTGGAGCCCTTTCAGATATTGAAAGGCTGCTCTGAGGTCTCCCTAGAGCCTTCTCTTCTCCAGGCTGAACAGCCCCAACCTTCCCAGCCTGTCCCCACAGGGGATGTCCTCCAGCCCTCTGATCATCTCTGTGACCTCTGGACCTTCTGCAACAGGTCTGTGTCCCTCCTGTGTTGGATGTGGCTGGATCTGGGCAGAGTGTAGCTCTTGGGGCTGCTAGACTGAGCCTGGGTGCTGCATCCACTCTCCTCACCCCTCCTCAAACCACGGTTTTTGGTGTTGGGCAGGAGCAAGACTGAAGCCAAGGTTGTGTTGGTGGCACAGGGATAGCTCCTTTTTTGCTGTCAGGAAGGAGCAAGTGTTTTTAGAGCTGGTTCTTTCAAGGTTTGTTGTTAAAAATGACTCAAGAAAGTTAATTGTGGCCCTGGCTGAAGCAGTGCTTAGCCCAGCTGTGGTGGGGCAGTGCAGGGAGCTGATCCAACACAGCCATGTCCTGGGCTGCAGCCAGAGCAGGGAGAGCAGCAGCACAGGGAGGGGATTCTGCCCCTCTGCTCTGCTCTGCTCAGACCCCACCTGCAGCACTGCCTCCAGCTCTGGGGCCCCCAGCATAACAGGGACCTGGAGCTGCTGGAGAGGGTCCAGAGGAGGCCACAAAGATGATTAGAGGGATGGAAAACCTCCCTTATGGGGACAGGCTGAGAGAGTTGGGGCTGTTCAGCCTGGAAAAGAGAAGGCTCCAGGGACATATTAGAGCAGCATTTCAGTACCTGAAGCTCCAGGAGAGCTGGGGAGGGACTTTGGACAAGGGCTGGGAGTGCCAGGATGAGAGGGAATGGACTGAAGCTTGAGGAGGGGAGATTGAGACTGGAGATGAGGAAGAAATTCTTTGTGATGAGGGTGGGGAGACACTGGCACAGGTTGCCCAGGGAGGCTGTGGCAGCTCCCTCCCTGGAGGTGTTGAAGGCCAGGCTGGATGAGGCCTTGAGCCACCTGGGCTGGTGGGAGGTGTCCCTGCCCACAGCAGGGGGTGGGAGCTGGATGATCTTTAAAGTCCCTTCCAACCCAACCCCTGTGTTCTGCGGTTCAGAGGTGAGCAGCCCTGGGTACCACTGCCTTCCCCACCCTGGGACTGATGCTCCTGCGACCTTCCAGCCCTCTTTATCCCCCAGAATGGGCAATTTCAGCTCCTCCTGGTGCAGCTCAGGATGCTCACTATGCCCTGGCTGTGTGATGTGTCCCCTGTGTGTGTTTACATCTCTGTGACCACGATGCAAAGCATCTCCCTCCCTCAGAGCAGCTTGGCCATGGCTCAAACCATTTCTTTCTTTTTTTTTTTGTTCAAGATAAAAATAACAGCAGCAACCTCAGGGCTGCTTCTTCTTCCCCAGCTGATGGCAAAACAAGGATTCTTTCAGCAAGGGGGGGGCAGGGGGGGAGGGTGGTGGAAAACCTTCCATGTGGGGGAGCCCAGCCACGTGTCCCCACCGCTGCGGGACCTGGCTTGGGATGGGAGAGGCAGGAGCTGGGGTGAAGAATCTCCTCTCAGGCAGCACTGAGCACAACTTGTTGGCAAAACAATTCCTTTGCCAGAAAAAGAATAAAAAATTGCTGTTTTCTAGAGGAGGAGGAGGAGGAGGAGGAGGAGGAGGGGAATGAAGCTATTTCATGAGCTGGCTGAATAACTGCTGTGGTCCCGAGTGTGAGTTTGGCTTCCTTTGGAAGTGATGCTCCAAATAGCCAAACTAGAGCAGAGGGCTGTGGGGTTTTTTGAGGGGGGGGGGGAAGAGTAGGAGTTGTGCTCCAAAAAGGGCATTTCAAAAGAAGAAATGATCTTATTTATGTCTTGTTTTGTTGCAAGGAAAGCTGTGACTGAACAGCAAGCCTCTGCGTTTTCACTCCTGCCCCAGAGGTTGGTGCTGGCACAGGGCACCCAATGAGCTTTCCTGCCCCAGGTTTGGTGTCAGTCTCCTGATTCCAGCTCATTCAAGGCAAATTTGGCTCATGGGATCATTACAAATCATAGCATTATTTCAGCTGGAAGAGTGCTTTATGATCACTGAGTTCAGCCTTCCACCCAAGACCACCGTGGCCATTAAGCCGTGGCCCAAGGTGCCATCTCCACACGCTCCTAGAACACCTCCAGGGACAGTGACTCCACCACCTCCCCGGGTCCACCAGGCTCCTAACAACTTCTCCAGGTGCTTCTTGTCCCAGGGATGTCTGCTGTGTCCCCAGATGCTGCTGGGAAAGCTCTCCATGGCACCCTAGAAGGATTACTCAGAGGGAGATGGAATCACGTGGGTTTCGCCCGGTGTTGGAGGTGGCATCATCCAACCTTGGCTTTTCCTTCTCCCTCGTGCATGGGCAGCACTTGTGCTTGCTCACTGTGAGCTGAGGGTGTGGTGGGAATCTCCTGCCACCAGGATCAGGGAATTGAAGAGTCAGAGCTGAGTGTCCCCCAGAGATGGCACTGGAGATGGCACTTATGGGGGGGGAGTGTGGGGGAGAGGCAGGACCAGCACTTTAAGAGCTCTGAGGCCCTGGCTCTGTCCCAGTGGAAAATCCCAGAGCTGCCAGGTATTTGCTGATGGAATGGGATGATTTTTCTGCAGCTTTAATCCATGCCTGGGAGGCTGCTCAGAGTGTGAGGTTCCCTTTTTTGGAGGTGCTGGGGTGAGGAGGCCACCAAGGCACCAGGACTTTGGGGGTCTTGGCTGGTGTCACTGCTCCCATTCCTGCCTTTTCCTTTGGGACAAAGAGTGCAGAAGGGAATAAATCAATGGGGATTAGGAAAAATGTCTTTACTGAGGGGTGGTCAGGGGTTGGAACAGGCTGCCCAGGGAGGTGGAGGAGTCACCATCCCTGGGGGTGCTCACAACGTGGGTGGCCGTGGTGCCTGGGGCCACGGTTTCGTGGCCATGGTGGTGCTGGGTAGCAGGTTGGGCTGGATGACCTCAGAGGCCTTTTCCAAATGCAATGATTCCATGGAATCAGCTCTGCTCAGCTCAGTGCCCCCCAGGCCAGGCAGGGTGCTTGGGTGCCAGGGGGCTGTGACCTGGAGCACGCCCTCTTTGTGATCCTATGGCACTGATGAGCGCTAATTAAGCCCTAATTAGCCACTGGTGGTTGCCAGTCAGTACCCTGCCAGCCTGAATGGCTCATGTCCTGTGTGGTGCTGCCACTGCCCCTGTCAGAGGATGATTGAAAACATCTCCTATGAACCTGGGTGGGATTCTGACATTAATTAGCCTGGAGTTAATTAGGGACTGTGCCAGCATGTATTTGCTCCTGGGGAATTAGAGGCACTAAGTGAGGGCCTTGCCATGGAACAGGCAGTTGAGGCATCAGCACTGTGAGGAGTGGCTGACAGCCCCTCAGGCTGTGCTGCCATTCAGCCAGACCTGGCCAGGCTGCAGAGCTGGGCAGAGGAACCTCCTGAAGTTCACAGGATCCCAGGATGTTAGGGGGTGGACCTTCAAAGATCATCCAGACCAACCCCCCTGCCAGAGCAGGACCACAGAATCCAGCACAGGTCACACAGGGGCACATCCAGATGGGGCTGGAAAGGCCCCAGAGAAGGAGACTCCACAACCTCTCTGGGCAGCCTGCTCTAGGGCTCTGTGACCCTCACAGGGAAGAAGTTCCTCCTCATGTTGAGGTGGAACCTCCTGTGCTGGAGTTTCTATCCATTGCCCCTTGTCCTATCCCAGGGTGCAACTGAGCAGAGCCTGTGCCCTCCCTCCTGCCCCCCAGCCCTCAGATCTGTATAAACATTTATTCAATCCCCTCTCAGTCTTCTCCTCTGCAGACTGAGCAGCCCCAGGGCTCTCAGCCCCTCCTCACAAGGCAGTGCTCCACTCCCTCAACCATCCTGCTGGGGTCTGCTGGTATCCAGGGGGAAAAGCAAATCACTCTTGCAGAACTTTGTTGGGTGGTTTTTTTCCTTTTGGTTAAAAACTGGTTCTCTTGACCTGAAAAGCACAGATCTTTCCCACCAAGCCACATGGCAGGGAGGGGAAGATTTCATTCTCACAGCCACCCTTGTGCTTTGTTTCATGAAGTATTGCTGGGTTTGGTCTTTTTGCACGGAGGCAAAGCCAACCATGAGCTGCAGCTGTGCATTAGGAAAGATTTGTGGGAAACAAAGTTAGTTTTAAATCCCCTTCTTTCACCACCACCAATTCCCCTTTCCCACCATACCTGCCCCTTTTCCACCCCACCCTCCCCATTTCCCCCCTTTCTCCTGTCAAACCCAGGGCACCTGGGCTCTGTTGGAGTCTCCTCCCCCCCCAGGTGTGGTCACTTGGCCCTCCCCACCCACTCCCCTATTTAATCCTCCCCAGGAAGGGCAGAAGCCCCAAGCTGAGCCCATCTGGGCTGAGGATCCTCCTCTGATCTCTGGTGAGTGCCCTTGGTGCACCCTGGGTGATGGTGGTGGTGACAACAAAGGCCGGGGGGCCTGGTGGCCCCCCGGTTGTTAGGGCAGTGATTGATGACTACTCCAATATCATCCACGGGTGCTGGCTGGGGCTCCTTGCTAGGGATGAGCTCCTCTGGGTGGTGCCTTGGCTGGCTGAGGGTCTTGCCTCCAGCTCCTCTGGCTGGTGCCTTGGCTGGCTGAGGGTCTTGCCTCCAGCTCCTCTGGCTGGTGCCTTGGCTGGCTGAGGGTCTTGCCTCCAGCTCCTCTGGCTGGTGCCTTGGCTGGCTGAGGGTCTTGCCTCCAGCTCCTCTGGCTGGTGCCTTGGCTGGCTGAGGGTCTTGCCTCCAGCTCCTCTGGCTGGTGCCTTGGCTGGCTGAGGGTCTTGCCTCCAGCTCCTCTGGCTGGGTGCAAGAAATGTAGCAATAAGGTCTCCCTGAAGCCTTCTCTCCAGGCTGAACAGTCCTAACTCCTTCAGCCATCCTCTCAGGAGAAATGCACCAGCCCTCCAGTCATCATTACAGCCTTCCTCTGGACCTCTTCCAGCAGATCCAGGTCTCCCCTGTGTTAGGGACCTGTCCTGGTAGGGCCAAACAGCCCCAGCACACACCCAGGCAGACACTAAGGTGTCTAGACATGGGCTCCCCCTCCTTCCTGCAGAGTGCCAGGGGTAACATGGGAAGAGGAACAAAAGGGACAGGACCATGCATGTCTGGTAAGCAACCCTGTATGTGTGGTAAGGGCATGTGTGCTGGCCACAGCCTGGCAGAACCCCCTCCCATTGGGCAACTGTGTGCTGGTTCCAGGGCCCTATTGGCCCAGTCTCAGGCAAGATTTGTATACAGGCTGATCTCTGGTTGCCTGTGCCTTGCTCAAGCCTTGCATGCTTGAACCTGCTTGGACCTTGTCTGGCTTGAAGTTGCCTGGGGTAAAGCCATGAACTTCTGCACTGCAAGCCATGAGAGAAGCCATGAGAATAGAATAGAATTAACCAGGTTGGAAGAGACCTTTGAGATCATCAAGTCCAACCTAT
This sequence comes from Dryobates pubescens, assembly GCF_014839835.1. Taxonomy (NCBI): domain Eukaryota; kingdom Metazoa; phylum Chordata; class Aves; order Piciformes; family Picidae; genus Dryobates; species Dryobates pubescens. The sequence continues at coordinate 6,387,782 of NC_071631.1, read as the reverse complement.
CACCCAACACCATCTCATCAACTAAACCCTGGCACCAAGCACCCCATCCAGGCTCTTCCTAAACACCTCCAGTGATGGTGACTCCACCATCTCCCTGGGCAGCACATCCCAATGGTCAGCCTCTCTTTCCATGAAGAACTCCTTCCTAACACCCAGCCTAAACCTCCCCTGGCACAGCTTGAGACTGTGTCCTCTTGTTCTGGTGCTGGTTGCCTTGGAGAAGAGACCAACCCCCTCCTGGCTACAACTTCCCTTCAGGGAGTTGTAGAGAGCAAGAAGGTCTCCCCTGAGCCTCCTCTTCTCCAGGCTAAGCAAGAAGAGAAGGGTGACACTTCCCCAAGCCTGAGCTCACTCTGCAGACACCCAGCCTCTATTTCTGGCTGTAGCCTCCCAAAGGAGGCCCAGAAATAGCCCAGGAGGGGCACATCCTTTGGGGATTTTTGGTTGAAGTACAGAGAAGGATTTAAAAAAAATAGCCTGGCTGGCCAAAAAAAAAAAAAGGGCTCTGGATGGAGCAGCTCAGCTTCAGACACTCCCTGATCCAAGAGGAAATTGGAATTATCCAGCTGGAAAGGGAAGGCAGCAGGCAGGAGGTGGCTGGGGCTAAAGGAAGCAGTAGCTGTGTCCTGCCTCCCCTCCTACCATAGGGTTTTTCTGGGTTTAAACAGTGACTTTTTGGCTCTAAATGTCTGGGATGACTCCTTGGGATGTTTCCAGCCAGCCCTTGGGCATCCAACATCTGTGCTGAGTTCAAAGGATCAGTGAAGGGACTGGAAAGAAGCAACCCCCACAGACTGACTGCTCTGTGTTGACTCCCACAGAAGATTTGGTACAAAGAATTCATTTCTGGGTTTGGAAGGCCACAAGAAGGTCTCCTTGGAGCCTTCTCTGAACAGCCTCAACTCCCTCAGTCTGTGCTCACAGCAGAGCAGCTCCAGCCCTCTGCTCATCCTCATGGCTCTTCTCTGGACACCTTCCAGCACCTCCAGATCCTTCCTGGCACAGAGGCTCCAGAACTGGACACAGTGCTCCAGCTGTGGTCCCAGCAGAGGGGGAGAATCCCCTCCCTGGCCCTGCTGGCCACACTTCTCTTGCTGCAGCCCAGGATGTGATTTGTTTCTGGGCTGCAAGTGCTCACTGCTGGCTCCTGTTGAGCTTCTCCTCCACCCCTTCTGCCCTGTCTCCAAACTCCTCATAGGCTCTCACCAGGTCTAGCACAAGCTAAGGCTGTGTCTGCAGGTGGGTAACTCCTCCAGTGCCTGGTGCTGGAACCCCTGGATGAGAAACATCACTGCATCCATGCTGGGCAGCCTCATGCCACTGCTAACACCACTGCTCAGGGAGTGGTGGTTTCAGACTAAAAGAGGGAGATATTTGGAAGAGATTCTTGAGAGTGAGGGTGGGGAGACACTGGCACAGGTTGCCCAGGGAGGTGGTGGATGTTCCCTCCCTGGAGGTGTTCAAGGCCAGGTTGGATGAGGCCCTGAGCAACCTGGGCTGGTGGGAGGTGTCCCTGCCCATGGCAGAGGGTTGGCACTGGATGACCTTTAAGGTCCCTTCCACCCCAACCCATTGTGTGATTCTAGCAGTTGGTTTCCATGAGGCAGGGTTAGGATGCAAAGCCCCCCACCTCCCCTGCAGCCCACCTCTCCTCATCCCTTTGCATCCCCCAGCTCAGGAAATGGCTGCTCCCTGCAGGCAGCTGGGCCTCCCCCTCCCCATCCCTCTCCTCCCTTGGTCTCCCTCCCTGCAGCCGGAGGTTTTCCTGCTGGGCTGTGTCAGCGCCGGGCTGCGAGGGGCAGGAGCTGCCCTCGGCGGGGCTGTGCCAGCCCTCCCCAGCTCAGCCTGGCAGAGGAGCAGGGCTGGAAGCCCAGGGTCGGGCAGAAAGGAACATTTCTCCCCTCTTGCTCCGCTTTGGATGCTCAGAGCAGCCGAGGGGCCGTGCTGGGGGAATTTCCCAGCCTCTGGGAATGCTCTTGGTGGAATAAACTGAACTGTTCCTGAGCCTCTCAGCTTTGTGGTCGTTCTTTTTGCTCTAGATTTGGACCCAGACCTCTCAAACTCTCCCCTAAACCTCCTGACCACATCCCACACCCTCTCCCCAACGAGGCTGGAGGGGGCTGGTAGTTTCGGGACCAATCCTGGCTGTCAGGCAGGATGCTCAGCCCAGTGCCTGCCCCCCCTGCTGCGGACTCGGGCTGGGTCCTGCCTCTCCCGGTGCAATTCCAGCTGCTCCCAGCGAGCTCCGTCGGAGTTTGCCTCCAGCTATAAATATCTCAGCAAGCAGCATAGCCCCCGAAGGGTTTGGGCTCTATTTATAGTTTCCTGCAGCAGAAAGACATCTTGCACGGGGGCCGGGCGGTGGGATCTCCTTCTAGGAACGGAGGGAAGCAGAGGACGCGAGGCAGGGGGGGGGGATGAGGATGACTTTCCCTGTGGATCCAAGGCTTGATCCTCTCCCCGTGGCCGGCGTCCTGCTCCCTTTGCACCCTGGCAGCAGCCGGCCGCTCCGCTCCAGCTCTTGCTTACCCCAAGCGGCAGCCGAGGTTGCTGTGCCTGAGCGCAGAGGAAAGGGACATGAAACATTTATAGCCCTTGCAAATCGTCAAGGAAATGTCTGTCTGGCTTAAAATAGCAAAAGCAATTAGAGGGGGAGAGAACAAAATTACATCCCCCAACAACACGGTTTGTGTCCAGCTCTTTTCCAAGTGCTTCCCCTCCCCGGCTGGGGGTACAGGCTCCCTGCCTCCCCTCTCGGAGGCTCTGGAGGTCAGGACAAGGTCTAAACCCCCTCCCATAAGCAGGAGACCCAAACTGGTTCTGAAACCTCAGTCCTGTGGCTCTCCCAAGCGTGGTCAAATCTCAGTCTTGACTTCAAATGAAAAGGCCCCAAGAAGTTAATTGGATTCCTCCTTCTTTCTGCTGCCTGCAGCAGGGTCAGGGCCTCCTGCGTGTCTCTGGATGTTGTTAATTAGGGAAGCCCCAAGGCTGAACTTTCCCCAGTGCCTTGGCCAGCTCTGGTGGGATCTGTCCTGTGTGAAGGGTTCCTTCCCCTCCCCAGGCTGTGGCAGGGGATGAGGGGAAGCAGGAGCTCCTGGAGAAACAGGCCGACTCCTGTGGCTTTGTTTGACCCGGGGTCTGCCAAGGAAAGACATCCCCAGTTCTCCAGCAGGGAGCAAGGGCTCAGGGGTCCTGTTTGTTTGCTGAGGATTTGCAATTCCCTGCCTAGAAATCAGTGCTGTGGTGGATTTTCATCACTTTCTCTCTTCCCTTCTGCAAGAAATCAAACCTGGCTGCATCTCTGAGGCAGGAAGCTGAAGGTTCAGTGACCACCCATGGATGTGGTCTGAGCCTGGGCACAGCTGGACCCTGCTGCAGCGTTGGGCATCGTGGCATTTTGCATTCCCAAAGGTGCTGGGGACCAGGGTTTGTCCTGGCAAAGAGCTCTGAGGGTTTGCATGCCCCAGCTGGGTGGCTCCAGGACAGAGTGCCTGACACAGTACAGCTTGAACCTTGCTGGGTGAGAAAGAGGAAAGGAAAATCCCAGGAGGGGAAATCCGAGGAGGAAGAGGAGGTCTGGGTGAAACAACCAGAAGGGTGTAGGGTGGGCACTGCCCAGGGCTGGCAGCAGCTCCTGCCTGCAGTGGGAGGGAAGGGGACCCAGAGAACCACATTTTGTTGAAGTGTTGGAAAGTGTTTCCTGGAGGAAAAAAACCAAACCCAAACCCAACCCAGAACCTGTTGTGAAGACAAGCTGGGCTGCTTTGACTTGAGAACAAAGGGCTGGCTGGTGATTCAGGCTAGCAAATGTCTTGGCTTTGGTCTGTTTGCTTTTGCTGTGCCTTTCCCATGTGATCACCCCCCCCTGAAACCCACAGAAAACTCACCCTGGTTTCTGACAGCAGAATTCTGGGTCCATTTCCTTCCCTCACTGGGCTGTGAGAGCTTCTCAAGTTCCCATTTGGAAGTTTTTCCTGCTGACTACAGAGGTGGAAGCACAAGGCTAATCCCTCTCCTCGTGGAGCTGAGGCTGTGAGGTGCCTGGTGGGAGATGGTGGCTGCATGGAGAAGTTCTTCCTTGCTCAGTGCAGAAGCATCTCCCCCAGGGGAACAAGTTGGGCATGGGGGGAAACAAGCCAGAGAGCATCCCAGTGCCCTGGGAGGATGCTCCCCTGGGATGGAGTTCTCCCTGCTTTCACTTTTCACCTGCTCTGGTGGCTGTTGGGTTGGGGGTGAGAAGAGTGGCAAGGAGATGGTGAGGCTGGGTCCTGGGTGTGGCTGGGTGGTTGACTGGGGATGCTGGCACCCATCCCTGTGCAGGGATGCTGGTTCCTGTCCTTGTGTGTGGGGTGCCTGTATCTGTCCCTGTGTGGGGGTGCTGGTAACCATCCTGACATGGTCAGCAATGTGCCCTTGTGGCCAAGAAGGCCAGTGGGATCCTGGGGTGCATTCAGAGGTTGTCTAGCAGATCCAGGGAGGTTCTTCTCCCTCTCTACTCTGCCATACTGAGACCTCACCTGGAATATTGCATCCAGTGCTGGGCTCCCCAGTTCAGGAGGGACAGGGATCTGCTGGAGAGAGTCCAATGGGGAGCTACCAGGATGCTGAAGGGACTGCAGCACTGCCTGGGGAGGAGAGGCTGAGAGCCCTGGGGCTGTATAGTCAGGAGAAGAGAAGACTGAGAGGAGATCTGATCAATGTCTATCAATATCTGAGGGCTGGGGGTCAAGAGGGAGGGGACAGGCTCTGCTCAGTTGCACCCTGGGATAGGACAAGGGGCAATGGATGTAAACTACAGCACAGGGGGTTCCACCTCAACATGAGGAGGAACTTCTTACCTGTGAGGGTCACAGAGCCCTGGAGCAGGCTGCCCAGAGAGGTTGTGGAGTCTTCTTTGGGGACTATCAAGCCCCATCTGGATGTGTTCCTGTGTGATCTGTGCTGGATTCTATGGTCCTGCTCTGGCAGGGGGGTTGGTCTGGCTGATCTTTGAAGGTCCCTTCCAACCCCTAACATTCTGGGATGCTGTGGGGGTGCTGGTACATTTGATGGTCCCCCCCTCACCCAGGGATGCTGGCCCATTTGACATGCCATGGAGCTGCTGGTACCTGTCCCCCCTCAGGGGTGCTGGTTCATTTGGCACTGCACTGACCACCCACCCTCAGAGATTTCTCTTCTTCCTTTCCCTCTGATCCCTCCCTGGCCCAGCAGAACATTGCTCTCTCCTTTGGTCTCTTGCCCTCCTGCTTTCAGCTGTTGGGCACTAAAGCAACCACCTCTGGAGGGAAGAAAGAAGCCTCAGATGCAGTGAACCCTCCTCCTCTTGCTCCTGTTGTTTGTTCCTCACCTGCTGCCAGGGACTGCAGCCGAGCACTGGCTGAGGTCCTTTCCATTTCCCCTCTACAATAAGCAGTTTTTCTTCAACAGCAGAGCCTGGGAGCCCTGAATAGCTCTGAACAAACAACACAAAACCTGTCAGGAAGGAGTATCTCCACCAGAAGGCTCGAGCTGCTCTTTGAAGCTGTGCTAGTGTAGAAAGGGGGAGCAGAAAGCTCCTTCCTGACCAGATAGTTGCTGAGAGGGAAACAGGAGGGTGTGAAATAAATATCAGCATTTCTCCCCTTGGGGACTTTCTCAGGGCTGTCCCCAGTTCAGACCTGCAGGTGAATGCTGCTGACATGCCTGTGAGTGGGAAGATGCTCAGCAGGGGTGGATTATGTGGTGGGGTGGTGGGGTCTGGATGGGGGTTTTTTTGCCCCCTGTTTCCTTAATGGGAAAAGCTGTGTTTGTACAGCAACCAAGGGGGTTCTGGTGCTCCTTGAGGGAAGGAGCACCCCAGGGGCACCAGGAAAAGCTGCTTGCTGTATGCTCAGTGTTGCAACAAAGGGCTTAGCAAATTAAAAAGAGTGGAGAGGCTGAGTGGGAGCTCCAGGCCATGTGCTCAGCCTCGCCAAGAGCCTGGCGCTGGTGGACTCTGGAATGGCAGCAAGGAGCGGGAGAGGGGCAGGAGCTGAGTCCCCACAGCTCAGGATCCAGCTCCCGAGCTTGCTCTGAGCTCCAGAGTGAGTCACAGTGAGGCTGTGAGTAAAGCTGAGGGATGTCCCTTCACAGCACCACAGAATGGGCTGGTTGGAAGGGACCTCAAAGGCCACCCCCTCTGCTGCCATGGGCAGGGACACCTCCCACCAGCCCAGGTTGCTCAGGGCCTCATCCAGCCTGGCCTCAAACACCTCCAGGGAGAGGCATCCAGAACCTCCCTGGGCAACCTGTGCCAGTGGCTAACCACTCTCACTGTGCAGAATTTCTTCCTCATCTCCAGTCTCAATCTCCTCTCTCCCAGCTCAAAGTCTTTGCCTCGCATCCTGTCACTCCCAGCCCTTGTCCAAAGTCCCTCCCCAGCTCTCCTGCAGCCCCTTCAGGTACTGGCAGGCTGCTCTAAGGTCTCCCTGGAGCCTTCTCCACGCTGAGCAGCCCTCACTCCCCATGCACGGTTCCAGCAGTGCTTTGGAGGCAGCGGCAGCCCTGGGGGCTGCCGTTCTGGGTGTGAGAAGCTGAGGATGCGTCAGAAGCAGGACTCCCATCCTATTTCTGCCCTTCGTGGGGGGAGGAAGGAGGGTGGGCTGCTCTGAGGGGGGCCAACTGAGCCCATCACAGCCCCCAAACTTGCCCACATCCCACCAGGGCAGAGGGAAAGTAGGTCGTGGCCGCGCTGGCGTGGCAGCTCCGTCCTACATATGTAAATGGGAGCTATTTGCGGCCGCCGGCACGGCCGGGGCTCCGGCGCCTTTCAGCGATACCTCGCTGCCTGACCCCCTCTCTGGGGCCCTCTGGGGGGATCCAGTCCTGTTTCCACCCAACGGTGGATGCCTGTGGGGGTGCAGCTTAGGGAGGAAGTTTTGAGATTGCTTCTAGTCCAAGTGGGTGGGGAAAGAGAGATCAAACCTGTTCCTCCTGCTCCTGGCATGGGTGCTGAGCTCCCTGCCTTCACCCCTGCCTCCATCCCTGCTTCCATCCTTACCTCCACCCCTGCTTCCACCCCTGCCTCCACCCCTGCCTCCACCCCTGCCTCCACCCCTGCCTCCATCCCTGCCTCCATCCCTTTTCCATCACATCCTGCACTGGGCACTTCTGGGGGGTCCCACTCCAGCTCCCTTCTTCCCAGCATTTTGTGGTGTTCTAATTCCTCCTAGGGCAGAAAAGTCTCTCCAGAGCTGTGTTTGCAAAAGGTGAAGCTCATCCAGGGGGATTCAGGGCCTCTCTCTCCTCTCTCCATCCCCATCGAGGCACTTGCTCTCCTTCCAGTGCTTCAGTGTGGAGAAGAGGAGGCTGAGGGAGACCTCATTGCTCTCTGCAACTCCCTGAAAGGAGGCTGGAGTGAGGTGGGGGCTGGGCTCTTCTCCCTTGTATTAGGTGATGGAATGAGAGGAAATGGCCTGGAATTGTGCCAGGGGAGGTTTAGGTTTTAGATGAGGAAAACTTTCTTTGCTGGAAGAGTGCTCAGGGACTGGCACAGGCTGCCCAGGGAGGTGGTGGAGTCTCCATGCCTGGAGGTGTTCCAGCAACCTGTGGCCATGGCACCTGGGTTACAGGGTTTAGTGGCCATGGTGGTGCTGGGTTGATGGTTGGCCTGGCTGATCTGAGAGGGCTTTTCCAAGCCAAACAATTCCCTGGTTTCCCCTTTCCCCCAGCACTGGATTACTTCAGCTGATCCCCAGGCTGCTGGAGCCCCTCTGGAAGCTGCAGCACATTGAGGTCTGGCAAGCACAGCATCTCCTGCACATCCATTAGCATTTCCATGACAACCCCACGGAAGGTGGGCACAAACTCCTTCCCCTTGACTCCAGGCACACTTGCAGCCACCCCCACCCCCCTCCAGCTTGGGCTAGCAGGCAGCAAAGCCCCCTCCTCCCCCCCCCCCCCCCCCTTGATTGATTAAGTAATTAATTAACCCTCATGAAACGCCCTGAGGAAAAGAGCTCCCTGGGAAAAGGGCTCCCCCGTTTTGGCACCAGTGCTTTGGGGTGTGGGTCCTGCTGCTGGGGAGGGGGGGGAGGGTGTGTATGTCTTAATCTCCAGCTGCATGCAGGAAGGCTGGAAAAATAGTCCTGATTAATCATTATTAGGAGGTTCATTAGCCGTGGCTCAGCACAGGAATGGATTGGGAGGAGCCAGAGGGCTCCAGGAGCTGAAGTGGAAGAGGTCTGGGAGCAGGTGGGTGATGGTTCCCACAGAGCCACACCAGTGACAGCTTCTCTCCTGCCCAGGACAGTTAAATGTGGCATGAACAAAGCACCCCTCTGACCTCCCTGGGCTTTAGGGCATTTACTTGTATGGAGCCCAGGAGGTTCTGCCTCAACAGGAGGGACAAACCTCTTTGTTGCAAGGGTGCTGGAGCCCTGCAGCAGGCTGCTCAGGGAGGTTGTGGAGTCTCCTTCTCTGGAGACTTTCAGCACCCATCTGGGTGAGTTCCTGGGTGACCTGCCCTGGGTGACCCCCCCTTTGGCAGGGGGGTTGGACTGGATTATCCCCAAGCCCCACCATGCTGATTTGGTGCCACCTCCACTCACTCCACAGAGGGCTCCCCATGAAAGGAGGTGACACGGGGGTGGCCTTTTGCCCGTGGAAGGACACGAGGGTGGCCTTGGACCAGGGGATTTCTGCCTCCTGAGTCACCCTGACTGCTCTGGCTGGGAAGGACATCACATGCCCAAAAGCAGAAGAGGTTCTCAGCCCGGCTCCTGCTCCCTGGGCTGTGTCCCCACGTCCCCAGCTAACCGTGCTGAGCTCACCCCGGGTCCTGGGGAGGGCTGAGCCCTTGCTGCTCCCCATCGGAGAGCTCAGGGAGGTGCGGAGTGCCTGGCCCCGCCGCTATCGGGGGGGGATCTTTATGGGCATGTGGGCGTTCCCAGCTGCAACTTTGCCTTCCACCAGCAGCCCTGAGATCATTTTCTTCTTCCCACAACACAATTAGGCATTGTCCTCCCTGTTCCCTGGAAGTTAAGGAGGGGATATGAGCTAAAAGACAGCCATCGGGGGCCTGATGGCTGCTGGTTCCTCTTCCCAGCATTGAAGGAGTCAGGATGTGGTTCCCTGAACAGCCCAAAGCCTTTTGCCTGCTGCAGGGAAGGGAGAGGAGGGGAGGCTGAGACCTTAGTGCAGCCTTCCAGTACCTGAAAGGGCTCCAGGAGAGTTGGGGAGGGACTTGTGACAAGGGCTGGGAGTGCCAGGATGAGGGACAAGGGCTTTGAGCTGGGAGAGGGGAGATTGAGAGTGGAGAGAAGAGGGGAGATTGAGAGTGGAGAGGAAGAAGAAATTCTTTAGAGTGAGGGTGGGGAGACACTGGCACAGGTTGCTCAAGCACGTTGTGGCTGCCCCCTCCCTGGAGATGTTCAAGGCCAGGCTGGATGAGGCCTTGAGCAAGCTGTGCTGGTGGGAGGTGTCCCTGCCCATGGCAGGGGGGTTGGCACTGGATGAGCTTTGAGATCCCTTCCAACCCAACCCATTCTGTGCTTCGGTGCTCTGCTCTGGGTCATGGGGATCAGAGCCAGGCTGCCAGCAGCTGCCTGCATCTCGGCACTAGGACCAGGCTGGTGTGGAACGTGGGTGGGAGGCTTGGGGCTGTGCTTGGCTGCCTTCTCCAAAGGGTAATTGCTCTTTTCCTTGCCTTTTCATTGTGCAGCAAAGGGCTGTTATCTAAGCAAGCAGGGAGCAGCAGTCTGGCAGCGCTGGGGCTTGGCTGGAGGCACCGTTTCAGCCCACCCCATTGAACTGAGCCTTCAGGTCAGAGGCTTGGAGGACAAAACCCTCAATGTTCTGTTTTGCTGTGGGGCTGCAGAGAGCCAGCCCAGAGAGGGAGCTGGAGGTGGCTTGCATGGCTTAGGAAGGTGTAAAGAGGCTCCCTGGGAGCCTTTGAAGCCCAAATACTGTTTGTGCAGGTCCCTTCCAAGCCCCAGCATGCTGGGATACTCCAGTCAAGGATGTCCATGTGCTCTCTGGCATCAGGGAGAGCATCTCCCACTCTTTCCCTTGCTCACCTAACGCTCCACAGCACCCACTACTCAACCCTGCACATCCTGTAACACCACTTTCCTCCTCCCTGTGTTCCCAGAGACAGTGGGGTGCAGAGCACAAGACACAAAGGCACCCCAAAAGCTCCTTTATTCCCAGTGCCAGTGGGGTGCACAGCCCAGGACACAAAGGCACCCCAAAAGCTCCTTTATTCCCAACTGGAAGGCTCATGGCAGCATCACCAGGGAGCCAGCAGGGATGGGGAGCTGCCACCAGCCCATCCTCGGAGCCCATCTGCTGTGTCCCAGCGCTGGCCACCATTTGCCAAGTGCCCGTGAGTCACCCACAGCTTGTCCCCACTCTGGCTGTTTTTCCACCCATCACTTCAGGCTCTGTGTCACACATCTCCTGCCCCAGCTTTCCCTTTCCTTTCCCCCTTAATTAATGGAAGCCACCCAGGTATGGGAGCAGAGTGCTGCTGACCTGCATTCTGCACACTCTGCGCTGTCACTGGGAGCCGGAGCTCAGAGCCTGCGCTCCCCAGAGCACTAAAATCCTTTCCTGGCCATACTTAGGGAGAGAAAACCTGGGGAGCTTTGTAAGCCACGGTGAGAAATGCAGCAGGAGGGGAAGCCAGCCTGGGCCCACTGCTGCCCACCCATCTCCAGCAGCTCCCATCTCTGCTGAGCCATCCCCAGGTGCACACCCAGTGGGGTAAGCCTTGGCTGCTGGGTTGTGAGCCTCAGAAAGTCATCAAGGCTGGAGGTTATTCCTGGGGAGGAACAGCCCCGTGCACCACTACAGATCAGGGGGTGGCCTACTGGAAAGCATCTCCCTGGAGAAGGACCTTGGAGTCCTGGTGGACAATAAGTTGTGCATGGGACAGAAATGTGCCCTTGAGGCCAAGAAGGCAAATGGTCTCCTGGGTCAAGGGAGGTTCTCCTCTCCCTCTACTCTGCCCAGTGAGGCCACATCTGGAGTGCTGGGTCCTGTTCTGGGCTCCCCAGTTCAAGAAGGACAGGGAATGACTGGAGTGAATGCAGTGGAGTCTGGGAGGGTGCTGAGGGACCTGGAGCATCTCTGTGAGGAGCAAAGGCTGAGAGCCCTGGGGCTGCTGAGCCTGGAGAAGAGCAGCCCCAGAGGGGATCTGAGCAATGCTCAGCAAGAGCTAAAGGGTGGGGGGCAAGAGGCTGGGGCCAGACTCTTGTCATTGTTGCCCAGGGACAGGACAAGGGGCAATGGGCACAAACTGGAACCCAGGAGGTTCCATTTGAACAGGAGGAGAAAATTCTTCATTGTGAGAGTGCTGGAGGCCTGGAGCAGGCTGCCCAGGGAGGTTGTGGAGTCTCCTTCTCTGGAGAGCTTCCAGCACCCCCTGGGCATTGTGCTCCTGGGCAGGCTGCTGTGGGTGCCCCTGGCTTAGCAGGGGGGTTGGACTGGATGCTCTCCAGAGGTCCATTCCAACCCCCACCATGCTGGGGTTCTATGAAGGCAGAAGGTTTTATACAGCTCCTTTGCACTCAGAGGCTGATTTCCTTTCAAGGGCCACGGGATGTGTGGCTCAGCTCCCTGGGTATGGGGAAGGCACACACCAGGAGTGTGCAACCAGCACTGAGAACACTCCTGGGGCAGTGAGGGGGGGGGGGTTGGAGCTGGTTTGGGTGGGGATGTTTCCCTTAGCTTTCCTGTTACATCCCTGCAGAGGGAGGGGATTAACCCTGCTGAGAGCTGTCAGATTGCCCCAGCCTGCAGCCTGTCCCCCTCCCAGCTGCCCAGGCTTCTGTACTGTCCCTTGAGTTGGGACCTTTCTACCCTCTGCAGATTTTCTGCTCCACAAGCTGTCTGCCCAGAGGTCCAAGACCCCTCCTCATCCACACCAGGCAAGATTAGGCTCCCCTGAGCCATCTGGTCCCTGCAGGACCAGCCCCTGGCTCAGCTCCTTGGAAGCCCTGAGCTGATCTCTTCAGCCCCAGACTCACGGTGGGGACCCTTCCTGCAGCATGCTTCCTGGGGACACCCCGGTGAGGGCTCACCCCCTGCACCCTGGTATGGAAAAAGCATCTTGTCTGGAGCTTTCTGGGGGTGGCAGGGATGGATGCCACCTTTGGGGGCTGAGTTTGGAGCCAGGCACAGGCATGCTCATGGATATTGAGAGGGGAAAGACCCTGTGGGCAGCTCCCACCTGTGCTTAGACTCACAGAACCAGAGAATCATTCTGGCTGGAAAAGCTCCTTCAGATCATTCAGTCCAACCATTCTCTAACACCACCAAGTCTGGTGCTGAAGCAGGGCACTCAGCACCACATCTCTGCAATGTTTAAACACCTCCAGGGCTGGGGACTCCACCACCTCCCTGGGCAGCCTGTGCCACCCCCTGACCACTCTTCCAGCAAAGAAAGTTTTCCTCCTCTCTAACCTAAGCCTCCCCTGGCACAGTTTCAGGCCATTTCCTCCTCTTCTGTCACCTGATACTAGGGAGAAGAGCCCAACCCCCACCTCACTGCAGCCTCCTTCCAGGGAGCTGTATAGCCCTCCTCTCAGCCTCCTCTTCTCCAAACACCCCCAGCTCCCTCAGCTGCTCCTCCCCAGCCCTGTTCTCCAGACCCTTCCCCAGCCTTGTTGCCCTTCTCTGGACCTGCTCCATCCGCTCAATGTCCTCCTTGGAGTGGGGAGCCCAAAACTGAACCCAGGATTTGAGCAGTGGTCTCAGAAGTGCCCAGCCCAGGGGCACAATCCCTGCCCAGCTCCTGCTGCCCACACTGCTGCTGCAGGAGGCCAGGCCAAGCCAGCTTAGGGAAGCTCCACCTGAGGCTGGGAGCAGGATGGGGAATCAGGAGGTTGACCTCACGCTCAACAGGTAGCCCTGGGCAGGATGCTTTGAAGTGGGGCCACCTCTCGGGTGGCTGCTGGGCTGCTGCCTGGCTCAGCTCGCTGCCCCCTCGCCGTGTTGAGGCAGTGGCTGTAATTCCCTCTGATCCCCTGTGCAGCCTCCTGCACCTGGCAGCTGGCAGCACACCGGAGGGTCACCGCGGGCGGCACCGGCGCCGCCGCAAGCGGCTTAGGGAGGATAAAGCTGCAGGGCCAGGAGGGAGGAAGGGAGGTGGGGGGGGCTTGAGGGGGAGGGAATGAGGCATGGGGGGGTCTTGCCATTAGAGGCTGGGGGCTTCTGAGTGACAGTGGTGTCAGCCCTGGGTGGCACTGGGCTGCATGGCAGCCTTTGCCCGCTCAGGGCAGGCCTGGCTCAGATGGGGACAGGGGACCAGAGAATGGCTGGGGTTGGAAGGGGCCTCCAGGATCAGCCAGCTCCACTCCCCCTGCCATGGGCAGGGACACCTCACACTACAGCAGGCTGCTCACAGCCACATCCAGCCTGGCCTTGAACACCTCCAGGGATGAGGCTTCCACCACCTCCCTGGGCAAGGGACGTGGGACAGTGGATCCCAACTGGAATGGATCCCTGGGGCCAGAGAGCTGCAGCCTGGCTGTGGGGTCCCTCCCAGCCCTTTTGCTCTGAGTAGCTCAGCCAGAGATGATGTCCAAGAAACATCCCTTGGTGCTCACACTGGAGCCAGCAGTGTGCCCAGCTGGGCAGGGAAGTCACCAGTGTCCTGGCCTGGATCAGCAATGGTGTGGTCAGCAGACATCATGGCCCTGTACTGGGCAGTGGGGAGGCAAAAGCATCCTGCCCAGGGCTACCTGTTGAGCATGAGACCTCCTAATTCCCCATGCTGCTCCCAGCCACAGGTGGAGCTTCCCTAAGCTGGCTTGGCCTGGCTTCTTTCAGCAGCAGTGTGGGCAGCAGGAGCAGGGCAGGGATTGTGCCCCTGGGTTGGGCACTTCTGAGACCACAGCTCAAATCCTGGGTTCAGTTTTGGGCTCCCCACTCCAAGGAGGACATTGAGGGGATGGAGCAGGTCCAGAGAAGGGCAACAAGGCTGGGGAAGGGTCTGGAGAACAGGGCTGGGGAGGAGCAGCTGAGGGAGCTGGGGGTGTTTGGAGAAGAGGAGGCTGAGAGGAGACCTCATTGCTCTCTACAGCTCCCTGGAAGGAGGCTGCAGTGAGGTGGGGCTTGGGATCTGCTCCCTAGTATCAGGTGACAGAAGAGGAGGAAATAGCCTGAAACTGTGCCAGGGGAGGCTTAGGTTGGAGAGGAGGAAAACTTTCTTTGCTGGAAGAGTGGTCAGGGGGTGGCACAGGCTGCCCAGGGAGGTGGTGGAGTCCCCATCCCTGGAGGTGTTCAAGGAAGGTGTGGCCATGGCACTTGGGGACAGGGTTTAGTGGCCCTGGTGGTGCTGGGTTGATGATTGGACTGGATGATCTTAGAGGCCTTCTCCAACCCTACTCATGTCCCTGCAGCACTTTGGCATTGTGCCTTGCCTCTGCCCTGAGCCACGGGCATGGCTTTGGGCAGGAGGTGGGTTTGGCAGAGCCCAGTGGGGCAAAGCTCAGCCTCATCCCCTGCAAAGGGCAGAAATGAGCACTTCTGTGCAGCCTGCACAGGGAGCATCCTCTGGAGCATCCCTGCAGCAGCTGCCAAAGGAACCTAGGTGTTAATCCTTGGTGTTGGGCCAAGCTCCATGCTCAGCTTGGGCTAGGTGGGATTTTGGGGCTGGGGCTGGGGCCAGGGGAATCATCACTGCTTCACCAACATTCCCCCTCCCAGGCTGGGATGTGACCCCAAATCCTCAGCTTGGGGGTGCATAATCATAGAATCAGAGTATTATAGAATCATAGAATCACAGAACAAAGCAGGTTGGAAAAGACCTCAGAGATCATCAACTCCAACCTATTACCTAACACCTAACACCTCCTGACAACTAAACCATGGCTCCAAGGGCCACATCCAAGCCCTTATTGAACACCTCCAGTGATGGTGACTCCACCACCTCCCTGGGCAGCACATCCCAATGGCCAATTACTCTTGCTGGGAAGAACTTTCTCCTCACCTCCAGCCTAAACTTCCCCTGGCACAGCTTGAGACTGTGTCCTCTTGTTCTGGTGCTGCTTGCCTGGGAGAAGAGACCAACCCTCTCCTGGCTACAACCTCCCTTCAGGGAGTTGTAGAGAGCAAGAAGGTCTCCCCTGAGCCTCCTCTTCTCCAGGCTGTCTTTGAGTTAGCTGGGGGTGAGTGTAGAGGACACCCTGCTTCTCCTTCTGGCTGAGATATGTGTGTCCTCCACATCCTGAGCTTGATGCACCCTGCTGAAACCTTGGCCCTGGGGATGCCACATGCAGTAGAGTCCCAGAGGTCAATGGCAGGAGGTGCTAAAAATAGCACTTTTAATCTACAGCCCTGTCCTTGTGCCTGCTGGGAAGCAGGCAGGAGAAAAGGCAGAAGTGGAGCTGGGATGAGCCTGAGGTGCAGGCTGCTGGGTGCAGTGTGGAGGTTGGGATGAGCCTGAGATGCAGGCTGCTGGGTGCAGTGTGGAGGTTGGGATGAGCCTGAGGTGCAGGCTGCTGGGTGCAGTGTGGAGGTTGGGATGAGCCTGAGGTGCAGGCTGCTGGCTGCAGTGTGGAGGTTGGGATGAGCCTGAGGTGCAGGCTGCTGGCTGCAGTGTGGAGGTTGGGATGAGCCTGAGGTGCAGGCTGCTGGCTGCAGTGTTGGAGTGCTCCTTGGAGTGCTTTTTTTGGCATGCTCTTTGGGCTGAGCTTTGGGACAGTCTTTGAGCTCTTCTTTGGGATATTCTTGGAGGTGCTTTCTTGGGGTGGTCTTTGAGATGCTCTTGGAGGTACTTTTTGGGGTGCCCTTTGGGGTGAGTTTTGGGCTGCTCTTCGAGGTGCTTTCCAGGGGGCTCTATGGGATGCTCCTTGGGGTGCTGATGTTGGTGGCTGGAGGGAAGAACAAGGCTGGTTGTGGTGAAGCTGGTGGAGAGGTGACTTAGAGCTGTGCTGGGGGTGACTCAGTTTCTCCAGGGGTGAGAAGGGGCTGGAGGAGGTTTTCTGAGCTGCCTGGAGTCTGCCAGAAGGTTATGAATTCCTGGGGGGTGAAAAAAGTGCCCCTGTGGTGGGAGGAGGATTGCTCACCCATCAGAGCACTGCCAGGGATGCCACTCTCTTCTGCCACCACACCTCCTCCTCCTCCTTGGTGTAACTTCAGCCTTTGGGTAAATCCTGCACTGCATGACCCCATCAAATGAAACCCAAACCATCCAGAGCAAAGACAGGAGGTTTGCTGCTGCCCTCCCCCCGCTGGCACAGGCAATCTGCTGGGTTCCAGGCTCCCAGGGAGGGCTGTGGGTAATCCCCTGCAGTATCACATCCTTAATCCTCAGCCTGTCCCTCGCTGAACTGGCCACGGGGCAGAGGAGCTTGGGTTTGCTTTCCAGTGGGAGATCACCGGGGCTGAGGTCAGGCTGCTGCCCAAAAGGGGACAAAATCTGCTGGTGTAGAGGAGGAGCTGTGCAAAGCCAGCTGCTGGGGTTGTGTTGGGATGAGTTTGCACATCCCACTGCTCTCCTTGCACAAGGGAGGGCTGGAGGGGGGCATCAGCCCCTGATGTCCCCAGCAAGAGGGAATACCTTGGGTCTGGAGGACCTGGGAGCATCATCCCCATTTCAGCCTGGAGTCTGGGGGACTGGGCACCCAGGGAGAGCTGCTCTGTGAGATCACAGTCCCATGCTGCATGCCACTGTTTCAGTTCCCCAGCCCCAGTGTGAGCATCCAGACCAGCACAGAGCTGATTCCCCCTGCACGCCCCAGCAGCAGTGAAAGGGCCAAGGGGACCTGGCCACAGGCAGAAATCTGTCTCCATCCAAGGCTGGGCTCTGGCTTCACTTTCCCACATTGCTTGCAGCCAAGCCTTGCTGCTCCCTTTGTGTGCAGCCCACCTCCCCTGGCTTTTCCAGCATCCTTTCTGGTGCTGGGGGGGGGCACCCAGGAGGAGTGCAGAGCTCCTTGCAGGGCTGGGGGTAGTGGTGGGAAGATCCCTGCCAGGCATGAAGATGAACCAGGAGGAGGAGGCAGACTGCTGTACAGAAATTCTTGCCTGTTTTTAATACAGATGATCCTTTTTGTGGCCCAAGCCACAGCTGGGGGAGTTGTAACCTTGTCACCAGTGAGTGCCAGCAGGCAGGGACCTCACAGCTTGCTCCAGCCAGTGGAGACCTCGGTGGTCGCTGTGGTGGTGGATGCGTGAGAGCCCAGGGATGTGAGCCTGAGGAGCAACTGATAGGGTTGGGTTAAAAAAGCTCCAAAGCAGATAAGCTTTTGGGCTCAGGAGTCTTTATTCAGGTCCTAAATAGAAACAGCTAAGTCAGATCCCTGGGTTTATTTTAATCAATTTTAGATCTGAAAGGAAAACAAAATAACCCCAACAAACTGATGAGCTCAAAATCTGCTGCTTTAGCTTCTCTTCTTTTCTCTTTCTGGTGCTTTTCTGCTGCCCCCCTCCCCCTTTTGATTTGATTCTCTGGAGCCCCATCACTGCAGCAGGGCTGGATGGTGCTGTGCCCCCCTTTTGGTTTGATTCTCTGTGCAGCCCCATCACTGCAGCAGGGCTGGATGGTGCTGTGCCCCCCTTTTGGTTTGATTCTCTGTGCAGCCCCATCACTGCAGCAGGGCTGGATGGTGCTGTGCCCCCCTTTTGGTTTGATTCTCTGTGCAGCCCCATCACTGCAGCAGGGCTGGATGGTGCTGTGCCCCCCTTTTGGTTTTATTCTCTGTGCAGCCCCATCACTGCAGCAGGGCTGGATGGTGCTGTGCCTCCCTTTTGATCTGTTCTCTGTGCAGCCCCATCACTGCAGCAGGGCTGGATGGTGCTGGGAGTGCCCTGGGAGAGATGCTGGGTCAGGTCATGACCTCAGCACCCCCAGACACACTGATCTTTGACTTTCCACCTTCTCCAAGGTGTGTGAGGTGGAGAGCAGGACTCCAGGATCCTCTCCCAGGCTTTTGAGGAGACGCTGCTCAGTTGCTTTGTGTCTCAGCTTCCCCACCTGAAGGGCTCAGAGGATGCTCCCTGTGAGCCAGGCTGGCCCAACAACTCCCAGCTGTCCTTCTGAGGGGTGTGGGGCTCAGGAGCTGTGTGTCACCCCAGGAAGTTGCCTTGTCCATGGGATGAAGCATGGTCCCAGTGTGTGGCCCAAGTTGGGCTGTGGGGTTTCTTCCCACCTTGGCCCTGCCTGTCCCATGGGTGTCTCATAAGTATGGCTCTCCCTTGAGTCACTGCAAGCCCACCCAGGTCCTGCTGGGAGGATGTTTTGGGGTGCTCAGGCACCAGGGTTTGCCTTCAGCCATTCCCAGGATCCATCCATCCATCCATGGTGGACATCAGCAGCCCTGATTGCTGCCTCTAGCCTCTGGAGATCTTTCCTTGGCAAACACAACATTGGCCATTGGGATGTGCTGCCCAGGGAGGTGGTGGAGTCACCATCACTGGAGGTGTTTAGGAAGAGACTGGATGGGGTGCTTGGTGCCATGGTTTAGTTGATTAGATGGTGTTGGGTGATAGGTTGGTCTTGATGATCTCAAAGGTCTCTTCCAACCTGGTTAATTCTATTCTATTCTATTCTATTCTATTCTATTCTATTCTATTCTATTCTATTCTATTCTATTCTATTCTATTCTATTCTATTCTATTCTATTCTATCCTATCCTATCCTATCCTATCCTATCCTATCCTATCCTATCCTATCCTATTTCCTGTCCCAAGGAGAAGGGGATTGATGTTGAGTGTCTGTCCTTGCTGCTGCACCCCAGTGGCCATGGCAGCCAGCACCCATGGGGCACAACACCCAGCACCCAACCTGTCTTCTCTGCTGGTGGCACAGAGCTGCCCTGGGTTCTTGCAAGCACTGGAGGGGGAGAAATCCTTCCTGCTGCCCAAGTGACTCCTCTTCAAAATGTGTGGTGCTGGAGGGATTTGAGCATGAGGTGATGGAAGCTTGCTGGAGCCAGGACCTGAGCCTGCTTTCTGCTGGTAGCTCTCCACATGGAGACCTCTTGCTGTGTCCATCTGGCCCCTGCCAGCTTGAGCAGGTTGAGGAGACCAAGGGTGCTGTCATTTATTCAGAGGTGCTGGACTTTGATGCCCATTTGTAGAGGAGGGTTATTGGTTGGACTTGGTGATGCTGAGGATCTTTTCCAGCCTGAATGTTTCTGTGATTCCCTTGCTCTGCCTCAGTTTCCCTCTCCCTGTCAAGCACAGGAGGAGCTTTCTCCTGCCATCGAGTGCTTTGGGATGGGTGAGGCAGAGGCACCCAGGAGAGGCTCTGTAAGGGACATTTCCCTCCAGCCAGTGCCAAGGACCAGCTCCAGTGTGTGCAGAGCCTGCACTCCTGCCTGTGGCCCTGCTGCTGCACTTCAGCTGCTTATATTCCTCCCCCCAAACTCAAACCTGCTGCGATGCTGGCACTGATCCATGCAAAGAAGAAGGTGAAGAGCAGCCAGAGGCCAAGCCTGACCTGGTGACTCTCCTGGATGCAGGAGCAGTGATGCCACCTGGGCCAGGTGAGCAGCCTGGCAGAGCAGATGGGTGGTGAGGTGACAGCACAGAAACACAAACCCTCCTCTTGGAGCTGTGGGGCTGAGGGTGCCCTGCTAGCTGTTGCCTTCAAGGCTGCTGGTTCTCATCTCCTGGACAGGGCCTTGAATCGCTGCCATCAGCACTCCCAGCTGCACTTCGCTTCGGGAGGCAGAGTGGAAGAGGTTGGTTTGGTTCCATTTCATGAGGGGAGCTTCAGCTGGGGGCAGGAAACAATGTGGCTCAGCCTGTATAAATATTTGAACAACTCCTTCCAGCAGCACAGCCTCCCTTCCACACACCACACCTTGAAACATCTCCCACCACCTGCAGAAAGCCTCCAACCCCCTCCAGGGCTGGTGTGGAGAGGGGGAGAGG
Organism: Dryobates pubescens; assembly: GCF_014839835.1. Lineage (NCBI taxonomy): Eukaryota > Metazoa > Chordata > Aves > Piciformes > Picidae > Dryobates > Dryobates pubescens. The sequence continues at coordinate 6,367,937 of NC_071631.1, read as the reverse complement.
CAGAGTGGCTTTCACAGAATCATGTCAGGGGCTGCAAGGGACCTTGAGAGGTCATCCAGCCCAGCCCCCCTGCCAGAGCAGGATCACCTCTGCCAGGTCACACAGGAACTCATCCAGGCAGGTGTTGAATATCTCCAGAGAGGGAGACTCCCCAGCCCCCCTGGGCAGCCTGTCCCAGGGCTCTGTCAACCTCACAGGGAACAAAATCTTCCTCCTGTTTCCATGGAACTTCCTCTGCCTCAGCTTTGACCCAGTGCCCACTTTGGCTTTGTCCACTTGAATCATAGAATCATGGAATCAACCAGGCTGGAAAAGACCTCAGAGATCACCAAGTCCAACCTATTACCTAATACCTAACACCTCCTGACAAGTAAACCATGGCTCCAAGTGCCACATCCAAGCCTTTGTTGACCATCTCCAGGGATGGTGACTCCACCACCTCCCTGGGCAGCACGTTCCAATGGCCAGTTACTCTTTCTGGGAAGAACCTTTTCCTCACCTCCAGCCTAAACTCCCCCTGGCACAGCTTGAGACTGTGTCCTCTTGTTCTGGTGCTGGGTGCCTGGGAGAAGAGACCAACTCCCACCTGGCTACAACCTCCTTGCAGGTAGCTGTAGAGAGCAATAAGGTCTCCCCTTCTCCAGGCTAAGCAACCCCAGCTCCCTCAGCCTCTCCTCCCAGGGCTGTGCTCCAGCCCTCTAAACTTGGCTGCAGCTTTGCTGGTTTCTAAGGCACAAAGCCTTCAGCTCTTTTTGTTTTCCCAGTAAGCTGAGCCCCTGGGGCTGGCAGCGTTTCCTGGGCAAGGACCCAGTAACCAGAGCTGGGCAAAGCTGGGGTCAAGGCTCTGATCTTCAGCAGGTTCCAGACGTTTCCTTTCATCTGGAAACCTTAGCTTTATTGCTGCAGAGCCTAAGCACTTCCAGACGGGACACATCAGGGACCGGCTCCCCTGTGCCCCAGCAGTGGCCACGTTTGAGGTGACCTCCCTTGCTGGGGGGGAGAGGGTCTTGCAGTTGTCTTTCTCTTCCCTTTGCACAAAACAGGACCAAACAACCCACCCCAAATGCAGACTTTTAACAGATGCTCGAGGTGAAACGTGCAAGAGAAAGAGTGGGGTTTGGGGCTGGTTTGGCTTCTTAATTGCATTGTTATTTTTCTCCACCCCGGGGCAGGTTGGGTTGCTGCAGCCTCTGGATGCAGAGGGGAAGGTTGCTTTGTGCAGCCGTGGGGGATGGAGGGGGGTGGGGGTGGTGCCCTCGGCAGGGAGATTGATTACATTTCCAGATGAATAACTGCAACAGATAAAGTTCAGGGCAGATAAATAGAGGTTGAAGGCTCATTGTGCATGGACTAGAAAGAGGAAATACCTTTGCTTTCCCTCCTCCCCCTCCCCCCCCCCATCCCCTCCCCCTAAATCGAGGAGCTCCAGGGGTGAGCTGCTGGGGGTGGGAAGTGCTGCCCTGCTCCTGAGCCCTTTTGGAGGGAGCTGGGTTGATGTGCCAGCTGGAAAATGCAGATGAAATCAGTTCAGTGGCCTGCATCATAACATGATAGAATGGTTTGGGTTGGAAGGGACCTTAAAGCTCATCCAGCTCCAACCCCCCTGCCATGGGCAGGGACACCTCCCACCAGCCCAGGTTGCTCAAAGCCTCATCCAGCCTGGCCTTGAGCACCTCCAGGGAGGGGGCAGCCACAGCCTCCCTGGGCAACCTGTTGCCAGTGTCTCCCCACTCTCACTCTAAGGAATTTCTTCCTGATCTCCAGTCTCAACCTCCCCTCTTCCAGCTCAAAGCCATTGCTCCTTGTCCTACTACTCCCAGCCCTTCTTAGAAGTCCCTCCCCAGCTTTCTTGTGACCCCCCCCACCCAGTGGATGTCACTGCCTTGCTCAGAGGAGCTGGGTAGAGCCCCGATGTGTCCCCAGGCTGTCTGCTGGCCTTTCTCTGCCTCCTGGCATCCCCTCTCCTCCCTGGGCACAGCAGGGAGGCCGGAGTGAACTCCCCACCCTGCTCTAATTCTCGTTGGAGAGCTGAGTGATGAGGCAAGACAGCAGAAATTGGGTTACTCACGGCGGTGAGCAGCTCTTCCACGTGTGCTGGGAACCTCTTGCTGCTGGCAAGGAGCCTGAGCTGGGCTTTCACACCCCCTCTGCAGCACCTCAGCCTGCTCTGAATCCAATCCCCCACCCATCTATTTTAAAGGTGCAAAAACTGGAGGGTGTGTGAGTGCTGAGCAGGCAACGCCTGGCGTCTGAGCATCTTCCAAGTGCTGATCAATGAACTCCCTCCACACCCCTGAAATCAGGCACCTTCCCCCTGGGGATGGGGGCACACCGGCCCCAGGCAACCACTGCAGCTCACTGGGAACCTGCTGGCCCCAGCATGGTGCCACTGACATGCTGGGGGTTTGGGGTGTGATCCAGAGAGACCTGGACAGGCTCTTGGAGCACGGCCAGAGGAGGCCACAGCAATGCTGGCAGGGCTGGAAGCTCTCTGCTGTGAGGCCAGGCTGAGAGAGTTGGCCTTGGGCAGCCTGGAGAGGAGAAGGCTCCAGGGAGACCTTCTGGTGGCCTTGCAGTGCTTGGAGGGCTGAGCAGAAAGCTGGGGACAGAGTTTTGAGCAGGGCCTGTTGTGACAGGGCAAGGAGGGATGGTTTGAACTCAAAGGAGATTCAGAGTGGAGAGAAGGGAGAAATGTTTGACACTGAGGGTGGTGAGAGCCTGGCCCAGGCTGCCCAGAGAGGTGGGAGGTGTCCATACCTGGAACCAGGTCAGGTTGTTTGGAGCTCTGAGCAACCTCTGCTCTAGCTGCAGCTGCCCCTGCTGACTGCAGGGAGTTGGTCTAGGGGAGCTTTAAAGGTCCCTTCCCACCCAAACCATTTGATGATTCTATGATCACCACACTCTGGGCACTCTGGGACTCCTCCTCACAGCCCTTCTGGGTTTTGCTTTGGAGTCTCATCCTCAGGATGGTCTCAACAAGGATTAAGCCTCTTGCCTGAGCCCATCCTGGCTCAGACCAGGAGCCCCATCCTGGAGCAGACCAGACAGGATCGTGGCCCATGCTCAACCTTGCTCTGTCCCTGCCTTGCTTTGAAGGCTCTGGGCACTCAGGGAAGGAGCAGGATTAGGTTTCCCCTGCTCCAGCAGCATGGCTGGTGGAGAACAAGGACGCCAGTGTCCAAGGCACTATGCATCAAACCATCCAGCACCAATCTTTCCCTCCCCTTCTTGATGGCTCCATAGGGCTCACGGGCGTAGGGTGGCTTTGCTCTGGGCTGCATCCTTCCCTGGCCAGGAGGAGGGGAAGTGAAAGGCCTCCCACAGGCAGCAAAAAGAGTGGAAAGGGGAAAAAAATCAAGCTCCTTTCCTCTCTGAGGCCGGGAGAATGAATATTTCCTCCTATCTCAGGAGCTGTTGGGCCTGTGGAGCCCTGGCCTTGCCCTCGGGTGACCCAGGAAGAGTGTAATCAGCCCAACCATCTGGCTGGGGAGATTTGGAGGCACAGAGGAGCTCAAGCTGTCGCCAAAAACCACCCAGGGCTCTCAACAGGGCTTGTGCTCAGCTGCAGCTGGGGCTGCTGGTGGCTTTGCAGGGGCTGAACCTTCAGTGATGCACCCAAAGGAACCAGCTGGGGCTGCTGGTGGCTTTGCAAGGGCTGAACCTTCAGTGATGCACCCAAAGGAACCAGCTGGGGCTGCTGGTGGCTTTGCAGGGGCTGAACCTTCAGTGATGCACCCAAAGGAACCAGCTGGGGCTGCTGGTGGCTTTGCAGGGGCTGAACCTTCAGTGATGCACCCAAAGGAACCAGCTGGGGCTGCTGGTGGCTTTGCAAGGGCTGAAGTGAGCAACCCAAAGGAACCAACTGGCCTTTGGGACTGGAGAAAGCATCTTACATGGCCAAAGGAACTGGGGCACTGTGCAGCACCCCAGTTCTTCCCCCACCATGTGCCCCACACCTTCTGGGTCGCTTCTTTGTGGGACAAGACTCTGAGTCTGCAAAACTTTTTGCTGAGCTCCTCCTGCATCTCAAGCTGGGGACAGACTTTTGAGCAGGGCCTGTTGTGACAGGACAAGGGAGGATGGTTTGAAACTAAAAGAGGGAGACTCAGACTGGAGAGAAGAGAGAAATGTTTGACACTGAGGGTGGTGAGAGCCTGGCCCAGGCTGCCCAGAGAGGTGGGAGCTGCCCATGCCTGGAACCATTCCAGGCCAGGTGGTTTGGGGCTCTGAACAACCTGCTGTAGCTGCAGGTGGTCCTGCTGGCTGCAGGGGGTTGGACTGGATGAGCTTTAAAGTCCTTGTCAAGCCAAGGCAGTCTGGGATTCTGTGACTCCATGACTCGTGCCCTGTGCATGCCACCCAGGCATGTGGCACCGTCCAACTCAACTCCCTGCCCCTTGACAACACCAAAGATGTTTGTCTTGCTCAAACTCCATCTTCATGGCCTGGATATGGAGCCTGGGACCATCTTTCCATGGTTGGGAAGGACAAGGGCTCCCAGGGCTCTGTCTGCGCTGCTGGGTCTCCACAGAGGAGCTGAAGGCAAGATGGGGAACCTGTGAATCCCAAAGTGCCAATTAGCAACATCCTGCTGCCAGGAGGTCACCAGGGAGGTGTTTGATAGCCACAGTGACAGTTCCTGGGCCAAGTGCTTGAGGAAGAGCAGGCCAAAAATATATGTGGAGTCCTATTTTGGAGCTGTTTGAAGAGCTGAGGTTTGGGAAGGGAGCTCTGCAATGAGCCTCTGTGGAAGGTGAGAAAAGCTTGAGACAGTTCTGCATGTTGAGCTGCAATGGGATCAGGGAGCAGAGCAAATCGACTCTGCCATGACTGGGGGGGTTCCTGCTGACAGTGGCAGCTCCCCATTCCATGGATGGAGCTGGGGGGATGAGACCCTCCTTGAGCATCCATGGATGGTGGCCTGGGGTCTGTGGGGAGGGCAGGATTTTCCCTGTGTCACCATGGCAATAAATCAGTCTGGAGACACTGGAATCCTTGGGGTGCAAGAGATGGGCCTGGCCAAGTAGAGGGAGGACATGGAGGAGGGCAGCAGGCAGAGCTGAGGGGGCAAAGTGCCTCAGCTGCCCAAGACCTGCCTGTCCCTGCCCAGAGAGGTGCTGGAGGCTCCATCTCTGGAGATGTTCCAAACCCACCAGGATGTGTTCCTGTGTGACCTAAGTGATCCTGCTCTGGCAGGGGGGTTGGACTTGATGATCTCCAGAGGTCCTGCCAACCCCCAGCATTCTGTGATCCCTGCCTGCCAGCCTGGCTGGTTATGGTCCTGCCCATGCTGGTTGTCTCCATTGCCCCCATGCTGTGCTAGCAGGATGCTCTCAGTAGGAGGATGGAGGGCACTGTAGGTTTGAGATTTTTCCCCAAGTGGCTACCCTGCTGCCCCAGGCTGTGGCAGGACTCTCCCCACTCCTGGGCACCAAGGAGGAATCTGTGGAGCCTGGCTTTGGCTTGGCTTTTCCCCTAAGCTGGCTAACCCAGGCTTGAGGGCACCTCCTGCCCCACTCAAGCCAACATCATTTCCAGGCAAGTGCTCCATCAGCTCTGGCCAAAGCCACAACCATGGGGCAAAGGGACGCACTCTGGATGACTTTGGATGCAGCAGGAGCCAAGGATGGCTGCTTAGCTCTTGTGAAGACTTTCCTGCCCAGGGGAACCTCAAGAAGCCTGGACAGGCCACCTCAGCTGCCTGCTGCAATCCCAGCTGATGCTTGGCTGAGCCTCTCTGGGCTCGTTTGTGCCTCTTCTGCTGTGCTGCACGAGGCAGGAGCAGGCACTTTTGTTTGTGTGTGGCTTGTGTTGGCTTTGTTTCTCCTCCATCTCCCCAGAGGTTGAAAGTGGAGCGTGCTGGGAGATGAGGTGTTAGCAACAATTTCCATCAGGATGCTTGCTGCTTTTCATGCCAGCCCTGGCTCAGAGATATTTACTGTGGAGTGGGGTAGGATCTGGCACCGATCCACCGAAGAATCAGGATGAGAAGTGATGCTGGTGATGGATGATCCCGAGGAGGAGGAGGAGTTGCTGTTTGAAGAGCTGAGCCTGGCCCAGGGCACCTGGCCCTGGTGGTTCATTATATTCCCCAAACAATTCAGCAGCTTCCATGTCCCAGCATGGGTTTGGGGAGGCGTGGGTCTGGGGCCAAGAAAGCCAACAGTCAACTGAGCTGTGTGGCCAGCAGGGCAAGGGAGGTTCTCCTCCCCCTCTACTCTGTCCTGGTGAGACCACATCAGGACTGTTGTGCTCACTTCTGGGCTCCCCAGTTCAAGAGAGACAGGGAGAGAGTCCAGTGGAGGTTATGAAGATGCTGAGGGGCCTGGAGCATCTCTGTGAGGAGGAAAGGTTGAGAGCCCTGGGGATGTTGAGCCTGGAGAAGAGCAGCCCCAGAGGGGATCTGAGCTATGTCTATAAATATCTGAGGGGTGGCAGGCAAGAAGAAGGGGGCAGGCTCTTTGCAGTGGTGCCCTGTGATAGAATGAGGAGCAAAGAGCACAAACTGGAACAGAGGAAGTTGCACCTCAACACGAGGAGAAACTTCCTTGGTGTGAGGCTGCCGGAGCCCTGCTGCAGGCTGCCCAGAGAGGTTGCGGAGTCTCCTTGTCTGGAGACATTCAAAGCCCACCTGCACGCGTTCCTGTGTGAGCTGGCCGAGGGGATCCTGTTCTGACAGGGGCTGGGGTTGGACTGGATGATCTCCAGAGGTGCTTTCCCTCCCCCACCGCTCCACGATTCCGGGCTGTGCCTGCCCCCAGCCCGGCTCCCGGCGGCGCTGCCCGCGCCGGCAGCCGCGATCGATGCAAAGCCAGGACGATGCCTGCTGCTCAGTAAACGTTAATGATTATTTTACTTGCATAAAATAACCGAGCTATTAAATCAAAATGCACTGGGGCTCAGGCAGCCGCTGTTCAGGGGCTTCATTAATCTGAGCGAGAATGAAGCTGCACCAAACAAGCGGCGGCTGCTCGGCCCGGCCCACGCCGCGCCTGCTGCTGCGGCTGCCTGCGAGGGAGCTGCAGCCCTCCCCCCAGCTCCCATCGGCATCGAATCAGAATCACAGGATCAACCAGGTTGGAAGAGCCCTCCGGGATCATCAAGTCCAACCCTAACCGATCAACCAGACCGTGGCACTAAGTGATCATTCAGTCTTAAACACCTCCAGAGAGGTCGACCCCACCCCTGCCCTGGGCAGCCCATGCCAAGGGCAGTCTCTCTTTCTGGGAAGAACTTCTTTCTGAGATCAAGCCTAAACTTCCCCCTGCACAGCTTGAGACTCTGTCCTCTTGTTCTGTTGATGGGTGCCTGGGAGAAGAGACCAACCCCCACCTGGCTACAACCTCCCTCCAGGTAGTTGCAGACAGCAATAAGGTCTCCCCTGAGCCTCTCCTCTCCTCCAGGTTAAACACCCTCAGCTCCCTCAGCACCCTGCAGCCCCAGCCCTGCCATCCTTCTGCTCGCTAAGGCAAACTCCTCAGCTTCACTGTGGCCATCTCCCACTCTTTGGTGGTGTCTGGTGTTGGTCCTCAGGTAAAATCTTGGCCACAGCTGACCAGCAGGATCACAGAATCACCAAGGTTGGAAGAGACCTCAAGGATCATCCAGTCCAAGCTGTCACCACAGACCTCATGACTAAACCATGGCTCCAAGTGCCACATCCAATCCCCTCTTGAACACCTTCAGGGATGGTGACTCCACCACCTCCCTGGGCAGCAGATTCCAATGGCTAACAACTCTCTCAGTGAAGAACTTTCTCCTCACCTCCAGCCTAAACTTCCCCAGGTGCAGCTTAAAACTGTGTCCTCTATCAGGGCAGGGATTGTCCCCGTGTTCTGGGCACTGGTGAGGCCATATCTCAAATCCTGAGCTCCTCACTCCAAGAAGGACATCAAGGGTCTGGAGCAGGTCCAGAGCAAGGACCACAAAGCTGGAGAAGTGTCTGGAGAACAGGGCTGAGGAGGAGCAGCTAAGAGAATGGGGGGTGATCAGCCTGGAGAATAGGAGGCTGAGGGGAGACCTCATTGCTCTCTACAGCTCCCTGAAAGGAGCCAGGTGGGGGTTGGTCTCTTTTCACAAGGAACAAGTGATAGGATGAAAGGAAATGGCCTCAAGTTGCAGCAGGGGAGGTTTAGGTTGGACATTAGAAGAAACTTCTTTCCTGAAAGGGTTCTCAGAGCCTGGCACAGGCTGCCCAGGGAGGTGGTTGGATGCCCACCCCTGGAGGTGTTTCAAAGAGGCAGAGATGTGGTGCTGAGGGCCATGGTTTAGCCCCAGCCTTGGCAGAGTTTGGGACTGGCTGGAGTGGATGATCTTAAAAGCCTTTTCCAACTGAAATGATTCTGTGACTCTGTGCTGGGACATGGAGATCTTTTCCCAAAGCAGCAGGTCCTGGTGACCCTGAGCTGCTGTCTGGAGCAACTGTCCAGCAGATTTGTTTTCATCCCACAGCCTTGGATGGGAGAGTGGAAATTCAGCAGGGAGTTTTTTGTAGTGGGAAAAGACTTTGTGGAGCCTTTAAGGTTCAGAAACATTGTTTTCATTCCAACTTGCTGTGTGAGTTGATGTTCCTTCAGCTGTTTACAGTGTCACTGAATCATGTGCTGGGATGAGTTATTGAGGTTTTCTCTGTAAAAGACCAGAGAAAGGATTTCAAGGAGGGCAGTATTAATTGGGAATATCCAGTGGCAAATAGCAGAGGAATAATCAGCACTTCCCCTCTGATATGCCCCCAGCTGCAATGTGTTTTCCTGCAGAAAGCAGCTTTCAGCCCCTGGTGGATTGCTGACCCTGGTTGTATTCAGCTGCCTGCTTCCCAGCATTTTGGGGTGCTTCCATCCCTGCCTCCATCCTGCTTCCACCCCTGCCTCCTTCCATTCTTGCCTGCATTCCTGCTTCCATCCCTGCCTCCCTCCATCCTTACCTGCATCCCTTCTTCCATCCCTGCCTCCTTCCATCCTTGCCTGCATCCCTGCTTTCATCTCTGCCTCCCTCCATCCTTGTCTGCATCCCTGCTTCCATCCCTGCCTCCACCCCTGCTTCCATCCCTTCCTCCATCCCTGCCTCCATCCCCTTTTCCATCACATCCTGCACTGGGCACTTCTGGGGGGTCCCACTCCAGCTCCCTTCTTCCCAGCATTTTGTGGTGTTCTAATTCCTCCTAGGGCAGAAAAGTCTCTCCAGAGCTGTGTTTGCAAAAGATGAAGCTCATCCAGGGGGATTCAGGGCCTCTCTCTCCTCTCTCCATCCCCATCGAGGCACTTGCTCTCCTTCCAGTGCTTCAGTGTGGAGAAGAGGAGGCTGAGGGAGACCTCATTGCTCTCTGCAACTCCCTGAAAGGAGGCTGGAGTGAGGTGGGGGCTGGGCTCTTCTCCCTTGTATTAGGTGATGGAATGAGAGGAAATGGCCTGGAATTGTGCCAGGGGAGGTTTAGGTTGGAGAGGAGGGAAAATGTCTTTGCTGCAAGAGTGCTCAGGGACTGGCACAGGCTGCCCAGGGAGGTGGTGGAGTCCCCATCCCTGGAGGTGTTCAAGAATGGTGTGGCAATGGCTCTTGGGGGCATGGTGTAAAGGACACCACCCATCTCCCTGCACCAGAGATGGATGCCATGGAGGAGGTGGTTGCCATGGTGACTGTTGCCATGCTGATGGCTTCCAGCAAAAGGCCTGAGAGCATCCCGGGGAGGTTCACCAGCCTCTCCCTGTGCTTAAAGATGGTTTGATTTATCAGAGTCCCTTCCTCCTGAGGTCAAAGCCAGACACTCAGCAGTGTTGCTTTTGCAACAGCAGCATGTTTTGGGGTTAATATCTGGGGCAGATTTTGAGAGCATTTAGAGTCTTTGTGAGAGCCTTGCTTAAGATATATCCAACACCCCGAACCTCCCTGCCTAAAATATCCAACACCCTGCTCCTCCCTGCCTAACATATCCAACACCCTGAACCTCCCTTCCTAAGATATCCAACACCCTGAACCTCCATGCCCAAAATATCCAACATCCTGAACCTCCCTGCCTAAGATATCCAACACCCTGAAGCTCCCTGCCTAGGGAAGGAGGGATGTGCAGGCAGAACTGTACAGGAAGACCCAAACCAGTTGCTCCCTGTTCCCCAGGAGATGAACAAGGATGCAGAACTTTCTGTAGGAATACCTTTGTACCATGAAGGTGGTGGACAGCTCCTCTCCATACCACAGCCTGGCCTGGATCTGCAATGGTGTGGGCAGCAGGAGCAGGGCAGGGGTTTATGCTCCTGTACTGGACACTGGTGAGGTCACACCTTGAATCCTGGGCTCAGTTTTGGGGCCCTCACTCCAACAACACGGAGGTGCTGGAGCAGGTCCAGAGCTGGGCAGCAAAGCCCTTGGGAAGGGTCTGGAGAGCAGGACTGGTGAGGAGCTGCTGAGGGAACTGAGGTTGTTTAGTCTGGAGAAGAGGAGGCTGAGGGCAGACCTCATTGCTCTCTACAGCTCCCTGAAAGGAAGCTGGGGTGGGTGTCAGTTTCTTCTTCCAAGGATTAAGTGATAGAGTGAGCAGAAATAGCCTCAAATTGCAGCAGGAGAGGTTTAGGTTGGAGATGAGGAAAAATTTGTTTCCTGCAGAGTGGTCAGGGATTGGCACAGGCTGCCCAGGGGGGTGGTGGAGTCCCCATCCTGGAGGTGTTCAAGGAAGGTGTGGCCATGGCACTTGAGGCCATGGTTTAGTGGCCATGGTGGTGCTGGGTTGATGGTTAGCCTGGATGGTCTGGGAGGGATTTTCCAACCCAAACCGTTCTGCAGTTCTCTGTTTTAAGTAGCCAAATCCTCTGCAGTACCCAAGGAGCAGCTCATGCTGGGCCAAGTGGGACTTTCTCCCCAAGCTTCACATCTTGTCACCTGCAGAATGGTGCCACCCACGCTGAGAAAGGGAGAGCAGAAGGGGGGACTTGACACCTGCTGTGCTGGGGGGTGGTGTGGTGGTTGATGTGCATGGACTCTGGAGGGGGACTGAATCCTCTCTAATCTCCTTGCTCAGCTCTGATGGTGCCAGGCCAAAGGGCCTGAGCTCTCGTGTGCTTTGCAAGGCTCTTAGCACAGGATTTGGGTGTGATTTGCTCTTCTGCAGCCCTTTGGCTGCCATTCCCACATGGCCCAGCCAAGCTGGGGAGCAGAGGCAACGAAGGGCACAGTGAGGAGCTGGGTGGGCATCGCTTGCTGACCGTGCTCAGCCCTGTTGTGGTTGCAGGAGAGAGAGTGTCCACTGGGGTCTAGTGAGCAATGCTTTTCTTATCTGAGTGTGGTGGGTTGAAATTCCTCCCCCTCCCCCCAACACTGAATTTGCCAGAACAGCTCAGTTGGAAGCAAATGAAAGCTGGATTTATAAGCAAAGGTACCATCTACAGTGGAATGCAACTTCATGGTAGAGAAGGGCCATGAGGATGAGCAGAGGGCTGGAGCTGCTCTGCTGTGAGGACAGACTGAGGGAGTTGGGGTTGTGCAGTCTGGAGAAGAGAAGGCTCCAAGGAGACCTAATTGTGGCCTTCCAGTATCTGAAGGGGGCTACAAGAAAGCTGGGAAGGGACTTTTGAGGGTGTCAGGGAGTGATAGGACTGGGGGGGATGGAGCAAAACTAGAAATGGGTAGATTGAGATTGGATGTTAGGAAGAAGTTGTTCCCCATGAGGGTGGTGAGAGACTGGCACAGGATGCCCAGGGAGGTGGTGGAAGCCTCATCCCTGGAAGGGTTTCACAGCTGTGTAGATGTGGTGCTGAGGGATGTGGTGTGGTGCTGGGTTAGCAGTTGGTCTTGATGATCTTCAAGGTCTTGCCCAACCAAAACAATTCTGTGATTCTTTACATCAGAGCCTGATGTAACAGCAGCAGATCTGTGACCTTTCTGGGCATTGGAGGAGTGGGAACAGGGCAGGTGGCTGGGGTCTGCATGATGTCAGCTCTGGATCCTGGCCCTGGCTGCTCCTGTTGCTGGCATGTCAGTGACAGGCTCCTGGGCTGAGCCATGGGGACTGCAGGGCAGTCCTGAGCAGGGCCAGCACCTTGCAGGGCAAGAGGTGAGACAGGGCAGAGGGGCAGCTCTGGGGACAGGATGAGCATTGTGTTGGAGTTTCCTTCCTGCCCTGAGGAGCTTGTGCCTGCCTGGACCAGCATTGCATTGGGCACCTGGAGAAGGCTGCACAGAGGACCTGGGGAATCCTGTTTGTGGGCCCTCCCTTCCCAACCATGGAAGGAACAAGGGTGTGGATGTGACTTGTGTGACTCCCAGACCACAACTCCTGCTGTGGAAAACCCTCTCTTGGGACTTGCAGCCCCATCCCTGCTGCAGTGGGTCAGGACAGTCCCTGACTCCATCCTTGGGAACCAGGGCATGTGAGGGATGGATCCAGCACACCCAAGGGGTCCTGCCAGCAGGCTTCTTACAACCTTGCTCTGACCACTTGGAGCCTTCTGGCTCGGGGATAGAGTCTGGATGAAGTTTCCCTTTTGGGTCCAATCCAGGCAGCTGCCTCTGCTGGGCTGCAGGCTGATGGATGGGGAGGCAGCCACAGGTCGGGAGGAGGGAGCTGCCATCCTGCATGATTTGTGAGGGGGAACAGCTTCCTCGTTGCTGGGGGGAGGTGAAGGGGCCCTGCATGACCATGGGGCTCAGTGCACACAGAGCATTAAGGATCTAAGGAGCAGGAAATCCCAATAAACACCAACTGCTCCCAGGATTTATGGCATGAATCTGACCTAAACCAGCAGGGCTGCAGCTGGGGCAGCCTGGCTGGCAGGAGGCTTATGTCACTGCCTTGGGAGTGGAGCAACATGGGAGCTTTTGTTGGGAGCAGCTGTGTCCCAAACAGCCCCCCAGGAACACCTAGAGATGCTTCACAGGTCTTTAGCATGGAATCACAGCATGGTAGGGGTTGGAAGGGACCTCTGGAGAACTTCTAGAGCAAACCCACTGTGCTAGAGCAGGTTCACCCAGAGCAGGCTGCACAGGATGGCATTCAGGTGGGTTTGGAGTGACTCCAGAGATGGAGACTCCACCACCTCTCTGGGCAGCCCGGTCCAGGGCTCCACCACCCCCAGCATGAAGTTTCTCCTCATGTTTAGATCAATAAGCCCTTGTGAAGCTTGGTGGGCTGGGGCTGTGCTTGCTACATCCGGGAGGTCCCCCCATGCCTGCTCCTGGCTCTGTGGTTATTTAAGGGTTTGCTGGGCAGATGCAATCCTAGGAGGAAGGATGCCTGTGGGAGCAAAGGGTTGCCCAGCATCTGCTGCTGCTGCTTGCTGTGGCTTTGCTCTCCTTGCAAGCAGGAGCAGCTCAGGAGCAGCCTCTGGAGATTTGTGGAGAAGCAAGAGCAGGGAAACTCTCCTCCATCCCACTTTAGGTCCCTTTTCATCTCCCATGAGCAGCAGGAATGCTGCAGCTCTGTGAACATTGCAGGCAGCAGTGCGTTGGTGCCTGGTGGGGCAGGAGCTGGTGTTGCATGCACTGAGCTGGCCAGGCAGCAGCTGGAGCTGTGTCAGGGGTTGCCATTGCCCCTCCTCGGTACAAACCCCACTGACGGCCACCCATCCATCCTCTGGAATCCACTCAGGGCAAAACCTGGCTGAGGACACCTCTGCTCTCCTCAGGCTGGTGTGTGAGGGGCGGGTGTGGGAGAGGACTCTCTCACGTCCAGGGAGCTGTCTCCAGAGAGTGATTTTTGTCCCTGCGAGGCGTTTTACTGCTGTGAAGTTGTTTCTGCTGCTGTCAGCAGCTCTGGGAGAGGGAATCTCTCGGGGAGAGGGATCTCTCTGGGAGCTGGGTCTCTCCTGGAGATGGATCTCCCTGGGATCCTGCCCCCTCAGCCTGGAGGTGTTTGCAAAGTGCAGGGAGTGCAGATGTGGGAAGGGGACAGTCCTAGAGGAAAGGTTCCGGCTCCAAACATCTGCATCATGCTGAGGAGCCTCACTCAGCAGGTTTGAGCGTGGCATTGGCTGGTGACCCCGGGGGCATGATGGATCTGGGCACTGGTGCCTGGGGGCTCCTCTCTGACTGCCTGCTGAGCCGGGGCTGCTGGGCTCAGTTGCTGCCTGAGCGGGACACGGGGCTGTTCTTCCCTGACTTGTCAAAACTCCTTTTAATCCCAGTCTGGAACGAAAACAAAGAAGCTGGAAGCTCTTATCAGGAGGTGAAATGCTCTAACAGGTGAAGGGGACCCTTCAGCCCCTTTCTTTTAAATTTAAGCGCTAACCTGGCTTGTTACATCTTGAAACATCTGATGCTATCTTGCAGATCAAAGCCTCCTTGCTTGGGCTGTAATGAAGTGTCAAACTGCTCCCTTGCAACACAAACAGGAGACACTTTGATCTGCAAAACAAGATGTTAAAGAGCCCTCCTAGCAAGGGCTCTTCAGGTTTTCATACGGCTGCGAAGAAGTAAAGCGTTTGAAGTCCGATATTGTTCGGTGTTGAGAAGGTGCCAGGCTCCTGTCGGTGGTGCCCAGGGACAGGACAAGGGGCAGTGGGCACAAACTGGAAGCCAGGAGGTTCCATCTGAGCAGGAGGAGAAACTTCTTTGGTGTGAGGGCGCTGGAGCCCTGGAGCAGGCTGCTCAGAGAGGTTGTGGAGTCTCCTTGTCTGGAGACTTTCAAGACCCATCTGGATGTGTTCCTCTGTGACTTGCCCTGGGCGATCCTGCTCCGGCAGGGGGTTTGGGCTTGATGGTCTCTAGAGGCCCTTTCCAGACCCCACCATTCGATGACTCTATGATTCCATGATTCTGTGATTGAGACTCTCCAAGTCAGAGCAGCTGAGAACGTGTGATGTTGTCACACATGTGCCAAGAGTCACGTGAAAATCACCTAAACCAAACCCGCTGTGAGCTGGGGATTCAAATGAGGCATTTCTCATTTGCTAAGAGTTTCCAAAAGCAGCTGTTGGATTTCCCCCTCCTTTTCCAGAGGGTTTGTTTCCATGGGAAATCCTTCATCCTCAGCAACAGTGTGGCCAGCAGGACCAGGGGAGGGATTGGGCCCTTGTACTGGGCACTGGTGAGGCCACAGCTCAAATCCTGGGTTCAGTTTTGGGTTCCTCACTCCAAGAAGGACATTGAGGACTGGAGCAGGTCCAGAGCAGGGCAACAAAGCTGGGGAAGGGTCTGGAGAACAGGGCTGGGGAAGAGCAGCTGAGGGAGCTGGGGGTGTTCAGGCTGGAGAAGAAAAGGCTGAGGGGAGACCTCATTCTCTCTACAGCTCCCTGAAAGGAGGCTGCAGTGGGGTGGGGATTGGTCTCTTCTCCCAAGGAGCAGCTGACAGGACAATAGGAAGTGGCCTCAAGCTGCATTAGGAGAGGTTTAGGCTGGACATGAGGAGCAATTCCAGAAGAGGTTTAGGCTGGACATGAGGAGCAATTCCAGAAGAGGTTTAGGCTGGACATGAGGAGCAATTCCTTTTCTGCAGGAGTGGTCAGGCCCTGACACAGACTGCCCAGGGAGTCTCTGTCCCTGGAGGTGGTCAAGAAATGCATGGCAATGGCATCTGGGGACATGGTTTAATGTCCATGGTGGTGTTGGGTTAATGGCTGGACTGGATGATCTTAGAGGCCTTTTCCAACTCAAACAGGTTGCCCAGAGAGGTGGTGGAGGCCCCATCCCTGGAGACATTCAAGGTCAGGCTTGATGGGTCTCTGAGCAGCCTGATCTAGTTGGGGATGTTCCTGCTGACTGCAGGGGGGTTGCACAAGATGACCTTCGAGGGTCCTTTCCATCTCCCTGTGATTCCATGGCCTGGCCAGGCTGGAGCTGCTCACAGGTCTCTCCCCTCTTGGCTGCAGGCTCAGCGCTGGCGCAATGAGAACTATGAGAGGCCTGTGGACCTGGAGGGCTCTGGGGACGATGACCCCTTCGGGGATGAGGAACTGGACGATGTCTACTCAGGCTCTGGCTCTGGCTGTAAGTAGCTGTGGGGTCCCTGAGCAAGGGTCACAGGGGAGCCTGGCTGTGGGCTTTGGTGGGACTGGAAAGAGACTTGCTGTGGGATGCAAAGGCAGAGGTCACCGCTTCCTGGAGCTACCCTCCTGCCCTCTCCTAGGCAGGAACTGCCCCAAAGGTTGGGCTCGGGTGACTCCATTTCCCATCTCGGTCTCTGGCCATAGTGGGCAGGGTTAGCCCTTCCCCAGCATGTGCCATGTCACAGTGGCTTCACTGACCTCAGAGAGAAGCTTTGGCCCCCACGTGGGAATTTGCAGCCCTTGCTCTCTGCTGAGCCTGGGACCAATCCAGGATCCCAGTGGTTTCAGAGCTGTGGGCAGGAGCCTGTCACCACTGGGAAGTGCTGGAGCAGCAGCAGCTTCACCCTTCACTCTTCTTCCCCTTTCAGATTTCGAGCAGGAGTCAGGGCTGGAGACCGCAGCCACCCTCACCACGGACACCTCCGTCACGCTGCCCACCACGGCGGCCGTGCTGCCTGTCACCTTGGTGCAGCCTGTGGCAACCCCCTTCGAGCCCTTCCCAGCTGAGGACACCACCCCCAAGCAGACAACCAGCGCCTTGTACATCCCCAGGATGACAGAGACCCCAGTGATCCCCAGCTGGAGAGCAACCACCACCAGCACCGCTACCAGCGACTCGCCCGCTACCACCACGAGCTCCACCACCACCGCCGCCACCACTGCAGCCACCACCACCACCACCACCACCACTGTGGCCACCAGCACCACCAGCACCACCGTGGCCACTGCCAAGCCCACCACTGTCCGGAGGTTCCTGCCTCCCTTGGTCACCAAGGCAGCCACCACTCGGGCCACCACCCTAGAGACACCAACCACCTCCAGCCTCGAAAGCAGCACGCCCACGGAGCTGGCCACGGCATGGCTGGTCCCCACCAGCACGGCGAAGCCCAGGTCCCTGCCAAAACCAAGCACCTCCAGGACTGCAGACCTCACAGAAAAAACCACTGCCTTGCCATCCAGTCCCACCATGCTGCCACCCACAGAAGCCCCCCAGGTAGGAGGCAGGGGCTCTTCCCAGCTGCTGCAGGGCTCGTGGGCTGTGTTGGAAGCCACGCCGTGGTGGGAGGAGGCGTTTGGGGTTGATCTGTCCTTAGCAGGTTGCTCTGAGGGAGGTCAAGCCAGGCTGGGCTCTTCCCAGCTCTGTGGAGAGTGGAACACTTGGGGAGCTGGAGAGGGTAGAATAAAGGGTGGGAGGGGGGCGTTAGCATGGGCAGAGCACGGTGATGAGGCTGCATGGGGACTGGTGGAGGGCAGCCAGGGGTGTGCCACATGTCCCTGGTGTCCCCAGCTCTCCCTCCTGAGCAGCTTCCCCAGGCAGGATGGAAGCAAGGCTGGGGGCGTCACACCACCACCACCTCACGGGGCATGAGCTTGGTGTCTGGGCTCATGGTACCATTCCCAGCTTGCAGCCTGTCATCAGGAGGCCCAAATGCTCCACAGTTATGGCTTGATGGTGCATTTCCAGCCTGCTGGGTGTCCTGAGCAGGGGATTTCATCCACAGATCCATCTCCCGTTGCGAGCCCCTCGGGGGCCCTTTGCAAAGAGCTCTGAGTGAAAGGTGCAGTGATGAGTCTAAACTAGTTCCCTTCTCTGGCTGCAGAGCGCTCTGGGCTCTCACTGACCTTCAATTAATCTCTGTCACAAAAGCTCCTGCTGGTGGGGAGCAGTGAGCCATGCGCTCCTGCCCCGGGCAGTGTGACATGGAGAGGGCTCCTGTCACCAGCCCCTGCTTCCACCCACCCAGCTCTTTGCTCATCTCCATTTGGAGCATTCCCAGGCAGCTGTGGAAAGAGGCTTTTGCCCTGCAAAGGAGGGATCCAGGGAGGCTTTGCTCGGGGTCAATGGGGTCCAGCTCAGTATGGGGATGTGGAGCAGGTCAGCCTGATTGTGCCAACTCCCCTGCCATGAGCAAGGACATCTAGTGGGAGATGTCCCTGCCCATCACAGGGAGGTTGGAACTAGATGATCTTTAAGGTGCCATCCAGCCCAAAGGATTCTGTGATTCCATGACAATAGAGATGGTCAGGAGGGGGATTGGCTGGTCCTGAGGAAGATGCAAGTCTGGGAACGTGCAGATGTGATGCTGAGGGCCATGGTTTAGAGGTGACCTGGCAGTGCTGGGTTAAAGGTTGGGTTTGATGATCTTAAAGGTCTCTTCCAACCAAACTATTTCTACACTTCCATGATCCTCTGATCTGCCTGGCCCATGTTTGCTTTCCATGCTGGTTTTGCCACGTTGCCAAAGGGCTTAGTTAGAGCCCATGTCAGAGGGACAGGCTGGCTCCATGTCCCGGGTGAGAAGGACCCAGATTCCTGTCCAGCTTCCTGCTCCTGCATGGCTGAAGGGAGAAAAGAGAGAAGAAAGGGACTCCTCTGGGGCTCATCCAGTGGCATCTGATCCTTTCATGGCTCTGTGGCTGGAGCTTTTGAAAGGGTTGCATCGCTTCATGTCTAACAAGGAGGCATCTCTGAGATGTTTCAGCCAGACATAATCTACACTGGGGACAGAGAGCCCAAATGAGGGTTGGGATGTGGAGCTCTCTTTTGGGGAAGCTACATGGAACAGGTGAGAGCTTGTGCATCTCAGAGCCATCTGTGATAGGGACAGGCAAGAAGTGTCCAGCTGAACCATACTCAGCCTTTTGGTGACCACCAAGATGTGGGATTGTGTTGCTTGCTGCAATATAACTTTCCACTTCAGGTGACACAGGGAAGGGACATCCCAGCCTTATTCTCCATGTTCCCTGCTGAGAGGGCCACCCTGTCCTTGGTACTGGGATGTCCTTCTTCAGAAGACATCAGAGGTGCTGGAGGCAGGAATGACCCTCTGGTCCTTGTCCCCTGCTCCATCTTGTCTTTTCTCAGTGCTAGTTAGGCCACACCTAGAGTGCTGTGCTCAGTTCTGGGCTCCTCAATTTAAGAAGGATATTGAAACTCTTGAACTTGTCCAGAGAAGTGCAGTGAGGCTGGGGAGGGGTCTGGAGCACAGCCCTGTGAGGAGAGGCTGAGGGAGCTGGGGTTGCTTAGCCTGGAGAAGAGGAGGCTCAGGGGAGACCTTCTTGCTCTCTACAACTACCTGAAAGGAGGTTGTAGCCAGGTGGGGGTTGGTCTCTTCTCCCAGGCAACCAGCACCAGAACAAGAGGACACAGTCTCAAGCTGTGCCAGGGGAGGTTTAGGCTGGAGGTGAGGAGAAAGTTCTTCCCAGAAAGAGTAACTGGCCACTGGAATGTGCTGCCCAGGGAGGTGGTGGAGTCCCTGTCCCTGGAGGTGTTCCAAAAAGGCTTGGATGTGGCACTTGAAGCCATGGTTTAGTTGTCAGGAGGTGTTAGGGATTAGGTATTAGGTTGGAGTTGATCTCTGAGGTCTTTTCCAGCCTGGTTGATTGATTGTGTGCTTCTCCCAGGTGGAGCCAGGGGAGGTGACGACAGCTGCTGACAAGGAGCCGGAGGTGCCGGCCAGCAGCGGCCCCAGCGGGGACTTTGAGATCCGTGAGGAAGAGGAGGAGACGACTCGCCCCGAGCTGGGGAACGAGGTGATGGCTGTGGGGACGCCACCGGCCGCCCCCGGGCTGGGCAGGGAGGCGGAGCCGGGGCTGCTGGACAACTCCATAGACTCCGGGAACTCCGCTGCTCAGCTGCCCCAGAAGAACATCCTGGAGAGGAAAGAAGTGTTGATAGGTGAGAGCGGAGCCCCTGGGCTCTTGGGGGCACAGCTGCTGTGTTTGGAGGGGGAGGCAGCACAGGCAGCTGGGGTGTCCATGCCTCAGGAGAGGGGGATGGCCTTTGGCAGGGTATTGGTGTGGCAGCAAACCTTGGCTCACCCACAGCCACCTGCCCCAAGGCTGGAGGGGTCCCCAGAGGTACTCAAGTCTTTGTCAGGAGAGTGCAGAGCTGTGCACAAGTTGATTTTGCTCAGATGGCTTTCTAGGAAATAAACCTGGGATGTTAGTGAAAAGCTAAGCTGTGGTGCTGCCTGAATGTCACCAAGCACCTCTGGCTGCAGGGGAGCAGAGAGGGGCCCTGGGAGGGCCGCTTGTCCCAGCCAGGGGAACAACAGAGATGGGGCAGTGATGTTGGTGTCCCACTGCTACCTAAAGGGGGCTGTAGGCAATGGCATGGCCAAACAGCTGTAGTTCTGCTGGTCTTCAGCTGAGTGTGAGGGATGCCAGCAGGCATCCAAATGAGCAACTGCTGGGGGGACTTTCTGCAGCTTCCCTGCTGGACAAGAGGAAATGGCCTCAAGTTGCACCAGAGGAGGTGTAGGTTGGATATTAGAAGAAACTTCTTCACTGAAAGAGTTCTCAGAGACTGGCACAGGCTGCCCAGGGAGGTGGTGGAATGCCCATCCCTGGAGGTGTTTCCAAGAGGCAGAGATGTGCTGCTGAGTGCCATGGTTTAACACCAGGCTTGGTAGAGTTAGAGAATGGTTGGACTTGATCTTAAAGGTCTTTTCCAACCAAAACTTACGGTGATTCTAGGAGGTGACAGCTTGTGCAGGGACCTCTCTGTGCCTGGCTTGCCTCAAGCCAGTCCACCACCCACTGTGCAGCTGTAGAGTATCTTCTACAGCCCTCAGGCCCTCCTCACCCTTCAGCATCACTGCCCTTGTTGGAGCTCCTTGAATCCCAGCATTGCACTGGCCTCTCACCTTCATTTCCAGCTTTCTCAGCCAGAGATTTCAGGAGAGAAGTTGCTTGCAAGCTTGCCAAGCACAAACCAAGCTGGGATCCACAGTGGCTCCCCCAGATTATCAGTGCAGGCAGCCCAGCTGGGCTGGCACTGACGGCCCTGCCGCTTGTCTGTGTTGCAGCCGTGATCGTGGGCGGCGTGGTGGGAGCCCTCTTTGCTGCCTTCCTGGTCATGCTGCTCATCTACCGGATGAAGAAGAAGGATGAGGGCAGCTACACCCTGGAGGAGCCCAAGCAAGCCAACGTCACCTACCAGAAGCCTGACAAGCAGGAGGAGTTCTACGCATAGGAGCAGAGCCCGGCGTGCCTCGTGCTCCTCCCTCCCCGCTCCAAACCTCCCCTCCTCCTCCTCCTCTCCTTCATCCACTCTCTCTCTTTCTCTCTCTCTCCCTCTGTCTCCCTCTCTCTCTTTTTTCTTGGATCAGACTGTGAATTTAAAAAGCAAAACTGGCAACAGCTAACAGAGCAAGGACATCTTCGAGCGTGATGGAGACTCAGAGCTCGGGCCGAGCGCCTCTGGCCTCGCTGCAGAGGGAGGGACAGGGGCAAGGAGCCGGCACCGAGGACCCTGTGCCTGGGGACCGCGGGACAGGGCGCTGGAGCTGGAGCTGGCTGGGCTTTTCCCACCACCACAATGGACTCTGGGATCTGGACACCTTCTACCAGCCCTGGGGAGCAGGGGGGTTGGTTTGGATTTATCTTCCTCTTCTTTTTTTCTTTTGTTTTTTGATGGTTTGTTTGGGTTTTTTTTCCCCTTGGGAGAGGAGGGAGCTTTCTGTCCCCCTCTCCTGGTTTGATTCGTTATGCTCTTGTCCAACGGGGCCGGTTGCTTTGCAGGAATCCCCTCGCTCCCTGCTTCTCTCTGAAGAGAGGACACAGCTCTGAAATCCACTACAAGCCTTGAGGAAAAGCACACAAGGGGCTGGAATACCTGATGCCCCTCCCCTCTCCTCCGCCCCCTCCTCCCCCTCGGGGTTTGCTCTCGGAGCGGGGAAGGCAGAAGTCCCCACACACGTGGCCAGTGCGCTGGAAGGGATCTCTTGAGATCAGCTCTTGGGAGAGTCTTGTGGAGCAGCAAGAAGCTGTTGGGTATCTCCTGCTGCTGCCACCACCTGGCTCCACCGCACCGCTGGGCACAGCCAGAGACCTTACGGCTGCAGAACCTGCGTGTCCCTGGCCACTGAGGGCTGGGCTTGAGAAGGGACCTGGCTCCTGCTGGGTTGTCACTGTGACCAATAAAAACTCAGCTTGTGCAGCACGACCGCCAGCGCTGGTTTTAAAAGGGAGCAGGACGCTGCTTGGTGGGGAGCTGGCAGGGAGAGGAGTTGGAAATGAAGTTCAGTCCTCTCCCTGCTGCCTCCAGAGGGGAGAACAAAGCTCTGCAAGGTGTGAGGTGCAGCCTAAGGAAAGAAATGCAAAGCAGAGCCCACATTCTGTCCCCTCAAGGTCGGGCAGGGGTCCCCATCAGGCTACTTGCAGCCAGAAGGTGAGGAAGGTGAGGCAGAGCGGTAATCAGCCCCAGGGCAGTCGGCTGCCACCCAACTCTTTGCAATACCCAGGACTGATGGTTTGTGTTTCTTTTGTTACTGCTTAAATTCCAGTATAACTCACAGGGCACCCAGCATCCTGAGAGCAAGAGATCCTGGAAGCCACTCTCACCCAAGTGCAGTGAGGATGGTTACTGAAGGCGCAGAGCAGCAGGGCCTGATCCAGAGCCCAGCTGTGCCTTCTAGAAAGGCTAAGTGCTTTGGAGCAAGATTCTGCACAGGGAAGTCAATTAAATCTCTCAACAAGTTGGCTTTTAATTAGCTGAAGTGCTGTTTGTGGTGCATTCAAGGAGCTTTGCCTCTCTGATGGTTGCCATCTCGCTGGTGTCCCATGGAGATTTTGACTTTGCTCTTACTGAGAGCAGCTGAAACAGGAGAAATGTGTGTGGGGGGGGAGACAAAAATGGGTTGCTTTGGCTTTGTTGCACCATGAATTAACCTGCACAAACACTTTGGCCCCTTGGGGTGTTGGTGGATGTAGGGATTTATGACCCTGGGAGAGGCTACCAGACAGCAGGGTTTCTTGTATTAGGGGCTGGAGAGGCCAAATGCATCTTCTAGAGGTCTATCAATCTATATCTAAATATATCTATATATATCTAAATATATATATACACACACACACACTCACATACATACACAGTTCTATAGAGATAGGAAATGGAACCCCTGCAGCTTCCCATTGCACTGCACATGGTGGCTGGAAGGCACTTGTGAAGCTGGGAGGTTTGGGCTGTGCTCCTTTGAGCTCTGCAGGGAAGGCACTGGCAGCCCAGAAGCCCCCCAGGCTGCATCCAAAGCAGCGTGGCCAGAGAAGGAGAGAGGGGATCCTGCCCCTCTGCTTTGCTCTACTGAGACCTCTCCTGAAGTGCTGTGTCCAGCTGTGGGACCCCCAACCCAAGAGAGGCCTGGACCTGATGGAGCAGGTCCAGAGGAGGCCACCAAGATGATCAGAGGGCTGGAGAACCTCTGCTGTGGGGACAGGCTGGGAGAGCTGGCGCTGTAGAGCCTGGATAAGAGAAGGCTCCAGGGAGACCTTAGAGCTGCATTTCAATATGAAGGGGACTTGCAGGCAGGCTGGGGAGGGATTGTTCAGAAGGGCCTGTGGGGAGAGGGTGAGTGGCAATGGTTTGAAACTGGAGCAGGGCAGATTTAGGTTGAACATCAGGAGGAAGCTCTGCACAGTGAGGGTGGTGAGGCACTGGAACAGGTTGCCCAGGGAGGTGGTTAAGACCTCATCCCTGGAAACGTTCAAGATCAGACTTGGTGTAGCTCTGGGCAACCTGATCTAGTTGGAGGTGTCCCTGCTGACTGCAGGGGAGTTGGATAAGATGCCCTTTGTGGGTCCCAACCAAATCCAGCCTCTGAATCTGTGACTATGACCCAAAACACTGACCTGGTCTTACTTTAGGGCAAGGAGCAGAGCCCCTGTGCACAGGCTGGCTCAAAAATCCCCATTTTAGAGAGAGCAGCCTCAAAAAATGTCATTGTTTTGGTTCTTCTAGTTTAGAGCAGATGGTGTCAGGAGTATGTGTGTGTGTGTACCCACTTCTTGGATTCTCCCCCCCTGCTGCAGAGGATGAGGGTGCTGCAGAGGATGAGGGTGCTGCAAAGGGAGGACCACACATCTGGAGATGTTCTTGGTGCCAGCCTGGCTCCAACAGCCACTTCCTCTGATCTGCTGGAAGTGTGAGTTTCAACTCACGGATTTGATGGCTTTGAGGACCTTTTTGGGGACCCCACAAAGGGCCCTAGCTGGTGGGGGGTGGCAGAAATCAAGCCTCTTCCTGATGGAATGAGTTGGACAGGACCAGTACCAAAGCCACCCAAACCCACCAACTTTTGGGCAAACGTGGACTTAATCCTTTGAGCTTGCATTAAAAAAAATCCCCAAACCTCCCAGCTTAATCTTTTAAATGCTGATTTTCTTAGCTGCTTCCCTAATCTTCTTCCTGCCATTTCTTTTTTCCCCCCTATTTAATAGTCTGAACTTCTATAAGACCATTTTTTATTCACTCAAGCTTAACCTCCGTTCGCTCGGCTGGTGTTAAGTTGTAATCCCAGCACTTAAATCTGTCACAGTTCCAGAAGTGAGAGGAAGGTTGGAAGTGGGAGGGTGAGAGGAGGCTGGGCAGAGCTTTCTCTTGAAGGAATCAAAAGTACAAGAGAATCACATGCAAAGAAAAACCCCCAAACAAAACAAAACAATAGGTGAAGGTGATTAAAGTGGTTATCAGAGTTGCCCAAAGCCTTGGTTGTATGTCTGCAGCTTCCATGCACTTGCTCTCTACCTGGAGACAGGATGTGAGCTCAAGGAGATTGGCCTTGGAGCCCAGCTTCTTTGATGGTGAATCATGATGGAGCCTTTGCTGTCACCACAGCTCCCCAGGAGCGTTGGAGAGTTGGTGGTGCTGATGCTTAGAAGGGAAAACCCAGCTCTTGTCTTGCTGGGGGATGGCTGATCTTGTGCCTGCCTTGTAGGGTAAGGAGTTGTGGGATGGAGCTGAATCCCAGCATGGTGGGGGATCAGAATGGACCTCTGGAGATGGTCCAGTCCAACCTCCCTGCTAAAGCAGGGCACCCACAGCAGCTTGTCCAGGAGCACAATGGCCAGGGGGGTTTGGAATCTCTCCAGAGGAGACTCCACAACCTCTCTGGGCAGCCTGCTCCAAGGTTGTGTTCCTTTGGGCAAGCCCTGTTCCAAAACCGTGGCAGAAACCTTTGGATCTCTATTGCCTGATCAATGGGGATGAGTAAAAGCCCCATGAAACCCAGGGGGAAGATGCTGCCAGGGTATGTGAGGGGGTTGTGGTGGTGGTGGGCTGCAGCGTGGTCATCCCCGAGGCTGTGTGTGGCACCATGCAGATGTGGTGTGTGGTGGCTGGGTGGTGGTGCTGGCCACTGGGTGCTGGTGGTGGGCACGTGGCTGTGCCACGGGTGGCTGGAGGCAGATGGTGGACAGCAGGACACAGATGCTCCCTCCAGTAGGAGCTTCTGGGGCTTTTGAGGGGTTCCTGGTGTGAAGATGGATGAGGAAGAGGCAAGAAAGCACAGCAGGGAGGAATGGAAGCATCTTTTCTCAGCTGTTGATTTGGCTGCAGAGCAAGTTTGGGGAGAATTAACTCCAGTGGTAGCTTGAGCATCTCCACCCCCTCCCCAAACCTGCCAGGTTTGGCATTAGCCTCTTCTGCACAAACTCAGCCTCTTCCCCAGCCTTGCAGTGACACCACCCATGTACAGCTGCAGTCTCCCAGCGGTGCTCAGCCTTCCAGCTGTGTTTGCCCTTCCAGCTGTGCACCCAAGGATGGTCACGTGGGCATGGAGCTGGGCTCTTCCACTCCTTTTCTGTGTGCTTGTGTGTGGTACCCCAGAGCTGAAGGAAAGCTCTGGGCTGTGCCAGGTCCATTATTTCAGGAGAGCTGTGCTTGCAAGGTGTGAAAGATGATGTCAGCTCCTCTCCCAGCTGTGCTGGCTTCAGTCTCTCTCTCTGCTGTGATTTGCAGCAGATGATGCCTGGAAGAAGATTGCTAAAGCAACCAGTGACTCCTGGACCAGATAAATTAGCAGGAGGCAGGAGGAGGAGGTCAAAGGAAGGGGAGGACCAGAAAATGTACTCGAGAGCCCAAAGATGGGGCTGTAAGCAGGAGGATGGGAAGGGCAAAGGGATGGAGCTGGCCCCAGATAGTGGCAGGACCCAGCTCCAGACAGGTTTTGCAAGGCTGGGAACTGAGTTGTCCATTTCCTCCAAAAATCTGATTTTGGACCTTTCCAGGCCCCTGTGCTGGGGTGGTGATTCTGCTGCAGGGAGAGTGATGGCACTGGGCTGGATGTGCCTTGTGCATGCTGCTTTGCTTTGAAAGGTTCCATTCACTCCCCATTTTGCGTGCTGGGTGCTGAAGATGCCTGGGTGGGATCTGCATTGCTCCACTTGAGTCTTGCCTCTTGCTCTCTAGACCATCAGAGCTCTCCAGCCCCTGCCCCATGAGTCACCAGCTGGAGGCTTTGCTGGGAACAAAACCATTTGCCAAGAACAAGAATGGCTTTTTATTTTCCAGTGCTTATTCCCTCCCCCCTTCCCCACCTTAAACACCCTGTTTGTGGTTTTCAGCATTTCTAAGCTTGGAGGTTTTCTACCTACAGTGACAGCAAGTGTTGAGGTTTATCAGAGTAGATGGCATCTCAGCAGGCACCTTGGGAGCTGCTGGAGCCCCGGGTGGCAGGGCTGGGTGTGTCTGTATGTATATATATATGTGTTTGTAATTAATAACTTTGTATATATGTATATACCTGTGAGTGTGAGGCACAGGTTCAGTGTAAACTCTGCACCTAACCAGGAGGAAGAGGAGGGTTTGTCAGCCAGCATCGTGCGCTGGGCTCCGCAGCCCTCGGCCCCCGTCCTCCGCTGCGGGCTGCGGGATTCGGCCCCACGCTGCTGGCTCCTTCCTTTCTCCCTGCTCTTTGCCCCAGCGTAGCAACGGCCCGAGCCCAGCCCCAGGGCTGGGGGTAAGGAGCCTGCTGCCGCCTGCCACAGCCCCACCTGGGGGCTGACGCGGAGCCCAAGCCCCGATGGAGGCTCCACGCTGGCTCCGCTCTGTCCCCACGCACCTTGTGCCTGCAGCTCCGTGGACGTTTCCACTCCCACTCTCTAGAGCAAGTCTCGGTCTGGAGTGTACAGACTTTTTTCTTTCTTCTTCTTTTTTTTTTGCTATGTGTTTTTCTTTCTTTTTACTATTATTTTCAGTTTTCTTGGGGGGTGGGGAGGAGGCAAAAAAAGTCACTTGTGTGATGCCCAGGTGTTTGGGGTTTGTTTGCCCCTGCCAGAACAACTCATCCACCCCATCTCCAAAGGACCTCGTGGGTCCCGGCGACTTTCACACACATGAGCTCCCCACCCTGGTCTGGGTGCCCCCTCCTGGGTTTTAAGTCCAGCTGACAATCAAACCAGCCAGAACTGCTGACTTTGAGAACAACCTCTATCCATTGCAGTTTGATAGAACCTACTTTTTAAACTCACAAGCTTCTCTCTCACCTAACCACCACCACCACCAAGTCACCCACTGGGTCCTCTTGTAAATAAGCAGCAAACCTTCTTGTATAAAGAAAAGATAAGGAAAAAAAAAAAGGGGGGGGGGGGGGAGGGGAAATAACCAAACTAAGCAAACAAACAAAAATCTTCATTGTTACAAACAAAATTTCATTGTTACCAAGAAACACAAAAAAAAATTTTCATTGCTCTGAACACAAAAAGTTTTCATTGCTCTAAAGAAAAAAAATTGTCGTTGTTCTGAACAAAAAATTGTCATTGTTCTAAACACAAAAGATTTTCATTGCTATGAACACAACAAATTGTCAGTGCTCTAAACACAAAAAAATTTCATTGCTCTAAATACAAAAAAGTTTTTTTATTGTTCTGAACAAAAAAATGTTCATTGCTCTGAACACAAAAAAGTTTTCATTGCTCTGAACACAAAAAAATTTCCTTGCTCTAAACACAAAAAAAATTTCATTGCTCTAAATAAAAAAAACCAAATTTATTGTTCTGAACAAAAAAAAAAGTCCTTGCTCTAAACTAAAAAAAAAAATTTCCTTGCTCTAAACAGAAAAAAAATTTCATTG
This sequence comes from Dryobates pubescens, assembly GCF_014839835.1. NCBI lineage: Eukaryota > Metazoa > Chordata > Aves > Piciformes > Picidae > Dryobates > Dryobates pubescens. The sequence continues at coordinate 6,340,117 of NC_071631.1, read as the reverse complement.
TTCTGAACAAAAAAATTTTCCTTGCTCTAAACACAAAAAAATTTCATTGTTCTGAACAAAAAAAATTTCATTGCTCTAAATAAAAAAACCCCAAATTTATTGTTCTGAACAAAAAAAAAAGTCCTTGCTCTAAACTAAAACAAAAATTTCCTTGCTCTAAACACAAAAAAATTTCATTGTTCTGAACAAAAAAATTTTCATTGCTCTAAACACAAAAAAAAATTTCATTGTTCTGAACAAAAAAAATTTCCTTGCTCTAAACTAAAAAAATTTGCATTGCTCTAAACACAAAAAAATTTCATTGTTCTGAACACAAAAAAATTTTCATTGCTCTGAAGACAAAAAAATTTTCATTGTTCTGAAGACAAAAAAAATTTCATTGCTCTGACCACAAAAAAATTTTCATTGCTCCAAACACCAAAAATTTTCATTGCTCTAAACAAAAATATTTCATTGTTCTAAATACAACAAAAAATTTTTCATTGTTCTAAACACATGCAAAAATTTCATTGTTGTAAACACACTTTTCATTGTTCTAACCAGCAACCACAAAAATTCATTCTCCTAAACAAAAAAAGTCCTTGCTATAAAGAAAAAAAAAATTTTAGTGTTCTAAACACAAAAAAATTTTTATTGTTCTAAATAATAAAAAAAAATTGCTCTGAACAAAAAAAATTTTCCTTGCTCTAAACACAAAACATTTTCAGTGCCCTAAACTCAAAAAATTTTCAGTGCTCTAAACACAAAACATTTTCAGTGCCCTAAACTCAAAAAATTTTCCTTGCTCTAAACACAAAACATTTTCAGTGCCCTAAACTCAAAATATTTTCAGTGCTCTAAACACAAAAAATTTTCCTTGCTCTAAACTCAACAAATTTTCATTGTTATAAACACCAAAAATTTTCATTGCTCTGAACACCAAAAATTTTCATTGCTCTAAACAACAAAATCTTTATTTTTCCTTGTTCTATGTCCAATTAAAAGAAAGAAAGAAAGAAAGAAAAGAAAGAAATCCTTTCCCAGAAGCTTTTATAGCTCCACTTCACTTTGGCTTTGGAGCTGTTTGGAGTTCCCAATATCACAATATCCTTTTCCAGTAGCTTTTAAGGCTCCTCTTCACTTTGAGTTTGGAGCTGATTGGAGTTCCCAATACCATAAGATCCTTTTCCAGAAGCTTTCAAAGCTCCTCTTCACTTTGGCTTTGGAGCTGATTGGAGTTCCCAATACCACAATAGGATAATCCTTTCCCAGTATCTTTTAAAGCTTCACTGCACTTTGGCTTTGGAGCTGATTGGAGTTCCCACACCACAAAATCCTTTTCCAGAAGCTTTTATAGCTCCACTTCACTTTGGCTTTGGAGCTCATTGGAGTTCCCAATACCACAAGATCCTTTTCCAGAAGCTGTTATAGCTCCACTTCACTTTGGCTTTGGAGCTGATTGGAGTTCCCAACACCACAATAGGATAATCCTTTCCCAGTATCTTTTAAAGCTTCACTGCACTTTGGCTTTGGAGCTGATTGGAGTTCCCACACCACAAAATCCTTTTCCAGAAGCTTTTAAAGCTCCTCTTCACTTTGAGTTTGGAGCTGATTGGAGTTCCCAACATCACAAAACCCTTTTCCAGTAGCTTTTAAGACTACATTCACTTGGAGTTTGGAGCTGATTGGAGTTCCCACACCACAAAATCCTTTTCCAGAAGCTTTTAAAGCTTCACTTCACTTTGGCTTTGGAGCTGATTGGAGTTCCCAACACCACAAGATCCTTTTCCAGTATCTTTTAAAGCTCCACTTCCCTTTGGCTTTGGAGCTGATTGAAATTCCCAACACCACCACAGGAAAATCCTTTTCCAGTTACTTTTAAAGCATCACTTCCCTTTGGCTTTGGAGCTGATTGGAGTTCCCAACACCACCACAGGGGGAAAAAAAATAATAATAATAATAAAAGAAATCTTTAATTAACAGAAAAATAGGGGGAGGGGGCAAGGAAAAAGAATCAAAACAATGCATGTAAATATTTTTCAGAGGAAGCATATCTTGAGTTCTTTCTTTGCTTTTTGTATGTACATAACTCTCCTAGGGGTTTAGTACTGAAATGGCTTCATAAGTGTCTGTTAAAAACAAACAAACAAACAAACAAAACTAAAATGAACCAAAAAAGAGCAAAAAAAAATAAAAAGAGAGAAAAAAAAAAGAGAGGAAAAAAAAAAGAAAAAGGGAGGAAAAAAAAAAAGAAAAAGAGAAGAAAAAAAAAGAAAAAGAGAGAAAAAAAAAAGAAAAAGAGATGAAAAAAAGAAAAAGAAAAAAAAAAGCCAAGAAAAATCAACTGGAATCAAAATGTTTGTTAATTGTTTTGGGTTTGGGTTGGTTTTTGGGTTTTTTTTTTTGTTCTTACTTGATGGCCAAAAGTTTAATTAAAAAGAAAAAAAAAAGGAATAAAAATTAAAAAATTACTCTAAAAATAGTGAAAAAAAAAAGGAAAGGATTTTACTCTTTGCCAATGGATCCTAGCACTGTAATGGTACTGTCTATTTTTTTTAATGATTTCTGTGCTGTGCCCATTTATAAAAGGAGACAACAACCACAAAAAAAAAAAAAGGGAAAAAAAAGGAGAAAAAAAAAAGGAAAAAAAAAAAAGAAAAGAAAAAAAGAAATGAAAAAGAAAAGTAAATAAAAGTCATTTAAACGTTGTCCGCCCAGGGCTTCGCCTCCTTTCTTGCTGGGGGTGGTTGCCCTGCACCTCCTGGGTCTGGTCCTGCTGGGGTGAGGGGTGGAGGTGCAAGGAGAAGTTCTTATGGAATCACAGAATTGTCAGGGTTGAAAGGGACCTCGAGGAGCAGCCAGCTCCAACCCCCCTGCCATGGGCAGGGACACCTCACACTGCAGCAGGTTGCTCACAGCCACCTCCAGCCTGCCTGCAAAAACCTCCAGGCATGAGGCTTCCACCACCTCCCTGGGCAGCCTGTGCCAGTCTCTCACCACCCTCATGGGGAACAACTTCTTCCTAACATCCAATCTCAATCTACCCATTTCTAGTTTTGCTCTATCCCCCCAGTCCTATCACTCCCTGACACCCTCAAAAGTCCCTCCCCAGCTTTCTTGGAGCCCTCTGCAGATACTGGAAGGCCTCCAGAAGGTCTCCTTGGAGCCTTCTCTTCTCCAGGCAGCCCCAACTCTCTCAGTCTGTGCTCATAGCAGCTCCAGCCCTCTGCTCACCCTTGTGGCCCTTCTCTGGACACCTTCCAGCACCTCCAGATCCTTCCTGGAAGAGAGGCTGCAGAGCTAGACACAGTGCTCCAGGTTTGGTCTCAGCAGAGTGGAGCAGAGGGGGAGAATCACCTCCCTCGTCCTGGACTTGTTTTCAGGGCTTGAGAGCATCAGGCAAGGGATGGATGGTGGTTAATTAATGGTCTCCATAGCAACTCTGCAGAGATGCTGAGGAGCAGGAGGCATCATGGACCATGGCAGAGCAGCTCGGTTGTGCCTCTCCTGCATGGTGGGGTTTGGATGCAGGGGGATGCTGCAAGTGTGTGTGGGTCCACAGAACGTTTCACCTGAGCCACTGTGTCCCCACATCCCAGGAGTGTCAGCAGCACTGGAGGAGAAATCTGAGCTGCAAGATCATAGAATCATGGAATTGTTTTGTTTGGAAGAGACCTCTAAGATCATCCAGCCCTGCCATCAACCCAACACCACCATAGCCACTAAACCCTGTCCCCAGGTGCCATGGCCATACATTTCTTGAACACCTCCAGAGATGGGGACTCCACCACCTCCCTGGGCAGCCTGTGCCAATTTCTGACTGCTCTTGCAGCAAAGAAGTTGTTCCTAATCTCCAACCTAACCCTCCCCTGGCACAATTTCAGGCCATTTCCTTTCCTTCTATCACCTGTGACTAGGGAGAAGAGCCCAACCCCCACCTGACTCCAACCTCCTTTCAGGAGCTGTAGAGATCAATGAGGTCTCCTCTCAGCCTCCTCTTCTCCAGACTGAACACCCCCAGTTCCCTCAACTGCTCCTCCCCAGCCCTGTTCTCCAGACCCTTCCCCAGCTGTGTTGCCCTTCTCTGGACCTGCTCCAGCCTCTCCTCAAAGAGGAGGTGGAGCAGCCTGGACTGTTGGCCTGGGGTCCTGCTTTCACAGCTCTCCATTCCAGATCCATTCCTGGAATTGAACGTGGTGAGAGACTTGGCAGCGGTGCTGTCGGCCTCCATAAGGAGATACTTGGATGTATTTAACCAGCTCCAGCTCTGCAGAGCTCAGACCTCCATGGATGATCCCCACTCACAGCAGAATGCATGGTTTGTGTGGCCTCATGCTGGCCTGATGGGCAGCTGTGGCCAAGGGCAAGCAGCATGCCCCAGTGGTATCTCCCCAACCTGAATGTGCACCATGTTATGTGCCAGCAAACCCACAGCCAGCCCTGGTGATGGTGGGGTGCTGGCAGGAGCTTCAGGGCTAGGCTGGTTTGGGGGATGGTGTTTCTGAAATGCTGATGGTTTTTATTACCTGCCTGGACCCTGCTAAACCTCTGGCTGAAGGTTCCCATGCTCCATCATCAAGTTCCTCATCGTGGTTTAACTGCTGCCCTGTATAACCCAGCAGTCTGTGGTCTGCTCTGCTGCATGCACCTCATCCTTCCACTGAGGCCAGGCAGTTCAGAAGGACCTTGCTGAGCAGTGGTAACTAATAGAACCCCCAAACCACCTCCATTTTTACCCCAAACTTTGGCTCTTGGAGCCAGGCAGGTCCAGAGCAGGGCTTGACCTGCTGCAAAGCCACTCCATGAAGCAGGACCCTGGTGTCCTGGTGGATGGTAAGTTGCCCATGGGACAGCAATGTGACCCTGGGGCCAAGAAGGCAAATGGGCTGCTGGAGTGTATGAAGAAGAGTGCTTGCAGCAAGGCAAGGGAGGTTATCCTCCCCCTCTACTCTGCCCTGGTGGAGCCTCATCTGGAGTGTTGTGTCCAGTTCTGGGTTCCCCAGTTCAAGAGGGCCAGGGAACTACTGTAGAGAGTCTAACACAGGCTACAAGAATGCTGAAGGGGCTGCAACCTCTATGTGGTGAGGAAAGGCTGAGAGCCCTGGGGTGGTTTAGCCTGGAGAAGAGCAGCTTACAAATATCTGAAGTGTGTGGGGGCAAGAAGCAGGTGGCCAGGCTCTTTGTAGTGGTGCCCAGCGATAAGACAAGGGGCAATGGACACAAACTGGAACCCAGGGGGTTCTGCTGCAACATGAGAGTAAAACATCTTTGGTGTGAGGCTGCTGGAGCCCTGCAGCAGGCTGCCCAAAGAGGTTGTGGAGTTTCCTTCTCCATAGACTTTCAGGACCCATCTGGATGTGTTCCTGTGTGACCTGCCTCAGGTGATTCTGCTCTGGGAGGTTGGATGATCTCCAGAGGTCCCTTCCAACCTCTCCCATTCTGTGATTGTTTAACCCTCAGCCCCTCTGCACTCCCAGGGCTGCTCCCCACAGCAGCTCTCACTGCCCACAGCAGCATCTCAGATCTATCAGAGCCACCCAACCAGGCTGTGAAGCTTGTCCCCAGCCCCAGCAATAATGATGTCACTGTGCTGCTGGGCAGGCTGGCTGAGCACTTGGCAGCAGCCACAGGCAGCTCAGTTAGGAGTGAGGTGAGTAACGGCTTGCAGTGAGGTGTTGGAATGCAGGCTGAGGGCTGGAAACAGCCTCTAATTATATCCCCATCCCCACTTCTTTGTTGCTGGAGCAGTTCCAGAGAAGGGCTGGTGAAGGGTCTGGAGAACAGGGCTGGGGAGGAGCAGCTGAGGGACCTGGAGTTGTTCAGCATAGAGAAGAGGAGGCTGAGAGGAGATCTCATTGCTCTCTACAGCTCCCTGAAAGGAGGTTGCAGTGAGGCTGGGGTTGGGCTCTTCTCCCTAGTCTCAGGTGATAGAAGGAGAGGAAATGGCCTAAAATTGTGCCAGGGGAGGCTTAGGTTGGAGATGAGGAAAAACTTCTTTGTTGCAAGAATGGTCAGGGATTGGCACAGGCTGCCCAGGGAGGTGGTGGAGTCCCCATCCCTGGAGGTGTTCAAGAAAGCTGTGGCCATGGCACCTGGGGACAGGGTTTGAAGGCCATGGTGGTGCTGGGTTGATGTTTGGACTCAATGCTCTTAGTGCTCTTTTTCAACCCAAACAAGTCACTGATTCTTCTGTATTTCTCCCCCCACCATGGCTATTATGGGAATGTTGTCTCCCCACAGCTCCATTGCAGACCCCTAGGGTTTAGTAGGATAACCCAGAATGGTCCAAGGTTTGGGGTTGTGTGGTAAAAAGAGATCCCTGTAAGTCACCAATTCTAAATCTCTGTGACATGAGCATAGAGCCCAAAAATAACCCTGCCATTGAGATCTGACCTTGCAGAGTAACAGCCCAAGGCACAAACTCCCCGTTGGTTCAAAGGGAATTGCAGGAGAACATTCACAGCACACATGGGGGCTCTGTGCTGGGAAGGATCTTCAGAGACCAAACCTGAGCTGAAAAGAGGATGCATGGATGGAAATAAGATTGTGACCCCTGTCCTGGGTAAAGTGTCCCCAAAGCCTTCAGAAACCAACAACTACATTGCAGTTTAGGGGTAAAAGGGAGTGTTAGGGGTAAAAGGAGACTCCAGCTTAGCCTAAGCTTGGGGAGGGGAAACCCAGGCTTCTATACAGTGTCACCACTCCTTGAAGCTGTCATATGAAGGAATAACTCTTGAGCAGCAGCCACCACCACCTGAAATACACCACCTCCTTACAGCCTCAAGCTGCAACAAGGTTGGACACAAGGAACAATTTCTTCCCCCCAAAAGCTCATCAGATCCTGGAAGAGGCTGCCCAGGGCAGTGGTAGGGTCCCCATCCCTGAAAGGACTGAGGAGCTGTGGAGATGTGGTGCTGAGGGCCATGGTTCTGGGTTAACAGTTGGACTGGATGAACTTAAAGGTCTCTTCCAAGCAAAATGATTCTGTGATTCCATGGCTCTTCCAGTCAGCTTTAGGAGATCTCTAAAAGCATGGAACTGGCTGAAATGAGTGCTAGTGGCTTCACATCGAGTGGGGAAATGCTCTGCTGAGCCTCCAAAGGAAAGGACTGAACAGCAGCAAGCCAAAGGGTCACTGCTGGGCTTGGCTTTTAGGCACCTGGATGAGGTGGGCTCTCAGGACTGCCTTGCCACTGCCAAGAACTGGAAGACCAGGCCTAGTTTGTCCCAGAAAAATGCAATGAGTGGTTCAGAGAGGATGGAGACCTGTCTCTGTGCTCAGGGGTCACACAGTGAAGCAGAGAGGCACTAAGGTCAAACCTGATGCCAAGGTCCACAGGTTGCAGGTCTCAGCCCTGAGGTCTCACTGAGCGTTCACGGAGGAGCATGGGTAGAGGTGAGAAGCCAAATCAGGAGCTAAGGAATGAAGAAGCCGTTCAGAGAGAGATGTTTTCAAACAACCTGGAGCCAATAAACATCTTAAAAGCCATCTGGAAGCATTAGCTCCCACTGAAGACCTGTGAAAGGCCTTCTGAAGAGGTGGGAAAAGGAGGATAAGGCTGCTGTAAACTTCCTGGTTTCTTTTGTAAGCTAGAAAATATTGGCTGAAACAGTCACACTGAAGGTGACAAGGCTGTGGAGTGGCTGCTGGAAGGGCAGCAGGGTAGGGAGGGATATGCACCATTGCCTGGGATATGCAGCCCTGTGGAAAAAGACTTGGGGCTGCTGGTGGATGAGAGGCTGGTCAGGAGCAGGCAGTGTGAGCTTGCAGCCCAGGAGGCCAATCACATCCTGGGCAGCACCCAAAGCAGCGCTGCCAGCACAGCCAGAGAGGTGATTCTGCCACTTTGCTCTGGTGAGACCTCACCTGCAGTGCTGTGAGCAGGTCTGGAGCCCTCAGTATAGGAAAAACATGGACCTGATGGAGAGGATCCAGAGGAGGGCCATGAAAATGATCAGGGGGTTGGAGCACCTTTGGGGACAGGCTAAAGGATCCGGGGCTGTTCAGCCTGGAGAAGAGAAGGCTCCAGGGAGACCTTAGAGCAGCTTCCAGTACCTGAAAGGAGCTACAAGAAGGATGCAGAGAGACTGTTTGCAAAATCCTGCAGGGACAGGACAAGAGGCAATGGCTTCAAAGTAGAGCAGAGCAGATTTAGATTGGATGTTAGGAACAGATTCTTTGCTAAGAGGGAGGTGGAACCCTGGAACAGGCTGCCCAGGGAGATGGTTTGGGCTCCATCCCTGGAGGTGAGGCTCAACAGGGCTCTGGGCAACCTGATCTAGTTGGGGATGACCCTGCTGATTGCAGAGAGGTTTGGACTGGATGAGCTTTGGAGGACCCTTCTAACCCAGACCATTCTATGATTCTATGATCTACCAGGACCAGAAACCCACCTAAACATTCAGCTATTGAAAAATGAGGTCAGGCTCAGCTGCCCTTGTGCCTTCACCTCTGCTCCCAGGCTTCACATCACAGCACCCCAGCTTCAGCTGCATGTCAGCAGTGGCAGAGCCACCCCCTGTGAGATTCTCAGAGGGCTGCAAATCCTTTCTGAGCTTTTCTGCAGATTCCAAATAAACAGAATCCACCAGCTGCTCTGGCTAATGCTGATTTACTGCTCCCAAGGCAGCTTTGCACTGTCCTGCCTCATCCCAGAGAGCAGGCAGCTGCTGCTCTGCTCCCACCTCGACCATGCAGACATGCTGAGCCATCTCCTGCCTCCCTTTCTTCCAGCTCCTGGCAGCCTTCATCTCACAGAATGCTTGGGTGGAAAAGGACCTTTAAATGCCACCTAGTCCAACCCTCCTGCAGTCAGCAGGGACAGCTGCAGCTAGAGCAGGTTGCTCAGAGCCTCAAACAACCTGGCCTGGAATGGTTCCAGGGATGGGGCATCCTCCCACCTCTCTGGGCAAGCTAGTTCAGTGTTATCTTGTCTGCACAAAGTCCTATCTCAGGGTCCTCTTCATTGCTGTAGATTAGTAACCCACAAAGCTTCATTCCCATATTTTCCCCATTTTCCCCCATGAGGACAGTCAGACACTGAAATCATCTCCCAAGGGGAGTGGTGGATTCCCCTACATTGCACAGCTTTAAGACTCAGCTTGCCAGGGTGCTGGGCCAGCTCATTTCAACTAGACTGTTACCTAGAAAGGTTGGAGCAGATGATCCTTGAGGTCCCTTCCAAGCTGGTATTCTATGATCAGAGGACTGGAGCTCCTCTCCTTTGAGGACAGACTGAGAGAGTTGGGGTTATTCAGTCTGGAGAAGAGAAGGCTCTGAAGAGACCTCATTGTGGCCTTCCAGGATCTGAGGGGGGCTCCAAGAAAGCTTGGCAGGGACTTTTGAGGGTGTCAGGGAGTGATAGGACTGGGGAGGATGAAGCAAAACTAGAAATGGGTAGAATCAGATTGGATGTTAGGAAGAAGTTGTTCCCCATGAGGGTGGTGAGAGACTGGCACAGGTTGCCCAGGGAGGTGGTGGAAGCCTCCTGCCTGGAGGTGTTTGCAGCCAGGCTGGTGGTGGCTGTGAGCAAGCTGCTGTAGTGTGAGGTGTCCCTGACCATGGCTGGGGGGTTGGAACTGGCTGCTCCTCGAGGTCCCTTCCAACCCTGACAATTCTATGATTCTATGACACCAGAACCTCCTGCTGCTGAGAGCCACCTCCTCATCCCAGAGGAGGGCAACAAAGCTGGGGAGGGGGTTGGAGCACAAGCCCCTGTGAGGAGAGGCTGAGGGAGCTGAGGTTGCTTAGCCTGGAGAACAGGAGGCTCAGGGGAGACCTTATTGCCATCTACAACTCCCTGAAGGGAGGTTGTAGCCCGGTGGGGGTTGGTCTCTTCTCCCAGGTAACAGTGACAGAAGGAGAGGACACAGTCTCAAGCTGCACCAGGGGAGGTTTGGGCTGGGTGTGAGGCAGAAATTCTTCCCAGGGAGTCTGGGTGTTGGAATGTGCTGCCCAGGGAGGTGGCGGAGTCCCCATCACTGGAAGTGTTTAAAAAGAGCCTGGATGGGGCACTCAGTGCCATGGTTTAGTTGGTTAGATGGTGTTGGGTGGTATGCTGGACCTGATGATCTGGAAGGTCTTTCCCAGCCTGGCTGATTCTGTGAGTGTGTGTGAGTGGGGCTGCTCATGCTTCCCTCTGCGAGTCCTTGCCAGGGACGAAACTCGGCCTGAGCTCTATCAGAACCAGCTGCTCCAAGGCCCTGTTTCCAGTGACTGAGGGCTGAGCATTACAAACCATAATGAGAAAGGCAGAGTCAAGCCTGGAATGTTTGGGTTTTATCTAAATGGAACACTGCAATTGATTTAACCTTCATTATTGTTATTGGTTCGTTGCAGGCAGTAGCACAGGGTCCCTATTATTTTTAATTGGCTTTGTTCCTCGTTAGATTGAGCACAGATTGTCAAGCAGCAGAATTCCTCATTGAATGCAAATCCAGGCACCAAATGTCCAGGCTCCAACAGTCCTGGAGAAATGCTGAGGAGTTTTTCTTGGTCTGAACCTTTACTGCGGCGAGCAGGGGGAGATCTCCCACCGGGGAATTCTCTGTCCTCTCAGATGTAGGACACAGGGTGAAGTGTCCTCTCTCCCCATCCCAAGGATGGATCCAGCTCCAGGAAAAACAGCTCCTGCTTTGGTGGAGGGGTTGAAGTACATCTGAGAGGGGCTGGCAGTAGGTGAGGGAGACATGCAAATCCCCCAGGCGTGTTTATCAGCACCAGAATCCAATTGTCTCGAGGCAGGTAAATAATGGGAAACGTTTGCCTGCTGTATTAGCTGCTATTAATATCTGCTGATGCTCAGGAAATGTTGTCATGCAGAGCAGGAATAAGCTGCTCTTTGCCTCAAATCCTGCACAATAGACCAAAAATACTCCCAGGCAGAATTCTGGAGCCGCCGGCGTCCGCTGTGCCCAGATATCCATCACTCCCCTCAGGCAGCCCTGGCCTACAGACCAGGACAAGGAGTTTCATCCGGCCATTCTCTGCTGGGAGTTCAATTTTAGATGTGGATTTCGTGTTTTTAAAGGGCTTCCTGCCCTTGAAAAGCAGGGGCAAGAGTCCAGGAGCTACGAAAGATGGGGAGTGGGGGTGGAAACCAGGGAGGACACTTGGGTAAAGGGGGATTTGCTGAGCCCCTGAGGTAAGCAGGGTGAGAGGGAATCATAGAATTGTCAGGGATGGAAGGGACCTCAAGGATCAGCCAGCTCCAACTCTCCTGCCATGGGCCAGGGACACCTCACACTACAGCAGATTGCTCACAGCCACCTCCAGCCTGGCTGCAAACACCTCCAGGCAGGAGGCTTCCACCACCTCCCTGGGCAACCTGTGCCAGTCTCTCACCACCCTCATGGGGAACAACTTCTTCCTAACATCCAATCTGATTCTACCCATTTCTAGTTTTACTCCATCCCCCCCAGACTATCATCCCCTGACACCCTCAAAAGTCCCTCCCCAGCTTTCTTGGAGCCCCCTTCAGACACTGGAAGGCCACAATGAGGTCTCTTCAGAGCCTTCTCTCCTTCAGACTGAACAGCCCCAACTCCCTTACTCTGTCCATCCACCTGGGAACTGTGGGCTCTTATCTTTTCTGGAGGCACCTGAAGAACTCCTCTACTTCTCCCTGTTCCCTTGTTCACACTCACCTCAGGGCATGGGATGGAGCAGGGCTGTAACAAGATCATCTCTCCTCATGCCAGGCTCTTGCCATCTGCAGTTGCAGCCCCACCAGCTGGAGCCCAGCTTGGTGCCGTGCAGGACGTCAGCAGTTAATAATGATAATGAATTAATAATCGACTAATTAATAAATTTTTGTTATTTCAGCCTGCTCAGGAGCTCCCAGGGGCACTGAATAATCAACTGGATTGTTTTGTACTACACATTCCAATAAACAAAGAGTTTGGGGAGGCAAAGGGAAATGGCAGCTACCCTCTGAGCTGGGCACCGAGGGGCTGCAGCCTGGGGTGAGGTTGCAGGGGAGAACCTCCAGAGCCTGAATCCCTCTTGCAGTGGAAGGATTCTGCCTTGTGAAGCACAAAACTCACCTCTTGATGAGTACATCTGCACCAGTGATGAAGGTAGCAAGCTTGATCCTTACAGAAAGGATCTGGAGGTGCTGGAAGGTGTCCAGAGAAGGGCCACAAGGATGAGCAGAGGGCTGGAGCTGCTCTGCTGTGAGGACAGACTGAGAGAGTTGGGGCTGTTCAGTCTGGAGAAGAGAAGGCTCCAAGGAGACCTTCTTGTGGCCTTCCAGCATCTGATGGGGCCTCCAAGAAAGCTGGGGAGGGACTTTTGAGGGTGTCAGGGAGTGATAGGACTGGGGGGGATGGAGTAAAACTAGAAATGGGTGGATTGAGATTGGATGTTAGGAAGAAGTTGTTCCCCATGAGGGTGGTAAGAGACTGGCACAGGTTGCCCAGGGAGGTGGTGGAAGCCTCATCCCTGGAGGTTCATGCAGCCAGGCTGGCTGTGGCTGTGAGCAACCTGCTGTAGTGTGAGGTGTCCCTGGCCATGGCAGGGGGTTGGAACTGGCTGATCCTTGAGGACTCTTCCAACCCTGACATTTCTATGATTCTATTTCTCCAGCAGTTGTGTAGGAAAGCTGCTGCCACACACCTCCAGCACAGCTGTGTCCTGAGATGAAGAGGGGGCCATGGACATTGCAGCCAAATCTCTGCTCCCCAACCACCACTCTTGAAACACCTCAAATTTCACCCTTGTTTTACTCATTCTGGGTGAAGAGGAATGCAGGGAGTGGAGATGTCCAAGGGAGCCTTCACTTACACAGCCCAAGGATGCTGCTCCCAATAGCTCACCTCCTGCAGCAGACAGAGAGGGCAGGCCCAAGGGCATTTGATTCTTCTGAAGAATAAAGCCAGAGGTGACATTCACACCACCCTTGCCTCCTTGCCTCCACCAGGAGAGGAGACAAAAGCAGATGGTGCTGCGAGAAGGGATGGGAAATCTTTTAGCATCCTTCATGGTGTCTCACCAGGCTCTCAGCAGCGACAATTACAGAGCAGGTAATGAAGACAGAGCAGCAACACTGATTTGCTGCTTACTGATTTGCTGCTTGTGGAGAACAAAAGAAATTGCCTTTTTTATTTATTCCACCCCACCCTCCCCCATAGATCAGGGCAAACAAACAGCTTCTTTAATAACAGAACCTGCCTTGATGTGCCCAAGATAGGATGTCTCCTGCTGGGACGAGCTGGTGGGCTGATAAGAGGCAGTTTTTCTTTATCACTAGCCCCAAACGACCAAAGATTATCTCCTGTGGTAAAAATACCACAGGCTGCCAGATCAAATGCTTCACAGAGAGATTTATGGGGGAAGAGAAAAAGGTTTCATGCTTCTGCTTCCTTGCCACCGTACTGTGTACACCTCAGAGCACCTTGGCTGTGCTGGGATTTGACTTTGTTCTTCACCGAGGAGAGGGCAGGGAAGAAAAGCAATGGCAGAGGTGTCCAGGATGGGAATCACAGAATGCTGAGATGGGTTCCTACCCCATGTGCTGGGGGTCCTCATTAGGGGTCCTCTGCTGCCATTCCTTATTCCACGCTCCAGCAGAGCTCAGTTGAGCAGTTTCATAGAATCAGAGAATGGTAGGGGTTGGAAGGGACCTCTGGAGACCAAGGACATTCCAAACCCACCTGGATGTGTTCCTGTGTGACCTTCCCTAGGTCATCCTGCTCTAGCAGGGGGGTTGGACTGGGTGATCTCCAGAGGTCCCTCCCAGCCCCTGAAGTTCTGTGTTTCTGTGAACTGGAGTGCAGTGAAGGCCCTGGAGCTGGGTGATGCTGCTGACTCAGTTCCTCTCTCTGCTCTGAGCCTTGTCTCTGGGGATCCCAGCTGCTGGCTCCCCTTTGGAGACCCTCTAGCCCTTAGCTATGCATGAGGAATCTCTTCTGCATTTAGTCACACCCCGTGCAGCCTGGAAGGGGAGGCAGCTCCAAGCACTCCTTTAGCTGCTGCCCTTAGAGGTGGTTCCTCTCCATTCCATCAACTGCTGCTGTGTCAAATACCCTTGCCCCAAGAGAGAGCTGAACTCAGTTTGTTCAGCCTCTGGTGAAGGAAGATGAAACCCTCACTCAATTCCTGAGCTTCAAGCCTGCTGAAAATCTATCAATTAACTAAAGACATTGGAGCTTGCTAATGTCAGACTAATTAAGACATGCTTCAAGCACTTCCTATTAGTTATTCTTGTGGTTATTAGGTGTGGAGGAGCTGTATATAAATAGACAGGGGCTCTCTGCTACAGCAGGAAAGGCTGCTGCAGCATGAGGCTCTGGTGGACTGCTCTGCAAGGAAGTTTGAGGGATATTGGTCCTCAGCAAAAGAGGGATTTAATCTAAATATTAGCAGTGTGACAGCAGCATCTTGAAACCTCTCCAGGGATTTGGGGCTGCCTTCTATTAGGTGCTGCAGGAACAACTGCAGCTGTCTAAATGGAAGGATTTGCCCCAAAAGGGAGGCATGCCAGAGGACGTTCAACCCCTGTGCTCAGCACTGATTAGGCCACACCTGGAGTCCTGTGTCCAGTTCTGGGCTCCTCAATTTAAGAAAGATGCTGAGATGCTGGAAGGTGTCCAGAGAAGGGCAACAAAGCTGGGCAGGGGTCTGGAGCACAGCCCTATGAGGAGCAGCTGAGGGAGCTGGGGTTGCTTAGCCTGGAGAAGAGGAAGCTTTCCATGCCATCCTTGCTGCCATCCCTTGTTGGGCAGTTGAGGGTCACCTGTGCTCTCTGTTCCTCCCACAGGTGCCATTTTTGACTTCCTGCACCTCAAGGTGAGGCACAAGCTGTGCCAGTGCCCTTGGTGTGCCCAGGAACACCTCTCGGGCAGAGCCTTTCTGCCCCCCCAGCCCTTGGCAGGATCTCTCCCCATCAGGCTCTCCCTGCCAGCAGCAGCCCCTGGCTGTGCAAACCTGCCCTGAACTGCAGACAGTGCCTCAGTGAGCCGAGCCTGAGCTGGGCAGGGACAGCACTGAGCAGAATTGGTTCTGTGCTAGCTCAGAGCAGGGCACAAGGGCTGACCCTGCAGATCAAGCAGGGGTCCCAGCTCTGCAGAGCAGTTTTTAGCCTGTAAAGGAGGCTCAGCCAACACTTGTGAGGAACTGTTCACTCAGCAGGCATAATCCAGTGACCTTCCCTCCCTCCTCCAGCTCCAAGGAGCAGGCAGGAAAGTGAGTCCCCACGATTCAAGGCAAAGCTCAGAGCTTTGCAGTGCATTTGCAAAGCAGCTGCTGTGCTGCTGAAATCATTTCCCTGAGTAAAAGGCCCACAAGGAGCACCTCAGACCTCTTTGCTTTGGATTTATGATAAGGACATCTCAGCAAGTTCACCTGGCCTTGGAAAAAAAATCCCCCTGTGCTGGAGTCTGCAGAGCAGGGGAAGGGGAGAGGATGAGGCCAGCTGAAGGAAGGGGAGAGGATGAAGACAGCTGAAGGAAGCCCTGTGGGGATGACTCCAGATTTCAGCTTCCATAAAATGCAGCTGGTTTCCCAAACCATGCAGAGCCAGATTATTGTGAGAGCAGAGAGGAGGTGAGGGGGGAAGCAGCCAAGTGGAATTGTCTTAATGGCCACTAGAAGAGCAACCACTGTGTGAGTGTTGTAAAGAACCTTAACAAGCTGGGGGCTGCTGTGCTGACAAGCCAGGGGTGTGAGAGAGGAGGAATCCTTGAAGCACCTTGTTCACAACAGCCAAGTGTCTGCACTGGAGGATAAATCTGATGAGGAGTGACTGAGGGAGCTGGACCTGTTCAGTTTGGAGAAGAGGAGGCTGAGGGAGACCTCATTGCTGTCTACAACTACCTGAAAGGAGGTTGTAGAGAGCTCGGTGCTGGTCTCTTCTCACAGGTACTTAGTGATGGAACAAGAAGGAATGGCCTCAAGCTGCCACTGGGGAGGTTTAGCCTGGACAGAAGGAAGAATTTTTTCCCAGCAAGAGTGGTCAGGGATTGGAATGAGCTGCCCAGGGTGGTGGTGGAGTCCCCAACCCTGGATGTGTTTGAAGGTGGTTTGGATGTGGTGCTTGGGGCTATGGTTTAGGGGTGAGCCTTGTAGAGTAGGGTTCTGGGTTGGATTCAGTGATCCTGAGGGGCTTTTCCAACCTGAATGTTCCTGTGACTCTGTGATGTTCTCAGAGGGTGCTTTGTGACTTAATCCCCATCACACCATGATATGGATGGAGATGAGCACCTGCCCCATGTGCTGGGGGTCCCCATTAGGGAATTCTGCTGCCATTCCTCAGTCCATGCTCCAGCAAGGCTCAGTTGTGCAGTTTCACAGAATCAGACAATGGCAGGGGTTGGAAGGGACCTCTGGAGACCAAGACCAACCCCCCCTGCCAAAGCAGGGTCCCCTAGGGCAGGGCACACAGGAATACATCCAGGCAGGTTTGGAACCATTCTGGGCAGCCTGCTCCAGGGCTCCAGCACCCTCACAACAAAGAAGTTTTTCCTCATGTTGAGGCAGAACCTCCTGGGTTCCAGTTTGTGTTCACTGCCCCCACAGCAGCCACATCCCCCCTGAAGAAAAAAGTCACCTTTCTAACAGAGCCTTCGGGCCTTCAGGAGCCAGGTTTTGATTGACAGGGTGCACCAGTGGGCTCAGTGCCAGGCTGATGAAGACTGAGGCGGTTGTAATGAGATTCCTTCTGTAATTCCTGACAAGGAGCAGTCCCAGCAAGCCTCCATAAATCAGAGAAGCCTTCTGAGTTCCCTGCCTTGATGGAAACATCAGCAGGGAGACACTTGGTGCTAAATTGTCTGATGCTTGGCAGGTATCCAGTCCTAGAGAGCAAGGGGAGGGTTAGGGGAGGGTAGAGCATGGGATGAGCTTCCTCCAGCCTTGAAGGCTGGATCCAGCAGCTTAGTGGCCCTATGGGGACAGGCTGAGAGAGCTGGGGCTGTTCAGCCTGGAGAACAGAAGGCTCCAGGGAGACCTTAGAGCAGCATTTCGATATCTGAGGGGGTCTACAGGAGAGCAGGGAAGGGGCTTTTGACAAAGTCTGGGAAAGACAGGATGTGTCTGCCTTGCCCTGAGGCCAGTGTGGATCTGTGCCTTCAGCCTAACTCTGCTGCTAGTCCCACAGCAGCAGGATGGAGCCAATGCCCACTGCCCAAGAGCCGTGGGGCTCATCCAGTGTCACTGCAGCCAATGTGAGGGTTCAGGTACTGCTGAGCTTGCTCAGAGCTCTGAACTCAGCTCTGCTTGCTAAGATTTTAAACACCACCTTGTTAGCCTGGTGAAAAATGTCCCTAGTTAGTGACATCTACCCTGCTTGGATCCATTTCAGGTATGTCCAGAAGTGATGGATATGGAGACCAGGAAGCTTATTCTCCTCCCTCTCTCCAGCCCCAGCCCTGAACATACCCTGCTCAAGGATGCTGTTGCAGAGACTTCATTGATTTACCTTTGAGAGGCTGTGCATCTTCTCTTGCTGAAACCCCTCCGGGTTTATGAGCCATCCAGCCCCTCTGAGCTTGGCTGCCTGCATTAGCATCCCGAGATGCTGATGTCCTTTGGAATGGAAGGGGATGAGGTGGGAGGATGTGTTGGGAGGGCAGCAGCCAAGTTCAAGCTGTCTGAGCTGACACTGCTGAGCCAAGAGGACTCAATTCACCAACCCCCCTGATAGCTCAGCTCCCTCAGCACCAGGTCCTACAGCTGGTATAATCTGGGGGCAATCTCCTGTCTTTCTGCCCTGCTCTTCCCAGGCTGCTTCTCCTTGTTGTCCCAGTCCTTCACCTTCACCACCTTGAACTGTAGCTGTGATGAGTGTTTACAGAAGAGGAGTGACACCAGGGGGGCTACAAGAAGGACACTGAGGGGCTGGAGCAGACCCAGAGAAGGGCAATGAAGCTGGGGAAGGGTCTGGAGAACAGGGCTGGGGAGGAGCAGCTGAGGGAACTGGGGGTGTTCATCCTGAAGAAGAGGAGGCTGAGGGCAGACCTCATTGCTCTCTACACCTCCCTGAAAGGAGGCAGCAGTGAGGAGGGGGTTGGTGCTTTCTCCCTAGTAACAAGCAACAGGACAAGAGGAAATAGCCTCAGGCTGTGCCAGGGGAGGTGTAGATTAGACATAAGGAACAAATTTTTCCCCCAAAGGGTTGTCAAGGCCTGGCTCAGGCTGCTCAGTGACTGAATCACCATCCCTGGAGGTATTTAGAAGACACAGATGAGGTGCTGAGGGAAGTGGTTTAAGAGCAGACTTGGCACTGCTGGGTAAATGTTTGGACTCCATGATCAAAATGAGCAACCTGGGCTGGTGTGAGGTGTCCCTGCCCACGGCAGCGGGGTTGGAACCGGCTGATCCTTAGGGTCCCCTCCAACCCAAACCATTCTATGGTTCTGTGATGATTCCCTGAAACAACCTGGCTGTGCCTGTGGGACTTGTGGCTTTAAAATCCTATTTTCCTGCATTTCTTTTCTCCAAAGGAAGCTATCACAGGCAACAGCCACCCTTCCAGCTCCCCCCTTCAGCATCCCCTCCTTCCTCCCTCTCCTGCAGGAAAGCAGAGCAAAAGCTTTGTGTAAGCTTCTGCTCTCCAGATCCCTTTGAACCCCATCAGAGCCCCCCCTTGTTCTGTGTCAGCAGAGCAGGTTTCAATAGACATGAGACTAACCAGGCACTTAAAAAATAAAAAGCCCTCTAAAAATCCTCAACCACAAACATCTGGGGGAGCTGTTGGGGAAGACAGAAAAAAAAAACACACAAGAGTTTCTTCCTTTAATATTTTTTTTTAAGGGGTGGTGGGGAACAAAATTACCACCAGCAACACAGCAACCAAAAGCTTTCAAGCCTGCTTCAGACACATGTCTGAGATTTCCTCCTTTGACAGAGGATGCTCTGAGCTGGGTGCTCTGTGTGTGTGTGTGTGTGTGTTGGATTCTGCTCCTCTCAGATGTTTCCAAAACAACAGATGCCTCTAGAAAACAAGAGCAATAAATGAGCTGTGCCTGAGCCTGCTTTGTCTTCCCAATTTACCTTGCAAACGCTCCTGCCTGCTCGGCCTCTCTGGAGATCCAGCAGCGTCCTGCTTTGAGGCTGGACAGATCCTCTCTTGCCCCTGAAAGGGGCAAAAGAATGGAATGCAATAGAATAGAATAGAATAGAATAGAATAGAATAGAATAGAATAGAATAGAATAGAATAGAATAGAATAGAATAGAATAGAGTAGAGTAGAGTAGAATAGAAGTAGAGTAGAACAGAATAGAGTACAATAGAATAGAGTAGAATAGGAGTAGAATAGAGTAGAATAGAATAGAGTAGAATAGAGTAGAATAGAATAGAGTAGAATAGAATAGAGTAGAAGTAGAGTAGAATAGAATAGAATAGACTAGACTAGACTAGACTAGACTAGACTAGACTAGAATAGAATAGAATAGAATAGAATAGAATTAACCAGGTTGGAAAAGACCTTTGAGATCATCAAGCCCAACCTATCACCCAGCACCATCTAATCAACAAAACCATGGCACCAAGCACCCCATCCAGTCTCTTCCTGAACACCTCCAGTGATGGTGACTCCACCACCTCCCTGGGCAGCACATTCCAATGGCCAAGCTCTCTTTCTGGGAAGAATTTCTTCCTAACATTCAGCCTAAACTTCCCCTGGCACAGCTTGAGACTGTGTCCTCTTGTTCTGGTGCTGCTTGCCTGGGAGCAGAGACCAACCCCCTCCTGGCTACAACCTCCCTTCAGGTAGTTGTAGAGAGCAATAAGGTCTCCTCTGATGGAAAGGGTAAATGGAAAAGCAATTGGCGTTTTGCAAAGCATAGTGGCAAAGAATCCCAAAGCCTACAGAGCCCTTACAGCACATCCAAAAGACTCCCAACACTTCACTGCTCCCCACCTGAGGATATACCCAGAGCCCCCAGGGCTCTTTCTTCTCCCTCCACTGCTAGGCTGGTCTCAGGCTGGCCAGGTCTGAGACTGTGGTCCCCCCCCTTCTCCTCCTGGCATTAGGCCTAGACAGGACTAAGAGGCCCTGAGATACTCTCCCAGTGTTACCCAAGAGGGAGCATCTCCCATGGGAGCAGAGAGGGAAGAAAAAGGAAGAGAAGGACTCTGCAGATGGATTTACAGGGGGCAGCATTTATGGGTATGAAATAGGCTGTTTCCTGTGCAGACCTTACTGGGCTGGAGACTCTGCACACCGGAGGTGTAACTGATGTGGCAGGAGCAGGAGGCACCCAGCCTGAACTGCCACAAGCAGCTAAGGCTCTGCTCACTTGGATGGCAGTGAAAAGTCTTTGCACGTGTCAGGGCTTGCCCTGATGGGGAGCAGCTCTGTGGAAAAGGACCTGGTGGAATGTGGGTTCACCATGAGCCAGCAACGCGCTCTCACGGCCAAGGAGGGCAATGGTCTCCTGGGGTGCGTGAAGAAGGCTGTGGCCAGCAGGGTGAGGGAGGTTCTCCTGTACCTCTGCTCTGTCCTAGTGAGGCCACATACAGAGTCCTGGGGCCAGTTCTGGGCTCCCCAGCTCAAGAGAGACAGGGAACTACTGCAGAGAGTCCAGCAGAGGCTAGGAAGATGCTGAGGGGCCAGAAGCATCTCTGTGAGGAGGAAAGGCTGAGAGCCCTGGGGCTGCTGAGCCTGGAGAAGAGCAGCCCCAGAGGGGATCTGAGCAATGCTCAGCAATGGATAAAGGACCTGTGGGGGGCAAGAGGCTGGGGCCAGACTCTTGTCAGTGGTGCTCAGGGACAGGACAAGGGGCAAGGGGCACAAATGGAAGCCAGGAGGCTCCATCTGAACAGGAGGAGAAAATTCTTTGTTGTGAGGCTGCTGGAGCCCTACTGCAGGCTGCCCAGAGAGGTTGTGGAGTCTCCTTCTCTGGAGAGATTCCAACCCCCCCCCCCCCATGGCCATTGTGCTCCTGGGCAAGCTGCTGTGGGTGCCCTGCTGGAGCAGGGGGTTGCACTGGATGAACTCCAGAGGTCCCTTCCAACTCTCACCAGTCTGCAGTTCTGGGATTCTGTGTTGGCTGAAGCCTGGATTTAACCCAGAGAAAGAAGTGTGCTCTGGCACAGCCTTGGAATAAAGATGCTCAGAATGAGCTGCATCTTCTCAGACATTTGTCTTCAGGGCTTGATGCTCAGCCCTGCCACCCATGTGCAGTTCCTCTCATTGCTGGCCAGAATCCTGGAGAATAAATATCTTTGAACATCAGGCTCCTAAACTGCGTTTTTTGCCTTGGAAAGGGCTTTGCTTTGGAGTCTGCTGCCGTAATCCCAACGGAGCTGCCTGCCAGCTCCTTGCAGTCACTTTGTGCTTTCATAGAGGCTGGAGTCGTGGTGGCAGATGAACCACAGCCCAGGTGCCGATTCCCTTCCCCAGAAACACTCTATTGATCTGACTAACAGCGTGCTCTCTGCACTCACCCTGTGAGGGAGGATGCTGACGTCAGGAGAGGATGGGTCTGATGAGATCCTACCTTGTCTCCCTCCCTGAAATCCCTCTGGTGCAGCCTTCCAACAGTCAACAAGAAATAAACTGCAGCATCCAAACCATCAGCTGAAGGAGCCTGTGTGCCCCCTCCCCCAGCACCTTGTTCCTTCTCTGTGGAGCTAACCAGGGCTCCTTGACACCATGGAAGCTGGGGATGGCCAACAGGAGAGTCTGTGGCCTGTGGGTTGGCGTAAAAAAGGTCAGTGGTGGAGAAGGTGGACAGAAGGGTTTGGGGAGTGGGTAGGTGAAGGGTGCAGTCCTGCAGCTCAAGAACAGTCCACCTCTGGGTGTTGGAATAAAGGTCAATAAAAGGAGCTCAGGCAGTGGGATCTTCTCAAGTGTGATGTTTGAAGCGTTCAGGGAAGGGATGGGAAAGCAGCAGAGAAATGCTGCAGCTTGTGAAATACCTGGTGAGGTGGATGAGTGTCTGTCCCAGTGCTTGAAGGGGACCCTAAGCATCCTGGCACCTGGTTCCCAGCTCCCCTCAGGATCCCCTGCATCAGATGGGATCAGGCAGCTGCAGACCTCTTTCGCAGGGAGCCCAAAGGAAGAAGCTAGCGTTGGGCTGAGCTCCAAGGGTTAACCAACCCCACAGTCAGCTCCTCCACCCCGGCAGATCAAAGCTGCTGCTCTCCCCATCCAGGCCTTGGCCATGTGCTCTGTGGTGCCTCCATTGTATTCCTTCCACAATGAGAGCTCTGTGGAGAGCCCCAGCAGGTCCTCACCCGGAGCCTGTCCTGCTGGCGACGGGCTTGCCTGCATCCGGGCGCAGGGAAGGGAGAGTCACGCAAGGAGCTGATGTCTCCATTTGAAGTCCCTGGCAGGGCAGGCTCTGCCGCTGCACTGGGGGCTTGGCTCTGCTTGCTGCCGGTGGGGGTGTGGATGTTTTCCCTGAGACTTTGTCTTTCAAGGCCAGCTGAGCTCTGTTCAGCTGCTGTGGCTGCTGTTTGATGCTGGCCTCAGCAGTGTGTCGCCCAGCTGGAGCAGCCGGCGCTTGCGGGCGGAGGGAGAGGAAGGGACTTGTCCCGCTCTGGGCAGGGGGATGGCGGCAGGGCCAGCACCGAGAGCTCCGATTCCTGCTCCTGGGTTGCTGCTGCTGTGAAACGGTCTCTGTGCATGTGGGTGGCGGCACCAAAGGGAAGGAACTCTGCCTGCTGAGCTGGGTTTGCCAAACCTCTACCGCCCGGAGAAGGGGCAGTGCCACCTGATGGCTTCAGCAGTGCCAGGCTGGTGGGAAGTGCCTGCTGCACAGCCCCTCCGCGCTCTGACTGACAGCTTGCCCGCTTCTCATTGCAGATGCAAATCCTTGCTCTGTGATTTCTGAGGGCTCTGAGCTTCTGCTGACTCCCCTGGCAGCGGCTGCGCTCCGAGCTGCTGTGAATTTACACTCCTGTAATTGGGAACAGGATTTGGCTTGCTGACAGGACACCATGGGGCTGTTAAGAATAGGATGTGGCATCCCTGTAGCCGCTGCATTTGGAACAAATTGTGTCTTTCCATGCTAAAATGTGGTTACTTAGCACCAAAGACTGATCACAGGGCCCATACAATTGTTTCAGCTGGGAAAGACCTCTAAGGTCATCAAGTCCAACCGTTGAGCTAACACCACCAGGGCCATTAAACCCTGTCCCAAAGTGCCATGGCCACACATGGACACCTTCAAGGATGGTGACACCACCACCACCTCCCATCTGGAGAAGAAGAGGCTCTCTTGGGTGGGGAGTGGTGGCAGCCCCTACTTTGCAACCCTGTGATGAGTCTCTGATTTCAACTCTTTATCACTTTGACAAGTCTTTCATAGGATCAAAGAATCAACCAGGTTGGAAAAGACCTCTGAGTCCAACCTATTACCTAATACCTAACACCTCCTGACAACTAAAACCATGGCTCCAAATGCCACATCCAAGCCTTTGTTGAACACCTCCAGGGATGATGCCTCCACCACCTCCCTGGGCAGTGCATTCCAATGGCAAACAACTCTTTCTGGGAAGAACTTTCTCCTCACCTCCAGCCTAAACCTCCCCTGGTACACCTTGAGACTGTGTCCTCTTGTTCTGGTGCTGGTTGCCATTATCTTTGGATTGAAATGTCCCAGGCTCAGCTGTATTACTTCAGGTAGAGAGCTGGTGTGCTGTCTACAACTACCTGAAGGGAGGTTGTAGCTAGGAGGGGGTTGGTCTCTTCTCCCAGGCAACCAGCACCAGAACAAGAGGACACAGTCTCAAGCTGCACCAGGGGAAGTTTAAGCTGGAGGTGAGGAGAAAGTTCTTCACTGAGAGAGCTGTCAGCCATTGGAATGTGCTGCCTGGGAGGTGGTGGAGTCCCCATCGCTGGAGGTGCTCAAGAGGGGACTGGACGTGGCACTTGGTGCCATGGTTTAGTCATGAGGTCTGTGGTGACAGGTTGGACTTGGTGATCTTTGAGGTCTCTTCCAACCTTGGTGATTCTGTGATGCTGTGATTCAGGAAAAGGAGCTCAGTTTTTGTGGAGTAAAGCTTTAAATGGGTCAGGTCACCATGATGACCTTTAAACACAAACCTGAAGGATCCTGGTGTCTCCTGCAAAGTCAGAGTGGAAGTCAGGAAGGTGCCTTTGGCTGCACCTTGCAAAACAACTCCAGATTTGGTCACAGCAGGCTCTGAGAGTGCTCAGCTGAGTGCTTTGGAGGCTCTGCACGTTCCTGCACCACCAACATGCTGCTGTTCCAAGTAGCTCAAAAGGTGATGCTAATCTCAGGCAATCACTGGCTTGTGATTTGGCTTCTGGACAGGATGACTTGAGGCTGGGTTTATGTCAGACCTTAAATAAACTTAACCTTCTGTGGCTTTGGTTCCTCAGCTGCCTCTGTTCATGCCAAAGCTGCTGTATCTCCTGCTCTCCTCAGAAGAGAAGGTGCAGAGCTCAGCCAGACACAGCTCCAAGCTCACCCAGATGTAGGTTTGGACACACAGCTGGGCCTGGAGTTGGAATTGGTCCTGACTGCATGATTTTGGTTGATTTGATCTGGTTTCTAGATGCATGGTTTTGTCATCACTCTTGCAATGCCTTGCCCCTGTGACAAGCAGACCACCACCAAGCTGTGAGCTTAGCCCATCAGCTGCTGGCTGTCAGCACATGAAGGGGCAGAAACCTCACCCTGCAGCTTGACAAAAAGCAGGGAGGAAGCCTCAACGTTTTGATTCCCAAATAGTTTCACTTTTCCTTTGGGATTTTTCAGTCTGGAGAAGAGGAGGCTGAGGAGAGACCTCATTGCTTGCTTAAAGCTCCCTGAAAAGAGGCTGCAGTGAGGTGGGGGTTGTTCTCTTCTGCCTAGTCTCAGGTGATAGAAGGAGAGAAAATGGCCTTAAATTGTACCAGGGGAAGTTTAGCTTGGATATTAGGAAAGAATCCTTTGCTGCAGGAGTTGTCAGGGATTGGCACAGGCTGCCCAGGGAGGTGGTGGAGTCCCCATCCCTGGAGGGGTTCAAGAAAGGTGTGGGCAGGGCACTATGGGCCATGGTTTAGTGACTATGGTGGTGCTGGGATGTTGGTTGGACTGGATGATCTTAGAGAGCTTTTCCAAGCAAATTCTGTGGTTCATTATGCCAGGCACTGAAAAAGCATTGGGAGAGCCCTCTCCCACATCTTCCAGGCCTTGGTTCAGCAAAGCATTTAAAGTCTCCCTGAATTTCAGGCCGTGTGTTCAATGCCCTGCAATCAATGGTGGTTAAGCATTCACTTAAATGCTTAGTTGAGCTGGACCCTAAGCAGACAAGTCAGACAAAGAGGGGGATGAAGAGGAGACTTGGATTTTCTCCAGGCAGTGGCAGCCATGAGAATCTATCTCTCAGAATCATTACCTTGCCACTTCTGTCAGGCTAGATGAGATCCTTCCTCCCTTGGAGATGTTTGCCTGGGGTGCCTCCTTCATCAGCCAGCTCTGTGTGGGGAGGAGAGGAACACCTTGGATGCTGCACTTGCCTGGTGAGTGCTGTCATGGGATAGGCACAGAATCATAGAATCAGAATTGTCAGGGTTGGAAGGGGCCTCAAGGATCATCCATCTCCAACCCCCCTGCCATGGGCAGGGACACCTCACAGGTGCTCACAGCCACCTCCAGCCTGGCTGCAAACACCTCCAGGCAGGAGGCTTCCATCACCTCCCTGGGCAACCTGTGCCAGGCTCTCACCATCCTCATGGGGAAGAAATTCTCCCTAACATCCAATCTGAATCTACCCATTTCTAGTTTTATTCCATCTCCCCAGCCCTATCACTCCCTGACACCCTCAACAGTCCCTCCCCAGCTTTCTTGTAGCCCCCTTCAGATACTGGAAGGCCACAATTAGGTCTCCTGGGAGCCTTCTCTTCTCCAGACTGCACAACTCCCTCAGTCCGTGCTCATAGCAGAGCAGCTCCAGCCCTCTGCTCATCCTCGTGGCCCTTCTCTGGACTCCTTCCAGCATCTGCATCACACAGATGATGTTGAAAGGCAAGCAGCAAGCTCCAAAGGATGGGAATGCAAGCAGGAAATCCTCTCCCACTGCCCAAATCTGGCCTTCTTCCAGAGCCCCTCTCATCACTTTTTGCCTGTGTTCCAAGCCCTGACCTTCTGCCGCCTTTGCTTCCAGCGACTTCAAATTACTTAAGACCTTTGTTATTATTTTCCAACCCCCCTTCCAGATGCTGTTTTCTTAAATTACTTACTGAGAAAGCCTGAGTCAATCTACATAATAAACATCCTGGAGATTGGACTCCAAGTCAATATGGCTCATGACAGTCCTCAGAATCCAAATCTCTTTCTCTCTCTCTCTCTCTCTCTCTCTCTCTCCCTGGGAGCTCCCCCTTCTCTTTCTCCTTTAGCTTAAGGCAATCAAACTTTGAAGATGTAATCTGGGCATTATCTGCCTCTTTGGAAAATGTTCAACAGTAATTTTAGCAGAGTCTTTATCTGCAAAATGGTTGCTTTAAATTCTGCTACTTCCTAAACAGAGGCTGGGTTGATTTTTTTTTTCCCCACCCCTTTGGGCTGATTTTTTTTTAAGGAAAGCAAATCACAGAATCATAAAATCAATAGAATCACAGAACTGGCAGGGTTGGAAGTGATCTCAAGGAGCAGCCAGTTCCAAGCCCCCCTGCCATGGCCAGGGACACCTCACATCACAGCAGGTTGCTCACAGCCACATCCAGCCTGGCTGCAAACACCTCCAGGGATGAGGCTTCCACCACCTCCCTGGGCAACCTGTGCCAGTCTCTCACCACCCTCATGGGGAACAACTTCTTCCTCACATCCAATCTGAATCTACCTATTTCTAGTTTTGCTCCATCCCCCCCAGTCCTATCACTCCCTGACACCCTCAAAAGTCCCTCCCCAGCTTTCCTGTAGCCACAATTAGGAAGGCCACAATTAGGTCTCCTCAGAGCCTTCTCTTCTCCAGACTGCACAACCCCAACTCCCTCAGTCTGTGCTCACAGCAGAGCAGCTCCAGCCCTCTGCTCATCCTCGTGGCCCTTCTCTGGACACCTTCCAGCACCTCCAGATCCTTCCTGGCACAGAGGCTCCAGAACTGGACACAGCTCCAGCTGTGGTCTCAGCAGAGTGGAGCAGAGGGGCAGAATCCCCTCCCTGGCCCTGCTGGCCACACTTCTCTTGCTGCAGCCCAAGCTGTGATTTTGGTTTTGTTTTGGTGGGTTTTTTGTTTGGTTAGTTTTTATTTTGTTTTGTTTTGTTTTTCCCTTTCTCCTCTTTGTTTTCCCTCTCTGCCATCCCTCTCCATCAGCATCATTTGGCTTTTATTCTGTTGGGATTTATTCGACCTACAGAAGCATTCATTCATATAGATGAGCTCAAAGCTCTCCTGAAGAGAGACATTGAACTATTGGAGAGGGTCCAGAAGAGGCCATGAGGATGATCAGAGGGCTGAAGAACCTGATCCTATGGGGACAGGCTGAGAGAGTTGAGGCTGTTCAGCCTGGAGAAGAGAAGGCTCCAGGGAGACCTTAGAGCAGCCTTCCAGTACTTGAAGGGCTCCAGGAGAGCTGGGCAGGGACTTTGGACAAGGGCTGGGAATGAGAGGATGAGGGACAATGGCTTTGAGCTGGGAGAGGGAAGACTGAGAGTGGAGATGAGGAAGAAATTCTTTGCAGTGAGGGTGGGGAGACACTGGCACAGGTTGCCCAGGGAGGCTGTGGATGCCCCCTGCCTGGAGGTGTTCAAGGCCAGGCTGGATGAGGATTTGAGCAGCCTGGGCTGGTGGGAGGTGTCCCTGCCTATGGCAGGGGGGTTGGAACTGGATGAGCTTTAAGGTGCCTTCCAAGCCAACCCATTCTATGATTCTATGACATTCCAGAGGTGGGACATGGGAGCTGGTCCTGTCTCTCACCCTTCTAGCACATGCTGCAGGAGAAGGTCAAGACAAAGGGACATCCCCCCTGAGGGCTTGACCTGAATTTTCCCCTCAAGACCAGTCCCCCAGGCTGTCACCCCTCCTTCTGGCCTCTTTCTCTCCTGGTTCCTCACACTTTTGCTGTGCCTCTCAAAGCCCACACGTTAGGTCAGAATCATCCCTAACAACATTTCCTTCTCTCTGCTTGAAACAGAAACTTGAAAACTCCCAGTTTTTCCTATTTCCCCAATCCAGATCACTTTCTCCTGGGAAACTGAATTCTTGCCTCTATTTCCACCCCCCCACACACACACCCCTGTCCCCTCCTGAGAAATCCTGCAGCACTAGCTTGGCAGCCTCAAATACCTATAACCATCACCTTCCTTCTCCCATGGTCAGAACCTGCTTCCAATAAAACTCCCCCTGAGACACTGGAGCTGGCTTTGACTCTCCTGATTAAATGGCCTAGGGATTTAATTTGACAAGCAAAGGAACTGGTTTAGCAGACAAGGTATCTTGTTCAAGAGGTGAGGTTCCTATTGGAGCCTGATCTCTAGCAGGTGCCCCCCTCCCCCCACCTTTGTCACGTATGGTTGGAGCCTGCTATGAAGCATCACCTCTTGCTAGGTGATATTTCTCTCAGGCTCTCTCTTTGCCCCATATTTCTGATTAGAGCTGTCTGAAGCTGTGTGGCTTCATAGGCAACCTGATGTGTGGACAGGCTGAAGGAGCTCCTGCAAACCCCCAGGTGTCAGAAGCTGGGCTGCTGGAGCTGGAGGGACGTGGATCTAGCCCTGGCTCAGCACAGCAGTGATTTATGTTCATCTCTTTCTGGCATGGCTTTGGCCATAACATTGCTTTTGCTCTTCTGCTGTGGTAGCATTTGCATGGCTTGGGCTGGGGAGGAGAAGGAAGGGAGGGTCCCTGCTTTATGGAAGGCATGGTGGGGTTTGGGGACCAGCTGGGAATCCCCCAAGAGAGGGAAGGGAATAGGATAGGATAGGGTAGAACAGGATAGGATAGGGTAGAATAGAATAGAATAGAATAGAATAGAATAGAATAGAATAGAATAGAATAGAATAGAATTAACCAGGTTGGAAGAGACCTTTGAGATCATCAAGTCCAACCTCTCACCCAACTCCATCTAATCAACTAAACCATGGCACCAAGCACCCCATCCAGTCTCTTCCTAAACACCTCCAGTGATGGTGACTCCACCACCTCCCTGGGCAGCACATCCCAATGGCCAAGCTCTCTTTCTGGGAAGAACTTCTTCCTAACACCCAGCCTAAACCTCCCCTGGCACAGCTTGAGACTGTGTCCTCTTGTTCTGGTGCTGCTTGCCTGGGGGAAGAGACCAGCCCCCACCTGTCTACAACCTCCCTTCAGGTAGCTGTAGAGAGCAAACATGCTGGTAGCAGGTTTCCAAAGATCAGACACCTTCCAGGTGGAGTCTGGTGGCTGTTTCAAGAAGGTTTGGGGGGGATTGGTGCACACACAAAATGCTTTGCCATGGGAGGGGTAGGATTTGGGTACATCCCAGTTACTCCCATCCCAGGCACTCTGGGATATGGTTTGAGGTTTATGGTTGAAGGTTGGACTCGATGATCTCAGAGCTCTCTTCCAACTGAAGCAATTCTATCATTCTCTGACCTTCAGGGACAGCTCAGCAGCAGTAAGGGACAGCTGGCCATGGGGTGGTGGAAGAGGGGGTGTTGACTGGGAAGGGCTTAAGTGGAGTTCCCAATAAAATCCACTCATCTGCTAATGGCACCATTTGCTTAACTGCAGCGTCAGCAAGCTGTGTGTGATTGCATCCTCGGCAAGCCAGGCTGCTCCCCAGCAGCTGCAAAGCTCCACCACAGCCTTGGTGGAATGCTCACAGCCTTGCTGGTGGCAGGTGTGGGCCAGGCTCTCATCCCACCCATAGGCAGCATCATGCCAGGTCTCAGCTTCAGCCCTCACCCACTCCTCCGTGGCGTGGAACCAAGGCATCAGAGGGCCCTGCCAGTGAGGGTTGATGACCCAGGCAGAAATCCTTCATGTGTGAGTGTCTCTGCAAGCCAGCCCAGGAGTGTCTCTCCTGACAGCTCTGACTGGCATCCCCTGCTTCTATATAGGTCACTGGCTCTGAAATAGCCTGCAAGTCAGGCACTGGGGTCCCCAGTGTCTGCCTGCCTACAGGAGGTCTGGTGGGGAGGAATGTGCTGAATGTTGGGGGAAGAGCTGGTAAAAACCTAATTCATGCTGATTGCCTCCACACAAAAAAAAACCAAACAACCCTTTTTGTTTGTTTTGTTTGAAATCCAGACCATTAAATGTCTGTGTTGGACCCACTGCAGCTTCCAACCATGTGTGTCTCCAAACTCCTCTTAGAAGTGCTGTTGTAGAAGCCCTAGGGAAGCTCACAGCATCACACAGAATCATGGCAGGGGTTGGAAGGTGCCTCTGGAGATATTTTAGTCCAAGCCTGCTGGCAGTTTCACCTAGAGCAAGCTGTGCAGGAACACATCCAGGTGGGTGTCCCTGATGTGTTCATTTCTATGTGGCACACACTTCCTCTCACTATGAGACTCCTACCTCATACCACTTTACAGAACCTCAGCATGGTGGGGGTTGGAAGGGACCTCTGGAGATCATCCCGTGCAACCCCCCTGCTAAAGCACAGGAACCCACAGCAGCTTGCCCAGGAGCACAGTGCCCAGGGGGGGTTGGAACTCTCCAGACAAGGAGACTCCACAGCCTCTCTGGACAGCCTGCTCCAGGGCTCCAGCAGCCTCACAACAAAGAATTTTCTCCTCCTGTTCAGATGGAGCCTCCTGGCTTCCATTTGTGCCCCTTGCCTCTTGTCCTGTCCCTGGGCACCAATGACAAGAGTCTGGCCCCAGCCTCTTGCCTCCACAGGTCCTTTATCCATTGCTGAGCATTGCTCAGATCCCCTCTGGGGCTCAGCAGCCCCAGGGCTCTCAGCCTTTGCTCCTCAGAGAGATGCTCCAGGCACCTCAGCACCTCCACTGGACTCTCTGCAGTAGTTCCCTGTCTCTCTTGAACTGTGGAGCCCAGAACTGGACCCAGGGGTCCAGGTGTGGCCTCACCAGGGCAGAGCAGAGCCCTGGATATCACCTTGTTAGCTGAGTGCTGCACAGACTGTTTCTCCAGGTGAGATTCCTGGAGGGGTGGAAGGAGAAGGCACATCTGTGGCTGGTTCATCCCACCCACAACCCATCACCACTTACAGAGCTGCCCTGCTCTTTTCAACACCAGATGATAATCTCAGGTCATTGAGGTGGAAGACTCCTGCAAAGGGTCATCCCTGCTAAGAATGATCTGCCTGAGAGCTGCCTGAAAAGGAACTGCTGGAACATGCTCTGCATGGACATATCCTCTTCTCACCACCTATCCTCAGGCAGTTCTTCAGGGGAAGAGGTCCCCTCTTCCAGGGCCTTTGATCTTTGGGTTTACAGGATTACTTTAGCCCCTCTGGGAAACCATTGCTCCTTGCCCTGCTGCTGCTGAGGGAAGCCATCAAATTCTTGGCCATGCCACAGGTAATAGCTACTTCTTTGATTAAGGAGCACCTCAGCAAGCAGAATTTGAGTGGAGGAGACATTGCTCAAGAAGATGCATTGGTGCACCTGAGCAGTCTTGGTGCAAGGCTAGCAGAGACTCATTGCCCTTTTGTCTGACCTCCTGTAATTTACCTGCTGGTTCTACTGCATTAGAGACACGAAGCAGCAACTGAAACCCTCCCCCCTTAACAGCTCCTTTAAAGAAAACATTCTGGAAAGCTGTAACTCATCCTACAAATGAAGAAAAAGTCACCTGCCAGAGGTGAAGGCAAACTCAAGAGAAACTTAGATGGTTTCCACATCACCAGCTGCAGGGTAGAGTGGAGAAGTCAGGATTGATCATAGAATTGTCAGGGTTGGAAGGGACCTCAAGGATCAGCCAGTTCCAACCCTCCTGCCATGGCCAGGGACACCTCACACTACAGCAGGTTGCTCACAGCCACCTCCAGCCTGGCTGCAAACACCTCCAGGCAGGAGGCTTCCACCACCTCCCTGGGCAACCTGTGCCAGGCTCTCACCACCCTCGTGGGGAAGAACTTCTTCCTAACATCCAATCTCAATCTACCCATTTCTAGTTTTGCTCCATCCCCCCCAGTCCTATCACTTCCTGACACCCTCAAAAGTCCCTCCCCAGCTTTCTTGGAGCCTCCTGCAGATGCTGGAAGGCCACAATTAGGTCTCCTCAGAGCCTTCTCTTCTCCAGACTGAACAACCCCGACTCTCTCAGTCTGTCCTCATAGCAGAGCAGCTCCAGCCCTCTGCCCATCCTCATGGCCCTTCTCTGGACACCTTCCAGCACCTCCTTCCTGGCACAGAGGCTCCAGAACTGGACACAGAGCTCCAGCTGTGGTCTCAGCAGAGTGGAGCAGAGGGGGAGAATCCCCTCCCTGGCCCTGCTGGCCACACTTCTCTTGCTGCAGCCCAGGCTCTGCTTGGCTCTCTGGGCTGCAAGTGCTGACTGCTGTGTCTTGAGTCAGTGGAAACAGTTATGCCTCTGAAAATGCCTGCCTGACAGCCATGGGCTGCAGGGATGGAAATGGGGAACCTGCTGGCTGCTGAACAGGAGCCTACAGGGCATGAGACCTACTGCACAGAAAGCTCTAATGATGGCAACCACAGAGACCACAGAGCAGGGAGCACTGGGCCAAGATACTTAAACATGACCACAGAAAGATAGTGAGGCTGGAGAGGGGTCTGGAGCACAGCCCTGTGAGGAGAGGCTGAGGGAGCTGGGGTTGCTTAGCCTGGAGAAGAGGAGGCTCAGGGGAGACCTTCTTGCTCTGTACAGCTCCCTGAAAGGAGGTTGTAGCCAGGTGGGGGTTGGTCTCTTCTCCCAGACAAGCAGCACCAGAACAAGAGGACACAGTCTCAAGCTGTGCCAGGGGAGGTTTAGGCTGGAGGTGAGGAGAAAGTTCTTCACATAAAGAGTAATTGGCCATTGGGATGTGCTGCCCAGTGAGATGGTGGAGTCCCTGTCCCTGGAGGTGTTCAAGAAAGGCTTGGATGTGGCCCTTGGAGCCATAGTTTAGTTGTCAGGAGGTGTTAGGTAATAGGTTGGACTTGATGCTCTCTGAGGTCTTTTCCAACCTGGTTGATTCTGTGATTCTAAGAAGTGATGCAGAAGAGAACATGTGGGAGCCTTGCAGCTGGTCCCAGGCACATACCTGCTTGAGCAGCTTTTCACTACCCAACAGAGAGCTGATAAAATGTCTCTTTAATGCTGGAACAGATTGGATGGGGATTTGAGCAACCTGGTCTAGTGGAAGGTATCCCTGCCTGTGGCAGGGGGGTTGGAACTGGATGACCTTTCAGGCCCCTTCCAAGCCAACCCATTCTGTGATTCTGTGGTAAGTTTGGGAAGGAATCCCCTGTAGATGTATGTGCATGTTCACACAGGTGCTTGTGAGTCTGGTCTCCTTCCTGCCC
This sequence comes from Dryobates pubescens, assembly GCF_014839835.1. Lineage (NCBI taxonomy): Eukaryota > Metazoa > Chordata > Aves > Piciformes > Picidae > Dryobates > Dryobates pubescens. The sequence goes on along the minus strand of NC_071631.1, from coordinate 6,306,826 downwards.
CCAGCCCTCTCACTTCCATCCCCTCTCATTGCCATGCCCATCCTCTGGATTAATCATGCTCTGCTTCCATCTTGCCTCTTGTGGAAAGCAATAGCTCATGTTGCTGCAAAGCATGAATTGAAGAAGGCAGCATCACTCCAACCCATCCCCACTCCAGCCAGGCTGTGCCCAGAGTCAGCATTAACATCAGCAGAGCCTGGTGTGAGCAAAGCAGAGAAGCCAGCATGATAGATAGGAGCAATTACTGGGGGCCTTCCCTTCTCTGTCACCTCTGACTGTCTCTTTACAAATGCAGTGCTTCCTACTTGCTTCAAATGCTGCTGAGCCGTTGAGAAGCCTCCACAAATAATGGCCAGTTCCTGTAATCTGAGGAAGAAATGAGAGTCATGGCTCAGCCATGGCTCCCACAAGGCTCCCAGGAACAGGAGGAGAAGAGAGCAGCCAGTCCAGGCTGTTCATGCCTCACCAGGAGCACGGCTTAGACCAAGGGATGGTTTTCCCTGCATTTTGTTTTTCTCTTCCTAGATCAACTTTCAGGCCATTACTCCATCTCACCTGAGCTCCAGGAGGCTTTAAGTCCATCTCTCCTGAGCCCCAGGAGGCTATAAGTCCATCTCACCTGAGCTCCAGGAGGCTGTAAGTCCATCTCACCTGAGCTCCAGGAGGCTGTAAGTCCATCTCACCTGAGCTCCAGGAGGCTATAAGTCCATCTCACCTGAGCTCCAGGAGGCTTTAAGTCCATCTCACCTGAGCTCCAGGAGGCTGTAAGTCCATCTCACCTGAGCTCCAGGAGGCTGTAAGTCCATCTCACCTGAGCTCCAGGAGGCTGTAAGTCCATCTCACCTGAGCTCCAGGAGGCTATAAGTCCATCTCACCTGAGCTCCAGGAGGCTTTAAGTCCATCTCACCTGAGCTCCAGGAGGCTTTAAGTCCATCTCACCTGAGCTCCAGGGGGCTGTAAGTCCATCTCACCTGAGCTCCAGGAGGCTGTAAGTCCATCTCACCTGAGCTCCAGGAGGCTATAAGTCCATCTCACCTGAGCTCCAGGAGGCTTTAAGTCCATCTCACCTGAGCTCCAGGAGGCTGTAAGTCCATCTCACCTGAGCTCCAGGGGGCTGTAAGTCCATCTCACCTGAGCCCCAGAAGGCTATAAGTCCATCTCACCTGAGCTCCAGGAGGCTGTAAGTCCATCTCACCTGAGCCCCAGGAGGCTGTAAGTCCATCTCATCTGGCTTTCCAGCATGGTGAAATTGTTGTCCCCTCCTGCTCCTTGCACACAACAAAGCAATCAGTGCTTTGGCCAAAGCATCTTTTCCCTGCTCAGCCACAGTGCTCACCCTCCATCAGCCTCTCCCATGTGGCAAAGAGAGCAAGTCAGAGCCAGAGCTCCTCTCTTTTTCTGTGCTCAGCCTCCCTGAGCTGAGCCACCGGTGTCCTGCTTTCTCCCCTCATCACCACCACTCTGGATGCTACCTTGCAAGCTTCTCACTCAGCTTTCAGACTGCACTGGGTCTGGTTGGGATGGAAGTGAGCTTCACCTAAACCAAGTCTCAGCATTTGTTCTTAACCTAGACCAGGGTAGATTTAGATTGGACATTAGGAAGAAGTTCTTCACTCTGAGGGTGGTGAGACACTGGAACAGGTTGCTCAGAGATGTTGTGGACACCTCATCTCTGCAAGAGTTTAAGACCAGTCTGGATGAGGCTTTGAGCAACATGGGCTAGTGGGAGGGGTCCCTGCCCATGGCAGAGGGATTGGAACTAGATAATCTCTGAGGTCCCCTCCAACTCAAGCTATTCTGTGAGATCTATGAGATCTATGAGTCCTCCTCCAACAGTGACCACTGAAAAAGAAACTTCACCCTGGGGATCCCTTGGATTTATTCTGAAGATGATGTCTATGGGATGCAATCCCTTCCCTTTGCCTTGCCTTGCCTTGCCTTGCCTTGCCTTGCCTTGCCTTGCCTTGCCTTGCCTTGCCTTGCCTTGCCTTCCCTTCCCTTCCCTTCCCAATTCATTCATCTCCTGTTTACACCCTCTCTACACCACTTACAAATGATCTACCAAGAGGAATATTCATTTCCCATGCAGTGTGCTCTATTCATAATGCTCATCTCTCAGCAAGCATCACCTGGAGTCCACTCATGACATATTAATAATGAAGCTGACAGAGCTGACATTTAGAGCACCCTTTCTAAATGACTTCTCCCACTCCCAACCCTACCCATGTTGGTTCAGGAGGAGTTCACACAGAGCTTTCTGATGGAGGGTGTAACACATTTAATAGATCTCAGAGAGCTGCACTGAGTATCAGCATCAATCTCTGACTCTGTCGTGGCTGCAGACATAAGAGGGCTGAGCAGTGCTACAGGCTGGGGTCAGAGTGGCTGGAGAGCAGCCTGGCAGAAAGGGACCTGGGGGTACTGGCTGACAGCAGCTGAACATGAGCTGCCATTTCATGTTTTGTTCCATCCCCCTCCCAGTCCTATCACTCCCTGACACCCTCAGAAGTCCCTCCCCAGCTTTCTTGTAGCCCCCTTCAGATGCTGGAAGGCCACAATTAGGTCTCTTCTGTAATGCCAGGACAATGCATGGTGGGGGAAGCTGGGGCTGTGTCTGCTCCTCTGGCTTTGCAAGCACTTGCTCTTGTCCTCTCCAAGCCCTTGACAGAGCCAAGTGCTGTATCCATGGCAATTGAGGATTTCCTGCTTGAGACTTTCTTGCCTGCTGTGGTCAGAGAGAAGCTTCTGAAGATGCAGGGTTTCAAGGGAAGCTTGGATTTTCCTGCCTGGAAAGCCACAAGCTCCTGCCACAGGAATGCAGGAGAAACCCCCTGTTATCAGCAGCTCTTTCACCAGCTCTGGTCATGCCTGGGAGAGCTTGGCCTCAGATCTGCATGTGGAACAGCCACAGTCACAGGAGGTGCTAAGGGATTGTCCTGCATGCACCCTAGTAGATTTTTGTGGCAGCTAAAACACTGCCTGGGAGCTGCAAAAAATGGCAGCAGTGATTTTCTTCAGTTAGCACCAATCCAACCACTCCTTAGGAGGCTAAAATTGTCACCCCAAGTGGCATAAACCTGCATTTTGTGGAGCAGTTAACCATGGCCAAAGGAAAGGAGCATTTGGGGCATTTGTGAAGGTTGGTCTTTTTTTGGACATCAGAGGGTATGAGGTAAGGAAAATCTTCTCACTCCAAGAAGGACATTTTAGTGCTGGAGTGTGTCCAGAGAAGAGTAACTAAGCTGGTGAAGAGCTTTGAGCTTTGACTGCAGGGAGGTCAGACTGGATGACCTTTGGAGGTCCCATCTGGCCTGGACCATTCTATGATTCTGTAGAATCATGGAATCAACCAGGCTGGAAAAGACCCCAGGGATCATCAAGTCCAACCTATTACCTGACACCTAACACCTCCTGACAACTAAACCATGGCTCCAAGGGCCACATCCAAGCCTTTTTTGAACACCTCCAGAGATGGGGACTCCACCACCTCCCTGGGCAGCACATTCCCGTGGCCAATTACTCTTTCTGGGAAGAACTTTCTCCTCACCTCCAGCCTAAACTTCCCCTGGCACAGCTTGAGACTGTGTCCTTTTGTTCTGGTGCTGGGAGAAGAGACCAGCCCCCACCTGGCTACAACCTCCCTTCAGGTAGACAGCAATAAGGTCTTCCCTGAGCCTCCTCTTCTCCAGACTATGATTATGAAGAGCACCTGAGAGAACTCTTCAGAAGAGGAGGCTCAGGGGAGACCTCATCACCCTCTACAACTCCCTGAAAGGAGTCTGGATTGAGGTGGGACTTGGCCTCTTCTCACATGCAGCAAGTAACAGGACAAGAGGAAATGGCCTCAGGTTGTGCCAGGGGCGGTTCAGGATGGACATGAGGAATAACATCTTCACAGGGAGGGTTGTCAAGCACTGGAACAGGCTGCCCAGGGAGGTGGTGGAGTCACCATCCCTGGAAGGATCAAGAAGATGCATGGATGTGGTACTGAGGGATGTGGCTTGGTGGTAGTGGCTTAGCATCAGTGGTGGAATTGCAGGCTCTAGGTGAGGGGTGGAACTTTATGATCTCAAAGGTCTCCTCCCACCTCAACACTGGGTTCTGGAGAATATATTCTGTCTCCAGCCATTCCTTGGGGTTGATGCCACCCCCCAGCTTCCAGCCTCTGCTGAGTTCAGCAGTGGGGTTGAGCAGCAGGTACCACAGGTTCAGTTTTACTCAGGGATGCCTGTGTTCCCTCGGGAACACCATTTCAGCTCCTCCACAGCTGTAGTCCCCCCCTTATCCTCATCCTCTCCCTCCCTCCTTTCACACCTGCCTTTGAAATGAGGAGAGAAAACAAAAACAGTTTGAATGTATTAGTGTTTGCAAAGGGCTTTGAGATCTTCAGAAGGAGGTGGTGAGAAGGGGGATGGGGTGGGGTGGCAGCAGCTCCCGAAGTGTTGCTCAGCGTTAGGCTGGAATCACCTTCCTGGGATATTGAAAATATTTCTGCTCTAATTAGTGTGCTAAGTACTTGTCTTCTGCTCCTGTTTGAAGTGTCACATTGTCATTGCAGAACAAACAGGCGAGGCCCCAGCAAATTTCCTCTCAATTAGTAGCGAGCAGCGATGGAAGGAGAGGGAATGGCCTCAGGCTGCAGCAGGGGAGGTTTAAAGCTGGACCTTCGCAGGCATTTTGTTCACTGGAAAGCTTGTCAGACAGCAGAACAGGCTCCTGGAGGGGGAGGTGGTGGAGTCACTCTCCCTGGAGGTGTTTAAAAGCTGTGCAGATGTGGTGCTCCGTGGTGGGCTTGGTATGGTAGGGTTAACCGTTCTGCTCAACGATCCCAGAATCACTGCGTGGGGTTGGTTGGAAGAGCCCTTAAACATCATCCAGTTCCAACCCCCCTGCCATGGGCAGGGACACCTCCCACCAGCCCAGGTTGCTCAAGGCCTCATCCTCATTCATAACCTGGAATATTGCATCCAGTTCTGGGCTCCCCAGTTGAAGAGGGACAGCGACCTGCTGGAGAGAGTCCAACAGAGAGCTACAAGGATGCTGAAGGGACTGCAGCACTGCCTGGGGAGGAGAGGCTGAGAGTCCTGGGGGTGGTTAGTAGAAGACTGAGAGGGGATTTAATAAATGTTAATAAATATCTGAGGGCTGGGGGTCAGGAGGGAGGGCACAGGCTCTGCTCACTTGCTCCCCGGGATAGGACAAGGGGCAATGGATAGAAACTGCAGCACAGGAGGTTCCACCTCAACACGAGGAGGAACTTCGGGTCACAGAGCCCTGGAGCAGGCTGCCCAGAGAGGTTGTGGAGTCTCCTTCTCTGGAGACTTTCCAGACCTATCTGGATGTGTTCCTGTGTGACCTGTGCTGGATTCTGTGGTCCTTCTCTGGCAGAGGGGCTGGACTTGGTGATGTTCTGAGGTCCCTTCCCCCGCCCTGACATCCTCTGATGCTGTGAAACTGTCAGCCCAAAGGCAGAATCCGCAGCGGTGCGGCATTTCCATCACGGGAGGCTCTGCCGCCCCACGGCACGGCAGGAGGGGCAGCGAACGCCTCCTCTCCTACCTGTCAGCACTGAGGTGGAGTGGCATTGTCAGGTCAGGGGCTGTCACTGAAGCCATGTCACTCCACCCTGGAAACACAAGAACAAACCACCCACAGTTACAATGATCCTGGGGCGAGAAGGATCTGCTTGGGGAAAAAAAAAGTCAAGCAAGCAAAGAGAACATTTATCTTGCAGAACATTAATCCAGGTTTCTTTGCACAAGAATTGCCTCTGAAGCTGCTGCTGGAATTTCCTCAAGATCTTTGTCTCTGCTTCAATTGTTTCCTGCTCGTGGAGATTTTCTGACAGTGCTGCTCGGACCGTGGCAGTGCAGGCGGCACAGAGCCCCTCAGCTCCTCCCTGCCACTGCCTACCCTGCTGGAAAGCCCGGTGGGAGGCCAGCAGAATGGAGGTTTGGCTCTGATGCTGCTCGAGGAGGTGAAGCCTGTACACCTCCACCTGGGAGGGAAGACCTACAGGGTCTTGTCTCCACTTCCCTGCATGACAGACAGCTCACTTGGATCTCTCAGGAGAGCCATGCCCAGCCCTGGACCTCCCAACATAAGGAGGACCTGGAAGTGCTGGAGAGGGTCCAGAGGAGGCCACAAAGATGATCAGAGGGCTGAAGCACCTCTGCTATGGGGACAGGATGAGAGAGCTGGGGCTGTTCAGCCTGGAGAAGAGAAGGCTCCAGGGAGACCTTAGAGCAACCTTCCAGTTCCTGAGGAGGACCTACAGCTAAAGGGAGGAGAACAAGGGGCTGGGGCCAGACTCCTCTCAGTGGTGCCCAGTAACAGGACCAGGGGCAATGGACACAAACTGGAAGCCAGGGGGTTTCACCTGAACAGGAGGAAAAACTTCATTGGTGTGAGGGTGCTGGAGCCCTGGAGCAGGCTGCCCAGAGAGGTTGTGGAGTCTCCTTCTCTGGAGAGCTTTCAAAACCCACCTGGATGTGGGCTTGGAGTGGATGATCCCCAGAGGTCCCTTCCACCTCCATGATGGGATTGTGGGATTCTGTGACTGGCAGAGGCTTCCTCTGGTTGCCTGGTGCAGAGCAGTGACAGCTGTAGCAGTGCTGAGTGCTGCACTACCACGAGGTCCTGGCTGGTTTGAAGCTTCCATTGGCCTTGATGTAGTGGAATGTTTTACTCGGCCTTCATCCACAGTCTCTCCTCTCCACACAGAGCTGGCTTTTGTGATGTGACTGCAGTCCATGAGATGCTAAGCTAGCAAGCCCTTCAGGTCTGCCTCCTGCAGATCGCTCGGCAGCAAGCGGTCAGTGTGACAAAGGTTTCTGGGGCAACTGGAGGGGAAGACACCTAAAAGCAGTAGGGGGTGACAGCTACTTTGAAACTCCTTCAGCTCAGGCAGCCTCATTCACAAAGCTGATGAAAAGAGAAGGACTCTCTCAGTCAGTGAGTCAGAACAAGAAGCCAAATTACCTGCTCCAGGTCCTCCTCACCCCACCGAGGCCACCTGGGGACCTTCTACTGCAAGCTCCCTTGAGACTTCACCACCCTGGACCGGCCAGGGGAGCACAGCAGCAGACCTGGTGGCTCTCTCTGAGCAGAGCAGCACAGCCTGGGGACTTGCTGTGCAGGGAGGAAAACCAGGGGACGAGGCTGGCCTGGGACCAAAGAGTTACAAAATGGCCATCACTAACCCGAGTCAGGAAATTAGAAGGTCCTGAGGCTTGCAGGAGTGAGGTCCTGGAACAGGTTCCAGCAGGAGTGGTGGAGTCATGAAGCCCACGTAGTTTCAAATGGAGCTTTATGAATAGGCTTTATTATGTGGCTGCCAGCAATAGCAAGGGCTGGGTTGCTGGCCAGGAGAGCTCCTTTTAAGGCATTTTGGTCTCTGCTCCATGCCTTGCATTCTCCTGGGATATTTCTTCTCTGTTTTGGGTTTTTTTTTTCCCAAGGTGACCTTCAAAGGATGTCTTTCAGAAAGGCAGTTCTGTCCTGCTGGGATTTCTTCACAACCTGGAAAGGATACTTCAAATATTTGTGGTGGTTTATGCTCTGGACTGGGCAGGGAAGTCGAGTCTGGCCTCGCTGGAAGCCCTGCTGGTCTGCTGCTCTGTCTGTTGGGAAGGGGGCTTGAAAGTCTGAGCTCCTCTAGTGAGTTCCTTGTTCCAAGGACTGTAGGTAGGACCTGGGAGAAGAATAAAAAAAGGCTTCATGGAGCCACCAACCCTTTTGCTTATATTAAAGTGATGAATATATAAATTTCCCCACCCCTCCTCTGTAGCTGTTTCATTTTGGTGACTCATGGAAATGTCTTCATCTTTTTATTGATTTCTTTTCCCCTTTCCCTTAGCTTTCTCCTCTATTTAGTCTTGAAAAAGCTAAGTTCTCCCTGACCTTATCTAGTCACCAGCTGATGAAACTGCAGCCAGTGGTTGGGTGGTGATAGAAATCACAGAGAGTATGATTAAGGTGTTTCTCTTGGGATGTGAGCTTTGCCAGGCTCTTCAGGCTGGGCTGGGCTTGTCACAGAACCTGGGATATAGGCTCAGAGAATCACAGAATGGTTTGGGGTGGAAACCCCTCTGAGATCATCCAGTCCAACCATCAACCCAACACCACCATGACTACTAAACCATGGCCCCAAGTTCATGGCCACAGGTTTCTTGAACACCTCCAGGGCTGGGCACTCCACCACCTCCCTGGGCAGCCTGTTCCAACCCCTGACCACTCTTGCAGCAAAGTGAACCTCTCCTGGTGCAACCTGAGACAATTTCCTCTCCTTCTATCACCTGAGACTAGGGAGAAGAGATCCACTCCCACCTCACTCCAACCTCCTTTCAGGGAGCTGTAGAGAGCAAGGAGGTCTCCTCTCAGCCTCCTCTTCTTCAGGATGAACACCCCCAGCTCCCTCAGCTGCTCCTCCTCAGCCCTGTTCCCAGACCCTTCCCCAGCTTTTTGCCCTTCTCTGGACCTCCTCCACCCTCTCAATGTCCTTCTTGGAGTGAGGGCCCCAAAACTTAACCCAGGATTCAAGGTGTGACCTCACCAGTGTCCATAAGAGGGGTACAATCCCTTCCCTACCTCTGCTGGCCACAGCATTGCTGATCCATGCCAGGCTGCTGGGGGCTTTCTTGGCCACCTGAGCACACTGCTGGCTCATTTTCAGCTGCTGTCAACCAGCACCTCCAGGGCAACTTTCCAGGCACCGTGCATGCACCCAGCACATGATCCAGCAGACCTCCAGGTGCGTTCTGCTGGCCAGCAATGAGCACCTGAGGTCCTGCTCTCCTTCCTATCTTTGCAGGCAGGAAGCTGCTTTGCTGTGCTGTGCCAGGCTGGCAACCAACCCCCCGTGGTGCCTCTGTGCTGATCTCCAAGCTGCAGCTAAACTCTGCCTCACCTCAGTGCTGTCAAAGATGCCAAGGGCAATAAGTTAGGGATTGGTGGAGGTGCTTTCCCCGGCGTAGGTGATGCAGGTAGCTGGTGCCAGCACTAATTTGGCAGCAGCCCTGCAGTGCCCTTGTAGATCAGTGTAAGAGTGTATTGCAAGGCAGAACAAAATGGATTATGCCATCGATTCCCAGCAAGCACAGCCCCCCGTGGTGAGGCAGGTTAGAGCAAGCTGCCTCTGAGCCCTGCTCTGCTTCTCACTTTGCTGCTGGAAACGAAGGAAGGGCCAATTACAGCTTCACAGGCATGAGCAAAGCCATGGAGCAGCACTGAAATATTTTAGTGGGAGCAAGAGATTGCAATGCAAGAATGTCCAAGGGTGGCTTGGGCCAGCGTGCTGCAGGGATGCTGCTGAGACACAGCACACAGGGTTGAGGATGAAGGCTTCATCTAAACACCACAAATGCAATCTCCCTTGGCTCAACAAGAGGACACAGCCTCAAGCTGCACCAGGGGAAGTTTAGGTTGGGGGTGAGGAGAAAGTTCTACCCAGAAAGAGTAATTGGCCTTTGGAATGTGCTGCTCAGTGAGGTGGTGGAGTCCCTGTCCCTGGAGGTGTTCATTAAAGGCTTGGATGTGGCACTTGGAGCCATGGTTTAGTTGTCAGGAGGTATTAGGTAATAGGTTGGACTTGATGATCTCTGAGGTGTTTTCCAACCTGGTTGATTCTGTGAGTCTATGATCTGCTTAATTTTTCTTCTCTCATTGGAGGCATGCAGCTCATGGTGTTCCCCAGGGGTCCAGTCTTGCTCAACATCTTCATCAATGACCTGGATGAAGGACAGAGTTGACCCTCAGCCAGTCTGCAGATGTCACAACCCTGGGAGGAGTGGCTGACACCTCCTCAGGCTTTGCTGCCATTCAATGAGACCTGGACAGATGGGAGAGGTGAGGGAGAGAAAGCTCATGGAGTTGAGGCAGGGCAAGTGTAGGGTCCTGCAGCTGGGGAGGAACAACCTCCTGCAGCAGTACAGGGGAGGGGTGACCTGCTGGGAAGCAGCTGTGAAGAGAAGGACCTTGGAGTGCTGGTGCCCATGAGCCAGCAATGTGTCCTTGTGGCAGAGGGCAAATGGTGTCCTGGGGTTCATGAAGAAGAGTGTGGCCAGGAGGATGAGGGAGGCTTTCCTTCTCACCTGCTCTGCCCTAGCAAGGCCACAGCTGAAGTAATGAGTCCAGTTTTGGACTTCCCAGTGCAAAAGATACAGGGAACTACTGGAAAGAGTCCAGTGGAGGCTGTGAAGATGCTGAGGGGCCTGAAGCATCTCTGTGAGAAGGAAAAGCTGAGAGCCCTGGGGCTGTTGAGCCTGGAGAAGGGCAGCCTGAGAGGTTGTGGAGTCTCCTTCTCTGGAGAGCTTCCAACCCCCCCCTGGCCATTGTCATCCTGAGCAAGCAGCTGTGGGTGCCCTGCTTTAGCAGGGGGGTTGGACTGGATGATCTCCAGAGGTCCCCTCCAGCCCCTACCACGCTGGGACTCTGGAATTCTGTGATATGTTTGTGTCTGTATAAACAAGACAGCAACACACAGAGCTTTGTTTCCCCAGATCAATACTTGCTGGTTTCTATCAGAGCAGATCAGTAACTAATCCTTTCTCCTTCACCTCGAGGGCAGCCCAGGCATATTTATTACTGAACAGGACCTTTCCTGCGCCAGCCTGAGGCTCGTTAAACCAGTCTGAAGGACGAGGCACATCTCTCTGCACCTGGCAGTGCCCAGCCACCAATGTGGCCATGCCAGTGCCTGCTCCAGGGAGGACACTGAGCATAGAATCATAGAATCATTAAAGTTTGAAAAGCCCTCCAAGATCATGAAGTCCAGCCCTCAGCCCAACACCTCCATGGCCACTAAACCCTGTCCCCAAGTGCCATGGCCACACATTTTTGAACACCTGCAGGGATGGGGACTCCACCACCTCCCTGGGCAGCCTGTGCCAATCCCTGACCACTCTTGCAGGAAAAGAAATGTTTCCTCATCTTCAGAGTGAACCTCCCCTGGTACAACTTGAGGCCATTTCCTCTTGTCCTGTCATGTGTTCCTAGCAAGAAGAGACCTCCCCCCAGCTCACTGCAACCTCCTTCCAGGGGGTTGTAGAGGGCAATGAGATCTCCCCTAATCCTCCTCCAGTCAGAATCACCCCAGTTCCCTCAGCTGCTCCTCCCCAGGCTCCAGACCCTTCCCCAGCTTTGTTGCCCTTCTCTGGACCTGCTCCAGCTCTCAATGTCCTTCTTGGAGTGAGGGCCCCAAAACTGAAGCCAGGATTCAAGGCGTGACCTCACCAGTGCCCAGTCCAGAGGCACAATCCCTTCCCTACTCCTGCTGGCCACAGCATTGCTGATCCAGGCCAGGATGCTGGTGGCCTTCTTGACCAGCTGGGCACACACATTGGCACATCCTCAGCCAGCAATGGGAGCTTCAGAGTGCCAGGGCTCTGGACAGTGGTGGGTGAGAGGCTGCTGGGAGGGCAGGGAATTGGTTAAGTCTGGGATGAAGCCTTTGCTTGGAGTGGGTAGAAAACTCTCCAAGCCCCTTGGGCTTTGTCATGCTGAGCTTTGTGTCCAACCCAATCAACCATTAAGAGGGGGAGTTTCCTTTGTCCCTGCATTGGTCTTTGTGTCTTCAAGGGAGACAATAGGGAGATTATGCTTTAAAATAATAATTTAAGAGCTCAGTGAACACAGATAGAGGAAGAATAACTGGTGGCAAATGAAAAGGCCCTTGATGTATGAGCTGGATAAAGGTTGCTGGCTAGGAGAAGCTCTGCATTCAGCACAGCAAGCCAGGGTGATCATGTAGTGCCCAGCTTAAAGATCCCCCTGCTTTGTCTTTGTTTTATGGAGGGATTTAAGATGAAATCTTGGGTTTGCTAAGAGAACAGCAACAAAACCTGATGGTTTAACCTTAGATTTCAGTGGGGCTGCTTTCTACCTCCTGCAGTTTAAACAGAAGTTATTACAGTTGTTGAAATGGTTGAAGAGAATCATTAAGAGGGAGAAGTTTCCCAGATGGCCAGGAAGGCTGACAGCAGCCTGGCCTGGATCAGCAATGCTGTGGCCAGCAGGAGCAGGGCAGGGGTTGTCCTCCTGTGCTTAGCCCTGCTGAGGCCACAGCTCAATCCTGGGTTCAATTTTGGTCTCCTCACTCCAAGCAGGACATTGAGTAGCTAGAGCAGGTCCAGAGGAGGGGGCCTGGAGAACAGGGCTGGTGAGGAGCAGCTGAGGGACCTGGGGTTGTTTAGCCTGGAGAAGAGGAGGCTGAGGGGAGACCTCATTGCTCTCTACAGCTCCCTGAGAGGAGGCTGATGGTGGTTGGTCTCTTCAACCTAGTAACAAGGAGAAGAGGAAATGGCCTCAAGTTGCACCAAAGGAGGTTTAGGTTGGGCATTAGAAGAAAATTCTTCACTGAGAGGGTTCTCAAAGCCTGGCACAGGCTGCTTAGGGAGGTGGCTGAATCCCCTCCCTGGAGGTGTCTAAAAGAGGCAGAGATGTGGTGATGAGAGCCATAGTTTAGCACCAGCCTTGGTAGTGTTAGAGAATGGTTGGACTGGATGAGCTGAAAGGTTTTATCCAACCCAAACAATTCTGTGATACTATGAGGGGTCAGAGGAGGGGACAGAAGAGACAATCACTTGGGAGGAACAGAAGCATCCTGGAAGAGGAGAGTCACAAGGCACAAAAGATGTGAGAGAAACTCTCAGGGCAAGACTCCAGCCAGGCTTATTGTGGGGGCAAATCCCTTCCATGGGTGCCAAGAAGCAGCTTTCAAACAGGGAGCTGGACTAAGTGGGGGACAGGAGACAGCTAATCTCTGCAGCAGATGATCCTCATTCCACCAGGCTAGGGACAGCCATAGCCACACTCTCCCCTATTTTAGGTCAAATAGGAAAATAAGTAATTCATTTGAGTCTGCTTCTCTCTGGTCCACATCACTCCTGCAAAAGCCTCAGGCAGTGAGAAAGTTGCTCACAGCCCTTCCTAGGAGAAGAATTTACTTAGTTCTGGGCAGAGAATGGTTAAAGGACAGCCTAGAAATCATCCCAAAGGCATCAGAAGATGGTTTTTTTTTCCCCCCTCCTTTCTTTCCATTCCTCAATCACAGAACCTGGTGTAATTGGTGTTGGGAGGGATGATTTATTCACAGGCTTTTAATGTGACCTACATCCAATCTTCCTCATCATCAGCAGCCATTGTTCTTGGGGCTCATTTTAATCAGCTGTCTGGCTAATCCAGACTGATTGTCTAGTGGCTTTCACACATGTTGAGGCAGGGTTCTTCACAGCAAGGGGAAAAAAATAATGCCCAAACAACCAATCCAGGAGAAGTTCTTTTCCTTGCAGTCATCTTGAGCTAGACCCTGTGAGCTGTGTGTTTCTCAGCTCTGAGACACCACTGATGCTGGATGATTGTATCCCAAGTTTCTCTTCTCTCTGCTGTTAATTGGCATCCAGAGTCACTTTCCCTCCTCTTTCATTTCCTCAGCTGTCTGAAGTGCCCCAGGACCTACCAGGGACAGCAGGCAGGGATCCATCTCTCCTCTGCTAGCCATCAAAGGTGATTTCATCCCAGGTGCCCTGACTGAAGGAAGCTGTGACTCATTTAATGGCTGTGGTGGTGGTGGGTGGATGGTTGGATTCACAGAGTCACAGGAACATTCAGGTTGGAAAAGCTCCTCAGGACCACCAAGTCCAACCCAGAACCCTACTCTACAAGGCTCACCCCTTAACCATAGCCCCAAGCACCACATCCAAACCACCTTCAAACACATCCAGGGTTGGTGACTCCACCACCTCCCTGGGCAGCTCATTCCAATGCTGGGAAAAAACAATTCTGTGATTTTACTTCTGAGGTGTATTATGGGATGGAGGAAGCATCTCTGAAGGGCACCAGAGCCACCTCAACCCTCCCAGTGGCTCAGGGAATGTGTATAAGGGAATCTTTCCACAAATCTCCTGCAGTTCAGATGAGGCCAGGAAAGGGGGATCAGGACACCCAGGCTGCTGGGACCGTGCTGGTTGGATCATCCTGCAGAGAGCTTTAGGTCAAGAGGTGGCAAAATCTGGCACTTGGTCAGTGCTCAGGTTTGCAGCTTTGCAGCCACTCTCTTGTTGCTGCTTTTGAACATGAAGACTACTAATGAAGGCTACATGAAGACAGCATGAAGACTAATAATGAAGATATTCCAGATCAGACTTGATGTGGCCCTGGATCACAGGATCAGAGGATGTTAGGGGTTGGAAGAGACCTCCAAACATCATCGAGTCTAATCCCCCTGCCTGAGCAGGACCATAGAATCCAGCACAGGTCACACAGGAACACATCCAGATGGGGCTGGAAAGTCTCCAGAGAAGGAGACTCCTCAGCCTCTCTGGGCAGCCTGCTCCAGGGCTCTGTGACCCTCAGAGTGAAGAAGTTCCTCCTCATGTTGAGGTGGAACCTCCTGTGCTGCAGTTTCTATCCATTGCCCCTTGTCCTATCCCAGGGTGCAAGTGAGCAGAGCCTGTCCCCTCCCTCCTGACCCCCAGCCCTCAGATATTGGTAGACATCATGAGGTTGTGGTGACAGGTTGGACTCGATGATCTTTGAGGTCTCTTCCAACCTTAGTGATACTGTGACATTTGTTAAATCCCCTCTCAGTCTCCTCCAGGCTGAACACCCCCAGGGCTCTCAGCCTCTCCTCCCCAGGCAGTGCTGCAGTCCCTTCAGCATCCTGGTAGCTCTCTGTTGGACTCTCTCCAGCACATCCCTGTCCCTCTTGAACTGGGGAGCCCAAAACCGGACATCCCGATCTAGTTGGAGGTGTCCCTGCTGGCTGCAAGGGGAATTGGACAAGATGACCTTTGAGGGTCCCTTTCAACCCAATGCAACCTGTGAATTAATCAAGCTTTGGCTGTAGGAGACTTACAGGAACCCAGCCTGCTGGAACCCAGCCTCCACTGGGGAGGCAGAGACCTGGGGGAGCTTCCCTGGCCCAGTGTGCCCAGCCCTAGAGCTGCTGGTGGGGTCTGAGCAGTGGGAGATCTGCTGAGGAGGAGCTGACATCCTTCATCTCCCTGCTGCAAACAGGGAGCATGGAGAAGGGGCAGAGCAGCTGGAACACTGTGCTGCTGGTGACTGGGGGGAACTGGGCTGCTGCTGAGTGTTTTGATTGGAAGTGACAGCAGAACCCTGTCCAGGGGGGTGCAGGGGGTTGTTTGCTTGTTTAATTTTTTTGGGGTGCTATTAATCTTTGCTCAGGAGGGTGCCACAGTCCTGTTGTAAGACACTGCTGCTTGTGTGGGTGTGGGGAGAGGCTGTGCAGACAGAATGTTGACTTAAGGGAAGTAAGGGCTGAATTTTAATGTGGGGTTTTTTTTACTTCTTTTGTTTTGGTTTTGAATCCCACTCTGCTGCAGAGCTGACCTCACAAGCCCCACACCACCCTGTGACTGTGCAGAGCAAGCTCAGGGCTCCTGCTTCAGTTCCTGCTGAGCAATGTCACTTGTAGAGTCATAGAATCACAGAATGGGTTGGGTTGGAAGGGACCCCAAAGCTCATCCAGCTCCAACCCCCCTGCCATGGGCAGGGACACCTCCCACCAGCCCAGGTTGTTCAAGGCCTCATCCAACCCAGCCTTGAACACCTCCAGGGAGGGGACACCCCTGGGCAACCTGTGCCAGTGTCTCACCACCCTCGCTGCTAAGAATTTCTTCCTCATCTCCAGTCTCAACCTGCCCTCTTCCAGCTCAAATCCATTGCCCCTCATTCTTTACAATGAGGGTGGTGTGACACAGGAATAGGTTGCCAAGGGAGGTGATGGAGGCTCCATCCCTGGAGACACTAAAGATCAGGCCTGATGGGGCCCTGAGCAACCTGATGATGGCCTTGGATTGACAGCTGGACTCAGTGATCTTAGAGGTCTTTTCCAACTGAAACAATTCTATGATCCTGTGATTCCATGATTCTATGTCCTTGCTCACTGCAAGGGGGTTGGACTAGATGACCTTTGGAGGTCTCCTTCCTACCCAAACCGTTCTGTGATTCTATGATCCTGTGATTCTGTGATTCTATGTCCCTGCTCACTGCAAGAGGGTTGGACAAGTTGGCCTTTGAGGGCCCCTTCCAACCCAGCCCCTTCTGTGATTCCATGATTCTGTGATTCTAGGATTCTAGAGCACTGGAGGTGTTTAAGAAGAGCCTGGATGAGGCACTTGGTGCTATGGTTTAGTTGATTAGATGGTGTTGGGTGATAGGTTGGGCTCAATGATCTCAAAGGTCTTTTCCAACCTGGTTTATTCTCTTCTCTTCTCTTCTCTTCTCTTCTCTTCTCTTCTCTTCTCTTCTCTTCTCTTCTCTTCTCTTCTCTTCTCTTCTCTTCTCTTCTCTTCTCTTCTCTTCTCTTCTCTTCTCTTCTCTTCCATTCCATTCTTCTATTCTATTCTATTCTATTCTATTCTATTCTATTCTATTCTATTCTATTCTATTCTATTCTATTCTATTCTATTCTATTCTATTCTATTCTATTCTATTCTATTCCATATGTCCCTTCTCAGTGCAAGGGGGTTGGATAAGTTGGCCTTTGAGGGTCCCTTCTGTGATTCTATGATTGTGTGATTTGTGTTCTCCTGCCAGGCTCTGAGCACCTGACAGACAGGCAGGAGGGGCTGTGGGTCAAGGTGGGATGAGGTCTTTTGAGTCCTGCAGGTGAAGGAAAGCAGTTCCCTGGAAGCCTCTGTCCTCCACCCAGCAGGCAGGCTTGGCAGAGGCTCCCTCCATTAAAATGCAGGGAGGTGTAACTCTGACCCCAACATCCATTCCCTCCAGGATCTGGGATCTCAGAAGCTTCGCTTGTTTATGCTTAAAAGCATTTCCACTCACCTTTGAAATCAGCTCTCTCTCTCTCTCGCCCCCCTCCCCCACGGCTGGAGCAGTGCGAGATGCTTTCCATTCCCTCTCCCCTCCCTCCCCCCTCCCCTGCCTGGCCGCTGGGGTGGCTGTGTGCATGCATTAGCGGCTGCCTGATAGCCCTGCCCGAGACGGCAGCGCTGCTGAGTCCCCTCCCAGTGCTTAATGCTGCAATTATTATTCTGCCGGGCACCTCCAGAAACTTCTCGCAGTTGGATGAGCCTGAGCCTTTTACCTCAGCTCCATTAACAAGCATCTTCAGCAGCCTGCATGCACTAATGGCCCGCAGGGCACATGCCTCCTGGAGATGCTGCCACCTTCCCCCACACCCTGTGGAGAGGACCAAAAGCCTCCTCTGAGCGCTGGGCCCCCTCCTATCGGTTGCAGTCAGTCCAGGAATCTCAACATCGGAGGTGGTTGTTAGCACAGCACTGCCCACCCCTTCCCTGAGCAGCTGAGGGCTGCTCCCCTCCCCTGCTGCCAGCAGCTCCTCTGTCCTGTGTGATGCATGTAACGTGCAACAGACATTTGTCACCCAGAAGTGCTGCTGCCAGGCTGAGTATTTCATGGCAAAGCACCTCTGTCGCTGCCCAGCTCTCTGACCTTCAGGACACCACCTTAGCAGTCATTGCTGGACCTATTTTCTGTTGCAATGCTGCATCCAGAACATCCCAAGGACCAGGAAAGGGGGGAAGCACCTCCAGGCCCACCATTTGATCTTGAAGGTCATTTTCAACCTGGTTAATTCTATTCCATTCCATTCCATTCCATTCCATTCCATTCCATTCCATTCCATTCCATTCCATTCCATTCTATCCTATCCTATCCTATCCTATCCTATCCTACTCTATTCATTTCTAGGCCAGCATCTTCCTGCCCACCTCCTTACACCTTGTCATGGCCAAGGCATTGCCATGGCCAAGCCAAGGTCTCCAAGGGCTGTATCTGAGGCTTGGAGGCAGGTGAGGTGTTTGGCTGCCTGCTCAGGGTGTTTCCATGACTGGAGATGATGTGAAGGCTGATTTGCTTTAGCCTGGATTCCTCTGGGTTTGCCTCGACCTCAGCAGCCCTGCAGGAGGACTTAAGAAGGGCCAATATTGGTTGTTGCAGAAGGGGATGTAGGAAGGAGCCATTGCTCAGCTCCTGTCAGAAGAGCTGTTTGCAGCTTGAGAGCACAGAGACAAATCTCCTGCCAATGTCTATGGGAACTGCTGCCACTCAGGCCATGCCAGCACCCAGTGTCAGCCCTTTGTTGGCCAGCAGCAGGATGATGATGTGCTGGGCCAGAATTAGGTGATGGGGGTGCTGGGTGTGCAGAGGGGAGGTGATGTGCTGGGGGTGCAGGGGGTAGGTGATGTGCTGGGGGCACAGCAGGATGATGCTGTGCTGGGTGTGCAGCAGAGCCAGCAGCAAAAGGCTGCAGGCAGTGTGCAGAGGCAGGCTGCTTCTCAAATGCATCCCTTGCCTGCCACTTCCAGCTCATCCTTCATCACCTTAATGAGTCCTAGTTCCTGGTGACAGCAGCACCTCAAATCATGCCAGGTGCTTTCAAGATGCAGCAGAAGCCTCTGCCTGCCCTGGAGGGGATACAAACTAAGTCCACCTCACCCTGGAAATTAGACTTGTGGGAATCATAGAAGCATTAAAGTTGGAAAAACCCTCTAGGATTATCATGTCCACATTCTACCCAACCCTTCCATGCCCCCAAGTACCACATCTATTCATTTTTTGACCACCTCCAGAGATGGGGACTCCACCACCTCCCTGGGCAGCCTGTTCCAATCCTTGACCACTCCAGCAGCAAAGAAATGTTTCCTAATCTCCAGCCTGAACCTCCCCTGGCACAACTTGAAGCCACTTTCTCTTGTCCTGTCATTAGTTACTTGGGAGAAGAGTCCAACACCAGCCTCACTGCAACCTCCTTTCAGGGAGCTGTAGAGAGCAATGAGGTCTCCCCTCAGCCTCCTCTTCTCCAGGCTGAGCAACCCCAGTTCCCTCAACCTCTCCTCATAAGACCTGCTCTCCAAACCCCTCACCAGCTTCATTGCCCTAAAAGGGAGGAGGTGAAAGTGCTTCTGCTTCCCATGGCTTTGGCAAGCTGGTGAGATCCATGGGGCAGCACGTTTGTGGGGTGATGCTATGGGCCAAGACATGTGTGCTTGGAGCAGCTCATCCTCACAGGATGGTAGGGGTTGGAAGGGACCTCAGAAGATCATCAAGTCCAATCCCCTGCCAGAGCAGGACCATAGAATCCAGCACAGGTCACACAGGAACACATCCAGATGGGGCTGGAAAGGCTCCAGAGAAGGAGACTCCACAATCTCTCTGGGCAGCCTGCTCCAGGGCTCTGTGACCCTCTCAACTACAACACCCTCACAGGGAAGAAGTTCCTCCTCATGTTGAGCTGGAACCTCCTGTGCTGGAGTTTGTATCCACTGCCCCTTGTCCTGTCCCAGGGTGCAAGTGAGCAGAGCCTGTGCCCTCCCTCCTCACAGCCAAAACTCTTCCAGGAAGCAACAGTGCCCAGGAGTGCCTGGTGTCTGTTTCTCCTCTCCTACATCTGCCTTTGGCTCTGGGTGGATTAATAGCATGATGGGCTGAGTGTTTTCTGTTGGTTTATTCATTCCTGGGCTTGTTTTGTCAATTGAGCAGCTCTTGTTACCCCAGAAGGAGCTTAGGGGATGATGTATGGCCCTGACAGCAAGATTAAACATCCCATTTACTGCACCCTGTCTCCAGAATTCAGCCAGCAGAGGCACGTGGAGCAGCAACAACAGTCACCAAGCAATCACAAAGCAGAGTTTTCATCTTCAGTTCATTTCTTGAAGGGGAGAAAGGGAAGGAGAAAGCAGAGGGAGAAGAAGAAAAGGGCTGGAAAGGGCAGAAGAAAGGGGGACAAAATCTGAGAGGGGGAAAATGAGGTGGAGGTATTGACAGGATTGAAATGAGCTCAGGGTTAGCAGCCTGTGTCTCAAAAATCATAGGGTCTCAGAATCATTAAGTTGGGAAAGGGCTCTAAGATCATCAAGTCCAACCATAAAATCCTAGCAGAGCAGCTGAGGACTGTCCAACTGGGAGCCTTTGCTGGTGCATGGCCCCATCACTTGTGCTTAAATGCTGCTTTAAGTGGCATCTCCTGACGTGTGTGGGGGTTTATTTAGGAATTGCAGCTGCTCTGGGCTGAGTAGGAGCTCAAGGCATGTGGGATGGCTCTGAATGCCAAGTGGGCCTGGGTGGCAGATACCCAAGGCTTTGCCTTGCTGCTGCTCCTGTGCCAGAGAGGAGCAGATGGGAGAAGAGCTGAGAGCAGCTTTGGAGAGGCAGAGCTGTTTGGGTCTAGCTGTGATGAGCTGAGCTCCTCTGGGCTGGGCTGCAGCTTGTCCTGGGACCCAGTCCTCGGTGGGAGCACTCAGGCTGGGGCTGAGGCAGGGTGAGATGCCCCTTTGCCCTCCTGCAAGCTGGGGAGAGCACAGCACCATCTGCTTTGCTGGCAGAAGGGCTTCTGTTCCTGGCTTCCAAACCTTTCTTGGTCCCAGGAGGAGGCTGTGAACCTCTTTCATGTTTGAGCTCGGCTGGCACTGAAGGTTGCTCAGCTGCAAAACACAACATGCAGTGGAAATGTTCCTCAGGTCCACTCCAGGGCAGGAGAGGCATTGGGGCAGGCTCTTCCCACAGCCCCTTCTGATGGTAATTTGCACTGGGACACCTGCAAAGAGGGACAGAAGAAGTGGAGATCAGAGAATTAGCACTGCCTGGATACTTGCAGGCTGGCCTGAGTGAGGATGTGGCAGGTCTTTAACTGCTTGCAGTAGGTCACAGCACTTCCCCCCGCCCCCCCCCCCCCCCCCCCCCCCCCCCGTGCATGAGGCCATCAGATGGGGGGAGGATTCAAGCCTCTTATCTCCATCCCTCTGGGGTTTTTGGATGAAGGAGACAACTCCTCCTGGTGTCCCCTGGTGCTGTGGCCCAGCTGATGCGGAGTGGTGTGTGTCTTGACCGTGTGCTTTAGGGTGACAGCTCGTGGTGTTGAACCTGGACACAGAAAAGGCACAGGTCAGGCCAAGAGCTGCTTCTCAGAGTCCTGGAGATACAACAGGTCCTCAGCACAAGTTCTGGGACTTCACTGGCAACGTTTGCATCACTTCTTCTCCTCTCCAGCACTCCTCTCAGCCACTTTTGCAAGTGATGTGAGATTCTGCTTGACTCTTTGGACAGGAGTGCAGAGGAGGGCAAGGAGCTGGGGAAGGGCCTGGAGAATAAATCTTATGAGGAGGGACTGAGGGAGATGGGGATGGTTAGTTGGGAGAAGAAGAGGCTGAGGGGAGACCTCACTGCTCTCTACAGCTACCTGAAAGGAGGTTGTAGAGACCTTGGTGCTGGTCTCTTCTCACAGGTAATTAGTGATGGAACAAGAGGGAATGGCCTCAAGCTGCAGCTGGGGAGGTTTAGACTGGACACTGAGAAAAAGTATTTCCCAGCCAGAGTGGTCAGGGATTGGAATGTGCTGCCCAGGGAGGTGGTGGAGTCCCCAACCCTGGGTGTGTTTGAAGGTGGTTTGGATGTGGTGCTTGGGGCTATGGTTTAGGGGTGAGCCTTGTAGAGTAGGGTTCTGGGTTGGACTTGGTGATCCTGAGGGTCTGTTCCAAGCTGAATGTTTCTGTGATTCTGTGACATATCCCCATGCTTCATCACCTGCTAGAGACTGGAAACTGCTGAAATCCAACTTAATTACAATAGAATAGAATAGAATAGAATAGAGCAGAATATAATAGAATTTACCAGGTTGGAAAAGACCTTTGAGATTATCAAGTCCAACCTCTCATCCAACACCATCTAATCAACTAAACCATGGCCCCAGTGCCTCATCCAGTCTCTTCTTAAACACCTCCAGTGATGGTGACTCCACCACCTCCCTGGGCAGCACATTCCAATGGCCAATCTCTCTTTCTGGGAAGAATTTCTTCCTAACATCCAGCCTAAACCTCCCCTGGCACAGCTTGAGACTGTGTCCTCTTGTTCTGGTGCTGGGTGCCTGGGAGAAGAGACCAACCCCCACCTGGCTACAACCTCCCTTCAGGGAGTTGTAGAGAGCAAGAAGGTCTCCCCTGAGCCTCCTCTTCTCCAGGCTAAACAACCCCAGCTCCCTCAGCCTCTCCACACAGAGCTGTACTCCAGACCCCTCCCCAACCTTCTCTGGACATGTTCAAGAGTCTCAGTGTGCTTCTGAAATTGAGGAGCCCAGAACTGGACACAGGACTCAAGGTGTGGCCTAACCAGTGCTGAGTACAGAGCACAATGACTTCCCTGCTCCTGCTGGCCACACTATTCCTGATGCAGGCCAGGATGCCATTGGCCTTCTTGGCTACCTGGGCACACTGTTGGCTCATGTTCAGCCTACTATCAACCTGTTCCCCCAGGTCCTTCTCTGCCTGGTTGCTCTCCAGCCCTGGGCAGAGGGACAGCTCTGAGCACCGAATAGGCTGAGCCATCTCTAGCTGTGGCACTTCTCAAGCCAGAGAGAGCTCCCACACTTGCTCAGGGAGGAAGATGGCCAGCCTCTTGGATCTGCTCAGAGCTGCCCCTCCTGGTTTTTGAGCACTGGGGGCGGTTGTGGCTTTTCCATGGCTCAGTAAATGTCACAGTGAAACGACCACATCTAACCATGCCCGAGGTATCAGCCACAGCAACAACAAAGAAAGGTCAACTCCAACTGTAAATATTTCAAGCCTTGTAAAATATTCATGGCTAGCCATGAATACTGAAGAGCTGGGATGGGCCAGAAAGCCTCCAGCTCACTCCTTGCCCCTGCCAACCCGGCTGCACATCTGCTGCTTGGTCGGAGCTGTCTCCTCCTGCTGCCTTCCAAGGCTGCTTCCCAGCAGCACCTCCTCTGCCCTGCTGGATGCAGCCATCTGAGGAGTGCTCCAAGCTTTCTCCAGATATTTTTGGCTAAGCACAGCTGGCTGTCTCAGGGGGTTGTGTCTACCCTCCCCACTCACAAACCTAGCTGTCCTCTGCCAGCTTTCAGGGCACACCAGGCACATGAGTGCCCAGACTGCCACCACGGCTCGGTGAAGAGGAGCTGGGCTCCCCCTGGGTTTGTGCTGCTCTGCACACACACACACACAGCTCTCTGGCTTGAAAATCCTGGGCAAGCTTTCCTGTATGAGATTTTCTTAAGCCAGCAGATGTAATGGGAAGCAAACAGACTGGTTGAGGGTTATTCTTCTACCTAAACCAGGAACAGCACTCTCCAGGGCAGGCAGAAAGCAGCAGCTCCCAGTGTAGCTGGGCTGGATTGTGGAGTTAGACCATATGGGAAAAGAACAGACTGGAAAAGAAAGGAATCATGGAGTCACAGAATCACTTAGGCTGGGAAAGACCTTTAAAGTCATCAAGTCACAGAATCATGGAATCAAGCAGGTTGGAAAAGGCCTCAGAGATCATCCAGTCCAACCTATCACCTAACACCTAACACCTCCTGACAACTAAACCATGGCTCCAAGTGCCACATCCAAGCCTTTGTTGAACACCTCCAGGGACAGGGACTCCACCACCTCCCTGGGCAGCACATTCCAGTGGCCAATTACTCTTTCTGAGAAGAACTTTCTCCCCACCTCCAACCTAAACTTCCCCTGGCACAGCTTGAGACTGTGTCCTCTTGTTCTGCCTTTATGTTTTGTCCAACCATTAGAAAGGGGAGGTGCCTTGAGGGGGAAAGGAGCTGCAGACCTACCATAACCTCTGCCCACAAACCATCCTTTCAGCTGCTCCTCACCAGGCCTGGTCTCTGGACCCCTCACCAGCTTAGCTGCCCTTCTCAGGACACTGAGACACTTCAGCCCAAGATTGTGCCCAGTTGTGCTGGGTGGTTGGCACCCATAGTGAAAAAGAGGGTTTCTGCCTCACAGAGAAGTGAGGGCTTGAAGAGTGTGATGAAGAACCAGGGACAGAGCAGACCCAGGGGCTGGATTTTCTTCTTCCAGCTAATAGGAAACAGCTTTATTTAACAACATCTTTCTGGCCCCTTGGCAAAACCCTAATCAAATATCAATAGATAGCCTGAGACTTGCTTTCACTGGACCAGTGCTTCAATAAATAACCCTCATTCTCCTAAGGGCCATTGCAAGCTCTTAGATCTCAGGCAAAGCATCTCTGTCTGAATGCTTTTACTGGGAACTGGAAGGGGCTAATAATCAATAACCAATTGAACAGTGATAGCCTTTGATTCAAAGGAAGCCCCATTCAAAGCCCTGACCTGTCAAGGCAATTCAGCTGGGAGGAAACAGTGGTGCCTCTTAATTATAAATGCAATGGAGGGCAGTGGAAATTGCCTCATCTAGGATTTTCTTTTGCTGAGTGGACTCTCAGTGCAGTCCCCACTGAGCATATTGGGGGTGGAAGGAGGGCAGGCAAAAAGCATCTTAGAAAATCAGGGTTGGGAAAGACCTCAAAGGTCATACAAGTTCAGTCATCAACACCTTCACTGTCTGAAGCAAAAGACAGAGGTTTTGCTTTGCCCACTCCTCTTGCTGGGCTGACTTCTCTGGGCAGGAGCCAGCAATGGGCACCTGCAGCCCAGAAGGCCAGTGGCAGCCTGGGCTGCATCTAAAGTAGTGAGGCCAGAGAGGGAGAGAGGAGATCCTGCTCCTCTGGTCTGCTCTGGGGAGCCCTCACCTGCAGTCCTGTGTCCAGGTATGGGGCCCTCAGCACAAGGACATAGGACTGCTGGAGCAGGTCCAGAGGAGGCCACAAAGATGATCAGAGGGCTGGAGAACCTCTGCTATGAGGACAGGATGAGTTCAGCCTGGAGAACAGAAGGCTCCAAGGAGACCTTAGAGCAGCCTTCCAATACCTGAAGTGACTACAGGAGAGCTGGGGAAGGACTTTTGTCAAGGGCTGCGAGCAGCAGGACACAGAGCAATGGTTTGAAACCAGAGCAGGGTTGATTTACATTGGACATTAGGTAGAAGTTCTTCCCCATGAGGATGCTGAGACACTGGAACAGGTTGCCCAGGCAGGTGGTGGAGGGCCCATCCCTGGAGCCATGCAAGGTCAGGCTTGCTGGGGCTCTGAGCAACCTGATCTAGTTGGGGATATCCCTGCTGACTCCAGAGGGGCTGAACCAGATGACCTTTGAAGGTCCCTTCCAACCCAATGCATTCTGCCATCTGATGATTTTTTTTCCTAGCAGAGGCCCCCTGCATGTCCTTGGGTGCTTGGTGCCATCCCTTTGCACCCCAGTTCTCCCCCCTAAGAAGCTGAGCTGAGCCCAGTTTGTCAGTGTGTCTGCTCTGAGAGTGAGCACAGCACTCTGAACAAACACCCAGCCCGCAGCTCTTCCTCTGAGGAAGGTCTGCACAGCAAAGCAGTCTTGCCAAGGACCAGCAGTGCATACAAATGGTGCTGCCTGCTGCCTTCTGCACTCAGGCTGTGCTGTAGCTCTTGGCTGGGTGCTTGGCACACACAACCTGAACGGATTGCTTGAGCTTCCCAAAGACCTTCTTCAGGAATCACAGATTTTTCAACATGACCTCTTGGCCCAGAGCCATTTTGCCCTCCTCAGCCTGACCTTAGGAGTGTCCTGGAGGTTGAGACTGGATTCTTTGCTCTGCCCAAATAGCAGCTTGTTGTATGAGGGCAGGTGGGAGGAGGTTCAGATCCTCTGATGGAGGGTGGGGGAAAAAAATGACTTAAGCAATGCCTGAACACTGCCCAAGAGTGCAAGATGTCAGCTGGCCAGAAGAGCTGGCCAAGTGTGCCAGAAACATCAGTGGGTCAGGAAGTCTGGCAGCAAGCAGGCACAGCTGCTCTGGCTGAGGAGTCATCTGCAGAAACATCTAGCTGAGGTCTTGGGGCTGCAGTGGGCACTGCCAAGTCCAGCTGAGGAGATCAGAGCTCCAGTGCTAACGCCTCAGGTGCTGGGGGAGCAGAGCTCTGGAGACTTCCCAGGGGACAGGCACCACTCTGGCTGCCAGAGTTGGGCTTCCCAGCATCTCTGTTTGCTCTCCAGGGGCTCCAGAGCAATTAGGCTCAGTTTGTAATGTTGGTTTTTCCCTGTCCCCAGCTGTCAGCATCGCTGACACTCTGACACCGGAGATGTGACAGCCGTGCCAGGAGCGTCCTGCACCTTCCAGCGCCGCTCCTGCTGAGTGCCCTGCAGACAAACACAGCCCTGAGCCCTGCACGGTGCTGCTGCCTCCCAGAGACACAGCCAGCTGGGAGCTGCTGGGAAGCTACCACTGGCCCACCACCGAGCTGGGAGCCTGCTGTGCTGCTGGGGGTGTTGAGCCTGCAGAAGAGGCTGAGGGGAGACCTCACTGCTCTCTACAGCTCCCTGAAAGGAGCTTGGAGCTGGATGGGGATTGGCCTCTTCTCACCAGGAACAAGAAGAAAAGACCTCAAGTTTTAAGGGATTGGAACATCTCTCACATGAGGAGAAGCTGAGGGACCTGGGGCTGCTTAGCTTGGAGAAGAGGAGGTTGAAGGGGATCTTATTAATGCTTACAAGCATCTAAGGGCTGGGTGTCAGGAGGATGGGGTCAGACTCTTCTCAGCTGTCCCTTGTGACAGCACAAGAGGCAAGGGGCATAAACTTGAACATAGGAAGTGCCACCTAACATGAGGAGAAACTTCTTTACTTTGGGGCTGGCAGAGCACTGGGCCAGGCTGTCCAGAGAGGTGGTGGAGTCTCAGTCTCTGGAGAATGTCAAGGCCCATCTGGACTTGTTCCTGTGTGACCTACCCTAGGTGGTCCTGCCCTGGCAGGGGGGTTGGACTGGATGATCTTCTGAGGTCCCTTCCAACCCCTACCCTTCTGTGATTCTGTGAAGTTGCACCAGGGGAGGTTTAAGTTGGGCATTAGAAGACAATTCTTCATGAAAAGGGTGCTCAAAGACTGGAACAGGCTGCCCAGGAAGGTGGAGCTGGAGATATTTATGTACCAGCCCTGGAGAGATTTAAAAATGGTCCAGACAAGGCCCTTGGGGACATGGCTTGATGGCCATGGTGGTGTTGGGTTGATGGTTGGACTCAATGATCTTAGAGGCCTTTTCCAACCAAAACAGGTCTATGGTTAGAAGGATAGGGCAGGATCAGGACAGGACCAGCTGGTTTTCTTCTGAGAGCATGCAGGAGGGCACCAGCTCCACCCCAGCAGCTCTCTGTGCAGGCACTCAAAGCATTACTGCCTCTACTCATGGAGGGAATGGAGCTCTTGAGTCCGATGCCATTTTTACAGCCAATTCTTTGAGCAGTTTGGTGGCCACCAGTGGTCAAGAGCTCCATTGTATATCTCAC
Source organism: Dryobates pubescens (assembly GCF_014839835.1). Lineage (NCBI taxonomy): Eukaryota > Metazoa > Chordata > Aves > Piciformes > Picidae > Dryobates > Dryobates pubescens. The sequence goes on along the minus strand of NC_071631.1, from coordinate 6,279,694 downwards.
CATTGGGAAAGATGATCCAAGTGATGGGAGCTCCCCCTAAGCCCAGAAGTGGGGCACTGATTCCAGGTGAAGAGCACCATCTGCTGACATCCCCTCCCTGCAGCTCCCTGGGCTTTCAGTGAAGGTCCCTGGCCAACATCTGGCCATGTACAGGTTCAGGACTTGCACAGCACGAGGCTGCCTGTGCAGGCTCAAAAACTGCTGTCCTGGTGGGTGTCAACAATCTCCTGTCCTGGTGAGTGTCAACAATCTCCTGTCCTGCTGGGTGTAAAAAGCTTCTGTCCTGGTGGGTGCCAACAATCTCCTGTCCTGATGGGTGTCAACACTCTCCTGTCCTGATGGGTGTAAAAAGCTTCTGTCCTGGTGGGTGCCAACAATCTCCTGTCCTGATGGGTGTCAAAAAGCTTCTGTCCTGGTGGGTGCCAACAATCTCCTGTCCTGATGGGTGTCAACACTCTCCTGTCCTGATGGGTGTAAAAAGCTTCTGTCCTGGTGGGTGCCAACAATCTCCTGTCCTGATGGGTGTCAAAAAGCTGCTGTCCTGGTGGGTACCAACACTTTCCTGTCCTGATGGGTGTCAAAAGGCTTCTGTCCTGGTGAAAAGCATGGCCTGAGGCACCAGAAAGCTCTCAGCACACTTCCCTCCTTTCCCCACCAACTTAAACATGTGGGGAAAAAAACACACCCTTCTGTTTCCCTTCCAGATTCAGCTTGACCTTTCCAGTCAGGGCTTTTCTTCATTTCATTTCTGAGGAGTTAAAAGGAACATTTAAAATCTGAGCAGTACCCATTCCTTTGTATTTTGCCTGGGTGGTTTTGTCTCTGACTGACCTAAATTCAGTCTCTCTCCTCACCCCTTGCCCTAGTTTTGGTGTTGTTTTTTTTCAAATCTGGCAAAAAGCCCAAAAAAAGGAAAGAAAAAAGGGAAAAGGGAAGGGGAAGGGGAAAGGGAAAGGGAAAGGGGAAGGGAAAGGGAAAGGGGAAGGGGAAGGGGAAGGGGAAGGGAAAGGGAAAGGGAAAGGGAAAGGGAAAGGGAAAGGGAAAGGGAAAGGGAAAGGGAAAGGGAAAGGGAAAGGGAAAGAGGAAGGGGAAGGGGAAGGGGAAGGGGAAGGGGAAGGGAAAGGGAAAGGGAAAGGGAAAGGGAAAGGGAAAGGGAAAGGGAAAGGGAAAGGGAAAGGGAAAGGGAAAGGGAAAGAGGAAGGGAAAGAGGAAGGGGAAGGGGAAGGGGAAGGGGAAGGGGAAGGGGAAGGGGAAGGGGAAGGGGAAGGGGAAGGGGAAGGGGAAGGGGAAGGGGAAGGGGAAGGGGAAGGGAAAGGGAAAGGGAAAGGGAAAGGGAAAGGGAAAGAGGAAGGGGAAGGGGAAGGGGAAGGGGAAGGGGAAGGGGAAGAGGAAGGGGAAGGGGAAGGGGAAGGGGAAGGGGAAGGGGAAGGGGAAGGGGAAGGGGAAGGGGAAGGGGAAGGGGAAGGGGAAGGGGAAGGGGAAGGGGAAGGGGAAGGAAAGAGGAAGGGGAAGGGGAAGGGGAAGAGGAAGGGGAAGGGGAAGGGGAAGGGAAAGGGAAAGGGAAAGGGAAAGGGAAAGGGAAAGGGAAAGGGAAAGGGAAAGGGAAAGGGGAAATGAAATGAAAATAGAAAAAGAAACAGAAAAAGAGAGAAAAAGAAAAAGAAAAAGAAAAAGAAAAGAAAAAGAAAAAGACAAAGAAGAAAAATAAAAGGAAAGAAGAAAAATAAAAGGAAAAAAAAGAAAAATAAAAGGAAAAAAGAAAACCAAAAGAAAAAGGAAAAGAAAAAGCCCATGAGGAAAGCTCTTCACAAAGCCTCATTTGTTGCATTTTCCCTGAGTAGACTGATCCGAGCTCTGCAGCTCAGCTTCTCTTTGTGGCCAGACAATGCAGGTGCTCTTTCCCCTGCTGGCATAATTGGCTACAATTAAGCCGCGGACAAGATATTTGGTTAACGATCCCCAGGAGACACAATTTGGGGATTAGAGGAGATATTGTTTCCTGAGCTGGGCTATCATCCTCTTCTCTGTCTGGTTGTTGAATGGCTGTGGCACTAAAGCGTGGCCTGCAGGGGACTTTTCCCCCTCCTTCCCTCACCAACACTGCTTTTGCACTTCAGCTGAGGATCTCAAAGGGCTTTGCAAGTCATGGTTAAGAAAGACAGCCCCAGACTTAGGCCACCCAAACAACATAGCCATTAGCATCATGGATCCCTGCTGGAATGGGTCCAGAGGAGGCCCTGAAGACGATCAGAGGGCTGGAGAACCTCCCCTATCGAGACAGGCTGAGAGAGTTGGGGTTGTTCAGCCTGGAGAAAGCTCCAGGGAGACCTTAGAGCAGCCTTCCAGGACCTGAAGGGGCTCCAGGAGAGCTAGGGAGGGACTTTTGACAAGGGCTGGGAGTGCCAGGATGAGGAACAATGGCTTTGAGCTGGGAGAGGGGAGACTGAAATTGGAGATGAGGAAGAAATTCTTTAGAGTGAGGGTGGTGAGACACTGGAGGTCATGGATGCCTCCTCCCTTGGAGGTGTTTGAGGCCAGGTTGGATGAGGCCTTGAGCAAACTGGGCTGGTGAAGGGGTCTCTGCCCATGGCAGGGGGGCTGGAACTGGATGATCTTGAAGATCCCTTCTAACTCAAACATGCTGTGATTCTATGACTCATGGGTGGGAGATTGGGAGGGAAATGGCTTAAGAGTCCAAGTGAAAGTTTGCACAGTGTTCCCCGAACCCAGAAGTGTTTCCTACCAGGGTGCTGGTGGCCACAGCCGCCTCTGACCCCTGTTAATGCCTCCATGGGTGACCACTGGCTGCACTGCCCTCAGCCTGGATAAGTCAGGAGGAAAGTCCCCTTCTGCCATGCTCCACTGTGTGCAGGAGCTTGCTGTCTTCATTTGACTCACACAACCTCCTTAGAGCATCCCCAAACACCGACCCAGGAGATGCTTCCTGCCTGGGGGTCCTCTGAAGCACACTGGGGAACAATCCCCAGTCTGCTGGGTGTTTGGGAATTAAATCCATACTCTGCACTTAAAGGTTTGCTCCTGGTTTGGGTAGAAACAGCCCCACTGGGACACAGGAGTTGATATCCAGTGTCAAAGGGCTTGAGGTTTCTCAAGGGCTTGAGGGGAGAGGGCTCTGAACAAGCAAAAGGGAACTTCCTTCTTCCACATGATGGGAGTTGAATGCTTTGTTTTCCTCCTTTGTCACCTTGCTACCCTAATGGATACTCCAGAGCTTGACCTTTGGCTTGGCTGCCACTGAAATTGCATTGTTTGTCACCCGGGGGCAGGTCTGACCTTGGCAGAGAGCTGGCAAGCCCTGCTGCTTGCCTCCTGAGCCTGAATGCTGCAAACCCGAAGCCAACGGTGCGTGTCAGGAATGCCGGGATGGGGGCTGTGCCGTTAGAGACCCCGGGAGGAGGAGCAAGTCCTACTGCAGAGCCAGGTTGGAGCCAAGCCGAGCCAGGTCACCTCTTCCTCTGCAAGATATAGGGCAGAGTTGCTCCAAAGCATCACAGCAAACCACTGAGACCCTTCTTTGGGTACCATGCCCTCCACTCACCCCAGCTGGGGCAGCTCATCCTTGGCCGGGGACAGGATGTCCTCCTCCTGGAGCTGTGGCTGCCTGCGGGATCTCAGGCAAACGCTGTCCTCCCCCTTCCTCTCTCCTCCCTAGCTGCTGGAGATCACATCCTACAGATCACAGCCAACACCCCCCCCTCCTCGCAGCCCCCCCAAGACTCGGCAGCTTTGCTGTGTCTGCCATGCAGATGCAGCCCGTTAGCAGGCGGGAAGGGGTGAGCAGGGCGATGGGGAGAGGGGAAATCAGCCAGCCACTCCTTCAGACACTGAATCTGAGCTGGGTGATGGAGAGAGGGGAAATCAGCCCCTCAGACATTGAATCTGAGCAGGGCGATGGGGAGAGGGGAAATCAGCCAGCCCCTCCCTGAGACATTGAATCTGAGCTGGGTGATGGAGAGAGGGGAAATCAGCCAGCCTCTCCCTGAGACACTGAATCTGAGCTGGGTGATGGGGAGAGGGGAAATCAGCCAGCCTCTCCACTAAACACTGAATCTGAGCTGGGTGATGGGGAGAGGGGAAATCAGCCAGCCCCTCCCTGAGACATTGAATCTGAGCTGGGTGATGGAGAGAGGGGAAATCAGCCAGCCCCTCCCTGAGACACTGAATCTGAGCTGGGTGATGGGGAGAGGGGAAATCAGCCAGCCTCTCCCTGAGACACTGAATCTGAGCTGGGTGATGGGGAGAGGGGAAATCAGCCAGCCCCTCCCTGAGACACTGAATCTGAGCTGGGTGATGGAGAGAGGGGAAATCAGCCAGCCTCTCCCTGAGACACTGAATCTGAGCTGGGTGATGGGGAGAGGAGAAATCAGCCAGCCTGTCCACTAGACACTGAATCTGAGCTGGGTGATGGGGAGAGGGGAAATCAGCCAGCCCCCTCCGAGGCATTAAATCTGAGCAGGGGATGGGCTCCCCCCACGCCCAAGCCATTAAATCTAATGGTCAGGTAATAATCAGGAGGTCACTGGCGGAACAGGCTGTAAACCAACCACTGCCTCTGCCCCGGCTGGGGCTCTTTGTGGACCTCAGCAGCTTTTCCTCCCGTAAATAGCCAGAGACAAACACTCTCCACTGCCCTGAGCCCACTCCTGGGAATTCTTCTTTTTTAGGGCATGTTTCCATTTCCATCCCTTGACCTTTCAATCCAGGGAGCTCTGGTGCTGGCAGAAGCGCCTGGACGCCGGGCAGGGCTCCCAGCGCTGCTGCCCTTCAAACATCCGCTCCTGGGGGGAGAAAAAAAGCCTGCTGTGGGGTGAAGGGAGGCCGGGCTGGGAGCGCTGAGCTCTCTGCTTGCCCGTGTATAAAACAGGGCTGCCTGAAAAATGCCTGACAAGACCGCTGGGCAGGGGCACCTCAGGGGTTTGGCTAAACAAACGCCTCTGTCTCTATGGAGAATGTCACACTGTGCTCATAAAACGTCTGGGTGAAGCTCTGTTTTGGTTGTAAAGTCGGGGAGGGCTTGCTCAGCTTGCTTCCTTCATTCTAATAAATCAGATTTGTCTGCTGCTTGGATGTTTGGGGTTTCCCCCCACACACACACTTTGTATGGCTCTCCAGGAAAAAAAGGTTGGAGGGGCTGTGCCTTGGATTTGCTGCATCAAATCCAGGTTGGTTTGGGCTGTGCCTCAGTTTCTCCATCTGCTGTGAAAGGAGGGTAATGATCCCTCCCTGCCCAGAGAGGATTAGCTACCACATGGACTCATTGCCTGGAGAAAAAAAAAGATCCTTTTTCCAGTTGGTTTGATGCTGGGAATGGTTCACAGATTTTCTCAGATGGTTTTTTTGGACTGAGCCCTTGGCCAGGTCTCAGCTCTGTAAGCTCCAGGAAAGGAATTTATGGAATCAGAGGATGCAGTGAGTTGGAAGGGACCCTTGAAAGTAATTTTGTCCAACCCTGCTGCATTCAGCAGGGACACCTCCAGCTAGATCAGGTTGCTCTGGGCCACGTCAGATTGGTGTGGCTGACAGGGTTGTACTGATGGGAATAAGCCTTGAGCTCTCAGAAGCACAGAGAGGTTTTCCCACAACAGGGAGCATCTTCTAAGCCATCCCATCAGGGGATACACAAAATGGGCCAAAGGCACATGGTCTGTCTTGTCTGGGAGGAAATCACTGCCCCATGTCTCACCTGAAAGTCAGTCTTTCTCTTCCTCCTCCAATTGACACTCCCTTCATTTCTACACACTGGCCACAACAACCCCATGCAGTGCTACAGGCTGGGGACACAGTGGATGGAGAGCAGCCAGGCAGAAAGGGACCTGGAGGTATTTGTGGACAGCAACTGAACATGAGCCAGCAGAGTGCCCAGGTGGCCAAGAAGGCCAATGACATCCTGGCCTGCATCAGGAACAGTGTGGCCAGCAGGAGCAGGGAAGTCATTGTGCCCTGTGCTCAGCACTGGTTAGGTCACACCTTGAGTCCTGTGTCCAGCTCTGGGCTCCTCAGTTTAGGAAAGATGTTGAGTTGCTGGAAGGTGTCCAGAGAAGGGCAACAAAGCTGGGGAGGGGTCTGGAGCACAGCCCTGTGAGGAGAGGCTGAGGGAGCTGGGGTTGCTTAGCCTGGAGAAGAGGAGGCTCAGGGGAGATCTTATTGATCTCTACAACTCCCTGAAGGGAGGTTGAAGCCAGGTGGGGGTTGGTCTCTTCTCCCAGTCAACCTGTGACAGAAGGAGAGGACACAGTCTCAAGCTGCACCAGGGGAGGTTCAGGTTGGATGCTAGGAAGAAATTCTTCCCAGAAAGAGAGATTGCCCACTGGAAGTGTTTAAAAAAAGCCTGGATGAGGCACTTGGTGCCATGGGTTAGTTGGTTAGATGGCGTTGGGTGAGAGGTTGGACTTGATGATCTGGAAGGTTTTTTCCAACCTGGTTCATTCTGTGATTCTCTAATTCCTCCATCCCTATTTCAAGCCTGAATGGTACCTGGGAGCTCTGCAAGCAGATGGGCAGGTCCTGAGTGAAAATAATTTGTCCAGTTTGGAGTCTGTGGTGCTGCAGCACCACCTGAGCAGCACATTAACTACTGCAGGTGTGGACATTTGCTCTGGATCACCTGTAGGCACATGATGGCATGTTGGTTAAATTCAGCAGAGGTTTTTGCCATATTAAGTGAGTTTGATCCAGCAGAGCATGGACAGTAGCTGATAAAATCATGGAAGAGAATCACAGAGCCAGCTCAGCTGGAAAAGACCTTCAAGATTATCAAGTCCAACCACTCTCTGACTCTGCCAAGGCTGGGGCTAAACCATGCCCCTCAGCACCACATCTCTGCCTCCTTCAGACACCTCTAGGGATGGGAATTCAACCACTTCCCTGGGCAGCCTGTGCCAGGCTTTGAGAACCCTTTCAGTGAAGAAATGTCTTCTAATGTTCCAGCCCTGGTGCAACCAGAAGCCATTTCCTCTTCTCCTGTCACTTGTTACCAGGGGGAAGAGACCAACCCCCACCTGGCTCCAGCCTCCTTTCAGGGAGGTTACTGGAGTTAAGTCAGAGCTGTGTGGACACACAATACCTGTGTGGGTAGGAAAGCTGCTGCCACAAAGCCAAACCTAATCAAAATTCCTGAACACATCTGAAACATCCAAGTGAGTTTCATGCAGGGCTGGGAATGGTGGAGCTGTGATGCTTTCCAGCTGATATCAAGCAGCCTAAAGCTGCCTTCAAAACCCTGATAAAGCATGATGATAAGCCATGGTGATAAGCCATGATAACCCATGGCAAAGCATGGCTTGTCTTCAGTTGTGTTGCCTCTAGCAAAAAGTGTGTGATGAGATTTCTGCCTGGGAAATCATAGAATTGTCAGGGTTGGAAGGGGCCCCAAGGATCAGCCAGCTCCAACCCCCCTGCCGTGGCCAGGGACACCTCACACTACAGCCACATCCAGCCTGGCTGCAAACACCTCCAGGCATGAGGCTTCCACCACCTCCCTGGGCAACCTGTGCCAGTCTCTCACCACCCTCATGGGGAAGAAAGACAGAATTCAGTTCAGAGTCTTTATAGAATCACAGATCCATTAAGGTTGGAAAAGGCCTCTAAGATCATCCAGTCCAACCTGCAACCCAGCACCACCAGGGCCATTAAACCATGTCCCACGCTGCCATGGCCACAGGTTTCTTGAACAGCTGCAGGGGTAGGGACTCTGAGATGTGACACTTCTATAAAACACCTGTACTTTTACAGAACTCCACCACCTCCCTGGGCAGCCTGTGCCAACCCCTGACCACTCTTTCTGTAAAGAGGTTTTCCCCAGCATCCAACCTGAACCTCCCCAGGCACAATTTCAGGTCATTTCCTCTTGTGTGGAGAAGAGTTTCCTCTGAAGTGCCTCTGGTTGCTCAAGCAGAGAAAAATCCCAGGCTGGAAGGAACTTCAGCCTGAATTAATGGCTAGACCAAGGTGTGAGGAAGGAGGCACAGGCAGCTCCTGCTCATGGTGGGCAGCAGAGTGCTAGGTGTGGGCTTTCCCCATGGCAGCTTGGGTGGTTGCAGCATTCTGACCTGGGTCAGGGTGAGCAGATGGTCCTGACACAGGCAGAGCCATAAATCCAACTGCACAATCACTATTTCTTTGATCTTCCTGTAACCTCTGCAGAGGTGACTTGTGATGGGATGTCTGGAGGGCAGCAGGGAGGGCAGCAATCACTTGCAACCTCGTTCTTCAGCATTAAGGCAGCAGAGACAACTGCTGTCTTCTCTCCCAGCACCCTCCTAGCTCCCAGCACCCTTGGACAAGAGGCAGGTGCTAAGGAGGTGCTCAAGCCAGTCCCAGACCTGATGGTCTCATCTCCAGACACTGCATGCTGATACCTAAGCCCTATGGCATCTCTGCAGCCCATGCTCTGTGAAGATGCTTCCTGCTGAGTCAAGGACACCATGGGCAGCTCGAGGCCCAGCTCAGCAGCCTTTCTGAGCAGAAATCTCTTTGCCCAGATGCTGCTTCCCAGGGGCTTGCACATCTTGGTTTTGTTCTCCTGGCTGCATCCCTCCCCCTCTTTCTGGGGGAGCCACTTTGCATGACTAAGGCACAGCTTGGAGTCCAAGGTTGGAAGGTGAGAGTGAAAAGTGAGCGTGGGCTCTCACCCTGGTGAGGTGCACACAGCAGTGGATGGGAAGATACTGCACCTGCAGTGGTGTAATATGCAGTGATGCAGGGAGCTGCAGGACAAGTTAAGAGCCAGGATCTGACTCTCAGAGTTCCCAGGAGCACAACCTCACACCTTAGCCCAGATGAACTCTCCAGATTAACTGTGCTGTTCCTTTGCCAGAACCAGTGGCTTCCTCTCAGCTTCCTGGGGTGAGACAAGGTTACCTCCAGCTGGAAGCACTGCTGAAGCTGGCAAGTCATGGACATAACTGGCTTAAGTGAAAACCACAGCCAGTGTCACCAAAGGAGGCTGATTCAGGGCTGGGGACTTAACCTGTGCTCCTCACAGGTCAGAGTGACCATAGAATCATGGAATTGTTAGGGTTGGATGGGACCTCAAGGATCAGCCAGTTCCAACCCCCCTGCCATGGCCAGGGACAACTCACACTACAGCAGGTTGCTCACAGCCACATCCAGCCTGGCTGCAAAAACCTCCAGGCAGGAGGCTTCCACCACCTCCCTGGGCAACCTGTACCAGTCTCTCACCACCCTCATGGGGAACAACTTCTCCTTGACATCCAACCTCACACCAGACTCGTGCTGCTGGTGGCAAACCAGCCAGGGCTTGGAGTTAATGGCTCCTCTGGGGAGAAGCAAGCCTGAAACAAAAGCAGGACCGGAGCTGAAAGGCAGCTCTGTGCGAGGAGAGAGGGAAGCTCTGAGACTCCTGGCAAAGGACAGCACAAGGGGATGTGTGCTGAGTGGAGCATGCCCTGGCATACTGATCAGAGGAGAGATTTCAAAGGTGTTGGAAGAGAAAATATCTCCAAAGCCTTCACCCTCCTCTGCACAGGGTGGGTGGCATCGTACAGCAGCAGCAGCATGCAGATTAGGGCAGCACTGCTTGCTCTGTGCAGGTAAGAGGTTGGACTTGATGATCTCTGAGGTCTTTTCCAGCCTGGTTGGTTCTGTGATTCTGTGACCCCAGCACCTCTCATCCCACCTGGTCAGGGTCCCCAGGATGCTGGGGATGTTATGCATGGGGGATGCTTTGGGCTGCTGGGATGGGCTGCTTGCCTCTGGATACCCTGGGAAACAAGCAGGGTGTTGCTGGAGAGGTGCTGAGCCTGCACATGGGGCCAAGCAGAGGTTGGGAGCCACTGGTCAGTGAAACCAACCCAAGGGACGGAGCTGGCCCGTGGATGCCAGGGGCAGGCGTGGGTCCCAGCCCTGCCAGCATTGCTGTGGCCTCCTCTGGCCCCACTCCAACAGGCTGTGCTGAGGACTCCAGAGCTGCCCCAGCACTGCAGGAAGGGGTCTCAGCAGAGCCCAGCAGAAGGGCAGAATCCCCTCCCTGCCCCTGCTGCCCAAGCTGCTGGGGATCAGCCCAGGAACACTCTACTGCAAACAACCCTCCAGACAGGGACGCCTGGCTTGGATCACTTTCCTGGACCATTTATGAGTTTCCATCCATCAGGCCTCCCTCCCACCTCCATGTTACAGTCCCACAGGAACTGTGCCCCCCCCAGTAGCTCACAGCCACTTGCAACTTCATCCAACTCAAGCCCCCCCCCCCCACCCCCCCCCACCAAAAGAAATACAAAAGGGAGAGAAGTGCCACATGGATATTTTCCTCTTGCTTCTGTCAGGACTTTTGGCCACCATTAGCTGAATGTGTGGTGCAAAATGCATTTGTCACTGTCTGGAAATGTTGGCTGTGTAAAACCCCATGAAACCCACCAGATTTATATAGATGTGTAGAGAGAGAGAGAAATATATATAAATCCCCCCCCCCCCCCCGCCTGATGTTTGAAACTCACAAGCTTCATGATTCAAAGTGCAACCTCTTCCCTTCCTCCCCCTCATCTCTACCACCCTCCCCCCAAGTTTCTAACCTCAGGAGGTGTCAGCAATCTGACAGATTCACAGAATGGGTTGGGTTGGAAGGGATCTTAAAGATCACCCAGTTCTGATCACCCAGTTCCAGTCCCTCTGCCATGGGTAGGAAACAGCTTCCACCAGCCCAGGTTGCTCAGGGCCATGAACACCTCCAGGGAGGGGGCATCCACAGCCTCCCTGGGCAGCCTGTTCCAGTGTCTCCCCACCCTCACTCTAAAGAATTTCTTCCTCATCTCCAGACTCAATCTCTAATTCATTCCCCCCCTCATCCTATCTACACTACAAAGTCCTTGTAAACAGTCCCTCCCCAGCTGTCTTGCAGGAGCCCTTTCAATAGGATAGGATAGGATAGGATACAATAGAATGGAATGGAATGGAATGGAATGGAATGGAATGGAATGGAATGGAATGGAATAGAATAGAATGGAATAGAATAGAATAGAATAGAATAGAATAGAATAGAATAGACCAGGCTGGAAGAGACCTTTGAGATTATCAAGTCCAACCTATCACCCAACACCATCTAATCAACTAAACCATGGCACCAAGCACCCCATCCAGTCTCTTCCTAAACACCTCCAGTGATGGTGACTCCACCACCTCCCTGGGCAGCACATTCCCATGGCCAATCTCTCTTTCTGGGAAGAATTTCTTCCTAACATCCAGCCTATACCTCCCCTGACACAGCTTGAGACTGTGTCCTCTTGTTCTGGTGCTGGTTGCCTGGGAGAAGAGACCAACCCCCACCTGGCTACAACCTCCCTTCAGGGAGTTGTAGAGAGCAAGAAGGTCTCCCCTGAGCCTCCTCTTCTCCAGGCTAAGCAACCCCTTCATATTCTAGAAGCTCCTTCAGACATGTGGCAGCTGCTTTCAGGCCCTGAACACCATCAGGAGTCCTGGAAAGGGCAGCTCTCTGCTCTCAGCTCTGCTCTGTAGCTTTGGGAGAGGTGAGAGTCTGGGGTGCAGATGCAAATGAGAATTCTGATGTGAGATTATTCCTCTGCTTTCAGAAACACCAACAGGCAAATGAAGACTTATGCACCTTGTTTGTCTGAAGCATGACTCCCTCATTATGCAGAGCTGGTCTGAGACTGGTGGCAGCAACAGCAATTATTCTTAATTCCCCTTCCTCAGCATGCAGTGGTGACTGGAGAGCTCACCTCAAGAGCAAGCCCACACTGTGCTGCACTGGAACCCCCAGGGCTGTGCTTCTGGGGTTGGGATGTGCACCTCTGGGGACATCCTCCACTACACAGAATCATAGAATTGTCAGGGTTGGAAGGGACCTCAAGGCTCAGCCAGTTCCAACCCCCCTGCCATGGCCAGGGACACCTCACACTACAGCAGGTTGCTCACAGCCACAGCCAGCCTGGCTGCAAACACCTCCAGGCAGGAGGCTTCCACCACCTCCCTGGGCAACCTGTGCCAGGCTCTCACCACCCTCATGGGGAAAAACTTCTTTCTAACATCCAATCTCAATCTACCCATTTCTAGTTTTTTTCCATCCCCCCCAGTCCTATCACTCCCTGACACCCTCAAAAGTCCCTCCCCAGCTTTCTTGGAGCCCCCTTCAGATACTGAAAGGCCACAAGAAGGTCTCCTCAGAGCCTTCTCTTCTCCAGACTGAACAACCCCAACTCTCTCAGTCTGTGCTCATAGCAGAGCAGCTCCAGCCCTCTGCTCATCCTCGTGGCCCTTCTCTGGATACCTTCCACCACCTCCAGATCCTTCCTGGCACAGAGGCTCCAGAACTGGACACAGAGCTCCAGCTGTGGTCTCAGCAGAGTGGAGCAGAGGGGCAGAATCCCCTCCCTGGACCTGCTGGCCACACTTCTCTTGCTGCAGCCCAGGCTCTGCTTGGCTCTCTGGGCTGCAAGTGCTGACTGCTGGCTCCTGTTGAGCTTCTCATCCCCCAGCACCCCCAAGGCCTTTTCTCCAGGGCTGCTCTCAAGCCAGTCCCTGCCCAGCCTCTATCAGTGCTTGGGATTGCCCTGACCCAGCTGCAGGACCTTGCACTTGGTCTTGTTGAACCTCATGCAGTCTGTCAGGGTCCCTCTGGATGACCTCCCTTCCCTCCAGCATGCCTGGATGCCCTGGAGCTTCTCACCACTATATTCCAAGCCCAGCCTCCTGCTCCCAGCAAAGGGGAATGAAATTCCAGTGGGTGGCCATAGCTAATGGGCTGTGTTGCCTCTCTTTAGCCTTTAGTTTTCAGATAATTAGCTGCCTCTGAATTATTTATGCTGTGAATTTCCCAATAAATAATGTAATAAATGCCTCTCAATTATTTACCCTCCTCCAAAGCTGACTTGAGAGCAGGGCAAATATTTCCATGAATCATTGATTTTTTTGTGAATTCTGTGTTATTAAAAATAAATTAATAATTATAATTGAAAAAGAAAACAAAAGGAGAAAGAATTCCAGCTTCCACAGCCTGCAAATATTCTCTCATTTCTTTAGCCTTCTGTTCTGTTAGAATCAGAGAACTGCCAAGGTTGGAAGGGACCTCAAGGGTCAGCCAGCTCCAACCCCCCTGCCATGGCCAGGGACACCTCACACTACAGCAGGTTGCTCACAGCCACCTCCAGCCTGGCTGCAAAAACCTCCAGGCATGAGGCTGCCACCACCTCCCTGGGCAACCTGTGCCAGGCTCTCACCACCCTCATGGGGAACAACTTCTTCCTAACATCCAATCTGAATCTACCCATTTCTAGTTTTGCTCCATCCCCCCCAGTCCTATCACTCCCTGACACCCTCAAAAGTCCCTCCCCAGCTGCCTTGTAGTCCCCTTCAGATACTGGAAAGCCATGGCTCTAAGCAAACAATTTCAACAGCTTGCAGTGACCTGGAGGAGTATCACCTCCTGAAGTACCCTGATGAGATAAAGAGAGAGAAACTCTACAAGTCATGGAGTTGTAGAGAGCATTGTACTCTCCCCTCAGCCTCCTCTTCTCCAGACAGAAGACCCCCACTCCCTGAGCTGCTTCTCTCCAGACCTGTTCTCCAGACCCTTCACCAGGTTCATTGCTCTCCTTTGGACACACTCCGTGGTCCTCCCTGGAGAAATGAAGCCCTCTGCCAGGCAGCTGGGAGGGTTTGTGTGCTGGGGATGATTTGGGTCCTTGGGCTGCCTGCTGGAAAGCAGGGATGGAGCTGCTTAGGGAAAACATTAACTTTGCTGTGCCCTCTTAGCCTGCTGGGATCAGAGAGGTTGTGGAGTCTCCTTCTCTGGAGACTTTCAAAACTCACCTGGATGCACTCCTGTGCAACCTGATCTAGGCAGAACTGCCTTAGGAGGGGGCTTGGAGTGGATGATCCCCAGAGGTCCTGGTTGGCCCCCAGCATGCTGGGGCTCTGTAGCACAGGCAGTCTAGATGCTGGTGCTGGACAGGTGAAGGGAGGCAGGATAGATAAGAAATAAATCCTAGGGAAGCTCCTGTAGGGTTCTAAGGCTTTGGCAGTGTCTGTCTGTCCTTCTGAACTACAGAGGAGAAATCCTGGCTGCTACCCTTCTCCAGCTTCCTATTGCCCCTGGGGTTTGGCTTCCTGCCCTGTGGGATGCTCAGACAGATCCATGCTGTATGGACACTGCTGGTCTGCCTCCAACAACAGCAATTTCCCCTGGCAAGGAAGATCTCAGCTTCGTCCTGCTCAGGGCTAGCTGGGAGGTGCTTGGGGAGAGCTGTGTGAACAGACTGAAAAACCACTGGCACTGCAGTGAGAAGGATCCTAAAAGGAGCTTTTGATACAACTGCTGTATTCAAACCTTTCCTCCAGGGAACTGGCACAAAGAGGCTTTTCTTTGGGCTTTGCTCTGCTTTTCCCTTCCTCTCCTTGGTGGATGGGATGGACTTTGTGCAGGGCTGGCCAAGGGGGACAGGCTGAACTTTCCTAGCACAGGGCACTTGTGCAGTCCCTGACCTGCTCCATACACGAGCAGCCCCTCAGGCCCGTGCTCACCTTCTTGAGCTTATCTAAGGAGTGATGCTGAGTGGATGTGGGGTGACTAACACCCCCCGTGAGCAAGAGGGAGCAGAGGCTCAGCCGTGTCCTGCCGGTAGCCCCTCGGGAGCTGTCTGCGCTGATAGCCATTCCCCAGGGCTGCCCACAGCCCTCCCTCCTCCTTCCCAAAGAAGCCTACAATTAGTGCCAGGGAGATCAGCAGAGTGATTTACGCCTCAGCACTGATTTTTCTTCCCTCTTTCCTCCCCTCCAATTACAGAATTAGAGGTAAAGAAAAGCAAGGGTGGCCCTTTGGCTGATGTGTGATGATTACTGGTGGAGGTGCCTGCACAGAGGAGGAGGGATAATTAATGCTAATAACGTGTAACAACCTGCCTGGCTGCCTGGCATTCCGAGCACAGTTCACCTCCTGAGTGGAGTTCATCTTTCACTTGGAGCAGGAGGTGAGGCACTGCTCTCTGAGTGCCTCTCACCTCCCATTGCTGGGGAAATTGCACTTGTTTCTCACAGGTTCAGAACCACAGAGCTGTTGGGTTGGCAAAAGTCTCTAAGATCATCCAGTCCAACCATCAGCCCAACACCACCATGGCCACTAAACCGTGTCCCAAAGTGCCATGGCCACACATCTCTTGAACACCTCTAGGGATGGTGACTCCACCATCTCCCTGGGCAGCCTATGCCAATCCCTCACCACTCTTGCAGCAAAGAAATTGTCCCTAATGTCCAACCTAACCCTGCCCTGGCACAATTTCAGGCCATTTCTTCTCCTTCTGTCACCTGAGACTGGGGAGAAGAGACCAACCCTCACCTCACTGCAACCTCCTTTCAGGGAGCTGTAGAGGGCCAGAAGGTCTCCCCTCCGCCTCCTCTTCTCCAGATTAAGCAAGCCCAGGTCCCTCAGCTGCTCCTCACCAGCCCTGTTCTCTACTTGCTGTTTCTTAACATCTGGTATGGAGCCACTGTTTCACCTCAACATCAGCCATGAGGTTCATGCTGGGGTTGTTGAGGCTGGAGAAGAGGAGGCTGAGTGACCCTCCAGTGCTTAAAGGGATCAATAAGAAAACTGGGGACAGACTTCTGAGCAGGGTCTGTTGAGACAGGACCAGGGGTGATGGTTTGAAACAAACAAGGGAGATTCAGACTGGAGAGAAGGAAGAAATGTTTGAGTAGGGTGAGAGCCTGTCCCAGGTTGCCCAGAGAGGTGGGAGCTGCCCTACCCCTGAAATCATTCCAGGTCAGGTTGATTTGAGCTCTGAACAACCTGCTCTAGCTGCAGCTGTCTCTGCTGACTGCAGGGGGGGTTGGACTCAATGACCTGGAAAGGTCCCTTCCAGCTCGAACCATTGCAGGTATCAACATTCATGCTGGTGTGAAATGAAGGTAAGGGCTTAAGAGCTGAGGACAGACATTCCCACTCCCTGGTGCAGATGATGGCAGTGGAGGGCAATGGTTGTGAATTGTGCATGGACAGGAGGTGGTTGAGCAGCTGTGTCTTCTAGGAGGAGAAAAAAACCACCCCCAGGGAGCTGGAGGAGTTGCAGCACCATGCTGAACAACCTGGATGGCCTCCTGTAGGACAGTGTGTTGGAAAGGAGAACCCAGACCTGTTCCTTGCTCCTCATGTCCTGGTGTTGGCATGAAGTCCTTCCACAGCCTTGCTGGGCTAACCTCAGAGTCACAGCATTGCTTCAGTTGGAAAAGACCTTTCAGCTCATCTAGTCCAACCATTCTCTAACTCTGCCAGGTCTGAGGCTAAACCATGGCCCTCAGCACCGCATCACCTCCAGGGATGGGGATTCAACCTCCTCCCTGGGCAGCCTGTTCCAGCCTTTGAGAACCCTTTCAGTGAAGAAGTTTCTCCTAACAGCTGACCTAAAGCTCCCCTGGTGCAACTTGAGGCCATTTCCTCTCATCCTATCACTTCTTCCTTGGGAGAAGAGACCTACTCCCACCTGTCTCCAACCTCCTTTCTCAGTTGGGGGGGGAAAAGCACCAGCCTCCACGGCTGTGTGGCTAATTCAGGCAGGGAAGCCTGGATTTGTCAACTCTATTAATTCCAATGAATAATTCAGAAGTGGCTGGAGAGGAGCCATGTGCCTTCCAGCAGCTCTGCTTCCTTCACTCAGCTCTTCCTGCTGGGAAGAGGTACCCCAGGCGCCAAACTCCCTCCAAGGGTGAGCATCGCAGAGGACACCAAACCTCCTGGCCAGGCAGGGTGTGGGGCAGTTAACCCCCAAGTTCTCCTTGCTCTCCTTGCTGCATTTGGGCTGTTTAGCCAGGAACAAAATGCAAGGAGCAAAGCACAACAAACAGAAGCAGAGGCAGCTGCCTGCTCTGCTCATTTATTTTGACAAGTGGAGCTGAAGTTTAATTATTTATAGCACTTCACAGAGCACCACAAGATGATCTGTCACACATTTTGTAGAAGTAATGGGGCCTTAATAACAGCACCTGGATGTTGCATGCAGAGGGAAGCCAGGGGGAGGTTGTTTTTTTGGTGTGTGTGTGTCAGTAACAAGGGATTGAGGAAAATGTTGTGTACCCAACAGAGCTACAAGCAGAACACAGAATACACAATGAAGCAGGTTGGAAAAGACCTCAGACATCACCAAGCCCAACCTATCACTCAACACCATCTAATCAACTAAACTATGGCACCAAGTATCACAGGATCACCAAGGTTGGAAGAGACCTCAAAGATCATCGAGTCCAACCTGTCCAACCTGTCACCACAGACCTCATGACTAAACCATGGCACCAAGTGCCTCATCCAGGCTCTTTTTAAACACCTCCAGTGATGGTAATCAGTGATGGTAATCACTGGACAACCTGGATGGCCTCCTGTAGGACAGTGTATTGGAAAGGAGAACCCAGACCTGTTCCTTGCTCCTCATGTCCTGGTGTTGGTATGAAGTCCTTCCACAGCCTTGCTGGGCTAACCACAGGGTCATAGAATTGCTTCAGTTGGAAAAGACCTTTCAGCTCTAGGGGAAGAGCTTCCCATGGCAGCCTTCAGGGTGGGGAGGTGTAGATGAACCTCCATGGGCAATGTCTGCTGGCACCTGGCTCTGGGGTATGAGGAATGGCTGAGGAAACTGGGGTGGTTTGGCCTTCAGAAGTGGGGGCTGAGGGGAGACCTCACCACCATCTACTTGAGAGGAGGTTGGAGTGAGGTGGGGGGTGGTCTCTTCTCACATGCAAGAAGTGACAGGACAAGAGGACACGGCCTCAGTTGTGCTAAGGGAGGTGCAGGTTGGGTATTAGGAACAATTTCTTCCCATAAAAGGTTCTCAGGCACAGGAACAGGCTGCCCAGGGAGGTGGTGCAGCCACCATCCCTGGAGGTGTTCAGAAAGCCTGCAGATGTGGCACCTGGGGACATGGGTTAGTGGCAGTGGCTTAGCAGCAGGGGTGGGATTGTGAGCTCCAGGTGAGCAGTTGGACTTGATGACCTCAAAGGCCTCTACCAGCTTCATCAGCTCTGTGGTTCTATGATTCTGTGCTAAGTGAGAGCTGATGATGAACAGCATCCCCTTCACACGGATGGAGGTTTGGGTCCTGCCTGCAAGCAACCCAGCATGTTCAGGATCTGCCTTAGGAAACACACAACTCCTGCCTCTGGTGCTCCAGCCATGCCAGAGCCACCCCATCACCCAGCAGACCAAGCTCTGTGTGCCCCAAGAGCCATTCCACCTCCTGAGCTCTGCTTCATGTTCAAAATCCTGGTCTCTTCCCTGAGGTACAGAAGAGTGGAAGGGAGAATCTGCTTCTCCTTTTGTTTGCTCTCCAACCTAACTGGAGTTCATTTGTCCTTCTTCATGGCTGTTCAGCATCAGTGCAGAGCTCCTGACATCTACCACCTTGCTAGACAGGAAGGCTGCAGGAGCCAAAGCAGAGTAGCTCTCTGTTGCTCTCCAGGCTTGTCATTTAATCATAGAATGGTTTGGGTTAGAAGGCACCTTTAAAGCTCATCCAGTCCAACCCCCCTGCAGTCAGCAGGGACATCCCCAAGTAGAGCAGGTTGCTCAGAGCCACAGAATCTACCCATTTCTAGTTTTGTTCCATTCCCCCCCAGTCCTATCACTACCCAACACCTAAAAAGTCCCTCCCCAGCAGCTCTCCTTGGAGCCTTCTATTCTCCAGACCGAACAACCCCAACTTCCTCAGTCTGTCCTCATAGCAGAGCAGCTCCAGCCCTCTGCTCATCCTCGTGGCCCTTCTCTGGACACCTTCCAGCAGCAGATGGGAAGGAGCAGACTTGCAGCAACTCCTCTGCTCAGAGTGTGAGTTACAGGGTCATGGGGGGCTGAAGGGGCTGTGGCAGGAGCCAGAGGGTTGGGAAGCTCTAGGCTTTAAAATGGCAACAGCCACCTCCTCTAATTTCAGTGCAATCCCCTGGGCTCCTGAGCAGATCTGCCTCTGCTGGCAGCTCAAGAGAGGCTTTCTGAGAGCAGCGGTGATCAAAAGCATCTAATCTATAAAGACAAGGACATGACAATCTTTGACACTTCCCCAGCCAAAACAAGTCTGGGCTCAAAGCTGCAAGGAAATTCCCCTGATACTTCCAGGCATCAGTTTAGTCTTCAAGAGAGTTCACAGAGCTGCTTTGCAGGGGGTTGAGGAGCAGTGACGCTGCGTGGTGTGCACTCTGCAGCAGCTCTGGGACATAGAATGACAGAATTGTCAGGGTTGGAAGGGACCTCAAGGATCAGCCAGTTCCAACCCCCCTGCCATGGCCAGGGACACCTCACACTACAGCAGGTTGCTCACAGCCACATCCAGCCTGGCTGCAAAAACCTCCAGGCAGGAGGCTTCCACCACCTCCCTGGGCAACCTGTGCTAGTCTGTCACCACCCAATGGTTTGAAATTAGAGAAGAGCAGATTAAGATTGGATGTCAGGAACAATTTCTGCACCATGAGGGTGGTGGAACTCTGCAACAGGTTGCCCAGGGAGGTGGCTGAGGCCTCATAGAATCATTCAGGTTGGAGAAGACCATTGAGATCATCAGGTCCCACCATTAACCCTGCTCTACCAGGTTCACCATTAAACCGTATTGATAAGCACCACATCTAAACCACCTTTAAGCACCTCCAGGGATGGTGACTCCACCACCTCCCTGGGCAGCCTATTCCAATCATAGCAGCATAGAATCATAGAATCATAGAAGCATAGAATCATAGAATCACAGAATGTTAGGGGTTGGAAGGAACCTCCAGAGGTCATCCAGTCCAACCCCCCTGCCAAAGCAGCATCACCTAGAGGAGGCCCCACAGAAACAGATCCAGGTATGTCTTGAAAGTCCCTAGAGAAGGAGACTCCACAACCCTTCTGGGCAGCCTGTTCCTGTCTTCTGTCAGGATATTGCCTCCCCCCCACCTCTAATGTCCAGCCTGAATCTCCCCTGGTGCAGCTTGAGGCCATTCCCTCTTGTTCTATCACTGTGAGAAGAGACCAGCACCTGCCTCTCTCTATTGTCCCTTCAGGTGGTTGTAGAGGGTGAGGTTCCAGAGGGCTCTGGGCAAGCTGATCTAGGGGAGCATGTCCCTGCTGCCTGCAGGGGGGTTGGACTGGATGACCTTTGGAGGTCCCTTCCAACCCAACCCATTTAACAAGAGATTAAACACCTGCTTGGCACTGCTGCCCTGGCAGTGGTGGGTTTGCTCCAGACAGACCTATTTTACATAATAAAGCCATTAGGAAGAGGCTGAGTGATGGGGGGAAGTTTGCTGGCATCCTTGTGCTGAGGAAGCTGCCTGCTTTGCTTTATCCCTGCATTTCATGCAACATTAGCTTTAAAGAGCCTGTGCAGACTTGTTACATTTCCTGAGTGAGTAACAAGCAGAAAATGCCCTGCTCCAAAGGCCCAGGAAATGATAAGAGGTGGAGGTCCTGCTCACCACCCAGCATGGAAAGGAGCTGGAGATGCAATCCCGGGGCTCTCCGGCACGAGGGGCTGCAATAAGTCACTGGGATGGAAAAGCATTATTGGCTTTCAATTAATGACTTTGTGATTAGGATCCCATTAATGACTAAGCAGTGTTTCTGCTTTTGACAGTGTTATGAGGTTAAGCTTCATTTCAGAGGCAGTAACCCAGAGCCTCTCTAGCACTGTGTGGTGTTATGAAGGAGGGGGAGGATATGGGGAACCCAAACCATCACAGAGCCTGGGTTTATAGCTAGGGGTGATTGATTAGCCTCCAAGTGGCATCTTCTTTCTGCAGAAATATTCATAGATACATAGAATGGTTTGGGTTGGAAGGGACCTTAAAGATCATCCAGTGCCAACCCCCTGCCATGGGCAGGGACACCTCCCACCAGCCCAGGTTGCTCAAAGCATCACCCAACCTGGCCTTGAACAACTCCAGGGAGGAGGCAGCCACAGCCTCCTGGGCAACCTTTGTCTATGTCTCCCCACTCTCACTGTCAAGACTTTCTTCCTAATCTCCAGCCTAAATCTGTCTTTCTCAAGCTTCAATCCATGCTCCCTCATCCTGGCACTCCCACCCCTTGCCAAAAGTCCCTCCCCGGCTCTCCTGGAGCCCTTCAGGTACTGGAATGCTGCTCTACCTCATCCCCAGAGCCTTCTATTCTCCGGGCTGAACAGCCCCAGCTCTCCCAGCTTTTCCCCACAGGGGAGGTTCTCCAGACCTCTGATCATCTTCACGGCCTCCTCTGGACCCTCTCCACCAGCTCCAGGTCCTTCTTGTGCTGGGGGCACCAGAACTGGAGGCAGTGTGGCCTTACCAGAGCAGAGCAGAGGGGCAGAATCACCTCTCTCATCCTGTTTTCACTCTCTGGTGCACTTCAGTGTGGCTCATGGCACCTAAGTGTCCCTTTGTGTAGAGCTGACCCTCCTGCTGTTCTCATCACTCCATCTCCATCTCATCCCCAGCATGGGCAGCTTCTGGTTGCCTTCAGGCTCTGAGCTCTCCAGGTGGAAGGTCATATCTCAGCCATGTTCAATCCAGTTCTAAGCCTCCCCAGCTGGCCAATTTAATCACCACATCACTTGGAGCTACATTTCTCTGCAGCTCTCAGAGTGCTTTGCAGCCAGCTGTTAACTCTGGGTCTTAATGTACAAGGAGGAAAAAATAAATATTACACTACTTTAAAGCAAAGCAGAGAGAGGATGCCTGGTTTATAGGTGTCCTACAACTAAGGGCTGTGAATGGAGCTGATGAAAGGATCACAGGATATAAGGGGTTGGAAGGGATCCAGAGAGATCATCGAGTTCAACCCCCTGCCAGAGCAGGACCATACTCAGGGCACACAGGAGCTCATCCAGACAGGCCTTGAAAGTCCCCAGAGAAGGAGATACCACAACCCCTCTGGGCAGCCTGCTCCAGTGCTCTGTGACCCTTACAGTAAAGAAGTTCCCCCTTGTGCTGAGGTGGAAGGTCCTGTGCTGCAGCTTACATCCATTGCTCCTTGTCCTGTCCCAGGGAGCAAGTGAGCAGAGCCTGTCCCCTCCCTCTTGAGCCCCAGCCCTCAGATATTTATAGACATTTATGAAATGCCCTCTAAGTCTCCTCTTTTGCAGACTAAAAAGCCCCAGGTCCCTCAGCCTCTCCTCATAAGGCAGTGCTGCAGTCCCCTAACCACGAGACGATGCTCCCTGCCAGGCTCACACAGCCAGAATTGGTGCCCATGCTTCAGCAGAACCTGCTTTGCCTCTCTGGCTGGGTTTGTGTGGAAGAGTTTCACTGTCCTTGCAAGAACAGCTCTGCCTTTCATCCCTCGAGCTCATAAACAAATAAACCTCCTTGCAATATCCTGCCCACAGGCAAATTCCCACTGCTGACAGCCCCTCAAGAAACAAAGCCACGATGGTTGCATCCTGACAGCTTTTCTTCTCCCTTTGGCTCAAGCAGGGCAAGCCACAGCCAGCAAGGAAATCAGGACACTGGGAAGATTGCTTCTGTTTAATCAGCCCTTCCTGGGATCTCTGGGATCCAAAAATCACTGGCAGAGCCACAGGTCACCCTAACAGCACCTTCATGGGGGCTAGGTGCTCGGTGTGTGGAGCTGCACGGCAGAGTCTGGGGGGAGAGGGCACAGCTGGGAAACACTGGGAGCCTCTGCCCTATGCTGCTTGCAAGAAGAGACAGTACAAGTCAACATTCTTTATCTGGGGAGAGAGCTTTGGCACAAATAAATGAGACAGCTCTGCTGCCAGACTAAATACTCTTCAAGGTGCCAGTTGTGCTGATGGCATTTAGTGGCTGTTTGGATTCAGCAGCTGGTTCCTGCCCATGGCTGCACGTTGGGCAGACTCTCACTGAGCTTTTTCTTTTCCCCAGTGGAAGGGGCACAGGCAGGTAGGGCTGAGGGAGGGAGAGGAGGGAACCTGTGCTCTGCAGAAGGCTAACAGGGAGAGAAATATTTTGGAGTACATGAAAAACAACAACAACCACCCCACACATAAAATTATGCTGCACTAGCAAGGGAGGTTGGAGTGTTGTGGGGAGGTAATTAATGCTGGGAACTGATGCAAGCTCACCAGGGGCCTAATTAGGGAGGGAAAGGCAGCTTTAATTCCTGGTATTTCCAAACCTTTTGCGTATTTGACTCTGCATTTCTAATAATGAGCACTTAATGTGAGCTGCTTCATGTCTGCCATAACTCACCCCCCACCCCCCACCAGCTCCCTGTGCTGCCCAGGGAGAGTGTGAGGTGTGAGATGGAGATGGAGCTGCTGCCAGAGGTCACACCAGCAAACTCCACTGGAATGCTCTTTCCCTCTGGGATCTGATGGGCTTCGTGTCAGGCTGTTAGGCTTCCTGCACTGAGTGCTGATCCTGCAGAGCTGGGAGGCTGGGTATGAAAATCCAAAGTCTCAAGTGCTTTTAAGTGGAAGGGGTTTAATTGTCTTTCAAAGCCTGGTTTCATGGTTGCCTGCATGTTGGGTCTTCATGATTTGCTTTGTAGGCAAGGTGAAAAGAGGTGAAGTGGTGAGCTCAAGGCAAAACTGTGAAGGGGAAGCAGGAAAAGAGTGGAGTTGACTTCAGCATGGTTATGGGGAGAGGGCTGAGGCATCATTAAGAGGCAGTTATCCATCCCTCAGCTATGCTCATGGCCAGTGTTAGGCTGCTTTTGGAGTGAGAGCCAAATGTTGGGAGCTGCATCCCAACCTGACCTTTTCCAAAGCTTTCACAGAGGCTCTCTACAGCTCCCTGAAAGGAGGCTGGAGTGAGGAGACTGTTGGTCTCCTCTGCCTGGTAGCAAGTTGGAATGGGTTGTCCGGGGAGGTGCTTGAGGCCCCATCCCTGGAGGTGTTTAAGCCCAGGCTGGATGAGGCTCTGGGCAGCCTGATCTAGTGTGGGGTGTCCCTGCCCATGGCAGGGGGGTTGGAACTAGATGATCCTTGCGGTCCCTTCCAACCCTGACTGATGTTATGATGATACTGTGAAGGGATAGAATGAGACAAAATGGTTTCAGATTGCACCAGGGGAGGTTTAGGTTGCATATTAGGAAAAATCTCTTTGCTGCAAGAGTGGTCAGGGACTGCAACAGGCAAGGAGGTGCTGGAGCCACCATCCTTGGAGGTGTTCAACCTGTGACCATGGCACCTGGGGACATGGTCTAGTGGCCATGGTGATGTTGGGTCTATGGTTGGACTCAGTGACCTTACAGTATCACAGTATATATAATATAATTGTCAAGGTTGGAAGGGACCCCAAGGATCATCCAGTTCCAACCCCCCCGGACCCCTCACACTAGATCAGGTTTCCCAGAGCCACATTCAGCATGACCTTAAAAACCTCCAGACATGAGGCTTCTACCACCTCCCTGGGCAACTTGTTCCAGTGTCTCACCACCCACACAGGGAAGAACTTCTTCCTAACATCCAGTCTGAATCTACCCATTTCTATTTTTGTTCCATTCCCCCTAGTCCTATCATTACCTGACACCCTCAGGAGTCCCTCCCCAGCTTTCTGGCAGCCCCCTTCAGATACTGGAAAGCCACAATTAGGTCTCCTCAGAGCCTTCTCTTCTCCAGACTGAACAGCCCCAACTCCCTCAGTCTGTCTCCATAGGAGAGGTGCTCCAGTATCACCAAGGTTGGAAGAGACCTCAAAGATCATCAAGTCCAACCTGTCACCACAGACCTCATGACTAAACCAGGACACCAAGTGCCACATCCAATCTCCTCTTGAACAGCTCCAGGGATGGTGACTCCACCACCTCCCTGGGCAGCACATCCCAATGGCAAACGACTCTCTCAGTGAAGAACTTTCCCCTCACCTCCAGCCTAAACTTCCCCTGGTGCAGCTTGAGACTGTGTCCTCTTGTTCTGGTGCTGGTTGCTAGAGAGAAGAGAGGGCTTTGATTCTGTGATCTCATCACACAGGGATGCCATGTGCCACGTGTGGGCAGGCTCCCTCAGATGCTTTCTCCGTCTACTGGGTGTGATAGCAGCAAAACCAGCTGGCAGAGAAACTCCTACAGCAGAGCCCAGGAAGCTTCTTGAGGAAAAAAGCAAAGCAGCAAGCCATCAACCTGCCAAAAAGCCTTCAGGTTTGGAGCCAGGGAAGTCTCCTGACTTTTAATCCTGGTGAGCAGAGGAGCCAAGAGGGAGCTTCGTGTTGCTCCGCTTACAAAGGTTGCTGCCGGTCCCTATTGATTTTTTCCCCCACCTCGATTGCTTCACATCATCAGAAAGAGGGGGGGGGGGGGGGGGGAAAAAATGCCCCAAAGCTGCCCTGAAGTAAAAAACAAAAAAAAAAAGGAATAAAAATATCATAATTCCCAGCCCACAGCCCCTAAAAAAAACCAAACCAGAAACCTCATTAAGAAATCCTCAAAATATGAAAGATTCCAATACCTGCATTTCCCTGAAGCAAAATGTCAAATACCACAGAGCCTGCTAATGAATTGGCAAAGGCAACCCCCGTGAACTGCGCTGCAACACATTAGAGGAGAAAGCAGGGGAGATTAAATTGCAATTAAATGACTTCAGAGCGCCCCAGCCCCGATGAGAAAATGAAGCTGGCCCCGAAGAGGAGGCAGCCTCGACGGCGCTGCCGCCCGCATCCTCGCGCCGGAGCCGCTTCAAAGCCTCTTCTCATCTCGGAGCGGCTCCACAAGACCAGGCAAACAACTGAAAGCCATAAAGCAAAACAATGAGAGGGCTCATAATTAATCTTGATGTGATTAAGGAGTTGGAGGAGATGGGAAACTTAATTGTGCGACAATTACTTTTATTTATCAGCTCCATAATGAAGTGCTGAGGAAGGAGTTCCTCGGGAGACCCAGCCAGCCATGGGTGATTTTTTCCACCCCTCAGCCGTGCAGCACAGCCATCTGCTGTGTGGGAAAACCATCAGCCTGCTGACACCAGAACCTCCTGCTGCTGAGAGCCACCTCCTCGTCCCAGAGGAGGGCAACAAAGCTGGGGAGGGGTTTGGAGCACAAGCCCCTGGGAGGAGAGGCTGAGGGAGCTGGGGTTGCTTAGCCTGCAGAAGAGGAGGCTCAGGGGAGACCTTCTTGCTCTCTACAACTACCTGAAGGGAGGCTGTAGCCAGGTGGGGGTTGGCCTCTTCTCCCAGGCAGCCAGCACCAGAACCAGAGGACACAGTCTCAAGCTGTGCCAGGAGAGGTTTAGGCTGGAGGTGAGGAGAAAGTTCTTCCCAGAAAGACAGATTGGTCATTGGAATGTGCTGCCCAGGGAGGTGGTGGAGTCACCATCACTGGAGGTGTTTAGGAGGAGACTGGATGGGGTGCTTGGTACCATGGTTTAGTTGATTAGATAGTGTTGGATGATGGATTGGACTTGATGATCTTGGAGGTCTCTTCCAACCTGGTCTATTCTATTCTATTCTATTCTATTCTATTCTATTCTATTCTATTCTATTCTATTCTATTCTATTCTATTCTATTCTATTCTGCAGAAAGCCAGGGCTGGGTGTTGGGGAAGAGGCTAAGGGGTGCAGGGTGAGACCACTTTAGGTCCCCAGTCCAAAAGGGACAGGGAGCTACTGGAGAGAGTCCAATGGAGGCCACAAAGATGCTGCTGCATGTGGAACTTCTGGACCAAGAGCTTGGCAGATTAGTTTCTGAGCTTTGCTAAAGCCTTAATAACCTTTTGTCTGGCTGGCTGAACAACCAAGCAAGCAGCCTTGCAGCTGAGGAAGGCTGGTGCCAGCTGGGCTGGCACAGCACAGCACAGCACTTGACCTTTTGCTGATTCTCCATCCTGCATCCTCAGCCTCTCTACCTGCTGCTGGGGAAGGAACTGGCCAGAGATGGAGCAGATACCTCAGGGAAAATGGAAACCCTGGCAGCTGTGGGTGCTTTTGTAAGGGCTGTGGGGTTTGAATGTCACCTCCTCTCCCCTTTCCTGATCAATAATGCATTGTCCTGGATGGGATTTCGCTCTGAGAGGGGGGGATGTTGGCACAGGACTTCATGACCCTCTTTTTTTTGGCACTGCCATGCAAAGTGTGCATTGAAAGGGAGCTGGGGCAGGGGATGGAGTGTGGGGGAAGCTGAACAAGGGGCTGTTGTTCATGGCCCGTTCCCAGTAGAAGAAGAAAGTTCAGATGAACAACAGGAGGCTGTTCCTTGTGTGAGGAGTGTTATCTGGTAGAACTCCTTGCTGCAGGATGTTACAGAGGCTGAAAATGTCTTTGAATTCAAACCCAATCAGATGAGGTGCTGGGAGAAAAGCCTCAAGGGTTTCAGCACAGGAATAGCAACTCTGCCTTAAAAAAACTGCTGGGGATTGAAATGGTTCTGGAAAAGGAGCATCACTGTCCTGTCCACACACTGCTGGGTGACTGTGAGAGCCAGGATCAGACCAGATGGCCCACAGGATCTGACCCAATGCACTGGTGCTGGCAGCCAGACTTACCTGGGTTACTCCCATCAGCAGCTGTCTCTGCCAGCTGATTCCAGGCACTGCATTGAGTCCCTTTCTCCCCTCAGTGATTCCCTCATGCCCAGCTCCTTACCTGGATATTTGCACTTTAATAGAGCTGCCTGGATCAGGCTGCTGCTCTCCTTGGTGCATCAGATGTATGTCTATGAAGAGGGTCCTGGCTGCTTCTCCTGGGGGTGGAGGGAGGCTGGGCAGACAGACCAGGTGTAATCAGAAGGCTGGGGGCTGCTGTGTCTCATAAACCTTGGATGGGTATCGTGGAGGAAAAGATCAAAGAAGATTCTTCTTCTTTAGGGCAGAGTATGAAAGTCAAACAAAGCCACAGCCAGGATGTGCCCAAGGGCAGTCTCCCAGTGGAATATGGGAACAGGGACCTCTAAATAAAGCTTTTCTCAGCAGCCAGTCTGAACAAGGGCAGGTGTTTGAAGCATTTTCTGGGTGCCCTAAGGCTGAGATTACTCATGGAGGGAGAGCCTTCTGCTGGTGCCACTGCATGGGGTGATTAAACCCTGGGCACCCGTCATGCCAGGGGGTCCTGATGGGGATTAGCTCTGAGAGCATTGGGAACTCTGGGGGTCCTGGCAGGTAGAAGGATGGCCATGAGCCACCAATGTGCCCTTGTGGCCAAGAAGTCAAATGGCATCCTGGGGTGTGCTGAATAGGTCAAGAGAGGTTCCCCTGCCCCTCTGCTCTGCCCTAGTGAGGCTGCATCTGGAGTATTGTGTCCAGTTCTGGGCCCCTCAGGTCAGGAAGGACCTCAGGGAACTGCTTGAAAGAGTCCAGCACAGAGCCACAAAGCTGCTGCAGGCAGTGGAACATCTCCCTGTGAGACCAGGCTGAGGGAGCTGGGGCTTGGAGCAGAGGATCCTGAGGGCTGCCCTCATTGCTGGGGATAAAGACGTGCAGGGATGGAGCCAGGCTCTGCTCAAGGATGTCCAAGGACAGGACAAGGGGCACTGGGGCCACGCTGGTGCAGAGTAGATGCCAGGGGAACAGGAGGAAAATCTTTGTCCCTTTGAGGGTGCTGGAGCCCTGGAGCAGGCTGCCCAGAGAGGCTGTGGAGTCTCCTTCTCTGGAGTCATCAACTCCCCCCTGGATGTGTTCCTGTGTGACCTGCCCTGGGTGATCCTGCTCTGGCAAAGGGGTTGGACTGGATGATCTCCAGAGGTCCCTTCCACCCCCTAACATTGTGGGATTCTGGGAACTCTGAGGGTGCTGTGCCCACCTCGTGGTGCTTGTTACTAACAGAGAGCCTCAGCCTCTGGGCAGCTCTTACTAGTGGTGGAGCCTGCCTGGCATGTCAGCATTTCCTGTTAGCTGTTAGACCTGCAGTTAGTCACTGCACAGAGGTCTCCTTCCTCATGGAACAAAGATTCTTTCTGTGGGCTCAGGTTATCTCCATGGGTGAGCCACCTCATGGGTGAGGATGTGCTGGCTGGGGCATCTGAAAGGCCTCCCCTGGGGTCTTAAAATCACAGGGTTATAACAACATAGAACAATTTGGCTGGGAAGGGACCTTTAAAGGTCATCCAGTCCACCCCCCCTGCAGTCAGCAGGGACATCTGCAACTAGAGCAGGGTGCTCAGAGCCCCAAACAAATCACAGATTCACTGAACCACTATGCTTGGAAAAGAGCTTTAAGATCATCAAGGCCAACCATTATCTAACTCTTCCAGGGCCACTATTTTGAAGGCTTGCTCTTTTCTCAGTTTCCAGGAAGGGACCAGGTAGGTTGCAGGCAACTTGATGGTACTGAGAAGTGTTTTTCCCCAACTAAATGATAGGGATAAGCAGCCTGCTCAGAGCAAAACATTTCCTTCCTTCCCAAACCAGAGGTTAAACACACAGCAAGAGACAGCAACTCCCACTGAGCTCAGCAGGAGCTGGCTGTCTCCTGCCCTTCCAAAGCTGCCCAGAGGTCACATCTCCCAGTTGTATTTTCATTTAATGTGCTACTGTCCTGGCTCTGTTCTGCCTCTGGATGAATCCCAAAAGCTTTTTGAAGTGCTTTGTTTGTGATGAAGTTGATATTCCACGTTGACAGTTTGCTCAGCAGGGCATGAAAACACCTCTCTGAATCCCTGCTGCAGCTCCAGCAGGGCTGAGGGTGGAACCAGGGTCTCTGTCAGCTGGAGGAGCCTCTCTGGCTTATTGGCTGTTGGAAAGGATGCTCTGCAGCCTGCTGTGCTCCCTTGGGCAGCTGTAGCATCAGTGAGGCCATGGTACCAAATGGAACAGACAAGGAAGCAAAACTCCCTTAACAGGAACATCCCCAGATCCTGCTGCATCGTGGTGCAGAGCAGCTCCTTCTCCACCTCATGCTCTTCTCTCTCTCCTTTCCTGGCTGCTCCACTGGTCCTCACCACCTTGGATGGAAAAGCCCTTTAAGATCATTGAGTCCAACCATTCTCTAACTTTACCAAGACTGGTGCTAAACCATGGACCTCAGCACCACAGAATCAACCAGGCTGGAAAAGACCTTTGAGATCATCGAGTCCAACCTCTCACCCAGCACCATCTCATCAACTAAACCATGGCACCAAGTGCCCCATCCAGTCTCTTTTTAAACACTTCCAGTGATGGTGACTCATCACCCCCCTGGGCAGCACATCCCAATGGCCAATTGCTAAGTGCCTTGACCAGATATTCCCCTACTCAAATTTGGATCTGCTGCCCAGGTAGTAGGACCAGAGGACCTTTCATGGTAGACCAGTGCAGCTCTCCTGCTGGAAGAACTCTCTCTTCTCTTTACTGCTCTTTGTAACTCATGTACTTGTGCCTGCAGAACAAAAGGTTTCCATCTCATACTCCTATTTGTCTCCACACTCACACAGGAGAGACCACAGGGCTCATTGTGGTGTGGACTGCTGCTGTTGAGCTGTAGGAGAGTTCAACTCTGCCAGCTGAACCCATTGGCTCCTCTTCAGACCAGCAGTGTCCTGGCTTCACACAGCCTGCTCTCAGAAGCAAGCGCACTCCCCCACACACAGACAGGGGGGAAAACAACCCCCAAAACCCCCTCTGGGTTGAGACCAAGAGTTTGCTGAGATGATAGCACTGTACAGTTACCTCAGCAGAAGCTGTGTGGGGTTTTTGTTTATTGAACTTAATACTGGCCTGTCACAATCATGTTTGGGTTGGTCAATAAATTACCTAATGCCCAAGAGGAGTGGAACCTCCTGAAGGCAGCCACATTAAGCATCCAGCAATCACTAAAAGTCTACAGTTCCTATTTGAATGTTGTTTTATTATCCATTCTTTCTTAACAACACTGCTTTCACAGCCTGCCCCTTTTCAACCCCATTTTCTCCCTTTTCCTGTCAAACCCAGGGCACCTGGGCTCTGTTGGAGTCTCCTCCCACTCCAGGTGTGGTCACTTGGCCCTCCCCACCCACTGCCCTATTTAATCCCTCCCAGGAAGGGCAGAAGCCCTAAGCTGAGCCCATCTGGGCTGAGGATCCTCCTCTGATCTCTGGTGAGTGCCCTTGGTGCACACTGGGTGATGGTGGTGGTGACAACAAAGGCCGGGGGGCCTGGTGGCCCCCCGGTTGTTAGGGCAGTGATTGATGACTACTCCAATATCATCCACGGGTGCTGGCTGGGGCTCCTCACTGGGGCTGAGCTCCTCTGGGTGGTGTCTTGGCTGGTTGGAAGAGACCTTTGAGATCATCGAGTCCAACCTATCACCCAACACCATCTGATCAACCAAACCATGGCACCAAGCACCCCATTCAGTCTCCTCCTAAACACCTCCCGTGATGGTGATCCCACCACCCCCCTTGGGCAGCACATTCCAATGGCCAATCTCTCTTTCTGTGAAGAATTTCCTCCTAACATCCAACCTAAACCTCCCCTGGCACAGCTTGAGACTGTTCTCTGCTGACACATAGAAACACCAGATCACAAAGCAGCTCAGCCTTGTGTTGAGCCAAGGCATGTTTGCTGTTCTCCTTGAAACACCTCCAGGCATGGGGATTCAAGCACCTCCCTGGGCAGCCTGTGCCAGGCTTTGAGAATCCTTTCAGTCAAGAAGTTTCTTCTAATACCCAACCTAAATGTCCCCTGGTGCAACTTGAGACCATTTCCTCTTATCCTATCACTTGGGACCAACTCCCATCTGACTCCAACCTCCTTCCAGGGAGCTGTAGAGAGCAATGAGGTCTCTCCTCAGCCTCCTGTTGTCCAGATCAAACACCCCCAGTTCCCTCAGCTCCTCCTCCCCAGCCCTCTTCTCCAGCCCCTTACCAGCTTCTCTTTTTTGGCTCGCTGCATTCCCTGGGTCTTGTCCTGCTCCCTGCTTGGGAGCAAGGTCAGAAAGCCTCCAGGAGCCCTGGGGTTTATGGGATGTACCTGCAAAGATGGATTTGAAGACAGACACTGTGGAGAGGGATTATTTAAGCTCTTGTCATGGACTCAAAGTCAGATCAAGTTTCTCCAAGTAGGAGGAACCCTGAGGACCTTGCTGTGTATTGACAGCCTGCAGCCACGATAAACAAGTTGACAGTGGAGGAATCAATTCATTTTAATTTGGGAGCAATAGCAGGGAAATGACTGAGTTATGTCTTCTCCCAGGGGTGGTCCCAGCAGCACCATGGAACTGGATTTGTGGTTACCTTCTGCAGCTATTGGTTTGCTGGCTGAATTTTGGGGGAAAGGTCCTGAGGGCTCCCAAGGCTGCAGCTCTGCAATAGGAACAATAAAAACAATCACTGCTCTCAGCCAGAGATAACAAAGGATGAGCTTGGGGTTCTTTGCCTCCCAGAGAAGTGGCTTGCCCCTATTACTCCAAATCTGGTGGCAGAGAGCCACAGAGATGCTGCCTCTCTTTTCCCTCCACACTGTTGCAGGCAGCAGCAGAAGAGGATGAAGGACTCATTGCTCAGACCCAGCCTGTGCTCTGGCCATGGATGCTCCTCCACATTTGGGTTAGCTCTAGGACCTCTTGGGTCTATTACAGAATAGTTTGGGTTTGAAAAGACCTTTCAGGCTTTCATTGAGTCCAACCATTTTATTAACTCCACCAAGGCTGGTGCTAATCTATGGCCACATCTCTGCCTCTTTGAAACACCTCTAGAGATTGGGATTCAAACACCTCCCTGGGCAGCCTGTGCCACTCTTTCAGAATTTTCTTCTGAGGTCTAACCTAAACCTCCCCTGGTGCAACTTCAGGCCATTTTCTCTTGTCCTATTACTTGTTACTAGAGAGAAGAGACCAACCCCCCACCTCACTCCAGCCTCCTTTCAGGAGGTCTCCCCTCAGCCTCCTTTTCTGCAGCTGCCTCAGCTGTCTGTTCTCCACACCATTCCCCAGCTTTGTTGCCCTTCCTGGGACCTGCTCCAGTCCCTCAATGTCCTTCTGGGAGTGAGGAGCACAAAGCTGAAGCCAGTGCTCTGGGTGTAGCCTCACCAGTGTTGAGCCCAGGGGGACACTTCTCCATGCATGCAGCAGTCACAGCAAAGGATGGGTGAGAGCATTTATCTTACAGTAGTTGGTGACCCTTCCAGCATGCTTTGCAGTCACCTTCCTGTCCCTGCAGCCGTTTGCAGGGGCTGGGGAGGGGCTGCAGGCCAGCAGAGCTGTGGCATCATTGCTTTGAGACCCAACAGCAGGCAGTCAAAAGAGGATGAAATCCCACCCTGGCTGCGAGGAGCCAACGCAGACATCTGCTCCTTCCTCTTTTTCTGTCCCCTCCAGGCAAATTACAGGAGCCTCTGCCACAGCAAAAGGCTTTTAATCAAAGCTAATTACCCACTTCAAACACTTTCTGCAGGGATCTTGGGGTCAGCCCCTCTGATGGTGTCCCCAGGACGATTTACATTCTCGGCTGTGCTTTCCCTGAGCACGGGAGGAATGAGGGCTGTGGGCTTTGATGGCTCGGTGCCCCCCATCCCAAGGAGCAGGGCTCTGTGGACAAACCAGAGGAGGGAGCTGAGGGGGTGCTTGGTGAGATGGTGGCTTCAATTAATCAGATTTTGGGGTGACACCAACATGGCCAGTCTGGAGCAGGGGAGGAAAGGACCCTTGGTGGTGCTCCCTTGAGAGCACTTGGCAGAGCACCTCCCACTGTGGGTGTGATATGGAGGGGCAATTGTGGTGCTGGTGATGACGATCAAGCTGGGGTCAAGAGGGGTGGATGAAGCAGCTCATGGTAATGGTTCTGCCTTGTACAATGGACCAGTGGCTCCAGGGGCTTGTCAGGAATTTACTCAAGCAGAAGGCTAAAGCTGGCTTGGGGTTACCAGAGCCCTGGTTGGTGGAACTCCTTGGGAAAGGGCTCAGATTTCACTGGCCCTTGGATGAATCTTGACCTCTGAGTCCTTCTCATATGTGCTGCTTGAAGCTCCCAAGGTGTACTGCTAGAGCAACCGTGCTGGACCGGGAGCTCATCCAGCCGTGTCTCCAGCGTCTGGAGCGAAGACGACCTGGTCACAAGCAGATGCCAGAGGCAAGTCCACCCACAGCAAATTGACTAAATCCCTGACATGTACTGTGCAGCCTGGGCAGGTTTCCACTCCATACTCTTCCTCTCCCACTCCCATCTCCTTTACAGGACCTTGAGCTTCTTTCCAGAGCTGGAAAATGTCTGATGTGCTGCACATTCCAGGACCAGCCCCAGCTCTATAGAACTCCAATGTGGAAACCAATGGTGGCTGATGGGATCAGTGTGCTGGAGAAGACACCCACTGGTGTCACTGGGTTTAGGACATGCCCTTGACTTTGCAGAACCTGGAAGCACCAAAGGTGCTCTAGAAGTGCAGGAGAGCTGCTTGAGCCAGGGCTGGCTGTTAGTGGCCTTTCAGCTCCCTCTGCAGATATCATTCCAGCAATGTTTCCATGCCCAGATGAACTCACAGAACTATAGAAGGATAGAATTATCTTGGTTGAAAAAGCCCTCTGAGATCACAGAATCCAACCATCATCCCAGCACCACCATGGCCTCTAAAGCATATCCCAAAGTGCCATGGCCACACACTTCGTGAACACCTCCATGGATGGTGACCCACCACCTCCCTGGGCAGCCTGTGCCAGTGCCTGGACCTGCTTTCCCCAACAGTGAAGACATGAAGGCTGTACCTGCCTCTGACAAATCATGTCAGTGGACACTGAGGGATGGGAAGCTCCTCTACCTTCCATGCTCCCAGCTGGACCAGAACCACAGCCTGTTGCCAGCTCTTCTCAGGGCCTGGTTGCCTCTATCCATGCCTAAGGTGCCAGTCAGCAGAAGATGGGTGGTTTCTCCTGCCCAAGTTGCTGAGCCTGGAGAGGCAGGGAGCAGGCAGATGGTGCAGGCAGGACCTGCTGTCTGCCTGCTGCCTTGCATCAGCTGTGCTTTTGGAAGCCTTCTGCAGCCCTGCCCTTGATGTGCTGCTCAGATGCTCATGCTGGGATCTGTTCTCTGCTCTTAGTGCCAGGATTGAGCAGCAGCCCCCCAATCCCTGCTCCTTGCCTGTCCTCCTTGGACATGTCCTAGGGTGGTGGTTCTGCTGTTACTCAAGCAAGAAGTAGCAGAAGCTGCAAACATTGCCTTCAGCATTGGGGTCTTGTCCACTGCTCTGGCTTTGAGCTGGAAGAGGGGAGACTGAGACTGGAGATGAGGAAGAAATTCTTGAGAGTGAGGTTGGGGGGACACTGGAACAGGTTGCCCAGGGAGGCTGTGGATGTGCCCTGCCTGGAGGTGTTCAAGGCTAGACTGGATGAGGCCTTGAGCAACCTGGGCTGGTGGGAGGTGTCCCTGGGGTTGGAACTGGATGATCTTCAAAGTGCCTTCCAGCTTGAAGCAGTGCATGAATCTGTGAATCTGTGGAATGAATGATTCAGGGAAACCTCTTCTGTAAAAGATTCAGTGACTGAAAGAACAAATGTGGAAAGCACACACACACACAAGATGAATTATTCAGAGCTGGAGAAGTGCTGCTGCTCTGATGCTGTGTCCATGGGCAAGCACCTTTAGCCATGAAGTTATCAAGCAGTCATTTCAGAGCTCCTCCAAGGCACCAGCTACCCTGTGGCAAGGACTCAGGCCAGGGAACTCATCATCAGCTGATGTGACAACAGGCAGAGGGAGTTCAAGCTTGATAAAGTTAATTGCAGAGTCCAGGTTGACTCCAGGAGCAAACCCAGACCTCCTAAGCAGCAGCTCTGTGCTTTGTGATGAAATCTTTCAAGCCCATTTGGCTTCTGGCTGTCGAGGTGCTGGCGACCTTGTGGAATCTGAAAGGTGCTGGAGATGTGGGCTCAGTGCAATTGCCTTTGATGCACCTCTTCCAGCCCATTCAGCAGAAATACTTCCAGCTTTTCTCCCTTTTAATCTCCTTCTCCCTCTCTCCTTGTCTCAACTTTCTGGCCAGGGTTGTCCCATCGATTCTGAGCTCTGCTGTTTCACTAATGCAGAAAGAGGAGGGGAGGGGGAAGTGCTTTTATTGATATTATTTTTCTTTCCCCCCCCCCCCCCCCAAGTCTGAAGCTTTGGCTGGGAAGCTCTGTTCTTCAGCCTAAATGTGGTGTTCAGTCCTGCTCTGGGAATCACAGGGAGAACTTGCAGGAGGAGAGGGAAATTGCACAGTAATATTGAGGCCATCATGAGTTCGATGACCCTGTGCTGATAGCTGACATCAGCTACAGGTAAGCTGGGTGAGGTTGAGACAGAGTCAGATACAGAGAACTGCATTGGGCAGTTATCACCCCAAAATCTTTAGCTCATGATGAGCTGGGGAGACAAGCTTTAAAGCACTCCAGCTGCTCCCAATAAGGAGGGGCAATAGTTTTATATCAGAGAAGAGCAGGTTTAGGCTGGATGTTAGGAACAAAAATAGAATTAACCAGGTTGGAAGAGACCTCAGAGATCATAAAGTCCAACCTATCACCCAACACCATCTGATCAACTAAACCATGGCACCAAGCACCCCATCCAGTCTCTTCCTAAACAC
The DNA here is from genome assembly GCF_014839835.1 of Dryobates pubescens. Taxonomy (NCBI): domain Eukaryota; kingdom Metazoa; phylum Chordata; class Aves; order Piciformes; family Picidae; genus Dryobates; species Dryobates pubescens. The sequence goes on along the minus strand of NC_071631.1, from coordinate 6,243,368 downwards.
CTCCAGTGATGGTGACTCCACCACCTCCCAAGGGTAGTGGAGCACTGGAACAGGTTGAGACCCCATCCTTGAAGATATTCAAGATAAGGCTCAGAAAGGCTCTGGGCAACCTGATCTAGTGGAAGATGTCCCTGCTGTCTGCAGGGAGATTGGACTAGAAGACCTTTGGAGGTCCCTTCCAACCCAACCCATTCTATGAGTCTCTGGTTGCATGATGTCACTCATGACACACAACTGCTTGGAAAAGTGGGATGAGCTTTACCTTGCTTTTAACCAACTTCACATGCCTTTAATGATAACCCAGCCCCAGGCATGGCCTGTGAGCACCTGGCTGAGGCCTCTCAGAGGTGCAGCTTCACCACTTTTCACTTTGCTTCTCCAATTGCCCCTTCCAGTCCTGGAAACGTTCGGTGAACAGCTCCAAACTTTAAGGAAGCTGCTTCTGTCCTCTCCCAGCTTCACTCCTTTGCAGGCTTTACTGCTTGCAAGAGGCAAAATAAAGAGACAACTTCAGTGGCATAAGAACTCTTCTCATCTTTTCCCTGGTGAGCACTGTGCAAAGTCTCCCCAGGGCTGTTCTCCAGGCATTTTTAAGCTTTATTTCATTTTTTATGAGTTGCTGCTTTTTTTGGGGGGGTGTGTGGGGGGGTGTGTGTGCTGCTTATTTGAGCTGCAGTGATTGCACTCCCTCTGGGGTATGGAAGGTGTGTTGGGTGAATGGCTCTTCTCCTTGGATGAGCGTTGAGGGAAGTCTGCAGCGGTCCCATGTCGACAGAGAGCTCCCTTTTCAGCCTGCCTTCCCCTGAGAAAGGTGGTGGTGGTTCCCCCCCAAGATAAGCTTTGCCTTTCCTGGAGGTGCCCCAGAGTTCACCTGGCAGCAACACTTCTCCTCCCAGGTGTCAGCTGGTCTTTGAGGTTTGCAACCTGGATTGCCTCAGGGGTAAGGATGGGGACCTTGAGACTGGCTTGTTGCGCCCCAAGGAGCGTGAAGGTCAACTTTGCCATCTCTCAGCACCTCAGCAGGCTGCTAAGGAGGGTTTTTTTCCTGTTCCCATGGGTTCTTGATAGTCCACACCTTGCTGATCATACTACCACCATACAGCAGAGCTCCAGCTTTCCTCCTTGCTGCCATCATCCCTGCCAGAGGATTGTTGAGGTTTTAGAATCAGAGAATTGTCAGGGTTGGAAAAGGACCTCAGGGATCATCCAGTTCCAAACCCCCTGCCATGGCCAGGGACACAGAATCACCAAGATTGGAAGAGACCTCAAAGATCATCAAGTCCAACCTGTCACCTCACACTACAGCAGGTTGCTCACAGCCACATCCAGCCTGGCTGCAAAAACCTCCAGGGATGAGGCTTCCACCACCTCCCTGGGCAACCTGTGCCAGGCTCTCACCACCCTCATGGGGAACAACTTCTTCCTAACATCATTGTGTCAAATTAATTTCTGTGAAGGTGGTGAAGCCACTGGAAGTTGGACAAGCCAGAGAATGCTGACATCATTGTCCAGTCTAAACAGTTCCATGAGTCTATGGTAGCTTCAGCACAGCCACCTGAAGGAACCATCCAGGGTTTGTGTGGCTTCAGCATAGCCAAATGAAGGAACCATACCTGCTCTGGTAGCCATCACTCTGCTGTGGCCCCCAGTTTGCCTCTGCTGTGAGGTTTTCTTGTTCATGGGGTGCTTTGGAAAGGGCCAGCCTGCCTGTCAGCAAAGGCTCTGCCAGCTGGGGATGGGGGGAGCTGCTGTCTCACCCCAGAAGGCTTGCACAGGAGGCAGAAATGTTTCATTTCAGGTATTTTCTCCTGCTTCTCAGCCAGCTGAAATATGACCATGGCTGTTTTATTACTATCACCTACGAGTGTGATCATAACAGCAAGGCAAATACATCTGCCTGTTGTGCAGTGGGAAAATTACTGCTCCTAAATGAGCCATCAGCAAAGGCTGCAGCTGTGCTCAGGGGCAGCCTGGTGGCATGGAAGCAGAACACTTCACAGCAGGCTAACGTGGTCAGAAGCTTGTGCTTGGCCATGGACCCTCCTGATTACCTCAGCTAAGTCCTTTGGCCACTGCCCAGTTCTCAGGTGACACCAAGATGACCACAGGGCTTGTGAATCAGCTGAGCAGCTTAGACTCCTGGCTGCCTTCAGCCAGGTACCAGACATCTATAAATTTGAGCTGGATATTCCTGGAACACTTCACAGAATCATTAAGGCTGGAAAAGGGCTCCCAGGCCACTTGTCCAAGCAGTTTACAGTTCTGCTGAGTGTAGCAGGGGTAGGGACCCTGTTTTAATGCAGAGAGGCTTTGTGGCCAGTTCTCATCCCATGGTGTGATGCCCTCTGCCCAGCTGAGCATTTTCACACTTGCTGATTAATTTCTATGAGTTCATTTTCTGTTGAACTGCTTTCTTTCTTGGGGGGGGGGGGGGGGGGAGGAACCTGAAGGAACACTCAGGGGTTTGCCACAGGAGAGCCACCCTGCCCAGTCCAGCACTCTGCCTCCCCTCTGCCTGCACTGGGAGGAGAGAGCAGGGCTCTCAAAGGGGTGGCAGTGCTGCTGCTCTGATCTCACAGAATAGCTTTGGTTGGAAAAGACCCTTAGGGTCATCCAGCCCAACCATCCACCCAACACCACCATGGGCATTAAACCATGGCCCAGAGCACCCTGTCTGCAAGTTTCCTGAACACCTCCAGGGATGGTGGCTCCACTGTTCCAATGCCTGATCACTCTTGCAGTAAAGAATTTTTCCCTAATATCCAATCCAAACCTCTCCAGGAGCAACCTGAGGCCATTTCCTCCTGTTCTATCATTTCATACTACAGAGAGGAGGTCAACACCTACTAGCTCCAACCTCCTTCCAGGTAGCTGTAGAGAGCAATGAGGTCTCCCCTCAGCCACCTCTTCTTGAGACCAAATAATCCCAGTTGGATGTTTGTGGATGGAATCACAGTCACAGAATTGTTCTGGTTGGAAAAGACCTTTCAGAGCATCCAGTCCAACCCTTAACCCCTTCAACTGCTCCTCATAAGGTGTGTTCCCCTACTACTTAAGGGCCACGAGGATGAGCAGAGGGCTGGAGCTCCTCTCCTATGAGGACAGGCTGAGGGAGTTGGGGTTGTTCAGGCTGGAGAAGAGAAGGCTCCTAGGAGACTTCATTGTGGCCTTCCAGTATCTGAAGAGGGCTCCAAGAAAGCTGGGGAGGGACTTTTGAGGGTGCCAGGGAGTGATAGGACTGGGGGGGATGGAGCAAAACTAGAAATGGGGAGATTGGGATTGGATGTGAGGAAGAAGTTGTTGCCCATGAGGGTGGTGAGAGACTGGCACAGGTTGCCCAGGGAGGTGGTGGAAGCCTCACCCCTGGAGGCTGGCTGTGAGCAACCTGCTGTAGTGTGAGGTGTCCCTGGCCATGGCAGGGGGGGTTGGAACTGGCTGATCCTTGAGGTCCCTTCCAACCCTGGCAATTCTATGATTCTACTTGTTCTACCTCCTCCTTCAGCTTCCATGAGGACGAGGTAGGAGCTCAGCACAGACATGTTGCCATTAGACAGACAGAGGAAAAGCTAAGCTTGGAAATCCATTATGTGCCAGTTCAAATGTCACCCATGTGGAAATGTAGTGTGGTGTCCTCATTCCTCACTTATCATCTCTTTGATCTTTGGCAGCATCTGAAAGCATGTGGGAACTCCCCTCCCCCAAGATCCCCTTACCTTTGCCACTGAGCTGTAAGTGCTTGGCAGGCAGCACTGGGGGGTCACAAGCAGCCCTTGCTTGCTGTTGCAGGCAGGAGGAGGCAGCATCTCAGCCATCCCCTCAAGGCCATTTCCTTAGCAGCTCCTGTATAAGCCATGGTTTAGTTGTCAGGAGGTGCTAGGTATGAGGTATTAGGTTGGACTTGATGATCTCTGAGGTTCCAACCTGGTTGATTCTATGTTTCTATGAAATGGGAAAGGGCAGCTCAAGAGCACGCCATGTGTTGATTTTGTTCTCCAGAAGACCACAAGAACTTGAAGTTTAAACTGAAATATCACAGAATTCCCCCTGGGAGCATCATAAACAAGGTTTTCCCTCCCTTCCTGAGGCCAGCCAGGCCTTCTCCTGCAGAGACAAGGGACAGATGCTCATGAATAGAACTGGACACAAGGCAGACCACAGCAGTGACTGTGTTCTTCTCCCCCACCAAGAAGCAGCTGGTCTCAGAGCTGCCTGTGGCAGCTGGATGGATTGCTGCCTGGGAGGCTCTGCTGCTGAGAGCTCTGCTTTGTATCTCAATAAAGGACATCTCTGCCTCTTCTCCCTCCATAAAGCACAGCCTATATTTAGAGTGTTGAGAGCTGGCTGTTGAAGCAGCAGACTTCATGACATCCTCCTGGGGGAAGGCATCAGCCCCTATTGCCTCTTCATGACCCTAACCACACACTGTTCTCCTGCAGCAATCTGACCAGAGCTGCTGGGGAGCTAAATTCAAATGGGAACCTTCTGCTCTGTCCCTGGAGCCAGCAATGGGTGCTTGCAGCCCAGAAGGTCAATGGCAGCCTGGGCTGCATCAAAAGCAGTGAGGCCAGCAGATGAGAGAGAGGATTCTGTCCCTCTGCTCTGCTGAGACCTCACCTGCAGTGTTGTGTCCAGCTTGGCAGCCCTTAACACAGAAAGGACATGGACATGATGGGGGAACTCAAGAGGAGCTCATGAAGAGGCCATGAAGATGATCAGAGGGCTGGAGCACCTCTCCTATGGAGACAGCTGAGGGGGCTGGAATTGCTCAGCCTGGAGAAGAGAAGGAATTTGGACTCACATGGAGGAGAAGGAAGAAAGTTTTTACACTGAGGGTGGGGAGAGCCTGTCCCAGGGTGTCCAGAGAGGTGGGAGCTGCTCCATCCCTGGAACCATCACAGGTCAGGCTGTCTGGGGCTCTGAGCAACCTGCTCTAGTTGGGGATGTCCCTGCTGATTGCAGAGGGGTTGGTTTAGATGAACCTTAAGGGTCCCTTCCAACCCAAACCATTCTGTGATTCTATGGTGAAAGCAAGAGCTGTAAAGGTCCCTTCCAACCCAAACTCGATGAATAGATGATTAGTGAGGCTGCTGGGCTTAGCCCAGAGCTATGAGGAGAGAATGAGGAGAAATCTCTCCTCTTACCTTGAAGCCTGGAGAGAAAAAAAAAAGAGCCTTTTCCTGGGTGGTGAAGTTCAGGAGCAGGGAGGTAAATCTCTGCTCTTTGCTGCAGGATGGCTCCCAGAAGATATCATTATACATTTGTTTATTGAATTAAAAAAGAATGTAATCCTCTCCTAGGCCCTCTGCCATTCCTGTCTGAGGGCATGCAGCAGTAATGGAAGCACATCTCCTGCAGTTATTTATCTGAAGAGAAAGGCTTAATGCATCACGATGCGCTCCACTTGAGCTGGAGTCCAGCAGCCTGCAATCACTACATTAAGCTGTAACTTGATTACACCAGAAGCTGGGCTCCTAATAAAGATCAGGACTTGCTGGGGCTGCAAGGATCAGCAGGAGGAAATGGTCTTTGTTCCCAAGATCTCGGCGTGAGCAGAGCTCTGTCCCTCTTTCCCTGGTGCAAAGAGAGCGGGGCCTGTTGTGGCAGGACAAGGAGGAGATGGTTTGAACTAAAAGAGGGAGATTCCAACTGGAGAGAAGGAAGAGGTGTTTTGACACTGAGGGTGGTGAGAGCCTGACCCAGGCTGCCCGGAGAGGTGGGAGCTGTCCCATTCCTGGAACCATCCCAGGTCAGGCTGTTTGGGGCTGCAAGCAACCTGCTCTAGCTGCAGATGTCCCTGCTGGCTGCAGGGGGGTGGACTGGATGACCTTGAGAGGTCCCTTCCCAGCCAACACACACTCTGATCCTATGAGTGCATGACTCTGTGTAGCAGAAAGAGCATTTCTCTGCCATGCTACGTCAGGTGCAAACTAATAATGGATGGGAGGGAAGAGTGAAAGGAAAGCTGTAGCACTGCCCTCACGCAATGGGGCAAAAAGGCATCCAAAATGCTTCCTACTGGTGAAGATCAGGCTGGCCAAAGGAGCCCAGATCCTTCTGTACAACATCTTCAAAGGTGACTTACCTGTCTTGCAGGAGATCAAGGGACTTGGGGTCTCAAGAGCTCCTAAATCCTCTTTCTCAGCTGTGCTGAGGAGCAATCTCCAGGCTTACCTCAAGGGCAAAGGAGCCTACCTGGTTTCCAGCTCTGTACACCAACTGTGTAGTGTGTGGGGGGAAAAGCAATGTGAGGAGGAGGAGGAGACTGAAGAGAATCCTGATAGATGCTAAGAGCTGATCTTTGCTCCCACAGCATGACCCAGCCTGCTTCTCTCCTCCCTGGAAATGTGGCTGTGACTTGCACACCAGCTACCAGAGCAGCAGAGAGGACCTTGAGGTCCCTTCCAAGCCTAACTGTTCTATGATTCTCTGATGCTCTGTGTCCTTTCTCTGCTGTGCTGCTGCCTCCTGCTTGCCTCCCAAAGTCTCTGTGTGTCTGCTTGCTTTCTGCTTCATGCAATCCTCTGATTTATTATTTTGATTTCATCTTTCCCTCCTTTGCCAGCATCCTTTTCATTCTCAATTCCAACCCTGCACCTCCCAAGCTGAATTCTCCTCTTTGGATCCCACACAATAATTTTCAGAGTGTTTCATCTTTGCTCTCAGTGTGGTTTTCAAGAGAAGTGTTTGGACTTGAACCAGCTTCCTGTGGGAGCCCAGATGAGAAATCTTCTCTATTTGACAACCAAAGTGTGAATAAATACTCTCTGAGTACAATTTTCCCCACCAATTTTTGCATCTTCCTCATGGGGATTTTCCCCTAACCTGTATTTATTTAAGATGTCATGTGAGACCATGTCAAAAAGCTTTGCTGAAGTCAAGACACATCACAGCTGAAGTCCTCATTCACAAGGCCACTTCCTCTGTCAGGGAAAGCAGTGAGATTGGGTTGACAGGATTTGCTCTCACCAAACCCACACTGCCTGCTTTTCATCACTTTATTAGCCTCCAAGTGCTTCCAAACTGCTTAATGATTTGTCTGGGGGTCTCTGGGGATATGGAAATCAGTCTGTCTGGGCTTCCAGGCTCTTGGCCTGTCAAACATAGAGGTTATGTTTGCCTTCTCCTGTCCTCCAACACATCCCTGCTGGCCTGGACGCTGCCAGTGCCGGTGGTGACAAGGCTGAGGTTCACCAGACGGCGCTAAGTTGAGCAGCTCAGCCTGACACTTCTCCCCTCCCTCTGGCCTGTGTTTCCCTCCCTTCTTTGTGTTAGCTGTGAAAACGTTTTCTCTTTCTCATCTGCATGAGGAGTGGCTGGAGAGCAGCCTGGAGGAGAAGGCTTTGGGGGTGTCAGTCAGTGACAAACTCCCCAGGAGCCGGCAATGGTCGCTGGCAGCCAGCAGGCAGCTGTGTGCTGAGCTGCAGCCAGAGCAGGGAGAGCAGCAGCACAGGGAGGGGATTCTGCCCCTCTGCTCTGCTCTGCTCACACCCCACCTGCAGCACTGCCTCCAGTTCTGGGGTCCCCAGCACAAGAAGGACCTGGAGCTGCTGGACAGGGTCCAGAGACTGCCACAAAGATGATCAGAGGGCTGGAGAACCTCCCCTGTGGGGACAGGCTGGGAGAGTTGGGGCTGTTCAGCCTGGAGAAGAGAAGGCTCCAGAGAGACCTCAGAGCAGCCTACCAGTACCTGAAAGGCTCCAGGAGTGCTGGGGAGAGACTTTTGACAAGGGCTGGGAGTGCCAGGATGAGGGACAATGGCTTTGAGCTGGGAGAGGGGGGATTGAGACTGGAGATTTGGAACAAATTCTCTCCAGTGAGAGTGGGGAGACACTGGAACAGGCTGCCCAGGGAGGTGGTGGAGTCACCATTCCTAGAGGTGTTCAAGAACCCTCTGCCCATGGCACTCTGGGATGTGGTTTAATGGCCATGGTGGTGTGGGCTGATGGTTGAACTCCATGATCTTAGAGGACTTTTCCAACCTTAATGATTCCATGATTGTGTGATAACTGATAATATTAACCAGCTCATGAGGGCTGCAGGAGTGACTCCAGCAGTGGCTGTGTGAGATGGTTTGGTAGCCACGGGCAGAGGCCCTCCCTGATCTTCACAAGGAAGCACAGTGTGTGCTGGAGAGACCAAAGGACCCTGATCTGTGTCAGTAACCCCCACTTGGTACACTCTGGGTGTCAGCTGCTGCTGAATGTTGCTGGCTCAATAGAGAAGGGGCCAGCACTTTGCAGGATTAGACCCTTTGCACACTCAGCAAAGTCACCCAGGCTGTCCATGACAAGAGAAGGACACGAGTCCCACTCTGCCAAAGAGCTTTAAGATGCTCTTTGCTGCCATGTAAAGATTTTTTCATCATCTGCAGCTAAGCACCTCTTTGATGACAGCAGTCAATTCTGCTTTCCTTTGCAACTCATCCAACACTGCCAAATGGCCTCTATCACACTCGGGTATCTCTCGTTAATAAAGTGCCAGGAATTCATTAAGCACAAGGACCGAACGGGGTCAGGATGACAAGGAGAAACTCCACCACAAGAGGAAGTCGAGAGGCTGAACCTTGGCAGCACAACTCGGCGGCGGCAGCAGCGGCGCTGCTGGCAGCCAGCGCCGAGCAGCGCTGGGAGAGATGGAGCAGCGCTGGGGGCTGCTGGGAAGGATGAAGGATCCTTTAGACCTTGCTCAAGAGCATTTGCTGTTGGAAGAGAGCTGAGGGATGGGGCTTAGTGCTCTACAGCTTGGGGATTTGTAGGGAAATGCTCACACAGCTTTGTCCTTCTGGAGATGCTTTCTAGGTGTGAGTGGATCGCAGGAGGGGGCAGGGGCCAGGGGGAGTCACACTGGGCTGAAAATCTCCAAGCCTGTGTTATGTTATGGTGTTCAAGAGGGGATTGGATTTGGCACTTGAAGCCATGGTTTAGTTAGTCATGAGGGGTTGGACTTGATGATCTCTGAGGTCTTTTCCAACCTTATTGATTCTATGATTCCAGGAGTGGACAGTTCCACAGCTCCTGGTGAAATTCAGGTGAGTCTCTTGAAGAGCAAAAGAGAATGACAGAATGTTATTCAACCTGGAGAAGAGAAGGCTCTGGGGAGAGCTTAGAGCAGCCTGAAGGGGCTACAGGATATCTGGGGAGGGACTTTTGACAAAGGCAGGGAGGGACAAGACAAAGGGTGATGGCCTCAAACTGCAAGAAGCTGGGTTTGGATGAGACATTAGGAAGAAATTCTTCCCCATGAGGGTGGAGAGGCACTGGAAGAGGTTGCTCAGAGAAGCTGTGAAAGCTCCAAGCCTGGAAGTGTTCAAAAGTAGGTTGGATGGGGCCTTGAGCAACATAAGCTAGTAGGAGGAGGGTTGGAACTGGATGATCTTTAAGGTCTTTTCCAACCCAAACCATTCTGTGATTCTACAATCTCTGTGTCTCAGGTTTGGGCTGTTCAGCTTTTCCTTGGAGCTGAACAACTTCTTGGTTGGACTGCAATAATCTGAATTTTCACAGACTCATAGAATGGTTTGGGTTGGAAGGAACCTCAAAGCTCATCCAGTTCCAACCCCCCTGCCATGGGCAGGGACACCTCCCACCAGCCCAGGCTGCTCAAGGCTTCATCCAGCCTGGCCTTCAACACTTCCATGGAAGGGGCATCCACAGCCTCCCTGGGCAACCTGTGCCAGTGTCTCCCCACCCTCACTCTAAAGAATCTCTTCCTATTCTCCAGTCTCAATCCCCCCTCTTCCAGCTCAAATCCATTGCCTCCATGACCTCCCTGGGCACTCTGAACCTTTCCAGTTCACTTATGAGCCTCCTGGGAGTTCTCTCATCCCATCCCAAAGCTGTTAGTGGCTTCATGGCATTGTGCCAAGGCAGAGGATAAACCAAGTCAACAAATCTGAATTAACAAATTAACATGGATTTGTCAGAGGAGCTTGAAAGGGGAATCAGAAAAGGCTGGGAGGAATAAAAGAGAAGGGGGAAAAAAAATCAAACCCCAAACCTCCAAACCAAATCAACAGCCTCAAAGCTGAGCAAGTCTCTTCTCCTACCACATGACCAAATTATCTCCTTAATAGCTCCACAAACCTTGGGAATGGAGTAAAATCAGAGGCAAGCACTCCGGTGTGGGAGCACGCTGTGCTGCTTAATGAATTCCAATTGCTCCTTACCTGCTTTCTCCCTGGGCCACTGTGCTGGCATGTTCCTGGTGGCTGAAGACAGGTTGCTGCAATAAACCTTCTGGAAGGTGTGGAGGCACCCACCATGGCTGCAAATAGTTTGTAAATCCCTCCTGAGATGGGTGGCAGGAGGGCACAGCTCTCTGGCGTCCATCTGCCTCACTGAGCTTCAGCTATGCTGGCAAATGCCCTGCTGAGGCTACATCTGGGGTACTGGGGCCAGTTCTGGGCTCCCCAGCTCAAGAGAGATGGAAAACTACTGCAGACAGTCCAGCAGAGAGTCACAAAGATGCTGAGGGGCCTGAAGCATCTCTGTCAGGAGCAAAGGCTGAGAGCCCTGGGGGTGATGAGCCTGGAGAAGAGCAGCCCCAGAGGGGATCTGAGCAATGCTCAGCAAGAGCTAAAGGCTGGGGGCCAAGAGGCTGGGGCCAGACTCTTGTCAGTGTTGCCCAGGGACAGGACAAGGGGCAGTGGGCACAAACTGGAACCCAGGAGGTTCCATCTGAACAGGAGGAGAAACTTGTTTGGTGTGAGGGTGCTGGAGGCCTGGAGCAGGCTCCCCAGAGAGGTTGTGGAGTCTCCTTGTCTGGAGAGATTCCAACCCACACCCCCCGCCCCCCAGGCATTGTGATCCTGGGCAAGCTGCTGTGGGTCCCCTGCTGGAGCAAGGGGGTTGGACTGGATGATCCCCACAGGTCCCTTCCATCACCTACCATGCTGGGATTCTGTGACTGACAGAGGGTGTTTCTGGTTGCCTGGTGCAGAGCAGTGACAGCTGTAGCAGTGCTGAGTGCTTCACTACCACAAGGTCCTGGCTGGCTTGAAGCTCCCAGTGGACTTGATGTAGTGGGGAACATCTTGCCCAGCCTTCATCCACAGCCTCTGCTCTCCACACAGAGCTGGCTTTTGTGATGTGATTACAGCCCATGAGATGCTAAGCTAGCAAGCCCTTCAGGTCTGCCTCCTGCAGATCGCTTGGCAGCAACCAGCCAGTAGCTCCTGCCCACTCTGAAAGTGGATCTGAGCTCCTGCCTGAAGCAGGACTTGTGTTTTCAGTATTTTATTCTATGCCCAACATCTGAAAGCCATCACCATCCCTGGGAGCCTTCCCTTGCCCATGGGCTGCCAGTGCTGCTGCTTCTGACCACCATGGCCATGCAGGCATCAGAGCCACCCCAAGAGGTTCCTCCTCCGCCGAGGGAAGGTAAAATATCATCTCAGTTGCTGTGTTGCAGGGAGCAGGATTCTGCCTGTCTGGGTACTCTAATTAATCAGATTTGGTTCAGTTCCCCTGTCTTGGCTCTGAGCTGTGCGTTAGTTCACGATCAAGCGCTGCACCAGAGCAGGCTGATGTTTTCCCTTCCCTCCTGCCAGGCAGGGAAAGCAATCTGAGAGGGTTTGGAAAGCCACTGCTGAGTGATCTTGTTCTTAATTGCACTCCACGGGCTGGATTTGTAAAAGCAGGATGCCACAGCAGCTTCTTCCTGATTGTTTTTCTGCTGAGTGCATTTAGAAGCAGGGGCTCCCACCTTCCTCTGAAGCAAGCACAGGAGCATTTGGGTTGGAAAAGGCCTTTAAGGTCATTGAATCCAACCGTTCTCTGACTCTGCCAAGCCCTGGTGCTAAGCCGTGGCCCTCAGCACCACATCTCTGCCTCTTCGAAACCCCTCCAGGGATGGGGATTCAAGCACCTCCCTGGGCAGCCTGTGCCAGGCTTTGAGAACCCTTTCAGGGAAGCAGCTTCTTCTAACACCCAACCCAAACCTCCCCTGGTGCAACTGGAGACTATTTCCTTCTGTCCTGTCACTTATTCCTTGGGAGAAGAGACAAACCTCAGCCAGCTCCAGCCTCCTCTCAGGGAGCTGTAGAGAGCCAGAAGGCCATTTCCTCTCCTCATTTCATTCTTGTAAGTACATTAAGGAGACAGAGTTTGTTCCCTGTTGTGTGCACACTGTGTGACCAGTAAAGCCAGTCATCTGTTGCACTTGCTGCTGGGGCTGCTGAGAGTTACAGGCACAGGGGAGGGAGGGAGAAAGGGAGGGAGGGAATACCACAACCCCAAACCTAGGCACAGGGTGGGTTTTCTGATTCACACAGATGATACTAGAAGTCTTTTCCAACCAAAATGGCTCTGTGATAATGCTGCTTTGCCTGGAGCTTCTTTGTGCTTTGGGTCCATCTGTACCACGATTTGAAGCCTGTCTCCCAAACCCCACAGCTCCACTGCTGGCAGTAGGCTTCTGCTCTACTGCTGGCAGCCAGCTTCTGCACAATCTCCAGCAGTGCTGAGAGAAAGGGGTTGAGCCACGAACAGCAAAATCTGAATCCAGGCTGAAATTAATTCATCAGTGTGAAGAAATTGGAGCAGGCTGCCCAGAGAGGTTGTGGAGTCTCCTTCTCTGGAGGCATTCAAAACCCACCTGGATGCACTCCTCAGCGACTAGGTGACACTGCTTGGGCAGGGGGGTTGGACTACAAGATCTCCAGAGGTCCCTTCCAACCCCTAACATTCTATGATTCTATGACTCTACCTCCTCCATCCTGAAGGTCTTTACCTAAACTTTCACCCCAGCCCTGCCTCAAAGATCATCTCTGTCCGGTCTCCTACCCTGGCAGCAACTCCAGCCTGGCTGCAGCAGAGCAGCAGCCACATCTGTTCCAACTTGTACAGAAGCAGCAGGTCAGAGCCTGAGATGTGCAGTGCTCTGTGGCTGCTCAGCATGGACCTGCCCTGCACCCTGGTGCCTTGCTGTGGTCACTCCCATGCTGCCCATTCTCTCCTTGCTCCCTGAGCTGTGCCAGCCAGGCTGGTGGCTGCGGCTAGCTGTTGCCTCTGACACTTCCTCAGCCATTCATTAGAGGATGTGTTCTGTCAGCCAGCAGCTCTCCACACCATGGATATTATTCCTACAAATTGCTTTCCCAGGAGGCCTCATATGAATATGTATTTCCCCTGCTATCCCTCACTTAAATCAAGGCTCTCTCTCTCTCTCCATCCATCCTTTCCCAGACCTCTTGTTAATGCTTCCTCTGATAACTCCATTGCTAATGTGCATTTGTGTTCCCAGCAGAGCAGGGCAGCACATGGGCAGGAGTTTAGGAGCAAATTTGCATCCTGCCTAATTTATCCCTAATGCTGACAGGGAAACCATTCCCCATAGGGCTGTGCTCCTTCTCCTGGCGAGTGGAGTGGGGGGCAACTGCTCTGTGCCAAATGCAGCCCTAAATGTCTTCCCAGGGGACAGGCTGCTCATTGCTAAGTGCAAAATTCAAAAGAGGCAATAAAAATATTTGACAGCATTAAAGAAACATGAAACCCAGGCTGGGACTTGGGGTTTAACTCTGTCCTTGCTGTCTGTGGTTTGGGGAGGCTGGGCAAATCCCCTGCTGTCCCTGCCTCCTCCTTCTTGCCCTTCTGATGCCTGGTGGAAGCACATCTGCAGCTGCAGGCATTGTGGTCAGCTGAGAACCCACCAGGAAGTCAGGATTTAGACATTAAGGAGAAGTTCTTTGGACTCTAAGAAGAAGTTTTGTGCACTGAGGGTGATCATAGAGTCATAGAATCATAGAATTGTCAGGGTTGGAAGGGACCTCAGGGATCAGCCAGTTCCAACCCCCCTGCCATGGCCAGGGACACCTCACACTGCAGCAGGTTGCTCACAGCAAAACATCCAGCCTGGCTGCAAACACCTCCAGGCAGGAGGCTTCCACCAGCTCCCTGGGCAACCTGTGCCAGTCTCTCACCACCCTCATGGGGAAGAACTTCTTCCTAACATCCAATCTGAATCTACCCATTTCTTATGCTGAGGGCACCAGAACTGAGTGCAGCAATGTTGCTGTGGGGCATAGGATGGATGCATGTGTGTCTCAAAAAGGCCTACAAGTGGTTGGCACCTCTGGAAAGCCAGGTGGTGATCTGTGGTGGGAGGCAAAGAGCCTTGAATAAGATCCATTTGTGGAGCAATGCCTCCCGAGAGGCTGAGCCAGGGCAGGAGCACAAACACCTCCTCTCTGTTTGCAGAAGGGTTTGGACTGCTCTGAAGAGGCACCATGTGCCTGTCCATGAAGGCTGAACATCTGCACAGCCTGATGCAACTCCTCATGCTGCCAGAGCCCCGGTTCTGCAGCATGTTGGGAGCTGTGTTATCATTATTTATACATTTGCTGAAGAAACAGAGATGATCTGGCTTGCAAATGGCTTAAAGAATGTGTTTCATTTTGGAGGAGGCAGGGACATAAATAGCTCCATTCTGGGTGAGAGGCTGGAAGCAGGACTGAGATAAGGCTTGCAGGGAGCTGATTTTTCTGGAGAGTTTCTGCAGGGATCAATTCTGCCCCTGTTTTCTTTTCAAAAGCACAATAAATTGTGGCCTGGGGTGTGATTTGGCTCCGTTCCTGCAACTGTTTATATCCGAGGACACAAGAGGCTCTGAAGTGTGCAGCAGCCTGAGATCCAGGCATGCAGGGCTGCTCTCATTAGCTCTGGAGGGGTATGGTTAAGAGGGTGTTCAAAGAGCAGCTGAACAAGTGGCTTTGCATAGAAGCAGAGGATCATAGAATCACCTGAGTTGGAAGGGAACCTCTAAAGGACATCCAGTCCAACCCCCCCCCTGCAGCCAGCAGGGACATCCTCAGCTGGATCAGGTTGCCCAGAGCCCTGTTGAGCCTCACCTCAAATATCTCCAGTGATGGGGCCTCAACCATGTCTCTGGGCAACCTGTTCCAGTGCTCAGCCACCTTCATTGTAAAGAGCTTTCTCCTTCTGGGAGGACTGTGGCAGTGTGACAGCCACCCAGTGGCCTCATCCATGCTTGAAATTGCACAAACATGGAGCAAAAGCCAAACCCAAGGTTTGCTGATAGAAGCCTAGAATTGTTTGGGTTGGAAAAGACCTCTAACATCACAGGAGCACAGGATGTCAGGAGTTGGAAGGGACCCAAACACATCACCAAGTCCAACCCCCCTGCCAGAGCAGGACCATACAATCTAGCTCAGGGCACACAGGAACACATCCAGACAGGCCTTGAAAGTCTCCAGAGAAAGGAGACCCCACAATCTCTCTGGGCAGCCTCTCCCAGTGGTCTGTGACCCTTACAGTAAAGAATTTGCCCCTTGTGTTGAGGTGGAAGCTCCTGTGCTGCAGCTTACATCCGTCGCTCCTTGTCCTGTCCCAGGGAGCAAGATCACCGAGTGCACCCATCAACCCAACACCATGGCCACCAAACCATAATCACACAATCCCAAGCCCATTGTGGTGTTTAGAGCTGGGCTGGAAGGCTGCAGAGCCTCATGGCTGATGCAGGACATAAATCCCAGCAAAAGCTGGGGGTGGAATTTGCCTCTTTTATTGAATTACCTTTAGAAGCTTTGCTTTTCGTCAGGTGTCAGGAGCACACTAACGCTAGTGGAGATGTGAATGGTACTGATGGCCTCATCCTGTGGGGGGAGCAGGGTTATTTTTAGCCTGATTAGCCCTACTTTAGATTTTTAACCTAGTTACCAGCTGTAGATAAAACCAAACCCAATGCAGTGAGGTCCCTGCAGCGCCTTGGCCTCAGGCTCAGGCACTGCCTGCTTTCAAGAGCAAATGAGACCTAATGAGCAGTGTACCAGGGAGGATGTAAGGGAATTGGATTTGTTTTAATGGTTTTCTATAAATACCCTGTCTGGCTGGTAAATGCAAGCAATTATTCTTCTGCTGGTCCCCCCAAAGCCTCAGATGGTCCCTTCCACCCATGGCAAGAGGCATTACCCAGGGACTGGGCAGTGCTGACATGTTCCACGGGAGCATCAGCAGCTCTTGCTGTGCTGGTTGGGGCTGCTCCTGCTGGGCTGTGCATCTGCTGACTAAGTGCTGGTCCCCCCAAGCCTCAGATGGTCCCTTCCACCCATGGCAAGAGGCATTACCCAGGGACTGGGCAGTGCTGACATGTTCCACTGGAGCATCAGCAGCTCTTGCTGTGCTGGTTGGGGCTGCTCTTTCTGGGCTCTGTGTTCTGCTGAGTAATTGCCTGATGACAGTTTGGAGTGTGCATAGCTTCAGGGACCTTGGTGGTTCCCCAAGGATTTCTGGGCTCCTTCACTTAGCTTCATACTTGTAGCTCTTGACTGGAGTTTGTGTTGACACCTCTTGCTAGAGCAGGTCAGAGGCTGCTCAGCATGGTGATCATGCCCCAGCAGCCTCTAGAAACATTATCTGGGAGCATTTGCCTTGCTCCTCCCGAGAGGATCACTGCTGGCTGCCATAACAGGGTCAAAAGACTCCAGCAGATGTGATCTGGCTGCCCGAATGCCAGCTGAAAAGCCAAATGCTCCTCAGAGCTAGAGAAAGAAAAGGCTGCATCCATCACCCTGCCACTCCTTATGCTATCAGACAGAGCCTGTCACCAACGATAAACATTTCCTCCCAGCACAGAGCCCTGACAGGACTGCTGAGTGGATTTTGCTGCATCCAGTGAGGAGGGCTGTGCTGAGCAAAGCCCACCTCATGCCTGCACCTGAGATCCCTGCCAGGCTAGGAGCAAGGCACTGCTGTTCACCCCAAGTGTGGTGGAGGCAATTGGTTTGAAAGGATAGAACAGGCACCTGTCCCCACGTCTCCGTGGCCCCATCCCTCTGGAGGGAAGGCTGGCAGGAGAACAATGAAAGGGACAAGAAGATGGTCCCCATTAGACCTAATTAAAATCAGCAGCTGAATAGAATCATGGAATGGCTTGAGTTGGAAAGGACCTTAACAATCACAGAATCACCAAGGTTGGAAGAGACCTCAAAGGTCATCCAGTTTCAACCCTCCTGCCATGGCCAGGGACACCTCCCTCTAGCCCAGGGTGCTCAAAGCCTCAACCAGCCTGGTCTTCCTGGGATGAGGTGTCCACAACTTGTCTGGGCAACCTGTTCCAGTGTCTCCCCACTCTCAAAGTGAAGAAATGCTTCCTAATAGATGAATGTTCACCTGTCTGCAGAGCAGGTGAATCTCTGCTTAATCACAGAATCATGGAATTGTTCTGGTTGGAAAAGCCCTCAAAGATCATCCAGTCCAGCCATCAACCTGGCACCACCATGGCCATCAAACTCTGTCCCCAAGTGCCATGCCCACACCTTTCTTGAACACCTCCAGGGCTGGGGACTCCATCACCCCCCTGGGCAGCCTGTGCCAGTCCCTGACCACTCTTGCAGCAAAGAAATCTTTTCTAATTGCCAACTTAAACCTCCCCTGGCACAATTTCAGGCCATTTCCTCTCCTTCTATCACCTAAGACTGGGGAGAAGAGCCCAACCCCCACCTCCCTCCAACCTCCTTTCAGGGAGCTGTAGAGAGCAATGAGGTCTCCCCTCAGCCTCCTCTTCTCCAGGCTCAACAACCTCCATTCCCTCAGCTGCTCCTCCCCAGCCCTGTTCTCCAGACCTTTCACCAGCTCAGCTCTGTTCCTGCCTGGAATTTACTCTGTGACCCTCTGGCCTTTCCCTGCCTCAGTTTCCTTATCTGTTGAAGGGATTTGACAGCATTTCTGGCACTACGGAATGAGGAGGGAAAAAAAGCCCATCTCACGTCCTGCAGTAGGAGCTGGCTGACACGAGCAGATTGACTGTTGCAGGAGCATCTGCAATAATCCTCTCTCAGCAAGAAGCTGAAATTGTTTCCAGTTTTCTTACAGAAGACCAAAACTGGTCACAAAAAGACCATCAGCTGCTGAAATGTGACCACGTTGGTCCCTTCCTTCTGCCTCCTTACCCTTTGCGTTGGCAGAAGGAAAAGAGTGTGAAGGGATTCAGCGTGGGGATGCTGGGCT
This sequence comes from Dryobates pubescens, assembly GCF_014839835.1. NCBI lineage: Eukaryota > Metazoa > Chordata > Aves > Piciformes > Picidae > Dryobates > Dryobates pubescens. The sequence goes on along the minus strand of NC_071631.1, from coordinate 6,225,405 downwards.
GGGAATCATAGAATCAAAGAATTGGTAGGGTTGGGAGGGACCTCAAGGAGCATCCAGTTCCAACCCCACTGCCATGGGCAGGGACACCTCCCACTAGATCAGGTTGCCCAGAGTCACATCCAGCCTGGCTGCAAAAACCTCTGGGGATGTTTGGTTTGATTTTCCCACGTGCTCTCAGATGTGGTAATTAAAGGACAATGCCTTCCCAGGGCTCTTCTTTGGAGGAAATGAAAGTGTTTTTGATTTAAAGAAAAACCCCACAGAACAACCCAACTGTGACAGAAAACTTCCCTCTAGCTCACATCATCTCCTGTCCATTGTGTTCTCACTGGGTACCAGCATGGCTTCTGCTTCTTTTTTCTTGCACAGAACCACTCCGTTCTCCCCCAGAAACAACCAGATGGCATCAAAGTGGCCACCCCACCCCCCACCCCCCACCCCCCCAGGCTGGTGGCTGGGCTGTGAGAGGGCTGGCACCAACCTCTTCCAAAAGGGCCATAACAGGCAGCTCTGCATGCATTAGCTGGGCAGATGGGGAATGTTGTCCCCCCTGTCCTCCTCATTAAGCTTCATCCCCATTGCTGCACTCTCCCGGAAGGAAGGTGGTGACGTGACTTGAATCAGCTATTGCACCGTGGGATAAGCTCCTGCTGAAGGCTTGCATGGGAAGATGCAGGCCAGGCAAAGCCTGCCTTGACCTGGTGGTCCACATGCAGAACCTCTTGCTGCACTGAACTCATTAGGAGTTAGTTAGTTGTGATGAGGAAAACACCTTTGTTCCTCCTCGCTGAAGACAAGCCTGGGAGCTGGGCTGCAGGAACACCCCAGAGCAGCAGGTTCAGTATCCATGCTGCTGCTTCTGGACTGTGTTCTTCTTACAGAATACAGAATTAACCAGGTTGGAAAAGACCTCAGAGATCATCAAGTCCAACCTATCACCCAACACCATCTAATCAACTAATCCATGGCACTGAGTGCCTCATCCCATCTCTTTTTAAACACCTCCAGCGATGGTGACTCCACCACCTCCCTGGGCAGCACATTCCAGTGGCCAATCTCTCTTTCTGGGAAGAACTTCTTCCTAACCTCCAGCCTGAATCTCCTCTGGCACAGCTTGAGACTGTGTCCTCTTGTTCTGTCACAGGTTGCCTTGGAGAAGAGACCAACCCCCACCTGGCTACCACCTCCCTTCAGGTAGTTGTAGAGAGCAGTAAGGTCTTCCCTGAGTCTCCTTTTCTCCAGGTTAAACACCCCCAGCTCCCTCAGCCTCTCCACACAGGGCTGTGCTCCAGACTTCTTGATGTTTATCATGGTCCTCACTGAGCACTGAGTGATCTCTTAAATTCCCTTTGCAATTAATAGTAAGATCACAACTCCAGGGCTGTCTCCTGGCCAGCAGCAGGCTTGGCACCGACAGGATCTGTGCTGACCTTCTCCGTGCTGACGTTCCCCCTTCTTTCTTTCTTCTTAAATGCAAGAGGCTGAAAGAAAATAATAAAGGGAGGGGGGAAAAAAGGAAAAAAAAAAGAGGAAAGAAAATGAAAAAGCAAATTAAGAAACTTCTGGATTTAACCTCCATGAAAGCAGTTGGGCTCAGGACTGAAATCTCCCTGCACGCTGCTGGACACCGTGGAAATGCTCCTGACACATCCAAACTCCAGCAGCAGCAGGAACATTCACTGCAAATTTAGGCTGCAATTTTTCACTCCCCTTGAATGTTAATGGCTCTTGAGGACATCATTCTTCTGGGATCTTTTCATCCTGGCCTGAATTAGGGTTTTTTTTTTTTTCTGGGGTGATTTGCAGAGCTTCCTTGCAGTGGCCTGGGTGGAACAGCCCAGGTAAGGCTGGTAATGAGGTATAGATGAACAGGAAGCCTTTGGGCATAGAATCATAGAATTGCCAGGGTTGGAAGGGACCTCAAGGATCAGCCAGCTCCAACCCCCCTGCCATGGGCAGGGACACCTCACACTACAGCAGGTTGCTCAGAGCTACATCCAGCCTGGCTGCAAAAACCTCCAGGGATGAGGCTTCCACCACCTCCCTGGGCAACCTGTGCCAGTCTCTCACCACCCTCATGGGGAACAACTTCTTCCTCACATCCAATCTCAATCTCCCCATTTCTAGTTTTGCTCCATCCCCCCCAGTCACTTCCTGACACCCTAAAAAGTCCCTCCCCAGCTTTCTTGGAGCCCCCTTCAGATACTGGAAGGCTACAATAAGGTCTCCATATTTTGGTTGGAAAAGCCCTTTAAGATCATTGAGTCCAGCCATTCTCTAACTCTGCCAAGTCTGGCCCTCAGCACCACATCCTTGTCTCCCCTAACCACCTCCAGGGATGGGGGATTCAACGTCTCTAGGCAGCCTGTTGAGAAGCCTTCAGTGAAGAAGTTCCTTCTAATGTCCAAACTAAACCTGCCCTGGCACAACCTGTGGCAACTGCCTCTTGTCCTATAATTTGTTACCAGGGAGAAGAGACCAACTGCCACCTGAAGGCATCACCCTCCTCTGTGTGTCCAAGGGAGAGCATCAGCTCCCCGCTCTCTGCAGAGGTTTGTCTGCAAAAAGGAAACTCTGGGCCAGGCTGTTAATAAACTAGAACTGATTTATATTCTTCTTAATGTTTGGTTTGTTTGGGTTTGTGGTTGCTTGGTTGTTTTTTTTTTGTAGAGGATCTGGCCACCAACACACACTGTGGCTGTGGTTCTCCAGCTTGCCTGATCCAACCCATGGTGCCTGGGAGACCTCCCAAAGAGGCTCAGACATGCTCCAGTGGTGGTTACACAAGTTATCCTGAATTATTTAGTGACTGAGGACTGCAGCCCTTCCTGGAGCACAGAGCACAGCCCTCCTGGTGCAGGAGAGGAGGCTTCTCGCTGAGGTCACTGAGCCTCTGCCTGCCTGCCTGCTGTTCCTCAGCACGGGGTGTAAATGCTCCCTGGTGCACATACACCTCCCTTTTTGGACAAAGAATTCCACTGAACTGAAGAAATGGACATCCCTCAAAGGCTTTGCATGTCCTCGTGGCTGCCCAAGTGATGGCTCGAGGGGTTTGTGCTGCACTAGGCAGGGAGAAGCTGCATCTGCTGCTGGTGGAGGTGATGGTGGAACTCAGGAGAGGCTGTGGAGCCTGCAGTGCTCTGGCTGCAGGGTGTAAGCCAGGAGTTAAGGTTCAGAAAACACCAAGTTGCCTTGTCTTGGTTGTCTCTGTGTGAAAGACACCAGGATTTTAGTGGTAAGAGGTGGTAAGCAAGGGGACTTGCAGCAACTCTTAAGAGTAGAAATCATTTACCCCAACTCCATTTGCTTTCCCCTTGGTCCAAGCTGTCTCACTTCACCTACCTCCAACTATCTTCAACCTTTGTGGGCCAAGAGGCAACTGAGAGAGTTGGGGTTGTTCAGCCTGGAGAATAGAAGGCTCCAGGGAGAACTTAAAGGACCTTTCCAGGATTTGAAGTGGGATACAGGAGAGCTAGAGAGGACAAAGGCATGGAATGACAGGACAAGGGGTGATGGCTTCAGGCTGGAAGGAGCTGGATTTTGATGAGACACTGGAAAGAAATTGCTCCCCATGAGGGTGGTGAGGCACTGCAACAGGTTGCCCAGGGAAGCTGTGGAAGCTCCAAGCCTTGTTGTGTTCAAAGCAGGTTGGATGAGGCCTTGAACAACCTGGGCTAGTAGGAGATGTCCCTGTCCATGGCAGGGGGTTTAGAACTGGATGATCTTTAAGGTCCCTTCCAACTCAACCCATTCTATGCTTTTCAGTTATCAACAGAAACAAATATGAAGGAGTAACACTGAGTGATTGATGCCTGCCCTTGATCTTGAAGATCCCTCCCAAGCCAAACCACGCTATGATTCCATGAACAGCCACCATAGGTGGGAACTTTCCTGCAGCAGGACCTCCTCCTGAGACTCCACTGGCTACAGAGAGTCAGATATTCAGAGGATTCTCAGAAAAGGGCCATTTCAGCTCTTTCTTTTCTTTTGTTTCCTTGTTTTCTGTGATTTACTACAGAGTTTAAGCACTGCTGGTTGAGTTATCCGGGGAAGGGGGAAGAATCCACCTGCTTTAGAAGCAGAAATCCTGCAGATTCATCCAGTTCATCATCCTCTGAAAGACTGACAGGTAATTTAGGGCCAGGCAGAGTGTTGAGATGTTGCCAGGGCAACTCACCTCTCTCATGCAAGCTGAAGCCTTAGAAACAGAGCTGGGGGAAAAAGAGGGGAGGCAGGCATGGATTCTGTAAAGTTGTGGAGCAAGCTGAGCTGTGTTGCCTACGTCCTTTCGTTCTGCAACAAGCAGGGGCTGATCTCTGGGTGATTGGCCTAAGACACAGCAAGGGCAGAGTGAAGGGCTGGGCTGTGGCACAGGAGGCATCAAGGGCTGCAGCCAGCAGGAATGGGGAGATTGAGATTGGATGTTAGGAAGAAGTTGTTCCCCATGAGGGTGGTGAGAGACTGGCACAGGTTGCCCAGGGAGGTGGTGGAAGCCTCATCCCTGGAGGTGTTTGCAGCCAGGCTGAATGTGGCTGTGAGCAGCCTGCTGTAGTGTGAGGTGTCCCTGCCTGGCCATGGCAGGGGGGTTGGAGCTGGCTGATCCTTGAGGTCCCTTCCAACCCTGACAATTCTCTGATTCTATGATTTGTAGGGCTGAGGTTTTGAGCAGCAGCTTGCAGGGTGGGTGTTGATCTGCACCCCATCTTGGCTGCTTCTTGCAGGACTCCTCTGGGTTTCCTTGCAAGGGAACTTGAGTCTAAGAGATGAAGCTGCTTTAGAAGGCTTCTGGAAAGTGATAATTGGAATCTCAGGAAAAGCCACATTCAGTGGTGTGGAGGAATTCCCTGAGGCTGCACAAACCCAGGGTAACTAAAGAGCTGAAAGTCTTTGTGAGGGGCTGCAGGTGGATCTAGACGGATGGAGCAGAAGGGATGAAGTGATGCTGGCCAGCTCTGCAGTTGCCATGCTGCTCTCCTGCCTTCACTGGTTTTTTTAATCACAGAAGCTTTAGACAATGGGTTTCAAAGTCTGGCACAGGTAGGACTATGAAGCAGCTGTCTGTGGAAGGAAGGAGGAGCTCTGAACTTCCATTTCTGTGGCTCTCCAGCTGTTTTTCCTTCCTCTAGCTTGTAAGGACTTTGACAGGCTGTGATTTCCTGCACAGCCAGGAATTGCAAGCTGGGATTTTCTAAGCCTCAGGGATTTCCCTCTGTGCCTCAGTTTCCCACCTTGCATATACTGAGTTGTGCAAGTGTCCCATTCCCCAGCAGTGACCAGATGTGCAGGGAGCCTCATGCAAGTGTGGAGCTAAAATCAGGCTCCTGCTGCCATAAGGGGAAGGTCCCCTGACCTGGCAGGTCTCCCTACAGCATGAACACATCCTCTCTGAAAGAGAGCATGCACTGCTCCTCTTCTTCTCACCCATGTTCATTGCACTGAGGTGCCCACTGCAAGGGATGAAAATCAGCTGGAAAACAACCCCCAGGCCAAATTTCCCAAAGCTTTCTTAAATCAGTTCTGCTGATGTGTGTGAGGTTTGCCACGTGGAAATAGAGGTCTTGCTGGCATTTGCTGGGCTACATCTTCATGGTCATTCAGTGCTGATCTTCCTTCCAGCTCTGGGCTCCCCAGTTCAGTAGAGACAGAGAACTACAGGAGAGAGTCCAGTGCAGGCTACAAAGATGCTGAGGGGACTGGAGCATCTCTGTCAGGAGCAAAGGCTGAGAGCCCTGGGGCTGTTGAGCCTGGAGAAGAGCAGCCCCAGAGGGGATGTGAGCAATGCTCAGCTGAAGGGTGAGGGAAAAGAGGCTGGGGCCAGGCTCTTGTCAGTGGTGCTCAGGGACAGAACAAGGGGCAATGGGCACAAACTGGAACCCAGGAGGTTCCATCTGAACAGGAGGGGAAACTTGTTTGGTGTGATGGTGCAGGAGGCCTGGAGCAGGCTGCCCAGAGAGGCTGGGGAGTCTCCTTCTGTGGAGAGCTTCCAACCCACCCACCCCCCTGCAACTGCCCCAGCCATTGTGCTCCTGGGCAAGCTGGTGTGGGTGCCCTGCTTTAGCAGATGGGTGCTTGGACTGCATGCCATAGAATCATAGAATGCACTGGGTTGCAAGGGACCTTTAAAGTTCATCAGGGCCTCCCCCACCTCCCCAGGCAACCCGTTCCAGTGCTCCACCACCCTCATAGTAAAGAACTTCTCCCTCATGTCCAACCTAAATCTTCTCTGCTCTAGTTTAAATTTATTGCCCCTTGTGCTGTTGTTACACACCTTTGTAAACAGTCCCTCCCCAGCTTTCTTGTAGGCCCACATCCAGATCTCCAGAGGTCCTTTCCAACCCCCACCACGCTGGGATTCAGTGAACACAGTGTGCCCCAGGAGCGCTGGCTCAAGACGCTCCTCTTCCTCCTCACATTCAGTGCTGCCTCAGTGGAGAGCAAGAAGATCAAACCCCTCATTTCCTCTCTCCTTATCCATTCCTTCGATCTGCCTCTGCTGGGAACACACAGTTGTCTCCAGGTGTCCCTGGAAAGACAAAGCCATCGAGTGTGTTCATCAGCCAGAGCTGCTCTGAGCACTTGTTGCTACTTTTGTGAGTGGGAGAAAAGTCAACAGAGGAGATTGGGGTGGCAGAGGTAGGCTGGGAAGAAAATGCATGGAAAAGGTCAGCAAAAAAGGGGCTCTTAGGCTCTATATGGATGCCCCTGCTTATTGCAGAGGGGCTTGGACTAGATGACCTTTGGAGGTCCCTTCCACCCCAGACCATTCCATGGTTCTATGACTCTACATGGGGTTTTGTTTGCTTGTTTTGCTGAGTTGGGAGATTTCAGCTCTCTGAGTTGTTCCTATTGCAGCAGTGATGGAGAGGTGAAGTTGCCTGTGGGTCACTCTTCAGATTGAAATATTGGGTAGATCATTGAAGGAAGGAGAGGCCATTTCTGTCTGTCAGCATGGGGGGTGGAAAGGAGCAGTAAGCAGGGGGAAAAGGAAACCATCCAGGAGCTGGAAAATCTGATAAATACTAATTGTGCCTTCTCCTTTTACTTGTTTGCTTTTGAACTTCAGGCTTGGCCTTTTGTTAGTAAACTGTGTTGAGTGTCAGCCCCGAGCAGCACAGCAGGGGCAGGGTCCTCCTGAGCTCCATCCCTGGGCTTGGCAGTAACTCACCCAGTGACCTGCGCAGAGACATTTCACCTCCCTGCCCTCCAGGCTTGCCAAGCCTGGTGATGGATTTCAGTCCCTGAGAAAGCTGCAGGGATGAAATGATGTTTGCAAGGAGTCTCCAGCACGCAGAAGAAAGATGTTCCTGTGCTGCAGTGCTGGGGGGGGGAGGAAATCATAACCCTGAGCTGACCTTTCCAGCTCTTCTACGGAGTCATCTCAGAGTTCATGCCCCTCTGCAGCCTCCCACATCCTCTGTTGTTTGGAAGCAGCATTCAGAGTCCACTCTTGCCCTGGGTGCCGAGCTCCTTTCCACCCTGTAACCTTTAAGCAAGGTCCTTCCACAGGATTCATTTTCCTTGCCTGTGAAGGTGGGGAGATGAATTTCCAGCCCCTCCAGTGATGTGGGGAAAAGTTCCCTCTGCGGAGTTAGCACTTCCCTCTCTCATCGATGCCCTTGCAGAGATAAGGAACTATTAATGACAGTAATAAGTCACATATAAAGACTGGGAGAGAGAGAGCTGTGAGTTAATGTTTTAACTCTCTTCTTTACAGCAGAAAACCCTCTGGAGGCCATTCAGAGTTAATTGCTGGGAATTAGGGTGAGTCTGCACTTCAAACCAATCCATTTCCTACTGGAAAATGCAAGGTTGCTTCTATTATGATTATTATTATCTCTTCTTTTTCTCTCTCTTTCTTAAAATCAAATCTTCTATCATTGATTTCAGTGACATTTTCTGGAGCAATTTAAAGCTCCTGATGTTCTCATCCCAAAGAAATTACTTCCCCACCACCACCACCACCTTTTCTTTCTTTTCTTTTCTTTAATTCATTAAATGTAGGCTTCCATACAATTCCTGACGACAAAGGTTAATGTTCAGGTGGATATTTGGTGTTTAGAAATCAGAACATAGAAAGAACTCACATCTTACATGATGCTAAGTGTGGTGTTTTATACCTGAGCACAGCCCTGCCAGGACTGAAGGCGTTTCATCCAGTCACAGCTCTGAGCCTGGACCTGCTCTGCAGAACCCTTCTCAGCAGATATTTGTAGAACCTGCTCCTAAAACCCTCTAGAAAGTCAGATTTTTGCAATCAATCAGCTGCACAGCCTGTGTCAGTGCTGTGCTGCTAGAAAGCCTCTCATAGTGCCTGTCTAAATAGTCCTTGGTGGAGGTGAAGCCTTCCTCTGTGCTCCTGTCTTCAGAGCTGATGGACAATGCTTCTCTGCTTTCCTTTCACAGAATCACAGAATCACCAAGGTTGGAAGAGACCTCAAAGATCACCAAGTCCAACCTGTCACCACAGACCTCATGACTAAACCATGGCACCAAGTGTCACGTCCAATCCCCTCTTGAACACCTCCAGGGATGGGGACTCCACCACCTCCCTGGGCAGCACATTCCAATGGCCAACAACTCTCTCTGGGAAGAACTTTCTCCTCACCTCCAGCCTAAACTTCCCCTGGCACAGCTTGAGGCTGTGTCCTCTTGTTCTGGTGCTGGTTGCCTTCTTTGTGTTCCTTTTGGTCAGTTTTCCTCAGATGAGATAGACCCAGAGTCACAGAATCACAGAATATCTTTGGTTGGAAGGGATCTTCATCCAGTCCAACCTTCAACCCAGCACTACAAAGTCACCACTAAGCCATGGCCCTAAGCACCAGGTCAGAGGATCACAGGAGGTCAGGGGTTGGAAGGGACCCAAAGAGATCATCAAGTCCACCCCCCCTGCCAGAGCAAGACCATACAATCCAGCTCAGGTCACAGAGGAACACAGCCAGACAGGAGCTGGATGTGCTCCTGGGTGACCTGCCCTGGGTGAGGCTGCTCTGGCAGGGGGTTTGAACTGGGTGATCTCCAGATGTCCCTTCCAACCCCTCCCATTCTGTGATTCTGTGAAATGTATGAGATGTGGCACACAAACGGATGCAGACCTCACTTCCCCCACAACAAGGCAGAGCATCAGCAACAGGGATGCTCCCTGGAAGCAAGGGGGGAGGGAGCATCAGTGGAGGAGATGATGCTCCCTGCCTGAAGGATGTCACACAACAGGAAGATCAAGGCAGGAAGCAAAAACCAGGCTGTGAGGAACACAAGAGAGGAACAAGAAATGAGTCTGTGAGTATGCTAATTGAGAAGGGGGAGATCAAAGAAGGGGCTGTTGGGCTCCTCAGCACAGAGGCACAGAGGGGACAGATCTGATGGTTAACATGCACAGTGCTGTGTTTGCAGAGCCTGGTTCAGGTGGCAGTGTCTGGTGGGACTGCACAGTTAGTGCTGCTAACAGCAGAGTAAGTGTTCATGCTGCAGCAGGGGGAAAACACAGAGCTGGGGAATCTTTCAGTAAATCAAACACTTTCAGCTGGACCATGCTTGGTAATGCCTGGGGCTGACCCAAACTTGCTCACTTGCTGACCTAAACAATGCAGGCTCATAGAATCAGAGAATTGTTTGAGTTGGAAGAGGTCATCAAGTCCAACCTTCAACCTAACACCACCACAGCCATTAACCATGGCCCCAAGTGCCATGGCCACACACTTCTTGGACACCTGCAGGGATGGGGACTCCACCACCCCCCTGGGCAGCCTGTGCCAATGCCTGACCACTCTTTCCTGTTGGTGTGACTCTTCTCAAGGACACATGGCCTGCAGATGATGACCCAGAAGGCTGGAAGGGGACAAAAATCCTGCCTCCACGTGAGGGAAGGCAGACCCCATGACTAGTTCTCAGTTACCTGGTTCAGACCCAATGCACACAGACAATCAAACCCATCCTCTGTAAGCCTCCAGAGATTGAGGAGAAGATGAATCACAGCCAGAACAGATTTGTCAAGAGCAATCCAATCTCCACACCTTGAGTCCTGTGTCCAGTTCTGGGCCCCTCAATTTAAGAAAGGTGATGAGATGCTGGAAAGTGTCCAGAGGAGGGCAACAAAGCTGGGGAGGGGTCTGGAGCACAAGGCTGGGAAGGAGGCTGGAGCACAGCCCTATGGGGAGAGGCTGAGGGAGCTGGGAGTGTTCACCTTGGAGAAGAGGAGGCTCAGGAGAGACCTCATTGCTCTCTACAAGTACCTGAAAGGAGGGTGTAACCAGGTGGGGGTTGGTCTTTCTCCCAGGCAACCAGCACCAGAACAAGAGGACACAGTCTCAAGCTGTGCCAGGGCAGGTTTAGGCTGGATGATAGGAAGAAAATCTTTCCAGAAAGAGAGATTGGCCATTGGGATGTGCTGCCCAGAGAGGTGGTGGAGTCACCATCCCTGGAATTGCTTTAAAAAAGCCTGGATGAGGCTCTCAGTACCATGGGTCACTTGGTTAGGTGGTGTTGGGTGAGAGGTTGGGCTTGATGATCTGGAAGGTCTTTTCCAACCTGGCTCATTCTGTGATTCCCCTCATGATACGGTCAAAGGCTTTGTGTGGAAGGGAGCAGGCTGAGCTCTTGTGGTCCTTTGGATGTTGTCCCACACTGCATGCTCCAAAGCAAGGTGTGGAGACTCAAGTGGCCACTTAATGAACCCAAAACACTTTCAAAAAGCCTGTTCAGAATCTAGGCAACAACCCTCTGGGCTGTATGAGGTTGAGCAGGGACCCACCTTGGACCTGGTGCTATTTGATGCATCCTTTGCTGACTGATTGTGAACTGGAGAATATTTAGGTTAGGAATATTTGGGTTAAGTGTAGAGGAAGCCACAAATGCTGATGCTGACAATTAGTTAAGGTCAGGGCATTAATAATTGAAATACTATGATAATTTTACACTATAGTAATTGAAATCCTAGCTCAGGAAGGAAATGGCTCTTTTCTGCTCAGTGGAAGAGACCCAGGGAGTGATGATGGATTGCACAGAGTCAGCAGCAGATGTCCTGCTATTTACAGGAGAGTTGTAGGAAGACACAGAGGAACCTTCTTGATATGTTAAGGGAATAAAATGCACATAACTAACTAAAGGGGGGAGGTCATGAGGATGGGACTGGGCTGTTTCCAGTGGTGCCCAGCAACAGGACAAGGGGCAAGGGACACAAGGTGGTAGCCAGGAGGTGAAGAACTTCAGGAAAAACTTCTTTGGTGTGAGGGTGCTGGAGCCCTGGGGCAGGCTGCCCAGAGAGGTTGTGGAGTCTCCTTCTCTGGAGAGCTTCCAAACCTCCCTGAACACTGTGATCCTGGGCAAGCTGCTGTGGCTGTCCCTGCTTTAGCAGGGGGGTTGGACTGGATGATCTCTAGAGGTCCTTTCCAAATCCCACCATGCTGGGAATCTGGAATTCCGTGAGGCTGAGAAAGGTGTCAGCCAAAGTTGTGACTCAATGAGGTTGGACTCAATGATCTCCAGAGGTCCCTTCCAACCCCTACTGTTCCATGACATAAGCCAGCAGTGTGAACAGGTGGCCAAGAGGGCCAATGGCATCCTGGCCTGGATCAGCAATAGTGTGGCCAGCAGGAGCAGGGAAGTCATTGTGCTCTGTACTCAACACTGGTTAGGCCACATCTTGAGTCCTCTGTCCAGTTCTGGGCTCCTCAGTTTAAGAAGGACATTGAGACAGTTGAATGTGTCCAGAGAAGGGCAATGAGGCTGGGGAGGGGTCTGGAGCACAGCCCTGTGAGGAGAGGCTGAGGGAGCTGGGGTTGTTTAGCCTGGAGAAGAGGAGGCTCAGGGGAGACCTTATTGTTCTCTACAACTACCTGAAAAGAGGTTGTAGACAGGCAACCAGCACCAGAACAAGAGGACACAGTCTCAAGCTGTGCCAGGGGAGGTTTAGGCTGGAGGTGAGGAGAAAGTTCTTCCCAGAAAGAGTAATTGGCCATTGGAATGTGCTGCCCAGGGAGGTGGTGGAGTCCCCACCCCTGGAGGTGTTCAATAAGGGATTGGATGTGGCACTTGGAGCCATGGTTTAGTTGTCAGGAGGTGTTAGGTGCTAGGTAACAGATTGGACTTGATGATCTCTGAGGGCTCTTCCAACCTGCTTGATTCTGTAATTCTATGATTCTACGACTCTAGAATTCTATGATTCTGCTCCCATGTTCAAAGACCTCCTGAGTCCCCCCTCAAGTGATGTTTGTGCCTCATTTTAATGAGCTCATGTTCCACCAAAGTCAAACGAGTTCTTGAACCATTGACCTTAATGGGATTTGGTGTTGTCAGAGTAATGGGCAAAGATTATTGCTGGCATTATATTGTGCACATAGATAATGGGAATCAAATGAGGGCTGAGCCACCTTGAAAGGATTACAGCATTGTTCTGCAAGTGCTGGGGGTAATCAAAGTGTGGAGCAAGCTCCCCATAAAAAGGAATGCAGTGCTTACAGATGAAGCAGCAATAGGTGATTTTATGACCATTAATAACCTTTGATGCTCTGCAAACTAAGCCTGTGATAAGGGTAATGAAACCTCATGCTTCAGGACATCACCCCACTGGCAAGGGTGAAGGGAATGGATTTGCTTTTGCCCATTGAGCAGCCCAGCTGAGCACATTATGAGAGCTTCTGCCCTTTCTCTGGAGCTTCAGGCCCCGGCTGCGCTTTGGGGCGGAGGATGCCGGGTGCCAGGAGAAAATGTTTTGGTCAGGCATGGAATTTTACTGCCTGAAAGAGTGGTTTCCACTGGGTTAAACCCCATAAACAGAAATGGGATGCCTGCTCCATTAAACTCATTGATGCTTTGGCCCCAGAGTGTAATGGAGTTGGTGTGCAGTCTGAGGAGGAAATGGCAAAGGGTCCCTGCCTAGGCACATGCCATAAAAGCCACATCAACATGAAGCAGATTAGGAACCTGCTGCCTTTGTTTCTCATAGAGCAGTAGCAGGTAGGAATTTACCCACCAAAGCTCACAAGGCAAACTGAGGTCCTGAAGGGCTTATTAAGCTTCCTGAAGTATTTGATGTGCTAAAGACACACGCAGGATGTCAGGACGAGCCCCAAACACCACCTGAAAGAAGCTGTGCCAACAGGATACCAGATGTTGCTGGGAATTCCCAGTGGGCAGATACAAGCATCTGAATCCCTCACAGGAAGCTGAAGTGGATTAAGCTAGTTCAGAGGAGAGATCTTCACTGTAATTGTGCTTTGCCATAAAACCCCACTTCCACCGTCCCAGGTGTAGTGAGACCACACCTGGAATGCTGTGTCCAGTTTTGGGCTCCCCAGGTCAAGAGAGACAGAGAGTCCAACAGAGAGTCACAAGGGTGATAAGGGGACTTGAGCATCTCCCCTGTGGAGAGAGACTGAGAGCCCTGGGACTGTATAGTTTGGAGAAGAGAAGGCTGAGAGAGGGGATCTGACCAATGTCTATCAATATCTGAGAGGTGGGGGCCAAGCTCTTTTGGTGGTGCACAGCAAGAAGCCAAGCAACAATGGATACAACCTGGCACATAGAAGATTTCACCTCAAGATGAGGTCTGGCCCCAGCCTCTTGCCCCCCAGCCTTTAGCTCTTACTGAGCATTGCTCAGATCCCCTCTGGGGCTGCTCTTCTCCAGGCTCAACAGCCCCAGGGCTCTCAGCCTTTGCTCCTGACAGAGATACTCCAGGCCCCTCAGCATCTTTGAGGGGTGGAGGAGGCTACTCTGCTGGACTCTATCCAGCAGTTCCCTGTCTGTCTTGAACTAGGGAGCCCAGAACTGGCCCCAGGACTCCAGATGTGACCTCTCTAGGGCAGAGCAGAGGGAGAAGAGAAGCTCCCTTGACATGCTGGATCCACTCTTCTTCATGCACCCCAGAATACCATTTGTCTTCTTGGCCACATTTCTGGCTCAGGGTGAGCTTCTTGTCCACCAGCACTTCCAAGCTGGTTTTCTCCACACAGCTGCTTTCCAGGAAGCCAACCCCTCACCTGTACTGGTGCAGGGGGTTACCCCTCCCTAGGTGGAGGAGTCTACCCCCCTGGTCCTTTTCACCTCCTGCTTCCCAAGTAAACTGCCTTTAGAGGAAGATCCATCCCCTTTAAATATTAAATAGGAAAGCCATATAAATTAATGGTGCTGGTTTAAAACCCTCCCTTGGAGCCAGGCCTCTCAGCAGTGACAAATTGTCTCATTATGGGACATTAATTTCTTGTAATTTATTTTAGTGGGTGAAGGTAAATTTATGGTGACCTTTTCCCCACCCTGGGGCATGTTGAGACCCAGCTACCAGGTCAGGGAGAGGTCACTAAGCCCCCAAAGAAATGAACTCAGCATCCTGCCAGGCAAAGAAGGAAGGGAGGAGAAGATTAATTTGTCCAACAAAGAGCCAGGGCAAGAGCAGCAATGAACCCTCAGATCCCCAGCTCTCCCCCACTATGGCTTCCATCTCCATCTGGCAGGAAGATTCTCAGCAGCAGTGGCATCTCCACCATGAATTACCATGCAGATGGCTGTGCAATGCCACTGTAAGACTCCACTCTTCACCCAAGCAGTGACTGATAGGATGAGAAGAAATAGCCTCAAGTTGCAGCAGGGGAGGTTTAGGTTGGACATGAGAAGAAACTTCTTCACTGAAAGGGTTCTCAGGCACTGGCACAGGCTGCCCAAGGGAGGTGGTTGAATGCCCAGGCCTGGAGGTGTTTCAAAGAGGCAGAGATGTGGTGCTGAGGGCCATGGCTTAGCACCAGGCTTGGCAGAGTTAGATAAAGGCTGGGATTGCCCAGCACTGGATACCCACAGACACACATGGGCACCTGAAACACCACCACCACCACCCAGACTGCTCTGCTGTGAAGGTGCTGGAGCCCTGGAGCAGGCTGCCCAGAGAGGCTGTGGAGTCTGCTTCTGGAGAGAGATTCCAACCCCACCTGGCTGCTGTGATCCTGGGCAAGCTGCTGTCGATGACCCTGCTTTAGCAGGGGCCTGGGGCTGGATGGTCCACACAGGTCCCTTCCAGCCCCAGACCATGCTGGGATTCTGTGATACTGGCCATGTCACAAGGGGCTTCAGCATGACACGTGGCACATGGAGCACCTGACCTGGACATCAGAGCTGGGATCTGGTCCTGAGAAAGAGCTCAGACTGAAAGGGCTGCAATTTCCATCAGGGCCAGGAGCCCCTGACAACCTGACCCACCAGATGAAGAGGAGGGGTGGGGACTTTTCTCTCCTCCCTTTGCTAGCTGTGCAGTTTTCACAGCTAACACAGCACATTTTCAGCTATATTTATGTATCTATGGAGTAAATAAATTATGCATGAAGGGAATACAGACTCCCCCCCCCCTAAAATCCATTATAAATGCTGTTATTACATTTGAATCCTTGATGCACAAAACTCACGATGCACAAAACCTTGTACTGCTCAAAACTCATTTAGTGCCTTCTTGATTCCCAATCAGATTGCAGAGGCTGGACCTGACCTGCTGAGAAAGTGATAGAATCACAGCTCAAGTTTCTGGGGCATCTCCTGCCCCACAGGGTTGACAGAGTGGTTTAGAGCCCAGTGCTGGTAGTTTCACATCTGGATAGAATCATAGAATCATAGAATAGTTAGGGTTGGGAGGGACCTCAAGGATTATCCAGTTCCAACCCCCCTGCCATGGCCAGGGACACCTCACACTACAGCAGGTTGCTCACAGCCACATCCAACCTGGCTGCAAAAACCTCCAGGGATGAGGCTTCCACCACCTCCCTGGGCAACCTGTGCCAGTCTCTCACCACCCTCATGGGGAACAACTTCTTCCTAACATCCAATCTGAATTTACCCATTTCTAGGTGTTTTTGCCTAGATCCTGGCCCAGAGATCCCAAATGAGTGTGGTTAGTCCAGGAGCTGCTCAGCAAATGACTCTTGTTTTTCAGCTGGGAAAGGGAAGGTTTAGTTACAGGTTGGGAATTAGGTTGTGGCAGCCCCAAGTGAGGGCTGTAACTGGGTTACTGTGATTGCAGGTTGGTCTGGCCCTTCCTCCTCCCCAGTCTTCTTCCAATCCCAGTGGAAAGTTAAGGAAAGCAGGGAAAAGAGTTGGGCATTTGGCAGGTGGGATGCATTAGTGATGCTAAATGTTGCTGGCAGAAAATTGGATGTTGTACTGAGGGAAAACCTTTTCTTCAGAGCAGGCAGCATAGACACAAAGAGATGCCCCCTCCATGGAGCTGCTCAAGGCCAGGTTGGATGAGGCCTGAAGCAAGCTGGGCTGGTGGGAGGTGTCCCTGACCATAGGAGGGGGGTTGGATGATCTTGAAGGTCCCTTCCAAACCAAACCATTCAATGACTCTATGTTTCTGTTGTTAAGCAGAGGCTTATGGACGGCAAGTGCTGCTCCCCAAGCCCAACTTTTCCTCCTCAAATGCCATCTCCCTGCCCTGAAGGATGCAGAGACCTTTGTCAGCACTGTCCTGATATTTGCACCACTGCCCTCCACCAGTCCCCTGTCTGTGTGTAAGGATTTTCCTGCTGTGGTGGGGAAGGTGCTGCCCACACCTGTGCAGCCATGCATGGCCATGCAGCCCTGTGAAATCATTCCCCCTGCAGCAAACTGTGAGCACCGAATCCTGATCTGCCTTGTAGGTAAAAAAGATAAAGAACACCCAAAAGGCAGCAGCAGCAGGCACACAACTCACTGGAGGGGAAGCACTTTTCACATCATTGCACAGCTACCTGCTTCCACAAGATGTAATTTCCCTTGCAATTGCCTTCTGCTCCATTAGACTTTGCTGAAGACACAGCCCCTTGCTGCTCCTCAAAGCACAGCTTGGGCTTCCCAGGCAAGCAACCAAGTTGCCCAAAGGAAGGCAAAAACTTTGCTGCAGGGTAATGAGAAGGCTTTGGCCTCTTCCCAGCAGCAGGGATGTGGATGGGGACAAGGTTGTCCCCCTTGACCCTGCCATGAACACACTGGTGTGCCTGGGCACAGGGATCATGGAATCATGGAATGCCCTGGGTTGGAAGGGACCTTTGAAGGTCATCAGGGACATCTGCAACTACAGCAGGTTGTGCAGAGCCCCATCAAGCCTGACCTCAAATGTCTCCAGGGATGGGGCCTCCACCACTTCCCAGGGCAACCTGTTCCAGTGTCTCACCACCCTCACAGCAAAGAACTTTTTCTCATGCCCAACCTAAGTCTCCCCTGCTCTGGTTTCAAACCATTGCTCCTTGTCCTGTCATGACAAGCCCTTGTCAGTCCCTCCCCCACCTGGCCATTGTGATCCTGGGCAGCATGCTGTAGGTAAGCCTGCTTTAGCAGCGGGGTTGGACTGCATCCTCTCCAGAGGTCCCTTCCAACCCTCACCACGCTGGGATTGGGGGATTCTGGGATTTGATCTGATCAGGGCCTGGGAGCTCTCAGTGTTTGGCTTAATCACTGATCCACCTCAGAAGGGGGCTTTGCTCCCGTGACTGCTGCAAGGGGAGCAGCTCAGCTGTGCAGCTGGCAGAGGATGGTCTCAGTAGCACTGCTAATGTGCTGTGTAATTGCAGGCAGCCGTGCAGGTAGCTGTGGCCAGGAGGAACGCTCGTCCCTGAAGGGTCAGGGATTCAGATCAATATCTCTCTCTCCCTCTCTCTCTGGAAAAAGAGAGGGATGCCCAAGTGTCCTGATCTACCTGAGGAGTCCTGATTTACCTGGACTTCAGCAAGGCCTTTGGCACTGTCCCCCATAGCAAACTCCTGGCCAAGCTGGCAGCCCACAGCCTGGACAGCAGCACTCTGAGCTGGGTTAGGAACTGGCTGGAGGGCCATGCCCAGAGTGGTGGTGAATGGTGCCACTGCCAGCTGGCAGCCAGGCACCACTGGTGTCCCCCAGGGATCAATGTTGGGACCCATCCTGTTCAATATCTTTATTGATGATCTAGATGAGGGGATTGAGTCCAGCATCAGTAATGCAGATGACACTAAGCTAGAGGCAGGTGTTAGAGGGTAGGAGAGCTCTGCAGAGGGACCTTGACAGGCTGGACAGATGGGCAGAGTCCAGTGGCATGAGACTGAATAAGTCTGAGTGCCAGGTTCTACAGACTGGCCACAACAACCCCATGCAGTGCTACAGGCTGGGGAAAGAGTGGCTGGAGAGCAGCCAGGCAGAGAGGGACCCGGGGGTACTGGTGGACAGCAGGCTGAACACGAGCCAGCAGTGTGCCCAGGTGGCCAAGAAGGCCAAAGGCATCCTGGCCTGCATCAGGAATAGTGTGGCCAGAAGGTTGGGGAGGGGTCTGGAGCACAGCCCTGTGAGGAGAGGCTGAGGGAGCTGGGGTTGCTTAGCCTGGAGAAGAGGAGGCTCAGGGGAGACCTTCTTGCTCTCTACAACTACCTGAAGGGAGGTTGTAGCCAGGTGAGGGTTGGTTTCTTCTCCTAGGCAACCAGCACCAGAACAAGAGGACACAGTCTCAAGCTGCACCAGGAGAAGTTTATGCTGGAGGTGAGGAGAAAGTTCTTCCCAGAAAGAGTAATTTGCCATTGGAATGTGCTGCCCAGGGAGGTGGTGGAGTCAATGCCCCTGGAGGTGTTTAAGAAGAGACTGGATGAGGCACTTAGGGCCATGGTCTGGTTGATTAGGTAGGGTTGGGTGGTTGGTTGGACTTGATGGTCTTGGAGGTCTCTTCCAACCTTGGTGATTCTGTGCTTCTGTGAGTGATGCATGAAGAGCAGTGCTGGATTGGCTTCCAGGGTCTCACTGAAGGTTCTCAAGCCATCCTTTGTTCCCAGGAGTTTGCTCCATCTTGAAACCCATCTCCATTTCCCTGCAGCATGGAGGGCTGAGGTTTGCTGTGGCTCTGATGTCTCCCAGCTGCTCTGTACAGCCTCAGAGCTGGGAGCAGACCCATGCCCAGCACGGCTCAACAGCGTGGGGCTCAGCACATGCTCAGGGCTGGGTTTGTTGCAGACCACAACCAGTTCCAGGCATGGCTTTCCACCAGGAGCCTCTCTGTTGCAACCCTGAGCTATTTCAAATCTGTGCCAGCTGCTTTTTACAGAGGAGGAAAGAAAACAACAACTCTTTGCTTGTGACAGGGGACACCTGGAGAAAGTGCTGGCTTTGACTTCTACAGGCTGGACTTCCACACACAGACCTCAGCAGAATAGGTGTCCCTGGAGCCACAGCAGCTGAACCAAGCAACCTGTGCTCCAGACTTGACTCTGATCTATCAAAGCCTTCCCTTTAACCCCTAAATCATCACTTTGCCCTGCAGTTGGCTCCTTTCTGCGTGGGAAAGAAAATGGTTAGAAGATGAGGGCAAAATACATGAAGCATGAATTAAACTGTGGTTGTAAGCAGCATAGTAGCTAAGATGTTTGGGTTTCAGCTGCTTGTAGCTCTTTTCATAATTAAAAATCAATCATTTATAGGGTAATGCAACAAAGCTGGGGGCCCAGGAAGTATTATCTCCTTCTTATTCAGTCTGCCTGTACTGGTGGAGCTCCTCTAATATTTAGGTAACTCAGTTTGGATTCCCCTTGGGGACAGAGTCTGTGATCTGAATGCATTTCTCCTCCTGAGAAGGAGCCAGTTATGGACTGGGATGCTCTTAGGCATGACTCCCAAAGTGGGATGTTTAATGGCAAAGGGTTGAGTTTGGCCCCGTGCTGGGGAGTCCCAGGGGAGTGGAACCAAACAGCCTGAAATGACACCGCCACGGTGTGGAAAACTGCTGCTGCTGTCTGAATTAGCCCTTTGGTGGTCCTGCAACACTGCTCAAAGTCCCCAAGAGGAGCTGAGGCCAGTCCTCCTGCAGCATCACCTTCGCTGCAGGGCTCTGATTTTTACTCCAGGTACATCTTTCATTCCTAACTCAGCTAAGTGCCTCCCACAGAACAAAAGACTTGATGAGTTGGTGTCTTCTGATTTCAAGAACCCAGCAAACCCACCCCCACCCCCTCCAAACAGATCCTACAGCTCAGTGACAACACAAAACAAAAACCCAAAGGAGAAAAAACAACAACAACACCCAAAACATCAAACCCCACCCAATGCAGAGAAGCTTTCCTTCCCCCCAGCTCTAAAGTCACTGCTGCTCAGTAAGTTGCCCTGGGAGATCTGTGAGCCTGAGAGAGAGCTAAGAATTCAAACCCAGGCTGCTTCTGCTGTTGCTATGTGATGCTGTCAGAGCTGGGGATGGGTTTGGGAGATCTCTGTTTGCCTTGAGACAGGGCTGGGCACCTCCAGGAGAAGCTGGTCCTGTCCATGCCCTTGCCAAGAGCGGAGACATTAAGGACTGATGAGGCTGGGAAGACAGAGGTGCAGGTATGCAACATGATTTTCACCCTCCAGCAGGCAGGAATGACAAATGAATGCTCCTGCCGGCTGTGTTGCCCTGGGCAATTGATATTTCAGTCTCTGAGGCTTTTGGGCACAGGCAATTTTCACAGGCAGTTAAAAATAAACCCCAGGTTTGTCTCAGTGACTTTGCACCCTATCAGTACCCTATCAGCAGGGCTTGCTCTGCTCCCGGCAGGGCAAAGGGTTAAACCCCAGCACCACTGCAGCCAACAGCCCATCAGTGGCAGTTTTAAAGTCGCTGCTCTCAGGGATGTTGAGTCCTGCTTTACGAGGTGGGGAATGCAGCCAAACAGCCTGAAATGCCATTAGGATGGGAAGGGAGGTGGGGGGAGAGTGGGGAGAGGGGAGGACCAGGAGCGCACACACACACAAAAAGCAAACAAATACTGTTGCTTTGATTTAATTTCTCCTGGACTTACAAAGGTCTTGCCATTATTCACTGCCATGCCTCACCTCCTGTCAGTTAGCCCCGGATGAGAGCCTGGGAGCTCGCACCATTAATCACAGCAGGACGTCAAGGTGCTGATGGCCTTGGCAGGGCCAGCCAGAGGAGGGAGGGATGCTCTGGAGGGGGCAGCACGAGGAGTGAAGGTCTGGTTCAAGGCTTGCCCTCCTCGGGAAGCTTTTTATGCCATGCAAAAGTTGTGTGGCTGTTAACTGAATAACCTTCCCAGAAGCAGATAAAAGCTCCCCACGAGAGCATCAGGCATTGCAGAGCTGTCCCTCTGCAGGGTGTATTTATTCCCCTCCAGTGCCTTTATGCTGCTGCAAACAGGGACTGGACTGCAGGTTGTTGCCCTCTCCAAAGTGTTGCAGTCAGCCCAAAAGCTGGATGCTGTTTAGGAAGTCTTAGTGTTCCGTGCCTCAGTTTCCCCAGCACAACAGGGGTGGTGACAGTGCCTTACCTTGGCCCTTACTTGGAGAGACAGGGATGGAAAAGGCTCTTTGCTTGCTGTCTTCAAGGACACTCCGTGACCAGACAGCCAAATGCTCCTCTGTGAGCTGCCCTGGGTGATGCTGCTTTGGCAGGGGTGGGGTGGACTCAATGCTCTTCAGAGGTCCCTTCCAACCCCTACCATTCTGTGATTTTAGAGTAGAATCACAGAATCAAGCAGATTGGAAAAGACCTCAGAGATCATCAAGTCCAACCTGTCGCCTAATACCTAACTCCTCCTGACAGCCAAACCATGGCTGCAAGTGTCACATCCAATCCCTTATTGAACACCTCCAGGGATGGGGACTCCACCACCTCCCTAGGCAGCACATTCCAATGGCCAATCTCTCTTTCTGGGAAGAACTTTCTCCTCACCTGCAGCCTAAACTTCCCCTGGCACAGCTTGAGACTGTGTCCTCTTGTTCTGTTGCTGGCTGCCTGGGAGAAGAGTCCAAACCCCCACCTGGCTACAACCTCCCTTCAGGTAGTTGTAGAGAGCAATAAGGTCTCCCCTGAGCCTCCCCTTTAGCATCCAGGCTAAACACCCCCAGCTCCCTCAGCCTCCTCCTCACAGGGCTGTGCTCCAGACCTCTCCCCAGCCTCGTTGCCCTTCTCATGATTTCATGCTGTGCTGTGGCAATCATAGAAAAGGTTTTTTTTAACCATCCTTCCAGCCCCAAAACAACACAGAGAGGGGGCAGATAAATACAGAACCCCTTTAACCTCACTTCTCCCTCAAGCTGGCTGACTCTGCAAGCACACAGCCCACATCAACACACTCTGGGTTCAGTTCCCCTTCCCTGATCGCTGACAAATGCTCTACAAAGCACTGGAGAATCAATAGGTCCTGACCCAGGGATCTTATATCCTCAGGGATCAACCCATCTGTGACAGGTCTGAGACCCTGGGAGCGTGGAAAGCCCAGGGCCTGCCAGATGTTGCAGGCACTTGGGGGATCCCCTGACCTTGTATAAACGTAACCTGTGTCACAGGCAGGGCTCAGGGGGAAATCCCAGCGCTGAGGCTGCTGATGGGGATAATTAATGTTAATCCCAGTTAAGTTGGCAAGCCTAGAGATGACTCAGTGGCCAGCTGGGACCAGCATTGGCATGCTTTCATCTGGAGTGCTGGGACAAGGCTGAGCAGTGAGGAGCTACCAAGGGATCTCCAGCTTGCAGGAGTTTTACAGGCAGCAAGAGTTGTATTCATTTATTTATTTATTTGGTGCAGCTCTGGAGAATCATTCTAAAGGAAGGCAGCAGCTTGGTTTTTCAAGCTGGAAATGAAGTTGGCACCGCAGCCAACTTGTTTGTGCCCAGGAAACTGCTGGCGTGCAGCATCCTGCTGGGACTCATCTCTTCTGGGGGGGGGGGGGGAAAAACCATGCAGCCTGGGAGGGCTGGGGAGCTCCCCACAGAATCACCAAGGTTGGAAGAGACCTCAAAGATCATTAAGTCCAACCTCTCACCACAGATCTCATGACTAAACCATGGCACCAAGTGCCACGTCCAATCCCCTATTGAACATCTCCAGGGATGGTGACTCCACCACCTCCCTGGGCAGCACATTCCAATGGCTAACAACTCTGTGAAGAACTTTCTCCTCACCTCCAGCCTAAACTTCCCCTAGTGCAGCTTGAGGCTGTGTCCTCTTGCTCTGGTGCTAGTTGCCTGGGAGAGGAGACCAACCCCCACCTGGCTACAACCTCCCTTCAGAGAGTAGTAGACAGCAAGAAGGTCTCCCCTGAGCCTCCTCTTCTCCAGGCTAAATAATCCCAGCTCCCCCAGCTCAAAAGCACTGTGCACTGAAGCGCTGGAGAGCTTTGGAGAGAAACACCCAGAGCTTCAGCAGGGAATGCAGAGTGAGGATTTGGAAGCTAAATCTGGAGGACAGTTCAAAGGAGTAGGCTCAGGTCATCAGAATCTCTTTTGAAGCCCTTGGAATTCTGAGCTGCGCTCTGGAAACCTGCACCAGTCCATGTGTTATCCACAAGATGAATTGCTCACCTCAGCAGCACCTCAGAGCTCTTTCTCCTGTGATATTTGGCCTCTTTGCTTCTTAATTTTTCAGAGAGCAGCTTTCACATTCCTTGCATGAAGCAGCTGCCTCCACACTGGAATATTGAAGACAAGGTCTTGACTTGGTACATTTTACCCATCTGCTTCACTTGTGGCCACCCAAAGTCCTTCTTCTTAGCAGTGGGAAGGTTAGGTGTGATACATGCCAAGCACAGCTGCCTGGATTTCATCCTGGGTTAGTCCTAAGGCCAGCTCAGAGCCCTCCCTCCTGCAAGACAGTTTGTCTGTGCAGGGCTGCGGCAGTTTGCACCTCTCCAATTGCCATAGCAACATGGAGCAAAACAGGTGGCAGGTTGGGTTGGGTCTGCAGAACAGGGACAAAAGCTCTAGAAGTGAAGGTGAGAGCAATTCTGCCTGAGCAACGCCCTTGCAGTGAGAAGAAGAAGAGATCTCGCAGCCTCTCAGCTGCAGGGGGGTGCTGCCCCTCGGATTTTTCTCACCTCTTGCTCAAAGGACATGAAAAAGCAGTGCAAAGCTGGTGGATGCTTCTCCTCAGCATCACTGCTGGCTCTGACCTACCTCCTTGACCTTCACTCAGGTTGCATCTTGATGTCTTTGCCCATTGCATTAAGGCTCAGTTCCCTTCTTGCCTTTTCTGCCTCAAATATTCTGGCCTCTAAACATCTCCCGTGCCCATACAGGTATTTAAGGCCTTTTTGGTATCTATAGTTGGATCTTCAGCTAAAATAAATCAAATAGTCTAGAGACAGGGAGCTATAGGAGAGAGTCCAGCAGAAGCTACGAAGATGCTGAGCATCTCTGTGAGGAGGAAAGGCTGAGAGCCCTGGGGCTGTTGAGCCTGGAGAAGAGCAGCCCCAGAGGGGATCTGATCAGTGCTCAGTAAGAGCTAAAGAGTGGGGGGCAAGAGGCTGGGGCCAGACACTTGTCAGTGGTGCCCAGGAGCAGGACAAGGAGCAGTGAATAGAACAGAAAAGAATTAACCAGGTTGGAAAAGACCTTTGAGATCATCAAGTCCAACCTCTCAACCAACACCATCTAATCAACTAAACCATGGCACCAAGTGCCTCAGCCAGTCTCCCCTAAAACACTTCCAGGGATGGTGACTCCACCACCTCCTGGCCAGCACGTCCCAATGGCAAATCTCTCTTTCTGTGAAGAACTTCTTCCTAACATCCAGCCTAAACTTCCCCTGGTGCATCTTGAGACTGTGTCCTCTTGTTCTGGTGCTGGTTGCCTGGGAGAAGAGACCAACTCCCACCTGGCTACAACCTCCCTTCAGGTAGTTGTAGACAGCTATAAGGTCTTCCAAAAAGCTCCCCACCCCTTACAAAGATCCCAGCTCTCCAACCTCCTCTTGGGCTCACCTTGGCAAACAAGCACGTTCCTGGCACTGCTTTGGGTCTGCCAGCAGCACAGAAAGCAGCCTGAGCTCATGCTGCAGAAACACAGAGCACAGCATCTTCCCTCCTGATGGGCATCCAGCCCATAATCACAGGCTGAGCTATGGCGTGGCTCTGCAAAAGCTGCTCTGGCTGGGTTTAAGGATATCCTGGGATGCAGATACCTCTCTATCTCCTGCTAATTGCTTCTGATGCTTAATTACCTTCCTGGTGGAGCTCTTACTCTGCTGGAAGGACTTACCCTGGGTCCTTTGTCAGGGCAGTTTGTGGGGTGTGCTGCTGGGGGGTGCAGGCTGCTGTGCAGCTCAGGATGAGGTTCAGCTGCTGGTTAGGACACTTAGGGGTCTGGACACGAGTAGCTGCAGGTGTTCGTGCTGTGGGCACTGCAGGACTTCTCAGTCTAGTCCCTGGTGTCTGTGTTCCCTCTTTTTGTCTAGCTGGTTTTGGCAAGAGCCCAGTGTGTGCATTTTAGCTTGTTAAAATAACACTTAGCAGTCACATCACCTTCTGCTGCCCTCTGGGCTCTCTGCAGTTCACAGAGCACAGGTTAACTAAACCAGCTCCTGAGGGCTTTAGGCATCACTCCCGTGTCAAGTCTTCTATTTCTGTAGACCCAGCTACAAAAGGCCACAACGATGCTTGGGCAAACTGCAGCATCTCTGTGAGGAGCAAAGGCTGAGAGCCCTGGGGCTGCTGAGCCTGGAGAAGAGCAGCCCCAGAGGGTGCCCCAGTGGCTGATCAATGAAGATCAGCCCCAGAGTAGCCCCACTGGCTGATCAGTGTTCAGCAAGAGCTACAGCAGGGGACAAGGGGATGTGGCCAAACTCTTCTCAGTGGTGCCCAGCAACAGGATGAGGAGCACAAAATGGAACCCAGGAGGTTCCATCTGAACAGGAGGGGAAACTTGTTTGGTGTGAGGGTGCTGGAGGCCTGGAGCAGGCTGCCCGGAGAGGTAACAGAGTCACAGAATTAACCAGTTTGGAAAAGACCTTCGAGACCATCAGGTCCAACCTATCACCCAACACCATCTAATCAACTAAACCACTGCAACAGAAGCACAGCATTGACCAAGTTGTGGAGTCTCTTACTCTGGAGAGCTTCCAAACCACCCTGGCCACAGTGCTCCTGGGCTAGCTGGTGTGGGTGCCTTGCTTTAGCAGGGGGGTTGGACTGGATGATCTCCAGTGGTCCCTTCCCTCCCTCACCATGCTGGGATGCTGTGAAATGCCTTCTTACACTGAAGATGAGATGAGTAAACCCACAGTGAGACTCAGTGTGGCTGTGCTGTGCTCACCACTGCTTTGATGATCCCTCCTGCTGTATCCATCCCCCCCCCCCCGCCCTTCCCCAGTGTGTGACTGTGCAATTTCAGCCAAATTACAGTGGGATCCTTTGTCTTGCTTTCAATTCCTCTAATGATTAGCCATCCACGAGGCCTTTTCATTATTTTTTCCCAGGCTGTAATGCATTATTATCAGATTACTATGCTAATTTCTGCTCCAAAGGAATCAAAGCATTTGCCGTGGTGTTAAGTTATTGCTTTAGATATAAAATCCCTTGTGGCAACGTAGAGTAACTCTCTGGTTTAATGCCAGCCTCAGAGACACATGAGGGACAAAGGAGCTCCACACCACAGAGGTTTTGAGGGACAAATTCAGTCAATTTTCAGCGTGGCTGCGGAGACCTCATTGCTCTCTGCAGCTACCTGAAGGGAGGTTGCAGCAAGGTGGGAGCTGGTCTCTTCTCCCAGGCACCCAGCACCAGAACAAGAGGACAGAGTCTCAAGCTGCACCAGGGGAAGTTTAGGCTGGAGGTGAGGAGAAAGTTCTTCCCAGAAAGAGTAATTTGCCATTGGGATGTGCTGCCCAGGGAGGTGGTGGAGTCCCCATCCCTGGAGGTGTTCCAAAAAGGCTTGGATGTGGCACTTGGAGCCATGGTTTTAGTTGTCAGGAGGTGTTAGGTATTAGGTAATAGGTTGGACTTGATGATCTCTGAGGTCTTTTCCAACTTGGTTGATTGTATGAATCTATGACATTTTTCATCAGGGTGGCAAACAGCAGGACACAGCTCTTTAGATTGTTTCCAGGCATTTGGGCTTAGAGTGGCATTTGTCTGGGTAGCAGATATGAACCCAGCCAAGCAAAGACATCTATTAGACACAGAGTGTGGACAAGCTGATCCTCTTGAACTGAGGGGAATGGAGAAGGAAGGGTGACCTTAGTATCACAGAACTGTCAGGGCTGGAAAGGACCTCAAGGATCAGCCAATTCCAGCCCCCCTGCCAAGGCCAGGGACACCTCACAATACAGCAGGTTGCTCACAGCCACATCCAGCCTGGCTGCAAACACCTCCAGGGATGAGGCTTCCACCACCTCCCTGGGCAACCTGTGCCAGTCTCTCACCACCCTCATGGGGAAAAACTTCTTCCTAACATCCAATCTGAATCTACCCATTTCTAGTTTTTTCCTACTCCCCCCAGTCCCATCTTTACCTGACACCATAAAAAGTCCCTCCCCAGCCTGACCATGAGGTAGGTCAGGCACTCAGATGAGAAGGGTGAAAGGCTGAAACCCTGATGTGTCAGAAGTGTGGCCAGCACATGGAGAGAGGTGATTCTGCCACTCTGCTCTGCTCTAGCCAGACCTCACCTGGAGCCATCTGGCCAGCTTTGGGGCCACCAACACAAGAGAGACATGGACCTGTTGGAGAGGGTCCAGAGGAGGCCATGAAGAGGATCAAAGGGCTGGGGAACATCCCCTGCGAGGACAGACTGCAGGAATTGCAGCTGTCCCTGCCCATGGCAGGGGGGTTGGAACTGCCTGATCTTTAAGGTCCCTTCCAACCTAAATCATTCTATGATTCTGTGTTGCCATCTGCTCTGTGAAGATCTCAGCCCAGAGAGATACCAGGGCTGCAGCAGTACATTGCAGACCAAACCACACCTCCCCTCCTTCCCTCATCACCATCCTATGCAAATTTTTGGCCTTTTAGCTTTTGAAGCATGGGACTAGAGGGTATTTCATGTCACATGCACAGTTAGACCCAAAAAGGTCACCTTCCCCTGCCCAGGCAGCACCTCTGTGCTCTGTATCAAACAAAACAACTGGATTTGTGCGTGAATGTGGTGCTGGTGAGATGGAAAGGGCTGCCCAGGTTGAGATGTCAGCCCTGGTGCTTGCAGTCACAGCCACAAGCAGCCACACTTCACCCAAAGATCTCAAAGTGCTTCCTAAACACCAGTGGCTCAATTATCCCTTCAGCTGCCACTGCCTCCAGTGTGAGGAGCAGGCACACAACTGACAACAAAATCACGTCCTGCTTAATTACACTTCTCACTGCCCTTGTGGAGGAGGCAGGAAGCTGACACTGGGGCAGACTGCCCAGGGATGTAGTTGAGACCCTGTCCCTGGAGACATTCAAGATCAGACTCGATGTGGCCCTGAGCAGCCTGATCTAGTTGGAGGTGTCCCTGCTGTCTGCAGAGGGGTTGGACAAGATGACCTTTGAGGGTCCCTTCCAACCCCATGCAATCTGTGTGACCCTGTGCGTGGCTGCTCCCAGCTGAAGGAGGGTTTGGAGCATGGGGAGGAGGCCAAAGTGTGGCAGTCTGGTATTGAATGTTCTGCACTTAAACTCCTCAGTTTATTTACATCGTTAAAGGTGGAGAGGAGAATAAATCTTTACAGACTCCTCCATCCCAGGGGGAGAACTTTGTGCTCTGCTTCCCACAGAGATCAGGCTCAAATAAACTTAAGGAGACTCTTTGAACTTAAGGAGCAACTTCATTATGTTGAGGGTGATGACCACTGGAGCAGGCTGCCCAGAGAGGTTGGGTTGTGGAGTCTCCTTCTCTGGAGAGATTCCAGACCCAGCTGGCCATTGTCAGCCTGGACAAGCTGCTGTGGGTGCCCTGCTTTGGCAGAGAGGTTGGACTGGATGACCCCCAGAGGTCCCTTCCAACCTCCACCATTCCATGAGTCTATTAAATACTTCACAACCTGCTGTCCAGTGTTGAACTCTGAGCTTGGAAAACTCAAGGTTTTCCCTGGTGGGCCAGAAGCAGGGGAAGAAAGAGATGCTGGGGGACTGAGTGGGACCCCTTGGCTCCCCAGGTGCCCCACTCCTGGGTTAGCAGGCAGCTGTGGGACAGGCACATGGGAGCCTCGCTTTCCATCCTCCAACAGGGCATGGGAGAGGAGCAGAGCTGCTTTCATCCCTGAGCTGCCAGAGATGCTGGGGGCTTCACCCAGCAAAGAGGCTTTCAATTAGTGTCTTGCAGAACTTAAACCAGCTGCCCTGGAAGGCTGCTGCTTTCCACCAGCTTTCAGATGCAGAGCAACACTCCCATCAGTTCCATCCCCAGCACTGGGCTGTCACCCCTGCCTTTAATTGCTAATTATGTTTTCATTATATTTACAGCATGATGGGGTTTTGGGTGGTGGTGGTGGTGGTTTTTTTAAGTGATTATGGGCTGGAGCTGATTTGCAGAGGCATTTGGATGAATTATTTTATCAGAAATCACCGTGCAGTGCCAAAGAGCCTGCTCCTGCCTGCATTCTCCTGAAAGGAAAGAAGTGACTAATTGTTTTCCATCCATCAGCCCTGGAAGCTGTTGCTTGCTGCAGCAAATGACAGCAGAGCTTGGCCAATAGACTCATAACTGGGGTCAGAGTGGCTGGAGAGCAGCCAGGCAGAAAGGAACCTGGGGGTGCTGGTTGATAGTAGGCTGAACATGAGCCTGCAGTGTGCCCAGGTGGCCACGGAGGCCAATGGCATCCTGGCCTGGATCAGGAACAGTGTGGCCAGCAGGAGCAGGAAGGTCATTCTCCTCTGTACTCAGCACTGGTTAGGCCACACCTTGAGTCCTGTGTGCAGTTCTGGGCTCCTCAGTTTAGGAAAGATGTTGAGTTGCTGGACGGTGTCCAGAGAAGGGCAATGAGGCTGGGGAGGGGTCTGGAGCACAGCCCTGTGAGGAGAGGCTGAGGGAGCTGGGGTTGCTTAGCCTGGAGAAGAGGAGGCTCAGGGGAGACCTTCTTGCTCTCTACAACTCCCTGAAGAGAGTTTGTAGCCAGGTGGGGGTTGGTCTCTTCTCCCAGGCAGCCAGTGGCAGAACAAGTTCTGGGAAGAACTTTCTCCTCACCTTGAGCCTAAACTTCCCCTGGCACAGCTTGAGACTGTGTCCTCTTACTCACAAGAAGTGAAGGGAAAACTCCTGATCTTGGCTGTCATTTGTATTTTTCAAACACACAAGTTCTACTTTCTTTGAAATCCTTCCCCCCCTCCACTACAAGCTAAACCAACAATATCCCAGAGGCATGGCTGCCATGATT
Organism: Dryobates pubescens; assembly: GCF_014839835.1. Lineage (NCBI taxonomy): Eukaryota > Metazoa > Chordata > Aves > Piciformes > Picidae > Dryobates > Dryobates pubescens. Next base: position 6,195,386 of record NC_071631.1, on the reverse strand, counting down.
TAAGTCTCTACCCCCCATTGATAGGAAGCTCCCCAGGAGCCAGCAGTGCAGCTGTGTGCTGGACTGCAGCAAGAGCAGAGTGGGCAGCAGGTCAAGAGGGGATTCTGCCCCTCTGCTCTTCTCTGCTGAGACCTCACTTCAAATCCTGCATCCCATTCTATCCCTCACTCTAAGAAGGACACAGAGCTCTTGGAGTGAGTCCAGAAGTGGCCACAAAGATGATCCAAGGGCTGGAGCAGCTCTGCTGTGAGGACAGGCTGAGGGAGCTGGAGGTTTTTCAGCCTGGAGAAGAGAAGACTCCTGAGGGACCTCAGTGCTGCCTTCCAGTGCCTGAAGGGATCCTGCAGGAAGGCTGCAGAGGGACTTTTCCCGAGGCTGTCTAGAGACAGGACAAAGGGGTAGCTACAGCCCCTCAGTAGCACTGCTGGGGCACTTCTGGTCCACTTCTTCATCTCTATATAAGTACAGATGGAAAATCCCATCACCTTTCTTATACCAGAAGAAAAATGTGATTCCATCAGGACTAAAAAGGGGAAGATCTCCAGAGAAGTGGAGCAATTGCAGCTTGCTTTGTCTGTCTTCATGCGTTTCATCATCTGCTGGGGGCCTGCTGCTGCTCAGCAGGGGAGCTAACAGGATCTTCCCAAGGGATTGACATTATTGTGCAAATACAAGTGTAGAAGCAGCTCCATCTGAGGTGGAGGGGTGAGGACAGGAAGGAGTTTAGCTGACAATGATTTCACCTTTTGTTTCACACTCAGCCTTCACAACTGTCACGCTGGGAGAAGAAAAGCAAATAGCTGTGAGCTGGGAGGAGTGGGCTGTGAACCCACTTAGAGCTGGGTTGTGCTGGTGGTAAGGGGCTGGGAGACAGAGCTAGGGGACAAACTGTCTTCCATCTCCAGGCTTGGAAACAACTCCTTGTAGAAGGAAAAGAGCTAAATGCTAGTTTCATACAACCACAGAACCATAGGATCCCAGAATCCCAGACTGGTTTGAAGGGAAGGGACCTTTGAAGCTCATCTAATCCAACCCCACTGCAGTCACAGGGACATCTGCAGCTAGGCCAAGTTGCTCAGGTTAGTTTGATCACTGTGGTTCACTTACTGAGCAGTGGTGGAGCTCTACCTGCTTTCCAAACCAGGGAGGTCTTGGAGGTCTTTTCCAGCCTAAACAACTATATAGTTCTATAAAGAGCCTCAAGTTGCACCAAGGGAGGTTTAGGTTGGACATGAGGAACAATTTCTTCCCCAAAAAGGGTTGTCAAACCCTGCAACAGGCTGCCCAGGGCAGTGATGGGTCTCCTTCCCTGGAGGGATTGAAAAGCCAGGGAGATGCGGTGCTGAGGGCCACAGTTCAGCAGTACACTTGGTAGTGTTGGGTTAATGGTTGGACTGGAAGATCTTAAAGGTCTCTTCCAGACCAAAGAATTCTATGATTCTCTGATTACTGTGCCATGCTCATTCTGGGATGGAGCAGCAAATGCCAGCAGAGGGAACAATGTCCTGCCTGCAGCTGGAGCTGAGGAAGTGTTAAATTCATGCATGCAAAAGAGCAATCAAGCCCATGGTCATAACACAGGACTTCCACCATGCAAAAGGCCCCCTGGGGATGAAACAAATGGGAACTGGAGAGCACAGCTCTTATCATCCTCACTGCTGCCAGCTCCTCTAACACCGAGCTGGTGATGAATTAACATCTCAGCCCCAGGGTCCTGAGAGGGACAGATCTGAAGCCCCGCTTTGCCAGGCTGTGCCTGGGCTGGCTCAGAACCCTGCTGTTGTTAGTCACAAGCCACCTCATTACCCCGAGCATCAGGCAGCAGCAGAGAGGAAGCAGACACTGGGGCTTGTTGCAGCTCCTGACCATGATTTTTGCTTTGCTGAGGCTACAGGAGGTGGGATGGGTGAGTGCCAAAGCAAACGTCTGCAGCTCCACGTGTGCTGGCTGGGAGCTGGCCCGTCTCACCAGCGCAGCTGTAATCCTCTTCCAGCAAGTCTCTGGATGCTCTGCTTGTGAAGCCTTGTTTGAAAGCTCAGCTGAGGTGCTGGGAGATGGTGGCCAGGAGGAGCTGGAGCTGGAGCTGGCTGGGGACTGCCAAAGCAGCAGGGAGGGAAGGAGAAGATGCAATTCCAGATGAGGTTCCTATCAGAGAGTCATAGAATCACAGAGCGGTTTGAGTTGGAAAGGACCTTGAAGATCATCCAGTTCCAACCCCCCTGCCATGGGAAGGGACAGCTCACACCAGCCCACATTGCTCAAGGCCTCATCCAGCCTGGCCCTGAACATCTCCAGGGAGGGGGCAGCCACAACCTCCCTGGGCAACCTGTTGCAATGTCTCACCATCCTTACCACGTGTCCATGGTACATGTCCAAGGCAGAATGAACTTCTTAAACCTCATCAGCTCCAGTCAGGGGACAGAAATGGACCAGTGAAGCTGCCCTGCCCTCCTCCTGCTGTGGGCTGCTCCTTCCCACACCCTGTCCTTGCACAATCAGTCCAACCTCCTGGTGAAGCAGGGAGCTGGGCTGCATTTAACCCACAACCCACAGACCCCAGCTGCTTCCCTCACAGCAAATGGTTTCCCTGGTGCAATTCATAGCACAGCTTGAGCTAAAGCAGAGTGGGAAAAACAATCCAGGCACCACTGGGCCAGTTCCTGGTTTTCAGGGGTTTGTGAACCTCTAGCAGGAGCCATCGAACAGCCTAAGGGCTGGAGCTGGTAGCTCAGGTGCCCTTCCCACCATCCCCCTCTGAGCAGGGCTGGGCAGGTGCAACCTGCAGCTTACAGGCCTGAAACTGGTGGGGCTGCAGGAACACAGAGATCAGCACAAAATCCAAGGAGATGCAATTGTGTGAGCAGGAACAAAGGGTTGAAAGTGGGGATGCTTCTCTTTAAAAAAAGGATTTTCAACAGTCAAAGAAAGAAGGCATAAAGGCAACCCTGGAAGCTCCTCCTGTCCCATGCCAAGGGTTCTTCCTGCTCCCTTCCTCCCCAGTCCTCTCTTTGAGGAAAGGGAGTGCTTGGCCACGCTGGTGGGACCCCAGCCTTCGTGCAGATCCTGGCTGGCAGGACAAGAGCTGCAGGGATGGCAGTGGGAGCCGTGCCCATCCACGCAGCAGCCCCTGCCGGCTCAGGAAGCAGCAGCTGGGCACTGGAGGGGGAGGCAGAGCATGGTAGGCATTGTGTGCTTGCAGCTCCTGGTGTGCAGGACTCCTTTAGATGCTCCAAGAAGCTGGGGGGATTTGCAAAGCCCCAAGTTCCCAGCAAATGCTCTCTCCAGAGCCTGCTGTGGTGCCGTGGGAAGGGGCTGGAGCTGCTTGGGAGAGCAGCAACGAGCCTTAGAGTGCCCTGACAGAGCTGCTGGACAAGTCAATTAGGTTTTGTTCTCCTAATTTGGCTCCTAGGCTCTCTTCTCCAGCTGATTAGTGTCACTTTCTCTCACTGGCTGGCAGCCCCACGGTGCTCCCAGTGAGATGGCTTCTAGCTGGAAATGCACTCTCTGGGGCTGGATCAGGCCTTTGCAGCATGGGATGCTCATCCATGAGGGCACTGATTAATCCACAACACAGGATAAGGCAACAGCTCCTCCATGGGAGGACATTCCACTGGGAGGGACTCAGTTCCAGCCTGGAATAGCATTTCCCCTTAGAAATGGGATTGGTTGCACTAAAAAAATATTCCTTTTCTCACTCCTGGTCATGCTCTGGAACGCAGCTCTGTGGAGAAGGACCTGGGAGTGCTCAGGGACAGCAAGTTCCCCATGAGTCTGCAGTATGTCCTTGTGGCCAAGAAGGCAAATGGTCAGACTGGGGTGTGTGAAGAAGAGTGTGGCTGTCAGGCTGAGGAAGGCTCTCCTGCCCTTCTGCTCTGCCCTGGTGAGGCCACATCTGGAGTTCTGAGTCCAGTTCTGGGCTCTGCAGTTCAAGAGAGACAGGAAACTACTGGAGAAAGTCCAGAGGAGGCTGCAAAGATGCTGAGGGGCCTGGAGCCTCTAGGGAGAAGAGGCTAATCCCCACCTCACTGCAGCCTCCTTTCAGGGAGCTGTAGAGAGCAATGAGGTCTCCCCTCAGCCTCCTCTTCTCCAGGCTGAACACCCCCAGCTCCCTCAGCTGCTCCTCCCCAGCCCTGTTCTCCAGAACCTTTCCCCAGCCTTGCTGCCCTTCTCTGGTCCTGCTCCAGGTCTCTCTAGCAGTCCCTCCTCCCCATTAGTGACAGAATCCCCCTGCCAGGGAGCCAGCTTGTTATTCTGTCTGGCATTGCATTTTAGCTTGCTGGATTGGACTATAGATTTTTCTTTGTTCTTGTGTTGTTTTTTTCACCTTCCACCTTCTTGGCTAGCTAAAAATAACACATTTCCTTCTAGTTAGCAGCCAGCAGCTCTGCTTTCATTGTTCTTAGAGGTCTCCCTGAATCTCTCTGCTGGTTTCATAAACTTCTGCGTCGGGAGTCGGGCACTGGTTGTTCTCTTCCCTAATTGTATAGGCAACAAGAAGCCCCCAGCTCTGCCAAAAAGGTTTTATTAAGGAATAAAAAGACAGCCAGCATGCCATCCCCACGAGCCAATAAAGTGGCACCCCGTGTCCCCAAGCTAGAAAGCTCATGGAGCTCCTCTTAAACTGATATTTTATTTGGAAAAGAAATCAACCTTGACCCACTGCAGGCCATAAAACTAATCAGGCACAACGTGCCCCACGCAGATTTGCAGCCCCTACAAGGCAGGAGCTGAAGGAAAGGCATCACAGTGGGCACCTAACCACCCCCCATAAGTCATTGATGTGGCACATCCCACAACCCATCACAACCTACTCGACAGTGAAGGCTTTAGTGACAGGCTCCTCATTAAAGTCACTGTGTGTGGCATGGCTCAGGGTGGGGGGGAGGTCCTCAGCAGCTGTAATTTAATTGGTGTCCCATGAGCTGGTGCCACCCAGGGACATTCTGTGAGCAGAAGCATAGAATCATAGAAGCATAGAATCATAGAATCACAGAATCACAGAAGCACAGAATCATAGAATCACAGAAGCACAGAATCATAGTATCACAGAAGCACAGAAGTGTAGAAACATAGAAGTATAGAATCACAGAAGCATAGAAACATAGAAGCATAGAATCAGAAGCATAGAATCACAGGATCATAGAAGCATAGAATCACAGGATCATAGAAGCATAGAATCATGGAATCATAGAATCATGGAATCATAGAAGCATAGAATCATAGAATGGCCTGGGTTGGAAAGGACCTCCTAAGGTCATCTAGCCCAGCCCCTTCTACACTCAGCAGGGACATCCTCAACTAGGTCAGGTTGCCCTGATCTAGCACAGGATTAGAGTCCAGGTGGCTCCTCCTGTGATGCTAAAGTAAGAGTATGGAGTTTGTGGGGCAGTGTGTGGTGGACAGCAAGCAGGTTAAGACCTGGTTTTGCCTTCTCATCCCCAGGCAAAGCCCAGCTTAGCTTCCAGGGCTTTGGAGCTGGCCCTGCCTTGCTGTCTATGTGCCAGGCAGCACCGAGGGAGGGAGCTAACCCCAATGCAGGCAACTCATCCTCTCTGCCTGCAATCCTCCTGTGCCAATGGAGCAGCAGTCGTTGGGGAGCTTGTTAAGGATCTGAAGTCTCAGATATTTGCATCCTACATTTCAATGGTGCTAGCTTCAGCCTCCAGCCACTGGATTCATCAGCCTTTTGTCTGCTGGATGAAAGCATCCCCCAGAATCAGCTCTCTTTTCCCTCTGTTGGTAATTACAGACCACAAGGAAGTGCTGCTGAACCTTGCCATCAATAAACCACAGACTCTTTCTGTTAAGTCTGCTTTTCCCAGGCCTCTGCTTTTTGCCAGCTCCCAGCCTTTTCTGGCAGCTCACTTCTGACTTGGTGAGCAGCCTTCACCGTGGGCTTCTCCAGCACAGAGTCCCACTGATGGCTTGGACTCAGTGATCTCCAGAGGTCCCTTTCAACCTTCACCAGCCTGTGGCTTCAATGCTGGGCTGGATCTGCTGGGATCACCAAGCACAGGGTTTCTGGGCTGGGAGTGCACATGGGAGGGATGTGCCCCACCTCTGGCTGCTCATTTTGCTTCCCTGCATCCTTCTGCTGTGCTCAGCCATCCCTTGCTGTACCAGAGCAGAGAACAGAGCCAGGCAGAGGGAAAAAGACTGCCACTTTTGAAAAGTTTGGCCAGTTCCTCACTCCATTTTGTTACCTGGCTTCACCTGTATGAAGAAAATGGAAATGCACCGTGACTCTGAGCATCTTTACACCTCCACTGGACTGTCTCCAGTAGTTCCCTGTCCTTCTTGAGCTGGGAAACCCAGAACTGGACCCAGTACTCGAGAAGTGACCTTAGCAGTTCAGAACAGAGCAGGAGGAGAGCTTCTCTTGACCTGCTGGCCACACTCTTCGTGCTCCCAAAGATACCTTGGCCATTTTGGCTGCAAGGCCACATTGCTGGTTCATGGTTAATGGTTGTTTATGGCTCGTTGGTTACCTCCTCTTTCCTTCTACACTTTCCTTTCCAGCCCAGAATTAGCTCATTTCCCAGCTTCTCTGGGGCAGGTCACAAGGGATTTCAGGCATCACTCAGGTTGCAGGGAGCCATCATCATGGGTGATTGAGGTGGACAGCAGAAGTTCTTCACTATGGGGGCAGTGAAATACTGCAACAGGTTGCTCAGAGGTGCAGTGGAGGGCCCATTCCCAGAGACATTCAAGGTCAAACTTGAGGGGGCCCTGGAGCAACCTGACCTAGTTGGAGATGTCCCTGCTGGCTGCAAGGGGGTTGGACAAGATGACCTTTGAATCATAGAGTCACTAAGGTTGGAAAAGACCTCAAAGATCATCAAGTTCAACCTGTCACCCAAGACATCATGACTACTAAACCATGGCACCAAGTGCCACATCCAATCCCCTCTTGAACACCTCCAGGGATGGTGACTCATCCCTTCCTACCCAATGCATTCTGTGTGATTGTGTTTTGCTCTTCAGGCCAGACTAAAGTGACCTTTGAGAGGTGTCACAGGATCACAGTCTCACAGATCAAAGGCCCACAGGATGTTAGGGGTTGGAAGGGACCTCCAGAGGTCATTGAGTCCAACTCCCCTACCAGAGCAGGACCACAGAATCCAGCACAAGTTGCAGAGGAATGCATCCAGATGGGGCTTGAAAGTCTCCAGAGAAGGAGACTGCACAACCTCTCTGGGGAGCCTGCTCCAGTGCTCTTTAACCCTCACAGTGAAGAAATTCCTCCTCATGTCAAAGTGGAGCCTCCTGTGCTGTCGCTTGTGCCCATTGCCCCTTGCCACGAGGAGCTGTCGTTCCTCAGACCCATTCCTCAGCGATGTTTCCTCTGCCTTGAAGTGCAACAAGCTTCTGATGTAAATATTTTAACCAAACATGCTGGCAAATCTGATTCTTCTCCCTGAGGGATTGCAGAGCACAGGCTGACACCGCTGGCATCTCTGAGCGCCGCCATCGGTGCCGGTGCCAACGTCAGCCTCGGCGCCACGCACCTAATGTCACTGCTTGAATCCAGGCAGCTCAGAGGCCTCTCCTGAGTGGGAAGGGATGAAAGTTGCCATCGTGAGGGATGACTTCAGCTATCAGGCTGGGCAGATCTGTGGACAGAAACAAGGGATGGCAACAACTGTCAGTGTTAAATTGCTTGGCTGCGTCGCTGGCTGTTGTGAAGTGACTCCTGGCAGCACGCTTCCTAAAGTGCTGCCAAATCTCATTTGAATATTAGCTTCCCCCCCTCCAGGCTCTCCACTCCTCTTTTCCAGCAGTGGATTTCTCAAGCTCTTCCCTCAGCCTTGTTATGTTGCAGATGGGGAAACTGAGGTGTGGGGACATGAGGAGGAACTTCTTCACTGTGAGGGTCACAGAGCCCTGGAGCAGGCTCCCCAGAGGGGTTGTGGAGTCTCCCTCTCTGGAGCCTTTCAAGCCCCATCTGGATGCATTCCTGTACAACCTGTGCTGGATTCTGTGGTCCTGCTCTGGCAGGGGGTTGGACTCAATGATCTCTGGACGTCCCCTCCAACCCCTAACATCCTGTGATCTAATTCAATCCAAGCCATGCAGTGACATAGATGGGAGCAGAGCCCTCCTCCAGGACATGTGGCCTGATGTGTGTCCTGCCTGCAGAGGTACTCAGAGAATCATTAAGGTTGGAAAAGACCTCTGTGGTCACCAAGCCCCACTGTCAGCCCAACACCACCATGGCCAGTAAACCACATCTTCAAGTGCCATGGACACACATTTCTTGGACACCTCCAGGGATGGTGACTCCACCACCTCCCTGGGCAGCCTGGTTCCAATTCCTGACCACTCTTGCAGCAAAGAAATTTTTCCTCATCTCCCACCTAGCCCTCCCCTGGCACAATTTCAGGCCATTTCCTTTTGTTCTGTATTCTGATACCAGGGAGAAGAGACCAACCCCCAGCACACTGCAACGTCTTTTCAGGGAGCCGTAGAGAGCTCTCCCTTCAGCTTCCTCTTCTCCAGACTAAGCAACCTCAGCTCCCCCAGCTGCTCCTCCCCAGCCCTCTTCTCCAGACCCTTCCCCAGCTTTGCTGCCCTTCTCTGGACCTGCTCCAGCTCCTCAATGTCCTTCTTGATGTGAGTGGCCCAAATCTGAACCCAGGACTCATGGTGTGGCCTCGCCAGTACTGAGGGGGACAATCTCTCCCTTATCAGGGCTGATGTGTCTAGACATAGGTCAATGCCACTGGACATCAGGTCAACACCCCCAGTGGGGTCAGGAAGAGCTGAGCAGCCCTGTGGAGCTGCCATGAGATGGCTGTCAAAAAGCAGGACTGATGGGGAGCGCAGGAGCTGGTTTGTGTCCTTTCCTCTCCCTGCAAAAGGAGGGACAGTAATGAAAATAATTGAGCAGGAAGTTTAAGTTAATGAGCAGCTAATTCCTTCAGCATAATTAACATCTTTATAGCCTCATTTGCATTATTTTGCATACCTGCAGATAACAGTCTGCCATCAGGGGAAAGGCAGGCATGCGTGGGCTGCGTGGGCTGTTTGCTTGAGAGTGGACAGCCCCCAGGGGCCGTTTTGGGGCAGCCACAGGGAACCTGCCCTTTGCCTCTCCCCCAGGCTCTCCCTCTTCCCTGCTCCCTGCCACCATCCCACCCTGGCTCCAGCACTCTTGCTGCTGCTTCCTTTCAATGAAGGAGCTCTCCTGAATCCTGGAGGCTTCGCTGAGGCTGTTGACTTGCCCTGCCGCGTTAATTAGGAGATGAGCTGCATGTGGGTGGTGAGTGCTGGGCACAGGCGGCAGGCACAGCTCCAAGCAGCTCTCACACACTGCTAATCTGTGCAAGAAGCTTTTCTGCACTAATTTTGTGTCTCCTATCAAAACACAACCTCTGCCCTGCCCCCTCACCTACCCCCTCTCCTTCCCCCTTCTTCCCCCTTCACAGAATCACACAATCACCAAGGTTGGAAGAGACCTCAAAGATCATCAAGTCCAACCTGTCACCACAGGCCTCATGATTAAACCATGGCACCAAGTGCCACATCCAATCCCCTCTTGAACACCTCCAGGGATGGTAACTCCACCACCTCCCTGGGCAGCACATTCCAATGGCTAACGACTTTCCCAGTTCAAGCTTGAACATAGAAGGTTTCACCTCAAGACAGTGGTGCACAGTGAGAAGACAAGGGATGGTGGATACAAACTTGAACATGGAAGGTTTCACCTCAACATGAGGAGAAACTTCTTCAGAGTGAGGGTGACAGAGCCCTGGAGCAGGCTGCCCAGAGAGGTTGTGGAGTCTCCTTCTCTGGAGACTTTCCAAACCCACCTGGATGCATTCCTGTGCAGACTGCCTTGGGTGATGCTGCTCTGGCAGGGGATTTGGACTGATGGATCTCTTGAGTTCTCTTCCAACCTCTGATGTTCTGTGATCCTGTGATCTGAAAGCATGGCAGCCATGCCATGTTCTACCATGCATTGGTATTGACAGTCATAGTCTGTCACGGTGGGTCAGGAGGAGAAGGTTGGAACCTGAGCCACACTGTGGTATATCTCTTCAAGTCTGGCTGACTGGTCTGTAATGAGTTCCAGGAGAGGGAAGGTTGAACTGGAAATCTAACAGTGCAAATAAGACATTCCCAGGGAGGGACAAAGCACTGAGGAAGCTCACTGAGGCGTTTAGCTTGCTCATCTTGTCCTGGAGCTTTTATGCTGTGAAGGACATCTCTCAAAGGGATCTTCTTTAGCTCAGCAGCTCCTGAATCTGATGCTGCAACCAAGCTCTGTCAACCCTAACATTGCCTGAAGATCTCCAGGTGCCCTGATCCAACTGTTGGATGAAAAAGGGTAAAGCTGACCTCATCCCTGAGTACTGTGGCTACACCACATCACCTCCAGGGACAGTGACTCCACCACCTCTCTGAGCAGCCTTTTCCAACCCCTGACCACTCTTGCAGCAAAGAAATTGTTCCTAATCTCCAACCTAAACCTCCCCTGGTGCAACCTGAGGCCATTTCCTCTCCTTCTATCATTTGTCGCTTGGGAGAGGAGACTAACCCCCCCTCACTCCAGCTTCCTCCCAGGGAGCTGTGGAATGCTTATTTGTCATCTCTGCAGAAAAAGAGAGTGAAATGTGGAGACCTTTCTGGTACTCTCAGCCCTTAGTGATGAACCTACAGGGTTTGGACTCCTGAACATCCTGCAGCTTCTGCAGCAATCAGTGGGGGTGGGGGCTGGGATGGGCTGCTCTCAGAGCCACCTCCACAGGCATTTTTGTTTGACCTTTTCTGCTTTGCCTTTTGTGCTTCTTTCTCAGACATCTGCAGTGAGATTGCTCTTTTCCTGGATTTAGCAGCACTCCAGGCCTCCCACTCCTGGTTTTATGGAGTGTTCAGTGATCAGTGGGGCAGCTTTTGTACAACCTGGTGAGCAGCACAGAGTGAAAGCCAGCCCGGCATTGATGGGTTTTATTTATCCACGTTGCTAAACCATCTCCATCTACCCCAGCTTCTTGAGTGTGGCTGCACTTTAGAGAGGCTTACTCACTGCTTACTGCTTTTGTGTAGCTGATTTAAAGTCCCTGCTGATAGCAGAGGCTCTGTCACCGGGCCTGAGCTTGCAGCAGGGCTTGATGGAGCTGGAGAAGACAGAGGTCTTCTAATATTTGTGGAAAATACCTTCTGTCTGTGATCACTGCACGTTCCTTTGAAGTTCCTGATCCAGCTCAGATCCCAGCCCCCAGAGCAGCTCAAGACTGGGTGCTTTGCTGTTGAAACTCAGCTGAGCTCTCTCAGTTTCCTCCCCCCTCCAGTGGTGTCTGTTGCTTCTTTCCATGAGACCTCAGGCACCTCAAAGCTTTCATCTTCACAGCAGGTAGATGCAGTTCTCCCTGGTAGAGGTGAGGGTGCAGCACACAGAGGTTAACAGCCTCTAAAGTCACTCTCTGTTTGCAAGGATTTACTCAAGGACCTGAGTCCCAACAAGACTCCACATGAGTTGGGTGCCTACCACCATTGGAGACCTTTGGAAATGACATGAGGTCATGGAAATGACACAAATGGCCATGGAAATGGCACAGGTTGCCATGGAAATGACACAAGTTTCTAGGGGCCTTCTTGGGTTCTCCAAGCTGGTGCTGAATGGACAACACCCAGGACTGACCCCCACCGCATCTTCCCAGCCCTCATCCCAGCCAGAGGCACATCTAACACACATGCAGCCCTGGGGCCCCTTTGCCTTCATGATGGAGTCCTGGGGGTAGGAAGGGTGCAGGTCAGAGCAGGGCTGCAGTGTGTCTCCAAGGTGGACTCCTAAGGGTTTTGCTTTCAGAGGAATCTCACTTCAGGTTCACTCTTTTTCTGGCTTCCTCTGCCAGGGAAGCCACCGTGAGCCAACCTCTCCTGAACAGCAAACCAGCAAGGTGTGGCTCTGAGGTGGTGGAGCCACCATCCCTGCAGGTGTTTAAGGCAAGACTGGATGTGGCACTTAGTGACATGGTCTGGTCAGTGTGGTGGTGTTTGTTAGGTCATAGGCTGGACTTGGTGATCTCAGAGGTCTATCCCAGCCTCAATAATTCTGTGCTTCTGTGAGCCCAGGAGCCACATTCAAGGCCACTCAAGAGGTCCAGATCAGAGCTAAAGCCCCGAGTCCCACCCTGCAGGTTTCTACACCATCCCCTGGACTCTCCTGGAGTTGCTGGAGGTCCTGAACACATTCCTCTGGCAGCAGCTGTGAAAAGAACACCCTGTCCTTAAAGATCCCAGGAAGCCATTTTCTGTCTAAGCCCATCTTCACTCCTCAACATTGCACCCCAGAGGATCAGCTGAATTTCAGAGAGCATTCTGCTGGCCAAGCAGCCCGGTCCCCCCCTCCCCTTCCTCGACTCAACACATCCTGTCTTTAGTCATTAAACACAACCAACAGCATGAACATTTCATGAGCAGATAGTTAAATTTTAATTTCCCCATTGAATTCATTAAGGTGTGATCATGCCTCTGAGTTGAATTTAGCAACCTGGCAAGGCACCAAATCAAACATGACAGAGTGACAAGGTTTCCTTTTTCATTGTACTGCACCACCCTCCCTCCCCAACCCCTTTGCCCTATCAAAAGAAGCGTTGTTGTGGCTCTCCCCACCTTCCCCTGCCTCCCCCCCCCCCACCCTCCCCACCAGCCCTTCCTCAACCCTGAATATTTCTTAATCAAAGTCTTTGCTAAACTGAAGGAGGAGAGCCCTGCCTTGAGCACCAGCCAGAGATGTACACAATGCTCTCCAAAGAGGGCTGACACAATTTATTGTTTGTGTTGGCAGATGGAATAATTGCAACAGAGGGGGGGAAAAAAATCCAACAACCCCCCCCGAAAACCCAACCCAAAACCCAACCCCAAAGCCCAGGTGCAGGGAAGGAAGGTGGTGCCTCAGAATGCTCCATTTATTAGAGCAAATAAATTGCAGGCAGCCAAAGCTTGCAGAAATTCTGCTTTCTGTACTCCAAGCCTCCCTCCTCCACTCCTTCCTTCCCCTCATTTGTGATTCCTGGGAGGAAAGGAATGATCTTCTGAGTGCAGGACGGGGCTGCTGCAGAAGAGGAGAAATCCAAGGTGCAACAAGGTGGATCCTCTCCTTCAGAGGGGGAATGCTCTCCACGATGATCTCTGCAAGCTCTTCCTTTCATTTCCCCCATCCACCCCAAACTTTATCTTCTCTGCTGTCTGCTTTCATTATTTGAGAAGAAGAGGAGGCAAAAATATCTGAACTCTGGTAGAGGCACACATGGCCTTGCTCAGAAGCAGCACAAAGAAGGTGCAGTATGAGGGGAGGCAGGAAAGCAGCTCCCTCACACCTTGCCCCATCCCAGGCCTCCTCTCTCATCTCATTCTTGGAGAGCTTTTCCCTTTCCTAATATCTCCCAAGCAACAAGTGATAGGATGAGATGAAACAGGTTCAGGTTGTGCCAGGAGAAGTTTAAGTTGGACATGAGGAACAATTTCTACCCCAAAGGGATTGTCAAGACCTGGCCCAGGCTGCCCAGGGCAGTGGTGGAGCCTCCATCCCTGGAGGTGTTTCAAAGCTGTGCAGATGTGGTGCTGAGGGCCATGGTTTAGTGGTGAGCTGGCAGTGCTGGGTTAATGGTTGGACCTGAAGATCTTAAAGGTCTCTTCCAATCAAAATAATTCTATGGCTCTACGATTCCATGATCTTGCAGTTTGGAAGAGCTAAGATCTGCCTTGTTTCCCCCACATCACTTCAGGTCCTCCTTGCTCAGAGGACAGCTCTCTGGCCAAGGGGTCCTAGAGCTTGGCAATGAGCAGGAGGAGCCTGTAAAGAGGCTTCTCATTCAGAGAAGGACAGCTCTGATGTGCCCCATGGAAGGATCTGGCAGGATATCACCGTACCACAGTACATTAGAGGTTGGAAAGGATCTCCAGAGATCATCCAGTCCAAACCCCCTGCCAGAGCAGCATCACCCAGGGCAGTCTGCACAGGAATGCATCCAGGTGGGTTTGGGAAGTCTCCAGAGAAGGAGACTCCACAACCTCTCTGGGAAGCCTGCTCCAGGGCTCCAGCACCCTCACTGTAAAGAAGTTTCTCCTCATGTTGAGCTGAAACCTTCTACATTCAAGCTTGAACCTGTTGTTTCTTGTCTTATTACTGTGCACCAGCCAAAAGAGCTTGGCCCCCACCCCTTAGATATTGATAGACATTGATCAGATCCCCTCTCAGCCTTCTCTTCTCCAGATTGAACAGCCCCAGGGCTCTCAGTCTCTCTTCAGAGGGGAGATGCTCAAGCCCCCTAATCATCCAGACAGGACTATCTGGCTGTGCTTGGTGGCTGTGTTGTTGTGTTCCCGGTGTAGGGAAGAGTTGGGGGAACCACTTGTTACCCTGCTGCCATCTGCATTGCTGAGCCTGCTGTGTGGTCTATGCAAGCAGCTGGTAATGAGCCAAAATGTGCTTTGGAGACGTCTGTGTACCTGATGTCTCATATAATATTTAGTGTGAGCAACTTAGCAACCCGTGCTAAAACAACCATCCAGCTGGGTGGGTGGCAGTCACACCAGCATGCCAGCTAGAAACAAAGTGGGAATTGCTTCTAAAACACTTACTGCTCAGTCCAAGAAGAGTCATCACAAGTGTTTGAGCTGCTGATGAGATAGGCTTTGAGTTACAGGCATCCTTTAAGGCCCCAGGAGACCTGGCTCCACGTAGGGCAGACAAGGAGGAGTCCATTCGCATGTGAAACTGCATCTAAAGCAATGTGACCAGCAGGTGGTTCTGCCCTTCTGTTCTGTTCTGCTGAGATCCCACCTGGAGCACTGCATCCAGTTCTGGTGCCCCCAACACAAGGAGGACCTGGAACTGCTGGAGAGGGTCCAGAGAAGGCCACAAAGTTAATCAAAGGAGCACCTCCCGTATGGGTACAGGATGAGGGAGTTGGGGCTGTTCAGCCTGGAGAAGAGAAGGTTCCAGGGAGACCTCAGAGCAGCCTTCCAGTACCTGAAGGGCTCCAGGAGAACTGGGGAGGGACTTTTGACAAGGGCTTAGAGAGAGAGTACAAGGGGCAGTGGATTGAAGCTTAAGGAAGGGAGATTTAAACTGGAGATTAGGAAGAAATTCTTTAGGGTGAGGATGGGGAGAGACTGAAACGGGTTGTCCAGGGAGGTTGTGGATGCCTCCTCCCTGGAGCTGTTCAAGGCCAGGCTGGATGAGGCCTTGAGCAACCTGGGCTGGTGGGAGGTGTCCCTGCCCGTGGCTGGGGGGGGTTCGGAACTGGATGATCTTTGAGGTCCACTCCATTCCAACCCAAACCACTCTATGAATCTATGAAACAAACCTCCACGGAGCTGTAGCTGAGGCTTGGTGGCAGAGGGAGGTGTTTGGAGCTGAGGATCACCCCTGGAAGATGAATTGTTGCCGTGAATGCTTATCGCCAGCTCCGGGAGCGGAGCCACGGCAGGGCAGGTATCTGCTTGTTAAACCTCAGCTCACTTTGTGTTTTGTGTTTGTTTTACTCCTCACCTTTTGCTTCCAATCTTGTACCTACCAATCTGACCTTAAATCTTCGAGGACTGCTCCCTCCTCAGTGCTCCCGCAGACCGCTGCTGGTATTTAGGGCACGGTGAAATACGGCGAAGGGGATGAACTGAGGATGCCCCGGCTGCCAGGAGACGGCAGCCTGGGCAGCCTGGCCTCGGGGGGAGCTCAGCTCCCCTGCCAAACACACAGTGGGGAGACCTTTTCTATTGCCACACATCAGCTTTTTGGGGCAGGACTTCCCGCTGCTCCCCCCTCTCCGGCAGAGAGGCCGGTGGGATGCTGCGCGGCGTGGAACAGAGCCCTTCATCTCCCGGTCCGCTGGAGAGCAGGCACGGCAATTTGCAGGGGGAAAGCGATGGGGGAGGATATTTCACCCAAGCAGTAGGTGCTCAGAATGCTGACACAATGTTCTCTCCAAATGACCACGATTTGTCTCGGTGGCTAATCAGCCCTGCTGCTCCCGGAATGGGCCTCCTCTCTCATTTGCATGTGTCTGCCTCTTAACTTTGGGCTATTAGGGCTCGGTTCTGTCGCTCCCTGCAAGATTAAAGAGCCCTGGAGTACCTGGTTTCTTTTGTTTATTTATTTGTTTCCCTCCCCGCTCCCCAGCCGTGGTTCTTTATATGTTTCATAATCAAGTTGCCTCTTGATCTTCCTGGGATGAGCTGAAAAGACTGAGTGTGCTGCCTTCTGGAGACAGCCCTGCCATGGCTGACAGCATTTGGCTGGACTTCCACTGCCCTTGCACCCCCACCCTCCCCCCTCATTTTTAATAACCTTTTGGAAATGTCAGAACCCAAACCTGAAGACTTTCTTCCAGCCAGGAGCACGGGGAAAGTCAGTTCCAAACTCCCACTCATTAATTCCCCTTTCAATATTTCCCAGCATCACAGAAGGCCATTTTTCAAGGCTCCTGCCCTGGGGGCTCCTGCCCTGCTGCCTGTCAGAGATTCACTCCCACAGCCAGGCTGGAAGCTGTGCTCCCACAAACAGCTTCTGTTTGAAGTCCTTGGAGTGAGGTGGGAGTTAGTCTCTTCTCCCTGGTAACAGGTGATAGGGCGAGAGGAAATGGCCTCAAGTTGCAGCAGGGCAGCTTGGGTTGGACATTAGAAGAAACTTCTTGACTGAAAGGGTTCTCAAACACTAGAACAGGGTCCTTAGGGAGGTGGCTGAATCCCCATCCCTGGAAGTGTTCCAAAGAGGCAGAGATGTAGTGCTGAGGGACGTGGTGGACAAGGAGCAATGGATGTAAGCTGCAGCACAGCAGCTTGCTTTGAGGTGGAACTTCTTTACTGTAAAGTGTCACAGAGCACTGGAACAGACTCCCCAGAGAGGTTGTGGAGTCTCCTTCTCTGGAGACCTTCAAGGCCTGTCTGGCTGTGTTCCTGTGTGACCTGAGCTAGATTGTATGGTCCTGCTCTGGCAGGGGGGTTGGACTCGATGATCTCTTTGGGTCCCTTCCAACCCCTGACATCATAGAATCACAGAATCAATAAGGTTGGAAGAGACCTCAAAGGTCATCAAGTCCAACCTGTCACCCAAGACATCCTGTGATCCTATGATTTAGCCCCAGCCTTGGCAGGGTGAGAGAATGGTTTGGCTCTATCATCTTAAAGTTCTTTTCCAACCCAAACAGCTCTGTAACAGACCCAAGAAGTCCTAGAGCTCTCCTCTAGCGAAGGAGCATCCATGGATAGAGCGTGGGGTGGCACTGAGTCCTTCATCCTCCTCCAAACAGTTCTGCAATTCTACTATTTGCTTTTTCTTCAATAAATGACCTGAGATTTGTTGTTTTTCAAAGGATGCATCGAATGGATTGGATTTGTGGAGGAAATGTGGTTACTCTGCACTATCTTCACAGCCCTTAATTGCTCTGCCGATCTTTGTGACATCTGTAATTATCAGCAGTGATTTTCTTCCAGATCATTGCTAAAACTATTGAATAACTTGGCCTGGAAGTGGTCTTGGCAGAGCCCACAAGTCCCATCCCCATTTAGCAAAGCCTCCCCTGCTGCTTACTGTGTTTTGAGAGCTGTCAGCTAACCCAGCCCCAGCCCATTTAACATCCAGGCTGCTCATCTGGCACCGAGCTCATTATGAGTGCATCAGAATGTTGTGCAACAGGGTAGCACCAAAGATCAGCAGAAATCAGCCCTCCTTCCTGCAAGACCAACTTCAGGACAAAAAGGAAGCAAAAGGAGCAAAGAGCAGAAGGCATTGACTGGTGTTAATCACATCACAGAATATCTTTGGCTAGAAGAGACCTTTGAGATCATCCAGCCCAACCTCCAACCCAGAACTGCAAGGTCACCACTAAACTGTGACCCTAAGCACCAGATCCACACGCTGCTTAAACCCCTCCAGGGATGGTGGTTCCAGCACTGCCCTGGGCAGACCATTCTCATGTTTGAGAACCCTTTCAGGGAAGAAATATTTCCTAATGTCCAGCCTGAACCTCCCCTGGTGCAGCTTGCATCCACTTGATGATCTTGGAGGTCTCTTCCAGCCTGGTTGATTCTGTGTGATTCTGTGCTACTTCCTATTTCTCCCATGAGAGAGAAGAGGCTGTCCCCCTCCTCACTTCAACCTCCATTCAGGGAGTTGTAGACAGCCAGAAGGTCTCCCTTCAGCCTCCTCTTCTCCTGCCTGAGCAACCCCAGCTCCCTCAGCTGCTCCTCACAGGACTTTGTCCTCCTTTGAGTCCTTAACCACTATCTGCTTAGCTTGCAGGGACTAGGAGAATCCAACAGAGCAGCAACCATCCAAGTTCCACAGACTCCTTTGGAGCCCCAGCACACCACTGGCACCAGTTCAATTTCCTCCAGATTTCCCAGGAATCCAAGATGATGAACAATTAGCCACAAACTGGGCCAGGGTTTGCCTTGGCCAATTATTTTCGGGCTCCTGGGCAAAAATTTTCACAGTCTGCTGCTTTTCAAACTTTCCACACTCAAAATAGTTACTGCAAGTAGCTGGAAATCACTGAAATTGCTAAATGGTGCCCCCCCCCCCAAAAAAAGAGAAGGAAAAAAAATGGAGAGTGAAAACTTGAAGTGGTTACTAGAGGTCTGGAAAGCTGTGCTGCAGCCCCACAGGACAGGCAGAGAACAAAGAGCCCTTTCAGTCGATTGGGAGAGTTGGTCTCTTTGTTTTGCTGCAGTGGAGAGGCTGGAGAAGATTTACAGCAGGGTACCCTGGAGATTAAAAGCAAGGATGCCCACCCTGGGAGGCAGGAGGCGTGATGCAATTGTCCCAAAAGGAAGAGTTGTGGGCTGAGCAAAAGCAAAGATGACTGAGTATGTGCCACAGAAATGCACAAGAAACCTTTTCTGAGGCATGACTTGCAAAATGGCATCGTGGCAGCTTGTGGCTTGGAGCTGATTGCAATCACAGGATCACAGGAGGTCAGGGGTTGGAAGGCACCCGAAGAGATCATCGAGTCATAGTATCATAGAATCAGTCAGGGTTGGAAGGGACCACAAGGATCATCTAGTTCCAACCTCCCTGCCATGGGCAGGGACACCCCACACTAGATCAGGCTGGCCAGAGCCTCGTCCAGCCTGGGCTTAAACACCTCCAGGGATGGGGCCTCAACCACTTCCCTGGACAACCCATTCCAGGGCTTCACCACTCTCATGGTGAAGAACTTCTTCCTCACATCCAGCCTGAATCTCCCCACCTCCAGCTTCATTCCATTCCCCCTAGTCCTATCACTACCTGATATCCTGCTAGCTGATATCCTGAGTCCAACCCCCCTGCCAGAGCAGGACCATAGAATCCAGCACAGGTCACATGGGAACACATCCAGACAGGGATGGAAAGTCTCCAGAGAAGGAGACTCCACAACCCCTCTGGGGAGTTTGTTCCAGTGTTCTGTGACCCTTACAGCATAGAAGTTCCTCCTCATGTTGAGGTGGAAGCTGCTGAGCTGCAGCTTACATCCATTGCCCCTTGTCCTATCCCAGGGAGCAAATGAGCAGAGGCTGTCCCCTCCCTCCTGACCCCCAGCCCTCACATATTGGTAGACATTTATTAAATCCCCTCTTGAGGCTGTGCTGAGCCCACACCTGGCACTGCCACAGCCTCAGAGCCAGCAAGGATGTGTTAGCCCAGATCCACGGGCAGCACTTTGGGCTCAGGGTGAGAAACCCCACACCTGACACCACACCAGCTTCCAGGAGCCTGGAGACCATCACCCTCCCTAATAGGTGACCAAAACCACAGGGAGCTGCTGTGAACGAGAGGC
Organism: Dryobates pubescens; assembly: GCF_014839835.1. Taxonomy (NCBI): domain Eukaryota; kingdom Metazoa; phylum Chordata; class Aves; order Piciformes; family Picidae; genus Dryobates; species Dryobates pubescens. The sequence goes on along the minus strand of NC_071631.1, from coordinate 6,175,620 downwards.
CATTCACACAGAAGCTGACGTTAACGACCAGGAGAAAAGGCTCACGTCATTCTTCGGTGCAATGTGAAGCTGAAGGGACTGTTCCCTCCCCTCCCCCTGTCGCTGGCTTCTCACTCTCCCCATTTTTACTGCTTCTTCTTTCTTTTTTTTTCCCAATCTCCTTCCACTTCATTTTCCTGGGCTCCTCTGGATGCCCTGGCCTGCTTGTTTGGGCAGGATTTATGGCTGTTAGTATTTGGTGTGATTAATAAATTCTGCTGTGATTTATGTTTGGGGTGGGGGGAGGCTGTGGTGCCTCCACTTCATTTTCCACTGCAGGCTCTCTCTCTCTGGGATCAGCGTTTTGTGCACTGTTGGAAGTGATTAGGTGTCTCAGTGTCACTCCAGGAGGGTTCATCAGCCTTAATTCTTCTCTTAGACATATATTTTTTTTTTGCCTTGATTTATTACTTAAAGAAACCAAAGTGATGTCAGTGATGTGTTCTGTGTGTGAGAGTGTGCATGAAGGTGGCTTTCTGCAGGGGCTCGTGGAGCTGCAGCTCCTACCTGGGTATGTTTGTGTGATGCCTGGTGAGGGCTTGAGTGCCTTGGCAGGCAGAGAGATCTTCCTGCCTCTGCTTGTGCCATCCATGGGCAGGCATAAGGGCTCTCCAAGGTGACTGGCACTGGTGTGAGGAATAAGGATGAGAGGAAATGGCCTCATGTTGCAGCAGGAGAGGTTTAGGTTGGACATGAGGAACAATTTCTTTACTGAAAGAGAGGTCAGGCATTTGGAACAGGCTGTCCAGGCAGGTGGTGGAGTCACCAACCATGGAGGTGTGCAAAAGCCATGCAGACATGGCACTTTGGGACATAGTTTGATGGCCATGGTGGTGCTGGGTTGATGTTTGGAACATGATCATAGTGCTGGGTTGATGGTTGGTCTTGATCCTCTCAGAGGTCTTTTCCAACCTTAATGATTCTATGATTCTGCAACCCAGGCTTTCCAAGAACATCTTGCACCAAGAAACTCTGAGTTTGGTGCTGTCCAACACCTTATGCAGTTATTTCTACACCCACAGAATCACAGAATGTTAGAGGTTGGAAAGGACCTCCAGGGATCAGCCAGTCCAGAAGGGGAAGTAATCTGACCCTGCCACTCACATCTGGGAGATCCCCAGCATCCTGCAGGTGCCTGCAAAGGGGCTTCTCATTCAGGGAGAGAAGGACAGCTCTGGTGTGCCCCATGGGAGGCTCTGGCAGGATATCACAGTACCACAGCACATTAGAGGTTGGAAGGGACCTCCACCCTCATCCAGTCCAACCCCCTGCCCAAAGCAACACCACCCAGGGTGGTCTGCACAGGAATGCATCCAGGTGGGTTTGGAAAGTCTCCAGAGAAGGAGACTCCACAACCTCTCTGGGCAGCCTGCTCCAGGGCTCTGTCACCCTCACTCTGAAGAAGTTTCTCCTCATGTTGAGGTGAAACCTTTCATGTTCAATTTTGAATCCATCATCCCTTGTCTTCTCACTGTGCACCAGCCGAAAGAGCTTGGCCCCCTCCACTTACCCCCCACCCCTCAGATATTGATAGACATTGATCAGGTTCTCTGTCAGCCTTCTCTTCTCCAGACCACGTGAAGGGGCTGCACTGAACCCCAGGGCATCTGGCTGCTGGCATTTTCTCATCTACTTTGCTTTGGTAGAAATGATGGCACAGAGGCCCAGGCACAACTGAGTTATGTATTTGAATGTTGTTCTTCTTCCTAGCAGGCCAAGTCAGGCCTGACAGAAGACCTCTGTAGCTTTGCAGCTCTCCCTTGCAGCTCTTAATCAACAAGCCCCTTGCTTGCCACCAAGCAAAGTGCTTCAAAGCTCTCCAGATTGCTTACCAGCATACATCAGAAGAGCCTCTGCCCTCCCTTCCCTCCCCCCCTGCCTGTGCCAGCCCACAGAGCTGTGATTAAAAAGCAAACAGAAAGCAGGATGGAGCCACTTCCTGGGCTGCCTGATTAGTGCCAGCAGCAACAGCAGCACCCTGGTGGCTTCTCCATCTCAGACTCTGAGAGGCTTCACTGCCCAAGAGCAGACAGTGCAGACCTGGTGGCCCTGGGAACAGCCCTCCCTGCCCCCAGGCCACAGAGAAAAAGGACTTCTTGATTTGGCTAGCACCTTTCCCTGGCAGAAGCTACAAGGTGTTGCTGGAGCTCAGTTTTCCCATAGAACAGACTTTGGGAAGAAAAGGGAAAGTGGAAAGGAAAGGGGGAAGGGAAAGTGGGAAGGGGAAGGGGAAGGGGAAGGGGAAGGGGAAGGGGAAGGGGAAGGGGAAGGGGAAGGGGAAGGGGAAGGGGAAGGGGAAGTGGGAAGGGGAAGGGGAAGGGGAAGGGGAAGGGGAAGGGGAAGGGAAGGGAAGGGAAGGGAAGGGAAGGGAAGGGAAGGGAAGGGAAGGGAAGGGAAGGGAAGGGAAGGGAAGGGAAGGGAAGGGAAGGGGAAGGGGAAGGGGAAGGGGAAGGGGAAGGGGAAGGGAAAGGGGAAGGGAAAGGGAAAGGGAAAGGGAAAGGGAAAGGGAAAGGGAAAGGGAAAGGGAAGGGAAGGCAAAGGCAATGGGAATTGTTAATGAGGCTGCTGTAGGTCTGCACCAAGTAACAGCTGTTCTCAGCTCCTGCAGCCTCAGGAAATTCTCTTAATGCTTTAAAGAAAGGTTGCAAGCCAGTAATTTGCAGAACATAAAGTTTTAGTCCAAAATGTTATTTTGGTCATTTATGAAGCAATTTAAGCCCTGGAAGCAGAGGTGAACTATCAGTGGGAGTGGAGCCTCTGCCTGCCAATTTGCAGCCTTCTGCTCACCTCCAAGCGATTTCCACACCTGTGAGAAGCAAACCTGCTGAAGACACGGCGTTCTCTGAGCTCCTTTATTGAGGTGCAGGCTCCAGCCCCTGGAGAGCAGCCCTGCTTCTTGTTTTTCACAGCTCACCAGAGTTATTCAACCTCAATTGCCTCCCTGAAAAGAAAGCTCGATTCAGACGAGCACACTGATCTGGGAAGGGTGTTTGATTTCCCTGAGCTGTGAGGATGCTTTGAGTAGCCTCAGCTGAGATCCAGGACTAGGCTGGACAAGACTTGGCACTAAACCCCTAAAGAGAGGCTGCTGACCGTTGTTTCTGCTTCCACCTTGGTTTTCACTCCAGAAGAGAGGCACAGGTAGGCTTAGTGGGTGTGTGGGGCTGTTTAACCATCACACAGCCCTCCCTGCAAACACTTGGCAGCATTTAGGGGGCTTCCAAGGGCCAGGGGCTGCTCAAGGTATGTGGAATGGACAAGGGCTCTTTTGGGGACCGTGGAAGAGGGGGTTTAGCTGCACATGTCAGAAAGAAGGGAAGGCTCCAGGGAGACCTTAGAGCAGCCTTCCAGTAGCTGAAGGGGGTTACAAAAGATCCATGTAGGGTCTTTTCACAGGGCCTTGTTATGATGGGATGAGAGGAATTGGATTGAAGCTTGAGGAGGGCAGATTGAGGCTGGAGATGAAGAAGAAACTCTTTAGAGTGAGGGTGGTGAGGCACTGCAACAGGTTGCCCAGGGAGGCTGTGGATGCTCCCTGCTTGGAGGTGTTCAAGGCCAGGCTGGATGGGACCTTGAGCAACCTGAGCTGGTAGGAGGTGTCCCTGCTCTTTGTTCTTTGATCCTTAGATGTTTGAGGTCACTTCCAACCCAAACCATTCTGTGATCCTCTGAGTCTATAATTAGCACAAGAGAGGCCAGGCTGTGTTCCTGTCACCAAGCTGTCGTGCTGGCACTGCCTGCCCAGACACATTCTGGAAGAGCTGATTTCTGTCCCATGAATAAGGAAGGGAGTTGAGAGTGAGCAGCTCCAGTCCCACCAGAAGGTAGATACTGAAGGGTTTTTGTTCCCTGATGGATGCAATCTTCCCTAAAGCTCTGGAAATGTCCCATTTCAGCTTTAATGCCTGAAGGTTGCTAAAGCTAAGCAACTGAAACCAACAGGTAGCAATCCAGGGGAGAAGTCTGTCGAGGACGAGCTTGTCACCAGCAGCTTTATGCCACTTCAATGTCTACCAAGCTCCTCCTCAGTACAGATGGATGAAAATGTTGATGCTTACCCTGCTGACAACCTCCTCCCCACACAGAGCTGTGGCTAGGGGAGAGAGGAAGGGCTGAGACCGAGCTGGGCACAGAGAGCTGCAGCTGATCTGAGAGACTCTTTCCACCACAGCAGGAATTTGGAAGCTCTGTAAATCATGCAAATGTCATCTCCCTTGCTCAGCAATCATCTCTGTAGCGTGGCCAAGCAAGACAGCATAGCAGTCTCCATTACCCTGCTCCAAGAGCCTGAGGTTATGTGATATTCATGGGAAAACATGCTTAAAGCACTAACAAGCCACTTAGTTATCTGCTACAGCTCCAGGAACATCCAGGGAGGGTGGGGAGGGCTCAGCAAGGGCTTGAGGTTTTATCTCCTTTGGTTTTGAAATCAGACAGTTCCTTTGGAGCATTGAAACACACAGCTCAAGTTCTTCATGGTTTGCAGGACTGAAGTGATGAAGTGGTGAAGGGTCTGGAGAACAGGGCTGGTGAGGAAGAGCTGAAGGAACTGAGGGTGTGGAGCCTGGAGAAGAGGAGGCTGAGGGGAGACCTTCTGGCTCTCTACAGCTCCCTGAAAGGAGGCTGCAGTGAGCTGGGAGCTGGTCTTTTCTCCATTGTATCAGCTGATAGAAGGAGAGGAAATGGCCTGAAATGTGCCAGGGGAGGCTTTGGTTGGAGATTAGGAAAAATTTCTTTGCTGCAAGAGTGGTCAGGGGTTGGCACAGGCTGCCCAGGGAGGTGGTGGAGTCCTCATCCCTAGAGGTGTCCAAGAAAAGTGTGGCCATGGCACTTTGGGACATGGTTTAATGACCATGGTGGTGTTGGGCTGATGGCTCGATTTGATCATGGTGTTGGGTTGGTGGTTGGACTCAATCTCAGAGGTCTTTAAATTCTACAGTTCCATGATTCTAAGTTAGCCTGAACCAGGGAGTACAACAACTTGGCTTCCCTGCATGGCAGATGGAAGCCCAGCACTGATTGCTTCAGAGAACATTAAATGAATTGAAGGAACATCAGAAGCCACAAAACCATTACCTCAGGCAGCAGGATGTTGTAGGCAAGAAGAAGCTCATCCAGGAAGAGCAGATCTTGGGGAACATCCTTGAGATGCAGATGGCAAAGGAAGCTCAATTAGGGAACCATCAGATCTGTAGCTTGGGCAACCAGCAGCACAGCTTGCACGGCCAGGGGGACCAGCCTGGGAGGGACCACCGTGGAGACACCTTTGAAAATGTGCAGCTTCTTCAGCTTGGTGAAGTCTCTTCAGCTTCTACTATGGCATCTGTGAATTTGGATCTTCATGGAAGGCAAAGCCACCCCAGACAGTCCTCCTCTGCTCTGACCACATGAGCCCTGAGGTCCATTCCAACCTGGAATTCTGGGAGAGGAGAGGAGGGGAGAGGAGGGGAGAGGAGAGGAGGGGAGGGGATATCTTATCTCAGAAGCTGCCTTCCAATACCTGAAGGGATCCTGCAGGAAGGCTGCAGAGGGACTTTTCATGAGAGTGCCTAGAGACAGGGCAAGGGAGAATGGTTTGAAGCTGAGGCAGAGCAAGGTTAGGCTGGAGCTGAGGAAAAAGCTCTTTTGTATGAGGATGGTGAGACTCTGGAATAGGTTACCCAGAGATGCTGTGGATGCCTCCTCCCTGGAGGTGTTCAAGGCTTTGAGCAGCAGAGTCTGATTGAGAGGTGTCCCTGCCCATGGCAAGGGGTTTGGAGTAGATGATCACTGAGGTCTCTTCCAAGCTGAGCCATTCCAGGATTCTGTCTGATTCTGAGATTCTTCTCTCATTGCAGGAGTTTGGAGAGCTGGTTTGAGACTCAAAACTTCTGGGGTGAACTCCTAGCACTGCCACAGTTGTACACTCAGCTGTGTGGGGCTGTGGCTCTGCAAAGCACCTGGCTCAGCAGGACCCTGGTTTTGGCTACAACCTGCAGACTGGGCTGCAATGGAAACAATCCTCCCAGCCTCAAAATGCAACGGTGCCTGGAGGACTGAGAGCTTCAGGCAGCTCCTGCTGTGTGTATTTGCCCTCAAAGGCAGGGCAAAAGGTGAGAAGGTGAAGAAAATCAGAGAATTGTGACTAACCCAGTGATTTGCACACACACAAACCAGCAGTTCCTTTGCTTCATGGCTCAATGAGCCCTTGGGGCTTCAGCAAGCCAAGGGTAGACACCTGTCTCGCAGGGGCTTCATGTGAGGGCTGTGGGAACTCCCTCTCTTGTCAACCAGATGTTAGTTTATGTAATTCCTAGGCCTCACCTTGGGGCAGTACCAAGTGCAGTGTAATTACTGCTGTGATTAGCCTGGCTGACTGGGTGTTAGCTCTTAATGCAAGATATTAAGATATGTTTGCCCACAGGCAAAGTTCTGCCCACCTGATACCTCCTTGCCTTTGCTCTCTGGGGTTCATTTTAAACCTGGCTAGGGATGTGGAGCTCTGGAGGGTTGGGAGATGGCAGGGGATGTGCTGGGGAGCCACAACTGAATGGCTGGAGACAAGAAGCAGGGTGGCAACAGCTCTCACCTCCTCTCAGATCACAGCATCATAGAATGGGTTGGGTTGGAAGGGATCCTCACAGGTCATCTTCTCCAACCCCTCTGCAGTCAGCAGGGACATCTCAAACTAGATCAGGTTTCTCGGAGCCCTCAGAGTTTCATCTTGAATGTCTGCAGGGATGGGGTCCCCACAGCCTCCCTGGGCAACCTGCCCTCACCCTCATACTGAAGAATTTCTTGTCATCTCCAATCTCACTCTGCCCTTTTCCAGCTCAAAGCCATTGTCCCTCACCCTATCACAACAAACCCTTATCAAAAGTCCCCCCCCAGCTCTCCTGGAGCCCCTTCAGGTACTGGAAGGCTGTTTTAAGGTCTCCCTGGAGCCTCTTCTCCAGGCTGAACAGCCCCAACTCTTTCAGCATGTCTCCAGAGCAGCCCTCTGCTCATCTTTGTGGCCTCCTCTGGACCTCTTCCAACAGGCCCATGACCTTCCTGGGTTGAGGACTCCAGAGCTGGACAGAGCCCTCCAAGTGAGGTCTCACCAGAGCAGAGCAGAGTGGCAGAATCACCTTGTGGTAGTTTTAGGCTATGCCTTTAATGCTGGGGGTGGAAATTTCAACCCACCACACACCTTTTTCCATCTTCTGGCCACACTGCTTTGGATGCAGCCAGAGAAGCATGAATGTTGGGCAGGAGAGAAAACCCAGGGCGAGGGCTAGGCATAAGGACTGGCAGGGACTGGGCACTTCTGCAGGGGTTGAGCATTTCTGCAGGGAGTGTGCAGGCTTCCTCCATCCCTTGCTTCCCTGTGTTGTTGCTCCAGTGCCCTCTGGGCTGGAAGCAAATGCTCCTCTTAATTAACTTCCCTGCTGTCTTTCTTCAGAATTCATGGTGCTTTTTGTACAGCAGGTTTAGAAGCAGTCAAGAGCCATTTAATTCTTCCAGTGTGTGTTCAAGTGGGGAAACCACCAGGGAGGCCACGGGACCAAGAGGCTACTGCACCAGCAGATGGTGTCTCTACCTGCTCCTCTTGCCAGAGCTCCAGGGGATGAGGTGGTGCCTGCTCCAGAGCACACCCAGAGCTGCTCACATCTCACAGAGGGGCTCTGAGTGCAGTTACAACAGCCCAGAAATTCAGAGTTTTCACCTGATCAAATGTTTTAGAGCTGCTGGGAGCAGCCTGCCCCCATAACTACCCCCTGAGCTCAGCTAAGGTGCCAGGCTCAGCACCCCCTCCTGGTTTGCCATGGACTCAGTTATGGTGCCAGGTTCATCTCCTTCATCTCCTGGTTCAGCACCTCCATCTCCTCTTGGTTTTCCATGGGCTCAGCCATGATGCCAGGCTCAGCACCTCCATCCCCTGCTGGTTTGCCCTGGACTCAGTTATGGTGCCAGGTTCAGCACCTCCATCTCCTCCTGGTTTTCCAGGGCTGCTGTGATCTGAGAGCAGAGCATGGGATATCCTGAGCAATTCCCAGTGGAAATGTGCTCAGAAGCCTGGCTGGGATGATGGTGGCCAAGGGAGCTCAGCAGGCACACTTCCAGGAGGTGGAGGGGGTTTGCTGCTTTGCAGGCGAATGCACAGCAGCTTGCTCAGGGTTTTTCCTGGCACTACTTGTGTTTAATTTCTAACCTTTTCTGAGTTTGTGTTTTCTCCATGCTTGGAGCTGAGAAAGACTTTCTTTCTTCCTTTCTTTTGTTGTCTGGAGGAGCCTGGTGCTTGCCTGTGCCCCAGCAAACACCACGGAAACAATTTTCTCTTCTGGTTTCTGAAGCCATGGAAAGCAGAAAGGCAAAGGGTGTGAACCTCAATGCAGGGGAGGAAAATTAATCCACCAGCCTCTGCAGAACCTGACTGCTTCTTGCTTCCTCATCCACCCTGAGCTGCCTGACCAACAGGTGCCCAGCTTTGAGGACTGCTCAGCCTTTCTCCAGCAGCCACAACACAGCTACATAAATACAGCGGTGGGATGGCGATAGCTCTTCTGCAGCTTAGCAAGGCTCTAATGCAATTTTAGAGGCTGGCATGCATGGCTTGAACAGAGGTTTGATGGGAGGAGGAGCAGGAGGAGGAAAAATCCATTATCTAGTGCCTAGTATATATTCCTCAGCCTGGAAAGCCTTTGATTGCACAGACAGCCAAGCTCTGCTCCCGCAGAGAATGACACGCAGGGAAATTTGTGCCTTCATTGGCAGCTCTGAGCGTTGCCTTATGGGGCAGATGATCTACCTAGATAAACTCCCCATTTTCTCCTGGAGCTTCAGCATTGTAGAGTAGGAGCATTGCCTTAACAATGGCAATAATGATTCCACTTGAAATTCCACCCAGCCCGCAGTTATGGCAGCGACTGGTGTTTGCAGCCCCCGTACAAGGGGGGGGGGGGGGAGATAGGCAGATGTGTTGATGGATGTTCAATTAGGATCAAATAAAGCTGATATGTGAGATGGATTTCTCACAGAGCCACTCTATAAAGAGCTGATTGAAAAAAGAGGCACTTTTGCCACCCAGACAGCCCATCCCCTTTCCTTGGAATGCAGCAATCGCTTCTTCCTCCGCTCCAGAAACCTCTCTGTCATAGGATCATAGCATGGCTTGGGTTGGAAGGGACCTCCAAAGCTCATCCAGTCCAAGCCCCTCTGCAGTCAGCAGGGACATCCCCAACTAGATCAGGTTGCCCAGAGCCCTGTCCAGCCTCACCTTGTATATCTCCAGGGATGGAGCTTCAACCTCCTCCCTGGCCAACCTGTTCCAGTGTTCCACCAGCCTCATGGTGCAGAACCTGTTCCTCACATCCTTCTCAGTCTTCTCTGCACTCATTTCAAGCCATTGCCCCTAGCCCTGTAGGCCTCTGCAAACAGTCCCTCTGCAGCCTTCTTGTAGCCCCCTTCAGCTACTGGAAGGCTGCTCTAAGGTCTCTCTGGAGCCTTCTTTCCTTCAGGCTGAACAACCCCAGCTCCCTCTCATGGCTTTGGAGTGTTTAGTGCACCTGGGTTTGGAGATCACTCTGAACCTTTAGGGAATTAGTGTATCCTGAATCTTCAGCTTCAGCCAGGTGAACATTAAGCATGTAATCAAAGCTGGGTGTTCCTACAGAAGGGAAAGAACACATCCACAGTCCACCTAAGCCCTATACCCATCACACCTTCAAGATGGGCTCAACCCCTCTGTAGATGCCTATCTCTGCCTGGGATGGAGGAGCAGCGCAGAGAGCCAGTTTGGATAGCTCATCTTCCTAAGTTCATTAATGTCAAAGCCTGGCTGGCAGAGAAGCTCAAAGCTCTGTGTGATGGATCTCATGGATCTCAGGCATGAGTTTCTCCCACCTGGGCCAACCTCAACTGCTGTCATGCAGAGATGTTTGCAAAGGGGTTCGTGTCCCCATGGTCCCACACTCTCCTCCTGCACGTGGGTCACATCCTTGCACTGGCTGCAATTTGCTCCCCGCCCCAGGACACCTCATCACCTGATCCCACTCATCCTCTGATCCACCTCCTCTCACTGCCTGCTGGGCACCAGCAAAGTTTTGCTGGGCCTGCAGAGGTATGGTTTGGGATGAGGTTACAAGGACATCCCTGCTTTTTCACGGTGACATTTAGGCTCTCTCCTTTAGGTGACTCCTTGCCTCTTCTCTGCTGCTCCTTCCCCCTCTGCTGGTGACTGCTGTGGACAAATCTCACCAGGCAGGCAGGAACAGTTTCCCTGAAAGCTGGAAAGTGCATTTAGCCAAGACCAACCTTTAGGGGAAGGACTGTGAAGCTGATGAAGGTGATTAGGGGACTGGAACATCTCTCTTGTGAAGAAAGGCTGAAGGACTTGGGGATTTTAGTCTGGAGAAAAAAACACTGAGATTTTTGGGGGATCTCATCAATGCTGATCAATACTTCAAGGGTGGGTGTCAGGAGGATGGGACCAGGCTCCTTCCTTGGTGCCCAGTGACAGGACAAGAGGTAACAGTCACAAACCTGAACATAGGAAGTCCCATCTAAACTTGAGAAGGAACTTCTCTACTTCCTCTGGGATCCCTTCCAACCTAAGCCATTCTATGATAGTTTCAGGGTGGTGGAGCACTGGAGCAGGCTGCCTGGGGAGGTGGTGGAGCCTCCATCTCTGGAGACATCCCAAAACCACCTGGATGCTATCCTGTGCAAGTTGCTGTGGGCAACCCTGCTTTAGCCTGGAGAAGAGGAGGCTCAGGGGAGATCTTGTTGCTGTCTACAACTACCTGAAGGGAGGTTGTAGCCAGGAGGGAGTTGGTCTCTTCTCTCAGGCAACCAGCACCAGAACAAGAGGACACAGCCTCAAGCTGTGCCAGGGGAGGTTTAGGCTGAATGTTAGGAAGAAATTCTTCCCAGAAAGAGAGATTGGCCATTGGAATGTGCTGCCCAGGGAGGTGATGGAGTCACCATCACTGGAAGTGTTTAGGAAGAGACTGAATGAAGCTCTTAGTGCCATGGTTTAGTTGATTAGATGGTGTTGGGTGATAGGCTGGACCTGATGATCTTGAAGGTCTTTTCCAACCTGCTTAACTCCTCTTCTCTTCTCTTCTCTTCTCTTCTCTTCTCTTCTCTTCTCTTCTCTTCTCTTCTCTTCTCTTCTCTTCTCTTCTCTTCTCTTCTCTTCTCTTCTCTTCTCTTCTCTTCTCTTCTCTTCTCTTCTCTTCTCTTCTCTTCTCTTCTCTTCTCTTCTCTCTCTTCTCTTCTCTTCTCCTCTTCACCTCTATTCTATTCTCTCCTATTGGACTGGATGCCCTCCAGAGACCCTTTCCAACCCCTATCACGCTGTGCCTCTGCCCAAAGGAAACCCTCTGTGGAAGTCCCAGTCCCCAGGGGAGAAGGTGTTGACTCAAAGCAGGTTTCGTTCCAAACAAACAAATGGCTCCTGCTGGAGCCAGGCAGCAAATAGAAACTGAGGAAGTGACTTTTCTAAGGCCATGGTTATTCATGTTGTCATTTAATTAACCATTGCTTTTAACAGGCTCCTTGTGACACCACTTGACTTACACAAATTGTTTTGCTGCCATTACTGGCTCAGGCTCGATGTGGGCTGCCGTTCCTTGGGTGGATTTGGCCTTATCAAACGTGGCTCCAGGCTGTAAATCTTCCTCTTCCTTACAAATCCAGGTCCCTGCAGTATTGCCAAGGCTCATTAGGGCATGTGGATAATGGGATATTTTTAGCCAGGCTAATGAAGTAATGATTAGGTGTAATATAGAGAGGGGTCAGTGGTACCCAGCCTGCTGCCATTTGTGTTGGAGAGAGGAAAAAGAAACAGTTCCACCTCTCTTGTTTTTATTTTTGAAGGAGACAGGTCCATTGAAAGCTCATTTATTATTTAGTGGTATCATGGGTGCTTTGGTGCAAAAATTAACCTCATTAATATCAAGATTTCAGCCAGGAAAATAAGAGAGAGAGAGAGAGAGAGAGAGAGAGAGAGAGAAGCATCTTAAATATAATTGTATTCCCAGGCTGAGGTAAAGACTCTGTCATCAGCAGTGGAGAACGCATCTTTCACCTCCATCAGAGCTGTGAGCAAGCCCCTAGTGCTCTGCTGTGCGCTGGGATCAGGATGATGCCCGGAGCAGGGGGGCTGGAGGGTGGTTTCAGCTGTGGGGTCCCCACTCCCCACTCCCATCCAAACCGCAGGAGCCTCCGGGGTGCTTTCGGTAGCTTCGATCTCCCTCTTGTGGCTGAACGCAGTGGACATGGAGTGTGCAGCCAGCCTGGACCTCAAAGGCTTCAAGAGGAGTGTGCAGGGAGCAGCACGGAGCCTCCCTGCAAGCACCTTGAGCCCCTTGGGGAAGGGACTTTCAGCCTGCATTATTTCTTTTTTTCCCCTGTGAGGCTTGCACAGCCCTTTCTGTCCCTGCCACCTTCCTTGTCCTGACCTTGGCAGGTCTTGCTGTCTGCTGCCTCCTTGCACTGACCAGGCTGAAATTTACTGCTGGAGTGTTAAGGGATTCCTTAAAGCTCAGTGTTCCAAAGGCTTGAGGAAGCAGCATCTTTCCCTTCTTGCACTCCAGGAGCTGCCTTCTGCTGTCTCTTTGCTGGGCTGCACTCCAGTGGCTCTGGGGAAGGCTTCCATCCTGCTGGGTGCAACACCACACACAAAGCATCCAGGGTCCCCAAAGTGACCTTTTTATCACCACTGGGTTGCAACTGCTCATTTAGCACTCCATTTGCAGTCATCCTCTGCAGAGGAAAGATCTGTTGGGGGGGTCATCAAACAGCAGAGCTGGGAGGGAACAATTTCACTGACTAGAAACCAAGGGGATTTCCAAAAGAAAGGGAAGGGAAAGGCAGCAAACAGACCCAAGGAATGGAAAAAGAGCTCTTAAATGTGAAGCATTAAAACTTCAATCCCTGTGCACGAAGGAGGATTGGATAAATGCCTGAAGACATCTGAAGCAGCCCCATTGCACACACCACGTTTGAAATCTCTTTACAAAGCATGTGTGTTTTAGAAAGAAGTGGCCTGGGTGGATTTTGTGTCTAGAGGAGACACAGAGTTGGTAGAATATAGAATCACAGAATTGGCAGGATTGGAAGGGACCTCAAGGCTCAGCCAGTTCCAACCCCCCTGCCATGGGCAGGGACACCTCACACTACAGCAGGTTGCTCACAGCCACAGCCAGCCTGGCTGCAAAACCCTCCAGGGATGAGGCTTCCACCACCTCCCTGGGCAACCTGTGCCAGGCTCTCACCACCTTCCTGGGGAAGAACTTCTTCCTAACATCCAATCTCAATCTACCCATTTCTAATTTTGCTCCATCCCCCCCAGTCCTATCACTCCCTGACACCCTCAAAAGTCCCTCCCCAGCTTTCTTGGAGCCCCCTGCAGATACTGGAAGGCCATAATTAGGTCTTCTCAGAGCCTTCTCCTCTCCAGACTGAACAGCCTCAACTCCCTCAGTCTGTCCTCATAGCAGAGCAGCTGCATCCCTCTGCTCATCCTCATGGCCCTTCTCTGGACACCTTCCAGCACCTCCAGATCCTTCCTGGAACAGAGGCTCCAGAACTGGACACAGAGCTCCAGCTGTGGTCTCAGCAGAGTGGAGCAGAGGGGCAGAATCCCCTCCCTGGCCCTGCTGGCCACACTTCTCTTGCTGCAGCCCAGGCTCTGCTTGGCTCTCTGGGCTGCAAGTGCTGACTGCTGGCTCCTTTTGAGCTTCTCATCCCCCAGCACCCCCAAGTCCTTTTCTTCAGGGCTGCTCTCAAGCCAGTCCCTGCTCAGTCTATATTGGTGCTTGGGATTGCCCCAACCCACATGCAGGACTGATTTTTTCCAGGAAAATCCTTCTGCATCGAGATATCTGTGTGAAGGTTGTCAGTGTCTGCATCTCTACCTCTGCAAGCTTTGACCTTGGCTAACAGAACAGAGCTTGAATCTAAACCCAGTGGGAAATCTTCCTCCCTCCCTTCCTTGAATTCTATCCCACATTCAATGACTTTTGGTTGTGCCTCACCTTTCTTGGCCCCCTCAGGCTGACCTCTCCTGCTTGTTTCCTGAAGCAGGTGGTAGGTGGAGGAAATGGCAGATCTGGGCAGGGGAAGTTTATTTGTTTAGCTGAATAATGTGAGCCAGACCAAATCTCTAGCAGGCTGCACTAACGAGGCAGGAATAGAGTCAGAGAATGATGGAATCATGAAGGTTGGAAAAGACCTCTAAGGTCATCAAGTCCAACCATCAACCCAGCACTACTATGACCACTAAATCTGAAATTTTCCCTAATCTCCAACCTAAATCTCCCCTAGTGCAACTTAAGGCCATTTCCTCTTGTCCTGTCTCTTGTTCCTTGGGAGTGGAGAGCAACCCCCACCTCACTCCAGCCTCCTTTCAGGGAGCTGTAGAGAGCAATGAGGTCTCCCCTCAGCGTCCCCTTCTCAAGACTGAACACCCCCAGCTCCCTCAGCTGCTCTTTCCCAGCCCTGTTCTCCAGACCCTTCCCCAGCTTTGTTGCTTTTCTCTGGACCTGCTCCAGCCCTCAATGTCCTTCTTGGAGTGAGGGGCCCAAAACTGGACCTAGGGTTCGAGGTGCATCCTCACCAGTGCCCAGTGCATTCCTTCAGCCAAGTGAGAGCTCCTGTGACAAGTACTGCCCTGGGATTTGTGGATCTGCAGCCCCACTTCATTACAGGCTGTTTATATTTATGCTTGAAGGGTTTCAGACATGCTGTAAGAAGTAAATAACTTCCCTGGCATTATGTCCTTTTCCATAGACACAAAGAGAGAGAGGAAAAAAATGTGTTTGCCAAACATCTACTCACAGCCTAGGAGACCTTCCCTTTCAGACTCAGGAAACACACAGGCACGAAATCCTCCAGGGAGCAGGGTGGGGGAGGGAGAGGGAGGATGCACACCACTGAACCTGCACGGAGGGGACCTTGGGGGTGTGACATTTTCACCTGGAGGGTAAGATTTTAAGTGGCCAGCTTAGGAAAAGAGACATTTCAGGAGCTAAATCATCTGAGCTGCTCTGCCTCAGCTCCTCGAGTGGAGAGCAGAGGGAAGCAGGCAGCTCCAGAGAGTTGATTGATCACATCCCAAGGCAGGTGTCAAAACCAGGGCAGATGAATTGTGTTCTCCCAGCTCTTTTTTTTCTTGTTTATTGACAACAAGACAACATGAGGAGCCCTGTAAAGGGCCCAGGTTAGGGTGGATGTATTCTGTGGGTAGCAAAAGAAGAGCTTTTTAGTGCAAACCAGCCAGCCCCCAGGCACACTGAGCGGGGAGCAGGGTACTGAGATGAGGGATGGCAGCCTTCCCTCTCCCCTCGGAGCGGTCACTGCTCTGATGGTTGCTGAATATTAACTGACTGAGTTATGCATTTAGCTCCTTCCAACAGTTGCAGACCCCAGCACTTTGTCCAGCAGAATGGAGGTCTCAGCTCTAATGAACTTCTGCCTTCTGCTAATAGGCTTTTTATCTCCTCATTGCAGAGCGCTCTGTCATTTCTAATGGCAGAGGGAAGTGCCAGCCCCACCGGCAAGCACAACCACATACACTCCTCTGCAAAGCTTTCCCCACACTCCATGGATCAGAGAATCAAAGAACCATGGGGTGGGATGAGTTGGAAGGAGCCTTAAAGGTCATCCACTCCAACCCCCTGCAGTCAGCGAGGACATCTGCAACTACAGCAGGTTGCTCACAGTTCCAAACAACCTCACCCGGAATGGTTCCAGGGCTGGAGCATCTCCCACCTCTCTGGGCAGCCTGGGCCAGGGTCTCACCACCCTCAGTGTCAAATGTTTAGTTTGAATGTCCCTCTTTTGGTTTAAAACATCATCCCTTGTCCTGGCTTCTAAAGAATAATGACTTACAGGTAAATAAGAAAGAGTCTGCCACAGGCTCTAGTCCTACTGAGTGAGCTATTTCCACACCCCAGGTTATTTGGAGCCTCATGACTCCTGGAGAACCACAGGGGAAAGCAGAGCAGAGGTTTGCTGCAGATGTGTGTCTTGGAAGAGCTGCTTTGGTTTTGAGCTGCAAAAACACCTCCTCGGCTCAGCCAGATCGTTCCTCTCTCAAGGGGTCTTTAGAAGCTCTGTTCTGATAGATGCTCTGCAAATATTCAGAGAGAGACAGTACTTGCCCCAAAGAGCTCATGTTTGACAAGGAAACCAACAGGCAAAGCATTTCTCTTGAGCTTGCAGCATGGGATTATGCCAGGGTGGGCACCAGCCCCCCGTGAGCCCTGCCTGGAAGGCAGCAGAGTTTCCTTCTCTGCAGAGATTCCAACCTCCCCTTGCCACTGTGATCCTGGGCAAGCTGCTGTGGGTGCCCTGCTTTAGCAGGGGGCTTAGACTGGATGATCTCCAGAGGTCCCTTCCAACCCCCACCATACTGGGGTGTGTCCAGCAGATCTAGGGAAGCTCTCCTCCCCTCAACATGAGGAGGAACTTCTTCACTGTGAGGGTCACAGAGCACTGGAACAAGCTGCCCAGACAGGTTGTGGATTCTCCTTCTCTGGAGCCTTTTCAGACCTATCTGGCTGTGTTCCTGTGCGACCTGTGCTGGATTCTATGGTCCTGCACTGGCAGGGGGGTTGGACTCAATGATCTCCTGAGGTCCCTTCCAACCCCTAATATCCTGTGATCTGATTCTGTCCAAACACTTCAGGGATTCTGTGCCTGTAGCTCTCCTGGAACATATAAGAAGCCCAGAAAGAACCAAGGATTTGGGCTCTAACCCCTCTGGCCAGCTACATTCTCCATGGCTTTTGTGCAACACCATATTCAGTGGTGGTGTAAAGGTCTCTCTGGAGCAACTCGAGGTGCTGTGCCTGCCTCTTCTAGAGCTGGATTTGTCCCAAGGGCAGCAATTTCCTGCAATGAGAGAGTCTCAGTGTTTTCATTTCCTTGCTGCCCCTGCCGACCTCTCTCTCCCCAGGGTTTGGTTGTGCACAGACACAGGGATGGATAATCACCATTCTGTCATCTCACTCAATAATAACCTCCAACAGGTCTAGTTCTGGCTCATCTCTGCCAGCCTGGTGACATTTCCATGAGTCCTGAGTGTGTCTAAGCTGTAAATACAACCTCCCTCACACACCTCCATGAGCTCTTGCTGCGTTGTGCCAGCAGCTTCGCTCCGTGGAGCCAAAATGATCTGATCCATTAAAAAGCCTTTAAAACGTTATCGTGGAGATACAGCAATCAAACGGTCCTGCTGGGCTCCTGGAGTGCATGCAGAGGCTTTGCAGAGTCTCTCCTTGCTCTGAGCATCAGGCTAAACAAAGGGGACGGAGATTAGAGGAGTAAACAAAAAGCCAGAGGGATGAATGGCTTGGTGAGGAGAGCACAGCGCTGCCCATCACCTAACCCTCCCTTACAGGCAACGGAGAGGATTGGAGGTGTCCAGAGGGCAATTCTTCATCTAAGAGAGGTCTGAAATCTGGTCAGATGAATCCTAATGCAGGAGGCATTTGCAGCCGGTGTGGGAAAAGATCTCTTTGGAGATGAATTCTTAGAGGCAAGGTGGGAGGCCAGTCCCACGCAGGCAGGTTGGATGAGTGGCTTGTGGCTTCTTTCTGAATCACATGGAGCTCAGAGGGAGCAAAGAGCCCCACAGGGACCTGTGCCTGCCTCCCAAGGCCGTGCTGCCACGCAAGTGGAGCCTGTGGCAGGTGAGAGAATTAAAGAAAGGCATTTCCCTTCCCTCTTTTTGCAGGTTGCTTGAATCCCTAATGTGAGGGGGGGAAGAGAGAGGTCAGAGAAAAGACAAATTCTTCAAGGTGACCTCTGGTCAGCAGATGAAGAGGGATGAAGCTAATTGAGTGACTGCTTAAGAAGCTTCTGTTGCCTCTCATGCTTGCAAAGAAATTGCATTAAATTGTTAAAGCATCTTTGCCACAGGAGATGCTATTAAGATGCATTTTGCTCTGCTGCCTAATCTGCTGGGGAGGCGCAGGAATGACAATGGGGCCCTGCAGCTGCAGTCTTGGGGGGATACAAAGGTGGCAGTGTCAAACTCCTAGCAAACTCTTAGTGGAGAGGGCTCTGCAGTGGATCCCCCGTGGCACTCAGATGCTCTGTGTGCTTTTGATGCTGCTGGGGCTTGCACTCGGCCCTGCCCTGCGCAGCGAGACGCTTGTGCCAAGCTGCCTTTTACTCCTCTGGGCCCTGTGCTGCAGGCATCCTGGCTTGCTTCTCCCTAAATTCTGATTTGAAGCATCATGCTGAGTTGAAGCACCACGATCCCCCGGGCTCAAGGCTGTGTTTTCCTCCTTGTGAGGGAGGCAGAGTTGTTGCACACACAGACAGTCTGGACTGGAACAATTGGTCTCTTTTGATAGGCTCAATTAGAAATGCTGCCTCCTGCTTAATGATGGAAAGCTTAATGGTGGAAGGTGGTGGTGCTGCAGACATCTCTTGCTTGCGAGACGATGCCCAGCTTGCCACCTCTTGGCTCTGGGTGTGCTCGCTGACAGCAGCAGCTCTTTCCTGTGTCCCAGGCAGCAGGAATAGCTGCAGATCCCTCCCTCCCTGATTTCCAAGCTTGTGCTGGTCCATTTCAATGTCTGCCTTGAATCTGCACCTCGACCCTTTCCATCAGGGCTGCTTCCAGCCAAGGCTTCGCTGATGTGGCTCACGTGCGGGTTATTAGCTCTGAGCAGGTCAGAAAGCTGACAGGGAGGAAAATGCCTTTATTTACGTGGCACAAACCCTTCCTTTGATTACTTTTTGCGTGGCTGCTGGGGGAGCTGGGAGGATTAGAAGATGGCATCAGAACTCATTCAGATATAAATGACTTTAATATGCTTTGACACGCACCCTGGTAAATAAGCCTGGTGCGTTGCCAAGGTGATGCTCCTTTGTTGCTAGGACTGTCTCAAACAGCCATGGTTACTCCTTCCCTCTTCCACTTGCAGAGAGCTCTTTCTGAAATGTCCTTCTAATAACTTGTGACACTAAATAGAGTGATAGGGATGCTGGACTCGAATAGGATTTGATAGTGACACACACTGTGCGCTGCTGCCATTAACGCAGGCTGAAGGCTCAGCTGGAGGACAAACTGCTCCAGACCCAGCATTGCTCTGCTGCTTGCCTCTGCTGATTGCTCTGCAGTCCCACCAGCGATGGGCTTGGCTCTTACCATCCACTGCTTCCTTTCAACCACATCCAGGCTAGGTATAGCTTGGATATCATAGAAGCAGGGAATGGTGGGGACTGAAAGGGATCTCTGAAGAACATCTACTCCAACCCCCTGCTAAGTCAGGTGTGCCTAGGGCTTTGCCCAGATTTCAAATCTAGCTAGGATCATACAGTGGTTTGGATTGGATTGGAAGAGACCTTAAAGATCATTTAGTTCCAGCCCCACTGCCATGGGCAGGGACTCCTCCACCAGCCCAGATTGCTCAAAGCCTCATCCAGCCTGGCCTTGAACACCTCCTGGGAGGAGGCAACCACAACCTCCCTGGGCAACCTGTGCCAGTATCTCACCACTGTCACTGTCAAGAATTTCTTCCTCATCTCCAGTCTCAATCTGCCCTCTTCCATCTCAAAGCCAGTGCCCTGCATCCTGTCACTACAAGCCCTTGCAAAAAGTCCCTCCCCAGGTCTCCTGCAGCCTCCTTTCAGGTACTGGGGAGGAGGTATCTTTTGTTTCCAGGAGTTGTAAGCATTCAAAGGCATAAAGCAGAGCAATTACTTTGCATTTAAGGGTGCTGCTTTTTCTCCCTTAGCAGACAGAAGCAGTAATTGGTATATTATCCTCAGGAGCTGGAAGCTGCTAAAGCCTTGTTGACTTCAGATTGTGGCTTCATCTCAGGCTGTTTTACCTGAACTTTGCAGTTCTGCTGAAATGTGTGCTGGGAAAGCTGCTGCCATGGTTCTTTGCCTAATCTGTCTCTGCAACTTAATGATCTTGTTCAATTTAGCCCTGACTTTTACATCCTGATGCTGATGGAGTGTTTGTATGCTACCCAAAAGCATGTCCCTTGGTGTTCTGTGTTGCTGCATGTCCTGATTTTGCTGGGACAGAGTCTCAGGCCAGACATTGGAAGTTTGGAGTCCAACAGAACTTGAGTTGGCTACAGATGTGTCCCAGATCATGAGCATCACTCTCAGTATTAAGGGGAAGTTTGCTGAGAAAGTTGTCTCCTTCATATTCTTCTCCTTCTCCTTCTCCTTCGCCTTCTCCTTTTCCTCCTCCTCCTCCTTCTCCCCTCCTTTCTCTTCCCCTTAGTACTGCTTTTCTTGTCAGTCTGCTTGCCAAACCCTTACACACTTTATACTGGCATTGTTGTTTCATTAACTCCATTTGAACTTCAACCCAAGGATCTTCTCTTCTTTCCCTGGCACCCTTCTCTGCTGGGGAGGGGTCAGCAGATGATAGAGCAACTGCCCCAGATGTGGGCTAAGTGAAGACACTGCAATGAGGTGAGAATTCTGAGCTGCAATGCTTGGGAATGGCATTCTCCCAGCAAGTCCTGATGCTGCAGCTCTGGGTTGCCCTTAGAGTGGGAGTTAGCTTACTCATGTTGGAATTTTCTGGAACAAGTCCCACTTCATTATAACCAGCCTCTCTAATCAGTGAAGAGATCAGAGATCAGCACTTCTGCTCCCAACCCTGCTGCTGATTGCTGTGTGAAGAACAATTTATCATCTGGGCATGTTACCTTCCCATCTGTGAGCAGGTAACAAGCTGATGCCACCCAGCTATGTCCCCAGACATAGTTAATTGACAATACAAAGCTCTTTGTGACCATGAATGCAAAATGCTGAAGAAAAGCCAGTTGTTTTTCCTGGCTGGGTTGGACTCCCAAGAAGTTTCCTCCTCAATACAAGATCACCACAGAACCACAGAATGTATCTGGTTGGAAGAGACCCCAAAGATCCTCCAGTCCAACCCTCTACCCAGCACTGAAGCATCAGCTCTGAACCATGTCATAGAATCATAGAATTGTCAGGGTTGGAAGGGACCTCAAGGATCAGCCAGCTCCAACCTCCCTGCCATGGCCAGGGACACCTCACACTACAGCAGGTTGCTCACAGCCACATCCAGCCTGGCTGCAAAATCCTCCAGGGATGAGGCTTCCACCACCTCCCTGGGCAACCTGTGCCAGTCTCTCACCACCCTCATGGGGAACAACTTCTTCCTCACATCCAATCTCAATCTACCCATTCTAGTTTTGTTCCACACACACCCCACACCCCCCCCCCCCCCAGTCCTATCACTCCCTGACACCCTTAAAAGTCCCTCCCCAGCTTTCTTGGAGCCCCCTTCAGATACTGGAAGGCCACAATTAGGTCTTCTCAGAGCCTCCTTTTCTCTAGACTGAACAGCCCCAACTCTCTCAGTCTGTCCTCATAGCAGAGCAGCTCCAGCCCTCTGCTCATCCTTGTGGCCCTTCTCTGGACACCTTCCAGCACCTCCAGATCCTTCCTGGCACAGAGGCTCCAGAACTGGACACAGTGCTCCAGGTGTAGTCTCAGCAGAGTGGAGCAGAGGGGGAGAATCCCCTCCCTGGCCCTGCTGGCTATGCTTCCCTTGATGTAGCCCAGGATGTGATTGGCTTTCTGGGCTGCAAGTGCACACTGGTGGCTTATGTTGAGCTACTCATCCCTCAGGACAGCAGGAGGAAGTTCTTCACAATGAGAGTGGTGAAATACTGCAACAGGTTTCCCAGGGATGTGGTTGAGAGACCTACAAGAAGGCTGGGGAGGGACTGTTCAGAAGGGCCTCTGGTGATAGGTTAGGGGCAATGGTTTGAAACTGCAGCAGGGCAGATTTAGGTTGGACATCAGGAGGAAGTTGTGCACAACGATGATGGTGAAATACTGGAACAGGCTGCCCAGGGATTTGTTTGAGGCCAAATCCCTGGAGACATTCAAGATCAGACTTGATGTGGCCCTGGACATCCTGATCTAGTTGGAGGTGTCCATGCTGCCTGCAGTGGTGGTGGACAAGATGGCCTTTGAGGTTCCCTTGCAACCCAATGCAATCTGTGAATCTGTGGATGGTGACAGGATATTGGAATGAGGGTGTGGGAATCTGCCCCTGCTCCACGAAGTTCTGGTGCATGCCTGTGCTGAAATCAGCCAGTTCACATCTGTGGAAGATTGATTTTAAACTGATCCACTTCCACCACATTACTTGCCTTTCTTCATTCAATGTTGAAGGGCCTTTGTGTGCCTAAGTGTCCCTGAACTCCAGAGGCTGGAGGGATTGTGTTCAAATCATCCATTCAAAAACCATCTTCGGGCAGCAACCAAGCATGAAAAATTCAGTCCAAAAGATGAAAGGTTCAGAAAAATGTTAGGAGTTCATGGAAAGAGAGGATTTAGGAGAGTTTGCAACCTATCCTACAGTTGCCATAAGCAATATGCTGCCTAACACATATAGGGCTAAAGCTCCCATCAGCTTTAAAGGAAACTGGATTAAAGCTTTAAGCCTAAAGCCTCGTAACTAATCATCCATGCAAGCAACCCAAACTGCCACAGGATCCTTCAAGTGGCTCCTTTGCTTCAGAGATAGCTGCTGCTGGAAGCTCACTGGGTTAGTTCCTTAGCTTGGGAGGCAGAGATCAGAGTCATGAATGGAAAAGTTCTGCTATTCAAACCCCACTGGAAATGTAGAGAGAGGAGTGATGCCTTCACCCCTTCAAGGGAGGGAGCAGGGCACTAGAAGGTGCTGCACTCTCCTCCTCTACTCTGTCCTGGTGAGGCCACATCTGGAGTACTGGGGCCAGTTCTGGGGATGCCCAGTTCAAGACAGACAGGGAACTACTGGAGAGAATCCAGCAGAGAATACAAAGATGCTGAAGGGCCTAGAGCATCTCTGTGAGCAGGAAAGGCT
Organism: Dryobates pubescens; assembly: GCF_014839835.1. Classification (NCBI taxonomy): domain Eukaryota; kingdom Metazoa; phylum Chordata; class Aves; order Piciformes; family Picidae; genus Dryobates; species Dryobates pubescens. The sequence goes on along the minus strand of NC_071631.1, from coordinate 6,152,744 downwards.
GAGAGCCCTGGGAGTGTCGAGCCCGGCGAAGAGCAGCCCCAGAGGGGATCTGAGCAATGCTCAGCAAGAGCTGAAGGGTGGGAGGCAAAAGGCTGGGGCCAGACTCTTGTCAGTGGTTCCTAAGGACAGCACAAGGGGCAGTGGGCACAAACTGGAACCCAGGAGGTTCCATCTGAACAAAAGGAGAAAGTTCTTTGTTGTGAGGGTGCTGGAGGCCTGGAGCAGGCTGCTCAGGGAGGTTGTGGAGTCTCCTTCTCTGCAGAGACTCCGACCCCACCCTGGCCACTGTGCTCCTGGGCAACCTGCTGTGGGTGCCTTCCTTTAGCAGGGGGTGTTGGACTGGATGCTCTCCAGAGGTCTCTTCCAACTCCTCCACCGTTCTATGATCGTATGGTTTTAAGCTGCACCCTTCTAGATGGCAGGAAAAGGGGTGGAGATCTGCTTTCAGCAGGCCCTGCCATCCTGGAAGAAAAAGAGGTTACAACAATTAATAAATGTTATTTATAAAGCACTTCCTGCACCAAGAGCCTTTTGGGAGCAGCATGAACCATTAAAATAAAATCCAATTATAAAACCCAATCACAATTAAATTGTTCATCTCCCTCCACGGGAGCCCTGTCTCAATCAGTGCCTCTGTCTCTTTCCTATGGCTCTGCTTGCAGAGGAGGTTCAACTCATTTGTTTGTGGCAGCAATGAGAGAACCCTCATTATCTGTGCCTTATAAAGCTGTATGGGCCAAAGGATTGAGATTAATATGAAATAATTAGCTCTGATGGAAGTTATACCTCACTCAGAACAGCTGGGACTTGAATAGGATGCAACTGAGACTTGATTACTGTGTCATTACAGCATTAGTGCTGTGTACAGTCATTGTCATACAACTCCAGAATGCCTTTGATATGATTAGGTTTTAATTGAGCACTAGCCATGCCTAGGGTTTGATGGCACTGCAGCACTGGGGAAGGAGGGAGGGAGGTGGGGAGCAACTTTATTGTCTGATGACTTTTGTTTGGGGTTTATGAGTCAAGCAAGCTCCTTGGCCTTTCACAAAAGCAATCCTCAAAGGGGCATTTCCCCCCTGGGGATGCTCTGTAGCGCTGCTTGGCGTTGCCCCTGTTTGAGTTTACGACAGAAGGTGGCAAAATCAGGGCTCTGATAAAAGCATAGCCCAGGAGGACTTCATTTCGTCACACCAACGTGAGGACCGTGCTGTGGCTGCAGGGAAAGTCACAGGGATGGGTAGGACAGAGTGAAGAACCTACTGTGGCCACACTGTGTTGCTTCTGATACTTCTTCATTTCATTTAATGTTCTCTGAAGTGATCAGGTTGCCCACGGAGGTGGTGGAGGCCCCATCCCTGGAGCTGGATGCTGCTCTGCTATGAGGACAGACTGAGGGAGTTGGGGCTGTTCAGTCTGGAGAAGAGAAGGCTCCAAGGAGACCTTCTTGTGGCCCTCCAGTATCTGAAGGGGGCTCCAAGAAAGCTGAGGAGGGACTTTTGAGGGTATCAGGGAGTGATAGGACTGGGGGGAATGGAAAAAAAAACAACCTAGAACTGGGTAGATTGAGATTGGATGTTAGGAAGAAGTTGTTCCCCATGAGGGTGGTGAGAGACTGGCACAGGTTGCCCAGGGAGGTGGTGGAAGCCTCATCCCTGGAGGTGTTTGCAGCCAGGCTGGATGTGGCTGTGAGCAACCTGCTGTAGTGTGAGGTGTCCCTGGCCATGGCAGGGGGGTTGGAACTGGCTGAGCCTTGAGGTCCCTTCCAATGTTGGCAATTCTATGATTCTATCTGTGCTGGGCTTCCATCTGCCATGCCAAACTAGAATTAGAATTAACTAGGTTGGAAAAGACCTTTGAGATCATCAAGTTGTTGTCCTCTCTGTTTCAGGCTAACTTACAATCACAGAATCAAAGAATTAGTTTGGTCAGAAAAGTCCTCTAAGATCATCCAGTTCAACCATCAACCCAACACCTCCGTGGCCACTAAACCAGGTGCCATGGTCACAGGTTTCTTGAACACCTCCAGGGATGGGGACTCCACCACATCCCTGGGCAGTCTGTTCCAGTGCCTGACCACTCTTTCAGGTCTTGCCTCAAAGGAGAAACTCCATCAAACCAAGGCTGTGCAGTTGATGGTTCCATCCCACCCACAGACAGAGCTGCACACAATCCAGCCCCATCTGGGTAACAGGCAGGAGATGCTTTACTGCTCCACACAATTCTTTCACAGAATCACAGACTGCATCAGATTGGAAGGGACCCTCCAAGGTCACCTTGTCCAGCCCCCCTGCAGGCAGCAGGGACACCTCCAACTACATGAGGCTGCACATCAAGCCTCAACCCCATCCCTGGGCAACCTGTTCCAGTGTCTCACTGTGCAGAATCTCCTCCTGATGTCCAACCTCACTCTGCCCTGCTCCAATTTCAAACCATTGCCCCTAACCTGTCCCCACAGCCCCTTCTGAACAGTCCCTCCCCGGCCTTCCTGTAGCCCACTTCAGATACTGAAATGCAGCTCTGAGGGGCTGAAAGGGAGACCTTCAAGTCATTAAAACCAGATTTTCATTTCATAACAATTAATGCCACATGGCTTCAAAATACCTTAATTAGGAGGCAGCCTTCTTAACATCTGACTGGCTGAGGCCTGAAGGTTTAAGGTTAACTCTGCCCTGAATTTATTCCATCCCCCTGGTGCTGTTTGGAGGACAAATGGCTAAGGTTATGTTCTCACTGATGTATGCAGCTGTGCTGGGATTTGCATACAGAAGTCAAACTTAATTTAACTTTTTGGCTTCTTTTTTTTTTTTCCCTTTTCTTTTTCTTTTTTTGGGTAGCATTGTGTAGCAGGCTGGAATTTTACCCACAGCACTTCAGGACTTAGGGAGAGAGAGAGAAAGCACTGAAAAGAGAATTAAGAGAGATGGATCTAGAATCATAGAATCAATAAGGTTGGAAAATACCTCAAAGATCATCAAGTCCAACCTGCCACCACAGACCTCATGACTACTAAACCATGGCACCAACTGCCACGTCCAATCCCCTCTTGAACACCTCCAGGGATGGTAACTCCACCACCTCCCTGGGCAGCACATTCCAATGGCTAACAGCTCCCTCTGGGAAGAACTTTCTCCTCACTTTGAGTCTAAACTTCCCTTGGCACAGCTTGAGACTGTGTCCTCTTGTTCTGGTGCTGGCTGCCTGAGAGAAGAGACCAACCCCCTCCTGGCTGCAACCTCCCTTCAGGGAGTTGTAGAGAGCAAAAAGGTCTCCCCTGAGCCTCCTCTTCTTCAGGCTAAGCAACCCCAGCTCCCTCAGCCTCTCCTTACAAGGCTGTGCTCCAGACCCCTCCCCAGCCTCGTTGCCCTTCTCTGGACATGTTCAAGAGTCTCAATGTCCTTCTTAAACTGAGGAGCCCAGAACTGGACACAGGACTCAAGGTGTGGCCTAACCAGTGCTGAGTACAGGGCACAATGACTTCCCAGCTCCTGCTGGCCACACTATTCTTGATGCAGGCCAGGATGCCATTGGCCTTCTTGGCCACCTGGGCACACTGCTGGCTCACCTACTTGAGTATAGCATTGCAGAACTAACTCTCCTAACAGACACGCATCCAGAGGTGGAGGAGAGTGGGGATTTGCAAGGGTGTGCTTAGAATCATGGAGTGGTTTGGGTTGGAAGGGACCTTTTCAAGGTCATCTAGTCCAATCCCCCTGAAATCAGCAGGGACATTCTCAACTGGTCAGGAAATCAAGTGCAAATCTGCAGTGTCTGCCTTGCTGTTGCAAAGAGGCTGGGCTGTGCTTACAGCCCTGCAGCCAACTTCTCCAGAGCTCAGGGTCTCTTGGCTTCAGTACCTGAAGGGAGCCTACAAGAAAGCTGAGGAGGGACTTTTTATAAGGGCTTATAGTGATAGGATGAGAGGGAATGGCTTGAAGCTTGAGGAGGGGAGATTGAGACTGGAGATTAGGAAGAAATTCTTTCCAGTGAGGGTGGGGAGACACTGGAACAGGTTGCCCTAGGAGGTTGTGGATGTCCCCTCCCTGGAGGTATTCAAGGCCAGGCTGGATGAGGCCTTGAGCCACCTGGGCTGTTGGTAGGTGTCCCTGCCCATGGCAGAGGGGGTTGGAACTGGCTGATCTTTAATGTCTCTTCCAACTCAAACCATTCTATGCATCTCTGATTCTGGATGTGAAGGTGAAGTTGAGTGCTGGCCATGGGTAAGAACTCAGGCTGAGCTCTTTCAGACCCTCCAGGTACAAAGTGGAGAAGTTCTGCAGGGTGCTCCAAAGATTTACCCCAAATTGCACTCTCCAGATGAGTCACCAGAAAGCACAACTGCCACGTGAAATTGCATCGTGGTGTTCCTAGGGGAGCCAAGAATAGAGCTGCCCCCAGAAGAATGGTTGGGCTTTTTCACAGCGGGGACAAAACATGACATTATCAACCCAATTTTATAGATCAAATAACCCAATTTGAGTTCAGATTAATCTTCAACAGGCATGGCTGCTTCTGCCAAGAAGCTGAAGAACACCAGCCAGCCACAAGGCTGCTCTCCTGCCTCTTCCTCACCCAGCACAGGAGACCATGACCCCATTTCACAAGGTCTGTGCCCACTGCCACAAGAAAGGCACAAACACGTGATGGAGACAATCACATCACAAGGCTCTGCTGTTAAATTAATCTCATTGCCTCAGCTGCAGGAAAGCTGCTCTCAAACATCACTGCTTTCAGAGCTTCCTTGCTTTCTAGTCTGAAGTACTTCAAGTCTGCTTCACCCCTACTTTTTGCTCCTCACTTCAAGAAATACTCTGAGGTGCTGGAGCACGTCACTTGCAGCCCAGAAAGCAAATCACATTCTGGGCTGCATCAAAAGAAGCATAGCCAGCAGGGAGAGGGAGGGGATTCTCCCCCTCTACTCTGCTCCACTCTGGTGAGACCCCACCTGGAGCACTGTGTCCAGTTCTGGAGCCTCTACTACAGTAAGGATCTGGAGGTGCTGGAAGGTGTCCAGAGAAGGGCCACGAGGATGAGCAGAGGGCTGGAGCTGCTCTGCTGTGAGGACAGACTGAGAGAGTTGGGGTTATTCAGTCTGGAGAAGAGAAGGCTCCAAGGTCCTTTCCAACTCAAACCATTCTATGAATCTTCTGCTTTTATGTACCAGAGAAAGCAGCCCACATGTGCCACACCTCCAGGCTTGCTGTGCTCATCAAGCACAGCCTAGAGACAGATACAGCCCTTAAGCTTTCCAAGGCAGATCTCGATGGATAGCTGCTGGGTGCAAACCCAGAGGACCTTTCAGTGCAGAAAAACTTGCCCCAAAGTTTATTTAGCTCCTTCAGCCCTTAGATTTATCAGCTTTGGTGATTTCTCTGCAGGCTTAGCAAAGGGTTCTTTATTGTAACAAGGAAAGAAAAAGTAAAGAAAAAGGAAATGATTCTCTGGCTCATCAATAAAGTGTTGCTTGATCCAGTCAGCAGAGGGAATACTTCACTCAGCAGTAATAAAGCAGAGAGGCCAGTGGCATGATGGGCTCATAGAAAGAGAGGGAGAGCAGCCACATGCCTGAGCCTCCTCAGCTCTTGAGCTTCCCTCTTCGCTCCTCTGCTTCACCTTCACCCTGCGCCATGTGCTTGGGCGTGCTGGGGACAACCAGGCCTGGAGGAGGCAGGTTCAAAGGCTGGGAACAAGGCTGGCCTGGCAGTTAAGTACATTTCTTGCTCAGAAATGGGTCTAGAGACAGTCCAGGGAGAGTTCTCCTCCCTCCTGCAGACTCAAAGAGCAGGATGCTCAGCCCTGTGGCTGAACCCATGTCTGGCCACGGGGCTGGGCTGTGGTCTTAAGGCAACAGGCTCAAAGATTTGGGAGATTCTGTTTCCCTTGGCTTTTCCAAAGTCAGGCCCATTTAATGAATGCAAGTTTTGCAAGACCCAGCTTCAAAGGCAGGCCACTGGCAAGGGAAAGGGAAAGGAATTGACTGCAATGAAAAATTGCAAACTGAGGATTTTTGGGGGCATTGATTGGAAGCTGTTAACCATTGCCTGGCCAGCAGCTTCTGCAGGGTGTGGGGGGGGAACCAGCCTGGAAGGAGAGGGCAAGGATTGGATGCATCCCAAATGAGCTCCTGCAGTAGAGAGGGGTTTTGAAACTTTAGCTCCCCAGTCCTTTTTCCTGGAGTGTTTCCATTCTTGTCCACAAAGGCGAGCACACAAAGAGAGGAACAGCTTTAGCTGATCAGCTTCAGGTTGAATGTTTGACAACAGAATCAGAAACCTGAAGCTGTAGCCCTGGAAACTGCCTTTGACGTAGGACTTTGGGGTGGTTTGCCTTGGAGTCCAGGAAAGATTACATTGGGGTTTATTTTTTCCTGCCAGGATTTTCCCCCCACAAGGAGAAAAATCTCTCATCCTCTGCTCCATTAACCTCCTTAGTCAATAATTTATTTCTTCTTCTTCTTCTTTTCTTGCCATGACATTTGAGGGAAACATATGCAGCACTTCTCACAGGATGCATGTGCAGCCATGAGCTATTTAGCCTTGATCTAACTCAGCAGATGCAGCCCCATGCTCTCCTCACTGTGCAAATTGCACCTCCAGAAACATTTTCAAGGGTTTTTTTCTCTCTCTCCCTCTCTCCAGCTCTGAGATCTCAAGCGTGATGCTCGTGGAGGCAAGTCTCGGGAGACCAGATGCTGCAAAGTTTATAATTGGAAATAGAGAGAGCCTGCCATGGCCCTCAGGTTGCAGGGGTGGGGGGAGCCGAGCCCACAAAAAGCTGTGAGGCTGTAGAAAGGACTTCAGAGTGCTGCCTGGAGGCATTTCCTTCCTCCCCAAAGGTCTTAGGGAAGGGGAGACTGGAATCCGGCTCCTCGGCTAGAAAGCTGTTGCCGTGGGGGCAGAGATTGAAGGGCACAAGAAAATGTCCATCTAGAGAGGGGGGTGAAGAGAATCAGCTTACCACATGGGACTCATTTGCTTGACAAGATTGATCTGGGGATTAAGGTGATTTAATGTGCACGGCTCCATATGTGCTGCCTGCCCGGCTTCCCAGCAGGGTCAATGGAGATCCTGGGCACAATTCAATTACTTAAGCATTTGTTTCACTTGGAACCCCCTGAGGGCACCCAAGACACGTTACAGTGGCCTGGAAAATGTGACAGCATCTCAGGAGAAGAGTTGTCTTCCAGAGGGACATTAGGAGGCCATGTGAGGGCAATTAAGTTGCACCAGATGCCCATACATGAGCAACCCCACGCTGAGCTTCTCACCAGCGGAGGTCTGGAGACTTTCCTGGTCGCTAAAGTGTACCCTGGGACTTTGCTTTGCCTGTGACCTGGACATGAGCTTGAGTGCAAAACACTGGATCTGAGAGTGGAGGTGAGCTTGGATGTGGTCTTGGAGACAGACCGGATCAAAGCAGGAGTGTCCTGCGGAGCAGCAGCAGCAGCAGCAGCAGCAGCAGCAGGGCTTGCGGGCTGGCCACCTCGCCAGACCGGTCCTAACGACGGCCGCTGGGTGGCTCCTGCTCTTTGCGCAGAGGAGCGCAGTGCCCTCGGGATGCATCTCGCAGGGCTTGCCTGGCCGGACCACCTGCAGCACACAGCAGCCTGCTGAGTCACAGAACCACAGAATGCTTGCAGTTGGAAGGGACCTGAAGAGATCATCTAGTTCTGACCCCCTGCCATGGACAGGGACACTTTCCACTAGAGCAGGCTACCCAAAGCCTGACCTTCAACGTTTTCAGGGATGGGGCATCCACAGCTTCTCTGGGCAAGCTCTTCCAGTGTTTCAGCACCATCACAGTGAAGAATTTCTTCTTAATATCTGGTCTAAGTCTCTCCTCTTTCTGTTTGAACATTACCCCTCAGCCTGTTACTACACTCCCTGATAAAAGTCCCTCTCCAGCTTCCTGGTGGGGCCCTTGAAGCACTGAAAGCCTTCTGGCTTCCTGAAGCCTTTTCTTCTCCAGGCTGAACAAACCCGACTCAGCCTGGTCTCACAGCAGAGGGCTTCCAGGCCTCCCATCACTGTTGTGGCCTCCTCTGGCCCTGCTCCAACAGGTCCCTGTCAGTGCTTGGAACTCCAGAGCTGCCCCAGCACTGCAGAGCACAGCAGAGGGGCAGAATCTCCTCCCTGCCCCTGCTCCCCATACTGCTGGGGATCAGCCTGGGACAGGCTGGCTCTGGGCTGGGCAGTGCTCAGTGCTGGCTCCTGTCTGACTTTGCACCCCCCAGCACCCCCAAGTCCTTCTCCACAGGGCTGCTCTCAATATACACCACTGTGATTTCCAGCTTAACTCTTTCTTTCTCCTCTCTCATATTTTCCACAACATGAAGCCATGTTTCCAGCAGAGCTCCTGAGAGCATGGCACAGAAAGGACCACCTTTCTCTCTCTGCCACCAGACATGTTATCCCTTAGGAAACTCTCTCCTTTTCCCTGCCTTTCTCATGCTGCTGCTGCCTCCTACTTCCCACCATACAGTGCAGAACACTTCTAACCCAGAGCCCCCGGGAATTCTCACAGATCAGTGCCTCTCCAGCCCACCTCTGGAGCTACCCCTGCTGGGCTGAGCCAGTTCAATGATGCAAACATCTCGAGCAGCAAAACGATTTGCAGCTTCCCAGGGCAGTGCTGCTCACCAGATGCTGCTCTGGGCTGCAGCTTGCTTCAGCCCCAGGCCAGTTGCTGGTCAATAAGGTCTGCAAAGCTGGAGCTTGAACTATGTGCAAAACAAGCTCTTTGTGTCTTTGGAGAGGAGGAAGCTGTCTGAAGACAATTCTTGAGTTTTGGGGCTCTCTCTGGTTTTCAGCAGCAGAGCAGACATCCTTCCAGCATTTCCAGAAAGCTTTAGGAGCAGCTGCAGTTATTGGTTGCAAATAGGAAGTTGTTGTTTTTTTCACTCATCCTTATCTGAGGGTCTCAGTGGATCTCAAATATCTTCCAGCCTAGGTGTCAGGGCACTCTTTAGGCTTTATGAAGATTTGGAGTTCTTCTCAGTGCAAAACCATAGCAGAATGAACTCCTTAACCCATATGAGAAGCTCAACAGCTGCTTGTGACCAGCTTGGAGTCATTTATCCAGTGTCAGATAAGGAACCTTTCCTCCAAAAGATGTGGAGATTGAAATCAGACATAACTCCTTCTGAAGTGACAAACCACAGCACCACCTACCTCCTGCATCTTCTCAGACCATTGCACTGTGCCACAGGAAATAAAATCACAGCATCATTTTGGCTGGAAGAGACCTTTAAGTGCATCCAGTCCAGCCATTACCCCAGCACTGCCAGGTCACCACCAAACCGTAGCCCTCAGCACTACATCTCCACAGCTTAGAGACCCCTCCAGGGCTGGGGACTCAGCCACTGCCAGGGCTTGATAACCCACAAGGGGAAGAAATTGTTCCTCATGTCCAACTTAAACTTCCCCTGGCACAACCAGAACCTGTTTCACCTCATCCTGTCACTTGTTGCTTGGGAGATACTAGGAAAGGGACAAGCTCTCCAAGAATGAGATGAGAGAGGGGGCCTGGGATGGGGGCCTGGGATGGGGTGTCATGTCCAAGCTAAACCTGGCATGAGTACACTTGGGGCCATTTCCATGTGTCTTGTCACTTGCTACTTAGGAGACCAACTCTCACCTCAGTCCAGCCTCCTTTCAGAGAGCTGTAGAGAGGCAGAAGGTCTCTCCTCAGGCTCCTTCTCTCCAGGTTGAACAACCCCAGTTCCTTTGCTCTAGATTTGTGCTCTAGACCCTTCCACTGCCCTGCTTTCGAAATGCTCCAGCACAGCCCCAAACCTGAGAGGAGTTTGGCTTTTCATAATCCAGACACAGCTGGAACCAAAACCCCCAGCCTGGGTGCAGCACAGAGAGAACAAGAGAGGCTTTCTTTCAAGGGTGACCTTTGCATTCCTTACCTCACAGGGATGCTTCATTTAGGACTTTGGGGTTTTTCACTCTGTGATGGCAAGACAAGACGTGTCCCACAACTGTCACACATCTCCACCTTCCCCCTCCACCAAGCCTCATGAAAGCACAGACTTTGGGGCTTTGGGGGGGGGGTGGTGGGATGGGGGCCTGCCAGTGCTCTTCCTCCTGAAGATGTTGCTTCAGTCATGGAAAAAAAACCACAACCAAAACAAAACCCAAACCCACACTGGAAATCAAAATCCCAGAGACAGTTTGTTCTCCTGAGCAGGATCCAGGTGCCATATTTACATTTTGTCTGAAATTAATTCAGTCAGATCTTTCAAATGCAAATATAGCCAGGAAAGAAATAACCCTGGATTTTGGGGGTTTTTGGAGGGAAAGTGTGTATATATATATGTGTGTGTGTGTGTATTTATTTATTTCATTTACTTTTGTCCTCTTAATGAAATAATTCAGGCAATTGCTTGTGACAGAGAGCAGCTGCTTCTCACCTGTGGAAAAGTTGACATTCCCAGGGATGAGGGATGGAGAAATGTTCTTCCTTCTCATCTTTAATGAATATTGACATCAAAAAACCCTAATAAAAATGAGACATTCACCAAACTCACTAATTCTGCTATCAGAAGCAGGTGCTCACTCTCAGCTCTGTTTTTCTTCTTTAGGTTCTCATTAAATAAGAGTAAATAAACAGGCCCAGGGCAGAATTAATCAGACAGCGGCGGCGGGTTTGCAAACCGTGCCCCCAAACAAGGCAGAAATCTGCTTGTTGGTGCTTTAAACCCAGCCCTGCGAGTCAGCACTTGGCTGTGCTTGGCTCTCCCTCTCGAAGCTCACCTGGGATCACGGAATCACAGAATGGGAGAGGTTGGAAGGGATCTCTGAAGATCATTGAGCCTGACCCTCCCTGCCAAAGCAGCCTCACCCAGGGCAGGAACACATCCAGGCAGGACTGGAAAGTCTCCAGAGAAGAAGACTCCACAACCACTCTGGGCAGCCTGCTCCAAAGCTCTGCTACCTCCCTCAAAGTAAAGAAGATCCTTCTCACGTTCAGATGGAACTTCTTATGCTCAAGTTTATGCAGGTACCTCTTGTCCTGTCACTGGAGACCACTGGGAAGAGCCTGGTCCCATCTTCCTGACACTCACCCTTCAGATAGCTGTAAGCATTGATAAAATCCTCCCTCAGCCTCCTCTTCTCCAAGCTAAACACCACCAAGGATACTTGGAGGCACAACAGGATCTTTCCTTTTCACTTGGATGTGGTGTTCTCTGATAGCCACACATCCACCCAGAGCTCTGGGAAGGAAACCATCAGCGTTTTGTGGGAACTGAGGAAGAAGAAAGGGAAATGACCTGCTGCTGGTGTGAGGTTGGGAAGCATCACTGCTGGTGGCTCTCCTGCCCTCTGCCTCCTGCTGCCTCTTTCCAGAAGGATCATTTTTGTGCCATCAATCCCCTCAGAGGTCCAGGAGCACAGCAAGCTGTTTCTGCCTGGATGTGCTTTGCTAAGCAGATGCCTTTTAACCCACCACACCTGCAGTCTTTGGCAACCAAACCAGCCCCATGTTCCTCAGCCTAGCTGGCTCATTAGTGGGGACAGGTGCCTTGTACCTGGCTGCTTTGGGGACATTTCAGGTCATGTAAAGTTCCTTGTACTTGGGAATATGTGGTTCATTTGGCAGAGAAACAAACATATCCCACCTTGTGATGACAGGGAAATGTGGCAGCCAGCAGTGTTCTGCTGCCTGGAGATGGCATCAGAGGGGAAAAGTGGTGAAAATACAGTGGGTTTGGCTCCTGGATTGCCTCAGATGTTCACAGGGCTGCAAAGCAGCAACCAACAGTATTGGTATGGTGGCATCAGAGCTTAGCATAGCAGCCTGCCAGTACCTGCAGGGAGCCTACAAGAAAGGCTGAGGAGGGACTTTTCACAAGGGCTTCTAGTAACAGGGTGAGGGGCAATGGATTGAAGCCTGAGGAGGGAAGACTGAGGCTGGAGATTAGGAAGAAATTCTTTCCAGTGAGGGTGGGGAGACACTGGAACAGGTTGCCCAGGGAGGTTGTGGATGTCCCCTCCCTGGAGGTGCTCAAGGCCAGGTTGGATGAGGCCTGGGCTGGTGGGAGGTGTCCCAGCCCATGGCAGGGGAGTTGGAACTGAGTGATCTTCAAGGTCTTTTCCAACCCAAACCATTCTGTGAAGTTATGGATTGAATTTCTCTCCCATTTGTCTATTCTGACCTGAGCTGTTTGCTGAATGCAGCTCAAGCTGGCAAATGTTTCCTGTCAGCCAATAGGCCATTTTCAGTAGCAAATAAATTCATTACAGGAGCTAATTTGCCAGATCATGGAATGGGGTGGGTTGGAAAGGTCTTTTAAAGCCCATCTACTCCAACCTCCCTGCAGTCATCAGCAGCTAGAGCAGGTTGCTCAGAGCTCCAACCAACCTGACCTGGAATGGTTCCAGGGATGGGGCAGCTCCCACCTCTCTGGGCAGCCTGTGGCAGGCTCTCACCACCCTCAGTATTAAAAATCTCTTCTGCCCTGCTGGCTAGTAGCAGCCATGTGCTTGTGCCCTCAGTCCCAGGGAAGAGGCCAGAGGTTTTTAACATCACCACAGCTTAAGGCGTAACCAATGCAGTTCATTTTTCTTGGAACAGGGCTGGAAAGGAAAGGGAAAACTCTGAATCCCGCCAGGGACTTTGTGCCTCTGTGCCAGCACGGACCTGAATTCCTCAGAGTGTCACTCACCAGGCAACCCTCATCATTAATAGCTGGGGCTGGTCCCAGGAGGGCAGGATTATTCTCCTAAATTAAGGTTTCTGTGGAGGAGGTTGGCAAACGCAGAGCATTGGCTGCCTCAGTCCTGCAGGTTCACGGAGGTGCTGGGGGAGTGAGGCTGGCCAAACAGATGGACTTTAAGCAAGGTATTAAAACTAACTAACTAAATAAGTTGAGTGAGTTTAGTTGGTAGACAAGAAATAACCACTTTGGCGTGGCCAGAGGCTCAGTGATGTCCCTATCAGATCTGCCCTAGACTGGGAATCTTTGAGGGGGATGGGATCTTCCTCCACAGCACATTAGCAGTAATTTGATACTTGCCTTTGTTTTCAGATGAAGAACATAGAATCAGAGAATTGTTAGGGCTGGAAGGGAACTTAAGGAGCATCCAGTTCCAACCCCCCTGCCATGGGCAGGGACACCTCACACTACAGCAGGTTGCTCACAGCCACCTCCAGCCTGGCTGCAAACACCTCCAGGCATGAGGCTTCCACCACTTCCCTGGGCAACCTGTGCCAGGCTCTCACCACCCTCATAGGGAAGAACTTCTTCCTAACATCCAATCTGAATCTACCCACTTCTAGTTTTATTCCTTTCCCATGATGCCCCCTTCCATTCCTCCACATGAAGGGTTGTGTCTTCTCTCACCCAGGAAGCCCTCAGGACGTCAGTGACTTTCTTTGTGTTAGCAGAGAGACAAAACCACCCCAAAGCCTTTCCTTGGAAGGGGGTGGGAGACACTCTACAGATTCCAGCCTGCTAAAAACCAGTGGATATTGTACAACCTCTAAGTTGATTAGAAGAGGTGAGGAGAAAGGTCTTCACAGAGAGAGTTGTTAGGCATTGGAATGGGCTGCCCAGGGAGGTAGTGGAGTCACCATCCCTGGAGGTGTTCAAGAGGGGATTGGATGTGGCAGTTGGTGCCATGGTTTAGTAGTCATGAGGTGCTGGGTGACAGGTTGGACTTGATGATCTTTGAGGTCTTTTCCAACCTTATGGATTCTATGATTCTAAATGCCTCACAGAGCAGACCAATGGCCCATGAGGGCCAGGGCTGTCTGATGGTGGCAGCAGGACATTCACCCACTTGAAGCCATGCAAAAGGAGGCAATGTTTAGAGTGGATGTTAGAAAGAATTTCTTTCCTGCAAGGGTTCTCAGGCATTGGAACAGGCTGCCCAGGGAGGTGGTGGAGTCACCACCCCTGGAGGTAGTTAAGAGTTGTGTAGATGTAACCCTGAAGGACATGGTTTAGAGGAGGACTTGTCAGTGTTAGGTTGATGACCAGCCTGACAGATATTAAAGGTCTTCTCCCATCTAGGCAATTCTGTCCCTTTCTCTGCTGAGCGCTGCTTTCCTCTGCAACTCCTTCAAAAGACTTTGGGCTGCAGGAGTGGTTCTTCCTCCTCCACCCCAAGGACACAGGTTCCCAAACACTTCAGCTGCTCACAGGGTGAGCTGAGGTGAAGAATGCTTGAGCTGAGCTGACCCTGGCATGAGTGATTTGACCAACACAAAGAAATAGAACTCAGTCTAGCGGTGGGAAGGAAAAAAAAGTGCTGGGAGAGGAGCCAGGAGCTTTTTACTGCAGAGGGATCACTGAGAACAGGCTTTCTTCTTGTGCTGTTGTGTGTAACACCTGCCCTTGGAACCTGAGCACCAGAATGTTGAATAATATTATTTTTTCTGCTGCAAGGAGGACAGGCAGTGCCATTTCTCTTCCAAGGCCTTTTGCTGGGTTATGATGCATGCCAAAAAGCTTCTGAGCGGCTTGTAAAACTCCTAGGCTCTGCTCTGCTTTGTGGTGTTGGTGTAGAAGTCTGAAACCAGTGCCTTACCACTGGGCTCGCAGTGGTGTGAATGGGAGAAGTAGTTTTTAGTGAGTTAGGCTCAAATCTTTTGCAGGAAGGTTGCTGTTCTGCGTGTCCAGGATGTGACACCTGCCTTAGAGCAAGCACCAAACTTTTAGACAGGTGAAATTGTGGATGCCTCCTCCCTGGAGGTGCTCAAAGCCAGGTTGGATGAAGCCTTGAGTAACCCTGGGCTAGTTGAGAGGCATCCTTGACCATGGCAGGGAGATTGAAGTAGAGGATCTCAGAGGTCCCTCCCAGCCTGAGCTGTTCTGTGATTCTGTGAAATAAGGTGAGATGAATCCTGTCCCTGATGTTTCTTAATGGGATACTTTGGGATCAAGACAGGAGACTTTCTGATCTCATTAAGGCTGTTACTCCCTTTCCAGTATCATTTTGGTGTCTTTGACTTCTGCCAGCAGTTTGTGCCTGCAAAAATCTTCTCATTCCTGGATCATTTTATAGATATTGGGAGTGTGTGGCCCCACGCCATGTCTCAACCTTTACAGCAAGATATACTTCACTGACTTCAAAGGAAAATCAAGCACCCTGCTAATTTCCTAATGACTGTGAGATAGCTGAGTGGTGTAGGGCCCTTTCTGCTGTCAGGGCTAATTAGGAAGGGACTGGACTGTGTCAGGTCTGCAATTGCAGTGAAAAGCTTGAGGTTTCCTAACCTGAGCTATGTTGCAATATTCAGTGTAATCATCTAAATTTAACCAGTGCTGAGGCTCTTGCACAGACAGAAGAGGCAGCTTGAAACCTAAAAATGCTAAAATCACAGAATTCCAGAATGGTGATGGTTGGGAAGGACCTCTGGAAATCATCCAGTCCAACCTCCTTGCTAAAGCAGGACACACACAGCAGCTTACCCAGGATCACAGTGGCCATGGGAGGTTGGAATCTCTGCAGAGAAGGAAACTCCACAACCTCTCTGGGCAGCCTGCCCCAGGCCTCCAGCACCCTCACACCAAACAAGTTTCTCCTTTTGTTCAGATGAAGCCTTCTGGGTTCCAATTTGTGCCCATTGCCCCTTGTGCTCTCTCTGGGCACCACTGACAAGAGTCTGGCCTCATCCTCTTGCCCCCCACCCTTTAGCTCTTGCTGAGCATTGCTCAGATCCCCTCTGGAGCTGCTTTTCTCTGGGCTCTACACTCCAGGGCTCTCCACACAAAGGTGCTTTACAGCCCTACTATGTAATCCAGGAATTTCAAGTTAATTTGATATGGTGCTGATGTAAGTCTGGTTCTTTGCAAAATAACCAGAAAGGAAAAAGAAAATAAAAGGGAAAAAAAAAAGGAAAAGAAAAAAAAAAAAAGAAGGAAAAGAAAAGGACAAAGGAAAAGATAAAGGAAAAGGATAAGAAAAGAAAAAGAAAAAGAAAAGAAAAAGAAAAAGATACAGAAGAAAAAGAAAATAAAGATAAAAAAGAAGAAAAAATAAATAAAAATAAAAAAGAAAAAGGAAAAGAGAAAAGGAAAAAGAAAAATAAGAAAAAAAAAGGAAAAAAAACAGAAACAGAAAAAGAAAATAAAGATAAAAAAGAAGAAGAAAAACTAAGTAAAAAGAAAAGAATAAGAGAAAAGGAAAAAAAAGGAAAAAAGAAGAAAAGAAAAAGAAACAAGCAGAAGCAAAAGAAAAGGAAAAAGAAAAGGAAAAAGAAAAGGAAAAAGAAAAGGAAAAAGAAAAAGAAGAAAAAGAAAAAGAAAAAGAAAAAGAAAAAGAAAAAGAAAAAGAAAAAGAAAAAGAAAAAGAAAAAGAAAAAGAAAAAGAAAAAGAAAAAGAAAAAGAAAATAAAGCTAAAAAATAAAAAAAGAAGAAAAAATAAGTAAAAAGAAAAAGAAAAGAAAAAAGAAAAAAAAAATAAAATAAAGATTTAAAAAAGAAGAAAAAATATGTAAAAGAAAAAGAGAAAAGGAAAAATAAAAATAAGGAAAAAAGAAAAAAGAAAAAGAAAAAGAAAATAAAAAGAAAAAAGAAAGAAAAAGAAAGAAAAGAAAGAAAAAGAAAATAAAGAAGAAGAAGGAAAACCAAATAAAAATAAAAAAAGAAAAAGAAAAAAGGGAAAAGAGAAAGCAAAACCCCAAGCACGTTCAGACACTGTCTGGCAGCTTCAGACTGGATCTTCAGCACCCTTCCCACATTTGGGGTTGGGTCTGATCTTCAAAGCTTGCTCTGCCCCCAGGGGAGCTGCCTGCACTCCTCACCTTGGTCTAAAGCAGACCCTGATGGCCTTGCTGTGGTAGTCAGCTGCACGGAGGGTGCTTGGATTTGTTTCAGCATTCAGTTCCAAACTGTGATGTGAGGAGGAGGCTGCAGCTGAAGCAGACCCAAGCACGTACCAAAATATTCCTGTAAACTCGGGGGAAAAGAAACCACCAAGTTGCTCTTCTTCTGAGGACAGAGCTAAAACACAGCAGAGTGCTTAAAATACCTCTGTGCCTGCTCTGTGTCTTGTTCCTTCTCTCCAGTCAAGTCCATTAAAGGGAAATGCAGCAAAAAGAGCCTCTGTCTGAGGACAGCTCAAGGGAAGAGCTCCAGATGTGCCCTGAACTTCTCTCTGCTGTGGTAATCAAGGCAAATTTCATGTAGGTTGAAGGCTTTGTGCACAGTCATCATAGGAATTTCAGCCCCCTGCTTGGATCCTGTCTTTGCACTACAGGACTTGATCCTTACAGTTCATTAAGTCTCCAAGGACAATTTAATAGGGGAAGGACTTCCTCTGACCAAGAAATGGGCATCTCCAGGGGTACTGAGGAGCTCCACTGGAGAAAGAGTGACAGGTACCTTGGGATGCATTGTCATGCAATTAAACTATTGCTCATTATGTCCTGTTGGCTACCTGCAGGCTTCTTCTGTGGTGTCTCCTGCTCCATCACCACTATCTGACTCCTTTAGCAGCCATCCAGTGGATGTGTGTAGAGGAGAACAGAAAATCAGATGTAGGAGAGCAGGAAGTGGTTGCCCATGGAGGTTGTGGGTGCCCCCTCCCTGGAGGTGTTCAAGGCCAGGTTGGATGAGGCCTTGAGCAACCTGGGGTAGTGGAAGGTGTCCCTGCCCAGTGCAGGGGGTTGGAACTGGATGAGCTTTCAGGTCCCTTCCAACCCAACCTGTTCTATGTGCCTGTGAATCTCTGGCTCCCACTTTGGATTAAGCACTGAATGATCAACTCTTGTACAGCTTCTCCTTGCACCTCATGGATCCTTCCTGGACATCACAATCATAGAATCACAAAGGTTGGAAATGACCTTTAAGATCATTGAGTCCAACCATAGAGCCCAGCTACCATGACCACTAAACCACCTCCTGAAGTACCACATCTACAGCTGCTTGAACACCTCTAGGGATGGCAACTCCACCACCTCCAGTTGTGTTTGAGCTGCCCCTGATGTAAAAGAGGTGTCTGATGCGTGCCAGTGATGTGTCTGGGCAATGCCAGACAGTTCTGTGAGGTTTTAGGGATCATCATGGATTCAGAGAGAATCAGGGTTTGCAGAGCCCCTGAGACTTCATATAATAGATTCAGCTGTGGCCAGAGCAGCAAGACTGTGTTCCTCTGACATGCAGGCAGGTGTGAGGAGGTGTTAATTCTTTCTGTAAACAGGTCTGTTATGGTAACAAGATGTCCAAAAGGCCCTTCCAAGCATGCACAGAGACTGCTACAAATTCCCCTTTGTATGGCTGGGGGTTGCTCTGCAAAAACATCTTCCCCCGTGCACACCAGGTGACCATGGCCCCAGGAGATGTGTGTTCCTGGACCTAGGTTTGCAGTTCTAGGGAGGCTTTTTTTCCTAGCCCCACAAATCCCTCCGGGGGGCACAGATGGGATCTGTTGGGATCCACACAGCCTAGAGTGTGAGAGGCACCAGTCCTAGGGAGGCACAACCAAACGGCCCCTCTCTGAGGTTTCATTCATCCTGCTCCAAGCTGCTGTGAATGTGCAGGAAGGGCTGGGGAAGGGCTCTTGTGTTCCTCTGAGGGAGCCCAGCGAGGCTGTTGATAAACATTGGCAGCTTCTCCCCAGCTCTGAGCCAGCAAACAGTTTGTACCTATGGTCAAGATGCATCCAGCCTTTGGGATTTGAAGGCAAAGGCTTACAGGAGAGCACAGCCAGCATTTCTCAGGTGCCTGACATGCCAGGGTGACCACCAAACTCTGCTCACTCTCATGCAGCACCAAAAAGCCTGGGAGGTGTTAGGGCTCAGCCTCTTGGTGCTTTGGGTTTGCATCACTGTAAGAGTCTAAACTCCTGGTGTGACTCAACAAAGATAAAATCACTTGCTGCTTGCCCAGACAGTACCAATCCTGGATGCAAATCACCTTGCGATTGCTTCCTGATAACACTGGACTGCAGCTGGCCTATAACAATGACCCAAGGACCCAGCCATCACGCCTTCAAGACAGCTATCAGATACCCCCAGGAAGGGAGGGTGATGAGTCAGTGGACTCTCCACCTGTCTCCTGATGTGTGATAAGTGGGTAGGCAGGGAGATGGAGAGGAAGGAGGCGGAGGCCCCCCCCCACTCCATCCAGACCACTGTCCAAACTCACATGAATACACAGAAAGACTTCCTGGGGAACGATATCTGGATACTTATGATTTCCTGGCTCCTGAATTCCTGAGGGACAATGCTCGGACACATACCTAAGGACTAAAAACTGTATAAAAGACTTGACCACTACTGGCTCAGTTGGAAAGAAAACCACAGAGGAAGAAAACCGCAATGAAGGGAAGAAAAACGCAGAGAGAAAAACGCTGAAGGAGGACCATGCCGCTGAGAAGGAAGGAAGCAGACTGAACCCTCTCTCCGTGTCCTCTACTCATGGAGCTGACCCATGCTGCCCAGAGGGACCTCATCTGTTCTCCAGCCAAAGCCTCAGCACCCTTTCTCTACAGACCCAGGCTGCCCAGAGGGATCACATCACATCTCCAGCCAAAGCCTCAGCATAAACCCAGCACCTCATGCAGCACCTTTCCTCCACAGACTCAAACTGTCTTGGGGTGGGTGAGGGGTGTGGTAATATAACTCCTTTCCTCTTCTCTCTCTCTCTCTTCTCTCTCTCCCTTTCTATCTTCTCCCTCTCCCCTTCTTATTTCCATTTTATTTATGTAATAAATAGTCTAGCTGTTGATATTTTGGCCTCGTTTGTGCCGATTAATTTCACAGCACGGGAATATTCAAAAGAACTAGTCTCCTTCCCTCTCCGGACCGAGACATTTAATTGGCGTAGTCGGCAGGATTCCCGTGCAGTGAAAGTATCACAGCAAAACTCCTGTATTTCTGAGAACCCCGAGATGTGTGTGTGTGTCTGAGACGTACTCTGAGTACGAAGTGAGTGCGGAGTCCAGATTCGCGTTTTCACTCTCCCGCGAGGGAAGTGGCCGGAGAAGGACGAAGCGAAATTTTCAGAGAGACTGTGTGGGAGTTCTCAAAAGCTTTCTATGTGTGTGCTTTCTCGAGGAAGATTATCTGGGGTACAAATGTTGAATTTATAGTGTGACCTCCTTGAGAATCCTCTGTACCCTGCTTTACATGTGTGTGCTTTCCCGGGGAAGATTAACTGGGGTACAATCGTTGATTTTATAGTGTGGCCTCCCCGAGGATTCTCAGTACCCTGTTTTGGGAAACCCAGTTTTGGTGATATTTGTAAAGTGTGTGTTCTCTCAGGGAAACAGAGTGACTCTTCCCTGAGAAACATAGGGTTTCTTGTCCCGGTGTAACAGAAAATTTGAGGTACAAAAGCCGAGAAGCTTTTGCAAGTGTGGGTTCTCTCAGGGAAATCGTGTTACCTCCTTGAGAAGCCCAGATTGGTTGTTTTTTCTTGTGTGTGACCTCTCCTGAAAAATCTATTGTGCATTTTTCCTGGAGAAGATTAGTTTGGAGTAAGCTTTTTAAAAGTGTACGTTTTCCAGGGAAGATTTTGTTGGTACAAACAGTGTTTTGATCCGACTCCCTGTGAAACTTAGTGCCCTATTAAGAAATGCCTTGTGAAACAAAAGAGATGGCCCGGAGTGAGAGGCTTTTTAACCTTTTAGAAGCTCACGGTGCCCGCCCATCTGTACAGGTACTTGACTGGGCCCGTGAAAATTGGCATAATTTCCAGAGTGTGGCTGATAGAATTGTGGCCCTGCAGAAAGATGCAAGAGCAAAAGCCGGAAAAGGCAAAGGTTTTATTTGTGCGGTTTTAGGCGCCTGTTTAGCTGCTTCAGTGAAGGAGAAAGAGGAATGGCATGAGCGAGACAATACAACTATTTCCTCTTTGCAGGACTTAGTTTCGTCACTACAAAGCCATGTTGCCACTTTGAAAGACGTAGTGGCAGACCTTAAAATTCGATTGGAAAAGGAGAGGAGGCAAAATTCGTATTTGGACTCAAAACAGGGTGTGAATTACCTGGAGTCTGCCCCTGTGTACCCTCGGGCAGAATTGGCAACTGCTAAGGAAGCTGCTGTGCATGTGAGACCTCTCATTAAAACTGAAGTATTATATGAGGATGGGGAAACTACCCCCACTGTCACAACTAAAGATGCACCTTTCTCCTACACTGTGCTGGCCAAAATTCGTAAAGAATTTGCACGCTCTGCTGTGGAATCTGAGGTGGAATATGTGTGGCGAGTTTCACAAACTGGAGGTGATCAGATTATGTTAACAGAAGCTGAAGCCATGGGCTATTGGGGTGATAATGTTTTTCTAACCACGAAAAACAGGAGTGGACCCTGGAGCCTTACCCAGCGAGCTGCCTATTGGGCAGGGGGGTTTGATCCAAAGGAGAGAGGAGAACCTGTAGTTCTGCAGGGAGGGATGAATCAGATAATGGAAAATGTGCAAAAGGCTGCATGCCTGCAAATGATCTATGAAAGAGAACTAAAACATCATTTTGAATCCCCCCTTTCTCTTCTGGTGGATGCAAACAGAATGACTCCTTTGATCAGGGGTCTCCCTGACTCGCTTAAAATAAGAGGTATCGAGCTCCAAAAGGAAATAGCTAATACCCCACTTTCTTCCAGGACATGGGAAGATTTGGGAAGGGAGTTATTAGATTATGCCAGGCAGTATGATATTCCTGAGGAAAGTAAAAAACCTCAAACTAGAGGCTTGAGACATGTGAAAATGATTCACCCACCAAGCCCCCAGGGCCAGTCGCGCCGTATTCCTAGTAGGCACCTGGCCAGGGGCAGGGAACACTTGAATACCCGGCAATATTGGTGGGGGGTGGGTCAGACGAAAGGTATTCCAAAAGAAGTGGTTGATGGGGTACCCACGAGGCAATTAGAAATCATTGTGAAATGCTGGCCTGAGCCTAAAAAGAGGGCTGAGGCCACTGCTCCTCTCTTTGTGAAACCATTTGGTGAGGGGAGGGGTATGCCCCTCAGGGCAACTAAGGGCTTCACTTCTCAGTGGTGAGTGGGGGGTGAAGCATGAGTCAGAAGATCACCAAATGAAAATTGTACGTGGCTCGGGACAAAGCTTTTGTTTGTGTTTTTGTTTGTGTTTAACTTGGCTTTGAGAGAACCTGAAACAATCAACGATACTTCCAGGCCCATTCAAAGTAATTAAGCAAACTCTTTCAAGGGACATCACCTGAGAGGGTGACTGTATGGGAACCTGGAAATACCAGTTTTGTATGTTTTAAGGTTGAGTTTCTTATTTAAGTCTAATGCTAAAATTACCTGTTGATTAAGTTATAATGCTGAATTCTACTTGATGTATTGTCAGAAGGACTTATTACAATATAGAAGACCTCTCAAGTTTTGCATCGCAGAAGACATCTCTTCAAGGACTGTACTTTCCATAGCCCCGTAGACATTCAGATCTGGATGGAAGCTCTCACTTCAATTCCAAACTGAAGGACTGACGGGGTGGGGGGGGTATGGGTTTGTTCTCTTGGCTTCCAGGAGGAACAAGGATGCTTTCACCTTGTGTAATTACCTGTTTTGTCCTATTTTGCTAGTATTGTTAATCTTTCACCTTGTGTAGTGTCCAATATGCAATTTGTGTCTAATGATGGTGTACAACAGATTTGTGCCATTAGCCAACCAAAACTTATGTCTATTGAAAAAATTGTTTAAAACTTCTTTCCTTTCCTTTCTTTTCTTTCTTTCTTTCTTGCTTTTATCTTTGATTGACGGGGTGGTGTAAGAGTCTAAACTCCTGGTGTGACTCAACAAAGATAAAATCACTTGCTGCTTGCCCAGACAGTACCAATCCTGGATGCAAATCACCTTGCGATTGCTTCCTGATAACACTGGACTGCAGCTGGCCTATAACAATGACCCAAGGACCCAGCCATCACGCCTTCAAGACAGCTATCAGATACCCCCAGGAAGGGAGGGTGATGAGTCAGTGGACTCTCCACCTGTCTCCTGATGTGTGATAAGTGGGTAGGCAGGGAGATGGAGAGGAAGGAGGCGGAGGCCCCCCCCCACTCCATCCAGACCACTGTCCAAACTCACATGAATACACAGAAAGACTTCCTGGGGAACGATATCTGGATACTTATGATTTCCTGGCTCCTGAATTCCTGAGGGACAATGCTCGGACACATACCTAAGGACTAAAAACTGTATAAAAGACTTGACCACTACTGGCTCAGTTGGAAAGAAAACCACAGAGGAAGAAAACCGCAATGAAGGGAAGAAAAACGCAGAGAGAAAAACGCTGAAGGAGGACCATGCCGCTGAGAAGGAAGGAAGCAGACTGAACCCTCTCTCCGTGTCCTCTACTCATGGAGCTGACCCATGCTGCCCAGAGGGACCTCATCTGTTCTCCAGCCAAAGCCTCAGCACCCTTTCTCTACAGACCCAGGCTGCCCAGAGGGATCACATCACATCTCCAGCCAAAGCCTCAGCATAAACCCAGCACCTCATGCAGCACCTTTCCTCCACAGACTCAAACTGTCTTGGGGTGGGTGAGGGGTGTGGTAATATAACTCCTTTCCTCTTCTCTCTCTCTCTCTTCTCTCTCTCCCTTTCTATCTTCTCCCTCTCCCCTTCTTATTTCCATTTTATTTATGTAATAAATAGTCTAGCTGTTGATATTTTGGCCTCGTTTGTGCCGATTAATTTCACAGCACGGGAATATTCAAAAGAACTAGTCTCCTTCCCTCTCCGGACCGAGACAATCACACAATGTACTTCAATGCAAGGAGCAGACAGGGAAAAACGTGGCATGTCTAATGAGCTTGTAGGAGTCTGGGCTCCTCAGTTCAGGAAGGACAGGGAACTACTGGAGAGAGTCCAGTGGAGAGCCACTAAGATGCTGAAGGGCCTGGAGCATTTCTATGAGGAGGAAAGGCTGAGAGCCCTGGGGCTGTTGAGCCTGGAGAAGAGCAGCCCCAGAGGGGATCTGAGCAATGCTCAGCAAGAATGAAAGGCTGGGGGACAAGAGGATGGGGCCTGACTCTTGTCAGTGAAGCCCAGAGACAGGACAAAGGGCAATGGGCACAAACTGGAGCCCAGGAAGTTCCACATAAACATAAAGAAAATCTTTACTTGAGAGTGCCAGAGCCCTGCTGGAACAGGCTGCCCAGAGAGATTGAGGAGTGTCCTCGTCTGGAGTCATTCAAAGCCTGCCTGGATGTGTTTCTGTGTGATTTACTCCAGGTGGTCCTGCTCTAGCAGAGGGGTTGGACTCGATGATCCTCAGAGGTCCCTTCCAACCCCTAGCATGCTGTGATTCTGTGAGTAGAGTTATTTAGCCCATGTATGGTTACACAAAACCTGTGGAGACGTTGGAGCAGTTTAAGATGGTCCTACCTTGATAGTTGCTGCTGACACCTCCTCTCCTGAGGGTCACCACTTCCATGGATGAAGTGGTGGAAGTGGCTGTGTCATTGCCCCCCAATCATTGTGCTACAAAGTCATCTGTGGTGGCTTTTGAAGATACTTTAAGCCACGTGGGCAGTCTCTGCCTTGAGGCAGTTAATGAACCTCTGCAAGATCCTCCCAGCGGGGTTGATTTCATTTTCATCTCCAAATGCTTCGGTGCCCAGGACAGCACAGTGTAGGGTCAGGCACACCAAGCCTCTTTGATCTGACCTGGCAACAATCATCTCAAAATCAGTGGGAAAAAGGTCCCCTAAGACAAGAATAGGCATGTCCAGGAGGAAAAGAACAGAAACCTTCTACCCAGCTTTGGAGCTCTGGGGCAGGAAGTTATTTTTCCTCATGTTGGCTCTTTTGCCTTGGACTTCTGATCTTGGCCAGCCATTTGCTGTCAGAGGAGATGCTGCTGGAGACAGATACATCTCAATATTTACTCAGAGCTACCAAACCTGTATTCAGGACACCTGCCTGGAGTTATTTTCAGCACATAACCCAGGAAGTCCTTGAAGAATGAATGATTGTGGGAGCTCAGTCCCTCGCTTGAGCTCATCTACCACATTTTCTTGATTGTAGGTGATCTGCAGCTGCTGACACTCTGCAGTTTATGCTGACTCTTTCTCCTTAATGAAAAGAGTCAAGACATAAGACCTGGTGTCACTTCATGGATATTGGCTGCTAAAACACAGCAATTTCTAAGCCATAAAGTCAAACATTAATGCAGAAAGACAGCTGAGAAAATGTGTTCGTTGTCACACTGATCTAGGTGGTTGGAGAACAAGTCTGGAGAGGAGCAGTTGAGGGAGCTGGGGTTTAGCCTGGAGAAAAGGGGGATGGAGAGAGGCCTCATTGCTCTCTACAACGCCCTGAAAGGAGGTTACAGGGAGGTGGGGGTTGGGCTCTTCTCCTTAGTGATAGAAGGAGAGGAAAAGGCCTGAAATTGTGCCAGGGGAGGGTTAGGTTGGCAAGTAAGAAAGATCCTGCAAGAATGGTCAGGCACTGGAACAGGCTGCCCAGGGAGGTGGTGGAGTCTCCATCTCTGGAGGTGCTTAAGAAATGGCACTTTGCAACCTGTATGAACTGACATGGTGGTGGTGGGTGGATGGTTGGACTGGATGATCTTGTAGGGCTTCTTCCAATCCAAACAATTCTATGATTGCACCTGGAGAATAATAGCTATCAAAATTCTATCTAATTATTGTAACTAAAGTCTTTGCAGGCTCTGATTTCTTATTTCAACACACCAAAAGGAAGAGTCCAGGCAGCTGAAAAGGAAGACAAAAGTGCAGTTTCTAGTGCTCCATAAGAAAACCTCTAAATGCAGCATGAAGCAGGAGGAGAGAATTTCTGTGCTCAGTGGTGTGTGCATAGCCTGGAGGAATCATCCTGAGCCTAACAACCTAGGCTCTAAACCTAACAAAAATGATGATTCTACACCTACAAAACCATTCAGAAGAACACACCAGA
This sequence comes from Dryobates pubescens, assembly GCF_014839835.1. Lineage (NCBI taxonomy): Eukaryota > Metazoa > Chordata > Aves > Piciformes > Picidae > Dryobates > Dryobates pubescens. The sequence goes on along the minus strand of NC_071631.1, from coordinate 6,126,904 downwards.
GCCTAAACACTGATTGGTGAGGCAGAAGTCTTCATTAGCAACATCCATGATGTGTACAATAATTGAGAGCCATGTCCTACCTTACAGGGGCATGACACAGTGAAGGGAGGAAGGAGTCTCTGAGGTGTTTCTGGTTTCAAAGTGGGTTAAAGAGCACTTGAAAAGCTGTCTGTCCCTTCTGGTGTCTTCTACAAAGAGTGGAGCTGGTGTAGACTGGCCAGGTCCTTTCTCCTTGCAAGTCTGCTTGGTGGAGCTCAGGCTGTGCCATGTAACTTCTCTTTCATGCAGGTACTGAATCATAGAATTGTCAGGGTTGGGTGGGACCTCAAGGATCAGCCAGCTCCAACCCCCTGCCATGGCCAGGGACACCTCACACTACAGCAGGTTGCTCACAGCCACATCCAGCCTGGCTGCAAAAACCTCCAGGCATGAGGCTTCCACCACCTCCCTGGGCAGCCTGTGCCAGTCTCTCACCACCCTCAGGGGGAACAACTTCTTCCTAACATCCAATCTCAATCTCCCCATTTCTAGTTTTGCTCCATCCCCCCCAGTCCTATCACTCCCTGACACCCTCAAAAGTCCCTCCCCAGCTTTCTTGTAGCCCCTTTCAGATACTGGAAGGCCACAATTAGGTCTCCTTGGAGTCTTCTCCAGACTGCACAACCCCAACTCCCTCAGTCTGTCCTCATAGCAGAGCTGCTCTAGCCTTATGCTCATCATTGTGGCCCTTCTCTGGACACCTTCCAGCACCTCCAGATCCTTCCTGTAACACAGGCTCCAGAACTGGACACAGTGCTCCAGGTGGGGTCTCACCGGAGCAGAGCAGAGAGAGAAAATCACCTCCCTTGACCTGCTGGCTATGCTTCTTTTGATGCAGCCCAGGATGTGATTGGCTTTCTGGGCTGCAAGTGCTGAATGACCTTCATAAATGTGCTGCCCATGGGGCTAGCAACCAAGCTTTGTGCATTGCCTGAAGCATTTGAGTTGAAGCCTTTAGTCTCTTTGGGGATTCACTGAAGTGCATGAGCAGGTCTCCATCTCTTCAAACTGGCACTAAAAGCATAAATAATTAACAGGCTGGCAGAAAGGCACAGCCTGCACAGAGACAAAAGTGGGCAACAGAAGTGGAAAACAAAATGAATCAGAGAATGTTAGGGGCTGGAAGGGACCTCAAAAGCTCATCTGGTTCAACCCCTCCGCCAGAGCAGGATCACCTAGAGCAGGTCACACTGGAATGCATCCAGGCTGGTCTTGAACATCTCCAGAGAGGATGAGATATGAAAGCCCTTTTGCTTTACAGCAGCTAATCCATGTTCATTTATTTTAAGGAAGCTTAAATATCTCCCTGATAAACACATTTGCTGGCTGAGGTGCCTGGTGACATCATAGAATTGTGTCAGCTGGAAAAGACCTTTAAGGTCAAGTCCAACGACCAACCCAACACCACCATGGCCATTAAACCATGCCCTTAAGTGCCATGGCCACATGGTTCTTGAACACCTCTAGGGATGGGGACTCCACCACCTCCCTGGGTGGAGCCTGTGCCAATCCCTGACCACTCTTGCAAGAAAATCCAACCTAAGCCTCCCCTGGCACAATTTCAGGCCATTTCCCCTCCTTCTGTCACCTGACACTTGGGAGAGTCTATGGTTGCTTTATCTGTGTCATTGTGATACCTGATAGTCTCCACTGCACTCACAGGTTGTCATTCTGTCTGGCACCAAGCTCAATCACTCTGACATGCTTAATGAAAAAGCTGATGCATCACAGCTCTATGTAATTTACAGCCTGACCACACCTTTGATTTGAGGACAATTCCTGACTCCTTGCCTCATGCTTCCAGCTTTCTCTGGAACACTTTTGCTTCTCTAATCCATTCTACTTGGTCACCTTACAGCCTAGCTCTCTAGTATGTCCCTATGTTATTCTCCTCTGTATTTGATGCTCAGGAGAGGAAAGAATTAAAGAAGAAAATTCAGTCCCCCCCCCAACTATTTCCATCCCTATTACACAGTAAAATTATATCCTGTGAGAGAACTCAATTCACAGATAGGTTTTCTTTTAAATCCTAGTGGGCTTGAAAACAAACCTATGAGGACAGGGGACAATGGTTTGAATTAGAGAAGAGAAGATTTGGATTGCATGTGAGGAACAAGTTCTGCACTAGGAAGGTGCTGGAACGCTGGAACAGGTTGCCCAGGGTGGTGGTTGAGGCCCCATCCCTGGAGGTATTCAAGGGCAGGCTTGACAGGGCTCTGGGCAACCTGATCTAGTGGAGGGTGTCCCTGCTGACCTTTGGAGGTCCCTTCCAACCCAACCCATTCTGTGATGCTGTGATTCTATGTAAGCCAATTCAAGTTTATTCCAAAGGCCCAAACAAACCTTGAAGTCTTTCTGGATAGGATAGGATAGGATAGGATAGGATAGGATAGGATAGGATAGGATAGGATAGGGTAGGATAGGATAGCGTAGCATAGCATAGCATAGCATAGAATAGCATAGCATAGAATAGCATAGCATAGGATAGCATAGGATACCACAGAATACAAATAATGGAATGGAATGGAATGGAATGGAATGGAATGGAATGGAATGGAATGGAATGGAATAGAATAGAATAGAATAGAATAGAATAGAATAGAATAGAATAGAATAGAATAGAATAGAATAGAATAGAATAGACCAGACCAGGCTGGGGAAGACCTTCGAAGTACAGAAACATCCTTTTGTGGCCACAGATGGTGTTTCAGGGGCTCAAGAAAAGCAAAGAAAGAAACTCTGGTTCAGAATCCATCTGGAAGCCATCATATTTGAAACATGCATGAGTGGCCTGGGCATGAATCAATAATCTCTGCTTTGCATCACAGGAGATGGTAGAACTTGTAACAGCCCGTAGCTTGCCAGAAGCTACAGGCCCCTCCTGGAAGGACTGTTGGGAATGTGGCTGTTGAAGCCAGTGGGATTGCTCCAGCACAAATAACATCTGAATATTTCCATGCCAGCCTAACATGTTATTTGCACAGAGCCCTGTTTGGATCAGTGGTGTTAGTGTTAGTGGAATGAATCACAGTTGTAGAATCATTTTGGCTGGAAGAGACCTTTAAGAGCACCAAGGGAAATCATGAAGCCGGCGCTGCCAGGTCACCACCAGCCCATCGCCCTTGGTACCACATCTACATGGGTCTGAAACCCCTCCAGGGATGGGGACTCCACCACTACTCTGGGCAGCTTGTTCCAGGTCTTGACTATCCTTTTGGGGAAGAAATTGTTCCTCATGTCCAACCTAAACCTCCCCTGGTGCAACTTGAGGCTGTTTCTTCTCATCCTGTTGCTTTTTCCTTGGGAGAATGTGGCTCCAACTTCATTGTAGAGAGCTGTAAAGAGCAACGAGGTCTCCCTTCAGCCTCCTTTTCTCCAGGAGAACAACCCCAGCTCCCTTAGCTGCTCCTCACATGACTTGTGCTCTAGAATCACAAAGTAAGCCAAAGTGAGTGAGATTGGAATTGAAAAGCAAGGCAAACACACATACTGAGACCTTCTTGTGGCCTTCCAGTATCTGAAGGGGGCTACAGGAAAGCTGGGGAGGGACTTCTGAGGGTGTCAGGGAGTGATAGGACTGGGGAGGATGGAGCAAAACTAGAAATGGGTAGATTGAGATTGGATGTTAGGAAGAAGTTGTTCCCCATGAGGGTGGTGAGAGACTGGCACAGGGAGGTGGTGGAAGCCTCATCCCAGGCTGGATGCGGCTCTGAGCAACCTGCTGTAGTGTGAGGTGTCCCTGCCCTCTGCAGGAGGGTTGGGGCTGGCTGATCCTTGAGGTCCCTTCCAACCCTGACAATTCTATGATTCTATGACTGAGGACCTTCAGCCTCATTTCTGATGGTGTTCAGCCCCCAGACCACAGCAAGATGGTTGTTCAGTCAGTGATGTCTCTGTGCACACAGAGTTAGCTCTCAGGTTTTCATCTCTTTGTTGCAGTCTGGGAATAGGAGATGGATTTTCAGCTAGAGATGCAGCAGTAATAAAAGCTGTGAGAATTCAAGGAAAGGCCAAGAGCTAATTTCAGAGCCTCATTACTTCAACTCCTGTCAGTCACTCAGCAGAGCCTGCAGCCAGGGTTCTCACCTCACCTACTTGCAAAACATAATTTAGGCAGGAAAATTAGATGGCTTTTGGTGAAATGTCTAAGAGTGTTCTGTAAACCTGCAACCTGCACTGCAAATTAAGTGCTTTGCTGCTCTCTCTCTTGTGCATTTATCAGAGGCTTTTCCCAGCATGGGGGTGTTGGATGCCCATGGGATGCCAAGTCACAAGAACACGGGAGGAGTGAGGGAAGGGAAGGTGAGGGGGAGACTCACAGCAATGGGCATTTTACTGTGCTGGTTGCTCTCTCCCATCCTGGGACCTCAGAAACCCAGAATCCCAGCATGATGAGGGTTTGAAGGGACCTCTGGAGATCATCCATTCCAACCCCACTGCTGAGGCAGCTTGCCCAGGATCACAATGGCCAGGGGGGGTTGGAATCTCTGCAGAGGAGACACCACAACCTCTCTGCACAGGTCTCCAGTACCCTCACAACAAAGAATTTTCCCCTCCTGTTCAGGTGGAACCTCCTGAGTTCCAGTTTATGCCCATTGCTCCTCATCCTGTCACTGGGCATCACTGACAAGAGTCTGGCCACAGCCTACTTCCCCTTACAGGTCCTTTAGCTCTTGGTGAGCATTGCTCAGATCCCTTCTGGGGCTGCTCTTCTCCAGGCTCTACAGATGTCAAATGCAGCTGGTGAGCAACCTGAAAACTTGGGCCTGCCATGTTTAGATGTTTAACTGGAGCTGCATTTGGAAACAGACCATGGAAAGAATGGACCAAAAGCTTCATTTGCTGCCGGACCCCTGTCCTGGGAGCCAGCCCCTGAATTGCTCTAAGTCAGTTTCTGACTCCAGTGAGACACAGATGAAGTAAAGAAGTGCTGGTTAAACCAAGGAGGACATGGACTTAGCAGCCCTGAAAAATGGAAGGAGACAACAGCCTGGAAATGGATGAGGAAGGAGCCCTTGGGAGCAATGTCTATAGAGCTTTAATCTCTGCATGAATAAATGGGGAAAGCTTTTAACTAGCCTCAGAAAATGGAAGGAAGGAGAAAAACTGGCCACAGTTGGTGACAGCTGTACCAAAGATGTGAAAAGCAATGGAAAGAATGGAGATCACTGAACTGTAGAATGGTTTGGGTTGGAAGGCACCTTGAAGATCATCCAGTTCCAATCCCCCTACCATGGGCAGGGGCACCTCCCACTAGCCCAGGTTGCTCAAGACCTCATCCAGCCTGACCTTGAACACCTTCAGGGAGGGGACAATGACACAGAGATGCCATCACTTAGGCATGACAATGACACAACATAGGTTCTGGCATCACTGATTGATAGCCAGGGAGAAGTGACAAAGGGATCTGGAGACCTTACCAGATCTGCTCTCATATCATCTCTGCTTCTGTCCACAGGTGGAACAACACTCTGGACTTCTACTGTATTATTTCCAAGACTGAGAACCTGAAGAAACCCAGACAATGCCCCCTAAACTAGGGCAAAACAGACACAAAGGTCACATTATTGGACCCAATGATCTCTGGAGGTCCCTTCCAACCTCTAATGTTCTGTGATTATTCCTACTGCTTCACACTCTGGTGTGATCCTACACCTGAGTTCCAGCAGGAACTTGACATGTTACCCAGCTGAAAGAATTTCGGACTGGTTTATGAGTAGCTTTGAGGAGTCTGACAAACCCATCCCAAATGGATCCAAATCTGGGGTGCCTGAATGCCTTGAAGTTGCCAACTTCCTCCAAATCACCACACCAGGCCACTGTCCTGCATCAGTCCTGGTTTCCATGCCTGGCTCCTCTAAAGTGGTGACCTTGGAAGTTTGCTTTCAGTGCATTGCCCTCCTAAAATCTCATTAAACTCTCTCCATGCCTTCCTCTGCCAAAAATGCTTCACCTGCCTTGCTGTACATGAGCTCCCATTTGTGAATCCTGTTCTCTCTAATTAAATCAAAACTTACTAGGGTGATTTCCACCCCCCCTCAACCCCCCCTCATCTGTCCCTCATCCTTGTTCCCTTGAATCTTCCCCTTTGGCAATGTCAATCTTTACAGGCCCGTGGTTGTGCTCTGCAGTTCCCTACAGCATTTTCCTCTGGCAGCTGTTGAGCTCCCATCACTTCTGTCCACTGGTCACTTTTCATTTGCCAAAGAAGTTCTGTTTGCTGCACCATCTCTCTAGTTGCAGTCTCCCTTAGCTCCTTTGCCACTTTGCTTGGAGTTTGGAGGTTTGCCCATCTGGTCTCTTTTGATCCCAAATTCTGACTGCTCGCTGCTCTCGACCAGCTCTGGGGCACAGATTTCTGCCTTTAGAAATTTGTGTCACCATTTTTGTGTTTCCTTTTCCTTTTCTGCTCCCTTCTCTTCATCTTCATGGGAAATTTCTGTCACTTCAGACTGACAGTACCCTGGTGTGGGAGGTTTGAGAAGAGACAGTGCTGTGGGGAAGAGACAGCACTCTGGGGAAGAGAGACAGCACTGTGGGGAAGAGACTGCAGTGTGGGTCAGACACAGTCCAGGTTTCAGTATGAATTTGGTGAGAGTCTGAAGATGAGGAAGAAACTCTTTCCAGTGAGGGTGGGGAGACACTGGAACAGGTTGCCCAAGGAGGCTGTGGATGTCTTCTCGCTGGAGGTGTTCAAGGCCAGGTTGGATGAGCCCTTGAGCAACCTGGGCTGGCTGAGAGGTGTCCCTGCCCGTGGCAGGGAGGTTGGAGTAGATGATCTCTGAGGTCCCTTCCAACCTAAGCCCTTCTCTGATTCTATTCTTTTCCTGGCCCTTTAGAACTAACCAGTCCTGATGTAGGCTATCCCTAAGGATAAAATGATGATTTAGTTGGAGGTGTCCCTGCTCATTGCAGGGGGGGTTGGATGAGATGAGCTTTGAGGGTCCCTTCCATCCTGATGTGAATCTATGGTAATTATACTCATGGACTTGAAACAATCTTTAATGTTTTAACTGACCTTGATACCACCCAAATAAAAGTTTTAGGTGGACTGTAACTGTTATCACACCACAATATTCACAGGCCCCATTATCACCTGACAGCTCATTTGGCTTGTTCAGCCCTGGAGAAGAGAAGGCTCCAAAGAGCCCTTCTGGTGTCCTTTCAGTGCTTGAAGGGGCTGAGCAGACAGCTGGGGACAGACCTCAGCTTGCCTCATGCATGTTGTAATAGGTTTGTTCCTGACTCTTTGGAACACATCTGATCCTGTACACCACTTCTGATGAAGTGAAGCAGCAGAAGACAACTTAACCACAGCTACAAAAGTAGACAACCTGCCTTTGCAGTGTTTGTTTTGATTCCATGAAGCATTTGCCAAAGTCATCATAGGTGGCTGGCTTTGAAGAGGGAGCTGGGCAGGATCAAGCATCTGTTAGTTGTCCTCATCTCAACTGGTTGAGATTCTGAACACATAAATATGTAAACACCAGAGAGGAGAGAGCTGGCTGGTCCCATGCTAGCTCAAACACTATTTGTTGGGTTTGATGCATTTCTGCTCTCTTCCCTCCACCCTCCTCAGCCACAGCAAAACATCGCTAAACAAATATTGACACTCGCAGGAAGGTGTTCAGGGAATACAGAACTGGGACACCTGATCAGAGAGATGTTTTCTTACTCTGAAACTTTATTCTTACAAGGCCAGAACTTTGGTGACCTTGAGGTACAGATCTGAATCCTGCTTCTTTAAAGTGGCTGCTGACAAAGCAGCTTGGAATCATAGAATCAGCTGGGTTGGAAAAGATCTTTGAGATCATGGAGTTCAACCATTCTCCAGCTCCACCAAGGCTGGGGCTAAACCATGGCACCCAGCACCATGTCTCTGCCTCTTTTAAACACCTCCAGGGGTGAGGATTCAGTCACCTCCATGGGGATCCTCTTCTAGTCTTTCAGTGAAGAAGTTTCTTCTGATGCTCAACCTAAATCTCCCCTGCAGTAAGCGAGGCCATTTCCTTTCATCCCATCACTTGTTACTAGAGGGAACAGACCAGTCCCCACCTGGCTCCAGTCTTCTTTCAGGGAGATGTCAAGAGCAATGAGGTCTCCTCTCAGCCTCCTGTTCTCCAGGCTGAACACCCCCAGTTCCCTCAGCTGCTTCTCCCCAGCCCTGCTCTCCAGATGTTTCCCCAGCTTAGTTGTCCTTCTCAGGACCTTCTCCAACCCCTCAATGTCCTTCTTGGAGTGAGAAGCTATGGCCCAAGCACAGAGAGCCCCTACACCCAGCTACTGGCTGTGCTGGCATTATCAGAACCACCACCTTTTTCATAGAATCACAGAACTGTCAGGGTTGGAAGGCACCTCAAGGATCAGCCAGTTCCAACCCCCCTGCCATGGGCAGGGACACCGCACACTAGATCAGGCTGCTCAGAGCCACATCATATTTTAATGTGCCTCCCTCACTGACTAATCTCTACTCCAGAAGGCATGTGTCATTATAAAACCCATTGATCTGGAGAAAAGCCTTGTTTCCAAGCACCAGGTTCTGCAGTTTGTGATTTGGCATTCCAAGAGAGGACATTTTGTTAGGTGCTTGGCAGAGAGGGGATGAGAAGCAGCTCTAATCTCCAGGCATGTCTGATTCAGAGGCAGTGAATGATGAGTAGTCACTGAAGGAAGCAGGGAGGGAATCCACCCTCCCAGTGCTGAGATGCAGACAGACAGCCCTGAAACTCAGCTCATCTCTTCCAAAATCTGATATTGTCATAGGTTGGATTGCCAGGAGGTATCTGTTCCTCTCCACTGCTGATGAAGAGAGACAACAGTAATCAGCTCAGACTTTTACATTTAACTCACAGCCACCTCAATGTTTGACTCCACAGCAAGACACCTGAATAGAGGTGTCTGCACATAGCCTAGGGTTTGAAGGCCTTTTTAGAGCTGGTGAGGAACCAGGGCTTCATTCAGTGGGTGGCAAAGAGTTGTTTGCCACAAATTCAGATGCCCCGAGGCATCCAAGGCATCTACATGGGACTGACAGTTTGGTTTCAGGGCCGATGGGGGATGTGGCTTTTCTGAAGCAGCAGTTGGAGAGCAAATGTGATTTCCTCAGGAGTGACAGGGTAGCTATGCCAATGGGGAGCTGCATAGGAGCAGCTCCATCAAGCCCAGCAGAGAAACCTACAGTTTGTGTAAGGGAAGAGGCTCAGGGGAGACCTTCTGGCTCTCTACAGCTCCCTGAAAAGAGGTTGCAGTGAGGCAGGGGTTGGTATCTTCTCCCCAGTATCAGGTGATAGAAGGAGAGGAAATGGCCTGACATTGTGCCAGGGGAGGGTTAGGTTCAAGATGAGGAAAAACTTCTTTGCTGCAAGAGTGGTCAGGGATTGGCACAGGCTGCCCAGGGAGGTGATGGAGTCCCCATCCCTGGAGGTGTTCAAGAAACCTGTGGCTATGGCACTTTGTGACATGGTTTAGTGGCCATGGTGGGGTTGGCTTGTCAGTTGGATGACCTTAGAGGTCTTTTCCAACTGAAACAAGTCTGTGATTCTGTGCTGAGGGACATGGTTTAGTGGCTTAGAAGTAGTGGTGGGATAGTGAGCTCTAGGCAAGCAGTTGGAGTTGATGATCACAGTATCACCAAGGCTGGAAGAGACCACAAAGATCACCAAGTCCAACCTGTCACCATAGACCTCATGACTAGACCATGGCACATGGCACATGGCACATCCAATCCCCTCCTGAACCCCTCCAGGGACGGTGACTCCACCACCTCCCTGGGCAGCACATTCCAATGGCTAACAACTCTCTCAGTGAAGAACTTTCTCCTCACCTCCAGCCTAAACCTCCCCTGGTGATCTCAAAGGTTTCTTCCAACCTCAACAGCTCTATGGTTTTATATGGTTTTATACCTTTCATTCTAACTCCTGCAGCCTCATCTCAAGAGCAGGCTCTTTGCAGCATCTTCTCAGCCACTGCAGCACCGAACACAGCCCCAAGGGCTGCAGACTGGCAGCGTTATGGGGCTGCTATTTGTGGCGTAGGTGCAGTTTGGCTCTCTGAGCAGATAAAAGCCCTTTTGTGCCCCTGCTGACGGTTCTGGGTCCGTGATCCAGAGAGCAAAAGCTTCTGTAGGGTATTTTCAATGCTGGTTCCTTTAGACAAGCGGATACCCACATGGTGGGGTGTGAAGGTTTAAGTGATTAGAATCTCCTGAATAGTCATGAAAGCTATATCCAGCCCCAGCAGCTCCTCAGAGTGCAAATTGCATGAATATAGATGAAGTGACTTATTTAAAGCCACTCTCCTTCAGTGCCACGTCTTTCACTTTGCTTTGCACAGAAATAGAAGTGGGTTTAAGCTGGAGGAAAAGAAAAAAAAACCCATCCATCCCCTTTCTGCACTGCCATAAATCAAGGTAGGCAATTCATGAAACAAAAAGCAACCAATGCCAAAGCCAGGCCCTTGGGGTTGTGACTCACCTGCTGCAAAGCAGGAAAGGAAGAGGGAGAACAAAAGGAGGGGGAAAAGCAAAGAGGCAGGACCTTGGGATTTAAGAATCAGGTGGTTCTGCTCCATGGGAAAATGCAACCAGAGAGCTCCATTTGCAGCAGGAGTTGGGCAATGTGGAAGGGCAGAAGCTCCACCTCTGGAGATGGGGAGAGAGAGGCAGATTAGCCTGGATATTCTCTCTGACAGGAGAGTTTACTTTTCCCCTCCTCCAGACATGCACCAGTATAGATTAGGGGCTGACCTGCTGGAAAGCAGCTCCATGGAGAAGGACCTTGGAGTCCTGGTATCCATGGGCCAACAATGTGCCCTTGTGGCCAAGAGGGACAACGGTGTCCTGGGGTGCATTAGGAAAAGTGTGGCCAGCAGGTCCAAGGAGATTCTCCTCCCCCTCTACTGTGCTCTGGTGAGGCCACATCTGGGGGATTGTGTCCAGTTCTGGGCTGTCCCCAGTTCAAGAGAGGCAGGGAACTACTGCAGAGCATAACAGAGGCAACATCTGTGTGATGGGGCTGGTTAGTCTGGAGAAGAGGAGTCTGAGAGGGGACCTTATCAATGTCTGTCAGTATCTGAAGAGTGGATGTCAAGCAGAAGGGACCAGGCTCTCATCAGTGGTGTCCTGTGTCAAGGACACTTCACGACCTCTCTGGGCAGCTCGCTCCAGGGCTCCAGCACCCACACACCAAACAAGTGTTTATCTCCTTCCTGTCCTGCCATCACCCCGTGCATAGATAACTATGTGAAGGCACTGTGGGATGTACAAACAGCTGCCTGGGATCCTGCCCAAACCACCAAACACATTTTCTAGCTGGAGCTTCAGCAAGGTATGAAATCTGCTCCCTGAGAGGGGAAATGGGAGCATGGACCAAGCTGCCTTCTTGCCACAGTCAGTTGGAAAATGTTTCATGGGTATTATTCTTTCCAGCAGAGAAATTACCATGCTTGCTGTGGTGGGAATCTATAGACATAGACACACACATGTATGTGTTTAGGTAGATTTAAGTTAACATCCTTAAAGAGCACCTGGAACAGGAGTAGAATAAGGGCTTGAGAAAGGAGGGCTTGAGAAAGGAGAGACAGCCTGGAGAATCACAGAGTCATAGAATCAATAAGGTTGGAAAAGACCTCAGAGATCATCAGGTCCAACCTATGACCCAGCACCTCATGACTAACTAAACCATGGCTTCAAGTGCCATGTCCAATCAATGCTCAGCAAGAGAGCTACTGGTAAGAGTCCAGCAGAGCCTATGAGGATGCTGAGGGGCCTGGAGCATCTCTGTGAGGAACAAAGGCTGAAAGCCCTGGGGGTGTTGAGCCTGGAGAAGAGCAGCTCCAGAGGGGATCTGAGCAATGCTCAGCAAGAGATAAAGTTTTGGGGACAAGAGGCTGGGACCAGACTCTCCTTGGTAGTGCCTAGGGACAGCACAAGGAGCAATGGGCACAAACTGGAACCCAGGAGGTTCCATCTGAACAAAAGGAGAAAGTTCTTTGTTGTGAGGGTGCTGGAGGCCTGGAGCAGGCTGCCCAGAGAGGTTGTGGAGTCTCCTTGTCTGCAGAGACTCCAAACCCAGCTTGCACCTTGTAGAAGATCCATGCCTGGCAAAGACCTCTGCAAAGAAAAGAAAGACTGAAATTGAGAAAGGGAGGTACAGAGGGAACTGGACACTCCTCACTCATCAGAGACCTGAGAAATCAATCAGGATTTGAGGTAGACCTTCACAACCTGTCCATCACAGGGGGTGGGGGGTGCTGAATCAGATGATCTTCAAGCTCCCTTCCAGCCTAAACCATTCCTAGCCCAGGGCAGAAGTCCCATGGTGCTTCTGGATGATCTCTGCTCCAGGAGTAGAATCAGAATAAATCATCACCAGTAAGATTTTCTGTATTAGTCTCATTCTCAAAACTTTTCTCTTCCTTTCCCTGGCTAGAGAAGAATTATCCAGTCATTGATCTAGCAGGGAAGGGGTGGGGGGTGGGGTGGGGGGAAGGCAAAAAAATGAATGAAAAGCCTTGAGATGCAGGCAGAGCACAAACAGGCCTTATAAGGGAGTCTTTGTAAGTGGATGGAGTAAGGGAGTTGGAATTACTTTCTGAGGATGAAGATTTCCCTGGAGAGTCTGCTGTGAAGGCTCATGATGGTCCCCAGCACAAGGTCTGAGTCTATCCTGCCCAGCCCCTGGGAGCCCCTCAGAAAACCTCATCTGTTTTCAATGAGGTGTGGGGTGGGATTTCTGGCATTCCAGCAGCTATGCCACAGAAAATGTGCACATTTAATGGGATTAAAAGAAATAGTGGGAATTAGTCTGTTGAAGAGGAGGAGAAGGAGGAGGAGATAAAGGCTTTAAAATGATCAAAAAGCTGGGAGAAAAGGAATGTAAAATGCCAGGAAAAAATAGTACCCTTTGCATTAGCCTACAGCTTGTTACACATCACAGAGTGGTTTGGAATGGAAGGGACCTCCAAAGGGCATTCAGTCCAACCCCTCTGCAGTCAGCAGGGACATCCCCAGCTAGATCAGGTTGCTTAGAGCCTTCTTGAGCCTCACCTTGACTATCTCCAGGGATGAGGCCTCAACCACATCTCTGGACAAACTGTTCCAGTGTTCCACCACCCTCATGGTGCAGAGCTTGTTCCTAACACCCAGTCTAAATCTGCTTTTCTCTCATTTCCCTTTGTCCTGTGGGAACAATCCCTCTGCAGCCTTCTTGTAGCCCCCTTCAGGTACTGGAAGGTCTCCTGGAATCCTTCTCTTCTCCAGGCTGAACAGCCCTGATTATCTCATCCTGCCCCATAGGGGAGGTGCTGCAGCCCTCTGATCATCTTTGTGGCCTCCTCTGGACCCACTCCATCAGGTCCTTGTCTTACCTGTGTTGAGGGCTCCAGAGCTGGACACAGTGCTGCAGGTAGGGTCTCACCAGAGCAGAGTAGAGGGGCAGAATCCCCTCCTGGCCACACTGCTTTGGATGCAGCCCAGGTGGCTCTTTGGGCTGTCAGCACACATTGCCAGCTTGTGTTAAGTGCCTCATCAACCAGCATCCCCAAGTCCTTCTCTACAGGGCTGCTCTTCCCTCTCCTTTCATTGCATCCTCACTATGACCAACCACTCCTTCTCTCCACATTGCCACCAAGCCCAGGTGAGGTCTTAGCAGAGCAAAGTGGCAGAACAGATTCACAGAATGGCTTTTGGTTCTCCACCACATCTCTGGCAATGGCCTGCTCCAAAGTGTAATCCAAGGCACAGCCCAGTGAAGAGGTGTGCAGCAGAACAGTGGTGGCATTCTCCAAGCCCAGGATTTAGACCTTGCATCACAGAATCACAGAATCACTGAGGCTGGAAGAGACCTCAAAGATCATCAAGTCCAACCTGTCATCACAGACCTCATGACTAAACCATGGCACCAAGTGTCACATCCAATCCCCTCTTGAACACCTCCAGGGATGGGGACTCCACCACCTCCCTGGGCAGCACAGCCCAATGGCTAACAACTCTCTCTGGGAAGAACTTTCTCCTCACCTCCAGCCTAAACCTCCCCTGGTGCAGCTTGAGACTGTGTCCTCTTGTTCTGGTGCTGGTTGCCTGGGAGAAGAGACCAACTCCCACCTGGCTACAACCTCCCTTCAGGTAGTTGTAGAGAGCAAGAAGGTCTCCCCTGAGCCTCCTCTTCTCCAGGCTAAGCAACCCCAGCTCCCTCAGCCTCTCCTCACAGGGCTGTGCTCCAGACCCCTCCCCAGCCTCCTTGCCCTTCTCTGGACACATTCAAGAGTCTCAATGCCCTTCTTAAACTGAGGGGCCCAGCATCACCCCCACTTCTCACCAAAACAGGTAAAAACCAGAAGAACTTCTTTATCTCTGCAAACAATGAAGTTTTGCAGGTGTGTGGTTTTTTTTTTCCTATGTGTTAGGAACAAGTAAATAAATAAATCCTGATGAGTAGGCTGGGGACATCCAGGCCAAGCTTCCAACAGTTCTGTAGCACAGCTGATAAAGTTCTTGCTCATGCAGTTATAATTTTGGCTTCGAGAGAAACGTGCCCACCCCCCACCCTGACCTCCATCCCACCACTTCATCTGCATACCCCCCCACCCCCCCACCCCGTTATTTAGTGGTACCTGAGACACTTTGATCAATTCCTTCTGCTTTCATCTTGGTTTTTAATTCTCAGGGGCACCCTGTGCTGGGAGCAGACCAGCTCTGAGCTGTTCCCTGCTTTCCTCCCCAGTGGCTCCTTTCCAAACACAGGTGGGATGAAGGAGGCTCAGCAGACCTGTGGGGAGGGTTGCCAGGACCAGCCCTAGCAGGATGGCTGAAAGCTTTACTGAGCTGGACTGATTTTTGAGCGTGGTTAGAGATAAATTAGAGCAAATGAGAGAGCAGGACCATGAGGTGATTCTCTCTTTTTTTCAGTCAGATCCTTGATTTCCTCAGTCTCCAAAGCAAAGAATCTCTTCTCACCCACACGTGGCAGCTTGCTCACCCACACAGTGTCTGTCTCCAGGGCCTGACTGAGGTACATGTAAAGGGGCTGGCAGCTTGGCAGTGCCTCCAGGCAGGAGACAATGAAGTTAATGGAAATCAGCACCCCTCAAATACTCTGATTTTCATTTGCACTGCAAAGATTGTGCACATCACCCTGCAGAAACTCAGGGTCCCTCCATGGAAGTAAATGTGCAAAGCCAGAAGCAACACCTACTGCTCAGTGCCCTCCTTCATCCATTGCTGGATGTATTGGATCAAGCATTGGCACAGAGTTTCTCTCCAGCAATGCTGATCTACAACCAGGTGCAGCATCCCTGCTGCTACAGCTCCTCATTCACAGATTCACAGAATGGGTTGGGTTGGAAGGGACCTTAAAGATCAGACAGTTCCAACCCCTTGCCATGGGCAGGGACCCCTCTCACCAGCCCAGGTTGCTCAGGGCCTCATCCAGCCTGGCCTTGAACACGTCCAAGGAGGAGGCATCCACAACCTTCCTGGGCAATCTGTTCCAGTTCTTCATTCTAAAGAATTTCTTCCTCATCTTCAGCCTAAATCTCACCTTCTCCAGCTTGAATCCATCCCCTCTTGTCCTATCACATTCCTAACTCCCCCCATGGAATCAGAGTACTGCAGTCAGCTCAGAAGTATTTACTGAGTGGGACAATGCACAGGTTGGAGGAGAGGTTGCTTGGGCTTATGCTGCTGGGTTCAGTGTGTCCAGCTCATCCATCCCGAGCAGCACCATGACCACTGGGGCTGCAGATCCAAGTTCAGAGCTGAAAATTGGCACCAGGACACAGGAATGACAGTGATTCTCACCTTTGCTTGGTGGAGACCTGAAAATGAGTACAAGAGCAGGAGGGATGAAACAGATTGAGAGATGAAACAGATTGAGAGATGGTGGGGAGCAGAGGGGGAGGAAAGAGCTGTTGGGCAGCTGGCTGCCTCCTACCTTTACAGTTAAAGGAACTTTGAGTTAAAGCTCTACACCTTTCCTCTGGGACCTGGATTTTGGGCAGCAGACTCTGCCTGGAGTCACAGTGGTGTTTATGGGACATATCCCCAAAGACAGCAGAATCATGATTCACAGAATCAAAGAATCCTTTTGGTTGGAAAAGCCCTTGAAGATCAGTGAGCTCAGCCACATTCTAACTCAACCAATTCTGCTGCTAAACCATGGCCCTCAGCACCAAAGCTCTGTGGCTATGAAACACCTCCAGGGATGGAGATTCAACCACTTCCCTGGGCAGCCTGGGCCAGTCTTTGAGAACACTTTCAGTGAAGAAGCTTCTAACACTCAGCCTAAATCTCCCCTGGTGCAGCTTGAGGCCATTTCTTCTTGTCCTGTCACTCCTTGGTACAAGAGACCAATCCCTGCCTGGCTCCAATCTCCTTTGAGAGAGATGTAGAGAGCCAGGAGGTCTCCCCTCAGCCTCCTTTTCTCCAGGCTGAACACCCCCGGGTCCCTCAGCTGCTCCTCACCAGCCCTCTTCTCCAGACTCTTCCCCAGCTTTGCACATTCTGGGCTAGCCATTAAACATGGAAAATCTTCAGTGACCTCCCCAGGCCATTAACTGAATTCCTTAGGAGATGGTGCACTGTACATAGAATAGAAATTAGTGTTTCATGTTTACTGTAACAGAAAAAAAACACCCAAACCAACCCTGAATACAGTGGAGTAATGAAAGCAATTAATCTTGTATTATACCAGCTAGGAAATGTAGAGGGTGCAGAAAGGAGATAATACCCAATTTTAGCACCAAGTGTCCTTCTGAGACGTGAGTGAAGGGAGGCTGGGATGAACCAAGCCCTTAGTGAACCTGTTTGGGGATTCTGAAAGCGATGCCCTGGGTGGGCTGAACGCTGCTGGCAAGGTCGATGGGATACCAGCACAATCTTCAGCAGGAGAATGAGGTCTCACTGAGTGTGTTGTGCAGGATGCAAGACTGCATAGGTAATAAATTAGTATGCAAATGGGGGGAGCTGGAGGAGCTAAAAGGGCACATTCCAGGGGTGTACTCAGGGAGCTGTTCTCCCAAGATAAGGTCACCGACATCCGCCACGGTCCTTTGGCTGTCAAATCAGCCTGCAACAGAAGTTACCAAAGGTTTTGCTCTGTTTGCATACTCATGTGCTCCAGAGTACAGCAGGGACTGCTCTTCTGCCCTGCCTGCACTTCTTTGATTGCTTTTATTCTGATAGCTCTGGTAATTCCATGGGGCTGTTGAGGTACATGTGGTGTTTACCTGGCCTGTGGCTTCTGTCAGCCGCCAAGGAGCAGGTTGCACTGCAGAACTGCTGCATGGTCAAGGATTCAGGGATTTTCATAGAACCACAGGATTTGAGGGGTTGGAAAAAAGGCATCTAATATTTTTGAGTCCAGCCATCAACCCAACACCACCAGAGCCACTGAACTATGTCCCAAAGTGCCATGGCCACAGGTTTCTTGCACAGCTCCAGGGATGGAGACTCCACCACCTCCCTGGGCAACCTGTGCCAGGCTCTCACCTCCCTCATGGGGAAGATCTTCTTCCCAACATCCAATCTCAATCTACCCATTTCTAGTTTTGCTCCCTTCCCTCCAGTCCTATCACTCCCTGACACCCTCAAAAGTCCCTCCCCAGCTTTCTTGGAGCCCCCTTCAGATACTGGAAGCCACAAGAAGGTCTCCTGGGAGCCTTCTCTTCTCCAGATTGAACATCCCCAATTCCCTCAGTCTGTCCTCATAGGAGAGGAGCTCCATCCCTCTGCTCATGCTTGTGGCCCTTCTCTGGACACATTCCAGCACCTCCAGATCCTTCCTGTAACACAGGCTCCAGAACTGGACACAGTGCTCCAGGTGTGGTCTCACCAGAGTGGAGCAGAGTAGAGGGGGAGAATCCCCTCCCTCGACTTGCTGGCTATGCTGGCTATGATGAGATTTCCATCTCTGGGCAGTCAAGGGGAACAGATCTCATTTGCAGGCTGTCAGTTAGAAAGCCCAAATCTCTTTAAGGCTTCACAGCAGTGCTAACAAGTGGAGGAGGCCAGACCAGGGAAGCCAGAGTTTTCTTGTGGAAAAGGATTCCCAGATACCTGCCTATATAAAGCAACTTGGGCCAAAGCTCCCAGGGCAGGGAACCTATTTAGGACCTCTCCCCAAAGCATTTCTTCTTGCCTTTGATCATTTCTGTGCCTAGCTATATGTAGAAAGTGCTACTAATATAGAAGCAAGAGAAAGATGAAAATTAATCACTAAAGAAGCTAAGGAAAGTCAGGGAGGGGTGGTAGCAATTAGATCTTTTTCCATCTTCCTTGAGGTCTAAACTATGGCACTTAACCTCATCCCTGGTAAAAAGGGAGCTCTGTGCTGCTGGGAACAGAGCACATCCTGGCAACACCTCCACCCCTTCTCTGCCTTTCCCTAGTGCTTAGGTGGCTGCCAGTTCTGAGCTAGTTAGGACAGGTGAGTGGCATTCTCTGCATCTGTTCTTGATCTTCCACATCTTCTGGATCTTCTGATCTTCTACATCTTCTAGATCTTCTGATCTTCTTCCACATCTTCTAGTCTTCTAGATCTTCTTCCACCTCTTCTACATCTTCTGATCTTCCACATGTTCTAATCTCCTAGATATTCTTCTAGATCTTCCAATCTTCTTCTACTTCTTCTCATCTTCTACATCCTCTCATCCTCTTCCACATCTTCTGAACTCCTAGATATTCTTCTAGATCTTCTAATCTTCTACATCTTCTGATCTTCTAGACATTCTGATCTACTTCTAGACCTTTTCACCTCCTAAATTCACATCTAGATTTTCTCACCCTCTGTACCTTCTGATCCTCTTCTTCATCATCTGATCTTCTAGACATTCTTTTGGATATTCTATTCTATTCTATTCTATTCTATTCTATTCTATTCTATTCTATTCTATTCTATTCTATTCTATTCTATTCTATTCTATTCTGTTCTGTTCTGTTCTTCTAGCTCTTCTGATCTTCATCTAGATCTTACCATCTTTTCAATCTTCTTCTTGGCCTTCTCATCTTCTTCTACACCTTCTGACCATCCTCTAGATCTTCTAGAATCTCAAACCATCTTTACATGGTAATATTGCATTCATTAACTGTTGGGGGGTTTCCCCACCCCCACCACATCTGCTACATGAGGAAAGGGAAACACCAGCAATTCTGCAAGCCACCAAGGATTTAGCACAGCAAAATGACTCTTTATGGCTTCATTATGGGATTTTCTGTTCAGAGCTCTACCTGCAGCCAAGAAGCCTGCCTGGAAACAAATCCTGTTTCATTTTGCTTTACATGGGCAAATGAGCCAAATTTATTTCCCAACTTTGTAACAGGCTAATTCAGTTTTGGAGCCAGTTCAGGCTGTTCCTTTATGTTATTCTAAGGAAGAGAGCCAGTCTTTTAATTTCTTCATTCTGAAATCTACCACCAGGTTGCCAATATCATTGCTACCCTGGTGTAGGTTTCTCTGTTATTCCCCACAGCTGCAAGAAAACATTATAGATATGAAATTGTTCTGGGCAGGAGCAGGGGAAGGAAAGCTGGCCAGGAATATAAATGACTTTTTTACACACCCCCCTTTCATTCATGTTGAGTTTGCAGTTACTCTGGCATAAAACTAGAGTGAAACCGCTCTAGTAGGGGATTTGCACCCCTGAGTTAAGGGAGGTTGCTTCATGTTCACAGTTCTGGATTCAGCTGAGACAGAAGAACATCAATAAAGCACCAGGAGGACACCAATATAACAAAAATAAGCAGAATCTCTCCCCTCAGAAGCATCTTTTGGACAAGTTGGAACCCTAAGTCATGGCTCTGTGCAGCAAACAAGGTAAACCTGAGGCCGGCAAGGAGAGCAGAAGCAGTTGTGTCTTCCTTGGTAGGAGCTACTGCTTATGGGCCTGTGATGGTGGGAAACCACTGCTCCAGGTGAGGCCAAGGCTTCTTTCTGAATGCATGTAATGTGGTTTTCTAACCCTCCCTCTGAGGTGTCAGTGGAGACTTTCCAGGAGTGTCCTCTTTGGGGGTTTTGGAGAACAGCTTCTAGATGGGTGGTCCCTTGAGGAGGAAGAGGTCAAGGCTTCTGCAGTGACTCTGACTTGGCAGAGGTAGCTGAGCTGATGCTCCTGACTCACACAGGTGTAATAAGGCTCTCCTCCAAAGAAAGTAGCACATCACACCTACCAGCCTTGCTGGAGCTGGTGGAGTCGCTGCTGATCCACACTGGGGAAATTTGGCTCCATGACCCCAGCCACTGGACCACACAGCTCCCTCCCTTCCCCTCGCCACAACTCATACACAGTACCACACTTGTAAGGATGATAGATGCTTTCAACAGAGCTTCTCCACACTGGTATGGTGAATACACATCCAAGGTATTGCACTACACAACCAGTGCCAGCAGAGAAATGGTCTGGTGGGTTCAGATCTCCAGGGGGTTGATCCATGCAAGCAGCAAAAAGCCCTTCCCCAGGCGTTGTCCCAAAACAGATGGCTGCAGGAGAACAATTTTAGGGAGTTTCCTCTCAAGTCTAATACTGTTAAACATGCAAAAATAAAAATGAAGGCTGTCCATTAGCCATGGCACAGCTGGTTCAGAGGAAAGAAAGATTTTTCCTCACCAGACCTTTTACCCAAAATTTGAAGAGGAATTTGCCAAACTTTGCTTTCCACATCAATCAGCACATCCAGCAGGGAAGGGAGCAGAGGTAAAGGCTGGATTGTGATGCCAAGTGGTTAAATCCAGACACTTCCCATCTCCAAAGGGCACTGTATTGCCAGAAGGTCAAGGGAGGTGATTCTCCCTCTCTACTCTGCTCTGCTGAGACCCCACCTGGAACACTGTGTCCAGTTCTGGAGCCTGTGTTACAGGAAGGATCTGGAAAGTGTCCAGAGAAGGGCCACGAGGATTAGCAGAGGGCTGGAGCTGCTCTGCTATGAGGACAGACTGAGGGAGTTGGGGCTGTTCAGTCTGGAGAAAAGAAGACTCCCAGGAGACCTCATTGGGGCCTTCCAGTATCTGAAGGGGGCTACAAAAAAGCTGGGGAGGGACTTTTGAGGGTGTCAGGGAGTGATAGGACTGGGGGGGGATGGAGCAAAACTAGAAATGGGTAGATTCAGATTGGATGTGAGGAAGAAGTTGTTCCCCATGAGGGTGGTGAGAGCCTGGCACAGGCTGCCCAGGGAGGTGGTGGAAGCCTCCTGCCTGGAGGTTTTTGCAGCCAGGCTGGATGTGGCTGTGAGCAACCTGCTGTAGTGTGAGGTGTCCCTGGCCATGGCAGGGGTGTTGGAGCTGGCTGATCCTTGAGGTCCCTTTCAATCCCGTGATTCTCTGATTCAAAGAGGATGCATTGCCAGAACACAACTCTGCTGAGACTCCTGGGCTGAATTGCAAAGGCACAGAAGGAAAAGTAGGAAAGAAATGGAACCATTTAGATAGCTACCAGGATCAAAAGCAACTCCCAGCTGATTGGGTTCCTCTGTATCTGCTATTAAACACACCTAGCTGCTACCCACATAGAGCCTTTAAAATCCATGGGAAGAGCAAATGGCTATGTGAAGAATGTCTCTTTGTGTGTGTGGTGGCAATTTCCCATTGAAGCCTGTCACTAGGCCATCCCAACTGTATCCCTATAAAACAGATGAATTTCATGGAATTTCTGCTCTTTTTCTCCTCCTGGGCTATATAAAACTCTGCTTAGATCATTTGGTTTGGAGTGTAGAAAGGAGAGGAAGTGGCTGCTTTGTATTTTGTTCTGTTCCTCGGCTGTGTTGCTAGAGAAGAATGATGCAGTAATTGCTGAATGTTTTCAGCTCTTTTACCCATTTCCTTCACTGAGATCTTGAAAAATATCCAATCAACCCCATAGTTCAATGACTACATTGGTGAACTACCACAGACATTTCTTTTGTGGCTTTTACAGGAATGTTGATCAAAATGCTGACATTTTTGCGTGGCCCTCTCATGGGGGTGAAACTCCCTGTGGGCTGGGCTTTTAACTCAAGGTTTGCTCCAGTGGAGTGTTGCTCATACTCCTGTTTCTGCTTCTCTTTATTCTATTCTATTCTATTCTATTCTATTCTATTCTATTCTATTCTATTCTATTCTATTCTATTCTATTCTATTCTATTCTATTCTATTCTATTCTATTCTATTCTATTCTATTCCATTCCATTCCATTCTTCCCTAGCTGAGATTTGTATCTAAGCTCTGCTTGGATTCAGATGCAGCTTGCCCCCTTCACCTGAACATGTTCAGCTCGTGTTCACACCTGTCCCAAGACTCACCAAATTACCACAGAATGCTAGGGGTTGGAAGGGACCTGTGGAGATCTTTGAGTCCAATGCTCCTGAGAAGGAGCATCCCCCAAGGCAGGTCACACAGGAACACATCACAGAACCACAGAAACATTCAGGTTGGAAAAGCTCCTCAGGATCACCAAGTCCAACCCAGAACCCTACTCTACAAGGGTCACCCCTAAACCATATCCCCAAGCACCACATCCAAATCACCTTCAAACACATCCAGGATTGGTGGCTCAATCACCTCCCTGGGCAGCACATTCCAATCTCTGACCACTCTTTTCCTAATGTCCAGTCTAGGTGAGTTTTGAATATCTTCAGAGAAGGAGACTCCACAACCACTCTGGGCAGCCTGTTCCAGTGCTCTGTGACCCTTAGAGTAAAGAAGTTCCCTCTTGTGTTGAGGGGGAAGCTCCTGTGCTGCACCTGACATCCATTGCTCCTTGTCCTATCCCAGGGCACAAGTGAGCAGAGCCTGTCCCCTCCCTCCTGACCCCCAGCCCTCACATATTTCTAAACCCTAAAACTGAGTTTCTTTGCAGGACTCTGCAGTTGGGCATTGATGTCAAGAGTCACAGGATGACAGGAGGGTGCAACTCGAGGTGAGGGTCTTCAGCAGGGAGAACAAAGAAGGCTTCTTTTTGCCAACCACAGAGCTCCAACCACTCTATTCAAAAGCAATTCAAAATCCAATTCCAAGTCCTCATTAACTCAGTTGGAGCCTGGTCTGACCAAGAGTTTTAAGCTTAGACCCTTAATAAGGGCAGTCACAAGGGGACAGAGCCAGCAGGATGTATTCCATTTGTTTCTAACCAGGATGAAATTAATCTCGATGCAGAAAATCAGCTTAAGGACTCTACCCTACTTAAATTCCTATGAGGTCCCTGTAGTCCACTTGAGTAATCATTGATTGGATTCTTAAGAGATAGAGAGAAGCTCCAGCTAATTACAGCACATCTGTGAATAACTGCAGCTTTGGTCCTGAGGCACTTTTGAAATTGGGAAGAAGGGGGAAAGAAAATAAAAGAAAAGAGAAAAGAGAAGGGGAGAGGAGAGGAGAGGAGAGGAGAGGAGAGGAGAGGAGAGGAGAGGAGAGGAGAGGAGAGGAGAGGAGAGGAGAGGAGAGGAGAGGAGAGGAGAGGAGAGGAGAGGAGAGGAGAGGAGAGGAGAGGAGAGGAGAGGAGAGGAGAGGAGAGGAGAGGGGAAGGGAGGGGAGGGGAGGGGAGGGGAGGGGAGGGGAGGGGAGGGGAGGGGAGGAGAGGAGAGGGGAGGAGAGGAGAGGAGAGGAGAGGAGAGGAGAGGAGAGGAGAGGAGAGGAGAGGAGAGGAGAGGAGAGGAGAGGAGAGGAGAGGAGAGGAGAGGAGAGGAGAGGAGAGGAGAGGAGAGGAGAGGAGAGGAGAGGAGAGGAGAGGAGAGGAGAGGAGAGGGGAGGGGAGGGGAGGGGAGGGGAGGGGAGGAGAGGGGAAGAGGGAAAAGGGAAAAGGGAAAAGAAAAGGAGGAAAAGAGAAAAGAAAGAAAAAAATAAAGTAAAATAAATAAAATTAGTAAAATAAAATCATAAAATAAAATCCTAAGATAAAATCAAATCAAATACAATTCATCCTGAAAGGAAATGAGTGCAGAAATGTGGTGCCTTGAAAAAGAAAGGCTGTCAAAATCTGGTCAAGTGAAACATTTTGATTTGAGTGCTGCGGGGTTGGGAGGTTGGTGGTGGTTTGTGTTTTTATTTCATTCTATTTTTTATTGCCATATGTGAGACTGAGACATGTTTTGAGGTCAAATATTTTCTCAACCTGAGAAGGTGAAGATGGCAAAACAAAATGTTCCCATTTCTGTCTTCTAATTGGTGGGTGGAGGAACTGCTTAAGAAACCTCTGCAAAGTTGTAATGAATTCTGCAGCCTGCTCTAGGTGCCTCTGCTTCAGCAGAGGGCTTGGAGTGGCTGATCTCCAGAGGTCCCTTCCAACCCCACCATGGGGTTCTGAGATTTGGGTAGGGTTCCATCTCTGGAGCCCTCAACACAGGAAGGACATGGACCTGTGGAGTGTGTCAGGAGGAGGGCCACGAAAATGATCAGGGGCTGGAGCACTTCTCCTATGAAGACAAGGCTGAGGGAGCTGGGGGTGTGCAGCCTGGAGAAGAGAAGGCTCCAGGGAGACCTAGTGGCGACCTTCCAGTACCTGAAGTGAAGGGAAACTCCAAAAAGGCTGCAGAGGGACTGTTTACAAAGGCCTGTAGTGATAGGACAAGGGACAATGATTTGAAATTAGAGAAGAGTAGATTTAGATTGGATGTTAGGAACAAGTTCTGCACCATGAGGGTGGTGGAACTCTGGAACAGGTTGCCCAGGGATGTGGTTGAGGCCCCATCCCCACAGGTATTCAAGGTGAGGCTCAAGAAGGCTCTGAGCAACCTGATCTGCTGTTGGAATGTGCTGCCCAGGGAGGTGGTGGAGTCCCCATCCCTGGAGGTGTTCAAGAGGGGATTGGATGTGGCACTTGGTGCCATGGTTTAGTAGTCATGAGGTGTTAGGTGACAGGTTGGACTTGATGATCTTTGGGGTCTCTTCCAACCTTATTGATTCTATGATTCTATTGTCCTGTTGGGGATGTCCCTGCTTGCTACAGAGTGGTTGGACTAGGTGACCTTTGGAGGTCCCTTCCACCCCAGACCATTCTATGATTCTGTGATTCCAGCTGATCCTCATCTGAGTTTTGGGCTTCAAATCTTTGGCTCTGACTTCAGCCTTCTGTACCCACAGCCCAAGAGTCCTTTTTGTTGTGCTGAAGCTGCAGAAGGAGCACCTGCACCAGAGGCTCTGTAGACAGGTAGCAGTGGTCATAGATAGAGAAAATGGATTGTTCTCATTTGGGCAGAAAAGATGAATGTTTGTGTGATCTATGCACACAAACTGCAGCAATATTTTAAGATCAATGGTACTGAGGACAGTCTCAAGAAAAGACCATTTGCAACCCTGTAAGATTGATGCTCCCTTTCAGGAATGGGTGCAAAACGCTGCAAAGATCTCATTTCTCTCTGCTGCCTTCCCAGTGCTTCCAGCCCCAGCCAAAGCCAGGGGAGCCAAGCCATCAGCTGGATTATGGTGACATCAAGAGGCCACTGCTGTGCTGGAAACACAACTGCTCTGCACAGCTCATGGGCTCCCTGGAGCAGGCAGGGGGTTGAGAAAAGAAGGAGCTTGCTGAAGGACGTCTCTGTGGCTAAGGCACAGCTGAGATATGACCTAGAAATGCCAGACTGAGAGCTCTGGGACTTGTTCAGTCTTGAGAAGAGAAGGCTGAGAGGAGATCTTATCAACATCTACAAACATCTGAGGGGTGGGATGCCAGGCTCTTCTCAGTGGTGCCCAGAGATAGGACAATGAACAACAGGTACAAGCTGGAACCCAGGAAGATTCCACCTCAGCATGAGGAGAAACTTCTTTGCTCTGAGGATGCTGGAGCCCTGGAACAGGCTGCCCTGTGGAGTTCCCTTCTCTGGAGACTTTCAAACCCAGCTGGACGCTTTCCTGGGTGACCTGCCCTGGGAGACCTTGCTTAGGAAGGAGGAGTTGGACTAGAGATGATCTCCAGATGTCCCTTCCAACCCCTACCATTCTGTGATTCTGTCATAGTGCAGGGACCAAGTGGCAACATCTCCTCCTTCCCTGCCAAACAAAATCCTCCCACCCACTGTCCCTGGACAGCCTTTCTATGGACTTCCAAAGGTGCAGGTTGCTGTAGGCAGCAGCCCCTCAGGCTGGAAGCACAAGCAGTGAAATTGTACTAAGATGCTCAGCAGTTGCTGCTTTCCAGCCGAGACAATGGGAGCCTTACAGTCCACATTTGATCTCATTCCCTACAACTCCCTCACCCCTGCAACTCTCTTTTCCTTACAACTCCTTCTTCCTCACAACTCCACTCCTTCCTTACAACTGCTTTTTCCCTACAACTCCTTCATCTCTACAACTCTTTGATCCCTACATCTCTTCAATCCCTACATCTCTTCAATCCCTACAACTTCTCCATCCCTATAAATCCTTCTTCCCTGCAACTCATTCCTCACAGCTCCTTCATCTCTAGAACTCTTTGATCTCTGCAAGTCCTTCTTCCCTACAACTCTTTGATCCCTACAGCTCCTCCTCTACAACCCATCTCCACAACTCCTTTTTCCCTACAACTCCTTCATCCCTACAACTCTTTTATCCCTATAACTCCTTCTTCCTTACAACTCCTTCATCTCTACAACTCTTTGATCCCTACAGCTCCTCCTCTACAACTCCATCTCTACAACTCCTTCTTCCCACAACTCCTTCATCCCTACAACTCTTTTATCCCTATGACTCCTTCCTTACAACTCCATCTCTACAACTCTTTGATCCCTACAGCTCCTCCTCTACAACTCCATCTCTATAACTCCTTCTTCCCTGTAACTCTTTTATCCCTACAACTCCTTCTTCCTTACAGCTCCTTCCCTACACCTCCTTCTTCCCTACAACTCCTTCATCAGCATGGCCACCTCCTAGGAGCTCTCTGCTTTCCTGAGCTCACTTTAGGCTGCAGCTGACTTTCAGAGCGCTGAAGAGGCTTCACTTTCCCTCTGCTGTGCAAATCCTCCCCTGTTTTCCTCCGTGTCTTGACTATTGTTGTTGGCCGTGGCTGGTTTGTTACACAAACACATTCAGCATTTCTCTATCTGCTGCAAGCCCAAGTGGGTGGAAAGCTTGAGAGTAGGTGAAGGAGCAGCAGCAGCCTCCTATGTACGTGTAAATACTTGAAAGGTCACTCAGTTATTCATACAGCATGTTCTGCCAAGCTTTGTGCTGCAAGAGCTCACCTATTTATTTTTGGTGCCTCCTGATAAATCTTTGGGGGTTTGCAAACTGAGCAGCAGGCAGGCAGCCTTCTTCCCCTTCCCAGCTAAATGTTCCATTGTTTGCTCGTTTCCTGACCACAACAGGCCTGGAGACAAAAATATCCTTGAGGAGAGGCAATGGCAGATGCTCCCAGAGAGCAAGGAGGGCAGGGTCTGAACAAACCTGGGGATGGAAAATGCAAAAGGGAGAAGATCCTGGTGAGTAAGTCCCAGCAATGTGTTGGGTTTCTCTTGTGGCAAGCAGTGACCTACTAATTGGGCAAATCTCCTGTGGTCTGCAGTGGGCAGAGCCCAGGTCTGAGCTGTGGAACAGGGCTCTCCTTTGCCCTCAAATAAGGTGAATTTGGCTCTGGATGTGAACTGCCCTTGTGGTGTCTCTCTCTCCTGGCCTGACCTGATCCTGGGTTGGCCTCAGTGCTGGAAGGGGAGCAGCACTTGCCAGCACCCTCAGTGCTCTGGACATTCATGAATCCGTGTGCTGATGCTGCAGGTGTTTGGAAACATGATGTTCCAGCAGCACACTGCTGCTGCCTGTGCCTGCACGTAAGTAGGTCCCCGTGTCTCAGCCACCTCTCAAGCAGAGCCTCCCAAAGCTGCAGGTGCTCTTAAGGCAGAGGTGCTGCAGAACACAGCTCAAAGTCCTTGTGTGCCTCAGACGTCCTTTCCACTTTGGAGGTGACCTGGGTCATCGTTTCCTCAGTGGAGGAAGCTCCAGCTGCCATTGCAAAAGGATTCTACTCTGCTAACAAGCAAGGTATCTAGTCCAGGTTGCTCCTTCAGGTTCATTCAGGAGAGGGAATCATCCCCTGGAACTCAGATTGGGCTCCCAGGGTGGGATTTTGCTCCCCAGGGTGAGGAGAAGCATTTTGGTGTTAGAAGGAAATATCTCTGTGTGCTGTGGGTGGAGAATCAATGGAGACATGGACCTTAAAAACATGAGGGGGATGGAGCTGGTCCCTTGTGAGTGCCTGCTCTAAGGTGAGCTAAACAGCTTCCAGATCTTCACAAAATGTGTTGACAACTTGGATACTTGTCACACAAGCAGACACTAACATTTAAGTTGAAGTCCAGATTTCATTTTAGAAGGCTAGGTGAAGGTGTGAGAATGTCACCATTAATTCTTCGCTCTCAGCAAGTTCACCAGTGATAGGAAACTGGGAGGGGTGGCTGTGCTCTCCTCCAGGACAGGCTGAGAGCTGGGTGAAGGGGAACCTCATGAATAGAGTAGAGTAGAGTAGAGTAGAGTAGAGTAGAATAGAATAGAATAGAATAGAATAGAATAGAATAGAATAGAATAGAATAGAATAGAATAGAATAGAATAGAATAGAGGTAGAGTAGAATAGGATAGGATAGGATAGGATAGAATAGAATAGAATAGAATTAACCAGGTTGGAAAATACTTTGGAGATCCTCAAGTCCAACCTGCCACCCAACACTATCTAATCAAATAAATCATGGCACCAAGCACCCCATCCAGTCTCTTCCTAAACACCTCCAGTGATGGTGACTCCACCACCTCCCTGGGCAGCACATTCCAATGGCCAATCTCTCTTTCTATGAAGAACTTCTTCCTATCATCCAGCCTAAACCTCCCTCCTAAACTCAAGATTGCTATTTTTTTATGTCAGGCAGAAGGCAACTAAAGTCATGTCAAAAATAGAAGTGAGGACTATCTAGAGGGAGGCTTGCATGGACATCCAGCGTAGCAAACCTGGTATAAAATATAATGCAGGAAGGAAGCAGGCAGCAGGGCAGGTATAAATCCTGCTGCAATGAATAAAGCATGTCACAGAATCACAGAGTCACAGAATTTCAGGGGCTGGAAAGCTCATGCAGTCCAATCCCCCCCTTGCCAGAGCAGGAGTACCCAGAGCAGATCACACAGGAACACATCCAGGAGAGTTTTGAATATCTCCAGAGAGGGAGATCCCACAACCCCCCTGGGCAGCCTGTTCCAGGGCTCTGTCACCCTCACAGCAAAAAAACTTTTCCTCACATTTATATGAAACTTCCTGTGCCTCAGCTTCCAGCACTGCCCCTTGTGCTGGCACTGGGCACCACCCAGCAGAGCCTGGCTCCAGCCTCTGGGCACTCACCCTGCACAGCTTTATAAACATTGATGAGGTCACTTCTCAGTCTCCTCTCCTCTAAGCTGAAGACCCTCAGCTCCCTCAGTCTCCCCTTGTACAGAAGATGTTCCACTCCCTCAATCATCCTCATAGCTCTGTGCTGGACTCCCTCAAGCAGCTCTCTGTCTTGAACTGAGGGGCCCAGACCTGGCCACAATATTCCAGATGCAGCCTCATCAGTGCAGAGTAGAGGGGGAGGAGAACCTCTCTCGACCTACTGGTCACAGCCCTTCTGATCCACCCCAGAATGGCATTGGCCTTCCTGGCCACAAGAGCACACTGCTGGCTCATGGTCATCCTTCTATCCACCAGGACCCCCAGGTCCCTTTCCCCTTCACTGCTCTCCAGCAGGTCAGCCCCCAGCCTATCCCGGTGCCTGCAGTTGTTCCTTCCCAGGTGCAAGACTCTACACTTGCCCTTGTTGAACTTCATCAAATTTCTCCCTGCCCAGCTCCCAGCCTGTCCAAGTCTGGCTGGATGGAAGCACAACCCTCTGGTGATAAAAAAGGAAAGGAGCAAGTGGCAAAACACACATCAGCATAGGCAGCAAAGCAGAATGAGCTGATGGAGGAAAGGCAGGTTAATGAATACATTGCTCTTGTCACTCAGCCTGAGCAAAATGAGCAGTTTGAGCTGAGCCCTTAGAGAGCTTCCAGCTACACAGGGCTGTGGGGAGGGTTTTCCAGTTTTCTTAGGAACCAATAACATCTGACACGTGCAGATTCCTTCCACTGAGTGTTATGGTCAGGGCCAGCGAGCTGGCAGGTGGGAAGCATCTTGTGCCTGGGCTGAAGGAGGGCTTGTGTGAAGCAGGCATGGGCTGGAGAGCTGGGAGAGACAGGTCAGCATGGTTGGCAGGTCTGCTCTGCTCCCATGAGACCTCACCTGGAGTACTGAGTCTGGTTCTGGGACCCCCAACACAAGAAGGACATGGGACAGCTGGGTAGGGTCCAGAGCAGGTCAGGAAGATGATCAGAAAGCTGGAGAGCTTCTCCTATGGGAACTGGCTGTAAGAGTTGGGGCTGTTCAGTCTGGAGAAAAGAAGGCTCCAGGGAGACCTTAGAGCAGCCTCCCAGTACCTGAAGAGGCCACAGGAGAGCTGGGGACAGACTTTTGAGCAGAGCCTGCTCTGATTGGACCAGGGGTGATAGGATTTTGTAGTGCTCCCAGCCCTGCTCCCCAAGATCAGAGAATCACAGAATGGGTTGGGTGGGGACAGACCTTAAAGATCATCCAGTTCCAACCCCCTGCCATGACCAGGGACACCTCCAAGAAGGCCTGGAACACCTTCAGGGCGGGGACATCCACAACCTCCCTGGACAACCTATTCCAGTCTCTTACCACCCTCCCTGGAAAGAATTTCTTCCTCATCTTCCCTCTCAATCTCCTCTCTCCCAGCTCAAAGCCATTGTACCTCATCCTGTCACTCCCAGCCCTTGTCCAAAGTCCCTCCCCAGCTCTCCTGGTACTGGAAGGCCGCTCTGAGGTCTCCCTGGAGCCTTCTCTTCTCCAGGCTGAACAGCCCCAAGTCTCTCATCCTGCCCCCATAGCAGAGGAGCTCCAGCCCTCTGATCATCTTCATGGCCTCCTCAGTACCTGCTGCAACAGTTCCACATCCTCCTAGCTGCATTTTTTCAAACCTCCTTTTGGAAACAGCTTTGAAAGGGATGTGCCTTCAGCTTAATTAGCAGACTCCACCAGCAGAAGCCATTTGTCAGCCACTTAACCAATCTTCCTCTTCCCTGGCAGCAGCAGATGCCTGAGCCCAACTGGTTTGCAGCAGGAATTTGTGGCAGCAGACCCAGTGCCAGCCTCTGCTGGAGATTGATTGCTCTGCTGGCATGCCTCTCATTAAGGCTCTCACATTGTTGTTTGGCTGCTTCTGAAGTGCAAATACATGAAGCAATGCTTTGGAAAAGGCCAATTAGGAAGGACCAGAAGAAACCTTTCCAACCTGCCCGGGCCAGACTCAGGGCTAAGTGGGCTGAGGGCTGCATGGAAAGTAGGAAGGTGGTGGAGGTTTGTGTGCAGGAAGCCTGAGTACAAGTCAGGTCTGTTGCAGGCTGGTTGCTCCTCTGGGAAAAGCTTCTGAATTGCCTTGTACTTGGTTTCCTCCTCTGTGAGGTCAGCACAGGCTTTTTAGACTAAAAGCTTTGTCCTCCTAACCTGGCCTCTCACTTTCAGGATTCTCACTTCTTCCCTCATGGTCCTTATGCAGAACAGTGCCTGTGGGTCACAAGGTCTGAGCTGAGGCAGGGGCTGCGTGGCTGCGTTCACAGCCTCTGAGCAGCGCAGGACGGTGGGCAGCCCTGAGTTAATTGTCCTACAGTCCAGTGTGACGCTGGTACAAGGACATGGAGGGGCTGGAGCAGGTCCAGAGGAGGGCAGCAAAGCTGGGGAAGGGGCTGGAGAGCAGGGCTGGTGAGGAGCAGCTGAGAGAGTTGGGGTTATTCAGCCTGGAGAAGAGAAGGCTCTGAGGAGACCTAATTGTGGCCTTCCAGGATCTGAAGATGACTACAAGAAAGCTGGGGAGGGACTTCTTAGGGTGTCAGGGAGTGATAGGACTGGGGGGGATAGAGCAAAACTAGAAATGGGTAGATTCATATTGGATGTCAGGAAGAAGTTGTTGCCCATGAGGGTGGTGAGAGACTGGCACAGGTTGCCCAGGGAGGTGGTGGAAGCCTCCTGCCTGGAGGTGTTTGCAGCCAGGCTGGATGTGGCTGTGAGCAACCTGCTGTAGTGTGAGGTGTCCCTGCCCATGGCAGGGGGGTTGGAACTGGCTGATCCTTGAGGTCCCTTCCAATCCCTGACAATTCTATGATTCTCTGATTCTAAGATACCTTGATGGGAGATGCTTTCTAACAGCAGCAGGCTGGGAACTGAACTGAAGGACCAAGATCCTTCCCATGAGAGGGTGCAGCCATGGCGCTTCAGGACATGGTTTAGTGGCCATGGTGGTGTTGGGTTGATGCTTGGACTGCATGATCTTAGAGGCCTTTTCCAACCTTAATGATTCCAGGATTCTATGAGAGGTCCCACCTGGGATTGCTTCCAGGCAGGAATCAGGGGCAAGGCTCTGCAAAGCACAGAAAAGCCACAGCCACAGCCCCTCGGAACATACAAGGCTGTGTTCCTGTGAGCAGACTGACTTCCTGCAACACTGCTCCTCCAGCAATGGCCTGGGTGTCTGCAGAGCCTGGTATGCAGCTCACTGAAAGGGGCCACTCAGGATAATGCTGTCAGCCAGCTATGCAGTGGCAGTCAGGACTATCTGCAGCCAATGGCCCAGCCTGGGCCACACTTTCTGTTTGTTTTTACACGTTGGGAGCTAAGTTTGGGTTCGGTATGCTCCCAACGCACAAGCAAGCCTCTGTCTGCCTCTAAAAGGAGAGGGGTGGGGGGGTATTGCAGAGGCAAGAAGTAGACTTTTCAAGCAAAGTCAGGTTCAGATTATGAACCAGCTTTTCATTTTAGCAGGAAATGCTTGATCCTCCTGCCCCTTCGCTCAGCTGGACCCACAAACTGGCACTGAGGGGAGGCAGCCCCCAAAGAAAATAGGTTTCATGTGGAGAAGGGAAAGCAAAGGCTGTGCTTGCAACTGGGCTGGGCAATGAAAGAGGCTTAAACAGCTCAATTTTCAGAAGAAAATATTATCTTTAACCCTCTTCCCCCAATGATGCTCCAGATATTCTTGTGGTTTGGTGTAGCCCTGGCTGCCCCCGGGGCTGCTGAGAGACGCAGGGCTTGCCACTTGTGCTGCCTTCACTCCCTTTGTGCTTTACCTGTGAGTGAAGAGAGTCCCATTTCATGCCATGCTGCAGAGCCACCAGAGAGTCTTTGAACCTGCACTATGGTTTTTAATGGCAGTTAGAGGCTATGCTGAAAATTGGGCTAAAAGAAGCTCATTTTTAGGCTAAAATCACTCTGCCTAATGGTCACGGCCAGCACTGCTGTCAGAATATTACCAATCATTCATCTCAAGTGATTTGGTTCAAAAGTGACCCCCAAAGTGGTAGGATTTAGTCTAAACCTAGCCTGAGGTTCATTAGCACCCCTGGCATCATTTGTATCTCATTCCTTCCATTCTCCACCTGATCTCAGAATCACAGAATGTTAGGGGTTGGAAGGGACCTCTGGAGATCATCCAGTCCCACCCCCTGTCAAAGCAGGATCACCCAGGGCAGGCCATGCAGGAGCACACCCAGATGGGTCTTGAAAGTCTGCAGAGAAGGAGACTCCACAACCTCTCTGGGCAGCCTGCTCCAGGCCTCCAGCACCCTCACAACAAAGATATTTTGTGTTCTTCCTGTTGAGGTTGAACTTCCTGGGTTCCAGTTTGTACTTATTGCTCCTTAACCTATCACAGGACACCACTGCAAAGAGCCTGGCCCCTTCTTCTTGCCCCCTACCCTTCAGGTGTTTGTAACCATGGATCAGATCCCCTCTGGGGCTGCTCTTCTCCAGGCTCAACAGTCCCAGGGCTCTCAGCCTTTCCTCCTCACTCAGATCTTCCAGGCCCTTCATCATGCTCATAGCCTCCATTGAACTCTCTCTAGTAGATCCCTGTCCCCCTTGATCTGGGGAGCCCAGAATTGGACACAATAGTCCATATGTGGCCTCACTAGGGCAGAGTGGAGGGAGAGGAGAATCTTCCTAGACCTTCTGACCACACTCTTCCTAATGCACCCCAGGAGACTGTTGTCCCTTTGACCCATGGATAACTTACTATCTACCAGGACTCCAAGGTCCTCCTCCATGGAGCTGCTTTCCAGCAGGTCAGCCCCTAATCTGTACTGGTGCATGTCTGGAGGAGGAAAAAAGGAAACACTCCTGTCAGAGAGAATATTTAGGCTAATCTGCCTCTCTCTCCCCATCTCCAGAGGTGGAGTTTCTGCCCTTCCAGAGATGCTTTGCTCTTTTGGGTGATGTTGATTAGGGAAGCAGAGCTGTGTCACCTGAAGAGCTGATGCTGCTAGTAGAAACTGGATCTCCAGCAGAGCTTTCTTGCTGCATCCTGCTGGACCAGACTTAAAGTAGTGGTGCCGTAGGTGTCTGCTGCCTCAGCATTGAGCATCTCTGGAGCCCTGGAGGGTTGGTGGCCATCTGGTGCTGTGCTCAGTGCAGGCTGTCACTGTGCAGATGCACATGCCATAGAGCTGTCACCCCTGGGGAATGCAGTTTTTAGGCTTGGGGACTAATATTAGGGCTTTTGCACTCATTCAACTGGAGGCATGACCACAGGAAGGCAAAGTTTTCTCAGAGCTATGAATATCCCTGAGGCTGTAGGCAGGGCGTGGGCTGCAAAGCAGAAGTAGAGAGCAGAGCGTGGTCCTGCTCTGAGCTACTCATGACACAGGGCAGGTGAGGGGGAAGGCAGCAGCAATGTCTCTGTCCTAGGTAATGGGGAGGTCAGTGCACAGTTCAGACTAGACAGAAAGGTCCTGACCCCTGGACAAGTCTTACTCTCACCTAAAACTGGGGGCTGTAGACTGGACATTAGAAAGAAGTCCTTTACTTGGAGGGTAGTGGAACACTGCAACAGGTTGCTCAGGGAGGTGGTGGAGGCTCCATCCTCGGAGACATTCAAGCTCAGGGCTCCATCCTTGGAGACATTCAAGCTCAGACCTGATGGGGCTCTAAGCAACCTGCTCAAGTTGGGGGTGTCCCTGCTGACTGCAGAGGACCAAATGACCTCTGAGGGTCCCTTCCAAGCCAGTGCACTCTACGGCTCTCTGATTCCATGGAATGAAAGCACCAGGGGAGACCGATGGTGCACTGAATCTCTCACAGTCATATTCACCCACCAAAGGCTGTCCAGCAGATGTGGCCATTCTTATGCTTTGCTTTAAAAGGCAAAACCCACAAAACCTCCCAAAACAGCAACCCCTGCAGCAACGCCACTCGAAGCAGAGGAGGAAGAACCTCCTCAGCGGGTAAAGAGCTCTGAAAATATTTCCTGTCACATGTAAAGAGAGGTTGATCGAAAGATAAGGCTGTAAAGCAGAGAGGAGAGCATATCTGGGGGTGGGGGGTGTGTGTCAGCCCAAACCCTTCAGCACTGTGATAATCCATAACAACATCTTTACCTCTGCAAATAACAAAAGAATCATAGAATCAATAAGGTTGGAAGAGACCTCAAAGATCACCAAGTCGGACCTGTCACACAACACCTCCTGACTACTAAACCATGGCACCAAGTGCCACGTCCAATCCCCTCTTGAACACCTCCAGGGATGGGGACTCCACCACCTCCCTGGGCAGCACATTCCAATGGCTAACAATTCTCTCTGGGAAGAACTTTGTCCTCACCTCCAGCCTAAACTTCCCCTGGTGCAGCTTGAGACTGTGTCCTCTTGTTCTGGTGCTGGGTGCCTGGGAGAAGAGACCAACCCCTACCTGGCTACAACCTCCCTTCAGGTAGTTGTAGAGAGCAAGAAGGTCTGCCCTGAGCCTCCTGTTCTCCAGGCTAAGCAACCCCAGCTCCCTCAGCCTCTCCTCACAGGGCTGTGCTTGAGGCCTCTCCCCAGCCTCGTTGCCCTTCTCTGGACACATTCAAGAGTCTCAATGTTCTTCTTAAACTGAGGAGCCCAGAAGTGGACACAATACTCAAGGTGTGGCCTCACCAGTGCAGCTCCATCCCTCTGCTCATCCTTGTGGCCCTTCTCTGGACACCTTCCAGCACCTCCAGATCCTTCCTGGCACAGAGGCTCCAGAACTGGACACAGTGCTCCAGGTGTGGTCTCAGCAGAGTGGAGAGGAGGGGGAGAATCCCCTCCCTGGCCCTGCTGGCCACACTTCTCTTGCTGCAGCCCAGGATGTGATTTGCTTTCTGGGCTTCAAGAGTCTCCCCTCCCCCCCAAAAAAAGAAGAAAGAGACAACCATGTGACTTCAAAACCTGGGACTGAAGTCCTAAGCTGTCAGATTTGGTGAGATCCCAAAGAAAACCATGGGAATATGCACACAACCCAACAGCACTGCCCCTGCAATGCCTTTGTGCTGCAGAGATCCCTGGCTCTGGAGGGGAACCCTGAGCATAAAGACCTTGGCCAAGCTTTTCTGGGCCATGTGATTGGAGTGTGAAGCTGACCCTGTCTCAGACACAGTGTCTCCAGGGCCATTCAGCTACTTCTATTTCATAATATCACTGCCCAGAATTCCTGACTCTCTCTAAAACTCAGGTCACATGGAGCTTCCATGGCATTTGGGAGCAGCCACTCAGCCAGGCTGAAGCTTTCCAGGACACCTCCCCTGACACAGCAGGAGGTGCAGCCCTCTGTACAGCTTTGGAGGGCAGCAGGGCAGCTGTTTCCTGGCTTTGAGCTGGAATTTGTGCACTTAGTTGCGTAAGAACAATCAAGAAAAGCCTCTGCCTGAGAGCTGTAGGGCCCTGAGGTGATGCTGGCTTAGGAATGCTCCTGGAAGCACAAACCCACAAACTCAGTAGGTGCAGTGGATCAGGGATAGTGTGGCCAGCAGGAGCAGGGCAGGGATTGTGCTCTTGTACTCAGCACTGGTGAGGCCACAGCTCAAATCCTGGATTCAGTTTTGGGCTCCTCACTCCAAGAAGGACATTGAGAGGCTGGAGCAGGTCTGGAGAAGGACAACAAATCTGGGGAAGGGTCTGGAGAACAGGGCTGGGGAGGAACAGTTGAGGGAGCTGGAGGTGTTCAGCCTGGAGAAGAGGAGGCTGAGGGAGAACTCATTGCTCTCTACAGCTCCCTGAGAGAAGGCTGCAGTGAGGTGGGGGTTTGGCTCTTCTCCCATGGAACAAGTGGAAATGGCCTTAAGTTGCATCAGAGGATGACATGAGGAACAATTTCTTCCCCCAAGGGGTTGTCAAGGCCTGGCTCAGGCTGCCAAGGGCAGTGGTGGAGTCCCCATCCCTGGAGGGATTTCAAAGCTGTGGAGATGTGGTGTTGAGGGCCATGGTTTAGCAGTGACCTGGCAGTGTTGGGTTAAGGGTAGGACTGGATGACCTTAAAGGTCTTTTCCAACCAAAATGATTCTGTGCCTTTCTGATTTGGGATGCTGAAGCCAGGCTTGCTGGCACTGAAGTGCCCTGTGAATCTGAGTGTGCCCAACTCTCTCCTTCCATTGACCTGCACTTACCTGCTGGAGAGCTGTCACCCTGCTGTGGTGAACCAGACCTTTCCCAAGAAGCCAGCAACTCAGGTCAGTCTGCTCCACAGAAGGTCTAAAGCATCATTTAATTGTCCTTCAGGGGAAATGAAAAGAAAAAAATAATGTTTTGTATGGGGATGGCCATAAATCAATTCATAGAGTCACAGAGTGGGTTGGGTTGGAAGGGACCTTAAAGATCATCCAGTTCCAACCCCCTGCCACGGGCAGGAACACCTCCCACCACCTCAGGTTGCTCAAGGCCTCATCCAGCCTGGCCCTGAACACCTCCAAAACCTTCCTGGGCAACCTGTGCCAGTGTCTGAAGAGCACAATGTCCTAAGTTCAGGCAGGAGCAGATCATCTGGGGTCCTGCACAGTGGCTCAGTCACCAGGTTCAGATATCTCTGCTGCTTCTCCTCTCCAGAAGCTCTCTAATATGAATCCCATCAGCTGTCCCAGCAACTTGGAGCAAATATGCAGATCTCTCAGCCAACAACCCTGACCCTTTGACTTCCCTCCATCCCTCTGGTCCCAGAGCCCAGGGCTGCTGAAGCATCAGCTCCCAGAGGCACTTCCAAAGGCAGGGTGACTTTGCTGGCAAGGAGCAAGCTGCTTCAAACTGAGGAACTTGGCTGCTTCGCTGCAAAAACAGCAGAGCAAGTGAAAGGTGAAATTCTTGGCCCCCTGCTTGTGTTTCTGATGACTTTGTGTGTGTGTGTGTGTGTGTAGGACAAAGCAGCACCCTGCTTCAGATCCTTCTCTCTCCCAGCACCCGTCATTTGCTGGCCACCACCTGCCCACAGCAGCAGCCCTTGTGCTTGGCATTCTCCATCTGGGATGTGCAAGCAGTTAAAGATCTCTAAGAAAAGCACCACAATCTTTTTTCCCTCCCTTTCCTAGCTTTATTATTGAGAAATCAAAGACCTCATGTGACTTTGTAGATGACTTAACACATTTAGAGACCAGGAAGGAAGTGGAGCTGCACTGCTCGCTTGGCTCTGCAGTGGGGCGGTTGCTGCTGCAAACTCGACCTCCTTAACTCCAGGCGGTGCAGGGGGAGCAGAAAAATGACTGCCCAGGCCCCCACCGAGCCCCCCAGGTGTTGCTTCTTCAACCTCAAGACAGCCACTATTGCTTTAGGGATCTTCCACATGGTAAGTGCCAGGATTGGAAGCGGGGACAGGGAGAGGGAGCCGAGGGAAGTGGAGGAGGTTTGCAAAAGGGGTCGTCGGTGCTGGTCAGAAGGTGTCCTGACTGGTGGCTTCTTTGTGTTCCCAAAAGGGACAATCCAGTGATGTAAGAGAGATGGAGAAGAGAGAGATGGGGAAAAGAGGAGAAGGTGGCAGAGGAAGAAGGGAGGGAGATGGGGGACAAGGGAGAGGGGGCAGGCAGGAAGAAATTTATTGTACTGAGAGGGGTTTTTAACTATTTTTTTCCCCTGGTTTTGCCAACTGAACCTCATGGACATTCACTCTGCTTCCTGTTTTCCCTCTGCAGCTTAGTGCAGGAGCTTTTACCAGTGCAGAACTCTGTAGCTTGGACAGGGCTCAGCAGAGCTACCTGGACCTGCTGGTTAGGAACCAGGCAACACACTGGCAGTGGAAACTGTGGGAGAACTGTGGGTCACTGGAGGAAAGAGGCACCTGAGCTCCAGGAGAGCAAAGGGTGGGTGGGCAAAGCTGCCTTGTTTCTCCTTCTGCACCCAGCTGGACACTAGATGCAGTGTTCTGGTTTCTGTTAGGCTCAGTGGTTGTGGTCAGCTGCCATGCAGCTGGGGTCACTGCTCAGGGGTGGGCACAGATGGCAGCGAGCAGAGGTGGCAGAGCCTGGAGGGATGTTTCTTCCATGCCATCAGGTTGTACAGAGGTGCTTTCAGCTGCCTTTAGGTCACTGTGAGGATGTGGTTTCTTGCATGGCAGAGGCATTTGAAACCCTCCCATCCGTGGCACTGAGTGTGCACAGTCACGGGTTGGGAGCCTGCAGGGTGATAACGGTTAATGGGGGCTCTCAACCTGCTCCTGGCATAGAAGTGAAGTGAGAGGAGCTGCCACCTGCAAATACATGCTGAGGATGGCAGCTGTGCCACGGGAAAGGTTTGCCATGGTCCTCCTGCAGCACCAGCCTGCTTTCCTGGAGCAGCAGGAGCAATCCAAGCTGCCTGAGCAAATCCCTACTGCACACAAAATACTCCCTCACACAAAGCCAAGAGAGCAGGGCATGGCTTAAAGGGTTTGACTTCCATCAGGTCATGCCTGCATACATTGTGGAGGATTCAACTCAGGAGTGAAAGGCAAGGCAGTCTGGAGATCAGCTTAGATACCTTCTTGGCTGGGGAAGTAAAGAGAAAGCACCCAGCAGTCAGCAGCACCATGGGTTGGGAGAGGCAATGAGTGAGAGGAGTGGCTGCTCTTGGGCACAGCCCAGCACCTCTGTACCTCCCTGTGCCCCTCCTGTGCCAGCCCAGAGCAGGACAGCAGAGAAACTTGAATCTACTCTGTATAACCCAACCAGAAATCTGCTGAGGTTGGAAGAGACCTCTGAGGTCATCCAGTCCAACCACTCGCCCAGAGCTCCCAATCTGTTGCTAAGCCACTACCACAAAACCGCGTCCCTCAGCACCACATCTCTGCCTCTTTTCAGCGCCTCCAGGGATGCTGACTCCACCACCTCCCTGGGCAGCACATTCCAGTGCCTGAGAACCCTTGCTGGGAAGAAAACTTTCCTAACATCCAACCTGAACCTCTCCTCTGGGAGAGAAGGTTCACGCACTGCAACTGGCAACATCTTTCCCCTGGCACTACTTGAGAGCCAGGTGCTGTAGTGGCATTTCCATGCCATATTTCACTCATTTGAGGACCTCAAAACCATTCTGGGGTTGGTTAAAGGAATTATGCCATTTTCTAGCTTTTTTTTTCCCCCTTTTCCCTTCTGTTTTTGACCATCTAGATGATACCCTGAGCAGGCTACTCCTTTTTTCACAGTACCACCAAGGTTTGAAGAGACCTCAAAGAGTTTTGCCCCAAGTTCAAAGGTTATAATCTCACTGCTTTAAAGAAGCAGAAAACTCTCTCTTTCTTGTGAATTCTTTTAACCCCTAGACAGGAAAAAAAAGAAAAGAAGTAATTCAAAATTGAAGCATATCCAAGCTGAGAGTTTGCAGCAGAACTCAAGCAACTTCTGACAACCAATTACACCTGCAGGCATCCAAGAAGGATGGCCACAGACTGCTTAGAAATGAGGCCCTGGTAGGAAGAATAGAATCACAGAATTGTTAGGGTTGGAAGGGAACTCAAGGAGCATTCAGTTCCAAGCCCCCTGCCATGGCCAGGGACACCTTACACTACAGCAGGTTGCTCACAGCCACATCCAGCCTGGCTGCAAAAACCTCCAGGCAGGAGGCTTCCACCACCTCCCTGGGCAACCTGTGCCAGTCTCTCACCACCCTCATGGGGAACAACTTCTTCCTAACATCCAGTCTGAATTTTCCCTCTTCTAGTTGTGCTCCATCCCTCCCAGTCCTGTCACTCCCTGACAGCCTACAAAGTCCCTCCCTGAGATTTGAAGAGGAGCCAGGACCTAAAGAGGAGCTGGCAAAAAACAAAGGCCTGTGCAAGGGTGGCAAACACCAGGCAGAGAGCCACAAGACATTTTCTGCAGAGAGCTGGGGGCACAGCATGTCACATGAGCTGGCTCTTATCAGTGGTGAAACAGATGTACAGAAAAGAGATTATTATTTTTTCCTCTAGCTGGGAGAGTGAATCATACTTCTCCCCCCCCACCCCCCAAAAAAAAAGCCTCTTTTGTCTTTCTCAGAAGTCAGCAAAGGCTTTGAACTGAGGTTCATTTTTCTCAGAAGCCTTTCACAGTGGTGCCACAAACAACACATCCCTGATTGGCACTGGTGTGTGGTGGGGGAGAGAGAGAGAGAGACATCACCTTTTGGTGCTGCTGACTGACAGGGAGAGCTTCATTCCCACTGCAAGGTGAGGGTTGGGCTGTTCTCCCAAGTAGCAAGTGAAAGGATGAGAGGAAATGGCCTCAAATTGCACCAGGGGAGGTTTAGGTTGGACATGAGGAGCAATTTCTTTCCCAGAAGGGTTGTCAAGTCCTGGAACAAACTGCTCAGGGCAGTGCTGGAGTCTCCATCCCTGGAGGGGTTTCAAAGCTGTGCAAATGTGGTGCTGAGGAACACAGGAGTGGACTTGGGGATCTTAAAGGTCTTTAGCAGCCTAAATATTTCTGTGATTCTGTGACCATGTGAAATCATAGAATCACAGAATTGTCAGGGTTGGAAGGGACCTCAAGGATCAGCCAGTTCCAACCCCCCTGCCATGGGGGGTGGAATACCACCAGAGCCTGCAGGTACCTCTGTGCCTTCTGTGGCAGGGGGGTTGGGCTGGATAATCTTTGAAGGTCCCTTCCAGCCCTGACCATTGTGTGATTCTGTGCCTGTACCTACTCTATTACCTCAGTGGATTTCTTCTACACAGAACCCTTTGGGAAAGAGTTTGATTCTCAGAGCTTGTCTGGTTTTTAAGAGCCAACACAGAACAGCAACCAGATTTTTTTCCCTACCTCTTCTCCACCTTTTTGATCATGTAGCTCCAGCTGGGCAGAGGGAGGGGAGCAGAAGAGGGCATTTATAACTCAGCAGTGCCTTGGATGATTTGCTGCATCAATGCTCAGTGTAAATCATTGCTGTGGGTCCCAGTGATGAATCATAGTGATGCTGGGTGATGGTGATGCCATCAAAGACAAGCACTCAGGCTTTGTGGTGGTGTCTTGTCCTCCTATAAATTAGATCTGTCTCACTGCTGATCTGTCCATAGGCAGTTGAAATAAATCATGGGAATTCTCAGACAAACAGGGAAGGAGATGAGGGGAATGAGGAGGGGACAGAGCTGGTGAGGGCCTTTTTAGGGTGTTGGGTAGTGACAGGACTAGGGGGAATGGATCCAAGCTAGAGGAGCGGAGATGTAGATTGGCCCATCCAGTGCCAACCCACCTGCCATGAGCAGGGACACCTCTCAACCAGCCCAGGTTGCTCAAGGCCTCATCCAACCTGGCCTTGAACACCTCCAAGGGAGGAGGCAGCCACAGCCTCCCTGGGCAAGCTGTGCCAGTGTCTCCCCACCCTCACTGGAAAGAATTTCTTCCTAATCTCCAGTCTCAATCTCCTGTCCTCAGGCTTCAATCCATCACATCCATTCTATCACAAGCAGCTTGTCAATTCAGAAGGGCTGGTGGAGGCTTTGGGAGACTGCAGCACACTGAGCAAGCTGTGAATTGAGTTTCTTGTCTCTCCTGTTGTTTCAGAGCAGTAAGAAAGGGAACTGGGTGCTCGGCTGAGCAGTCCTCTCTGGCTCAAAGAGGAACCTTTTGGTTTCTTCTGGAGAGGAAGTGGCACCAGGGGAGGTTTTGGTGGGACATTAAAAGAAACTTTTTCACTGAGAGGGTTCTCAAAGCCTGGCACAGGCTGCCCAGGAAGGTGGTTGGATCCCCATCCCTGGAGGGGTTTCAGAGAGGCAGAGATGTGGTGCTGAGGAACGTGGTTTAGCACCAGCCTCGGCAGAGTTAGAGTATGGTTGGACTCAATGATCTTAAAAGGTCTTTTCCAACCCGAATGATTCTGTGATTCTCTGAAGGGTGAATCTGGAGGGAGGATGCAGCTATCCCTGTGCAGCAAGGAGTTGCTGGGCAGTCTCCACAGCAATCTTCCTCTGCCTTCTTCTCCAGTCGAGGTGAGCAGCCCCCTGCAGGGGCTCCATCACCTTGCAGGTCTGTTTTCTCTGTGCATAAAAGAGATGACTGTCACAGGGCAGGCAGCAGCGTGCCAAAGCCAAAGCTAAGTGCTGGGGAGATAGCCTGGGCCTCACAGGGCACTGGTGATGGAGAGCCAAGGAGAAGAGCCACAGATCCTTGTCTGCTTTATCTCACTGCAGCTCAGTGGCTCAGTCATGGAAAGTTTAAACCAACTTTCCCTTTAAAATCTTCTCCCTGATCTTTCAGGCTGGGCTTGGGTTTTCTATCTGATGTGTGCTGCTTTTGTGTGACTGCAGTTGGTCTGGCTGTGTGACTCACTTCTCCACCAGAAAGGAAACCAGGGCCTCTTCTTCTCTGCTGTGCCCCTCTCTGATAGATACTAGAGATGGTTCTTCACACTGAGGTTTAGCCTCTGGCTCTGCTCTGCTTGTAAGCCCAGCTTTTATAGGAGTATTTGGGATTTGATGTCCTGCTTTCACTGACTTGTTTTTCAGGAATGAAATTGGTTATTTGGTTATTTAGGGCTCAGGTCACCCATTTGGCTCAGGCCTTCATTTAACAGACCCCTTTTAAGCTGGAGCCTTCTCTTTTCCAGGCTGGACAGCCCCAGCTCCCTCAGCTTGTCCCCGTAGTGGAGGTTCTGCAGCCCTCTGATCATCTCCATGTCCTCCTCTGG
This sequence comes from Dryobates pubescens, assembly GCF_014839835.1. Taxonomy (NCBI): domain Eukaryota; kingdom Metazoa; phylum Chordata; class Aves; order Piciformes; family Picidae; genus Dryobates; species Dryobates pubescens. Next base: position 6,083,020 of record NC_071631.1, on the reverse strand, counting down.
ACCTGCTCCAATAGTTCCAGGTCCTTCTTGTGCTGGGGGCATCAGAACTGGATGCAGGACTCCAGGTGGGGTGTCATGAGAGCTGAGCAGAGGGGCAGAATCCCCTCCCTGACCTACTGCTATCACTGCTTTGGATGCAGCCCAGCTGGAGTACTCTAGTACTGCAAATTTAAAGGGAAGGCTCATGGTGGGAGACAGAGTGCCAGGCCCCACCACGGAAAGACCATGGCTTGGTGGACATTCAGACCAGCAGCAAAGGGCTGTGGGGGATGTGCTACAGCTCTTCTGGAAGTTGCACTTGCAGCTCATGGCACAGGAGTTGGTGAATTTGGTTTTGAAACCAGTTTCTGTGTCTTCAGCAGCTAACACAGTGACAGTTGGAGAATCTGGGTTCAGTTCCTGTCCCTGCTGCAGGCCATCCCTCCCAACCACACTTCCCCATTCCTGGGGCAGGGCAAAGCCTTTCCTCCCATGCCTCCTCGATTTGTTTGCTTGCAGTGTCAGCCCTAGCACTTCTGACTCCACATTACTCTGCCTGGGCTCTGTCTGAATCCCATCTGGCCTTTGCAAAAGACACCAAATACTCTCTCCTCTGCTCACTACCAGGTTTGCCTCAGCTCCTGCAGCTGCTGGCTTGGCTTGCAGAGCCTGGTGTGGTGTGCTTGCAGACATGAGCACAGACCACACCAGAGCCGGTTCCTCCTTGCCTGCATCACTCTGGAAGTGGCTGTTGCAGTGCAAGGCTGCTGCAGCTCCTGTGGAGCCAGCTCTGCCCCAGCTGGTGTTAATCTTGGTGACAGATACAGACTTGCTTTCTCCATCAGCCTGGGGTTCAGATGACTCACAGCCAGAGGCTGAGCAGTCCAGATAAAACAGCTTCTCTCATTCCCCCCTGCATGCCAACATCTTCCTTGTTGGTGGCACTTTTGTTGGTGGCTCCTGTCCCTGGCAGCCTGGACCGGATGATCTCTGGAGGTCCCATCCAACCCCTAACATTCAGTGATTCCTTTGACAGGGATAAAGCTCAGACAGAGAAGCTGCAGCAGCTGTTTGCACAGCAGCAGAGAGGTCAGAGAGCTTCCTGCATCCTCAGGGAATGTGGCAGCAGGGTCCTCCTCCAGTCACCCACCCTGCAGCTCACTTTAGCACGCACCAGGCTGCTCTCAGAATGTGCAGCTGCAGGTCCAGGCCTGGCAGCCCATGCTCTGCTCCAGCCTGCTACAACCTTAAAGTGCAGAGGGAACTAAACACATGCCAAGGAGGAGGGAGAACAGCAACAGCTGGAGAAGAGGAGGAGGAAGAAAGTGCTGAGCAAGATGAGGGGCCTGGTGCAGTCAGAATGGTGCTGAGACTGTCAGTAAGGTCCAGAAGGAGCAATAAAGGGCATCAGGGAGTCCTTTAGCCCAAGAGGTGTTCTGTGCTCTGACAGCAGTGTGGGCAGGGACTGATGCTCTCTTGTGGCCTTGGACTTCTTGTCCTCAGATCCACAGGAGGTTTGGTTCCCTTGGCATGAGCTGCCTACAGCTCACACACTAGCAGGGGGAGGCTTGTCCCCAGCAGGGATGTGGCATGGGGTCTTGTGGCCACTCTTGTGGCCTGGAGACAGGTGGGGGTTGGTCTCTTCTCCCAGGCAGCCAGCACCAGAACAAGAGGACACAGTCTCAAGCTGCACCAGGGGAGGTTTAGGCTGGGGGTTAGGAAGAAATTCTACACAGAGACAGTGATTGGCCATTGGAATGTGCTGCCCAGGGAGGTGGTGGAGTCATCATCATTGGAGGTGTTTAGGAGGAGACTTGATAGGGTGCTTGGTGCCATGGTTTAGTTGATTAGGTGGTGTTGGGTGATAGGTTGGACTTGATGATTTCAAAAGTCTCTTCCAACCTGGTTAATTCTATTCTATTCTATTCTATTCTATTCTATTCTATTCTATTCTACTCTATTCTATTCTATTCTACTCTATTTTATTCTACTCTATTCTATTCTACTCTATTCTGTTCTATTCTACTCTATTCTATTCTATTCTACTCTACTCTATTTTATTCTACTCTATTCTATTCTATTCTATTCTACTCTATTCTATTCTACTCTATTCTATTCTATATCCTGGCTTCACTTGCAGGGCAATGCCCTGGCCCTGCTGTTTGACATCTCCAGCTTTACAGAGGCCTTCTGCAGCGCCTGACTGCCCAGTGTCCCACATCCAACAGAGCTTTTCCCTCAGCTTAGGGGCTAGAGATTGATTTATTTTCTTTTCACTGCAGATCATCACTGTTTGGATACAGAAGTTCAGCACCACACATCTAGCCCTCGCTCCAGCTCAGGAAGGAATGGACCCTGGAGCCTGGGGGCGGGAGGCGGCGGGGGTTACTAGTTCAACTCAGAAACTTGAAGAAGGAAATCATTTTGCTTCAATGGGAAAAAAGGCACATTTGGAGATTAGTTTCTTTTTTATCTCCAGTACATTGAGAGAAGGAACTGATGTCTTTTTTGCCAATGAAGTTGGATAACCAGGCCTGCAGAGCAACCTTTATTCTCTGTGTGTTTCCCTTCGTGCTGCAAAATACCAGTGTTGCATTTAGCTCAATTGCAAAGCAAAAGGCAATTTCCAAACATAAAGCCAGGGCTTTCTGGCTCCACAAAAAAAAATAGTAGCATTGCAGTGGAACTCATTAACTTTTGTCACTTCCCCATCCTCCTTCAGAAGCCAGCAGAAAAACAAAAAGCCAGTTTAAACCCAAGCCATCAAGAAACTGATAACTTTTGCCTCCAAATTTCCTTCTATGTGGCACAGGCTGCCCAGGGAGGTGGTGGAAGCCTCATCCCTGGAGGTTTTTGCAGCCAGGCTGGATGTGAGCAACCTGCTGTAGTGTGAGGTGTCCCTTCCCATGGCAGGGGGGTTAGAGCTGGCTGAGCCTTGAGGTCCCTTCCAATCCCTAACAATTCTGTGATTCACTGACTGTCTCAGTCATAGAAGACCCATAGGAGACCCATCCTGCAGTTAGGGCTGTGGCCATTGCATGGCTCCCTGGAAGCAGATCAGCTGATAAGAAGCTGGCCCAGGACCCCTGAATTGTGCCTTTTGCTTTTGTTCTAGGTTATGAGCATCCTGCTGCTGATTGAGTACTCCCTGGAGGTGGCAGGTGGGAAAGGCTTTTGCAAAGACCTGGACAAGGATTACTACAGAATTGGTAAGTCACTGGAATGCTGGAAAAGCAGCAAGGGTCTGGGATTCGAGATGGAGCCCAAGGTCTTGCATTGACCCCTAGAGAAAACTGGAAAGTGATATTCATAGAATCATAGAATCAACCAGGTTGCAAAAGACCTCAGAGATCATCAAGTCCAACCTAATACCTAACACCTCCTGACAACTAAACCATGGCGCCAAGTGCCACATCCAAGCCTTTGATGAACAGCTGCAGGGATGAGGACTCCACCACCTCCCTGGGCAGCACATTCCAATGGCCAATTACTTATTCAGAGCATATGGGCCAAAAGCTCAGACTCACAGACTGTGCAGGCTCCAAAGGTTTGGATTTGAGGTTAGGCCATGGCTGGTTTGGCTTTTTGGAGACCAGTGTGGTGCCCACAGCATTTGTCTTTATTTCAGTGGCTCAGGCCCTCAGCCCAGGCTCTCCTGTACCTCATGCTCCTTCAGCCTTCCCATTCCCTCTGCAATTCACTTTGCATTAATCTGACAGTCCTGGTTTCCCTTGCTCTTCCCTTTCACCAGCTGTAGCTCATCTCAGCCTCACACACACTGTTGACACCTTTCACAGGTAGGGCATTTTCCAGGGAAGCATTGAAGTGTCTGACCAGCTCCTCAATGGACCTAGAGCAGTGACCCTGGGCACTGGGGAGAAATCACAGCCCCACACTACATCCCATGAGCATGTGGGCTACCTGACATTGCCACCAATACCCTGCCCTCTATGCCACGGACTCATCCTCTTCTCTTCATCCAGGGGTCTCCTAGCTCACAGGTGAAGGCAATTCAGAGAGCCACACCAGCTTTTGTCCCTTTCCCCTGTCCCTTTGGCTCCCCATCCCCAGAATTTCCCAACCCTTGGTGGTTTTGGCAGAACATTGATTGTCTGGGAGAAGCAGCCAGGCTGGTCCCTAGCCCACAAACATCACATTCATCATGGTTGATTGAATTCCTACAGCCTGAGCTTGGAAGGATGCAGCTTAGCTTTCAGAGACCTGGCAGAGATCTTGGGGGGGGGGGGGGGTGCATTTAAAAGAAAAGAACTCCCCAAACCTCAAATATTACTTAACCAGACAACTTCTGCATGAAGCTCTTTGGAAGCAACAGCAGCAGGGTGCTTTTCCCTTCTCTTAGTCACTGCTCAGTCTAAAACCACAAGCTGAGATAACCCTGCTCTGCTATGTGCAGAGGGATGGAAACCAGGCTCCCCTGCCCTGTCTCTCCTGAAGGAGAAGGCTCAGTCAGAGAACAATGCAGCTCACAGCAGCATGGACTTGCCTGTTCCCTGCTTTCCCAGTGTGTCCTTCCCCAGGCTGCCAGCAGACACAGACTGATCTGTGGAAGTGGAGGGAGAGGAAACCAAGTGCAGCAGATTCCTGCACCCCCCAAACTCCCTTGATGATCGTGAAAGACTTTGCCAACCATAGCAGTTCTCAAGTTGTCTCCAGGGTAGGAGTCAGACGCAGTGGAAAGCACCAGAGCAGGCACAGTCTCTGTCTGGGTGAAGCTATGGCTAACAGTTGGCTTTTCAAAGAGCTCAGCTGGCTTTTAGGGGGCACCACTGTGACCCACCAAGGAAAGGAATCAACAGGGAGCAGAAGATGGGAATTTGGGGGAGTCTTGCTAAAAAGACACCGAGCAAAGTCTGCTGGCATGGGTCACAGCTCTCACATGGGGCATTGCTTCCAGAGGAGTCCAGTCTGGGTGGGTTAGAGGCTGCTTTGCTTAGCCTCCAGCACAGAGGTTCCTCTGCAGCTGTGACTCAACCCAATACCCAGTGTGCATCATGACTGCTCTGGAAAATGCTCTCTGCAGAGCTTTCCCTTTAGGGCAACATGGAAGGCACCAAACTCCCTCTCAACCCCAGCTGTTTCCAGGCTGGCTGGGACCAGCACAACACAGGTAGGAGAATCCAGGTTTCCATTTCTGCAAGGCAGAGCTCTAGTTGGAATTTTACAGATGAAACCCTGAAGAACAGGATGGAAGAGTGACCCTGAGGTCTTCTTCCCTTTGGGGGAGGGGGGTTTGTGGGTTTTTCTGTTGTCTTGTCTTGTCTTGTTTTGATTCATGTTGTTTGCTTTCGATTCATTTTGTTTGGTTTTTTTTCATTTGGGCTGGTTTTGATTTGTTTGGGTTGGGTTTGATTCGTTGGATTGGGTTTTGTTATGTCTCCCTGTGTCTTGTTTGGATGTCCCTCAACTTGGGCAGGGACAATAGATGGAAATATTTACATTGTTGGTTTTTTTTCCCCCTGATGGTTTAGAATGCTGTGATCTGAGCTGCTGAAAACTGAGCGTGACGTTTGCAGATCCCCACGGATAGTCATGGGCTTGCAAAGCCCGGTACAGGGCTGCCCAGGGAAGTGTTCTGAATCCCCATCCCTGGAGGTGTTTCCAAGAGGCAGAGATGTGGTGCTGAGGGCCATGGCTTAGCCCCAGCCTTGGTAGAGATAGAGAATGGTTGGACTGGATGAGCTGGAAGGGCTTTTCCAGCCCAAATGACTCTGTGATTGAGTGATCCTGTGTAAAAATGACAGCTGTTTTTCACCCTTTTTTTTATGCAGGAAGAGGCTCCAAGGCCAAGCATTTTCACTTTGCTTCAAACACCTCAGTAAAATGTTCTTGCAAGACAAAGACACAAAGCCTTGAGACAGTTGTTGGGGCTTTTCAGCTCATTTCCATATGAATCCATCCCTGTGCTTTCTAAGCAAGCCCTGCACGCTCCTCACAACTCCAAAGGGTTTTCTTTAAGGACAGAACCGTTCCGAGTGAAATTGGCCCCGTTTTCACCCGCACCCCCCATCCCATATCCCCTTCTCACACGATGCAAAGTCTTCCCCCTCTCCCTCCTTCTCCCACTGCCTCCTACACAAGGAGGAGCGTTTTCTAATGAAATCCCCAGCACTTCCACTTGGCTTCTCTTCCCAAGCATTTCAAAGGGCTCTGCCTGGGAGATTGTGTTTGCTGATTCTGGCTGGAATAAACACAGTGCAGCCTTTCTATTTTCAGCAGCTAGCAAGGAAGCAACGCAGCAGAGCAGCACAGAAAGTTCAATTTGACTTCAGAACCCAGATGGAAGAGTTGGAGGACAGTTTGGGGAGAGGTTCTCTCGATGCCCTCAGCATCTGCTGCTCTATTTGTAGGTCCTGCCAGCTTAAAGCACATCTCAGAATATGTAATGCTAAAGCTCTAGTCATGGCCCAAGAATATAAACAAGGTTTAGGGGGAAATGCTTCTCACATGATGCAGTAGGGGAGAAAATATCCAGACAGGAGTCCTTTGCAAGGAAGCAGAACTCCCTCAAGATTTCATAGAGTCAAAGAATTATTTTGGTTGGAAATGCCCTCTAAGATCATCCAGTCCAACCTTCAGCCCAACACCACCATGGGCCATCAAACCCTGTCCCCAAGTGCCACGACCTTTCTTGAACCCCTCCAGGGATGGGGACTCCACCACCTCCCTGGGCAGCCTGTGCCAATCCCTGACCACTCTTGCAGCAGAGACATTTTTCCTCATCTCCAACCTAAGCCTCCCCTGGCACAGCTTCAGGCCATCTCCTCTTGTCCTATCACTTTATTGAAGTCAAATCTCCAGTATTGGTCCTAAACCCCCACTTGGCACAGAGCTGCCAGCAGAAAGCATGGCAGTGACCAAGCAGCAGGCAGCCAGGGCCTGGAAAGTTGTTTTCTCTTGATTTCTCTTCTGTTTCCCCACCCCTTTGTGTCTGTAGGGTTGTGGCTTTTTGTTTCTTTGTTATTTGCTTCTTTTTGTCCCTTTTGTTCGGTTTGGGGTTTTTTTGATGTAGGTTCCACTTGGATTATTCAGCTGGGTTCTGCCGGCAATTAGCCCGCAGAGGCAACAAGTTGCCCAATTAATTAGTGAGCCTGGGAGAGCTGGAGCATGAGAGCATGTAGAAAGAGGCAGGCGAAGGCAGCTGTCTTGAATCTGAGGAGGCACCGTGCTGAAGAGATGAATCCTCTCCGGGGCAAGCTTGTGATGGTCGGATCCGGGAGGCAGAGCAGGGGAAATGGCTTCAGGCAGTGCTGGCTTCAGCGGCGCTGGGGCTGCCTCCTTTTGTGGCTGCTCCTACAAAGGCTGAGCCTGGTCTTTGTTGAGCTCTGGGTCTGTATCGAGTTTTATGCTGTCCTCATGTTCATCTTTGGTTCTTGGTGCACCTGATCACAGCCTGGTCTCTGCTCTTCTGCTTCTGGGCTTGGTTTTCTGCCCTGAAGCTCAGGTTCTTCCCATGACCTTTGTGAGCTGCAGAGCTGTGAGCAGCCTCTTCTGCAGGGAGGCTCTTTCTCCATTGCCCTCTTTGGGTTTGCTGGATTTGGCCTTTCTGGTTTGTTGGTTTTTTTCCTCTTTACTATTTCCTAAGACTTCTTCCTCTTCTGTGTTTCAATTCTCTTTACTTGGTGGTAAACAGAGCCTTCATTTCATGGTGTCATCAGGTCATGAGTGAAAGCTCTTTCCTTGCTTTGTGCCCTCAAAACTCTGTTCTCCTGATGTAGGTTAGGGAGGGGTTGGATTCTTTTGATCACTCCCTTAGGTCTGACACCTCCATGTGCAGCAGCAGCTCCTGTGGTGCTGCTCCCTCTCTTGAGAGAAGCTATTTCTGCCTCTTTGAGGGATGCAGCCTCCTCAAAGGTTTTTCCCCTTCGAGCCTCAGAAAGCAAGAAGCTTCTCATTCTCAGGCAAGAAAGTGCTGGCCAGAGCTCCTTCTCAGACTGAAGATTCCTCATCAACAAGTCTCCTTTCTAGAGGAGACTCACTTGAGTTGCTAATTCTTGACAAGAGAGTAAGGGAAGCTAAACCATCTTTTGTATAAGGCATGGGAATTAAATCAAGTGCACTCTCTGCTAGCAGAGTCAGAGCTGCCACTGGAGCCACCAGAATCATTTTGGTTGGAAAAGCCCTCAAAGACCACCCAATCCAACCATGAACCCAACACAGGTTGCACAGAACAATGTCCAGGCAGGTTTTGAATAACCCCTGAATGACTCCACCACCTCTCTCAGCAGCCTGGTCCAGTGCTCTACCCACCTCAACATGAAGAAGTTCCTCCTCGTGTTTAGATGGAACTTCTTCTGTTCAAGATCACAGTATCACAGTACCATGGTACATAAGAGGTTGGAAGGGACCTCCAGAGATCATCCACTCCACCCCCTGCCAGAGCAGGGTCTCTTAGGGTAGTCTGCACAAGAATACATCCAGGTGGGATTTGAAAGTCTCCAGAGGAGACTCCACAACCTCTCTGGGCAGCCTGCTCCAGGGCTCTGGCACCCTCACTATAAAGAACTTTCTCCTCATGTTGAGGTGAAACCTTCTCTGTTCAAGCTTGTACCTGTTGTTCCTTGTCCTATTATTGTGCAGCACCAAAAAAGAGCCTGGTCCCCTCCACTTGACACCCACACCCCAGATATTGATAGACATTGATCAGATCCCCTCTCAGTCTTCTCAAGACAAAAGAGCCCCATGTTTCTCAGTCTCTCTTCACAAGGCCCCATGCTCAAGGTCCCTAAGCATCCTCCTGGCTCTCCCTTGGACTCTCTCCAGCAGGTCTCTGTCTCTCCTGACCTGGGGAGCCCCAAACTGGACACAGTATTCCAGGTGTGATCTCCCCAGGGCCCATTTGCAGTTTGTGCCCATTGCCTCTTGTCCTCTCACTGGGCACCACATACACAATTCTTTCTGTAGGGTATCACTCCTGAACTCCCCCTTAGAGGGACCATTAAACTGGGACATCAGGCTCCAGCCTCCAGCACTGTGGTAACTTCTTTTCTTCCTTTCAGCTGATGTCATCACCAGTTTCCTGTTGATCATCATGCTCTTTGCCATCAGCTTCAACCTCCTCCTCGGCGTGGTCAAGGTATGTTCTGCTGCTGGCTGAGGCCTCTCTGAGTTTGGAGGCATTAGAGGAGGGGACTAGGGGATGGCAGTGAAAATGCTGAGCTGTGTTAACAGCAGCAGATAAATCTCTCTGCTCTCTCATGAGGGGGGAAGGCAGCTGGTTTGCAGTCTTGGGCTCATCTGCAAGGCTGCTCACTGCCAGGTTTACCAACCCTGGCTGACATTTCCACCAAGGCTATTTTTGGTTTAAGGAATGGAAATGTTATCATCTGGAAGTGTTGGTTTACTGCCTCTTTTCTTTGCTCTTTTGCAAGTCAGATCCTGGGGGGTGAGGGGGAACTGCAACTCCCCTGTTACACTGGGGCTTCGTTTCCTGTTTCAGGAGAAGAAATGAGCAGGCACTGGTGTGGGAACTCAGCTTTCTCTGTGGTGGTAAACTCTGGGGACAGCTGAATGACAGCTCTGATGGGATCAGGTTCCAAAGGCACAGTGAGAATTCAGAGAAGCTTCCCAAGGGAAATGGAATCATAGAATGTTAGGGTTGGAAGAGACCTCTGGAGATCATTGAGCAGGGGCACCCAGGGCAGGTCACAGAGGAACACATCCAAATGGGTGTTCTGGAGAGAAAGAGACTCCACAACCTCTCTGGGCAGCCTGCTGCAGGGCTCCAGCACCCTCACACCAAAGAAGTTTTTCCTCTTGTTGAGGTGGAACTTCCTGGGTTCCAGTTTGTGCTGATGCCCTTCATTGTTTGTGAATGGATTGTCACCACAGCATATGGAATGAGATGCTGATATTCCAGGGGGGTCTTTATTCTTGGAGCACCTTCAATAGCCATGATTTCAGGTGTTGATAGCTGGTCTCATTCTGCCCTTCAGAACAGCAGTAACTGGCATTGCTTTTCTTTTGCAGAAGAGGGAACGTCTCCTGATCCCTTTCCTTGCTCTGCAAGTCATGGACTTCCTCCTCAGCCTCTTAACAATGTTCAGCTCCTACATACAAGTCCCAGCAATCATTTCTGTGTCCTCCCTTAGCCACGTGGTAGGTAGCAGCTCACTTCTGGGGTAGCCTTCTCTGCTCTCTATGAAATGAAGACCAATACCTGGGGTAGGAATGGAGGATCACTACCCTGGGCCATGGCTCTTCATGGCAAGGTAGTTGGGGGACTAGTGGGTAATGGCAGCTGGGACATTGTTTAGTTTCCTGTGCCTGGGAATCTCCCTGTTGACTTTATTTTCCATCTCATGGCTTTGGAGAGGTGCCTTTGGGTGTGCCCATGCAAGGAAAGGTTTGCTGGAGAGAAGCTAAGAGGATCACTGCTGCAGCTGCTAAGTAAGAGGATCACTGCTGCAGCTAGAGGGGATTCTTCTGTGGGGCTTGTATCAATCAGCCCAGCAAGATGGTTTGCTCCTCTTTTGGGCTGGTGTAAGGGAACTAAACCACTGAGGTTCTCAGTGTGAGCAGGCCACAGGCCCTGTGGAAAACATGGCAAATCTACCCAGGTGCCACAGTCTTGTCAACAGTAACCAAATGCTTGTTCCTTGCCCTTCTGGCAGCAGGGACACTCGAAGATCCCATTCCTGGCTCTGCAGCTGCTGGACTTCTGCCTGAGTATTCTGACTCTCTGCAGCTCTTGTGTGGAGGTCCCTACCTATTTCAGCCTCAAGTCTTCAGACAAGGAGGTAGGTGATTCACAGCTTGCATTGGGTTGGAAGGGACACTCAAAGGTCACCTTGTCCAACACCCCTGAGGGCAGCAGGGACACCTCCAAGTAAAGCAGGCTGCCCAGGGACACATCAAGTCTGATCCTGAATATCTCCAGGGATGGAGCCTCAACCACCTCTCTGGGCAACCTGTCCCAATGTCTCACCAGCCTTTGTGCAGAACATGCTCTTGATGTCCAACCTGACTCTGCCCTGCTCCAGTCTCAAACCATTGCCTCTCATCCTATCCCCATAGGCCCTTCTGAACAGTCCCTCCCCAGCCTGCCTGTAGGTCCCTCTAAGATATCCCTGGAGCCTTCTCTTCTCCAGGCTGAACAGCCCTATTCTTTCAGCCTGTGCCCATAGCAGAGCTGCTCTAACCCTCTGATCATCTTTGTGGCCTCCTCTGAACCCACCCTACCAGGTCCATGTCTCTCTTTTGTTAGGGGCCCCATGACTGTACACAGCCCTTCCTGTGAGGTCTCACCAGAGCAGAGGAGAGAGGCACAATCACCTCTCCTGACCTGCTGGTCACACTCCTTTTAATGCAGCCCAGGGTGCAATTTGAGCAAGCTCAGCTGATTTTTCTTGCTGTGAAGTTTCCTTCCTCCTAGGAAGTGGCTGTTAACACAGAGCACACTTTCTCTGATCCCTGTGCTACAGCCAGAGCTGCTCTGTGAAGACAAAAGAGGAGGATTTTCCACACCTTCCCACCAACAGGGTGCTCTTGACTGGCAGCTTGCCTTTGGATGTGTTTCTCCCCAGTACTCCTTGGTGTTGGTGGTTGTTTTTTTTCTTGTGAGAGTCTGATGGATGCAAATTGCAGAGCAAAATGATTTGGATGGAGCCTGCCTGCACACATTGAAAATGCATCAACTTTTCATCTTTATTAAACAGTCACACTTAGAGTCCTCATTTAAATAGTCCTCTGAAAATCTTTGCCAGAAGAGTGTAAAGAGTAGGGGGGTGGGGAGGAGGGGGCATGCTGTGTGTGGGGAAATTCCCTGTGCTCATTCTGATGAGCAAAAGAAGGTGGTGGTCTTGTCCTATGGTTCTGAGAAGCAGGATGAGAAACTGGTTGGGATCTCCACCACTTTGTGTGACCCTGGGTAGAAGGACCAAGAGTTTATGGCTGAGACCCTCTCCCTCTTTTCTTCTTATGGCTGAGACCCTTTCCCTCTTTTCATGGCAGAGACCCCCTCCCCCTCTTCTTTTTATGGCTGAGACCCTCTCCCTCTTTTCTTTTTATGGCTGAGACCCTCTCTCTCTTTTCCTCTTTTTATGGCTGAGACCCTTTCTCTCTTTTCCTCTTTTTATGGCTGAGACCCTTTCTCTCTTTTCCTCTTTATGGCTGAGACCCTCTCCCTCTTTTCCTCTTTTTTTTTTTTTTATGGCTGAGACCTTCACCTTCTTTTCCTCTTTTCACAGAGCTTTTTGCCAACCCTGGAGAAGTTACCCACAGAGGAATATGCCAAAGTGATGATCACCTTCACCATTGCATTCATTGCTGTCCTCTTCCTGAAGGTAAATGGCTGCTGGGTCGGGGTGGGGGGATGATGAAAAGAATCTCTCTAGCCTGGAGAAAAGGTGGAACAGGTTATGCTTCTCTCTCAAATCTCCAGGGCACTGGAAAGCCTCATTGAGCTCTCCTTGGGCATAACAGGAGCTATGTGTGAGGCAGGTCTCCTGTTCACATCACTGGGTTTGTGCTTCTGCAGGTGTGGGCTGCAAAGCAAAAACCTCCCTTACATCCAGAAAGCTCTCACTGCCCATTCATCTTCAGAAGGACAAGATGCTTGAAACAGAGGGAACTCTCCTGTGCTTGTGTGCCAAAATAAATGCAGTCATTAAGCAGCAGGTGAGATCTTCCACTCAGACTGCTGGGAGTGGAGCTGTGCACACTGATACCCTGAAATTTAATTAAAACCCCTGAGCTGTTCAAATCCTGCTTACATCTCAGAAACCTCACCGCGAGCTGCTTTCTATTCTTGCTTCGGTGGATCAGAGGAGAGGTTTCTCACTCAGGGGTTTCAGACCAGCTAAGAAAACCTGATTCTTTTTTCCAGGTGCTTGAGCAGATTCTGTCACAGTGACAAAAAAAGGTGCTGCTTCTGTTGGAAAGCACTTTTGCTTCAGACCCTTCCCAGGTGCCCAGACAAGGCAGTGTGGAGTGGCGTGTCTCATGTGACTGCACTGCAGACTTGGCTTCAGAATAGCTTTGAATATTTCCAGAAGCTGAGCAGTAGGAATGGAGATAACCCTGAAACCCAGCTGCAATCTCAGCAGCCTGGCAAACTGCTGGATTTGAATTTTGCACAGGGTCAGCTCCCAGGCTGCTTAACTTGCAGTGACTTCTTGTGCTGGAGATTTGTAGGAGCAAGGATTTGGGGGGGGGGGAGCGGGATAAATAGAATCAATAAGGTTGGAAAAGACCTCAAAGATCATCAAGTCCAACCTGTCACCCAACACCTCATGACTACCAAACCATGGCACTAAGTGCCACGTCCAGTCCCCTCTTGAACACCTTCAGGGATGGAGACTCCACCACCTCCCTGGGCAGCACATTCCAATGGCTAACAACTCTCTCTGGGAAGAACTTTGTCCTCACCTCCAGCCTAAACTTCCCCTGGCACAGCTTGAGACTGTGTCCTCTTGTTCTGGTGCTGGTTGCCTGGGAGAAGAGAGCAACCCTCTCCTGGCTACAACCTCCCTTCAGGGAGTTGTAGAGAGCAATAAGGTCTGCCCTGAGCCTCCTCCTCTCCAGGCTAAGCAACCCCAGCTCAGTCTCTCCTCGCAGGGCTGTGCTCTAGGCCTCTCCCCAGCCTCACTTGCCTTCTCTGGACACATTCAAGAGTCTCAGTGTCCTTAAATTGAGGGCCCCAGAACTGGACACAGAACTCAAGGTGTGGCCTAACCAGTGCTGAGTACAGGAGCACAATGTCTTCCCTGCTCCTGCTGGCCACACTATTCTTAATGCAGGCCAAGATGCCATTAAATAAAGCAATGAGCAGGCAGAAGTGTTCCTTGGTCTGCTAAACTCCTCCAAACAAGTCATTAGGAGCCCTCCTCCACTCCCCCCTGCTCCTTTAAACTTAGTGACAATCCCTCCCCTCTTCCCTGGGCAGCAAAACCATTTTCATGAGAGGCTTTGTCCCAAGTGATAAAGATCTGATGAGGAAAGTGGCAGCAACAGAAAACATTTCAGACCCGAAAAGACCATTTGGCCAATTTAGGGCACATCAGTTTCAATTCACTGAATGCCTGCACCAAGGTACTATCTAAATATGTTGGACTAGCTCAGGATCTTTCTGCACAATTTGCCTTGCTCAATGACCCATCACAAGCATTTTATTGCTCCTAGACTGAAATGTTTCTGTGTATCTGGTGCTGCTTGCCTGCCAGCTTGCAATTACTGTCCCCAAATAGTTATGTGCTTCCCACACCACAGCATCACTCAGCCAAAGAGGGGTTTGTCAGATGGAGATGGGGCACCTGCTCCACTAAACATCCCCTGCCAGTGACCTCATAGGAGACCTGCAAAGCATTGCTCATCCTTATAGCAGGGAAGAGCTCTCTGACAACGCTGAGGGGAGGGATGCAATGTTCCTGTCTCTCCAGGCAACCATCAGCAGAACAAGAGGACACAGTCTCAAGCTGCACCAGGGGAGGTTTAGGCTGGATGTAAGGAAGATGTTCTTCACAAAAAGAGAGACTGGCCATTGGAATGTGCTGCCCAGGGAGGTGGTGGAGTCACCATCACTGGAGGTGTTCAAGATGAGACTGGATGGGATGCTTGGTGCCATGATTTAGTTGATTAGATGGTGTTGGGTAATGGTAATTGATTGAATGGTAATTGGGTAATGGTGTTGGACTCGATCTCAAAAGTATTTTCCAACCTGGTTAATTCTATTCTATTCTATTCTATTCTATTCTTCTATTCTATTCTATTCTATTCTATTCTATTCTATTCTATTCCTTTCTCTCCTTTAACACCACCCCTTGCAGGGAGCATAGAATCACAGATTCATAGAATTGTTAGGGTTGGAAGGGACCTCAAGGGTCAGCCAGTTCCAACCCCCCTGCCATGACCAGGGACACCTCACACTACAGCAGGTTGCTCACAGCCACATCCAGCCTGGCTGCAAAAACCTCCAGGGATGAGGCTTCCACCACCTCCCTGGGCAACCTGTGCCAGTCTCTCACCACCCTCATAGGGAAGAATTTTTTCCTAACAACCAATCTGAACCTATTAATTTCTAGTTGTGCTCCATTCCCCCCAGTCCTATCGTTACCTGTCCTGCTGCAAAGCGCAAGGCTCTCCATGCAGCTTCCCAGCTCCTCACCAGTGTGGTCCCTGCCACATTTCCTTGTAGAGCCCCAGAGGTGAGATCATCAGCTGCTCAACTCCTTGGAGTTAAGTCTAAGTTCTTTCAAAGGGCAGAGTGAGTGAAGGGGAGATGCTTACCCCGCAGCTCCCAGAGCAGGCTCCCCTGCTTGTCTGTGCATCCACAAGTAATCTTTATCTCACCTCAGTGTCACAAAGCCATCCCCCTCCACCGGCATGGTGATAAGAATGTAGGAACCAAGGGGAATAAACCATTCCTGATGGGAAATGAGAGGAGGGCTTTAACATCATTACTTCAGAAGTAGCTCACTTCCTGACCTCCAGGACAAGCTTCCCACCCACCTGGCATGTCAACAGCTGCAAGAGGAGTTTTTCCTCTCCAGTTCAGTGTGGACAAGGGTATCCTACAGTGTCTTCTGAGTTAGCCAGGTCACTGCCTGCCTCGACATTGTCTGTGGGCACTTCCACACTCAACTCGAGTCTGCTCCTGCTTGCACCAGCCCTAACTGAAGGCAACTTTGTTCAATTTGGTGTAGGAACTGAGTTGGCACTGGGGACAAAAAAGCCTCTTCCAGAACCAAGCCAAAGAAAGAATCTTTTGTTGTATGACTTCCATTTAAGTTTTTTGAGCTCTCTCTCACAGATGAGTAAAAGGTTTGTGCAGTTTATATGGTGGCTTCAGTGCCTTGCATGGTCTCTCCCTGTCTCAAGAAGCTTTTGGAAGGGGGAAAGGCTTTTTGCAGTACTCCCTGAGGGCGCCCAAAGTTTGCATTTAACTCCTCATCTCCGGGAGTTTGCTTGTGAGACTGAATTCCTCCAGCTCAGATACTTCATTCCTTGTTCCCCTTCTTTGTCTTGGCTTTGTGTCAAGGCAAACAGCCCTCATTGTTGTAGGAAAAGCCAAGCTCGATGGCTTGCTCTCAGGGCGTACAACTCCCAATGTTCCTTTGCAGATGCCAACTGTTTTTAAAGGAGGCTCTTCTGCCAATAAAAACAAGAGGCACACGACTTGGCCTGGCTCTGCAGGGCAGGGAAAATATTGATTTAATATGGTATGTTTCACAGCCTTGGCTTATTTTCTTCTGCCACAATCCATCAATCAATCCATTTTTCTCAGCAAAGCTCCCTTGATTGCCTCTTCTACCTCAGGGAGGTGCAAGGTGGTCTCCTCAGAAAGGTGTAGCTCCTGCACACCTAATTGTGGCCTTCCAGTGTCTGAAGGGGGCTCCAAGAAAGCTGGGGAGGGACTTCTGAAGGTGTCAGGTAGTGATAGGATTAGGGGGAATGGAGCAAAACCAAAAATGGGTAGATTGAGATTGGATGTTAGGAAGAAGTTGTTGCCCATGAGGGTGGTGAGACACTGGCACAGGTTGCCCAGGGAGGTGGTGGAAGCCTCCTGCCTGGAGGTTTTTGCAGCCAGGTTGGATGTGGCTGTGAGCAACCTGCTGTAGTGTGAGGTGTCCCTGGCCATGGCAGGGGGGTTGGAACTGGCTGATCCTTGAGGTCCCTTCCAACCCTGACAATTCTATGATTTTGCTGGCTGAGCTGAACTTTCAGGTCAGTTCTGGCTGACCAGAGAGCCTTGGATCTCTGAGAGGTGGCTGTTGTGCCCCAGGTACTTTTCTGAGACACTCAGACTTTGTAGCTTGCTCAGAACCCTACCACGGAGGACACACTCTCCTTTCCTACCTGATGGCATTGTGCTCTCAGAGGTCTTGCTTGTATTTAATGGTGTTGATGGTCCTATTGAACAGATGGAAGCTGCACAGAGGGAATCCTCACTTTTCTGGTGGAGGATCAGGAGGGGCTGACACATGGTCTTTCTTTACCTCCAGAGAAGAAAGCAGGAGAACAGCAGGCTGATGGCCAAATGGAAGTGCTCTTGTCGACTTGCAATGCAGTGGCAAACTTCCCTCTCCTTCTCCTTTCCAGGCCTACATGTTCAAGTGTGTCCTGAGCTGCTTTAAGTATATTAAAGCCAGCAAGAGGGAGGAGGTGAAAGTCGACCCACAAGCAGTTGAAAAGGTGAGTAAAAACTGCTTCAGTTTTACACCATGAGAAGGCATAGTTTAGACTGATGAGGTGCAGGGTGGTCTTAACTTTGGGGTTTTTGATGGTCTGAGAGACAGTTTAACCCCTTAGAAGTGCTCCAACAGCTCCAGATAATCAATATCCAATTATGTTACATTCCTTTAAATTTCTATAAAGCCTGGAGAAAAGAAGGCTCTGGGGAGACCTTTAAGCAGCCTTCCAGTGGTTGAAGTGGGCTGCTGGAGAGCTGGGGAGGGACTTTATCCAGAGGCATGGAGTGACAGGACAAGGGGCAATGGCTTCAATCTGGAAGAAGCTGGATTTAGAGGACACATTAGGAAGACATTCTTCCCCATGAGGGTGTTGAAACCCTGGAACAAGTTGCTCAGAGTTGTGGAGACTCCAAGCCTCAGAATCACAGAATGTTAGAGGTTGGAAGAGACCTCCAGAGATTATCATCAGGTCCAACCCCTCTGCCAAAGCAGTATCACCTAGGGCAGGCTCCACAGGAACATATCCAGGTTGGCTTTGAAAGTCTCCAGAGAAGGAACCAGGTTGAGTGGGGCCTTGAGCAACATGGTCTGGTATGAGGTGTCCTTGCCTGTGGCAAGGGAGTTGAAACTGGATGATCTTGAAGGTCTTTTCCAACTCAAACTATTCTATGATTCTACTTTTGTATAGAATATTTCAAAGTCAACAGAGTCTGCAGGGAACCTGAAACTCAGGCTCCAGGCACATCCCTTGAGTTCTCTGATCCACAGATGTGCTTTTAATTTGAGCTGAACTTTGGTTTCTGAGGCATGATAGTGCTCCCCTTGTTTAAAATGAAGGTGGCCTTCACCTTTCAGTGGGTCAGTGTCTGAGAGACTTGGTGCATTGCACTGCATCTTAACAGCCTGCTAAATACTGAATATCAGTGTCCCTCCCTAGGTGATCTCTTTAAAGAGCAGCATCCAGCTGCTCTGACACAATGGAAAGATACTGAAGCCCTTCCAAAACCAAAAGGTGCTCTATAGATGGATGAGAAGAGGAGGATTACAGAATGCTAAGTGTAGGCATTTGTCTCCTTGAAAGCTGGCAGATAGGATGAGCCTTGTCTTGCCAGCAGCCTGTGCCCTGCTGTGCCTGCGTCATGGCCCTCTGCAATGATCTGAGCTTGGGCAATGAGGCTTCTTTTCTGGCCATTAAAGAGCCTTGGTCCATTTGTTGCAGCCATGCTTTGGGAGAAGGAGGTGGGACTGGCAGCAAAGTGGTTAGAAAGTGTTGCTGACCTCTACCTCTCCTGGATTTCTGTCCTTCACGGCTTACAGCCCATGTGGGTCTTTTACCCTACTTTGAACTAGGTAGAAAAAGAGCCAGGATCAAATCCTTTGTGTGGTCCCTAGAGCATAACTAATGGTCTTCTCTTTCAGGCTGTGCTGCCATCCTATGAGGAAGCCTTAGAGTTGCCTTCCAAGGAATCCCCACCACCCTATGCAGCAATCTAAGCTGCCCTCATGGCGAGAAGACAACATCTGCATTGCTGTTGGTGCCTCCTACCCCTGCTGCCAGATAGCCAGCCTCACTGAGAAGTCCTTATCATGCTTATTTCAACCCAGCTCACCTTATGAGCCTACAGAGAGTGGTGGTGAACCACTGGAGTTGGTGCCTTGTAGGGTAGCACTGGCACTTTCGACTTGGTACTACCCAGCTGCAGTGCTAATTTTCATCAGCTTGGCACCAGGCCCCTCAGAGGTCCCCATCACTGGCCTCTGCCATCTGGCTGATGTGAAGTGTAGGCACTGGCCTGAATCCCTTGTCAGGCTTGCTTTTTGCCAGCAAGATGCTGTTTCTCATCTGTCTCACATCTAACTCACCAGCTGAGACATTCAGGAAGTGGAATGTGGGGAAAAGGGCGAGAACCTTTCTGCTGAGACAGCCCAGCGCTGAAGCTCTGCCAACCAGCACCTTTGACCAGGACCCTAAGGGAAAGGGAGCAGCAAAAGAAGGAAGATTTCAAATGTCTATGATGCAGACTTCATCCTGTCTGCTTCTGATGATCATAGAATCATAGAATTGTGAGGGATTGGAAAGGACCTCAAGGATCATCCAGTTCCAACACCTCACACTACAGCAGGTTGCTCAGAGCCACATCCAGCCTGGCTGCAAAACACCTCCAGGCATGAGGCTTCCACCACCTCCCTGGGCAACCTGTGCCAGTCTCTCACCACCCTCATGGGGAAGAACTTCTTCCTCACATCCAATCTCAATCTACCCATTTCTATTTCTTTTCTATCCCCCCCAGGCCTATCACTCCCTGACACCCTCAAAATGATGATTGGTTGTGTGTGCAACGTGCTGGAACTGTCACTGTATTGCTCTGCCATGTCATGCCTGAGTGTCTGTACTTTGGGGTTTGTGCTTTTAGAGTGACTTGAAAGAGGAGTTTCAATTAAATAATAACATTTTTAAAAGGAAAAAAAAAATAATAACCTGTCAATGGCTTCAACACTTTGCTGCCTGGTTTCTGAAGGATGCTGTCCTTGCTGTCCCAGCTATGCTGCAAGGAAGCAATAGGATCGGTCATAGAGTGGTGGGAGTTGGAAAGGACACCTGGAGATCATCCAGTCCAAGACCCCTGCCAGAGCAGCATCACCCAGGGCAGGTCACACAGGAGCACATCCAGACTGGTTTTGAAAGTCTCCAGAGAAGGAGACCCCACAACCTCTCTGGGCAGCCTCCCCCAGGGCTCCAGCACCCTCACAGCAAAGACCTTTCTCCTCAAGTTGAGGTGGAGCTTCCTGGGTTCCAGCTTGTGTGTTGCCCCTTGTTGTATCAGTGGAAAGAGTCTGGCCCCTTCTTCTTGACCCCCACTCTTCAGATATTTGTAAACATTCATCAGGTCTCCTCTCAGCCTTCTCTTCTCCAGCCTACAGAGCCCCAGGGCTCTCAGCCTTTCCTCATCACACAAAGGTTTCAGTCCCTTTATCATCCTTGTAGCCTCCGTTACACTCTCTCTGGTATTTCCCTGTCCCTCTTGAACTGGGAAGCCCAGAACTGGCCACAAACTCCAGATGAGGCCTCACTAGGACAGAGCAGGGGGGGAGGAGAACCTCCCTCAGCCTGCTGGCCACAGTCTTCTTAATAGTTTGCTTTCTGAAAAAAAATTGCTAGCAAAAATGGTCCTTTGGCCCTAAGCTGATGTGATCTAGTGGGTCCTTGCTCACAAAGGACAAGATGGTGTCTGCAACAGCCAGCCTGACAATTTCATCTGACACCCCAGCTTGTTCCTTCCTGTTGTACACTATCACCAGGGACAGCACTGGGACACCTTCACCAGGCTGCCTTCCACTGGCCAGGACTGACCAAACCCCAATTAACTGTCTATCCAAATTACCATTAGGAGAAATGGAAGGTTCCTTGGTGTGATCCAACTGAAGAGTGTGAAAAATCCTCTTCCATCATTAAATGGTTCAAATTCCACCTCTAATTGAATTCCCATTAAGGATGGAGTGGAGTGGAGTGGAGTGGAGTGGAATGGAATGGAATGGAATGGAATGGAATGGAATGGAATGGAATGGAATAGGATAGGAGAGAAGAGAAGAGAAGAGAAGAGAAGAGAAGAGAAAAGAAGAGAAGAGAAGAGAAGAGAAGAGAAGAGAAGAGAAGAGAAGAGAAGAGAAGAGAAGAGAAGAGAAGAGAAGAGAAGAGAAGAGAAGAGAATTAACCAGGTTGGAAAAGACCTTTGAGACCATCAGGTCCAAACTATCACTGCTTAGTTCCTGCAGCAGGGTTAAACAGTCCCTCAGCCTCTTGGTTTAATTGACTCTGCTGACACAGCTAAAGCAGCTAGAGAACAAGCAACACACAGTTTGAGCCTTCTGCTACACACCTGATCCTCTAAATGAGCCTGATGTTCACAGGATGACAGATCACAGGATGTTAGGGGTTGGAAGGGACCTCAGGAGATCATTGAGTCCAAGCCCTGCCAGAACAGGACCATAGAATCCAGCACAGGTCGCACAGGAGCACATCCAGATGGGGCTGGAAAGTCTCCAGAGAAGGAGACTCCACAACCCCTCTAGGCAGCCTGCTCCAGGGCTCTGTGACCCTCACAGTAAAGAAATTCCTCCTCATGTTGAGGTGGAACCTCCTGTGCTGTAATTTCTATCCATTGCCCCTTGTCCTATTCCAGGGTGCAAGTGAGCAGAGCCTGTGCCCTCCCTCCTGAGCCCCAGCCCTCAGATATTTGTAAACATTTATTAAATCCCCTCTCAGTCTTCTCTTCCCCAGGCTGAACAGCCCCAGGGCTCTCAGCCTCTCCTCACAGGGCAGTGCTGCAGTCCCTTCAGCATCCTGGTGCCTCTCTGTTGGACTCTCTCCAGCAGATCCCTGTTCCCCTTGAACTGGGGAGCCCAGAGCTGGATGCAGCATTCCAAGTGTGGCCTCACCAGGTCAGAGTAAAAGGGGAGGAGGAACTCCCTGGATCTGCTGGACACACTCCATGCACTCCCATGTTCCATGGCTCTTAGCAAGCCAGACCATCCCGCTGCTCCATGCAGGGCTCAGAAGAGTTCCCCATGAAAGCCTGGCTCAAGAAACCCCCAACCCCAGCCCTGCAATGTGATAAACTGTATAGATTGATTGTGAGCTTCCAGGCTGAGCTCTAGACAGGAAGTGGCTTTGGTTTTCTGCAACGTCAGAGGGTTTGGCCAACACAAACTGACCCAAAGCTGTGATTTAGTCAGAGGATGGAGCTATCAATGCTGGGTTTGAGACTGATAAAAGGCTCTTTTTAACATGCTGCTGTTCCCCTGTTTTTCCTTCTCCAAACTGATTTACTGATGTGAGTCTCAGGACCCGATTCACACAGGCTTAAGGCTGCTCCACACACTGCTTTTGAGTTATATTTTCCCAGTGCAGAGGAGAAATGAGCAGCAAACCTTTGATGCAAAGAGAAGACTGAGCTGATGGTCTCAGTGCTGTCACAACAGATATGTTAGAGGGACCTGACCGCTTTTAGAATCTCAAGGAGGTGCAGATGCTCCAGGACCTTGGAGATGTTCTAAGTGCTGGGTTCTACACAGTGGCCACAACAACCCCATGCAGTGCTACAGGCTGGGGTCAGAGTGGCTGGAGAGCAGCCTGGCAGAGAGGGACCTGGGGGTACTGGTTGATAATAGGCTGAACATGAGCCAGAAGTGTGCCCAGGTGGCCAAGAAGGCCAAGGGCATCCTGGCCTGCATCAGGAATAGTGTGGCCAGCAGGAGCAGGGAAGTCATTCTGCCCTCTGCTCAGCACTGGTTAGGGCACACATTGAGTCCTGTGTCCAGTTCTGGGCTCCTCAGTTTAGGAAAGATGTTGAGATGCTGGAAGGTGTCCAGAGAAGGGCAACAAAGCTGGGGAGGGGTCTGGAACACAGCCCTGTGAGGAGAGGCTGAGGGAGCTGGGGTTGCTTAGCCTGGAGAAGAGGAGGCTCAGGGGAGACCTTCTTGCTCTCTACAACTTCCTGAAGGGAGGATGTAGACAGGTAGGGACTGGTCTCTTCTCCCAGGCAATCAGCACCAGAACAAGAGGACACAGTCTCAAGCTGCACCAGGGGAGATTTAGGCTGGGTGTTAGGAAGAAGTTCCTCACTGAAAGAAAGATTGGCCACTGGAATGTGCTGCCCAGGGAGGTGGTGGAGTCACCATCCCTGGAGGTGTTTAGGAAGAGCCTGGATGGGGCACTTGGTGCCATGGTTGATAGATGGTGTTGGGTGATAGGTTGGACTCGATGACCTCTGAGTTCCTTTCCTACCTGGTTAATTCTATTCTATTCTATTCAGTAGATTAACCTGACTACACTGGAACTGGTAGTGTTCAAGGCCAGGGTGGACAGGGCCTGAGCAACCTGGGCTAGTGGAAGGTGTCCCTGGCTATGGGAGGTGGAGCTGGAACTGGATGATCTTAGAGGTCCCTTCTGACCTACAGCATTCTGTGATTCTATGATTCCTATCATGAGGAAAGGCTGAGAGCCCTGAGCCTGAGAGGGGCTCAGCAAGAGCTGAATGGTGGAGATCCTGAGGATGGGGCTGGGCTCCTTTCAGTGGTGGCCACTGAAAGGAAAAGGACCAACAGGTACAAACTAGAGCACAGGAGGTTCCACTTGAAATTGAGGAGAGGTTTTTAAGGCCAGGCTGGATGTGGCTCTGAGCAATCTGATCTAGTGTGAGGGGTCCCTGCCCATGGCAGGGGGGTTGGAACTGGCTGATCCTTGAGGTCCCTTCCAACCCTAACAATTCTATGATTCTAAATTTAACTTTCAGGTGCAGGAGCCCTGGAGCAGGCTGCCCAGAGAGGTCTTGGAGTCTCCTTCTGTGGAAAGATTCCAACCCCCCCTGGCCATTGTGATGCTGGACAAGCTGCTGTGGGTGCCCTGCTGGCGCAGGGGGGTTGGATTGGATGATCTCCAGAGATCCCTTCCAAACACTAACATGCTGGGACTCTGGAATTCTGTGATAAGTAAATGCTGTGGGTAGTCCTCATGGCTGGGTGAGAAACACCATTGCAGAGGTGTTTCATTTATTGACCCAGGACAGCCCTCCTTGAGGCTCCTTCTTTCAGCCCACTTGGGGTGGTCCCAGTGAGACACTGCTGCCAACCAGTTCCATGCTGGAAGTGCTCCCATACACCATTCACAGACTTTGGGATATGTGGAAGCTCAACCTGGCCACTGAGGGACCTGTGCTTTCTGGTGAAGGCAACCAGGCTGCTCCAGCAACCCAGCCCACTGCCTTTTGTAAGCCTTTGGCAAAGAAACTCATCAAACCTTCTGATTCTCCAAATCCTCCTGGATGTTAAACAGCACCAGAGCTGGCAGGAAACACAGAGTCAGTGAAGGCTGGGGAGGATCAGAAGCATTTTTCCAGTGCTGGCTTCTACCAGCCTTTGAAATGGCATCAGGAAACACGGCGGAGCTGCTGGCAACTGGCACAAATAGAGCCTAATGCAACAGGAGCAGCTGTGCTCAGAACCAGGCAGACTGAGAGATGATGGAAAGGTCTCTCACATCCCAAGGATATTCTGGTGTCCACGAGTGGGTATAAATAGAGCTTGAAGAGGGCAAAGACAGCAGCTTGGCAGCGTTCCCTGGCATCTCCTCCAGCTGACGTAAGGCAGTGTGCTGCCTGGCCCTGGAGCAAGGAGGGAATCCCGGGTGATGGATGTGTGGCATTGCTCCAGGAGCCTGTCACTGCAGCCTCTCCTGCCCCACATGGCTCCTGCTGCCTTGCCTGGGTTTTCTTGCTGCCTTGGTTCCTGCTGCTTTGAACGACACCTCCCAGCCTTGCAGGACTCAGAGCCTGGAGCCTGGGCTAGGCACTGTTACAGCTGCATAAATCAAAAGCTGGGCTCTGCTTTAGCTCTCCTGCAGACAATTCATTAAGATAATTACTCACTTGCATCAGTCCAAGCAAGTTACTGCCACTGCTGTCCCCAGTGGTGGGTCCAGAATGACAGCAATTGGCAGCATGCTCACGCATCAGCCCAGATCCTTTGGCTGCCATTTGCTTTCAGTCTGCTCTCTCTTCCATCAAGCCAGAAGCCTTCCTGGACTCCAGCTGAGGATCTGTCTTAGCCCTGTGTCTGCCCACAGGCTTTCTGGAACATTTCTGCTGGTGAAAGTCAGTTTACAAAGCTGTCCTTCTTCTTAGAATACCACAGAGTCTTTATTGGTCCTTTTCATGGAATCCTAGAATGGTTTGGGGGGGGAAGGGATCTTAAAGCTTCTCTAGTCCAACCCTCCTGCAGTCAGCAGAGACATCTTCAACCAGAGCAGGTTGCTTAGAGCCTCAAACAGCCTGACCAAGAATGGTTCTTCTAAGCATGGTTTAATGACCATGGTTTAATGACCATGGTTGGACTCCATGAACTTAGACATCTTTTCCAACCTAAACAATTCTATCATTCCATGATTCTAGCAACCATCTGGGCTGCCTGAGCCAGTGTCTCACCACTGTTTGCCTTGATCCAGCTGCTGTGTTGGCAGGAAAAGAGCTGCCTGCACTGTGACCTTCATCTTTGCAAATCATGACTTCTACTGCTTTTTACCCAGATACAACCCAGGCCAGGCTGCTGCTGGCACCATGCAAGTGGAGGAAGTCAAGGCATACAGGGAGGACAGAGGGCAGCAAAGCTGGTGAAGGGTTTGGAGAACAGAGTTGGTGAAGAGCAGCTGGGAGGTGGGGTTGTTCAGTCTGGAGAAGAAGAGGCTGAGGGGAGACCTTCTGACTCTCCACAACTCCCTGAAAGGAGATTGCAGTGAGATGGGGGTTGATCTCTTCTCCCTAGTCTCAGGTGATAGAAGGAGAGGAAAGGGCCTGAAATTGTGCCAGGGGAGGGTTAGGCTGGAGATTAGGAACAATTTCTTTGCTGCAAGAGTGGTCAGGGATTGGCACAGGCTGCCCAGGGAGGTGATGGAGTCCCCAGCCCTGGAGATGTTCATGAAATGTGTGGCCATGGCATGTAGGGACATGGTTTAGTGGCCATGATGGACTGGATGATCACAGACATCTCTTCCAACCAAAACAACTCCATGATTCTATGATTCTATGACATGAGCTCCACAGGGTTTTGCAGGTGGTCAAAACAGTGCCTAGGAGGCAACTTAGTCTGTGGGGGAATGCAGGATCAGAGGATGTTAGAGCCTGTAGGAAGGGACCTCTGGAGATCATCGAGTCCAACCCTCTGCCAGAGCAGGATCTCTAGCAGGAAGACATGGGCCAGGTTAAGATGGCAGATAGAAAATAATCCCTCTGAAAGAAATGTGACCCATAAAATACACAAACACTGCCTGCCCACAGCCAGCATTTACAACTTCCAGCAGCAGAGCAGAAGGACATTTGCCAGCCCTTTGCATCTTGAAGGATAAACAGCAGCTCTTTGATCCTGAGCTGGTGGAAGGGCTGGGGGTAAAGCCATCACTTCTCCCCACTCCTTCACCCTTTATATCATTTGGTTTATGCTTTGCACTGAGCCCACTGCTGTAAATATCACTCTCCCAGTCCAGTGCTGGGGCAGTAAATAGCTTCCTGGTGATGAAGAAGTCAGAGGTGGTCTTCATCACCCCCCAACCCCCACTAACACACAGAAATAGAAACACACTGGGGGTAAAGGACCAGAATTGCAGCTTTGACTGAAGCTTTTGTCACCATTTCTCTGAGTACTGGGGAAGTGGAGGCTGTGAATCCACCTCAGAAACACTCATATGGGAAGACCAAAAGAAGCCAGAGAAAGGTAAAATGAAAATTGCTGGGCATTTTGCTCCACCTTGGAGTTTTCTCTGGGGCTGGAGGGCCAGAAAGTTGTGTTTACTACAGCTACCAGGTTTGTTTACAATGCAATCAAAATCAACAGAAAGCTACTCAGGATTTGGCTGTTTGTCCCTTCCCAGCCCTCTTCTGGCTCAAGCAGTGTGACCAGAAGGAGTGGCTGACAGCCTGTCAGGCTGTGCTGCCATTCAGGCAGGCTTGGACAGGCTGGAGAGCTGGGCAGAGGAACCTCCTGAAGTTCAGCAGGGGTGAGAGTAAGGTCCTGCCCCTGGGGAGGAGCAGCCTCCTGCAGCAGCACAGGGGAGGGCTGACCTGCTGAGAAGCAGCTCTGTGGAGAAGGAACTGGGAGTGCTGGGGGACAACAAGTTCCCCATGCTCCAGCAATGTGCCTTTGTGGTCAAGAAGGCCAATGGTGTCCTGGGGTATATTAAGAAGAGTGTGGCCAGCAGGTCAAGGGAGGTTCTCCTTTCCCTCTACTCTGCCCCAGAGAGGTCAGGTCTGGTATTCTAGGTCCAGTTCTGGGCTCCCCAGTTCAACAGAGTCAGGGAACTACCGGAGGCAATCCAGCAGAGTCTATGAAGATGCTGAGGGGCCTGAAGCATCTCTGTGAGGAGGAAAGGCTGAGAGCCTTGGGGGTGTTGAGCCTGGATAAGAGCAGCAATGTTCAGCAAGAGCTAAAGGATGAGGGGCAAGAGGCTGGGGGCAGACTCTTGTCAGTGGTGCCCAGGGAGAGGACAAGGGGCAATGGGCACGATCTGGAACCCCTGGAAATGAGGAGAAACCTCTTTGGTGTGAGGGTGCTGGAGGCCTGGAGCAGGCTGCCCAGAGAGGTTGTGGAGTCTCCTCTGCAGAGATTGCCTTTCTGCCTGGCTGCTCTCCAGCCACTCTGACCCCAGCCATGTCTGTGCCACTGGAACAAAAAATGTCATTTGCCTTGGCTTTTCCTGTTTGATCTTCCTTCCCCTGAAATGTTTTGCATATAGTGAGAGAAAAAGAACCTACATTTATATAGCTTATGGCAGCAGACTCACTCTCACTTGTCCTGTGGCAAATGAGGAGTTACCACCTCTGCCAGCTGCAGTACTGCCCAGATGTATGTGGTTCATAGAACCACAGAATGGTCTGGCTTGGAAGGGACCTCCACAGCTCATCCAGCCCAACCCCCCTGCAGTCAGCAGGGACCTCCTCAACTAGATCAGGTTGCCCAGAGCCCTGTCGAGTCTCACCTTGAATATCTCCAGGGATGGGACTTCAACCTCCTCCCTGGGCAACCTCTTCCAGGGTTCCACCAGCCTCATGGTGCAGAACTTGTTCCTAACAGCCAATCTAAATCTGCTCTTCTCTAGATGGAAGCCATTGACCTCATCCTGTCCTTGCAGGCCTTTGCAAACAGTCTCTCTCCAGCCTTGTCATTCCCCTTCAGGTACTGAAAAGCTGTTATTAGGTCTCCCTGGAGCCTTCTGGTCTCCAGGCTGAACACCCCCAGCTCCCTCAGCCTGTCCTTCTAGCAGAGGTGCTCCAATCCCCTGATCATTTTCATGGCCTCCTCTGGACCTGTTCCTTCAGCTCCATGTTGGACTTGATGATCTTTGAGGTCTTTTCCAACCTTATTGATTCTATGATTCTATGTCCTTTCAGTGTTGAAGGCTCCGGAGATGGTTGCAGCACTCCAGGTGGTTGAATCCTCATCCCTGGAGCTGTTTCAAAGAGGCAGAGATGTGGTGCTGAGGGCCATGGTTTAGCAGCAGCCTTGGCAGAGCGGTTGGACTGGATGCTCTTAAAGGCCTTTTCCAACTAAAACTCTTCGATGATTCCAGCAGGAGCGAGGTGGAACCAGGACCTTCTGCAGTGTGAAGAAAGGCTTGCTGTTGGATTTTTTCAGTCTGAGGATTTATCACAGTTCATCTGGCTGGAAGAGGCTCTGGCCAGCCTGATCTAGTGTGGGGTGTCCCTGCCCATGGCAGGGGGGTTGGAACTAGATGATCCTTGCGGTCCCTTCCAACCCTGACTGATGCTATGAAAGAGAGGACCTGGTAGCTAAAACAAGCACTTTTTTTTCAGGAAGGAGACATGGAGGTGAATGTTTTGGGAGGAGATGGCGAGCCCTTCCCTGTGCCAGGACACATGAAGCCTACCACAGGAGCTCTGCTCTTAAAGGCCTTTTCCAACCAAAACTCATCGATGATTCCAGCAGGAGCGAGGTGGAACCAGGATCTTCTGCAGTGTGAAGAAAGAGAGGACCTGGTAGCTAAAACAAGCACTTTTTTTTCAGGAAGGAGACCTGGAGGTGAATGTTTTGGGAGGAGGTGGAGAGCCCTTCCCTGTGCCTGGACACATGAAGCCTACCACAGGAGCTCTGCTCTTAAAGGCCTTTTCCAACCAAAACTCATCGATGATTCCAGCAGGAGCGAGGTGGAACCAGGATCTTCTGCAGTGTGAAGAAAGAGAGGACCTGGTAGCTAAAACAAGCACTTTTTTTTCAGGAAGGAGACCTGGAGGTGAATGTTTTGGGAGGAGGTGGAGAGCCCTTCCCTGTGCCAGGACACACGAAGCCTACCACAGGAGCTGTGCAGAAGGGCCAGGCGGGCTCTGGGGCCGGCGCAAGCCGTTAGCGGTTTGCCGTTTGAGGCCGCAAGCGAAGCTGGGGAAGAGCTTTAAATGCATATTTTCCTCTAGAAAGATTGCCCCCACTGTTTGCATTTTCAGGAGGCCTGGGGGGGGGGGGAGGGGGGGAAAAAAAAAAGTTATGTTTCATATGTTACAAATAAACACTCTTTTTACAGAGCTGGAGGCTCAGAGCTGCAGCTCCCAGCGAACCCTTCGCCTCTCGCCCTGTTTTCCAAGCTTTAATGTTGCTCGCCTGCCACAAGCCCTGCTAGAGAAAATATTCACCTGAAAATGTATTTATCTTCCTTTGCTAATTAGCAGCTAAATGGCACAGAGAAACTTTATGTTTTCCTCGGCAAGAGCAGCCATAGAGAGCTCATTTACGGAGGGCTCTGAATGATCCCCATTCATGGCCGGCAAGAAGTGTCTTGCACCAAGAAATCCTTGTGTGCATGGCAGAGGGCAGGAGAAACCTCATCAGAGACAGGGCTGGAGGCAAACAAAAAATCTCCCAGATTGGAGGCTTTTATGTTACTTTATTGCCTAATAATCACAAATGTCTGGGTGAGGCTGCCCTATGTACTTGGGGAGCAAAGGTAGTTTTGTGCACACAAGCAGCGGAGGACATCACTGAGTGGTATTTATAGGTGTTAGCACTCATCTGGATCCATGAACAAATAAACAGATCCATGAAAAGCATGGATGGAGGAGAGGGAAGTGTCTGCATGGATGTGCAGACAGCTGGATGTACAGACATGGTCTCCCAACCCAAACCAGCCTGTCTGGGGACTCGGTCTAGCGGTCATAGACGTGTGGAGTAGAAGGTTGGACTTGGTGATCCGTTCCAAGCCTGACTGATACTGTGATACTATGATCTTAGAGGTCTTTTCCAGCCTTGATGTTTCTATGAGTCAATAAATGTGAACAGCAGGATGAGGGAAGGGATTGTCCCCCTCTGCTCTGCTTTCACGAGACCCAACATAGAATCATAGCACCAGCCAGGTTGGAAAAGACCTCAGAGATCATCAAGTCCAACCTATTATCTAATAGCTAACACCTCCTGACTAACTAAACATGGAGCACTGCACAAGAAGGACCTGGAACTGCTGGAACAGGTCCAAAGGAGACCAAAAAGATGATCAGACGATTGGAGAGCCTCCCCTGTGGGCACAGGCTGAGAGAGTTGGGGCTGCTCAGCCTGGAGAAGAGAGAAAGCTCCAGGAAGACCTCAGAGCAGCCTTCCAGTACCTGAAAGGGCTCCAGGAGAGCTGGGGAGGGACTTCTTAACAAGGGCTGGGAGTGATAGGATGAGGGACAATGGTTTTGAGCTGGAAGAAGGAAGATTGAGACTGGAGATTAGGAAGAAATTCTTGACAGTGAGGGTGGGGAGACACTGGCACAGGTTGCCCAGGGAGGCTGTGGATATCTCCTCCCTGGAGGTGTTCCAGACCAGGTTGGATGAGGCCTTGAGCAGTGTGGGCTGGTGGGAGGTGTCCCTGCCCATGGGAAGGGGGTTGGAAGTTTTTATACCATGCACATGTATACATCAAGCTCTGCATGACTCTTCTATACTACTCCACGAAGATAATCTCCAATTTTCACCTCCTGAACGTTAGCCACCAAGGTCTCAATGACAGAAAGAGGGGAAATGGGTTCAGGAAAAACCAAAGCAAAGCAAAGCAAAGCAAAGCAAAGCAAAACACCAAAACAAAAGAAAACTCACATGGGATCCCCAAACCCCCTCAGATGGGAGGGAAACAAAAGCAAAGGGGAGGAAAAAAAGCCCTCAAATGGGAGCAAATAAAAATCATCTGGAGCATCTGCTCCATCTGGCTGAAAATTTCCAGCTAGCTCCAAAGATGGTGGAAAGGCTGCAGCTGCTGATGTGCACCTGGGAGACAGCACCAGGACAAACCCACTCTGGCTTGGCATGAGAACACAGCCACCTTTCAAGATTCCAATTACCACTTTGAATGCCGAAAGAGTTAAGAGTGGCCTGGCAGCTTCACTGAGGACAGGTCCTTTCTTCCCTAATCAAAAAGCCTTTCTCCACAGGAGCTCTCAGGCTCTGTTGAAGCACTTTTGGAGTAAAAAAAAAGAGAAAAAAAAATTAGAAAGAAAGAAAAGGGGGGGGGGAAAAGTGGCAGTGGCTAAGGGAAGCAAAAGTGAGCTTTGAATTAAAGGGAGTTTGCGACAGCACTGCACTAACAGAATGCAGATTAAATGGCCCAGGGCTCCAAGGGGTGTGTGGCTGGAAAGGTGAGCAAAGACTAAGCCATCAGAGGTGAAGGGCTCTAACCAGCTGACTCGAGTGGAATGCAGTAGTTAAAAGGAGATCAAACAAACAGGAAAGAAAACAGATGCGCTGCTTTGTGATGAAGCCGGCGTTAAATTCATCTTCCCCTGGTAGCAAATCTTCCTGCAGCTCTTCCAGAGAGAGCACGTTGGGTTTGTGCTCGCTGGCAGCAGCAGCAGCATCGGCCTCGTTTGTTGATGTGGGTGATTGGGGTTTGGTGGCAGGGGCTGCATCTCCCTCGTGTGTACAGAGCCGAACGCTGCACCGGGAGGCATCAATCCAACTCCCAGTCTGCCTGGCTAGCTCCCGTTCCAGGCTACGGGGTGCATCCTTTCCCTCCCTGCTCCCCTGCACGGGGGGCACAGCCTCATAGAGGACTAACTGTTTCCTGCAGGAAGAAATTTGTTCTGCATCCTGCTCTTCCTCCTGTGCCTCCCCAGGCTTTGCTCTCCTCTTCCTCTCCTCCAGCCAAGCATTTGCCTGCAAATGAAGCCAAGCAAGCAAAGCCTTTGGATCTCACAGGCTGGTTGCCAGCCCTGCGCTTGGCAGACGTGGGGACTGAGAGGTGATTTGTGTGACGCTGTTCCCGTTCCCCCCCACCACCCTTTCTCCCACCACCACCCCTCCCTGGGCTCTGCTGGAGGAAGGACACAAGGCTGACACACCGCAGAAGGTTTGCTTACTGTGGCCAAGGCCAGGATTTGCTGCTGATTGGCAGGTCAAGCCCAGTTCCCCGGGGCTGGTTTCACTGGTGCCACTGTTAGGCTCCCAGATTCCCCACATACCACAGCAGTTTGGGGCTCTTTATAGCTTCCCATCCCCTTAGCCCAGCAATGAAGCCATTGTGGAAGGGATGGGGGCCGGCAAGGCTGGACATCCTCCTCCTCCTCCCCACCTTCCTGCAATATTTTCTCCTGGTCCTTCTTGCTTGTCCCTCTCCCCTCGGTGCCCCCCCTCCACACACCCCCCAACACTTCACACGTGTCAGGGGCTGGCCCCATGCCTCCCCGAGGAAGGGCAGGTTAATACCTCTGGGCCAAGGCTTTTGCTGGCCACTCTGCATCCAGCTTCCAGCTCCTCTGCAGCCATGGACAGGATTTTCTCTGCCTTGCTGCTCTCTTTGCTGCTTCTCCTCCAGAGCTATGGAGCTTGTGGGGCACCTCCACAGCAGAGAGGTAAGTGTGGAGCTCAGCAGTGGGATGCACACTCTTGGTCCTCCGCTTTCTTGACACCAAA
This sequence comes from Dryobates pubescens, assembly GCF_014839835.1. NCBI lineage: Eukaryota > Metazoa > Chordata > Aves > Piciformes > Picidae > Dryobates > Dryobates pubescens. Next base: position 6,050,459 of record NC_071631.1, on the reverse strand, counting down.
CAGCTTGGGGACTGGGAAGAAGATGGCAGAAGAAGAAATACCCAACAACAGTCAGGGAAGCAAAGGAGCTTTCTGAAATGTTTTCCCAGGGCTGCAGCACCTGGAGGTTGTGTTTGTTTCTGCCTCTTACACTGCATTAGAGAATGGTAGGAGGGCTGGACAGAGGCACAGCTAGGGTGCCATCAGGTCAATGATAGCTTCCAGCATAGCAACAGCCTTGCTGCTTCTTCCCTTCTCAGCTCTTCAGAGGGCTGGTTTTGCCTGGAGCTCAAGGAGGAGCTGGCCAGGCACTTTATGCTCTGGTTAACCTCACTGAGACCTTCCAGGTGTGGGTCAGGCTGCTGAGGATGGACCCTTCTAAGGTTTTACTTCATCCATTCTTGAGCAAAATCCTGTTCTGTTTCCCTTTCCAAGTGGGATGTAGAGCAGCCAGATGGGAGATGAGCTCCCTCCTCTTTGGTCTCTCACTCCTGGTTGGCAATGCAAAGGGAAAGGCTGGAGGATATGGTAGCAGGCAGCATCTCTCCTATGCCAAGGGCAGGATGATGCCAAGGGCTCCATCCAACCTGAGAAACTCACTGCAGGAGAGGTAGCCAAGGCAAATAGTCCTGCTGGGCTTTAAAACTGTTGGAATGATCTTCTGATGATGCATAATGCATCTACCTGGGCAGGCTGACAGCTGTCAAACAGGCGTGACAGCGACTGCAGCGTTCACTCTCCTCACCAAGGAGGCTTTGCTGCTGGACTGAGCAGCTTCTCCTTAGCCATTTGGAAAGGGTTAGAGTTGTCTTTGCTGCAGAACCACTGAGAGCTACCAAAGTCAGGAAGCTGAACAGAGCAGTTGTTCAACCCAGCCCTGCTGTGAGCAGTCACTGCTTCTAAAATAAACACCTTTGAATTCTGAGTTCCCAGGCAGGTCTCCTGATCCTCTAATGGCCGTGGCAGAGACGCCCTCAGAGATACCAAAGCCATGCATGGAGTTCAGCTGCTCCTGAATAACCTCAAGTGTGGACATATTTTTTGTTTGCTTGCTTTTAAACAGAGAAGGATTTCCTTTCTGGGTCAGTTCACCTTGCAAATAAACTCTCCTGAGCCAAGGTCTTTATGCTCAGGGTTCCCCTCCAGAGCCAGGGATCTCTGCAGCACAAAGGCATTGCAGGGGCAGTGCTGTTGGGTTGTGTGCATATTCCCATGGTTTTCTTTGGGATCTCACCAAATCTGACAGCTTAGGACTTCAGTCCCAGGTTTTGAAGTCACATGGTTGTCTCTTCTTTATCTTTTTTTTTTGGGGGGGTGGAATCTTGAAGCAAATCACACCCTGGGCTGCAGCAAGGGAAGCATAGCCAGCAGGGAGAGGGAGGTGATTCTCCCCTTCTCCACTTGTCTGAGACCACACCCGGAGCACTGTGTCCAGTTCTGGAGCCTCTGTTCCAGGAAGGATCTGGAGGTGCTGGAAGGTGTCCAGAGAAGGGCCACGAGGATGAGCAGAGGGCTGGCGCTGCTCTGCCATGAGGACAGACTGAGGAAGTAGGGGCTGTTCAGTCTGGAGAAGAGAAGGCTCTGAGGACACCTTCTTGAGGCCTTCCAGTATCTGAAGGGGGCTCCAAGAAAGCTGGGGAGGGACTTCTGAGGGAGTCAGGGGGGATGGAGCAAAACTAGAAATGGATAGATTGAGATTGGATGTTAGGAAGAAGTTCTTCCCCATGAGGTGGGCACAGGTTGCCCAGAGAGGTGGTGGCAGCCTCATCCCCAGGCTGGATGGGGCTGTGAGCAACCTGCTGTAGTGTGAGGTGTCCCTGGCCATGGCAGGGGGGCTGGAACTGGCTGATCCTTGAGGTCCCTTCCAACCCTGACAATTCTGTGATTCTAAGGTGGCATTCAGATCAAGCAAGCCTGACTGTCACCTCCTGTCCTGCAGACCCTGACGTGTGCACGGTGGCTGTGACCAGGCAGGCTGAAATCCTACAGCTCCCACCTGAGGTCTTTTCTCTTCATTTACTTAGAATATACTTCACACTCATAAAAAAAAAAAAACCCAGAGGTTAAAAATGCTATTCAGGGCAAAAATCACACAGCTTCCAGGCAAAAGAAAAGAAAAGAAGATATACTTCAAAATGTCTATTGGATCCCACTCTTCCTAGGGTAAAATAAAAAGAGTCAAATCACTTTTTTTCCCCCTTGGTTTGTCACTCAATACAGAGATGATTCATTAGCTGCAGTGGCAAAGGGGAAATCTGCTTTAGTTCTGGAGGAACTGATTGCAGGACTTTGAGCTTTTCTCTGTACCTTCATTTCTCACCTGCAAAATGGGCAGAACCAGCTGCTGGTAAAGGGATTTGCAGTTCTGTAGGTGGCTTCCCAACTGAGTTTTTCCTTCCTCTGCAATGAATTATGGTGATAAAACGAACCACCCCTATGGGGAAAGGTTACCACAGAAATGTAGCCATTGGAAGGGGCCTCTGAGGAGGTCCAACCCACTTGCTAAAGCAGGGCACCCACCACAGCAGCTTGCCCAGCGTCACAAAGTCCAAAGGGTCTTGAAAGTCTCTAGAGAAGGAGACTCCACAACCTCTTTGGGCAGCCTGCTCCAGGGCTCCAGCACCCTCACACCAAGGAAGTTTCTCCTGTTAAGATGGAACCCCTTGTCCCTTGCCCTGTCCCTGGGCACCACTGACAAGAGTCTGGCCTCAGCTACTTGTCCCCTACCCTTTAGCTCTTGCTGAGCATTGACCAGATCTTCTCTGGGGCTGCTCTTCTCCAGCCCCAGGGTTCTCAGCCTGTCCTCCTCACAGAGATGCCCTCAGCATTTTGGTAGCTTCTGCTGGACTCTCTCCAGTAGTTCATGAACTGGGGAGCCCAGAACTGGACCCAGGACTCCAGATGTGTCCTCACCACGGCATAGTAGAGGGGGAGGAGAACCTCCCTGGACCTGCTGCCCACACTCTCTCTTTCATATGCCCCAGGACACCATTGGCCTTCCTGGCCACAAGAGCACATTGCTGGCTCATGGGGAACTCATAGTCCCCCAACACTCCCAGGGCCTTCTCCCCAGAGCTGAGTTGTTTTGGTGGAAAGCAGAGCACCTGACAAGGCATCCGGTGCCTGCTTCCCTTCTGCCCATCGTTTAGAGAGCCCTTTCTGGGAGCCAAAAGCAGATTCAACATTAGCATCTCTCAGGAAACCAACCTGATTATATTCTTTATGGATCTATCACAGGGTATTTATTTTCATCTGCCTGAAAGACTGAAAGCTCCATTAGATTTCACACTGAGGACCAGCTATAATATTTATGTCATAATTTGGAACAGATTTGTTGGCCCAAAAGCTCCCATTTAAAAAGAAATCTCCTTTATGATCTAACCTACATCATCCCTCTCCCTGGAAATCAGATATTAACAGAGCCCTTGGTGCCCTTACAGAGACAAGCTAAATGATAGGGGAAAAAATGAGAGAACAGAGCACTCTGGATCTGAGGTGTGTGTGGGGGGGTAGGAAATAGGACAATTCATTTAGGAAGCCATAAAAAAATATCAGCCCTTTTTATGTCTCACCCTGGTTGAAAATGAAGATGGAAACCAGCATGAAAATGGGAAATTAAACCCCAAATCACTCTGCTCTTTGCATTGTTAATGCTTCCTGTTTACAGCATTTGCTTTCTGCAGTGGCTATTCATGTCTCACTATGGGCTGGTAGAGATTAACTATCAATTACATGGGTCTACATCTCTCCATTGTCCTCTCCCCCAGCAGCTCACACAAATAAAGCAGAGCTGCTCTTTGCTGCTGACAGTATTTCACCATTAGTGGCACTGGCTGGCAAACATGAGAGCAGTTGTGTGAGTAAGTTCAGTTGGGTATCTGGATGCAAAACTGATTGCAGCAGGTTGGAAGGGACCCTCAAAAGGCAGCTTGTCCACCCCCTCCTGCAGGCAGCAGGGACACCTCCACCTAGGGCAGGCTGCCCAGGGTCACATCAGTTCTCATCTTGAATGCCTCCAGGGATGGGGCCTCAACCACATCCCTGGGCAGCCTGTTCCAGTATTTCCCCACTCTCACCATGCAGAACTTCCTCCTGATGTCCAACCTGACTCTGCCCTGCTCCAGTTTCAAACCATTGCCTCTCATCCTATCACTACAGGCCCTTCTGAACAGTCCCTCTCCAGTCTTCCTGTAGGTCCCTTGCAGATATTGCAATGCAGCTCTAAGGTTCCCCCTGAGCCTTCTCTTCTCCAGGCTGAACAGCCCCAGCTCTCAGCCTGACCCATAGGGGAGATTCTCCAGCCCTCTGATCATCTTCCAACCACTGAGCTTCCTACCTGCTGCTGGTCGTGCATGACCAAGGCATCATCTCATTAATTAACATCCATGTGGGTTGCTTATCCATATCCAAAGTGAGCTAACTCCTTTTGAGCCTTTGTTGATGCAGAAGTGCATGCACAGGCTTCAGTTCACAGCTTGATGCCTCCTCCATGCTGCCCTAAGTGACTTCAGTTTCGTGTAGACATTAGCAATAGCCTGGGGTGACAAGTGGGGAGCCTGCTGCCCCAAGTGCAGGCTGCTCTCTCAGCAGCTTGCTCCCTCACAAGTACAAGTTGTCATCCCATCACTGTGCTTTTCTTACACATGCTCTCCCAGGAAAGGAAAGAGAACATTTAGAAATGTTAGGTTAAAGTGTTCTCACAGGGCCTCTCTGAGGCAGGCAGAGAAAGGCTTGAAGCTTGCAAGTCCTTTACCCTCAGCTGCTGCTCTTAGAAGACTATTCCACAACCTCCCTGGAACAGGTTGCCCAGGGAGACTGGGGATGCCTCCTCCTTGGAGTGTTCAGGGCCACGTTGGATGAGGCCTTGAGCGACCTGGGATGGTGAAGGTGTCCTTGCCCATGACAGGGTGGCTGTAAGTGGATGATCTTCAAGCTCCCTTCAAATCACAGAAGCACAGAATTACCCAGCTTGGAAAAGACCTTTGAGATCATCAAGACCAACCTATCACCCAACACCATCTAATCAACTAAACCATGGCACCAAACACCCCATCCAGTCTCTTCCTAAACACCTCCAGTGATGGTGACTCCACCACCTCCCTGGGCAGCACAGCCCAATGGCCAATCTCTCTATGAAGAACTTCTTCCTAACATCCAGACTAAACCTCCCCTGGAACATCTTGAGACTGTGTCCTCTAAAGGGTCAGGTCAGGAAAGATTAGAAAAAAAATTCCTAATGGTAGGAGAAATTTCTTCCCAGAAAGGGTCCAGAGTGGCCTTTGGGACTTGAGAGCCCAAAGTTGTTACTGGAGTGGAGCTCTTCCCCAAGCTCCATCCCTTCTACCCTCATAGGTCCAGAAGAGTCCTGTGTCTGGTTCTGGGCTCCTCAATTTCAGAAGGACATTGAGACACTTGAAAGTGTCGACAGAAGGGCACCCCATCCAGTCTCTTCCTAAACACCTCCAGTGATGGTGACTCCACCACCTCCCTGGGCAGCACATCCCAATGGACAATCACTCTGTGAAGAATTCCTTCCTACCATCCAGCCTAAACCTCCCCTGGCACAGCTTGAGACTGTGTCCTCTCATTCCATCCCTGGTTGCCTGGGAGAAGAGACCCACCCCCACCTGGCTGCAAGCCAAACCGTTCTATGATTCTTTCCTTCCTAGGATACTCTTCTCTTCTTTGTCTGTCATTTTTCTCCTCCTTCCCTTCCCTTCCCCAGGCACCCTGTGCAGAACCAAACCCACGGACCTGGTGTTCATCATCGACAGCTCCCGCAGCGTGCGCCCGCAGGAGTTTGAGAAGGTCAAGGTCTTCCTGTCCAAGGTGATCGAGGGGCTGGACGTGGGCCCCAACTCCACCCGGGTGGGTGTCATCAACTATGCCAGTGCTGTCAAGAACGAGTTCTCCCTCAAGACCCACCAAACCAAAGCTGGGCTGCTGCAAGCCGTCCGAAGGATAGAGCCACTCTCCACCGGGACTATGACCGGCCTGGCCATCCAGTTTGCCATCAGCCGAGCCTTCAGCGACTCTGAAGGGGCCAGGGTGAGGTCTCCCAATTTTAACAAGGTAAGAAAATGATCTCTTCCTTGGACACACCTTCTTCCTTGTGACTCATCGTGGAGTGGTTGGAAAGATCAGCCAAGGAGGAATCTCCCTCCCTGGCGGTATTCAGGGTGGGGATCGACGGGGCTCTGGGTGACCTGATCCAGTTGAGGATGGAGATTGGATATCAGGAAGAAGTTCTTCATAGGAGGGTGGTGGAACACTGGAACAGGTTGTCCAGGGAGGTGGTTGAGGCCCCATCCCTGGAGACATTCAAGATGAAGCTTGATGAGGCCCTGGGTAACTTGATCTAGTTGGGGAGGTCCCTGCTGACTGTGGGGAGATCAGACTGGATGAGCTTTGGAGGTCCCTTCCAGGCTGCACTGTTCTATGATTCTATGATTATCCTGCTCAATGCAGGAGGGCTGTACCAGTTGACCTATGGAGGTCCCTTCCAAGCCAGGTGATTCTATGCAAGGTTATTTTCTCAGTGGTTTGGGTGTGTGGGGACATGTGGGGGTTAATTGTGAAACGTGACAAACCTTTGACAGGTGGAAAACTTCCACCTCTCTTTGTTCTTGAGAACAAAGCTCAGCTTGGGGAAGAGCTGACCAAAAGTTGTCAGGGTGAATTAAACCTGCAGCTCTTCCTCTCTGCCTGGAGTGTTTGTCCTTTGGGGCACAGCTGCCTGCTTCCAGGGCTCCTGCAACAGCATGGCACCGTGAGATGAAGCTTTCAGCCAGGCGTGCTGGGTGTAAACTATGCTGATCTTCCCAGAACAAGTGATGAAGGTGCTTCAGAACCCACCACAGCAAAACACAAGGCAACCTTCTGAAGGTCTGCTTTGGCATGGCCCTTTTCATTTGCAGGTATAAAGCAAAGTGCTGTTTCAGGCCCTCCTCTGCTCTTCCAGTGTTGCAGGGGTTGGCTGATGGTGGTGTTCTCCATTTGGGTGTTGTCCTATGTGCACAGACTTGATTTGGCCATCTAGCATTTAAGACTGTGGTATAAAATCAGATGAACCATGTGGTTGCCAAGGGCCTTGCTGTTCCTGACCCATATTCATTGTTAGTCCTAAAAAATGATTCCCCAGAGAGCTCATTCCTGTTGGATTTGACCATGACCAAACCTCAGCCCAGTGACCATCATCAGGAAAACTCTCTCCTGAGCATGCAGAGAATACACATTCTTGCCAAGCTGTGCATTCTTGCCATCAGGACCTCATCATTACTCAAGCTTAGGTGGGACCTGGAGCAAAATAACAGAACAGGTTGCCCAGGGAGGTTGTGGATGTCTCCTCCCTAGAGGTGTTCAAAGCCAGGCTGGATGAGGCCTTGAGCAACCTGGGCTGGTGAGAGGTGTCCCTTCCCATGGCAGGGGGCTTGGAACTGCATGATCTTGAAGGTCCCTTCCAACCCAACCCATTCTCTGAGTCTATGAAGAGCACAGCTGTGGCATGGGAAGCCCAAGACCTAGCTGCAGTGGGCTGTGTTCCACAGGAGTAAGTTTGGTTGGGTGTCAGATTCTTTGAGGCTCACTGAAAGAAATCATTGCCCAACTGCTAGGTGTTTCTGACACACTGTTATTATCAGCAGTGTTTAGCAAAGAGCTTGAAGCTCCTGTAGGTGCAAGACTCATGTAGTAGTAGTTCTCTGAACAACTCCACAGAGATTAAATGTGAATTCAGCCTTCAGCTCACATTTGCTGTGCTATGAAGGTTCAAGCACCTGCCTGTTGCTGCCAAGGTGGGTTTTGCTTTCCCTCCCTTTCCCAGCAGCAGCAGCAAGTCTGCTTAGGGTCACAGGAGGGGCAGCAGCAGAGATCCACACTGCCTGCTCCCACCAGGCTTTGGAAAAGACTCCTGGCTCAGAGAGCTGAGGGCTGCCCACTCCCTCCAGGGATGACTTCACTGAAGAACTGTTTCAGATGTTGCATGGGAAGAGATGTTTCCTCCAGTGAAACTGTCCCAGGGAAGCTGGTGGGAATCACAGGATGACAGAATGTTAGGGCTTGGAATGGACCTCAAATGAATCACCCAGTCCAACACCCCTGCCAGAGCAGGGGCACCCGGGGCAGGTCACACAGGGACACATCCAGGGAGGGGTTTGATGGTTCCAGAGAAGGAGACTCCACAAGCTCTCTGGGCAGCCTGCTCCAAGGCTCCAGCACCTTCACAGTGACAAAGTTTTCCCTTCTGTTCCTTTGGCACCTCCTCTGCTCCAGCTTGCCCCCAGTGCCCCTTGAACTGCCCTTGGACATCCCTGAGCAGAGCCTGGCTCCAGCCCTGCACATCTTGATCCCCAGCAATGAGGGCAGCCCTCAGGCTCCTCTGCTCCAAGCTCCAAGCCCCAGCTCCCTCAGCCTGGCCTTACAGGGAGATGTTCCACAGCCTGCAGCAGCTCTGTGGCTCTGTGCTGGAGTCTCTCAAGAGGTTCCCCGAGGTCCTTCTTGAACCAAAGTGCCCAGAAGGTGACAGGGAAGGCAGCGGGTCTCCAGCAGAGCTCTTCTGCCATCTCAGCCTGGCCAGAACACCCCACAGGGGAAAACCCTGAGCTGAGTGGGAGCTGCAGGTGTCCTGCTAGCAGGCTCATTCCCAGCCACACACAAAGAGGCCATTTCTGCCCAGAAGGAAAACCACAAAAAGTAATGGGAAACGTCTGGTTGTGATGAGTATTGTTTAGCACAAAACCAGACAGCTGAACTGCAACCAATAACAGAATAATTAAGTGGATGATAATATCTGTCTCTGCTTTGCAGACATTTTTATGCTGATTGAAGTGCAAGAAAAAAAATTGTTTAATAAGAAAGAAAATGCCAGCAAAAAAAAATTGCCAACAGCTTGGATGACAGACAGCAGAAAGATTTCAGTTCTTGAGCACTGACAGGGGGAAAGGGGGGGGGAAAGGACAATTTTATTTCCAAGCACTTTCAATATGCCCTTGCAAAAGAAGTTGGTTTCTCATCTCACTCCAGAAATTGTGGGGCCAGAAGCTCCAAGAAGGAAAGAGGTTCACATGCAACAAGTGACAGGGAGAGAGGAAACAGCCTCAAGCTGCAAGGAAGAATAGGATAGGATAGGATAGGATAGGATAGGATAGGATAGGATAGGATAGGATAGGATAGGGTAGAATGGAATGGAATGGAATGGAGTGGACTGGAGTGGAATAGAATAGAATAGAATAGAATAGAATAGAATAGAATAGAATAGAATAGAATTAACCAGGTTGGAAAAGACCTCTGAGATGATCAAGTCCAACCTGTCATCCATCACCATCTAATCAACTAAACCATGGCACCAAACACTCCATCCAGTCTCTTCCTAAACACCTCCAGTGATGGTGACTCCACCACCTCCCTGGGCAGCACAGCCCAATGGCCAATCTCTCTATGAAGAACTTCTTCCTAACATCCAGCCTAAACCTCCCCTGGAGCATCTTGAGACTGTGTCCTCTAAAGGGTCAGGTCAGGAAAGATTAGAAAAAAAAATCCTAATGTTAGGAGAAATTTCTTCCCAGAAAGGGTCCAAGTCCTTTGGGACTTGAGAGCCCAAAGTTGTTACTGGAGTGGAGCTGTTCCCCAAGCTCCATTCCTTCTACCCTCATAGGTCCAGAAGAGTCCTGTGTCCAGTTCCAGGCTCCTCAGTTTCAGAAGGACATTGAGACATGTCCAGAGAAGGGCAACAAGCCTGGGGAGAGGTCAGGAGCACAGCCCTGTGAGGAGAGGCTGAGGGAGCTGGGGTTGTTTAGCCTGGAGAAGAGGAGGCTCAGAGGAGACCTTATTGCTCTCTACAACTCCCTGAAGGGAGGTTGCAGACAGGCAACCAGCAGCAGAACAAGAGGACACAGTCTCAAGCTGTGCCAGGGGAAGTTTAGGCTGGAGGTGAGGAGAAAGTTCTTCACAAAATGAGTAATTGGCCCTTGGGATATGCTGCCCAGGGAGGTGGTGGAGTCACCATCCCTGGAGTTGTTCAAGAAAGGCTTGGATGTGGCACTTGGAGCCATGGTTCAGTTGTCAGGAGGTGTTAGGCATTAGGTAATAGGTTGGACTTGGTGATCTCTGAGGTCTTTTCCAACCTGGCTGATTCTATGATTAAAGATTTACTTGCAGAGAAAAAGAGTCAGGGGCACCAAGGTGGCTGAAGAGGTTCTTCTCTCTCTGACATTTGTCCTGTCAGCAGAGGAGGGTGGCAGAAGAGCAGCAAAGGAAGTCCACACAGCTCCAGGTGTCTGCCACTTTCCACATGAGGAGCTCACTGATGGAAGAGTAATTTTTGCATCTCCATGGCACCAGTAGTCCCACACTGAGCACAACTCTGACACAGCTCCAGCCCCAGCCCCAGAGTCCTCAGGTCCCTGAGCTGGGCAGAAGTCTCCACCCAACAGAGGGGGGAAAGCAAGAAACAGGAAACCTGCATCTATTCCTTGCCCCTGGAATGGTACTTGGGTTATGGCTATGGATCCTAGGGGAGGGCTCTGATATCCAGTCTCATTGCATCTCCCTGGGTTTCTGATTACTCACCTCTCAAATGGAACAAATGATGAGCTCTTTTAGACCCACTTTCCTCCAGGCCAGCAACCCAAGCCATTTTCAGCCCTCAGGCACCTCACTCTATTACTTTATTTTCTCCAGTCTTCACCTAAATCCCCTAGAGCCTATTTTGAGACAAGGTGACCATGTCTAGGTCAGGGCTGGGACACAGCCCTGATTTGTACAACACTGTTATCATTACTCCCAGCATTACTCTCTGGTTTTTCAGCCTAACACAGCCTGACACCTTGCATGCAGCACTGCCCAGTGCTGCAGATTGAAGAGACATTTTCACTGAGCTGTCTGTGGAAATGCTGGATCCTTAGCTAACAAATCCCTTCCACACCATTTAAGTCACCTCTTTGCCCGTGCTCTGGTTTCTTGCTCGTGTCTGCTCTGCAGCTGGGCTGCCAGACAACTCGCTCAACGTTGCTCCTGCAGTCCTCGTGGCTTCCTGTCATAGCAGCACACATAAGAGCTGCTGTGTCCTTCTAGTCCACCTAACAACCCCTCAGCTTGGAAAAGAGATGCAGTTGATTGATGCAGTAACATGGCTGAAGCAGCAATGTGTCCTATGGACAGCGGTAGAAAGAAATCCCTGAATCAGGGTGGTTTGGGTTGGAAGGGACCTTTAAGGGTTGGCAAGTCCAATCAACCTGCAGCCAGCAGGGAGCTCTTCAATAGATCAGGCTGCTCAGAGCCCCAGACAACCTGACCTGGAATGGTTTCAGGGATGGGGCATCTTCCACCCCCCTGAGCAACCTGGGACAGGATCTCACCACCCTCAGTGTCTTCCTTCCATCTACTCCAAATCTCTCTTAGTTAGTCTGAAGTTTCTTTGCCTTCCTGAATTGTTATTTCCTGGACATCCAGAAAAGCAGAACCTTACTGGTCCTCTTCATTCTTTATCTTAGGCATTGAAAAAGAAGAAAAGAAAAATCACTGCAGGCTTTTCCTTCTTTCCTTCCACTTTGGAGCTGGTCAAAGAGGCAGACTCACAGACAGGTTAAGGTTGGAAGGGAGCTTTGGAGGTCATTTTGCACAGGGAGGTTGTGGATGTGCCCTCTCTGGAGGTGTTCGGGGCCAGGCTGGAGCAACCTGGGATGGTGTGAGGTGTCCCTGCCCATGGCAGGGGGGTTGGAACTGGATGATCTTTGAGGTCCCTTCCAACCCAACCCAGTCCATGGTTCTGTGGTTGCTCAGGACCATGTCCATACAGCTTTTTAATATCTCCAAGGTGGGAGATGCTAAAACCATTTTTATTCCTTGGTTCCCTGATCATTTTTTACTCTCTTTTTTTGGCCTTGAAATCCAACAAACCTTTCCCTTCTGTGTCCCTCCAGCTGCTCAGGGTGGCCTCTTCACCTGCCTGGGAGGATGAATAGGTCACACAGCAACTTAAGAGAGATGAAGCTTCCACAAATACTGGACAAAGTCCTTGCTCCTTCACACAAGAGAAGTCCAGCAAGCCCTTGTGCCATGCTTGGCAGTGATGTGGGACACTGCTCAAAACATCACAAGATCATTTGGTCTTGCTGAGCTCTCTGCTGCAAAAGCCACCCCAGGACAGGGGAAAATCACTGTTTGTAGCTGTAGGAGCTGAGAGCAGAGTCTGTTTACACCTTTATCAAAACCTACAGGGGTGCCCAATTACTTTTATCTTTCTTTGGGAGGAACAACAAATAGACTGTCAAGTTGCTGAGAAAATCAAGGGCTGATTCAGCTTCCAGCCCAATTCCCCTTTCAGTGCTGTTACAACACTCGTGTCACACGCTGCATAATGAGACACCACTGCCTCATTAGCTGCTGGGTTGCCTTACACATGGCAGCCCTGGAATCCAAGCACCTAGGGATGCCCATGAATCCTCTGGTGTCTCAGTTAACCAAGAATAACTTGTGCCATGAGAACATGGGGGGATTTGAATGTGAGAGGAGCGACACAAAGAAGGATGCAGAAAGGAATTCACAGGGAACATGAAAGGTGATAGTGGTGGTGGTGGTGGTTAAAAGTGAGTCAAAGTTTTGACTGATCTGGACAGGCTGAGAGCTGGGTGCAGGCAAACCTCATGAAGCTCAATAAGGACAAGTGCACAGTCCTGCATCCTGGGAGGAATAACAGCAGGCACCAGAGCAGGTTAGGGGCTGCCCTGCTGGAAAGCAGCTCCACAGAGAAAGACCTTGGAGTGCTGGTGGGCAGCAAGTTCTGCATGGGACAGCAATGTGCCCTTGTGGTGCATCAAGAAAAGTGTGGCCCGCAGGTCTATGGAGGCTCTTCTCCTCCTCTGCTCTGCCCTGGTGAGGCCACACCTGCAATACTGTGTCCAGGTTTGGGGCTCCCCAGCTCAAGAGAGACAGAGACCTGCTGGAGAGAGTCCCATGGAGAGGCAGGAGGATGATTAGGGGACTTGAGCATCTCCCCTAAGAGAGACAGAGAGCCCTGGGGCTGTTTAGTCTGGAGAAGAGAAGTGAGAGGGATCTGATCAATGTGTATAAATATCTGAGGGGTGGGTGTCGAGTGGAGAGGGCCAAGGGGGGTTGAACTCAATGATCTCTTGCGGTCCCTTCCAACCTCTAATGTACTGTGATACTGTGACCTTGAGAAACAGAAAGTTTCTGAGTTCTCTAGACTCTGTTCAGCTGTTTGAGAGCAGCAGCAATCCTCAGCCCTTCTTCATTCTCTCCACATGGCTACCTGCCGAGCCCAGCACAAGCCCTCCACAGCAGAGCCCTGCCAGCCTCTCCAGGAGGCAGAGGCTGCTCCTTTCCCCAGACCTGTCTCTTGCTCTTTACCAAACGAGGCACACACCAGGGCTCTCAGCTTTTTAAATGAGACAAGGTCACAGCACAGAGATCCTGGACTGCAAAATATCTGGAGGTAGGTTTAAATAAATACATTAAATTAAAGAAAGAAAGAAAGAACAAGGACTTCTTTTCACTCAGGCTGGCAGGAAGGAGAAATGTCTAGAGGGAGAATCCTGGGGCGGGGGGAAATAGGATTTAGTGATTATCAAGATAACTTCATATGCTAGCAGGATCACTTTGTACTTGTTCTTTTTCTGTGAGCTCCTGTTCCTGCTCATGGTCACAGAGAGGTTTCTGTGCTGGGTCTGACTCACTGCTATGTTCATTTCGTCCATGGGTTCCCTGATTCACTCCTGACGTCTGATCCAGACTCCTTGTCCCCAGGAGTTTTGTTCTCTCCAGCAGCAGGTCAGCAGCAGCGCGACTTTTGAGTGCTCTGGAGTAAGATTTTCACACAGCTCTCTTATGAAGATCTTTCCTGTCAGATCCAGATGTGGATGCTGCTACCAAACACCTCCCTGGTCGTGTTCATAGATTCCTGTCTGGGGCTCAGGCCCGTGTGAAGGTGCCACCGCTATGTGAAGAACAAAAGGAGTTGAGGAAAGGTGGAGAATCACTTCTCTGAGACAGAGAAATGCCAGGAGAACACTCAGCACCTCCATCTTGTGCCAAGCACTGCAAGAGCTGCAGGCTGCTGCTGACAGAAGCCTGCTCACGGGGTGGTGTTGCTCACAGAAGCTACTTGATCATACATCTTGTTTCCTGACAGCTTGGCTTTTGAGAAGCCTTAATTGTCAGCCCCCATCTGAGAGCTCCTGGCTGTGTGCAGAGCTGAGCCAAGGGCTCTCTCTCCTGGCAGAAAGCTTCATTGCATGGCTGGCTCTGCTCGCTGCCTGAGCTCTGCTCCCTGCCTCAGCTCTGCTCCAGCAGCACCAACCCAGAGCGCTCCTTTTGGGCCAGCTTCCACCGTCCTTTTTGTTCCCCTTTACAGCACACACTGCCAGCAGCCACAGGTGATACTTTTCCTTATCTTGGACACAAGCAGAAGAGAAATATTTTGATTTTTATTGTATTTTTAGCTTTTTCAGCAGCCAGGTTCAGATGGGTGATGGTGATGTGCTGGAAGGTGTCCAGAGAAGGGCCATGAGGATGAGCAGAGGGCTGGAGCTGCTCTGCTGTGAGGACAGACTGAGGGAGTTGGGGTTGTTCAGTCTGGAGAAGAGAAGGCTCCAAGGGGACCTTCTTGTGGCCTTCCAGGATCTGAAGGGGGCTACTGGAAAGCTGGGGAGGGACTTCTGAGGGTGTCAGGGAGTGATAGGACTGGGGGGGGGGGGGTGAATGAAAAAAATGTAGAAATGGCTGTTAGGAAGAATTTGTTCCCCATGAGGGTGGTGAGACACTGGTGCAGGTTGCCCAGGGAGGTGGTGAAAGCCTCATCCCTGGAGGTGTTTGCAGCCAGGCTGGCTGTGGCTGTGAGCAACCTGCTGCAGTGTGAGGTGTCCCTGGCCATGGCAGGGGGTTTGGAACTGGCTGAGCCTTGAGGTCCCTTCCAACCCTGACAATTCTGTGATTCTGCCTTTTTTGGTTTGGTGTTTCTTTTCCTTTCTGTATCACTGAGGGTGTCTGAGTGCATTGTGGAGGTTTCTTGGCAGTATGACAAAATGGCAGGGGTTGGAAGGGACCTCTGGATGTCATCAAGGCCAACCCCCCTGCCAAGGCAGGTCCACATAGAGGAGGTCACACAGGAACACATCTAGGAAGGTTTTGAATATCTCCAGAGATGGAAACTCCACCACCTCCCTGGGCAGCCTGCTCCAGGACTGTGTCACCCTTAAATTAATGAAGTTCCTCCTCATGTTTCAATTGAACTTCTTATGTTCAAGTTTGTGCTCCTTACCCCTTGTCCTGTCCCTGGGTACCACTGAAAGACGCCTGGTCCCATCCTCCTGACACCTACCCTTCAAGTATTGAGCAGCATTGATGAGATGCTCCTCAGTCTTCTTTTCTCTCAGTCTTTCCTCATCAGAAGTGTTCCAGGCCCCTCAGAATCTTCTTCTTTTTTTTCCTGCTCAGCTACTCCTTCTGATTCTATTTCTCCACACTGCATTACCCCCCAGGCAGCTGCTCTGGAGCTGACACTGGTGTCACAATAGAAGAGTTGTAAGGAAAAGTGGCAGGAGCAGACAAATTGGTAAAGAACAAAGATTTGAGATTTGTGCCAATGTCACTTACCTGAAGGAAAGTAAAAAGGGAAATGGACAAAGTAGCAACAGGAGCAGGACCCATGGAGGCTTTCCACTGGTTTAAGGCACCTTCTAATCCAAGATGAAATCCAGTTCCCACTTAAGCCAGCTCTCATTTTAAGGCTGATGTCAGAAGGAAGAGGATTGAATCTCTGCTACTTTTGGTGGAACAGGGGCTCAGCAATCATGGCAGACACTGACAGAGTGTGACCTCAGGCAGACCTCATCCCTTCTCCTTGCTTCAGCTTCTCCAGCTGTAAAATGGGGAAAGGTTTCCATCTCCTGATGTTTCCCAAGACTCTTCAAAGTCCTATACTGAGTTAGAGCTGTCCTGAGTGTCAGCTGGGGGTTCATGAAGGTAGTTAAGAGTTTGGTTTGAGCATCAGCTTGCATATGAAGAATGTAACCCTTACATTGGTTCCCTCAAAGACAAGGTGCACCACTTGTGTCTTAATTAAATCAATCTAGTCCCTGGCAGTTTAACTTTTCCAGCTCAGCAAGAAACAAACACTGACAGGCAGCTGAATAGGAGCCAGCTTGTGCCCAGGTGGCCACCAGCACCCTGGCTTGAGTCAGCCACAATGTGGCCAGCAGGACCAGGGCAGAGATTTCCCTCCCTGTACTTGGCACTTGTGAGGCCACACCTTGACTACTGAGTTCAATTTTGGGCCACTCAGTCCAAGAAGAATATTGAGGAGCTGAAGCTGGTCCAGAGAAAGGCAACAAAGATGGGGAAGGGTCTGGAGAACAGGGCTAATGAGAAGTAGCTGAGGGACCTGGGGTTGTGCAGCCTGGAGAAAAAGAGGCTGAGGGGAGACCTTCTGGCTCTCTACAGCTCCCTGCAAGGAGCTTGGAGCCAGGTGGGGATTGGTCTCTTCTTACCAGTAACAAGTAACAAAATAAACGGAAATGGCCTCAAGTTGCCCCAGGGGAAGTTTAGGTTGGCCATTAGAAGAAACTTCTTCACTGCAAGGGTTCTCAAAGCCTGGCACAGGCTGCCCAGGGAGGAGATTGAATCCCCATCCCTGGAGGTGTTTCACAGAGGCAGAGCTGTGGTGCTGAGGGCCATGGCATAGCCCCAGCCTTGGCAGCGTTAGAGGATGGTTGGGCTGGATGAGCTGAAAGGTCTTTTCCAGCCAAAGTGATTCCGTGATAAACCCCCCACAAAAGAACGGCTCAGGCGGCAGAAGGGGAGGGAATGAAACCACCTTCACTCCCCCGGCAGCGGTGATGCCCTGGGCCGCTGCAGCTCACCCCTTGCCTCTGCTCTGCCGCCTGCAGGTGGCGATCGTCGTGACCGACGGACGTCCGCAGGACGGAGTGCAGGACGTGTCGGCGAGGGCCAGGGCCGCTGGCATCGAGATCTTCGCCATTGGGGTGGGCAGGGTGGACATGCACACGCTGAGGCAGATAGCCAGCCAGCCCCTGGATGACCATGTGGACTATGTGGAGAGCTACAGCGTCATAGAGAAGCTGACCCACAAGTTTCAAGAGGCTTTCTGCGGTAAGTCCTGGCCACCACGCCTGGCTTCCTAGCCACGGGCGGCAAGTGGCTGCCAGCAAGCTTCTCACCTGGAGGCTGCAGGTGTGATCATCCTTCATCCATCTGCTCCCTTGTGCCAAGTGTCTTCACTGTCAAGAATTTCTTCCTAATCTCCAGTCTAAATCTGCTCTCCCCAAGCTTCAATCCATTCCCTCTCACTCTGTCACTCCAAGCTCTTGTCAGAATCCCTCCCCAGCTCTTCTAGAGCTCCCTTCAGGTACTGGAAGGTTGTTCTAAGGTCTCCCTGAAGCCTTCTCCTCTCCAGGCTGAACAGCCCCAACTCTCCCAGCCTGTCTCCACAGGGGAGGTTCTCCAGCCCTCTGACCATCTTGATGGCCTGCTCTGGACCCACTCCAACAGTTCCAGGTCCTTCTTATGCTGTGGGCACCAGTACTGGATGCAGTGCTGCAGGTGGAGTCTCACCAGAGCAGAGCAGGCAGAGGGCAGAACTCCCCCCCCCCCCCCCAGCCTGCCTGTCCTACTGCCATGTCCCCTCCTACACGAAGGACTGAATGAAGTGAGAAAGCTTTATTGCTTTCCTCCACCAGACTGCAGGAGGTGGCCTATAAATACCCACTTCATGTGTCAGCAGGAGGGGCTTGGGGGTTTCACACCCCCATCCCATGCAAGCACAGACGTGTGGCAACACCTCTGAGAAGCTGTGAGCAAGCAGGGTGCCTGCAGCAGGGCACTGCAAACACACACACACACAGGGACCTGTGAAACTCCCCGAGACCAATTTCTCCAGGAGGTGTAAAATTTCCTGATTCAGCTCTCAGGTTGGAAATGATGGGAGGTGAGCAGCTTTTTGTCAGGGCAACTGTCCTCCTCTGTAGGAAGAAGGCAAATGTTGAATATAAAGTGAGTCATTGATTGTAATCAGGTGTCACCACGCTCAAAGCTCATGGGAGAAGGGAACAAATACTTCAGGGAGGCATAGAGGCAAAATTGGAGAAGCCATGAATATTTGTGGGTGTTTGTATTGGCTGCCCTGGAGTCAGGAGGCAGCCAAAGATGGAGAGGCCTGACAGTGTTTTGGAAGTTCTGGCATGGGTGTCATTCAAAAAGATAAGGAGGAAGGTGGGGGAAATCCTTTCCTGTGCCTTGCCTTTCAAGTTCACAACATGCAGATGACAAAGCCCTCCCCATGGCAGAGCTGCATGCAAAGGAAACACTGTGCTAAGGATTGTGAGCAGAGGACAGCACCACACCAACTGCCAAGTGAGCTGCTGCTGCTCTCTGCAAGCAGCTGCACAAAACCCTCCTTGGAGCTGTAGCCAGACACCACCTGCTCTGGCTCAGCTTGCTTTGTGGCTACTGACAGCAGTGGGACCTCTGCAGCACTGGCCAAGCTGTTCCCCATCATGCTCTAACACACACACATGGGAAGAAAGAGAGACCCTTGGCCATCCAGCCACTAGTTAGACTCATGAGAGCTCTGCAGGCTTTGGAGAGCTCAACCTGAGAGCCCATCTGCATGGTTAGTGATACCCAAGGGCTACAGGCACGCTGGAAAGATCTACCAGTGCTGGCAAAACACACAGACACATCAACTGGGGAGAGGCCTTGGGCAGCCTGGGCAACAGGGAGGTGTCCCTGCCCATGGCAGGGGGTTGGAACTGGATGATCTTGAAGGTCCCTTCCCACCCAACCCATTCTGTGAATCTGTGAAGTTCAAAGTATACAGAGCAGAGCACAAATGACTTGAAATCATGCACAGAAACTTCTCAACTCCAGTGCCTGAAGGAGGCTACAGGGAGTCTGCAGGGGGACTGTTTGCAAGGGCTTGTAGCACTAGGACAAGGGGCAAGGGTTTGAAATTAGAGCAGAGGAGATTTAGATTGCATGTTAGGAACAAGTTCTGCACCATGAGGGTGGTGGAACTCTAAAACAGGTTACCCAGGGAGGTAGTTGAGGCTCCATCCTTGGAGATATTCAAGGTTAGGCTTGCTGGGACTCTGAGCAGCCTGATCTAGCTGGGAAAGTCCCTGCTGACTGCAGAGGGGTTGGACTGGCTGTGCATTGTGTGATTTTATTCTCTGATTCTACCTTTGAAAGACTTTGCCTCACCTCCCATTGCTGTGCTAGAACTCAGTGCTCACTTCTCTGCACAGCTTTCCCTGGTATTTGTAAGTGGATTTGCTTCAGTTACTTCTGTTCACTGCTGAGTTTCTTCTCCACCATCATTGCTGTGGCTGTGATAGTGCTGTCAGTCACTGAATGCTGCTGGCTTGGGTGGCTGCAACTCAGCTTCTGTTTGCTCAGCAGCCCACAGGTCAGATCCAGGTTCAGATCAGCAGGCAGAAATGTTTGTAGAGAGCCAGTCTGAAAGCTGCAAGTGCCAGGGTACCTCTGAAGTGAATTCCAAGCCTGTTTGCACATGAATGCCATCCAGGGAAGACAACTCCACGTGGAGCTGAGCTTAATAATCATAATTGGGGATTAGGAGCCACACATCATCCACAGATCTCCATAGCTGGAAAAAAAAGGGCATTGGCCAGCCCAGATGGTGTGTTGGAAAGTAAATCTCATGCAGTGGCTTTGAAGAGTGAAGTATATTGTGATGCTCAACAGACAGAAGGGTTTTGCCCTCAGTATGGAGAATACTTCTAGTCCTGGCTGTGCCATGGAGTCAGGAGATGTGAACATTTCTCCTTGTGCCTCAGTCACAATCCAAGAGTAAGGACCAAGAGTGAAGCCTGGATGAGACACTTAGTGCCGTGGTTTTGTTGATTAGATGGTGTTGGTTGAACTTGATGAGCTTGAAGATCTTCTCCAACCTGGTTAATTCTGTGACTCTGTGGCCTCTGCTGCTTTGTCTTACTGCAGGGTGGATTTAGCTGTCACTGAGTGCCTGTGACAAATGTCATGCTTTGTGCAGGGGCTGAGCAGGGGCTGGGTTGGGGAGCTGTGCCACGGTCTCTGATTTTCATCTGCACCTTCCTTTGCAGTGGTTTCAGACCTGTGTGCCACTGGAGACCACGACTGTGAGCAGATCTGCATCAGCAGCCCAGGAGCCTACAAGTGTGGGTGCAAGGAGGGCTTCACGCTGAACAGCGATGGGAAGACCTGCAGTGGTATGTCAGGGTCTGCATCTGCAGTGGTGTGGTGGGGATAGGACTGAGACAGGGTAGACAGAACCAGGAGTCATGGGGAAAACATCAGTGTGAACTGTGGCTGAGTTTTGATGGATTAAACCTTTTGCATTGGGCATAAAATGGGCAATGCTTTCCCACCTAATTAGCTGGGGGCTTAAGTGGATGTCCTCTGCTGCCCTCTTCTCACCTTTTGCTTCAGCCTGCAGTGGTGGCTTAGGATCCGCCCTGGATCTCGTGTTCCTGATCGATGGCTCCAAGAGCGTGAGGCCTGAGAACTTCGAGCTGGTGAAGAAATTCATCAACCAAATTGTGGACTCGCTGGAGGTGTCAGAGAAGCAAGCCCAAGTTGGCCTGGTGCAGTACTCCAGCTCTGTCAGACAGGAGTTCCCACTGGGGCAGTTCAAGAACAAGAAGGACATCAAAGCAGCAGTCAAGAAAATGTCCTACATGGAGAAAGGGACAATGACAGGCCAGGCTCTGAAGTACCTCGTTGACAGCTCCTTTTCTGTCGTCAATGGAGCTAGGCCTGGGGTCCCCAAGGTGGGAATAGTCTTCACTGATGGGCGCTCACAAGATTACATCACTGATGCTGCTAAGAAAGCCAAAGATCTAGGTAGGTCTCCTGAATTCCCCCTTGGAGAAGATACAGCATCTACTGTCAGCCTAGGTGTGACTCTTTCCCTGGAGATGTCTCTTAGGAACAGGTTGCTCTAGAGAGGCTTTGTGGAGATTTGGCTGGAGCACAAGCCTTACGAGGAGAGGCTGAGGGAGCTGGGGTTGCTTAGCCTGGAGAAGAGGAGGCTCAGAGGAGACTCTCTCATGGGGAACAACTTCTTCCTAACATCCAATCTGAATCTACCTATTTCTAGTTTTATTCCATCCCCCCTAGCCCTATCATTACCTGACACTCTCAAAAGTCCCTCCCTGGCTTGGGTGGAGGCAGCCCGTGTGACTGCTCAGAAATTGCTGAATCCTTCATTCCTAACTTCCCTCTCCACCACTAGATGGGACTAAGGGCTAGCACATAACAATAAAGGTCAGGAAGCAGCTCATCAGAGGCTGATCTTCACAGAGTGAGCTGCCACTTCTGTGTGGATGCTCAGCTCTTCTAAAACAAAAGGTCTTTATAAACTGCAGCTATAGGATTTATTCCTCTGTGAGGATTAAAACTTTCTGCCTTGTTCCTTTCTCCTCTTTTGTCCCTCCACAGAGATCTCCAACACCTACTCCTAAGTAGTTTCAGAAGGATAAGTAATAAGATGCTTGTAAGTCGACTCCAGAAATGTTCCTGGAGTTGAACTTTGGAAACAACAAATATTGGATCATAGAATTGTTTTAGTTGGAGGGGAAATTTAGACTGGAGATTAGGAAGAAATTCTTGACAGTGAGGGTGGGGAGACACTGGCACAGGTTGCCCAGGGGAGGCTGTGGATGTCCCCTCCCTGGAGGTGGTCCAGGCCAGGCTGGATGAGGCCATGAGCAACCTGGGCTGGTGGGAAGTGTCTGGCACTGGATGATCTTTAAGGTCCCTTCCAACCCAGCCCATTCTATGAGCCTATGAATCATCAACTCCAGCTGTCAACCCAGCCCCACCACAGCCACTAAACCATGCCCCAAGGTGCCATGTCCACAGGTTTTGTGAACAGCTCCAGGGATGGGGACTCCACCGCTTCCCTGAGCAACCTGTTCCAGAGGTGGAAAGACAAGGCAGAAAGGGAAGAAGGAGAAAGCATTACCAGTGTGTAGCCATGGACAAGCCCTGACAGACACTGGGAAGCAGGAGTTAACTGGTGCCCCCATTCCAGCCAACAGGAAAATGTCAGTTCAGCTCAACAGGAGCAGGCTGAAGCCAGAGGTGGGCAATCAATCTCTTGGCAGTGAAGCACAGTACCTGGTCACGTCCTTAGCTCACAGCATGGCCTTGCTCTTGACAGATTGTGTGAGTTGCAGTTTCAGAAAGAGATTCAGCTACAGTTTTGCTGAACCACAGGTCTCCATGGCACTGGGGCTCTGTCACCACATGGGCTGATGAATGCTGGCTCCAGGCTGCTGTGAAGCTTCCACCATTTGCTTTTGCTGGTTCTTGCTCTCCTCTTAGTGGGCTGCATGCTCCTGTCAGGGGATCATGATGATCTGCCCTTTCTTGTGTACCTAAACCACTCTTGTGCTGGTAGTGGTCACAGTCTGGATAATTCTAGTAAGTCTTCACCAGCAAAAATATTTTTGCCCCCTGTTTGAGCTAGCTGAAAGAAGTCTATAACAGTAGAGGGTCTGGGGATTCATTTCCCTGTGAACACAGAATCATAGAATGGTTTGAGTTGGAATGGACCTTAAAGATCATCCACTTCCAACTCCCCTGTCAAGGGTAGGGATGCTTCCTGCTAGACCAGGTTGCTGATGGATCCCTGGATGGGATCCATTCCACTTTCTTAGCCAGTCTGGGCTTAGGAGCTTGGTTTTTGCAGACTGGACCCAGACCCACAAAATCCTTGCAGAGACACCTTCCACTAGCCCAGGTTGCTCTAAGCCTCATCTAACCAGGTTGGCGTTCAACACTTCCAGGCTTGAAGTCATAGAATCATAGAATTGTCAGGGGTGGAAGGGACCTCAAGGATCAGCCAGTTCCAACCCCCCAGCCATGGCCAGGGACACCTCACACTACAGCAGGCTGCTCACAGCCACATCCAGCCTGGCCTTAAACACCTGCAGGGATGAGGCTTCCACCACCTCCCTGCATCTCCTCAACTTCTCTGTGCAGCCTGTTCCAACATCTGCAGAGTTGGGGGGAGATGGGGAGGGTCCAGAAGATGAGGAAGGATGGGCAAATTGTTGGGGGGTTGGTATCAGGGCAGCAAAATGCTTCGTGGCTGTCCAGCTGACAGACTCCTGTTGCTCACAGGCTTTAAGATGTTTGCTGTGGGAGTTGGCAACGCAGTTGAGGATGAGCTGAGGGAAATTGCTTCAGAACCAGTAGCTGAGCACTACTTCTACACAGCTGACTTCAGAACCATCAGCAAGATCGGGAAGAAGCTGCAAATGAAAATCTGCATTGGTGAGAGTGGGGACTGGGCAGGGGTGGGGGGAGGAGTTGGTCACTGCATCTGAAAGCTGGAAGCTGAAGGACAAAAATATCCCTTCAGATGGATGTCACAAAAAGCTTTCTGTTCTCAGTGGATTGGGCTGGCAGAGCACATGGAAGGAGTATGAGACATCAACATTTTGGGTGGTTACCTGATCTGCCCCCTCAGCCATCTCCCCCTCTCGTAAACGGCCTTCTCCTTCCCTTTTTCCTCCGCCTTTCTCCCCTTCTCTACCTTCCTCTTCCAACGTTATTGTATCAGGCCTAGTCAAAAGTGCCATAAGGAAAGAAGAGATGCTCCAGAAAGGAGCTAAGGGTTGATTCATTTGGCTTAATTTGACGACCATCCCAAAACTGTAGAGCTGACTTGAAGCTCACTAACCACTGGCTGCCTGCACAGCCAAAAAGGCAGCAGAGAGGAGGCACATTTCAAGTGGAAATGAGCATCTGGTATCTTCTGCAGGACTTGTAGGTGTCTCAATTTGTGCAACAGGAAAGCTGAATTGCTCATGTGTTGGTAGCCTAGTGAAGGAAAGGCCTCAGTGGGAGGCAGGCATGACAAGAAGAGGTAAAGAATAAGCCAAAATGTAAAGAATATTGATCTGTAAATAACCTGAGTCTGAAAGTGATTGCAAATAGAACTACCACAGTCAATTCAGATTTTTGTTTGGGAGGAATCATATCCCTCCTGTGAAATATTGGCCCATCTGCTTGATCAGGCTGATCACAG
Organism: Dryobates pubescens; assembly: GCF_014839835.1. Taxonomy (NCBI): domain Eukaryota; kingdom Metazoa; phylum Chordata; class Aves; order Piciformes; family Picidae; genus Dryobates; species Dryobates pubescens. The sequence goes on along the minus strand of NC_071631.1, from coordinate 6,026,410 downwards.
TGAATCCCAAACTCTCAGGCTTCATTTAAGGCACTGAATACCTTGCAGCGCTTCTGAGCGCTTCACTGCCAGGCTCATCAGGAACCTGGCACTCTCTTGGCAAGTCCAGGTGCTCAGGCTCCTTCATCCTGCCAGGCAAATATTACTTTCCAGCTCCCAGTAAGAGCACACAGCTCTGATGGGACTCATTTAGTTCCCAAGAGAGCTCTGCCAAGCTCAGTTCTACTTCCCATGAGGGTGTAGACCAGCTCTTGAGTGTCCCACAGCCCCACAGGATGCTCTCATGGCATGTGGAGATGCTCCAAAGCATCAGCTGGATGAACTAACACACACTGGCAAATGTTAATCTCCTTCTTCCCTTCCTTTGCAATTTCTGACATTGTTATTTATGCCAAACCCAAGTGGCAGCTGGTTTTTCTCCTTGAGTCTAAATTCATAGACTCACAGAATGGTTTGGGTTGGAAAGGACCTTCAAAACATCTTCTATTTCCAACCCCCCTGCCATAGCCAGGAACACCTTCTACCAGCCCAGGTTGCTCAAGGCCTCATCCAGCCTGGTCTTGAACACCTCCATCAAGGGGACATCCACAACCTCCCTGGGCAACCTGTTCCATTATTCATATTAGAAGTACTTGGGAAGTTAGAGACCTTGCCTCAGGCAAATCAGATTCAGTTCCTTGCATGATCTCCTGGGTCATGCTGGGTTAAGTGCCCTTGTTCTCCAGCTTGCTAAAGATGGGACCTCCCTATCTTCCTGAGGAAAACTCAGAGGGACAACACCATCCAGGGTCCCATGTCTGCAGAGCTGAGTAGCCAGGAGTGGGGGACAGAGCCTCTCTCTGCCATGGATACCTTAAAATGCAGGAGATGATGGGAACAGGGTGATGGGAGCTGGATGAAACCCACCCCCCACACCCCCCACCATATTGTGCTTAAATATCTCTCAAGAATGCACACACAACTAAAGCAAAAACCCAAAGCAAGAAAACACAAAGCAAGTCAAAAACACATCTTGCAACAATTATCTTGCTTGCAAAATGATCAATTTGGGGTTAATAGCTTAATATCTGAGTTGACCAAAAACAAATTGGAAAGGAATTATTTGTATTTGATTTCCAGTGCCAGCTTGTATTGATCAACAGATGGCTAAAAATCATCTCATTAGATCCAGCTTTAGCTTACTCATGACTGGTCTAATCCCCTTGTGGTTTTGTGCAAGTGATGTCCTCTCCCTTAAAGCCTTTGCTCCTTTGACTTGCCTGGCAGCTGAGCTGACTCAGTGGGGTCTCGTGAACATCTCCTTTCTTTTCCCAGCCTTCTCAGTGCCCTTTCTTTGCTCCTGCTCCACTTTCAGTTAATGTTTCTGGAGGAGCAAATGTAAATGGTTGACAGAGATCAGCAAACTGACTGATGCTCAACACTGGGCCTGCTCAGGAAATGGAACACTGAAGCCAAGGCCAAAGGGAGTCTTGACTCTCAGGTGGCAAACAGTGCCTCCAGTTTTTATTTAGAATAGAACAGAACGGAACGGAACGGAACAGAATAGAATAGAATAGAATAGAATAGAATAGAATAGAATAGAATAGAATAGAATAGAATAGAATAGAATAGAATAGAATAGAATAGAATAAGCCAGGTTGAAAAAGAACTCAGAGATCACCAAGTCCAACCTATCACCCAACACCATCTAATCAACTAAACCATGGCACCAAGCACCCCATCCAGTCTCCTCTTAAACACCTCCAGTGATGGTGACTCCACCACCTCTCTGAGCAGCCCATTCCAATGGCCAATCTCTCTCTCTTTGAAGAACTTCTTCCTAACACCCAGCCTAAACCTCCCCTGGTGCATCTTGAGACTGTGTACTCTTGTTCTGTTGGTGGTCGCCTGGGAGAAGAACCCAACCCCCTCCTGGCTACAACCTCCCTTCAGGGAGTTGGAGAGAGCAAGAAGGGCTCCCCTGAGCCTCCTCTTCTCCAGGCTAAGCAACCCCAGCTCCCTCAGCCTCTCCTCACAGGGCTGTGCTCCAGACCCCTCCCCAGCTTTGTTGCCCTTCTCTGGACACCTTCCAGCAACTCAACATCTTTCCTAAACTGAGGGCCCCAGAACTGGACACAGGACTCCAGGTGTTTTGCACAAGAGTGTGGCCCCCATGGGGGTGCTGTGTTTGAGCTCTGTGTTTGGTCAAGTGACAATTTTCTGGGTGCAAATTTTAAGCAGCAGTGGTGGAGCTCAGCAGGTTTTGTGGAGAGTGGAAAGCCAGGAAAGCCTTTTTGTGTGCACAGCCTGTGCAAGAAGGAAATGCGAGCTCCTCCAGTCATCCGAGGTTAGAGCCAGAAGTGATCAGTCAGCTAATTAGAAGCAGTGATATTTTTATTTCCTTCCTGTTTCTGATCAAGGAAATCAGAATTGCTTCGTTTCACTTGTCTCATTAGTTTTGATTTAATCCCCTTTCTTTTTGGTGCCACTTAACTCAGCTTCTTGATATCCTAATCCACAGAGGAAGATCCCTGCGAATGCAAATCTATCGTGAAGTTCCAGACGAAAGTGGAAGACCTCATAAATGCCTTGCAGAGGAAATATATCCTTTGGAAGCTGGGTTTGCTCAGAACCCCATGCCTTGGGTTGTGCTCTCTAAGGGGATCAGTGGGGAAAGTCTGCTGGTGGGTGAAAGAGGCAGCCCGTGAAGAAGGAGCTGAAAGAGAAACAAGGAAAGGAAAACACTTCTGAATGAGATTCAGAGTTCTGGTGGGGAGAGGAATCAGGGAAACCTGGGGTGGCTCACCCAGGGCTAGGGAGATTTCATTAACTAGCTGGAGTCTGGGTTGGAAAAGCCCTTTAAGAACATTCAGTCCAACCATTCCCTAACTCTGCCTGCTGCTAAACCATGGCCCTCAGCACCAAAACTCTGATGATTCCAGCAGGAGCTAGGTGGAACCAGGATCTTCTGCGGTGTGAAGAAAGAGAGGACCTGGTAGTTAAAAGCAGTGCCCTAATTTCTTCACACACCGCAGGGCCTTGCTATGCCCTGCAGCATGTTTGCGCAGCGTTTGTGTTCCCCTTCAAGTCAAATTGAGTGAAATCCGTGACTTCCATTAGGCAAAAGCTCCGAGCACATCAGCAGTTCTCACCCAGTGGGTTGCTGCTCCCAAGCACATCGGGAGAAGCAATTAGTGAAACGAGCAGAAAATTGCAACACACCACAATGCTCCGGGAAGAGCTCTTCAGGCAGCGCAGAGCGCTCCGGCTCAGGGAGGGCTGTCAGGCACTCAGAGCAGGCTCCAGTCGTGCCCACATCTTTGCCCCTGCCCTTTCCCAGCACAGGTAGAGGTGCGCAGCAGCCTGTGCTCAATGCCGGAGCGTTTGCTCCCTTCAGCAGAAGTGCATCAACCTGAACGGTTCTGCCAACGCCAGGGCAGAGGATGACAGCGCTCTGCTGCTCCCAGCAAGGTAGCTCCGTTCTGCGAGGCAGGGGAGGGCCTGAGCAGTGAATCACTGACTCGTTGCCATTTATTGTTCTGCACAAATGCTCTCTCATTGATTAATTCTTTTCCCTCCTTAACTCTTGCTCACTGGACGCCGTAGCGAAGAGGATCGAAGCCCTGGAGAACAAGATCATCTAATAGCCCAAACCAGCAGCAATTTCCCTCCTTCCTAAGAGAACCACAGCTCCTTCACTTCTAAGGGAGGGTGGCTGGGCCACGGTGCTGTGGGCCAGCTTCTATTTGTACAGAGTCTAATCTACCTGCATTTGTTTAAGAGAGAAGAAGTATAAAGTAGAGCAGGCATTGTAGAGAGGGCAGAGCGCTGTGTGTGTGACCAGCAGCTAGACCATGCTAATGTTTGTTGCATTGTGTAGAGTCCATGCAAGGAAAATGAAATAAGAAAAGGGGGAGGTGTGGGCTGGAAGATTTGGGGTTGATTTAAAGCTTAATATATATATGTGTATGTGTGAGAGTGTGTGAGAGTGTGTGTGTGTGTGTGTGTTAAGAAGTACTTGGTTACAAGTTCTGTGAATCCTTGCTGTGTTCTCTTGCATCTTTTGTTTCTGTGCCTGAGATAATTTAAGTTAAAAGTCAGAGTGACTTCAGATCAACTCAGCTGCTGAGTGGAACAACGTCAGAGCTACTGATCAGCTTCTGACTGGGAGCTATTCCTGTAAGCATGGAGCATTTGGCAGTAACTAGGTGAAGTAGAGCAATGATCTCCCAGACCAGATAGGATAGGGTGCTGCTGCTAGTTTATAGAATCATAGGGTTAGCTGGGTTGGAAAAGACCTTTAAAATCATCAAGTGCAACCATTCTCTAACTCTACCAAGCCTGGTGCTAAACCATGGCCCTCAGCACCACATCTCTGCCTTTTTGAAACACCTCCAGGGATGGGGATTCAACCACCTCCCTGTGCAGCCTGTGCCAGTGCTCCACCACCCTCATGGTGCAGAACTTGTCCCTCACATCCAATCTAAGTCTCCTCTTATTTCAAACCATTGTCCCTCATCCTATCCCTGCAGGCCTTTACAAACAGTCCCTCTGCAGCCTTCTTGTAGCCCCCTCCAGCTACTGGAAGGCTGCTCTAAGGTCTCTCTGGAGCCTTCTCTTCTCCAGTCTGACCAACCCCAGCTCCCTCAGCCTGTCTTTATTGCTGTGTCAACCAGAAGGTCACTAGCTCCTTCCTTATCCCACACCTGGAAGCACCTTCAAAAGCAGTCAGTCCATCTCAGCACCTTTCAGACAGCTCTTCTGTTCCTGGATTCCCAGCACCGGCAAGACCCCAGAGCAAGGCGGACTGGAAGCATCCAACGCTGCCTGTCTCCCACGGCTGTAGTCCGGCTGGGTGTGGAGGGAGAAGGCCACATGTGCTGATGCCAGCCTGGCCACCACCAGGTGTGAGCATGAGGGGTCAGGGGGAGGTGGTGGGGGGGTTTGGGGATTGTTACTTTTTTGTATCAAAATATTTATACTTGAGCCTCTGTGAAAAGCTTTCCAGAACAACCTGGCCTGGGCAGAAACGGCACCGGAGCAGACGTGGCTTTGGAGTGAATAATAAAAGTTTGCTGGAAGTTTTAGAAAGGAATGTCACTTTTTTTGGTTACCCCCTTTGTGGAAGCTTTGAGGGATTTGTCTGACAACACCACAGCCCCAGGGCTCTCAGCCTTTCTTCACAGCAGAGATGTTCCAGTCCCTTCATTGTCCTCGTAGCCTCTGTTGGACTCTCTCCAGCAGGTCCATCCATCCATCCATCTACTCATCTATTTATCCAACCATCTGTCTATTCATCCATCTGTCCATCCACCCATCCATCCATCCACTCATCCATCTATTCATCCATCTACTCATCCATCTGTTCATCCATCCATCCATCCATCCATGCATCCATCCATCCATCCATCTACTCATCTATTTATCCAACCATCTGTCCATCCACTCATCCATCCGTTCATCCATCCATCCATCCATCCATCCATCCATCCACCCATCCATCCATCCACCCATCCACCCATCCCACCAGTCAAGGAGCAACCTTCCTGTTTCTCTATACTATAGTCCTTACTCACTGAAACCCTCAATCCAGAGTAACCCTTTTGGTCTCACCGGACCTACCAGGCATGAACCCCCTCCCCAAGGAACACTGTAGAGCAGTGGGCCATAAAGAGCTGCAGATGCAGCAGGAGAAAATGCTGCTCCCCTGCTCCTCGATGGCAAGAGGGCCAACATCTATTAGCAGGCAGAGAATTGCTTCTGTAACTAATATTTTGTTTTGTTTTCCAGATAAAGCAGAACTAAACTAATTAACAATTATTTTTCCCTCCCTTCTCGCTTCCCCTGGCTTAAAACAACAAAAGAGCTCTTGCATCTCCAAAGTCAATTAGTCACTGGGCTAGAACACAGGCTTCTGACATTGTAATTAGACTTCATTAATGGATCGCCAATGGCAGCAAGATGGAAACCTGCTGGAGGAGTCTCCCTCTCCCTCCCTCCCTCTCTCTCTCTCTCTCTCCATTTTCTCTCAGCTAATTACATGCTTAGCTTGGAAACAAAAGATGCTGCAGACAATGGGAAGGAAAAAAAAACCAAACAGCCCACACTCATCCATCCCAAATTCTGGAGTGCTGAGCCAATAGTGACAACCTCCCTGCTGGAGCTTGGGAAATGAGCCTTCTGCAGACGTGGAGAGTCTCTTCATAGAGTGCCTTGAGTTGGAAGGCACCTTCAAGATCATCCAGTTCCAACCCCCTGCCATGGGCAGGGACACCTCCCACTAGAGCAGGTTGCTCAAGGCCTCATCCAGCTTGGTCTTAAAGACTTCCAGAGATGAGATGTCCACAGCTTCTCTGGCCAACCTGTTCCAGTGTTTTACCACCCTCAGAGTAAAGAACTAAAAGAACTACTTCCTAATGTCCAATCCAAACCTACCCTGCTCTAGTTCCAAACCATAGCCCCCAACCCTGTCACCACAAGCCCTTGTCCAAAGTCCCTCCCCAGGGCTGCTGTAGCCCCCTTCAGGTACTGGAAGGCTGCTCTAAGGTCTTCCTGGAGCCTTCTCTAGGCTGAACAACCCCAATGTCCTCATGCTGTTCCCATAGGGGAGGCGCTCCAGCCCTCTGATCATCTTTGTGGCCTCCTCTGGACCCTCTCCAACAGTTCCATGTCCTTCTTGTGCTGGGGACTCCAGAGCTGGACACAGTGCTGCAGGTAGGGTCTCACCAGAGCAGAGGGGCAGAATCCCCTCCTTTGACCTGCTGGCCACACTGCTTTGGATGCAGCCCAGGTGGCTCTTTGGGCTGCTGGCACCCATTGCCAGCTTGTGTTAAGTGCCTCATCAACCAGCATCCCCAAGTCCTCCTCTGCAGGGCTGCTCTTCCCCTTCCTTTCATTGCATCCTCCCTATGACCAACCACTCCTTCTCTCCACATTGCCACCAAGTTCTTTTAGATCCTAAAATAAACTACCAATTGCTGTCCTTTGGGTGTGGAAAAGAAACAAAATCCTTGACCACATTTTCCTTATCCTCCACTTACTTCCTTTTCCTCCACTTATTTTCCTTGAGTGCTGAGCCTGCCTTTGGAAACCTGAATCTCCACTGCTCCCAAAGGCAGGACGAAAGCTCAGCCTGCCAGCAGAGCTCCTTTGCCAACAAGATCCCCTCTGGGGAAGCAATTTTCTCACGCAGGTCATTGATATTATAACACAGGGCCATTAGTAATCAAATGAAAAAAGTGCTTTCAATTAAACTGAGGGCTTCTAGCTTGGTAACATCTTTCAATAGCAATTTGTAGCACTAATACAGAGTAATTGCTGCTAATGAATGGGTAGGTAGCAGAGCAGTTATGATGATGATATGAGGATGAGAAGAGGGCTGCAGCACCTCTTCTACGAGGACAGACTGAAGGAGTTGGGGGTGTTCAGTCTGGAGAAGAAAAGGCTCCCAGGAGTCCTTTTTGTGGCCTTCCAGTATCTGAAGGGTGCTACTGGAAAGCTGGGCAGGGACTTTTGAGGGTGTCAGGGAGTGATAGGACTGGGGGGGATGGAGCAAAACTAGAAATAGGTGGATTGAGATTGGATGTTAGAAAGAAGTTGCTCCCCAGGAGGGTGGTGAGAGACTGGCACAGGTTGCCCAGGGAGGTGGTGGAAGCCTCCTGCCTGGAGGTGTTTGCAGCCAGGCTGGCTGTGGCTGTGAGCAACCTGCTGTAGTGTGAGGTGTCCCTGGCCATGGCAGGGGGGCTTGGAACTGGCTGATCCTTGAGGTCCCTTCCAGCTCTGACAATTCTATGATGATTTTTTTTTTCCTCTAAGCAATATCAGGCTGCAAAACCTGTCCCAGGCTGTAGGAATTTAGTGTTCCTCAGGAAAAGAATGAATGAAAGAAAGAAAGAAAGAAAGAAAGAAAGAAAGAAAGAAAGAAAGAAAGAAAGAAAGAAAGAAAGGAAGGAGATAAAAGGGAGAAAAGAAAGAAAAGGAAGAAAAGGAAGAGAGAAAGAAAGGGAGAAAGAAAGGAAGAGAGAAAGAAAGGAAGAGAGAAAGAAAGGAAGAGAGAAAGGAAGAAAGAAAGGAAAAAAGGAAGAAAGGAAGATAGGAAGGAAGATAGGAAGATAGGAAGAAAGAAAGGAAGAAAGGAAGAAAGGAAGAAAGGAAGAAAGGAAGAAAGAAAGAAAGAAAGAAAGAAAGAAAGAAAGAAAGAAAGAAAGAAAGAAAGAAAGAAAGAAAGAAAGAAAGAAAGAAAGAAAGAAAGAAAGAAAGAAAGAAAGAAAGACAACCAGCAGTGAGCTTCTTCCTCCATCTCAGTCCTCTGAGGTAACTCAGGGAGCAGGCAGTTTGAGGTGCTAGGAAATTTATGTGGTGCAGATTATTGTTTGCTGGTTTATGTTCAATCTGGGAAGAGGCTTCAAGAGGCCAAGAGCACCACAGCCTTTAGCACACTCCTTGTGTGATTCCTTTAATGAGGAACTCGCTCAGGATCAGAGCTCTGGTGAGCAATCCTAACTGGCTTTTCTACTTCAGCTACTGCTTTAGGTTTATTTGGGTTTTTAATCACCAATCATGGCAGGAGCTGGTATTACAGCTGCTGTGGCATTTTACTGTCCCTTGGTCTATTCCCACTGTCATATGCTGTGCAGGTTAGACTAGACACAACAATGAGTGCTGAAGTTCTCTCTCCTCAGGTAACGCTCTCTTCCTGGGGGAAGATCAGACTACTATCTGGGCAGCCTGATCTAGCTGAGGATGTCTCTGTTTACTGCAGAGGGAGTTGGACTCAGTGGCCTTCAGAACTCACTTCCAACCCAGACCATTCTATGATTCTATGATTTTATGATTCCTCTCCTCTACATGGAGAAGGTGAACCTTAGGATGCAGAACAAAGGCATTTTAAAGGACTTGAGGCATCCCAGAAGGCACTGCAGGGATGGGGAGGAAGGCAGTCTTTCTCTTCAGGGCCATCCTAAGGCAGATGAAGGACATCTAAATTGCTGAGACAAAAGACATTGAGGGGCTGGGGCAGGTCCAGAGAATGGCAACAAAGCTGGGGAAGGGTCTGGAGAAGAGGGCTGGGGAGGAGCAGCTGGGGGAGCTGGGGTTGGTTTGTCCAGAGAAGAGGAGACAGAGGACAGACCTCATTGCTCTCTCTGATAGGAGGCTGCAGCATCAGGGGATAGGAGAGTAAATGGCCTGAGATTGTGCCAGGGGAGAGTTAGGCTGGAGATTAGGAAACATTTCTTTGCTACAGGAGTGGTCAGGGACTGGCACAGGCTGCCCAGGGAGGTGGTGGAGTCCCCATCCCTGGAGGTGTTTGTGAAATGTGTAGCCATGGCACTTGGGGACAGGGTTTAGTGGCCATGGTGCTGTTGGGTTCATAGTTGGACTGGATGATCTTAGAGGTCTCTTCCAACTGAAACAGTTCTGGGATTCTCTGACAAAGCACACAGAGAGTGTGAGAGCTGAGCAGTGAGGAGTATCTCTTCCCACACCTCTGAGTACACTCACCCCTCTCTGATTCTCCATCCTGGATGATGGAGACCTGCTCACAGCTGACAGACAGCAGCTCTTTGGCACAGCCTGGGGTGGAAGTGATGTCTCTGGGGTCACACAGGCTGTCCCCCACCCCCTGCCCTCACACTGTCCTGAACTGGTGTGGCCTTCTCTTGATGTAAGCCTCTTTGTTTTGGAGAGAGAGAAGGATCAAAGCCTGCTCCTGTTCACTGCAGGACAGAACACTGCAGGTTTGTTCCACAGTCAGCTCTTTCTTGGTGCCTTACCAGGGGGTACAGCAAGGGAAGAAACCCCAGATACCCCCAGAGGAAAGATTTCATCCTGTGAGGGTGCTGGAGACCTGAAACAGGCTGTCCAGAAAGTCTGTGGAGTCTCCTCTGCAATGATTCCAACCCCTCCTGGGCCAGCTGCTGTGGGTGCCCTGCTTTAGCAGGGGGTTGGACTGGATGAGCTCCAGGGGACCCTTCCAGCCCCTCCCATGCTGGGTGTGTGGGATTCAGAGAGTGTAGGGACTGGAAAGGGGCAACTTCCCCACATCCATCAGTCTGGACACTGGTGCAGGAGTTTTAAAAGGGCAACTTCTCCACACCTAGCCCTGAAAACAGGGACTTTGGCACCATGGCACCACCCTCCAGGGGTCAAGTTGCCAACAGGTATCAGGGAGCTGCTGGTGAATTGCTGCCTGCAGAGTTGTCTGTGCTCGGTGGGGAACACAGCGGAGTGGCTGTAGTCAGACTGTGTGGCAGAGCTCCCTGGGGGCTCAGGAACTCTGTTGCAAGACCTTTCAGAAAGACATAAAATTAACACAGCAGCTACATGGGGGAAATCATGTCCTGACCTTTCCTGCAGTAAAACTTTGGTGTAATCACCTGACACTTCTGGGGTTTTATCAGTGTACCCACAAATTAGCCACAGAGTCTCACCAGCTAATAGGAGGAAAGCAATTACTGGTGCCAGGGCTGGAGCTGATAGCAAGGGCTGCTCTGGGAAATAAAGGATTCATTTCAAATGGGTATGCAGGAGAGCCTGATAGCAGCCAGGTGTAAGGGGAAAAGAAAATTTAAGACAGACATAAATGTGAGAAGAGAGATATGGTAGTGAGAGGGGAAGTGTGTTAGGAAGAAAAGTGAATCATGGAATGGCTCAGGTTGGAAGGAACCTGAGAGGTCATCTACTACAACCTCCCCACCATGGCAGGGATACCTCTCAGCTAGAATCAGCTACCCAAGGCCTCATCCAGCCTGGCCTTGAACACCCCCAGGGATGAGGCAGCCACAGCCTCCCTACTCCAGAGTCTCACCACCCTTGTACTGGAGAAATTCATCCTAAGCTCCAGTCTAACCCTGCTCTCCCTCAGCTTCAAGCCATTCCCCCTTGCCCTGTCTCTAGACACCCTCATGGAAAGTCCCTCTGCAGCCTCCCTGTAGGATCCCTTCAGGTACTGAAATGCAGCTCTAAGGTCCCCCAGACTCTTCTCCTCTCCAGGCTGAACACCCCCAGCTCCCTCAGCTTGTCCTCACAGCAGAGCTGCTCCAGCCCTTGAATCATCTGCATGGCCTCCTTTAGACTCACTCCAACAGCTCTGTGACCATCCCATCCTGGGGGCACCAGAACTGGAGGCAGTATTGGAGGTGGGGTCTCACCAGAGCAGAATAGAGGGGCAGAATCCCCTCTCTTGCCCTGCTGCCCACACTTGATGCAGCCTGGGACATGATTTGCCTTCTAGTTTAAAGCACACAAGGCTGCTGGCTGGGGTGAGGCTGTCTGCTTGGAGCATGACTACAAGAAAAAAAGCTGTGCTGCTTGCTCTTCCCAGGTAAGTTTTCCTGAGCAGAGGACATTTGGGACAAGAGCTCTAACAGAGAAGGAGTTGGAGACACCCCCTCAGCAGAGCAGGTGGTGGGATCAGAGCTGCAAGTGTGCGGCCAGGTGGTGAGAAGCAGAGCAGCCCTGCAGGGATCCTGGCTCCAGGTGACCACACACGGCCTTGGCCATGCACTGAATGAAGAAACAGCTCTGCATGGAGGAGGCAGAGCAGGAGCCAGGCTTTCCTGGCAGTGTGTTGGACAATGGGATGCTTCCAGAAATGGCTGTACTGGGAGCAGCCACTGCCCAGTGCCACATGAACTGGGGCCCCACACCTTCTCCTGCCCCATGGGCACCACAGACCCCCTGGCAGACAGAGCCATCCCTGGTCACCAGCTTTGCCTGGGGATCTGATCAATGCTCAGCAAGAGCTAAAGGTGGGGGTCAAGAAGTTGGGGCCAGACTCTTGTCAGTGGTGCCCAGGGGCAGGACAAGGGGCACAAACTGGAACCCAGGAGGTTCCATCTGAACAGGAGGAGAAACTTCTTTGGTGAGAGGGTGCTGGAGCTCTGGGGCAGGCTGCCCAGAGAGGTTGTGTAGTCTCCTTCTCTGGCGAGTTTCCAACCCCCCCAGGCCATTGTGCTCCTGGGCAAGCTGCTGTGGGTGCCCTGCTTTATCAGGGGGCTGGGACTGGATGGTCTCCAGAGGTCCCTTCCAACCTACACCACACTGGGATTCTGTACATCCCTGGGAACTAAGAGGAGCCCAATGCTTGTGCCAAGCTCTGCTCACAGGACCCATCCCCTGCCCCACACAGCACTGCACAGAGCCCAGCACAGAACCCATGGTCCTGACTTGGGTTTGGGAAGACACAAAACACCCCAGAGGAGGCAGCAGGATCAGGCCAGTGGGATGCCCCCAGGGGCATCCCTGGGGACAACTTCTCTATGCAAACCTCAACATGAGGAGAAACTTCTTTAAGGTGAGGGTGACAGAGCCCTGGAGCAGGCTGCCCAGAGAGGTTGTGGAGCCTCCTTCTCTGGAGATTTTCAAACCCCACTTGGATGGATTCCTGTGCAGACTCCCCTGGGTGACCCTGCTCTGGCAGGAGGGTTGGACTGGATGATCTCTTGAGGTTCCTGTGACACTGTGATACCTGCTTTAGAAGGAGGCTGGGACTAGATGACCTCACAGAACGCATCAGGTTGGAAGGGACCCTCAAAGGTCATCCTGTCCAAACTCTGTGCAGTAAGCAGGAACATCTTCAACTAGTTTGACCTAGACTAGTTTTCCAGAGGTCCCTTCCAACCCCCACCAGTCTGTGATAGCTCTGAAGGGTGCCCTTTGCAGCAGCAGGTGAAGGTGAGGTGTGAGGAGCAGCCTCGGCAAGGCAAAAGCCGCTCGGAAGAGGGTGAGGAAGCTGCGAACCAGGTTTCCCGGCTCCTGCTGTATGTCACCACAGTCACTAGATGTCCTCATCCGAATGCGAATCACCACCTGCCACCTCCCCCCTCCCCGCAATAACCCTACCCAGCCCCAGACCTACAGCTCTTGCTTGTTCTCCTTGACACTGACAGTAATTAAAGCTAACACCACTTAGCCTCCTGTCATTTGCACTGAATCGCTAATGTTTGATTTGTTTAACCTTTGCATCACAAATAAAGCAGCCAAATAAATAAATAAGCATCCCCTCGGGGTGTGGGGCACCAAACATGGGATCCACAGCAGCCCTGGGCTTCAGGAAGAGGGCATTGAGGCTGTGCTGGTTGCATGGCCCCAGGCTGATGCAGCCTGTTTGAATCCTGCCTCTTCTGTGCACCACCAGGCTGAAGGGACTCGTCCTCAGTGCTGCCTTCTCATCCTTGTTCCTGGAGTGAACAGAAGGAAAAGGTGCTGGTTTCTTCCCCAAATGCTGCTGCACTGAGCCAGAACTGGCCATAAGGATGGCTCAGAGTCACAGAATCGTTCTGGCTGGAAAGGAACTTCAAGATCACCAAGTCCAGCTGGTGACCTGACACCCCCATGGCCATTAAGTCATGTCCCCAGGTGCCATGTCTACAGATTACTCAAATACCTCCAGGGATGGGGACTCCACCACCTCCCTGGGCAGCCTCTGACAATCCCTGACCACTCTTACAGGAAAAAAATTCTTCCCAAGATCCTCTGAGACAACTTGAGGCCATTTCCTCTTGTTCCATCACTTGTTACCTACACAGAAGAGACCAACTCCCACCTGGCTCCAACCTCCTTTCAAGGAGTTGAGAGCAATGAGGTCTCCCCTCAGCCTCCTCTTCTCCAGTCCTCTCAGCTGCTCCTCCCCAGCCCTGTTCTCCAGACCCTTCCCCAGCCTTGTTGCCCTTCTCTGGACCTGCTCCAGCTCCTCAATGCTCTTCTTGGAGTGAGGAACCTGAAACTGAACCCAGTAGTTGAGGTGTGACCTCAGTAGTACTGAGCACAGGGAGACAATCCCTTCCCTGCTCCTGCTGGCCACTATTCCTGACACAGGCTCAGATGCTGGTGGCCTTCTTGGCCACCTCATCACACAGCTGACTCAGTTGGCTGTCTGGATGGCCAGAGAGAGAATGAATCTGTCCTAGGGAAGGAGGGAGCTAAACTGAAGTGCATTGATTTGCCACAGGTAAAGGACAGAGGTGAAATTTTCAGTCCTTAGACTTTCAGCAGCAGGAGTCAAGGTAGGGACACCTCTGCTCAGAGCTCAGCTGGACACAACCTTGAACAACCTGCTCTGCATTTGCCAAGCTCTGATCAAACTGCATAACCAGAGACCTCCATAGGCCCCCACTCCCTCGTACAACTCTGTGTCCTAGCATCAATTCTGCAGCCCTCTTCCCTGGCTTCTGTTCACCTCAGCCTGTAGTCTGGCCATGACTGTTTGGCTCCTGATGTGCCCCAGCTGGCTGACACCACTCTGCACTGCTGCACAGAAGACCTCACAAGAAGATCCATGGCATGACAGCATGACTGCAACCACTGTGTCCTAACCTATAGCTTGAGCCAGCAGCGTTTCGGTCTCAGCTCTCACTCAAGAGGGCTCAGAAAGCTGCAATCTCCCCTTGCCTCCCTGCCTGCATCCCTCATTGCAGTGCAGGAGCAAAAAACCTCATGGGTAGAGGTTGGATGCTTTGCTGGACTCTTTTCTCCACAGGGACCACCTCCTCCCCTGCTCTGAGGCTGAGGGCAGTCAGAACATCTTTGCCCGTGCTGAGCCGGCTGCCAGACAAGGCTGCAGCGGCAGGAGGCTGGGCTGCTCCTCCAGCAGGACCTGCCTGTGGACAGTCCTCATGGCATGCCCACGCTGCTCTTTCCAGCTCCTCTGTCGTGTTTTACCTGCCTGCTTATCTCAGACTTAATATTTCCAGGTCATTTAAGCTGTTTTATTTCCTTAAGAAGAGGCAAGTGGAGCCGGTAACCACAGTTGATAAATCCTTAGACTCTGACCTCAACATTTATCTGCTTGGGCTGCTGCTCTCCACTTCTCCAGGCTGTGCAGAGGAGGACAAGAAGCTCTACTTCCCTTGGAGACAGGCTCTTGTTTAAAGGCAGAGGGTGACTCCACGGGAGAGCTCCCCACAGGCTCCTGCAGTGCCCTGCTTGGAGATGCTGATCTTTGAGCTCAGTTTATTCAGCCTGGGATCAGCTCTTTCCCTCTCGAGTGGGCTGATTTTTGTCATGCTGGCACACAACCATCCCAGGGGAACATTTTCCTTCTATCTTTCTCAAGATAAAAAAAAAAAAAAAGAAAGAGAGAAAGAGATCACAGAAGTGACTGGGCTGTGTGACAAGGCTGATCCCATAATATGTCCAGGAACTGCAAGACATTTCTCACATCAGAGGAAAATGGCCCACAGCCATCAGAAGGAGAGGGGAAAGGCGGGCGGGGGAAAAAAGGGGGGAGAAAAAAAAAAGAAGGGAAGAGAAAAGAGCTGCTCTAATAGCAGCCCATTATCTCATGACAATGGCTCTGTTAACACATGCTAACCCTTCCGATGTGCTTAGAAAGCTGAGACGTGCCATGAAAGGTGCTGTCGCTAAGGAGAGCTTGTATTTAGCCCGCTCCTGTCCAAGGGGAGAAACGGGAAGTGGAATTGGAGACAGCAGTCCTGCAGGCTTAAGGAAATAGATTGAACAAGGGGAGCGGGGGGGGGGGAAGGAATGATAATGCTAAAAATGCATTTAGGGCAGGGAAACAGCAGCAAGCATGTTGCAGGGGGGCTCATTTGGGATTCCAGGCAGCGAGGCCGGGCAGGATTTAGCTTGCCAATCAACATCTGATTTATTTCCTCTGAAGAGGAGATCTTCATTCTGTGCCCACCTCTGCCTCTGACGTCTGTGGAGATGGCAACACTCAAGCAGCTTGGCTGGTTTTGATCTGCTTGGTGCTGTGTTTTGGCCACTGCAGCACAAGAAGTAGGAAAACAGCAGCAGTGAGGAGAGAGCTCCTTGGCGCTGGGAGGTGTGTGCAGGCTCAGCTACCTCCGGGGCAGCCGGCTGTGGCTGGCTCATGTACAGGAGGGCCACGAAAATGAGCCCCCACTGCCCATGGGGAAGAGTTCTTGGCTGTCTGAGCCCAGCCCCTGCAAGGGGCCAGTGCGGTGAGAGAAGTGTCCCAGACTCCTCACTGCACCCTGGTGACCAGCAAGAAACAGCCTGCAGCCTGTTTCAGCTCAATTGCCACCAGCCCTTGCACCCCAGCACAGCCCCTGGGGATCTGCAGTGTGGCATCCTCTCAGCTGGTCCTTTTTAAGCAGGTGGCTTAAGGCCAGTCTCATCCCAGCCTGCCCTCCTTCCAGTTCTGGGTTTGGGGACAGGCCCTTGAGACATGGAAATGTTCATCTTTCTGTCACTCCCTTCTCTGAGTTTGCTGACTTTGCTCAGCCATTACCAGAAGGAAGTGGTCAGTGGGTTTAAGAAGCTTCTGTTGCCATCCTGCACGCTAAAAAGACTGCCCAGAAGGCAAATCACGTCCCAAGCTGCACCAAGTGTGGGCAGCAGGGCAAGAGAGGGGATTCTGCCCCTTTATTCTGCTCTGGTGAGACCCCACCTCCAATACTGCCTCCAGTTCTGGTGTCCCCAGGATGAGATGGTCACAGAACTGTTGGAATGAGTCCAGAGGAGGCCACAGAGATGATCCAAGGGCTGGAGCAGCTCTGCTGTGAGGACAGGCTGAGGGAGCTGGGGGTGTTCAGCCTGGAGAGGAGAAGAGTCTGGGGGGACCTTAGAGCTGCCTTTCAGTACCTGAAGGGATCCTACAGGGAGGCTGCAGAGGGACTTTCCATGAGGGTGTCTAGAGACAGGACTGTCCCAGGACTCTGGGCAACCAGGGGCTTGCTCTTGTTTCAAGGGAGAGAACAAAACCAACCCAACTGCCTTCAAAACAGAAACAGCTGGTTGGAGGTTAGCTCTTTGGGTTTTGTTTTGATTTAGGGGGTTGTGGCTTTGGTTTAGGCAGTTTTGTTTTGTCTTAGGGGTTTTTGCTTTGGTTTAGGGGTCTGTGTTTTGTTTTACAGCTTTCTGTTTTGGTTTAGGGGGTTGTGTTTTGTTTTAGGGGGTTGTGTTTTGGTTTAGGGGTTTGTGCTTTGCTTTAGGGGTTTGTGCTTTGCTTTAGGGGTTTGTGTTTTGTCTTAGGGGTTTGTGTTTTGGTTTAAGGCTTTCTGTTTGGCTTTCAGGGTTTGTGTTCTGGCTGGAAAGGAACTTCAAGATCACCAAGTCCAGCTGGTGACCTAACACCCCCATGGCCATTAAGTCATGTCCCCAGGTGCCATGTCTACAGCTTACTCAAACACCTCCAGGGATGGGGACTCCACTACCTCCCTGGGCAGCCTCTGCCAATCCCTGACCACTCTTACAGGAAAGAAATTCTTCCCAAGATCCAATCTAAACCTCCTCTGAGACAGCTTGAGGCCATTTCCTCTTGTTCCATCACTTATTACCTACACAGAAGAGACCAACTCCCACCTGGCTCCAACCTCCTTTGAAGGAGTTGAGAGCAATGAGGTCTCCCTTCAGCCTCCTCTTCTCCAGGATGAAAAATTCCAGTCCCTTCAGCTGCTCCTCCCCAGCCCTGTTCTCCAGACCCTTCCCCAGCCTTGTTGCCCTTCTCTGGAACTGCTCCAGCTCCTTAATGTTCTTGGAGTGAGGAACCTGAAACTGAACCCAGTAGTTGAGGTGTGGCCTCAGCAATACTGAGCACAGGGAGACAATCCCTTCCCTGCTCCTGCTGGCCACTATTCCTGACACAGGCTCGGATGCTGGTGGCCTTCTTGGCCACCTCATCACACAGCTGACTCAGTTGACTGCCTGGATGGCCAGAGGGAGAATGAAGCTGTCCTAGGGAAGGAGGGAGCCAAGCCAAAGGGCATGAATTTCCCACAGGTAAAGGATGGAGGTGGATTTGTCTTAAGGTTTTTTTTGGCTCTGTTTAGGGGTTTCTGTTTGGCTTTCAGGGTTTGTGTTTTGTTTTAGCTATGTTTTGTTGTTGTTTCTGTTTAGGGGATTTTCCAGTGCTCCCAGCATGGCAGCCAGCATTCAAATCCTCATTTTCATTCTGTTCAAGAAGGAAACTTTTTTCCTGCAGTTATTCCATCAAAAAATAAAAACCAAAACCTGATTTTATTCCCCTCCCCCCCCCCCCCACCTAACCCTCTCTGACTAAAATAAAGCAACCAGGGTCATTTAAATGAAAGCCAGAGCACAGGAGGTTTAATACAGTAAATTAGATGCAATGAAATAAAAGCACACTGAAAGTGTTTCTTCATTTGAAGAATGAAGATAAAAGATCTCCCTATTAAAAATGAATGTTTGCCACTGGTTTGGGGCTTTGTTTTTCCCCCCCTTGAAAATATCTGAGTTCTGCTACAAAAAGAAGGAGAAAAAAACCCAACCCCCCCCCACACCTTTCTAAAAAGCAGCAGCAGAATAACTCTGGATTCAAAATTCATGTCACATTAGCATGGAAGCATAAAATCATTTGGGTTGGAAAAGAGCCTCAAGAGCCTCTGGGTCCAACCACCACCATGGCTGGAGCGAAGCCATGCTTAGCTGGGGAGGGGTGGAACTGGGAAAACATGGATGAGGCTCTGGCCAGCCTGATCTAGTGTGGGGTGTCCCTACCCATAGCAGGGGGGTTGGAACTAGATGATCCTTGTGGTCCCTTCCAAGCCTGACTGATGCTATGATATTATCACAGTATCACAAAGGTTGGAAGAGACCTCAAAGATCATCAAGTCCAACCTGTCACCACAGACCTCATGACTAAACCATGGCACCAAGTGCCACATCCAATCCCCTCTTGAACACCTCCAGGGATGGTGACTCCACCACCTCCCTGGGCAGCACATTCCAATGACAAATGATTCTCTCCATGAAGAACTTTCTCCTCACCTCCAGCCTAAACTTCCCCTGGCACAGCTTGTGACTGTGTCCCCTTGTTCTGGTGCTGGTTGCTAGAGAGAAGAGACCAACCCCTTCCTGGCTATAACCTCCGATACTATGATACTATGAACTCTGCCAGCCAAACCCATTGACTCCTCTTCCACCCAGCAGGGTCCTGGCTTCACACAGCCTGCTCTCAGAAGCAAGTCCCCTCTCCCCCACACAATTGGGTGGGAAAACAACCCCCAAAAACCCCTCTGGGTTGAGACCAAGAGTTTGCTGAGATGATAGCACTGTACAGTTACCTCAGCAGAAGCTGTGTGGGGTTTTTGTTTATTGAACTTAATACTGGCCTGTCACAATCATGTTTGGGTTGATCAATAAATTACCTAATGCCCAAGAGGAGTGGAACCTCCTGAAGGCAGCCACATTAAGCATCCAGCAATCACTAAAAGTCAACAGTTCCTATTTGAATGTTATTTTATTATCCATTCTTTCTTAACAACACTGCTTTCACAGCCTGCCCCTTTTCAACCCCATTTTCTCCCTTTTCAACCCCATTTTCTCCCTTTTCAACCCCATTTTCTCCCTTTTCCTACCAAACCCAGAGCACCTGGGCTCTGTTGGGGGTCTCCTCCCACCCCAGGTGTGGTCACTTGGCCCTCCCCACCCACTGCTCTATTTAATCCCCCTCAGAAGAGGCAGAAGCCCTAAGCTGAGCCCATCTGGGCTGAGGATCCTCCTCTGATCTCTGGTGAGTGCCCTTGGTGCACACTGGGTGATGGTGGTGGTGACAACAAAGGCCGGGGGGCCTGGTGGCCCCCCGGTTGTTAGGGCAATGTTTGATGACTACTCCAATATCATCCACTGGTGCTGGCTGGGGCTCCTCACTGGGGCTGAGCTCCTCTGGGTGGTGTCTTGGTTGGTAAGGGTCTTGCCCTCAGCTCTGGGATGGGTGCAGAAATGGTGATGGTGGAGCAGGAGCTGTTTAGGCAGAGGGGAGGATGGTGTGGAGGGAACAGGAGCTGCTTTGGGAAGATGAAGGAGGGGGTGGAGACAGAGGGGCTAAGCTAGATGACCTTTAGAGGCCATTTCCAGCACTGGGGATTCCATGATTCTATGACTCTATGATCTGTCAGGGTTACAGCTTGTGTGCAGCAGTAATACCTCCTGCCTTGCCTTGCCTGTTGTCTCTTTGTTCCTTAGGAGGAAGGCATTCTCCCCGCTTGTCCTGGGTTTTGTTCAAAGTGTGCCAGCAAAGAGGGAAGGCTTTTTGCCACTTTCTTCAGAGTTATGCAAAGACCAGAAGCACTTCTGGACATCATTTTCTTAAGATATCTCTCATCTCATTTTCCCCAGGAGTCCTCTTGTCTGGCCACATACCAAATGAGGAAGAGGGTTGTCTGTGTTGGGTTCATTTTTTGATGTCTACCACAGCAGTGGTGAATATTCAAGCTGAGGCTTGACAGGGCTCTGGGCAACCTGATCCAGCTGAGGATGTCCCTGCTGACTGCAGAGGAGGTTGGACTGGATGAGCTTTGGAGGTCCTTTCCAACCCAACCCATTCTATGACCACAGTGATGTTGCCCAGCAGAGTGAGTATCTCTGCTCCACTGGAAGCTTCATTCATCTTCTCTGGCCCACCCAGAAGGGATTCATTTACTTGCTTTGTTTTCACTCATCCTTTGGGGGGAGGAGGGGAAACAATACAAAGCAAGCTAAAATATCAGTCCAAATTTAGTATGGGGCAGCAGGGAAGGAGGCTCATTGATAATGCCAAGTGCTGATGAAGAGGAAGCACATCTGCAGAGAATCCTTCCCAACAGTTCATTGCCTGCTGGGTGTCGCCAGCCCATTTCCTCCCAGCTGAGTTCTGCTGGTGAAAGCACTCCTGAGAGACAGCAACTTCACATCTGTAGCCAGCACCAGAGCCTGGAAGAAATGTGAATTAAATGCCAGTAGTGAGAGGAGAGTGGGGGAGTGAGGAGGGCTTCTTTTATTAACCACATTTTCCCCTCTCCTGGGAGCTTGTGCACAAGGGCCCTGTTCAGATGACAGAAAGTGACCAACACAGAAGTGCTGTGCAGCTTTTCTGTGTACTAACACCACCACCCCCCTCTGAAGAGGGCTCTGTGAGCTGTCTCCTGCACCCCTTGCTGTAAACAACTGCCTCAAAGGTCGGGAGGTGGCTCTCGACTCTGCGCTCATCAGTTCCCGTGTGGCAGGCAGGGACCTAAACTTCAAGTGAAGGACAACAAGGCACAAGGCCCTTGTGTCCTGCTTTTACAGAAAGAATAAACAACCACCCACTTGCAATTCAAAAGGTAAATGACTCACTCTAAATCTCACTCTCCAGCACAGCTCCAATCTACTGCAAGGCCCTCTTGAGACTGGGACGCTTCCTCACGCACACTCCGCTGCTCTGGATGAAGCCATTTCCAACTTGACTTGAGGGTAAAAGGATTTGTGCAACTTTCTGTGGCCCCAGAGCCAGCACAGAACCTGTGATTTCCATTAGCATCAGCAGAAGTGATGAACCTGCACCTGTGAAGGAAGAGAGAGAGGGCAAAAAAAAAGGCAACCCCCCCCTTAGATAAAAGTAACCTCATGGAAGGGAGGATACCTTCAAAGCTTTCCATCAATGCCATTAAGGAGAAGTGGGATCTGCACTGCTGTCATCAAAATCCTGCCTGCAATGCTGCCAGTCTGGCTTAGCCAAGCTTGTTCCCCCTTGCAGCCCTTTGCAGATAGAGAGGATTGCCTTGTGCTCTGGTGATATTGGATTGATTCAAAACAAATACCAGGATGTTTCAGGCATTAAGGTTCTTCAGGAAGGTCACCCCTTATACAGTGCAAGCTGCTGCTTTTCAATCTGCTCTTTAGTTTCAATTTATAGCCCTGCAGAGAAACAGAGAGCTCTGCTTCCTGGGCTTAGAAGAAAATCAAGCAAACCCAGGGGAGGAGCATGGGCAGAAGGCTTTGAATGGGAGTGCAGCAGCTCCTGCGTGTGTGTGTTGGTAGCTGGACCTCAGACCGCTAAGAATCACAGACTTGTAGACTTGTGTATTGGAAAAGGCCTCTAAGGTCATCCAATCCAACCAGCAACCCAGCACCACCATGGCCACTAAACCATGTCAAGTGCCATGGCCACACATTTCATGAACACCTCCAGGGCTGGGGACTCCACCACCTCCCTGGGCAGCCTGTGCCAATCCCTGACCACTCTTGCAGCAAAGAAATTCTTCCTAATCTCCAGCCCACCCCTCCCCTGGCACAATTTCAGGCCCTTTCCTCTCCTTCTATCACCTGAGACTAGGGAGAAGAGCCCAACCATCACTTCCATCTCCATCTATGGGTGGTGCCCCACTCCCTCCAAGGCCATGGATTCCTCCAGCAAGGTGGAGCAGCTTGTTCCAGTGTTGAAAACCCAACTTTCCCCTTCATCTTTGCCCCACTTTAAGAAAGGTTCCTCCCCAGCTGATGCATTCCTTTCACAAGATCACAGGATGCCAGGGGTTGGAAGGGACCCAAAGAGATCGTTGAGTCCAACCCCCCCCACCACCAGAGCAGGAGCATACAATCTAGCTCAGGGCACACAGGAACACAGCCAGACTGGCCTTGAAAGTCTCCAGAGGAGGAGACTCCACAACCTCTCTGGGGAGCCTGTTCCAGTCCTCTGTGACCCTTACAGTGAAGAAGTTCAGCCTTGTGTTGAGGTGGAAGCTCCTGTGCCACAGCTTACATCTATTGCTCCTTGTCCTATCCCAGGGAGCAAGTGAGCAGAGCCTGTGCCCTCCCTCCTGACCCCCAGCTCTCAGGTAATTATAAACATTTACGAAATCCCCTCTCGGTCTTCTCTTTTTCCAGAGTAAACAGCCCCAGGTCCCTCAGCCGTTTCTCACCAGGCAGTGCTCCAGTCCCCTAATCATCCTCACAGCCCTCCGCTGGACCCTCTCCAGCAGATCCCTGTCCCTCCTCCACTGGAGAGCCCAAAACTGAACGCAGTACTCAAGATGAGGTCTCACCAAGGCAGAATAAAGGGGGAGGGGAACCTTTCAACTCTGGCTGTTCATTGGCTTCCCCTCTGCCCTCCTTGGTCTTTTGCTTTTCCGGCTTGTTTGCAAACTGAATTGCTCCTTTGGTTTCTGAAAAGGGCTAACGACCTCTCTTAGTAGGGCATCTTGGACTCTCTGGCTGGGGCTGCAGGTTGTTTAGCATTTCAATGCCAGCACACAGTGCTAAAACAGCTCTTTTATTCACCAGGCAGCTGATTTGTTTCAAGGCCTTTGGGGTTTTTTTCCCCCCCTCTTTTTCTTTTCTTTTTGTTTTAATACATTCAGATTAAATGAAAAGCTAACAGGAGAAATTTCAACTTATTAGTTATCCTTCGCTAAAAATGGATCAGCTAAGAGAAAAAGTCATAGCAAGTGTTCACCAAACAGAGCCACAGTTGCTGAGTGGATTCCCAGGGACCTCTGGAGAGCATCCAGTCCAACCCCCCTGCTCCAGCAGGGCACCCACAGCAGCCTGCCCAGGAGCACAATGGCCAGGGAGGGTTTGGAATATCTCCAGAGAAGGAGACTCCACAACCTCTCTGGGCAGCCTGCTCCAGGCCTCCAGCATCCTCACACCAACCAAGTTTGTCCTCCTGTTCAGGTAGAACCTCCTGGCTTACAGTTTGTGCCCATTGCCCCTTGTCCTGTCCCTGCTCACCACTGACAAGAGTCCTGCCCCAGCCTCTTGTCCCCCAGCCTTCAGCTCTTGCTGAGCATTGACCAGATCCCCTTTCAAGTTGCTCAACAGCCCCAGGGCTCTCAGCCTCTCCTTCTCACAGAGATGCTCCAAGCCCCTCAGCATCTTTGTATCCTTCCTTGGGCTCTCTCCAGTAGTTCCCTATTGCTCTTGAACTGGAGACCCAAGAACTGGACCCAGGACACCAGACCTGACCTCACTAGGACAGAGCAGAGGAGAACCTCCCTCAACCTGCTGCCCACTTCTGCACCCCAGGAGATCATTGCCCTTATTGGCCACAAGGGCACACTGCTGGCTCATGGGGAATTTGTTGTCCATCAGAGTTCCCAGGGCCTTCAGCATGGAAGCACAGAGAATTCTGTCCACCTCACTTGTTGTTAGAGAAAGCAGGAGCCATGCATCAGATGGAAATGGCTTTAATCTTGCCATGTATTAATAATCCTCTGTTTCAGCTCTGGTGAGTGAGAGGAATGAAGACCTCCCCTGCCTCCTGCTGCCTTCATAATTTATCCCCAGCCAATTAACTTCTGCTGCTGCTGAATTAATAAACTATTACATTATTGGTGCCAAAAAGTGGCTGTGACACTCTCTGTCTTTCTGACAGTGTCGTGAAAAGTTGGGCAGAACATTGCACCAAGGAGAGGTTTTCTGAACTCCCCTCTGTACCAGGCTGGGGGAGGTGAGAGTCTGGGAATCACTGCTTCATTTGTAGCCCTCTACTAACTCCTTGGCCACCCTCAACATGCTGAAAGCCATCTACATGATCTGGTGGGAGGTGTCCCTGCAGGGAGGTTGGAGCTGGATGATCCTTGGGCTCCCTTCCAACCCTGACAATTGATTCTGTGATTCATCCCTCACGGTTTCCAGAGCCAGGGATACTGCTGAGGTTGGTCAGTGAGGTCAGAGGATGGATTCCCCATGCTTGCCCCATCACTGAGCACAGTCACTGTAGATATTAAACCAAATTAAAAGCAGCAGCTCAGTTCAGGCTAGGACTCATCTCACTTAGGTAGCAGACAGTGATGTGTGGCTACAGCCAAAACAGACCCCCCCCCAGACTCCTTCCAAAGTCACTGAAGAGAGACAGGCGTGTGAGGAGCAATTCTTCTAACCTCTGTAGATGTCTGTTTCAAGAGGAGCTAAAACATACCCCAGGCAGCCCTGACTACCAACCAGATCTGCACCAGAGAGGCCTGCACTGCAAATTCCTCCCTGGAACTGGAGGAAGCCACTTGCTGTGCCATCTCAGGGCTTCCAGAAGGTCACCTGTGCCACCTTCCTTTGAGGTGGGCGAGGTGTGGAAGCAAAGGGAGACTGCCTGAGTGGCTGATCCTGGGGCCAAGCTTTTAGCCAGCCAGGTTTTGGCAAGGTGAGTCTGAGGACTTGGGTTTGCCAGCCCAGGGAAGGGTGCAGTGGTGTGAAGAGGCAGCCTCTGACTCAGGGATCACAAGATGCCTTCTGTGAAGTACCTCATCCCTCAGGTTCCAAGTGGCATCTTCAGTTCCCTTCCCACCTAATGACCTCCACAATTACCCAGAGCCTGCTGATGGCAGCTAGCTCCCTCTTAGAAGTTCTCCAGCTATTTATGCCTCTTGTGCAATGCCAAAGGAATTTTAGTGCAGTAAATAGAAGCTATTTCCATCAGAAAAAGCCACTGACAGTGTCATGACTATGAGCAGCTTTTGTAGTGCCTCAGGTCCTGCCCTCACAGCAAGCTCTGAAGCAGTTGACAGCCTTGGACAAAGCCAGAGCTCTGCCAAGGAGGTTCTTGTTTGCAAATGTGAGTTTGTTCAAATCTGGTTTTTATAAGGGAATTCATCCTCTCTGCCAGCAAAAATGTCCTGGCCCTACCATAGCTCTTTCATTTTGGCCAGAGACAGTAAAGAGGGCCTGACTGCCCCATCTGCCAAGGCTGCTTGCCTTGTTTTGGTTTTGATGGCCTCAAGTTGCACCAAGGGAGGTTCGGGTTGGATATTAGGGGGAAAAAAAATAGTCACCAGAAGAGTCATCAGGCCCTGGAACAGGCTGCCCAGGGAGGTGCTGGAGTCCCCATCCCTGGAGGTGTTTGGATGAGGAGCTTAGGGATGTGGTCTAAGAGCTGCATACAGGCAGAGGTTTGGTTATGGTTGGACTCAATGTTCTTGAGGCAATTCTATGGTGCCATGATTCTATGAGTTTTTGGCTAACTATGACTGAGGTCAAAAGGCTAAGGACTCCCTAGGACCTCTTCAACATCTGCACTGTAACCTCTATCTTCTGTGGTCCAGAAAACAACACTTGCTGCCAGCCTGGCACCTGCTCTGGATGTGTGACCTTGCTGGGGCACTTCTGCTGCAGCTTTTCCATCCCTAGAACTGAGCCTTGCAGCAGAGCCTGTCTCTGCTGGACACCCAAACTGTTACTGTCTCTTCCAAGACCCAACTCTTCACTCCTCTGGTGTTATTGTCTCTTCCAAGACCCATCTCTTCACTCTTCTGGTGTTATTGTCTCTTCCAAGTCCCATCTCTTCACTCCTCTGGTGTTATTGTCTCTTCCAGGATCCATCTCTTCACTCTTCTGGTGTTACTGTCTCTTCCAAGACCCATCTCTTCACTCCTCTGGTGTTATTGTCTCTTCCAAGATCCAACTCTTCACTCCTCTGGTGTTATTGTCTCTTCCAAGATCCAACTCTTCACTCTTCTGGTCTCTGAATAGGAAAAGAGTAAACCCCCCAAACCACACAGCTCCCTAGTTAGCCAACCACGCCACCACCCCCACCTGCCCAGATCCTGCTGTTTTGGGGCAAGAGGAAAGAGAAAACCCAAAGCTTGAAATATTTGAAGCAGCAACCCCCTCCCTGCTCCATTTCTGGCTCGTGTAAAGTTTGCTTTTTAAAGGGTGCAAAGCCCCTGTAAACAAAGCTGAAGTGCTTTTGTTTCATGAGACAGCTCTGGGCTCTGCTCTATGGTAACCTCCCGGCAGAAGGTAATTAGGGAGCCATAGCAACAGCTCCACCTCCCAGCATCCTGCCTGCTCCCTCACAAACCCTCTGCAAGCTCCAAAACATACAGGCAAACATCCTGGGGCTGCTGGGCTGCTCTGCATTATGTAAGAGGCAACTGATGCTTTCCAGCCTCTCCCCAGCTTTGGTTTTCACAATGCTCTGTTGATTTCTGCTCCAGTGTGTGGACAGGAGCTGGGATGGGGTGTCCTTGCTTTCTGTGGGAAGCCAGGCATGCAGTGCCTCTGTCCAGCACTGGAAGCCTTGCTAGTTGGGAATCATCACATGCTGTGCTTGCATCTGTGTCCTGCAGCCATCCCTGCACTGGTGGGGATGCTCTGTAGCTGGCCCTCACAGAATCCCAGCACAGGGGGCTTGGAAGAGACCTATGAATGAGAAGAAATTTTTTACAGTGAGGGTGGTGAGACACTGGAACAAGTTGTCCAGGGAGGTTGTGGATGCCTAGGAGTGTCCAAGGCCAGGTTGGATAAGGCCTTGGGCAACCTGGGCTGGTGGGAAGTGTCCCTGCTCATAGCTGTGGGTTGGAACTGGATGATCCTGAAGGTTCCTTCCAACCCAAACCATTCTGTGATTTCTAGAAATCCAGTCCACCCCCCCTGCTAAAGCAGCATCACCCACAGCAGACCTGCTCTGGACCTGCTCCAGCTCCTCAACGTTCTTCTTGGAGTGAGGGGCCCAAAACTGAACCCAGTAGCTGAGGTGTGGCCTCAGCAGTGCCCTGTACAAGGGCATGATCCCTTCCCTAGTCCTGCTGCTCACAGCATTCCTGGTACAGGCCAGGATGCCATTGGCCTTCTTGGCCTCCTGGGCACATTGCTTCTTCATGTTCAAACCACTGTCAACCAGCATCCCCAGAGGTCCACCTCCCTTGTACCACTGTGTCTGGCCCCAGACACTCAGGACAGCAGCAGCCCTTTCTGCCAGGAAGAGGAATGGTCTGGAGCACGTCTAAGCCCCCTTAGGTCAGCTTTTGGGACACAACAGCTCTGTGGGGTGGAGCTGCCAGGTGTTTGCTCTCTGAGGACATGCAGGCTGTAATTTCCCACAAGGGACTCACTGCTTGGAAGCTGGTGGCTCCTCTGCTCATTCTGTCTCCTCTGCTCTTGCTGTCTGAGCTGTGAGCCTGGCAGCAGTGCAGCCACTCAGCTGCATCTGGCAGAGAGGAAGTGAACTGAAATAGGCAGGAAGCAAGAAGGAGCATATGAGAAAAAGGCAGGAAGGGAAGTTAAAGGCTACTTCAGGAAGGGAAATTAAAGGCTACTACAGGAAGGGATCGAGGAGAGTGGGTTCAGGAAATGTTTTCTTCCCTGGATGAGTATTTGGGTGGGTGGGAGCAGAGTGGTCTTCAGCCTCCTCTCCACATCAGCTTGCATCCCTCTAGCTGGATATGGCTGCTCAAGCACTGGATGCACCACTTTCATTTCTCCTCCCCAGGCTGTGGCTGTTAACAAAACACAGAAGCTGATTCCCTTCAAGGACCTAAGTGGCACTCAGTGATTCAGTGATTTCTTCCAAGAAGAGGGCATAGCAAAGCCTCCTCTGCCTGCCTGGCTTTGCCAGGCAATTTCTATTTGTGATATCTCTGAGCCTCAGCTATGGCTTTGGTTCCCTGAATGACCCCAAAAAATGAACATGACTCAAGTATTTTGTGACCTCTATCTTGTGGGAAGGAATGGGTCTTTTATCTCCCAAGAGCCTTGAGAGGTCACAGGTCTGCAATTACCACTGAATGGTCCAGATGGGAGTGAGACTGGTGGGTCTGAAGACAAAGGACAAGTAGCCACACCATACTCATCACAACCTCTAGAGCCTAACTAGGGCCCTGGGGCTGTCTCTGCAGGAAGGCTGGACAGAAAATAACCCTCTCATGCCCTCTTGGCAGTCCTATTAGTGTGGCAGAGCAGGGCAAGGCTTTAAACTGTCATTGTTCACCTTGCAATCAACCTGTGAGGGGAGAATCATCATCTTTCCAGGCTGTCCATCAGAGAATCAAATTTCCCCTCCAAGAGAAGGTGAGTGGAGAGCTGTCTCGACGAGGGTCAGTGACATCCCCATGCAGTCACCTCAAGTTCTTGGTTTGCTGTTTTCTCAACCCAAGAAAGTTCTCTTCATTTCAAACCCTGGGCTTCCTTGTTTGCAAGAAGGAATGATATAATGTGAGCCAGCAATGTGGCCCTGTGGCCAAGAAGGCAAATGATCTCCTGGGGTGCATCAAGAATAGTGTGGTCAGCAAGTCCAGGAAGGTTCTCCTCCCCCTCTACTCTGCCCTGGTGAGGCCAGATCCAGAGTATTGTGTCCAGTGCTGGGCTCCCCCATTCAGGAAGGACAGGGACTTGCTGGAGAGGGTACAGCAAAGGGCTACAAAGATTCTGAGGGGACTGGAACATCTCTGTGATGAGGAAAGGCTGAGAGAATTGGGGCTGTTGAGCCTGGGAAAGAGAAGACTGAGGGGGGATCTCATCAATACTGATCAATACATAAAAGGATGGATGTCATGAGGATGGCACCAGGCTTTTTTCAGTAAGTAACAGAGAGAAACTTGAACATCAGAAGTTCCATCTAACCATGAGGAGGAAATGATTTGATGTAAGGAGGATGGAGCCCTAAGACAGACTGCCCAGAGAGGTGGTGGAGTATCCATCTCTGGAGGCCTCCCAATCCCAGCTGGCTGTGTTCCTGTGTGACCTTTTCTAGGTGACCCTGCCTTGTCAGGGGGGTTGGACTCAAGGATCTCCAGAGGTCCCTTCCAACCCCTACCACCTGTGATTCTGTGTAACTCAGCCTTGGCTCCTGCCACAGTCTCTGGATGGGGGTTACTGAAGAGTCCTGTGTCCAGTTCTGGGCCCCACAGTTCAAGAAGGACATTGAGACTCTTGAATGTGTCCAGAGAAGGGCAACGAGGCTGGGGAGATATCTGGAGCACAGCCCTGTGAGGAGAGGCTGAGGGAGCTGGGGTTGCTTAGCCTGGAGAAGAGGAGGCTCAGGGCAGACCTTATTGCTGCCTACAACTACCTGAAAGAAGGCTGTACCCAGGTGGGGGTTGGTCTCTTGTCCCAGGCAACCAGCACCAGAACAAAAGGACACAGTCTCAAGCTGCACCAGGGGAAGCTGAGGTGATGAGAAAGTTGTTCCCAGAGAGAATTGTTAGCCATTGGAATATGCTGCCCAGGGAGGTGGTGGAGTCACCATCCCTGGAGGTGTTCAAGAGGGGACTGGACGTGGCACTTGGTGCCATGGTTTGGTAGTCATGAGGTGTTGGGTGACAGGTTGGACTTGGTGATCTTTGAGGTCTCTTCCCACCTTATTGATTCCATGATTCTAAGAGGAGAAGGAGTGGACAGTGTCAGGAGCTGGACCCAATCTTTTTTCCCCCTAGCAGCACACAGAGCAGTGGTTACTCTAAGGAGTTAAATGCTAACAGGAGTGATCAGCTTTGGGAGGTGTGATGATGTACAGCAACTACTGTCAGACAGCACCACCTTAATCACTACCTTCTCATCTGACCTGCATGGGCAAACCCAGGAGCCTGAGAATGTTCCCAGGACGTGAACCAAAGAAGCAAACAGGTTAATGGAGTGGAAACAGCCAGCTCCTAACCCCTGAACATGAGCTGACAAGAGTGAGGGCTGTGCAAGGTGGAGACAACAACAGCCCAGTGTGCGCTCCACGGAGTGTGCTGCAGGCAGCACAGTCCCATCGTGGGGAATTTTAGCTCAATTTAATGTCTTGCCAATTAACACCAACTTCTGATGCATATTTGGGTTTGGAGAGGGGGAAAAAATGAAGAAGAAAAAAAGAGGAGATGATTAAAAAACACTGGAGAAAACACCGCCTCCTGTTTCCTGGGGCTCAGCTAAACTCCCACACCTTCCCCATCTCCCCACACCTTCCCCATCACCCCACACCTTCCCCATCACCCCACACTTTCCCCATCTCCCCACACCTTCCCCATCTCCCCACACCTTCCCCATCTCCCCACACCTTCCCCATCACCCCACACTTTCCCCCCCACCCCACACTTTCCCCATCTCCCCACACCATCCCCATCTCCCCACACCTTCCCCATCTCCCCACACCATCCCCATCTCCCCACACCTTCCCCATCTCCCCACACCATCCCCATCTCCCCACACCTTCCCCATCTCCCCACACCATCCCCATGTCCCCACACCCCATCCAAGTCAGTAGGCAGTGAAGGCTGATGTTGCTCTTGGCCTGTTATCTGCTTTTCCTCCACTCATGTTGATCACCCATGGCCACAGTCCCTTGGAGGTGTCCCTGCCCTGGTCTAGGTCACCTATGACCTTAGAGGTCTTTTCCAACCAAAACAATTCTCCAGTTCTATGGCCACAGTCCCTCAGGGGTGTCCTTCTCCCTGACCATGGGTAGGGACACCTCCCACCAGCCCAGGTTGCTCGAGGTCTCATCCAACCTGCCCTGGAACACCTCCAGGGATGGGGCATCAATAACCCCCGCTAGGCAACCTGTTCCAGTGTCTCACCACCCTCACTGTCAAGAATTTCTTCCTTCACATGGTGAAGACAATCTCCAGAGGTGCTCCACAGGTGACCACCCATGTCCACAGTCCCTCAGGGGTGCCCCTGCCCTGGTGTAGGTCTGCAGTCCCTCAGAATTGCCCTTCTCCCAGTGTGGACTACTCATGCTCACAGTCCCTCAGGGGTGTCCCTCTCCCACCCATGCTCACAGTCCCTCAGGGGTGTCCCTCTCCCAGCATGGGTCACAGAGGCTGCAGTCCCTCAGAAGTGTCCTTCTCCCACCCATGCTCACAGTCACTCAGAAGTGTCCCTCTCCTACCCATGCTCACAGTCCCTCAGGGGCGTCCCTCTCCCACCCATGCTCACAGTCCCTCAGGGCTGTCCATCTCCCAGCATGGTTTGCCCATGGCTGCAGTCCCCCAGAGGTGTCCTTGCCCTGGTGCAGGTCACCCGTGGCCACAGCCCTGGCACAACTCAAACCCTGTGACCCACACCTGAGAGAAGCAGGGAGCAGCGCCCCAGCCCTGCCAAGCTCTGGCAGGAGCTCTCAGCAGCCCCAGCAGCTCTGTGGCTGTGACACTGACACCCACTCTGCTGCCACCCCAAGCTGAGCCAGGGCTGGTGGCATTAAGAGCCCTGTCAGCTCCTCATTAAGCTCCTGACTGAGAGCTGTCACCGGCTCCTCTTCTCTTTTAATTAAAGCAGACTTTCGGAGGCAGGCTGGCAGCCAGCAGCAGCCTGGGCTCTGGGCTCCTCTGCCAGCTCTGGGTTGAGGGGCTCCAAGGAGGACCCTTCCCCCTGCTCCCTTCTCTTCCCCTCTGATTCTGACTTTGGAGAGAGTGTTAATTAAGAACTGTTTCAAGGATTCATCTGCTGAGGCTCCTTCCTTAATTAGCACACCCCATTAGCAGCACCACTGTGCAACACAAACAAGCTTCTACAGCTCTTCCCATTTTCTGCTCCTACATTTGCTGGAGCTCTAGCAGAAGATGGATGATCTGTGGCTGCTTCAGCTGATTAAGAGACAGAAGGGGGGTTTTTGTTCTCTCTCTCCTTTTCTGCCCCAGGGTCACAAATGTTGGGATGAGGAACATTTCTTTTGGGTCAACCACCCTGAGGAGAGCTCAGTAATGAATGGTCTGGGTGGCAGATAGAACACACCCAGCATGGTAACAGAGATTCATAGATTCACAGAATGGGTTGGGTTGGAAGGGACCTTCAAGATCATCCAGTTCCAACCCACCCTGCCATGGGCAGGGACACCTCCCACCAGCCCAGGTTGCTCAAGGCCTCATCCAGCCTGGCTTTGAACACCTCCAGGGAGGAGGCAGCCACAGCCTCCCTGGGCAACCTGTGCCAGTGTCTCACCACCCTCACTGTCAAGAATTTCTTTACATGGTGAAGACTATCTCCCAGAAGTGTTCCAAAAGGCTAAAACTACAAGAAGATAAACACATTCAGTCAGAAAAAAATGGGTTGGTCAGTGGTGGAGTACCTGATCTGGAGCCTTTTGGCACACTTCAGAGCACTGCTTTGGAAACCCTCACCTTGGCTGGCAGCAACAATTCTGCATCCAGCTCTGGAGCTCTCTAATACAGAAGGACAAGGAGCAGGTCCAGAGGAGGGCCATGAAAATAATCAGGGGGTTGGAGCACCTCTGCTACAACACAGGCTGGGAGAGCTGGGGGTGTTCAGCCTGGAGAAGACAAGGCTTCATGGAGACCTCATCGTGACCTCCCAGTAGCTGAAGGGGGCTACAAGAAGGCTGGAGAGAGACTGTTTCCAAAGGCCTGGAGTGACAGGATGAGGGGCAATGGCTTCAAACTTGAGCAGAAGAGATTTGGATTGGATGCTAGGAACAAGTTCTTCACTGTGAGGGTGGTGGAACACTGAAACAGGTTGCTCAGGGAGGTGGCTGAGGCCCCATCCCTGGAGATCATAAAATCAACCAGGTTGGAAAAGACCTCAGAGATCATAAAGTCCAACCTATTACCTAATACTTAACACCTCCTGACAACTAAACCGTGGCTCCAAGGGCCACATCCAAGCCTTTTTTGAATACCTTCAGTGATGGTGACTCCACCAACTCCCTGGGCAGCACATTCCAATGGCTAACAACTCTCTCAGTGAAGAACTTTCTCCTCACCTCCAGCCTAAACTTCCCCTGGTGCAGCTTGAGACTGTGTCCTCTTGTTCTGGTGCTGGGTGCCTGGGAGAAGAGACCAACCCCCCACCTGGCTACATCCTCCCTTCAGGTAGTTGTAGAGAGCAAGAAGGTCTCCCCTGAGCCTCCTCTTCTCCAAGCTTGATGAGGCCCTGGGCAACTGGATCCAGTGGAGCATGTCCCTGCTGACTGCAGAGGGGGTCAGACTGGATGACCTTTGGAGGTCCACCCCAGACCCTTCTCCGATTCCTCCCAGCGCTCTTTGTCCAGAGCCACACCCTTGGGGGTGGTGATTTCAGAATCCTTCAGAGGAACCCAAAGCCCAAACACCACATTCAAAACCAGAGGCTCCAAACCCTCCCCTATTAACAAGCTTCTCTTCATTATTCCTTTGATTTGCATAGTGCCGTCTTAATGCAGCCTAAATGTAATTATTTCTCGTTGCTGGGTGGTTGGTTTGGGTTGTTGGTTGTTTGGAGGGGGGGAGGGGGGTGGTTTGCCTGTGTTAGTAAAAGCTAATGCCAGAGGGCCTTGTTCAGGAGCTGCCTGTACAAATATTGTTAAAAATAAATGCATAACATTAATTCTCCATCCTTCATGTCGCTGTTTATTTAATGCTCTAAAAAGCTAATTACCACTAATTTTATTCTACATCTTCTTCAGGGTCTCACAGTCTCAGCACCACGAGATAAAAGCATTAATTGTCAATTAGCAGCAGCCCTTCTGTGGAGAACACACTCTGTGTGTGTGTGTGTGTGTGTGCTTCATCAAAGATTACAGGAGGTGGGGGGAGAAAAAATAAGAGAGAGAGAGAGAGAGAGAGGGGGAAGGGGAAGAAGTGGAGCTCTCAATCTCTCTCTGCCAGCTCTGGTGCCAAAAAAAAAAAGGGCTTTTTTTTCTTAAACAACAACACAAAACTTTTATCTGGCCCTGGGGAGGAGAAGTACAAGCTATGGTGTGTGAAGCCAATAAAAAGCATCGGTATTATTATTAGTTTCCCTTGCACTGGCTGTCTGAACACATTGTACCCGGCTGTGTCTGCAGGCTGATGGATTTGTAAAGCGGGGAATGCGATGTCGCTGGAATTTCAGGCGCTGCCACCGAGGAGCCAGGGTGCCCTTCGCTGTGAAACGACCTGGGAGGCAGCAGCAGCTCTGAGTGTTACCTCTGCACATTGCCTCTGCACGTTAAGCGTGGGCACTGCTGCCTTGGAAGGAGCATTTTGGGGGCCATCAAGTACTGCAGTGCCTATTCCGAGGCATCCCAGTTCCCAGGGGAAGGCAGAGAGACATCCAAGCTGGGGAATCAGGCACGAGATGTTTCACATTACCACCTCAAAAGGCCTAAATACAATCAAAGCCATCACACAGCATGAGATTTGTGCCACCCACCTGAAGGCTTCTGCTTGCTGCCTCCTTTTACTCCAAACCAACACCCCACCCCCCAAGCAGTGCTTCTCAGCGGGGACATCTTAGAGCAGCCTTCCAGTACCTGAAGGGGGCTGCAGAGAATCTGGGGAGGGACTTTTGACAAGTACAGGACAAAGGACAATGGTTTTGAGCTGGAAGAGGGGAGTCTGAGACTGGAGATTAGGAAGAAATTCCTGACAGCGAGGGTGGTGAGACACAGGCACAGATTGCCCAGGGAGGCTGTGGACACCCCCTCCCTGGAGGTGTTCAAGGCCAGGCTGGATGAGGCCTTGAGCAACCTGGGCTGGTGGAAGATGTGGCAGGAGGTCCCTTTCAACCCAAACCATTCTGTGACTTCATCATCACTGTGCCAATACACTAACCACACTCCTCTCTGCAACTTAATCCTCGGGTCAGGCAAGGAGGACACCACTGAGTTGGGTTTAGAATCACAGAATCATCACAGAATGGCTTAGCTTGGAAGGGACCTCAGAGATCATCTACTTCAAACCTCCCTGCTGTGGGCAGGGACACCTCTCAGCTAGACTTGGCTGCTCAAGGACTGGAACACTCCCAGGGAGAAGGCATCCACAGCCTCCCTGGGCAACCCATTCCAGAGTCTCACCACCCTCATACTGAAGAACTTCTTCCTAAGGTCCAGTCTAAATTTGCTCTCCCCCAGCTTCAAACCGTTCCCCCTTGTCCTGTCTCTAGACACCCTCATGAAAGGCAGGTGGTGGAGTCACCATCCCTGGAGGTGTTCAAGAGGGGATTGGATGTGGCACTTGGTGCCATGGTTTAGTCATGAGGTCTGTGGTGCCAGGTTGGACTCGATGATCTTTGAGGTCTCTTCCAACCTTGGTGATTCTGTGATTCTGAAAAGTCCCTCTGCAGCCTGCCTGTAGGATGCCTTCAGGCACTGCTACCTAACCCCTTCTCTGCTCACTACTTAAGTGCAGTCCTTAGCTGTGATGGCATCTTCCTTTCCAAGTTTCCAACCACCCCCTGCCACAACCTCTGCAGTATGTCCCCAGGGCCACAGGTCACCACTGGCACCAGTGCTGGCTGCAGGGAGCACAGCTCAGGAGCTCTCCATTCGGTGTGGTGCTGGCAGTGTGCTGTGTGTGCCAGAGCAGACTTGCTGATGGATTCATGGTTAGGTTGCTTTTCTCCCCAGCTAATTGGAAATGTCAGGGAACTTTTAATTTGTAACAATGAAGTGAAACTCTTCTGCCTCCCTATTTGCATAAATTAGGGAGAGTTTGCACACACACACACACACACACAGAGACACACACATTTCCTGGAAATAAAAAGACAGAAAAAGAAACAATTTTGGGATGAGTTTCTCCTAGCTGAAATATTCATGAAGCCAGGCAGAAAAACATAGCAACTGACTCCACAGCCTTGTCACAAAAGGAAAGGAAGGGCAGAGCCATGGGGCTGGTTTAAAAGCGTGTCCTGGTAGGCTTCATGCCCTTCCCACTCATTTGGTGTGGACTCTGCCTGCCCTTGGGTCATGTCACAGGCAGGAGGGAGCAGTCCCTTGAACCATGTCCAGCACTGCTCAGTTTGTGAGCCAGCACCTCATCGAATCACAGAATCATTTTGGCTGGAAAAGACCTTTAAGATCATCAAACCCAACCATTAACCCAGGACTACCCAGCCTGCTGCTAAACCACATCCCTCAGCACCACATCTATATGGCTTTTAGACACCTCAAGGGATGAGGAATCCACCACTGCCCTGGGCAGCTTGTTCCAGGGTTTGACAAATCTCCTGGGGAATAAATTGTTCCTCGTGTCCAACCTAAACCTCCCCTGGTGCAATTGGAGGCCATTTCCTCTTGTCCTATTGCTTATTGCTTGGGAGAAGAGACCAACTCCCACCTGGCTCCAACCTCTTCTCAGGAAGTTGTAGACAGCCAGAAGGTTTCCCCTCAGCCTCCTTTTCTCCAGGCTGAACATCCCCAGGTCCCTCAGCTGCTCCTCCCTAGCTCTGTTCTCCAGACCCTTCCCCAGCTTTGTTGCCCTTCTCTGGAGCCCTTCTTGGAGTGAGGGGTCCCAAGGTGTGGCCTCACCAGTGCTGAGGACAGGGGAGCAATCCCTACCCTGGTCCTGCTGGTCACACAGTTCCTGATCCAAGCCAGGATGCTTGGCTCAGCACACACAGCCTCACCTTCAGCTGCTTTCAGCCAAACCCCAGGCTCTTTTCTACCAGACAGTTAACTCCCAGCCACTCTTCCCCCAGCCTGGAGTGCTCATGGGGTTGCTGTAAGCCTGGGCACTTGACCTCATTGAACCTCAGCCCATTGATCCAGCCTGGCCAGGTTCCTCTGTAGAGCCTCCCACCTTCCAGCAGACCAACACTCCTGCCCAGCATGGTGATGTCAGAGCTGAGTTATGTGTGTCCAGTCGCTCAGCCCCAGCAAGAGGATGGGCTGGAAAGGTCTGGCTGGTTGGAGCAGGGAATGAAACCCTTCTGACCCCTCCGTGGTGCTGAGAGCCCTGAGAGCAGCCTCTGCTCCAGCCCTCGCCAGCGCGGGTCAGGACCCAAGCACAGCAGTCAAGGAGAGCTCAGCTCCAGCCGGCAGTGCAGGGCTGTGCCTGGCTTCAGCAGCTCCCTGCTTTGAGCCCTTTCTGAAGGGGATTTGTGGCTTGTTATTTTGTTGTTTAAAATATTGCCCTTTTTTTCTTTGCCTGGCTGCTGCTTTCAGTCGTTCCTGCAGCCTTAACAAGGTGCCTTTGAGAGCAACTGCAAACTGAGTGGCTTGGCCCTGGACAGGGCTGAAGGAGACAGAGGATTCCAGGGTGGAAAAGGAGCATTTATTCAGCAGCAGCAAGCAGTGGATTCTGTTATTTCTCAGCAGGAAGGCAGAACCTGAAAAATTCAGTGCCTATGGCTCGTCCTGGCTTCATCTCAGCACCTGTCCACATCAATGACCTATTACCTGCTCCCAGTAAATATTTAAATCTCAGAGAGCTTAGCATTTTGGGGCTATTTTTATTGTCCCTGCAGTCAGAGCACAGCCAGGGGCAGTGATTCAGCTGCCAGCATAATTCATGCACAGTATTCAGCAGCATTATCCTATGAATCTGCTATTAACCTGCATTATTCCATTAATTCAATATTTATCTCAGGTGCTGTTAATGGAGTATTTGATTTAGCAGTACATGAATATTGCAGCCTGCAGCAGGAAGAGAAAAGGTGAAATTAGAATTTAAAGCCAGAGCAAGGTAATAGCTAATCTAATAGGCTGGCCAAAAAAAAAAAGATGTTCTGCTGGGCTTACCCCAGACAGAGGGGCTGACATTTCAATCCACTTAGCACAGATGGAGCATTTGGTAATTTGTACAGAGGGGACATTCCCCACCAGGATGCTGGAACCCTGAGAAGTCCACATCTGTCAGATGTTTCGTGGGGTTTGCTGTGGCTCTGCAGAACTTCGAAGCCTAGGGTGAAAATATGTCTTGGATGAGCATAGGCAGCAGGGCCAGGGAGGTGATTCTCCCCCTCTGCTCTGCTCTGGTGAGACCACACCTGGAGCACTGCATCCAGTTCTGGAGCCTCTGTTACAAGAAGGATCTGGAGGTGCTGGAAGGTGTCCAGAGAAGGATGAGCAGAGAGCAGGAGCTATTCTGCTATGAGGATACACTGAGGGAGTTGGGGTTGTTCAGTCTGGAGAAAAGAAGGCTCTGAGGAGACCTAGTTGTAACCTTCCAGTATCTGAAGGGGGCTCCAAGAAAGCTGGGGAGGGACTATTCAGGGTGTCAGAGAGTGATAGGAATGGGGAGAATGGAGGAAAATAGAAATGGGTAGATTGAGTTTGGATGTGAAGAAGAAGTTGTTGCCCATGAGGGTGGTGAGAGCCTGGCACAGGTAGCCCAGGGAGGTGGTGGAAGCCTCATGCCTGGAGGTTTTTGCAGCCAGGCTGGAGGTGGCTGTGAGCAACCTGCTGCAGTGTGAGGTGTCCCTGCCCACGGCAGGGGTTTGGAACTGGCTGAGCCTTGAGGTCCCTTCCAACCCTGACAAAATTCTGTGATTCCATGAGCAGTAACAGCTTGATTTAATCTTGAGGGTTTGCAATTTTCAGTAGTGATTGCACCACGACACAGCCTGGGGAAGAGGTCTGGGCCCCACATGAACAACCCGTATGGAAAAGCTGGGACTGGAGCACTGTGAGCTGAACTTCCCTGCTCCTATGTTCTTGCTCAGAATTCTTGCTTGCAGACCTTGTGAGCTCCCAGACAGACTGAAATCAAGCAGTGATGCTAACACAGGCTTTGAGATGAGTCTGATGGTTTGCATAGCTCTTTTGGGCCAAGAGATTGACGCTTGCCAGATGCTTGACTAGCACCTCCCAGAAAACTGCCACATTTTCGTTTCTAACTGCCAGGAATGCAGAACCTCCCTCTGTTTGCTTTAGTGGTTGATCATTCACACTGCTAATGTGCTGTGGCATCTTTCTTGGCTCCCTTGCTACAGTTTTCATCTATTGGGGTTTTGTTGTTCTCTCCTACAGAGCACTTGAAAGAGCCTTAAGATCACCTCACCGCTAGGTTTCTACGCTGAAAAACCTGTTTAGATCTTAGCATTGGTCTGAAATGCTTGCAGATTGAGAAACAAAAACCACTTGGGAATAAACCCAGCAAGCAAAAGCTGCCCAGAGTGCCTGCCAGGGCTGCCACCCCGAAGCTCTTCCTTTCATGGCTTGGATCCCAAACGTGCCCGGCGGATCTGTGCTGCCATCTGGGCCGCTGCACGTTTGCTGGGCCCGTTCCACCCGCTGAACCCTCTTCTTCCTGGAACTTCTCCTCCTGCACCACAGACAAGGGCTCTTCACAGCCTGTCCTGCACCTCTTGCTCCATTCTTAGTGCCCAGCTCATGGGAGGGACCGAACAACTCTGCTTCCTTTCACTTGAAACCCTCCTGCTCAGAGCTTTGAGCGCACAAAGAAGCTGCTGTCTGCAGACAATCCCTTTTGAGTTTTATCTGGGTTCCACTGCACGCAGGGAGAGGGGATCTGAAGCTGTTAGCAGGGCTCTGCGGTTACCCAGGCAGCACAGATCGATGCAGCTCGTTCACACACACCTCATTATCCTGCCTCTGACTCAGGAAGCTCCTGTTTGCCCAGGTCATCAGAGAATACCTTTAAGTAGGTCAGTTTGGGGAAGGAGGGGGCACCTGCCCTGCTCTCCCTGTTTAGTATTCCAAATTGGCAGTGAATTTCCCATCTATCACGGGGTGGTGAGTGTTAATTACACGGGTGCTGAGAAGCCAGGGAGGGTGAAGGCAGCATCAATCTTGGCCTTCTGCTACTTGCCAGAATATTCATGCTGAGTTTTTCCGTGTTCCTGGACCTGCTCAAGCATGTAATGACAAGAGCTTTTTGATTTTTCTTTTCTCTTTTCTTTTCTTTTCTTTTTTTTTTTCCTGGTGGAAGTTCAGACTTCTCACACCACCAGAGCCTCCTGCTCTGATGTGATGCTTCCAGAACCACAGCCCAGGGAAGGGAGAGGATGGCCCTGCAGAATACTGAGAGCATCTGCAAGTCGTCGGTGTTTCTCCCAGTCTCCTTGCGGGATGTGAAGGTCTTGGCAAGCCAAGCTTTCATGGGGAGCAATGCTGAACAGAGAGAGCTGCTATCTTGTAAGTGCAGGCAGTGATGAAAGGCAATCAGGGTTAAGGATCAGAATCATAGAATCATAGGACTGTTAGGATTGGAAGGGACACCCAGTTCCAGCCCCCCTGCCATGGGCAGGGACACCTCACACTACAGCAGGTTGCTCACAGCCACATCCAGCCTGGCTGCAAAACCCTCCAGGGATGAGGCTTCCACCACCTCCCTGGGCAACCTGTGCCAGTCTCACCACCCTCCTGGGGAACAACTTCTTCCTATCATCCAATCTCAATCTACCCATTTCTAGTATTTTTTCCATTTCCCCCAGCCCTATCATTACCTGACACCCTAGAAGTCCCTCAACTGACCCATTTCCCCCATTTTTCTCTTCAAACCCACAGCACCTGGGCTCTGTTGAAATCTCCTCCCACCCCAGGTGTGGCCACTTTGCTCTGCCCAACCACCCACCCATTCCCCTATTTAATCCCTCCCAGGAGAGGAAGAAGCCCTAAGCTGAGCCCATCTGGGCTGAGGATCCTCCTCTGATCTCTGGTTAGTGCCCACAGTGCACACTGGGTGATGGTGGTGGTGACAACAAAGGCCGGGGGGCCTGGTGGCCCCCCGGTTGTTAGGGCAATGATTGATGACTACTCCAATATCATCCACGGGTGCTGGCTGGGCTTCCTTGCTGGTGCTGAGCTCCTCTGGGTGGTGTCTTGGCTGGGTGAGGGTCTTGCTCCCTGGCTCTGGGATGGTTCTCCTGACTCACAGCAGTTTAGCTGCAGCCCCAGGCTCTGTACTGGCCAGCAGCGCTGCACACACAGCCAGGGACTCCTTACTCCTGGGCTCATTGTGGATGGAGCTCACCACCCGCATGGGGAAGAACTTCAGAGACTTTGTGCAGGGCAGGTACAGCAGGCAGCAGCATATCAGATGGATGAGCTACCTCTCACCCAGCTGCGTACAACACCAAGGGTCTTGCTGGAGGAGCAGCACAGAGGGAGATCTCCTCAGCCACAGTGTGGTCAGCCACATCAATACACCACAATGACCACACATATAGGACCAAACTCCTCCTCACCCTCA
This sequence comes from Dryobates pubescens, assembly GCF_014839835.1. Classification (NCBI taxonomy): domain Eukaryota; kingdom Metazoa; phylum Chordata; class Aves; order Piciformes; family Picidae; genus Dryobates; species Dryobates pubescens. The sequence goes on along the minus strand of NC_071631.1, from coordinate 5,985,197 downwards.
CCTCAAGGCCTGATTCAGGGAGAGATCTGGACAAAGTGCTGGGTAAGAGCATCCTTACTGATGTTGCAGGGGCTGGGCTTCAGTACTGGACCCAGTTCAAAGCAAGGCCATAGGAAATGTCTGCAAGGAGCTGCCCATTGGTTGTCTTGCAACAGTGCTGCTCTGCTGGTCTGGTGCCTTCCACCACCACCTCACAGCTTCCCAGGGACCAGCTGCTTGGACTTTCTGCATGCTTGGACCTTCTGGATGCTTGGAACTTGCATGTGTGCAGCCCATCTGCTGATATCAGTAATTCCTGAGCCTTTCAGCTGAGCTCTTCCAGCTAGGTCAGGGATTATTGTCCTCATTAAACCCTCATTTTTCTTCATCACAGAATCACAGCATGATAGGGGGTGGAAGGGCCCTCTGGAGGTCATCTAGTTCAACCCCATCCTTACACATAAGGCTTTTTTAAATACCACAAACTGTCCACAAAGACACATCATCCTTCTCTGTGCAGCTCTGAAAAAGATGAAATCTAAGAACACCTGAAGGAGGTTTAGGCCCTGAGTAACCTGACCTAGTTGGAGATGTGCCTGCTCACTACAGGGGCATTGGACAAGATGACCTTTGAGGGTCCCTTCCAGTCCAATGCATTCTGTGATTTGTGATCATAGAATCAATAAGGTTGGAAAGCACCTTAAACATCATCAAGTCCAACCTGTCACCCAACACCTCCTGGCTACTAAACCATGGCTCCAAGTGTCACGTCCAATCCCCTCTTGAACACCTCCAGGGATGGGGGCTCCACCACCTCCCTGGGCAGCACATTCCAATGGCCAACAATTCTTTCTGTGAAGAACTTTCTCCTTATCTCAAGCCTAAACCTCCCTGGTGCAGTTTGAGACTGTGTCCTTTTGTTCTGGTGCTGCTTGCCTGGGAGAAGAGACCAACCCCACCTGGCTACAACCTCCCTTCAGGTAGTTGTAGACAGCAATAAGGTCTCCCCTGAGCCTCCTCTTCTCCAGGCTAAATAATCCCAGCTCCCTCAGCCTCTCCTTGTAGGGCTTCTGATTCTGAGGTTCTGCTTTGTCTCAGCAGCTTCCTGATGAAGTACAACTCCAGTCCATGCTCTACCCACAAGCCAGCCTGGGCCTGCATGCAGTGGAAGTACTGAAGCTCTGAGAAGCTGGGATTTTCTCCCTGCCCTTTGATCTCACTTAAGCATCAGCACCAAAGCAGAGCTAAGAAATCATACAGGATAAAAAGAAGAGGAGGTGATCAGCTGCTTTAATGATGAAAGCCCTGAGTCCATTGCTGGACTCAATTTGCTTCCAACTGCATTTAAGTAGAATACTGCAACAGGTTTTTGTTTAGAATTACTGAGTTTGAAAGGAACCTCTGGAGATCCCTGGCCCAACCTTTGGCTCTGAGTAGGCCAAATTGCAAGGTTGGATGTATCTGTGGTTTTGATGCATCTCCCTTGATGTCTGCCACCACATTTCTGCTTCCTGGAACAAACATGGGGGCAGCTGATTCCAAGAAGTCTTGCCCTCTTGTCTACAAAACAGGGGCAAGTTCAGGGAATGCAAGGATTACATGAAATGACAATCAGATGTTTCCTTCTCTGAACCCAAGCTGCCATATTTTTCCAGTTATTATAGAAGATACAGCTCCAGTTAGTGTTTGGCAGCTACCTGCAATGGAACTGCCAATGCTGAGCACTGCCAGCCCACAGCCAGCCTGTCCTGGGCTGATCCCCAGCAGGGTGGGCAGCAGGGGCAGGGAGGAGATTCTGCCCCTCTGCTGAGACCCCCCTCCTGCAGTGCTGGGGTGATCTCTGGAGTCCTCAGCATAGCACAGACAGGGACCTGTTGGAGTAGGGCTAGAGGAGGCCACAGCAATGCTGGGAGGGCTGGAACCCTCTGCTGTGAGGCCAGGCTGGGAGAGTTGGGGTTGTTCAGCCTGGAGAAGAAAAGGATCCAGGGAGACCTTGGAGCAGTCTTCCAGTATTTGAAGGGGGCTACAGGAGAGCTTGAGAAAGGCATGGAGTGACAGGACAAGGGGTGGTGGCCTCAAACTGGAAGCTTTAGATGGGACATTGGGAAGACATTCTCTTCTGTGTGGGTGGAGAGGCACTGGAACAGGTTGCCCAGAGAAATTGTGGAGGCTCCAAGCTTGGCAGTGTTCAAAGCCAGGCTGGATAAAGCCTTGAGCAGCCTGCTCTAGTAGAAGGTGTCCCTGTCCATGGCAGGGGGGTTGGAACTAGATGATCTTTAAAGTCCCTTCCAAGCCAACCCATCCTGTGGTTCTAGGGTTCTGTGAAGTGTTTTCCTTATCACCAGAAGAGGCAAAAAACAGCCCACAGGCTCTGATCTGAAAGTCATGATGATACTTTTGAGTTTTACTGTCAGACAGAAGTGGTTACTGCAGCCTGCTGAGCTCTAGCAGCAGTTCTCTCCTGCAGTTTCCTCTCCTTTATTCTCTACTGCTTGCTTGTGTGTCCTGAAAGCCTGTTTGAGTGAAGGGTGTCAGTTATTGCAGGCAGCCCCTGGTTTAAGGCTCCGTTCCTCTGCTGGGAACAAGTCAGCCTCGGGGTATGTGAGAAAGTGGCAAAGGCTGATTGAAATGCAGGCTGCTTTGGGGTTCTTTTTGGAAAGAGAGAATACAGGAAGAACCTGGAGGTATAGTCTGCATGCATTTTCATGTAGACATTTCCAGCTGGCTGCAGTAATTAAGGGGTATGTCTGTTTGGTTACCTGTAGCTAGAGGGAAGCCTGCGCCAGCTTTGTTTCACTTTGCTCACTCCCTACAAAATCACCACGGTGTCAAACTCGGGGTTAAGAGGATTTGTATGATTTTTGTTATTGAAGCATTCTTCTGATCCAGGGGATTGAGTTTAGATAACTGGACCTGCCCTTAGCCCTTCACCCCTTAGCACATCTAAGCTTGGTAATTCCACACAGGCACAATGGTCCCATGGAAGACAAATCCTGACCTTTAGCCATCTCCTTTCCCTGTCTTAAGAAGAAACCTCTGAAAGAAATTGCAGGAATTGAGGCAGAACCTCTGTGTCCATTGTGGAGGCATCTAAGAGCTGGCAGTCTGTGCTTGACTGATCATTGCAACCATCCTGGTGGCCCTTGGAGAGGAGCAAGCCCTGAGTGATTCCTCCTTCCACTCAGTCTGAAGATGGATCAGTCAGTCCCTGGAAATGCCACCTTCCTTCTAGCCACTATCAGCACAGCTTAAGTAATTTAAATAGAGAGCCTGACTTTTAAAAGGCTACAGTTAGGTGAAATGAATTTCAGAATGGTGAGAAGTGGTGTGTGGTTCTTGGGTCATCCCAAGGAAACCCTCACTCATTGTAAGCACATCCAAAATGTCACTTCTCTTGCTTAGCCTCTAGATGGAATGAGAAGAGCAGCGAGGACAACCTGGCAGATCAGGGAGCACGCTGAGTTCAAACTGAAATGAATCAGCTCAGGTTGGAGGCTTCTGTATTTCTTTAAACCTTTTCAGAAGTTAAATTTAGGTCAATATCAAAGTAAAGCATCACTTCAGCATGCCAAGGCAAAGCATTCATTTTGCCAGTGCAGAAAATGACTTCTAAAAGGTTTTATATATTACTTTCTCCTTTTTTGTTGTTGTTGTTGGTCCCCACTTTATCTCCCTTTTGCTTCAAAACATTTGTCAGAGGTGGTTCAGATTGATAAATAATTATTTTTAGCCTGGCCAAGAGGAAAAAAAAATGGAAAGCAGAGCTGCAACTCACACTCACTTCCCCAACTTGTTCAGGGTAAGGATTTTCAGAGGCACACACTTCTGTGCTCTGAAACAAAAGCAGGGTAGATAAAGGATGGCTTTAAATGCTGGGGCTTTTTTGAAACCAAGTTTCCCCTCCACAGGAGTTTCTAGCTCCAGACACAGCCCAAAGTGAAAGGTGATGATTGCATCAAGGCAGACCGTTCTTTATCACAAAATGATAGGGGATGGAAGGGATCTCTGGAGATCATCCAGTCCAAGCCTCCTGCTAAAGCAGGGCACCCACAGCAGCTTGCCCAAGATCATAATGTCCAGGTGGGTGTGGAATCTCTGCAGAGGAGACTCCACACCCTCTCTGTGCAGCCTGCTCCAGGGCTCCAGCACTCTCACACCAAAGAAGTTTCCCTTCACAGTCAGATGGAGCCTCCTGGGTTCCAGTTTGTGCCCATTGCCCCTGTCACCACTACAGAGAAAAGTCTGGCCCCAGGCTGAGCTGCTTTCAAAAAGCAGTCCATGGTGGTTTCCCCACATGCACATCCCTCAGAGCAGTGATCAATGCAACAGAGCATTGCCCATCCTCTATTAGGAATTAATTCTGATGTATGAATGTGCCAATGGTTATAATTAGCACAGTAGTGTACAGGCCGTGCTCACCATGGCTAATTTTTCATCTCCATTGTTATTCATTTGTGGGTGACAGTGACTGTTTTCCACCTCATAAAGTGACAAGACTCACAAGTCAACACTGTTCAATGCAGTAAATGTGTTTCACATTAAGAGGAGCCACAAACCCCACAGAAGAATAGAATCATTATGGTTGGAAAAGCCCTCGAAGAGCATCCAGTCCAACCTTCAACCCAGCACCACCACAGCCACTAAACCATGGATCTCTGGGTGTTTTCTCTTGTCTCTGTTGAGTCACATCAGGAGAGACAAGCTTTAGTCTCTCACAGCTCTTCACTGGTGTACATCCTGTGGTGGGTTACAGAAGGTCACTCCTTGGTGGGGTCACATGCAAGGTCCAATGCCCAGGTGGGTCACAGAGGAGGCAAATAGAGAGAAGGAGACCTTGTGTCAGAGAATCATGGAGTTGTTTCAGCTGGAAAAGTCCTCTAAGATATCCAGTCCAACTTTCAACCCAACACCACCATGGCCACTAAACCCTGTCCCCATGTGCCATGGCCACACATTTCTTGAACACCTCCAGGGATGGTGACTCCAGCACCTCCTGGGCAGCCTCTTCCAGTCCCTGACCAGCAGCAAAATAATTTTCCCTAGTATCCTACCTAACCCTCCCCTGGCACAATTTCAGGCCTCTTCCTGATAGTAGGGAGAAGAGCACCAGATGTCCTGCAAAGAAAGCAAAGGGGAGCACAGCTTGAGCAGGGCAGTCATGTACAAAGACATCATTCCCTTATCAGCACAGCCCCAAAGAAGCACCCCCAGGCATGATAAATACACCTGTCAAGCCCAGGTACCAGAACATCCTTGTCCTTTAAGCAGTGGCATTTCAGAACAGCAGAGCTGTCATGTTTGGACCAAAAGCAATGGCTGGATGTCCATAAGGCTCAACAAAGGTGTGATGGCTGCTACACAGAGACACCTGGCAAAGCCTGACACAGGCAAACTGCTCCATGTACACATTCCCATCAGGATGGAAGATGATGCAGAGCTGTCTTGCTATCATCAGTGCTTTATCTTGCAAGAAAATGATGAAAATATTGACATATCCCTCTAAGGCTTCTTTAATTTTAATAGAAGGTTTTCATTCTGCAGCCTGAAGTGGCTTTTCACTCTGTGGTTGTATTTTATTCTCCAAATTGACCTTCAATTGAAGCAAACTTAGTCACAAATCTTTGTTTTTAGGATCAAAAGTCCTGACTCAGATAGAACTTTACCACAAAACACAAAGTTGGTACATTCAGGCCAGGCTAAAGTTTTTACTTTACTTATATTTGGCATCTCAAAAGGACCCCTCAGAATCATGGCTTTGGGCCATTGTTTGTAGTCTGGATAACTTCAAACTTAGAGGAACCTTCAGATCCTTTCCAGAATTCATCTTCCAGCTTTCCCATCACTCTGCTCCCCACAGAATATTGCACCTGTTGTTCCCACCCTCCTCACCCAGGCACCATAGATCTCATTTCATTCCCAATTACAAGCCAGTCCCAGGACACTGTACACGATTCACAGAATGATAGAATGGTTTGGGATGGAAGGGACCTTGAAGATCAGCCAGTTCCAACCCCCTGCTATGGGCAGGGACACCTCCAAGCAGCTCAGGTTGCTCAGGGCCTCATCCAACCTGACCTTGAATACCTTCATGAAGGGAGCAGCCACAACCTCCCCAGGCAACCTGTTCCAGTGTCTCCTCACCCTCACTGTAAAGATGTCTAATAGCTAGTATGATAGGATGTCCCTGAGCAGTCCACTTTACTTCTGTGTATGGAGTGGACTAAAAATCCCCAGTGTAAAGGAAGCAAGCCTGGATACAGCAAATGTGCTGTTTATTCAGGAAGTAATGATCCCAAAAATCCCAGCATGGTGGGGTTGGAAGGGACCTCTGGAGATCATCCAGTCCAAGCCCCCTGCTAAAGCAGGGCATCCACAGCAGCTTGCTCAGGATCACAGTGCCCAGGTGGGTTTGGAATCTCTGCAGAGGAGACTCCACAACCTCTCTGGGCAGCCTGCTCCAGGGCTCCAGCAGCCTCACACCAAAGAAGTGCTTCCTGTGTTTAGGATTCACCCCAGGCAGCAGTGTCCCTTTTCTAGCAGTTGGCCAGGCACCATTGCTGCTCTGCTCTGCGGTGCCCAACGGCTGCCACCCCACGAATCTCCCTTCACTTCCTGCTGTCCTTGGCAAGGCTGAATTCAGAATTCCCATGTCTTATTAAAAGAGGAGGTTTTCAAGAGCAGCCCCTCTCCCTGTCACCATCCCATCTCCTCAGATTCACTCTGCAGGCTGTGCAGGCTGGAAGGTTGTGCCCCACTGTGCTAAATGCAGTAATATGCATTCGCCATGACCCAGGGGGTCAGCAGCGATATTACAAAGCACAGTAATATTTCATTCCATCAGATATGGGCACAAGAGAGGGCCTTGTATTAAAATGAAGGGAAGAATGTTATTAGTCAGAAATGGGTTTCAAACCCAGAGCCTCCATTCAGCTGCATTCCTTTCTCTCCTGGCCAAATCCTAAAATGCTGAGATTCGACCCCTTGACTGGTGTAAATTGTGGAAGTTAATGTGGCCATGATGCTTTATGATGGAGTTCTGGCTTGTATTAGTTGTACACCAGTGGAAGCCCTCTGAGTGCCAGGAAATTATTCCAGCTTATAACTGAGATGAGTATCTGGCCCCTGAAGACCAACTGCAGTCTATAGCATGCAGCTAATGGTTTTATTAAGAACTTTCCAGTTCTCCTGCTACTTTATGGGAACATTTTAGCAATGGAAGGGTAAATATTTTATATTTGAGCAGCAAGAGAGAAAAATACTCCCTCCTCTTTCCTGAATTACCTTGGTAGAAGGATTCTGTCTACATTTAGTCTGTATCTGGGGCTAAACTGCTGCAGTTGCTCTGTCTGCCGATGATCACGCCCCAGCAGAGAAGGAAGATGAGGAAAAGGAGAGGATCTCTCCTTCTGGTGAAACTGGGAGAATGAAATGGTGACCACCTCTGCAGAGAGCCTGAGCCCAGGAATACAGCCAGAGGGCACAGGGCACCACATGTGGCAGCACGATCTGAGTCCTGCCCAGAGCCACAGCGAGCAGACAGGGCCTGGCACCTCACCTGGATGTGGTGTGGGAGTTGTGCTGGATGCCAAGCAGACAGGGTGCTGAAGAGGACCCAGCCATGGCTACCACTTGGCTGTTCCTTATTTGTGACTGGAAGGTGACACTGAGGCCCTGCTGCATGAAAGGTAGTGAGGCCATAAGCCTGAAGTCCTTGGCTTCTCCTCCTCACTGCTGCCTCCCCTCCAACCCCCTCAGCCTCACTGCCTTGCCAGCACAGCAGGCTTGCATAAGGAACCATACTCAGATGAACTTCTTTGCGTGTCATCAGATGCAACCACCACCTGATGCTGGAGCAGATGGTCCCTAACACAGATTTGTCTTTGCAGCCACCAGTCTTGGGCCACCCTCAGAAGAGGTGAGAAGAAATCAAACATCTCATATTACCTCAGAATTTTTGCTAACCTCTACAGCACAGGAATGAGAATATGCCACAGAATAGACTACAGAAAGCAGCAGTCATCTAGAAGACCATTGCCCCATTGTCCCTGCTCAGTGCAGGAGGGTTGGACTAGATGACCTTCAAAGGTCACTCCCAACCCAGACTCTTCTATGGTTCTAACAGAGATGTCCCCAAGAGAGAAAGCTGCTTTACCCCCCCCAAAAGTGAGCAGTGCACAGCACCTGCAGGTCAAGCCAGCTTTTGATCTTCTGCAGATGTCCAGAGACAACCCTGTGAGCTCCCTTTCTGGCTCCTGATGCTGGAATCAGGAAGGGCCTTTAGCTAAGGTCCCAGCAGTGGGCACACTGTGGTAACTGTGCCCATGTGGCACAGGCTGGAGGTGAGGAGGAAGTTCTTCCCCATGAGAGTGGTGAAGCCCTGGAATGGGCTGCCCAGGGAGGTGGTTGAGGCCCCATCCCTGGAGGTATTTAAGGCCAGGCTGGATGAGGCTCTGGCCAGCCTGATCTAGTGTGGGGTGTCCCTGCCCATGGCAGGGGGGTTGGAACTAGATGATCCTTGTGGTCCCATCCAACCCTGACTGATAGTATGATACCATGATGTGAGTCCAGAGTCTGTCCATCAGCATCTGTGGAGCAACTCCAGGATGGTGGAGCCCTGTGTTGCCAGATTGCAAGTGGAGTAATTGGGACCATCTGAGCTCAGGAAGGCTCATAACAAGGAACAAGGCCATCATTAGTGTTCATTAGTACATTTTCTTTTCCCTTAAAGCTACCTCTAAAGCAAACAGCAGCTCCCCAAGACCAATTTAAAAATCTATTTTTACTTCCACCCCTGAGAGTGTGGAAAAGGGTTTTGAAGAAAGCTTCTTTCAAAGTCTCTGGTGAGTCGAATAATTAAATCAGGGGCCTCATGTGGAAGAAAGAAGAGAGAGACAGGCACACTTCTGGAGCCTCACTTCTGGTTTTGTTGTTTTTTTGGTTGTTGGGGTTTTTTTTTGTTTTGTTTTGTTCCCTTCTGCAATGAAACAAAAGAATATTTTAGAGCTGCTGCTTCTTCTTCTTGTTTTGTGCTCTGCTAATTCATGAGACTCCAGGAGAGCTGCTAAAGCAAGATATTGTCAAGGAATAGCTTCCTCGTTTATGAGGGGTTTATGAGGGGGTCAGCCAGCTGGACATGAGCCAGCAGTGTGCCCAGGTGGCCAAGAAGGTCAATGGCATCCTGGCCTGCATTAGGAATAGTGTGGCCAGCAGGAGCAGGGAAGTCATTCACTGGTTAGGCCACACCTTAAGTGCTGTGTCCAGTTCTGAGCCCCTCAGTTTAAGAAAGACATTGAGATACTTGAAGGTGTCCAGAGAAGGGCAACAAGGCTGGGGAGGGGTCTGGAGCACAGCCCTGTGAGGAGAGGCTGAAGGAGCTGGGGTTGTTTACCTGGAGAAGAGGAGGCTGAACAACTACCTGAAGGGAGGTTGTAGCCAGGAGGGGGTTGGTCTCTTCTCCCAGACAATCAGCACCAGAACAAGAGGACACAGTCTCAAGCTGCACCAGGGGAAGTTTAGGCTCGAGGTGAGGAGAAAGTTCTTTACAGAAAGGGTAATTGGCCATTGGAATGTGCTGCTCAGGGAGGTGGTGAAGTTCCCATCCCAGGAGGTGTTCAGAAAAGGCTTGGACGTGGCACTTGGAGCCATGGTTTAGTTGTCAGGAGGTCTTAGGTAATAGGTTGACTTCTGAGGTTTTTCCCAACCTGACTGATTCTGTGATTCTATGATTCTGTGACTCGATGATCTCCAGAGGTCCCTTCCAACCCCTAACATGCTGTGCTCTCTAGCTCTGAACAACGTGCAATTTAGGATGCAGAACATGAGAGAGTGATGACTTAGTCAGCCAGATACTCAGGCTTCATGTTTGCCAGCCCTTAGCAGCCAGCTCCTTCCCTCTGTTCTGCAACTTTCTCACTCAGGACCCGCCCAGTACTGCTCTCTCTCTCGGATACTTTCCTTCCATTATTTACACCTTTTGTCTAAAAAATCTGCCGTTTTAAACTGCAAGTGCATCTGTTTTTCCTCTTTTAAAACATAAGTGGGTATTTAGTGAGAAGCACTTCACAGCTCTCTAATGGTTCCTCTCAGAGCGATTTGCAGACACTAATGACTGTGCTCTAACAACACTCCTGAGAACAAGCCCTGCCCCAGCACTGCCCTGGGTTCTCACAGACTGCAAGTGAAGCACCCATGTAGTGGCTGTGACGGTGGAGAACTCACAGCACCTAAGCAGCACCCACCACCTGAGCCAGGAGCTCACTGGTTGTCCTTCTCCAGAGAGTCCCTCACTGTTTGAAGCTCTGAATGACCTTATGAAGCCCCTCTCTGTTACCCTAGGCCTGTAGTCTTGCATCCCAAACCCACAGGGTGTGTATCCCAAACCCTTAGTTCTGCATCCCAAACCCTTAGACTGCATCTCAGACCCTTAGACCTGCATCCCAAACCCTTAGACCTGCATCCCAAACCCTTAGCTCTGCATTTCAGACCCTTAGACCTGCATCCTAAACCCTTAGACCTGCATCCCAAACCCTTAGCTCTGCATTTCAGACCCTTAGACCTGCATCCCAAACCCTTATGCCTGCATCTCAAACCCTTAGGCCCCTAGACCTGCATTTCAAAGTGGAAAAATCTGTTCTTTTCCCTTTTGTTTCTTTGTCCATGGCATAAGGCCTTGAGAATATTTTTACTGTTTGAACATCATGATCTTGAAATGTGAGAGGGCAGGCAGGTGGCTACCCAGCTCCAAGGCCATCTGTGCGCTTCAAATACAGAATCATACAACTGTTTCTCTTGGAAAAGATCTCCAAGATCATTGGAGTCCAGCTGTCAACACCACCATAGCCATGAAACCATGTCCTGAAGTGCCATGTCTACACATGGAACCTGACACCCTATGATAGGACTGGAGGGAATGGAACAAAACTAGAAGTGGGTAGATTGAGATTGGATGTTAGGAAGAAGTTCTTCTCCATGAGGGTGGTGAGAGACTGGCACAGGCTGCCCAGGGAGGTAGTGGAAGCCTCATCCCTGGAGGATTTTGCAGCCAGGCTGGATGTGGCTGTGAGCAACCTGCTGTAGTGTGAGGTGTCCATGGCAGAGGGGTTGGAACTGGCTGATCCTTGAGGTCCCTTCCTACCCTAACAATTCTATGGTTCTATGCCATGTCTTGAACACCTCCAGGGACAATGACTCCACCACCTCTCTGTGCAAACCAGTGACAGATAAGAAAGGAGCTACAGCTGTTTAGGGAACATCTTTATCTTGTGGAGGAAACAAGCAGAGTGGAAATACATCAGGGTGTCCTTGGATAGTGTAGGGATAATGTGAGGAGGGGCTCTGGGACACTCAGATGACTCATGCAAGTGCAGACACAGATACTTTTGCTGCATCTTGCCCTATGACTATGCAACAGGTGGGAAGAATAATTGTATTACATAGGTGTGACTTTGTAAGCCTCATGTACCAATAACCTGGAGAAACTGGCTTGGATGTATGCTTTGTGGAGCAATCCCCATGCACCTGGCACATCACAACAAAGAAATGCCCTCTAATACTTTGACAGCATTATAGAATTTGATTCCTGACTTCAGCAACATCTCCACTGATTAAATGGAGCAAGCCTTGGAGAGGACTGTGCTTGAAACACCTGAGTTGATAGTGCCTGTTTCTAGCTCTACCCCCCCTTTATCTCTTTGGAAAGATGTTTGCATGAGGGACACTTAGGAAAGCAGAGGTAATTTAATGAAGAACGTGAAGGCAGTGTAGGACTCCTTCCCTTTATGCTTTGACACGTCCAAGTCTGTGCTGGCAGATATCTTCCAGCAGTGCTGCTCATACTCACTCACAGACATTGGAGCAAGGCCCTCTGTACTTCAACCACTCTTCCCCAGGAAGCTGAAAATGAGCATGACAAAGTGGATCCTCTCTCTCTCATTTGCCCCATTAAAGGATATTAAAACCAAGCAGAATGTGGCTGTGGATTTTATGTCCTCCAAAACACAGGTGTGGTACAAGACCTAGACAGTGCAGTGGCTCAGAATAAAGCTGGATGCCATTTCCCAAGCCCAGGTCAAAACTTTGAGCCCATTCCACATTGTCCACTAAAGAGGCCTCATGGACATACAGGCTGAGCCTTTTGGTCATGATGTTTTTGCAGGAGGTCCTTAGTGCAGGAGCTCCTAAAGAGTCATATGTGAAGTGCTCCTGATACAGAAGGCACTACAAAGTAGTGCTGGTATTAGCACAGGGAGCTCCTTGTGAGTCTTCTAGTTCTGGGGGTGTTCTAGCAGATGGAGACATGACAGATCCAGCTGAGTTATGAGTAGTGTGGGCCCCTTCAGCTGCAATAGTAATTAACCCCTGGAATAAATTCCACAGGTTAATGGGAGATTCCCCATCACTAGAAGAACAATGAACAGGGAATCTCTCTGATTGTCTTGTCCAGAAGGGTTAGATTGGTTTATCAGTGTTGCTGTTCTGGACTTACTCTCTCAAAGCCTTTTTAACACAGATTAGCATGTTTGTCTGGGGCTCCTTCCAGCCTTACTTGGAAATTGATTCTGTCTTCATCGCTGTTCTCATTATTAAATTGACTTCCAAAATGGAAATTATCAAAACACTTTGCTAAATGCTTCCCAAGTATTGATTATGCAATGATATGATCTGCAGTGATGTATAATGTACATCCACTCTGTGATGTACATCCACTCAAGCAGATAATGCTGTGAACTACACACTGATCATCACTAGAAAAAATACTGAAACTGTATTTTTCTCTCTTACAAATTGCACCAAGAATCCCTCTCACTCCTCTTTCACAGTATCCCAACCTGCATAGAATCATACAATCACAGTATTGTCAGGGTTGGAAGGGACCTCAAGGATCAGCCAGGTCCAACCTTCCCTGCCATGGCCAGGGACACCTCACACTACAGCAGGTTGCTCACAGCCACAACCACCCTGGCTTCAAAACCCTCCAGGGATGAGGCTTCCACTACCTCCCTGGGCAACCTGCACCAGTGTCTCACCACCCTCATGGGGAACAACTTCTTCCTAACATCCAATCTCAATCTACCCATTTCTCATTTTGCTCCATCTCCCCCAGTCCTATCACTCCCTGACACCCTCAAAAGTCCCTCCCCAGCTTTCTTGTAGCCCCCTTCAGATACTGGAAGGCCACAATTAGGTCTCAGAGCCTTCTCTTCTCCAAGACTGAACAACCCCAGCTCTCTCAGTCTGTCCTGATAGCAGAGCAGCTCCAGCCCTCTGCTCATCCTCATGGCCCTTCTCTGGACCCCTTTCAGCACCTCCAGATCCTTCCTGTAATAGAGGCTCCAGAACTGGTAATTAATGCCTAATCACTTGGAAACACACAGAGGCAAGGTTAGCCCTTACACCAGGAGCACCTTCCCTACCCATTGTCCTCTCTCTGTCTTTCCTTGGCTCTGCTCAAACCTGCACTCTGAACGCTCTTTCAGCAGTCACCTTGTACAATTAAAGAAACAAACAAGAGGAGGAGGGAATAGAATTAGAATGGAGTAGAATGGAACAGAATGGAATAGAATTAGAATGGAGTAGAATGGAATAGAATAGAATAGAATAGAATAGAATAGAATAGAATAGAATAGAATAGAATAGAATAGAATAGAATAGAATAGAATAGAATAGAATAGAATAGGATAGGATAGGATAGGATAGGATAGGATAGGATAGGATAGGATAGGATAGGATAGACCAGGTTGGAAGAGACTTTCAAGATCATCGAGTCCAACCTATCATCCAACACCATCTAATCAGCTAAACCACGGCACCAAGCACCCCATCAAGTCTCTTAAACACCTCCAGTGATGGTGGCTCCACCACCTCCCTGGGCAGCACATTCCAATGGCCAATCTCTCTTCCTAGCATCCAGCCTAAACCTCCCCTGGTGCAGCTTGCGACTGTGTCCTGTTCTGCTGCTGGTTGCCTGGGAGAAGAGCCCAACCCCCACCTGGGAAAATAAATAAGAAACAATTTCAGGTGTTAATATAACCTGCCTCTTCAGTGCCTCAGCTCAGGAGCAAGCCAAGCTCATCTCCTCACCGTATTAACAGCATTACCTGGGGAAGATCACAATCTCCTTTACATCTGCTGTGAGGGGAAAAAAAAAACAACCCACCTGACAAAATATTCCCTCGTTCATGCCCTTCTGCAGCTATTTGGAGAGATTCAAGGGAATCACAAAAAAAAAAAAAAAAGGAAAAAAAAAAAAAGGAAGAAGAAGTAGATGTTTGCTTTTTATCTCTCTGCCTTTCCCCAGCCTCCACCTTGATTCATCTCGTTATAAACTTAAGCGATTTAACGCAGCGCGCCGGCTCCCGCTGAGCAAACGGAAAAGTGACAGCAGACAAGGGCGAGCTGCCCTTTGCTCCTCCTGATACACAAGCTATTTCATGTGTCTAAAGCCCTGGCTATAACAGGACTGGAAAAATAACAGAAGATATTAAAGCTAAGAAAACAAGTCACCAGGAGACTGTAACCTTCATCGAGTGGGAAAGCAAGGGGAAAAAAAAAAACACCCACCACGCCTAAAAAGAGATTCTTATTCTTGGCTCTCCCAGGTGCTGTGCACTTATCTGAACCCAGAAGGCTGTTTTAATGCTCTGTTTTATTTCACCCACTCTCATTGGAAACGTTAGAGTTTCTGAATTGAAAGCAATTTGGGGGTGGGGGGAAGGGAGAGTTGAGAGATGCTGGAAGGTAGAGCGCGTGCCGGCCGAGAAAGCCCTGGCTCGTCCCACCAGAGGAGCAATAAACGTGATCCACAAATGCCAATAAAAACATAAATGCTGAGCTCCTCCTGCAGCTTGATCACAGAGAAGCCCTCTGTGAAGATTGTGATCATTGCTCCCTCTTGGAGGTTTTATGCAATTGTACAAGCACATCAAGGGGCAACGCTTTGGAGTGTTACTCCGGAAGAGAGCAGCAAGAGCTAAATAAATAAAGAAATGAATGCCTCTTAGAATCATAGACTCACAGAATCACGGAATCAACAAGGTTGGAAAAGACCTCAAAGATCACCAAGTCCAACCTGTCACCCAACACCTCATGACTACTAAACCATGGCACCAAGTGCCACAGCTAATCCCCTCTTGAACATCTCCAGGGATGGGGACTCCACCACCTCCCTGGGCAGCACATTCCAATGGCCAAAAACTCTCTCAGTGAAGAACTTTCTCCTCACCTTGAGCCTTTCTATAAAGAACTTCTTCCTCACCTCCAGCCTAAACTCCCCCTGGTGCAGCTTGAGACTGTGTCCTCTTGTTCTGGTGCTGTGTGCCTGGGAGAAGAGACCAACCCCCACCTGGCTACATCCTCCCTTCAGGTAGTTGTAGAGAGCAATACGGTCTCCCCTGAGCCTCCTCTTCTCCAGGCTAAGCAACCCCAGCTCCCTCAGCCTCTCCTCACAGGACTGTGCTCCAGACCTCTCCCCAGCCTCGTTGCCCTTCTCTGGACACCTTCAAGAGTCTCAATGTCCTTCTTAAACTGAGGAGTCCAGAACTGGACACAGGACTCAAGGTGTAGCCCAACCAGTGCTGAGTACAGAGCACAATGACTTCCCTGCTCCTGCTGGCCACACTATTCCTGTGCAGGCCAGGAGGCTATTTGCCTTCTTGGCTACCTGGGCACACTGCTGGCTCGTGTTCAGCCAGCTGTCAATCAGCACCCCCAGGTCCCTCTCTGTTTGGCAGCTATCCAGCCACTCTGACCCCAGCCTGTAGCACTGCATGGGGCTGTTGTTGATAGTCCTGGGTTTGTCCACAGGAAAGGAAGATGTGTAGGGAGACAACCACAACAAAAAAGGTTTTATTTTCTCTCGTTCTTTCTTTTTTTTTCCTTTCCTTTCCTTGCTGCCATTTCAAATGTGGAATTGATTTGAATGGGAAGCATACCCTGAGAGTGATGTGTTTTACTCTCTCAAAGGTTTCCAAGGTAAATAAACAAGTTTTATTGGTTGCTCTTACATCTAGATGGAGGGCTTAATAGATATATTAAACAGTGATACAGCTGCCAGATAGTCCAAGGAAATATTGTTCATATCACAGCTAAGAGTTACAGTGTCATAACAAATCTGTATTTCACTAATGGGAACAAGGCTTCTCCCATCAACTGCTCACAGCTTTGCAAGCTCATTTGCTGCCACAGACATTTCTCCCGTGCTCTCCAAGATGTTTTGCAATTACACCCAAGTGCTGTTGCCACAAGACTGTGCTGCACCAACCCCCTCCATTTCCTGATGCTTGTGTGGATGCCTTGAAGTGGGAAGTAAGATGTAAATGTGTGGTGGAGTGAGGCTTGGCTAAGAGGATACAAACAGAAGGACTCTTTAACAGGCCGTGGGAGCTCTTCATGTGGGTGGGCTGGTTTGGACCGGGATAGATTCACAGAATGGTTTGTTAATGTTCTTCCCAGTAGCCCTTATGGGGCTGTGTTTTGGGCTTGTGTTCATACCACAGGGAGGTTTTAGTAGCTGTTACAGACTCAAAACCTTTTCTGCTCCTCACTCCACCACTGAACAGGCTGGGGGTGCACAGGGAGCTGGGGTGAGACTTCTGGGGCTGTGTTTTGGGGCTGTGTTTTGGACTTTTGTGTTGATACCAGGAGATTTTAGTTGCTGGTAACAGAGCCAAGACCTTTCCTGCTCCTCACTCCACCAGAGAACAGGCTGGGAGTGCACAGGAAGCTGGGATGGGACACAGCTGGGATGGCTGTCCCCAGCTGACCAAAAGGACATTCCAGACCATATGGTGTCATGATGTGGATGGAGAAGGAGGAGGTGGAAACATGTTTGCAGTGAAGGTGTTTGTGTTCCCACTGCACATGATGAATCCTGACTCTCCCAGGGATGGCTGAACACCTGCCTGCAACGGAAAGCGGTCAACAAATTCCTTGTTTTGCTTTGCTTGTGTGCACAGCTTTGGCTGGTTGTTGATAACTGTCCTTATCTCAGCCCACCAGTTCTCTCACTTCTACTCTCCCAATTCTCCCCCATCCCACTGGAGGGGGGATGAACAAGCATCTGTGTGGAGCTTAGCTGTTGGCTGTTGGCTGGGGATGCAAGTCAAGCACCACAGCAAGCCCAAGACTTGGCAACTAGAGGGGGGCCCAGGTGGATGAAGTGTTGACACCTAAATGCAGAATCACAGCATCACCAAGGTTGAAAGAGACCTCAAAGATCATCAAGTCCAACCTGTCACCACAGACCTCATGACTAAACCATGGCACCAAGTGCCACATCCAATCCCCTCTCAAACACCTCCAGGGATGGGGACTCCATCACCTCCCTGGGCAGCACATTCCAATGGCAAATGACTCTCTCAGTGTGACAGAGCCCCTGCATGCTCAGCACACCTTGATGGTGGCCAGCCTGTTTTCTTAAGAGCAAGAGACAGTGACTTTCAATCTTTGCAGGAAGCAGAGAGAATCAGGCATGGGTCTCCTAGATCTTTGGGCTATTATTGCTATTTCTAGCCTTCGGTATAAAAGGCTTTGTGTGTCGGAGGTGGATTTCAAATAATCTCTTTCCAAAGAAGAATAAATTTCAACCTTTCTTCTCTTCAGGCATTGGCAGGGGCACCTGCCCTGTGGGGAAGGTTTTGGGTCATAAGTCCTGAGCGCTTCAAGTTTTGGAGCTGGCCTTGTTACACCTATCTAAATTAATCCCAGAGGATGTACCTACAGCAACGATCTGACCTCTATTGCTGCAGCTCAGTGCAGAACCTCTTCTCCTTCTCCCCACACAGCTGCAACAGCTGATGTAGCCTGAGCATGGCAATTGAGCAGGAAAGACCATCAAGCCTTGTGCGCCTCCTGCCTCATGGTGCCCTTGCATGGAAGCCAGCCACATGTTGCACAGGGTCCCTGCTCCTGCAGGCATGTGGCTCTCCTGCAGAGAAAAGCCAGTGGGGCTGGGTGAAGGTCATCAGATCACAAAATCACAGAACCACACAGTGCCAGGTTGGAAAAGGTCCCAAGGATCACCTGGTCCAACCTTTTAAGTTAATAAAAGTGATTACTAGGCTCACTAACAATGTTATTGTGTTTAAAAAGAGCCTGGATGAGGCACTTGGTGCCATGGTTTAGTTGATTAGCTGGTGTTGGGTGATAGGTTGGACTCGCAGGTCCTTTCCAACCTGGTTAATTCTGCATTTAAGTTCAACTCTGTCAAAATCAAAAGAGTTCACCCACTGCTCAGGTTATGAGTCCACAAACCTGCTTTGAGAGATTGCCTCAGCCTGAATTTTGGAAAAATGTTCAGGGAAAGAGCTTGGGCAAGGGTCATGCTGAGGCAAGTCAAAGGTCTTGCTTCTGCTGCCAGCTTGCCCAGGACTCAGCACAAGCCGCGGTGCCGCACACTCCATCAACAGATGTTCCAGGTCTGACTCTTGGAAACCTCCGTGTGATTTATGCCAGTCCAAGATACCTCAAACTAGCAGCCAGCAACAGGGACAGGAACTGCAATGCTCATGTAGCTAGACAAAATTAAACCTGGATTCAAGCCCACTCTTCATCTTACAGAAGACTCACACCGTGCCAGCTCGCCTCCTCTATTGCAAGGGGAAAAAAAAGAAGCACATTTTCATGCAGCTGTTGTCTTCTGCCCCTTTCTTGTTGATGCCAAGATGTAATAGCAGGGTTATATTGCTGGCCCCTGGAACAAACCAGTTAGAGTCAAAGTACTGAAAGTACTAAAGGATATTAGAGGGCAGAGAATGTAATAAAAGCCTGATCACAGTCAGCTTTCACTCTCGCTGTATTAATGGGCCAAATGTCACTCCAAGTTGCAATTTAGAGAAGTGATTTCTTGACATAACACTGGTTTCTAGGAAGAGTAGCTCCCTGCTACATAAGTAGAAGAGTTTGTCCTAGAATTAACCTTTACTGCAGATTTCCATCCCCAGAAAATTCTACTGGCAGGCAAAGGCTTCCTAGGGTGCTTCGCACCGATGCTTGAGTCACTTGGGTGCAGGTTTTGGTTGCTTCTTCTGTGCTGAATTCATGGAGTCATAGAATCAACCAAGTTGGAAAAGACCTCAGAGATCATCAAGTCCAACCTATTACCTAAGACCTAACACCTCCTGACAACTAAACCATGGCTCCAAGCACCACATCCAAGCCTTTGGAAGGAAAGTATCCAAGATAGAGAGCAGTACCTGGCAGGCCCTGAGTGAGAAAGTTGCAGAACAGAGGGAAGGAGCTGGCTGCTAAGGGCTGGGAAATATGAAGCCTGAGTATCTGGGTGACTAAAGTCATAACTCTCTCATATTCTGCATCCTAAGTTGCATGTTGTTCAGAACTAGAGAGCACAGCATGTTAGAGGTTGGAAGGGACCTCTGGAGATCACTGAGTCATAGAATCATAGAATCACAGAATCAACCAGGTTGGAAAAGACCTCACAGATCATCAAGTCCAACCTATTACCTAAGACCTAAGACCTCCTGATAACTAAACCATGGCTCCAAGTGCCACATCCAAGCCTTTTTTGAACACCTCCAGGGACGGGGACTCCACCACCTCCCTGGGCAGCCCAAATCGTGGAGGCATTCATAACAGCTAAAAATGTTTGGCTGTGGTAGATGGAAAACAAAGTTCTCCAGAGAGTTCAATCCTCAAAGACTTGTTGCCACATACTGTCCTGACTGGCCATTAGTTTCAGATGTTTTTTTCCAAATCCAGGGCTCAAAAGGGCTCCAAGGTCTCAGGATGTTTGGACCAGCAGGCAGGGCTCAAAGCACTGTGTTTGAGGAATCATTGCAGTTTGAAGTGGGAACTTCAGCCTTAGTCCCTGACTGCAAAAACTGAAAGGAAAATAAACTACCATTGGATGTAAAAGGAAAATAATGATAAGGTCTATAGAATTCAATGGATTGCTAATGGGAATAAACAGTTCTTTCTCTCTTTTCTTCCCCTGTTGCTTCTGCTTGCAACTATTCTATTCTATTCTATTCTATTCTATTCTATTCTATTCTATTCTATTCTATTCTATTCTATTCTATTCTATTCTATCCTATCCTATTCTACTCTACCTCTATTCTATTCTACTCTACCTCTATTCTACTTCTATTCTATTCTATTCTATTCTATTCTATTCTATTCTATTCTATTCTATTCTATTCTATTCTATTCTATTCTATTCTATTCTATTCTATTCTATTCTATTCTATTCTATTCTATTCTATCCTCTCTCTCTCCCTTCTGTGGCCTTGCCAGGGGTATCTCTGTTTTGACTCCTGTGTGAGGTAATGGGAAGCGGGGAGGGAGAGGGGGAGGAGGTGAATCATAGAATGATAGAATTGTTAAGGTTGGATGGGACCTCAAGGCTCATCCAGTTCCAACCCCCCTGCCATGGGCAGGGACACCTCACACTACAGCAGGTTGCTCACAGCCACATCCAGGCTGGCTGCTGGGATGAGGCTTCCACCACCTCCCTGGGCAACCTGTGCCAGTGTTTCACCACCCTCACGGTGTGAACAGGTCCCCTGGATCTGTCCAGGGGGATGTGAGGAGTTTCTGTGTTGTTTATAAATTGTGACTCTATCTCCACTGTCCAGAGGTTGCATATTTTGTATCTATTAATTGCATTTTATATTTCTAGGTTGTATTTTGCTTGTAAATAGAGCTTCATTTGCTTCCAAATCCTCCTGAGCTAGTCTGGCAATTTTATTTTGGGGGGGGGGTTAGTTCTCCAAATTGTTTGGGGGGGGGGGGGGGGGTAATTTCACCCCACCACAGGGATATGCTTATCAGGCTGCTTGTGCTCCCCAGGTGAAGTGCCTGAAATGAGGAGTCACAGTTTCTGAGAGCTTCCTAGCTAAGCCACAGCTAAGTTCCCTGCTTGTGATCATTCACTCTGATACTTAGCCACCAGTCCTAAAAGCCAAAATAGTTTCTCTTCCTTCCCCCAAGGGAATCTTGAGGAGAAATGGCTGAACCTCAGCTGAGTTCTTCTGAAACTGATCTGATCACTCCACCACCATGTGTCTTCTTTACTGTTATCTCCTCCTTACTCATACAAGCAATCTCTGAGGCTTCCAGGGAGCTTCAGGATGGATGAGCTTGGTCCCTCACAGAAATTTAATTCAAGGCACTGTCAGAATCCCACTGATCCTAAAGGTTTGCTGATTTCATGGAGGCTAAGACATTGGAGCTTCATTGCATCAAGTTCTTGAGACCATGTCCGCATAGGAAAAGCTTGGAAGAGGTAGGAGGGTGAAGTCCAGTGCAGACAGAGGATGAAAAATGTATCAAACCTCAAGGAGAGTTCAACAGATGAGAGAAAAAACTAAAAATGAGGAGAAAAGGGAGGATCTGAAGAAAATTCTTTCTGATACAGCACTCAATAATAAATAAAATATGCACTCCCACAAGATGCTGCAGCAACCTGGCTTTGGGCTCTTCCTTCTGTATCTGATAGAAACAAAGTTCCCTCTGCTTATTAAATTCATCATAGCCCTGCCTCTGCTGCCTGGAGCTCCCTGGTCTCCTCCAATACTTGCATTACAAAACTGCTTCAGGGATTTCATTTCTAGTTGTTATCAAGATCTGCTTTCACCAGGATTTCAGGCCAAATCTAATCATCATGCTAATGAAATGCTGTCCTGGCTGTGCACCACACGCTTGGCTCAGAGCCACTATTTATTTTCTTCCCCCCCCCCCCCAAAGTCCATAAGAACACTTTTCTAGGTGCAGGGAAGAAATCTCCCCATTGTCTTTCCCTCAGTGTTGGGTCACCACTGAAGGTATCTCTCTGCTCACTGGTGTGGGATCAATCACATTGTAACATCTGGAGTCCATTCTGAGGAACCACAGCCGAGGCTCCCTGCAGGTGTGGCCCCTGAGTGTAGCTCCAGCTTTACTCACTCACGTGAGCAGAACAGCACAACAGGGCTTGGTGTGCTCAGTTCTGTTCTGTCTTCATTTTGTCTGCCCAGAGACTGTAAGTGACTACCTTCTCTTTCTGCTTCTTGCACTCAAGCCTCCTCTTCTTTGCAGTGAGGGCCACCAACAGCCCCTGCTCTGTCATACCAGAGATCTGCATTTACTGGATGGATCTGTGAGTGCTGCAGTGTGCCATGAGCACCACAAGAGCATTCAGTGATGGGGTTGTGACTGCAGAATCATAGAATCATTTAGGCTGGAAAAGACCTTTAAGACCACCCAGTCCAACCATTAACTCAGCACTTCCAGGTCACCACTAAACCATGTCCCTCAGCACCACATCTGCATGGCTTTTCAATCCCTCCAGGGATGATAAGTCAACCACTGCCCTGGGAAGCCTGTTCCAGGGCCTGACATCCCTTTGGGGGAAGAAATTTCTCCTTGAGTCCAACCTAAACCTCCCCTGGTGCAACTTGAGGCTGTTTTCTCTCCTGTCACTTGCTGCTTGGGTGCACCATGAGGCTGTTCAACCCATGGAAGGGCTGGAGTCACCCCTTAATCTCTTGTCCAGGCAGAGGGCACATTGTCCCTGAGATTTGGTGCCCTTATTTAATAGAACAGTAGCTGATCCTTTCCTTTTTCTGATGTCCCCAGAGTCCACCTGGCCCTACTGATTAACATCCAGGTCTTGACCTCAGCACAATATTGTTCTCCTTAATGCATCCTGACCAACCTTCCAGCCACCTCCTACCAGCATGGGCAGAAGTGCTCAATGCCCTGCTGCTCTGAGGACAGCATCTCATGAAGCCATGGATGGATTCACTCTTCTCTACCTCTAGATGAGAGATACATGCTCTGAGGGACACAGAATGGACTGAACATTGGCAGGGCTAGGACATGAAACACCAAGGGAATGGAAAGGACCTGAATGCATCAGGGGTGGGGATAAGTGACATTTGCTTATGGATGTAACAGTAGCCAAGGGAGGACAACTGCACAGCTGTGTTAGACCAAGGACAGCTGCAAAAACAGATGCTGTGTGTTCTTGGCCCAGAGAAAATGAGGCTAAGGCTGACCCTTAACTAAAATGAAAGGTATGGCTCTGGATGACAATGAGCTGTGCTCTCCACAGGGCAAAAAAAATCCCTCCCCAGGAGGATGAGTCAGTCTGCTGTGTGAGTCACAGCAAGGGAAGACAGAGCAGACAAATTCCCAGTGACACATGGCACCATTAGACCTGGACTAAAGCTGCAACGCCCAGACCTAGCTTGGGCTTCCTGATTTTTGGTGCTTCTGCACCTTCAGACTGGTAGAGCCAGCAGGAAACACCTGGGGCAGAGGCTGAAGAACATTAACAGATGGAAGCAACCCCACAGGGCAGCCACAGCCTGACGACATTTCGCAGCCAGGATCAGGGGCAAAGGGACTCAGGGGAACCTCTACTTTTAATTCTGCATTGAATCTCTCTGTTTTGATAAAAAAATTGTATTCCCAAGCAAAACAGACACTTTCCTGAAGCATTTTTAAGTCCTGAAAAAAAAATAAATAAAGTTGTATTTCTTCTTTCACTTCTTCAAACTTTTCCTCTTTTTTAGCACAGGAGCAGGTCTGAAAGAGTAAAACCCACTTTCAACCTCCAGCACCGAAACCTTTCTGCCACAAACATACTGTTTCCAGTTTCTGAGGACAGAGACAGGACTGAGGCTGAAGGAACAAAAAGAGAGAGATCAACACAGCAACCAGCAAAACCCCCACTCTAGTCACATCACCTCGGCAGGCTCTCTGCCTTTTGTGTCTCACTTGCACAGGGTCTTAATTTTCCACTCATGTACAGATGTAAATCAGAGACAGCTCCACTGAAGATGGTGGAGTGCTCTGATGAGGAAATTATGCAAGGCTGTAGTAGAAGCAGGTCTTTGTTAGCTAAAAGAGACCAGTTAGGTTTAGAGTGAGTTTTGCAGAGTGCAATCACTTTTCTCTCTCCAGATCCTCACAACAGAACCAAGAATCAGAGAGTGGGTTGGGTTGGAAGGGGCCTGGAAGACCATCCAGTTCCAACCTGTCCTGACACCTCCCACTTGCCCAGGTAGCTCAAGGCCTCATCCAACCTGGTCTTGAACACTTCCAGGGAGGAGGCATCCACAGCCTCCCTGGGCAACCTGTTCCAGGGTCTCCCCACCCTCACTGTCAAGAATTTCTTCCTCCAGTCTCAGTCTCCAGTCTCCAGTCTCAATCTCCTCTCTCCCAGCTCAAAGCCATTGTCCCTCATCCTGTCACTCCCAGTCCTTGTCAAAATTCCCTCCCCAGCTCTCCTAGAGCCCCTTTGGGTACTGGAAGGCTGTTCTAAGGTCTCCCTGGAGCCTTCTCTTCTCCAGGCTGAACAGCCCCAAGCTCTGCTTAGCTCTTACAGCTTGGATAAATTTGGACAAAGAGCTGCACTAAGATCTCCAAAGCTAAAGTGCAGAAGGCAGCTTCAACAAAACGAAATCATTTCATCAAAAATGATGAGAAAACTCAGAGAGGGTCAGGTCCCTGTCCTCCTGGTGCAGATTCCAGGTGGTGGCAGTGATGGGGACACCAGGTGTTAGGAACCTTCTGCCCTGGCTGGGACAAAGAACCATCACAACTGCACTTTGCACCATGGATGCTGTGGGAGGCTCAACACAGAGTCGTGCTTTGCTGACAAGCTACCTGCTGGCATGATTTTTTAATGCTAGGCAGACCACCAGAGATCTCTGCCTTCCTTCACACCCTCCCTCCCTGCACTCAGGCGTGCAACACTTCCACTCGCCGCCTCTATTTTCCTTTCATTCGCAGCTGAAAGCAGAAATCAGCTTTGCCTTCCTGTGGAACTCTTCGAATTCCCACCCAAATTAGTCTAGAGTTGATCTCCTAACCCAGGGGGGCTCTGCTGGCAGCATTTCCATCCAACATCATTTACATTCCCACCGAGTTCAGTGCTCAGGCTCTGCCATCTGAATGACTGAGGTCAGCCCTGCCTCGCTGAGCCAGCCCGTTCCCATCGGCTCCCTCAGCAGCTCCCCAGCTAGCTGTCGTGCTGGTACACAGCCACTCACATTTGGATCCTCTCATTTGCCTCTTAAAATGTAACAAATGATCTTCCTCTTCCTCTCTTTCCTTTATTCCCCAAATTATCCACAACTGCTGAACGCTAAGCAGGAGCTTTTGTGTGGACGTGCCACTGAAAGTGGGATCCCTGGGACTTGTTATTATTCTGTTCCAGTGATGGACACACCTTGGAAAGCCAAAGGGAAGCAGCAGAGCATGAAAGAGAAGCTCAGTGAAGCAGAGAAGGTTTGATATGATATTCAAAGCTCATGTTGTGTTCAGTGGACAAGGTGGGAAACTACCCCATGCAAACATCAATGCTAATAGATCCTCCTCATGCAGATCTGGAAACCCAGCTCCCTCTTGCTTCTTTCTGAGCCAGGAAAACCCAGGCTGTGCATTGAGCACCAATGGCTTCTTTCAGCAGATATCAACCAGAAGGACTACACAAAGGCTGTCTGATGAAAGAAAGAAGAAATAAGTGCTGGGATTGACAGGCCATGACTCTGCTATATTGCACTCAGTGTGGTCATAGGATATGGAGCTCCCACAGTTTGAGATTAAAGCAGAGAGGCTCATCCGAGGGCCAGAGCAAGGAGAGAGTTTCCCTGGGAGGGATTTAGAGCATTCAAAGTGAGTCCCTAATTGAGTTTAGCCTGTAGAAGTGACCATATCTCTCCCCAGTGACTATAGACACAGGCTTGATCTCCACACTGGGAATTTACAGGGGATAAACTGGTGTTCTGGGAACATAGCCAACACGGGGTTTAACCCCTTCCGAGAGGCAGATTAAGTCTTTACTCATCCTCTTTTCAGGCATGGAACTGCAGCCTGCTTTTGGCTCTTATCCTGTCACTCATTCCTTGGGAAAAGAGACCACCCCCACCTAGCTCAAATCTCCTTTCAGGGAGGTATAAAGAGCCAGAAAGTCTCCCCTCAGCCTCATTTTCTCCAGGCTGAACAACCCCAGGTCCTTCAGCTGCTCCTCCCCAGCCCTGTTCTCCAGACCCTTCCCCAGCTTTTATTCCCTTTTCTGGACCTGCTCCTGCTCCTCAATGTCCTTCTTGGAGTGAGGAGCCCAAAACTGAACCCAGGATTTGAGGTGTGTCCTCACCAGTGCCCAGTACAGGAGCATGATCCCTGCTCCTGCTGGCCACACCATTGCTGATCCAGGCCAGGATGCTGGTGGCCTTCTTGGCCACCAAGTTGTTCCCCCACATCCTATTCTCCACAGTTGCTCCCTCTTGGTTAGAGTCAGAGCTGGGAGCCTGCCTAACTCCTATTTCCAGTCCCTGTTATCATCCCATAGTAAGAAGCTGCTGCACAGATTGTGTCTGGCTGTATTCTTCTAACCCTCCCTACCCTGCCTCCTAGGATTGCTTTCACTCTGGTTCTCATCACACAGAAACCTGCAGTGAGGTTTAGCCCTGTGTATCCCAAGCACCACAGACACATGGCACAGCAGCTCCTCCTTCCCAGGCCTGAGCAATCCTCTCTTAATTGTTTTTGTATGAATCTGCCAGAGAGTGCAATTGTACCACCTGATGACTCTTATGCCAAATTAGTCATAGTTTAGAGCACTGAGCCTTGCTTTGGACACATTTTCATCTCTGATGTTAGTGAATTGCTATCCAACAGATAAAAAAAACCCCACCTACTTCTGGCATTTTTTTAATCACATGGCTTCATACAGAATGATATTACCCACAGGTATGGCAGTGATGATGCACAGGAAATGATTTGGCATTTATCCATGTGATGGAGCTATTAAGAATTGCTCCTGATGGGACTTAAACCCTTTTTTAAAAGACCTTGTGGAGTGGCACTCTGTATTCCACAGCAACTTCTGTATTCCTGAGGAATACAGAAGCAGAACTATTAGGATTCAGTCTCCAGGAGGAAGGCTACTCCCTGAATATCTTCTGCACTCTTCATTCTATCCCTTCCTGAAACAGAGAATCACAGAATTTTAGGAGTTGGAAGGGACTTCCAGAGATCATCGAGCCCAACACCCCTGCCACAGCAGGATCACCTAGGGCAGGACACACGGGAACACATCCAGATGGGTTTGGAAAGTCTCTAGGGAAGGAGACTCCATAACCCCTCTGTGCAGCCTGCTGCAGGGCTCCAGCACCCTCACAGTAAGAGGTTTTGGATGCTGAGATGGAATTTCCTGTGATTGAGTTTGTGTCCATTGGTCCCATCTCTGGATAGCACTGACAAGTGCTGGCTCCTCCTGACAGCCACCTTTAGACATTTGTAGACACTGATAAGGTTCCCTTTCAGCCTTCCCTTCTCCAGGCTGATCAGCCCCAGGTCTCTCAGCCCTTCCTCATCACACAGAGGTTCCACAGTGCCTTCATCATCATCAGTGTTTGTAAAGATGTGCAGGGTGAGTGCCCAGAGGCTGGAGCCAGGCTCTGCTGGGTGGTGCCCTGTGCCAGCACAAGGGGCAGTGCTGGAAGTAGAGGCACAGGAGTTCCATGTTCCCTGTGAGAGTGACAGAGCCCTGGAACAGGCTGCCCAGGGGGGTTGTGGAGTTTCCCTCTCTGGAGATACTCAAAATTCACCTGGATGCATCCCTGTGTAATCTGTTGCAGGTGCTCCTGCTCTGGCAGGGGGGGTGGACTAGATGAGCTTTCGAGTTCCCTTCTAGCCCCTGAAATTCTGTGACTCTGTGATCATCCTTGTAGCCTCCCTTGAACCCTTTCCAGCAGCTCCCTGTCTCTCCTGAACTGGGGAGCCCAAAACTGGACACATTATGCTAGCTGTGGTCTAACCGGGGCTGGGCAGAGCAGGGAGGCTCTGTCCAGCAGAGAAGGAAGACCTTGGGCTGCCAAGCTGCAGCTGTCAGTACCCTAAAGCCTGCAGCGCTGTGGCTTTGCCTGCCCCTCTCTGTGTGCGAACCTGAGGCGCAGAGCACGCACTGCATTCTTCCAGCCTCATCTCCCTCTTACCTGCTTCTCAAGGGGAAACTTGAACTTCATTAGGAGATATTGATAAATGTATGCATTCATTTACTACTTCAGCTGTGGATTTCTTGTCCTTTTTGGTTTATTTATTTCTCTGTATACATTTCCTCCCCTCCCCCCCCCCCCCCCTTTCAGTTAATTACGCAGCGACTTAATTTATCTTTTGTCAATTTGTTTTCCCCTCAATAAATGATCTGCCAACAATCCCTTCTTTTTAATTAGCCTGCAGCAAATGTCTCTGGGAATGCAAATCAAATGCTTATTTGAGCCATTAATTGAAAAGGAAAGATCATTGGAATTCAGATTGTGTTATTGGTTGGGGGTTTGGTTTTGTTCTTCTTTTTTTTTTTCTTCTCCCCTTCCCTTCCCCTTCAGTTTTCTTATTCAGAAAGGATTATGATAACCCAGTGCCTGCAGCAAGGCATTGACATCACCCTCTGATAATCAGAGAGAAACACAAATGTACAAAAATGACAGAACTGCTAATTCTTTCCCCCCTCTCCGCCCCTTTTTTTTTTAGCAGATAATAAGTTCCAGGTACATAAAGCAAAAGGAGAACTATTGCTGGATACTTTGTTCCTTGAGCATTGCAAAACCTAGAAAGCCAGCTCTCTCCACCTCTTCTTTTATCCTTACTTATAGTCATAGAATCACAGAATGCTTTGGGTTGGGAGGGACCTCAAACATCCTCCAGTTCCAACCTCCCTGCCATGGGCAGGGACACCTCCCACCAGCCCAGGTTGCTCAAGGCCTCATCCAGCCTGGCTCTGAACACCTCTCTCAGCACAGGAGGTTCCCCCTCAACACAAGGGGAACTTCTTTATTGTAAGGGTCACAGAGCACTGGAAGAGGCTGCCCAGAGAGGTAGTGGAGTCTCCTTCTCTGGAGACTTTCAAGGCCTGTCTGGATGCGTTCCTCTGTGACCTGAGCTAGATTGTATGGTCCTGCTCTGGCAGGGGGGTTGGACTCTATGATCTCTTTGGGTCCCTTCCAACCCCTGACATCTTGTGATCCTGTGACTTTCAGGGAGAAGGCATCCACAGCCTCCCTGGGCAACCTGTTCCAGTGTCTCCCCACCTTCACAAGAATTTCTTCCTAATCTCCAGTCTCAATCTGCTGTCCTCAAGCTTCAATCTATTCTCCCTCATCTTGTCACTCCCAGCCCTTGTCAAAAGTCCCTCCCCAGCTTTCCTGTAGCCCCTTCAGGTACTTGAAGGCTGCTCTAAGGTCTCCCTTGAGCCTTCTTCGGGCTGAACAGCCCCAACTCTCTCAGCTTGTTCCCACAGAGGAGGTGCTCCAGCCCTCTGATCAAGTACTTGCTGCAATTAATCATGGAAGAAATAAATCCAAATGACACAGCAGAATTTCCACACCCCCGCCCCCCCACCCCCCCACCCCCCCCGGACTTGATTTGTCTTCAATCTGAATTAAAACTATGGAAAAGAAAGAGATGGAGCAGAGTTTTTCTACTGAACTAAGGAAGGAGAAGGGTCAAGCAGTAGAGAGGATTTTATCATAGTGATAAAGGACTAAAGAAAATGTCATAGAAACATAGAATGGATTGGGTGGGAAGGGACCTTTAAAGGTCATCTAGTCCAACCTCCTGACATCAGCTGGATCAGGCTGTGCAAAGCCTTGTTCAACCTGACCTTGAATGTTTTCAGGGATGGGGCTTAATATCCAATACCACTTTGGTTGGAAAAGACCTTTTAAGATCATAGGGCTCAACCATTCCCTAACTCCATCAAGTCTGGTGCTGAACCATGGCCCTCAGCACCACATCACTGCCTCTTTGAAACACCTCCAGGGATGGGGATTCAACCACCTCCCTCAGCAGCTTGTCCCAGTGTTTGAGAATCCTTTCAGTGAAGAAGTTTCTTCTAATGTTCAGCCTAAACTTCTCCTGGCCCAGCTTGAGGCCATTTCCTCTTGTCCTCCCACTTCTTACTAGGGTCATTTTCCCCTCCCAAGAGGGCTTCAAAGCCAGGCTGGATGAAGCCTTGAGCAATCTGGGCTAGTGGGAGGTGTCCCTGCCCATGGCAGTGGGGTTGGAACTGGATGATCTTTAAGGTCCCTTCCAACCCAACCCATTCTATGAATCTATGAAGTATGTCAGCTTGAAGAAGGCCCTCTTGCTGCTCACCTTACAGTCACAGAAACACCGAGGTTGGAAGAGCCCTCAAAGATCATCAAGTCCAACCTGTCACCACAGACCTCATGACTAAACCATGGCACCAAGTGTCACATCCAGTCAGAGAGGTGTCTGGGGTTTTGGCGCATTTTATAATCACACAATTGAAGCAAAGCCTCACTGGCCCATCTGGCACACAAACAACAGTTCAAAAGCCAAACCATTGTCTCACAGTAGTGAAGCAGGAAGCAGTTTTAACCTCGATGCCCTGGCTGGGTGAGCACTTCTCCGTGGAGAAGAGGCTTATGGGAAAACCTCTTGGTAGTTCAGCTTTTCTGAGGCATTCAGCACAGTGCCCTCCCAAAGAGGCCTTATCTTCATCATTATCTTCATTGCTGTTTCTCTGTGCCGTGCCTCACCCTCTTGCACCACTCCACCTAAAGCGTCCTTGGTGGCTGTGTGACAAGAAGCGTCAGGTGGAGGGCTCTTTAATGAGGGTTTCTAATGAAATCTGAAGGAATCATTGTTCTTGAAACAATCCATCTGGTGCTGAGAGGAGGGCACATTACAGCAGCATCTTATCAGCCCCTGCTTTCTGCAGTGTCACGCTGACTCTCCCGGAGAGCTGTTGTGATCACCAGTGATTTAATTTCAGATTCACTGTCGCTGAATGGGCAGAAGTTCTTGATTTGAAAGGGCAGCAGGATGAGGGCCCTGAGAAGCAAGTTATGAAAAATATTAGGGGGGGGGGGAAAGAAAGAAAGAAAACCACTTAATGAAAATGTCAGGGAAGTGAAAGCCCTGGAGAAGAACTGCTCAGCCTCGCCTAGGAAGTTTCACTTCCCAGAACAGGAGTGCTCTTTGCCATTTCTATGTCATGCATTGCTATGAGCTCAGCATCCCCTGAGCCCTGACTGCATCATCTGTCAAGAGAGCAGTTCCTGCTCGATTGCTAATGGCTCACGGTGCAACTGCTTCTCACCCCCACTGAGTGCTCTAACACACATTTTGTTCTGCTGAAGTCAAGAGCTCAACCAGTAAGAGGAGACGTCTTCACAGTCTTGGCATCTGACTCACAGTTAGATGCCTGTGGATGCAGATTATCTACTGAGTAAAAGCTCTCTGCTACTTTCAGGACCTAAATTCCACAACTGAGCCCTAGTAAAGTGCTTAAAGCCCCCATTGGGATGCTGCCTAATCCAGACTCCTCTGTCAAGCCAGGTGAGGCACAGCAGGGATGGCTCTGGGGGTGCAGCTGCTCTGCCATGGCTCCTCCTCCCCTCGATGGCAACTTCTCTTACATGGAGTGCCTCCTTCTGGAAGGGCATCTCCAGCTAGATCTCCAACAGTGTCTCCTTGCACAGAACCTCTCACACCTCTTAATGTGTCTCTTCATCTCTTTGCTGCCTCACCCTGTGTGTCCTTTTGTCTTCACACACCTCCTTTTGTGCCTTTCCCTCAGGGGCTGCCACTGCCTCCTACCATTCTGGCAGAGGCACCCTGTGCTCCTGTGCCTGGCTGAAGCTCTGGCATGCACTGGGTTGTTTGAATCTGTTTCAGAGCTGGCTGGAACTGCCTGGGACTGGCAGAGGCCCAGCAGGAGGGATAGACGGGAGAAGGAGGCTTCCTGGGCTCTGGTGGGAGTCTGCCTGAGTCCCTCTGCTCAGCAGCTGTGATCCTGCAGAAGCCCCACAGCTGATATTTAGGAACTCTGAGGATTTTCCCAGCAGAAGTGTAGTGCCAACAGCAAAGAAGCTGAGATCCAAAACAACTCCCCAGGAGTCGTGTTCCCACAGCACTGCAGCAGAAGCAGGACTGAAGGCAGGTGTCCCCCTGGGCTTGTGCTGTGACATCCAGACAAGAGCTGCTGTGGGTCAGCAGCGACCAGAGAGGCCAAAACTTCTTCACTGCACTGTGCTGAGCACTCTGAGGTCTGAAGACTTCTGGAGCTTCACGGCTTAGGTACCTGCAGGGCAATGACGATGTCAAATGATAGGACAAAGGGCAATGGGTGGAAGCTGAGGCACAGGAAGTTTCATGGAAAGAGAAGGAAGAATTATTTCACTGTGAGGGTGACAGAACACTGGAACAGGCTGCCCAGGGGGGTTGTGGAGTCTCCCTCTCTGGAGATGTTCAAGCCCTGCCTGGATGTGTTCCTGTGTGACCTGCTCGAGGTGATCCTGCTCTGGCAGTGTGGTTGGACTGGATGATCTCTCAAGGTCCCTTCCAGCCCCTGACATTCTGTGATTCTGTGATTTATAGAATCAAAACGTTGTGCTGAGCTACCTGGCACAGCTGTGAGAAAGAAAACACAGAATTCAGAGCTGCCTAGCACTTGCTATCTATCCCAGCAGGTATTTACCTGCACCTTGCACTGTTTGTGTGGCTTTGAAACTACTGCAGTGGCCAGAGATGCTTGAAAATTCTTTGAAGAATGGGCTGAAGTGCTCAGGTCTAGGATGAAGATGGAGGTGCCAGGCTTTTATTGGTGGTGCCCAGAGAAAGGACAAGGAACAATGGGTGTAAGCTGATGCTTACATGAGACCCCACCTGCACCTGGTGTCCAGTTCTGGAGGCCCCAGCACAAGAAGGACCTGGAGCTGCTGGAGCAGATCTGAGAAGGCCACAAAGATCATTAGGCTGAGGCACTTCTGCTATGGGGACAGGGTGAGAGAGTTGGGGCTATTCAGCCTGGAGAAGAGAAGGTGCCAAGGAGATCTTCAAGCAGCCTTCCAGTACTTAAAGGGGACTAGAGATGAGGAGAAACTTCTTTGATGTGAGGGTGCTGGAGCCCTGCAGCAGGCTGCCCAGAGAGGTTGTGGAGTCTCCTCTGGAGACTTTCAAGCCCCATCTGGATGTGTTCCTGTGTGACCTGCTCTGGGTGCTTCTCCTTCAGCAGCGGGGGTGGACTGGATGATCTCCAGAGGTCTTTTCCAACCTCTACCATTTTATGACTCTATGACAAACTCAGCCAAGTTTCTGGGGGGCGTTTTGGAAGGTCTCTGTCCAGGGTTTTGATGGAGACATGTCTAAAAACAAATGACACAGGCAAGAGCAACCTGAGGCAAGCAAAGGGACAGAGTCCTCCTAGGGATGTAATTAAAAATTGCCCCTTTAAGTCCAAGGTAAAGGACAGTTTGGACATTGCCTTTGCCCCCCTGCCCCTCTTCCCCCACCTCCCAGGTACAATTCCTTCCTTTTTTTTCAAGTTCAATGTAAAAATAAATAAATAAGTCTGACTAAAGTTTCATTTTAAGAATGCCCTCTGTTTTCAAACTCTTGATTGAATTACCCTTTAAAAATTAAATTGTAATCCTTTAGGAGTTATTGATTCAGAAGGAAGAAAATGCCAATAGTACCATTCTGGCCTGAAACGCTGCCCATCAAATTGACATAATGCTTTCAATTTGCCTAAATAACTCATTGGAGCTGACTTCTTCCCCTGCCTGGCTCTTCAAGTGTTCCAGGCCCACTTAGAAAGGCAGAGACAAAGACACAGGAGCCTCCTCCTCAGCTGTGCACAGTGACGAATGCATCACTTTGGCACACAACAGTTCTTTGCCGTCCCTAGGTATGGAGAAATCCTCTCTTAGGGACTGTCAAGGGGTGGAAGAGTCTCTTCATGGCACTGCTCTGAGCCCCTGAGGTTAGTGGCAGTCAAGAAATCATAGCATCAAACATTCATAGAATGGTTTGAGTTGAAATGGACCTTATAGATCCTCTCCTCCCCTCTCCCTCTCCCTCTCCCTCTCCCTCTCCCTCTCCCTCTCCCTCTCCCTCTCCCTCTCCCTCTCCCTCTCCCTCTCCCTCTCCCTCTCCCTCTCCCTCTCCCTCTCCCTCTCCCTCTCCCTCTCCCTCTCCCTCTCCCTCTCCCTCTCCCTCTCCCTCTCCCTCTCCCTCTCCCTCTCCCTCTCCCTCTCCCTCTCCCTCTCCTCTCTTCTTTCCCCATGCCCTGTCATGGGCAGGGACACCTCCCACTAGCCCAGGTTGCTCAAGACCTCATCCAACCTGGCTTGGAACATTTCCAGCAAGACAGCATCCACAGCTTCCCAGGGCAACCTGTCCCAGTGTCTCACCATCCTCACTGGAAAGAATTTCTTCCTCATCTTCAGTCTCAATCTCCCCTCTTCCAGCTCAAAGCCATTGTCCCTCATCCTGTCACTCCAAGCCCTTGTACAAAGTCTCTCCCCAGCTCTCCTGTAGTCCCCTTTAGGTACCGGAAGGCTGCTCTAAGGTCTCCCTGGAACCTTCTCTTCTCCAGGCTGAATTACCTCAACTCTCTCATCCTGTCCCCATAGCAGAAGTGCCTCAGCCCTCTGATCATCTTTGTGGCCTTCTCTAGATCTGCTCCAGCAGCTCCTGGTCCTTCTTGTGCTGGGACCTCCAGAACTGGACACCAGGTGCAGGTGGGGTCTCAGCAGAGCAGAGGGGCAGAATCCCCTCCCTGTGCTGCTGCTCTCCCTGCCTTGGATGCAGCACAGCACACAGCTGCCTGCTGGGCTGCCAGCGACCATTGCTGGCCATCTCCTTAGGGAGATGTCTGAGCACTGACTCTCCTTTGCTGAAAGGAGGCTGTAGAGGACATAGGATGAAGATTTTGCCCTGGTGCAGCCCTGGAGCTGTGGAGAACATTCCTGTGCCCAGCTGCACGACAGCACAGAGAAGGCTTCTGGCTCCGACCCACCCACCTCTGAAAGCCGACTGACTAAAAACCAGACTCAAAACATTGCTCTCTCTTTCCCCCTTGTTAAATTACACCTCCAGCAACACTGAAGGCATCACAAAAGAAGAAATAAACCTTCCATTATGCTTCGCAGGAGCCTCGGCTCATTTTGGAGTTAAAACACCAACATGACACACAGACACAAACACACACGCACACACAAAAGAAGTCAGCCTGAATGGAGCTGCCGGGACACAAACAGGGGCTGTGTAATGCAGATTCCCCGGGCGAACAAAAGGTTGCAGCTCTCAAACAGAGGCACTGTTGAGAAAGCACTTGAAAAAAAGAGAAAGAAAAAGAAGGGATGAAGCAATTAATGCTTTTGATACTCTGAATGTCCCACTATCTAAAAAACAAGCACTGCTTTAATAGTGAGATAATTCAGTTTACTGAATCCAATTACAGGTAATTGGCTTTTTTCCATTGGCTTCCCCCCACAGCACCCCCTCCCCCCTCCCCCTTTTGTTTTTTAATTGCTGTTGGAACCAGGGCTCTGCCGCACTTTTGCTGCCTCTGCCAGATGTTGCCGTTATTGGTGTTGCAAGGACACGCCGGGGATCACAGGATTCAATTAACATCAAGAGCTGCAGCCTTCAGCCTGGCAGTGGTCACAGACACATCGGTTACTTGGAACGTCGGAGCTCAGGATAAAGAAGACATTTTTAGGAAGCAAGTTCTCCCCAGAAAGAGAGCTTGGCCATTGGGATTGGGCTGCCCAGGGAGGTGCTGGAGTCCCCACCACTGGAAGTGTTTAAAAAGAGCCTGGATGAGGCTCTTAGTGCCATGGTTTAGTTGATTAGATGGTGTTGGGTGAGAGGTTGGACTGGATGATCATGAAGGTCTTTTCCAACCTGGTTAATTCTGTATTCTGTATTCTGTAAGAAGTGTTAGGAAGAAGTCCTTCATAGAAAGAGAGATTGGCCATTGGGATGTGCTGCCCAGGGAGGTGGTGGAGTCACCATCACTGGAGGTGTTTAGGAAGAGACTGGATGGGGTGCTTGGTGCCATGGTTTAGTTGATTAGATTGTGTTGGATGAGAGGTTGGACTCGATGATCTCAAAGATCTCTTCCAACCTGGTCTATTCTATTCTATTCTGGTCTAGTCTATTCTGGTCTAGCCCATCCCATCCCATCCCATCCCATCCCATCCCATCCCATCCCATCCCATCCCATCCCATCCCATCCCATCCTATTCTATTCTATTCTACTCTATTCTATTCTATTCTATTCTATTCTATTCTATTCTATTCTATTCTATTCTATTCTATTCTATTCTCCCTATGCTACAGCAGAAGCACCACTTTGCCTCAGGCATCATAAGGTTCAATAAGGCATAGTGCAAGGTCCTACACCTAGGTCAGGGCAATACCTTGAGTATTGGGTTCAGTTTTGGGGTCCTCACTCCAAGAAGGACATTGAAGTGCTGGAACATGTCCAGACAAGGCAATGAGCAGTAAGGGTGAAGGGTGAGGAACAGCTGAGGGAACTGGGGTCGTTTAGTGTGTAGAAAAGGAGACTGAGGGGTGGCCTTCTTGCTTTCTACAGCTCCCTGAAAGGAGGTTGGAGCCAGGTCAGGGTTGGTCTCTTTTCTCCAGTAATAAGTGAAAGGACAGGAGGAAATGGCCACAAGATGTTTCAGAGGAGGTTTAGAAGAACATTAGAAGAAACTTCTGCTCTGAAAGGGTTCTCAAACACTGGCACAGTCTGTCCAGGGAGGTGGTTGAATCCCCACCCCGGAGGTGATGAGAAGAGGCAGAGATGTGTTGCTGTTAAGCTAAGCATCAGACATAGTCAAGAGACAATGTTTGGCCTCGACAATTTTAAAGGTCTTTTCCAACCACGACAATTCTATCTGCAACTCTCCCCTCCATGCTCATTCCTTACTGCATGACATTTGAACAAAGCCCTGCTGAGAGCAGTGTGGCTGGACAAGAGGAAGGCAGCACGCTGGAGACGCTGGGTGCCGTGATTGACACCCTGAGTCACACCAGAGGAGGGAGCTGGGGAAGTGTTGTCAGAGGCCCAGGGATAAAAGGTGCTCCAAGCATGCAGAGTGCTGCTCTGAATTAGCATCAGCACCCAGCAGCCGGGGCACGGTGCTCTGAGCTGAGTCACAGGATACCAACTTTATGTCTAGACAAACAACTGGGAGCAGGGAAGGATGTGCAGCAGGGTGGGAAAGGTGCTGCACTGCTATTTGATCCAATCAAATCCTTCTCTCCTGCTCTCTCCCACATTTGTGCTGATTCTCCCCTCCTTGTCTTGTCAATTCTGAATGCTCCATGCTGCTGTCACCCCAGGCTCATTACCACTTCAAGTATGCCATGGGAAATTTGATTTAATTAGCCACTAATAAGAGAGTTAAGGAATTTAGCCCAGGAACTGTTGTGCCCGTGCAGGCATAGGGGGGGCAGCCAATCTGCATTCTCTGGACTGACTTTGTGCCTGAACTTCCCAACAACCTGAGCTCAGGGGATTTGGAGGGGTAAGAGTAAAAGCAATTGACAGCCCTTGTCCCTCCCAAGAGACAACATCTTTTTCCCAGAAGAAGCACTGCCACACCACCTGGCTGGTCTTCCATTACAGGAAGACCCCAACCCATTGCCCTGTGCACAGAGCTGCTTTAGTTTGTACAGGCTGCTGTGCTCCTGTCCCAAGGGCATCACCTCCCTGACTGCTCACAGCTGAAGGGTGAGCAAGAGTGCAACTTCTAGAGACATTTCCCCATCTGAGAAAGGGGGATCTCCACTGGGTAGTTCCAGAAGACAACTCTTCCCTCCTTTGCCTTGGGGACTGGCGGGTGGCTGGAGAACGAATGCAGGCATCCTGATTTCTAGGCTTGTGCTTCAGTGCTGCCCTTTGGAAGGGCAAGAAATAAGAAGGGGAAGAGATGATCTCCAAAAGAATGGAGCTTCAATTCAGTCTGAGTGTGGGTGATGAGGTCATTTCCTGCTTAAGTTTAATGGGGTCATCCACTTCAAATCATCTTGAAGGCTTCAAGGAGAAATGTAGAACATTGTGTGAACCAGTTGGGAATCCAACTCAAAGCTCCTTCCAAACTTCTCCACTAGTTGTTATGACAGATGCTTTGCAGGAGGAGTACTAGCCATAGGGTTAGAAGCTATAAATACAGCAGGCAAGACCTCCAGGTTGCTTTGCAGCTGAAGGCACTGTTGCTTTTGTACTAGCTGCAAAGAATTCCTCCAAACTTATATGAAAAGAAACCAAAAAAAAAGTTAGTTCCTTTCTTGCCTGGGCTGTTAAGAATCTTCTCCTCACAGAACATTTCTTTGACACTGCCCAGGTCAGGTGATTTATCCCATGCCCTCTCTGATGGCTGTGCATTGCCTTTTGAGATGCCTTCCCCCCCACCCTGCTTCTACCCCCTTGAAGTAGGATTTGGTGTGTGATTAGTGAGAAGCTGCCCAGATGGATGCTGATGGCTTTCCATCTTCATTCCCTTGAAGTGTGAAATCAGTATGGGAAACCTCAGGTCTCTGAAAAGTGGACAGATGCAACTGCTTCCCAGTGCATTGGTTTTGACCACTTAACCTACTGTTCGATGGTTGCACTCATAACTTTATTTCACCCATAACTTTACTTCACCCACAACTGCTTCACCCATAACTTTAGTTCACCCATAACTTTAGTTCACCCATAACTTTAGTTCACCCATAACTTTAGTTCATCCATAACTTTACTTCATCCATAACTTTACTTCATCTATAACTTTATTTCACCCATAACTTTACTTCACCCATAACTTTACTTCACCCATAACTTTATTAGCAGTTTAGGAATGTCCATGCAGGCAAGGCCATATCCATCTGTTTGCCTTTTCCTCCTCTGCACTGCTCTACTCTCCAGAGCCTCACAGAAAGTCAGTGTGACTCCAGACAACTCAAGTGCCTCTTGTTTAAAAATGTCACTTAGGCTCTGGGAAGTTCTTCCTTTGACAGACTTTGGCTGCCACTGTCTGGATTCAATTGTCTTGTCCTGTGGAGTCCTGACCAGCCCCAAACACCAAGATCTCCTGGCTCAGAGTGAACCCTGAACACCATGGAGGCAATGAATTTGCTCAGGGCTGTGTCTTTTGCAGGAGCTGAGCCCTCTGTGCCTATCTTTAAGCTAATTGCCTGTGCAGTGATGCTGTGTCTAATCCCATGGCTGCTGAGTTTCTTTAAAAGCATTTCAGGGGAGATCTTGCCAGGAAACTTCTAGTGATCCATGCACACCACAGCAAATGGTTGCCACTTCCCTACTGCCCGCTGACCTGGGGCTACAGTTCCCTTTACAAAGCCACTGTCACTGTCCTGCAGACTTTGCAGGTCTCCCTTTGACCTGTTCTTTATCCCATGTGACACCGATGTGCCTGCTGCAGCCCTCGAGGTCACCAATGCATAGACTCCTCTGTAGACATGTAAGCAAGAGTCCTTCTTGGTGCAGATACCTCAACTCCCAGCACAGGTGGCAAACAAGGAGGGAACAGGACCTGCAAGTGGCAGCTTTCAATGCTGTCTTTTTGGCTACTGCTCTCCAGGCTGAGCTCCACAGGCCTGGGGATCCACTGTGAGGACAGGCTGAAGGAGCTGGGGTTGTTCACCATGGAGAAGACTCTGGGGGACCTTAGAGCTGCCTTCCAATACCTGAAGGGATCCTGCAGGAGGGCTGCAGAGGGACTTCTCATGAGAGTGTCTAGAGACAGGACAAAGGGGAATGGTTTGAAGCTGAGGGAGAGCAGGGCTAGACTGGAGCTGAGGAAGAAGTTCTTCAGCACAAGGGTGGTGAGACTATGGAGCAGGTGCCCAGGGAGGTTGTGGATGCCTCCTCCCTGGGGAAGTTCAAGGCTGGGCTGGATGAGGTCTTGAACAGCTGAGTCTAGCTGAGAGATGTCCCTGCCCATGGCAGGGGAGTTGGGAGCAGATGATCTCTGAGGTCCCTTCCAGCCTGAGCCATTCTAGGATTCTGTGACTGTATGATTTTGGGAAGGTAACTAAGAACATCATCCTGCTGGCAGCAGCTTAGATCCACTGCTCAGGGGCCTGTTGATGAAAATGGTTGGATTTCCACCAAACAAGGAGCTCAGAAATTGACTGGGGAGCAGATACTTTTCCTGCCATGGACTGGAATGTTTCCTCCTCTTCTGTTTTTTCCTTTTTTGAAGCCACATTTCTCAAAGGTGCCTTTCATGCACTAACACTCTTTTCAAGCCATGACACTGGATCTCCTTGTCTTTTGAAGTCTTTAAGGTGGAGATTATGATGTCAATGTATAAATGCAGATAGCATCTGGCACAAAATGGCTTTGATCATGGCTGGGCCTTCATATACTGCCATGTAATGGCAATTACAGTAATAGTACAGCAGGAGACATTCAAATCTGGCTGTAGTGATTTTGACTCTGGCTTTGGCTGTTCATCCACAGCTCCTGAGGACAGGACAGAGCTGATGTGAACCATGAGCCTCTGCCCAGTGCCAGTGATAGGACAGGGAGCAACAGGTACAAACTACAACTTGAACTTGAGGAGGAACTTCTTTGCTGGGGGGGTGTCAGAGCACTGGACCAAGCTGCTCAGAGAGGTAGTGGAGTCTCCTTCTCTGGAGAGATTCCAAACCCGCCTGGACACATTCCTGTGCAACCCAATCTGAGCATACCTGCTTCAGCAGGGGTGCTGGACTGATGCTCTCCAGAAGTCCTTTCCAACCCCCACCACTCTCTGATTCTATAATTCCATGACACTCAGGAAGCTGAATGTTGCTGTGCTTGCATGGCAATGCCCGCAGCAGCCACCCCAGCCTGCCTGCCCACACCTCCATCAGCTCATTACTCATCCTGAATATTTATGCTGCAGCCTGGCACACCCACTGCTGGGGAGATGAATTGCTGTAACTCATCTCAGCCAAAAGAAAACAATTAAAGGAAACTGAAATGGGCAGCATTTTCTTTCCCCCCTCCCCCTCTCCCCCCTTTTCTTTTTTTGCTGTGTGCCTCTCAGTTTCCCAGAGGCAGATGGAGACTGCTAGGAGCTGTGCAGAGCCCTGGGTGGCAGCAGAGCCCTGCAGCTTCCCAGGGCAGATTCAACTCTTGTGCTTTTTGCAGCACCATGCAAGTGGCAAGGCTCAGCTGTCCAGGTTGTAGGTGGTTCTGATTGCTCACTGGGGTAAATTATATTAAACTGGGCAAAGTGGCTTACTGACTGACTCAGTATAAACCACCCCAACACGTTTTCCTGAGGTTCATTCAATCTTTTGTGAAAGGTTTATTAAAGACTGGAACAGGCTGCCCAGCAAAGTGGTTGAATTGCCAACCCTGGATGCATTTGAAAGCCTTCTAGGTATGGTGCTCGAGGATATGGTGTAGCAGGGACCCTGGTAGAGTTAGTTAATGGTTGGAGTTGATGATCTTAAAAGTCTCTTCCAACTATAGTGATTCTGTGATAGGATAGGATAGGATAGGATAGGATAGGATAGGATAGGATAGGATAGGATAGGATAGGATAGGATAAGATAGGATAGGATTAACCAGGTTGGAAGAGACCTTTGAGATCATCGAACTGGACTGCCCAGGAAACAGATTTTCAGCCCCATGAAAACCTCTCCTCTTTCCCCTACGAGACAGGGAATCAAAACAGGGAAGTTGAATACAAAGAGGCAAAATCAACTTCAGTTCAGCCCAATTATTTTTCATTTTCCCAAAGTTAATTGCATTTGTGAACATCTCTTAGCTCAAAGGGCATGACTTGAGGCCACTTTCAGAACCAACCAGGCAAAGCCCTGAGCAACACAGCCCCAGCTGAACACCTGTGAGCAGGCAGTGGGAGCACTTAACCTCCTGAGGTCCCTTCCCACCTGGGTTATCCCTTCCTGCCACCATAACAACGTTTTGACACGACCTCAAGTGTGGCACTGTCTCCTGTGAGCAAACCACAGCAGATAGACAGACAGACATGGAACCTTTGCAGTCCCTCTGCTGAGTGTGGCTTAGAGATGGATGGACAGACAGACATGGAACCTTTGCAGCCCCTCTGCTGAGTGTGATTAGAGATGGATGGACAGACAGACATGGAACCTTTGCAGAGCGTGGCTGAGGGACAGACAGACGGAACCTCTGCAGCCCCTCTGCTGAGCATGGCTGAGGGTAGCCAGAAGCGGACCCCGGACAGCTCCTCGCATCCGGCAGCAGCCCCGGGCCGGCCGTGACCCGCAGAGCCTGAGCCGGGCAGCGCCGTGGATGAGTACCAACGGCCCCGGCCCGGCCGGATCCGACCCCGGCTGCCCCTGAGCCGTCGGGGGTTGAGGTGGACGCCGGCAGAGCGCGGAGGCGGCGAGGGAGGTCTGCAGGGAGCCGGCGGGGAAGGGCAGGAGCCGAACCAGGGCAGGATACCCTTGTGAGGAGCGGAGCTGCTGGGGAGACACCGGTAAGGAACCGAGAGCGGCGGCGAGGAACCGGGCACGGAGCGGCTGCCGGCACCGTGCGGGGCCGGGGCGGAGCGGGTGGAACGCACGGGAGGGAGGGGGAGGAGAGACCGGGAAGGGAGCGGAAGAGCTCCGTGAGTGAGTGGGCTGCAAGGTGCCCCCGTGGTGGATTTGTGTGTGCTCTTTTGTCATTCTTTTTTTCCTTCCTAACACGAATCGGCCGTCGGAATTTGGTGCTAACTGGCAATAAATTAGATTAACCCCAAAAAGCAACCAACCCTCGGGCTGAGATTGTTCTGCCAGTGCCACCTCATTAACCTGGCTGCTCTGTCACTGGGCAGGAGGGAATTGGTTTCATTTTTCCAGTGTATAGCTGACTGAGGGGCGGTTGTTTCCTCAGCTGGAGGTGGAGGACTTTGCTGACCTTGGTACAGGGATGGTGATTTACCCTCCCAGAGCGGGTGGCTTGGTGTTTGTGTGGGATCTGACATAAGTTATGGCAAGAAAACCATCCTGGGTGGTGGAAAGGAGGGAATGGACGAAGAGGTGGAGCAGGTGTTGTGGAGCTTTGCACTCAGCCAGGTGTTAGTGTCTCCAGGAGCATGCTTCCTGCTGGTGTGTGACACCTGGAGGAGCTGTCTCCATGCCCTCTCAGCTTGGAGGTGCCCTGAGACAACTGAAGGAAGCAAAGATCATAGAATCATGGAATTGTTAGGGTTGGAGGGGACTTCAAGGATCATCTAGTTCCAGCCCCCCTGCCATGGGATGGTTCTGTGTGACGTGGCAGGGATAGAGACCGGGGATACTCATTGCAGTGACAGCAGCACAGACCTCAGCTCTCTTTGAAGGGCAGCACATTTGCAAGGAGGGACACCAGTGTCTGTAAATTTCATTAAAGCATGAAGTTCTTCACTCTGCAGATGGTGAGACACTGGAACAGGTTGCCCAGGGAAGCTGTGAATGCCTCATCCCTGGAAGTGTTCAAGACCAGGCTGGATGAGGCTTTGAGCAACCTGGGCTAGTGGGAGGTGTCCCTGCCCATGGCAGGGGGGTTGGAACTGGAGGTCCCTTCCAACTGAAGTCATTCTATGTTTCATGCCAATCTAATAGAGAAATACCCCACTGGGGTGCAGCTGCTGTCTGGGATGCTGCTGCTGGTTGGGGGCCACTAGAAGCTGTGGAAGGCCAGGCCATAGCCTCCCTTGAGTGGGCACCCACCTGAAGAGTGCTGCTGTGCAAGGGCAGCAGGTAGGAGCTATGCAGAGTCCTGTGGAGCCTTGATGTGTAAAAGGGAAAGAGAAGCTGGAAATCCCAGGATGATCTGTGGGGACCTGTTTGTTTGATTCTTTTTTTCTTTAATGTTTTTCCAATTTATCTGGAATTGCTTTAGTTGTGGAGCTGTTTGGAAGGAAAGACTGGCAAATGCCTTCCCAAAACACCACTGAATGCTCCCCATTGCATGCACAGCCCTGGCTTCTCACATGGAGAAAGCACAAGCAGGGTAGTCTTAGTGCCTATTGCATGGTGATGATCTCAACAGACAGGCACAGGGCCCTTCTGCTGTAGCTCTTGGGCTGGTATTTGTTGGGAGGGAGTAAAGAAGAAGCCAGACTCTTCTTAGCAGTGTACAAAGTGAAGTACAGGACGTTTTGGGTAAATGCTGGGCTCTGTACTTTGGCCACAACAACCCCATGCAGTGCTACAGGCTGG
The DNA here is from genome assembly GCF_014839835.1 of Dryobates pubescens. NCBI lineage: Eukaryota > Metazoa > Chordata > Aves > Piciformes > Picidae > Dryobates > Dryobates pubescens. The sequence goes on along the minus strand of NC_071631.1, from coordinate 5,941,283 downwards.
GGTCAGAGTGGCTGGAGAGCAGAGAGGGACCTGGGGGTGCTGGTGGACAGCCAGCTGAACATAAGCAAGCAGTGTGCCTAGGTGGCCAAGAAGGTCAATGGCATCCTGGCCTGCATTAGGAATAGTGAGGCCAGCAGGAGCAGGGAAGTCATTCACCCATGTGCTCATCACTGGTTAGGCCACACCTTGAGTCCTGTGTCCAGTTCTGGGCTCCTCAATTCAAGAAGGACATTGAGACACATCAACATGTCCAGAGAAGGGCAACAAAGCTGGGGAGGGGTCTGGAGCACAGCCCTGTGAGGAGAGGCTGAGGGAGCTGGGGTTGCTTAGCCTGGAGAAGACAAGGCTCAGGGGAGGAGACCTTATTGCTGTCTACAACTACCTGAAGGGAGGTTGTAGCCAGGAGGGGGGTTGGTCTCTTCTCCCAGGCAACCAGCACCAGAATAAGAGGACACAGTCTCCAGCTGTGCCAGGGGAAGTTTAGGCTGGAGGTGAGGAGAAAGTTCTTCCCTGAGAGAGTAATTTGCCATTGGAATGTGCTGCCCAGGGAGGTGGTGGAGTCCCTGTCCCTGGAGGTGTTCAAAAAAGGCTTGGATGTGGCCCTTGGAGCCATGGTTTAGTTTTCAGGAGGTGTTAGGTATTAGGTAATAGATTGGACTTGATGATCTCTGAGGTCTTTTCCAGCCTGGTTGATTGATTCTGTGAAGTTGGTGGCTCAGAGCAGAAACAGTTCCCCTGCACAGCCTGGGTTGTTTTTGCTGGTGTCTGTGGCCAGAAGGCTTTGCACAGAGCTGGCATTCCAGGCAGAGGCTTTTTGCTGGGGTAAACCCAAAGCTCTCATAATTCAGTGCAAAAACACTGTCCCTACTAGATATTGGCCTGTCCTATTGTTGTGTCTCAGGTCCTCTGAGCCTTGAAATCTGCACGTGAGTGAGATTTTTGCCCCATGTTTGTCTTGCCACCCTTGCTGCTGAAGCATCAGTGTTACTGTGTGCTCTGCAGGGACGTTTGGGATCTGTTGTCAATCGACTCACTGGGTTTGTTTGCGCTGAGCAAGATACTTGAAGTCACTCCCTGAGTCACCTTCTGTGGGCAGAGGAAATGAGAGCAGAGAAAGGTCAGTGAAGTCACATAGAACCTTAAGGAAAAGGTGTGAATAGCTTTTCTTCCCACTCCTTATGTCAACAGCAGCAGAAAGCAAGGCTCCTGCTCTCTGATAGAATTGGAAACCTCTCAAAACCTTGTACTTGTGACTCATGTTCCCAAGCCCTCTCCATGTTCTGGCACCTGTCCCACTGCCTTTGCCATTTGTGGGACAAGATGCTGCCTGTGAACCCCTCTACTTTGCCCTGGAAAGCAGGTCTAAACCGCAACCCCTGCATGCTAGGTCCTGAACAGCCAGCTCAGATGCCCCTCTAGTGTGCTCCCAGGGGTTTGGTACAGCACTGGTGGTACTTCATCTCTTTTTTATTCAGGGTATGAGCAGTTGTGTGGCCACAGCAGTTTCTGAGCCCCTGGAGACCCTGAGATGACCTGGGGTCAGTAACAATGAGAAATCCCACAACCCTGCATGGTAGGTCCTGAACAGCCAGCTCAGACGCCACTCTAGTGTGCTCCCAGGGGGTTGGTACAGCACTGGTGGTACTTCAGCTCTTTTTTATTCAGGGTATGAGCAGTTGTGTGGCCACAGCAGTTTCTGAGCCACTGGAGACCCTGAGATGACCTGGGGTCAGCAACAATGAGAAATCCATGATTTCCAAGGGCTCTTGTGTTGGTTTCTGAATTAAAGGTAGATTAGAGGTAATCTAAAGGTAGATTAAAGCTGGTTTGGGTCTGTCAGTGCTCATGCCCCAAGGAGCACAGGGCAAGGCTCGAGAAGAAGGGATGTTTCTTACAGTTGTCTTCCCTCCATCCCTTCTCTGCACTCTTTCAGTCCTCCTCTCCCCCTTGCTGTCTTTCATGACCTCTGCTCTGTATGCTGCTGGTTTAGATGGTGTATCTCAGATGCAGGGCTGACCCCAAAGTCTTTTTAGCAGGGGAAAAATCTGGTCAGCAGAGAGAGGTTTTTCTATTAACTTCTCCCTAACACTCCCAGTTCTGCTTCTTGTGTCTCAGTGCAGCCTCCCCACCTCCTTGACCTGAGGCCAGTGTGTAGTCTGGTACCAACTGATGCTGGGAAGAGCCCCATCTGCTTTTACTGTTAACTCTGAATGGAAGAGGCTCGTGCTTGCTGCTTGTTTAATTATGCCTGCATAAGAAATCTCCTTGGGACCATTTTGTGAAGGACACTTTACAAATGTTTTGTATTATTATTGTAATAATGGAGCAGGAGTTACACATGCATGGAGAGAAGAATAGAGCAGAGCACTGCTGGCTTGTGGGTTCTGGAGAGCTGCCAGCTGCTGCCATGGAAATTGAAGAGGACACATTGCCCTCCAGAGCTGGTGGGGCTTTCATGGAGTCTCTGTGATGCTGGTGGTTTAGTGTGCAATGATTTTCACTGCTAAACACAGCCCAGGTATGCCAGAGGCCAGTGCAGTGCTGATGTTTCCAATTTGGAGAGTGATGGAATCACAGGACCATAGAATCATTAAGTTTGGAAAAGACCTTTAAGGTCATTGAGTCCAACTGTCAACCCAGCTACCATGACCACTAAACTGTCCTGAAGCACCACATCTGCAGCTTCTTGAACACTTCCAGGGATGGTGACTCCTCCCCCTCCCAGGGCAGCCTGTTCCAATGCCTCACCACTCTCAGGAAAGAAATGTTTCCTAAAGTCCAACCTAAACTCCCCCTGCTGCAACTTAAGCCCATGGAGGCAACTTGCAGTTTGCTTCCTGTTAGGGGAAGTTGTGATGGCAACATTGAGCAGGGTGCTCAGGCTGCTCTCCTGTGTGAGTTGCTGGAAGGTGTCCAGAGAAGGGCAACAAAGCTGGGGAGGGGCTTGGAGCAGCATAAGCCAAATGAGGAGAGGCTGAAGAGACCTGGGGAAGTTTAGCCTCCTCAGGAGAGACCTTATTGCTCTCTACAACTACCTGAAGGAAGGTTGTAGCCAGGTGGGGGTTGGTCTCTTCTCCCAGGCAAGCAGCACCAGAACAAGAGGACACAGTCTGAAGCTGTGCCAGGGGAGGTTTAGGCTGGATGTTAGGAAGAAATTCTTCCCAGAAAGAGAGATTGGCCATTGGGATGTGCTGCCCAGGGCGGTGGTGGAGTCCCCATCACTGGAAGTGTTTAAAAAGAGCCTGGATGAGGCACTTGGTGCCATGGTTTAGTTGATTAGATGGTGTTGGATGAGGGGTTGGACTTGATGATCTCTGAGGTCTTTTCCAACCTGGCTAATTCTGTATGTCAACAATGTTGCCTTCAGCAGTTCCTCATCTGTCAGCTCGCTGCAGCAGCATCCAGCAATCACTTTTCTCATTCATTTCTTGTATTGAATGGCTGGGGTGGGGGTGGGATGGGTCTGCCTGGAGAGCCCCACAGAGGGCTGATAGGTGCAAAATACCATAACAGATGGTTAAAAAGTGGGGGAAACGTAAAGCCTGAGGAAAATCCTCTGAGCTGGACAAGCCTGGGGAATGGGAGGTGAGTAGGGAAGTCATCATACCTGTTTTCCCCACTCTGTTTTTCTTCAAGGGCAGAGATAAGGGGTGCTCAGTGAGGGGAGTCACAGAGCCACAGAAATATTCAGGTTGGAAAAGCCCCTCAGGATCACCAAGTCAAACCATTAAATCTCTTCTACAAGATTCACCCCTAAACCATATCCCCAGGCACCATCTCCAAACCACCTTTAAACACATCCAGGGTCGGTGACTCAACCACCTCCCTGGGCAGCTCATTGGTCTGAACTGGTGCAAGCATTTCTGTGCTCTTCTCTTACCTGCTGCTGGAGAAAAACCAGCTAAACAGACTTTACCAAAGGGGGCTGAGAAACTGCTGGTAGGACTGATCCTCACAGGAAGAGAACTGTGAGGTGGAGAAAGTTTCTATGCAGTGAGAGTTCTTGGTGGGCAGGGTGGGATGCTTGAAAGGGGTTGCCCAAGGGTGCTTGGACAAGCACTCTCAACCTGTTGCAGTGCTCAAAGAAGAGAGGTCTCTTATCTCCTGTCAAGTAGGGACCACATCAACCCCCTCCCTGCCCTTGGGCTTGGGAGGGCTGTTCCAAGCCTGTGGCACCTGAGGGAGCTGTATGTTAAGCGGTGAATGAACTCTCTTAGGTAATCCAAGTGGAATGACCTTAGGGATGAAGTAATTTGTGACATGAGAATGGATATTTGTGGCATAGAAATGGATGTCTGAGGTTTGCTGCTGCTTCTGATGAAAGGAAAACCGATGGTTTCCCTCCCTCAAAACTCTTTCTTTAAGGCAGATTGAAACATTTCTTTCAGCACTCTGGGTTGTTGCCTCTCAATTTGCTAAAGTAAATATGAAGGCAATATCCAAATAAAAAGGCAGTGGAGAAAAAAAAAACAACCACCCAAACACAAAAGGGAAATGTTTATTTCCAAGCTTTCCCTGAATATCTTTGTGTGCTGTTCTTGAACAAACAAGCCAGTCAGTATTTGTGCTACACCCTGGGGTCACAGGGTGCTCTGTCTGATTCATGAGAGGGCTGCAGCTCTAATGAATGTTTACAGCAATAGTAACTCGATCAGGAAAGCTTGAGAGCAGCGTTCAGATGCCAACCACAAGCAGGAGCTGCACTGAGTTACCACGTGTGTGAGGTTCCACGAGAGAGCCTGTGTCAGCATTTTGTGCTGTGGCTGTGGAGGAAAGAAAAATGCTGAGATTTCTGTTCACAGATTGCCTTGGGGTGGAAGGCACCCTCCAAAAAATCATCCTGGCCAACCCCCTTGCAGTCAGCAGGGACACCTCCAACTCGAGCAGGCTGCCCAGGGCCGCATCAAGTCTGATCTTGAATGTCTCCAGGGATGGGGCTCAGCCACATCCCTGGGCAACCTGTTTCAATGTCTTGACACCCTTGCTGTGAGGAACTTCCTCCTGATGTCCAACCTAAATCTGTCCTGCTCCATTTTCAAACCATTGTCCCTAAACCCATCACCACAGCCCCTTCTAAACAGTCCCTCCTCAGCCTCCCTGTAGGTCCCCTTCAGATATCAAAATGAAGCTCTGAGATCTCCCTGCAGCCTTCTCTTCTCCAGGCTGAACAACCCCAATTCTTTCAGCCTGTCCTCATAGCAGAGGTGCTCCAGCCCAGTTTGTTCTGTTAGGGAACAGAAAGCTGGACTGGAACAGGGGCAAGAACACCTCTGAAGCACTCTGCAGTGCCTGGATTTCTGCTGTGGATTACAAGTATGTGGAGATGGAGGATAAAAGGGGCGTTAGCAATTAGCTCTGGTGATAAGTTTAGCTGCTAGCAAAGTTGGTCTGGTGAAGAGGAACTATTAATTGAAATCCCCAGTTAATACAGAGCTGTCAATAAGGAATGCATAATGGAGAAAGGCCATTTAATTTTTAATTATCACCAGCCCCTTCCAAACAAATACAGTGTGGTAAATCTCTCTGTCACCTTCCCCCGTGCAAAGGGGGCTTGATGGAAGTCTTCATTAACCCCAGGTCTGCTCATGGCATCCTGCCAGGCCATTAGCTAGTTAGTTACAATAGCAAGGACTGGCACTTGGCAGGGAAAAGCCTGGGTGGCTGTTGCCAGGTCCAGAACGTGGCAGGAATTAACTGTGTGGGATCGTGGCAGGAAGAGGCTGGGCCCCCTTGGCGTGGTGGGGGCTGGAGCTCTTGATGCGTCTGATGTGGGTTTGGGTCCTTGGGATTTAATGTGGTGGGCAGGGCTGATCAAGTGACAGTTCTCAGTTGGAGGCACTGTTGGTTTGGGATCCTTTCTGTTGGATGACCTCCAGGGCAGCCATGGCAAGTGAGCCAAAGAAATGGAAGCACATCTTGTCCTCTCTAAATCGAGGACTTTGCATGTGCACATTTTCAGGCTTGACTAATGGGATGTGGGTTGAGTCCAGTGCTTCCCAGGATCACAGGATGTTTTGGGTTGGAAGGGACCTCTGGAGATCATTGAGTCCAACCCCCCTGCCAGAGCAGGACCACAGAATCCAGCACAGGTCACACAGGAATGCATCCAGATGGGTCTTGAAAGTCTCCAGAGAAGGAGACTCCACAATCCCTCTGGGCAGCCTGCTCCAGGGCTCTGTCACCCTCACAGGGAAGAAGTTCCTCCTCGTGTTGAGGTGGAACCTCCTGTGCTGGAGTTTGTATTCATTGCTCCTTGTCTTATCCCCAGAGCACAAGTGAGCAGAGTCTGTCCCTGTCCCTTCCTTCTTGACACCCAGCCCTCAGATATTGATAGACATTGATCAGATTCCCTCTCAGCCTTCTCTTCTCCAGACTAAAGAGTCCCAGGTGTCTCAGCCTTTCCTCATAAGGCACTTCAGTCCTGAGTGTTCACCCGGGGGGGAGGCAGAGCAAACTTTCACCTGTGCTTGGAGGTCTCTGTACAGACCACATTTAATGATCTCAGTTTGGATTTGAGCAAGAATCCTCTCCTGGAAGTCAGGTTGAGAAGAAACTCCCATGGGGTTTTGGTGAATCACAGCTGAGCTGGGATTTCCATCTCCTCCAAAGCACATTGCCAGCCAGCCAGCCAGCACTTACTGACCACGTTAACCAGGGTGGCATAATTGTGATAATGACCAAGGTTGTGGGAGACTGAGTTCTGCTCTTCTGGTGATACAGATCTGAACTGATTCCCCCAAGTTTGATAGCATCAATAACGTGAAACTCCTGGAAACTGGGTCAGAATCAGTCAGTGCCTCTCTGCTGGAAGTGTGAATAGAGGCAAGGAAGGAGTCCTGACTTCACAGGAGCACTGACTCATGGAGAGCTGGCACAACTTTCTGCTTGGGATGGGTGTGAGGGAAGGGTTTACAGCTCTGAGAAGTCACCTTCTCTTCACACTTGTCCCAAATGTGTCCCAACGCTGGCTATTTTTAGAGCCTTCCTCTGAAATGAGCTTGCCTAGGGACAGCCTTCTGGGGATTCAATTACACTCTAGAATGAAATAAACACTATCCCTTAGCCAAGGCTTGCATGCTAAGCAGAGCCATTGTTTGAACAAAGTAGGGCTGGAAGTTTGGATGTTTAAATGTCCTCTAATGGCACCAGCCAGGGGTGAGAGACAGGATGAGAAAACCCTGTTCATTAACTCTGCTCTTCCACTCCCACAGCCTCTCCACTGCTCCTCTGGAGTCATCAGAACACCTTTAGGGCATTGCCTTTGGATAAAATCCCATGTTTTAGTGACTGAGTTTGAAGTCACTGAAGGAGCTCCTTATCCTTCTCAGATTATAAACCAGCTGTTGGTGTGGGCAGTGCAGCCACACAGACCTGGGCTGCAGTGCCATTGGGGTGGCCTTAGGCAAGCTTGTGGCTTTGATGTTCCTCTAAGTACTTGCAGGGTGCACTGTGATCCAGCAGTTATCTTGTGGGCCATGCTTACATGCTTCTATCCAAATCATAGAATCCTACAATGGCTCAGGTTAGAAGAGATCTCTGCTCCAGCATCCTCTCCATGGGCAGGGATGCCTCTCAACTAGACTTGGCTGCTCAAGGCTTCATCCAGCCTGGCCTTGAACATCTTCAGAGAGGAGGCATCCACAACCTCCCTGGGCAGCCTATTCGAGAGTCTCACCACTCCTGTACAGAAGAACTTCTTCCTAAGCTCTGGTCTAACCCTGCTCTCCCTCAGCTTCAAAACATTCCTCCTTGTCTTGTCTCCAGACCCCGTCATGACAAGTTCCTCTGCAGCCTTCCTGCAGGATCCCTTCAGCTACTGGATGGCAGCTCTGAGGTCCCCCTGGAGTCTTCTCCAGGCTGAACACCCCCAGCTCCCTCAGTCTATCCTCATAGCAGAGGTGCTCCAGCCCTTGGATCATCTTTGTGGCTGCCCCTGGACTCACTCCACCAGCTCTGTGTCCTTCTTATGCTGGGGACACCAGACCTGGACACAGTAAAGATGAACTTTTCTGGCTCTCAGTGTTTGTACTTTTACACGTAGCCTGTCCTTGTAGCAGAGGTGTTCCAGCCCTTGGTTCATCTTTGTGGGCCTCCTCTTGCTCCAGCAGTCAGATTTGTGTTTTGTAGTTGTTTTTCCTGGACAAGGGAAGTGGTTGTCTCAGCACGTGTAGAGATTGAGTGGACTGCTACAACAGAGCAATACCCCAAAGGCAGGGGAAACCCCAAATTCACATCTCACCCCTTAGACACCAGGTTTGGAGCACCAGATTTAGACTTCAGGGGGAAAATGTTCCCAAAGAGAGGTTTGACAGGGGCCAGTGCAGAGCAGCTGCAGCTTCTGCAAAGTCTCCCCAGAATCTGATCTGATGCAATATTTGGAGGGCTCAGATTCCCCTGAAGCTGGGTTTGCTGCTGCTCAGTAGATACCAACGTGGACCAAACACAGCTGGCACTCTTGGAAGACTTGTCCCAGCTGCCTGAAGCAGAGTGCAGCTTGCAAGACATCTGGGTTCAGCCTTCTGCTCAGCACTGGGAGGCTCCAGCTGGGGACTGCGTCCACTTTGGGGCACTGAACTTTGGGAGTGATGGAGACCAAACAACTGAGGGAAGTGCAGAGGAGATTGTTAAAATGAACAGGGCATGTGGAAAACCGTGGCTGACATGACAGAGAGGGATAATTGGGTTGTGGAGCCTAGGGAAGAGAAAGCAAAGTGCTAATATCCTCAGCACACACGAGGCAGGTGCAAGGAGGGTGATGGTGCTGCCTTCACATCTGCTGTGGGGAGGAAGTCACAGGCACTGTCTTGCAGCAAGGAAGTTTCAAGTGAAACACAAAGCCAAGCTCTGTGAAAGAGGTGATGAAAGCCCTGGAAGAAGGAGGAGGAGGAGTGAGGGAGTGAAGTGTGCAGGTTAAGCAGTACCTGGCAGGAATGGTGTGTGGGGCTCCTCCTGTCCTGGGACAGGAGGTTACAGGCTGATGAAAGCACTTGGTGATCTGAAAGGTCTTTTCCAACCTGGACAGTTCTGATTCTAAGGAACTGGAGCATCTCTCTTATGAGGAAAGACTGAGAGCCCTGGGGCTGTTTAGACTGGAGAGGAGAAGGCTGAGAGGAGACCTTATCAATGTCTGAAGGGAGGCCGTTGGGAGGATGGAGCCAGGCTCTTGTCAGTGATACCCAGGGACAGGATGAGGGGCAACGGAGGTCAACTCAGTCACAGGAAATTCCTTCTCAACATGAGAAAAAACAGCTTCTCAGGACAGAACAGAGCTGATATAAACCATGACATGAGCCTCTTGTCATTGGTGGCCAGAGACAGGACAAGGGGCAACACGTACAAACTAGAACTAGAGCTTCCACCTGAACTTGAGGAACTTCTTCAGAGTGAGGTTGCTGGGGTCCAGAGCAGGCTGCCCAGAGAGGCTGTGGAATCTCCTTTTCTGCAGAGATTCCATACCCACTGGATGCATTCCTGTGTGAGCTGCCCTAGGTGACCCTCCTTTGCAGGAGTGTTGGACTGGATGATCTCTGGAGGTCCCTTCCAACCCCTAATTTTCTGTGATTCTGTGATTAACTTAACACAAAGGGTTCCCATCTCCACCAACCCCATCTGCACAAGCTAAGACCTTCACAGCCATCCCCAGCTGGCTGCACCCATGCATACAGACCCTGCCTTTGCACTGCTCCTAACCATTTTAGGGTGTCAGGGAGTGATAGGACTGGGGGGAATGGAGCAAAACTAGAAATGAGTAGATTGAGATTGGATGTTAGGAAGAGGTTCTTCCCCATGAGAGTGGTGAGAGACTGGCACAGGTTGCCCAGGAGGTGGTGGAAGCCTCATGCCTGGAGGTTTTTTCAGCCAGGCTGGATGTGGCTGTGAGCAACCTGCTGTAGAGGGGCTGGACTTGATCTTTGAGGTCTCTTCCAACCTTGGTGATTCTGTGATTCTGTGTCCCTGCCCATGGCAGGGGGGGTTGGAACAGGATGCTCCTTGAGGTCCCCTCCAACCCTGACAATTCTGATTTGCATACAAATGGGTCTAGAAAGCAGAGATCTGCCATTAGAGCCCTCCCTGTCATGTTCTCCTGCGTGAGTTGACCTCACTCATTGCAATATTTTATGTAATGGTGTAATGCCCAGGGAGGTGGTGGAGTCCCCATCACTGGAAGTGTCTAAAAAGAGCCTGGATGAGGCACTTGGTGCCATGGTTTAGTTGATTAGATGGTGTTGGGTGAGGGGCTGGACTTGATGATCTCGAAAGCCTTTTCCAACCTGGTTAATTCTGTATTCTGTAACTGTCTTAGAGCAGATTTTCCTGGGAGCCAGTTCACACTACACAGTCAAGTAGCAGTCTTAGCAGCTCTCCTTTGTTGAGATGCTGCTTTTTATTTATATCTCTCAGTCTAAAAGGAGCTAAAATAAAAATTGCCACGATTTTTTTTCCCCCCTCTTTTTTTAATCCAGCTTTGCTGTCTCCTGCTGCTGCAGCTACACAAACCTGTGGGCGCAGTCATTCCTCCAGATGACAGCTAATCCCTTTCTCCTCACTGCTGAAGCAAAAGCAGCTTAGGAGGGTTTGGGAGTTGGAGAGGAAGCTTCAGTGTTTGAAGGAGATGTTCCCAAAATGCAGTGGCACAGAGGAAAATGCTTCTTTTCTTGGGCAGAGGAGAATGCTCTGCCCTGTGCTCTGTTGAAATCAGCTTTGCCTCTGGACCTGGCAGTTCTGGAGAAAGCTGCACTGCAAGGATTTTGTGGAGCTGGGTCCAGTCTGTACAAACCAAGCTCCTAAGCCTAGATTGGCTAAGAAAATGGGTTGGATCCCATCCAGGCTGGATGGGGCCTTCAGCAACCTGGTGTAGCAGGAGGTATCCCTGCCCTTGGCAGTGGACTTGGAGCTGGATGATCTTTAAGGTTCCTTCCAGCCCAAGCTAGTCAATGATTCTGTGATTCTCTGAACTCCAGATTGGTTTTTTGCTGGATTAAACTCCAGTTAAGGGTTAAACCACCACAGCCTGTTCCAGGGCTCCAGCACCCTCACACCAAAGAAGTTTCTGTTCATCTTGGGGTGGAACCTCCTGGGTTCCAGCTTGTGTCCATTGTTCCTTGCCCTGTCACTGGGCACCACTGAAAAAAGCCTGGCACCTTCATCCTGGCACCTTCATCCTTGCACACCCCCCCTCTCAGATATTTACACACATTAATAAGATCTCTTCTCAACCCTTTCTTGTCAAGACTCTCACTGTGCACTTGGTGATTAAACCTTACAAACACCCTGGAGCCAGCAGTGCTTGTTCAAGGTTGCAGCTGATGGCACGAGAACAGATTTAGCTCCCAGGCTTTTGGGCTAGCCAGTCACCCTCTTGCTTTCATCCCTGTTCCCAGTGCTAGGGCTTGCTGAGATCCCAGGGCACTGCACTGGCCAGCAGTTGGGCAGAAATTATTTCTGGTCCACCTTTTCCTGTTTTCCAAAGGCCTGAGGGACACAGCATGGAGTGAACGCTGTGGCTATGGAGAGCCAGCCAACGCTAAATGCTGGACCACCTTTTGTCACGCTTCTCTTGCCTTACTAAATTTGTGCCACACAAATTGTTAGCAATTTCCCCTTTAACCCCAAGATTCTGGGACCCCTCATGGATAAATTCAAGGGGAAGATTGTGGCCTTGTTGTCAATACTGATGCATTTAAAGGCAAGATTCCCAGCAGGGTGGAGAGAGAAGCAAGGTGAAGATGGGAGAGGAGCTGACAGCCTGGCAGCCTGGCACACCTTCAGGGAGGTTCTGCACTCCTGTCTGCAAAAGGGGTGTTGGCACTTAGGGATGGTTCTGGAGGAGGCATCTCCCTCTTCTGACAACACAGCCTCACTCCTCTTCTTTCACACTCCAGCTGCTTTGCCTTTCATGTGAAGGAGCAAACTCCAGCCTTGCACCTGGACTGGTGTATCCATGCCAAGCCCAGAGTGTAGCTCCTGAAATTCACTGTCCTGAGTTCAGTGTCCTCCTTTCCTCACTAGTGTGATGAGTTGGTCTATGCTCTGCTGGGTCTCAGGGGCTGAACATCTGCTTGGCATGGAAGAGCAAAGCACAAAGGGAACCAGTTTATAGCATGGATGTGCCCACTGGCATGCAGGCTTTCAAGGGTAGAAGAGAGTGGTTGGTTTCAAGGTGGAATGCATCTCACTACTGTGGTATCTAAACAAAATAGGAACCCCAGGGACCACTCTCCCAGAGCCTTGTAATGGTGAATGGAGAGAAACAAGGTCCTCAAGGTGATTCAGTGGACCTGGTTTAGCAGCATGTTTTGGGAAGAGATGACTCACTCTTCTCTGACTGTAAAAGGGCCACAGAGTGAGTAGATCAGTCTTAGGCACCTGATTTTCAGGACTCTGATGTCTGAGCCCCTACTTGCCCTTTTAAAGAACATGAAGCCTTTACTTCCAGGCAGAGACCCACCCTAGGGGCTGGAGAAGTCAGCTTCTGCTGGCAGTTTACTGCAAGATCCAACACTCTCCACATGAAATAGTTCTCAACATGCTTCCCAGCTTTGCTGAGAATTTAGATGCTTCATCTGAATGGAAGCTTCATCTCTCTACATCTGCCCATTTCATCCCATTCCTCTCTGCCAGAAGCAAGCTGTTAGCTAAGACCCCTGCAGAGCTCCAATAGGTCTCTTCAGTTGCTGCTCTGCTCTGTAGCAAAGGTGCCCAAATCAATTTGCAGGTTTTATGCTATTTTTAGTTATTATTTTTTTCCTGAGGCCACTCAAGATGTGAAGAGTCTGAGTCCCTGGAGTGCAGAGATTTGCTGTGTTTCCATACACAGCTTTCCTGACTGTTGTGGGGCCAGAAGGGAAACACCAAAGAACCTCAGGAGAGGTTCTCCTGCCTCTCTGCTCTGCCCTGGTGATGCTGCATCTGGAGTATTGTGTCCAGTTCTGGGAGCCTCAGTTCAAGAAGGTCTTCAGGAGACTGTTTCAAAGAGAATAGAATAGAATAGAATAGAATAGAATAGAATAGAATAGAATAGAATAGAATAGAATAGAATAGAATAGAATAGAATAGAAAGAATAGAATAAACCAGGTTGAAAGAGACCTTCAAGATCATCGTGTCCAACCTATCATCCAACACCACCTAATCAACTAAACCAAACCAAGAGTACACTGCAGAGCCACAAAAATGATTAAGGGAATGGAACATCTTCCTTACAAGGAGAGACTGAGGGAGCTGAGGGCTCTGTAGCTTGGAGGAGAGAGGCTGAGAGGTGACTTCATTCGTAGTTATAAATATGTAAAGGGTGAGTGCCAGAAGGATGGAGCCAGGCTCTGCTGGATGATGCCCAGTGACAGGACAAGGGGCAATGGTGGAAGTTGAGACATAGGGAGTTCCATGGAAACAGGAGGAAACCTTTTTTTCCCCTGTGAGGTTGACAGAGCCCTGGAACAGGCTGCCCAGGGGGGTTGTGGAGTCTCCCTCTCTGGAGATACTCAAAACCTGCCTGGATGTATTGCTGTGTGACCTGCTCTAGATGTCCTGCTCTGACAGAGGAGTTGGACTGGATGATCTTTCAGGATCCCTTATAGCCCCTAACATCCTGTGATTCTTCCTCAGCTCCAGTCTAACCCTGCTCTCCCTCAGCTTCAAACCATTCCCCCTTGTCCTGTTCCCTCAACACCCTTATGTAAAGTCTCTCTCCAGCCTCCCTGTAAGTTCTCTTGCTGTTTGCAATCTTTCCCTTCCACTGCTGCCCACTTCAATCAAGAGCTGTGGAGATGATGTGGCTTGCTGAAGCTCACAGTGGCAGAGCAGGGGCTACATTTCACAAGCATTTGTGCCATTTGATGTCCCTTCTGTCTGCCTGAAGATGTAGACACGGTTCACTTCCACCAGCCATTGAACAGGAGATCAGCATGAGGCTCAAATCCCTGCCCTGCAGTATGCCCTCTGTTTCTGCTGCTCTTAAATGCAGGTAATTAGCCTTCCCTGCTTGCAATAAAGCACATAGAAATGACATAAAAGCCAAGCTCCATTTTCAAATTAAATGCTATTATTAACATCTAGTGTTTGATGGATGGTTATGGTGTTGCAACAACATAAATACTTCTCTGGGGGCATTTGGCCAGTGCTGTCCTAGGATGCTTTGCAGTTCCAACCTGATTAAAAATGAAATTCTATTACTTGTCTCTGAAGAGATTCAAACCATTGAATAGCAATTGGAAGGAGATTCTGCCAACTGTGAGGCATAAATGCTGACAGTTGTAGCTGCAAATGCTTCCAGGTCTATTTTGTTTCCTTTCTTTATTTTGTTTCTTTTCCTTTTGTTTCCTTTTCCTTTCTTTTCCATTTGTTTCTATTTCCTTTCTTTGTTTCCTTTCTGTTTCCATTCTGTTTCCATTCTTTATTTTGTTTCCTTTCTGTTTCCTTTCTTTATTTTGTTTCCATTTGGTTTCCTTTCTTTATTTTGTTTCCATTCTGTTTCCATTCTGTTTCCTTTCTTTATTTTGTTTCCTTTCTGTTTCCATTCTGTTTCTTTATTTTGTTTCCATTCTGTTTCCATTCTGTTTCCTTCCTTTATTTTGTTTCCTTTCTGTTTCCATTCTGTTTCCATTCTTTATTTTGTTTCCATTCTGTTTCCTTCCTGTATTTTGTTTCCATTCTGTTTCCATTCTGTTTCCTTTCTTTATTTTGTTTCCTTTCTGTTTCCATTCTGTTTCCATTCTTTATTTTGTTTCCATTCTGTTTCCTTTCTTTATTTTGTTTCCATTCTGTTTCCATTCTGTTTCCTTCCTTTATTTTGTTTCCTTTCTGTTTCCATTCTGTTTCCTTCCTTTATTTTGTTTCCTTTCTGTTTCCATTCTGTTTCCTTCCTTTATTTTGTTTCCTTTCTGTTTCCATTCTGTTTCCTTCCTTTATTTTGTTTCCTTTCTGTTTCCATTCTTTATTGTGTTTCCATTCTCTTTCCTTTTTTAATTTTTGTTTCCATTCTGTTTCCTTTCTTTATTTTGTTTCCATTCTGTTTCCATTCTGTTTCATTTCTTTATTTTGTTTCCTTTCTGTTTCCATTCTGTTTCCATTCTTTATTTCGTTTCCATTCTGTTTCCTTTCTTTATTTTGTTTCCATTCTGTTTCCATTCTTTATTTTGTTTCCATTCTCTTTCCTTCCTTTATTTTGTTTCCTTTCTGTTTCCTGTTTCCTTTGTTTCCTTTCTGTTTCCTTTCTACTTCCTTTCTGCTTCCTTCCTTTATTCTGCTTCCTTCCTTTATTTTGTTTCCATTCTGTTTCCTTCCTTTATTTTGTTTTCTTTTTACAAATTTTGTATTCTTTATGGAGCCTCCATCGCTGGAAATGTTTAAGAAGAGCCTGGATGAGGCACTTGGTGCCATGGTTTAGTTGGTTAGATGATGTTGGGTAATAGGTTGGACTTGATGATCTTGAATGTCTTTTCCAACCTGGTCTATTCTATTCTATTCTATTCTATTCTATTCTATTCTATTCTATTCTATTCTATTCTATTCTATTCTATTCTATTCTACTCTATTCTATTCTATTCTATTCTACTCTACTCTACTCTACTCTACTCTACTCTATTCATCTTATTTTCTTTACTCATCTTATTTTCTTTACTCAACTTATTTTCTTTACTCATTTTATTTACCCAACTTATTTTCTTTACTCATTTTCATTGCTCATCTTATTTTTTTTTTTTTTTTTGGTTGGTAGGACAAACTTATAAATTAGAAGGCTGTGTCCCAAGAATAGTCTGAGAACATAAAAAAAACCAGAAAGTAAATGATAAAGAAGCTCCAGAGCTGGGCACTTTACAGCCACTGGAGTGTAGGCAAGCAGAAGCTTTTTAAAAATCAATAAAAAATGTCACTGGCAAGCAGTGTGGATTTGAGTGCCAGGGCAGGCAGCTCTAAAGGGGTGACAGCAGTTTGAAAGAAAGGTGGATGTGCAGAAATTACACCCATGAGCAGAGAGCTTGCTTGCTGGCTGGAGAAGGTGCTGGCTATGGACACCATGAGGGTGGTGAGAGACTGGCACAGGTTGCCCAGGGAGGTGGTGGAAGACTCATCCCTGGAGGTTTGTGCAGCCAGGCTGGATGTGGCTGTGAGCAACCTGCTGTAGTGTGAGGTGTCCCTGGCCATGGCAGGGGGGTTGGAACTGGGTGAGCCTTGAGGTCCCTTCCAACCCTAACAATTCTATGAATCTATGTCACAGCTCTTCAGATCCTGCTGTTGGTCAGGCTTGTGACTTCCTCCCTCATGGCTTCCTCACTCCTAGGCCCTGAGGTTCACCTCAGAGAAGCCAAAGGATCTCAGGCACCAACATCCATTTGGTTCCAGGAAGGTTTGGTTGCTTGGGTCCTGATTTCTATAGAAAAGACAAAGTCCCTAATGTTCCACACTGTCTGATACATGGATGGCAGCCTGCAAGTCATGGGGATGGCAGGAGGGAAGTGCAGCTGTTGAGTAAAGTACCTATCTGGGTATGCAGAGGTTCACAGGCTCACAGAATGTTAGGGGTTGGAAGGGACCTCTGGAGATCATTGAGTCCAATCCCCCTGCCAGAGCAGGACCATAGAATCCAGCACAGGTCACATAGGAACACATCCAGATGGGTCTTGAGAGTCTCCAGAGAAGGAGACTCCACAACCCCTCTAGGGAGCCTGTTCCAGTGCTCAGTGAAGTAAGTTCCTCCTCACGTTGAGGTGGAACCTCCTGTGTTGTAGTTTATAGGTTATGGGAGAGGAAATCAGTCACCATAACCCTGTGACTGCTCCAGGCTTGGGGCAGAATGGCTGGAAAGCTGCCAGTAGAGAAAGATCTTAGGGTGCTGATTGACAGCAGCTGAAGATGAGCCAGAGTATGCCCAGGTGGCCAAGAAGGCCAATGGCATCCTGGCCTGGCCAGCAATGGTGTGGCCAGCAGGACCAGCGCCATGATTGTGCCCTGTACTCAGCACTGCTGAGGCTACGCCTTGAGTACTAGGTTCAGTTTTTGGCCCCTCACTCCTAGAAGGACACTGAGCAGCTGGAGCAGGTCCAGGGAAGGGTCTGGAGAACAGGGCTGGGGAGGAGCAGCTGAGGGACCTGGGGAAAAGGAGGCTGAGGGCAGATCTCGTTGCTTTCTGCAACTCTCTCAAAGGAGGTTGGAGGGAGGTGGGAGTTTGGCTCTTCTCCCAAAGAATAAGTGATAGAACAAGAGAAAATGACCTCAAGTTGCAGCAGGGGAGGTTTAGGTTGGACATCAGGAGAAACTTCTTCACTGAAAGGGCTCTCAGACTGGCACAGGCTGCCCAGGAAGGTGGTTGGATCCCCACGCCTGGAAGTGTTTCAGTGAGGCAGAGGAGTGGTGCTGAATCACAGGGTGCCATGGTTTAGCACCAGGCTTGGCAGAGTTAAAGAATGGCTGAACTTGATGACTTTAAGGTCTTTTCCAAGCCAAATTGTTCTGGGATTCTATGAAAGAGGAAGCAGAGGAGGGAGATTTACAAACAGGGAAGTCAGAGGTGCAAAAGTGCTGGGGAGCAAAATCTGGTCTGTGTTTAGGATCAACCATTCTTCTCTGTGTGGAGCCACATCCACAGGTATTTGTTTTGCTATTTACTTGTGATCTGTTGGAGAAAATCCCTGGTTTCCAGACATGCAAATAGGGTGAAGCCTCTGTGCTGCCCCAGCAGCAGCAAGGAGCACCCAGCGCAGCAGCGTGGCCGTGCTCCAGCTGCGCCAGGGGACTCGAGCCGACCTCAGGCTGTGCTGACTGACAGCATGGGGACAGCTGGCTGAGCTCAGGGTATGACCAGCCTCGGTAGCAGCCTTCCTCTTCTGCTTTGTTTATTTCCCTAATTAGGCTCAGGAGCCTTCCTGAAGAAGAAAAGAGCTGTCTCTGAGGCTGGATAAGAGGAGCTCTTTTGGATTTCCCAGAGCTGGGATGAGACTAAAACTCTTTATGAGATCTTGATGCTCTGTGTTCCTTTCCAAGAGGCCCCCCCAGCAGACAGCAGAAGCACAGCTTTGGTTGTTTTTATCACATCTGGCAGGGAAGTTAAATATATAATGAGATGATTTAAATACCTCAGATTTTCAGGAAATTTCGAGTTAAGGTCTGGGTAGAGATTTCAGTGGAGCCTCAGCAGTGCTGGGAGGTGTTCAGATGGGTTTTGTTTCCTGCAGCATTCCTCATCTTTATGCAGCTCTGTTCTTGCTTCCAGCCAGACTCAGAAGTGTCAATAAGGAATCATTTTTCTGCTGAGACTTTTTTGGTCCCATTTTTACAGACCTGCAGAATCTCCATGGCTTGATGGAGGCAGCCAAGCACCACGTTGCAGGGCATCATTTGGGGAGCAGAACTGCAGAAAGCTTTGTTCTCCTCAATTTAATTCATAGAATCATTGAGTTGTTAGGGCTGGAAGTGATCCTCAAGGATCAGCCTGTTCCAACCCCCCTGCCATGGCCAGGGACACCTCACACTACAGCAGGTTGCTCACAGCCACAGCCAGCCTGGCTGCAAAAACCTCCAGGGATGAGGCTTCCACCACCTCCCTGGGCTACCTTTGCCAGTCTCTCACCACCCTCATGATGAAGAATTAACTTCCTAACATCCCATCTGAATCTACCCATTTCTATTTCTTTTCTATTCCCCCCAGTCCTATCCCTCCCTGACACCCTCAAAAGTCCCTCCCCAGCTTTCCTGTAGCCCCCTTCAGATACTGGAAGGCCACAATTAGGTCTCCTTGGAGCCTTCTCTTCTCCAGACTGAACAGCCCCAACTCCCTCAGTCTGTCCTCACAGCAGAGCAGCTCCAGCCCTCTGCTCATCCTCATGGCTCTTCTCTGGACACCTTCCAGCACCTCCAGATCCTTCCTGGCACAGAGGCTCCAGCACTGGACCCAGAGCTCCAGCTGTGGTCTCAGCAGAGTGGAGCAGAGGGGCAGAATCCCCTCCCTGGCCCTGCTGGCCACACTTCTCTTGCTGCAGCCCAGGGTCTGCTTGGCTCTCTGGGCTGCAAGTGCTCACTGCTGGCTCCTGTTGAGCTTCTCCTCCCCCAGCACCCTCAAGTCTTTGTCTTCAGGGCTGCTCTCAATTGCCTGCTTCCTCTTTAAAATTCAGGCCTGTGCTCTTTAAGAGACATTTTCATTTTCAAATCAAATAGTGTTGCAGTGGAAGCTGCACCTTTAGAGTAAACATCCAGTCCTGAACTGGGTGTCTGTATTCAGCAAGTTATTGAAGAGAGGGGGAGAAGCTTCTGGAACTGTAAGATAAAGAAAAAGAAATCCACAAGTTGTTAACAATAACCAACCAGTGCAGCATGTTTTGATGTAGAGTCTCTTTGGCAGCTGGAATTATTCTCTGACAGTCCAAGAGGTGTGGGCTTGCCTTTAAGAAATCTGGATTACCTTGGTCAGCAAGGATCCTTGTAGTGATAGGATGAGAAGGAATGGATTGATGCTTCAGGAGAGCAGATGTAGACTGGAGATTAGGAAGCAGCTCTTTACAGTGAGGGTGGTGAGGCACTGGAACAGGTTGGCCAGGGAGGTTGTGGATGCCCCTTCCCTGCAGGTCAAGGCTGAGTTAGATGAGGCCTTGAACAGCCTGCTCTAGTGGAAGGTGTCCCTGCCCATGGCAGGGGGGTTGGAACTGGATGATCTTTAAGGCTCCTTCCAACACAAACCATTCTATGACTCTGTGAATTCCCCAGATAAATCTGTCTCCTGTTACTAGAAGAACATCTCTTTGAGCAACCAGGGACGGGGAAATACCAGAGGGAGTGCAACAGAGGCTACAAGGATGCTTGAGGGACTTGGAACATCTGTCTGATGGGGAAAGCCTGACACCCCTGGGACTGTTTAGCCTGGAGAAGAGAAAACCGAGAAGGGATTTTATTGATGTTTACAAATATCTGAAGGCTGAGGGGCAAGAAGAAGGAGCCAGGCTCTTTGCAGTGGTGCCCTGTGATAGGACAAGGGGCAGTAGATACAAACTGGAACCCAGGAAGTTCCACCTGAGCAGGAGGAGAAACTCCTTTGGTGTGAGGGTGCTGGAGCCCTGGAGCAGGCTGTCCAGAACCACCTAGGTGTGTTTCTGTGTGACCTGCCCTGGGTGCTGCTGCTTTGGCAGGGGGTTTGGACTCCATCTCCAGATGTCTGTGACTCTACGAAACCAGAGCAGTGTAATTGCAGCTCTGTTCCTTGGTACCCTTGCAGTGTGGCTGTTTATAAGTGCAGCTGTGCAAAGTGACTTGGAGGGGTGACACAAGTGACACCAATGACACATGCTGTGCTCTGTTTCAGCACCAAGTTGCATCACATGGGAAAGGAAAGCTGCTTATAAGAAGCAACACACAACACACCTCAGCTGCAGAGTGATGATAAGGGTAATGACTTCTTTTTATTGAGCTGAGCAATAATGAGTAGATACTAAAAGTGTGCTTTTTATTTCTGTCCTGCCATAACTAGAGCAGTTTAGGTGTGAACAAGCTCAGCCCACAGCAGGACTGCCTACTAGCAGAGTGGATTGTGCTCCTTTCCCATGGGAATAGCTATGGACTGATGGAGAGTGTGCACAGGATGGGAATGCAAATGTGCCAGGGGTGCTGTACTACAGGTCTCTGCTGGTGCAAGTGGTGTGCTTGGGGACACAGAATCACAGAACTGTCAGGGTTGGAAGGGACCCCAAGGATCATCTATTTCTAATCCCTCTGCCCTTATTCTACATTGCAGAAATGGCCTGAAGATCTTCTGAGGCTCAATCCTGGCTCCTGGAAGTCAGTGGGACACTTGTTCATTGCCCTGAAGCCCTCAAGGGGTGTGATTTGTATATTTAAAAGCAGCTTGGTGTTACTGAGTGCAATTCATCCTTCAGTGGAGGACAATCTCTTCACTGTAGGAATGGAGAAGGAAGAATCATCTCTTACTGTTTAAAGTCTACACACTGAGCCTGTGGCTGCTCAAGCCAGGAACTGGTGGGGGTGTTTTTGTCTTTAGTAGCTTGTTGTGGATTCAGGTCACACAGTCTTTGGCTTCAGGAAGTAAGAAACCTCCACATGCACAAGCAGCACAGACTGGAACTCTGCAGCAGTTGCCTTAGTTCTTTCCCTCAACACCTTGTTCCCTCACTTCACCATGGAGTGCTTGTTCATGTGGGTTGGCTCTTCTCATTGGCATTTGATTTATAAATGACTTCACAAAGAAAAGCCAGAACCTGGCCTGGCACTGGGCACCACTGATGAGAGTCTGGCCCCAGCCTCTTGTCCCCCAGCCTTTAGGTCTTGATGAGCGCTGATCAGATCCCCTCTGGGCTCAACAGCCCCAGGGCTCTCAGCCTTTGCTCCTCACCAAGATGCTCCAGGCCCCTCAGCAGCTTTGTAGCCTCTCTTGCATTCTATCCAGTAGTTCTCTCTCTCTCTCTCTTGAACTGGGGAGCCCAGAACTGGACTCAGTACTCCTGATGTAGACTGACCAGGGCAGAGTAGAAGGGGAGGAGAACCTCCTTTGGCCTGTTGGCCACACTCTTCTTAAAGTATCTCAGAAGACCATTTGCCTTCATGGCCTCAGGGGCACATTGCAGGCTCTATTCTATCTCTGCCTAGTGCAGTCTTCACTTGTCAATGTTCTGTCTCTTCTCAAGGATTAACAACCACTTTTTAGTTCATGGACTGAAGGATGCAGTGAAGTCCTTGCTGTTGCTTTCTAGTCCCCTTAAATCTCTCTCTCTGCAGATATCCAGTAGCTGGGAGGTTAAATCAGGAATCAACACTGGTCCCTGGAAGAACAGGCCACAAGCTCTTTCTTTGGGAGAAGATTTTGATTAAAACCATAGCACACATCCTCCCTCCACTCCCTTGCCTTACTCTGAGGCCCATGCAGCCCATTTGCAATTAAATTGAGTCTAGTTACCTTCCAAAGTGAAGGAAGCTGCTCTGGAAATTAGCAGGAGGACTCTCTCTACCTTTTGACAAATTATTTTCTAATGGAAAACATCTGCTCAGGCTAAGAAGGTTCACTCATCTTTACTTCCACCTCATGCAAATGGGGTTTTCATTTCGCATATTGCAAGCAGAAAGGGGGAAAAAAAAACCAAAAAGGGCTTCAGTCTTCTAGCCAAAGGGCCAGGAAGGCAGTGATGAAATGCAGCAATGCTGAGAGTGGAATATAATCCCTCCTCTCCCTGTGTAATTATCCTTTCTCTTGATAACAGGTGTAATGAGCACAACACCTGATGGCTAATGATAATCCAGATGGCTTGGAACTGCATCTCCATATGCTGCCTGATTTGCCACACAACAAGGCTGAAGTTAGCTCTGCCTGGCTTGAGGGAACAAATTCCATGCTTGGTTCTGGAGGTTTATTTTGGCAAACAAGAAGGAAACCGAAGAGCCTCCTACTCCCCCCTCCCCCCACCCAGGGGTGTTTGGTTAAGAGGGTGACGTGGAAGGCATCTTCTGTACTTCAGAGCCCAAATCATGGGCAGAGAAGAGGCTGCTCTGGAAGAGGTTCAGATGGCTCACCCCAAGACAGACATCGAGGTCCTGGAGCATTCCCAGAGAAGAGGAAAGAGGCTGGGGAGGGGTTTGGAGGGCATCGTACAAGGAGTGGCTGAGGGAGCTGGGGTTGTTTAATCTGGAGAAGGGAAGGCTAAGGGGACACCACTTGGCTCCCTGCAACTACCTGAAAGGAATAGAATAGAATAGAATAGAATAGAATAGAATAGAATAGAATAGAATAGAATAGGTTGGAAAAGATCTTTGAGGTAGCAGTGAGGTGGGGCTTGGCCTTCGCTAAGTAACTAGCAGCAAGATGAGAGGGAAATGGGCTTAAGTTGTGCCAGGGGAGGTTTAGGTTGGGCATGAGGAAAAATTGGTGTCCTGCAAGAGTGGTCAGGGATTGGAACAGGCTGCCCAGAGAGGTGGTGGAGTCACCATGCCTGGAGGTGTTCAAGAAACTGTAGAAGTGGCACTTCAGGGTCTAAGTCAGAGGCTATGGTAGCTGGGTTACAATGACCTAAAAAGATCCTTTCCAACCTTAGTGATTCTATGACACCTCAAACCCTGGGTGTACTCCTGGCAGGTCTGTGCTCTGCTGTGACTAGACAGAGCCAAATGCTGAGTGCAGCTCTGTGCAGTAGGGTTTGAGGCAGAGTGGAGGTGGCTGTTGGCTCCTGAGGATACTGGCTTGGTGTTCTCCTGGCTGTGAGAGCTGAGCATCCCGCTCATGTAGTTGTGATGTGCACTGATGGGACCAATCCTGGCTCACAGTGTTTCAGTGCTCTCAGTGTTTCCTGTTGCTGCTCTGTCAATTCTGCAGGCATCTTTTCTGATCTATTTCATAGAATCACTAGGGTTGGAAAAGATCTTTAAGATCAAGTCCAACCATAGCCCAGCTGCCATGGCCTCTAAACTATATCCTGAAGTGCTGCATCTACAGTTTCTCGAACAGCTCCAGGGATGGTGACTCCACCACTTCCCTGGGCAGCCTGTTCCAATGCCCAACCACTCTTGCAGGAAAGAAATTCTTCCTAGTACCCAACCTAAACCTCTCCTGGCACAACCTGAGCCCATTGCCTCTCGTTCTATTGCTGGTTACTTGGGAGAAGAGACCAACACTGGCATCGCCCCCACCTCCTTTCAGGGAGCTGTGTTTGACCAAACTGAGAGGGGATTTAATGTTTGAGGGTTGGGGATAAGGAGGGAGGGCACAGGCTCTGCTCAACTGCACCTTGTGACAGGACAAGGGGCAATGGATACAAACTCCAGCACAGGAGGTTCCACCTCAACATGAGGAGGAACTTTCCTCCCTGTGAGGGTCACAGAGCTCTGGAGCAGGCTGCCCAGACGGGTTGTGGAGTCTCCTTCTCTGGAGACTTTCAAACCCCATTTGGATGTGTTCTTGTGCTGCCTGTGCTGGATTCTATGGTCCTGCTCTGGCAGGGGGGTTGGACTTGATGATCTTTGGAGTTTCCTAACATCCTGTGAGCCTGCTGCAGTGACAGGCAGAAGCATTTCTGAAGCTGTACCTTTATCTTTGATCACAGCTGGAGCCAGACTAACATGAATGTTTTCTCCTTGGGGAAAAGTTAATCTCTAAGTGCTCAGGCTTCTTTATAGAGAGAGATGGCATCCTTGTCCTCATGCTGGGAGAGGGGGAAGTGGAGCAGGCTGGCTGGGGCTCAGCTGAGAGCACTAAAGCTCCACGGGACATAAGCACATGCTCTTGTGTTTTGCTAAACTGGTGCCATGCAGAGCCATCCTGATTTGCCCAAAGTCATGCAGTGAGCTGAAAATGGGAATCAAGAGCTCTTTGGACAACCACTGCAGCTATTTACCTTTGTCAAGTTTGCTTTCTGTGCTGCCCAGATGACCAGAAACTTCCTTTTCTTTTTCCCTTTGTAAAACTGAAGCAAAGTTGCTTTAGTAAATGCAAAGTTCTGGGAAGGAGGTTTGCAGCCTTGCACTGAGAGGTCAGGAAGTGTTTCTCTAGAGCAGGAGCAGCTGTCTGCTGTCTGTAGTAAGCTTTGGGGGAGTTTGTGAGAGAGGTGCCCCCAGTGTTGCTGTGGTTCGGTCCCCAGCCTAGCACAGAGAGGCTGGCAGCAGCTGACTTGGCCAGAGGGATTTCTGCTGCATTTCAAGCTGATATTCCTCTTTGTTTTGTAGAGCATGGATGAATTTCTAGATGAGAAGGGAAATAATCTCCTGTTCTTGGGGGGTTTCACAGGTTCTTCTCAGCTGGGGGCTGATCCTGGGATCTGGCTTGTGGCAGTGATTTGGTCAGCAGGGAACACAACACCTCTCCAGCCCTGGGGTAGCGCAGCCTGTGCAGGATCACTTTGGTTGGAACAGACCTTTAAGATCCTCCAGTCCAAACATTCTATGACTCTGCCAAGCCTGGTGCTAAACCATGGCCCTCAGCACCACATCTCTGCCTCTTTGTAACACCTCCAGGGATGGGGATTCAAGCACCTCCCAGGGGAACCTGTTCCAGTGTTTGAGAACCTTCTCAGTGAAGAATTTTCTTCTCATGTCCAACCCAAACCTCCTCTGGCCCAGCTTGAGGCCATTTGCTCTTGTCCTGTCACTTGTTCCTTGGGAGGAGAGCCATGTACCCAGCCAGAGGAGAGTGTCAGCCTTGTGCAGTTGTGCCATTCCTTGTAGCAAGGGCTTAGCCATGGTAGAAGCCAGTGTTGGGAGTTTCATACAGCCAATTTCTTCCCCATCTGAATCGGTGCCTGACAGCACTGAGAGGGAAAAATTGTGTGCCCTTGGAGTCCTCACATTACTTGAACAAGGAATGATTTCAGTGGGTACAAACCTGCTTCATAACCACCAGAAGGACACAGAGCTGTTGGAAGAAGTCCAGAGGAGAGCCACAAAGATGATCCAAGGGGTCTGCTGTGCCAACAGGCTGAGGGATCTGGAGCCTGGAGAAGAGAAGACTCCGGGGGACCTTAGAGCTGCCTTCCAATAGTGGAAGGGATCCAACAAGAAGGCTGCAGAGGGACTTTTCATGAGGGTGTGTAGAGACAGGACAAGGGGGAATGGTTTGATGCTGAGGGAGAGCAGGGTTAGACTGGAGCTGAGGAACAAGCTCTTCAGTATGAGGGTGGTGAGACTCTGGAATGCATTGCCCAGGGAGACTGTGGATTTCCCTTTCCTGGAGGTGTTTAAGTCAGGGCTGGATGAGGCCTTGAGCAGCTGAATCTAGTTGAGAGACATCCCTGCCCATGGTGGGGAGATTAGAGCAGATGATCACTGAGGTCCCTTCCAATCTCAGCCATTCTGTGTTATACATGGAGTGGGAAAATGAGTACTTACACTGAGGCACAACCCAATGCTGTCCTGGGGTGACCTCAATTTTCTTCTGCAGGTAGTCAAACCCCAGAGTGAATGCATGCAGCCTTCCTTGCTCTTCTCCCGTGGCAGGCTGTGGTTTAAATAGCTCTTGGCCTTGCAATATGAAAGAATTTAATCTTAATTCAGGGCAGTGCATGTTGGGGGAGGGGGGGGAAGGTGAAATGGAATTTGGAGCCTCCTGTTGCTGTGATTACCTGGGCCTGATTCAGCCAGGCCTTTCACATTGGTTTTATTGAAGGATGTTGGTAATTTAGCTCAAGAAAAAGACACTCCCCACGTTCTCATTTCATACCTGACAGCAAGGCAGGGCAAGATGAATGCCTCCTGCTCATGTTAAAGAAGTAACAAGTAGGTGAAAAAGCTTTTGCTCTGCTCTGTCTCATAAGTAGCTGATGATGCTGTTAGAGGACAAATGTTTCTACAGCAGAGGCTGTAATACAGAAGATTATGGATTTAAACCCTCCTGTTGGCTCCAGGGACCACTCACACTGCTGAGCTCTGGCTGTCAGGAGCTCCAAGGAGCACTGCTGAGGCACAACTCAGCCTCTGCCTTTGCTTTCAGCTTTGTAAATGCTGCATCAGACCCCCAGCTGAGGTTGATGGCTGCTGGTCTCCTGAAGGTACAGAGCCCCATCAGTTTATTCCTGTGGAGGATCTGGTCCCGCTCTGCAGCCTGCCAGCCTGTGCCCCTGTGGCCAAAAGGGCCAATGGCTTCGTGGGGTGCATCAAGGAAAAGTGTCCAGCAGGGCTAGGGAGGTTCTCCTCTCCCTCTACTCTGCCCTGGTGAAACCACACCTGGAATACTACATCCAGTTCTGGGCTCCCCAGTTCAAGAGAGACAGAGGCCTGCTGGAGAGAGTCCAGCAGAGAGCTACAAGGATGAGTGGAGGCTTGAACATCTCTGATGTGAAGAACACTGAGAGACCTGGGGCTGTCTAGTCTGGAAAAAGCTGAGAGGGGATCTTAATTAATGCCTATCAATATCTAAGGGGTGGGCATCAAGAGGATGGTGGTAGGACAAGGGGCAACGGATACAAGCTGGAACCCAGGGGGTTCCACCTCAACATCAGAAGAAACTTCTTTGATGTGAAGGTGCTGAAGCCCTGGAGCAGGCTGCCCAGGGAGGTTGCGGAGCCTCCTTCTCTGGAGAGCTTTCAACCCCCCCCGGATATGTTCCTGTGTGACCTGCCCTAGATGATGCTGCAGGGGGGGTTGGTCTGGATGATCTCCAGAGGTCCTTTCCAACCCCTTCCATGCTGTGATTCTGCTGTGCCCTCTGGGCTTTGGTAGGAAAGTTTTGTACCTTTGTGCTATCGATGGGATGACGACTGAGAGATGCTTTTGCATCCCTTCACCTCATTTTCCTCCCTTTTGGAGGATAACATCGGCTCTTTGGGACCAGGAACGTCTTCAGCCTTGTGGTGGCAGCATTCAGCTTTGCCTGCACTTCCGAGAAGCCCAATGCTTGCTTGGGTCCTTCTAGATGCTTTGCAAATCTGTCCTGGAGAGACAGGGACTACACGATGCAGTTTTCAGCACTGGTATTCGAACTACAAATCAGGAAGAAATGAAATACCAAGGACTGCCTCACAGCAGGCACTCTGCAGGCTTTCTGAAGCTAAATTGCAGTGCCCAAGGAGCAGTGCTGACTGAGGGAATGCAGACAAAACACACAGCACCCAGGCAATGAGAGGTGGAAATGAAGCTAAGCAGAGGTGGGGTGGCAGCTGAAGCACAGTAGAAAATGTGCTCAGACACTACCTGTGGTTAGTTCAGGCACAGCTGCAGGGGATCTCACTGCACTCCTTCCTCCTCTGCTTCAAGTGCTGTTTACCCAGGTAGAGCAGGGACAACCTCCTCTGGTTTGAGAGCTGTGAGTAATTTTACATCTGTTTAAACAAGTATTAGGGAGGTATTAAGATGATAGCAGGGAGATTAGATGGTCACCAAGTAGCATCAGGAGAGCTGGGCCCATGCAAATGCCTCATATCTCCAACAGAGCTCTTCAGAACACTTAGGTATAAATATCTGTTCAAGCTCTAGTTTCCCTCTTTCATAGAACTGGGTGTTCACAGGTGAACCAGGCTAAGCATTCAGAGTAGGCTTTATTCCTGTGCTGTGAAGCTCACTGCTGAATAGAATCCATGGCAGGGTGGGAGCTGCTTGTTGAGGAGGAGCAGAGCACAGCCTTGCCCTTGTCCTGTCCCTGCAAAGCCAACAAAGCTCCTTGCAAGCAGTCAGGGCCTGCAGGGGAAACTGGGAAGTAGTGTGGCTGGGTGGAAAGACTCAGAAAGTGTGGCTTAAACAGTAGCAAAATGTTAGGAAGAAATTCTTCACAGAAAGAGTGATGGGCCACTGGAATGGGTTGCCCAAGGAAGTGGTGGAGTCACCATCCCTGGAGGTGTTTAAAAAGAGCCTGGATGAGGCACTGGGTGCCATGGTTGAGTTGATTAGATGGTGTTGGGTGAGAGGTTAGACTGGATGATCTCAAAGGTCTTTTCCAGCCTGGTTAATTCTGTATTCTGGAAAATGTGGTCTCCTGACTCCCAGGATATCAGCATGCATGGTGTGGACTGTCTGGGGAGCACTTGATGTTTCCATCACTGTAAGCCCCAGAGCCAAAGGGACTTGAAGTTTGGAGAGGTTCTGTCTCACTTCGTTCAGCTTACTGGAATCCATCCTGCCACAGAAGGACAGGCACAGCAAATGAGCTCAGTGAGAATAAACCACAGCCTTGTTCTGCCTCCAGCTCCTCTCAGTGTGAGGGCTGAGCCCCACAGAGGAGTGATCTCAGCCTGGATCAGGCACCACTCCTCCCACCTAGCAGTGTGAGCAGAAGTTGTTTAGCCAGCAGTCCTGTGCCCGTGTCAAACCTGAGCCGTTTGGCTCTTCCAGCACTGCGGAAGGAGTTCAGCTGTGCTCATCTTTTAGCAGGCACTTGAAGTATGACTCAAAGTCATGGTTTGGGGACATTAAAGGGAACCTTTGAAGTGCTCTGCAGCCAGCCCTGTCCTGCTGCATCCCCCAGCTCTTGCCTCTTCCTGTGGCGCTCTTGACAGCAGAGGCACTTTGGGATTATTTATCCTGCCTGCGCTCCTCCGTTTAACATCTCACAAAGTCCATTACCCTCGATGCCACTTCCAATTGGCATTTGAATTTAAGGTGAAATCCAGACCTTGTAAGAAATAGGTTATTTTGTTCTTCTTCAGATGGTTCTGTCTCCCACGCAGTGTCACTTTGGCTGATTCATTTATACAGCCTGACAAAAATCTCCCAATTTTTCATGAGCGGCTTCTCTGTGAGTGTCACACTGAATTTGCTCAGTCAAACACTGTGCTTCCACCAGTGAAAACTGGAGAGCAGAGTGCTGCAGCTAGGTAGGGAACACCACCCTGAGATGATATCTCCTTTCCTGCTTTCCTCCCACTAAAGGAGGCTTTTATTTTGGTTGTTCCTGTTGTTTTGTTCTCCTCTTTTCCTGTGCCTGTCTATATTGCATTGTGTTAGCCATCCCTGCTTCCCACTGACACCACCCTCAGCTCAGCTTGCTGTGTGAGGCAGAGCTGCTGGCCAGCATGTGTCCACTGCATGGCAAAGTGTGCTTACACAGAATCACAGAAGGGCCCTCACAAAGCATCTACGCCAAATCCCTGCTGTGGGCAGGGATGCCTCTCAGCTAGCCTCTGCTGTTCAAGGCCTCATCCAGCCTGGCCTTGAAGACCTCCAGAGAGGAGGCATCCACAAATTCCCCAGGCAACACATTCCAGTGTCTCACCTCCCTTGTACTGGAGAACTTCCTCAGCTCCAGTCCAACCCTGCTCTCCCTCAGCTTCAAGCCATTTGCCCTTGTCCTGCCTCTACACACCCTCATGAAAAGTCTCTCTGCAGCCTTCCTGCAGGATCCCTTCAGCTATTGGAAGGCAGCTCCAAGGTAAGGTCTCCCTGGAGCCTTCTCCATGCTGAACACCCCCAGCTCCCTCAGTCTGTCCTCATAGCAGAGATGATTCAACCCTTGGATCATCTTTGTGGCCTCCTCTGGACTCACTCCACCAGCTCTGTGTCCTTCGTATGCTGGGTACACCAGAACTGGAGGCAGTAAGGATGAACTTTTCTGTCACTCAGTGTTTATACTTTTACACCTACAGCCTGCCTTTGCCTGCCATGGGAGCAAACCTCCATGTGTCTCAAAAAAGAGAAGAGCAGAGTCCCAGAATCAGGCTTGGCTTGGGTCAAAGCTTGTGTAGCTGTCACAAGATCTGATGCTCGCCTGAATATACTCTGGTCCCCTCCAAGCTTGCAGTCATAGAATTATCTTGGTTGAGAAAAACTTCCAAGATCATTGAGTCCAACCATCAACCTAAGACCACAGCCATTAAACCATGTCCCCAAGTGCCACCTCTACACACTTTTCATTTGAAGCCCTCCAAGGATGGTGACTCCACCACCTCCCTGAGCAGCCTGTTCCAGTGCTTGAGAACCTTAATGTTCCCAACCTGATAGTCTCATCAGGTGTTCACTTAAGGCTGGCAGTGGCAACAAGAGCTGGGTGGATAGAGCATAGGAGAGGTCTGTGTCCCACGCTGCCATCAGGGGATCAAGGCAGTGCCACTTGACCTGCATGTGCTTAGGAATCAACCTCAACATCTGGAGAGCAACTTGTCTCTGTGAGGAGGGGAGAGTTTGGGTACTGGGGGGGGAGCACTGTGTTCAGTCAGGGTTCTTCTGCCTCAGCAGCAGTAGCATTCCAGGCTGTATGGTTTGTTCAGTCACTGGCTGAAGGGGAAGGATTTGGTCCTGCCCTTCTCAGAACCATTCCCTCTTTGGGGGTCAGCGGTAGGATGGACAGACAGCTGTTGGATGCATGTTGTGAGCTCTATTGGGAGTGTGCTGGGTGGGTGAAAATCAACCCATCTGCAACTGGAGGGCTGTCCCTGCTTTGATTTGCTTGGCAGCACAGCCCAAGGTCTGCAGGGAGCAAGGCTACACAGACTGGTGGTGTCTCACCACTTTGTAACCATCAGCCTCATTTAGTGCATAACACAAGTTATTTTGCTACCTAATTGCATGGGTTGATACTTTAGCTGGCAATTAATGAATCCTAATTGGATGTAAATTAATTAAGAACATAATTTGTCAAATTCAGTTTGCTCTTCCCCAACTCCACTCTCTCCTGGAGCAAAATGGGAGCTGTTGGCCCCACTCCTGATGGCAGCGCCTGGGCAGCGTGAGGTTCACAGGGAACTGTGCCCAATGCAGCTGCAAGGTGTAGCAGAGCTTTTGGGCTGGAGGTTTGTCTTGCTCTGGGTGGGACAGAATGCCAGGCCAGCTGTCTGGAGTTGGCTGCAGGTTTGTCCCACACCATGAGCTTCACACTCAGTACAAAGGGGGAAGTTAGGGTTGGGTGATGGGTTGGACTTGAGGATCTTGGAGGTCTTTTCCAACGTGGTTGATTCTGTGAGAGGGGCCTCCTGCTGGAACTTCCTGCTTGGGCTCCTCCTGACCCTGCTCCTCTTCTTTCTCCTGCTCTGGAGGATGCCTTCCTGGGCAGAGTGCCTGCTGGGCAGCGTGCTGGGCTGAGCAGAGCTTGCTAAACTTTGCATTGCTGTGGGCACCAGTTTGGCTGTTTCATGAAACCCTCTGCTGTGAGGACAGGCTGAGGAAGCTGGAGTTCAGCCTCTCTGGATGCATGAACACTGTCATCCCACCATGCTGCTCCCCATGTGCCATCTTAGCACAGATTCCATTGTCATCTCCCCACTGTAGAAACAGAGAAAATCCTTCTTCCTCCCCACTTCTCTCTCCTGGAGACTGCTGGAGCTGAGGTGGTTTAGTTTTTCCTCTGGCTGCTATCATCTGAGTGGAACTTCATAGGACAATATAAACAAGGTTTACTACAAAGGCAAAGTGATACATGAAAGAATAAAGCAAGACATTGCTCTAATGTCTCCAGGCCAGGCAGACCTTATCTACAATGACTGGGGTTTGTGCTGTGATTAAATATAGGAGGAGATTGTTTCCCTTCTCTCCAGCCTATCTTAATTTCCTTCTTTACTCAGCATTAGGTCAGCTGTCTGGATCCATTTCTCATAAGCAGCAATCTTGCTCTTAACAACAACTCTTGAGAATAAGAACTTCTTCAGAATGAGGTGTAACATCATCTAGGCTTAGCCTGCATCTGGGGCTATGCTTCAGCAGCTGCTCCATCACTAAGTGAGCCCTCCCCAGGAGACAAGAGGAAAGGGAAAAGGGAAGGAGACCTGAGGGATGAAATCATAGAATCCTAGAATTGCTCAGGTTGGAAGAGACCTCAGAGATCATCAACTCCAAATCTCCCTGCCATGGGCAGGGATGCCTCTCAACTAGGCTTGGCTGCTGAAGGCCTCATCCAGCCTGGCCTTGAAGACCTCTAGGAAAGGGATATCCACAGCCTCCCTGAGCAACACATTCCAGAGTCTCACCACCCTCATACTGAAGAACTTCTTCCTCAGCTCTAGTCTAACCCTGCTCTCCCTCAGCTTCAAACCATTCTCCCTTGTCCTAGCTCTAGACACCCTCAGGAAAAGTCCCTCTGAAGCCTTCTTGTAGGATCCCTTCAGCTATTGGAAGGGAGCTCTAAGGTCACCTTGGAGTCTTCTCCAGGCTGAACACCCCCAGCTCCCTCAGCCTGTCCCCACAGCAGAGCTGCTTCAGCCTTTGGATCATCTTTGTGGCCTCCTCTGGACTCACACCAACAGCTCTGTGTCCTTCTTATGCTGGGGACACCAGAACTGGATGCAGTAGTAGAGCTGGGATCTCAGCAGAGCAAAGGGGCAGAATCTCCTCCCTTGCCCTGCTGGCCACACTCTGCTTGATGCAACCCAAGATCCAGTTTGCCTTCAGGGCTGCATGGTGCTGCAGGCATCCAGCCGGTCTGGGATGAAGAGGGAGTGGTGCTTTGGGCAGCCTGGTCACAGCCTCTGTTCCAGCTGAGCTGCTGGACACAGGAAAGCTCAGGCAAAGGTCACATTTCTTCTCTCACTCCAAGAGGTTTGTAAAAGGCTGCTATATAATGCACTCCAGTGTAAGACAAGATATTGTAACATAATTTAATATCCTTATATGCTAAAGGACCTTTAATAATTTAGTCTTCAAGGGACTGGTTTCACTGATTGCAGAGCCCAGGATTCATCTGACCTTTCCTTACTCTCCATCCAGTAACTCATCTGCAGAGGCTATTTTTGCAGTGTTTAGTAGGTGTCTGTTCTTATTTAATCTGTCTTCCAGATCAAAGGTCTTCAGAAGAAATTTTCCATGTTAGTTGTGAGATAATAAAAACTAAAGTAAAAGGGGGAGGGGGGGAGGAAAGAGAATGAATGTGAAACCCAACTTTCAGAATGGAGACTTCTTTTTTCCCCCCAGCCAAGCCTGAAAATGGAGCACCCCTTGTGTGCACTTCCCAAATCCATCACTGCAGTGCCAGTCACCTGAAGGAAGGGAAGGGGGGAGGAAATATCAGCAGAATTCAGCAGATGCACAGAGTCATTGAATAGATTCATGGGCAGCCTTCTGCAACAGCAAGTTTGCAGGGGCTAACAAAACTCTTTATGCATCAAGCTCAAAAAAAAAAAAACCCCAACCCCACACCAAACCTGACAAAGAAGCTGAAAAGAATGATTTGTGCTCTGAACCAGAGGATGGTGGAGAGCACTGCACCAAGAGGAGGATGTAATCTTGTACAAACGTGTGGTTAACCCCAGAGTCTCTGTCAGACAGGTGTCTCGCTACAAGAGCCACAAATCACCCTGGGGAGAAATTGATTGATCTGCAGCACTTGGGTGATGTAAATCTTCCCCACTGAAACCTGCAGTGGACATGAGGGCACTTGGAAGAGTAAGAGAATTGCCAAATAGAGCTGAAATAAACTCCAGGGGCCAAACTCGGTTATGAATCGCCAGGTGGGGGCAAGCCCACCCGCATGGGTTCTAACACCTGCCACGTCCTAGCTGGGGGCCTGCTGGCACGCAGTGAAGGACAGGCTGTGAGCAAGAAAGAGTTATAGAAAGAGTCACAGAAAGAGAGATTGGCCATTGGGATGTGCTGCCCAGGGAGGTGGTGGAGTCACCATCACTGGAGGTGTTTAAAAGGAGACTGGGTGGGGTGCTTGGTGCCATGGTTTAGTTGATTAGATGGTGTTGGGTGAGAGCTTGGACTCGATGATCTCAAAGGTCTTTTCCAACCTATTTCATTCTATGATATGTGGAGACAGGTTGGACTCGGTGTGACACTGTGATATTCTGTAGCTCTGTAACTGCTTTCATGGGTGCCAGGCCAGCTGAGAACTTGGTGATCACCTCCTTTGTACCTGCAGACTCTTCATGTCTGCATCTGCAAGAGAAGGCAGCGAGCTGTGCGCAGAGCTCGGATCGCGCTCGCGGTACACTCCGCTCCTGATGCCGAGGGGATGACAGCTCTGGATAATAGCAGCTCTCAGGGTTTCCAGATGTTTCTTACTGGGGAAGACTAGAAATCAAACCAGAGTATTCAACAAAAGAGGTGGAAGAGGAATTAAGCACAACATGGGTGAGGCTCTGGGGAGTGGATTTGTTTGAATGATGCCACACAGATTTTTCTTCTGGAAATGCAGTGGTGATACCTTGGGAGAGCTGCTTCTTGGTCACTCTGCCCTTGCTGCAGAACACATCAAAGCCTTGAGGAGAGGAGACTACACCTTTGTAGTCCAAAGGCATCACAGGAGAAGTTCATTGTAGCAGGTGACAAAAAGGAAGGTCTCCGACCAGCGCTGAATCACAGAACACAGCTGGTTGGAAGAGACTGCAAAGATCATCCAGTCCAAGACAGAGGAGGGTTGGGTGGGACAAAAGACCAAGCAGATTCTAACTCTCATTAATCCAGGCTTTATGAACCTCAGGCTGTGCGTTACTGCTGCAGTCTTTGAAAGCAGCTTCAGCTTTTGCCCTCCCTCCCCTTTGTCCTTCCATTCCTTCCCATCCTTGGTGACTCAGAGCACTGAAGCGGCTGAGCTTGTGAAAAAATAATGAACAACAATTGCCTTTGGGCAGGGTTTGTCTGGTTTGGTGTCAGATTGGTCCTTTGACTGTCAAACCACCACTCAGAACTGCCACCCCTTGAATAAATCACACCCTGCCTGTGATTTCACATGCAAGTGTATCTACCCTTGATATTGAAGCTATGAACTTGTCCTGGAAGGGCCTTCAGCTCAGTGCTCATCAGTTCAGGGGCAACAAGACCACTGTAAAGAAATTCTTTGCAGTGAGGGTAGTGAGGCTCTGGAACAGGTTGCCCAGGTAGGTTGTGGATGTGCCCTCCCTGCAGGTGCTCAAGGCCAGGCTGGATGAGGCCTTGGGCAACCTGGGCTGGTGGGAGGTGTCCCTGCCCATGGCAGGGGGTTTGGAACCAGATGATCTTTAAGGTCCCTTCCAACCCAGCCCATTCTATGAGCCTATGAAACCCCTGGATTGTTTCTGTGCTTAGGGTCATGTTTGGACTTAAGCAAATGACAGAAGGTTTTGCTTGGCAAGATTTTCTGCTTGCAAGCCTGTGATGATCTAAAATAATCAGGAGGAGTGAACTCAGATAAACTCATTGGCAAATCAGTGTCACTCAGACGGTGCCTGTTCCTGTGGCAGGAGTTTAGCAGCCCACTGAAGGCTACTCTGCCACACAGAAGCTTGTTACCAAGGCAGTGTCACTCTGGAATCATCTCACAGATGATCAAAGCTTTTTGCTGATTGATGTCTGATTTGCTCTGTGTTTATCAGAACTGAAACAGTGACAAAATTGCTTTCATTTGCACCAGGAGGGACTCAGGATGTAAACTGTTCCATGGTTTCTAGGAACCTTTTTTCATTTTCCCCAGTAATTATGCCCAGGAGGATGAAAAGCATTTGAATTGCATAAGATATATGCCACTGTACATGGCAATTCATATTTTATAAAGCATTTCATAACCCCTGCAGGAAAGTAATGCACAGTCTATATTTGTTTAACTAGAGAAGCAAGCTAAAAGATGCTAAAGGGAGTGAAGCATTCTGGTGGTGAACTGTGGCAATGTGGAGAGAAAAAGAGCCAGGAGCTTCCCACTTCAGAACCTGGAGAGTGTTCAGAGTCAAAACCAGGGCTGGAAAAATTGGTGCAATATGTGCAGTGCACTAGGGGGGAAACCTGGAATACTGTGTCCAGTTTGGGGCTCCCCAGTTCAACAGAGATAGGGATCTGCTGGAGAGAGTCCAACAGAGAACTACAGGGATGGTTGAGGGACTTGAACATCTCTCCTGTGAAGAAAGACTGAGAGCCCTGGGGCTGTTTAGTCTGGAGAAGAGAAGACTGAGAGGAGATCTGATCAGTGTCTATCAATATCTGAGCTGTGGATGTCAAGAGGAAGGGATCAGTATCTTTTTTTGCAGTAGTGCCCAGTGATAGGACAAGGAACAATGGGTACAAACTGGAACCTGGGAGGTTCCACCTCAGCATGAGGAGCAACTTGTTTGGTGTGAGGGTGCTGCAGCCCTGGAGCAGGCTGCCCAGAGAGGTTGTGGAGTCTTCTTCTCTGGAAACTTTCAAGACCCACCTGGATGTGTTCCTGTCTGGCCTACCCTAGGTGATCCTTTGGCAGGGAAGGTTGGACTGGATGATCTCCTGAGGCCCTTCCAACCCCTCCAATTCTGTGAAATCCTGCTGAGATGACAGAGACACTGAACCCAGCTTCAGCCTTAAATCTGTGGGCAGTGTCTAACTGCTCTGCATTCCTGCAGGGGAGCTGCTTTTGCAGTTACAGCTTCGGTGCTGCAGTCAGGAGGTCTCTAACTTCTCTCTTCAGTAAGGTGTGCCTGTGCTTTGGTATTTGGTTTGTGGTATTTGATTTGTCAGAGAGGGAGATTTACTGGGCTGCTCTTCACCTCTTTGAGCTGGACTGCTGGGAGAAAGGAATTCATGCAGGATCTCTGCTTTGCTGTAACATCACCACATCTTCAGGGCCATGTCCCTCTGAGTACTTTGGCCAGGCTGTGGGGAAGATGTCTTCAGCCTCTCCTCTCCCAGTCAGGATGCAGCAGCACATCTTTCAGGCTCAGTGCCTTTGTAAGTTCTTTGTTGTAAGCAGCTCTCCCTCTGGGAAGAAGATAATAGATAATGAGCAGTAAAAAGTCACTCAAGGAAAGCACATTTGTGCCAGGCTGAGAAGCTAAACAGATGAGATCATTAGATGCTGTTCTGTGCTGCCCCTTGCTCCTGGGACACCCTTTCTGTGCCACTTGCTGTTATCTGTTACATGAGATCACACAAACCATGGTGAGCTCCAGCCCCTTTCCTGGCCAGGGTGTCAGCAAGGAGCAAAGAGCTCCACTAAAAGAGTAGCTGCTTTGGGTCAGATGTTTGGAGAGGACTTTCTTTAGGGTTTTATTCTTTTTACTTCTGGCTTTTAGTCTTGTCCCACGGGGGAGCAGAAGCTCCAGCTTCATAAGTCTTTCTCTTCCCTGCTCCTGGCATCATGTTTTCATCTCCTTTTCTGAGCTTGCTGTGAAGAGTTCCAGTGTTAAGCATGCAAAGTATTGTAGGAACAGAAAGCGTTGGGCTCTTCTTAATTAGTTATCTTGATCTTGTATCATTAGAGATGGAGCAACCATTGTGGCAGGACAAAGGATGTAATTCCTGCTGAGTGGCTGATCTGTACCCCCGAGTGAATCAGATCTTTTCCTTCCAGAAATCTCTCCTTTAGAAGCAGTGAAACAATAAAACTAATCAAAAGCTTGTCAAAGTTGACAGAATTCTTCCCTGTTTCATAATGCAGCAGCCCTTGGAAGTGCTACAAAGGGTTCAAGTTCAGCGCCCTCAGTGCTGAAGCGGCCATCAGCGAGCAGATGCTCAACAGGGTGTCAGAGCTGGTGAAAGCAGGCTGTAAATCAGCCCCTTGTGAGTCACTTCTTTAGCAAGGTGCTGTGAATGCTGTGGGGAGCAGGAGCTCTGGATTGTGTCATTTGCCACTGAGGAAGCAATCTTTAGTGACACTGCGCTGGCACTCTCTCCAAAGCTGAGATTTGATGGCCACCTAAATTAAGGACAAATAAAACAGAAGCTGTGAAAATGTCTTGGGCTGTGAACTTTTTTTTTTGGGGGGGGGGAAGAAGTATTGTGCTTTTATTGCAGGATGGGAGATGATCCCATTTTTGGAAGTATTAAGCTGCAGAAACTTGTAAAGTTGTTGTTGTTGTTGTGGAGGTTTGTTTTTTTTTTAACACTCCTGAGGCTGTGGCATAATCACAGGCACTGAGTAAACACGACTCTAAAAGTTACACCAGTTGGAAGTTACCACTCTGCCTGGTTTCCAATAACTGATAGTGCAATTCCTAGCTCCTTGCAAACACCAAGTGGAATGGAGCCATATAAACCATCTTTATGGCTTCACTTTGCTGTCAGGAGGAGTTAGAGGAATGTGCAGTTAGTGTCTTTCTGTCGAGCAGTGATGAAATCCAGAAGCAGATTGCACTTTGTTCAGCTGCTCCTGCTCCTAAACCATGAATTCAACCTGGTTTGGAAGTCCTGGGGCAGGGGGGATGCACATTAAACTGCATGTGACAGGCCTGTGGTCTTCAGAGGATTAATAAAATCAGATAGCTGGTGTGGTATGAGTGGTCAGCTCCTGAAAGCACCTTTGTAAATCTCATTTACTTCTAACAAAACCAAGGCCAAGTGTGTTTTGTTCAGAGCTGGACAAGAAAGAAACCATTTAAAAAGGCAGCTCCAGGAGGTTGTTAGGGCCATTAAAAGGTGTTGGGAAGCTCTATATTTAGAAGCAGAGGAAGCAATGAGATAAAAAAGGACTTCCTTCGAAGTAGAGCTTGTCAAAAAGTTCCCTTTTGATTTCTTTTTGGTCCTCTCCTCTTGAAAGATGAAATGCTGTGGGTGGGGAATGGATGGTCCTGGACCCATAAAATGGTCCTGCTGATAAAAAGCCAGCTGCTGATGTTAAGCATTACCCAGCCATGGTACTTACCTTGCTTATAAACCCTGCTGCTGATGTTAAACATTAAAGCTCCAAGTGTCTGGCACAGGGAGAGGTTTTCTGTTGTGCCTGGTTAATTGCCCCAGAAATTCTAGTGGCAAAAGGGACTACTGCAATCAGACTTAGAGCTTAACTTTGAGCTCTAAACCTAAAGAACCAGGTTCCAGCAGATGGATGACAATATGTGCGGGAGAGATGGATGACAATATGTGCAGGAGAGAGGGATGACAATATGTGCAGGAGAGAGGGATGACAATATGTGCAGGAGAGATGGTTGACAATATGTGCAGGAGAGGGGGAAGAAGAAAGCAGCTTGGTAAAGTGAAGATCAAATGTTGCAAACCCTGTTGGGGTGAAACCTATTTGGGTGAAACTTAAGGCCTGTCCCCAAGGACTGGCTGGGGAATCAAAGTTAGCAGAATGCAGGACAAAAGTCAGGAGGACATCAGAGAAGCTCTCAGAGGAACTTAAGGTTGCTGCTTCTTTATTTGCTCTTCGTGGATACCCTCTCCCTGGAGGTGTTCAAGGCCAGGTTGGAGCAACCTGGGCTGGTGGGAGGCGTCCCTGCCCATGGCAGGGGAAGCTGGAACTGGATGATCTTTAAGGTTCCTTCCAAGCTAAAGTATTCTGTGAATCTATGGAAGTTTGCAAAGGTTGCAGAACACCTCCCATGCAGGCTCATACACTGAAACCAGTGCACTAGGAGCACTCTTGAGCCTGTGAAGATGAAAGAAAAAGAACACAAGAGCTGCACAGGATGCTGGCTCTCACCAGTGTCACTGCAGTTTCAGTAGCAAACATCTTAGTAGCCTAAATCTTTCAGAGGAACAAGCTATGGATGTTACAGAATCATGGGATGGGTTGGGTTGGAAAGGAACTTAAGGATCACCTAGTGCTAGCCTCCTTGCCATGGGCAGGGACACTTCTGGTTGCTCAGAGCCCCATCCAACCTGACCCAGAACACTTCCAGGGATGTTATCCCCAGGTCTCCTAGCCAGCCCATCAGCTTTTCTCATCTCTCACCCTTAAAATCCAGAGGACATTCATTAATCTTCTCCAACACTTCTCCTCCTGGTGCCTTTTTCTAGCCAGGGTTAGCCATTCCAGGCATTTCTGATCACAACATGGAGATAGAGAAGTGTCAGAGGGCTGGAGCCTCCAACTGATAGATCACTTGGAGGGGGAGTGGGAATGGGTAGCTCAAAGTTAATTAATAATTCCCACAATTGATTGACACTCAGTGTCTGACATTCCTTTTGTTCCTGGCCAGCTGAGCCTTCTCAGTCACGTTGTGTTCTTAAGATTATTACTGGGAGTGCAATTGAAACTGCTGAAGCCTAGGAAATCCTGCTTGCCAAGCTCTTCTTCATTTAAAGAAAAGAGAAAAGAAAAAAGATAGAAAAGAAGAAGAAGAAGAAAACCCAAAACAACCTTATAAGCTTGAAGGAAGCTTAAGCAAAACAATGCCAAGAACAAAGGCAGGAGATGATTGGGATTGGGAGGTATATGGAAGCCTTTTCTGTCAGGGTTATCAGGATTCCCTGAAAGGTTTCACACATGTCTCCTGATTTTTTTCAGGTAGAATTCCTCACAGTGGCAGGGCTCAGTTTGTGTCTGTGGTGTTACCACCGTGCCAGCACAGCCTGTTGCTTGTAGGAGCCTTTGCATCCTGTCATGGTATTCCTTCAGTTATCCCTCAGTGCCATGCTCCTTTGGAACAGCTGCTCCTGGAGCAGTTTTCTTTGCAACTTCAGGCATTTGTGTTTGAAAAATGATCCCAAACCTTCAGCTTAGCACCATCCTGACCTTACTGAGGGCATCGTGTTGTGTCTCGCCACTCCCTGAAGCTGTGTTGTGCTTCATCCCCAGTGTCTAATGGGGACAGCAATCTCTGCTCAGCCTCTCAAGCTTCTTGGTGCAGGGAAGGGGTTAATGGTTGGACTCAATGATCTTGAAGGTCTTTTCCAACCTAAATCATAGAATCATTTAGATTGAAAAGACCTTTAAGATCATTGCTTGTAATCATAACCCAACTACCATGACCACCAAACTGTATCCTGAAGCAACACATCTGCAGCTTCTCAAGCACCTCCAGGAATGGTGACTCTACTACCTCCCTGGGCAACCTGTTCCAATGCCTGACCACTCATACAGGAAGGACATTTTTCCTAATATCCAACCTAAACCTCCCCTAGTGCAGCTTAAGGATTCTAGGACTGTGTGTGAGTGCACAGCACCTCACACAGCGTGGCCCTGAGCTGAGGTGTGCCTTGGGTACACCGAGGCACAAGTTAACAGCATCCTTGGAGATATTTGAAGTCAGGCTTGAGAAAGCTCTGGCCAACCTTATCTAGTGGAGGATGTCCCTGCTCACTGCAGGAGAGGTTGGTCTAGGTGGCTTTTGGAAGTCCCTTGCAACCCAAACCATTCTGTGATTCAGCCTAGGACCTGCTTCTCCCCAGATGAGTGACATGCCAATGGCAGAGAGAGACTATCACCATTACCCAATTGACTTTAACTCAACTGTCCTCTTAATTGCCTCTATTATTAGGAAAATCGACCCCTACCCAGCTCCTTCTCTTCCCTGCCAGAGGAGAAGATGAGTTTGTGTTGCCTGCTGCTCTCCTGGCTGATTCGACAGCAGGCCTCAGAGGGTGCAAAGTGCTTCTGGGGCTCACCCACCCTGCCCTGAGTGAACTCCCAGCCAAGCAGCACTGCAGTGCTTTACAAATCGTGTTTAGCTTTTAATGATTTGCTATAACATGCTTGATTAAAAACCTGCCTAAATTCCAAACCTAATGAACCTTAAACTTTCACATTAGATACATTAATTACGGCGGTCCCAGCGGCGTGCTAGCAGGGGGAAGTGATCCTGCCACATTAATATGAAAATGAAGGCTTTGCTGGGAGAACTAAATTAAAAAAAAAGAAAAGAGAAAAGACAAATAATCAGGCTCTCTTGCTCGAGCTGTTGTGCCTCTGAATTAAGTTACTGTCTTTTGTTTTTGCTTTTTAATTAATCAGATGGCTGCCGCGGTAGGAAGGGTCCCAACGGCATTGCTTTAAAAGCCAGGGGCTTGGGGCGGAGGGGGAAGCCAGAGAAATCAGCAATGACTTTGCCACCGGTGCTTGGGTGCCACAGCCACGATGAAGGTGAGGTGGGAAGAGAGACAGATCAATTTGCTGTTCATTAATATTACAGTGTGGAGTTCTGTTTGGATTGGTGTCTCTTCGATTTGTAAGGAGACTCTAATCGGTGCTTACCGTGAGCCGAGGGCAGGGGCAGAAACACATCGATAGGCGTCGGGGAAGGATGCTGTCTGCTCGCAGCTGCTTCAGCAGCACAGCACCTTGGACAGCTCCCATCCGTGGGGAAAGGCTTCATAGGATGGTTCGGGTTGGAAAGGATCTTGAAGGTCATCCCGTCCCAACCAACCCCTCCAGGGAGGGGACAAAAGTCTTTTCCAACCTGGCTGGGCTATTCTATTCTATTCTATTCTATTCTATTCTATTCTATTCTATTCTATTCTATTCTATTCTATTCTATTCTATTCTACACTACTCTACTCTACTCTATTCTATTCCTATTATTATTTCTATTCTATTCTATCCTTATCCTATTTCTATTCTATTCTATTCTATTCTATTCTATTCTATTCTATTCTATTCTATTCCATTCCATTCCATTCCATTCCATTCCATTCCATTCCATTCCATTCCATTCCATTCCATTCCACCCTATTCCTATTCCTATTCCTATTCCTATTCTATTCACAGCCTCCCTGAACAACCTATTCCAGTGTCTCCTCACCCTCACTCTCAAGAATTTCTTCTTAATCTCCAGCCTTGATCTCCTCCATTGCCCTTCATCCTGTCACTCCCAGCCCTTGTCAAAAGTCCTTCCCAGCTCTCCTGTAGCCTCTTCAGGTACTGGAAGGCTGCTCTAAGGTCTCCCTTCTCTTCTCCAGGCTGAACAGCCCCCAACTCTCTCAGTCTGTCCCTATAAGGGAGGTTCTGCAGCCCTCTGATCTTTTTTGTGGTTTCCTCTGGACCCCCTCCAGCAGCTCCATGTCCTTTTTTATGGTGATAGCACCAGAGCATGACTCCCAGGCCTCAGCCTTCCTTGCTTGCACCAGTGGAATTCTCTAGAGGGTTGCCTGTGAAGCAGGGTGCTGAGATAAGTGCAAGCTACAACAGAAGTGTTC
Source organism: Dryobates pubescens (assembly GCF_014839835.1). Taxonomy (NCBI): domain Eukaryota; kingdom Metazoa; phylum Chordata; class Aves; order Piciformes; family Picidae; genus Dryobates; species Dryobates pubescens. The sequence goes on along the minus strand of NC_071631.1, from coordinate 5,898,220 downwards.
TCGTTCCTTCAGAGCTTGCCTTTGGAAGCTCAACCAGATTGCTTACACTGCAGGGCCATAAACATTTGTGTTGGGATAAGGGAGAGAAGCATCATCAGGGTGAGATGTGGGGTAGGAAAAGCACATTTAATAACCATTAGCACAAAACACCCTGGATAGCCTCTTACCTTTATATCACACCTGCTGCTGCTTCAGTATCTGCATCAAGGCAAATTCAGTCCTCACAGAATGAACCTCTGAGTCAATGAAGAGCTACTTAATGGAGTAGGAATCATGGAATCACAGAATTGCTTAGGCTGGAAAGGTCCTTTAAGATCATTGAGTCCAACCATTGAAGGTTTACATCCCTTCAACCCTGTATCTACTACCCCTGTAGGCTCCTGTTTTTCCACTGCTGTCCGTGTGATCTGAGCACAAGGATCAGTCTCAGGGCTGAAGGAGGTGGTTGCCCACACTTGGAGCTCACAGCCCCTTGATCTCTCCTGGGATGAGGCCAGAACAGTCCTTTCTCACCAAACCTGACCTGGGCAGTCACAGGACAAACAGATCTTGCTGGCATCCAGGCTGTGCTGCTAGATTTCAGCTAAGGAGCCCCTCTGCTTCCTCCTTCCACCACCACCATATTCAGACAGTCAGGTGGTGTAAAGAGAGCCTTGTCTGCCAAACTGTGCTGCCTGAAAATCTGGTTGGTGCTGCCTGAAGCACATTGACTTTCACAGGCACACTTGTCTGTGCCTAGCAAGTGCTGATGGGTGTTTAGAATCCCATTACAGGTTCATTACGGCACATTCCATACGAAATTGATTGCAAATTCCACTGCAGCCAAGCAAAAGACTATTAATTAGCTAATTATTGCCCAACATACATTCCAAGAGGCTCACTCAGTTGCTTGAACTTTCACTTCCTATTTCACACATTCTCTGCATTGCAATTCGGCAGCAGGATGGGGCACACGTTGATCCCCAGCTCTCCCTTTCATCCGGGCTAAACGACTGCCCAACTGCCAAGCTAATCTCTCACAGACAAGGGGGCTGGTGCCTCTCCCTTTCCTCTTAAGCCTCCTTCAGTCCTTGCCAACCTCTTTTCTCTTTTATTTTTTCTTCTGCTTTGCTGCTGACAAGCAAGGAAAGGAAATTTGCATTGGTTTTCCTCTTTCTGTCTGTGGCTGCGACTCTTTTTAGGTAGCAGTTGGAGTCACAGCAGCCACTGGAGCTCCTCTTGACTTCTGCCTTCACATCTCTAAAGCCTCATTCCTCCATAATGTTGAATTCCTCTTCCTCAAAGGTGAACATGTGCTGCTCATAAGCCAGACTGAGCTGATCTAAATTTGCATTGCCATTGGAGATGGAACAATTTAGAGCTTACCCATCTGAAAACCCAGCCTGACAAGGAGATGGCAACATTCAACATCACTCAAAAGCAAAGCTGAACTTCTAGCATGTTGAATTTCCACCAGCTCCTCTTTTTGAGTTGTTCCTCTAAGCCTGGGCCAGATGTCCCCATTGGGGCTTTGGGGACAGATGTACTCCTTTGGGGTGCACAGCTTCACTGATGCTGATGTCACCACTGCAGTGCAGGCAGCACTGGGTTTGGACCAAGTGACTACCATCTGTCATGGCTCCTGACCTGCCTCAGGGTTTGGACTGCCTAGGCTATATCCTGAGCCTGGTGCCCACTGACTTCAGGACACAGTTTAGGAAGCATAGAATCATAGAATCCCTGAACTGTTTCAGTTGGAAATGACCTCTAAGGTCATCAAGTCCAACTGACCCAACACCACCATGGTCATGCAGCCATGTCCTGAAGTGTCATGGCCACTTCCAGGGATGGTGATTCCACCACCTCCCTGGGCAGCATGGTGGTGTTGGGTTGACAGTAGGACTTGATGGTCTTAGAGGGCTTTTCCAGCCTTACTGGCTCCATGATTCTGTGATGTTTGTAGAGCTCTACAGAAGGGACTGGTGTTTATTCCCTCCAGGGAGCTCTTCATCACTACAACTAGAGGTGGTTGGATGGTGCCTCTTCTTGCAGTCATGTAAGAATCTCCCACCACCCTTATGTCCTGAGGGCTTGTAGTCATAGAGTCACAGAATGGTTTAGGTTGAAAAGGATCTTAAAGATCACCTAGTTCCAACCTCCCCACCAGGCAGGGACATCTCCCATTAAGCTAGTTTGCTCAAGGCCTCTTCCAGCCTGGCCTTGAATTCTTCCAGGGAGGAGGCATCCACAACCTCCCTGGGCAGCCTGTTCCAGTGTCTCACCACTATCACTCTGAGGATTTTTTTCCTCATCTCCAGTCTCAATCTCCCCTTTCACAGCTCAAAGTCATTGCCCTTCATCCTGCCACTCCCAGCTCTTGTCAAAAGTCCCTCCCCAGCTCTCCTGCAGCCTCCTTCAGGTACTGGAAGGCTGCTCTGAGGTCTCCCTGGAGCCTTCTCTTTTCCAGGCTGAACAGCCCCAACTCTCACCCTGTCCCTGTGAGGGAGCTGCTTCAGTCCTCTGATTATATTCATGGCCTCCTCTGCACCCTCTCCAGCAATTCCATGTCCTAGAAGATCCTCTTGCTCCTCTCTTTCTGGGTTTCTTTCTTTGCTAGAGATATTTTCCTTAGATCTGCCAGGGGCTTGTCACAAAACTCAGGGTTGTCTACAGTGAAACCTCAAGCTGGCAGTTACAGCCTGGAATTTTCAACGTGCCAGGCAGCTCACTTTGGCAAAACCTGACTTAGTGCAAATCTGTGGAAGATCACAGAACCACCAACGTTGGAAGAGGCCTCAAAGGTCATCAAGTCCAACCTGTCACCACAGACCTCATGACTAGACCATGGCACCAAGTGCCACATCCAATCCCCTCTTGAACACCTCCAGGGACGGTGACTCCACCGCCTCCCTGGGCAGCACATTCCAATGGCTGACAACTCTCTCTGGGAAGAACTTTCTCCTCACCTCCAGCCTAAACTTGCCCTGGTGCAGCTTGAGACTGTGTCCTCTTGTTCTGGTGCTGCTTGCCTGGGAGAAGAGACCACCCCCCACATGGCTACAACCTCCCTTCAGGGAGCTGTAGAGAGCAAGAAGGTCTCCCCTGAGCCTCCTCTTCTCCAGGCTAAACAACCCCAGCTCCCTCAGCCTCTCTTTGTAGGGCTTGTGCTCTCAAGATCAGTGAAGCTCTGGAGTTGTCCTGGGGAATATTTGCTGCTACAGGATCCTGCACATGAAGATTCACTTGATCAGGTCTCTGCTGGCTGGCCGAGATGCTGCAAATCCTCTCCCATCACCATGGTGAAGCCCTGCCTAGTCTGTTTGTGCACAAAGGGTGATTTATTCATTAGAGAAAGAGGCAATTTGGGGGTTTCTTTGTTTGAAAATATTTCCACAGTGCTGTCAGAACCCCCAACAATGGAGGCTGGGATTTCTCACTCTCATCCCGCCACCCAAAGGGAAGTTCATTAAAAAGATTCTGCCAACGAACCCACGCTTCTATCGTTCCCTCTCCGAATGGAATGGAAGCAGAAGCACAGAATTAACTCAGGGAGCTCTTTAGAGCACAAAAAAAGAGGGGGGGGAAAAATAGAGAGACAGGAACATATGAAACCAAAGAAAAAACATCACCAGGAGAACGTCAGCCAAGTGCGTAGGGAGGTGTGGTGACAGCTTTGCTGAGGGATGGATCCAGCTGAAAGGGGAATTTTCATCTCAGGTTGCTGTAATAGCCAACATTTGTTGAAAGCACAGGAGTGCTGACCCTCTCCATCTCCTCCCTCTCACTGTTTTAGCAGGTGGCAGCTATGCTCCTGCAGAAGCGGAGTGCAGGCAGGAAGCTGTCTGCAAGTGGTGTGACTGAGTGGAAGTTTCCGTGCGGAGCAGAGAGCAGAAGGCTTCTTGGGAGCAGACATCTCTGCTGCTGAGGGCCAGTCCCTAACCCAGCTGAAGCCTCTGTTGGACTCTCTCCAGTATTTCCCTGTCCCTTTTAAACTGGGGAGCCCAGAACTGGACACAATACTCCTGATGTGGGCTCACCAGGGCAGAGTAGAGGGGGAGGAGACTCTCCCTTGACCTGCTGGCCACACTCTTCTTAATGCACCCCAGGAGACCATTGGACTTCTTGGCCCCATAGGCACATTGCTGTCCCTTGGATAACTTACTGTTCTCCAGGACTCCAAGGTCCTTCTCCATGGAGCTGCTTTCCAGCAGGTCATCCCCTAATCTGTACTGGTGCATGCTGTTATCCCTTCCCAGGTGCAGGACTCTACACTTACCCTTGTTGAACTCCATTAGGTTCCCCTCTGCCCAGCTCTCCAGTCTGTCCAGGCCTTCCTCAATGGCAGCACAGCTGACAGGGTGTCAGAAGTGGCATGCAAGAGAGACTTTCCTTCATTTAATCAGGGAGGTGAGATAGGGTTGATACTCTCCACACATCACCCCCAACTGTACCCCTGCAGTGTGGAGTGACAGAGATGGTTTGCAAAGTCAAAGTGGGAGGTGTCAGAAAGCGTTAGTGACTTCTTGTGTTGAAAAGAAATTTCCTGTTGCTGTTCCCTGTGCTTGAGCAGGGGATTGGGATCTTTCTCACCAGAAACAATAATGCAGTGCTTCACTGGCAGGTGCTGCAACTGGGCCAGGGCAACCCCAAGCACTGATACAGGCTGGGCAGGGATTGGCTTCAGAACAGCCCTGAAGAAAAGAACTTGGGGGTGCTGGGGGATGAGAAGCTCAACAGGAGCCAGCAGTGAGCACTTGCAGCCCAGAGAGCCAAGCAGAGCCTGGGCTGCAGCAAGAGAAGTGTGGCCAGCAGGGCCAGGGAGGGGATTCTCCACCTCTGCTCCACTCTGCTGAGACCACAGCTGGAGCTCTGTGTCCAGTTCTGGAGCCTCTGTGCCAGGAAGGATCTGGAGGTGCTGGAAGGTGTCCAGAGAAGGGCCACGAGGATGAGCAGAGGGCTGGAGCTGCTCTGCTATGAGGACAGACTGAGAGAGTTGAGGTGGTTCAGTCTGGAGAAGAGAAGGCTCCAAGGAGACCTAATTGTGGCCTTCCAGTATCTGCAGGAGGCTCCAAGAAAGCTGGGGAGGGACTTTTGAGGGTGTCAGGGAGTGATAGGACTGGGGGAGATGGAGCAAAACTAGAAATGGGTAGATTCAGATTAGATTTTAGGAAGAAATCCTTTGCCATGAGGCTGGTGAGAGCCTGGCACAGGTTGCCCAGGGAGGTGGTGGAAGCCTCATCCCTGAAGGGTTTTGCAGCCAGGCTGGATGTGGCTGTGAGCAACCTGCTGTAGTGTGAGGTGTCCCTGGCCATGGCAGGGGGGGTTGGAACTGGCTGAGCCTTGAAGTCCCTTCCAGCCCTAACGATTCTATGATTCTAAACCGGGTGTCAGTTCCACCAAAGCCTGCCTGTGTCCAAAGCACATTGTGTCAAATAGCTAACAGTGTTCTTATGATGAAATGTGGCTTTTTTCTAATACCTAGATCATATCAGCCAGCAAAATGAATTCTGTCAAAGTCCCTTGAAGCCCTCTGTCAAATTAAAATATATTTTCCCCACCTGAAGACAGATCTCTTGCTCTGATGGCAAAATTCATTTGATATGATCCTTTAAGCTTTTCTCCTGGAAAAAGGAAAAAAAAAGAAAAAGAAGAAATCATTGTGCTTAAATTCCAAAGCCAATTTTTGGAGAGAAAGGTAATTTCACCCTCCCTCCATCCTCACTGCTATTGTTAAAGAGATTTTCTTCCATTAAAAAAAACTAAAGGAGAAGGGGGAAGGGGGGAGGGAGGAGGAAGAAAAAAGAGGGCAAGAAAATTCAGGCATAATAACAACGATTTTGCTTCACGGCAAACAAATGAATGGCATTAAAAAAGAGATGGGGAAATGATGAAGGTTTTTTTATTCTATGTATTTAGTCCGTGGGCAGGGCAAAAATAGGTGAAAGAAGCAGCAAGTCCCTGACAAATCGGAGCAGCAGTAAGAATGAGGTGTGGAATGTGTACCTGGGCATGGAATATGCATGATCTGACCGGGGGGGGGGGGACATTTAGCAGGATAACAAAGAGCCGGCAAATCGCTGCAAGGGCAAAACGATCCTCTCCTTTTCTTTCCTATGCAAACACAGTGAAGGGGCCCCCCTCCAGAGTCTGCCTCCAGCCATCCAGCGCTTACACCTGCTTGTCATATGGATGTCACGGGCAATTATCTGTCAAATAATCCCTTTCAAATCCAGCTCTGGCTGCCGCCGCAATTCACATGCTCCACGTTGTCAGTATCTCAAGCCAACGGGCACCGGAATGCGTAGTGAAGGGAGCAGCTCCTGGGCTTGTCGGGTAAATGTGGGAATGGTGTCACATTATGAAGCCACTCAAGGAGAGAGGTTTAAAGTTTAGGATGTATTTAGATGTCTGTGAGGAGGAAAGGCTGAGAGCCCTGGGGCTGTTGAGCCTGGAGAAGAGCAGCCCCAGAGGGGATCTGAGCAATGCTCAGTGAAAGCTAAAGGACCTGTGGGGGGCAAGGGGTTGGGGCCAGCCTCTTGTCACTGGTGCCCAGGGACAGAACAAGAGGCAGAGGGCACAAACTGGAACCCAGGAGGTTCCATCTGAATAGGGGGAAAAACTTGTTTGGTGTGAGGGTGCTGGAGGCTTCCAGAAAGGCTGCCCAGAGAGGCTGTGGAGTCTGTCTGGAGAGCTTCCAACCCTCCCCTAGACATTGTGATCCTGGGCAAGCTGCTGTGGGTGCCCTGCTTTAGCAGGGAGGTTGGACTGGATGATCTCCAGAGGTGCTTTTCAACCCCCACCATGCTGGGATTCTGGGTGTTCTCCTTTTCCCTTCCCTTTCACATGCTTTTCTGTTTGTGAAATGCCCCTGCTTAAGACAGCTTAAAGAAGCATCTGCAAGAACAATGAGCACAGACATCTGATAAAGGGGGCTGGACTGGTGGTGGGCTTCTAAGTGGTGAATGAATCCTGGGGAACCTAGAGAACTGCCAGATGTGAGCATAACATAACCCTTACCACCCTTAAACTGGACTGTGGTGTGCCTCAGACTTGCATTTAAACAATGAGAGTGCAACAAGTCAGCCTCTGGTGACCTACAGCAGAGAGCTTCAGCTGGAAATTCATCAGGGGCTCCTGGTGTTATCATTCCCCCTGCCCCCACATGCCAAGTAGTGGAAAGGTCTCATCAGGTACTGGATAGCTTCAGACTCTTCAGGACATGGTTTAATGGCCAGAGTGGCCTTAGGCTGACAGTTGGACTTGGTGACCTTTTCCAACCAAACCAATTCACAGAGCCATAGAATGGTTTGGGTTGGAGACACCTTCAAGATCATCCAGTTCCAACCCCCCTGCTATGGGCAAGGGACACCTTGCTCAAGGCCTCATCCAATGTGGCCTTGGACACGTCCAGGGAGGTGTTTTATGATTCTATACTCATGGTAAGGGAAGTATCCTACTTTCTAAAAGCTCATTGTTTAGGCAGAATGGGAGTGACAACAGGGTGAAGGTAGCCTGGAGAGATTTGAACTGGAAATTGATCTACAGTAGGTCTGATCTGGGGGGTGGGGAATCAGTCAGGTATTTCTGTTCTCTCTTAACTGATAACCTCCACAGTCCTCTGAGTCACTCAGCAAGTTTGCAGCTAGGAAAGTGAAGCTAATTCCTTAAGTATCAGGGCTTGGCATCTTAACAACTGATCTGCTGCAGGACTCGACAAGGGCTGCATTCAGTCTTGGGCTCCCCACTTGAAGAGGGACAGGGATCTGCTGGAGAGGGTCCAGAGGAAGGCTATGAGGATGATTAGGGGACTGGAGCACTGCCTGGTGAGGAGAGGCTGAGGGACCTGGGGCTTTTTAGTCTGGAAAAGAGAAGCCTAGAGGGGATTTAATAAATGTCTATCAATATCTGAGGGCTGGGGGTCAGGAGGGAGGGGACAGGCTCTGCTCACTTGCTCCCTCGGGTAGGACAAGGAGCAATGGGTGTAAGCTGCAGCACAGGAGCTTCCACCTCAACACAAGGGGGAACTTCTTCACTATGAGGGTCACAGAGCACTGGAGCAGGCTGCCCAGAGAGCTTGGGGAGTCTCCTTCTCTGGAGACTTTCAAGGGCCATCTAGATGCTCTGTGACCTGTCAGGGGGGGTTGGACTTGATGATCTCTTTGGGTCCTTTCCAACCCCTGACATCCTGTGATCCTGTGAACCTGTGAAGAGCTCTGCCCTTGATGGTCTCCAAGTTTGACACAGTTCTGTTCATCCTCAGATCCACAGAGTGGCTGGAAAGTGTCCCCACTCTGGATGTAAGGAATGGTTCAGGGGTGTGTGTGTGTTCTCTCTGCCATTTGCACAAGGTGTAAACATCCTTCCTGTAACTGGGGCTGTGGGGCACTCCGTAGTGAACTTGGCAGGGCCGTAGCTGTGCCGCGAATAGGAAGCTGGTGTCCTGCGGCGGGAGGGAGGACAATAACAGAGTTATTTAGATGAGCCTGTGGTAATTGCAGGTAATTGGGCTCTATATTTGCAGATGGATCAAAATACGTTATTAAGAACATTTTCTCTCTGCAATTACACACCTACACATGGAGCAGAGTTTAATAACTGCCTTGCAGGAGCTTTGCCAATACACACATGGAGCAAAGCGTCAGAGTGCAAATGAGAAACGAAACACGAGGAGGACGTCAGGTGGTGATAGGACTGGGGGGGGAATAGAACAAAACTAGAACCAGATTGGATGTCAGGAAGAAGTTCTTCCCCATGAGGGTGGTGAGAGACTGGCACAGGTTGCCCAGGGAGGTGGTGGAAGCCTGTAGGGGACACCTGACAGCAGCCTTCCAGTACCTGAAGGGGGCTACAGGAAGGATGGAGAGAGACTGTTTGCAAAGGCCTGCAGGGACAGGATGAAGGGCAATGGCTTCAAACTAGAGCAGAGTAGATTCAGATTGGATGTCAGAAACAAGTTCTTCACTATGAGGGTGGTGGAACACTGGAACAGGTTGCCCAGGGAGGTGGTTGAGGCCTCATCCCTGGAGATATTCAAGGTGAGGCTGGACAGGATGCTGGGCAACCTGATGTAGTTGAGGATGTCCCTGCTGACTGCAGAGGGGTTTGGACTGGAAGAGCTTTGGAGGTCCCTTCCAGCCTGGACCATTCTATGATTCTTTCTGGTAAAGGGTTGCCCGGGGAGGTGGTGGAAGCCTCATGCCTGGAGGTTTTTGCAGCCAGGCTGGATGTGGCAGTAAGCAGCCTGCTGTAGTGTGAGGTGTGGCAGGGGGGTTGGAACTGGCTGATCCTTGAAGTCCCTTCCAACCCTGATGATTCTATGAAGTACAGCAGGGGACTAAAGCAAGGGATGCTTTGGCAAACTGCTTTTTCCTTCTCAGGATTTCTGTCATTCCATGGGAGTCCAACCCTACAGGACAGCTTTCCTGATGATGAAGGGCAACTTGAAATTAGCCAAGGCTGCTTTCCTTAGTGATAATTCAACATGCAGATGTAAAGTGTGAACACAGCCACTCTTATGGGATGAGTTCACTGGGGGCTGGAGGCATCCACAGGTTGCCCAGGAAGGACAGATTGCCCAAGGAGGTTATGGATGCCCTCTGTGTTCAAGGGCAGGCTGGACAAGGCCTTGAGCAACCTGGGCTGGTGGGAGGTGTCCCTGCCCATGGCAGTAGGTTGGAAGTGGATGATCTTTAAGGTCCCTTTCAGGGGGATTTGGGCTAAATGACCTCTAGAGGTCCCTTCCAACCCAGTGCACTCTGTGATTCTGTATTAGCACCCTTCCCTCCCTTCACCTTCCCTTCTCCCTTGTCATCAGTAACACTTCAGCTCTTCCCTTGCCTCTGCAGACCCATCCCAGACCATCCCTATAGCTCCTCCCTGCCTCTGCATCCAGGAAGGAGATGTCTCAGTGAACACAGAAGAATTTCCCTGTGCTGAATGTCAGCGAACTGCTCTGCCTGTTGGCGAGGTTTTTGCTCCCAGCTCCTGCCAGCCCGAGCTGGGTGGTCTGTCACCGTGCTGGTGCTCAGAGGTGACACAGGAGCTCCATCGCAGCTAGCTCAGCATGAGGATTTATCCTGAATGGGTGATACTTTTGTTCCACTTTGTAGGACATGCTGTTAATAACCCATGTAAATCCAGAGAGCCAGGATTTTGAGGGGCTTAAAACTGAAAGAAAGGGTTTGTCAGTTTAGCCATTTCTTTCCCCCCTCCCCCCTTCCTTTTTCTCTCTCATCCCATTCTATTACAGCAATAATTAGGATGACAGCAGAAACGGCCTGAATCTGTTTGAATGACTCTATCCTGAGCAGCAGTCAGCATGGTTCCCATCTGATACCTCACAAGCATTGTAGAAAGTGTTCTTAACGCTGACAGCCACATCAGGAGAGAGGACAAAGCTCAAAGAGCTCTGTCAAAATCGCTGTTTTTTTCTTGCACCAGGTTTTTCCTTGCCTCTTCTGCACTTCTCTTCAGCTGGGGGGGTGAGAGTTCTGTGGCCAGGTGGTGCCTGGCTGGGATGATGCCATGGAACCCAGCATGGTGGGGGTTAGAAGGGACCTCTGGAGATCCAGTCCAACCTCCCTGCTAAAGGAGGGCACCCACAGCAGCTTGCCCTGGATCACAATGGCCAGGGGGTTTTGGAATGTCTCCAGAGAAGGAGAAGGTTAAGCTATCCCCATGGGATCTGAAGGCTACCCTGGCAAGCTGCATCTATTCTGAATTGCACTGAAGCTTCTTAGGTTGATTCCTTGCTGCTTTCAGTTGTGTGCAGAAGCCTGTACTGGGAGTCTGGTCTCCTAACTATGGACCAAGTGCACCGAACAGACATAAGGAAGCAGGAGCAGGGCTGGGCTTTGGCTTCTCCTGCAGGGACAGTGGAGTCAGGGAGATGATTCAGGAATCAAACCCTGGAGACCTTCAGTTTCATTCTTCACCTTTGCCCCTTGGAGGGACTTCAGCACATCTCTGGGCAGCTTGTCATTAGCACTGCCAACAGACATCTGCCGCTCCCTCTCCCCAAGTCACCGCATTATGTGGCAATTACCTACTCCCTGTTTCTCCTCCCTGTGTATATAATCCCATTTTAATGTGCATGTCACAGTTTTAATAAACTGGAGTTCAAAGGATAAGCAATTATACAAATCTTTCATTTCACACATGAAAAGCAGGATTTGAAAGTTGTCAGCAGGAAAAGAAAAAGAAGATATGGGGGGGGGGGGGGGAAGATACAGGGCAGGGGGGGAAAAAAAGCAGCAGCATTTCTTTGATTCCCTTCTCAGTGCAATTACCTCATGTCTGTTGTGGGGTTTCAGCAGCAGAGAGAACCTCAGCTGGTGTAAATCTGCAGGGTGCCTTTGATTTCAGGGTCTCACAGCAGCTGATGGGTTGGCTTCCAAGGTAGAAGACTGCAGCTTGCAAGATAAGAAAGGAGGTTGGAGTTTATCTGCAGCCCAAATGAAAACAGTGATGGTTGCTGCCCTGGTTTGCTTCAGTCCTGGGGGGGGTTATCCTTTTTGAGCACTTTGTTTACACTTAAAAATGAAAACAAAAAGAATTACTGCAGAGCTGTAGGGAAGAAATCGTACCCCAGAGGATGACAACCTGAGAGATCTGGTCCTCTACCACTCCTTGATTTCTGTAGCTGGTCCCAAACTTGTAAAATAAGGGGGAAACAAAATACTCCTAGTGCAAAACCATCAGGGAGGGACAGCACTGGGCACCCGTGATGGAAGAAGAGGCAGAGATGCCCCTGGTGAGGGGTTTGGAGCACAGCCCTGTGAGGAGAGGCTGAGGGAGCTGGGGTTGTTTAGCCTGGAGAAGAGGAGGCTCAGGGGAGACCTTCTTGCTCTCTACAACTACCTGAAGGGAGGCTGTAGCCAAGTGGGGGTTGGTCTCTTCTCCCAGGCAAGCAGCACCAGAACAAGAGGACACAGTCTCAAGCTGTGCCAGGGGAGGTTTAGGCTGGATGTTAGGAAGAAGTTCTTCATAGAAAGAGAAACTGGCCATTGAAATGTGCTGCCCAGGGAGGTGGTGGAGTCACCATCACTGGAGGTGTTTAGGAAGAGACTGGATGGGGTGCTTGGTGCCATGGTTTAGTCGATTAAGTAGTGTTGGGTGATAGGTTGGACTTGATGATCTCAAAGGTCTTTTCCAACCTGGTTAATTCTATTCTATTCTATTCTGAACAAGCTGAAGTGAAGCCTCAGTGCAAGGAGAGGAGCCCTTGGCTCACCCTGCCTGTGTGGGAAGCTAGGGCTGGTTGGGTATCTGCAGCTTGTGGTGTAAGAGCTCATCCCCAGCTCCCACACTGTCCAGTGGTGACCTACCCAGGTCTCACCTCCAGTGCTGCTGCACATCAGCTCTGAGAAGCCCTTAGTTCTGCAGAATGCTTCCTTCTGCTTCAGGGAACGAGCCGTTCAGGGTTTCAGAGCACAGACCTGGGGCATCTGGTTGCATGTGGTTTTCATAGCTTAGGTTGGAAGGGACCTTAAACATCATCCAGTTCCAGTCCAATCCAATCCTACCAGCCCAGGTTGCTCAAGGGCTCATCCAACCTGACCTTGAACACCTCCAGGGAGGGGACATCCACAGCCTCCCAAGGCAACCTGTTCCAGTGTCTCACCACCCTCCCTGGAAAGAATTTCTTCCTCATCTCCAGTCTCAATCTCCCCTCTTCCAGCTCAGAGCCTTTGCCCCTCATCCTATCATTCCCAGCCCTTGTCTAATGTCCCTTCCCATCTCTCCTGTATCCCACTTCAGGTACTAGAAGCCTGCTCTAAGCTCTCCCTGGAGCTTTCTCTCCTCCAGGATGACCTTATAGCAACAGCCTGCGTCAGGCCTGTCTTTGGCTGCGCTTTTAGCATCTGCCTTCAATCCCATGTGCACTGGAGGCAATACAAGACTGCAGTGCAAAGTTTCTTAGTGTCTGGAAAGTCCTTCAGCAGCCTGCAGGAGTCTGTTTCACCCTTCCTCGACCCTTTGGAGCAGAACAAAGTGACATCTTGGGTGAACAAAGTCACACCAACACCAAGGACTTCACTAAAATATGGGCTGCAACTGATACATTGAAAACCTCCTGGAGACACAATACTGTGGGGCTCACTCTGTTGGCATTTGCAAAGCACTCTGAGATCCTCTGATGAAAGGTGACAGTGGAAGTGCAAAGCATCACACGTTTGCTGCTGTCATGAGTTCCTCGGGGGTGAAATCCACCCTGTGTGCATCCTCTCCAAGGCAGTCCTGAGTGGCTGACACACCAGAGGGCCCTGCTGCCACCCAGCAGCACCTAGGCAGGCTGGGGAGCTGGGTGGGGAGAAATCAAATGGAACTCAGGAAGGGCAAGTGTAAAGTCATAGAATTGTCAGGGTCAGAGGGGACCTCAAGGATCAGCCAGTTCCAACCCCCCTGCCATGGGCAGGGACACCTCACACTACAGCAGGTTGCTCAGAAGGATGGGACCAGGCTTTTTTGCAGTGGTTCCCAGTGACAGGGCAAGGGGGAGCAGGCACAGACTTGAGTATCAGAAGTCCCATCTTAACATGAGAAGGAATTTCTTTACCTTAAGGATGACAGAGCCCTGGATCAGGCTGCCCAGAGAAGTGGTGGAGTCTCCATCTCTGGAAACATTCAAAATCCACCTGGATGTATTCCTGTGTGACCTTCTCAGGGTGACTCTGCCTTGGCAGGGGGGTTGGGACTCGAGGGGTCCCTTCCAACCCTACCAATGTGTGAGTGTGAGATTTCCCTTCCTGCCTGGGAGGGAAGGCAGGCAGGGCAGGGCTGGCTCCTCAGAGCCTCCAATGCAGTTGCATTCATTTTGGATTCTAGCACTCCACTGCTTCTCCAACAGAGCACTGGGCTCCACACAATGAGTGGCTGCTCTTTGAGGGCCTTAGCTTTAGCTGGGATAAAGGACTGGCAAAATCCTCAGCTGCAGGTGGGGAGGTGTGGGCTTGGTACAGCAAACGTTTCCCCCTGCCTCACCATGGAACTATTTGGTGTAACACTTAGTTAAAAAGTGAATAGGCTAAATGGCTCCACTCCCATTATCCCTCTGTGATAAGCATGGTGCCTGATCCTTTACTGCTCCTCCTCTCCTTTTTTGTTTGAATAAAAATGCTGCTGGGAAGGCATAATTTTCATCAAAACATTCTGGGGAAAGGGAGGAAAAGAAAAAAGAAACCCACAACCAAACCAACCCCAAACCACTCCCCCCCCCAAAATACCCTGCAGCCCCTTCTGCATTCACCCAAAGAAACAAGATCTCATAGGATGCCAAATGATTGGAATTCTGCTTCTGCATTAAGGGAAATTAGCAGCACAATGCAGAAAATTGGAGGTGGTAGCATTGATCTGGACTCACAAAATGAGAGCATACTGCCTGGAGTCCAGGGCTATTCATTCTCCTGCTGCTCTGCTTCTTCTCTATTCTTCTTTCCACTTTGTCCTTGCATAAAAGCAGGCAGCCTCAGTCTGGCTGGGAAGTTCTCTCACGTGGGAAGTGTAGCTTAAATGAGTTACCTAGGAAGAGAAATCAGCCTCAGGCCAGAAAACTGCCCTGATGTGCTTGATGCCACTCCAGACCCACCCTGAGACACTCAAATCCTATAACCAGGAGCCAGTCTTTAGCAGAGACACATCACAGCCTGGCCACCAAGCTTCCATAAGTTGTTTGGATCTGTTTTGACTGATCCATGCATCAAGTATGCAAAGGAAATGCAACTGAACACTCCACCTGCTTTTCCAAGGGGAGAATTTCATCTTCATTTGAGCCACTGGGTCACAGGCAGGTTTTGTTATCCTCTGCAGCCACAAAGGGTAGAAGCTCAGCAGTACAAAAGTCAAAGCAACTCTGGAAGCAATCATAGAATCAGTCAGGGTTGGAAGGGACCACAAGGATCATCTAGTTCCAACCCCCCTGCCATGGGCAGGGACACCTCACACTAGATCAGGCTGGCCAGAGCCTCCTCCAGCCTGGGCTTAAACACCTCACAATCCCAGGGCTCCTGGAGCTGCAGCCTCTCTGAAAGCACCAAGTGCTGCCTGAGCTGGCAACACAGGGAGCTGCATCCTTCTTGTTACAGCTTCACAGATTGCATCAGGTTGGAAGGGTCCCTCAAAGGTCATCTTGTCCAACCCCCCTGCAGGCAGCAGGGACAGCCCCAACCACATCAGGCTGCCAGGGCCACATGGAGTCTGATCTTCAATGTCTCCAGGGATGGGCCCTCAAACCACATCCCTGGGCAACCTGTTCCAGTGTTTCACCACTCTCATTGCAAAGAACTTTTGTCTTCTGCTCCTTAGTTTGGCCAGGCAAAACCTCACAAGCTGCTTCTTCAGAGCATTAGTTCCAGTTGTGTGGCCTCACTGGTGCCAGGCAGAGGACCAGGCTGCTGATCAGGATGTGTTTATGAGCACCTCACTGCTGTCCCTGGCAGAGATAAACCTGCCTGTGCCTGCTGGTGCCAGGTGCAGGCCTGGGCCCCTTCCCTCTGTGTCGGGAGGACACACTCAGTCTTCTGAGTGAGGAGATAAAGATGGAAGGAACTGGTTTGTGAAAGAGGCATGGCTTTGGGCAGCACTGCAAATCAAAGCACGCTGGGCTGCTCCCCTTCCCCTTTCCCCAGGCCAAATGATAATGGATTTCAGTCTCCAGTGCTGTCAGCTGCTCCTTCTCCTCTCCTTCACGCCACCTCCTCAATGGCTGCGTTTATGGATGGCTGTACTAACACAGATGGACTCTGGGTTTTGAGCTGTGTGGATGGTCTGCTGCCACTTAAATCAATATCACCTGGCAGTTTTATTTTCCCAGCCCCAGACACAATCTGTCCATTGTGCCAAGGCTGTTTGTGGCTCAAATGAATGCAAGAATTTATAGGTGCATCTTGAAAGTGCTGCTTCCTTTAATCACAGCAGATAAAGGGATTCCTGCCTTATGCAAAAGCTGGAGTGTCATCTGGTTAATGGGGAGACACTTAGCAGATGCAGGCCTCCTGAATCCCTCATTCAAATGGTTGCATTTACAGCCCTAATCAGACAAAGCCGACTGTGGGCCAGCAAGAAAGAAAGGCTGCCAAAAAGAAAGAGATGTCCTCCACTGGGTGCACTCTGTTTCAAAGGGTTTCCCATGGATTTGCAACAGAACAACCAGGCTGAAATGTCCTAATGATCCTTTTCCTTAACCACAAGGAGTGAAGATACCTCAGGTGTACCAGTGCAGTTCTGGGCCCCTCAGTTTAGGAAAGATGCTGACTTGCTGGAAGATGTCCAGAGAAGGGCAACAAAGCTGGGGAGGGGTTTGGAGCACAGCCCTGAGAGGAGAGGCTGAGGGAGCTGGGGTTGCTTAGCCTGGAGAAGAGGAGGCTCAGGGGAGACCTTATTGCTCTCTACAACTCCCTGAAGGGAGGCTGTAGCCAGGTGGGGGTTGGTCTCTTCTCCCAGGCAAGCAGCACCAGCACAAGAGGACACAGTCTCAAGCTGCATCAGGGGAAGTTTAGGCTGGAGGTGAGGAGAAAGTTCTTCACTGAGAGAGTTGTTAGCCATTGGAATGTGCTGCCCAGGGAGGTGGTGGAGTCACCATCCCTGGAGGTGTTCAAGAGGGGATTGGACATGGCACTTGGTGCCATGGTTTAGTTGATTAGATGGTGTTGGATGATAGGTTGGACTTGAGGATCTCGAAGGTCTCTTCCAACCTGGTTAATTCTATTCTATCCTATCCTATCCTATCCTATCCTATCCTATCCTATCCTATCCTATCCTATCCTATTCTATCCTATTCTAAAACCTGTGTTTCATCAAACACATTTCTTAGGCAAGACTTTGGTATCTCCACAGCTCCAAATAATTGATGAAATATCTGAGGATAGGAAAAAAATGTTGACAGTCATTAGGATATCTCCACTGTTGTGCTGCCTGATCTCCAGATGAGCCACTCGACACACACTGAGGCTGTCATCTTCCAGGGAATCAGAGGCTCATCTAAATCCCAGGACCCACTGAGAGCAGTTCAAACAATGGGACCAAAAGAGGCTCACTCACCCCACCTGAAGGGATGCACTTGTGCAGAACCTCGGCAGAATGAAATCCAGAGCGCAGTCTCTGCTCTGCTCTGCTTGACAAGTGCTAATTAACTGCTGACAAAATAATGTTAGATTTGGTGCAAACTTGCTTTTCATTAACAGCCAAGCAGGGAAGATTGGCACGGGGTGGGCCAGCCTCCTGCAAGGCAGAACGTTCATAGTTTGGTGACTCTGCTGACACCTTCAGCTCGTGCTGAACAAGTGTCCTAGGGGCTGAAGCTGGAGCTTTTCTATCAGCTCCAGAGGCTCTGCAGCTGATGGATGCAATGCCCCAGGCAAGACTCCTGATAAGGAGGAGCTCTGTCAACTACACTAATTTTCAGAACATGCAAATTGAGGGACTCCAGACAGCTCCCTGGGAGGCAGCTCTTCTCTTCAGAGAGGGAGGGTTTGCTCTTTCCAGGAATGATCTTGTTCTGGAGTGGATCATGGTACACTGTTCATAGACTCACAGAATGGTTTGGGTGGGAAGGGACCTCAAACATCATCCAGTTCCAAGCCCCTGCCGTGGGCAGGGACACCTCCCACCAGCCCAGGTTGCTCAAGGCCTCATCCAGCCTGGCTTGGAATATTTCCAGCAAGACAGCATCCACAGCCTCCCTGGGCAGCCTGTCCCAGTGTCTCACCATCTTCACTGGAAAGAATTTCTTCCTCTTCTCCAGTCTCAGTCTCCCCTCTTCCAGCTCAAAGCCATTGTCCCTCATCCTGTCACTCCCAGCCCTTGTCTAAAGTCCCTCCCCAACTCTTCTGTATCCCCTTCAGGTACTGGAAGCCTGCTCTGAGGTCTCCCTGGAGCCTTCTCTTCTCCAGGCTGAACAGCCTCAACTCTCTCAGCCTGTCCCTACAGGGGAGGTTCTCCAGCCCTCTGATCATCTTTGTGGCCTCCTCTGTCCCCTCTCCAGCAGCTCCAGGTCCTTCTTGTGCTGGGAGCCCCAGAACTGGAGGCAGTGCTGCAGGTGGGGTCTGAAGAGTGAAGACCCTGTGCTGCTCCCTGTGCCGCTGCTTTCTGCTCTGGCTGCAGCTGAGCACACAGCTGCCTGCAGGGCTGCCAGCAACCATTGCTGGCTCCTGGGGAGTTTTTCCTTCTGCTGCTGGGGACACAGATGTCCCTCTCTCCTTCCTCAACCTGGTCTTGCTCTTCACAAAGTATCTTCTGGCCTGCTTCTCTGAAGTACCAGGACAGAATCCCAGGATATGCAATCCTCTGTGCTCACAGCTGCTGCTGCTGCTAGTCAGAAATGGATAGAAAAACATAATGTGGAAAGTCAAATTACCCAGATCATGGAGAGAGGCTGTGGCAGAGACCTGAGAAGAGTCAAAGACTCATTAACTTGCAGATTTCAGCATTAGACACTGCTCCTGTCCTTGGGGTTTCCAAATGTGCAAGTGTTGCTGTAGGAAATGATGGCTCTGAAAGGTTAATTTTTAATAAGGCAGTTAATGTAGGTTATTTAAACAATGATTATTAAAGCCATGTTTGAGGTTTACACTGTAATAGGTAATTATCTTCTCCAGAACAGTTACAACAATGCAGTCTTCAGTGAGCCACTGGTATTTGTTCAACCTATAATCACATTCTTATTAAACCTGGAAGGATGGACCTAATTCAAGATCACACAGCAGACTACAAGGGGAACGACTCTGCCTGAACTGACCTTCTTTCCAGCCTGCTTATCACTGCCTCTCATGTTAATGCTGCATCTGCTCTTATGCTAGCTCTGTGTCCAGTTCTGGAGGCTCTGTTCCAGGAAGGATCTGGAGGTGCTGGAAGGGGTCCAGAGAAGGGCCACGAGGATGAGCACAGGGCTGGAGCTGCTCTGCTATGAGGACAGACTGAGGGAGTTGGGGTTGTCCAGTCTGGAGAGGAGAAGGCTCTGAAGAGACCTAATTGTGGCCTTCCAGTATCTGAAGGGAGCTATAAGAAATCTGGGGAGGGACTTTTGAGGGAGTCAGGGAGTGATAGGACTGGGGGGGATGGAGCAGAACTAGAAATGGGTAGATTGAGATTGGATGTTAGGAAGAAGTTATTCCCCATGAGGGTGGTGAGAGACTGGCACAGGTTGCCCAGGGAGGTAGTAGAAGCCTCATCCCTGGAGGTTTTTGCAGCCAGGCTGGATGTGGCTGTGAGCAACCTGCTGTAGTGTGAGGTGTCCCTGCCCATGGCAGGGGGGTTGGAACTGGCTGATCCTTGAGGTCCCTTCCATCCTCTTGGCAGCCACACATCAGATATTTGTAGACATTGATAAGGTCCCCTCTCAGCCTTCTCCTCTCCAGACTAACCAGCCCCGGGTCTCTCAGCCATGTCAGAGGAGAAGAAACGGTCCTGTGCTCTCCTCCCTTAGTGTGTGGTGTGTTGAGTTTGACCTGTGCACCCACTTCTGTGGCCAGTGGGAGCTGAGGATGCTGAACGAGCCCACGCTGAGCTCCGTGCAGCCAGCCAGGCCACGATCGATTTGTTAGGCTCTGTGACTAGAGAGCAGACAGATCCCTTGTCCACAAATGATGGAATGCTTTGAAATTCTCAGCTGGAAAGCATCCAACAAAGACTAAAAAGGGTTTTTTGGGGCATCTTTCTTCTTTTGGGTACCAGAATTTCCCTCCTCCACCCTCAACTGCTCCTGGTCTCTCTAATGCAAATCTCATCAATCCAGGAACTGACACACTTGGTGGCTATTGATTCATCCCTGGGACTGGAAGAACTCCAACCATATATCTGGTGGTCAGGGAAGACTTTATTTTGTCCTTGCTGTACAAAACCATGTTTTACATGTCTGACAGTCCATGGAGGGAAAAAAAACCCCAACCAAAACCCAAACAGCCACCAGTTTGAATTGCAAGCCAAAGATGCTCACTTGACAGATGGATTCCTGGCTCTGCTGCAGTATTTGAAATACTTTCAACCTCACCAGATTGCATCCTGTTGTCTAACAGGTTCCCACTTAGATGCCTTGGGACCAAGAGATATGGAACTTGATATTTAAGGCTGGCTGAGCAGAAAGCAGCACCAGGCAGGTAACGCTGCTAGAGGAGTCCTGAGCCATTGCAGCACTGCAAGCTGTGAAAGGACCTCCCCACTGGGAGCAGGCTCTGCTTCCAGTCTCTCTCAGGAGCAGGCAGAGCTGAGGCTGTCCCCATGGGAAGTGAGATCATGGAATCATAGAATCATTTAGGTTGGAGAAGCCCTTTAGGATCATCGAGTCCCACTGTCCTCTAACTCTGCCAAGCCTGCTGCTAAACCGTGGCCCCCAGCACCACATCTCTGCCTCTTTGAAACCCCTCCAGCAGCAGAAGGGATCAGAGTTCTTCTGCATTCCCATCCTCAACTCACTTAATATGCCTCAGCCTCTCTGTAGGTCCCCTTCAGATATTGAAATGCAGCTCCAAGCTCTCTCTAGAGCCTTCTCTCCTGCAGGCTGAGCAGCCCCAACTCTCTCAGCCTGTCCTTGCACCAAAGCTGGTGGATATCACTGCACTTAACCAAGGCCAGGGGTCTTACTCCTTATTTAATTGCAAAGCAAGAGGAATCCAGAGAAGCTGAGTGGGAGTCAAGACAGCTCAGGAGAAGGTGCTGGCACATCCCCAGCCAGCGTGTTCCTCCTGGTGCAGACACGGTGGCGTCAGCTCGAGTGGATAGGTGCGGTGCAGCAGGGGCCTGGCTTCTGGCCCTGCAGGGCTACCAGGCTCAGGGGGTGGAGGAATCAGAAATATTTGTTTTCAAATAAGAAAATAAAAATGGATTTATCCATGGCAGATTAACCACAATGATTTTGTATTTGGCAAATTACCTGGGAGCCGAGAGAAGAGAACGAGTTTCTGTGTCTCCGTCCTCTGACCGCATTGATATGGATGCTGCTCACCCTTTGGAGGCAGGCTGCAGATTAGCTCTGCAGACCAAAGCAGCCTCTGCTTTGCTTGTTCCTCTCCAAATAACCTGGCATTTTAAGGGAGGAAAATTCACACACTGAACAATGTAATGAACTGGAAACCACCAACAAAAAGAATATCATTATAAGCTATCCTAAAGGATGGTTTTCTCTCACCTTACAGCCTCTTCTCAGTGCTAACCACCAAAACCCTCTTCCCTTGCAGCCAGCCCTCTGTGATCTCTTTTGAGTTTTGGTCCCTTTCTGCAAACTCTTGGCAGGAACAGGCTGCCCAGGGAGGTGGTGGAGTCACCGTCCTTGGGGGTGCTCAAAAACCTGTGGCCATGGCACTTGGGGACTTGGTTTAGTGGCCATGGTGGGGTTGGGTTGCTGCTTGGACTGGATGAACTTAGAGGCCTTTTCTAAGCAACACAGTTCTATGATTCTGTGGAACATCTGGACTACCTGAAATAAACATATGTGCAGGTCTCTCAGTCTTTCTTCATAGCAGAGATCACAGGATCAGAGGGTGTTAGGGGTTGGAAGGGACCTCTGGAGATCATGGAGTCCAACCCCCCTGCCAGAGCAGGAGCATAGAATCCAGTGCAGCTCACACAGGAACACATCCAGATGGGTCTGGAAAGGCTCCAGAGAGGGAGACTCCACAACCCCTCTAGGGAGCCTGCTCCAGGGCTCTGTGACCCTCACAGGGAAGAAGTTCCTCCTCATGTCGAGGTGGAACCTCCTGTGCTGGAGTTTATATTCACTGCCCCTTGTCCCATCAAGTCCCTTCATCATCCTCGTACAGCTCCCTCTTGGACTCTCCAGGAGATCCCTGTCTCTCCTGAACTGGGGAGCCCAAACCTGGAGAGAGTATTCCAGGGGTGGCCTCACCCCATGAGGTTGAGAGGGAAGAGCTAGAGGCAGAAGATAGCTCCTGACAGAGAGGTGTGAGCTGTGCAGGCAGGAGGATGTTTTTGTTCTTTCTCTCCGTGCTGTCAGGAGTGATTGCCTTTGCTTGGATCAATCCAAGCATACTTCATAACCTGTGCAGAGGAGTTTGGTAGATTTATTTTCCTAGCTTGCTTGTTCAAGCCTGTTATTAATGCCCTCCTCAGTTCACCTCACTGGAAGCAAACAGAGCTTCTGAAGGAGTTTTTAGGCTGAAAATAAGTGCCTCATTAAGTTAAACATATTAACCTGAAGCCAGCATTTATGTCGAGTAGACCAATGAATGCCATTATGGGAGACACACCATGGAACCTGCTGGAGCTCAGGGGGTGCTTTGGTACCCTCCATAACACCCCTGCAGCAGGGGAGAGTGGGGCAGGCAAAGCTCACAGTGATGCCTTCTTCACCCTGTACTCAGCACTGCTGAGGACACACCTTGTCTACTGTGTTCAGTTGTGGCCCCCTCACTCCAAGAAGGACATTGAGGGGCTGGAGCAGGTCCAGAGGAGGGCCACAAAGCTGGGGAAGGGTCTGGAGAACAGGGCTGGGGAGGAGCAGCTGAAGTAGTTCAGCCTGGAGAAAAGGAGGCTGAGGGAAGACCTTCTGCAGCTCCCTGAAAGGAAGTTGGAGCCAAGTGGGGGTTGATCTCTTCTCCATAGTAACAAATGACAGGATAAGAAATGGCCTCAAGTTGCAGCAGGGGAGGTTTAGGTTAGACATTAGAAGAAACTTCACTGAAAGGGTTCTCAAAGACTGGCACAGGCTGCTCAGGGATGTGTTTGAATCTCCACCTCTGGAGGTGTTTCAAAGAGGCAGAGATGTGGTGCTGAGGGACATGGCTTAGCACCAGCCTTGGTAGAGTTAGAGACTGGCTGGTCTCAATGATCTTGAAGCCCAAACAATTCTATGATTCCAACTCCATTTGTGATTTCCAGGGGTCAGGGACATTGCATACAACCTTGGCTCCACTCCTGTACAATTTTTCTGGGTGATCTTAGGAAGCCAGTTTCAGAGCAGGGAAAAGAGCCAGAATCTGATCCCTAGGTTAGTTGGTGCAGGCAGGAGCAGCTTTGCCTTCTCTGGAGCTGAGGGAACACATTAACATTCCAGGCCACAGCTCCTCCGTCCCATCTCTGCTCCCTAACACTGAGCACTTCTCTTAACTGAAGATCTGATTTGAATGCAGCTCAGAAAAGTCTGCTGTAATTCACCCAGATCAAGACAGAAGTAGCCAGGAGGGAATGAAGAGAATGACAGCAACAATCTCATACTAATGAACAATTGTCCTTAGAGGTATTTAATTGAAGCCTTCTCTAAAACAATGCATTAACAAGCTTCATATAGGACACATGCAAAGCTGTTGGGTGGTTAAAGGATGGATAGCATCTTAATAGGGGGATAAAGTGGCTGTGGTCCTTCCCCTGAGCAGATGGAATGACAATCTGCACCCTCCCTTCCTGTCAGGGGGCTATGACCCTCTAGATCCAGACTGAAGTGGGCTCTGCCAGGATGTTTGCAAGGTCTCTGAAGATAAGCAAGCAGCCACAAGGTCCTTTGTGCTCCCTGCAAGTGGTTCAGTCTCTGGTTGCTCCTTTGCCACAGCAGAACTCTTCTTGTGCAGGCAGAGAATCATTAATATGCTCCTCTCTTCCAAGTCCCTGCAGAAGCAAATCGACAGAGCCACTTGTCTGAGCAAGCTTGGAGCTCCTGGCTTGTACCTCATGGAGGTGTGGGGAGTTGGATGTGCTGGTGCCACAGGTGCCCAGCTCAGCCCAGCCTCACACCTGCTCTCTGTCCTGCCCCCTCCCCACGTCCCTCTCCTTCCTTCTCTGTCACTCGGCCAGCAGGAGCGAGAAGCAAGCCACAGAGCTGTGAAAACCTGGCCTGAAGTCAAGGACAAATTGCTGTTGATTTTATTAGGTGAGTCTCTGAGCAGTGTGCCAGAGCCCAAGCCTGCCCTCCTCATAGCGTTTCTCTCTCTGAACCTTACAAGGAGTGAGCTGATGACCACGGTTAGGGAGAGGAAAGCAATGATGTGCAGTGCTGTGTCCAGCTCTGGGGTCCCCAACACAGGAAGGATATGGGTCTGTGAGACAGGGTCCAGAGGAGGCCACATAGATGATCAGAGGGCTGGAGTACCTCTTCTGTGGACACAGGCTGAGAGAGTTGGGGCTGTTCAGCCTGCAGAAGAGAAGGCTCCAGGGAGACCTTAGAGCAGCATTTCAGTATCCTGTAGATAAAAGAAGGCTGGGGAGGGACTGTTCAGAAGGGCCTGTGGTGATAAGTGAGGGGCAATGGTTTGAAACTGGAGCAGAGCAGAGTTAGGTTGGACATCAGGAGGAAGTTCTGCACAATGAGAGTGGTGAAATACTGGAACAGGCTGCCCAGGGATGTGGTTGAGGCCCCATCCCTGGAGACCTTCAAGATCAGACTTGATGTGGCCCTGAGCATCCTGATCTGATTGGAGGTGTCCCTGCTGCCTGCAGGAGGGTTGGACAAGATGTCCTTTAAGAGTCCCTTCCAACCCAATGCAGTCTATGGAGCTGTAATCCACACAGGTGACATAAGCTCTGTCAGCCTTAGTGTCTGGATGATCTCAAAAGTCTTTTCCAACCTAAATGATTCTACAGTTCCATGAATGTACACATGTTGATCCCACTTGGGGCACCTCCTGTTGCCAGGAGTCCCAGAGCAGCCAGTCCAGCAGCCAAGGCTGCTGGCAGAAGGGAAGAGCAGGAGCAGGTTTTGCTGTCTCTCCTGTCACTTTGCTGCCGTGTTTCCTTGGTTGCAAAACACATCCACCTGAGCTGCTGAGCGGATGGAGGGACCCAGTGGGGCTGCCTGAAGTGGCAGAACACGACTTTATTATGCACTGAGTTCCACAACTCTTTGTGCTTAGGCAAAGCATTGCTTTCATCCCACCATGGTTTAATTTACCCCTCGCTTTCTATGTGATTAGCCATTAAGTGCTTGCTAATATATCTAATTTCCACAGGCTCTAGGTGTTGCTTTCTTATATAAAGGGGGGTGGGGGGGAGGAAAAGGGGGGGAAAAAAATATCCTTCCATGTAAAATACCCTTTTGAGAAAGGAAATAGCTATCTCCAAGGCCTAACTGAATTACACTCTTATCAACTGAAGGGAAATAATCCACTTGAAACATGAAATACAAGCAGAATGAAAAGCCTTTGCGAGTTGCAGTGGAAGAAGAACACAGTGTGAGCCTCAAATAACTCTGCTTTATCCATATGGAAAAATACATTATTTTTTTTCTTGGAATCCTTCCCTTTCCTTGGTACATAATGAAGTTTCTCAATTGCTCACCCTTCTGATAGAGTGCAAGAGGAAATAATCCCTCTCGTTGCAGAAGTCCTGAGAAGAGGGTTGAGCCTGTTTGGAGCTCAGCAGGGCCACCTTCTCCAGAAGGGGATGAGATATCCTCTTCTGTTTTGAAGGGGGAACATTTGGTATTCACTGAATTGTGCTGTGGGGGTTAAATTAATTCTCATGATTCGGAGTTCCCAGCACGGCTCTGTAGGTCTCCTCAGCCCAGATAGCCTCAGAATGCTGCTTCTCCCCATGAGCTTCCTTCCCCTTGTAAATAAAGCAAGCCTGAAGGAAGAAATAGATTTCTAAATAAAAGCCACAGTCCACATGGATTCCCTTCTGGGAAGGTTAATTCAGGTTTCTGATTAAAGGCTCTAGTTTCTGTCTCTTCCTCTCTCTTTCCTGCTCCAGACAATCTTTTATCCTCCGTAATGGAGCTATTGAGGTCCGTCAGGTTGAATCAGTGCAACAACTCCCCTTGGAGCAAAAGGGGAGTGAAAAGTTAGTCCAGCTGATGACTCAGTGTAGCCAGAGACCTGCAGTGCCCAGCCAGGGTAGAGGACAGGGCAAAGCCCTTCTCCAGAAATGAGGGAGCTCCCCTGCTGGTACCTACCCCGTGCTCTAAACCTGGCAGGAACTGGACACCTGCAGGTATGTGACAGCCAGGAGGTACAGGACAGCCAACAGGGATGAAGCACCTGGCAGGGAGAAACCCCCAGCCAGCCAGGGATGCCCCACCTGGCAAGGGTACAAAGCCTAGCAGGGATAAGAAATCTGGCAGGCATGCAACATGCAGCAGGGATGAAACAATCTGCAGGGATGCAGCACTCAGCAGGGATAAGAAACCTGAGGGGGATGCAGCACTCAGCAGGGATGCAGCACACAGCAGGGATGCAGAACCAAGCAGGGATAAAAATTCTGGCAGGCATGCAACATACAGCATGGATTAAACAATCTGCAGGGATGCAACACTCAGCAGGGATGCAGCACACAGCAAGGATCCAGCACCCAGCAGCTACACTGCAGCTGGTGAACCATTCTCCCCCTGCCCTGTCCCAGCTCAACTCAGCTAACTCCAACCTTGCTGCCCTCTGCCACAGCCCCTGCACTTGCTGCTTTTCTTTCTATTTTTAAGCATTTCAAAATGTCTTTTACCATTATTATCATTATTAATTCTGACTCTCCAGAAGAGAACTGCAGAGGCCTTAGTGACCCAGAGTGGCAGGCAGAAGCCATCTCCTTGCTGAGTTTTCAGCTAGAAGAGGAGAGAGGGCTAGGCAGCAGCCAGCACATCCAGGCACCATCAGGAACAGGCTGCTGGCTCTTGAATTAAGCCCAACTTGCAGTGGTTATTATGCCTAGAACAAGCAACCTAAATTCACAGATAAATGAAGCTAATTAAACATGCTGCTCTAGAAATTAAAGCTTGCCTTGTTTGTTTAGAGGGTTTGTGAGTGAGTGGGCTTGGGGTTTGTTGGATTTTGGTTTCCCCACCACCACCACCCCTGTAGCTTTGGGTTTTGTTTGGGGATTGGGGTTTTTTTTTCATCATTATTTTGTTCTGTTTGGTTGGGTTTTCCTTTTTCAGGACTGCAGCAAATCTGCTGCTGTGTTTCAAATCAGTGCTGCAGACTGCAGCATCAGCCTGGCTTTTAGCCCCACAGGTAGCAAACCTTTACCACTGGGCTTCTAAAAGGCTCCAGAGCAGCATGTGCCAATGACTGCACACCACAGCCACTCTCATGGCCAAGGGTCTTGTGCCAGCCAGCCAGGATTGGTGCAGTCATAGAATCATTTTGGTTGGAAGAGACCTTTAGGATCATCCATCCACCATCAACCCAGCGCTGCCAGGTCATCACTGAACCATGCCCCTCAGCACCACATCTGCATGGCTTTGAAACCCCTCCAGGGATGGAGACTCCACCATCACCCTGGGCAGCCTGGGGCAGGCCTTAACAACCCTTTGGGGAAGAAATTATTCTTCATGCCTGCTGGAGAGAGTTCAGAGCAGGCTACAAAGATGCCGAGGGCCCTGGAGCATCTCTTTGAAGAGGAAAGGCTGAGAGCCCTGGGGCTGTTGAGCCTGGAGAAGAGCAGCCCCAGAGGGGATCTGAGCAATGCTCAGCAAGAGCTAAGGGGTGGGGGGGAAGAGGATGGGGCCTGACTCTTGTTAGTGGTGCCCTGGGACTGGGCAAGAGGCAATGGGCACAAACTGGAACCCAGGAGATTCCACTGAACATGAGGAGAAACTTTGGTTTGAGAATGCTGAAGCTCTGGAGCAAGCTGCCCAGAGAGGCTGTGGAGTCTCCTTCTGTGGAGAGATTCCAAACCCACCTGGACATTGTGATCCTGGGCAAGCTGCTGTGGGTGCCCCTGCTTTAGCAGGGGGGCTTGGAGGATGATTTCCCCCCCATAAACAACTGCTACCCACACTTTGCCACACGGCCGCTTTATTCTGTGTACTTCCATGGCATGTAACTAAGGAGCAGGGTGAGATCAGTCATGGCTAAGCTTTCTCTGAGGTAGCTTTAATGAACTGAAGAACTCCAGTGCTCTCAAATGGCAACTGCTGGTGCACCACGAGACATCTGCTAATGAAATTTCAGCAGCTGCAACTGGAATGTAAATGCCAGGTTCCAGGATGCACCAAACGGAACGGGGACGCATCGCGCGCTCGGGGCTCCGTGCTCAGCTCTGCCTCCTGAGGGCTTCATGCTCTGATAAAAAAGGTGGTGTCTCAGGACATGTGGGATTGCTGATGAAGCCTCTGGGCACCAGACAGGAGTCACTTGCCCAAAGAGTAAGAGGGAGTTTGCAAACCAGTCCACTCTGTTGCTGCAGCGCTGGATGTCTGCACACACTGAGGTCCTCTGAGTGCAGTGCAGGTCAGAGCTTCGCAGATTGCACTTGGTTGGAAGGGATTCCCCAAGGGCATCATGTCCAACCCCACTGCAGTCAGCAGGGACACCTCCAGCTAGATCAGGCTGCCCAGGGCTACATCAAGTTTGATCTTGAATCTCTCTGGGGGTGGGGGCTCAACCACATTCCCAGGCAATTTGTTCCAGCATTTCACCAGATCCAGGCATGGAAAACCGTGGGATCTGGGGACACCAGAAGGACTGAAAGAGTGGCCAGGCATTGGAACAGGCTGCCCAGGGAGGTGGTGGAGTCACTGTCCCTAGAAGTATTCAAGAAACCTGTGGCCATGGCACTCTGGGATGTGGATTAATGGCCATGGTGGGGTTGGGCTGTAGGTCGGACTGGATGATTCATTCAGAGATTGATAGAATGGTTTGGGTTGGAAGGGGCCTTAAGGATCATCTGGTTCCAACCTCCTGCCATGGGCAGGGACACCTCCCACCAGCCCAGGCTGCTCAAGGCCTCATCCAGCCTGGCTTTGAACATCTCCAGGGAGGGGACATCCACAGCCTCCCTGGGCAACCTGTTCCACCTTACAGGTCTCTTCCAAGCAGAGCTGTTCTGTGACTCCAGGGCAGTTGGGTGTCAGGGCAATCAGGAGAGATCTCCCAGGGGCTGCTTCGACTTTCCTCACACCCAAGACAAACCAGTGGAGGGCACAGGGAGATTTCCCAAGCTGCAAAGCCATTATCTGCTAATGTTATTAATGGCTTTCCTGACAGATGCCTTTAGGCAGCAAGGAAACATTGCTAAGGGCGTCCAGCCCTTCAGAGTTGGACATATTTAGGCCATTTAAAACAATCTATTTTGGCACATCTGCTGCAGATGGTCTGGTAGAGAAGGCATTAGTCTGGCAGACTAGAGGAGTGGTTTGTGTCTGTTCCCTCTTAGTTCTGTGATACATGACCTTGGGTTAGTCCTCAGGGTGGTACCTTCCTCAGCTGTGAGCTAAGCAGAAGGATGTTTACCAGTGTTTATTAACTCTTCAAGATCTAAGTGCCATTGAGATGTTGCTAATGAGTATCACTGTCAAAAACTCAACCCCGCTGCCTAGCTCTGGTTCTGCTTTCAGAGAGTGGAGCTGACAAGGAGTTGGACACAGAGGATGTTAAGGCTGACTCAGGGCTCTTTGTACCTTGCTCTCTTCTCTAATCTGGCTCAGCCCTCAAGGCACAGATAATATTCCCAAGCACTAACAAGCCAGTCCAGCCATGCTGAGAGCACAGACCTAGCCCAGCAGCTCCAGCAGCCAGTTGTGTCTGCTTCTGCTTGAGGACCCTCTGAATTTTGAGGACCCTCTGAACCTTGAGGAGGGAGATCAGGAAGAAATTCTTTGCAGTCAAGGTGGTGAGATACTGGAACAGGGTGCCCAGGGAGGCTGTGGCTGTCCCCTCCCTGGAGGTGTTCAAGGCCAGGCTGGATGAGTCCTTGAGCAACCTGTTTGAGCATGAGGCATCCCTGCCCATGGCAGGGGGATTGGAACTAGATGATCTTTAAGGTCCCTTCCAAACCATTCTAGGAATCTATGATTCTGTGGTGCACACCCTGCAGCAGTGCAAAGAGCTAATGTTCACCACTGTTGGTGCTTCTCAGCCCATCAGTAGGTTACAGCTCCCATATCACAGAATCACAGAAACATTCAGGTTGGAACACACCCTCAGGATCACCAAGTCCAACCCAGAACCCTACTCTACAAGGCTCACCCCTAAACCATAGCTCCAAGCACCACATCCAAACCACCTTGAAACACATCCAGGGTTGGTGACTCCACCACCTCCCTGGGCAGCTCATTCCAATCCCTGACCACTCTGGCTGGGAAAAACTTTTTCCTAATGTCCAGTCCAAACCTCCCCAGCTGCAGCTTGAGGCCATTCCCTCTTGTTCCATCACTAATTACCTGTGAGAAGAGACCAGCACCAACCTCTCCACAACCTCCTTTCAGGTAGTTGTAGAGAGCAATGAGGTCTCTCCTCAGCCTCCTCTTCTCCAAACTAACCATCCCCAGCTCCTTTAGCCACTCTTCATCAGATTTATTCTCCAGGCCCTTCACAGCTTCCTTGCCCTCCTCTGCTCTGGCTCCAGCACCTTCACATCTCTCTTGTATTGAGGTGCCCCAAACTGGCCACAATACTCAAGGTATGGCCTCACCAGAGCTGAGTACAAAGGGATTTACATCTCTCTCTTCAGGGAGAGGGGAAGGAGCACCTTCAGGTACCGCTGGAGAACCTTGGCCTGTCAGCACACCTCACCTGGCTGGTCAAAGCCTGTCCTTGCACCAGCTGCTGTGAGAAGGGAGCAGTGCTGCGGCCACATCCAGAGCTGACAGTGCATCCATCAACACCCTTTGGTGCTTCTGAGAGTAATACCCTTGCCCTTTCAAAAGTGTTTGATGAGAACTTCGAGAGCAAGGTGTGCTGCTCCTCAGGTCTGGGCTGGAGTCATGTTTTAATTAGCAGTGTAGGGAGCTGGTGGGATTTCATGTTCGCCTCGGGGCAGGCAGTGGTGGTTTGCTTTCCTGTCTCATTTCTTTTTGTGTTTCGTGCAACATGAAGGCAGTTTCATCTCATTCTCAGTCCAAAGGTCTGCAAGAGCTGAGAATGACATCACTTCTGCAAGTAGAAAAGTGTAATTCTGTAGCAAGAGGTGATCAGACTCTTTCTTGGCACTGGTGTCAGATGGAGCCATTACAGCTTAAGCTGAAATTGATTGCTTAGCCATTAGATATATGAAGTGCCCCACAGGTCTTTGTAGGTAATTCTGCTCAGATCTATCCTGTGCTGCAAACAGCCCAGGCACTTCCCAGGAACCGGTGTGGCTGCTCTTGGAGAGTTCCAAAGGTTGGGACAGCAATATGAGTTGCAGATTGCATGTGTAGGGAGTAATGGATGGGTGACCCCAGGAACAGGTGACAGGAAATGCCCAGATCAGTTGAGGCTGTGGAGGGAGAGTGGAAAAAGTGGGACTGGAAGAGTTGAAGAGTGAAAGAGTGTGGCTGGTAGGCATGTGTGCCATGGGACCATCACCTGCCCTCTTGAGTGAGATGGGGGAGAGAAAACAACATGAGCTGGCAGTCTGCACTGGCAGCCCAGAAGGCAGCCGTGTCAAGGGGTGCATCAAAAGAACTGTGACCAGCAGGATGAGGGAAGTGCTTCTCCCTTTTTATTCTGCTCTGGTAAGACCACACCAGGTCCAGTTCTGTTGACCCTAGCACAAGAAGGCCCTGGAACTCCTGGAGTGGGTCTAGAGAAGGCCACAAAGATGATCAGAGGGATGGAGAACCTCCACTATGGGGACAGGCTGAGAGAGTTGGGTCTGTTCAGCCTGGAGAAGAGAAGGTTCCAGGGAGACCTTAGAGAATCCTTGCAATACCTGAAGGGGCTCCAGGAGAGCTGAGGAGGGACCTTTGACAAGGGTTTGCTGTGATAGGATGAGAGGGAATGGATTGAAGCTGGAATAGAGGAGATTTAGATGGGAGATTAAGAAGAAATTCTTTAGAGTGAGGGTGGGGAGAGATTGGAACAGGTTGCTCAGGGAGGTTGTGGATGTCCCCTCCCTGGAAGTGTTTGAGGCCAGACTGGATGAGGCCTTGAGCAACCTGGGCTGGTGGGAGGTGTCCCTGCCAATGGCAGGGGGGTTGGGACTGGATGATCTTTAAGGTCCCTTCCACCCCAAACCATTCTGTGATTCTATGCAAAGCTTCATCTCCCAGCTGCATCCTCACAGCAACAGGACACATCAGAGCTGTGCAGGGGGGGCAGGGTAAGACAGTGTTTTCCCAGGGCTATCCTGGATCTCATTCTCCCTTCTGCAGCCACCCAGCTGGTGCAGTGACAGGACAAGGGGCAATGGTTTGAAACTGGAGCAGGGCAGATTTAGGTTGGACATCAAGAGGAAGTTCTGCACAGTGAGAGTGGTGAAATACTGGATCAGGTTGCCCACAGAGGAAGCTGAGGCTTCATCCCTGGAGACATTCAAGATCAGACTTGATATGGCCCTGGGCAGCCTGATTGAGGTGGAGCTGTCCCTGCTGACTGCAGTGGGGTTGGACAAGATGACCTTTGAGGGTCCTTTCCAACCTGGTGCCATCTGTGAAGCCATGATGAGTGGCAGAGAGGCTGGAGGGGTGAGGTTTGCCCTAGAAGAGTCACTCCTGCGTTCCTGATCCGCAGGCAGTAAATCATAGCCAGCTGCTCAACGACATCAGCTCTGCCTCTCCGTTCTGCTGCTTGTCACTTGCTGCTTTGCATAATGCATTTCCCCCTCATTTCCATCTTCCTCTCCATTGTAGTAGTAAACTAATAAATCTGTGAAATTCAGAAGATGGTTTTTAAAAGCCATTTGCTGACTCCAGCAGTATTGAGTAGGGGTTGGGTTGGGTTTGTTTTGTATGTTTGGGGTTTTTTGTTGTTGTTTTCTTTCTTTCTCTTTCTTTCCTTCCTTCCTCTTTCTTTCCTTCCTTCCTTCCTTCCTTCCTTCCTTCCTTCCTTCCTTCCTTCCTTCCTTCCTTCCTTCCTTCCTTCCTTCCTTCCTTCCTTTCTTTCTTTCTTTCTTTCTTTCTTTCTTTCTTTCTTTCTTTCTTTCTTTCTTTCTTTCTTTCTTTCTTTCTTTCTTTCTTTCTTTCTTTCTTTCTTTCTTTCTTTCTTTCTTTCTTTCTTTTCTTTCTTTCTTTCTTTTCTCTTTCTTTCTTTCTCTCATTCTCTCTTTCTTTTTCTTTCTTTCTCTTTCTTTCTTTCTTTCTCTTTCTTTCTCTCTCTCTTTCTCTCTTTCTCTTTCTTTCTTTGTTTCTTTCTTTCTTTCTCTCTTTCTCTCTTTCTCTCTTTCTTTCTTCCTCTCTCTCTCTCTTTCTTTCTTTCTCTCTCTCTCTCTTCCTCTCTTTCCTTCTCTCTTTCTCTCTGTCATTCCTTCTCTCTTTCCTTCTCTCTTTCTCTCTCTCTTTCCTTGTCTCTTTTTTCTTTTTCTAGAGGCAGACAGCGAGAAATTGAACAAAGAGTTTTCAAGCTCTTGCTACTTTGCCATCTTTTGAAGTGAGGGCCAGTTGGTTTCCCTTCTTTCCAGACACTTTGGTGGACATTTTCATGGGCAATTGGATGGAGCCAGGGGAGCAATCACTGAGATTCGTACATGTCATGAAAAGGGAATTAGAAGTAAATGAGAAAATGGCAATAGGAGTCTAAATAATAAGGGGGGGGGGGGGGGGGGGGATGGAATTACATCAAATTTAACCATTAAACAGAAAAATCCATATTTCCCCCATATTTTTGGGAAGAGAGGCACTGCTTGTTCAAAAAGAAAAATCAATAAGCCCAGTGGTATTTCAGTTGTGATTATCTCATTATGTGGCCATTCCTGCGAGAGCAGAGCTGCAAAATGCCTTCAGTTCATCATGCAACAATCCAAAAGGCTTTTAAAAGCTTCAGGGCTAAATGAAGTCATTAGAAATGCAGGCAGACCCAGTAACTCCTTCATGGCTTGCTTGTGGTCATGGCAAAGTTTGCCAGCCTGGTTGTGCCTGTGCTCATCGTGCTCTGGTGGTGGGCAGGAGATGCTTTACACTAAGAAACTTTGCACTGCAGTCTTGCATTGCCTCCAGGGCAGATGGGATTGAAGGCAGCTGCTAAAACCACAGCCAAAGACAGGCCTGATGAAAGCTGCTGTTATAAGGCCATCCTGAAGTAAGAAAGGCTCCAGAGACACCTTAGAGCAAGCTTCTAGTACCTGAAGGGATCTACAGAAGAGCTGGAGAGGGACTTTTGACAAGGGCTGGGAGTGCCAGGCCAATGGCTTTGAGCTGGAAGAGGGGAGAGTGAGACTGGAGATGAAGGAAAAATTCTTTAGAGTGATGGTGGGGAGACACTGGCACAGGTTGCCCAGGGAGGCTGTGAATGTCCCCTCCCTGGAGGTGTTCAAGGCCAGGTTGGATGAAGCCTTGAGCAACCTGGGCTGGTGGGAGATGTCCCTGCCCATAGTAGAGAAGTTGGAACTGGATGAGCTTTGTTGTCCCTTCCAACCCAACCCATTCTATGAATCTATGATTTATCCCAGCCTAAACAGCAGCTGACTCAGAGCTACAGATGTCTGTCTGACATCTAAAAGCTGTTTGACTCAAGGTTTCTACCAGCCTGGGTTTTCATTTTGCCATCGAAATGGAGCTGCAGAAAGGCAGCCCTTGGCTCCACACCATGGAGTCCTACTGCAGCTCTCATGATTTGATCACCATTCACTTTCTACTTCTAGATCTGGAGGACTGATTGGATCTTGCTGATTTTTAAGGTCCCTTCCAACCCAAAGCATTCTGTGGTTCTCTGATTTCCTTCAAAGACAACCAAAATGGAGGCAGAGACTTTCAGGCATCCAATGACAACATTGCCCAGGTTCTTGCAGGTTCTGAGGCAGCAGACAGGATGAATTACTGTTCCAAATGCATTAGGCCCTTTCTTTCTGTTCCAAGTGGTTGTACGGTGGGAGCCACCGGTGGCGCTGATTGCAATTCCTGTAACCATATTAGGGGAGGAAGCTGGTGGCAGACACATGATTATCCATATGCCCAGCTAAATCCACTCAGAACTGATTAAGTTATGCTGAAGGAGACCTAGAAATCAATCTGTTCAGGCTTGCTTGTAGCGAAATGACAGACTGGAGGTGACACAACTTAATTCTCTTTCCCTCGCCCGCTCTCACGCGAGCAGGGTGGGCACAGCGCCTCTCCCCTGCCTTCTCCCCATGGCATTGTATGTGCCAACATAATAGGCTGTCACTGTGATAACAGGAAATACTTTGCACCAATCCCATCCCTTCCTGGCTGTGGTGGGTTGAAAATTACCCCCCACCCCCCTAACATTGAATTTGCCAGAGCAGCTCAGTTGGAAGCAAATGAAAGCTGTGTTTGCAAGCAAGAGCTGCACTCCACAATGGAATGCAATGAATCTGCACAAAATAGACAGGAGGGGCAATATTTACAGGGATTTACAATTAATAAACAGCACAGGTAACCAGCACCAGAACAAGAGGATACAGTCTCAAGCTGTGCCAGGGGAAGTTTAGGCCGGAGGTGAGAAGAAAGTTCTTCCCAGCAAGAGTAATTGGCCATTGGAATGTGCTGCCCAGGGAGGTGGTGGAGTCCCTGTCCCTGGAGGTGTTCAAAAAAGGCTTGGATGTGGCACTTGGAGCCATGGTTTAGTTGTCAGGAGATGTTAAGCATAAGGTAATAGGTTGGGCTTGATGATCTCTGAGGTCTTTTCCAACCTGGCTGATTCTATGATTCTATGATCAGAACCCCCCTGGTCAAAGGCCAGGGGAAGCTGCTAGCTTCTCCCTCTTTGCCGCCTCTTGCTCTCCCTGTACAAGAGGGAAAAGAAGAAGGAGCAGAGGGATGTTAGGCTTAACCAAACCAATGCAGCCAAGTCAAGTAGAAGCGAGTTAGTATCTCTCCCAGAGCAAAGAAGTGAGAAGAGAAGAGAAATTGTTTTGGCACAACCAGTTTTAGTCCCTTATCTCTCCCCATGGGATCGTTTAGAATGATCTTTAGTTTTCTTTTTACACCCAATAGTGATTCTGCCCCTCTGTTCCACTCTGCTGAGACCCCACCTGGAGCACTGCGTCCAGTTCTGGAGCCTCTGTTCCAGGAAGGATCTGGAGGTGCTGGAAGGTGTCCAGAGAAGGGCCACAAGGATGAGCAGAGGGCTGGAGCTGCTCTGCTATGAGGACAGACTGAGGGAGTTGGGGTGGTTCAGTCTGGAGAAGAGAAGGTTTCCAGGAGACCTCATTGTTGCCTTCCAGTATCTGAAGGGGACTACAGAAAAGCTGGGGAGAGACTTTTGAGGGTGTCAGTGATAGGACTTGGGGGGGGATGGAACAAAACTAGAAATGGGTAGATTCAGATTGGATGTTAGGAAGAAGTTCTTGCCCATGAGGGTGGGGAGAGCCTGGCACAGGTTGCCCAGGGAGGTGGTGGAAGCCTCATCCCTGGAGGTTTTTGCAGCCAGGCTGGATGTGGCTGTGAGCAACCTGTTGTAGTGTGAGGTGTCCCTGGCCATGGCAGGGGGGTTGGAACTGGCTGATCCTTGAGGTCCCTTCCAACCCTGACAATTCTGTGATTCTGCTACTTTTCTGTTCAAGATCTGTGAAAGAATTTGTAAAGGCATAGCCTGAAAGTACCACCCTGGGGCATCTCAGGCAGCTTTGCCTCTGCAGCCAAACCTGAGGGAAAAGCAAAGCAAGGGGCCGGATGTTGTCAGGAGAGAAGCACAGGTCCCATCATGTGGATGGATCACTGCCAGCAGCAGTTTCGCCACAGCAGGGTTTAAAGTGTTCTAATAGTTGACATTTTCTCTGATTTCCAGAGTGCTGAGCACAAAAGGAGCTTGACTGAGGGCTGCATTTCTGGGGTTTGCTGACATTATGTAGTAATTATAGCAAGGCAAACTGATGGAACACTGGGATAAATTGCAGCATCCAGGAGCATGTCTTGAACCAGCTACACTGAAGCTTCAATTTCTATCTCAGCCTAGCTGGGGAACATTTCAGCCCTAACAAGGGAGCTCTTCTGTTCCAAAAGCAGTATTTTAAGTCTTCTTCCAGGGGAAACCTTCATAGAGAAGCTGATTCTTGATAAGAGCGTTCTGTCTGTGGCCTAGTTCATTTTGCAAGAGATAATCCCTGCTGTGGAGGAAATGGGAGACTCAGTCCTTTAAAGAGTGAGTCCAAGAAAATCAGTGATGGTTCAGCTGGCAATTGGAAGCCAAGGACAGATCTTCATCAGTACCCTGTCAGCTCTCTGGAGCAGCTCTGCTCGCTCCAGCTGAGGGCCTGGCAGTGGCAAGCCTTGTCAGCACCGCGCTCGTCCCCTGCTTTGTGTCAGCAGCTCGGCAAAGAACTGAGTTTTTGGCAGGGCTGTGCAGCAGACAAAACCCAGGAGAGCATCACTGGAAACTCATCTTTCTGCTTTCCCCCCTCCCTTTGCCTCTGAGCACGTGGCCTTCCCTTCCAGGCAAAGAACTGAGATTACACAGAGCATTGTCTTTCTCAGCTAGCTCACAGGACAAAGTTTCCTTCAGCTGGATTTGAATTAATTAAATTGTGTTTTCATTTCAATTTGCAGGCTGTGATGATCTTTTATCTTTGCCTGCACAGCCCCATTTCCATTCCAGTTAAAAAAAATAAAGAAAAAGAAAACAATGAAGAACACATCAGTTGGCATAATTCTGCCACTGATGATGATGATGATGATGATATTAAATCAGTTCTGTAGAGGTTGGGATCTGAGCCTGAATTTAGCATCTTGTGCTTTCAGGACTCTTACTAAGCAGGTGTTTCCACAAAGGCATGTTGAGTGGCTGGGAGTAAGCAAGAACAAGAGGGGCAGGGACCTGTTGGAGCAGATCCACAGGAAGCCATAGCAATGATGCGAGGGCTGGAAGCCCTCTGCTATCAGGTCAGGCTGAGGGAGTTGGGGTTGTGCAGCCTGCAGAAAAGAAGGCTCCAGGGAGACCTTCTGGTGGCCTTTCAAGGGCTTGAAGGAGCTGATCAGAAACCTGGTTTGTGCAGGGCCTGTTGTGACAGCACAAGGGAGGATGGTTTGAAACTAAAAGAGGGAGATTTACAGTGGAGAGAAGGGAGAAATGTTTGACACTGAGGGTGGTGAGACCCTGTCCCAGGTTACCCAGAGAGGAGGAAAATGCCCATCCCTGGAACCACCCCAGGCCAGGTTGTTTGGGGCTGTGAGCAGCCTGCTCTAGTTGCAGACTGCAGGGGGGTTGGACTGGATGACCTTTAAAGGTCCCTTCTAACCTATATTATGATTCTATACCAAGCTTTGCCCAGGTAACATCTTCCAGCAGCTCTTTGCTGCTGCTGACAGAAGCTCACAAAGTGGCAGGGAGTTGTCCTCCATGTGTTTTCTGGCTGTTCTAACTTCATTTGTTGAATTATCCTCTAATACATTACAAATAAGTTTCATTGGGAGTTTTGCCAATACTTTCTTTTTCATCAGCAATGACATGAAGACAAATACTGTCATTATTTGTCCAGCTGTGCAGCTACATTTATATTCTCTGCAGGGCTGAACCCATTATCAGAGCTAAATAACACTGATAATAAAAGGGCTATCTCCCCACTACAGTGCATCCAGTGTCAACACATGAACCTCAGCAAAACCAAACCCCTTCTGTGGTGATTTCATCAGAGAATCAGAGAATTGGCAGGGTTGGAAGGGACCTCAAGGATCAGCCAGTTCCACCTCCCCTGCTATGGGCAGGGACACCTCACACTACAGCAGGTTGCTCACAGCCACATCCAGCCTGGCTTCCACCACCTCCCTGGGCATCCTGTGCCAGTCTCTCACCACCCTCCTGGGGAACAACTTCTTCCTAACATCCAATCTGAATCTACCCCTTTCTAGTTTTGCTCCATCCCCCCCCCCAGTCCTATCACTCTCTGACACCCTCAAAAGTCCCTCCCCAGCTTTCTTGGAGCCCCCTTCAGATACTGGAAGGCTACAATGAGGTCTCCTGGGAGCCTTCTCCTCTCCAGACTGAACAGCCCCAACTCTCTCAGTCTGTTTCACAGGGTATTATAACCCTCCACACCCACTTTGCTCCCAAGCAGCCCTGCTCTGTAATCTTCCAATTGAACGTTTTCTGTGTGGTTGTTTTTGTTTTTAACAAAACCCAGACAGTTTGGGATTTGCAGTTGTTGTGGTGGTGGTGGGGTTTTGTTTGTTTTCATTTTAAAGCAGAAGGTTTCCCAACAGCTGAATGTGATGGGGGGGTGAGGGGGGGGGGGGGGGGGGGAGGGGGAAAGAACAACAAGCAACCAAACAACCCCAAACCTACTCAGGCTGTTTTAATAATACATCAATATCCTGCTTCCCAGATTGTCAAAACAAAACATTTGTATTTGTGTTTCCAGTGACTTTTAGTTTAGATGTGTCTTTGTTTTACAGTGTAAATCTTCCTCTAAAAATCTGTAACCAGCTTGGAACATTTCTCTTTCATATAAACACAAAATACTTTCATTATCCCCAAATGCCTTTTTTCCTTCCTTTTTTTGTTCTTTCCTTAGCACTCCCAGCACTGGCATTTGCATTTTACACTGCTCAGCAGCACAAAACAAACTTAGAGTCATAGAATTGTCAGGGTTGGAAGGGACCTCAAGGATCAGCCAGTTCCAACCCCCCTGCCATGGCCAGGGACACCTCACACTACAGCAGGTTGCTCACAGCCACATCCAGCCTGGCTGCAAAAACCTCCAGGCATGAGGCTTCCACCACCTCCCTGGGCAACCTGTGCCAGTCTCTCACCACCCTCATGGGGAAGAACTTCTTCCTAACATCCAATCTGAATCCACCCATTTCTGCGTTTGTTCCATCCCCTCCCCCCCCAGTCCTATCACTCCCTGACACCCTCAAAAGTCCCTCCCCAGCTTACTTGGAGCCTCCTTCAGATACTGGAAGGCCACAATTAGGTCTCCTCAGAGCCTTCTCTGCTCCAGACTGAACCACCCCAACTCTTTCAGTCTGTTCTCCATCACAGAGCAGCTCCAGCCCTCTGCTCATCCTTGTGGTCCTTCTCTGGACACCTTCCAGCACCTCCAGATCCTTCCTGTAATAGAGGCTACAGAACTGGATGCAGTGCGCCAGGTGGAGTCTCAGCAGAGTGGAATAGAAGGGGAGAATCACCTCCCTTGACCTTCTTGCTGTGCTTCTCTTGATGCAGCCCAGGATGTGATCTGCTTTCTGGGCTGCACTTCTGACCCAT
Source organism: Dryobates pubescens (assembly GCF_014839835.1). Lineage (NCBI taxonomy): Eukaryota > Metazoa > Chordata > Aves > Piciformes > Picidae > Dryobates > Dryobates pubescens. Next base: position 5,858,351 of record NC_071631.1, on the reverse strand, counting down.
GCACTTAGAGGTCTTTTCCAACCTTAGTGATGCTATGATTCTGCTCTCCTGCCTGGCCCCCCAGGCACATCCACCTCCCCAGACACAACCTTCCAGCTCCTGCCTATTCACACGTGTCCAAAGCCTCCTTCTCCGCCTCTGATTCATTCAGCCTCTGAGATTAGACTGAGATTAAATATTTTGTGTGTGTGTGTGTGTGTTTTCAGGGGAAAGATTAATTGAACTTTATTATAGGTTTTAATGCTTCAGTCCCCATTTGCATTTTAAAAGGCCTGATCTCATCCACTTCCAGAACACTGCTTTTGGTGTTTACCGCTTCGAATTGATTCCGTGTTTGATAGGCTGTAATTAAAGGAGGCACAGGAAGGATTTAATGGTGCTTCTTATTGTTAAGAAGGATTAAAGGGGTGTTAGAATTCATACTTTAAATTAATGACTTTGATTAAATGAGAGCACGAGGGGATCTTTCCGTGCTGGCTCCTGTTCTGACCTTGGGGAAGTCACCTGAGCGCCGGACCTGCTCTCAGCAAGCTGCAGCTCTGCTCTGAGCACATCTCACAGATCGGGGCCTGGTTCATAGAATGGTTTGGGTTGGAAGGGACCTTAAAGATCATCCAATTCCAATCCCCTGCCATAGGCAGGGACACCTCCCACCAGCCCAGGTTGCTCAAGGCCTCATCCAGCCTGGCCTCAAACACCTCCAGGGAGGAGGCATCCACAGTCTCCCCAAGCAACTTGTTCCAGTGTCTTCCTAATCTCCAAGTCTCAATCTCTCCTCTTTCAGCTTCAGTCCATTCCCCCTCATCCTATCACTCCCAGCCCTTGTCAAAAGTCCCTCCCCAGCTCTCCTGTAGCCCCCTTGAAGCACTGGAAAGCCACCAGAAGGTCTGCCTGAAGCCTTCTCTTAACCATACTGAACACTCTGAACTCTCTCAGCCTGTCCCCATAGGGAAGGTTCTGCAGCCCTTTGATCTTCCAAGCTCCTCTGCAGCTTGAGCTGGTAACTAGGAGATTCCCAGTTTGTGAAGAGAGGTCTTTTCCAGCCTTGTCAGATCAGTGGTTCGCAGGACTGAGCCCAGATTCCCACAGTTTGTCAGCCTAACACTGGATTTCCCGTGTTGCTCCTGCTGGAAGCAGTCTGACCTGCTGGACCCACACTCATGGTTCTGGATGAAGGTCCTGGGGTCCTATGTCCAGCAGAGGCTACAAGGATGATGAAGGGACTGGAACATTTCTGATGAGGGAAGGCCCAGAGCCCTGGGGCTGTTGAGCCTGGAGAAGAGGAATCTGAGAAGGGATCTTATTAATGTTGAAAAATACCTGAAGGGTGTGGGGCAAGAAGCAGGGGCCAGGCTCATTGCAGTGGTGCCCTGTGGTAGGACAAGGGGCAATGGACACAAAGTGGAACCTTGGAGGTTCCACCTGCACAGGAGGAGACACTTGTTTGGTGTGAGGGTGCTGGAGCTCTGCAGCAGACTGCCCAGAGAGGTTGTGGAGTCTCCTTCTCTGAAGAGCTTTCAAAACCCACCAGGATGAGTTCCTGTGTGACCTGCCCTAGGTGATGCTGCTTTGGCAGGGGGGTTGGACTGGATGAGCTCCAGAGGTCCCTTCCAACCCCTTCCATTCTGTGATTCTGTTGATTTTCTGCAGGATTCATCCCAAAATCTTCATCAAACCTTCAACTGTGACATGGCAGTAAGCACCGAGGGGGAACTGCAGCCTAACACTGGGATCACTGAACAGGGAAAGGTTTAGATCAGTTCAGCAAAACCAGAGAGAACTCTTTCAGCTTGAAATGTGTCAACCTGCTCCTCTTCATTTAAGAAATGTCTCACTGAAGCTCTTCTGGAGTTTAAGTTCAATAACAAACATTCACTTCCCATCACAGTTTGGGATGAAAACAAAGTATTGAAGCATGAGGATTTGCCACCAAATAAGGATCCCATATTTTGCTCAGCCTCAACCATCTGCCTTCTGCTTCAGACTCAGGGAATGTGAACTGTGAGAGGAATGGATTGGGAGCAGATACTCCACAGAGTGAACAGCAAAGGCTCTTCTTTCCCTTTCCCCCTCTTATCCCTCTTGTCCTGCAGATCTAGAGGTAGAAAGGGATCAAATCATAAGAGCTTCAGTAGGGTTCCATGGTGTGGAGCCAAGGGCTGGCTTTCTGCAGCTCCATTTCTATGGCAAAATGAAAACCCAGGCTGGTAGAAACCTTGAGTCAAACAGCTTTTAGATGTCAGACAGACATCTGTAGCTCTGAGTCAGCTGCTGTTTAGGCTGGGATAAATCATAGATTCATAGAATGGGTTGGGTTGGAAGGGACCTTAAAGATCATCTAGATTCAACTCACTGCCATGGGCAGGGATGTCTCATCCAGCCTGGCCTTGAACACCTACAGACTTGGAACCTCCACAACTTCTCTGGGCAACCTGTTCTGGTGCCTCACTAGCCACGTGGAGAAGAATTTCTTCCTGATGTCTCATCTAAGTCCAGCTTCTCCCAGTTTGAAGCCATCACCCCTCACCCTGTCACTCCAGGCCCTTGCAAAAGTCCCTCCCCAGTTCTCATGAAGCCCCCTTCAGGTACTGGAAGGCTGCTCTAAGGTATCCCTGAAGCCTTCTCTTTTCCAGGCTGAACTGCCCCAACTCTCTCATCCTGTCCCTGTGAGGGAGCTGCTTCAACCCTCTGATGATATTCACGGCCTCCTCTGCACCCTCTCCAACAATTCCATGTCCTAGAAGATCCTCTTCTCCAGAATGAACAACCTGAACTTTCTCAGCCTGTCCATGGTGCATCAATGGTACCAGACAGAGATGTTCCCTGGGAAGATCTCTGCTGATTCATGACAGGACCCTGCTGAAGCTAAGAGCTGGGGCTGTGACTCAGCTGGAGGCAAAGCTGTATGAGGTGGAGATGTTTGCTGCTGGTCAAGCTGCCCCTGTTCAGGCTGCTGTTCACACAACTTGCAGCCAGTTCCCTGGAAAAGGGAAAGCTTTGCAGATGTGTCAGTGGCACCTACACCTGATCTGTGCTGTGCTGTGGATCGAAACACAACCCCCCGTCTGCTGACCCCTAAGTAATTCATGATCAGATCCTCTCACTCCCAAAACAAATTGCTGGAGCTCCTGCACCAGTGTCTGCCTTGTACATGCAGAGCAGTCTGGCAGCTACAATAACCTGCTGCATATGCACGGGAAGCAGTTGTGTGGGGCTGAGTTCCATCAGCTGAGGACTGTCCTGGTCTGACAGCCTTCCTTTTTCCTTGAGGCCCACAGGCTGGATGTCTGTCTGCTGCCCTCTGCCATTAAATTATTCATCCCCAATAAGGGCTGAATTAAAATTTCATAGGACAGTTGTATAAATCTGGCTGGCAAGCTGAGAGTGCAGAACAGAGCACAGAGTCTGGGTGGAGAATGGACAGAGATTGGGTCTGAGGAGAACTTGGGGGTGCAAGGATGGACATGAGCTGGCACTGAGAGCTCTCAACCCAGGGCCAGCCTGTCCTGGCCTGATCCCCAGCAGGGTAGGCAGCAGGGACAGGGAGGGGGTTCTGCCCCTCTGCTGTGCTCTGCTGAGACCCCCCCTGCAGTGCTGGGGCAGCTCTGGAGTCCTCAGCACAGCACAGACAGGGAGCTGTTGGAGGAGGAATAAAGGAGCCCACAGCAATGATGGGAAGGCTGGAACCCTCTGCTGTGAGGCCAGGCTGAGAGAGTTGGGGTTGTGCAGCCTGGAGAAGACTCCAGGGAGACCTTCTTGTGACCTTTCAGTATTTGAATAGGGCTACAGGAAAGCTGGAGAGGAACTGCAAAGGCATGGAGTGACAGGATGAGGGGTGATGGCTTCAAACTGGAAGAAGCTGGATTTAGATCAGCCATTAGGAAGAAATTCTTCCTCATGAGGGTGGTGAGGCATTGGAACAGGATGCCCAGAGAAGCTGTAGAAGCTCCAAAGCCTGGAAGTGTTGAAAGCCAGGCTGGATGAGGCCTTGAGCAGCCTGCTCTGGTAGGAGGTGTCCCTTCCCATGGCAGGCGAGTTGGAACTGGATGGTCTTCAAGGTCCCTCCCAGCCCAAACCATTCTATGACTCTGTGGAAGCATTTTCTGGCATTGTAAGGGCTGTAGCTGATCCTGTAGCCAGCCTGGGTAACTGCTGATAGTTTTACCACCATCATCTCGTTTGTGGAACTAATCTCTTTGTCTCTACCTATGAGGAAAAAAAATAAAGCAATTATTTGAGGGCTGTGGGATTTGGCCATGTTTAAATGACAACCCGAGCTCTTTGTCACTCCTCACAGCTGTTCACATTGACAAAGAACCTGTATTAAAAGCAGACTGCTAAGCATGGTTATTAATTAACTTATTCATTATGCTACAATTGTTTTTTAAACTGTATTTGCCCAGGTTTAGCACTGCTGAGTGTAAATACATCTCTCCTGCAGGGCTGCTTAGCTTTGGAGTTGTACCTGAGATCCCTTCAGCATTTATTCACAGTGCAGCATTATTAACTTTGAGATGAAATATGCTCTTGGAATTGCAAAGCAAGGAATTCATTTCAGCTGCCTGCTCAGGCCTTCCCAGTGACCTTGTGCAGGATAGATGTGTCTAGGGAAGGTCAGAAAGAGGCAACTGCTACCCGGCCAAGAGTGCAGCTTGGAGGTGAAGTAAAAGCCTTCAAGGAGATTGAGGCAGTGATGGGGCAGAAGCTGGGTTCAGAACATGCAGACAGGAGCAGCTGGCTGGCCATGGGTCCTGGGGTTACCTCAGGGACACATGGGCTGTGTCACACCGAGTGTTATAGAATCACAGAATGGGTTGGGTTGGAAGGAACCTTCAGAGGTCATCCAGTCCAACCCCCTCTGCAGTAAGCAGGGACATCCTCTGCTAGCTCAGGTTGCCCAGAGCCCTATCCAGCCTCACCTCGAGTATCTCCAGGGATGGAGCCTCAACCAACCTCCCTGGGCAACCTGTTCCAGTGTTGGAGCTAATCCAAACAGTGTATTCTGGCCCTGGGAATCACAAGGTGCCACCTCTTGCCTCCTGAAAATGCAAAGTCTGGGATCATTTTTACTCCCTAAGCCATGCCAGAGCACCTCCAGCTTTTAATGAATTGCACCATTTTCCTTCCAGGTGCTCAACCTGTTAGCTGCCAGCAAGAGAGCCCTCCAGCAGCAGGATCCATTCCCAGTGCCAGCTTTATAGCCTTACAGATAACATTGGCAAGCCACAGCAGATACCTGTCAGGAGCAGGAAACTGTTGACTCTGCACTTCTCTGGGTAAGAGGGGAGAGGGTGGCTCAGGCACTATTTCACTGCCCTGGAGATTCATAACTTCAAATGTAGGACCATGAAATGGAGCCATAGGAGATGCCTGGGAAAGGCTGTGCAAGGATGGGGGGGAGCTGCAATCCCTTCTGACAGAGAGACAGCACAGAAAGGGAAACTCAGCACTAGGACCCACGCTGTCAAGGGCTGCTGCTTTGCTGCAGGAATGAGGTGGCTCAGTCTCCATGAAGCAGACTTAGTTCTGATTCAGCCTTTGCTGGGCAGAGTTGCTTCTTCTTTTTTCTTTAATTTTTTTTTTGGCCAGCTTTTTGTTTGATCTAATAATTTCCCCCCAACCCCTCTGTCTGATCCTGGCTGTCAAAGCCAGCCAATTCCTGCTCAGTGAGGGGGAGCATTTCTCTGCACGGAGATGAGGCTGCCTTAATCCCAGGGAAGCCGGCGGTGAGAGGCTGAGAGGAGCTAACAGAGCTCTGTCAGCAGTGAGGGTGAAGAGCAGGCTCAGTCAGGCTCTCCAGGCAGTTACCTGCCCCCTCACCAGCTCTGAGCTGCTCCCTGGACTCAAAGGATGGGATTTTTCTAATGAAAGTTTAGGTGACAAAGAGCCTGATTGTGAGCTAGACGCCTCTGCATCACTGCCAGCGGGGAGAAATGGGCACCTCCAGGGGTAATTCATCTGACCTCATCTGGTTGGGAATGTGGCAGAGGGCCCATCCCTGCAGATGTTCATGATCAGACTTGATGTAGCCCTGGTCAGCCTGATCTAGTTGGAGTTGTTGCAGGGGGGTTGGACAAGATGACCTTTGAGGGTCCCTTCCAACCTGATGCCATCTGTGAATCTGAACTGACCTCCTGGGTAGGTCTGGGTCCCTCCACTGACCACAGCTTGAAGCCAGGGACACCAGCTCAGTTACAGACACCTTCAGTCTAGCCAGCTCTGCCAGATCAGGCTGCTCACAGCTGCACTGTTGAAGGCATGTGCTGGTGGAAAAGGCTGTGAGCATCATCCAGAGTAAAACCACTCCAGTCCCAGCAATGACAGCTTGTGTTGATGGGCAGGTAGCAGCCACACTCTTCTCCTCCCATCTCAAAATACTTTAGAGCTTGTGCTAAGCCAATTAGTGCATACCTGGGAGCCTGTCTTGTGATGTTGTGCAGTCTGAAATTCAGAGAGGAGTGAAACCTAGACTTGAGAGGGAGTGCAGACCCAGAGAGGGGACAGAACCTGTAGCAGGTTGCCTGGCCTCACGCTGCGCTCTGCACTCAAGCTCAATAGTGAAAACAAGTTGCAGGTGAGCAGAAAGGAGCTGAGGGCTACCTGGGGCTGGGAAGTGCAGCCAGCATCAGGTTATTTTATGGTGATATTTCTGTTCATTAACTCTCTGATCTTTCCACATGCTGCCATCTGTAGAAAGCACACATTGCACATATGGGATTTTTATTCGTGCTGTCAGGGGGAGCTGGATTATTTCCAGTTGTATCAGCTCCTTCCCTCCATATCCAGGAAAAAATATGGCATGCTGTAGCACATTCCTGCTGGGCTTTCAAAGTACTGTTCCTTTCCCTGTTGTTTTTCTGTGTTTGTGTTTCATAAACATTGGCTTTCATCACCTTATGTTCCTGCTTCTCCTGTCCTGATTCACATGCACCCTTTCTGGAACCAGCGCTGTCAACAGAGCTGGTCAAATAAAGATCAAACCAGTCTGGGAGTGAACATCAGGCCAGGCTTTGCTGCTGTCCCTCAGGGCTGAGCCAGCCTGTGGGCAGATGCCAGTGGTGCAGGGTTTGGCTGTGCCAGACTGATGTTGCCCACTGCTCTAAGGAGAGGGAGAGGAGCCCGTCTCTGCCCAGATGTAACAAGAGATCACACAGTCACAGAGTGGTGGGGGTTGGAAGGGACCTCTGAAGAACATGCAGTCCAACCCCCCTGCCAGAGCAGCATCACCCAGGGCAGGTCACACAGGAATGTATCCAGGCAGGCCTTGAAAGTCTCTGGAGGGAGAGACTCCACCACCACTCTGGGCTGCCTGGTCCAATGCTCTGCCACCTTCAAAGTCAAGAAGTTTCTCTTCATGTTTAGATGAAACTTCCTATGTTCAAGTTTATGGCCCTGAGCACCACTGACAAGAGTCTGGCTCCATCTTCCTGACACCCATCCCTTAGCATTTGTAAGCATTAATAAGATCCCCCCTCAGCCTCCTTTTCTCCAGGCTAACCAGCCCCAGCCCCAGAGATGTTCCAGTCCCCTCAGCATCTTAGTGGCCCTGCACTGGACCAGATGTTCAGGAGGAACCATTTGTTATCCATCCCAGAAGGCAGCCATTGGGGACTCTGTGGTTCAGTGGTGACCACACTCCAAGCTTAAACTGTATCAAGGCATTTAGAAGAGGAGCTGTGGAAGTGAAGCTGAGGGTGCAGCTTCTCAGAAGCTGTGTGGCCTACAAGAACTTCCCCACCTTAGAATCAGAACAATGATGGGAATGGATCAGGGGGGTTGGACTGGATGATCTACAGAGGTCCCTTCCAACCCCTGTTGTTCTGTGATTCATTCTGTGCATTCCTCAGGGCACCTCAGAGCCAAGGAGACAGCAGCAAGACTCTGTGGGAGCCATTGCTTGCATTCCATCCTCTTCCAGTGGGGATTCAGTGGCACTCTGAGAGGCTAGCTCCCTTTTCCCACCCAGCAGTGAGGTAATCTGGACCAAAATCTAAGCAGAGGGGTTTCTAGTAAAATGCAGGAGACAACAATGCCCAAGAGAGCTTCTGGAGAGTTCATAAATCTGTGTGCTGATGAATTGCCTCGGGAAGTGCATTGCAGAGACACAGGACAAGGGGGAGCTGATGCTCATGACTTCACAGGTTGTTGCCACCAGGGCACAGCCAGTCTATTCTTCTCTTTTATGGCTATCTGCTCTCAGGAATGCATCCATCAGGAACAAAATCCTTTCTGAACCTTGAATTTATTTGATGGCCAGCCAAGTGCCAGTGCCACCTTGGCTGAAGCATGTGGCTCAGTTGCTAATAGATAGATTAACAAAAGCTTCCTGCTCTGTTTCTTCCTCTCTGCTGGAGACAACTGGTTGAGCTCTGGACAGCCTGCCATTCATAACACACTACTTGGCTCACAGGGTGATAAATTCCCTTCTGCTGGTTTTCATCCTGCCTTTTCCAGGAATTAGCAGAGAAACTTTCTGGTGCTTGAATCTGGACCTCTTCAAGATAATTTCAGGTGATTAAACGGTGGATGAGCAGTTGCTTCTGATTATTCAGACCTTCTGCAACTGCTCTGGATGCTATTCTTCAAATGGTACCCTTGGGGATTAGGAAGAACCTTGGCATCACTGTTGCGTTCGCTGCTGGTTTTGCTTAATGAGCAGCTCCGGTTTGGGGCCGGTCTGCACAAAGTGGTGTTTAAAACTCAAGGTAATTTGTTCATCAGCAGGGTGCAATGTCCAAAAGCAGTGAGTAAAGAGCCCTCATGAGCTGTTAATCATCTGCCCTGCTTTTGAGCTGGCAGCAGGGTCTCCCCTGTGTGCAGCCAGCCCAGCTTAGTGCAGCAGCAGCATGAGGGAAATACCTTCAGCCCCAGTGCTGCACTGACCTCCCCACCCCTTGCTGGGAAGAGATGTAATGAACTGGATGTGCAGCTCTGCCAGCTGAATGCATCCAAAATTCATAGTATCAGTCAGGGTTGGAAGGGACCACAAGGATCAGCCAGTTCCAACCCCCCTGCCATGGGCAGGGACACCTCACACTAGATCAGGCTGCCCAGAGCCTCATCCAGCCTGGGCTTAAACACTCCAGGGACAGGGCCCCAAGCACCTCCCTGGACAACCCATTCCAGGGCTCCACCACTCTCATGGTGAAGAACTTCCTCCTCACATCCAGCCTGAATTCCCCCACCTCCAGCTTCATTCCATTCCCCCTAGTCCTATCACTACCTGATATCATAAGAAGTCCCTCCCCAGCCTTCTTGCAGGCCCCCCCTGAATGCATCCAAAATTCATGACTCCACCATCCTAAAACTGACTTTAACAAGTCATGAGTTTAATTTTTCTTTGATTTGATTTTTTTTCCCCAGTGGTATTTTGACAGTTCTCTTCTTCACTGTCTCCTCCTGCTGTGTGATCACCTGTATGAGGCTTTTTGTTTGGCTGATCTGGGGTGGGCTGTGAGAAGTTTTATCTCTCTTCTGAAGGCAAGCTGAGGCTTACCTGTACCCAGAGAAATGAGGAACTGAGGACTGATGCCATGTATCATTATCAGGAGACTTGTAAGAAAATAATGGTAGCTGACAGTGGTTGATTCAAGATGATGTTCACAAGATAAATAAGAGCCACAACTTTATTAGATCCACTGGCTTAGAAATCAGGACAGATATATTTTTACCACACAGGAGATGAGAGACTTTATGTCAGGTTCCAGTTTCCTGGACACATGGCTGCTTGTCAGTACTGGCTGCAAGGCTCTTCTCTGTGGCTTCTACCTCTTTGAGCTGGGCTGCTTTGGTCACAAACCAAAGAAACATTGGTCTTAGCCTCCTGCTCCTGCTGCTGGTTTGCAGGACAGAGCAAAGGGTTGGGGTTGAGACAGGTGAAGAAGGCAGCCAGGGCTGCTGGGCCACAGTCCCAGTCCTTAGGACTTGCCTGACTAAGCCCAGCCTGGGTAGTGCAGGAAATGAGCTGTGGAGCTCCAGTGTCCTGCCCTGAACTTTGTGCTTGCACTCACAGCACTCTGCTGATGGGTCAGCTGAGGCCTTGGTCTGTGCTCAAGCCAATGTTCTATTAAATCACAGCTGTATGACAAAATGAAAGCTTGGCTCAGCTGAGCCAGAACTGAGATCTCTGTTTCAGAAAGATCAGAACCTCAGGCTGTTTTGTACTGCTGTTGTTGCTTCTGCTCTTAATATCTTGGAAGCCAAAGTCAGTGACCCAGCAGATCCTCGTACAAATGCCCTTCCTTGGTCCTGCTCTGTGCTGACATGGGATGGATGTCTCAAGGCCTCAGAACATCTGAATCATCCTTATTCTGCCTGCCACCCACTCTTCTCCTCCCCAAACCTGCTAGGTGAATGAAAGGATCTCCATTTTGTGGACTGCCAAAGAGGTTGAAGATTGTTGAGGTGGTGTAGAAATTCATTGCTAGTTCATGTATTGCTACCTGGTGATGAAGCCAGGCCTTTGCTTGCTGGAGCAATAGCAATGTAGCTTTAGCATCACAAAGGTGTTTCATGCATGTTCTGTATCTACTTCATGTAAAATTGTTTTGCTCTGGTCCCTCAACCCCTCTTAGAAACACAGAATCACAGAATTGTCAGGGTTGGAAGGGACCTCAAGGATCAGCCAGTTCCAACCCCCTGACATGGCCAGGGACACCTCACACTGCAGCAAGTTGCTCACAGCCACATCCAGCCTGGCTGCAAAGACCTCCAGGCATGAGGCTTCCACCACCTCCCTGGGCAACCTGTGCCAGTCTCTCACCACCCTCATGGGGAACAACTTCTTCCTAACATCCATTCTCAATCTACCCATTTCTAGTTTTCCTCCATCCCCCCCAGTCCTATCACTCCCTGACACCCTCAAAAATCTCTCCCCAGCTTTCTTATAGCCCCCTTCAGATACTGGAAAGCTACAATTAGGTCTCATTGGAGCCTTCTCTTCTCCAGACTGAACAGCCCCAACTCTCTCAGTCTGTCCTCATAGCAGAGCAGCTCCAGCCCTCTGCTCAGCCTTGTGGCCCTTCTCTGGACACCTTCCAGCACCTCTTGGGCTCTGGGCTCGTTCTGTTCCATCCCACTCTCTGCCTCAGCTCCTTTTCAGGATTAAACAACTTGTGAGATTTCTTGATCATACTTTTCAGCCACCCAGGGTTCTGCTGAAGCCTGCTGCTCATGGAAGGAGCAGAACCTCAGGCTTTTTTTTTTTGTGCTGGCTTGTTTTTTTTTTCACTAAAAAGCCTTGAAACCCAGCAAAAAGGAACCTGGCAGAGTCAGCAGGGCAGGCTGACCTTGGGCATCAAAGAGAATTTCCCTGCAGTGTCCTCCAAGGGTGTGCAGAGAGGGGCAGAGCAGGACCTTCCAGTTCATGTTGGAAAAAAAAAAAAGATAATAAAATAATGTGTGAAATGAATCAAAGTCTAAGCATCATAAATAATTCCTGACAGCTCCTTTCAGATGCTCCCAAGTTTGTGGGGTGTCCTCAGAATTCTCCAGCTTGTTTAGCTCTGCCTCTGGGTTGGGTTTTCCATTTGCGTCGCTCTAAAACCAGCCCCTGGAGCTGGATGGTAAAGAGAATAAAGCAACTCCCAGGTTGATCTTGTGCCCAGGTAGCAAGGAACAGCTGAACCTCTTCAGTCTTCTGATGTGTTACAAATACTAAGTAATCCTCATTTCCACACAGGGAGCTCAAACACCATCAGCTTCGCTGCTCTGGTAGGAAAATGCTAGCAATAAAGTTTAAAGTCATGGAATAGGTTGGGTTGGAAGAGACCTTGAAGATCATCCAGTTCCAACCTCCCTGCCATGGGCAGGGACACCTCCCAGCAGCCCAGGTTGCTCAAGGCCTCATCCAAGCTGGTCTTAAACACCTCCAGGGATGAGGCATCCACAGCTTCTCTGGGCAACCTGTTCCAGTGTCTCCCCACCCTCGCTGTCAAGAACTCTCTCCTAATGTCCAATCAAAATCCCCCCTGCTCTAATTTCAAACCATGAATGGTTTGGTGGAGTCTCCATCCCTGGAGGTGTTCAAGAAACCTGTGGCCATGGCACTTTGGAGCACGGTTTAGTGGCCATGGTGGTGTTGGGCTGATGGTTGGGCTTCATGGCCTGTTCCAACCCAAATAAATCTCTCCTTCTCTCACAGCCATCACTGCTTAAGGGCCATGTGAACATCTTTCAGAATTGCTTAAGCAGGGAAGAGGGAGAAAGGAAGCCAAGGCCTTTCGAGAAAGCTGGAGCAGCCTGGCAGGCTCTGGCCTCAGCACCATTCATCTCCCTGATTTTATAGCCCTGCTTAATGATGAGCTATGCTGTTTGATGAGGCCCTGGATCGATCTGAGGTGACAGACTGATGGGGACCTAGCAGGTGGAAGATGAATCTCCCTGAGTGGTGGTCCTCAAAGAGGAAGGAGCTTCTCCTTTCCTTCAAAACTTTATGCCCTTGCCAGCTGCAATTGAGGCTCAGGCTTTGATCTTCTGGAGGTAAATGCAGAGAGCCCTGATAAAGACGTGAAGGGGAAGCTTTTTAGCAGCCTCTGGGCTTTGTGGGAAGTAGCAGGGCTGGCATCATGAGTTAGTGGCTGTCTTTTTGTGCATCAGCACTGAGGTTTTAGCATTTGGTGACAGGGAAATCATGCTGTGGCACAGGGAAGCAGGCATGTGGAAGTTTTGGATGAGGCATTATCAAAGCAGCTCGTTGCAGCAACATCAGGGCTCTTTCATTTCAATCAAACAATATTGCCAGGAGAGTACAAGAATTCAGAGCAATCAACCCACATTTCCCACTCCTATCTCCAACAGTGTTTGCTGTCAGAGACTTAATCATGTTGTGTTTTATTATGCTGTGTTACTGTGACTCTTCAAAGCAAAACAGCATCACCTCTAAACCCAGAACAGGAGAAGGTGGCACTGAATTTCTGAGCACTAGGGGTGTCAGACGATCACAGACTGGTTTGGCTTGGAAGGGACTTTAAAGATCACCTAGTTCCAACCCCCTGCCATGGGCAGGGACACCTCCTACCAGACCAGGTTTCCTGCAAGAGTTGTCAGGGATTGGCACAGGCTGCCCAGGGAGGTGGTGGAGTCACCATCCTGGAGGTGTTGAAGAAACCTGCTGCCACGGCAGTCTGGGACGTGGTTTAGTGGCCATGGTGGTGCTGGCTTGATGGCTGGACTGGATGACCTTAGAGGGCTTTTCCAACCCAAACAGTTCTGTGGCTCTATGACTGCACATGTTCAGAGCAGAACAGTTCCATTTCCTTTTGCAGCTTCCCATTGAACAGCCGGTGTGGAACGCTGGTGTCCCGCAACCCCTGCAGATCTATGGCTGGTGCTGGGAGCAGTGCTGCTGTGCTGTTCAGCTGTGTGCTGCCTCATTTCCACTGCTGATAGATACACGAGAGGCTGTGCTCCATCACATAACCCTCATGTTTATGGAGATGGGGGGGAGAGATTGGTATGCACAGTCAAAGGGAAATGGCTCTTGCTAATAACCATCCCAATGCCTCCCCCAGCACACAGCTTTGCAGTCGCCAAGTTATGAGCTGCTTCAGAGTGAGCTGCTGTCAGGGCTGCCTGGATGGTTGTGCTGCAGAGTCACACAGCCCATTTTGGTGTCTAGGAGCAGCACAGTCATAGAATCACAGGATGGCTTAGGTTGGAAGGCACCTCAGAGATCATCTACTCCACGCTCCCCACAATGGGCAGGGACATCTCTCAGCTGCTCAAGCCCTCATCCAAGCTGGCCTCAAACACCTCCACAACCTCTCTATTCCAGAGCCTCACCACCCTTGTACTGAAGAACTTCTTCCTAAGCTCCAGTGTTACCCTACTCTCCCTCAGCCTCAAACCATTCCCCCTTATTCTATTGCTTGCACCCTTAGGAAACGTCCCTCTCCAAGTCCACCATGAGGGACTGCTTGTTGCCTTACAGGCATGAATTTGTTCCTTACAAGGAAAGGAGCAGAGGAGGGAGAGGAGAATGTGTGAAATGCAGATCAACTTACAGCATGGCTGATGGAGGGATAGTTGGTGGCCAAAGAAAAGGAGTCACAGAATCCCAGAATGATAGGGGTTGGAAGGGACCTCTGGAGATCATCCAGTCCAACCCCCCTGCCAGAGAAAGTTTACTCAGAGCAGGCAGCAGAGGAAGACATCCAGGTGGGTTTGGAATCTCTCCAGAGAAGGAGACTCCACAACCTCTCTTGGCAGCCTGCTCGAGGCCTCCAGCACCCTCACACCAAAGAACTTTCTCCTTATGTATAAGCAAAACCTCCTGGGTTCCAGTTTGTGCCCATGGCCCCTTGTTCTGTCTCTGGGCACCACTGACAAACCTCTTGCCCCCCACTCTTCAGCTCTTGCTGATCACTGATCAGATCCCCTCTGGGACTGCTCTTCTCCAGGCTCAACACCGCCAGGGCTCTCAGCCTTTCCTCCCCACAGAGATGCTCCAGGCCCCTCAGCATCTTAGCAGCTCTCCCTTGGACTTTCCCCAGTATTGCTCTCACCAGCTTCAAAGTAAAAGGCCCTAACCAGTGTCTTTCCTTCTGCACCTCCTGCAGTTTGAAAGCTTTTCCTGACTATGTTTTCCTGGAGAATTTTAATATTTAATTAAAACCATCACCGTTATAATAACAGCCACAAGCTGGGGGCTTTTCTGGCTGACTTGGCAATAACTCTGTCCTCAGCTAATAAACTTTGGTGCTGAATATTCCAGCACTGCCTTTTAGAATTTATTTTGTCTGGGCTGTGGTTATTGCAGCCCATAAACAAGAAGCATCCTCAAGTTATCATTACAATAAAACTGTTACAATGCCCTGCCTTATATCTAGGCATTACAGAATGTGCCTTCACATGACTGAATGTTCACCCACCCAGATCCCAGACTGAGGGGCAGGTGCTGGGCTGGGCTGGGCTGGTCAAGTGCAGCACAGCTGGAGCTGGGGTGTGTGAGAACAGTCAGAGTGCCACAGGCTCACAGGATGTTAGGGGTTGGAAAGGACCTCCAGAAATCATCGAGTCCAACCCTCTTGCCTGAGCAGGGCCATAGAATCCAGCACAGGTCACACAGGAACACATCCAGATGGGCCTTGAATGTCTCCAGAGAAGGAGACTCTACAACCTCTCTGGGCAGCCTGCTCCAGTGCCCTGTGACCCTCACAGTGAAGAAGTTCCTCCTCATGTTGAGGTGGAACCTCCTGTGCTGCAGTTTATATCCATTGCCCCTTGTCCTATCCCAGGGTGCAGAGCCTGTGCCTTCTCTCCTGACCCCCAGCCCTCAGATATTTGTAAACATTTATTAAATCCCCTCTTAGTCTTCTCTTCTCCTGACTATACAGCCCCAGATCTCTCAGCCTCTCCCCACAGGGTAGTGCTGCAGTCCCTTCATCATCCTGGTAGCTCTCTGCTGGACTCTCTCCAGCAGATCCCTGTCCCTCTCCAGCAGATCCCTGTCCCTCTTGAACTGGGGAGCCCAGAACTGAATGCAATATTCCAAATGTGGCCTCACCAGGGCAGAATAGAGTGGGAGAACCTCCCTGGATCTGCTGAACTTACTCCTCTTGATGTACTCTGGGATCCCATTGGTCCTGTGCTAGGAGATCAAGGAGGTACATGCTGTGTGGTTAGGACTTTGGAATCCTCTAGTGAGGATTTGGTTTAGAGGTAATGTAGATTGTTATTGCTAACCATGAGCCAGCAGTGTGCTCATGTGGCCAAGGTCAGTGGGCTCCTGGGGTGCATGAGGAAGAGTGTGGCCAGCAGGTCAAAGTGAGGTTCTCCTCCCCTACTCTGCCCTGGTGAAGCCACATCTGGAGTACTGGGTCCAGTTCTGGGCTCCCCAGTTCAAGAGAGAGAGGGAACTGCTGGGGAGAGTCCAGCAGAGGCTGGGAAGGTGCTGAGGGGCCTGAAGCATCTCTGTGAGGAGGAAAGGCTGAGAGCCCTGGGGGTGTTGAGCCTGGAGAAGAGCAGCCCCAGAGGGGATCTCAGCAATGCTCAGCAAGAGCTGAAGGTCAGGGGGGTGGCAAGAGGCTGAGGCCAGGCTCTTGTCAGTGGTGCCCAGTGACAGGACAAGGGGCAGTAGGCACAAACTGGAACCCAGGAGATTCCATCTAAAAAGGAAGAGAAACTTTGCTGTGAGGGTGCTGGAGTCCTGGAGCAGGCTGCTCAGGGAGGTTGAGGAGTCTCCTTCTCTGGAGAGATTCCAACTCCACCTGGCCATTGTGATCCTGGGCAAGCTGCTGTGGGATTCCCTGCCTCATGTGTGCAGGGTGGAAGAGCTGTGACAGTGGAAAGACCACCAACAGCTTTGCTCCTTGCTGCTTTGAGCTGCAAGGTGTCCAGGTCCTCCACAGCAGGTGCAAAATGGGGGCAGGACCCGACCCAAAGAGTGAGCCCTCCCTCCTGCCCTGCTGTGAAAGGCACAACACAAGGTGTAGAAAGCCACGTCCTGGGGTCACATCCCACACGCCAGCAGCAGGCTTTGAAGGAAGTGAACAGGGAGCCATGGAGCCTGCACGCCGCATCCTGCGGCGTCACCGAGGGGGAGCAGCAGGGAGCCGCTGTCAGCTCCCATCCTGGCATGAAACAGCAGAGCCGCGCTGGTTCCTCCGTCGTGCACTGATGAAACCCGGGGATAACTCAGCCTCAGCATGTTTCATCTGCATGAGGTAATTATTTTTGCAGAGAAGTGCTCCGGAGGGAGAGGAAATCTCTGTCTGCTGGTGAAGGAGAGAGCGAGTAGGGGCAGCGAGAGCCTCCTCGGCATGAACCTGGCCACCCAGCGCTGCTTGAGTGACGTTTCCCGAGGAACCACAACTCGCTGCGAACTCCGAAGTGCTTAGAGAGTAAAACCGAACTGAGCAAACAGGAAATCAAAGAGGGTCAAAGAGAGTTGCAAATGGGAAGGTATTGTCCATAAGGGCACCCCAGGGATGTAATTAGAGGCTGGCTTCGGGGTGGGGATACAGCTGCTGGCATTTTAGCTTCTGGTGAACAGCCTCAATTGTGCTGCCAGTGTGCCCAGAGTTACTGGAAGCTGAGTGAGCCCAGTGGCATTCAAATTGTCTCCCAAAGCAGCACAGTGCTGTAATTTTTGCTTTGAAGTTTGACACAGTGCTTTGTCCTTCCCTTTTTTTCTTTTTCACCATTTCGAATTACCTCTCCTTGAAAGAAAACATAAAGCAGGAACACCAAAAGGTGAGGCAGCAGAGGAAAAGCCTTCAAGGTGTGGGGTTCCTTTCCACTCTCACTCCTTTGCAGTTTCTTTCTATCACTCCCTGTCCACTTTCAATAGGAAAAAGGTGACAAGGAAAACAAATGGCAGTTAGAAAGGAGAGAGATGAAATGGGGAATGCTTGTGAAAATGTGTCTCTGGAAGTTCCCAATCCCCCCTCCCTCATTACCTCTCTGTGTGCAAGACCCCCAGCCCCTGGAAGGGTCAGGCAGTTAATGTTGTGCCAGAGCAAAGAGCACCATCAACCTGTGCTCTCAGGGCAGGGAAGGATCTGAAGGTATCCTGGTCATGAGCAGCTGTTGGCACCACCAAAGCTGTGACCAACAACAAAACTCCTAGGAAAGCAAACCAATTTGTTCTTGTCCTCCCTTTGCTGTGTCAGTTAATTGTATGTGGGTGGAAGGAGCTCGAGTTAGATTAGGCTTTAGCAAGGATTTCTTCCCCATGAGGGTGGGGAGACACTGGAGCAGGGACTGTTCAGCCTGGATAAGAGAAGGCTCCAGGGAGCACTTAGAGCAGCCTTCCAGTGCCTGAAGGGGCTACAGGAGAGCTGGGGAGGGACTTTTGACAAAGGCTTGGAGTGACAGGATGAGGGATGATGGCTTCAAACTGGAAGAAGCTGGATTTAGATGAGACGTCAGGAGGACATTCTTGCCCATGGAGGTAGTGAGGCCCTGGAACAGGCTGCCCAGAGAAGTTGTGGAGGCTACAAGCCAGGTTGGATAGGTCCTTGAGCAACTGGTCTGGCATGAGGTGTCCTTGCCTATGGCAGGGGATTGGAACTAGATGACTTTGAGGTCCCTTCCAACCCAACCCAATCTATGATCCTTTGAGCCATCTGGAAGCATCTCAGGACTCAGTTTGTCCAGAGATGCCTCTTTTAAACTAACTATCCTGGGCTGCTTGTGCTTGCAGGACTCATCAGAAGGCTTCACCCAAACGGCTTCCAGCTGCCTGAAGAGGATTTACTTTGCTATAAACTCTCCTTCTGTCTGCTGCTAACCCTGCCACTTACCACCCAGCTTTACAGCTCTGTTCTGGGTGCTTTCCAGCAGGCATAAAGTGGCCCAACACAAGGAAACCCAATTGGTATGAAAGCTGCAGAGTGCAGCAGAGGCAGGAGAGACGTGGAAGGACTCCCCAACTGCTCCATCAACTCCCATGGGCTCTGGTGCTGTGGTTTGCAACAGAGTGAGCAGGAGAGCTGTGCACCAGTGGGGGAAGCCTGGGATGGGGAGCTGAAAGGCACGATTCCTGCCAGCCTTCTGCAAGCACTCTGCAGCCTCAGCACTTTGGGTAATGGTTTTGTACTTTGTTTTCTCGTGCCTGGAGATGGTTTAGTGCTGCTGAGCCTCCTTAGAGGGCGAGCAGTGAAAAGCACAGGATAATTTAGGGCTGGGAGGAAATATTTCAATCAATATTTCCAAAGGGGGGAAGGGGGGGCAAATAAATGCCAATTTTCATTTAGTTGAGGCTGAAAATGTCATTCTGCCTTTTTTTTTTGGGGGGGGGGGGGGGGGGGGGGGCTTTTTTTTTTGCTTCATAAAACAAGATAGAAACCAGCTTGAGTGGAAACTCCATCAGAGCTCATTTGCTGTCGTTACTTCCATCAGCCATGTAATTTGATTTTAGAAAGCTTTAGTTAGTTTAAAAAAAATGAGAGAGAGAAATTTAACCAAAAAAAAGAAAGAGAGAGAGAGAGAGACAGAAAAAGAAAGAAATTAATCCCAAGTGGAAGTGGTTCCTTCTCTGGAGTCATTCAAAACCCTCCTGTGCAGCAGGTGAACCTGCTCTGGCAGGGGGGGGTTGGACTTGGTGATGTCCAGAGGTCTCTTCCAGCCCCTGACATTCTGGCATTCTGTGATTTCGTCTCTTCACTTCAAAGTGATACTGAAAATGCCTATCCTGTGTCCAGCAGGATCTCTGAGAGGGCTGAAATGTTTCATCAGAAGCTGGTGTTCAAGAGGAGATTGGACGTGGCACTTGGTGGCCATGGTCTAGTCATGAGGTCTGTGGAGACAGGTTGGACTTGCTGATCCTTGGGGTCTCTTCCAACCTTAGTTATACTGTGATACTGTATCTTAATAGAATCATGAAATCCTGGAATGGCTCAGGTTGGAAGGGACCTCAGAGGTCATCTATTTCAACCTCCTTGCCGTGGGCAGGGACACCTCTCAGCTAGACTTCAAACAACCTGGCCTTGAACACCCTAGTCATGAACATCCTAGTCATGAGGTCTGTGGTGACAGGTTGGTCTTGATGATCTTTGAGGTCTCTTCCAACCTTGGTGATACTGTGATATTGTGATATTGTGATACCCACAGGAGGGAGACATCCACAACCTCCCTGAGCAGCCTGTTCCAGAGTCTCACCACCCTTGTGCTGAAGAACTTCCTCCTAAGCTCCAGCCTAATCCTGCTCTGTCTCAGCTTCAAACCATTCCCTCTTGTCCTGTCTCTAGGGATGCTTATGAAAAGTCCCTCTGCAGCCTTGCTGTAGGATCCCTTCAGCTGTTGGAAGGCAGCTCTAAAGTCCCCCTGGAGTCTTCTCTCCAGGCTGAACAACCCCAGCTCCCTCAGCCTGTCCTCACAGCAGAACTGTTCCTCCATGCTCCCTTCTGGCCAGGAGAAGCAGGAGAGCCTGGCTGTGAAGACATCCATCAGTAGCTCAGATGTATTCCCAGCTCTGAAATGACTGTTGAGTGATGTTTATTCCAGTTCACTCCTTTCTCCTCATGCTTGGAACCTTCTTCAAATGTGTGGGCAGTGTTGGGGTGCCTGAATACCAATGATACACAAAGCTGGAAGTGGTGGTGGATACACCAGGAGGTTGTGCTGCCACTCAGAGGGACCACAACAGGCTGAGAAAGGAGCAGAGAGACAGCTCATGGACTTCACCACAGGGCAATTCTATTTGCCCATTCCTGATCCTCTTGTTTGGCAATGAGGTGTACATAGGAGAGGTGGAGCCAGGGAGCAGAGCAAGGTGAGAGCTTTGGGTGTCCTGATGCCAGCAGCTGAATGTTGGCCACACTTTGCTGCAGTGTTTGGAGGGCAGTGGGAGGACCAGGCTCTGCAGATGAATCATGGCAGGCTAATATCACTACAAATCACGAGAGCTGTGCTCTCACTGCCCATGGTATGATGAAAAGCTCCAAATTGATTTATCACCTAGTGATCCATCTCACATCCCTTGCTCTTCAGCACATAAATCACTGGAGCCATGCAGTGGGACACGCTGCTTCAGTGCTCAAAGTCACTCAGGCTGCTCAGGGCACATTCACCACCCAGATCAGCAAATCTATTAAGAGTCTCCTCTGGGCCACCAGCTGCCTCCTCCCTCCTGCTCTACCTCCTGCACACTTTGCCCACCCTCATGCATACACCGAGTTGGTTGTAGGCACAGAGGGGTTAAGAGTGGCAGCTGAGCTCCAGGGAGGCCACTCATAGTTAGTATTGCTCCGGTTGACTCTTTATAGGAGGGAAGGGATGAGAGTGGAGGGCAGTAGAGGTGTGCAGGATGGCTTATCTAAGAATGTAGCAACTGTTGTGTTCCCTTCTAGCCATGTCTCACATCAGCTGGCACATGTCAGAGAATCACAGAATCATTTTGGTTGGAAAAGACC
This sequence comes from Dryobates pubescens, assembly GCF_014839835.1. Taxonomy (NCBI): domain Eukaryota; kingdom Metazoa; phylum Chordata; class Aves; order Piciformes; family Picidae; genus Dryobates; species Dryobates pubescens. The sequence continues at coordinate 5,837,496 of NC_071631.1, read as the reverse complement.
TTTAAGATCATCAGGTTCAACCATTCTCTAACTCTGGTGCTAAATCATGGCCCACAGCTCCACATCCCTGTCTCTTTGAACCACCTCCAGGGATGGGGATTCAACCACCTCTCTGGGCAGCTTGTGCCAGGCTTTCAGAACCCTTTCAATGAAGAAGTTTCTTCTCATGTCCAACTTAAACTTCCTCTGGTGCAACTTGAGGCCATTTCCTCTTGTTACTGGGGAGAAAAAACCAAACCCCACCTGGCTCCAACCTCCTTTCAGGGAGCTGCAGAGAGCCAGGTCTCCCTTCAGCCTCCTTTTCTCCAGGCTGAACAACCTCAGCTTCTCCTCACCAGCCCTGTTCTCCAGACCCTTCCCCAGCTTTGTTGCCCTTCTCTGGATCTGCTCCAGCCCCTCAATGTCTTTCTTGGAATGAGGAGCCCAAAACTGAACCCAGGATTTGAGATGTGGCCTCACCAGTGCTGAGCAGAGGAGGACAATCACATATCCCTTGTGTACCTGTACTGTGAGATGCAGAACTTTACCTGCCCATCTATATATAATTCTGTCCCTTAGGGTGTCCCTGACACCCTAAAAGGTCCCTCCCCAGCTTTCTTGTAGCCCCCTTCAGATACTGGAAGGCCACAAGAAGGTCTCCTGGGAGCCTTCTCTTCTCCAGACTGAACCACCCCAACTCTCTCAGTCTGTCCTCATAGCAGAGCAGCTCCAGCCCTCTGCTCATCCTTGTGGCCCTTCTCTGGACACCTTCCAGCACCTCCAGATCTTTCCTGCAATAGAGGCTATAGAGCTGGATGTAGTAGTCCGGGTGGGGTCTCACCAGAGTGGAGTAGAGGGGGAGAATCATCTTCCTGGCCCTGCTGGAGGTGATTCTCCCATTGTTCCCATAGCCAGGCAACCAGCTCAGCCAGGCCAAACTAATTTCCTTTTGAAGATACCTTCAGGTGCTGCAGGAAGGCTGGAGCAAGCAGCAGAAACAGACATCTCTCTGTTAGACACCTAAAATGAGAGGAGATGAATCCTGGTGTTGTTCTCAATGCTTTGCTTGGACTTCATTTGCAATTTTCTCCCTGTTTTTTTCAAGGAGAATGAAAACCCACCCAAGGAGCTCTGCACCTGCTAACAGGGTGGGTGAGTAATGAATTCATTACTGCCACTGCACGCTCTCTACCCTCTTGAAGGCAGCACTGGAAGGAGGTTGCCAGCTGCCTGCTTTTGCTTCCCAATTAATAAAGGGTAAATGGTACTTAGAGAGATGCTGCTGTGCCTTGGGCTAGTCCTTGGAAGCTGATCTTCCTTGTCTCTGTGTTGGTGGGGTCTGAGAGCCAGCCTTGTCTTTCAGCAGTGACTATCCCAGAAGATAACTCAACTCTTGCTGCACAGACTCCTGACTATTGAGAGGGATGTTGGAAGTGTTGGGCCTCCCACAAACACATCAATCTCTGCTGTCACGGCACCCTGGGAGGTGATTTGTGTCAGTCCTCATCAATTTGGAAAGAATTAAGCTTTGAAAAGCAGGAGGGGGAAAATATTAATCAAAGAATCATTTGGAAGTGTGCTGCAAAATAAATCTCAGGCATTTTCTCTGGCTAATGATATTTGACCACTTTGAGTGATCAGCTGCAAATTTGCAGAACACACTAATTATTAACAAGTGTAGGAACAAGCAGTGAGCAATAATCAGTGTGGCTGAGGGGGCAGTGACAGTAAGGAAGGGCTTTGTTTGTCATGGAATCACAGAATGGTTTGGATTGCAAGGGACCTTCGAGATCATCCAGTTCCTACCTCCCTGCCATGGGCAGGGACACTTCCTACCAGCCCAGGTTGCTCCAGACCTCATCCAACCTGGCCTTGAACACCTCCAGGGAGGGGGCATCCACAACCTCCCTGTGCAGGTTCAGTTTTGGGCCATTCACTCCAAGAAGTACACTGAGAGGCTGGAGCAGGTCCAGAGAGGGTCAACAAAGCTGGGGAAGGATCTGGAGAGCAGGGCTGGTGAGGAGCAGCTGAGGGAGCTGGGGGTGTTCAGCCTGGAGAAAAGGAGGCTGTGGGGAGACCTTCTGGCTCTCTACAATTCCCTGAAAGGAGGTTGGAGCCAGCTTGACCTCTTCTCCCTAACAGCAGGTGATAGAAGGAGAGGAAATGGCTTGAAATTGTGCCAGGGGTGGTTTAAACTGAACATTAGGAACAATTTCCTGCAAGAATGGTCATGGATTGGAAGAGGCTGCCCAGAGAGGGGGTGGAGTCACCATCCCTGGAGGTGTTGAAGAAATCTGTGGCCATGGCACCTGGGGACATGGTTTGATGGCCATGCTGGTGTTGGGCTGACAGTTGGCCTGCATGATCCTAGAGAGCTTTTCCAACCCAAATGATTTTTGTGATTATATGATTCTGGGCTTCAGTGTCCTCCTGCGGCTCAGGAGCCGGTTAACCAACCCTCAGCAGCGGTGCAGGTTGCAGCAGCAGCTGTGTCAGAGGCAGCCACCTTCCTTTATTAACTGGCAGATAATCTCTGCCTCTCCCCTTCAGAGCCATGCATTAATATTCTGCTGGGAAAGACAGAAAGCAAATCAATAGAGCGGAAAGCTCTGCGTGTTGTTTGTGGCAGCCAGGAAGGATTCATTCTCCCGGTGACGCTGTGCTGTGACAGATGGCTACTTTGTGCTGAGGGGAGGGGGCCCATCCAGCAAGATTAAGATCTTTATTGGGAGAAGACATGACAGATTTCATGAGGGCAGCAGTTTTCAAAGAGGAATCCGACCAAGAGATGCAGCATTCGCAGCACCTCCTTCTTGCCGTTCCAAGCTGTGGCAGCTTGTGGTCATTGCTTTGCTCAGTAGCTCTTTGCTACAGTGAGCAGTGCTTGTTCTGGCAGTAGCAGTAGTTGATCAAACCTAATGTGGCTTGGTGAGTTACCTCTTCCCTTCGTGCTCTCCACAGCTGCCTGAAAGGAGGCTGGAGTGAGATGGGGATCGGTCTCTTCTCCCTTGTGTCAGGCAATAGAATGAGAGGGAATCACAGAATCAGAGAATTGTCAGGGTTGGAAGGGACCTCAAGGAGCATCCAGTTCCAACCCCCTGCCATGGCCAGGGACACCTCACACTACAGCAGGTTGCTCACAGCCACATCCAGCCTGGCTGCACAAACCTCCAGGGATGAGGCTTCCACCACCTCCCTGGGCAACCTGTGCCAGGCTCTCACCACCCTCATGGGGAAGAACTTCTTCCTAGCATTCAATCTAAATCTCCCCTCCTCTAGCTTGGATCCATTCCCCCCAGTGCTATCACTACCTGACACCCTCCCCAGCTTTCTTGTAGGCCCCTTTCAGATACTGGAAGGCCACAATTAGGTCTCCTCAGAGCCTTCTCTCCAAACTGAAGGAATGGCCTAAAATTGTGCCAGAAGAGGCTTAAGTTGGAGATGAGGAAAAATTTCTTTGCTGCGAGAGTGGTCAGGGATTGGAGCAGGCTGTGCAGGGAGGTGATGGAGTCCCCATCCCTGGAGGTGTGGGAAGAAAAGTGTAGTCATGGCACTTGGGGCCATGGTTTAGTGGGTGTGGTGGTGTGAGGTCTACAGTTGGACCTGATGTACTTGCCAACCATGAGTTACCTCTTCTCCTCCAGACCCCAGGGAGTAACTGCATTTGTACTCCAGCCATGGCAGCTCCAGAGTGACATCCATTGGTTTATCCCATTGCTCATTAGCTATGCTGACTCGTTTGCCTGTCACCATCCATTCCCTCAGAGTACAGCACATTGAGTTTAGTAATTAATGCCCTCAGATGTCCTTTCTCTAGTGAAGCAGAGGACCAGTGTTCTTCTCTGGACCCTCTGGCAATTGTTCCACTGCTCTCTGCACCCTCCATGAGTAGTTCCACTGCTCTCTGGACCCTCCATGAGTAGTTTCTCTGTTCTCTGCACCCTCTATCAGTAGTTCCACTGCTCTCTGGACCCTTCATGAGTAGTTTCTCTGTTCTCTGCACCCTCCATCAATTGTTCCACTGCTCTCAGGACCCTCCATGAGTAGTTCCACTGCTCTGTGGATCCTCCATGAGCAGTTTCTCTGCTCTCTGGACACTCCAACAATTGTTCCACTCCTCTCTACACCCTCTACGAGCAGGTCCACTGCTCTCTACACAGCACTGTGAGTGAACGCTGGCAAAAGAGGGGGCTGAGGTGTAAAGCATTTGAATTGAGGTGTGAAAGCTGAGCAGCACACTGGCCTCTGCATTTCCAGCATGGTGCACAGCAACTTCTGACACCACTTCCACTTGCTGCAGCCCCTCCTGTGTTATTCCCTATTGTTATTCAAAGAGAACATTCCAGCTGAATCGTGCCTGAATTCTAACCAGTGTAATTAGGTTCTGCCTCCTCCTTGCTGAGAATAAAGCAGCCTCTTTGGTTCTTGATCTACATTCTGAGGTGAGGTTTTGCTGGGTATTTATAAAACTATGTTTTTCTCTGCTGAGGCAAGCCCTGTGTGAACATTAAAGAGATGATTCAATCTAATCTCTTCTCATCACCTATCTGCCTACATCTCTTCCTTCAAACCTGCTTCCCCCCCCCCCACCTTGTTGTTGTTTTTTTGTCAGTTTTGCCTGTTAAAATCAATGAACCTTCCCAACTGAAACAGTGCAGAAAATGCTTACTGAGGAAGGGCTTTGTTTTGCAGAGGAGGCAACTAAACAAAGGAAGCAACAGAAGACTGTCAAAGCTGCCAAGAATCACAGAATAGGTCTGGGTTGGAAGGGACCTCCAAAGCTCAGGCAGTCCAACCCCCTGTGCAGTCAGCAGGGACATCCCCAACTAGATCAGGTTGCCCAGGTTGAGCCTCACCTTGAATATCTCCAGGGATGGGGCCTCAACCACCTCCCTGGGGAGCTTGTTCCAGTGTTCCACCACCCTCATGGTGCAGAATCTACATCAACATCTGCTCTTCTCTAGTTTGAAGCCATTGCCCTCATCCTATCACTCCAGGCCTTTGCAAACAGTCTCTCTCCATGCTTCTTGTAGGCTCCCTTCAGGTACCGGGAGGTCTTTGTTAGGTTCTGCTGTCGCTCAGCTTTGCCACCCTTCACCTGCTGGCAGGGCAAACAATTTCCCAGTCCAAAGCAAACCACGTTACACTTGAGCAATATAGTTGCTTACCAACTGGAGTTGCCATTGCCTCCTCCCAGCCCAAATAAACCTGCTGAGGCATTGGCAACCTGCTCCAGGCCTGGGTGATGTACTGCCTAACACAGTCCATTTATTGACCAAAAGAGAAGCCCATGTCCAAGAATACGAAGCTTTATTGATTTGTTTTCTTGTAGATGGTATTTTCCCCTGAAAGCTGCAGCATGCTCATGATTTGTTTTCATCTCTAACTTTTATATATCTATTGATTTAAGGGCGAGGAAAACAAAAAGGAGAGTGGAAGTTCGGTCCTGGGCTCTGTCCTTCCTTTCTTGTGGTTGCCAAGAAGCTGAGAGCTCTGAGCAGGAGTATAAATTCATAACCAGAGTTATTTGGGTATCATTTCCTAATGTAGGGTGGAAAATGCTCCCAGGCAATCCATTAAAGGTGGTTGTCTGTGAGCTGGGAAGGCAACACGCCACATCCCTTTGCCAGCCGGGCATTTAGTTAAGGTCACCTTAGCCGCTTGCAAATCTAGAGAGCAGCAGGAGCCTCCCCAAACTGCTTCTCACTCGGTTCTCTAGGAATTGTGTGGCCACTCAGAAGCACAGAGACTATGGATTTGGTTTATATCTATGGATATATATAGGATGAAAGTCTTATAATTAGATCCTAATCAAAGTGGTGGTGCTCCTGGGAAGGAGTTTATTTAGGCAGATCGATGCCCATAAGCTGATGTATTGATTCAGCAGAGAAAAATGTACTTGCTGTATGATTGCTGCTGGAGGTGGCTGGGAAGAAAACTGTGTCTAGGACAAGAATGGACTGAGACATCAAACTGGAAACTGCCTTCAGATTGGCTCTTCCAGGGCTCCTGCCTGGAAACAAGATGCATACAATCATAGAATTGCTTCGTTTGGAAAAGGCCTCTAAGATCAGGTCCAACCACTGTCCCAACAGCACCATGGCCACTAAACCATGTCCCCAGACTGCCATGGCAGCAGGTTTCTTGCACACTTCCAGAGATGGGGACTCTACCACCTCCCTGGGCAGCTTGTGCCAATCCCTGACCACTCTTGCAGCAAAGAATCTTTTCCTAATCTCCAACCTGAACATCCCCTGGCAGAATTTCAGGCCATTGCCTCTCCTTCTGTCACCTATGACTAAGGAGAAGAGACCAACCCCCACCTCTCTGCAGCCTCCTTTCAGGGAGTTGTCGAGAGCAATGAGGGCCCCCCCTCAGCCTTCTTTTCTCCAGACCAAACCAACCCAGTTCCCTCAGCTGCTACTCACAAGATCTGTTTCACAAAGACCTCTGAGGTCTCTTTTCTTCCCAGGGAAGAACAAAGCCAGAACATTTTCTTGAGACACAAGTTTGCAAACTTCCCCCTTCCCCCATCTCACTCTCTTTCAGTTTCTTCATCTTCTGTGGGTAGTGTCAAGCTCCAGGAAATTTCCCATCAAAACCATTACAATTCTAGAGAAGAGGCTGGCTACAGCAGCTCAGCCTGTTTTGATGGCAGCACTTTGCAGTGGAAATGTTTTGACCAGCAGCTTGCTTTCTGCAGCTTCAAAATGATGCAGACAGCCTCGGGGAAATCAAACGTAGGACTTTTGCCAGTAAGTGAAACTCTCCCTTCTGGCCTCTGCTTCCCTAAGGCTAAGCACTGAAAGGACACAAAATCATAGAATCATAGAATCATAGATTGGGTTGGTTTGGAATGGGCCTTAAAGATCACCCAGTTCCAACCCCCATGCCATGGACAGAGACACCTCTTCACCAGCCCAGGTTGCTCAAGGTCTCATCCAACCTGGCCTTGAGCACCTCCAGGGAGGGGGCAGCCACAGCCTCCCTGGGCAACTTGTTGCAGTGTTCTGTCCAGGCTTAATGGCTCAGGGCACCTCAGCAGCTTGGGCTGTCCTGTGTCTGGTCACTTTAGAATGAGGACAAAACAATGTAATAGAATCACACCATTTCCTAGATTAGAGAAGATCATGCATCCAGTCATCAGCCTAACACTGGCAAGCCCCTGACTCAACCACATTGCTCAGCACTACATCTGCATGACTCCTAAATACCTCCAGGGATGGAGACTCCACCACCCCCCTGGGCAACCTATTTCAAAGCCTGAAAACCCTTTCAGTAAAGAGTTCTTCCTGAACATAGAATGATAGAATGGCTTAGGTTGGAAGGGACCTTAGAGATCATCTGCTCCAACCTCCCTGCCATGGGCAGGGATGCCTCTCAGCTAGACTTGATTGCATCCAACCTAAACTTCCCTCGGTGCAGCTGGAGGCCTTTGCCTCTTATCCTGGGGAAATGTCCATTCCCCAAAGCTCACCACCACTAATTAGAAACCTTCATCCTGCTGAACCATGTGGGGCTTGTCCTTTCACCAGCAGCGTGTTTGCTCTCACCACCCTCTGTAGGTCTCAGGTTGGGACTGAGCAAAAATCCAAAGGGCAGTGGGCTCACATTTTCACTGCCTAAGGGAGGTGGGGAAGCAGCTCCTGGTAAAGCTGATAAGATGGCCCTGTCCAAAACTCACAGGCAGCCTGGAAGCTCTCATCCTGTCTGTCCCCTTAGGAGGCTTTGCAAATGGAAATGTCAGCTATTATTTCCTGGCTTGGCACAGCCAAGGGTACTCTGGGCCCAGTGACTTTGCCACTGACCTGCTGGGTGACCCAAAAGCTTTGTTCCTTCCCAGTTTGTGTGGGCAGAACAACCTCCTACCCACGTTCCTGGGCCTGATAAATAGCTGGGGCCTGGCACCCCGCTGCGTGGCACCGGTGACCTTCTGGTGCTGGCTCTGCTGTAATGAGATGCTGAGAACATTGCTGCAGCTGTGAGCAGAGGTGAAGGCTTGCATTTGTTTTTTTCTTAGTCAAAGGTCCCAGGTTTGCATCTTGTTGCCAGAAGGCCACGAAGGGACAGGATGGAACATGTTCAAAGAGCTCAGAGCTCCTCTGCTGGAGGATGCTGTTTGAGTGGAAAGCTGCCTTATTATCCTCTGCACGGCTCAGAAGGAGGTGCACAAACCTCCGTCCAAAAAAAATGTTTGCCTGTGATTGGCATCACCTATGGAGACAAAGCCAACATTTTGGAGGTGGAAAGAAAAGAAACCAAGGGAACAAAGGAAACCAGAGGTCCAGAGGGACCTTGGCAGGATGGAGAGGTGGGCCCATGACAACCTCATGAGGTTCAGCAACACCAAGAGCAAGGTCCTGCAGCTGGGTCAGGGCAATCCCAAGCACTGATAGAGGCTGGGCAGGGACTGGCTTGAGAGCAGCCCTGAAGAAAAGGACCTGAGGATGCTGGTGGGTGAGAAGCTCAATGGGAGCCAGCAGTGAGCACTTGCAGCCCAGAAAGACAGCCAGATCCTGGGCTGCACCAAGAGAAGTGTGGCCAGCAGGGAGAGGGAGGGGATTCTCTCCCTCTACTCCACTCTGCTGAGACCCCAGCTGGAGTACTGCATCAAGCTCTGGAGCATCTGTTATAGGAAGGTGGAAGGTATCCAGAGAAGGCCATGAGGATGAGCAGAGGGCTGGAGCTGCTCTGCTATGAGGACAGACTGAGAGAGTTGGGGTTGCTCAGTCTGGAGAAGAGAAGGCTCCAATGAGACCTAATTGTAGCCTTCCAGTATCTGAAGGAGGCTACAAGAAAGCTGGGGAGGGACTTTTGAGGGTGTCAGGGAGTGATAGGACTGGGGGGGGGATGGAGCAAAACTAGAAATAGGGAGATTGAGATTGGATGTTAGGAAGAAGTTGTTCCCCATGAGGGTGGTGAGAGACTGGCACAGGCTGCCCAGGGAGGTGGTGGAAGCCTCATCCCTGGATGTTTTTGCAGCCAGGCTGGATGTGGCTGTGAGCAGCCTGCTGTAGTGTGAGGTGTCCCTGGCCATGGCAGGGGGGTTGGAACTGGCTGATCCTTGAGGTCCCTTCCAACCCTGCCAATTCTATGATTCCATGAAACACAAAGTGTGCTCACAGAGCACCCACTGCACGAAGGGCTCAGCCTCCAGCTCTCCAAATGGCTACTGCTGAGGAGGCCTCTGTGCTAGTGCACCACATCCCATCCAGCAATCAGAGCAGCCTCTGCTCTTCATCACTATGCTTGCTGCGAAGAAAACATAAAAATTAAGAGAGACAGTATTATATTTCAATTAAAACCCCGTGAAAAATTCTTTTGGCTCTGCTTTTTAATGTGATAATGTTAATTAAACTGTGCTCTCATGTTCTGAAGCCTTATAAAAATGTCTTGGAAAAAAAAAAAAAGGATAGGGGGGTGGGGGGGTGGGGGGAAAGTAAAAAAGAAAAAGAAATAATAATAATAGTAGAAATAAAATTGGGCTATTTATCTATGAGGAGATTAAAGGGCTTCTTGTTTCCTTTGTGAATTTAGATTTCCAGAATTAAATGAGTGTGAAGTAATGATATTTTTCAGCAGAAGCATTATCATATTTATTGCAGTGGCAAGTGTGCAGCGTTTCATTGCCATTGTACTGAGCTCGCCTAATTGTGCCTCGCCACGCGCCTCACAGCCGTGGACTCAGCTCCTCTGGGGAGCAGACCTCACCCTCCAGCCCCTTCTCTCAGGCCCTTGACCACAGGTGGTTCTCTGACACCTGTTCTTGCATGGAGTGGTTCGGGCAGTGAATCAATGCTGCTGAACTATCATGGAGTGGATCGGGAGGGACCTGTACTCAGCACTGGTTAGGCCACACCTTGAGTCCTGGGCCCAGGTCTGGGCCCCTCAGATTAGGAAAGATGTTGAGATGCTGGAAGGTGTCCAGAGAAGGGCAACAAATGTGGGGAGGGGTCTGGAGCACAGCCCTGGGAGGAGAGGCTGAGGGAGCTGGGGTTGCTTAGCCTGGAGAAGAGGAAGCTCAGGGGAGACCTTCTTGCTCTCTACAACTCCCTGAAGGGAGGTTGTAGTCAGGCGGAGGTTGGTCTCTTCTCCCAGGCAAGCAGCACCAGAACAAGAGGACACAGTCTCAAGCTGTGCCAGGGGAAGTTTAGGCTGGATGTTAGGAAGAAGTTCTCCACAGAGAGAGAGTGATTGGCCATTGGAATGTGCTGCCTGGGGAGGTAGTGGAGTTACCATCACTGGGGGTGTTTAGGAGGAGACTTGATGGGGTGCTTGGTGCCATGGTTTAGTGGATTAGATGGTGTTGGGTGATAGGTTGGACTTGATGATCTTGAAGGTCTTTTCCAACCTGTTCAATTCTATTCTATTCTATTCTATTCTATTCTATTCTATTCTATTCTATTCTATTCTATTCTATTCTATTCTCAAAGATCATCCAGTTCCAACCCTTCTGCCATGGGCTGGGACACCTCCTACCAGACTTCATCCAGTCTGACTTTGAACACTTCCAGGCTTTGGAGCCTCCTCCACGCTTCTCTGGGCAACCTGTTCCAGAGCCTCACCACCCTCATGGGGAAGAATTTCTTCCTAATGTCTCATCTAAATCCAGCTTCTTCCAGTTTGAAGCCATTCCTCTCTGTGCTGCCATTCCCTACCTTTGTATAAAATCCCCCTACAGCTTTCCTGTAGCTCCCTTCAGATACAGGAAGGCTGCTCTAGAGCCTTCTCTTCTTCAGGCTGAACAACCCACCTCTCTCAGCCTGTCCTCACAGCAGAGGGCTCCCAGCCCTCCTCTGGTCCCACTCCAACAAGTCCCTGTCTCTGCTATGCTGAGGACTCCAGAGCTGCCCCAGCACTGCAGGGGTGGGTCTCACAGAGGGGTAGAATTCCCTCCCTGCCCCTGCTGCCACTGCTGGGGATCAGCCCAGGACAGGCTGGCTCTGAACAGGTAGAGCTCTTTTCCCAGGTGCAAGACCTCACACTTGGCTTTGTTGAACTTCACAAGGCTGGCATGGGCACAACTCTCCAGTCAGCAAAGTGACAGCAGAGCATACAGAAGGCATGAGGTGTGATGTGTGTCTGTCTGTACAGAGCCATGTCCCAGGCATGGGTTGTGCTGTGTGTCTGTCTGTACAGAGCCATCTCCCAGGCATGGGGTGTGCTGTGTGTCTGTCTGTACAGAGCCATGTCCCAGGCATGGGGTGTGCTGTGTGTCTGTCTGTAGCAGACACATCCACCTGCCATGGCACACCTGCAGCAGAGCTGAGCAGCTGTTTAACTGGGCACGGTGACACAAAAGAAAGCACATGGCAAGGAAAAAAAGCCATGATCCATCTCCCTGGGTGGGCAGAGGGAATGATTTTAGTTGCTATTGCTGCAGGCAGGCATTGCCCACTGCCCAGCTGGGTCTGTTTGGTCAGTCTGGCATGGGTGGGTGCCAGGCACCAGCCCGGGCACACCTTGTTCTTGTGAGCCAAAAGTACAGCACCTGCAGAGCCTGTGAAGACAGCTCCTGCTATGTTGGCAGCTGAAAGCACCTAATAAGGACAAATAGGGAGCATTTCCCAGCCATTTTGTATGCATTCTAAGGCTGCTTTCCCGTACATTTGAGCAGAGCAGAGAATTGCTTCAGGGCAGCCCTGTTTCAGCTAATGGTGGCACTCAGCAGGACAGAGCTTAAAGCTGCCTTCTCATCACACCTTAATGCATCCCTATTCAAATGCCTGCTTTGCAGGAGAAAGAAGAGAGGAGGAAGGTGTTGAAAGGAATCATAGAATCATAGAGAGGTTTCGGTAAGAAGGGACCTTAAAGATCATCCAGTTCCAACTCCCTGCCATGGGCAGGGACACCTCCTGCTCGAACAGATTGCTCAAAGCCTCTTCCAACCTGGCTCTGAACACTTCCAGAGCTTCTCTGGGTAACCTGTTCTAGTGCCTCAGTCCCCTCGTGGGGAAGAATTTCTTTCTAATGTCTCATTTAATACAAACTCTTCCATTTTGAAGCCATTACCCTCATCCTGTCACTCCATGCCTTTGTACAGGAGCCCTCTCCAGCTCTCCTGGAGCCCACTTCAGGTACTGGAAGGATCTTCTGAGGTCTCCCTTCTCCAGGCTGAACAAGCCCAGCTCTCTCAGCCTGTCCCCGCAGGGGAGGTGCTCCAGGCTCTGATCATCTTCATGGCCCTCGGACCCCCTCGAACAGTTCCATGTCATTCTTGTGCTGAGTGCTCCAGACCTGCACAATGTGGATATTTGCTACATGACAGCACCTTGGACTCAGCTGATGGCAGAATTTGGAGTGTGCTCTCCAAGTTCTGTATCCCTGTTAGCCTGAGTCAATGCTCTCCTCTCTATCTGCATTTCCCTTCCTTCTTAGCCATCTGCTTTGATTTTGTCAGTCACTGAGCTTTTAAGATTTATCCATTAAAATTGTTAATCCTGGAGTGACAGCTACTGAGGGCACAAACCTAATATGAAACTGTTTGTTCATTTCCCAGTGTAGGAACAGAAGAATAACTGCTCATAGGCTGGGACCTCCTGAGAGGTGCAATAAAACTGTGGAGCCTTCTTGTAAACTGAAGAAGAAATCTCTTCTGATAACATATATTTGTCAGCCTGACATTCTTTATTGCTCTTCAAAGTCCCAACTATAATGGGGACTTTGGGGCCAGGAGACTTTATGATGACAAGTCAGGGCTGGGTCAAAAGTTCTCTTCCCTCAAGGCTTTTGCTGCTGCTATTCCTGCCACTCCATACACAAAAGAGAGGAAATGAAACTGAAGAGATATTATATTAGAGAGAATATTCTTCTTGGGTTTCTGCTGGCTTGGCCCTGATAAACCTGTCCCCCACATACACACTTCTGACTCTCCCTCCCAGCTCCCAAAATTGTGTTGGAAGATGAAATAGTTGCTTAGGGAAGTGAGGACTGGCCCAGAAATTAGCATTCAGGATGCCAGTCTTACTGGTGGGCTTTTAATTGGTTTGGCAAGGTGCATGGGATGAGTTTTAGTGACAGAGGCAGTGAACCAGAATGGATTTTCCTGTAATACCAAGATTTTAAACTGCTTTTGCAATTCATGAAGCTGTAAGCACTGCTCAACATGAAATGTGGTTTAGAAGACCAGGAGACTTTTTTTCCCACCCTCTCTCTCCCTCTCAAAGAAAGTGGTGAAGGCTCCTGCAACTGAGCCTGCACACAGTAGAATCACAGAATGGTTTGGGTTGGAGGGGGTCTTAAAGATCATCCAGTTCCAATCCCCCTGCCATGGGCAGGAACACCTCCCACCGGGCCAGGTTGCTCAGGGCCTCATCCAACCTGGCCTTGAACACCTCCAAGGAGGAGGGATCCACAGCTTCCAGGCAGGAGGGTTGCACAGCCTCCCTGGGCAACCTGTTCCAGTGTCTCCCCACCCTCACTCTAAAGAATTCCTTCCTAATCTCCAGCCCCAGTCTCCCCTCTTCCAGCTCAAAGCCACTGCCCCTGGTCCTGTCACTGCAAGCCCTTGTCAAAAGGCCCTTGTCAGAGAGTAGGGAAGGGCTGGGGTTGGTGTCATGGCCCAGATGTAAATCAGAGCAGTGGGGTCAATGATGGGATGTTGGAGGAGGGTTCAGGTGGGTGAAAGTGGCTCTGGGTGTTGCAGGTGCATGGGGAAGTTCACGTGGCCATTACCCCCTGTGCCAGACTCAGCTCTGGCAGCAGTGTGGCTGTGCTGCAGGAGTTCTCTCTGAAACAGCTGGTCAGGTGTGGAGGTGGGAGCCAAAGTCCTGCTGAGAAAGTGCTTCTCCCACTGCTGGTGGATGTGAGGGGCAGTGGGGCGTCCTGCCATTGCTGTAGAGTGTTGGTGGATCAGGATCTGTGCTGACTTCAGGATGCAGGCATTGTGAGAACTCCTCTGAGCTGGCATCTGTGGGATGAGGAATGAGGTCCTGGGGAGAGCACAGAGAGACTGCAGGGGCAGGACCAGAAAGAACTAGACAGAATACTGTAGAAAGAACTGGTCTGGGGGGAGCCTCAGTATGAAGGTTGCTGTGTTAAGCCCTCAGGAGCCAGGCAGTGCTGCAGCCTCACAGCCGGCAACCATTTGGTTTCTTTCCTGTGCAGCTGAGCTGCCCTGGTCTGCTGGAGCTTGGTGGGCCTGTACCTGTGGGACCCCTGGGCTCAAATCCCCATCCCCTCTCCCACTGGAAGGACTCTGCATGTGTAAAGCATACATGTGGCAAAGGCCTCCAAGACAGGCTTCTTCCCAGTGTCTTCAAATGATTGAAGGATTCAACTGGTCTAAGGGAGAGTTGGCTTCAGCTCTCTGCAGCATAGAACCATAGAATCTCTTAGGTCAGAAGGGACCAGGAGGCTCCACCTCAGCATGAGGAGAAACTTCTTTGGTGTGAGGGTGCTGGAGCCCTGGAGCAGGCTGCCCAGAGAGGTTGTGGAGTCTCCTTCTGTGGAGGGATTCAAAACCCACCTGGATGCATTCCTGGGTGCCCTGCCCTAGGTGACCCTGGGTGACCTATGATTATTCCATGATTATCTTGCCTTGGCAGGGGAGTTGGACTGGTCCTTCTCTGGAGGTCCCTTCCAACTCCTACCACCCTGTGATTCCCTGAGTCTTCCTCTCACCACCAGCTCAGTTAACCCAGAGAACACCACCTGCCTTTTGCTCATTATACTTTGAAGTGCTCTCAGCATTTTTGGACACCTCATCCCTGATGTTCTCTGTGCACCAGGCAAGCAACAGCTGAAACCTTTTATCCACCTTTAATCACACTAAATCAATGCACCGTAAGGGGGAGGTTTCAAACCGATTCTGTATGCGTGGCTGCTTCCATTGAAGGGGCTCATTACAGCCCAGCTCAATCAGTGCAACCTGCAACTCCAAAGTAATTCCTGGATTGAGTCAATGAGGCCAATGGAGATGGGAGGGTGGGAGGCTGGAACAATGGGAGGGAGTGGGAAGCTGCTAAACAAAACAAAGCCTTTTGGAAAGACTTTGCCTTCTTGCTAAGGGGGAAAGAGCCTCTCGCCGTGTGTCAGGCTGCGGTGTGTCAGGCTGCGGTGTAGAAGGAATTTCCTGGCCTGTAGAGGTCTTTTCGGATGAGCTATTGCTCAAGGACCACAAGAGGGCAATGGAGATTGGAGACAAAGTTCGCAGGCTCTGGAGCAGGGATGTTGCCTCCTTGCTCTGCCCACCTCCCCTTGCAGCACCCAGCAAATGCCGTTCTCCACCACGCAGAGAAGAAGATGAAGTGTGACAATAAGAGCTTTTGGGTTTCCAGGACTGCCTTTTTGGGGGGAGGGATGGAGGGGAGGGGAGGAATCAATAAGACATTATTACAAATAGAACATCTGTCTACTTTGTAGGTAATGCCACCTAAATTGTGTTAAGCCCCTCGAGCCTGCACAAGTCTGGGGATGTGCTCTCAGAAAGGTGCATGGAAGTGGTATTGATCATTTGACTAAGTGTCCTAATGAAATACAAATCTGCTACCATTTACAGAGCCATCTGTCACCACCAGAGAGGGAAAAAAAAAAAGTAATAATGCTACAAGCTACAACAATAACTGTAATTCAATTTGAGAATCCCACCAGCTCTCAGCAGGCAGAAAGTGGCCAAGCTCCTTGGCCCCTGGGATCATAGAACCATAGACTCATGGAATTGATAGGGTTGGAAGGGACCTCAAGGCTCCATCCCCCTTCCAGGGGCTGGGACACCTCACACCACAGCAGGCTGCTCACAGCCACATCCAGCCTGGCTGCAAAAACCTCCAGGCAGGAGGCTTCCACCACCTCCCTGGGCAACGTGTGCCAGTCTCTCACCACCCTCATGGGGAAGAGCTTCTTCCTAACATCCAATTTCAATCTACCCATCTCTAGTTTTGCTCCATCCCCCCCCAGTCCTATCACTCCTTGACACCCTCAAAAGTCCCTCCCCAGCTTTCTTGGAGGCCCCTTCAGATCCTGGAAGGCTACAATGAGATCTCCTCAGAGCCTTCTCTTCTCCAGACTGAACAGCCCCAACTCCCTCAGTCTGATCGATGCTGTTTATGGTGTTAGACCTTCTCAGAAGGTGATAAAGAAATCAATCAATGAGGCAGTAATGAAATTTCCAGCTATGGGTGAGGTACTTGTTGCAGAAGACCTCTTTAGGCCGGTGTGGTGATTTAAAACCTCTCTAGAGCGCTCAGCTTCCCTGGCAAGTAGCAAAGGAATTGCATGCTTGTGGTGGTCTGTTGGCCAATGCAGTGGGAAACTGCTGAGAGGGAAACCAGTGACTGAGGGTTAATGGAGAGGTCGTTTTCCTAATGCTTTCCAGACCACTGGTGATGCAGGACTGCCCTGCTTCACAGCTTTCAGGAAAATTAATCCAAATTAACTTCTCAAGTGGCTTGGTTAAACTGTATTAGCCACCTATGTGGACATGCTCATTCAGAGATAAAATGGGCTTGATTGAATTTAGCTTTGTGCAGTTCAAGCTCCGCTTCATCAGAGCACTTGAGTGTTTGCTTAGGGCTCTGGAAGATGGCTGAGACACAGAGTCCACAGAGCTGCTTTACAGCATCATGGAATTGCTTTGGTTGGAAAAAAAAAGCACTAAGAGCAATGAGTCCAACCATCAACCTGACTCCCCCATGCCCAGCAAACACATGTCCATCCATGTGGTTTCTGAACACCTCCAGGGATGGTGACTCCAGCACCTCCCTGGGCAGCCTGTTCCAATCCCTGAACACCATTTCAGTAATTCTTTTTTTTCTCCTAATGTCCCCCCAAAAGCTTGCCTGGTGCAACTTGAGGCCATTTCCACTCCTTCTGACACCTGATACTAGTGAGAAGAGACCAACCCCCACCTGGCTTCCATGGAGCTGCAGAGAGCAATGAGGCCTCCCCTCAGCCTCCTTTTCTTGAAGCTGAACTACCCCAGGTCCCTCAGCTGCTCCTCACCAGCCCTGTTCTCCAGACCCTTCCCCAGGGGACTGATGTGGCTTCAGCCTGGTGGGGCTTGCTGGTGTTCTTTCCCTGCCTGGGACATTGACAGCAGAGATACAGCAAGCAGCAGCAGGAATCACTTGATTAGGGCTGGACCTGAACAGCTCCATTGTGCTGAGGCAAGAGGGAAATGGTCCAACCATGGCTCTGGGGCTTGGTTGTCAGCCCTTCATGGTTTAGTTGCAAGTCTTTGGGGCAGGGTCCACAACTGACAGCATGCAGCACTGATGCTTCTCTCCCATCAAGCTGAGGTCTGGCTGTAACACAGTTTTGACACTTTGCTGGTCCTTCCTGCCTGCGTGTTTCAGTTCCTCATCAGCATTGTGTTGCTACACAACAGCCTTGTGAGGAGCTGCTCAGCTTCAGCTCAGGAGGAGCACAGGCAGACAGGCCTGGACAGAGCAGCCAGCTGGGGGGCTGCAGGAGGGGCCTGGTCCTGGTGCCCATGTAGCAGGGTGCTGGAAGGGGTGTAGGTGGTTACCCCAGAGAGGGAGAAGGCACTTGGCAGCTGCAGCAGCAGGAGAGTCTCTCCAGTGCTCTGTCCTCAATCCCTCTGTCACTGCTTTGTCCCCTCTGTCTCCCTTTGTGCGGCAGCAATAGCCAACAGCCCACCCCCAGCCCATCTTGCAGAAGCAATAAAAGCTCATTTGGGGCAATTTGTTCTGAAAAGCCTTTGGCCATCTATGTGGAGGGGATACTGTGATTGCCAGGAAATGGGATCTGAGCTGGAGCAGGCAGACAACTGCCTGGAAGGAGATTGGAGTGAGGAGAGGGAAGCCTCTTCTCTTTCATGTCAAGCAACAGGACCAGAGGAAATGGTTCCAAGATGCAACAGGGGAAGTTCAAGATGGGTATTAGGAAATATTTCTTCACTGAAATAGTTCTCAAGCATGGGAATGGTCTGCCCAGGGCAGTGCTGGAGTCACCATGCCTGGAGGTGTTCATGGACTGTGTGGACCTGGTGCTTAGGGACATGGTTTGGTGTTGACTCTTCAGTGCTGGGCCAAGGGTTGGATCTTTGAGTTGTATTCCAACCAGATTTATTCTGTGATTCTGTACCAAATCACACTGAGAGCAGCATGTAGTGACCGGGATGCTGGGAGTGACCAGTCCCCATGAAGGACCAGGGCTGCTCCCTGCAGCACTGCTGCCCAGCACAGCTCCAGGAGGCCCCAGGGACCCAGGATGGATCTGGCTTGTGTGCACACTGTGCAGCACATGGACACTGACATGTGGCACCCTCTGGTCCATGTTCAGCTTTATCTTCTGAAAAACAAATCCCAACAAACCAACTTGCTTCTTTTACAAAGGAGCCAGATGAGAGCTTCTTGTGAAGAGGAAAGCAGCAACACAGTGTTGCCACGAGGATGAGCAGAGGGCTGGAGCACCTCTCCTATGAAGACAGACTGAAGGAGTTGGGGCTGTTCAGTCTGGAGAAGAGAAGGCTCCGAGGTGACCTAATTGTGGCCTTCCAGTATCTGAAGGGGGCCTACAAGAAGGCTGGGGAGGGACTTCTCAGGATCTCAGGTAGTGATAGGACTAGGGGGAATGGAATGAAGCTGGAGGTGGGGAGATTCAGGCTGGAGGTGAGGAAGAAGTTCTTCACTGTGAGAGTGGTGAAGCCCTGGAATGGGTTGTCCAGGGAGGTGGTTGAGGCCCTGTCCCTGGAGGTGTTTAAGACTAGGCTGGATGAGGCTCTGGCCAGCCTGATCTAGTGCGAGGTGTCCCTGCCCATGGCAGGGGGGTTGGAACTAGATGATCCTTGTGGTCCCTTCCAACCCTGACTGATTCTATGATTCTATAGTTAGATGATGCTGGGTGATAGGTTGGACTTGATGATCTCGAAGGTCTTTTCCAACCTGGTTAATTCCATATTCTGTAATTATTGGTTTCTCTACACCAAGAAGAAATACAGTGCAGAAGAAAAGGAGGAAAACCAGTCTGATGGTGTCCCACACTCAAAGCAAACAGGCTGTAGCCACAGGCTGATTCTTCTCCATTCTCTACACGGTCTGATTGCTTCTGCAGCCAGATATCTGTGCTTTGCAGTGCTACTGCTGCGGCCATGAACCCCCCTCTGAAACCATCAGCTGGTGTCTGCTGAAAAAGCCCTGGCTGTGTGCTCTGCTGTAGTGGCTCTGATGATACATGTCCAAATTCTTTCCTTTTTTTTTTTGGAACCTCTTCCTAAAGTCTTTATCTGCTGGGCTCCAGGCTGTGGGATCGATGTGCTGCTGGGTACTCGCTCGCCTTCCGTCTCTGCAGCTCTCCTCTGAGAAAGGCTGCGCTGGAGCTTGGCTTGTGCCAGTCCCCGATAAGCCAGGCCTCTGTTTGCTTGGACAATTCTTTTCTCCAGAACATCCTCTGTGCTTTCTGTGGGTATCAAAGTTCAGGCCCCTGGCTGAAAAAGAGAGGACATTTTCATGTAAATCAAGGGTCACAGGCTCACAGGATGTTAGGGGTTGGGAGGGACCTCTGGAGATCTCCCAGTCCAAACCCCCTGCCAGGGCAGGAGCATAGAATCCAGCACAGGTCACACAGGAACACATCCAGACAGGGCTGGAAAGGCTCCAGAGAAGGAGACTCCACAACCTCTCTGGGCAGCCTGCTCCAGGGCTCTGTGACCCTCACAGTGAAGAAGTTCCTCCTCATATTGAGGTGGAACCTCCTGTGCTGGAGCCATTGCCCCTTGTCCTGTCCCAGGTGCAAGTGAGCAGAGCCTGTCCCCTCCCTCTTGACCCTCAGGTCTTTATAGACATTTGTTAAATCCCCTCTGAGTCTTCTCTTCTCCACACTAACCAGGCCCAGGTCTCTCAGACTCTCCTCCTAGGTCTTTTGATGAGGATGAGGATCAGTATGAATGACCCCACAGTTGGTAACAGGTCCCACTCAGAGCAATGGATTCTCATGGATTTGTGTGATTTGAGTACGTGGGGATTGATGGGGCTTGTTGTGAAGTGTCCCTTCACTGCTGGGAGATTGACAGCAGAGGTAGAGTTGAGCAGGAAAAGAGATGGGACAACATGAGGGAAAGTAACTAGGGAGAGAGACTTCATTTTCCCAGCCCTGGCATACAGGATACACTCCTGGTGAGACACTCTGCCCAACTGCCTTACAGCTTGAGGGGAATCACCTGCAGCCCTCAGACACTCATGCAGAGAAGTGCAGGAGCTCTGGGGAGGAGATGCTGAGAGGGAAAATCTCACCTTATTGTCCCCACAACTCCCTGAAAGGAGGTTGCAGTGAGATGGCAGTTGGTCTCTTGTCTGTAGTATCAGGTGATAGAATTAGAGGAAATGGCCTGAAATTGTGCCAGGGGAGGTTTAGGTTAGAGATGAGGAACAATTTCTTTGCTGCAAGAGTGGTCAGGGATTGGCACAGGCTGCCCAGGGAGGTGGTGGAGTCCCCATGCCTGGAGATGTTCTGCTTATCGTGGTGGTGCTGGGTTGATGGTTGGGCTTGATGATCTTAGAGGGCTTTTCCAACTGAAACAAGTCTCTGGCTCTACAGGCATGAGGATGAAGGCCTGGCTGTTGCTGCTCACAGTGCACCTCTCTGCCTGACCCCTAGATGAGGTCCCTGCTAGGTCCATCATAGGAGTAAGAGCTCTTTGGATGCAGTGGTGCCTTTAGAGTGTGGACCACAAGGGCAGGATATCACAGTCAGACTCCAGCCCCTCATCCCCCTCACAAGCAGCTCCACCAGGGGCAGAGCTGGAGGTGTCACTCCACCATGGCTGGGAGCTTGAGTTCATTCCCTGTGTTGTTTGTAAATATTTCACTGTCTGGTATTAAGTGAACATAATTACTGCAGCTTAAAGATGAGGGAAGCTGCTTAATGGGGATGCTGTCAAAGTGTTTTCCCCCAGGTTTCAAAAGATGTTATTTTTTCCCCCCTCCTGTCATTGGTAATAATCCCTTGAAAGCTTGAAAGTGCAGTGTATTGCCTTCCTCTGCAATTGTTTTTCTTTGTTATGTTTCTCAGACAAAGACCAAAACATACACAGGCAGACTCCAGGCCTTGTATTTGAGATTAAGGGAAACAAACAAAGATTGAATGTATCCTAAACTCTCTGGGAAAGAGAGAGCAACCAGAGCTCCTCCAGCCCAGCCTTGGGGACAGCCAAGGTGCCAGCCAAGGGCTCCTACACCAGCAGCCAGTGCTGACCATGCTGCGTTCAGATCCACCCTCACTGAGAGCCCCACAATGAAACACAGGATCACAGATTGCATTGGACTGGAAGAGACCCTCAAAGGTCACCTTGTCCAGCCCCCTGCAGTCAGCAGGGACACCTCCAACTAGAAAAGGCTGCCCAGGGCCACACCAAGTCTGATCTTGAGTATCTGCAGGGATGGGCCCTCAACCACATCTCTGAGCAACCTGTTGCAGTGTTCCACCCCCCTCATAGCAAAGAACTTCCTCCTGGTGTCCAACCTAAATCCAACCCTGCTCCAGCCTCAAACCATTGCCAAGTTTGGTGTTTCTGATTATGGGCAGAACATGGTTTCCTCTCTCAGTCCCATCTGAAACAAGGGCAATGAGATGCCTGTCTGGTTCCTTTCACTACCAATAATTCCAGTGAGGTTCAAAATGCTCCCAGGAGCTGAGTTTGTGTTCAGTGTGAGCTAACCATCCCTCACCAGAAGTTAACAGCTCTGGCTCCCAGTCTCCTGACAGCTCATTTTGAAATCCCCACAAACACTCCTAAGCTCTTACTTCTGGGACTTCATATTCTTTAACCAATGTTCTGCCCATTTTGCTGCTGCTGCCAAGCAGCCACTTTGTGTTCTGGGTGCTTGTGGCAGGGCCAGGCTTCCCTCTCTTGCCCAAAACCTTCTTGCTTCTCTCTTGTTCCCCTCCATCTTTTGAGTGCAAAATCTAAGCCAGTGATGGACAGCCCAATTTAAACCTCTGTTTAATATTGCAATCAGGAGTGAGGTTGGGTGTTTGCATGTTGAAGGGAGGAGAAAGGGCAGCAGAATTTGCCTTCTTGCAATTATTTCACCCACAAAAGTGAACACATCCAGCCAAGGGAAATTTTGCTAGCGAGGAGGAAAAAGAAAAGGAGAAGGGAGGATAAGAAAGAGAAGAGATTAACATCCCTTAAAATGTGCCTGTTTACTCCTATCCTCTCAGAGCTAACTTTAAATAGGATAAAATGATCCTTTAATCCCCTTTATCTTCTTAAGAGCTGCTGTAAGAGATCTACTTGACATTTGAGAAACTAAAAAAACCCTTGAAAGCCTGGCAATATTCATCAGGAATGGGGGAGAGAAAGATTTGCATTCAACAGAACAGGAAGAGTTGGCTCCTCAGCTGGGCACAAGTGGTGGCAGCTTGTGCTGAGGGGCACCGGCTCAAGCAGAGCAGGACCAGCCCCACAGCTGCCTCACTTGGAGGGGAAGGCTGATTGCAGTGGGTTTCACAGAATCATCAAGGTTGGAAAAGGCCTCTAAGGTCATCCAGCCCTACCATCAACCCAGCGCAACCATGGCCACTAAACCATGACCCCAAGTGCCATGTCTACACATTTCAGAGAATCACAGAATCACCAAGGCTGGAAGAGACCTCAAAGATCATCGAGTCCAACCTGGCACCACAGACCTCATGACCAAACCATGGCACCAAATGCCACGTCCAATCCCCTCTTGAACACCTCCAGGGATGGGGACTCCCCCACCTCCCTGGGCAGCCTGTTCCAATCCCTGACCACTTCCAGCAAAGAATTTTTTTCCTAATCTCCAACCTAAATCTTTCCTGGCACAACTTGAAGTTGCAGATAGGGTAGCAACAGAAATCCACCTGATCCGCTTTGCCTTTGCTGTACTGGTGAGAGAAGGCCAGGAGGCTCTACCTCCTGGTTAGGCCACAACTTGAGTCCTGTGTCCAGTTCTGGGCTCCTCAGTTTAAGAAAGATGTTGAGATGCTGGAAGGTGTCCAGAGAAGGGCAACAAAGCTGGGGAGGGGTTTGGAGCACAGCTCTGGGAGGAGAGGCTGAGGGAGCTGGGGTTGCTTAGCCTGGAGAAGAGGAGGCTCAGGGCAGACCTTATTGCTCTCTACAACTACCTGAAAGGAGGTTGCATCCAGGTGGGGGCTGGTCTCGTCTCCCAGGCAGCAGTGACAGAACAAGAGGACACAGTCTCAAGCTGTGCCAGGGGAGGTTTAGGCTGGAGGTGAGGAAGAAATTCATTAGAGAAAGAGAGAATGGCCATTGGGATGTGCTGCCCAGGAAGGTGGTGGAGTCACCATCACTGGAGGTGTTTAGGAAGAGCCTGAATGAGGCACTCAGTGCCATGGTTTAGTTGATTAGATGGTGTGGGATGATAGGTTGGACTGGATGATCTCTGAAGTCTTTTCCAACCTGGTTAATCCTGTTAATTCTGTAACACCTGCTGAGAAGCTCCTTGGCTGGTGCTGAAGGTCTCTCTCTGTGCTAGTTGCAGTTTTAAACACCCAGCATCTCTTGCTGCCTTGTTATCTGCAGCCTTGTTTCCACAACATCTGTTTAGCCCTGAATAAATATGCATTCCAGTTACTTAATGGCCTTCTCTCAGTTTTCAACCCAGAAAGAGTAATGAATCATGAATAAGTCATAAGGAGCTGCAGCACAGAGACCTCCAAGCTGAGCAATGTACCCTGCAAGGCTTTGCCTTGGCTCTCTGTGCTCGCCCCAGGAACGCTGTGCCAAGAGGAAGAGCCTTTCATTTGTTCTGCTCCCATTTGCAGTGAGTAATGAAAGAGTGACAGCCACTGAAAGCAGAGGGATGCTTGCTCCACAGTGTTGAACCTCCAGTGATGAACTGTCCCACTCAGCCATGCTGGGCCTAATGCTGGGAGTGATGTATCTGGAATTCCATGGGCTCATAACTCACAGCCACAATGAGAGCAATGGTGGAGTTGTTTCAAGGAAAATAGACTTACCTGAGCGTGGTGCAGAGGTGATGTGGCAAAGCACACACAAACCCTGCCTGGCAGCTTGGGTTAGGACTCAGGGCAGACCCCACCTGCCTCCAGTTCTGGTGCCCCCAGCCTAAGAAGGACCTGGAGCTGCTGGAGAGGCTCCAAATGAAGGCTTAGAAGATGATCAGAGGGCTGAAGCACACACACACATACCCCACTGTGGGGACAGGCTGAGAGAGTGGGTCTAGAGAAGGCTACAAAGATGATCAGAGGGCTGGAGAACCTCTACTATGGGGACAGGCTAAGAGAGTTGGGTCTGTTCAGTCTGGAGAAGAGAAGGCTCCAAGGAGACCTCAGAGAAGCCTTCTGGTACCTGAAGTGGGCTGCAGGAGAGCTGGGGAGGGTCTTGTGACAAGGGCTGGGAGTGACAGGATGAGAGGCAATGGATTGAAGCTTGAAGATGGCAAATTTAGATTGGAGATCAGGAAGAAATTCTTGACAGTGAAGGTGGGGAGACACTGGAACAGGTTGTCCAGGGTGTCTGTGGCTGTCCCCTCCCTGGAGGTGGTCAAGGCCAGGTTGGATGAGGCCTTGAGCAACCTGGGCTGGTGGGAGGTGTCCCTGCCCATGGCAGGGAGGTTGGAACTGGATGTGCTTTGAGGTCCTTTCCAATCCAAACCATTGAGCAGAGGCTGAACAACACTCTGTGTGTGTTGACTCTTTTAAGGACATACTAGAGCCAAAGGCATGAAAGTAGAACTGTTCCATGTAGCTCCATCTCTCCCCTCCCTGCACAGCCATGTACAAGAGGGAGTCTTAAATTCATTACTGATAAAAGTTTATTTTACAAGCTTAGAGCTCAGCCTGGACTAATTTACCCTTCCAACAGGCATGAAACATTTCTGAATAGGTCAAACATTTCTGTAGTGCACAGCTCCTACCCTGTGACTGCAGGAGAGATGAAACTTCAGGCTCCTTTGAAAATCCCAGGCTCATTATCCTGGACTTCTGTGTCTTCCACTCTGTCCAGCTTCTGACTGTCTCTAAAATAAACCAGCAATAAACCAGAAGCCCAGCTCATTAGAGGCTGACTACAGGTTCCTTCCAGAAAAGGGAAGCAGGGCTAGGGAGGTTCTCCTCCCCCTTTACTCTGCCCTGGTGAGGCCATACATGGAGTACTGTGTCCAGTTTGGGGCACCCCAATTCAAGAGGGACAGGGATCTGCTGGGGAGAGTACAACAGAAGCTAGGAGGGTGATTATGGGGCTTGAACCTTTCTCTGGAGAAAGGCTGAGAGCCCTGGGGCTGTTCAGTCTGGAGAAGAGAAAGCTGAGAAGGGATCTGATCAATGTCTATAAATATCTGAGGGGCCAGGCTCTTTTTGGTGGCACCCAGTGACAGGACAAGGGGCAAAGGGCACAAACTGGAACCCAGGAGGTTCCATCTGAACATGAGAAAAATCTTGTGAGGGTGCTGGAGCCCTGGAGGCAATCCCAGCTGGATGATGGAAGATGCTGGCCCCTGGATAAAAGTCTAAAGAAAACTTTAGAGTTGTTTTGGATAGAAAAGACCTTTAAGATCATTCAGTCCAACCATTTTCTTACTCTATCAAGGCTGGTGGTGAACCATGTCTCTCAGCACCACATCTCTGCCTCTTCAAAAACAAAATGGGGATTCAAGCACCTCCCTGGGCAGCCTGCGCCAGGCATTGAGAACCCTTTCAGTGAAGAAGTTTCTTCTCATGTCCAACCTAACCCTCCTCTGGTACAACTTGAGGCCAATTCCTCCTGTCATCAATTGTTCCTTGTGAGAAGAGACCAACCCTGACCTAGCTCCAACCTCCTTTCAGGGAGCTGTAGAGAGCAATGAGGTCTCCCCTCAGATTCCTTTTCTCCAGGCTGAACAACCTCAGTTCCTTCAGCTGCTCCTCACCAAACCTGCTCTCCAGACCCTTCCCCATCTTCATTGTCTTTCTCTGGACAACCTCCAGCACCTTGATGTCTTTCCTGTAGTGAGGACAAGGTGGGCTATTGGTGCAATGTTCCATCATCTGTAGGAAATTGAGAGGCCAATACAAACCCACAAGAAACACCATGAGGGAGTTGAGGGGGTTTTGATTTTGTAGCTGCTGAGAGTTAGATAATGGTTGGACTTGGTGGTCTGAAAGGTCTTTTCCAACCTCAACAATTCCATGGGGAGCCTTAGCTGGACTCCTGAAGTGCTGATGGTAAGCCCTGGCAGTAGAAGCGTCCTCAGGGGCAGTAGTCCCACAGGGGAAAACCAGAGGCATCCCTGGAGTGTCTTGAAGCACTGCCCTGCACCTAGGATCATAGAATCACAGAATTGTCAGGGTTGGAAGAGACCTCAAGGATTATCCAGTTCCAACCCCCTGCCATGGCCAGGGACACCTCACACTACAGCAGGCTGCTCACAGCCACATCCAGCCTGGCTGCAAACACCTCCAGGGATGAGGCTTCCACCACCTCCCTGGGCAACCTGTGCCAGTCTCTCACCACCCTCATGGGCAAGAACTTCTTCCTAACATCCAATCTCAGTCTCCCCATTTCTAGTTTTGTTCCACTCCCTCCAGTCCTATCACTCCCTGACACCTTCAAAAGTCCCTCCCCAGCTTTCTTGTGAGGGACCACCTCCAAATCTGGACAGCCAGAGCTGTTTGCTCTGCATAAAGAAGTGCCCTTAGCCATGGGGTCGAGCCAGCCCCTGTTAGTGACACTGCATTTTGTGTGACAGTTGGCCAATACCTCAGCTCCCTTCCCCTCCCCAACACCATCAGCATGGAGCTGACCTCTTCCCAGGCCAATCTTTTCCACCCAGCCTTGTGCTCGTCGTGCAGCTGTTACCATGGCGACTGTATTTTTGGTACCTCCACATTATTCATGCCAGGGGCCATAATGTGATAGATACTGTATTGGTAATGAGCAGCAGGCAGGCTCTGAAAGCACCCTGCTGAGCCAGGATTGACACCTTCTGCCACAGAAAGGTCACAATGGGATCTGATCACCTAGATGCCACCTTGAATGGATTGAAATGCAAAAGACTATTAAGATGTAATGATGCCAAATGGGAGAAATGCATTCAGTTTAGACATATTTTCCCTTGGGAGAAGCTGCAAAGTCTCACTAAGCAGCAGTTGATATTCAAGTGTAGCTTGTTCTGGCACATAAACACACAGGCATTATTTTTGCAGGAGCTCCAGGGCCATTTGCCTCCTGTCTGGAAAACAGTAATTAGAATTACAATAAAAACACCTCAGTGTCATTGTGCAGGTGAAGAAAAGGAAGTGGAGAGTTCCTTCCCAAGACAGCCTCTGTGCCTGTGGGTGCTTCTTCAGTGCGGTGTTTGGGCTGCTTGACTCAGCTGCAGGGCTCTGCTGGCTCTCCTGCCTCTCCTGCTCTGCTGGGAGGCACTTCCCTTTCTCCCCAGACTGCAGGAGATTTGGGGCAGCTGAAGAAAACTCGTTATTTTTCTTGCACATGGGGCTCAGGTCAGGAAGTAGGGTTGTTAAAGGCAGTAATCTGCTGGATCCACCTTTGGCTGGAGACCCATGGGCAAGGAAGGGCTGGATGGAGACCCATGGGCAAGGAAGGGCTGGATGGAGACCCATGGGTAAGGAAGAGCTGGATGGAGACCCATGGGCAAGGAAGGGCTGGATGGAGACCCATGGGCAAGGAAGAGCTGGATGGAGACCCATGGGCAAGGAAGGGCTGGATGGAGACCCATGGGCAAGGAAGGGTTGGATGAAAATCCATGGGCAAGGAAGGGCTGGATGGAGACCCATGGGTAAGGAAGGGTTGGATGAAAATCCATGGGCAAGGAAGGGCTGGATGGAGACCCATGGGCAAGGAAGGGTTGGATGAAAATCCATGGGCAAGGAAGGGCTGGATGGAGACCCATGGGCAAGGAAGGGCTGGATGAAAATCCATGGGCAAGGAAGGGCTGGATGGAGACCCATGGGCAAGGAAGGGCTGGATGAGCATCAGTTTGCTGTCTCTCCACTGTTGCCACTGCATCTCCAGTTCCCCAGATGTGGCTTCCTGTGTTTTACAGTCATGCACAGATGGCTTCTAGCTGAGGATCTGGACGAGCTGCCTTTTTTTGCCTGCTTTTCTCAGTGAGGTTGTTGGGGGCCTGCTCTCCCCTTCCCTGCTCAGCCAAAGAGCAGCAGCTCAGCAGATGAGTGGAACAACTCCTGCCTGCCAGAGAACAGGGCTGCCATGCCTGTAGGGATGGGATTTTGTCAGGAGCTCAGCTGGGCTGCCTTTCTGATCCCCCCAATAGCCTGAGGAAGCTCTGTGTCAGTCCTGCAGTGGCCAAGCCCATGGGTCTCCATCCAGGTGTGTCTTCCTTGCCCATGGGTCTCTATCCAGCCCTACTTTGCCTGTGGGTCTCCATCCAGCCCTTCCTTGCTCGTGGGTCTCCATCCAGCCCTGTCTTCCTTTCCCTTGGGTCTCCATCCATCCCTTCTTTGCCAATGGCTCTCCATCCAGCCCTTCCTTGCCCATGGGTCTCCATCCAGCCCTTCCTTGCCCATGGGTCTCCATTCAGCCTTTCCTTGTCCACGTGTCTCCTTCTAGACCTCTTTCCCATGGGTCTCCATCCAGTACTGCCTTGCCCATGAGTCTCCATCCGAGCCTGTCTTTCCCATGGGTCTCCATCCAGCCCTATCTTCTTTTCTCATGGATCTCTGTCCAACCCTGCTTTGTCCCTACTTCCTCTGATGCCTTCCCAACTCACTCCTACTTCATTAAGGATGCTGGTGCTGATGTCAGGCAAAGGCAGATGTTGCAGTGAGCTAAATCATATCTCAGCACTAGAGCCCAGCAGAGAGGAGAAATCCTACTACTGAAAGGCCCCCATGCTGGAGCCAGGATGCTGAGAGCTGGGAAGCTGCTGCCTGTCTTACAGCCCTGCTGTTTCAGTCCCTTCCTGGAGGCAGCAGGGGAGAGACAAAATAATCCTCTTATTCAGGAGGCATCAAGCTAAAAGGAATGGCCCATCAGGTTACTCAATTCCACTCTGTGCTGCAGCATGTCACATACCTGTGACACCTTGTCACACGTAGGCCGTGGGCTCTGCAGCCCTCAGGGCAACAGCAAGAGCAGAGGAGAGCAGGCAAGCACAAGAGCTGGGGATGCCAGTGCCCATGGCAAGAAAAGAAGAGCCAGAACTGCAAATATTTAGGCTCAGGAGCAATTCCTGTATTTATCTTGTCTCCCAGGGAGAAAGTTATTCCTGTGCCTGAGCATCTGTAAGTGGAGATCCAGAGGGCATTTTGGAGCCTGCTGGTTGTTGTCATTTCACACACATTTGTACACAGTGCCTTGAAACAGCAAAAAGTAGGTGATGAAGATGGAGGTTCCATTTCTCCAGGAAGGAGCTGTATCTCTGTGTCCAGGCCAGCTGCTGAGCATCTGCTTTCCCACATAAGGGTGAAAAGTGCCTTCTAGGGAAGGGCAGTGGTTAACTGTAGGGCTCCCTGTGGACTCCAGAGAATCACAGAACACATCAGGATGGAAGGGACCTTTAAAGGTCAGCCAGTCCAACCCCCCTGCAGTTAGCAAGGACACCTCCAACTAGATCAGGGTGTTCAGAGCCCCTCAAGCCTTTTCTTGAATGTCTCCAGGGATGTGGCCTCAATCACCTCCCTGGGAAGGTTCCACCACACTCTTAGTAAAGAACTTCTTCCTAATGTCCAATCGAAATCTCTCCTGCCCTAGTTTCAAACCGTTGCCCCATGTCCTAGTGCTACAAGCCCTTGCAAAGAGTCCCTGCCCAGCCCTCCTGTAGGATGGCCCCAGCTGTCTGAAAGTGCAGGGATGGCTCTGTGCATAAAGGTGCTGTCTTTGAAGCCTCCAGACCTTATTCATCAATTCATAGGATGGTTCCAGTTTGTGACCGTTTGAGGGAAAAAACCCCTTGTTGGGAAAAAAGGGAGGTAGTGGGGGGGAGAGAGGGGGTTACAGGGAGGGGATCCCTCCTTGGGGAGGGATTTTTGTTGTGTTATTTCTCTTTGCTGTATATTTCTGTGTATATATTGTAAATACCTGTATATATTGTGTTATATATAACCTGCTCTCCATATATGCTTGTAAATATAGTCTGCTTTCTCCGACTGAGTTAGCTGTGGTTTCTTACTCTGTGGAGGAGGGAGAGCTAGGCCCTCTCTCAACCTATCACACAGTTCCAACCCCCCTGCCATGGGCAGGGACACCTCCCACCACCCCAGATTGCTCAGGGCCTCATCCAACCTGGCCTGGAACACCTCCAGGGAGGGGGCAGCCACAGCCTCCCTGGGCAACCTGTTCCAGTGTCTCCCCACCCTCACTCTAAAGAATTTCTTCCTAATCTCCAGTCTAAATCTCCCCTCTTAAAGCCTCATTCCATTGTCTCTCATCCTATTACTCCCAGCCCTTGTCAAAAGTCCCTTCCCAGCTCTCTTGGAGCCTCTTCAGATACTGGAAGGCTGCTCTAAGGTCTCCCTAGAGCCTTCTCTTCTGCAGGCTGAACAGCTCCAAAGCTGAGGTCTTAGTGGAAACCCCTCTTAGTGAGTCAAATATTTCAGGTCAATCCTCTTTGGTCTGGCTATTGGATCATTTCCTGTGTGTTTTCCAAGCCTGATGATTTCCATGAAACCATGACTGTAAAAATAGCTTCATGAGGCTATTTTCTGCTCATCTCCCACTTGTCTCTGGAGTTAACACCACTTAATTTAGAGTCATAAATAGATCTTGCTGTCTGATTGTTGTTGTTGGGGTTGTTGGGCTGTTTTTTTTTTTCATTCTTGGTAACTTTAAGAGGGGGAAAAAAACCCCCAAACAATCCATCATCTGTTCTTCTCCATTCATCCCAAACAAAGCAGCTAATTAAGTTCTGATTCCAGATTCTTTAGCATGGCAATGACATCTTTAAGCATGAGGCTGACAGCTGGACTATTACATCCCTGAACTGGATGTTCAGTGCTGCTGGGGTGACATTTGGAAGAGCTTTTCAGTCCTGTAAATGGAGAAGATTTGATATCTGAGCTATTGGAGGGTTAAATGGAAAGCTGAAAGAATTCTTTTCAAGGACATGGGCTGAATTTTGTAGTTTCTGGGTGAGCTTTTCAGCTGCAGCAGTTTTTTGAGCTCAGCACAGCTGGTAAACAAAGTGAACAACATCCCCCTTGGCCATAGTCTGCAGTTGGACATAAAACAGGCAGGGAAAAGGAGTGCCAAATGTAATCCTGCTCCTGAGGTAGGTGGGGGAAGGATTATTCTGCTTGCACTTAATGATTTATTTGACTGGAAAACCTTCTCCAGGTGAATAGGTGTTGGGTTTTTTTTTCCCTCCTGTCAGTAGAACTGACCTAGATGGGCTTAAAACAGCAGAAATTTGCTGTTCCTTCCACCTGGTGTTTGTGCAGGGCTCAAGCTGAGACTCTCTTTTCAGTGGGGTGCAGTTTGATTCCTCTTGATGCCAGCTTTCAATTTGCTGTTGAATTCCTGAGAGCTTCACAAAAAATGTCACCCCTGGGAGACAGCTTGGTGTCCTGAAACCTGATGGCTGAAAGCCTGCTGATTCAATAGCCAGGAATGATGCCATGTTTTGGAAAGTCACCCCCCTCACACCCTTTTAGTTCCCCTTTTCCTCCAAAAAATAGAAATCAGTCAACACACAAAAAGGTGAATCGCTGCAAAGTAGGTTCTGGTGATAGCATGGAAGGTCTTTGGGGATAGGAAGTGAGGCAGAATCAGGAAACTTCATTCCCAACCTCTAAGCTCACTGGAGTAAAAAGGTGACCCAGAGCTACACCTGTGGTTGCTCTACAGAACATGAAGGAAAAAGTTGAGGCTGGAGGTGAGGAGAAAGTTCTTCACTGGGAGAGTCATTAGCCATTGGAATGTGCTGCCCAGGGAGGTGGTGGAGTCCCCATCCCTGGAGGTGTTCAAGAGGGGATTGGTTTTGGCACTTGGTGCCATGGTTTAGTCTTGAGGTCTGTGGTGCCAGGTTGGACTTGGTGATCTTTGAGGTCTCTTCCAACCTTGGTGATTCTGTGATAAGCAAGGAGTGGCACAGAGATACTCCTTCGATGAAGATTCACTGATCCAGGGCAAACCAACCAAACCTGGTAAGAGCTCAGTGAAGTTGGGAGATGAGGGCAAAACATGCATCAGGGTCAGGAGGTTAGCACCTAAGACAGAGGCAGGTATGCCTCTGAATTCTTCTCCACTTCTCCATAGAATCACAGAATTGTTTTGGTTGGAAAAGCCTTCCAAGCCCAACTGTCAGCCTAAGGCCACCATGGCTGCTAAACTATGTCCCGAAGTGCTATGGCCACAGGTTTCTTGAACACTTCCAGGGATGGGGACTCCACCACCTCCCTGGGCAGCCTGTGCCAATTCCTGACCACTCTTGCAGCAAAGAAATTCTTCCTAATCTTGAACCTTACCCTCCCCTGGCACAATTTCAGGCTGTTTCCTCTTCTGCGTTCAGCTGGTAGCAGGGAGAAGAGACCAAGCCCCAGCTGACTGCAGGCTCCTTTCAGGGAGCTGTGGAGGGAAGCAGCACACGTTCCCTGCACACGTGTGAGGCAAGCCCAGGAAACTGGTCCAAAGCCCAGGGCTTTTGGTTCAGCTTTTGTCTGAAAATGCACCAAAGTCGTTTTAATGGAAGCCATTCTCTTAACACTCTGCAGCCTTGTGGAAAGCAGAGCAGGGAGGAGGAGAAGTGGAGTAAAGCAGGCAGCGCATCCCCTCTGACAACTTGATCGGCTGCTCTCCAGTGCCTGCTCTTAATTACCGTGGGGGTGTGATTGTTTCACTTCAATAGCTGTCTGTGTTTGAACACTTGGTGTGTTGTGTTACCGAGGCAAGTTGAATGCTTCCATTCAGCTCATCAAAAGCCTCTGCGATGTTTCTCCATTATTCATGGTACAGGTTTCTTCCATCAGCGGTACCTCCCTGACTCCTCATCTCCTTACTCAGTGAGGCTCTGGCAGTGCATTGCTCAGGAGGGCTCGGAGGGACCTGCCCTAGCTCCTGTCCTTGTGTGAAGGGGAACAAAGTTTCTGGGCTGACATTTAGTGCAGCTAAATGTCAAGAAGGAAGGTGCTGGAGCTCTGCTTTGGAACAGGCTACCCAGGGCAGTGAAGGAGTCCCCAGCTCTGGAGGAGTTTCAAAGCCTTGTGGTGCTGAGGGACATGGCTTAGTGGTGACCTGGCAGTGCTGGCTTAAGTGTTGGCCTGGGTGGTCTTAAAGGTCTCTTCCAACCAGAACAATTCTGTGACTCTATGATTTTATGATTGGATGAATGGAAGGGCTGTGAAGATTGACAGATAAAGGTTTGGGTTCAAAGGGACCTTAAAACTCCTCCAGTTCCAGCCTCCCTCTGCTTCTGAATCCTGTGTTTAAAGGGAGCTAGCAGCCCAAATCCCGCTAAATTCAGCCTGATAAGAGGGATGTGTAAATTACAGATGAATCCACCTCAGCCCTTCAAACTAAAGAACTTGGGACCTCAGAACTAGGGAGGAATCCTCCTGCTTTAGTTCTACCAAACTGACATTTTAGAGAGGGAAAAAAAATATATATAATCTTTTATCATAGGAGTAGGAAGATGCAAATAAGCACCTGGGGGGTGGGAAGGGGGGGGATTTGGGGAAGCTGAGGACTCGCAGCTCTCTTTAAAGCTCTCATCTGGTTTCCAGCTACATTTTTTTGCCTTGCCTTTGAAAGTTGGGCCCTTTATTAACGAGAGTTAAATTACATAATTCTGAGGGAAGAATTTAAAATAATTACTTCCTCACCCTGCCTGCAAAGCCCTGAAGCAGGAGGCTTTATTACCCTTATCTTAACTTTCTTAACTACTAATGTTTTAGCAGTTAGGAAATTATCCTTTCTCCCCCCTCCCCCCCTGCCCCTTTCCTTTTTAAACTCCAGCTGCAGTTATTTTTTCCTCCACCTTTTTATTAGCCCATCTCTATATTGATAAAAATCACCCCATCTCGAGGTGTTTCAGGAGAAGGAGTTCAGGCCAATCAAGTGAATAATTCACCAGCTTCAGGAATGGGCTGAACACAAATTTCCACAATAGCCCTGTGACAAAGGAATCTTTGGGGGACCATCAAATAAATAACACTCATTTCTCAAGAACACTGCAACACTATCAAAAGAATAATGCCAAGCTCTGCTTTAATGGGGAGCTGTTAGCATTCATGTGTGGTGGGAATTTGAAGAGCTCTGAAGCTGTGCTCTGTGAAGTTCAGAGACTCAGGGAATGGTTTTGGGTTGGCAAGGACCTTACAGATCATCCAGTTCCAGCCCCTGCCATGGGCAGGGATGCTTCCCACTAGACAGTGCCAAGGGACTTGGTTTTGCACCAGACTAAACCATTGAACACCAGACTCAGTCTTGGAGGTATTTCTTAGTCTTCATGGTTCTATGATTAGGCAACTTGTGCTGGATCCCTGCCCCTCTCCATCCCACCCTATTCACCACACCTCATTCTATCACCTCCGCTGGCAGGAGACATGGGAAGAGCTGTGGGTAGGATGGGCCTTAGCCGTGGCTCCTTTATTCACTGCCCTGCAGTTCTCTAGGCTCTTGATTTGTTCCTTCAAGATTTAGCTTCCATTTGCTGGGACTTTTTTATTAGTGCTCTCCAAGAGTTTGGGGCCATAAAGAACCATCTGTACCATCCATCTCCTCTAAGGCTGTCATTGGTGCTCCTCTGCCTCGTTTCTCAGAAGACAGTGGGTGTCACAAGTCTCTGGATTTGGAACTTGTTACCTGGCCCCTTCTGGCCCTTGCTCTTAAAGCTGCATCCTCTCCAGTGATAAAACCCCATTAAAGCCTGCATGGGTATTGGCTGTGTTATTTATTACCCTCTTCTGAATAATCTGAGATTTGGCTGCCCTTCTTGCCACTACTTAGCTTCCATCTCTTGCTCTCAGCAGCTGGAGTGCTGCTTTTTGCCTCCTGTCTCCTAAGCCAAACTTTAGCATGAGCTATAAAAAGATAATTTGATGGGAAGAGCACAGGAAACAAGAAATCATGGTACCTTGGGCTTGGTTTGGAGAAGGGGAAGCAGCCACAGCAGTGAGAAACAGATTGATGCTTCTCAAAGCTGCCTTATCAAAAGATGGGGGGTTGGAACTAGATGATCCTTGAGGTCCCTTCCAACCCTAAGGATTCTATGGTTGGTGCTGCATTAGTTGGGCTTTGGACCTGGGGTCTGCTGTGTGAGGCACTGATCAGCTGCAGAAATGCCTCTGCTTAGAAAGAGTTGGTCTTGGAATGAGATGACAGATCAATGGGCAGCTTTGTACATGCCTACAATCAGAGGTAACAGAGCCAGCAAGACTCCAAAGCTTCTGAGCCAAATCACAGCACTTCTCCTGAGTGTGTCAGAGTCATTGAATGGTTTGGGTGGGAAGGGACCTTAAAGGTCATCCTAACCCTCACCTGCAACTGCAGCAGGTTGCTCAGAGCTACAAACCACCTGACCTGGATGGTCCCATGGATGGGCAATCTCCAGCCTCCCTGGGCAACCTGGGTCAGGCTCTCACCCTCAGCATAAACATTTCTCCCTTCTCTCCAGCCTGAATCTCCCTCTTTTAGTTCAAACCATCACCCCTTGTCCTGTCACAGCAGGCCTTGTCAAAAGTCTGTCCCCAGCTTTCTGATCAGCTCCTTGAAGCACTGAAAGGCCACCAGAAGGTCTCCCTGGAGCCTTCTCTGATCTGGGATCCGTGAGCTCAGACAAGAGGATCTGGTGCCCAGCAGTTGGGTGGGGAGGGTGCACATCAGAGCTATAGCCTAAGAAAAATGGGAGAGGATGGTTTTATGAAGATGGGTGAATTAAATCAATAGTTTTAAAGCACTTAATACCCAAAGTGATTTGAGTGTTGGTGATAAAAACCTGTGTAAACATAATGTATAAATAGAGGGTAATTGACAGCTCACTGGGGGAAAATCCATCTGCTGGCAGCTTGGGGTGTGTGTGTATAGGGCTTGTTTGTATACAGCATAATTTATGTCTTTGCAGAGTGCTCAGATATTAATCAACTGTAACAATAATACAGAGAGTGAGTGCTGAGTGCTGCTCTCCCAGCACCATCAGCTCGGGTAGAGGAAAGCACAGGCTGAGGAGCTGGTGAAGGAGCTGCTTGGTGGTGTGGCAGAGGAGGCTGCAGGAGGCTGGGCTCTGATGGTCAGAGTTGATTCATATTCTGTGGTCAGAGTTGATGGTCAGAGCTGATTCACATTCTGTGCTTTTGGGCATACCTTTGTCACCAGCTCATCCTGACACCACCATCTCCATTGAACTGCTGGAACTTTGCAATGGGGGTGGTGAGACACTGGAAGAGGTTGCCCAGGGATATGGGTGCCTCTTCCCTGGAGTTGTTCAAGGCCAGGTTGGATGAGGCCTTGAGCAA
The DNA here is from genome assembly GCF_014839835.1 of Dryobates pubescens. NCBI lineage: Eukaryota > Metazoa > Chordata > Aves > Piciformes > Picidae > Dryobates > Dryobates pubescens. The sequence continues at coordinate 5,801,199 of NC_071631.1, read as the reverse complement.
CCTGGGCTGGTGGGAGGTGTCCCTGCCCATGGCAGGGGGGTTGGAACTAGATGGTCTTTATGGTTCTTTCCAACCCAAACCATTCTATGAATCTATGAACTGATGTCTTGGCTGAACAAAGAAAACACAGCACAGAAAAGGCTTTGTTGCCTGAGGGCTGGCAGACCTCAAGTGTTGCTGTGTTTCAGTCTTTGTGATCCTGAGATCTCTTGTTGTATGATTCCTGCTAATCCTGAGGTGCTGGATTGTTCTGGGAATCCTGTGTCTGTCTGTGCATGTCCTGAGTGAATATAGAGCAATCCTAGAAGCACAGAATGAGTTGGAAGGGACCTCCAAAGGTCATCTTGTCTACACCCCTGCAGTCAGCAGAGACATCCCAACTAGATCAAGTTGCTCAAGCCTGCCACCGAATGTCTCCAGGGATGGAGCCTCCACCCACCTCCCTGTTCCAGTGTTCCACCACCATCATAGTGAAGAAATTCTTCCTAATGTGCAATCTGAATCTACCCTTCTCTAGCTTCAAATCATTGCCTTTCATCCTATCAGTCCAAGCCCTTGGCCAAAGTCCCTCCCCAGCTCCCCTGGAGGCCCTTTGAGGTACTGAAGGCTGCTCTGAGGTGTCTCTGGAGCCTTGTTCAGCCTCCAGGCTGAACAACCCAAACTCCCTGTCTTTGTAGAAGAGGTGCCCCAGCCCCCTGATCCTCTTTGTAGCCCTCAAGTGTTTGTACCTGTACTTGGGCTAAACCAGATGGCGTCAACAGCAGAACTGTAGTTGGCGGGGAGGAGCATGTCCTGCTGAAACGAGAACTGGGTCTCCCTGGGCCCATGGCAAAGCTGGATCTCTCTCCTGTTCACATCAGTCCCTGACTTAACTCTCCAGAAGAGCTCTTAAGCCCATGTTTTAAGTTTAGCCACACATTTAGAGGGATGTTTTCAAAGTCATGAATGGAAACTAAGCAGCCCTATAGCTCGGATGGATTTGAGCAGAGCTTGGAAGTCTCCTTGATCCCTGGGATTTAACCATGGGCTTGAAGTTTAAGTGCATGCCGAGGCTCTGCTTCCATTGAGCTCTTTATCCCAGCAGAACAGCCTTCTTAAATCATTTCACTGCTGGAACCAGATCCCATCCCAGGGAAGAAGCTGCTCTTGTGCTGTGGGAAGCCTGACAAGGCAAGGTGATGCAATAGCAACCTTTCATCCAGCATCTCTCTGGCTGCCTGCAAGGTGTTTGGATTTGAAAATGTTTATTAAGGTAACTAACATAAACCAAGAAGATGAAATGTTTTAAACCCATTCCTCAGCTCCAGTGTTCAGGCTGCTGGCTGATAAATCAGAGCCCCCTTATCATCAGCTTCTCCTGCATCGCAATGGACTTGGCAAAGATTAGCAGAAGATGAAAGCCCTTTATTACCCTCATCTTCAGACTTCAGAACATTCACACTCAAGGACAATTTCCCACACCTTATCTGGATGGAGACAGCATTGATTTAGCTTACATTAACCTTTTAGGACCTATCAGATTACTCTGGATACATTTCACTTGATCAGAATTTAACTCCAGTTCAGTCTCCGCCGTTCTTCCATCCAGCCAAGTCCTGCAGCCTCCTATTAATCACCATCAGGCAATCTGCTTCCCAACTTCCACTGGTGGAGTGGTTTTAATCACAATTTTAGTTCTAAAATTACTGACCAATCTTCCCAGCCACCTCACTCATTTTAAATCAGTTGTTCCCAGGAAGATTTAACTTTCTAGCAGAAAGTCTTTGTGCTGTGCTGTTTCAAGGCAGACTTAAAGGAAGTTAAGGACATAATTCTCCAACCATCCTGTTTCTAATGTCCTGCACACCCTCATTCCCTTTAGTGTCTCACCTAGCTGTCACTTTAGCAAGATCCATGCCTTGGCTTTGTGTTTGGAGCCTGGGGAAGGGTTTGGGAAGATGAAGACCTGTGATGGGGAGCTGACTTCTTCACGCCAAACCTGCTGTGGGTCTGAAGATGGGCAGAGAAAGCCTGTGGAGCTTCATACCCACATATCAAGCAGAGGTTAAGAACCCTCAAACAGCAGCTGTGCATCTTTCCTGTCCTGCTGAGGGCACCTCACAAGTGTACTGGCAGGTGGTGACTGGAGGCTCTTTCTGTGAGACCCACTAGAAGCATAAACAAGCAACTAATGGCCTCAGCCCTGCCACAAAGCCATGGATGTGGGAAATGTGCAAACCTCCTGTGCAGAGTGCTGTCTGCATAGCCTGGGATCACCTAGAGAAGCCTCCTCACCAGGGCCAGTCTGAGGGTATTTGTTGACACCTGGCTGAAAATGAGACAGTGTGTGCTCAGGTGGCCAGGGAGGCCACCAGAATCCTAGTCTTGGTTAGCAACAGTGTGGCCAGCAGGAGTAGGGAAGTGATCATACCCCTGTGCTGGGCACTGGTGAGGCCACACCTTGAGTACTGGGTTCAGATTTGGACCCTGAGCTCCAGGAAGGACATTGAGGGTCTGGAGCACATCCAGAGAAGGGCAAAAAAAAGCTGGGGAAGGGTCTGGAGAACAGGAGCAGCTGAGGGAACTGGGGATGTTCAGCCTGGAGAAAAGGAGGCTGAATGGAGACCTCATTGCTCTTTACAGCTCCCTGAAAGGAGGTTGGGTCCAGGTGGGGGTTGGTCTCTTCTTCTCAGTATCAGGTGATAGAACAATAAGAAATAGCCTCAAGTTGCCCCAGAGGAGGTTTAGGTTGGATATTAGGGACAATTTCTTTACTGACAGGAACAGGCTGCCCAGGAAGATGCTGGAGTCACCATCCCTTGAGGTGTTAAACCACATGTGGCCACGGCACTTTGTGCCATGGTGTAGTGGCCATGGTGGTGTTGGGTTGATGGTTGGACTCAAAGATCTTAGAGGTATTTTCCAACCAAAACAAATCTGCAATAGAATCATAGGATCATTAAGGTTGGGCCTCTAAGATTATCGAGCCCAGCCCTCTACCCAACACCTCTATGACCCCTAGACCATGTCCTGTAGTGCCACATCTGCTCTGTGATTCTGTGAGTGTGTGGTGGGTTGAAATTAGTTAGTTAACAGACCAATGGGATGAATTAGAATTAGAATTAGAATTAGAATTAACCAGGTTGGAAAAGACCTTTGAGATCATCAAGTCCAACCTATCTCCCAACACCATCTAATCAATTAAACCATGGCACCAAGTTGCTCATCCAGTCCTTATCAGTATTTGCCCTTTTGCATCCAATGGTAATTTATTTACATCCTATCACTTTCTACTCAATCTGTGGAAAATTTTCCTAGGCATCAGCCTAAAACTGCCCCAGACTGTAAACTTGAGTTCCCATCCCAGAGGAACTGCTTAGGAAGGGAAATAGTTGCAGTTTAGTACCGAACCTGAGACTTGTGCCCAGCTTGAGTACCCACTTCATGCCTGTTCACCACGGCTGACCCTGCCTGGGGGATCTGCTCTGCACAGTGATGCCATGCAGCTGATAGCTGTGTCATTATGTTAATGAGGAACGAGACCTCTGGCAAAAAAAACCTCCCTGTTAGGTCCAGTACTTGTTAAATCAACACATTTTAAACATGCTTTGGTTAACCCTGTGCTGCAGCAACATCAACTCCTGCTGCTCCTCCTCTCCTTGACTTAATAAAGCCTGTCAAGAGAGATCTGGACTCGGTGAGGCTACCGAACTCCAGGGAGTCACACCGGGTGACATCTTGTGACATGTCTATTACCAGGCTCCTCAAAGGAAGCTCACATCACCTGGGAGAGGAAACGCTTTTCATCCCCCTGGGAACTAATTATGTCAGCTGAGCTGGAAGTGGAGGGGGTTTTTTTGCACCACTCTGGTTTGTCCTTTTCAGTATTTGGAGGGTTGATTGATTGCCTCTTCTGCTGCTTTAGCACAGATTAGTGAGGCTGTAAACGGAGAGAAAACAGAAGAGGCAGCCCCATAAAAACAAGCAAATAGTGAAGAGATCAAAGTAGCACAGCACAGGAACATAACTATAAGTCACTGACTGCAGGTGGCATTAAAGATGTGCAGGGCTTGTTCTCGTGGAGATTGCAATAAGAATAGGAAATGGCACAGAACTGATCTTGGCTCAAGATAAAGTGGTTTCAGTGGCACAAAACACAATGGGAGTGAGTTGAGGAGGAGAACGGGACATAAATAGTAGAATCAAAGAATGGGAGGGGCTGGAAGGAGCCTCTGGGGATCATTGAGTTCAACCCTTCTGCCAGAGCAGCATCACCTAGGGCAGGTCACCCAGGAACAGTTCTGGGTGGGTTTTGAAAGCCTCCAGAGGAGGAGATTCCACAATCTCCCTGGGCAGCCGGCTCCAGCACCCTCACACCAAAAGAAGTTTGTCCTTAAGTTCAAGTGAAAGCTCCAGGGCTCCAGTTTGTGCCTGCTGTCGCTTGTTTTATCACAGGACACCACTGAAAAGAGCCTCAGGTAATCAGATGTGTTGAACTGGTGACTCTGAGCTGCAGAAAATAGCTCCTCACACAAACTGAACTCGCTGCAGAAAGGAACAGACTCCCCAGGGAGGTGGTTGAGTGCCCACCCCTGGAGGTGTTTCAAAGAGGCAGGGATGTGGTGCTGAGGGACACAGTCTGGCCCCAGACTTGAAAGAGTCAGGGAATGGTTGGACTGGATGCTCTTGAAGGTCTTTTCCAGACACAATGATTCTGTGATTTGTCCCCAGCCTGCTGAAAGCAGGCACTGGTCTATAACACAGAATTAGGACCTGCTAGGAAGCTTCCTTCAGCCCAGCCTGCCTCAGAGCTGTTTTCAGCTGCAGTCGTTGCTGAGACTCAAACTTCTGCCCCTATTCACCGACCCACTCTGGCCCTTCTGCCCCCAGCTTCGTGCAAGGGCAAACCCAAGCCTCTGTATCTAAAATCTCTCTCAAGTAAGAGGAGCTGAGCAAGAACATCCTCATCCCTCACTGCTGAATTTATGAACTTGCTGGTATTAACCTTTTGTTTTATTGCCTTTATGACCACACTATAAAATATAGCCAGAGTAAAATATCTGCCCATTTGAACTCTGCTGCTTGGCCTGCTTTGATTCCTGAAGATGAAGGGCCCTTCCTCCAGCGCTGCGAGCTACCCCACGGGAGCTGGGGGATGATGACAGCGACTGCTCAATGTTCAGACATGCTGCAGCCAGGGGAAATGAGAAGGCTGGTGACAGATTTGCCTCTCTTGGTCTGGGAGGGCTTGGATGTGCTGCATGCGGCTGGGGGTTTGCTTCTTCCTGCCCTCACCTGTGTGTGGATGGGAGCGGTGTTACAGTTTGAAGGGGGAGCTTTAGCCTAGATTGTGACTGCAAAGACTGAAGGGAAAATAAATTACAGTATCACCAAGGCTGGAAGAGACCTCAAAGATCATCAAGTCCAACCTGTCACCACAGACCTCATGACTAAACCATGGCACCAAGTGCCATGTCCAATCCCCTCTTGAACACCTCCAGGGATGGTGACTCCACCACCTCCCCGGGCAGCCCATTCCAATGACAAACGACTCTCTCTGGGAATAACTTTCTCCTCCATTGGATACAAAAGGAAAATAATGGTAAGGTCTGTAGAATTCATTGGATTGCTAATGGAATGTAGAGCAGAGGCATAAAGTGTTCTTTTTTTTCATTTCCTGTCACTTCTGCTTGCAACTTTCTTCTCTCTCCCTTCCGTGGCCTTGCCAGGGTATCTCTGTTTTGACTCCTGTGTGAGGTAATGGGAAGGAGGGAGGGAGTGGGAGAGGAGGTGAATGGGTCCCCTGGACCTGCCCAGGGGGTTTTGGAGGAGTCTGTGTTGTTTACAAATTGTGAATCTCATGGTATCACAGAACATTAGAGGTTGGAAAGGACCTCCAGATACCAGCCAAAGCAGCATCACCCAGGGTAGTCTGTACAGGAAAGCATCCAGGTGGGGTTTGAAAGTCTCCAGAGAAGGAGACTCCACAACCTCTCTGGGTAGCCTGCTCCAGGACTCCAGCACCCTCACTGTAAAGAAGTTTCTCCTCATGTTGAGGTGAAATCTATGTTCCAGGTTGTATCCATTGTTCCTTGTCTTGTTACTGTGCATCCCCAAAAAGAGCTTGGCCCCCTCCACTTGACCCCCACCCCTCAGCTATTGATAGACATTGATCAGATCCCTTCTCAGCCTTCTCTTCTCCAGACAAAACATCCCTTGGGCTCTCAGTCTCTCTTCACAGGGGAGATGCTCAAGTCCCCTAAGCATCCTCTTGCCTCTCCCTTGGACTCTCTCCAGCAGGTCCCTGTCTCTCTCTCTCTCTCTCTCTTGTACATCTCTTGTGTATTTTGTACATATTCATTGCATTTCACTTTCCTAGATTGTAGTTTGCTTGTAAACAGAGCTTCATTTGCCTCCATCTCACACTGAGCTGGTCTGGCAATTTTATTTTGGGGATAGTTTTCTCCAAATTAGTTGGGGGTGGGGGTGGGGGTGTGTGGTGGTGTTTGTAATTTCAACCCACCAGGAGTGAACTGGAAGTGGGGTAAAGGCTGTGAGGGTTAACTGCTGAGACCTCCTGGTGGGGAAGAAGGAAGAGAGAGAATTTTAAGCCATGCAGCTTGTTGTGTTAGCTCTGTTGGGTCCAGTATCACAGTATCACAGTATAACCAAGGTTGGAAGAGACCCCAAGGATCATCAAGTCCAACCTGTCCCAACAGACCTCATGACTAGACCATGGCACCAAGTGCCATGTCCAATCTCCCCTTGAACACCTCCAGGGACGGTGACTCCACCACCTCCCTGGGCAGCACATTCCAATGACGAATGACTCGCTCAGTGAAGAACCTTTTCCTCACCTCGAGTCTAAACCTCCCCTGGCACAGCTTGAGACTGTGTCCCCTTGTTCTGGTGCTGGTTGCCTGGGAGAAGAGACCAACCCCTTCCTGTCTACAACCACCTTTCAGGTAGTTGTAGAGGGCAATGAGGTCACCCCTGATCCTTCTCTTCTCCAGTAGTGCCCATGGAGGCAGTTGCTGGTGTGAGGTGGCAGTGGGAAGGCTGAAGCTGTTGCAGCTCAGCTCCGTTTCTGTGCTGCCATCTCCCTAATGCAGTTTTCCATTGATGAGCTCGTTACAGAAAATGAGCTGTCACAATCCCCATCAGCACAGCGGATGGTTAAGCAGAAAATCGGCTTTTTTGGGGCCGTTTTTGGGTTGGGTGTTGTTTTGGGGTGGGGTTTTTTTGACAGCTTTTGGACACGATGGGCAATTTGTACCTTCCCCGGATGTGATACATTTGCAAGGGAAATTATAAAGCACCATGGGCTTTGTGTTGTTTCTCGGAGCTCTCTGCGAGTATATTCACCAACTCCAGTCGTGTTGATTAGTGCTGATGGCAGAGGATCTAATGGCCTCATCAGAATTGCTTGTAAACCCATTGTCCTCCTGGAGTAGTTATCCAGGAGCTTAAGCAGCACTGATAGCAGCTATTCTGTGAGCACCTGGCCCGTGTGTGGGTAAATATAGCAGCTCAGACTGCTGGAGGTGCTGTGCCTGGCAGGCTGAGGCAGTTCTGCAGGGATCCCTAACGGTTGGAACTTGAGGGTAATGTCACTTAGCTTGAGGTAAAACCTGCTGGTCTTAAGGGGCAGAAAAAAAAACATTCCTAATGACATTAATGGAATGCTTTAGTTCTGGGATATTAGAAGCACAGAATGGGAGAGCATCATTTTGGCCATCAGCTGGCCCAGGAGATCCAATAATCCTCACTTGGATGCACAGGATTGGGGATCATCATTTTGGCCATCAGCTGGCCAAGGAGATCCAATAATCCTCACTTGGATGCACAGGATTGGGGATCATCATTTTGGCCATCAGCTGGCCCAGGAGATCCAATAATCCTCACTTGGATGCACAGGATTGGGGATCATCATTTTGGCCATCAGCTGGCCCAGGAGATCCAATAATCCTCACTTTCCACTTCCAGTGCAAACAAAATAAAGCTCTTTCATGAGCTCTAGCCAGGAAGAAGAGTGGTGCTGTTAGGGGTTTTGGAGCTAGGCTGTGATTTTGGTTGGCCTGCTGCTTGTAGCACAGGAAGAGGTGTTGCAGTCTGGCTGGAAGATAAAGTTAGTTCCTGCAGCAACAGACAGGATCATCCGGTCCTTTGGATTTAACCAGGGCACCCAGATGGAAAGAGCAGAATTTGGTTTCCTCATCCCCTGCAAGCACCTGGAGCTTTAGAAGAAGGCAGGAAGCAGGTTTCTTTCAACCACAAAGCCCTAGGGCTTTAATCTGAAATTCAGCACACAAGGTCCATCCCTTAGAGACAGGCCATGGAGGATATAACTGGATGTGATTTAGTCTCCTTGGCAGCAAAATCCATCTGGCCGCCTCTAAACCAAAGGTCTTGTTGGTTCATGATCTTGTCAGCAGCAGGAACTTGTGGACAGCTCATCCTCCTGCTGCAGAGCCCTTCATTTCCTCCCCCCTCTGCTCTATGCTTTAACCACTGCTCTGCCATCAGCTCTCTGCATTTCAGGGTGCCCTGCCCATCCAAACCATCTCGTGAAGGGTGTCTGCAAGTTTCAAATTGTGTGTGCATTATAATGTGCTAATCCCCTCCCTCTCCCTCCAGCCTTAACTGCCTCAATTTCCACAGGGAATTGACTTTTGGAGCCTGAGGAATGCTTTCCAGTTCCCTGGCAAGATCCTCCACACACGTGAAACCATTTCTATTCATCAGAAACCCACCAGCTTGAAGCTGATGCTTCATTTCTCTCTTCTTTGAAGGCTGCTGAAAGCAGGCCTGGCTGGCTGGGCTGCCACGTGCCCGTGTTCATATTGAAGTGGTGGTATTGAGGTAGGAGTCCGACTCTGGGCTCTTAGTCCATTTATCTCCTCCTGCTATATCTTCTTCCTGAGTCATCAATATCTGTCTAGTGGATGGGCAAAACTCAGCCTCTGCTGCTGTCTGGAGACCCCCTGGCTGCAGCAAAGCGAGTTTTGTTCAATTGCTCCTCATCCATCACCAGCTAACGAGCGTCCTCTAACTTCCCATGGTGTCCTGGGTGGCCGGAGGGGTGGAGCACTGATGGAAGGAGCCCTGGGGATCCTCCCTGCCTCTGCTCCTCTGCTGATTGACCATGAGCAGATTCCTCCCCTCCTTCCAGCCGAGCTTCTCCCACCTCTGAGAGCAGAGAGGAATTGGGGGCTGTAGTGCCCTTGGAGAGCTGGAAATGAGCAGCACAAGCGGGAGCTGCAGCGTCTATTGACCTTGCAGACTTGCTGAGGTTCCTCTGCACTGACCAGGGCCTCTGCTTCTGTTGCCTCTTTTGATTTGGCCTTTTTTCAAGCATATTTAACAGGAAGGGAGTTTTTAAAAGGCTGCCAAGCTCTTCTTTGTACCCAGTCATGAAGCACACTGATGTCCCAATGAGCATCAATGGTTTGTCAGGTTGGGAGTGGAAGGAGCCAAATTTGTATGACCACAGGACCCTTTCTTTCTCTTAGCACTGTTTTCATGCAGTGTTAGTGTCCTGGTTTGAGCTAGAGCAGAGCTGATTCTGTTCAGTCATTTGACTTCCCAGCTCAGTCTCCTCTCAGTGAGGCACTTGATGAAGTTCAGAGAAGGGTTGCACAGCCAGGGGCTGCTTCAAGTAGGGAGAAGTTGATGAGGAGAGTTCCTGCTAAGGGCTGGGCTGCAGAAAAGCTCTGACTGAGGCTTGCTCCTCTGCACACCAAGGAGACTGCCACAGCTTGTGTCACACCTTGGGGGGCAGGAAGTCAGAGGAGGCACTTGTGGAGGGGGATGGACAGGATCAGCTGATCAAAGTGGATTGCATCCCATAGTGTCTTCAGGATCACCAGGGTCGAGGCTCTTTTTCAATGGTCATTGTCCCAGGAGGACTGTGCCTGTGCTGCCTCTGATCCTGATCTGTGTGTTCCTGAGCCCAGTTCTTGAATTCAACTTCTGAATCTGGGTCCCATCTGCTGCTGAGCCCAGTCTGGGACTTGCCCAGTGCCTGTCACAGTGTCAGTGGTGACATCACTGCCACCAGGTATTGGGTTCCCTATTGCTTTGTGTTTATTTCTATCAACCTTGGTTTATTTTTATTGTTTTCCTTTCCATCCCAGCCAGTTTAGCTTCTTTCCCATCCCAGCAGTCTCTTTCCCTTCTTCCCTTTGGGAAGCAGAGAGATTCATAGAGAGCCTCTGGCACTCCTTTAGTAGCTGGCCCAGCCCTGACCCGTGAAGGTTAACTCTTGGTGCTCTCTCACAGCTGAAGAACAAAGCCCCTCCTGTGCTGTTGTTGCCCAAACAACACCATGCTCCACACAATTATTTATAACCTGCTCTAACAATCCCCATGAATCCTGAAGGCTTCTGAGCTTGGACTTGCAGACCAGAGGTCGAGGCAAGGGTCTGAAATAATTTGTGAGGGTTTCAGACCTCTGGACTGCTAGAGAAAGACCTGTGTTGCCCAGCTGCAGGGCTGGATGAGGCAGCACTTGCAGCAGCAGGGTTTATATATAAATTGATGACAGGGAAGATGAGGAAGGCAGGGAAGGGCTGCAGGGCCCCCAGCAGTAGCTTCCTTGGTGTTTAAAGCTCAATGGTGTTTGATTGCTCCACACCTGCCTGCTCTTCCAAGGCTGAAAGCAGGAAAAAAAGAGTTCATCTCCCCTGATATGCAAATCCAGCAAATCTTGATGCAGTTGAGGAGAGTGAGGAATAAATCTGGAAATCCAAGTCACCAATTTCAAGCTATTTCTTGATAGAAGTTTGAGTGATTTCCTCTTCTCTCCAGCTCACAAAGGGCTGGGTGAGAGATAAGGAGGACTTCTCATTCCTTTTGCACCATCATCTGGGGCAGGGGGGAAGTGTGGCTTCTAGGCAGTGCTCTGAACTGGAGTAGTCTCCAAGAAGACTGATAAACTCCTCACAGCAAATGCTTCACATTGCTGTGCCATTTCCATCAGGGAAGCTCCCCAGATCCAGAGCTCTCTATGTGCATCAGAGCAGAACCCCACAGCTCACATTCACAGAATGGCAGGGGTTGGATGGGACCTCTGAACCTCATTGAGTTCAACCCCCCTCCCAAAGCAACATCACCCAGGGCAGGTCACACAGGAACATGTCCAGGTGGGCCTTGAAAGTCTCCGGAGAGGGAGACTCCACAACCTCTCTGGGCAGCCTGCTCCAGGGCTCTGCCACCCTCACAGTAAAGAGATTTCTCCTCATGTTTAGATAGAACTTCTTATGTTGAAGTTTATGCTCCTTGCCCTCTCACTGGGAACCAGAAGAGTCTGGCCTCATCTTCCTGACACCTCCACTTTGCCTTAGGTTGAGTTCAAGCCCCATTAACCTTGAGCTGCTCCTGGTGCAAGTGCTACTCACTGGCATGCATTTATTTATGTTTAAGGGGTTTCATTTTCTCTGAATGAGTAGAATAAATAAAGCTGATTGGGAAGGGGGAGAAACTTTGCATGAAACTGGCAGTGTTGAAAAGCAAGAAGTGCCTTCTGCTATCAGCATGGAGGGATTAAGAAAGCTGTGTAGATGTAGTCCTGAGGGACATGGTTTAGTGGTGACCTGGTAGTGCTGAATTGCACTCAGTGGTCTTAAAGGTCTTCTCCAACCTTCATGATTCTCTGATTCTAATGGGACTCCACTTGCTGAAGGACTTCTTCTCTGGTCTGCATCCTCTGCCTAAAGAGAAGCTTCTGCCCTTGGGGGAAACAGGGCTGAAAACGAGGCTGGGAAAACCCAAAATACCTTGTTGATTTGGATGGAAGACTAAGGATTTTAGAGTTAAGCATAAACAAAGAGGCAGCTGCCCTCTGTGACAGAGCTTTTACCCAGCTCAAAACTGGCAGGCACTGCTGGTCCCCTTGGAAATGCTCAGTTTAAGAGGAGCTGCTTCTTTGCTGCTTCTGTCCCAGGACTAACAGTCTGAGCAACCAGGCCAGGGACTGTGCTTTTGTGAAAGAATGATGTGGCTGAGCTCAGGTCTGAAAGCTTTTTTTGGGGAGACAGCAATGGAATGTGAGGCAGCATTAAAAGGATATCAATAAGGATCTGCTGTGGAAGTGGGAACTTTATTTTGTAACCCCCTGAAGTACCAAACCCTTGAACAGCTTTGTCTGAGTCCAGCTTTGTCTTTCTAAAGCATGGGTTTTGCCACCTGAGTTCATCACAATCCCATTGTTTTTCCTCATGTAAAGGAGAAAGGCAGCCCCAAGTGCTCTAAATGGGATGGAAATTATAAACTGGCTCTGAGTCTGTGTTTGATAATTCCATCCAAAACACTCCCCAGCTCTCCTAGCCTTCAACCAGTGCACTGAGCTGATACTGGTATTTCTCATTCCAGCTGGATGAACGAGCTCCTGGAGCAGCCAAAGGCTTCCCTGGGAGCAGGACAGGTGCACCTTCCTTAATAAGTCAGGCAGATGGAATGGGTGTCAGGCCAACACTTCCCAGGAAGATGAAAATGTGCCTTTTATGGGAAGGAGAAATGGTGCCAGATGCATGGAAGGAGCAGGATGAAGAGAGCATAAAGCTGTGAATTGGAAGAGGAATTGTCAGCACCCTCGCTGCAAGGGCTGTGGCACCTGGTGACAAATGGTGAAGGTCTCAGCCCAAGGCTGCCTGGGATGGTGAGCTGTGTCCTTGTTCAGAGCACAAGGAGAGCTGCCTGGGTCCACTGTGATCTGCTGTTCCTGGCCCAGAATGACTGGAGGCTGCCAGAGCCAGGTGAATGACACCCGAGGCTGCTGCCAGACGTTGAGCTGCAGCTATTGGATTCCTGTGGCCTGCACCTGCCTGGCTAATTGCTCCTGGGTGGAACCTGTGCCTTGCTCAGAGAGCAAATGGCAGAGCCAGGAGCTCAAGGCAAAGTACAAAACGATCAAACCAACATAAAAACAAGTTGAGAGGATGTTCTGCTTCCAGGGCAAATCTTCCAATGCTGAGAGTTCTGCTGTGCAGGCAGGCTGCAGGGAAAGCCACAGCAGCATCCTTGTCACCCAGTGAGGCAGCAGGACAGAATCATCCTCCTGCAGACCCCACCAAATGGTAAGTTTCCCTCAAACTTGTATTTTGGAACAACCCAGAGTGTCAGTGAAGTTGGACTAAATGTTGCTGTTGATGCTTAAAAAGGTGCAGGGAAAGGTTTGGGAAACGTCAACATTTTGCTTTGAATTTCCTCCTGTTGTCTTAGTTATTTCTTCTAACCAAACAATGTAAGGCAGCAAAGGCTTCAGGGAGAAAAAAAGTCATCTCTCAGTTGGCCTGAAGTGTTTTGTTGGATGATGTTGTTGTTGCTGTTGCTCTTTAGTTGCTTTTCAGTTCAGCTGTGTTAGCTCAAATGTACAAATCCTTGCAGGCTTGACTCATACCAATAGGCTCCAGCAAAACTCTGCTGCCAGGAAGGAATCAGAGGGGCAGGAAAAATGTCTCCTCATCTGGCGCAGACTTAGCTCAAGAGAGATGTGTTGCAGGGGTGGGAATGTGTCCCAGGGTTTGGCAGCAGGGTCTGTGCTCTGCTGGAAAGGGAGATGTAATGACCCCAGGTACACACGTGGGCTGGGAGCAGGCACCAGCTTCCAAACAGCTGGAGTGCTGGAAGAGCCCAACAGGGGAGCCAGCCCTCCCCAGCTGCACTGCTTGTGGGGTGTCACCTTGAATACTGCATCCAGGTCTGGGGCCCCAAGCATAGGAAGGACACAGAGCTGTTGGAGAGAGCCCAGAGGAGGCCCACAAAGATGATCCAAGGGCTGGAGCAGCTCTTTGCTTGAAGGCAGTAGAGGTTTTCAAGTAGTAGCAAAATATAATTCAAATAGTTCTGCTTTTAACAATTTCTTTTGGAAATATTCATTTACATTGACCAATACTAACATGTTCTACTTGGGGGAATGCTCTTAGGTTGTCTGTGAGCCAATACAACCATTGTGATCCTGGAGGATCAAGGCATAAAAAAAAGGTATAGATTTTAGGGGTTTCTTTTGCTCTCTTCAGTTAGAGACTTCCTGTGTCCAGTTCTGGAACCCCTATTGCAAGAGAGATGGAAGGGCCACAAGGATGAGCAGAGGGCTGGAGCACCTCTCCTGTGAGGACAGACTCAAAGAGATGGAGTTGTTCACTTTGGAGAAGAGAAGGCTCTGACAAGACATTATTGTGGCCTTCTAGTATCTGAAGGAGGCTACAAGAAAGCTGGGGAGGGACTTCTGAGGGTGTCAGGGAGTGATAGGACTGGGGGGAATGGAAAAAAAATCTAGAAATGGGTAGATTGAGATTGGATGATAGGAAGATGTTGTTCCCCATGAGGGTGGTGAGAGACTGGCACAGGTTGCCCAGGGAGGTGGTGGAAGCCTCATACCTGGAGGTTTTTGCAGCCAGGCTGGATGTGGCTGTGAGCAACCTGCTGTAGTGTGAGGTGTCCCTGGCCATGGCAGGGGGTTGGAACTGGCTGATCCTTGAAGTCCCTTCCAACCCTGACAATTCTATGACTCTATGCCAAGCACAGAGAGGGGAGCTGGGCCAGCCCTTGGTGCCACTGGATTCCCTAAAGGTCCAATGACTGAAGCTGGGTGAATAATTTCTTGAATTCCTCAACAGTTTTAATAACTGGGGGGGTGGGGAGGGGGGTGAGATAAAGTTGTTTCAAGTTGAAGAGATTTTCTTCTTTTCCTTCTGTCAATCCTCAGCTGGTTCAGGTTTCACCTGTGGTAGGGAAAATGCAAGATCTGTAAACAGAGCAAAATGCTTCTTTGAATGAAGAACATCAAGCAGGTTTTTGCAGCCAGGCTGGATGTGGCTGTGAGCAACCTGCTGGAGTGTGAGGTGTCCCTGCCCATGGCAGGAGTTTGACCTGGCTGATCCTTGAGGTCCCTTCCAACCCTGACAATTCTATGAGTCCCTTCCCTGGTTTTGCCCATTTGGGGACTACTTGGCAAACAACAAATCCTCAGTCCAGCCTAGATTGCCCTGGATCATTTATTGTCTGCAGGAAGGCAGAGAAAAAAAGAAATTATTTGTTTGAACACAGGGTCTGGCTCTGATAATCAAACTCATTTCTACCTGTTCCCAGCCTGCTGTTCTCTGCTACCTCTCATGAAAGAGCTCAGCAGTGGAAGTGTGTCGCAAATTATGCAGATCAAAAGAGCTGAGCTAACAGGGAAGTGGGGAGCAGCAGGAGACTGAAGGAGCTGGAACAATCTTGGGATAACCAAAGAGGTAAAAAAAAAAACAACACAAAAACCCAAAAGGGGAAAGCCACTCCAAGGCAGAATCACTGCCAGAGCCAGCAAGTGGGAGAGCAGCTAATTGAAAATGTTTATCATCTTCTGCAAGGCTGTTAATGGAGATGGAGCTCGTGATAGCCACTGCCAGGCAGTGCTGTGGGTGTGGGGAGGAAAGGCTCCAAACCTTCCTTGCAAGGTTATTGTATTAATAAGCTTCCCCAGTTATTGCTTCTGTTATTTTGAGTTAATTACACAGGGCCCCTAAATGTATCTCTTTTAAATCTCGATTAATGTCCTTTATAATCAATTCATATTTAATTAATGCGAGAGGCTGATTAAATGGAAGGGGAATGCTCATTTTGCACAAAGTGCTCCAGGTCCTTTCTCTGCTGCAGAGGGGCTGGGAAGGAAAACTGATTCTGATAGGACTCAACCTGACAGCTCTGGAGATTGCCAACTCTTCTTCTTATGACGGTTCAGGAATTCAGGAGCTGTGATTCAGCTGAACTATCACTGGGGTCAAACATGCTGCTGGGGCTGAGTCTCCAGCAGAGCAAGCCAGGGCTATAGGAACCCATGGTGGCAAATGCAAAGGCACAGATCCTAGAATCATCCAGTGGTTTGGCTTGAAAAGTCATCTAGTCCAACCTCCAGAGACAACTGAGCCCCAAACAAGCTGACCTAGAATGATACCAGGGATGGGGCAGCTTCCACCTCTCTGGGCAACCTGGGACAGGCTTTCACCACCCTCAGTGTCAAACATTTTCCCTTCTCTCCAGTCTCAATCTCCCTCTTTGAGTTCAAACCATCATCCCTTGTCCTGTCACAACAGGCAGTGCTCCAAGGTCTGTCCCCACCTCTCAGATCAGCCCTTGAAGCACTGAAAGGCCACCAGAAGGGATCCCTGGAACCTTCTCCAGGATGAACAGCCCCAACTTTCAGCCTGTCCTCACAGCAGAGGGTTCCATATAGATATATCTACCCAAACTCATGGAATGGTGACAGAGGTTCCCTGCTCACAGTGTAAGATTCCCTTGCACTTCCTGAGACTTGGTAGGGCTGCACACCGCATCCCCATGGAGCAGTGAGTTGTGGTGGATGCTCCAGTCCTGGGTAAACCAGTGTGACATCCACCTGCTTGTGACTGGAGGAGCTTCTCAGCTCTTCTCTGTGTGGCTTGGGGGAATGTAGGTCTGGACTGATGGGGTGTGACTGATGGATACTACTCATGGGCCATCTGTGCAGTGAGGTGGACACCACTGTTGCTCCCACTGAAGGGAGTGATTCATAGAATCATAGAGTTGTTAGGGTTGGAAGGGACCTCAAGGATCAGCCAGGTCCAAGCCACCCTGCCATGGGCAGGGACACCTCACACTACAGCAGGTTGCTCACAGCCACATCCAGCCTGGCTGCATAAACTTACAGGGATGAGGCTTCCACCACCTCCCTGGGCAACCTGTGCCAGTCTCTCACCACCCTCATGGGGAAGAACTTCTTCCTAACATTCAATCTAAATCTCCCCTCCTCTAGCTTGGATCCATTCCCCTCAGTGCTATCACTACCTGACACCCCCAAAAGTCCCTCCCCAGCTTTCTTGTAGCCCCCTTCAGATACTGGAAGGCCACAAGCAGGTCTCCTGGGAGCCTTCTCTTCTCCAGACTGAACAGCCCCAACTCTCTCAATCTGTCTTCATAGGAATATTTTAGGTCATAATTCAGGTGCTTGTGTTTGGAAGACAGAAACTGGTTGCTGCAGCCCTCAGCTGTGATTCAGAGAGGGGCTGGATCAGTGCTGAAGTGTGGGGAGTTTCAAATGCTTAAAGCGAGTTCCTCCAGTGCAGACAGCTGGGTATGGATAGTGTCTGTGGTGTCCTCCTGGAAGCTGCAGGATAGGAAAGTAAAAACCAGGTTAGTAAAGAGCAAAGTTTCTCCAAGTCTGATTTGTCCTGGAATTCAAGGGAGTTTCAAGGGCTGCCACTTCAGATTTGGGTGGCTAAATCCCCCACAAATGCTGTGTAAAATCTCTTTGCTCACCTTCACTTGAAGCTCTGTGATGCTGAAGGTTGATTCCTTCTCTTGACCCTTGAAGGCTGTTCTTATGTCTGTGACTTGACTCTTCACTGGAGACATTCTGATGCTCCTTGGCTCTTGTGGGGAGGGACTTCCCACCCCCTCTGTGCTCACTAGGTCCCAGTTATCTCTTGCAATTAATAGAGGAATAATCCATGTGTTGAAATTCTTTGCCTGGATTAGCTCCTGGCTGGAGGACTCAGCTCATGTACATGCAGGGTATCTCCAAGGACTTGTCTCCTGGTATTTATTCTGATAACTGTAACAAGCAGATAAGAGGAGCACATGACACTGCAAATACAGAATACATTTGCATTCTCAAACCTGCAGCAAGCCACATGCTGATTGCATCCATGGGCTGAGGGGAAGCAGCCTGTGAAGTAAGGGCAATCCAAACCAAAGCAGCCTGCTAGACACAGAATCACAGAATTGCCTAGATGGGAAAAGATCTCTGAGATGGAGTCCAGTTGTTAGCCTCACAGGGACAAGTCCTGGACTAAACCACATCCCTCAGCAACTTCCAGGGATAGGGACTCCACCACCTCCCTGGGCAGCCTGCGCCAATCCCTGACCACTCTTAGAATAGAATAGAATAAACCAGGTTGGAAGAGATCTTCAAGATCATCGTGTCTAACCTATCAACCAATCCAGCCCACCTAAACAACTAACCCATGGCACCAAGCACCCCATCAAGTCTCCTCCTGAACGCCTCCAATGATGGTGACTCCACCACCTCCCTGGGCAGCCCATTCCAATGGGCAATCACTCTCTCTGTGAAGAACTTCTTCCTAACATCCAGCCTAAACCTCCCCTGCCACAGCCTGAGACTGTGTCCTCTTGTTGTGGTGCTGGCTGCCTGGGAGAAGAGACCAACATCCGCCTGGCTACAACCTCCCTTCAGGTAGTTTTAGAGAGCAAGAAGGTCTCCCCTGAGCCTCCTCTTCTCCAGACTAAGCAACCCCAGCTCCCTCAGCCTCTCCTCATAGGGCTTGTGTTCCAAACCCCTCATATGAAAGAGAAATTGCTCCCAGAATTATATTCTATCACTCCAGGAGGTGAAGCTTTCAAACCTCAGCAACTTCATGTGAGCACTTCATTGAGGTTCCACTGCTGAAGGTAGGGGAGCAGCCCAGCACTGTTCCATTTGGTGACCCAAGTGAATCATAGAGTCATAGAATCAACAAGGTTGGAAAAGACCTCAAGGATCATCCAGTCCAACCTGTCACCCAACACCTCATGACTACTAGACCACGGCACCAAGTGCCACATCCAATCCCCTCTTGAACACCTCCAGGGATGGTGACTCCACCACCTCCCTGGGCAGCACATTCCAGTGGCTAACAGCTCTCTCTGTGAAGAACTTTCTCCTTACCTCCAGCCTAAACTTCCCCTGGTGCAGCTTGAGACTGTGTCCTCTCATTCTGGTGCTGGTTGCCTGGGAGAAGAGACCAACCCCCACCTGGCTACAACCTCCCTTCATCTCACAGCCTCCTGACAAGCCCAGAGGGCTTCATAAGGGCCAAGACCTCCCCCCATCAAGGATTCCCCCTTTCACTTGAAGAAAAGGCAAATTTCTCTGCAGGAACAGGCAGAAACAATGCAGGAAAAGAAGCCTTGTCAGGCAACCTTGTCTTGGAAGGAAAATTAAAGACTGAGTCAAAGAGACAATGAGTGAAGAATTAATTTCTTTCTGTCCTGTGAACTTAGAGGAAGCAGAAGTGACAGTTTGATATTTCTCCCAGGGAAGGCTCTTAAATAAATGAAAGAGCAGGGTGGTGGGGAAAGAAAAGAGAGAGAGAAAAAGGGGAAGGAGGAAGGAGAAGAAAGTGAAAACTGCTTGGAGCTATAATGCAACCCAAGGCAAGAATTCTTCACTAAGAACTTCATTTAAAATCAGGGGCAGCTAAGTAGTTTTGCCACTCTCCTAGCAGTTCATTTTCACTTCATGCAGCACTTTCCTGGGTGCATAAATCTTTCATTTTCCAGTGGCCATAGCTGTACACAGTTGGCTCTTGGTCTAGGTAGAGAGCAGTCTTGTTTGGAGGCCTCTTGTTTGGAGACCTGGAAGCCCTTGGCTGTGGGTGGCTTTGTTTCCTTCTTCTGGACTTAGTATCACACTATCATAGAATCAGTCAGGGTTGGAAGGGACCACAAGGATCATCTAGTTCCACCCCCCCTGCCATGGGCAGGGACACCCCACACTAGATCAGGCTGGCCAGAGCCTCATCCAGCCTGGGCTTAAACACCTCCAGGGATGGGGCCTCAACCACCTCCCTGGGCAGCCCATTCCAGGGCTTCACCACTCACATGGTGAAGAGCTTCCTCCTCACCTCCAGCCTGAATCTCCCCACCTCCAGCTTCATTCCATTCCCCCTAGTCCTGTCACTACCTGACATCCAGTCCCTCCCCAGCCTTCTTGTAGCCCCCTTCAGATACTGGAAGGCCACAATTAGGTCACCTCGGAGCCTTCTCTTCTCCAGACTGCACAGCCCCAACTCTCTCAGTCTGTCCTCATAGCAGAGCAGCTCCAGCCCTCTGCTCATCCTCGTGGCCCTTCTCTGGACACCTTCCAGCACCTCCAGATCCCTCTTGTAATAGGGGCTCCAGAACTGGAGGCAGTACTGCAGGTGGGGTCTCAGCAGAGCTGAGCAGAAGGGCAGAATCCCCTCCCTTGCCCTGCTGGCCACACTTCTCTTGCTGCAGCCCAGGATCTGATTGTCTTTCTGGGCTGCAAGTGCACACTGAGAGCTCCTGTTGGGCTTCTCCTCCACCAGCACCCCCAAGTCCCTCTCCTCAGGGCTGCTTTCCAGCCAGTCCCTGCCCAGCCTGGATTTGTGCCTGGGATTGCCTCGACCCAGCTGCAGGACCCTGCCCTTGGTCTTGTTGAGCCTCATTAGGTTGGCTTGTGCCCACCTCTCCAGCCTGTCAAGGTTCTTTTTCTCTTCCTTCCCACCCCCCACACCCCTTGTTTTTTTTCCCCTTGAAGAAAACATGTGGAGCTTTCATTTTGAACCAAGGGCTCATCTGAGCCAATTGAGGAGATGCTGTCACTTGTGAGGTGTGCTTCCTGCTGGATCTGGAGGCATTTCTATCAAGCAATAACTTTCTCCCCAAAAACCACTTTTCAGTGGAAAATGTGTTTTCCCTCTGTGGTGGGGAGGGGGAAAAAAGAGATAATAGAAAACCAGATTTCCTCTGAGAAGTGCCTTTGATTTTCAGTTTAAAGGGAAGGAAAAAAAACCCCACCACTATAAATGGACTGAGTGCCTTTAAATTGGGGATATTGCCCTGAATCAGGAAACTTTTCAAAATAAAGTGAAAAATAACTTCTGTTTTGCCTTTCAAAAGGGAAAAAAAAAAAAAAGAAAAGAAAAAGAAAGGGATTTCTCCCAGCAAACACTGAATTGTATCTGAGAATCACAGAATGCCAGCAGGGTGGAGGTTGGAAGGGATTGCAGTCCAACCCCACCACTAAAGCAGGGCACCCCCAGCAGCTTGCCCAGGAGCACAAGGGCCTAGTGGGGGGTGGAAGCTCTCCAGAGAAAGACTCCACAACCCCTCTGGGCAGCCTGCTCCAGGCTCACAACAAACCCTCACAACAAACAAGCTTCTCCTCCTGGTCACATGGAACCTCCTGGCTTCCAGTTTGTGCCTATTGCACCACGCACAGGAGTCTGGCCCCAGCCTCTTGCCCCTCACTCTAGCTCTTGCTGAGCACTGATCAGATCCTTCCTGGGGCTGCTCTTCTCAGCAGCCCCAGGGCTCTCAGCCTTCCCTTCTTGCAGAGATGCTCCAGGCCCCTCAGCATCTTTGTAGCCTCCACTGGACTCTCTCCAGTAGTTGCCTGTCCTTCTTGAAGCCAGATGTGGATTCACCAGGGCAGAATAGAAGGGGAGAAGAACCTCCCTTTAACCAGCTGGTCACACTCTTCTTCATGCAGCCCAGGAGACCATTGGCCTTCTTGATCATGGAGTACTGAAACATTTTACCAAGGGAGGTGTTGGTGGCCTCATCCCTGGAACCATTCCAGGTCAGGCTTGATGGGAATCCAGTTGGAGATGTCCCTGCTTACTGCAGGGGTGTTGGACTAGATGACCTCTAATGGTCCCTTCCATCCCAGTGCATTCTATAATTGGATGTTAGAAGCAAGGACACCTTTGCCAGCAATCCCACCTAGTGGTCATGTCCAACCCAACACCATCTAATCAACTAAACCATGGCACCAAGCACACCATCCAGTCTCTTCCTAAACACCTCCCGTGATGGTGACTCCACCACCTCCCTGGGCAGCACATCCCAATGGCCAATCTCTCTTGCTGGGAAGAACTTCTTCCTAACCTCCAGCCTAAACCTCCCCTGGTGCAGCTTGAGACTGTGTCCTCTTGTTCTGGTGCTGGGTGCCTGGGAGAAGAGACCAACCCCCACCTGGCTACAACCTCCCTTCAGGTAGATGTAGACAGCAATAAGGTCTCCCCTGAGCTGCTTCTTCTCCAGGCTAAGCAACCCCAGCTCCCTCAGCCTCTCCTCCCAGGGCTGTGCTCCAAACCCCTCCCCAGCTTTGTTGCCCTTCTCTGGACACCTTCCAGCATCTCAACATCTTTCCTAAACTGAGGGGCCCAGAACTGGACACAGGACTCAAGGTGTGGCCTAACCAGATGCCTTGGTAGGAAGCAGTTTGTGCACTGCAAATTCAGCCTTGGAGCATTTTCAGCAGCTGAGCTTCTGGCAAGGCCAGTTTGGCTCTTCAGGACCAAACCACTGCAGGTCCTCATCCAGGGAAATGCACAGGCAGCTGGCTTCACCAGTAACCCTTACTGGGTTTATACTGTTCAGTACTAAGAGAGATGAACAGCTCCATCTCCACATGTAGCTCTGCTTGCCTTCTCAAACTGGCCTTCATGCTTCAAATCATCTCCAAAACATCAGAGCCTTTGAGGAAACCAACGCCCCGTGCAGAGATCTGCTGGCTGCAGTTGTGTGTGAGCCGTTCAGCGCCTCCCAGTTCGGTATGCAAAGAAGCTGGGTGTGCTGGAAAGAAACATATGGCTCACTTGAAGAAGTAACCAAGTGCTTTTAGGTTTGATTCCTGACCAACTTGATGTAGAATTAATTGCATCACATGTTCTGTGCATCTTTTAATTGCAAAACCAATTAACTTGCAAATGTTCTGCTTTGTAGTTCTCCTAATGGATGGCGTAGTCGGAGTTGGCTTTACAAAATCCATCTTTTGTTGGAGCTGGGCAGGCAGCCACAGTCAGTTATCTCCTGGAAGTGGGCTCCCTTCAGCTGAGCCAGTTTTAAGCACTTGATGCACTGCAAGTCATTTTGCAGGCGTGGTTTTTCTGCGTGACCATCCATAACGAGGCTGTAGAGCCCTTCCAGAGGAAGTGCCAGAAGCTCTGCCTTCCCTGGGACAAGCATGGCTGGCTGCTTGAGCCTGCTGATGGTGGCTAGAATCATAGAATTGTCAGGGTAGGAAGGGATCTCAAGGATCAGCCAGTTCCAACCCCCCTGCCGTAGCCAGGGACACCTCACACTACAGCAGGTTGCTCACAGCCACATCCAGCCTGGTTGCAAACACCTCCAGGGATGAGGCTTCCACCACCTCCCTGGGCAACCTGTGCCAGGCTCTCACCACCCTCATGGGGAAGAACTTCTTCCTAACATCCAATCTCAATCTACCCATTTTTAGCTTTTTTTTTCCATTCCCCCCAGTCCTATCACTCCCTGACACCCTCAAAAGTCCCTCCCCAGTTTGAAACTGGAAAGGCTGATTCCTGTGGGCAGAACTTCCATCACTTCTTGTGGCTGTAATGACAGCAATGTCCAGAGCAGTCCTCAGTCTTCTGAGGAGTGCAGGAGCAAGGATGGTACCTGGGGATGGTAGCTGGGGAGACCCTGGTGAGCAGGACTTGCTCCTGCCTGGGAGACTGGGAGCAGAAGAACCTGGTCCTCACTCCTCTGTCAGGAAAACTCTGCAGATCTGGATCTGTCCTTTGGCACTGGCAGAGCTGTGGCTCTTGAGGGCTGTGCCACAAGCAGAGGCAAAAGCAGAGCCATGATTGCTTTTTCTGCTCTGGCCTGCTGCCTTTGCTAACATCTCATAATGAGAGCCAGCCCTGCCAGTGTCTGGTGCTCAGATTGGACACTTTTGCCCTTCTACACCATGGGAAGCAAAGGGCAATGTCCAACAGCCAAATCCTTCCTTATTCCAGGATGGAGAAAGACAAAAGCATCTGGGGGTGCTGGTGAACAGCTGCCTGAACATGAGCCAGAGTGTGCCCAGGTGGCTAAGAAGGCCACCAGGATCCTGTCCTGGATCAAACCCAGTGTGTGCAGCAGGAGTAGGGAAGTGATGGTGCTCCTGCACTGGGCATTGGTGAGGCCACAGCTTGAGCACTGGGTTCAGTTCTGGGCACCAACAGCATAGGAAAGACATTGAGGTGCTGGAGTGTCCAGGGAAGATCAAGGAGGCTGGGGAGGGGTTTAGAGGGCATCATATGAGGAGTGGCTGAGGGGTTGTTTAGTCTGGACAAGAGAAGGCTAAGGAGAGACCTTCTGGCTCCCTACAACTACCTGAAAGGAGGTTGGAGTGTGGCTGCTGTTGGTCTCTTCTCCCAAGTAACCAGCACCAGGATGAGAGGAAATGACCTGAAATTGTGCCAGGGGAGGCTTAGGTTGGATATTAGGAAGAATTTCTTTGCTGCAAGAGTGGTCAGGGATCGAAACAGGCTGCCCAGGGAGCTGATGGAGTCCCCATCCCTGGAGGTATTCAAGAGGCTGTAGATGTGGCCCTTCAGGATCTAGTTTAGTGATCAGGGTTAGCTGGGTTACATTTGGACTCAATGATCTTAAATGACTCTGTGATTGTACAGCCCAAAGCCCCTCTGGCAAAGGTTTGGTGGTGCTCAGACCTCTGGCTAGTGGAGAGCACCAAGGGAAAAGCCCTCAGGGAGATCCCTCAGACGTTGACATCATGTCCTGGTATCTCCTGGGAGCTGAGCTGATTGGATTTTGTAGCTATGAGGGAGGGGGGGAAAGAAACAAACTATTCATCAGCAGCATTTGACTGAAGGTTTCCTTTCAAAACAACTTCTGAGAGGCTCTGTGGTTGGCACTGCTGCTCTCTCCAAACACTGCTTAGTACTTTTTGTCGCTGTTGGGAGGTTTTCACAGCTCTCTTCTGTCACATGTGTCAGGCTTTGACTTTTGTTTTCATAATTAACACCAACAAGAGCAAAAATGAAGCTTTTTAGCTTGGCCATAGCTTGGGTGGTGTGGCACTGCTGCAGAGCTGCCTTTTGTTTCCTGAGCCTCTGTCCCTTTGCCAGAACTTTGGGGATGTTTTGGCACTGGAAGGAGTGTGTTTGTGGAGGGAAAGGACTGACTGAAGGAAAAGAAAGGGAAGAGGAAAGGGTGGAAAAGCCAGCTTGGTTTGGTATAAATGAGAGGTAAAGCCAAAAGGAGGGAAAAACCCTCCAGAATGTGGAATAGCATTGACTTGAACAAAAAAAAAGGTGGGGGGAAAGTTAATTTCTTTTAAAAGACACAAAATATTTCACTCCTCCTGCAGTTATCCATCCACATAAGGTCCTCTGTCTTTTATTACAGTCAGGGTGGTGAGGCACTGGAACAAGTTGCCCAGGGAGGCTGTGGCTGCCCACTCCTGGAGGTGTTCGAGGCCAGGCTGGATGAGGCCTTGAGCAACCTGGGCTGGTGGAAGGTGTCTAAGATTCTGGGATCATCAGGGTGTCCCCTTATGATCATCACTCCCCTGTGTGTGTGTCTGCACAGGCCAGGTTTTTCCTCCAACTCCCTTTTCCTCCTGCAGCCATTTAATCTGTTCTGCCCAAGTCTTTTGGTGTTCTTGGCATTGCTTTTGGTGTTGAGGGGTCAGTGGTTGACCCTGCCCTGGTCTCAGGGCTCAGACAAATGCCTTGAAGGGGCATGGTCCTGGACAGTGGTCCCTGTGAAATCCATGTCCTCCACAGGGATCCTTCTCTCATTTTCTCTTTGCTTCTTTGTTTGGATATAAATTTCTACCAGGAGAACATTTCTGCTCAGCTTCACTTGGTTCATGTTTCCTACCAGCAGCTTCCTCACCCTCAGCTGGGCAATCCATTTGCTGTTATTAATTGCTTTGCTAATGTGGCCTGAGCCCTTTTTAATTTGTGCCCAGCCACTGAGCTGAAGTAAAAATGCTTCATGGGAGAAAGAATCACCTGCTAGTGAGGGCTAACCCATGGCTCATTAGTCTGGGTTGAGTAAATAGACATTAAAGCACCAGCTGAACCCTACACCCATGGACACCAACTTCTTCCCACCCCAAACTTACCCAGCACTGAGCAGGTGTCTACAAACATTGATGGTTGCTTGGCTCTCCAGGAGCTGCTGAGATCAGACTGGCAAGGGCTGGGAGCCTGTCATGCCACTTCTTTATTTCATAAAGCAAATGGGAAGGGATGGACAAAGGTGGGCAGAAATGGTTGGCTTGGATACCTGAGATCCCTGGCCAGCTAATGGACTCTGCTAATAAAATCTTGTTCATATAGCTCATTAGGGCTCCTGGTGTTAGCTCCATCTGTTAGCTTCTGGGTTCTGCAGGTTTCTCTCTCACATCCTGGTACCAGGGAGAGGCAGGGAGGGAAGAACCTGGCATAAATGTCATTAGTGTGAATCTGCAGGTTTTAAAATGAGGTTTAGTTTATAGCAGCCTCTCAAAAGCATCATTAAGCTGCAGGACTTGGTAGGACACAACATTTGAGGCATCTCAGCAGCTCACAAAAGAATGACTGACAGCCCAAGGAGGCCTCAGCTCTGTGCCCAGTCTGCCCTGGCCCTTCTGCACCCTATGGCACCTCCCTTTGCAGGTCCTGACCCCTTTGGAGGCAGGAATTGCCTCTCTCCATACATTTGTAGGGCATCCAGGATGATGGGTTTGAATTTTGTTCCTGGGTGCTGCAGGAATATGGATTTGAAAGAAGTGTCATACAAAAGCATTTGGCTGGATCTGGTGTTGATTCTGGTCTGGAGGACACAAAGGAATGCTATGGGCTTCCAGGTTACAGTGCCTGGTGGAAAGTTGGAAAACCATTGTCCTAAGGAGCTCACTCTGAGCTACCATGGAATCATAGGATTGTCAGGGTTGGAAGGGACCTCAAGGATCAGCCAGTTCCAAGCCCCCTGCCATGGGCAGGGACACCTCACACTACAGCAGGTTGCTCACAGCCACATCCAGCCTGGCTGCAAAAACCTCCAGGCATGAGGCTTCCACCACCTCCCTGGGCAACCCCTTCCAGCATCTCACCAGCCTCATGAGGAAGAACTTCTTCCTAACATCCAATCTCAATCTACCCATTTCTAGTTTTGCTCCATCCCCCCCAGTCCTATCACTCCCTGACACTCTCAGAAGTCTCTCCCCCACTTTCTTGTAGCCCCCTTCAGATCCTGGAAGGCCACAAGAAGGTCTCCTCAGAGCCTTCTCCTCTCCAGACTGAACAGCCCCAACTCCCTCAGTCTGTCCTCATAGCAGAGCAGCTCCAGCCCTCTGCTCATCCTTGTGGCCCTTCCCTGGACACCTTCCAGCACCTCCAGATCCTTCCTGTACTAGGGGCTCCAGGAGTGGATGCAGTGCTCCCTTGCAGCATCTCACCAGCCTCATTGGGAAGAACTTCTTCCTAACATCCAATCTGAATCTACCCACTTCTAGTTTTGTTTCCTTCCCCCGAATGCAAAGCTCATAGCAATGCTGCATGTCCTGCCCCTGCGTAGAGCTGGCCTCTGGAGTTGGTTTTCAGCTGGAGTCAGAGCCTGCAGTTAGGTTGGTAAAAGCTTGGAGAACTTTCTGATCAATATTGGCATAACTTGGAGGCTGGCAAACCTCTGCCTCAGAGCATCAACTGTTGCTAGCAGCTGTGGCCAAGAAACAGGCCCCAGCTCTTCATGCCCTCTTCCTGCTCTCCTGCAAGCATCATTCCCAGCAGGGACAGAGGCAGGGCAGTGAGGTGACTCTGATCCATCAACAGCTCACCAGTGAGCTGTCCCACTTGCTTCTGACAGCGCCTAAGAAACTTCTATTATCTCACAGCAGCAAGGTTGTCTCACCCCCACCCTGCAGCAGCAGAGGCATTAGAGCAGCTGGGATGAGCTGCCAGCCCCATGTAGTACTGGGCAGTCTCCTTTTTTCCCCCTCTGATAGGAATTGATTTTGATTCCAGTTAACTCAAGCAATTTACAGGAGGGCTGAGGGCAGAGCTGGCTGAGGAGTCTCCATCAAAACCTCTTACATTTAAGAAGGTGTTAGCAAGGCACACAAGAAAACAAACCCACCAAACCCAACCAACCTGATTTGATTTCTCTTCAGGTGCTCAACATTTACTGAAAGGATGAAATCTATTTTGCTTTTAATTATATACATATTTAATGTAACCCTCATCCAAAAAAACACCCCTAAACCCAACCTGGAAAGCAAACAACTTCTCCAACAGCCAAGTGTCCTTAAAACAGAGAGTCATGGGAAAGAAAAGAAAACAGGGAGGGGATTGTTCTGGCATTTAATGTCTGTGCAACTCCTCTTCCATGGAAGCCACCATGCAGGCAGTCTTGAACTTTGAAGGCTCAGAAAGTGGGCAGTGGCATTGAGTGCACCCTCAGCAAGCTTGCTGGTGGCACCAAGCTGTGTGGCAGCAGACAGGCTGGAAGGAAGGGATTCAGCCAGAGGGACCTTGACAGGATGGAGAGGTGAGCCCATGACAGCCTCATGAGGTGCAACAAGATCAAGTCCTGCAGCTGTGTCAGGGCAATTCCAAGCACTGATATAGACTGGGCAGGGACTGGCTTGAGAGCAGCTCTAAAGGAAAGG
Source organism: Dryobates pubescens (assembly GCF_014839835.1). Taxonomy (NCBI): domain Eukaryota; kingdom Metazoa; phylum Chordata; class Aves; order Piciformes; family Picidae; genus Dryobates; species Dryobates pubescens. The sequence goes on along the minus strand of NC_071631.1, from coordinate 5,773,046 downwards.
CTTTGGGAATGCTGGGGGATGAGAAGCTCAAGAGGAGCCAGCAGTGAGCACTTGCAGCCCAGATAGCCAAGCAGAGCCTGGGCTGCAGCAAGAGAAACATAGCCTGAAGGGCCAGGGGGGGGATTCTCCACCTCTGCTCCACTCTGCTGAGACCACAGCTGGAGCTCTGTGTCCATTTCAGGAGCCTCTGCTACAGGAGGGATCTGGAGGTGCTGGAAGGTGTCCAGAGAAGGGCCACGAGGATGAGCAGAGGGCTGGAGCTGCTCTGCTATGAGGACAGACTGAGAGAGTTGGGGCTGTTCAGTCTGGAGAAAAGGAGGCTCTGAGGAGACCTAATTGTGGCCTTAAAGTATCTGAAGGGGGCTCCAAGAAAGCTGGGGAGGGAGTTTTGAGGGTGTCAGGGAGTGATAGGACTGGGGGGGATGGAGCAAAACTAGAAGTGGGGAGATTGGGATTGCATGTTAGGAAGAAGTTCTTCCCCTTGATGGTGGTGAGAGACTGGCACAGGTTGCCCAGGGAGGTGGTGGAAGCCTCATGCCTGGAGGTTTTTGCATCCCTGGAGGCTAGATGTGGCTGTCAGCCTGCTGTAGTGTGAGGTGTCCCTGGCCATGGCAGGGGGCTTGGATCTGGCTGATCCTTGAGGTCCTTTCCAACCCTGACAATTCAATGATTCTGTGCCAAGCACCGAGAGGGGAGCTGGGCCAGTGCTTGGTTCCACTGGATTCACCAAAGGTCCAATGACTGAAGCTTTCCTCAACAGTTTTAATAACTGGGGGGGGGGGGGGGGGGGGAGGGGAAGAAACTTGTTTCAAGTTGAAGAGATTTTATTCTTTTTCTTCTGTCAATCCTCAGCTGGTTCAGGTTTCACCTGTGGTAGGGAAAATGCAAGATCTGTAAACAGAGCAAAATGCTTCTTTGAACAAAGAACATCAAGCAGCTTTCATGTAAAAGTCTCACAGATTTGTCCATGCTCTGCCACGTTTTTCCTTCTCCCTGCAGCTCAGTGAAGCAGCAGCAGGGACCTCCTGCTCTCCCCAGCGCTGCCTTTCGGTCACTGAGTCACTGCTGCAGCTGCTCACTCAAAGACTCAAAGTGAGAGATGGGCAGAGAGGAACCTCCTGAAGTTCAACCAGGGCAAGTGTAGGGTCCTGCACCTGGGGGGGAACAACCTCCTGCAGCAGTACAGGGGAGGAGTGACCTGCTGGAGGGCAGCTCTACAGAGAAGGATCTGGGAGTTCCAGCAATGTGCCCTCATGCCCAAGAAGGCAAATGGTGTCCTGGGGTGCATGAGGAAGAGGGTGGCCAGCTGGTCGAGGGATGTTCTCCTCCCCTTCCACTCTGCCCTGGTGAAGCTACATCTGGAGTACTGGGTCCAGTTTGGGGCTATCCAGTTCAAGAGGGACAGGGAGCTACTGGAGAGAGTCCATTGGAGGCAACAGAGATGCTGAGGGGCCTGGAGCATCTCTGTGAGGAGCAAAAGCTGAGAGCCCTGGGGCTGGTGAGCCTGGAGAAGAGCAGCCCCAGAGCAGCCCCAGTGGCTGATCAATGCACAGCAGGAGCTACAGCAGGGGACAAGGGAATGGGACCAGACTCTTGTCACTGGTGCCCAGGGACAGCACAAAGAGCAGAAGGCACAAACTGGAACCCAGGAGGTTCCATCTGAACAAGAAGAGAAGATTCCTTGGTGTGAGGATACTGAAGCCCTGGAGCAGGCTGCCCAGAGAGGTTGTGGAGAGATTCCAACCCCTCTTGCCACTGTGATCCTGGGCCAGCTGCTGTGGGTGCCCTGCTTTAGCAGAGGGCTTGGACTGGATGATCTCCAGAGGTCCCTTCCAGCCCCCACCATGCTGGGATCCTGTCCTGGGTTTTCTATTCAGAGCTGTTTTGGCAACATTTTCTCACTTCCAAGTGGTTAAAACAATTTCTTTGGAGAGCTGTGGGAGAGCACTTGATAGCCATCTATTGTACCATAAATGTCACTAATTAATTACCTCCCCTCCACCGTTTTCCTCTCTTTGCCTGTTTTCAAAATCAAATATTTGTGCCTCTGATGTTGGTTTCCCTTAAACTGCTGCAAAATCAGGAGCTGCCTCCACTAATGCCAGCAGTTAATGGAAGGCTGGAGCCTGAAACAAGAACCTCCATGGCATTGATAGGGCTGTCAGTGGGGTGCTGCTCAGCTTTGTTTCTCTTCTCTATTGAGCTTGAAAGCCAGGAAGACAAACTTGCCTTAAATAATTTGTGAAGGCATTTCTAAGAGAACAGAGGAGGGGAAGCAAGCAGCATCCTGAGCCTCTTTATTCGAGCTTCAAGGATGGCAGCAGCCAGCAGCCCTTGCTTTAGAACCTAAAGATAGATCTGCTAAGAAGAGAATAACTTTGAATATTTTAAGTACAGCTGACCAGCTTCTTATTTATATATATATAAGCAATTTTTTTTCCTCACTCTGACAATATGGAGGTGTTTTAAAAGAAAAGTAATGTTTTTATCTCTTTTTGTGTGTGTGTGTGTGTGCTCCCTGGGAGGTTATTCCTGGAGCCACTAGAACAGCACACGGCTTCCACTTTCAAGCAGGCAAAATTCATCAGCAAGGCCTGCCCCCCCCCAAAAAAAACCCACCCCAAAAATCAGAAGAGACTGAAACTCAGGAGGTTCTGAAACAACTGTTTAGATCTCTTCATTTTGATCTGGAGTCAGGAGTCACAGAATGGCTCTGGTTGGAAGGGACCTCAGGGATCATCTGCTCCAACCTCCTTGCCCTGGGCAGGGAAGCCTCTCAAGCAGACCTGGCTGCTCATCCAACCTGACCTTGAGCACCTCCAGGGAAGAGGCATCCACAGCCTCCCTGGGCAACCTGTTCCAGAGTTTCACCACCCTTGTGCTGAAGAACTTCTTCCTCAGCTCCAGTCCAACCCTGCTCTGCCTCAGCTTCAAGCCATTCCCCCTCGTCCTGTCTCTAGACACCCTCAGGAAAAGTCCCTCTGCAGCCTTCCTCTAGGGTCCCTTCAGCTGTTGGAAGGCAGCTCAAAGGTCCCCCCAGAGTCTTCTCTTCTCCAGGCTGAACACCCCCAGCTCCCTCAGCCTGTCCTCACAGCAGAGCTGCTTCAGCCCTTGGATCAGCTTTGTGGCCTCCTCTGGACTCACTCCACCAGCTCTGTGTCCTTCTTCTGCTGGGCACACCAGACCTGGATTCTATATGAGGATGCTTCCAAGTCAGCCTTCCAGTTTCTTTTCCCTCCAATCTAAAGGTCCCCAAAATCTGGTTCTGGTTTGTTTATTTCTCTGTGAAAACAGAAAATTTGGGCTCCTGTGGCTTCCAGAAATGGCCACATAAATACCCACTGCTAGCTGTGGGTCTCGTGGTAAGAAATGTGTCAGCTTGATTTTGCAGCTACCTAGAAGCAAATGATTTTCACACATCCTACCTAGTTAGTCATGTTCTCTTCCCAGGTAGGATGTCTCCATAATTACACACTTTGCCAGCCCTCCCTCTTCTCCCAGAGGAGCAAAAATCACTGTCCCCAAGCCTGAGCTGCTGGGAAGCCTGCTCCATATTAGCATCCCCAGCAGTGTTTTGAAAGAGCAAAGGATGAGTTGGTGGAGAGATAGGACAAGACATCCAATCAATGTCTCAGCTGCTCAAACAAGCTTACATATTCCATCTCCAGGGAAAGCAAATGTGATCCAGAAGGATCTGGCTGGTGCGGCAAGGGCTGATGTAGACGTGTCCAAGGCAGTGTGTCAGCAGGCAGTGTTGGGCAGGGCAGTGAGGAGGGCATTTTTAGCTGGGGGTTGTCATCAGTGAGGCTGAGGAACAGGTACCACTAGGAAATGGGCTCTAGCTCCTCATGCTCAGTTGTTCTGAAAAGGAACTTGGCCTCCAACTGCTGCTGAGGTATTCCACCTGAACTGTGTCTGTCAGCTTAAGAGAAGTACAATTGTTGTCTCCTTTCCCTTCTCCAGACAAGTGCAATCCCTGCTCAGACTGCAGAGAACCACAGAATTGTTTCAGTTGGAAAGGACTTTAAGATCACTGAGTCCAACCATTCTCTGACTCTGCCAAGGCTGGGGCTAAACCATGGCCCTCAGCACCACATCTCTGCCTCTTTGGAACGCCTCCAGGGATGGGGATTCAACCAGTTCCTTGGAAAGCTTAATCTAGTGTTTGAGAGTCCTTTCAATGAAGACATTTTGGTCTAATGTCCAACCTAAACCTCCCCTGGTGCAATTGGAGGACTTTCCCTTTTGTCCTATAATGGTGGGGATGGGAGGGAGCAAATCAGAGAGCAGCAAACAGAATGAACCCGAGCACAACCAGAGCCTGTCCTGGGAAAGATGGGTATGGGCAGGCACTCTTTACAAAGGCTTGTAGTGACAGGAGGAGGGGCAATGGCTTTGAGCTGGAAGAGGGGAGATTGAGACTGGAAGTTAGGAAGGAATTCTTTAGAGTGAGGGTGGGGAGACCCTGGAACAGGTTGCCCAGGGAGATTGTGGAGGTGTTGAAAGCCAGGTTGGATGAGGCCTTGAGCAGCCTGGGCTGGTGGGACATGTCCCTGCCCATGGCAGGGGGGTAGGAACTGGGTGATCTTCAAGGTCCCTTCCAACCCAACCCATTCTGTGACTCCATCATTCTATGGCGCTACCCAGGAGGACACAACCAACCCAAGGCTCTTGAAGAAAGAAGTGTGGCCAAGTACGAGAGCTGGCCTGAAACTGCTGCCTGGCTTTGTGAGGACAGGAAAAAAAAAACCCAACCACCCAAACCAATAAAAACTGAGAGGAGTTAGGAGAAGAGGTGGGCAGTAAAACATGAGCTGGTGTTCAGGGAGGGGGGGAGGGAAGGTTTTCAGCCTCCAGTTCTTCCCAGCGCAGCGAAGGGCTGGGTGATACCACCCAGAACGCTGCAGGCAGTGCATATCCTTATCTTGTGGTCTGGGAATGTAAAGCTTTCAGAAGACTCAATTTAACAAATTGCTGGAGGACTGAAGGAACTTTTTTTATTTTCTTTCTTTTCTTTTCATTTCCCCCCCTTCTCTCCTTCCTTCCCACAGAAGAGGGCACTTGAAACTGTGTCAGGAGCTGAACGCTGTGCTGTGGGGGATAGTTTGCTGTTATGCTCCTGTTGAATATTATATTCTTTCTTCCCTTTTTTTTTTTTTTTTCTTTTTCCCAGGTAATTTTTGGCTTTTGAGAGATTACAGTCCCAGCAACACAATAGGAAATGAATGGTTTATTCATTACTCAGTTCTGTGTCATTCTAGACCCGGGGATACAGCCTCCCCAGAATACATTAGAGCTCTTCGCAGCACGGGCAGAGAGCTCCAGGCTTGCTGCTAGCCCTGTTTCATCCCTCCTGTGAGACCTTGGTGGCAGCTGACTCAGACAGAATGGACCTCAGGACAGGGGGCAAGTGTCAGATGAGAGATTGCTCTGAAGGCTTCCCTGGAAATTGGGCTGCAACTCTGTACTGGGTTTAGTTTTGGGGCTCTCGCATCACGAAGGACATTGAGGGGCTGGAGCAGGTCCAGAGAAGGGCAACAGAGCTGGGAAAGGGTCTGGAGAACAGGGCTGAGGAGGAGAGGCTGAGGGACCTGGAGTGGTTCAGTCTGGAGAAAAGGAGGCTGAAGGGAGACCTCATTGCTCTCCACAGCTCCCTGAAAGGGGGTTGGAGCCAGATAGTGGTTGGGCTCTTCTCCCAAAGAACAAGTGGCAGGACAAGAGGAAGCGGCATCAAGTTGCCCTAGGGGAGGTTTAGGTTGGACATGAGGAAGTGTTTCTTCCCCAAAAGGGTCACCAAGGCCTGGAACAGGCTGCCCAGGGCAGTGGTGGAGTCCCCATCCCTGGAAGGGTTTCAAAGCTGTGGAGATGTGATGCTGAGGGACATGGTTTGGAGGTGACCTGGCAGTGTTGGATCAATGGTTGGGCTTGCTGATCTTAGAGGTCTTTTCCACCCAAAACATTCTATGATTCTATGCAATTCATTCATGACAGGAAAAGCAAGCAAAGAAACCAAAGGATGAACATCAAATCTGGAAAGCAATTGGCTGCACTGCAGCCTAGGTGGAACATTTAACTTTGCACCTCCAACAAGTGCAAGCAGTGTGCCTCATCTTGCTTTTCTTGGAACCATATCTTAAGCCTAGAAAAGGCAAACATTCATAGAATTGTTAGGATTGGAAGGGACCTCAAGGATCAGCCAGTTCCAACCCCCCTGCCATGGCCAGGGACACCTCACACAAATATTCCTTGGCTGTATGGACCCAGCTGCCCTCCACACCTTTATCTTTGCATCTTTGACATAAGATGGAGCTCCCATGCTTCTAGCTCCCTATTTCAGTAGCATCACTCCCACTTGACAGAATTATTGACCTAGGTTAATATTATAGCTACTGAGACAAAAGAAAGCCAAACACTGAGATTGTAACAAATTATCAACCTTGCATGAAGCAGGAAAATTCATCCCTGGCCCTAATAGAACATAGAGGGGGAGGGGGTGGTGGGAACCACAATTAAGTTTAATAACTCTGATGTGTGTGGAATCAAAGTTATGAAGGACTATTTGTCATGGAGATCCTGACAGTAAATAGCAAATGAAGTAACAGCCGTGCTCCAGAAGCACAGGGCACTTTGTCTGTCTGTTGGGGATTAAATCTTAGAATCATAGAGTTGTTAGGGTTGGAAGGGACCCTCAAGAATCATCTAGGACAAACCCCACTGCCATGGCCAGGGACACCTCACACCACAGCAGGTTGCTCACAGCCACATCCAGCCTGGCTGCAAACACCTCGAGGGATGAGGCTTCCACCACCTCCCTGGGCAACCTGTGCCAGTCTCTCACCACCTTCATGGGGAACAACTTCTTCCTCACATCCAATCTCAATCTACCCATTTCTAGTTTTGCTCCATCCCCCCCAGTCCTATCACTCCCTGACACCCTCAGAAGTCCCTCCCCAGCTTTCTTGGAGCCCCCTTCAGATTCTGGAAGGCCACAATTAGGTCTCCTCAGAGCCTTCTCTTCTCCAGACTGAACAACCCCAACTCCCTCAGTCTGTCCTCATAGCAGAGCAGCTCCAGCCCTCTGCTCATCCTTGTGGCCCTTCTCTGAACCCCTTTCAGCACCTCCAGATCCTTCCTGTAACAGAGGCTCCAGAAGAGGAAACAGTGCTCCAGGTGGGGTCTCAGCAGAGTGGAGCAGAGGTGGAGAGTCACCTTCCTGTACCTGCTGGCTGTGCTTCTCTTGCTGCAGCCCAGGATGTGATTGGCTTTCTGGGCTGCAAGTGCACACACCCATCCTCAGCATCACTCATTGCCTAGCCATGACTTTGATGGATGGAGACCATAAGCTGTCATTCATGATACTGCAGAATTGTTTCAACCCTTGCTAATACAGGGAATTACAGCTGGGATAACTGAGTTACATCCCTCACTGAAGGCTTCATCCCCCTGAAGCCTTGCTCTGAGTGGATTTTGTCACTGTCTGCTCTTCTAGGTTTGTGTGAAACAGGTAATCTGAATGCTGGATTTCATCTGGGATGTCCATACTGGCTCATAGTAGTGCGCTCATAGAGTGCTCATAGTAGTGTGAGGATTTGGGATCCCCAGCTCAGGAGACAGGAAACTGCTGGGGAGAGTCCAGTGGAGGCTACAAAGATGCTGAGGGGCCTGGAGCAGCATTGTGAGCACGAAAGGCTGAGAGTCCTGGGGGTGTTGAGCCTGGAGAAGAGCAGCCCCAGAGGGGATCTGAGCAATGCTCAGCAAGTGCTATAGGGTGGGGGGCAAGAGGATGGTGCTGTGCTCTTTTCAGTGGTGCCCAGTGACAGGACAAGGGGCAAGGGGTACAAACTGGAACCCTGGAGGTTCCATCTGACCAGGAGGAGAAATCTCTTTGGTGTGAGGCTGCTGGAGCCCTGGAGCAGGCTGCCCAGAGAGGTTGTGGAGTCTCCTTGTCTGGAGAGATTGCAATCCCCCCAGGCCATTGTGATCCTGGGCAAGCTGCTGTGGGTGCCCTGCTTTAGCAGGGAGCTTGGACTGGGTGATCTCCAGAGGTCCCTTCCAACCCTCTGCTCCACTGGGAGCTCTCCTCAATTTTCTCCTTGCCACGAATTTGCTGCTGGTTATGCTGCAGGCTGTGGGAGACAATTTGGGCTGATCCAAGCCCAACACTTCTGCATCCTGTAGTTGATCCCCAGCTCTGTCCTCTCAGTTCAGAGGCATTCTGTGATTGTTATTTTCTGAATAAACAGCAGATTTCTTCCATCCAGCCTTGCTTCCTTAAAAGATGTGAAAGGTCTGCTCTAACCTGAACAGCTCTGCTTCTATGCATTTCCCTGTTGGATTGTCCTTTGTGCCATGCCTAGGCATTGTGCAGCTTCTCCTGCATCAGTGCAGAGCAAAGAGAAGTGCAGAGCAGCCCTGCCCTGAAGCAGAGCCAGGCAGTGGCATACCAGAGGAAGCCAGGAGCTCTTTGCATCTGGGGGATGTTCTGTATTCATGTTATTCCATATGCTTGCAGATCACCAGAGATGCCTTTGTACCAGGGCAGCAATTTAAAACAGCCCTGAGTGGTATTTGAGCTTGCCAGGTCCCAGCAACCACTGAATATGGAAGAGGAAAAGTTCCTTCATCCTTGAGCAGAGGAAGAAAGCTGCCCCTGAATAAAGTTTGCCTTGAACTCTGCTACCTCTCTTTTGGACTTTTTTTTCTGGGGCTTTGGTTGCTGTTGTATTTGCCTTCCCCCCACTCCTCCCTCCCCCCCTTCATGCATTAAATTTTTAATGAGTGCTCTAAGCATTCAGGCATCATGAAGTTTCAGAAGTTTTCATGTTCAATGCATTTAAAACCTCAATCAAATGAAAATAGGGAAAAGGGGGGTGGAAATTACTGCTGGAAGGCAAATCCATTTTACTCCATCATAAATGGCCAGCAGGACATGGAAAACAAAGGGACTTGATGAGTGGAGCAGTTGAGAGAATAGCAGCAGGGAGATCTTACTTGTGGGAGTCACAGATGGAAGAAATCATTTCCTTGTGTTCTGATTAACAGCAGCAGCAACAAAAGATGCAAACACAGCTTTTGTTGTGCCTGCCCTCCCATCCCTTCTTACTCCTGGTAGTATTTCAGGGCTTAGTCAGCAGCTCCTGCAAACTACACCTTGGACAACTTCAGCATGGAGGACTTCAGACCTGAGAGAGACTGAAATATCTTCAGCTATTCAATACCTTCATTAATGCTATAGAAAGGAAGATTGAGGGCAGCCTCAGAGACTTTGCAGATGATGGCAAGCTGAGTCATGTGGAGAGGCCTTGAGCACAAGCCCTATAAGGAGAGGCTGAGGGAGCTGGGATTGTTTAGCCTGGAGAAGAGGAGGCTCAGGGGAGACCTTATTGCTGCCTACAACTACCTGAAGGGTGGCTGTAGCCAGGAGGGGGTTGGTCTCTTCTCTCAAGCAACCAGCACCAGAACAAGAGAACACAATCTCAAGCTGCACCAGGGGAAGTTTAGGCTGGAGGTGAGGAGAAAGTTCTTCACTGAGAGAGTTGTTGGCCATTGGAATGTGCTGCCCAGGGAGGTGGTGGAGTCACCATTCCTGGAGGTGTTCAAGAGGGGATTGGTTTTGGCACTTGGTGCCATGGTTTAGTCTTGAGGTCTGTGGTGACAGGTTGGACTTGATGATCTTTGAGGTCTGTTCCAACCTTGGTGATTCTGTGATAAGGCTGAAGGAGAGGATGCCACTTCTGAGGTGTTCTGAGGAGAGTCTCATGAGGTTGAATAAGGCAAAGTGCAAGGTCCTGCATCCAGGTTGGAGCAACCCTTGATATCAATCCAGGCTGGGGGGATGATAAGATTGAGAACAGCTATGCAGGAAAGGACTCGGTGGTGCTGATGGGTGAGAAGCTGGATGTGTAGCCCAGCATCTAGGAAGGCTGCATCCAAAGCAGTGTGGCCAGCAGATGAGAGGGGATTCTGCTCCTCTGCTGAGACCTCACCTGCAATGCTGTACCCAGCTGTGGAGCCCCCAACACAAGAAGGACCTGGACCTGCTGGAAAGGGTGATCAGAAGGCTGGATGGGGACAGGCTGAGAGAGCTGGGGCTGTTCAGCCTGGAGAAGAAAAGGCTCCAGGGAGAACTTAGAGCAGCATTTCAGTATGTGAAGGAGACCTACAGGAAGGCTGGGGAGGGGCTCTTTAGAAGGGTCTGGACAAGAGGCAGTGGTTGGAAACTGGAGCAGGAGAGGTTTAGGTTGGACATCTGAAGAAACTTCTTCACTGAAAGGTTCTCAAACGCTGGCACAGGCTGCCCAGGGCTGAATCCCCACCCCTGGAGGAGTTTCAAAGAGGCAGAGATGTGGTGCTGTGGGACCAGCCTGGGCAGAGTTAGAGAATGGTTGGACTGGGTGATGTGAAAGGTCTTTTCCAACCCAGACAAGTGTGACATTCCAAGATAAGATTGTACCCTGTACTCCAACCAGGTTTTTATTGCTTGCTGGTCTTGTCACATGGACTCAAATTGATTGCCAGGCACGCAGCTAGTGTGGTCGGGATAAACATCCTCCATCACTCCTTCCCAGCAAATGGAGCTTTGTCCTCAGGCTAGAGATCTCTATTGTTTGAGATACTTTTGTCTGGCTCTGCATTCCTCATGTGATGGATATCTCTGGATATTACTTCTGCTCACCTTTGTAGCAATTTCCTTCGTGCTTCTTTCCAAATAAAGCCTGGATATTTATATCCTGATAGCCTTGCTTGACTTGGGAGACTATTCAGAAGTGACATCCTCTTTCATTTCTGATCTCTTGCTCCTGTCAGGGAAGAAACAAGTAAGCAGGGAGGAAGTTCTTGAGTTTCCTGCTGCTAGTAATCAGTAATGATACCTGCAGGTAGCCTGTGATAGTTGTGCATCTCTGAGGATGGCTTCAGAGTGTGTCTGACACCATTTGAGTACAGATGCAGGTTCAAACCTCTACAGAATCACAGAACCAGCCAGGTTGGAAAAGACCTCAGAGATCATCAAGTCTCTTTTTCCTTCCAGACAAAACCAAACCAGACCAGCAGGGATCTCCAGCCCATATAGAATCATAGAATCAACCAGGTTGGAAAAGACCTCAGAGATCATCAAGTCCAACCTATTACCTAACACCTCCTGACAACTAAACCCTGGCTCCAAGTGCCACATCCAAGCCTTTTTTGGACACCCCCAGGAACGGGGACTCCACCACCTCCCTGGGCAGCACATCCCAATGGCCAGTTACTCTGTGATCTACATCCAGGCAGGTTCTGAATATCCCTAGAGAGGGAGATTCAGTAGTTCCCAGAGGGAAAGTGTTTCAGCAGGTTTAGCCTCAAGGTGTCAGAATTGTTTCCCATCCTCTGTAATTTGGCTAGAGGGAAATAACAGAAAATATTATTTAGGGCCTTATTTTTTGCTCTTGTTTGCATCCTGCTGAGTCCAACCACAGAAGCAATGTGAAAATTGGGCAGACTTTATTCTACTCCATGCACCAAGGACAACAGCAGAGTTTCCAGCTGTTTCCTAAACCCTCTGCAAACTTCTCAGAGCAGCTTCTGTGGTTTACAATATTTCACTTCCCCTCCCCCTCCCCCCCCATTTTTTCATTACTGTTTTGTCCCTTCTATAAAGAAGGATGAAAATCTAAAGACATAAACCCTTCCATTTCTGCAGTAGGGAATCTATTGGTAGATAAAACCCTGCCACAAATCATTAATTCAAGACGTGGTTGGGGATGTTGTGAAGGTGCCTCAGTGACATGGAAGCAGAGACAATTCATGGGGGTTTCAGTCTAGCAGGGATAACCAGAGAGCAGCTAACCAACCAGCCAGCCTGCTCTGGATGTCTCACAGCACAGCTGAAAACTCTGCCCCTTCAGAAGGGTTTCAGTCCCTGAAGTGTAGGTCATAGGATAACAGAATTGTTTCAGTTGGATAGACCTTGATGGCCATCCAGTCCAACCAGTCTCTACCTCTGCCTCTTTGAAACACCTCCAGGGATCCAACCACCTCCCTGGGCAGCCTGTTCCAGTCTTTGAGAACCCTTTCAGGTAAGAAGTTTCCTCTCATATCCAACCTAAGCCTCCCCTGCTGCCATTTCCTCTCACTGGTAGACCAATCCCTACCTGGCCCCAGCCTCCTTTCAGGGAGCTGTAGAGAGCAATGTGGTCTCCCCTCAGCCTCCTTTTCTCCAGACTGAACACCCCCAGTTCTCCCAGCTGCTCCTCCCCAGCCCTGTTCTCCAGACCCTTCCCCAGCTTTGTTGCCCTTCTCTGGACCTGCCCCAGCTCCTCAAGCTCCTTCTTGGAGTGGGGAGCCCAAACTGAAGACAGTACTCAAGGTTATGAGACAAAATCCTTCTCAGAGGCATCTCCAAGGGCCCTTTGTCTCTCCAGCTAAATTCCCTCATCTTCCTCCCCATCTGTGACCTAAAGAGGAAGCTTCTCTTAGCACCTGGCTGCCCTTTTGTAGAGACTGCTTTGAAGTCTCTAGCAGATCTGTTCTGAGGATGAGCTTGTGTAGGAATTCATCCCCTGGGAGACCTGGTTGAGAAACCCTAGAAAACCTCCACTGAACTTGACTTTCCTTCCCTTATCCACCCACTTTTCTCCACATCAGCACTGGTCTGGCATTCCTCAGTCTCTGTCTCCACCTCCCTGACCCTTTCCCCAGAATTATTTCTTTGCTTGGTGTGATTGGTGTCTGGAGGCTCTACAGGGGCAGGTAATGGCTCTGTGGGACAGCAAGGAGGCATCTGGTGGTGCTGGCCCCTGCTTGGCAGGGTTTGTTCCAGTGTTTCGCTGTAGTGGCTATAATCTCTTATTTGATTTCATCCTCCCCCTTCGGAGAACAGGAAATCGTAGAAAGCACTTAGCTTTAACTGCAGAAGAGCAGCCAGACCTCTCTCCAATCAAGACCTGTGCCGGGTGCTTTGTCCTAATGCAGGATGGCAAAGCGTGGGGTTTGTTGTGTTAATTGCACTGTTTAGCTGAAATGATGCATTAAAAGGTACTTTGGTAAGCGTGCGGGGGTCTGTCTCACCACGGTAGTCATAGTTAGAGGGAATGAATTAAGGAGGAAACATTCTAACGACCCATCCTGCTCTACAAACACTGCAGTGAGGGGGATTTTTCACTTGGACGTAAGGAAAAACTTGGCTGTGAGGCTGCTGGGGCCCTGGAGCAGGCTGCCCACCCAGGTTGTGGAGTCTCCTTCTCTGCAGAGATTTCAAATCCATCTGCCCACGACCCTGTGCAACCTCATCTAGGCAAATCTGCTTTGGCAGAGGGTTTGGACTAGGTGACCCACAGAGGTCCCTTCCAAACCCCACCATGCTGGGATGCTGGGATTCTGTTGCAGCTGGAGCTGTAGACCATCCTTTGCAGACCACTCATTTGCAAAGGGCCAAAGCAAACCTTCTGGACAGGTTGGTCACACAGCCAGGTTACTCTCTGATGTCCTGTCTTAGGACATGGCTTGGACAGGGCTGATCCAGCCTCCAGGCAGGCAGAGGTAGGAACAGGAGCTTTGCAGGACTATATTGAATGAGGCTTTTGGAGCAGAGGACATAGGCTAGGGGAGCCCTTTCGGCTGTTGCCAAGGGTCAGGGCTGGGCTGGCCACTGATTTGAGTGCCAGAGGCTCTCCATGAACCCCTCTGCTTCCCAAAGGGAAGAGGAAGGGTATAAGGGAGACAGACTGATGGGGTGGGAGAGAAAAGTGAAATAGCTTTAATGAAAATAGTAACAACAAAACGAATAGCAAAGCAACATGGAACCCAAGGGCATAGGGTATGACAGCAGCACTGGCACCACTGATGCTGGGGCAGGCACTGGGCAAGTCCTAGACTGGACTCAGTGGCAGATGGGAACCAGATTCAGAAGGTGGATCGGGGTTCTGGACTCAGAAACACACTGATCAGGATCAAAGACAGGAGGGACAACGTCCTCCTGGGACACCAACCATTGAAGTAGAGGCTTGACCCTGGTGATGCCTCAGCTTCATCCTGAAGATTCCGTCCATGGGATGCAATCTCTTGTTGGTCAGTTCAGGGTCACCTGTCCTGTCCACTCCTTCCTGCAGATGCCACCTCCGTCTTCCTGTCCCCCAAGATGTGACACAAGCTGTGGCAGTGCCCTTGGGCTGCAGAGAACAAGTCTCAGCCAGAGCCTTTCTGCAGCTCAGCCCTTGGCAGGATCTCTCCCCATCAGCATCCTCACTGCTAGCATCAGCCCCTGGCTGTGCAAACCTGCCCTGAACTGCAGAAAGTAAGTTGCAGCACTGACCAGAATTGGTTCTGCTCTATCTCAAACCAGGACAACTATAAACCTGGTGGCACAGGCTGGTGGCAGCAGCTTCTGCCTGCTGCTGTAGCTGAGCAGGTTTCATTGGGATGCTGTCCAGATGTGCTGCATTATTTATCTGTGTTACCTGCCCACTACTGGTCCTGCAGACACCCAAGGACCCTGGAGTGCTGAGGCCAGTGTAGATATAGCCTAGTGTGGAGCTACTGCCTGCAGCAGCTTGAACTTTGATTTGCAAGACAGCAAGGGCAAGGAGGAGGAGGCAAGGTGATGCTCTCCAGATGGTGCAGCAGGGCTGGGTTTGAACATGTTCTTCCTTTCCCCCTGGTGCCTGCTTCACTGGGGCTGACATCACCACTTTTTCCTAAACCTCTGTGGAAGAGCTCTGAGCTAATGAGCAGCAGCATCTGGGGACTTGAGCTTCAGCATCTGAAACTCATTCTGGCTGAGGTCTGTGCTGCACTGAATTCCTCCCCTCTGAAACCTGTAAACTAAATCCTGCATCCCTGAGGGGCAGCCCTGAAGTTCAGCAGCATCCCAAGAAGCCTTTCAGCTCCTGATGCACTGACAGAGTGGCACACAATTCATTTTTTCCCCCCCCATCAGTTCAGTTCAGCATAATAGAGTTACAACAATTGCTCCAAAACTCAGCTCCAGCACCAGGAAGATCCCAGTGGCTGGGTCTTGTGTGAGCTGTGAGAAGGAGAGTGGGAGAGCTTAAATAACAGCCCTGCTGATAAAATAAGGCATTAGTTAGCATTTCCACCTGCCATTCTCTAAGCAAAAATGTTCTGACTGAACTGCCACAGTCCCCTGAATCCTGCAAAGAGGCAGGAAATAGGCAAATAGAAGGAGTTTAATCTCATGGCTGTGTTCCCTGCGACAGGAGTTGTTCGTGAGGGGGGAAAAAAAAAGGTCCTTCTTCAGCAGCTGGCTTAGAGTAGCTGAGTAAATCACTCGTGGATCTGACATTGCTAGCCAAGATTTGTAGAGTTCTGTGGTTTTGGGCAATTACATAGAAGTGGGTGAAAAAAAATATAATCCCCAAGCAGCCTGCATTTTTGGTGATTCTCTCATTCAATTGAAGCAGCAACCGTTGGGGTCCATCCATCAGCGCAGCACGCTCCCCCTCACATCATCAGGCAAGGCAAGGAGAAGCCATCTGAGAGATAAATCTGAAAGTGTGGGCTAGGTAATATGATCTGCAGGTAAATTAAACTTGCTTTGAATAGCTGAGCTGTACATAATAATAAATGCTGGGAAGGACAGGTGAACAATAAGAAATCAGCAGCTTAAAGCCCTTTCTGGAGACGCCGCCACAAGGAGTTTGCTCTCTGGCTTCTGAGACAGGCAGCAGATGAGAGCAGGGTGAGTTCAGCTCTTGGCTGAGCGGGGAGGCTGCTGCTGAGGCAGGCTGTAAGCACCTGCAGCCAGCCCACCCAAGGGGTGATGAAGGTGGAGAGGCTTGGTGTGACCCAGGGCTGATGGTGAAGGTGGAGCAGGTTGATGTGAGCCAGGGCTGATGTTGAAGGTGGAACAGGTTGATGTTACCCAGGGCTGATGGTGAAGGTGGAACTGCTTGGTGTGAGCCAGGGATGTTGTGTAGGTAGAGCTACTTGGTGTGACCCAGGGCTGTTGGTGAAGGTGGAGCAGGTTGCTGTGACCTGGGGCTCTTGAAGAGGACTTCTGTAAGCTCTGTGTTGCATCATCCCTTTTTGAAGGAAGCCAGAAGTTTCATCCAGACTGCATGACCTGCTTGGAGATCACAGCAGAGGGAGAACCTACAGCCTGCTGCCAGAGGTCTAAGATAAGGAGAAAGCTGCCAGCCCATCACTCTGGGCCCTGGCTTCTTATGTTGCCTTCAGGAAGCTTCGAGATGATACTGTGCAGTTAGAACAAAGCCTCATATGAAGTGCAAGGTCCCTTAGGGAGGCCAGCTGCTCTGACAGCAGAGGAGCCTTGCTCAGAGGTGTCAGGAGGGGGCCATTGCTGTGGAACTGCTTCAGCTTGCAATTGCTAAGGAGATGAAAATAGCAGGAGCAGATGGTGAGGGTGCAGATTGAAATGCTGAGTCTGGCAGGTGGTTTCAGAGTTAAAACACTTTCTGGTCACCCAGCTAAAAATGGTCTTGTGGGAGTAAGATACTTCCAAGAACCATCAGCTCCTGGGGCAGTAACAAAAGGCAGCTCTCCAGTCATCCAGGGATGCTTGGGTGAATATGGAGGTGTAGACTGCTTGTGCCTTTGTGAGCATCCCCATCAGTGTGGTTTTTGCTTAGCCTGTCAGGGAGTGGGGGAATGGGTGGTTTAGCCTGGAGAAGAGGAGGCTCAGGGGAGACCTTATTGCTCTCTACCTGAAAGGAGGTTGTAACCAGGTGGGGATTGGTCTCTTCTCCCAGGCAACCAGCACCAGAACAAGAGGACACAGTCTCAAGCTGCACCAGGGGAGGTTTAAGCTGGAGGTGAGGAGAAAGTTCTTCCCAGGAAGAGTAATTGGCCATTGGGATGTGCTGCCCAAGGAGGTGGTGATGTTCAAAAAAGGCTTGGATGTGGCCCTTGGAGCCATGGTTTAGTTGTCAGGAGGTGTTAGGTATTAGGTAATAAGTTGGACTTGATGATCTCTGAGGTCTTTTCCAACCTGGCTGATTCTGTGATATTCTATTCTAATGAGGGGGGTACTGAAATGGAGACCAAGGTACAGCAGTCTGAGATCTCACAGGGCTTTGAAGTTCAGGGTCATCTGTACCTAAGCAGCACTAGCATTTCCCACAGGAGAGCTGTGTGGCTCTGAGGGGGTCCTGTGGGCACCAATACAACGCAAAGTTGTGTTTTTCTAGCTATGGGAAGCGCAAAGCTGTCCCTCCTAAAATGATCCTGTCGGCTCTGAAGCCCTGAGAAGCCCTGCTGCTGCCAGTGGGGGCTAAGGCTGCTGCCAGTGGGGGCTAAGGCTGAAGCCAGCCCACACAAAGCACATCAGCACAAAGCCCTTTGCAGGGACTCTGTTCTACCTCTTTTTTTGTTGTCCTTGTTGTTGTTCAGGGCTGCTGGCACCCAGGAAGCCATTTCTTGTTGCAGACCAGCTGATGCACAGTGACTTGTTAAGCTCCAGCAACTCTATTTCGCATCTGAGCTTTTGTACTGCTCCAAGGCTTCCCGAGCCTTACAGCAGGTCGTGGGGAAGTGCTAACAGCATTCACATGGTGCATTGCCCAGGCTGCAAGTGTGGAGTTCAGACTTGGCAGCTGTAACCCCAATCTTGTAATAAAAGGCACCTGGATCCTGAGCAGTCCTTGGGCTTCAAATTGCAGGGCTGCAGTCAAGATGCCAATTTAGCCCTGGTGGAACAGTTTTGCTTATCACAATACTTAGAGTATTCCCTGCAGCTGCTTATAGAAAACAGCAAGTCAATGGGTAGCATTATTGTGTGAAGATAACTGGCAATTTAACAAAAGCAATCTCCTCCATGGAGAACTTGAGAGCTTTTGTGGGATCTGGGGGCTTTTTATCCCATGGAATTGTCACCAGGAACAACATGTGTCATCTGTCAATGTCCTCTGTGGAGGAGGAAGGGGGTGTGGGGGGGAAACAATAGCCTGAAATGTGCAATGCAGTGCTACCAACTGCATTTCCCTGCTTCTCTTGGGATAAGGTAGAGACAAAAAGGGTTTTTTTCCACCTGCTGCTTTTCAAGCTTCAGGGTAGAGTATCAGATGGAGCAACAATTTCATGTGTAGTGTCCGTGGTAGGTTGGGGTTTTTCCTGCTGACAATTGTATTTGGACTCCAGTTTCCTGTAAAATACTGAGGTACAAGGATAAAGTCAGCAAGTCCAGGTTCCCTGGAACGCTTTGCTCGTGGGAGGACTCCTTCTGCAATCTCTAATGCCTCATCTGCATGCAGCTCCTTCCAGTTTGAAGCCATCGCCCCTTCTCTTGTCACTCCATGCCCTTGCAAATTCCCTGCCCAGCTCTTCTGTAGCCTGGCTTCAGCTACTGGAGGGCTGAGAAGCCAGACTTTGTGCAGTCTGCCCTGAGATACCTCTCATAAGGAAGTTTTTATGCTGTGGGAAACTCTGCATCCTCTTAGGCTCAGCTGCACAGTGTCAGCAGGTTTCATTGCCTTGCAGCAGATGAGCAGGAATCTGTCACTGCCTGGGCTCTCCAGGTGCTGCTGAACCTCCCTTGGGAGAGCAGAGGAAGAGATCCTGATCCTGCTGGGAAGCCCCTTCCTATGCTAAGAGTAAGGTTTCTCTGTTGTGTTACATCCTCTTTAATATCTTTATTGATGATCTGGATGAGGAGATAGATTCCACCATTAATAACTCTGCAGATGACACCAAGTTAGGGGCAGGAGTCGATCTGTTAGAGGGTAGGAGGGCTCTGCAGAGGGACCTTGCGAGGCTGGAGAGATGGGGAGAGCCCAACAGAATGGCAGTTAACAAGTTTTGGAGAGTAGCCAGGCAAAGAGCCCTGGGGGTGCTGATGGACAGCAGCTGAACATGAGCCAGCAGTGTGCCCAGGTGGCCAAGAAGGCCAATGGCATTCTGGCTAGTATCAGGAATAGTGTGGCCAGCAGTCATTCTGCCCTGGTTAGGCCACACCTTAAGCCCTGTGTCCAGTGCTGGGCTCCTTAATTTAAGAAGGACATTGAGACACTTGAACATGTCCAGAGGCTGGGGAGGGGTCTGGAGCACAGCCCTGTGAGGAGAGGCTGAGGGAGCTGGGGTTGCTTAGCCTGGAGAAGAGGAGGCTCAGGGCAGACCTTCTTGCTTTCTACAACTACCTGAAGGGAGGTTGTAGCCAGGTGGGGGTTGGTCTCTTGTCCCAGGCAACCAGCACCAGAACAAGAGGACACAGCCTCAAGCTGCACCAGGGGAGGTTTAGGCTAGAGGTGAGGAGAAAGTTCTTCCCAGAAAGAGTAATTGGCCATTGGAATGTGCTGCCCAGGGAGGTGGTGGAGTCCCTGTCCCTGGAGGTGTGGCCCTTGGAGCCATGGTTTAGTTGTCAGGAGGTGTTAGGCATTAGGTAATAGGTTGGACTTGATGATCCCTGAGGTCTTTTCCAACCTGGTTGATTCTGTGTGTGTGATCCTTGTGGCACTGAGTACGATGTAATTTCCTGATTTGAGGGAGTTGCAAACTGAGTTTGCTTGGCTCTCCCAGGCTGGCAGTGCAAAGGAGATCTCTGTGTCAAGCCCAGGGGCTTGCCACCACCAGATCAGGACACCCTGACCCAGCGTGAGGTAGGCAGCTCCTGTGGCACAGGCTGGAGAGCACAGAGGTAGTTTTCATTGCGGGATCCAAGCTGTGAGGCTAGGTGAGGAGAAGCAGCTCCTGCAGCAAGCCAGCCCTGTTTGAGTAAAGCAAAGGTAATAAAGCAAATTAGCAGCCTGAAGTGGCTTTTTGTTGTTGGGTGGCTGTTTTATTAATTGAAAACTTCTTAAGAAATCAAGAGTCAGAAAGCCTTTGAGCAGGATGTATCAAAGCTGGAGCTTCAAGTGCCACTTCAGGTGGTAAAATGATGAGTAAGGAGTTGAGGACACACTGAGGGAGTTGGGGCTGTTCAGTCTGGAGAAGAGAAGGCTCCCAGGAGACCTAATTGTGGCCTTCCAGTATCTGAAGGGGGCTACAAGAAAGCTGGGGAGGGACTTTTGAGGGTGCCATGGAGTGACAGGACTGGGGGGGATGAAGCAAAACTAGAAGTGGGTAGATTGAGATTGGATGTTAGGAAGAAGTTGTTCCCCATGAGGGTGGTGAGAGACTGGCACAGGTTGCCCAGGGAGGTGGTGGAAGCCTCATGCCTGGAGATTTTTGCAGCCAGGCTGGAGGTGGCTGTGAGCAACCTGCTGTAGTGTGAGGTGTCCCTGCCCATGGCAGGGGGGTTGGAACTGGAGGTCCCTTCCAGCCCTGACAATCCTATGATTCTATGACTAGAATGTTTGAGCTTCCTTGGAGAAGGTAAGGATCCATGAACTGTCCTGGTTTGGAGGAGGGTGGTTGTGCCAAGCCAGCTCAGCAGAGCTGCTGCAGGGCTGGCTGCTTGGCTCAATTCACTCTCTTCCTCCTTGGCTGCTTGGCTCAATTCACACTCTTCCTCCCTGGCTGCTTTGCTCAATTCACACTCTGCCTCCCTGGCTGCCATTTGAACTAGAGTGATAAGGGGAGGGTGTCATGACTGCAGGGATTTTTCTGTGCTGAACCATAAATCCCTTCTGTGGCCATCATCATGCTGCATGACTGCTCCATTTAAGCTGCACTTGCTCCTCTGTCGTTTGTCCCTCTGGACTTAGCATTTTACACTTGTCTGCATTAAATTGCATTTGCTGGCTGAGTCACCTAAAAGATGCAAATCCCCTGGATTCTGGGGGTATTGTGCTTGCTCTCAGTGGGAGGAGTAGGAGAGTGTGATATAAACATTCTTTCTTTCCCCAGCTCTCACGAATCTCTTCTGACCTAAGCTATTAAAAACCCTCTGAAGGTGTCATTGAGGTTTGTTTGCTCAGTGGTTTGGGTTTGTTGGTGTGGGGTTTTCTTTTCACATTCACTTGAATCTCACCAAATCCACAGCATCTTCTGGGGCACAGATCCCACTCAAACCCAGCTATAAATCCTGTCTGGCCTCCAGCCTTTGCTGGGGGATTTTCTTCTGCTTCTCTCACGGTACCCAAGAGGGGAACCTGTTGTACTAATCTCTGTAAATACTCTCTGTAACAATCCCTCCAAGTCAGGAGGCTGTAATCTAACAAAATCTGGAAGGATTAGCCTTGATTTGCAGGTGGAAATCTGGGACTAAGCCAGCAGCCCAGCAGCTTGCCTGGGGTTGTGTGGCAGCTTTGCAGGGTTGTCAGTTTTAATACTCACTCAGGTAGTTCCCCGTTGCTGGTGTGGGTTGCAAAGCAGCTTGAGCAGGTAGCTCACTTGGAGGCTGTTTTGTGCTAGCCAGCAGTTCCCAGTCTGTCTTGACCAGCTCAGAATGATGGGGTGGCTTAATCCCAACTCCAGAGCCAGAAGCAAAGTTGGGAAGTGGGGGTTCCAATCTCAAGCTGGGTGGTGAGTGGATCGAGAGCAGCCCTGCGGAGAAGGACTTGGGGGTGCTGGTTGGTAAGGTGCTTGGCATGAGTGTGGGCAGCACCTGCTGCCAGGCTGGGGGGCAACTGGGCAGTGCTTGGAGGGGGATCCATTTAGGAACCACATAGCCAGGATTTGCTGCCTCAGTCCTTCCCAAAGAGCTGTGATGTGGATAATGTGTGTGGAGGGGCTTCTCAGGGCTGGGGTCTGGCCTCACACAGGACATCCTGTGCATGGTTGAGCTGTTTCTCTCTGTGCTGCAGGGATCTGTGGTGCATGGCTGTGTTAGCAAGTTTGTTAAATGACTTTTTCCAGAGCCAGCTTCACCCATGGAGTTTTTTGCTGTCTCATGAGGGTTGCATAGAGCAGCTCTGCACTTTTTGACAGCAATCACTGCTGGTGATTCCAGCTTTCTCTGGTTTGTGCCTCCTCACCTCCAGCTGAGGACAGGAGCTCTTTCATATTTAAAGAGTATTATAGCTGGATTGCTTTCCTGGGGAGCTGTTGGTCTTGAAGGCTGAGGTTTAATTCTCTGCACCACTAATTAGATCAGGGAAACAAGCAGGAATATATGAGCAGAAGGTTTGTAGGGACATGTTAACAAACAGGTCTTCTCTTGCTTTAAGAGCAGTGTGGTCTGTCTGCTGTGATTTGGAAGCATTCATTTCTTAGGGAGATAAAAGAGGAGGAAGAGGAAAAAAATGGAGGTTTTATCCCTGGATGTTGCTTCTCCAGTAACTCAGCGAGGGAGGTGCAAGTCCAAGGCCAAAGATTTGCACTTGGTTTGAAAGCAGAGAAGTTCCTTGGCCGGGGGAGACCTGGTGGAGCCGGCAGGGGAGGAGGCTGTGACTGCGTTTTCATGAAGCTTTTACTTTGAAATTGCTCTTGGTGATAACAGGAGACTTCACTTTGCCCCACATAGGCTGATTAAATGTCATGCCAGTTTGTTCAAACGTGTTTAGGCACCAGGATTGACAGCTCCTTGGAGTAGTCAAGCAGAAAACCCACAAGGGACGTGTAACTCTGCTAGCTGTACAGGACCCAGCTCCAGAGGCAACTGTGAAACAGCCATTCACTTGCAGAGACCAAATGCACTCAAATTCCATGCTCTGCAGTAATGAAATGACCAAGAAATCCATTAAGGCAATGCTGGTGATGTGGTTTCCCTTTTTGAAGTGGAGAAAGCTTGTTAACAGGGAATGAGGAGGAGGGGCAGAGGGGAAAAGCTTTGCAGGAGGCTTGGAGAGTGTTTAAGGACATTGAGTGAGCAGTTCAGGCTGAAAGTGGTCCCCCACCTATCAAAGCCAGAGCTACAATCGTTTGGAAGGAACAGCAGTGAGATGAAACCGGAGAATAATGGAAGTGGAGGGAAAACCAAGGCCCTGAATGAACCTGAAGGCTTAGAAAGAACTTAGAATCATGGAATCACAGACTGCCTGGCTGGAAGGGACCTCCAGGATCATCTGCTCCAACCTTTCTAGGCAGCAGTCTAGTTTCAAGTGAGCTGGCCCAGCACCCTGTCCAGCTGAGTCTTCAAAGTGAGCAATGCAGGGGAATTCACTGCTTCCCTTGGGAGATTTCTCCCCCGTGAGAGCAACTAGACATTGGAATAATTTCCTTCTGGAGTCCAATGGCAGTCTCCCCAGGAGCAGCTTGTATCCCTTACCCCTTGTCTTTTCCATGGGACTCCTTGTGAAAAGGGAGTCTCCAACCTCCTGGCAGCCACCCTTTATGCATTGCTTCATGCTAGAGGTCTGCCCCCAGCCTTCTCTTCTCAAGGCTGCACAAACTCAGTCCTCTCAGCCTCTCTTTAGCCTTCTCATGGCCCTTCTCTGGACACTTTCCAGCCTGTCCACATCTTGCCTTTTGTGTAGCAGGGACTGAAACTGAGCTTAGCCATCCTTCCTTGGAGGGTTAAAAGCTAGAAAACAGACAGGAGGAATGATAAAGTTATTCACAGGGTAGTTAAAATGCAAATTGAGAGGAATTACTGAAGATGTCCCAAGGCTACATGATTGGAGAGAAAATATCCAATGTTTATGGAGCTGCTTTTTCCTCCCCTATTTGTTACTCCTCTTTTATGTGAGGATTTATTCAGCAGAGTGAGCCTCATCATTATGGTGAAGAAGGATGGTTTTAGTGGAGGACAGAGGAGGATGCTAATGGAGAATGTCTTTGAACCTGGGAAGAGTGCAAAGTTAGAATCAGAATTGTTTGGGCTGAAAAAAACCACCCTTCAAGGTCAAGTCCAACCAGCAGCCCAACACCACCATGGCCACTAAACCATGCCCACAAGTGCCATGTCTATACATTTCTTGACCATCTCTAGGGATGGGGACTCCACCACATCCCTGGGCAGCCTCTTCCAATCCCTGACCACTCTCACGGCAAAGAAATTGTTCCCCATCTCCACCTTGGTGAGAATCAAGGCTGTGAGGGCTTTGTGGTTGGAGCTAACCACTGCAGTACTTGGCAGTAGTTAGATCCAGCTGATTCAGTCTGCCTGTAGTGTGCCTCCTGACAATGCCTCCTGAGCATCTGGTCATTAGTCTCTCGATCCTGTGAAGTTACTTCAGACCTGTCAGAAAGCAGTTGCTTGCTGAGGTGTGACACTGTCTGCTCCCTGCTGCCCTGCTGGTGGCTGCTTCACTTGTGTGAAGATAATTGGAGTAACCCAGCACTGTTTGGGTGCTGGAGCTGCTCTTTTATGCCCTTTGGATACCTGAAATCCAGCTGGTTTTAAGTCTTCACAGAGAAGCTTGAAGCAGATTGATGCTGGAACCTTATGCCTGGTTTTGCATTGCCTGGGGTCAGAAGACTTCAGAGCAGAGAGCTGCTGGACTTGCCTTGTGTTTCTGCACACAGGAGAGCCAAGCATTTGTGTTTTCCTCAGCAGGCTGTAGCTAAACCCAGGTTTGCTTCCCTGCTGCAGCTCTTCTCCCACAGCTTTCCCAAACCTGTCCTCTCTCCAGGCTAGTGTGTGAGTCATCTGCCTGTGTACAACATCTTCATTAGTGCATGCCCTCCCTCCTTGGGAGAGCTGTGTGCAAGGGAGGAGATGATGTGGCAGAAGCTGCTTGGGTGTTTGGGGGTTGGGGTTTTTTTCCAAGCTACAGCTCAAGAAGATGAATGGGAAGTTAATTTGGGTTTATGCTGTTGGACTCAAGATGGGCCTGAGGTTCTTCTCCATCTGGCTCCCCAGACAGACCCTTCCTTATGCCATGGAGAGGAAGAGTCTCCAGCCCCAAAGGACAGAGCTGTGTCTCTAGTGCTTGTCTCAAAGCTGGTTTCACTCTAAACTCTTGAATATGGAATGTAAGCCCCTTCATCCTGGCAAGCAGGGAGGACAGACTTTGCTCTGAAGCTGCCTTGATCTCTTGCTGTAATGATGGGACAGTGGAGACCTCCATCTCTGCTCCTCCAGTACCAGGAGTATCCACCTTTTCTTTCCATTCTCCATACACTGTCTCTTTGCTCCCCCTGAGGCTGTGACCATGTCTACAAGGCCTCCCTAATCCATACCTTTTTTATCTGAAGTCTTATTTTCCATGGTGTAGGTGACTTGCTGCCCTTCTCCTCCTGTGAGGACACATCCCAGCCTTCATGGCAGTGGGGGTCTCCAGCAGGCAGCTCATTTGGCCTTCACCCTATAGAGATAAATCATTCCCTGGAGTTGCAGATTTCTTACCATGAGCTGCCTTTAACATGAGCAAGTTCAGACTCCAGGGGTTGTAATCATCTGCCCTAGCTTGGACATCTGAATGTTATTGGAGTCTGCTCTTGGTCAACATAAATCCTAATTCATAGAATCAGAATTTTGGGGGCTGGAAAAGCCCTCTAAGATCATCCAGTCCAACCAGCAACCCAGCACCACCATGGCCACTAAACCATGTCCCCAAGTGCCACAGCTACATGTTTCTGGAACACCTCCAGGCATGGGGACTCCACCACCTCCTTGGGCAGCCTGTGCCAATCCCTGATCACTCTGTCAGCACAGAAATTTTCCCTAACCTTCCTTGTTGCAACTTGGGGCCATTTCCTCTCATTCTATCACCTGAGACTAAGGAGAAGAGACCAAACCCCCACCTCACTACAGCCTCCTTTCAGGGAGTTGTAGAGAGCAACGAGGTCTCCCCTTAAGCTTCCTTTTCTCCAGGCTAAACAAGCCCAGTCACAGGATCACAGGATCACAGGATATCAGGGGTTGGAAGGGACCCAAAGAGACCATTGAGTCCAACCTCTCTGACAGAGCAGGATGTCAGGGTTTGGAAGAGACCCAAAGAGATCATTGAGTCCAACCCCCTTGCCAGGGCAGGACCATGCAATCTAGCTCAGGTCGCACAGGAATGCAGCCAGACAGGCCTTGAAAGTCTCCAGAGAAGGAGACTCCACAACCCCTCTGGGCAGCCTGTTCCAGTGCTCTGTGACACTTTACAGTAAAGAAGTTCCCCTTGTGTTGAGGTAGAAGCTCCTGTGCTGCAGCTTCCATCCATTGCTCCTTGTCCTACCAGGGGGAGCAATCACAGTCCCTACCACAGTCCCTCAGCGACGCTTCAGGCAGCGGCTCGGCCAAGTCCCTTGTGCCCGAGGAAAGACAAACTTGAAGCTTAACTTGGGGGCTGCAAGTTCCTGTTGAGCAGCCTGATTGCAGATGTGGTTTTCACATGAGTCACTAACAAGGCTTTGCATTTCCCTGGCAAACACTCTGTGTGCTCTGACCTTTATTCTCAATGGAAGGCAGAACAGAGCTCAGCTCTTCAGAGCGCCGCAATTTGAACCGTTTGTCTTTTCAAACTGGGACAAATGGTAGATTGGCCTTTGGGACACACAAGGGATCCTTTGCCTACCTGGCTCAGCAGGACAAAAATAAATCTGCTGGAGGCTCCAAACCCTCCCCCCTTGCACCACCTGAATGGAGAAGTTGAATGTCAAGCTCCATTTTCTTGCAACACAGAAGGCATCTTTTGACCATCACCACCACCGCCGCCCCCTGCACTGCACTTCCAAATGCACGGGGAGCAAATTGGGCACCTCTTGATTTGGTGATTTGTAAAGATTATTCCTACCCTCACTGCTCTTTTTTTGGGGGGTTTTTTTTTTGCCTCTCAAAGGTGTAAAGTTTGCTTCTTGTGCTGCAAATTGACTTCAGGCTGAGAAAACCCAGAAGCAGAACAATGTAGGCAGCAATGCCTGAGCCAGGAAGCAAAAGGGAAATGTGAAGTGTTAAAACAGCACCAGCAAAGAGGGAAATTGTTTGCTATTTAATAACCATGAAATGGTTGAAGTAAAAGCTCTGCCAAGGCTCTTAATTGAGGGGGGGGAAAGGCCACAGCTCTTGTCCTTAAAAATGTCTGTTGAGCACAATGGACACCTGGATGGAAAGCACAAATTTCCTGGCAGCTTTTCTTTCCCAGAGCAGTTTTACCCCGTTGGGGGGATGGTCCTGTGGTGGGCACAATCATGCCTGCCCAGCACAGTGTCTGAAGGGGGCTACAAGAAAGCTGGGGAGGGAAGTTTGAGGGTGGCAGGGAGTGATAGGACTGGGGGGGATGGAACAAAACTAGAAGTGGGCAGATTCAGACTGGATGTTAGGCAGAAGTTGTTCCCCATGAGGGTGGTGAGAGACTGGCACAGGTTGCCCAGGGAGGTGGTGGAAGCCTCATGCCTGGAGGTTTATGGAGCCAGGCTGGATGTGGCTGTGAGCAACCTGCTGTAGTGTGAGGTGACCCTGCCCATGGCAGTGGGGTTTGACCTAGGTGATTCTTGAAGGTCCCTTCCAACCTTAACAGTTCTATGATTCTATGATCTTGGCTTTCAGTGCTCTTTGACTGTGCCGTTTTCCACAGCAGAGGACAATGTGCTTATGAAGAGGGTGGCCAAAGCTGTGGGTGTCAAGGCAGAGCCTGAATTTGGGTCATCTTTCTTTCACATGACCTCTTGTATGGCTTTTGGCCAAGGCAGCTTGTCTGCTGTGGCCACATTCCCAATTCTATAGATGCCTCATGTTCCTGAGGCATCTGTGGGAGTCAGGGAAGCCTGAATTCCCATATAGGCACCTGGTGCCTTCAGAGTGTTCTGGTTTCTGTGCCTTGGGAAGCTCTCTCTGTGTTCCTGGGCTGCCAAGTCTTCCTTCACAGGCAAATAATGTGAGCTTCTCTCTCCCCCTCAGCTTACAATCATAGAATTGGTTTGCTTGGAAAAGACCTCCAAGATATGAGGACAGGCTGAGGGAGCTGGGGTTGTTCAGCCTGGAGAAGAGAAAACTCCAGGGGGACCTCAGAGCTGCCTTCCATTAGCTGAGGGGATGGATCCTACAGGAAGGCTGCAGAGAGACTTTTCCTGAGGGTGCCTAGAGACAAGACAAGGAGGAAAGGTTTGAAGCTGAGGGAGAGCAGAGCAGGGTTAGACTGGAGCTTGGGAAGAAGTTCTTCAGTACAAGGGTGGTGAGACACTGGAAGAGGCTGCCCAGGGAGGTTGTGGATGTCTCTTCCCTGGAGGTGTTCATGGCCAGGCTGGATGAGACATTGAGCAGCCAAGTCCGGCTGAGAGGTGTCCCTGCCCATGGCAGGGGGGTTGGAATAGATGATCTTGTGGGTCCCTTCCAACTTCAGCCATTCTATGATTCTGTGATAGGGTCCAACCATCAACCCAACACCACCATGGCCATTAAACCATGTCCTCAAGTGCCATGGCCACATGGTTCTTAAACACCTCCAAGGATGGGGACTCCACCACCTCCCTGGGCAGCCTGTGCCAATCCCTGACCACTCTTGCAGCAAAGAAAGTTTTCCTAATATCCAACCTAAGCCTCTCCTGGTGCAACCTGAGGCCATTTTCTCTCATCCTTTTGCTAGTTACATGGGAGAAGAGTCCAACCCCCACCTCACTGCAACCTCCTTCCAACTTGAGTCATCCTTGAGTCACCCTTGAGCCATTCTTGTGCCCTTTGAGCCTGTTTGGTCCTTCTGAGAGGCTCTGTGTTGCTCAGATGAAGCAGGTTACACTGCCTCACGTTTTCTGTGCTCTTTACAAGCACCAGCCTGGAGTTCTGATCCTTATTATCAACTATAAACCCAAAGGATTAAATGCAGCAAAGTTTATTATCCAGTCAGGGCACCTGCTCCATGCTCTCAGTGCAAGGAGGTGTTGCAGAAACCAGTAGAGCTCAGCTCAGCTCAGCAGTGAGAATTGTCCTTTTCCTGCTTGTAACTTTGAATTCTTTGACTCAGTTGCACATCTTACAGCAGTTATGAGAGAGGGAGAGAGAAAGGGATGCAAACAGTTTAGCAGCCTGCTTCTATTATCCATCTGCTGAAGGAGTTTCTTTACAGTGTCAAGATGGATAATGATGCCTGGACTCTTTTGATCCTCTCTGCAAAGGGATTAATCTCATTCTTTAGTCCTCCTTGTTAGGGATGAAGTCAAGGATGGAGCTGAATAGTCTGATAGGTGGCAAATAAGCTCTAAACAATAGTCTCCTCACCAAGCAGGAATCCAGTTCATGTTATCTGAGAAAAAACAAATGGTGCCATGCTGCCCTGGTGGTGTTTGGGTCCATCTCCTGACAGCCATGAGAGAGGAGAACAACGTGTATCATATCATAGAATGGCTTAGGATCTCAGCATTGCTCAGATGCCTTCTGGGACTGCTCTGCTCCAGGCTCAACAGCCCCAGGGCTCTCAGCCTTTCCTGCTCACAGAGATGCTCCAGGCCCCTTTGTAGCCTCCCCTGGACTCTCTCCCGTAGTTCCCTGTCTCTCTTGAGTTGGGGAGCTCAAAACTAGGCTCAGTACTTCAGCTGTGACCTCAGTAGTGCAGAGGACAGAGGGAGGAGACCCTCCCTTGAGCTGCTGGTCACTCTCACACCAGAAGCCCTGCACGAATTCCATCTCTAGCTCCATCCACCCCGGGGAACTGTTGTTCACACCCAGACTCTGATCACCAACCAACCCTGAGAACATCTCTGCCACAACCCAGGCTGTTCCTTGTGCTCCCCACACCCTGGCCCTCCTGACCTTACAGAGACCTGCATTTTTCTGAAGAGCTTTCCCCTCACCCCCCTCTCTCTTTTTTTGCCTTGCTGCTGCTTTTTCACCCTGAGCAGGACCATTCTCTTTTGTCACTGTTTTATCAGTGTGTCAGGGGCTCGAATACTGGGAGTGAGACTTCACACCCTAACTGCAGCAGTGTTTAAAACATTCTGAGATGCTTTTAGGTGCCAAAAAAAATTACATTTGCTTGACAAAATAATAAAGCCAGCTGTAGCTAACACTTGCAGTGAACATAAATAGCTGACTGCAGGTCCCTGTTTACCTCCTTGTTCACCCTGTGATGCCCCCTTTCCTTACTTCTGTGCTCTCAGGCAAAGCTGTAATTGATCAGAGCTGAATCTTGAGGGTGGAGAAAGAGGAGAGTTAATTTGTGGAGCTTTCTAAGGCTTGTCCTTTAAGTGAACCATGGTACAAAAATCCAATCAAAAAGGGAGATGTTTTAATTCATAGCAAAGCTCCTGCACGCCACTCTGGGAATGTAAAGCTGTCCTGCCATGATCATTAATTACCTGCATAGCCACTGTGAAACAGGCTTGTCCTCAGAGAAATGGAGTCAAAGGCCTTTTAATTTGCTGGGGAGCTGGATAGAATCACAGAATTGTTTTGTGTTGGAAAGGACCTCAAAGATCATCCAGTTCCAACCCCTCTGCCGTGGGCAGGGACACCTCTCACCAGCCCAGGTTGCTCATCCAGTCTGGCCTTGAACACCTCCAGGGAGAAGGCTTCCACAACTTCCCTGGGCAACCTGTTCCAGTGTCTCAGCACCCTCAAGGGAAAGAATTTCTTCATAATCTCCAGTCTCAATCTCCCCTCTTCCAGCTTCAGTTCATTGCCCCTCCTCCTGTTGCTCCAAGCCCTTTGTCAAAGTCTCTTCATGGCTTTTTTGTACCTCTTCAGATACTGGAAGGTTGCTCTAAGGTTCCCCTGGAGCCTTCTCTTTTCCAGGCTGAACAGCCTCAACTCTCCCAGCTTGTCTCCTAGCAGAGGTTCTCCAGCCCTCTGATCATCTCTAGAGGCTCTTCTGGACCCTCTCCAGCAGCTCCAGGTCCTTCTTGTGTTGCGGGCACCAGAACTGGAAGCAGTGCTGCAGGTGGGGCTCTCAAGACAGAAGAACAGAAGGGCAGAATCCCCTCCCTGTGCTGCTGCTCTCCCTGCTTTGGATGCACACATCAGCTCAGCTTTAAGCTAGGACACAGTTCTCCCAACACAGTCCCCAGATTCTTCATGCTAGCTTGAATATCCAGAGTCCTTTGCTGAAAGATGCACTGCTAGAGAATACATGATGGGGTGCAGAGTAGCCACATCTGAGTCCACAGGATCACAGGAACCCAGTGTAGAACCCTGAAGTGTCATTCTGAACCTGGAAACCCCAGATCCCTGCAGTACAGCTCCAAAAGACATTTCCCCAGCTGCCACCAAAGGGCTTGGGGTCACCTCTGCGGATTTCAGAAGATGGTGGAGCTTGCTCCTTTTTACTCTGCAGTCTCATTAGTGACTCCAGAAAGGAGTTTTTAAGCTTAATCCCTGGCTGGAAGAAAATTAAAGACCATTGATTTGTTGGGGCTTCCTTTGTGAGCTTTGCTGGGGCTGGACTGAGCTGCTTGAGCCAATTCTGCTGTCAGTGTGGTCCCTCACTCAGCCTCTGAGCGCTTCTGCTGGGAGCTGTTTCCCTGTAGCACTTTGGCATTTCCCCCAATGCTTGAGGGTTTCAGAAACAATGGAAGGCAAAATCCCATTCCCAAGTCTGGGAGCTGTCAGTCACAGCAGGCCTGTGAAGCCCAGCTGCAGGCACAAGGACACCAGCTCTGACTTGGTAAAAATCTCCCCCTTTCTTTTAATCCCCTTTGGCAGAAGGACAGCAGAAGCTGCCTAGGGTCTAAATCACTGTCACTTGGTAAATCTGCTCAGGGCTGTGTCCTCAGCTGGTGCCAGTTAAAGTCTTGGGCAGCAGGATTAAGTTGCAGTAATTCAAGAGGAGGATCTTTAATTAAGCAGCAAATCATGCTCATAAACCTCTGCTCCTCTATGTACCTGTTTTATCTTGGGTTCATCTGCACAAGTGGTGGTGTCCTAGAAAGCCTGAGTCCCTGACATAAAATAAAGAGACTTCCATTAGCCTTTTTTCTTCTTCTTCTTTCTTTTAATGAGCTTTAAACACTGTTGTAAGAATCTCTTCACTAATCAGCATCTCTTGTTCTCAGAAGTGCATTAAGCTGAGGACCTCAAGGAGATGTCTCATCTCCTCTCGTGCCCTGCCCAGCTCTGTGAGGGCTCTGAGAGCTTCACTCACAGGAGATGTTTCCCAGCTGCTCCATCAAACTGCCCTTTGCCTTTCCCCTTTCCTTTTGGCTGTAGTTTAGCTTTAAATGGATACCAGCACCCGCTTGCTTCCTTTGGTTTGGGTGATTTTGTGGCTTTATAGCCTTCTGGTGGTTACATCCTCCCTGCCCAACCACCTTCCTCCATGTCCACAGTGGTCTGCTGGGCCAGAATCATTACAAGGCTAATGATGCATTTTCTTTGGTCTATAGGTGATGGTTTTAACAGGGTCTCTGCCAACCTGGGACATTAATTGCTGCACAGAAGTTGTGCAGTAAGCGTCTGATCCCCTCTGCTGTCCCACCATCGCCTGCAGCCCAGCTCTGTGGGAGCCCAGGCCATGAAAATCTGCAGGCTCTTCAGAAAACAGCTTTTGGTGCCCCCCTGTCCCTTGATTTAAAGTTTTCCAGTGTCTGAGCTGATTTTCTTCCTGCAGCCTCAGCACATTCTTATTATTTCCACCCTGGGCATCAGCAGCAGTTATTACCTTGTTCATATTAATAGCTCTGAGTTGGTGCTTCCATGTCAGCAAAGCTCCCAGGGAGTTTTCAGATGAAGAGCAGCAACAGCTTCTGGCTAAGCCCCAGCTCAGGCCCCAGGTGTGAAGATGAACAGCAGGTCAGGACCACAGCACCTCTGATTCTTGGTGAGAGGTGAAAGGCGGTGGTCTCTTCCAGCTGTGAGGCTGCAGCCTCTCCTTTCCTCCTCTCAGGAGGATTTTGGTGCTAGTTAATCAAAGACAATGTTCCTCTCTGTCTCAGAGCAGTGGCTTTCCTCTGCAGACTTCCCCGTTCCAGTTTTCCTTTAGTCCTTCATCATATTCAGCCTGAACACCTCAAAGAGTTTATCATCTAGGCCAAGTCCTTCCCTGTGTGACAGAATACATCCCATAACACCAGTGAAGATAAATGGGAAGCTAATCAGTGATGGCCCTGGGTCCAAACTGTGAAGCCACCTGCAAGTCCCACCACAATGAGGGATGATGCTGGAGCCAGTGCCAACATCTTGAATGCTCCAGGCTTGGGGCTGAGTGGCTGGAAACTGCCTGGCCTGGATCAGCAGCAGTGTGGCCAGCAGGAGCAGGGAAGTGATCCTGCCCCTGTGCTCAGCACTGATGAGGCTGCAGCTTGGGTACTGGGTTCAGATTTGAGCTCCTCACTCCAAGGACACTGAGGGGCTGGAGCAGGTCCAAAGAAGCTGGGGAAGGGTTTGCAGAAGAAGGCTGGGGAGGAGCAGCTGAGGGAACTGGGGGTGTTCAGCATGGAGAGGATGAGGCTGAGGGAAGACCTCATTGCTCTCTACAGCTCCATGAAAGAAGGCTGCAGTGAGGTTGGTCTCTTCTCCTAAGTAGGAGGTGATAGGACAAGAGGAAATGGCCTCTAGTTACACTAGGGGAGGGTTAGATTGGAGATGAGGAAAAATGTCTTTGCTGCAAGAGTGGTCAGGGATTGGCACAGGCTGCCCAGGGAGGTGGTGGAGTCCCCATCCCTGGAGGTGTTCAAAAAAAAGCGTAGATATGGCAATGTGGGACATGGTGGCATTGGGTGGAAAGTTTGCCTTGATGATCTTAGAGATCTTTGCCAACCTTGATGAGGACACAGTCTCAAGCTGTGGCAGGGGAAGTTTAGGCTCCAGGTGAGGAGAAAGTTCTTCACAGAGAGAGTTGTTAGCCATTGGAATGGGCTGCCCAGGGAGGTGGTGGAGTCCCCATCCCTGGAGGTGTTCAAGAGGGGATTGGACGTGGCAGTTGGTGCCATGGTTCAGTCATGGGGTCTGTGGTGACAGGTTGGACTCGATGATCTTTGAGGTCTCTTCCAGCCTTGGTGATCCTGTGGTTGTAATCTCACCTGGGCACCTGCTGCTGGCTGGGAGGGACGCCGTGCCTGTGTGGTGGAGGGCATGGGGAGAGCTGCATGGCACTGACCAGCAGCCATGTGCTGTCATTGTCCCAGCAGGTTGCTGTTCGGTGGGACGTGGGGAAGGGATTGCAAAGAGCATCAAGCAAAATGAAAGGCTCAGATGCCAGCTGTGAGATAATGAATGGGCCAGCAGTGACCCGTGGGCTCCCTCACTCTTCTGGATAATTACAGAGGAATAACTGTGTAAATCTTGGTTGGATTCCCCACCCTGGTTTCTCCTGGAAATGGATAGCTCTGTTGTGTTTCCTCTTCTCCAGGCTGGAGGATTGCTTTAATTTAAATGCAGCTTTCCAGCGCTGCGCTGCTCCGGTGAGTGGAATTAAAACAGAGTAAAGAAGCAAGCAAAGAAAAGAGACTGAAGCTCCCAGTTAACTTGGTCATTTATCATCTGAGCTGCTAACTGCTGCTCTGGTGTCTGAGCAGCAATTTGTTACTCTGCCTAAATGCAGTTCCCAGCAAGCTATTGGCAGAGGGTTTGGATTTCCTCTCCTCCTTGGCTTTCTCTGGTGCAGGGGTGGGGAGCAGTCCTTGTGTTGGCTCTCCTGGCTGAGTCAAACTGCTGGAGACAGCAAGCTGGTAAATCCTGTCATCTTGTGGGTGAGGGCTCCCCAGTTCAAGAGACAGGGAGCTGCAGGGTGCAGTGGAGCCTACAAAAATGCTGAGGGACTTGGAGCATCTCTGTGAGGAGGAGAGGCTGAGAGCCCTGGGGGTGTTGAGCCTGGAGAAGAGCAGCCCCAGCTCAGAGGGCATCTGAGCAATGCTCAGCCAGTGCTAAAGGAGGGGGTTGGCAAGAGGATGGTGCTGTGCTCTTTTCAGTGGTGCCCAGTGACAGGACAAGGGGCAGTGGGCACAAACTGGAGCCCAGGAGGTTCCATCTGACCAGGAGGAGAAACTTCTTTGGTGTGAGGCTGCTGGAGGCCTGGAGCAGGCTGCCCAGAGAGGTTGTGGAGTCTCCTTGTCTGGAGAGATCGCAGACCCAGCTGGGCATTGTGATCCTGGGCAAGCTGCTGTGGGTGCCCTGCTTTAGCAGGGAGGGTTGGACTGGGTGATCTCCAGAGGTCCCTTCCAACCCCTACCATGCTGGGATCCTGGGATTGTTATACAAATTGGCTTCTGTGCTCTTCTGTTGTTCATCTGGATTCGAATGAGGGATTGCAGCCACCTCCTATCAGCCAAGTGAGGAGAGGCAGAGCTTGTTCTGAGGCTGGTGTAAACTGGGGACTTCTCCATGATATTATTGAAAGAAATGGGTTTGGAATTCCTTTTTCTTTTTTCCCTTCTGGAATTTCATAATTATCTTTGATTATTTTTAATATCCCTTTTAATCCAGTTGGGATCCAACACCTACCTTGTGCTGGGGTCTCTCACCCAGTGTTTCATCACCATTAAGCACAATATATATTCAGTGTATTTTAAGAGAGATTAAATATTTTCCTCCTCTGGCCTGGCTCAGCTTTGCAAGCAACTGCAGCCACTCCTGACCTCAGCATCTCAGAAACCTAATAAAGGAAAACCCCTTGGACTTCTTGTGATGTTCCTTATTAAGAGTAAAAATGACTGCTGCTGCTCCACAGCCTTTGCCCTCCCCTTGGCACAGCGTGTGTTACCCAGAGAGACCTTTCCTCTGGCCCCAGGAGGAGAAGACAAATACTGTAATCAGGTGCAGGAGGAACTTGGGGCATGAAGCAGCATCTCTTGGGGCAAGATTGGTGATGGTGGGCAGTTGTACTGCAAAATGCTCATTTCAAGCCAGGCTTGCTCAGGAATAGGATAGAATGGAATGGAATGGAATGGAATGGAATGGAATGGAATGGAATAGAATAGAATAGAATAGAATAGAATAGAATAGAATAGAATAGAATAGAATAGAATAGAATAGAATAGAATAGAATTAACCAGGTTGGAAGAGACCTTTGAGATCATCGAGTCCAACCTATCACCCAACACCATCTAAACAACTAAACCATGGCACCAAGTGCCTCATCCAGGCTCTTCTTAAACACCTCCAGTGATGGTGACTCCACCACCTCCCAGGGCAGCCCACTCCAATGGCCAGGACACTGAGTGCAGCCCAAGGAGGCTTTGGCAGCTGGGAAATGCAGAAGGGAATTGGAACTGGGATGCTGGAAGTAGAGGCTGAGGCAGGACCCTCTCAGTCTCTACATCCCCCTGAAAGCCAGGAGAAGGTCCTTCTCTTCTCCCTAGGATCATGTGATAGAACAAGAGGAAATGGCCTCAAGTTGCACCAGAGGAGCTTTAGTTTGGACATGAGAAGAAACTTCTTCATCGAGAGGGTTCTCAAAGCCTGGCACAGGCTGCCTGGGGAGGTGGTTGAATCCCCATCCCTGGAAGTGTTTCAAAGAGGCAGAGCTGTGGTGCTGAGGGCCATGGTTTAGCCCCAGACTTGGTAGAGTTAGAGAATGGTTGGAGTGGATGATCTGAAAGGTCTTCATGATGACCTTACACCACCTGCCTGAGGTTGCCAGCAGTGTGTGCTTGCGTGCCACTGCTCAGGTGAAGCCATCTTCAGGCTCTGGCACCCAAGCATGGCTCAAGGCAAGTCCATTAGGTGTGGCCTGAATTGCCTGCTCCGGGGGTCAGGCAGGACTGCAGCTTCTGAGCGGTCTCCTTCCGTGCCTCCCCAGATTCAGCAGCAACTTAAACTCCATCAAATCAGTGCTGGGCTAAACCTGAGTAAGAAAGTGCCTAGGAGGGGCCTTCATGCAAGTTTGAGGAACCACTCTGGACTGACACTTTTCACTCATTTAAATTTTTTAAGGTGCTTAAGAGCTTGTGTGCACGTGGTTGGTGCTTTCCCTGAGCTAGGGTGCTGTATCTGGTGGGGAAACAGAAAAGCTTGGAGAAAGGTTGGGTGGTTGGCTGGTTGGCTTTGTGGTGCTGTCAAGTCTTATTTTAAATTGCTGTAGGCTGTTTTCTGGAGTTTTGAGTTTTAAGTTTCTCATTAAAGCCAAATGAAGTTGTTAGCATTTGGGCTCTAAAGCAACTGCAGAGGCAAAATGTATGTGTGCATATCAAGTGTGCTCTGAAGTGTCTAAAAGCAGATCCCAGCTTATGGAGGCTTATTTCTGGGTGGTGAGGGGCAGAAACCTTGCTCTCTACAACTCCCTGAAAGGAGGTTGCAGTGAGGTGGGAGTTGGTCTCCTCACCCTAGTATCAGGGGAGAGAAAGAGAGGAACTGGCCTGACATTGTGCCAGGGGAGGGTCAGGTTGGAGAGTAGGAACAATTTCTTTCCTGCAAGAGTGGTCAGGGACTGGCACAGGCTGTCCAGGGAGGTGGTGGAGTCCCCATCCCTGGAGGTGTTCAAAGAACCTTTAGCCATGGCACTTGGAGACATGGTTTGGTAGCCATGGTGGTGTTGGGTTGCTGCTTGGACTGGATGATCTTAGAGGCCTTTTCCAACCCAAACAATCTATGACTCTGTGTTTTCTGAGTGCACAGAGGCCCCTAAGCTGTGCTTTTTATCTCCCAGCAAAACAAAACTTGGGGTATCTCCCTGCACTTGAAGGAGTGGGAAAGTCTCTTTGTTCTTTTAAGGCTCTTCAGCATCTTCTCCCAGGCTTCTGCTTCCCTCAGACCTTCCCATCCCATGAGTGATGCAGCTAGCTTCTGCTTAATTAACAACATATACTCAAAGAGCCAGGATCATCCCAGCCTGGGTGGTAACTGAGGCTCTGCTGGTAGGAAGCATTGCAGCTCCCACTTCCAGCCCTAAGCAAACACAGCAAAGGCTGCAGTTTCCCCTTTCCTGACAATATTCTGCCTGCATCTGCAGCTGAAGTTCTGGCTGTCAACCATCCCAAACCTGTTCATTGCATTTCAGAGATAACTGTTTGCCAGCCTGTGCAGTGTAAGTCTGAGTGTTTGAATAAGGAGAAGCTACTCAGAGAAGCCATTAGCAAGCTGCTGGTTTGCAGTTCCTTGGTAATAAGATAAAGAACAAGCATGGAGCACCTTTCC
This sequence comes from Dryobates pubescens, assembly GCF_014839835.1. Classification (NCBI taxonomy): domain Eukaryota; kingdom Metazoa; phylum Chordata; class Aves; order Piciformes; family Picidae; genus Dryobates; species Dryobates pubescens. Next base: position 5,735,407 of record NC_071631.1, on the reverse strand, counting down.
CACTTTAACTGCAAATGCTCCCAGGTGTTCTTCCCTCTTAAATTATATTTGCTTGTTGCTGATGGAGGATAACATCGAATTAGGAAGAAAGACCTCAAGCAGCCATGGAGGTCAAGGATGTTTGGGGCTGAGGAACCTCAAGGGAGCTGCACCTGGGCTCCTTTTTGTGGGAGGAGTAAAAGGAGAATAAATTATAAAGCATAAATTGCAGAGCCCAGGCATAGGAACACTTTCCTGGCCTGCTGCTGAAAGCTTTCCAGGCAAGGAAGACTCTTCCCTGTCTTACGACCAGCAGCTTGCTTAGATCCAGAGCCTTCTCCAGAGCCTTCCTTCACCTTTCCTTTCTTACAGGCAAATGTGTCAGGTCCAGCTGACTGTTTCTTGTCTTCTGCTGTGCTTTATCTGCAGGTGTTGAGCTGTTTCAAAACTATTGGAAAAGACCTTTAAGGAGGTGTTTAAGAAGAGACTGGATGGGACACGAGGTGCCATGGTTTAGTTAGGTGTTGGGTGATAGTTTGGACTCGATGATCTCGAAGGTCTTTCCCAACCTGGTTTATTCCATTCCATTCCATTCCATTCCATTCCATTCCATTCCATTCCATTCCATTCCATCATTGACTCCAACCATTCTCTACCTCTGCCAAGGCTGGGGCAAAACCATGTCCCTCAGCACCACATCTCTGCCTCTTTGAAACACCTCCAGGGCTGAGGATTCAGCCACCTCCCTAGGCAGCCTGTGCCAGGCTTTGAGAACCCTTTCAGTGAAGAAGTTTCTTCTAATATCCAACCTAAACCTCCCCTGGTGCAACTTGAGGCCACATCACTTGGCACTAGGGAGAGTAACAAATCTTATCTCTTACTAATGAGAAGAGGCCAACCCCTGCCTGGCTTCAGCCTCCTCTGACAGAGTTGTAGAGAACCAGAAGGTCTCTCCTCAGCCTCCTTTTCTTCAGGCTGAGCAAGCCCACGATGCTGCAGAACAAGATCTTTCCATTTCTGCTTCTAGAAGACAAACACTCAAAGGCTGGAGCAGGTTTTGCCCCTGGTGTGTGGAGGGAAAGAAGGTTTCTCTGATCTCAGAGCCATCCTTGTGGCCCCTTAGGTTAGACATTGTCCAGTGCCCGCTTTAAAGGCAGTTTGGGAAACTTTCCTACAGATGCTTGCAGCCAAGATTGCTTCAAATCCTCTGTGTCCCACTTCATTTCACATAATTAGGAGCTGTGACTTCCTTGACCTGACTTTTTGTGTCTTGAAATGAGATTTTTCAAAGCAGCAACCCACCAAGGAGAAATTGAAAGCAAACTGATTATCCATGTGGGATGGCTCTGACCTCTTGGTATTAAAGGATTGACCAACTTCTAGCTAAATTCACTTAATCTTCCTTCTTCCTCCCCTCCCCTTTAAAATAAATAAATAAAAGGCCTTGTGCTGAAGGGGGAATCCCAATGCACTTATGGATTCAGCACCCACCTTCCCTGTGCTTATTGAAATGGCTTTGCATCCCACCATCCTGAATCTCTGAACTGAGAGGACAGAGCTGGGGATCAACTACAGGATGCAGAAATGTTGGGCTTGGATCAGCCCAAATTGTCTCCCACAGCCTGCAGCATAACCAGCAGCAAATTCGTGGCAAGGAGAAAATTGAGGAGAGCTCCCAGTGGAGCAGAGGGTTGGAAGGGACCTCTGGAGATCACCCAGTCCAAGCTCCCTGCTAAAGCAAGGCACCCACAGCAGCTTGCCCAGGAGCACAATGGCCAGGGTGGGGATTGGAATCTCTCCAGACAAGGAGACTCCACAACCTCTCTGGGCAGCCTGCTCCAGGGCTCCAGCAGCCTCACACCAAAGAAGTTTCTCTTCCTTTTCAGATGGAACCTCCTGGGTTCCAGTTAGTGCCCAGTCTTCCATGTTCTGTCCCTGGGCACCACTGAGGAGAGTCTGGCCCCAGCCACTTGCCCCCCAGCCTTTAGCTCTTGCTGAGCAATAGAGTAGCAATGGAATGGAATGGAATGGAATGGAATGGAATGGAATGGAATGGAATGGAATGGAATGGAATGGAATGGAATAGAATTAAACAGGTTGGAAGAGACCTCAGAGATCATGAAGCCCAACCTATCACCCAACACCATCTAATCAACTAAACCATGGCACCAAGCACCCCATCCAGGCTCTTCCTAAACACCTCCAGTGATGGTGACTCCACCACCTCCCCAGTCAGTCCATTCCAATTGCACAGATGCCCTCTGGGGCTGCTCTTCTCCAGGCTCTCACCCCAAGGCTCTCAGCCTTTGCTCCTCATGGAGATGCTCCAAGCCCCACAGCATCTTTGTAGCCTTCCCCAGACTCTCGCCAGCAGTTCCCTGTCTCTCTTGAACCAGGGAGCCCAGACCTGGTCCCAGTACTCCAGCTGTGGTCTCACTAGAGCAGAGCAGAGAGGCTCTTCCATGTTTCCCTCCAAGCCCTCCAACTGGAGGTCCAGGGCTGTGGGGACCCTGGCAGTTGCCTGAAATCTGCCTTTCCCCTTTCCCTGCCAGCAGAGTGGAGGAATCCATCAAGCACATTACCTAAAATTAGCAGCAGCAGCAGCAGTTTGAGTTGCATATAAAATTAATCTGATTGGATTTTAAAGAGAGAGGTTTGTAACAAACAAGGCTGGGGATGTTTACAAACCTCACTGCAATATAATTATATTTAATTTTTTTTTTTTTTCCTTCCCCCTGCATGAGTTGAGAGCTCCAAGAGTGGCTCTCGTCCACTGGCAGCTTTATTGTGTTTAGCAGCTCTTAATGAGCAGGGAGCAGAGTGTAAAACATTGTGGGGTTTTACTGCTGCTCCTGCAGGTGAGAGCGGGGCAGCGGCAGCGGCAGGTCGCTGCTTGGATTGTTCCAGGTAGTGGGGGAAAGGAAAGGCTTTGCCAAGGTTCAGAAATGAGCTGCTGGCAAGGGGAAGGAGGAGAGACAGGTCTGCTCCAGCCCCTGCTCCTGGGTCATGGCAGGGCAGCTGCCATGAGGGTGAATTTGACCTTCAGGTCATCATGGATCGATCTCATAGAATCATAGAAGAGACCAGGTTGGAAAAGGCCTCAGAGATCATCAGGTCCAACCTATCACCTCCTGACAACTGAACCGTGGCACCAATTGCCACATCCAAGCCTTTTTTGAACACCTCTAGGGATGGGGATTCCACCACCTCCCTGGGCAGCACATTCCAATGGCCAATTACTCTTGCTGGGAAGAACTTTCTCCTTACCTCAAGCCTAAACTTCCCCTGGCACAGCTTGAGACTGTGTCCTCTTGTTCTGGTGCTGGCTGCCTGGGAGAAAAGACCAACCCCCACCTGGCTACAACCTCCCTTCAGGTAGTTGTACACAGCCATAAGGTCCCCCCTGAGCCTCCTCTTCTCCAGGCTAAACACCCCCAGCTCCCTCAGCCAGTGTAGTTCCATGGTTCCATGGACTTCCCAGCTGAGCTGTGCTGCTGCTGTAACCTTAACTCCATCCCATGAGGTCCTACAGCAGCTCATAAGGCAATGTGTGAAGCTCTGTGCTGTGAGCTTGTACCTCTCAGGTGCACCTACAAACACCCTGATGTTTCCACCAGGTCACCTAGTGGGTTGGAGGAGGTGAGATCATTTTTTCCCCAGCCTGAGCATGGCCCTGGGGCCACCACACCAGTTTGGCCCTTTTGATCTCAACTGCAATTGGAGATGAGAAGGATGTGCCAACACCACGTGTGAGGAGCACCACAGTGCAGAATCTGCTCCCAGTTTCATCCTACCCATGGTGCAGGATGATCTTAGAGGTCTTTTATTAACCTAAATGGTTCTGTGACAAAGGGGTGGATGGTTTGTGATTGTTCTGGGGGGCTGGAAGGGAGGTCCTGTCCTGCCAGGCAGCTCCACACGCAGTGGATGGAACAAGGCAACACGCCTGGGCAGCAGGCTGCTGTCAGTCCAGCACTTCAGGTGAGATGTGTTGACAGGTTGGACTTTGGAGCTTGCACTAGCCATCAGAGGCCAGACAGTCCTCTCCTGAGGGCAATTCCTCTGGTGTTAAGACAAGCATTAAGAGCAGGTCAGAAGAACTGCCCTCCAGCTGTCCTTGTTTCTTCCCATTAGCTCCAGAGAAGCACCTTAACTACCTTGGTCTTAAAAATCAAACTTTAATGTCCCCTAGAGCAGGCAAGGCGAAGCCCTGCCCAGCAGGAGCCACCCTTTGTGGCTTTGCTGCTGTGAAGCAGCTCCACTGCTCCCAGCTGCTGCTGAGGTCCTTTCCTCAGCTGGCTGAATCCCCTTCCTCAGCTGGCTGAATCCACCCTCCTCAGATGTGTGCTGTAAATGCACCTCTGCTAGCAGGCTCTGGTGGAGAGGTTCCTGGGTGGGAGATGTGTGGGGCAAATCTCAGCATCCCAGTGAAACCCTGAGGAGTATTCCCTTTTTCTTCTCCACAGCTTTGGAGTCCAGGCTGGGCTGCTCTCTCCTAGAGGCTTCTGTCAGCAGTGCTGTGTGCAAGCAGGCCAAAACTCCTAAAATTGCTCAAAATTGGCCCAAATAAGCAGTGTTACTAGGAGAAGACTTCTTGAGGGCCCTGATTTTCAGAGGGCCAGTGAAACTGTCTCCACAGCAACCCCACATGCACTGTTTGCCTGCAGGGTCAATCCTGTTGGTTGTCACTGATGTGCTGCTGAATGAAGCTGGGTGGAGACCCCAGCAAGGTCTCCAGCACTCTCAGTTCTCTGAACACATCTGTTGCTCCTTGCCATTGCTTCTCTCTCCCAGAAAATACCAAAGCCCATTTCAGGAGGCAGCAGAAGCTGTTCCTAGAGTGGTGTGGGTGATGGGGTGGTGGAAGACCCCCGGGGCAGAGGCTGTGCAGTGCTGTGGGATCTCAGGGTGGAGGAGAGAAGGTCTCTGGCCTGTTTTACTTGCTGGTACAAGATAAGACATTGAGATGGAGAGACCTTGGAGCAGCCTTCCAGTACCTGAAATGGGCCTACAAGAAAGCCAGGAAGGGACTTCTTCCAAGGGTTTGTAGTGAAAGGTTGAGGACTGAAGCTTGAGGAAAAGAGATTCAGACTGGGGTGGGGAAACACTGGAACAGGTTGCCCAGAGTGGTTGTTGATGCCTCCTCTTTGGAGGTGTTCAGGGAGAGGTTGGACAGGACCTCAAGCAACCTGGGCTGGTGGGAGGTGTCCCTGCCCATAGCAGAGGGTTGCAACTGGATTATCTTTAAGGTCCTTTCCAACCCAAACCATTCTGTGATCCTATCAGAAACCAACATTACTTCCCCCACTGGAAGGGAGGGAGAGGAGGAAGGTGTTAAAGTGTTCATGACAACATTCCAGTCCGTGGAGGGCAGAGAGAATCTGGGTTTGTGCTTCGCAACCCCCCTGAGCTGTTTAATACAGTTTTATCCCATAATCTCCAAGCTTTAGCACCCAGCAAAGAGTTTGAGTCTTCCTTGGGTTGTGCAGAGGTTAATCAGCTGCTCTTTGCTGCACAGAGTGAGCTCCAGGGATAGAGGAGCGTGGGACAAGCTGTGCTGCTTGCTTCCCGTGACTCCGGCTGCAAACATTTCCCAGCCTCGAGTGCAAAGATCTGGAGCCGGGAAGGGCTTTGGGGTTTTGTTGCTCTTTCCCCTCCTATCTGTGCTCAGCGATATCCAGAGTGTGGTTGCTGCCCTCCTGTCTGAAGATGGCACTGCAGCATCTCACAAGCCCCATCCTCACGATCAGCATCTCCACCAGCTCCTTCCAGCCCTAATGAGGATGAGGGCTGACAATTGGACAGCAGCAGAGGGCTTGGGAGCAAGCAGGGAGTGAGGGTGAGGAGGGTGCTTGGACATGAGCTGAGCTAAATGTGCCAGCGTTTTGGTGAGGAAGGGGAAAGCAGGAGGAGCCTGTGGATAAAGCTGGAGATTTGGGAATTCAGCTGAGGTGCTGCCTCCTCCTCCTGAGCCCTTAAGCTCTGCCACGGGTGGGATGCTGAAGTTCCTGGTTCTTGTATGAGGCCAAATCTGTCTGGCTCTGTTCCTCTGCCTCTGCTAAGGCTTGGCTGAGGTTCCAGCACTGCAAACTTATCTAAAATAAGAATGGGATGTGCTGGGGAAAGGGGGGAGAAAGGAAATTCCCATTGACTGAGCTGATTCTGTGATTTAAATGGTAAGATGAAAGCACTGCAGCCGCTGCTGGGGCTTGTGGCAGCTGCTGGGTAGTATGCTGGCTCCTGTGCTGTGTGAGCAGAGGGACTTTTCAGCTGGGGAAAAAAAAAAAGGAGTTGGAGAAAAATGCTAATATTGAAAAATGGAAGGAAAACAAGATCATGAGTGGATGGGGAGAGTGTTGAGCTCAAGCCTAGGGACTGGGGCTCTGTGCTGTAGAGCTCCTCTGAGTTACGCAGCAGCTGCTAGCAAGGGGAGGGCAATGGCACAGGAGTGGCTTGCAGGATCCAGGATAAAGCTGTGGAGAAATGGAAAAGCATGAGGGAAGCTGCTGCTGTTCTTTCCACACATGGCTCTGAAACACCTTCATCTCCTCCCACCTGGGCTGGTATAAATAGCTGCTCCCTAGTCTCCTGCAGGGCCAGGTCTCCAGGCAGCAGAAGGGGTGGGAGCCTGCTCCCCAGCTTCTCACCATGCTTAGAGAGACATGGGCAGGTTCTTGGGCTCACACTAGGCTACTGTTGGCTTTTAATGAGTAGAAACCAGCCTGGGTGGACTAGCTGCAGTCTGTTCCAAGGACCTCCTGCCTCCATCACTCTGGGCACCCTGGTTTATCACCCAGTGTCTCAGCCCAGGAGAGCTCCTCTGCACTGCAGTGCTCTGGGTGGCAGCTCCAAAGCCCAGGCAGCCCAGCACAGCCTGGCAGGAAGGTCATGTAGCCGGCAGTGGTGTCACAGCAAAGCCATCAGTGGGGCTCTGGGGCTCCTGGAGCCACTTCTGAGAGGGCAGAAGGGAGGTGGGGAAGGTGTCTGGAGCCTGAAATCCAGCACCCAGCACTTCTGTTGCTGAGTGTTCGGAGAGCTGCAGTCTGAGAAAGGCTGCAACCCACTGCAGAGGTGGAGAATTCAACAAAGCAACCATTGAGTCCCTGTTTATTCCTTTTATTCCTTTTCTTTCTTTTATTCCTTTTATTTATTTATTTTTCCTGTGAAAGCTTTTGACTGTAAGCAGCTCACAGGGACTTCACAGCCCCTTTGTTTCTCCAGACCTGTGGAAACCTTTCTTTTGGCATGTCAGGCTTTGCTGGGAGCAGAGGGCTGCCTCCAGCAAACCCAGCAGCAGTGCTGTCCTGAGACACATCAGAGCCTGCTCTGCTCAGAAGCTCTTCTGGGCTGACCCCCGGCAGTGTGGGCAGCAGGGGCAGGGAAAGGTTTCTGCCCTTCTGCTGCGCTCTGCTGAGGTCCCCCTGAAGTACTGGGGCAGCTCCGGAGTCCACAGCACGGACAGGGACCTGTTGGAGAGGGGCCAGAGGAGGCCATGGCAATGCTGGCAGGGGAGGAAGCCCTCTACTGTGAGGCCAGGCTGAAAGAGTTGGGGTTGTTCAGCCTGGAGAAGAGAAGGCTCCAGGGAGACCTTCTGATGGCCTTAAAGGGGGCAATCAGAAAGCTGGGTACAGACTTTTGAGCAGGGCCTGTTGTGACAGGACAAGGGGTGATGGCTTAAAACTAAAAGAGGGAGATTCAGACTGGAAAGAAAACATTTTTGACTCTGAGGTTGGTGAGACCCTGTCCCAGGTTGCCCAGAGAGGTGGGAGATCCCCCATCCCTGGAACCATTGCAGGTCAGGCTGTTTGGGGCTCTGAGCAACACTTCCTAATATCCAGCCTAAACCTTCCCTGGCACAGCTTGAGACTGTGTCCTCTTGTTCTGGTGCTGGGTGCCTGGGAAAAGAGACCAACCCCCACCTGGCTACAACCTCCCTTCAGGTAGTTGTAGACAGAAATAAGGTCTCCCCTGAGCCTCCTCTTCTCCAGGCTAAGCAACCCCATCTCCCTCAGCCTCTCCTCACAGGGCTGTGCTCCAAACCCCTCCCCAGCTTTGTTGCCCTTCTCTGGACACAGTCAATGGAGAGGCTTAGGTGAGTCCCTGCCCCCCAGCTCCTCAGGATTTGCCATTCCTCGTGTGAAGAGCCTTCATCATGTCCCAAGCTTTGTCTTAATGCTTAGACTCCTTTGTGCAACACTTGCCACGGGCCTTTGCAATACCAGCTATGTGAGACCCAGCTCTTGTACCTACTCACTAACCCAGAGCGAGCTGCTGCTACTGGTAATCCTCTTTGCTCTCACCTTTCATCACCACCTGAGACCTTTCCCATCAGTTCCCCTCTGCAGCACTGAAGCAGCAGGTAATCTATATGTACAGTAAATTGACTCTAGCTCTTGCCTTGAGCAGCTAAAAATGAAACAAGAAAAGAGGGCAAACACTGATTAAAAACAAGTTCTAACCTCTGTTGCGAAAGGGACAACCTGTCAGCAGAGCATCTTCTGCCGGGCTCTGCGGCTCCGCTGCAGAGTAAACAATTTTGTCCTCTCTCTTGAGTGGAAACACCTGAACTGTGGCCTCTGCTCTGCAGAAATTGCAGGTTCATTCTGGGGAGGAACAGGCAATTTTCCTCGGAGAGAGAATTGTTCAGTGTCACTCATCCTCCTGCGTGGCCCTCGGGAGTGACAGGGCTGCCGACGGCGTGGGAATGCGTCCGGCTAACGGGCTGCGGTGGCAATGCCTGGGCCAGGAGCCAGCCTGGCAGAGCTGCTGGATGGTGCTGGAGGAGCAAGAGGACAGGGAGAATTTTTTGCTCCCTGGGACTGAAGGTGAGGCTGAGCTGAGCTCCTGGGATTGGTTGTAGAATCATAGAGTTGTTTTGGGTGGAAAAGGCCTCTAAGAGCATTGCCTCCAACCACCAACCCAACACCACCGTGGCCACCTAACCACGTCCCCAGGTGCCATGTCTACATGGGGTTTGAACACCTCCAGGGGATGGTGACTCCACCACCTCCCTGGGGAGCCTGGTCCAATCACTGACCACTCTTACAGCAGAGAAATGGTTCCTCATCTCCAACCTAACCCTCCCCTGGTGCAACTTGAGGCCATTTCCTCTTGTGGGTCTGTTCCAGACTGATTCTTTCCCTGTTGATGCAGATGCCATTGACTCTTCTCCAAATATGCATTGGGTTGGGGCAAATTTTATGTAACAGACAGTGGATCCAAGAGAGTCCAATGGAGAGAGCTACCAGGATGCTGAAGGGACTGGAGCACTGCCCTGTGAGGAGAGGCTGAGAGCCCTGGGGGTGGTTAGTCTGGAGAGGAGAAGACTGAGAGGGGATTTAATAAATGTTTATAAACATCTGAGGGCTGGGGGCCAAGAGGGAGGGCACAGCCTCTGCTCAGTTGCACCCTGGCATAGGACAAGGGGCAACAGATATAAACTACAGCACAGGAGGTTCCACTGTGAGGGTCCCAGAGCACTGGAGCAGGCTGCCCAGAGAGGTTGTGGAGTCTCCTTCCCTGGAGACTTTCAAGCCCCATCTGGATGTGTTCCTGTGTGACCTGTCCTGGATGCTATGCTCCTGCTCAGGCAGGGAGGTTGAACTCAATGATCTCCTGAGGTCCCTTTCAACCCCTAACATCCTCTGATCCTTTGTCCAGAGGGAGCTGTGAGACACTTTCCCCTCTCACATCCAGCCAGCCAGCCTTTCCCTTTCGGGGAGAGGGCTGAGGCAGCTGTGCTGGTGGCTGTCAGCAAGGGCCAGCCAGCCCCATCCGTTTCAGCAGAGCTGCACTTGCAATCAGACCTGCTCACTCTGAAGTGATTAGGAAGAATTATCCTAGATTAGTTTGTTTTATTCACTGTAGACCTCTGTATTTCTCTTCCCTCCAGCCATTGATTCCAACTCCAGACATTACGTCGTGGTGGAATCTATATTCTCAGCCAGGCTCCATCCTTCTTAGGTTCACCATCTCCTAGCCACCCTTCTTGGCTGTTACTGGGAATTTAGCTGTGAGTCTTTCAGGGAAATAGCAGCCCTGGGTGGGGGAGATATGCCTTGGAGTGACCAAGTTAGAGCAGCAAAGAGATTTTTGCACTGACAAGGGGAGAAAGTCAAAATGCTACACCCTTCAAAACACAACTCAGCTCACAGCATCCCTCATTTAGCAGGCACCACCATCCCATCACAGCTGTTTGTCTCCAGGAGAAAATGGGTTAGTGTTTTGCTTCAGACAGTGAAGGTTAGAAATTCACCTTCCAGAAGTCACCACAGGCTTTAAATCTGAAGCAGAGAAATTGGCTTGTGCTCGTGTGAAGCAAGCATCTAAATCCTGGAGGCAGGGCTTTGCTGAGAACCTCAGCCAGGACAGGTCTGTGGGGCTGATTTGGAGATCTGGGGGCTGTTTGATCTGGGAAAGAGCAGCCTGAGGGAACAATTGCTCAGTGTTTGCAGAGATCTGAAGGGTGGCTGTCAAGCAGAAGGGGCCAGGCTCTTTTCAGTGGTGTCCTGTGACAGGGTGAAGGGCATTGCATACAAACTGGAGCACAGGAAGTTCCACATCAGCATGAGGACAAAATCCTTTATTATGAGGGTGCTGGAGCCCTGGAGCAGGCTGCCCAGTGAGGTTGTGGAGTCCCCCTCTCTGGAGACTTTCAAGACCCACCTGGATGGGTTCCTGTGTGACCTGCCCTGGGTGCTCTTGCTCTGGCAGGGGGTTGGGCTGGATGATCTCTAGAGGTCCCTTTCAAGCCCTACCATTCTATGATTCTATGATCTGTGCTCTCATGGCAGACAACACAGGGAAACACTGGTGCCTGAGTCCCTGGGGCTCTAGTGTGAGGAATTTATTTGGCCCAGAAAAAAATAAAGAGGCTATGAACAAGGATCTCACAACAGAGTTAAAACAAGGAAATTGGCTTTTACTTCAGGTACTGATCTGTTTGATGGGAAGGTCCCTCTGGGAGGATTCCCAACTGTCACCATAAACTCAGATAAATCAAACAGTGTGGATAAAGGAGGGAGAGAAGGACTTCCCCCGCTCCTGTTAGAGAAACAAAGACCTCTGAAGCTTTCTTTAATGTCTTTTTTTCAGTCAGAGATCTGTTGGTGGGTTGGGGGCTGGGGGTTGGTTGGGTGTTTTGTTGAGTAAACAAGCAGGTGTGTTCGTGGGGCCTTCAGCTTTAGGTTCAAACAGGCACTGATGAAAATACATTTGTCAATACAAAATGGCACTTTATGATCAGGCAGCTGTAAGTGTCTTGTTCTGGGGGGATACACTGTGTGCTCTTGCTGGGGGTCTTCTCATGCAGAAGGGTTGGAACTGGATGACCTTTAAGGATAGGATAGGATAGGATAAGAATAGAATAGAATAGAATAGAATAGAATAGAATAGAATAGAATAGAATAGAATAGAATAGAATAGAATAGAATTAACCAGGTTGGAAGAGACCTTTGAGATCATCGAGTCCAACCTATCACCCAACACCATCTAATCAACTAAACCATGGCACCAAGCACCCCATCCAGTCTCTTCCTAAACACCTCCAGTGATGATGACTCCACCACCTCCCTGGGCAGCACATTCCAGTGGCCAATCTCTCTTTCGATGAAGAACTTCTTCCTAACATCCACCCTAAACTTCCCCTGGTACAGCTTGAGATTCTGACCTCTTGTTCTGGTGCTGGTCACCCGGGAGAAGAGACCAACCCCCACCTGGCTACAGCTTCCCTTCAGGGAGTTGTAGAGAGCAAGAAGGTCTCCCCTGAGCCTCCTCTTCTCCAGGCTAAGCAACCCCAGCTCCCTCAGCCTCTCCTCACAGGGCTGTGCTCCAAACCCCTCCCCAGCTTTGTTGCCCTTCTCTGGACACCTTCCAGCAACTCAACATCTTTCCTAGACTGAGGAGCCCAGAACTGGACACAGGACTCAAGGTATGGCCTAACCAGTGCTGAGCACAGGGCAGAATGACTTCCCTGCTCCTGCTGGCCACACTGTTTGTGATCCAGACCAGGATGCCTTTGGCCTCCTTGGCCACCTGGGCACACTGCTGGCTCCTGTTCAGCCTGCTATCAACCAGTACCCCCAGCTCCCTTTCTGTCTGGCCACTCTCCAGCTGCTCTGACCCCAGCCTGTAGCACTGCATGGGGTTGTTGTGCCTTCCAATCTAAACTGTTCTATGAAGAGTCTGTGAAGATTCTCTGAAGGTTCTCTGAAACAAGAGGTTTTCAACCTGGAGCATGACTGCTCTTGGGAAAAGGGCCAGGCAGGGCAGGGCTATTAGGGAGCATGGATCAGAGTCTTTCCCGGACCTCAGGAAGTGCTCAGCCCGGAGCTCTCCCTGCAGTGCCATTTGTTCCCGCAAAAGGAACCCACTTCTGACAAATAGCCTCTTGCCAGCAATCAGCTGTATCATTCTCCAAAAATTAATTAAGGAAGTATCTAATAAATGATGTCTCAGTCTCAGGAGCCATCTCAGAGCAGCGGTGCTTTGATCTCTTCCAGCCTGCAGGACCCTCCTTTGCCGCCAGCTAAACCCTACCCTGCTTGTCCCCAGCTCTCCTCGCTGCAGACAGGCAGCAATCATCCATCAGCATGCAGAGCTCAGCTGTGATTGATACCCATAGGCTCTTAACTGTGTTTAACAGAGGAGAATTTCAGTCCCTGCCTTCCCTTCCCTCAGGTTTTCAAGCCATTTCTGCCTTTGGCTCAGTCTCCTGCCCCTGCCTCCATGCTGGTAATGTCACTTTTGTGCTGCCTACCCACCTCAGTCTCCATAAAACAGCCTCATCACTGCCTGTCACTAGCTCCAGGGGAAAGAGAAACAAAACAAGGAGAAGGGTGGACCATGAGATGGTGTTAATGACCTCTGTAGAGTCACAGAATCACAGTATGTTGGGTGTTGAAAGGGACCTCTGGAGACCATCCAGTGCAAGCCCCCTGCTAAAGCAGGGCACCCACAGCAGCTTGCCCAGGAGCACAATGGCCGGGAGGGTGTGTGTTGGAATCTCTCCAGAGAAGGAGACTCCACAACCTCTCTGGGCAGCCTGCTCCAGGGCTCCAGCTCCCATACACCAAAGGATTTTTTTGCCCTCCTGTTCAGATGGAACCTCCTGGGTTCCTGTTTGTGCCCTTTTCCCCTTGTCCTGTCCCTGGGCACCACTGAGGAGAGTCTGGTCCAGCCACCTGCCCCTCACCCTTTAGCACTTGCTGAGCATTGCTCAGATCCCCTCTGGGGCTGCTCTTCTCCAGCCTCAACAGCCCCAGGGCTCTCAGGCTTTGCTCCTCACAGAGATGCTCCAGGCCCCTCAGCATCTTCATGGCCCTCTGTTGGACTCTCTTCAGAAGTTCCTTGTCCGTCAACTGGGGATACTCAGTCAGGAGACACTTCTTCATCTGTCCCTTCCCCAGAACCCATGGCATATTGCTGCATGTTTGGTTTGGTTGTACCTGCACCTTGTGTCTTCCCCTCTCTCTCTGTGTCTCCATGTCTATGTCTTCATTCACAGCAGCCACGGCACAGGCATGCAGGCATCATGTTGTCCCTCCTCTGATATGATCTGCCAGAACAGACATGTTCTAGCTGAGAAAGTTCCTGAGAAGCTCAGCACCAATATCAGAGGCAACAGCTTGATACAGCAGCTGAAATCAAATTGTTTTTTCTTGGAAGAAACATTCTTCTGCAAAAGGAGAGTGCTTGAGTTGATGCATCTGGGAATAAGATTAGATTGTTGTCAGGGGACTTGACATATTTTGTTGATGACAATGAAAGCTGAGGCAACCCAGGAAGAGTCAACAGGAGAGCAGCTTGCAACTGAAGAGCTCAGTGTGCCTTATGTGCAACTCCGACCAGTGCAGAGATGTTCTTCCTTTGGTTTGTTTTTGTTTGGGTGGAGGTTTGTCCATCTCAGATTCACAGAATCTCTGAATAATTTCAGTTGGAAGAGACCTTTAAGATCATGGAGTCCAACCATTCTATAACTCTACCAAGCCTGGTGCTAAGCCATGTCCTTCAGCACCACTACTCTGCCTCTTTTCAGCACCTGCAGGGACGAGGATCCAACCACCTCCTTGGGCAGCCTGTTCCAGTCCTTGAGAACCCTTTCAGTGAAGAAGTTTCTTCTAATGTCCAAACTAAACCTTCCCCGGTGCAGCTCGAGGCCATTTCCTCTTGTTCTATCACTTCTTACTATGCAGAAGTGAGTGACTTCCACCTGGCTCCAACCTCCTGTCAGGGAGTTGTAGAGAGTGAGAAGAGGGGAAGAGCAGATGGACTCTGTGAAAAGCTGATGCCATGTTGCAGAGCTCTCTGTTCCAGGTGGAGTTCCAAGTCTAAGCCCTAGAAGAAGCTGAAGTACCATAACACAGGGTTTTTGCTCTCAGTATGCAGCTCAAGCCCAGAGCAGGGGAAACCACATGGGGGATAGACTCAGCTCAGCAGGCTCAGATGAGGAGGGTGTTTGAGCTAGACTCGAGTGAGCTGGCTTGGAGAGAATCCTCTTTGAGCCAAAGAAAATCTGAGAAGCCTCCCAACACTTCTTGTACAAGATCCAAGGAGAGCTGCAGAAGCTGCTTCCTGCAAGGGGGCTGATTTTGCTGGGAATGTCTTACAGAGCTGCAGCAGGGTAAACCTCAGCCCTTAAAGCTCATTTTTAAGCTTGAAAGCCTCTTCTCTCTCTGCCACATTCTATGCATGTGAGGGTGAAGTCTGGCTTTGGTTTGGCTTTTGCCAGCTTGGAGCAGACCCATGGTTCTCTGTCTGCAGGGGAAGGGTGGCTGTTGGGGTTCTTTTTCCTATGAATTTGACATCCAGAGGAGATTTTAGAGAAAGGGAGTATCAGTAACCTTGCAATACTGTGTTGGGATGCTGAGGCTTCATCCTACATTCCAGCTCAAAATCATCTGAGACCCCCCAAAGTAAGATCAGTCAGCATTAACTGGAGCTTGTGTACCTCAGAAAAATACCTCAGTGAAAGGCCTGGAACCATTCCCAGGCAAACACAGCCTGTGGCTGAAACCTCCTCTGCAAGAAACACAACATCAGGATGTCTGACGTTCAACAAGGTCAAGTGCTGAGTCCTGCTCTTGGGTCACAACAACTACCTGCAATGCTCCAAGCTTGGAGAGAAGTGGCTGAAAAGGACTTGGGAGTGCTGGCCAACAGCAACTGAAGATGAAACAGTGTGTGCCCAGGTGGCCAAGGTGGCCACCAGCAGCCTGGCTTGGACCAGGAACAGTGTGCTCAGCAGGACCAGGGCAGGGATTGTGCACTGGTGAGGCCACAGCTCAAATACTGGGGTCAGTTTTGTGCCCCTCACTCCAAGGAGGACACTGAGGTGTCCTTCTAGAGAATTTCTTAGAAGGTTTAGCTAGCTGTCCCCATGCCATCCTCACAGCTCTGTGGGGCTGGGTGAGCAGCTTCAAGAGTTCTGAGGGGTTTGAATGGCCCCTTTCATCCAAAGGATGACTTAATGCTGAAATGTGGAGAGTGAGGACACTTCTCCTCTCCCAGAAAGGTAAAGACAGGGTTGCAGGGCTACAGGTCAAGATATTTTTCTCCAGGTTCCAAGAACACTCCCACCCCCTCAGAGCACCCTGGCGGTCGCCATCTGGCTTAGGTAGAGCTACTCTGAGCTAAAATCTCAAAGGTGAATTTATTTCTGGGAAGTGTGTGATCAATGCAATCTGGAAACAGAACAAGAACCAGCTCTGAGATGGCTCTGTGTGAAATGCAAGCCCCGTCCTGAAATAGTCTCTTGAAACCCGGTGGAACTGGCCAGGGAGAGCGATGTGTCTCCTGACAGCTCACAGAGGAGATGGTTCCTGAGGTCAGTGAGCTGTGAAGGACTCTGCTTTCCTCCCATTTAATTGCTCTGTAAAAATCTGACGTGGGTAGGGCACTTTCCAAAGGTCACCCAAAAACCCAGCCATAGCTTCCAGCTGGGATTCTTCCTCCTCCTCTGGAAGGATGGCTGTCAAGGGCAGAGTCATGCACCATCTCCCAGGTCAGAGCAGCTACCCCACTGCTCTTTGCCCAGCTTGCTCTGCTGAGTTTCATATACTGAGACTCTAGGTATGACCCAGAGCAAGGCTCTGGAGGTGCCCACAGGGTGTTTGGCCCTGCAGAGCAGAGTGAGGTACCCCCAGACATCACTAAAGGCTGAGAAATTACAGTGGGCATTACTGTGAAATGCAGCATCAGCTCCTCTCTGGGGCAGCCTTGCAGAAGGATCATCAGGGACTGCCTGCCATCATGCTGCCAGGAGTTTGTCTCAGTACCAGAGAGGGTTTGTCCCCGTACCAGAGAGGGTTTGTCCCCATGTATTCAGCACTGATGAGGCCACACCTTGAGTTTTGGGACCCAAGCTCCAAGAAGGATATTTAAGGGCTGGAGCAGGTCCAGAGAAGGGGAAGGGTCTGGAGAAGAGGTCTGCTGAGGAGCAGCTGAGGGAACTGGGGTTGTTCAGCCTGGAGAAAAGGAGGCTGAAGGGAGACCTCCTTGCTCTCTACAACTCCCTGAAAGGAGGCTGGAGCCAGGTGGGGTTTGGTCTTCTCCCAAGGAACAAGCAACAGCACAAGCCTCAGCTGTACCCCTTCTTCTCTTGGCCATTTGCCATTTCAGGTACAGCATTGTGCCATGAAGTCAGAAACAGCTGAAGCCTCCTCTGCTGCTCAGATTTCACACAGAATCACCAAGGTTGGAAGAGACCTCAAAGCTCCTCGAGTCCAACCTGTCACCACAGACCTCATGACTAAACCATGGCACCAAGTGCCTTAATCTTGCAATGGGAGTGCAGGGACCAGCCAGGAGCTGTTACCTCTGAGTCATGAGGAGGGATGAGAACTACCTGGAGCTGTACCAGAGTGACTATTAGAGTCCCTGTCAAAAGCTCCAGGCAGGTTTTTCAGCTGGGTTGAGGAGGCCTTTGTGGAGTCAGTGGATTTCATGTTGCCTAGGATGAGTTGTCAAATGAAATTCTACACAACTTCAAAATTCTCCATAAATTACTGGATGCAGCCATGTAGAAGATATCCCAGTGGAAGCACTGAGAGTCCTTTTCTCTCTTACAAGAGGAATTTCATTCCTCTTAGTCAATTAACACAGGACTCCACTATTAATATTAACCAATACAAGCCTGGAAGGCTCTCCTCTTAGGAAAGAGCTGAGCACGAAGAAAATGGTCCTGTTCATCATCTTCCAAAGGGCACCAGATGCTCACAAACTCAGCACTGAGAGCATCTATTGGTGGTTGGGCTTTTAAATGATTAGCTGCAATTTTAAAGCCATTTGTGGGATAATTAGAAGTGCTTAATTAAAACATATCTGACTTTCAGCATCAAACTGCATAGTTTGCTTTAGGTTTGGGAAACTGGGTGCTGTCTGTGTGGGCTTCAACCCAGCAGCTGCTTTGCAGGGGGAGGCAGCATCCTCAGGGGCTGGGATGAAGGGGAGTGCTTCAGAAAGTCCCCAGTCCACCTTCTTGTGCTGGTGAAAAGAGCAAACCACATTTTTGGGGGGTAGCTGTCAATAATTCCATATCATTTCTGGAGGAGGTGTGCTTGGGTACCCCTCCTCTTCCCCCCTCTACCCACAGCAGGTTCACCCCCCCTCCAAAGTAAAGAACCCCAACCTTTTCTTGCCTTACTGGAAATGACAGTGCTGCTTGTTGCTCTACAATAACCCTGATGGTCAAAGGTTCTGACCTTAGCTGGTTAATCAAGAAGGTCCTGCTCTGATGTTCCTTCTCCTGTGTTTTAAATGTGAGGGAGGATTTCTGTTCTCTGCTTGTTTACTCAGTGCAGTAACAGGAGTCTGTTCTGCAGCTCTAGATGAACACTCCCAGTCTGGTCTGGCTGAAGACCCAGCTCAAGACCTTGTGGTTAATTTGGGCTGCTTGGTGGGTGAGAAGCTCACCATGAGCCACCAGTGTGCACTTGCAGCCCAGGAAGCCAACCGGAGCCTGGGCTGCAGCAGGGCAAGGGAGGTGATTCTCCACTCTGGTGAGACCCCACCCTGAGTACTGTGTCCAATTTTGGAGCCTCTATTACAAGAAAGAGCTGGAGGTGCTGGAATGTGTACAGAGAAGGGCCATGAGGATAAGCAGAGGGCTGGAGCTGCTCTCCTGTAGAGACAGACAGAGAGTTGGGGTTGTTCAGTCTGGAGAGGAGAAGGCTCCAAGGAGACCTAATTGTGGCCTTCCAGTATCTGAAGGGAGCTATAAGAAAGCTGGGGAGGGACTTTTGAGGGTGTCAGGGAGTGATAGGACTGGGGGGGATGGAGCACAACTAGAAATGGGTAGATTGAGACTGGATGTTAGGAAGAAGTTGTTCCCCAGGAGGGTGGTGAGAGACTGGCACAGGTTGCCCAGGGAGGTGGCGGAAGCCTCCTGCCTGGAGGTTTTTGCAGCCAGGCTGGATGTGGCTGTGAGCAACCTGCTGTAGTGTGAGGTGTCCCTGGCCATGGCAGGGGGGTTGGACCTGGCTGCTCCTTGAGGTCCCTTCCAACCCTGACAATGCTATGATTCTATGGGAAACACACACCAGAGTCACACAGCCAGTCAGGTAGACCTTGGATTCATGGCCTTTCCCCCCTCAAAATATGGTTACATTGGGACAACCAAGGTCAGGATAAAGCAAGCTCTGGGACTCAATCAACTTAATGTGGTGTCTCTAATTGAAGAGCTTGTCAGCTGTCTCGTTAGGCATGTGAACACTGAGATTAGGAACAATGCAATTAGATTAATCCACAGCTTAATAGAAGCAGAAAAATGTGAGAAGTTCAGAAAAGAATTTATTTTGCTCTGGGAAGCCTTTCTTATGCTCTCACTGAACACTGATGTGCCTAGACCAAAACTGCCTCTGGCTTGGCTGAGCCTTAGTGCTGCACTTTCAGTGTTGACAACAGACCAGAGCAAGGTTCACAGCTTCACAGACTGCACTGGGCTGAAAGGGATCTTCAAAGAGCATCTTGTGCAACCCCCCTGCAGGCAGCAGGGACACCTCCAACTACAGCAGGGCCACACCAAGTCTGACCTTGAATGCCTCCAGGGATGGGTCCTGAACCACATCCCTGGGCAGCTTGTTCCAGTGTTTCACCACCCTCACAGTAAAGAACTTCCTCCTAAAGTCCAGCCTAAATCTCCCCTGCTACAGTTTCCAACCACTGCCTCTCGCCCCATCCCCACAGACACTTCTAAACAGTCCCTCCCTAGCCTTCCTTCAAGTCCCCTTCATATTGAAATGCAGCTCTAAGGTCTCCCTGGAGCCTTCTCTTTTCCAGGCTGAACAGCCCCAATTCTTTCAGCCTTTCTTCCCAGCAGAGGTGCTGCAGCCCTCTGATTATCTTTGTGGCCTCCTCTGGACCCACTCCAACAGGTCCATGTCCTTCCTATGTTGCAGGCTCCAGAGCTGAACACAGTACTTAGCCTGGAGAAGAGGAGGCTCAGGGGAGACCTTCTTGCTCTCTACAACTCCCTGAAGGGAGGTTGTAGCCAGGTGGGGGTTGGTCTCTTCTCCCAGGCAACCAGCACCAGAATAAGAGGACACAGTCTCAGGCTGCAACAGGGGAGGTTTAGGCTGGATGTTAGGAAGAAGTTCTTCCCAGAAAGAGCGATTGGCCATTGGGATGTGCTGCCCAGGGAGGTGGTGGAGTCACCATCACTGGAGGTGTTCAGGAAGAGACTGGATGAGGCACTTGGTGCCATGGTTTAGTTGATTAGATGGTGTTGGGTGATAGGTTGGACTTGATGATCTCTGAGGTCTCTTCCAACCTATCCTATCCTATCCTATCCTATCCTATCCTATCCTATCCTATCCTATCCTATCCTATCCTATCCTACCCTACTGCAGGTGAGGTCTCACCAGAGCAGAGTGGCAGAATCCCCTCTCTTGGCCTGCTGGCCACACTGTTTTTGATGCAGCCCAGGATGTAATCCCAGCCTCAATGTTTCCTTCTGTTTGGCTCTTCACCTCTCCCCACCTGCCCTTCCCCAGCAAATAAAATCTGTAGCTTTAGGAACCAGTTGCTCACAAGAGAGGATGAACGTGGAGGATATTTTTCCACTCATTGTTTGCTTAGCAATTAGGAGTGATGAATAAAGTCAGCAAAAGTCTCTGCTCATCCCATACATCTCCCCTGACTCTGTAGCTGCTCAAATCATTCCTCTGGTAGCAAATTGTTGGGACATTTACCAGAGAAGTGCAGCTGTAGCTGCAACATAGCTGGAAGAGTCATCAGCAGGTGCATCCCATCTTCTCCTTCCTAAATGTTCAACATGATGATGTGCTAGGATGCTCCAGCTCCTGTGCAGGTGTGTGCTCCCTGTGTGCCCAGGGGATCCTTTGCAAAGAGGCTGGAATATTTTGGGATGCAAGTTCCAGCACAGCTAACCCTTGATACCCCTTATGGACTCTGTCTAACCTATAGGGATGCATGTGGTTACAGGATCCCAGAATCCCAGGATGTTAGGGGTTGGAAGGGACCTCAGGAGATCATCGATTCCAAACCCCCCCTGCCAGAGCAGGAGCATAGAATCCAGCACAGGTCATATAGGAACACACCCAGACAGGGCTGGAAAGTCTCCAGAGAAGGAGACTCCACAACCTCTCTGGGCAGCCTGTTCCAGTGCTCTGTGAGCCTCACAGTAAAGAATTCTCCCTTGTGTTGAGGTGGAACCTCCTGTGCTGCAGCTTACATCCATTGCTCCTTGTCCTACCCCAGGGAGCAAGTGAGCAGAGCCTGTCCCCTCCCTCCTGACCCCCTGCCCTCAGATATTGATAAGCATTTATCAAATCCCCTTCTCAGCCTTCTCTTTTGCAGACTAAAAAGCCCCAGGTCCCTCAGCCTCTCCTCACCAGGCTGTGCTCCAGCCCCCTAAGCATCCTCCTTAGTCCTGAAGCAAAACTTCCAGCTGCTTCCTTCAGCCCTTGCTTGTTCCAGGAGAGAATGCCACCAAGCCAACCTTAACTTCTCAGGCTGCAAATGTCACTGCTGTAACAACTGAATTTAACATGGGGAAGTGTTGAACAGCAGGTTACTGCGAGTTCAGCTCCAAAAGAAACCCTTCACTGCCATTAACAATTTTACTGTTCCGTGAAGAAAGGGAAAGGGGGGGGGGGAGGGGAGGAAGGAACCAGGAATGGAGAGGAATGGGATCAAATAGTCATTATCTGAATTGGGCAGCAAATGCAAGCCTGGAGACCAGGCAGTTTTTAGTAGGTCAGCTATCTATTTAAAGTAATTTGAATTATCTAAGGATAATTGAAATCCACTGTTCATCCATTGCTTTCATTTCTCGGGTCTTAAATGATTATATCCATAGCTGTGCCTCACATTTATCTGGTGACCTGGGAGACCTTCAGCTTCCCTGCCTCTGATAGGGTCGTGGGATTATGTGCCATCAAATTATAACATATGTAGTCACAGGTTCTTCAGATGCAATTGGCTTGGCTGGGTGACAGCTGGAAGGAAAGCTGCTGCCTCAGTCTGATCGGGGGGCTCTTGGGATCCAGCGCCGCAGTCTCACGCTCCTGCTGTGGGTGGTGGTGCTGCACGGCTTACCAAGAGAGACAACAGCAAACCAGGGCTCTTCTGGCTGGGGCTGCTGGGGTTTGCCTCTCCAGTGAGAGATGGCAGCCCCAGCATTGTGGAAAAATGGGCCGTGTTGCAACGTTAGGGTTGCAGTGTTAGGGTTGCAATGTTGCACTGGGCAGGCCACACCTCCAGTGCAGTGTCCAGTTCTGGGCCCCTCAGTTTAGGAAGGAGGTTGACTTGCTGGAGTGTGTCCAGAGAAGGGCAACAAAGTTGGTGAGGGGCTTGGAACACAAGCCCTATGAGGAGAGGCTGAGGGAGCTGGGGTTGCTTAGCCTGGAGAAGAGAAGACTCAGGGGTGACCTTCTTGCTCTCAAAAACTACCTTAAGAGAGGTTGTAGACAGGCAGAAGTTGGTCTCTTCTCCCAGGCAACCAGCACCAGAACAAGAGGACACAGTCTCAGGCTGCACCAGGGGAGGTTTAGGCTGGAGGTTAGGAGGAAGTTTTACACAGAGAGAGTGATTGCCCATTGGAATGGGCTGCCTGAGGAGGTGGTGGAGTCGCCATCACTGGAGGTGTTCAGGAGGAGACTTGATAGGGTGCTTGGTGCCATGGTTTAGTTGATTAGGTGGTGTTGGATGATAGGTTGGACACGATCTTGAAGGTCTCTTCCAACCTGGTCTATTCTATTCTATTCTATTCTATTCTATTCTATTCTATTCTATTCTATTCTATTCTAATGTGTGTTGGCACTCGCCTGGAAACAAGGTGAGAGAGCTCTTAGTGTCCCCACAAGTTTCACCAGAAGAGGATTTTTGGATACAGAATGCAGAATTAAGCAGGTTGGGAAAGAGCTTTGAGATCATCAAGACCAACCTATCACCCAACACCATCTAATCAACTAAACCCTGGCACCAAGCACCCCCTCCAGTCTCTTCCTAAACACCTCCAGTAATGGCGACTCCACCACCTCCCTGGGCAGCACATTCCAATGGCCAATATCTCTTTCTGGGAAGAACTTCTTCCTAACATCCAGACTAAACCTAAACAGGAGGAGAAAATTCTTTGGTGTGAGGGTGCTGGAGCCCTGGAGCAGGCTGCCCAGAGAGGCTGTGGAGTCTCCTTCTCTGAGAGACTGCAGACCCAGCTGGGCATTGTAATCCTGTGCAAGCTGCTGTGCTTTAGCAGGGGGGTTGGATTGGATTTCCAGAGGTCACTTCCAACCCCACCATGCTGGGATTGTGTGACTGTGAAATGAGCATGGCTGCTGATGGGAGCTGAAGACCCTTGGTTGAGGAGTAAGGGTGAAGTGGCCCCCGCCTTAGGGACAGGCAGTAAAAGGTCTGTGACTCCCTCAGCATGCAGGGCTGTGATGGATGGTAAGGTTGGCTTGAAGACCCTTCAAGTGTGTGCCTTAGCTTCAATTTGTCTCTCACAGCTCATGCAGAGGGAGGAGAAACAGTTTTAAAAATGAATAGAGAGATTTATTTCTCTGCTCTTCATTTTATTACCAGAGCTTTTGCTATCAAGGGAATCTGTCACTTGGGTCATCTCTCTCCTTGTCAGTGCCACAGCAGCACAGCTGAAGAGGAGAAGTGAGGGCATTAGCTGAGCCTCCCTGGGCTCTGTCAGAAGGGCAAGGAGGCTGGGGAGAGGTCTGGAGCACAGCCCTGTGAGGAGAGGCTGAGGGAGCTGGGGTTGCTTAGCCTGGAGAAGAGGAGGCTCAGGGGAGACCTTCTTGCTCTCTACAACTACCTGAAAGGAGGTTGTAGCCAGGAGGGGGTTGGTCTCTTCTCCCAGGCAACCAGCACCAGAACAAGAGGACACAGTCTCAAGCTGTGCCAGGGGAAGTTTAGGCTGGAGGTGAGGAGAAAGTTCTTCCCAGCAAGAGTAATTTGCCATTGGGATGTGCTGCCCAGGGAGGTGGTGGAGTCCCTGTCCCTGGAGGTGTTCAAAAAAGGCTTGGATGTGGCCCTTGGAGCCATGGTTTAGTTGTCAGGAGGTGTTAGGCGTTAGGTAATAGGTTGGACTTGATAATCTCTGAGGTCTTTTCCAACCTGGCTGATTCTATGATTCTATCTGGGCTGGAGATCCCTGCTGGCCTGGTTTGGTTTGGTTTGGTTTTGCCTGGAAGGAAAAAGAGATACAAATCTTTTCTTTGAGTTTATGCTGATGGAGATGATCTTCTCTGGGCAAGACCTGTCACTGCCTCCTGTAATTCCACAGAGGGCTGCCACAACAGCAGCTTCCTGAACAGACAAGACAATGCAAGATGATTTCATCAGCTGCTGAGCTTTAGAAGCCCATGGTAGGCAGAAGGCTGGAGCAGAGCTGATCTCTCACAAGTTGCTTTTGAGGGTGTGGTAGGTTGAGAGAGGGCTTAGCTCTCCCTCCTCCACAGAGTAAGAAACCACAGCTAACTCAGTCGAAGAGCAAAAGCTATATATTTACAAGCATATATGGAAAGCAGGTTATATATAACACAATATATACAGGTATTTACAATATATACACAGAAATACACAGCAAAGACAAATAACACAACAAAAATCCCTCCCTCAGGGAGGGATCCCCTCTTTGGAACCCCCTCTCTCCCCCCCTTACCTCCCTTTTTCCCCAAAAAGGGGTTAGAGAGAGAGAAAGGCAAGTTACTAAGGAAAAGAGTTGTTAGCAAGCTTCAAAAGCCCATGCAGGATTAGTGTTTGCTTATCTGAAGGCCAAGTCCAGCAGTTCGCAGAAGAAGCAGGCAGGGAGAACAGGCTGAAACACCAAACTCCCCCAACTCCCAAACCCAACTGCCCTGAGGAAAAAATTTTCCAACCGCTTCACAATCTAAAGCTGAATTTTTGTTTATCAACCAATGAAATTCGTTTAGAATATCAGAATGTTTTGGTTCTAGTACCAAAAACATTAGCCAGTGTGTTCCAGCAGTGTTTGTTCTTAAAGGCACAGCCTCAAACGACCACAGTCCACCCCTTTCTAAACAATTTCATTGGCTGTTCGTACTGTCCATCCAATCCAGAACAATATTTACAGTTCGTAAGTTAAGTTCATCGTCCATTCCGGCTATACTCAGATGTAGATGATTCAGAAGTCCAAGAAAATCCAAAATCAAGAAAATGGAAAACAGTTTGTCTCTCCGCAGATGAAGCGAAGAAAAAGGGAAACAGGGACTCAGGGACTCTCAGTTGACTCAGGGCTCTCAGGGTTCTCAGGGTTCGTGCACCGTGGATTCCTCAGGGACTCTTTCCTTTGGACGCGCTGTAGCTGTACAACATTCTGAAATTAAACTCTCTCAGCTAAAGTTAAATCTCTTTGTGGAATACACTGAATTTCACCATTCTCTTGCATTACCCAATAAGTGTGACCCGGACCTTCTGCTGAAACCACCCCTCGGACAGGTTTAGCCTCTCCTGAGGGCGAAAATACCCAAACAGTTTTACCTAACAGATTCTTTTCCCTAACAACAGGAACTCTATCACCTTCTACTTTCTGTAGCAGATCAGAATGTGCAGGTCCAGCTCGGTTCACTGAACCTCTACTGTTCACCAGCCAGGTTGCTTGTGCTAAATGTTTCTCCCAGTTTTTCAAAGATCCACCTCCCATGGCTTTGAGAGTGGTCTTCAACAAACCGTTGTAGCGTTCAATCTTCCCTGCAGCTGGTGCATAGTAAGGAATATGGAAAATCCACTCAATACCGTGCTCTTTTGCCCAGCTCTTTACAAGGTTGTTCTTGAAGTGAGTTCCATTGTCTGACTCAATCCTCTCTGGAGTTCCGTGTCTCCACAGGATCTGTCTCTCCAGACCGAGAATGGTGTTGCGTGCAGTTGCATGTGGGACTGCGTAAGTTTCCAGCCATCCAGTGTTTGCCTCTACCATAGTAAGCACGTACTGCTTACCAGAACGAGAACGTGGTAGAGTGATGTAGTCAATCTGCCAAGCTTCACCATACCTGTATTTGGACCATCTGTCACCATACCACAAGGGCTTAATTCTCTTTGCCTGCTTAATAGCAGCACAAATGTCACAGTCATGGATGACTTGTGTGATGGCATCCATGGAAATGTCTATGGATCTGTCACGAGCCCATTGGTATGTTGCATCTCTGCCTTGATGTCCTGACGAATCGTGAGCCCACCGAGCTAAGAATATCTCACCTCGGTGTTTCCAGTCGAGATCAAGTTCAGAGTCCTTGTCTACTTGAGAAACTCTTGCAGCTAGATCTGCCTGATGGTTGTGCTGCTGTTCCTCAGTAGCTTTGCTCTTGGGAATGTGAGCATCAATGTGTCTCACTTTCACTGGAATTCTCTCGATTCGATCAGCAATGTCTTGCCACAGTTCAGCTGCCCAGATGGGTTTTCCTTTCCTCTGCCAGCCATTCTTTTTCCAGTTCTTTAGCCAACCCCATAGAGCATTGGCTACCATCCATGAGTCGGTGTAGAGATAAAGCTTTGGCCATCTCTCACGTTCAGCCACGTCGAGAGCTAGCTGGACAGCTTTTACCTCTGCAAACTGACTGGATTCTCCTTCTCCATCCTTCGCCTCTGCAACTCGGCGTGTTGGACTCCACACGGCAGACTTCCACCTTCGCTTGTTCCCGACGAGACGACAGGAACCATCTGTGAACAAAGCATATTTCTTTTCATCATCAGAAAGGTCATTGTAAGGAGGAGCTTCCTCAGCACGAGTTACTCTCTCCTCTGGAGGTTTAGCACAGTTGGTATCTTCAGGCCAACTTGAGATCACCTCCACCAGACCAGGTCTTTCAAGATTTCCCATTCGAGCTCTCTGTGTTATCAGGGCCATCCACTTAGACCAGGTGGAATCTGTGGCATGATGTGGTGTGGAACCTTTGCCTTTGAACATCCAATTCAAAACTGGCAATCTGGGAGCTAAGAGAAGTTGTGACTCAGTTCCAATTACTTCAGAAGCTGCTTTCACTCCTTCATAGGCAGCTAGAATCTCTTTCTCTGTTGGAGTGTAATTAGCCTCTGAACCTCTGTAACCTCGACTCCAGAAACCAAGAGGTCGTCCACGTGTCTCACCTGGAGCTTTTTGCCACAAGCACCAGGTTGGACCATTGTCACCTGCAGCCGTGTACAAAATGTTCTTAATGTCTGGACCATCTCGCACAGGTCCCAGACCCACTGCTTGGACTACTTCTTGCTTTATCTGGTCAAAGGCTGCTTGTTGTTCAGGTCCCCAGTGGAAACTGTTCCTCTTTCGAGTCACATCATACAGAGGTTTCACAATCTGACTGTATCCAGGAATGTGTAGTCTCCAAAATCCCACTATCCCCAAGAAACGTAGAGTTTCTTGCTTGTTCGTGGGATTTGCCATGGTAGAGACTCTATTTACCACATCCACTGGAATGTGTCGGCGTCCATCCTGCCACTGCACTCCCAGAAACTGGATCTCTGTGGTAGGACCTTTCACTTTGTCTCTCTTGATGGCAAAACCTGCATTCAGGAGAATGTCCATGATTTTGTTACCTTTCTCGAAGACTTCCTCAGCAGTTTTACCCCAGACGATGATATCATCGATGAACTGGATGTGTTCTGGAGCACCACCTTCCTCCAGAGCATCATGGACTACTGCATGACAGATGCTGGAGCTGTGGATCCAGCCCATTGGCAGTCTGTTGAAAGTGTACTGGATTCCTCTCCAGGTGAAAGCAAACTGAGGCCTGCATTCCTCTGCTATGGGAATAGAGAAGAAGGCATTAGCAATGTCTATGGTAGCATACCATTTGGCCTCTTTGGATTCCAGCTCATACTGGAGTTCCATCATGTCTGGTACTGCTGCACTCATAGGCGGAGTTACTTCATTCAGGGCTCGGTAGTCCACTGTCAGACGCCAGTCTCCATTCGGCTTTCGCACAGGCCACACTGGACTGTTGAAAGGTGAATGAGTTTTGCTGATGACTTTCTGACTCTCCAACTGACGAATCAGATTCTGAATGGGCAACAAAGAGTCACGGTTGGTTCTGTATTGTCTGTGATGCACAGTCCGAGAAGCAACCGGCAACTTAATGTCCTGAATCTTGTGTTGTCCCACAACTGCAGATTCATCAGAAAGCTCAGGTCTAGCAGACAGCTTCAGTTTTTGTCCATCAATTTCTACAGAAGCTACTCCAAAAGCCCATTTGTAACCTTTAGGGTCTTTGAAACGCCCTTCTCTCAGAAAATCAATTCCCAAAATACAAGGTGCATCAGGTCCGGTCACAACTGTATGCTTTTTCCATTGTTTACCAGTTAAGCTTATATTAACCTCCACTTTACTTAACTCTTGAGATCCACCAGTGACTCCCAGAATAGTTATGGACTCTGATCCCTGATAATTTGATGGCAATATGGTGCACTGAGCTCCTGTGTCAACCAAGGCCCTGTACTTCTGAAAGTGTGAAGTGCCAGGCCACTGGATGTACACATCCCAATAGATTCTGTTATCTGTATTACCCCTCTCCTCCCCCTGGCGGGAGGCAGGGCACCCCTAGTTATGGGGAACATGTCCACAGGTGCAACGAGCACACTGTGCAGTGTTAGAACTGGAGCCACTGTTGGAGCTACTAGAGTTGTCCTGGGGAACTGTAGAAGTAACAGCTACCCTTCTGGTATTGCTACCTCGGGTTCTGCCACTTTGCAGTTCTCTCAGTCTCCTGAAAAGATTAGAAGTTGGTTGACCATCCCACCTGTTCATGTTCTCACCAAACTGATCACGCAGGGTAATCCAAATAGTCCTACGTGACTGCCTTGGTGGTCTGTTTTGGTTTAATCTGTTTTGGAATGACCTCCTTGGAGGATGTCTATTCCTCACAGATGAAACCTGTACCCACCTGGAGGAAGAATTGGAATCATCTCTTTGTGCCAATTGGGAGATGGTGTTTTTAAATTCATCCTTCAGCTCTTTCATGCAATTCTCCAGTTTTCCAGACAGAGTTTCAATGGCTGAAACCAAAGAAACACGTGTCATGCTATCATCCAATTGTCTCAATTGATCAGTGAATTGGCCAACCGTAAGAGGAGCTCCACCATAATTTCTTGCTACAATTCTGCTTGCCAGAATGTTTGCATAATTGGAAGGAGCAAGCTTGATGAGCTTTTTAGTAAGACCATTTCCTACAGGAACATCATCAGGATTCAGAGATTCATGTTCACCATAGAGTACCTCTCTAACAGCAAATTCTCTCAGACGCTTGATTCCCTCATCTATGGTAGTCCAGGGCTTAGGATTCCATGGAAGATCATCTCGGGAAGGGTATCTCATGAGAACCGCCATTAGAAGGCGTATCCACAGATTAACCTTACCGAGAGCCTTGCCTAGATGTCTATCTATTCCATTATCCTTTGAGAGAGTTCCTAGCTGGGCTGCTGACTTGTCTCCAACCATTAGAGCTGGAGCACCTGTATCATAGCATCTACCAAGCCAAGCGAGAACTGGCTCCTTATCTGCTCTGAGATAGTCTTTTCTTACATTTCTAAGCTCCTCCCGGGGTGAAGAGCAGTCAGTTATGTCATCTTGTTCTTGCTCCTCTGCCTCCTGTTCCTCAACTTGTGGTCCCAACAACCTCTCAAAGATCCCTTTAAGCTGAGAAGCACCACCACTAGCTGCTGTCCTACCAAGAGATGCATCTCGATCCTCTGATGATCTCAATAACTCAGCTATATTTTTAAGACAGATTTTCTCTTCCTCCCCAGCAGAAGAACCTTGCTGTGCATCCCCGTCAGCTCCTGAATCAGCTTTAGTCTTACCCTTCCTTGTTGTTAAAACTGCTACTTGCTTTACTGGAGCTGTGTTTGGGTTTCCAGCTGCCTTATTATCAGAAGCTGATAAGCTTTGAGACAGATTAGTTGCTTTGGAGGACGCTTCCGCTCCTGCCATGGAAGAAGGAGGAAATGACTTTGCCTCGTTAATGGTGGCTGCCTGGGACACAGGAGCCGCCATGTTTGGGGCTACTGTAGCCCCTGGCTGCTTGCCAGAATCATCACCATTGCTATTCAGAGCTGCCTTGCCGATTGACTTTTTAGCTTTATCTTTAACTGACACAGATTCTCCATTATCATCCTCACTGGATGTTCCTGACACAGAGCTAGGGTGGCGTTTTCGTCTCTTTGTCCTCCGTCTAATAACAAAACATGCCTTATAAACTTTTCTCTCCCGGTACAGTGTCACTAGCAAATACACATTACTTATCACCAGCAGCAGGACTACACACATCGAGAAAATCAGCTTTGGATCCCAGCCATCACTTAAAATTACCCTTTCACCGAGCGGAATCTTAAACTCTTTTATCTCAATAGGGAGTGTGCTAGATGTAACATTCCTGTACTTTTTAACATAAAAGAATTCCAGGTACTGATCATACAGAAGCCGAATCTTGTACTTAAACCACAAATATAATTTTTGCATTATATATTTACCTATCTTATCGATAATCATACCCAGGCAATACTTGTAGATCAATACACCAAAGACCGAGAAGAACAGACGCTCAAAAAGCCAAAACACCTTCATGTTTGCTCGTTCGACTTAAGCAAGCAATAAATCAAACTAATTTGTCAACAAGCCCCGAGTTGGGAAGCCAATAAATGTGGTAGGTTGAGAGAGGGCTTAGCTCTCCCTCCTCCACAGAGTAAGAAACCACAGCTAACTCAGTCGAAGAGCAAAAGCTATATATTTACAAGCATATATGGAAAGCAGGTTATATATAACACAATATATACAGGTATTTACAATATATACACAGAAATACACAGCAAAGACAAATAACACAACAAAAATCCCTCCCTCAGGGAGGGATCCCCTCTTTGGAACCCCCTCTCTCCCCCCCTTACCTCCCTTTTTCCCCAAAAAGGGGTTAGAGAGAGAGAAAGGCAAGTTACTAAGGAAAAGAGTTGTTAGCAAGCTTCAAAAGCCCATGCAGGATTAGTGTTTGCTTATCTGAAGGCCAAGTCCAGCAGTTCGCAGAAGAAGCAGGCAGGGAGAACAGGCTGAAACACCCAACTCCCCCAACTCCCAAACCCAACTGCCCTGAGGAAAAAATTTTCCAACCGCTTCACAATCTAAAGCTGAATTTTTGTTTATCAACCAATGAAATTCGTTTAGAATATCAGAATGTTTTGGTTCTAGTACCAAAAACATTAGCCAGTGTGTTCCAGCAGTGTTTGTTCTTAAAGGCACAGCCTCAAACGACCACAGAGGGCATCAGTAGAAGCTGAGCACTTTGTCTACAGGACCTGGGGTGTTTCCTCAGCAGCCTCAGAAGACACCAACTGTTATTGCTTTTCCTTCCTTTAGGGATAAAAGATACTGAGATGAATATATCTACAGCCTGTGTTAGGTCTAAGATTGAACTCCTCCTCAGCTCAAAATACATCTGGCAACCACAGGACAAGGATAGGGGGTTGGGACTAGATGGTAGACTAGGAACCAGCAATAGGGCAAGAAGAATGGAATGGAATGGAATGGAATGGAATGGAATGGAATGGAATGGAATAGAATAGAATAGAATAGGAGTGGAATAGGATAGGATAGGATAGGATAGGATAGGATAGGATAGGATAGGATAGGATAGGATAGGATAGGATAGGATAGGATAGGATAGGATATGGCCTGAAATTGTGCCAGGGGAGGTTTAGGCTGGAGATTAGCACAAATTCCTTTCCTGCAAGAGTGGTCAGGGATTCGAACAGGCTGCCCAGGGAGGTGGTGGAGTCCCCATCCCTGGAGGTGTTCAAGAAAGTGTTCAATGCTTCAGGATGTAGTTTAGTGGTTGTGGTAGTTGGGATAGAGCTGGGCTCAATGATCTTAAAGGTGTTTTCCATCCTTAGTGGCACTTTGGTTCTGTTCCTTGACTCTGTGCATTGGGCCCTGAAGGAGCAGTGAGGGCACTGGTCAGTGTCAGCCTGGGGAGTGGCACTTCTGTCTTTCTCCTTGGGACCTGGATCTCACAGAGCACTTGGGAAACTTCCTGTCATACAAGGATTTGTCAGACTGCATCAGCAGCTGGGACCTCTGCTTCCTTTCTCAGATGACCCTATGGGCCCAGTCCTGCCTCTTGACTGTCGTGCTTGACTCTGGCAGAGCAAAGGGAGAACACCCAGCCGTGATCAGGAACATTCCTGGCTGCACCAGGCCATTGCAGAAGCAGGGAAGAAGCCAAGCAGGACACACCAGGGTTAACCATGTTGCTTGCTGGAGTTAGCAAAACCTCCTCATCTGAGCTTTCCTAACTGACTTTAATGTAATCCATGTCAAGAGGTTTGGCCAAGATTGTCTGAGCTTCATCATTTCTGAACACTTACCAGGTCCTTCAGGAGCACTTTGTGCAGGAGTAAAATTCAGGGGTCATTAAGTTTCCCATTAGATCTCAAGGAGACAGGCCATCACTGGGGCAAATGAGGCATAGCACATGATTTTGGGGAATTTGGGTTGTGGGGCTTGGGTTTTTTTAATGTAAGATTTATTAAGGACTCCACAAGTCCAGAGAAAAAGATTTCCTTTCCCTGCAGCTGCCCAGGAAATCAAAAAGGTTAATCCTCGTGGGGTTTCAGGCTGCTGGGTTTGTTGCTTCAGCTCTTGTGATTCTTTCTGTTCATGGAAAGGTTGTCAAGTCATAGGGAAGTGGCAAGTCTTGAAGGGACCCTAGAGGAAGGCTGCAGAGGGACTTTCCATGAGGGTGTTTAGGGACAGGACAAAGAGGAATGGTTTGAAGCTGAAGGAGAGCAGGGTTAGACTGGAGCTTAGCAAGAAATTATTCAGCATGAGGGTGGTGAGACTTTGGAATGGGTTTCCCGGAGAGGTTGTGGTCGTCCTCTCCCTGGATGTGTTCATGGCCAGCTTGGATAAGGCCTTGAGCAGCCAAGTCTAATTGAGAGATGTCCCTACCCATGGCAGGGAGGTTGGAGTAGATGATCTCCAAGGTCCCTTCCAATCTTATCCATGTCCATGGCTCCCTCTGCTCTCTCATATACTTTATCCATATTCCATAGCCTTTCTCTGCCTGTCCTACATTTTCTGGTTTTGTACCAAACAGAGGGGCAGAACAGAGTCAAAACAAATGATAGAAAGGTTTGAAGTGAAGTGCTGTAACTCCCAAATGATTCTCCATGTGGGACTAAAGCTCCTCTCCTCTCCCTCTCCTTTCCCTCTCCTCTCCCTCTCCATCTCCTCTCCTATCTCCTCCCCTCCCCTCCCCTCCCACCCCTCCTAAAATGTTTCTTTGCTGCAAGAGTGGTCAGGGACTGGCACAGGCTGCCCAGGGAGGTGGTGGAGTCCCCATGCCTGGAGGTGTTCAAGAAACCTGTGGCCATGGCCCACAGGCTGTGTGACGCTAGTGCCACACAGGCATCAAGGGCTCACCAGGGTGACCTGTGAGAGGGAGATGCAAACCACATGAACCACAAATCTCAGGAGCTGAGCAGGCAAGGCCACAGTCAAACTTTTCACTCTGCTGTGACAACCCCAAATGCAGCACATCAAACCCTGACTGCCATTCCAGCAGAAAGGAAAAAGTTAATTTTGATTTGGGGGATTTTTTTTCCTCTTTTTTTTCCCCCTATTGATCCAAGGTGATACAAAGAAAATAATATTGTAGGGTTGTGTGTCACTCTGGGAATGACATTTCACTAGCAGCTTCTCAACAGATATCATAGAATCATAAATGGCTAGGGCTGGAAGGGACCTCAAGGAGCAGCCAGCTCCAACCCCCCTGCCATGGCCAGGGACACCTCACACTACAGCAGGTTTCTCACAGCCACATCCAGCCTGGCCTCAAGAACCTCCAGGGATGAGGCTTCCAGGCTTTGCTGAAGCATTTCTCTACTCATGGAGCTCCCTATGCCCAGATCTCATCCAGTGACAGGACAAGGGGTAAAAGGCACAAACCTGGACATAAGAAGTTCCATCTAAACATGTGGAGGAGCTGCTTTGATTTAAGGGTGACAGAGCACTGGAGCAGGCTGCCCAGGGGAAGATGATGGAGTCTCCATCTCTGGAGCCTTTCCAAACACACAATCACAGAATTTGGGGGGCTGGAAGGGACCTTTAAAGCTCATCCAGTCCAACTCCCCTGCCAGAGCAGGAGCACCTACAACAGATCACACAGGAACACATCCAGGAGAGTTTTGAGTATCTCCAGAGAGGGAGACTCCACAACCCCCCTGGGCAGCCTGCTCCAGGGCTCTGTCACCCTCACAGGAGAAGACTTCTTCCTCATATTTACATGAAGCTTCCTATGCCTCAATTTCCAGCACTGCCCCTTGTGCTGGCACTGGGCACCACCCAGCAGAGCCTGGCTCCAGCCTCTGGGCACTCACCCTCTACATATTTATACACACTGATGGGGTCACCTCTCAGTCTCCTCTCCTCTAAGCTAAAGAGCCCTCAGCCCCCTAGTCTCTCCTCATACAGAAGATGTTCCACTCCCTTCATCACCCTGGTGGCTCCGTGCAGGACTCTCTCAAACAGCTCTCTGTCTGTCTTGAACTGAGGGGCCCAGACCTGGCCACAATATTCCAGATGTGGCCTCACCAGTGAAGAGTAGAGGGGGAAGAGAACCTCTCTCGACCTGCTGGTCACAGCCCTTCTGATCCAGCCCAGAATGGCATTGGCCTTCCTGGCCACAAGAGCACACTGCTGGCTCATGGTCATGCCACCTGTGTGGCCTTCTCTAGGTGACCCTGCCCTGGCAGGGGGCGGGGGTGGTGTTGGACTCGACGATCTCCAGCGCTCCCTTCCAACCCCTACCGTTCCCTGCTTCTGCGACCAGCCTCTGAGAGGCAAATTACCTGCAGAAGTGCAGCAATCTGTTGAATTTAGCAGGCAATCATTTTGATATGTAAATGAAAGGCTGGGGGGGGGGTGGGAAATCAGGTTTGAAATGCAATCAAGGCCAAAGATAAAAAAAGGTTTCTCATCTCCTCTCCCATAATTGTTTCTAAACCGATGCCCTTGGCGTGGGATCCCTGGCTGTTTCCTCAGCTTAACTGCAGGAGAAGCCACTTGTACCCTTACCCCCCAAGGCTGGGAAGGAGGTCGTGTAATTCTCTCCTGCAATGGCAGAAAGATGGTGGTAAAACCTCTACTGAGTGCACTTAATGGCTCCACAGATTATTAACGAGATCTGGAGCTTTTCAAATCTAATTCCCTGGGTTTAAATCCAAGCCCTGTCAGCAGCTGCAGAAAGATCTAAGGAAAATTAGTTTATGTTCTGGGCCCAGCTCCTGGAAGATGAAAAGCCGCACAACAGTTGGCACTAATTAGCGCTTATGTTGGCCTCTGCTCCCAAATACCACAGCCAGAAAGGGCCAGGCAGGAGGGAACCAAAGGTGTGAGGGGTGAGGTCTGTGTCTGCAGCAGGGGGTGGAGGAGCAGCCACTCTCCCCAGCCTTGCACCCATCCTTTTCCTCAAAGAGCAGCCCATCCTGTGTCCCCCATCTGGAGCTCCTTGGCTAGACCAGTCCCTAACTGGGGCAGCTGCTGCCCAGGCAGAGAGCACAAGGAGGTCCAAAATCTTAGGGTTTCAGTGGACCGAGAAAGGGTGGAAACAGAACCCTAGGCACAGTAGGAAGAGAGACAGGATGCACTGGGTTGAAAGGGACCCTCAGAGGTCATCTTGTGCAACCTTCCTGCAGTGAACAGGGACCCCTCCAACTACATCAGGTTCCTCAGAGCCCCATCAAGTTTGACCTTGAATGATCCTCTTGTGTCCACCCTACCTACATTCTCCTGCTGTCCTACCTCGTGCTGGCCTCTGATTCCACTCTCCCCCTCTCACCAGCTCTGAACTTGCCTAGATATTATTGCAAGATGCATTTTTTCCCCCTTGTATTTGTGAATATTGATTTTCCCTCTTGGGGTAGCCTGGATCCCACTCTGAGATGCATTTTATCAGCAGTGACTCCATTTTAGCATCCAATCTGAATCCACCCATTTCTAGTTTTGCTCCATCCCCCCCAGTCCTATCACTCCCTGACACCCTCAAAACTCCCTCCCCAGCTTTCTTGTAGCCCCCTTCAGATACTGGAAGGCCACAAGAAGGTCTCCTTGTAGCCTTCTCTTCTCCAGACTGACCAACCCCAACTCTCTCAGTCTGTCCTCATAGCAGAGGAGCTCCAGCCCTCTGCTCATCCTCGTGGCCCTTCTCTGGACACCTTCCAGCACTCCCAGATCCTTCCTGTAATAGAGACTTCAGAACTGGACACAGTGCTCCAGGTGGGATCTCACCAGAGCAGAGCATAGGGGGCAGATCTTAGAGGGCTTTTCAACCCAAAACAATTCTATGATCCCTATTACAGGAAGGATCTGGATGTGCTGGGGCATGTCCAGAGAAGGCCTACTGGAACAGGTTGCCCAGGGAGGTGGTGGAAGCCTCATCCCTGGAGGTTTTTGCAGCCAGGCTGGATGTGGCTGTGAGCAACCTGATCTAGTGCGAGATGTCCCTGCCCACGGCAGGGGGGGTTGGAACTGGCTGATCCTTGAGGCCCCTCCCAGCCCTGACAATTCTATGAAACACCCTTGGTGCTCCCACTGTGCCCTGCTGCATCACTTGTTCTTGGGGGTCAGTGACACCAGCTCTGCTTTACTGCTCCAAGAAGCGAGGGCAGACCTTGGTGCACATCCTAAGCCAGAGCTTCCCACTCTCTGAAGTCCCCTGGCAAGGGGAGAGGTATGCAGCTTATCTCAATCACACCAGGCCAGGCTGGAGTGTGTTAAGCATCCATCTAGTTGGCTGCCCCTGTCCTGTGCCAATATTACTTTTCTTTGGAGTCTTTTATCTTTAAATATTAAACATTAGCTATACAACAAATAAATCAATACTTCAAAACCTTCTCTAAAAGCTACTACACCATGCTTAGGAGTGGGCAATCCAGCCACTTAGAGACTAGGGCCACTCCATCAGTGTCTGATCTCTTCCTTCTCCATTAATCTTCTTTAATCCACCAAGGACTCGTAGGATTTCCAATTAGTGACCATTCAATAACTTCTCCATTTCCAAAGAGGCAAAGATTCTCCTTTCCAAAGAATTCTCCTCCTGACTGGCAGTGCAAGCTCTGGCCCTGGCTCACTTAACAGAGCTTACATCTCAGGTTATGGGAGAGGAGGGAACAATTGTTAGATTGAGGGAAATACCTTGCTGGCAGTTCATCAAACTGCTGGAGTGGGTCCAGAGGAGGCCACAAAGATGATCAGAGGGCTGCTATGGGGACAGGCTGAGAGAGTTGGAGCTGTTCAGCCTGGAGGGGAGAAGGCTCCAAGGAGACCTTAGAGCAGCCTTCCAGTACTTGAAGGGGACTACAGGAAAGCTGGGGAGGGATGTTTTATGAGGGCTTGTTATAACAGAATGAGAGGGAAAGGATTGAAGCTTGAGGAAGGCAGATCTAGACTGGAGAGTAGGAAGAAATTCTTGACAGTGAGGGTGGTAAGACACTGCAACAGGTTGCCCAGGCAGGCTGTGGATGCCTCCTCTCTGGAGGTGTTCAAGGCCAAGTTGGATGAAGCTTTAAGCAACCTGGATTAGTGGGAAGTGTCCCTGCCCATGGCAGGGGTTTGCAATTGGATGATCTTTAAGGCCCCTTCCAACCACAACCACCCTGGGCAACCTGTTCCAGTGTCTCACCACCTTCACTGTCAAGAAATTCTTCCTCATCTCCAATCTCAATCTCTCCTCCTCAAGCTTCAAACCATCCTCTCTTGTTCTAGTACAACAAAGCCCTTGTGAAAAGTCCCTTCCTGGCTTTCTTGCAGGCCCCCTTCAGGTGTATTTCTTCCTGGGAAAGGCTCTTTGCTTCCCTCTGAGCTGTATCCCAGCCACCAGCTAGGAGAGAAACCCTCTGGCACCGTGTTGCTTTCATTTGGAGTGATTAATGCTACAAACTACCAGCAACACCCACGGGAGGTTTGCAGGGAACACTTTTCCTGTAATTAAAAATAACGCCTGGGCAAGTGCCTGTGGGTTCCAGTACAGCAACCACCATTCCCAGCCCCTGCTTGTGCAAATTGAGGCTGGAAAGGGACAATATTAATAGTCAGTGGCTGGGAAGGTGCTTTAGCTGCTGCTTCCCTCTGCAGCAGCAGTTGTCTGCGCCTTACATTCACCAGTTGCTTGCTCAGGTGCATTCAGGCTGCTTGGGGAAATCCCTGGGGAATGATAGACTCCTGGAACGGCTTAGGTTGGAAGGGGCCTTAGGCATCATCTGCTCCAAGTTCCCTGCCATGGGCCTCTCATCTAGACTTGATTCCTCAAGGTCTCATCCAACCTGGCCTTGGACACCTCCAGAGAGGAGTGTGGTGGGTTGAAACTACCACAGGAGGCATCCACAGTCTCCCTGGGCAAACTGTTCCAGGGTCTCACCACCCTTGTACTTGAAGAACTTCTTGCTAAGCTCCAGTCTAACCCTGCCCTGCCTCAGCTTCAAACCATTCCCCCTTGTCCTGTTTCTAGACACCCTCAGGAAAAGTCCCTCTCCAGCCTTCCTGCAGGATCCCTTCTGTTATTAGAAGGCAGCTCTATGGTCCCTCCAGAGAGTTCTTTCCAGACTGAACAGCCCCAGCTCCCTCAGCCTCTCCTCATAGCAGAGGTGCTTCAGCCTTTGGATCATCTTTGTGGCCTCCTCTGAACTCAATCCAACAGCTCTGTGTGCTTCTGATGCTGGGGACACCAGAACTGGAGGCAGGATTGGAAGTGAGGTCTCAGCAGAGCAGAGTCCAGGGGCAGAATCCCCTCTCTTGCCCTGCTGCCCACACTCCTCTGGCTGCAGCCCAGCACACAGCTGCCTGCTGGGCTGCGTGAGGGCACTGCTGGCTCCTGGGGAGCTTCTCAGCAACCAACACCCCTAAGTCTTTTTCTTCAGGGCTACTCTCAGTCCACTCTGCACCCAGCCTGGATTTGTGCCTGGAATTGTGGGGAACTGGGGGGAAAAAAAATGATGAAAGTGTCTGGGCAGACAGGGAGAGGAAGCTGGTTCTTGAGCACCAAGTGGTCTTCTCAGCACTTGCAATGAGCTTCTTCTGCCTGCTGCAGAAGATCAGGTCCAATCCTTACCATCTGCACCAATAATCAAGGCTTCATTAGAAACCCAGATTTGCTGTAAATTAGAACATGTAATTAGAAAATGTGGCTGCTAATTGAGTCCCTTTGATGTGAGCTTCAAGATGTGACGCCGATCCCACACAGAAAGGGGGGTTTTAATGCCTTGTATTTATATACATCCCCCCCCCTGCCATTCTTCCTCCTCTCCCCCCCCCCCCCCCCTTTCATTTATTGTTATTTGCAGCTTTGAACTCTTTGCTGATCAGAAATATTCAGAACTCCATCGTGCACAGAGCAGTGTCACTTTGGCTATTTATAAACCCGGGGCTGGCACAAAAAGCCATTCAGCAAATTCCTTTTTTTAGGTTGCTTCTTTCTCTCTCTCCCCCTCCCCCCTCTCTCCACCACCCCACCCCCCCATCCCCCAACCCACCACCTCCTTCCCTTCGTTTCTTCCCTTTCCTTTATATTCCCAACTACAAAACAAGAAGTTGCTATTTTAGTTCGCGCAGCGACGTTCGAAGCCAGCCAAGTGTTGATGATTCAGTAGGTGGC
Source organism: Dryobates pubescens (assembly GCF_014839835.1). Classification (NCBI taxonomy): domain Eukaryota; kingdom Metazoa; phylum Chordata; class Aves; order Piciformes; family Picidae; genus Dryobates; species Dryobates pubescens. Next base: position 5,696,315 of record NC_071631.1, on the reverse strand, counting down.
ACTCCATCCTCTCGGTCTGTTCGTGGCGGCAGCTCTGCCAGGGGAAGGGAATTTTTTGCTTGTGCCTTCCTAAAGGTGCTGCTGCCTCTCACGAGCGAAGGGAAAGGAGCTCCTTCAGCTCCCCCAGCATCCCACAGCAGCCCCTGCGAAAAAAAAGCCCCAACCCCCCGAGGCGTAAAACTGAAGGCTACGGCATCCTTCTTGCCGGCGATCACCTCGGCTGAGCCCTTTGCCGCGTCCTCCCTGCAGATTTAAGCAGCGGCGGTGGCTTTGAGTGATGGCCTTGGGAAAGTGCCACACGTTGGTGTTGGGTGGTTACCACCCTGTGCTCTTGCCTCTGCTCTGCCTGGCTTCTGCTACTGCGAGGTGGTGTCGAGTTCCCTGGGTAGAGGGAGCGCTGCAGACATGCAAAATCCTGTTGCCCTTATATAAGCCAAAGGAATTAATTAAATAAATGCACAAAAATAACCTCTCAGGGAAGGGAAAAAAAACCCAAAACATAGAAAAAAGGGGGGGGGGGGGGAAAGCTAGTATATAACTTAATTTCCTGCCACTCTCTAAAATCTGCTCCAGCACAAAGCCAGGTCTTTCTAGTGCTTTTCACCTTGTGAGGAAATATCTCTAGCTGGAGAAGAAGAAGAATGCTTAACCCCTAAGACTCTGGCCTCTTCCCACATTAGGGTGGCAGCTAATGTGGAAGTGCCTGCAAATTGTAGAGGGTCGTGGATAAAGGCCCAGCCTGGAGAGCCCCAGCCCTGGAGGGTGCTGTGCTCAGTGCTGGACAGTGAGAAGCAGCTCTGCACTCCTGCCAAGTGTTGCTTTACCAGCCGTGGTTCATCCAGATGGAGCAACAAGCTTCATGAGACCAGTGCTGCCTGCACAGCCATCAATGAGCCAGAATGTGAGAGGACCAGAGCAGGCTAAGCAGCACCCCAGAAAGGTGAAGGCAGCACCTCAGTTTTACACTGAGGGTGGTGAGACCCTGTGCCATGTTGCCCAGAGAGGGGGGAGGTGTACCATCCCCAGAACCATTCCAAGACTCTGAGCAACCTGCTCTAGCTGCAGATGTCCCTGCTGATTGCAGGGGGTTTGGGCTAAGTGAGCTTGCAAGGTCCCTCCTCACCCACACCAGTCTGTGATACTCTGACTGTTGTGTATACTAAGGAGGGTGGGGGATCAAAGCCGAAGGAAGCTGGGAAAGGGAAGCTGGATTAACAGTAAGGAGGGTGGGGGATCAAACCTGAAGGAAGCTGGGAAAGGGAAGCTGGATTAACAGCATAGATTCACCACCAAACTGCCTGCTCCATGCAGGCTTAGCTCACTAGCAGAAGTCTTTCTGGGACTGCAGCAGGTACCAAGCAGAAGCAATTAGAGCAGGCCAACATCATTATCCCAACCTCCTAGCAGTCCCCAGTGCAGAAAATAAAGTCCAAGGAGCTTTCCCTCCTCCCCAGGCACAAGGCAGTTTGCTTTCCTGGATGTTGGCCCATCCTTGGAGATGCTGAACGTCTCTAGCCATGGAGCAGATATCTTGGCCCCAGCTTGGAGGGAGCAGAGCTGAGACAATGACCCTGCTGTGCAGCTGCCACAGGAGCAGAAAACACCTCCCCTGTCCTGCTCACCGGGGAGCTCGTTCAGACCCCAGCTCAGCTACCTAGGCTGCAGGAGTGGCTGAGGACTGAGGCCTTAAAGAAGCAAACGCTGCTGGCCACAAACCCCTCAGTGCCAACAGGCTGGATGCTGTAATTAGGAAAAATGCATATTGCTAAAGACACAAGAGCATGGCAGATGAGTTTAGTGTTCCTAATAAAAAAATCTAATTCCCCTAATCTGTATCAAACACTACAAGCTACATGCTACCAATTATTTTCTCCTAGTTTTAATTTACAACAATCAGTTATAATGGATGAAATTAATTCTTAGTTTAATTTTGTTGGCTGTGTGCTTAGAATCCTTTTTTTATATTTCCCTCCCCCCTCCCCCCCTCTTTTCCTCATCTCCCATTTTCCTGGTGCTGGAAATTAGCTGCATCTAGCTTCAGTGGTGGTAGTTAAGATGGAACATTGTTCCTAATTGTTTACTAATCATCACAACCTCTGGTGTAATTCACTCTCTGCTGCAGCTTGGGTGTGAGGTTTATTCTCCTTAAAGCTTTGCTTGCCCTTTCAAATCAAAGGTTTTAAAATTAAAGGCATAAACATCACCATCTGTATCTTCCATCCTTGTGGCTGGGTTTTCATCACTTCCTGAATCCCAGCATCCCAGTATGGGAGGGGATGAAAGTGACCTCTAGAGATCATCCAATCCAACCCTCCTGCTAAAGCAGGGCACCCGCAGCAGCTTGCCCAGGATCACAATGGCCAGGGGGGGTTGGAAGCTCCACAGACAAGGAGGCTCCACAACCTCTCCGGGCAGCCTGCTTCAGAGCCCCAGCACCTTCACACTACAGCAGGTTGCTCCCAGCCACATCCAGCCTGGCCTTAAAATCCCCCAGGGATGAGGCTTCCACCACCTCCCTAGGCAACCTGTGCCAGTCTCTCATCATCCTCATGGGGAAGAACTTCTTCCTAACATCCAATCTCAATCTACCCATTTCTAGTTTTTTTTTCCATTCCACCAGTCCTATCATTACCTGACACCCTAAAAGTCCCTCACCTGCCCCATTTTTGCCCCTTTTCCCCTCAAACCCACAGCACCTGGGCTCTGTTGGAGTCTCCTCCCACCCCAGGTGTGGCCACTTTGCCTTCCCCACCTACTCCCCTATTTAATCCCCCCCAGGAAAGGCAGAAACCTTAAGCTGAGCCCATTTGGGCTGAGGATCCTCCTCTCATCTCTGGTTAGTGCCCACAGTGCACACTGGGTGATGGTGGTGGTGACAACAAAGGCCGGGGGGCCTGGTGGCCCCCCGGTTGTTAGGGCAGTGATTGATGACTACTCCAATATCATCCACGGGTGCTGGCTGGGGCTCCTCACTGGGTCTGAGCTCCTCTGGGTGGTATCTTGGCTGGTTGAGGGTCTTGTCCTCGGCTCTGGGATGGTTCTCCTGACTCACAGCAGTTTAGCTGCAGCCCCAGGCTCTGTACTGGCCAGCAGCGCTGCACCGACAGCCAGGGGCTCCTTAAACCTGGGCTCATTGCGGATGGAGCCGGGCAGGGCGAGCACCACGCTCCGGGGCCAGCGCGCAGAGGAGCAGCCGGGGAAGCGTTTTGCACACGGGTGAGGGAGCTCCAAAGCTGTTTCCCGTAGCCGGTGTATCTTCAAGAGGAAAACGATCCTCTGAGATCTGAGCTTTTGTGCTATGCAAATCCGCAGCAGCCTCTCCCTCTCAGCCGCGCTCCGCAATTTCCTGCGGCAGCGGTGGATGGGAACAGCTGTTGCACCACGGCAGGAACTCGGCGTAAGCCTCCCGGCAGCAAGCGGAGGTTTTCCTGCTGCAGGGAGCTGTGACGAGGAGTTTTCCATCGTGCCATGCATTATGCAGCATAATTATCCCCAAAGACCAAAGGCTGCCTTCCCTTTTTGCTCGCAGGAGCCTGGTTCATGCTCAAGCCCTTAAAAACCTTTAAATAAAAGAAACCGTCAGAGCTGGCTCAGAGGAGCTCTCCTCTTGTTCACAGTGCACTTAAGAGACTCATTGGGTTGGAAAAGACCTCTAGGTCATCCAGTCCAACCATCAACCCATCAACCATGGCCCCAGGTACCACGGCCAGATGTCTTCTGAACAACCCCCGCCCCGGGGATGGTGACTCCACCACTCCCCTGGGCAGCCTGTTCCAATCTCTGACCACTCTTGCAGCAATGACACTTTTCCTAATACCCAACCTAACCCTCCCCTGGCACAATTTCAGGCCATTTCCTCCTCTTCTGTCACCTGATACTAGGTACAAGAGACCAACCCCCACCTCACTCCAACCTCCATTCAGGTAGTTGTAGAGAGCAATGAGGTGTCCCCTCAGCCTCCTCTTCTCCAGACTGAACACCCTCAGTTCCCTCAGCTGCTCCTCCCCAGCCCTCTTTTCCAGACCCTGCACCAGCCTTGCTGCCCTTTTTCTGGCCCCTCTCCAGCCCTTCATTTTCTTCCCTGCGGTGCTGATGTGGAAGTGTCTGCCAGATTGATCTGGATTTCCCCAGAATTTTGTGGTTGCAGGGAACTGGAGCAAAGTGCAGCCAAAGTCGAGCTCTGGTATTTTTAACCACAGCATCTCACTTTCTCCTTTCCCCCCCCCAGGTTTCCATTCAGAAGGATTATTTTTGCCTGGCAAGCGCTAACACATTACATCATCAAAGAGTCGGCTCCAACGCCCTGCTCTGCAGGCAGGATGTCAGCACTTTGGGTGCTCTTTTCTCTCTGACCACAAATGAAGCCAGCCTGACAATGGAGACCTCTGGGCAAAGAAAACACAGTTCCTCTGCCCAGCTTCAGCCACAAAGAACGTTAGAGAGAGCTCTTAGCACCCTCATCCTTCACCATTGCTCTTTCTAATCTATGTGGGATGCTCAGGGCAGCTCTCTTCAACTGCCTGGGAGGAGGTTGGGGTGAGTTTGGTGTTGGTCTCTCCTTCCATTCTCTAATTCTCTTATCCATCTTTGAGCTACTGAAAGGAATCTGCTGCTTTGGGGAGCTCCAAACATCAGATATGCAGCTGGCAGAGGCCATTCTGCTCCTGCAGCTTGTTTTGGATGGTGATCAAATCACACTTCACTCTTGGTAGCAATATTCAAGTCATGGCTTCATCGGAGACTTCATTCAGCTCTCTGCAGCCTCCTGAAAAGAGGCTGGACTAAGGTGGGAGTTAGTCTCTTCTGCCAAGTAACAAGTGATGGGATGATAGGAAATGGCCTCAAGTTACACCAGGGAAAGCTTAAGTTGGCTGTTAGGAAGAACTGCTTCCCTGCAGGGGTGGTCAGGCACTGGAACAGGCTGCCATCCCTCCTTGACCTATTATGAAAAGTCCCTCTCCAGCCTTCCTGTAGGATCCCTTCAGGTGTTGGAAAGTGTCTCTAAGGTCCACCCAGAGCCTTCTCTTCTCCAGGCTGAACACCCCCAGCTCCCTCAGCCTGTCCTTATAGCAGAGCTGCTCCAGCCCTTGGATCATCTTTGTGCCCTCCTCTGGACTCACTCCAGCAGCTCTGTGTCCTCCTGATGGATAGATAAGTGCAGGTTTAGAGCCAGAGTTGTGAATCTCCCTTCCTTCCCCTGTCTCTCTCCCCTCCTTTTCCCTCTCCCTTCCTAACCAAGATTGGAGTCTGTGGCATGGGGGACCCTTTGCACTGCCCCTGTGGCAGCCCAGAGCCCTGCCTGCAGACGAATGGTTAACAGGCGCAATGCAGACGTAATTACAGAGTTATAAGAGCTTTATTTATGCTCTTCACATTAAAGTGATATCACACTATTAAATCTTCCTACCATTAGCTACTCAGTGTGGAGAAAGAGAGAGAGAGTGTGTGTAAGTGAGGCAATCATGGGAAGATTTCCTCATTAGTCTCTTAAGAACAGCACATGACACAGAAAGGCATCACTCTGGGCTGCATCGAGGCAGGCAGTGTGTGCTCTGACAGTGCTCCTCCAGAGAACCTTGCACACATTGCTCTGCGGAGCAGAGTGTGGAGGTCGCTGTAAGCCCTCCTCTCCTTTCTTCTCCTTTTCCTGCCTTTGGGTACCTGCCCACGACCTCTCTGCTTCAAGGCCAGACCCTATGCCAAGGCAGAAGCACTTCCAGAGGGCACCTTGTCTGCTCAGGGCAATCATAGGATTGTTTCAGTTGGAAAAGACCTTTAAGATCATTGAGTCCAACCATTCTCTAGCTCTGCCAAGGCTGGGGCTAAGCCATGACCCTCAGCACCACATCTCTGCCTCTCTGAAACACCTTCAGGGCTGGGGATTCAACCACCTCCCTGTGAGAATCCTTTCAGTCAAGAAGTTTCTAATGTCCAACCTAAACCTCCCCTGGTGTGACTTGAGGCCATTTCCTCTCATCCTGTCACTTCTAATGGGGGATGTTTTTCAGCTGGAGCTCTTTCAGACAGAGAAAAGTGCAGGTTTGCTGTTATTGGACAATTTCTGTTGTCACTGGTGTGAGTTTTGCCTGTGTTCTCTGTGATGCACAGAAAGCAGCCTCCCCCTCCCCCCAGGAGGTGCTTTTTGGGTTCACTCCTGTAAATCTGAAATAATCCAAGGGTCTGAAATTCCTTTCCAGCACTTTCAACCACATAGAATCAGTCAGGGTTGGAAGGGACCACAAGGGTCATCTAGTTCCAACCCCCCTGCCATGGGCAGGGACACCTCGCACTAGATCAGGCTGGCCAGAGCCTCATCCAGCCTGGGCTTAAACACCTCCAGGGACAGGGCCCCAACCACCTCCCTGGACAACCCATTCCAGGGCTTCACCACTCTCATGGTGAAGAACTTCCTCCTCACATCCAGCCTGAATCTCCCCACCTCCAGCTTCATTCCATTCCCCCTAGTCCTATCACTACCTGAGATCCTGAGAAGTCCCTCCCCAGCCTTCTTGTAGGCCCCCTTCAGATACATCCTAGCTGCATGTGGGTTAGAAGGGCTGTTGCACAGCTTGCATTGGGGTGGCAGGGACCCTCAGAGATCATCTTGTCTACACTCCTTGCAGTCAGCAGGGACTCTTCCAACTAGATCAGGCTGCCCAGGGCCACATCAAGACTGCTTTTGAAGGTCTCCAGGGATGGGACCTTGAGCACATCCTTGGGCACCTCAATAAAGTATTTTTATTGATCTTTTATCTAATTGATCATATTTTTATTTGCCCCAAGAGTTCTAACCCCCCTTTTTGGTTGATTTTTTTTCCCCCTCTCTTCCCCTCTGTGTTTTTTTGTTGTTTTGTTTTATTTTCCAGAGCTGTCAGCAAGCCACAAAGAATCCCAGCCCTGTGACTCTGTTAAGCAGAGGCCCCAAGAAGGGTTTGCTGTCTGTTAAAAGGGGCTCTTAAAAAGGCTCATCTGAAATTAATAGTAGAATATATCCTTATTATGTGATGTGGAACAATAAACCCAGATGTTCACTCTGCAACAGGAACTTGCTGCAGTGATATAAATCTCTGCATTCATTTGGGTTTTATCCTTTGTTGAGCTGTGGAAGGACAGGTTTTTTTTCTCTGGGCATGTTTTAGCCAACTCAGTTCTTCCTTAGGAAACCAGGGTGAAGCTGGTTTCAACCCCAAATGCAGATATTCTCTCTGCCTGCAAATGCCAGAAGCCTGAAGATCTTGGAGGGGGTCAGATCTTGGAGGTGCTTGGATCTGGGGGCTGTTTCATGGGGGTTTCAGTTTTGAGTTCCTATCTGCTGGGCTCCCCAGTTCAAGAGGGACAGGGAAATACTTGAGAGAGTCCAAGGGAGGCAAGATGATGAAGGAATTGGAACATCTGTCTGATGAGGAAAGGGTGAGAGCCTTGGGGCTGTTTAGTCTGGAGAAGAGAAGACTGAGAGAGGATCTTATTAATGTCTATAAATATGAGGGGTGGGGGTCAAGAAGGGGCCAGGCTCTTTTCAGTGGTACTCTGTGATAGGACAGGGGGCAACAGGCACAAACTGGAACCCAGAAGGTTCCACCTCAACGTGAGGAGAAACTTCTTTTGTGCTGAAGCCCTGGAGCAGGCTGCCCAGAGAAGTTGTGGAGTCTCCTCTGGAGACTTTCAAAACCCACCTGGACGTGTTCCTGTGTGTCCGGCCCTGCTTTGGCAGGGAACTTGAACTAGATGGTCTGCAGAGGTCCCTTCCAACACCTACCATTCTATGATTAACATGACCATGACACAGGGTCAAGGTAGATGTGGTGCTGAGGGGCAGCAGGCTTGGCAGAGTTAGAATCACAGCATGGATTGGGTTGGAAGGGACCCTGAAAGGTCATCTTGTCCAACCCCCCTGCAGGCAGCAGGCACACCTCCACCTAGAGCAGGCTGCCCAGGGCCCCATCAAGTCTGATCTGGAATGTTTCCAGGGATGGGGCCTCAATCCCCATCGTGGGCAACCTGTTCCAGTATTTCACCAGCCTCATTGTGCAGAACTTTCTCCTGATGTCCAACCTAAACCTGCCCTGCTCCAGTCTCAAACTGTTGCAGGCCTTTCTAAACAGTCCCTCCCCAGCCTTCCTGTAGGTCCCCTTCAGATATTGAAATGCAGCTCTAAGGTCCTCCTGGAGTTTTCTCCAGGCTGACTACCCCAACTTTCTCAGCCTATCCTCAGAGGAGAGGTGCTCCAGCCCTTGGGCTCAGTGATCTTAAAAGTCTTTAGTGTTGTGTCCAAGTCTGGGCCCCTCAGTTTAAGAAAGATGTTGAGATGCTGGAAGGTGTCCAGAGAAGGGCAACAAAGCTGGGGAGGGGTTTGGAGCACAGCCCTGAGAGGAGAGGCTGAGGGAGCTGGGGTTGCTTAGCCTGGAGAAGAGGAGGCTCAGGGGAGATCTTCTTGCTCTCTACAACTACCTGAAGGGAGGTTGTAGCCAGGTGGGGGTTGGTCTCTTCTCCCAGGCAACCAGCACCACAACAAGAGGACACAGTCTCAAGCTGTGCCAGGGGAGGTTTAGGCTGGATGTTAGGAAGAAATTCTTCCCAGAGGTTGGCCTTTGAAATGTGCTGCCCAGGGAGGTGGTGGAGTCACCAATCCCAGAATTGCTTTTAAAAAGCCTGGATGAGGCACTTGGTGCCATGGTTGAGTTGGTTAGATGATGCTGGGCGATAGGTTGGACTTGAGGATCTCCAAGGCCTTTTCCAACTTGGCTGATTCTGTATTCTGTCTTTTCCAACTGAAAGGATTCTGTGATCGAAGAAGGAGACTTTAAGAGGGGAGGGAAGAAAAAAAAAAAAGAGGAAGAAAAGGCTGGTGGTGTGCTTGCAGTAAACACAGAATCTGCCACAGAATTAGTGAGGGGATTATGCAGAATCAGCATCTCCATTTCTCAGAGTGACTTTCCTCGACAGAAGGACACTAATCGTGCTTTCAGAGATCAAAGCCTTTAATCAACGCTTAAGCATCTTAAGTTTGTTCCACTTTATTACAGGGGAATAATGACACAGTGTTTTACATTGCATTAAGGAGGAGGAAGATGCCCCAGAAAAGCTGCCTGCTCCCTCCCTCTCTTTGCCTGCGTCCTGCCCTTTGTGGCTGAGCGTGAAATTCCCCCCTTGTGCCGTAGGGAAGGGGGTTTGGCAGCAGCTTGCAGAGTGTAGCTAGGAAAGGCAAGCTTGAGCTGCAGCACCCCTGAGCAGATCAGACTCATCTCAGCTACTCAGCAAGTCTGCCAACAGCACCCAGCTGTGTGGTGCAGGGGACTCACATGAGGGCAAGGATGGCATCCAGAAAGATCTTGATAGGCTTGCAAAGTGGTCCTGTGACAATTGCATGAGGTTCAGCAAGTCAAAGTGCAAGGTCCTGTATCTAGGTCAGGCCAATCCCAGGCACAAATCCAAGCTGGGTGCAGAGTGGGGTGAGAGTAGCTCTGAAGAAAGAGACCTGGGTGTATAGATTGATGTGAAACTCGCCATGAGCTGGCAGTGCCCTCGTGTAGCCCAGAAGGCTGCCTCAGGAGGAGTGTGGCCAGCAGGGCAAGAGAGGGGATTCTGCCCCTGGACTCTGCTTTGCTGAGACCCCACCTCAAACACTGTGTCCAGTTCTGGTGTCCTCAGCATAAGAAGGACACAGAGCTGTTGGAGTGAGTCCAGAGGAGGCCACAAAGATGATCCAAGGGTTGGAGCAGCTCTGCTATGAAGGAAAAGCTGAGGGAGCTGGGGGTGTTCAGCCTGAAAAGAGAGGACTGTGGGGGGGCCTCAGAGCTGCCTTCCGATACCTGAAGGGATCCTACAGGAAGGCTGCAGAGGGACTTTTCCTGAGGGTGTAGATGATCTCTGAGGCCCCTTCCAACCTGAGCCATTCCATGATTCTGTGACCTCTCGACACATGGTGAAGGTAGAGCCCTGTGTGTGGGTGCAGTGCACCTCTGGGGAGGTGAGAGGCAGTTCTACAAGGACTCAGTGGAGTAAACCCCTTTTTAAGCACTGCAAACCACAGGGTGCCTGACTGAAACTCTTAGCAAACTTATCCCTCTCGTGCTGAGCAGCTGGCACTTGCTGGCTGTGCTTGGGAAGAGTTAGAAGAGCCCCCTTGGAAAGTGCCAGAATGAAACTCTTCCATTTTCCACTTCCAAGCAGTCCTGCTTAGAATTCACTACTCTATTTATGATCACTTGTGAAAAATGCTCAAGCTGGAAGTAAAACTTCTCCTTGGGTCTGCAATTACTTCCTCCCCACCCTCCCACCCCCTCTCCCCCCAAAAGGAAAAAGAAAAAAAGAACCAGAGCAAACTAAAAAGGGTCAAACAAAATCTTTTCTTTCCCATTTTAAGTTATGCAGCATTACCAGAGAGCCTTGAAACCAATTATTCAAACAGGTCTCTGCTTTCTCCCCTGCTGAAGGGCAAATCCTGCCCTTGCAGTGGAGCAGTGGCTCTGAGAAGTGGAAGAAAGCTTTGCACACCTTGTCTCTTCCCAGTGCTCCTCAAATGGGGGAGAACCTGGGTCTACAGTATCAGAAGGGAGACATGGACCTTCTGGAGGGCCACAAAAATGATCAGACTTCTTCTCTTATGAAGAAAGGCTGAAAGAATTGGGGCTGTTCAGCAGGAAGAAAAGAAGGCTCTGGGGAAACCTTGTAGCTACATTTCAATATCTGAAGGAGACCTGCAAGAAGACTGTTTAGAAGGGCTTGGAGCAGTAGGACAAAGGGTAATGGTTTGAAAATGGAGCAGGGGAGATTTAGGTTGGACACCAGGAGGAAGTTCTGCACAATGGAAGTGGTGACAAACTGAACAGGCTACCCAGGGATGTGGTTGAGACCCCATCCCTGGAAACATTCCAGATCAGACTTAATGTGGCCCTGGGCAGCCTGATCTAGTTGGAGGTGTCCCTGCTGACTTCAAGGGTGTTGGACCTCTGAGGGTCCCTTCCAACCCAATGCAATCTGTGACTCTGAATCACCCTCATGCCCATATCATCTGCAGCCAGCACCAACACTGTCTCTCACGTTGTACAGCCAGAGCAGAAAGGTCTGATTCAGGATTCAATCAGCCTCCTCATTAATTAGGTCTTGCTAATAGGTTTACAACAAATAATCCACCCAGCTGTAACCCCAGCCACCAGGTCTGCTCTGGTTGCCATTTGCTGTCTGTCTCCCAGCTTATGAATTCTCCTGTGTAGAGCAATCAATGTGTTTGGTACCCTGAGTGAGAGCAGCCCTTGGGAGCCTCCTGCCTAGGTCTTCATGTGCTGCTGCTTGGCTTGCTCTGCTCTGCTCCTCATCCAAGTCCATCTGGCCTGGGGACCCACTGCTGCTGCTCAGCTCCATCACATCTCTGTTCCTGCAGGAGATGTGGTGATGGATGCCTGTTTTCTAGTGCTAGGAGAAAAAGGGGCTTATGGCAGATGGTTACAGCTCCCCACCTCAATCAATAAATACCCAGTGACAGAGAGATGAGTAAGCAGGATTGCAGGAGTCAGCTCAGGCTTCCAAAGCTGCTTTGCAGAGCGCTGTTAGCAGCTGCTCTCCTCCTCGACGCTGCTGCAACGCTCAGCTGGTCGGCAGAGCAAACACATCCCATGCAGCAGGGAGCCCAAGGCTCTGCCCTTCAGCTCCTGGTTTGGCCTGGGAGACCATGTGTGAGGTTTGGGTGTGTAATCTGGAAGATGTCAGAAAGATTCTTCCACCCCTGACTACTCCAGGTCCATCTCAACACCTCACCTGTGTTTGGAGAGGACTCATTTGTTTCCTTTCTGGTTTAGGTATGGGGGTTTGCCAGGGTGGTATTGGTTCAGAGGAGTGTTCACCACTCTCCCTAGTTCTTTATCCACAGGCTTTGAGCTGCTCATTTAATTCTTGGCCTGACCTTTTCCACATTGCCATTCAGATAGACATGAGGAAAGACTTTTTACAAGGGCTTGTAGTGATAGAACAAGATGGGAATGGACTGAAGCTTGAGGAGGGCAGATTTAGACTGGAGATTAGGAAGAAATTCTTGACAGTGAGGGTGATGAGACACTGGAACAGGTTGCCAGGGTGGTTGTGGATGTCCCTTCCCTGGAGGTATTCAAGGCCAGACTGCATGAGGCCTTAAGAAACCTGGGCTGGTGGGAGGTGACCCTGCCCATGGCAGTGGGGTGGAACTGGATGATCTTTAAGGTCCCTTCCAACCCAAACCATTCTATGAGTCTATGAAACTGGGCAGTCCCTGTCTAGGCTGGGGGGTGGTTAATGAGCAAGTCAAACCAGCATTCCTTCACTAAGCACGTTGCTCTCCAGGGCTGGCAGAAGTTTGCAGCCCTGCTGCATGGCAGATACCCACAGTCAGACTGAGAAGCAAAGGATAGCTGTGGTAGGAAGCCATCCCTAGGAGCCCATCCTTCCATCTTGCACTGATCACTTCCCCACCATCTCAATCTGGTTTTCCCAGCCAGTCCCACCCCTGCCTGGACACTCCAGCTCCATTATCTCTTCCTAAGCAGCCAGTCCAACGTTTCTCTGGTGACAAGGTTGCACTTTCCCTCTGCCCTTGCTTCGCTTCCCATCCAAAGTCACATCTGCCTTGGGTGGCAGCAGGTCCTCCTGAGGTTTGCTCTTCATGAGCTGATGGTTATCGCTGCCTGCCCCGCGATGCTCAGCAGCCTGAGCTCTGCATGTCACATCTCATTAGCCTCACAGTCATTTAGCAGAGACATTAGTCTGCAGCTGGATGGAGCTGTCTGGTGTGTGCCACTTGATTTCAGCTTTCATGGGCTGACACTCACCTCAGCCTTTAGGATCTCCATGTGATTAATCTGTGCCTCAGTTTCCCTTTCCTGTCTACTAATTGCTTTTTTCTAAGTGGAAGAAATGGATTTTTTTTTCTTCTCAGCTTTGCTGTTTCAAGTAGCCCTGAACCAACTGCTGAAACCTCCCTGATGTGAGGAGAGAGTTGGGGTTGTCCAGCCTAGAGAAGGGAAGGCTCCAGGGAGACCTTCTGGTAGGCTTTCAGAACTTAAAGGAGCTGATCACAAAGCTGGGGACAGACTTTGGAGCAGGGCCTGTTGTGACAGGACAAAGGGTGATGGTTTGAACTCAAAGAAGGAGGTTTAGACTGGAGAGAAGGAAGAAATCTTTGACATTGAGGGAAGTGACACCATGTGCCAGGTTGCCCAGGGAGGTGGGAGATGTCCACCCCTCAACCATTCCAGGTCAGGTTGGTTAGGGCTCTTAGCAACCTGCTGTAGTTGCAGAAGTCCCTGCTGACTGCAGGGGGATTGGACTGGATGAGCTTTAAACATCCCTGCCCACCCAAACAAGTCCTTGATTCTGTGAACTCTTGGCAGCTATTTGAGCCATGGAGACTCTTACACATGTCAGCAGAGGGAGATGCATGTGGCTGTGCTGACCTGGAGACCTGCTCTGGTGGAGATTTCTCCTGGGAGCTCAGACAGACCTTAGCTTCACCCTCTCCCTGTGCTCAGTGCCCTTGCTGCAGAGAGTTATCATCAGGGTTAGTTCATTAACACTTGTAGAAGGCACCTGAAGTGGAAAATCATTTATGAGTGTGAGGTTTGAGCAGTGGAGAGGAGCTGTCACACCAGTTCACTGCTGCCCATGGAACTGTCACCTCCATTTGGAGTTTGCCTTTTGCACTGTCTGAGCCTGGACGTGGATGGAAGTCCCAGCCTGAGCAGCCCAGCATCACCTGGGTTGGCTCTACAGCTGCAGATAGCTTTTGATCTGCCTAACCAGGCAGAGGGAGAGTCCAGCAGGAGATGTCTCATGAAAGGGATCAGGTAAATAATTGACTACAACAAAACAGTCTGGCCTGGTGGCCAGAGCACATGGCTTGGACTTGAGCAGCAGGAGGACATCCAAAGGCAGATGGCATTAACTCTCCTCCCCTCCTTTGTACCTATTTTAACCATGTGGGCTGATGGAAAAAGAGGGAGGGAAATGGTTTTCTTTCCCAGTTACAACAATCCCATTCTTTACCTCTGTGGCATTCATCACACAGGGCAAAACAGTCACAGGGTTGGTTTGGTTGGAAAAGACCTCTGAGACCAAGTCCAACCCAACACCACTGTGGCCCACAATGCCATATCCACACATTTCTTGAACTCTTCCAGGGCTGGTGACTCCACCACCTCCCTGGGCAACTTGTGCCAGTCTCTCACCAGCCTCCTGCTGTAGAACTTCTTCCTAACATCCAATCTCAAGCTACCCATTTCTAGTTCTGTTCCATCCCCCCCAGTCCTATCACTCCCTGACACCCTCAAAAGTCCCTCCCCAGCTTTCTTGGAACCCCCTTCAGATACTTTAAGGCCACAATTAGGTCTCTTCACAGCCTTCTCTTCTCCAGACTGAACAACTCCAACTCTCTCAGTCTGTGCTCACAGCAGAGCAGCTGCAGCCCTCTGCTCATCCTCGTGGCCCTTCTCTGGACACCTTCCAGCACATGAAATCCCAGACCTCAGTAGCATGAACTGTTCAGCAGCTCCAGCTCCTCTTTATTCGGGATCTGCAGGGGCTTGCCATGTCAGCAGGCCAAGCAGAGGCAGCAGTCATCCCTTGGCACCTGGTGTCTGTCCCTGGCACGGCCGTGTGCCTCTTAGCAGCACTGGCTGGGGGTGGCAGGGTGCGTGGCACTGCCATGCTGGCTCAGCATCACTGCTGCCACACAGTGACCTCAGCAGGTGTTGAGTGTCTGGCAGCACTAAAAATATAGCTCCTGCTGTCTGGGAGGCTGCACAACCCCCTGGTCACTGGTGCAGACATGGGGCGTGCCAGGCTCTCCACAGCTCCTCCTCTCCCCTCTTCCTCTGCAGGCAGTGCCTCTCTTCCCAGGTACAGCTCTGGAGCTGGCTTTGAGTGAAGCTCTTTTGCAAGCTGCAAAGACCTTTGTGGGGAAGATGGGAGACACTTAGGGTGGGGTGGGTTCAGAAAAGTGTGATGTAAGAGGAGATGTAGAGAATGAGAGGGAGGGAGGGGTGAGAGGATGGATAAGGGAATAGATGGATGGATGGATGAGGGAATAGAGGGATGGATGGATGGATGGGAGATGAATAGGTAGATGGGATGGATGGATGAGGGAATAGATAGATGGATGGGGGATGAATAGGTAGATGGGATGGATGGATGAGGGAATAGATGGATGGATGGGGGATGAATGGATAGATGGGATGGATGGAAGGATGGAAAGATGGATGAGGAGATGAATGGAAGTTTGGAATGGAAGGATGGGTGGATGACTGGAAGGATGGATGGATGGTTGGAAGGAAGACACTGTGAAAACAAGAAGAGTAGAATTTGATATACCAGGAAAAAAATACAAAGCTAAACTTGTGAAGCAGGCAGGGGTGAGCATATTGAGGAGAAATGAAATGAAACAAAATGCCCAAAGGACAGGAGGAGCTCACCCCTTGGCTCAACACAGCAAGAGGTTCACACGGTTGGACTTGGTGATCTTAGAGCTCTTTTCCAATCTTAGTGATTCTATGATTCTGTGCTTGGATGGATGGATGCCTGAATGGAAAGGCTCTGAGCTGAAGGGCAAGGGCAGCCTAGAAGAGACAAGATGGTCCAGACAGCTCAGCAGTGGTGCTGGCAGAAGGCTCAGCAGGCTCCTGTGGGCTCTGCTGCTTTTTCACGCTGACTTTTTGCATTCTGTTCATGTTCCTTTCTATTTCTATACACCTGGATCATGGCCAGAATGAGAAGCAAGAAGGGGAAGCTAGAAAACTTAGTGCTTTTCAATGAAACAAGAAGCACTTTGCCATCCTAAGGGAGCTTATTTAGACATTAAATCAAAATCAAATGTTTGCACTATCAGTGCTACTTATAGCCTGATAATTAATGATGGCTTTCCCCAGCAAAAACTCTGCTGTGTTCTGTCAGCACCACTGTACATCCTTGATGGAAAGCTTTTTAAAGCCCTTTCAGAAGCTGGATCTGGTAATTCTCTGCCCAAGAAATAAGTCATAAAGGCTTGGGACATGGAAGTGTTGGATGTCAGCTAATCATCAAGTCCGGCGCCGTTGCATGGTGCTGGGGGTGAGCTGAGACTTGGGAGAGGGAAAGGCTTCCTTTGCTCTGATGTGGAAACTCCTTTACATCCCTCTGACAGTATCAAGGGGTTTTAAAACAGATGTAAACGATTTCCAGGACCTTTTCCACAACATAACTGGAGAAATGGGGTCTTAGTGCCATGAAACTTGAACTTGGTTCTTAAGGAAGAACAAACCCTGCCCACCACATTCCTCCTCCCCCCTGGGAAGTGCTGGAAGAGGATAAAAAGCTGCAAGGGAGGCAAAAGTGTGCAAGTTAAACTGTGTCTGTTAGTCTTTGCTAAGCAGAAGTCCCCAAGGTGATACCCCATCAGGGGCTTTCAGCAGCCAGAAGGTAACTTGGACAACCTTGGGAGTTGGAAGCATGAACTGCTGGGAGGAGAAGCTGGCTGCAGGTGTAAGGACTGCAGGAAGGTCAGAAACTTCACATTGGGATGTGGCTGGCAGCTCTTACCTGCCCACCAATTCCTCACCTTGCTTACAGGGTTTGGTCTGACCTCCATTCACAGCTCTGCTGTTTTTCCTGCCTTCTTCAGCCCCTACTGCCTTCAGGAGAGCTGTCTCCCTCCCCACCCCTCTGCTTGGAGGTTAAAGTCCCACCTGATGCTCTTGACCAACATGTGCCTCCCCTCTCCATTCTCAGCCACCCCATGGGTGTGAGGCCAGCAGCCCTCGCCCTTCCCTCTCCCAACCTGTCTCCTGGAAGGCTTCTTCTCTCCTCCCATCACCATGCTCAGCAGAGTAGACAGCTGCCAAGTGCAATAATTAGGCCTCACCTCGCTCTGCCTGGCTCTGCCAGCTGCTGGTACAATTAAGCTACATTATTTCTTTCTAAATTGAGAAACACTTCCCCTCCTCCCTTTGCTTCCCTCCTTCTTCCTCCTTCCTCCTTCCCCCCACACACCCCCTGCCATTCACCATGGTGCAGCCTCAGCACTTCCCAGCCTGGGTGGGATGCTTGGTGCCAGGCAGGGTTTTGAGCTCAGTCTAGGACCTGCAACTCCATCTGGGTGAGAAAGAAAATGGAGAGGGAAGAGGAGGGAGGAGATGGAGGAGTAACCACTGAGACTTCTTTGCAGCCTTTACCTCCTGTTGTCATCAGGGGGTTGGAGCACCTCTGCTATAAGGACAGGCTGAGGGAGCTGGGGGTATTCAGCCTGGAGAAGAGGAGGCTCCAGGGAGACCTTAGAGCAGCCTTCCAGTACCTGAAGGGAGCTACAAGAAGGATGGAGAGAGGCTGTTTGCAGAGGCCTGCAAGGACAGGACAAGAGGCAATGGCTTCAAACTGGGGAAGGGCAGATTTAGATTGGATGTGAGGAAGTTCTTCATTATGGAGCAGGTTGCCCAGGGAGGTGGTTGGAGACACCTTCCCTGGAGATATTCAAGGTGAGGCTCAATGAGGCTCTGGGCAGCCTGATCTAGTTGGGGATATCCCTGCTGACTGCAGAGGGGTTGCACTGGGAGAGCTTTGGAGGTCCTTTCTGGCCTGGACCATTCTATGTTTCTATGACTCCAGCACCTCCAGCAGAAAGCACCTGAGGGGCAGGGCTCCCAGAGCAGGTTGGTTGGAAGCAATTAAGAAGCATCTTTCATTTGTCAGTCACCACACCTGATGCTAGAACACCAGGGCATGCTGTGAAGCTGTGGGAACCAGCCCACAGAGGACCTACTCCTTCTCCTCCCTCTGCTTAGAGTTGTTGCTTGTTTCCTCTTCCACGATGCAATTTGGGTTGAAATAATAGGAAATCATTAAAAAAACATGTTGGAGCAATCTGAGCTGGATCATGGCATGAACAGTTTGTCATGTTTCAGGAGGGAATCTAAAGCAATGGACTTTCTAGAGGTGACAGCCTGGGTGCTACTCACTTCTTGTCCTCGACGTGGAATTCATTCACTCCTTGAGCCTGGCGTGTGGAGCAGCTGAATCCTGTACAGTGGCAGCTGTGATGGAGGGACAATGGGTGTGAATTTGTCATCTGAGGGGGTTGTAATCAGGGTAATTAACAATGTTTGTGGATTTCAGCCTGGCTGGCAATAAGATTTTCCACGGTGTGTCTTCCACAGAAGGGTTTCTATTACTTCAAGCAGATAAAAACTGACATCAGCTCAGAATGGCTTGGGAAATCAATAAGCAATAAAACTGGGTATGAAAACAAATACATTATCCCAATCAGAACAAAACCCACTGAGATGCTGTCAGACTAGTTAGACAGATGAAGTCAAATGTCACTCCAGGAGATGAGCAGTTGTCGAGGCAGAGACGGCAGGCTGCCTTGCAAAATATTTTCTCAGCCTCTTTCTCTCTTTAGGAATAGGCTTATTTCCATCTGCCACACTCAGGCTGAATCAAGTGGGAACAGACAGACAGCCTAGGAAGTACCTCAGCATCCTAGGAGGTGTTTCCCTGGGTGTTCCTTCCATAAGGAATTGAACTGTGGCTAAAAACATCCCCTCTGGGAGCTAGGCATCCATGGAGCTCTGGAGCAGGCTGCCCAGAGATGTTGTGGAGTCTCCTTCTCACCTGGATGCATTCCTGGGTGGCCAGCTCTAGGTGAACCTGCTTTGCAGAGGGTTTGGACTTGATGGTCTCCAGAGGTCCCTTCCAACCATTACCATTCTGTGACCCTGAGGTCCTTTACTTACATCTCAGCTCAGCAAAGGGAGGCGTGGGACTCGGGGCTGTTGCACTGGTCTGACCTGAGACCTAGTGTGGAAGAGAAACTAAAGATGACCTTGGTGTGTGTTGCAGAGAGCTGGGTTGGGGACTGAGATGGAGCTGTGGGACATGGGAATGGTCTGTGGCTGTTGAGGTCTCTCTCCCCAAGAGAGGGGTTGCTCTGTGCAAGGCAAGACACCACGAGTGCACCTGGAATGAGTCACCTGCCTGTGCTGGGAATGGAAACCAACTGCTGCAAGTGACTAACAGACTGAAACCATAGAGTCACAGGTGGATTTGGGTTGGAAAAGACCTTTAAAGCTCATCTAGTCCAATCCTCTGCAGTCAGCAAAGACATCTGCACCTAGAGCAGGTTGCTTAGAGCCCAGATCAACCTGACCTGGGATGGCTTCAGGGATAAGGTGTCTCCTATCTCTCTGGGCAACCTGGAACAGGCTCTCAGTGTCAAACATTTCTTCCTTCTCTCCAGCCTGAATCTCCTTCTTTTACTTTAAACCATCACCCCTTGTCCTGTCACAAGAGGCCCAGCTCCAAAGTCTGTCCCCAGCTTTCTATTTCACCCCTTTAAGCACTGAGAAGCCACCAGAAGCTCTCTCTGGAGCCTTCTTTTCTCCAGGCTGAACAACCCCAACTCTCTCAGCCTGGCCTCACAGCTGAGGGCTTCCAGCAGTTGGTGCATTGCTGCTTGGAACTGAAAGGAATGTTTGTTCAACCAAGAAGGGCACCCACAGCTCACCCTGGTACAGAGCTGGGCTGGGATCAGCCATTTACATCTTATGGGGCACTGAGCAATGACTTGAATCAATTTGGACTGGGCTAGGAGAGCTGCTAGACCTAGGTGCTGGCAGGTGTTGCTACAGGGCAACAGCCTCAGCCAGTTCCCTGCAGCAGCAGCAGCAGTAATTTTTTATTGCCCATAATTACATGTTTTTAGCTAAATTAATCACTGGATTAGATCTGGTATTTGGCTCCACAGAATCACATTGTGCTGCACTTACTGAGCCCGACCTGCTGGCTTTGTGTGAGCGACCTCTATGGATGCTAATTATGGTGGGAGGAAAGGAGCAGCCACTGGTGGAGGTCCAGCTGAGTGCTGGGGAGCTGAGCTGGTTTGGCTCTTGCACTTGGTGGCTGCTGCAAACCATCTGGGGGGCTGATTGGATAGGAACTGTGCTTTCCCCAGGTTTTCAGCAATGAGAAATGGAATAAGAAGTCGTTCTGGCTTGAACATCTGCTTCATTTGGGGGAGGCAGTGAAGTCTCTGCAGTTGCAGAGTCTAGGAGGACATTGGGCAATAAAATCCCACTTCAGAACAAACCATCACAACGTTTGGATAAGGGAATTTGCGGTGGGAGGAGGGGACCAGCAAGCTGAAGTGAAGGAAGTTTTGAAAGTCCCCAGAGAGGTTGTGGAGTCTCCTTCTCTGGAGACTTCCCAGCCCTGTCTGGACAGGCTCTGCTCAGTTGCACCCTGGGATAGGACAAGGGACAATGGATATAAACTACAGCACAGGAGGTTCCACCTCATCTTCTTCACTGTGAGGCTCACAGAGCACTGGAGCAGGCTGCCCAGAGAGGCTGTGGAGTCTCCTTCCCTGGAGCCTTCCCAGCCCTGTCTGGATGTGTTCCTGTGTGACCTGTGCTGGATTCTATGATCCTGCTCTGGCAGGGGTGGTTTGGACTTGATGAACTCTGGAGATTCTTTCCAACCCCTAACATCCTGTGAGCCTGTGTGCCTGTGAACTCACCACTAGCTCATGACATATCCTGGCCTTTACCAGAATCTGGGCTTTTCCCACACAGACCAGCTGAGCCCAGCTGTGCTTGAAGGAGGTGACCTCAAATCCTTGCCTGTCACAGGCTCCTTGATGGACCTCAGGTGAGCCACTTCACCCTTCAGACCTCAATGAAGGGCAAGGTCCAGGGAAAAAATAGTACAAACGTGTGTTTTTCACAACAGGGTAATCCATGGAGTGCCTATGTCTGAGCTAAAGGGTTTATTTAGATCACTTCTGTGGGATGTTGGCCTTTTCATGCTTAATTGTTTTCTCTCTGCTTAAGTTAGATGTTTAACTAGAAAATCAGCCTGACCCCAAAGCCAGAGCTTGTAATGAGGAAAATGCCAAAAGAGGATGCCTCAGACCTCAGAACCTTTTGGTTGCTTCAGACCTCAGAACCTTTTGGTTGCTTCAGACCTCAGAACCTTTTGGTTGCTTCAGACCTCAAAACCTTTTGGTTGCTTCAGACCTCAAAACCTTTTGGTTGCTTCAGACCTCAGAACCTTTTGGTTGCTTCAGACCTCAAAACCTTTTTGGTTGTTCCTGCCCTCAAGGATGTTTCAGACCTCAAAACCTTTTGGTTGTTTCTGGTCTCAAAGCCTTTGGATGTTTCAGACCTCAAAACTTTTTGTCTGTTTCTGGCCTCAAGGATCTTTCAGACCTCAAATCCTTGTGGATGTTTCAGACCTCAAAACCTTTTGGTTGTTTCTGGTCTCAAAGCCTTTGGATGTTTCAGACCTCAAAACCTTTTTGTCTGTTTCTGGCCTCAAGGATCTTTCAGACCTCAAAACTTTTTGGTTGTTTCAGACCTAAAATGTTTTGGCTGTTTCATAACCTTTTTGGTTGCTTCAGACCTGAAAACCTTTGGATATTTCAGATCTCAACACTTTTTGGATGCTTCAGACCTCAACACTTTTTGGTTGCTTCAGACCTCAACACTTTTTGAACACTTCAAAGTCGCAGATGGGTCAGAGTGGACTTTTCCCTCTGCAAAGCCCTGGCTGCACCACATCTGCTCTGCTCCACATGGGAAAAAGCTGATGGAATTTCCTGACCAATCTCTGAACATTTCTGGTACCTGCAGCAGCTTTTTTCTTCCCTCCCCCCCCCCCAACCCCTTTTCACATACTTTCACTTCTAGCCTCCCACACACACACTGCTGAGAAACAAATCCTTTGGAAACAGAAATCAGGCTTGAAGTAAACAGATTAGCAATGGTGATTTGGCAACACTTTATTAATTGAATGCCCTAGCCACGTTTAAACCTGGGCATTTAATTGAGATTTATAAGAATCATGATTATACCTTAAGTACAGTAAATGCCAATTGATTGTTTGGTTTGGTTTGGTTTGTTGTTGGGGGGGTTTGTTTAGGCAATATTTACTGAGGTGTAGCCACACTGCACCATTTCATTATCTTCACACTTAGTTAAAAGGCCACTGCAAAGGTTTCAGAACCAGGGCCTCTGTGTAAGGAGAGGCAGAGCTGGGTGCTGCTCCTGCAAAGCTCACCTTAGGCAGCCAACCTCTGCCCTGCTCCATGGAGTCAATAGGACAGGTTGGACTTGATGATCTTTGAGGTCTCTAACAACCTTGATTCTGTGACCTGGGGGTGTTTAGTCTGGAGAAGAGGAGGCTGAGAGGAGACCTCATTGCTCTGCAGCTCCCTGAAAGGTTGGAAACAGCATCAGCACAGGGCCAGGCTGTGTGGGATCTCTCGCAGAAATCTTTGATTCATTGGCAGTTTAGGCAGGTTCGTGTTATGCTCAGAGATTTGAGCAAGAGCAAGCCCAGAATCTCAAGCAGAGGCCAATGGGTCTCACCTGTGTTCACGTCAGCCCCATAAAGCAGCCCAGGCACTCAAACAAGTTAGTGAACCATGAAGAAACTTTAAATGAACCTGAGCTGAGTCTCCAGGCTGGATGCACAGTTCTCATAGGAAAGTCCCAACCTGCAGCTGGGAGGGCAGGAAAACAACCCAGAGCATAGATACTACATGGGCTAAACACATTTGTAATGATGTTGTGCTCAAGATTTTGCTGTTGTGACCTTGCAATGTGAATCCAGCTCTTCCTCCAGCATTACAAAGCCTGACATTTTCAGGAGTAGAAGCCTGGCCTCCTTAAGAGCATCATCAAGGAGTTCTGCTCTGACCATTCTGCCTTTCACCACATTTCTCTCTCTCAAGCATAACAAGTGGCCCACCCTCCTCATCAGAATTAACCCCAAGTGCTTTGAAACCTCCACACAATCCAGCTCATGCAGCATGTGGTGCATTCTACCTCTTTGAGATGCAATAGTGCACATCTGCCAGGTGAAAAGTGACCTACTGCTGCCCCAGGGTAATCCCTCAGCTGAGGTGCTCAGTGCTGGTAAGGAGCCAGAGTGGAGCTGGGAGCCAGTGGTGGGGCAGGGACTGAGCAGATCACAGAATCACAGAAACATTCAGGTTGGAAAAGACTCTCAGCATCACCACATCCAACCATTAACCCTACTCTGAAAGGTTCACCCCTAAACCATAGCCCCAAGCACCACATCCAAACCACCTTTAAACACACCCAGGGTTGGTGACTCCACCACCTCCCTGGGCAGCACATTCCAATCCCTGACCACTCTTGCTAGCAAAAGAATTTTCCTACTGTCCAGTCTAAACCTACTCAGTCATAGCTTGAGGCCATTCCCTCTCGTTCTATCACTAATTACCAGTGAGAAGAGACCAGCACCAGCCTCTCTGCCTCTCTCCAACCTCCTTGCCCCTCTACAACCTCCTTCTAAGGTTGTAGAGAGCAAACAGGGCTGGTGAGGAGCAGCTGAGGGAACTGGGGGGGTGTTCAGCCTGAGGAAAAGGAGGCTGAGAGGAGATCTCTACTGCTCCCTGAAAGGAGGCTGGAGCCAGGTCCAGGGGCTGGTACCTTCTCAACACCCTCACTGTAAAGAATTTCTTCCTAATCTCCCTCAGTCACTTTTCATGAGATTTATTCTCCATGGCAGAGAGCAGGAAGATGCTGTGCATGGGGAATGCAGCAGGCAAATGGGATGGTCTTGTTGAATCTGAATTTGAGGTAACTACTTGGAATATGGATATGGACCTCGTGGAGGAGGAGCTGCTGTGTGTGCAGACACATCTGTGTCTGTGTTTGTGTGGATCCCTCAGGATCTGAGCTGACTCGCTGGCTGCAGATTGGGACCAGTTGAACTCCTTGATGATGCTCTTAAGGAGGCCAGGCTTTTACTCCTACAAATGTCAGCCTTTGTAATGCTGCAGAAAGAGCTGTGGGGACAGGCTGGGAGAGTTAGAGCTGTTCAGCCTGGAGAAGGCTTTGGAAGGACCAAAGAGCAGCCTTCCAGTACTTGAAAGGGCTGTAGGAGAGCTGGGGAAGGACTTTTGACAAGGGTTTGGAGTGATAGAGCAAGGGACAATGGTTTTGAACTGGAAGAGGGCAGATTTAGACTGGAGATTAGGAAGAAATTCTTTACAGTGAAGGTGGTGAGAAGATACCAACCCCTGGACCTGGATCCAGCCTCTTTTCAGGGAGCTGTAGAGAGCAATGAGGTCTCTGCTCAGCCTCCTTTTCTCCAGGCTGAACAACCCCAGTTCCCTCAGCTGCTCCTCCCCAGCCCGGTTCTCCAGACCTTTCCCCAGCTTTGTTGCTCTTCTCTGGACCTGCTCCTGCTCCTCAATGTCCTTCTTGGAGTGATGGGCCCAAAAACTGAACTGAGGACTCACAGTGTGGCCTCACCTGTGCTGATTACATGAGGACAAACCCTGCCTCGGTCCTGCTAGCCACAATGATGCTGATCCAGGCCAGGATGCTGGGGGCCTTCTTGGCCACCTGGGCGTACCCTGGCTCATCTTCAGCTGGCATCAACCAGCACTCCCAGGTCCTTTTCTACTGGGCAGTTTTCAGCCACTCTGCCCCAAGCCTGGAGTGTTCATGAGGTTGCTGTGACCCAAGTGCAGTGACCCAGCACCTGACCTTGCTGAGCCTCATGCAGAACGAGCCACACATTCCATTTTCTCCACCCCGTGGACACTTGTCTGGCTTCTGTCTCCCCATCAATGAACTCCCTGAGCTCAGCCCAACAACCCAGCCTAGCCAGATCCCCCTGCAGAGCCTCCTGCCCTCCAGCAGATGCACCCTTGTCCTGTGGATATAAACAAATGCAGATGATCCTTGGCCGGGGCAGCAGCCCCAGCAGTGAGGCTTTCCTCTGCGTTGGCCTTGCAGGGAGTGACCAAACAGGAATCAAAAGGGAGATAAATCTACTCATGCACACAAACCCTGTGAGGAAAATGAAGACAGCTCTGTTGGGGGAATGTTTGGAGGAGCACAGAGCACCGGGAACACGTTCCAAATGTCAAATGGATTATACTCCAGCGCCCTTATTGTTTCATATAATTCTCATCTAATGTCACCCCTGGCAACAATAATACAAGTCTCAATATTCAGCTCGATGTAGCCTCACTGAATAGTTTTAAGCGAGGAGGAAATCACCAGGAAGAGGGAGGAGGGGGAGAAGGAGGAGCAGGCAGGGTTGGCTGAGGGGTGGGGGTGTCTCTGTTGCACCCAGCACATGAGTGACAAACCAGATCCCCCCCAGATGAAACCCATCAGGAAGATTGAGTTTGCAATCCCCTGGCCCCCGACGCCTGCGTTGCTGACGCCTGGATGGGCTCAGGCCTGAGCTTTAATCATGAGGTTTGTCTCCATTGGAATACAATTAGGGAGCCCTGAGCTGGAAGCAACCAGATTGAAGGAGCAGAGTGAGAGCAAATGCAGTAATGTGGAAGGGGACAAATCATCTTCATTTTGCCAGGCTGAACGGAGCTGTCATGTTGCAAGGTCAGGCTAGAGAGAGCTGATTTGAGGGGAAGGAAGGATAAGATGTCTAGAAAGGTGGAGACTGCAAAGGGGCAGCATGGGCTTGGCCTCCATTATTTTATTACTCTCTTGACCCCAAAGATTTTTATGGAGTTAGCAACAGCTCCAGCAGCCAGCCCCTGAGGCCCTAATGCAGTCATTACCCCATCCTCCTCCCTCCAGGCACACTC
This sequence comes from Dryobates pubescens, assembly GCF_014839835.1. NCBI lineage: Eukaryota > Metazoa > Chordata > Aves > Piciformes > Picidae > Dryobates > Dryobates pubescens. The sequence goes on along the minus strand of NC_071631.1, from coordinate 5,670,727 downwards.
TGGCTGCTGCCTGCAAGGGAGTTCATGGTGTTACTCTGCAGCTCCATCACTGAGAGCTGGTCCAGATGCCCCTTGCACCTGGCAGGACAAGGGTGGCAGAGGGCAAGGAGGGAACTGGGAGAGCTCAGCTCCACCTCTTCTGCTGAGCAGCAGGGGATCTGCTGAGCAGCATCTCTCTGTCTGCCTTAGGACAGAGACCACTCTTCCTACCTCTGCCTCCTTTCACCCCAGGATGGAACCATGAGAAGGTTTCCTAGGTTCTCTCAGTGCCTTCTCTCCTGTGCCCACACCACTGCTCTGAAATCATCATGGAATCATGGAATTGTTTTGGTTGTCCCTCAGGTCCAACCTAAACCTCCCCTCTTGCAACCTGAGGCCATTTCCTCTGTTCCTGCCACTTGTTCCTTGGGAAAAGAGACCAGCCCTCACCTGTCTCTAACCTCCTTTCAGGGAGCTGTAGAGAGCCAGAAGGTCTCCCCTCAGCCTCCTTTTCTCCAGGCAGAACAAGCCCAGTTCCCTCAGCTGCTCCTCACGAGACCTGTGCTCTAGACTCCTCACCATCCTTGTTGCTCTTCTTTGGACCCACTCCAGCCCCTCAATGTCCTTCTTGTAGTGAGTCAAAAGGAAAAGCTGATCCTTATCTGCCTCCTAGATGCTGTATTTCTGTGAGGCTCCTCTGTGCACATAGTATGGGAGAGGGAACAATATTCTGATCACATGCTTTGAAGTACTACTGAGAAACACAGCAAAACTTGGCTTTAGGTCTGGCAGGAGGCACAAATGAAGCACTTCTCCTCCTGCAGGACCTCACCTAGGAGGCATGTGGCTGTCCAGGCACTACAGATGGGACCAGGACAGTTTTCCCCTTTTCTATCCACAATTTCTCTGGGCAGGGAGCCACTCAGCACAGGGTCAGCAAGTCCTCTCAAGGGGCTAGACCTACATTTGCAGAAGTAGGAGTAAATGGGTATTAGGAGCATTCAAGCTTTACTCAGGGCAAGCTTTACCCTTCAGAGCATGAACAAAATCTCATTAAAGTCAGTCACAAGGTTTCTGTCCTGTTGACCTGAAAATTTGGTTGGCTCAGACAAAAATCTTTGCGCAGGAAGAATGGAAAGCAATTAAATCAGGGAGAGATGCCTTGCTGCTTGTGGTGTTCTCCAAGGAGCCTCCTGCAGTAGATGCTGCAGGCTGGTCCAGATCAGTGCTGTCAGGCCAGGCACCCAGACCTGGGAATGGACAATTTAGTGTCCATAGTATTTATAATCTGAGTGTGTGGCCTCTCTTCTGTGTCCTGCTGTCTAAACTGATTGCACAGTGTTTGTCTTATTCCAAGAGCTGTCATATGTGACACAGGCATAATGTTTCACTTCTCATTTCTCCCTTAAATTATAGGAATTTCACTGAGCTCTGTGATTTGTGTGGTGGGGATTACAGGCATCACTCACAGCTTGCCTTTCCCCTCCCATCTCTAATGCCGTGAGGTTTCTTTCCTTCACTGCTCTCCCTCCTACACAGATCCAGTGTGGATTAGGGAGGCTGTAGCTTGTAGAGGAGTTGCAAGGAAAGAGCAACATCTACACACAGAACAGTGTTTCACTCCAAGTAGGTCCTTGAGGGGCTGGAGCAGGTCCAGACAAGGGTAGCAAAGCTGGGGAAGGGTCTGGAGAACAAGGCTGGTGAGGAGCAGCTGAGGGAACTGGAGGTGTTCAGCCTGGAGAAAAAGAGGCTGAGGGGAGACCTTATTGCTCTCTACAGCTCCCTGAAAGGAGGCTGAAGCCAGGTGGGGGGTGGTCTCTTAGCTCTTGGTATCAAGTGACAGAGCAAGAGGAAAAGGCCTCAGGTTGCAGCAGGGGAGGTTTAGGTTGGACATTAGAAGAAGCTTCTTCCCTGGAAGGGTTCTCAAAGCCTGCCACAGGCTGCCCAGGGAGGTGCTTGAATCCCCATCCCTGGAAGTGTTTCAAAGAGGCAGGGACATGGTGCTGAGAGCCACAGTTTAGCAGTGTTAGGGGATGGTTGGGCTGGATGATCTCAAAGGGCTTTTCCAGCCAAAGCCACTGGATGATTTAGCTTGGGGTAACCCAGTGCCAGTACCCACAGCGATGTCCTTTCCATGCCCTTGGTCCTGCCATACCACCAGGATGCAACAAGCAGCCAGACACCTGCGACTTGTTTTGATTCTGCTGCTCTTTCTTCAGTCTGTCTGCTGTTGCCTGAGGGGATGCACCAATCTCTTCAGACATATATAAATATTATCCTTGTTAATCCCTCAGAGAAAAATAATATCAACAAAACTTATTACCATTTCCTGTGGGGCTGGCTGAGGAACCAGAACCAGATGATGTTTATATTTAAGAAGAAAAGAAAAGAAAAGAAATGAAAATGCCAATAAAAAAAAGTAATTAAAAGGGAAAAAAAAAAAAACCAGGTAAAAATAAATAAATAACTAAATTCACCTCTTGGTATTTTCCCATTGCAAATGGAGAAATAAGGGAGAGGTGGAACTCCTGCATGTTCAAACTCAGCAGACTCATAAGGGCTTTTCTGAAGCAGTCTCAGAATCACACAACATAAGGAGTTGGAAGGGACCACCAGAGCAGGAGCACCTAGAGCAGGTCACACAGGAAGGCAACCAGGGGGGTTTGGAAAGGCTTCAGAGAAGGAGATTCCACAACCTCTCTGGGCAGCCTGCTCCAGGGCTCTGTCACCTTCAGAGTGAAAAAGTTTTCCCTCATGTTCCTGCGGCATCTCCTCTGCTCCAGCCTGCCCTCATTGCCCCTTGTCCTATCATTAGACATCCCTGAGCAGAGCCTGGCTTCAACCTCCTGACACTGCCCTGCACATCTTTATCCCCAGCAATGAGGGTACCCCTCAGGCTCCTCTGCTCCAAGCTCCAAGCCCCAGCTCCCTCAGCCTGTCCTCAGCAGGGAGAAGTTCCCCCTGTGCCAGGGGAAGTTTAGGCTGGAGGTGAGGAGAAAGTTCTTCACCGAGCGAGTAATTCGTCATTGGAATGTGCTGCCCAGGGGGGTGGTGGAGTCACCATCCCTGGAGGTGTTCAAGAGGGGATTGGATGTGGCACTTGGTGCCATGGTCTAGTCACGAGGTCTGTGGTGGCAGGTGGGACTCGATGATCTTTGAGGTCTCTTCCAACCTTGGTGATACTGTGAAGTTCCAAAGCTGTGTGGCTCTGTGCTGGACTCTTTCAGGCAGTTCCCTGAGGTCCTTCTTGTACTGAAGTTACAACCATGATGGAACTGTTTTGAAGCAGCACTCCTAATTTTAAGGACAGAGCCAAATTTGAAGTAGGAATGAGCTGAGCTTCATAAGTCAAGAGCTTGTGAACACTCCTCGTGGAGCACAGGGCAGAGCTACTCAGTCAGTTGTGCCCTTCACTCTCCAGCTCTGAGAGAAGAGAAAGGTCAACATTTCATTATGGAAAGAGTGGTGAGGGACTGCAACAGGCTGCCCCAGGAAGGTGGTGGGGTTGCCATCGCTGGGGGTGTTCAGGAAATGTGTGGGCATGGCACCAGGGGACATGGTTTAGTGGCCATGGTGGCATCAGATTGAATGCTGGACTTGATTCACATTCACAGGGTTGTAAGGGACCCCCAGAGGTCATCTTGTCCAACCTCCCTGACCTTAAATTGTTTCCAACTGAAACAATTCTCTGATTCTGTGATTCTGTTCCACTTTAACTCCTTTCTGTTCAGCAGAACCCCAAATTATTCACACCAATTTACCTATTTATGGAACTCCCTCACCCATACCAACAGAACAAGACTGAAATCAAAGGGGAAGAAATAAAACAAGCAAACAAAAACCCCCCACATTAAAATCCTACTTAAAGCCTTCCAAACAGAACAAGAGGCAGCACTGCAGGAATGGCCTTCAGCATGCTGCATGTTGGGCACTGAGGGAGCCCACAGCAAACACCAGCAATGGAGAACTGGGGATAATGGGGCTGTTCAGTCTGGAGAAGAGAAGGCTTCAAGGAGACCTCATTGTGGCCTTCCAGTATCTGAAGGAGGCTACAAGCAGGCTCAGGAGGGACTTTTGAGGGTGTCAGGGAGTGATAGGACTGGGGGAAATGGAGCAAAACTAGAAATGGGTAGATTCAGATTGGATGACAAGAAGAAGTTCTTCCCCATGAGGGTGGTGAGAGACTGGCACAGGTTGCCCAGGGAGGTGGTGGAAGCCTCATCCCTGGAGGTTTTTGCAGCCAGGCTGGAGGTGGCTGTGAGCAACCTGCTGTAGTGTGAGGTGTCCCTGGCCACGGCAGGGGGGTTGGAACTGGCTGATCCTTGAAGTCCCTTCCAACCCTGCCAATCCTGTGATTCTCTGAGCCTACAATTCTCACCCCCTCTAAAGAGACAAATTTATCTGATGTTTATTAGAGAATGTTTTCCTGAGCAGATGTAGAGCTCCAAAAAAGAAAGCCTCTTTCCAACTTCCTCTTTTCACACCTCCATTGCTTCCCAAAGTTCTCCTCTCTCAGGCTGCAATTATTACTGATTGATCCCTTTCATTAGATGATGTCTTGTTTTGCTCTTTGTTTTGTCTCTTTGAATTCCATAAGCAAAATCCTTTTCTCTTTCTTTCTCTTTTTTGTTTTTCCTTTCTCATCTTTTTTTGGCCATTTTGTGGCCATTTTTGGTCACAATTATCAAAGAAAGACTCATCAAGAGCTGCAGACAGAATGGCCAATTTATAAATCAAGGGGGGGGGGGGGGGGGGGGGGGCAGCAGTTTCCAGAAATAGGGAAAAATCAGGCCCCTTCTCTAACAGGAAGAAAATAAAGCTCTCCATTGTCAACATCTCATGTTGCAGCTATCATACCTCAGCCTTGCCTGCAATTAGAATCAGAGAAGCAGACAACTCTTTGAGATGGAAAAGACCTCCCAGATCATCAAGCCCAACACAACCATGGCTGTTAAACGTGTCCCCAAGTGCCATGGCCACAGGTTTCTTGAACACCTCCAGGGATGGGGACTCCACCACCTCCCTGGGCAGCCTGTTCCAATTCCTGACCACTCTGGCAGCAAAGAATTTGTTCCTAATGTCCAACCAAGTGGCTGGAGACTGATTAGACAAGAAACAACAGGTTCAAGCTTGAACATAGAAGATTTCACCTCAACATGAGGACAAACTTCTTTACAGGGAGGGTGCTGGAGCCCTGGAGCAGGCTGCCCAGAGAGGTTGCGGAGTCTCCTCTTCTGGAAACTTTCAAAACCCACCTGGATGCATTCCTGTGCAGACTGCCCTAAGTGATCCTGCTTTGGCAGGGGGGTTGGCCTGGATGATCTCTGGAGGTCCCTTCCAAGCTCTAATGTGTTGTGATACTGTGAACCTAAACCTCCCCTGGTGCAACCTGAGACCATTTCCTCTTATTCTACCTCTTGATACCAGGGAGAAGAGACCAACCCCCACTTTGCTCCAGCCTCCTTTCAGGGAGCTGTAGAGAGCAATCACAGAATCAGTCAGGGTTGGAAGGGACCACAGGGATCATCAAGTTCCAATGCCCCTGCCATGGGCAGGGACACCTCACACTAGATCAGGCTGGCCAGAGCCTCATCCAGCCTGGGCTTAAACACCTCCAATGAGGTCTCCACTGAACCTCCTTTTCTCCAGGCTTAACACCCCCAACTCCCTTAGCTGCTCCTCACCAGCCCTGTTCTCCAGACCCTTCACCCCAGCTTTGCTGCCCTTCTCTGGACCTGCTCCAGCCCCTCAATGTCCTCCTTGGAGTGAGGGACCTGAAAATGAACCCATGTGGAGATGTGGCCTCAGCAGTGCTGAGTGTAGGGGGGCAATCACTTCCCTGGTCCTGCTGGCCCTTGTGGCTGCTGCCATCCATTTATGGCCTGTTGCAATTCTCCCAGCAGCTCAGGTTTTTCTCCAAGCTCCACTCCAGCCATTTCTGTGATCAGGTGGCACTCTCAGCTTACTCTAAAAAAAAAAAACAACCAAAAAAAACCCAACCAGTTGTCTTGTTGTTAAGGCTGTGAAAAGAATAATGTTCAACACACTGCTTGCAGAGACAGCCAGCAAGATGCTGGTCTGAATTTGTCATTCTCCAGCAGATCTATTTACGTCCATCCACCTCGCTAGCAGATTGTCTATCTGTCTCCTTAAAAACAGCAGATGTGCTTAAAAAGCAACACAGAGAGGGTGACAGTCATTCAGCAGGAGGCCTTCCATCCCATAAATCTTATTTGAGCCTGTCTTTGAGGACCAGAAAGGGTTTAGGTTTGGTGCTGGCCCTGTTGAAAGGGGTGATGTTCTCCTAGTAAAAGCCCTGTGGCAATGGGAGGGTCCAGCCAGGTGAACACAGGGGACAGGAGGGTTGGTACCATCCTGTGATTGTTACCATCCTCTCAGGATTAATCCTGTGGTTGCTACCATCCCTCTGGTAGGTCCAGACTGGCCATAACCACTGGCTGTTTCTATCTGCCCTTTGCTTTGTATTTGAGACATTAAATGATGAAATCACAGCAGACAGTTCTTTTTCTCTTGCTTTCCTGGATCCCTTAGGGCAGGGCCCTTCCTCTTCTGCAGGACTTCTGGTCCATGTGATGTGGCTCATGGGGACCACACCCAGAATCACAGAATATGTCTGCTTGGAAGAGACCTTCAAGCTCATCCAGTCCAATCTTCAACCCAGCCCTGAAGGGGCAACACCAAACCATGTTCCTGTGCACCAGGTCCACGTGCATCTTGAACACCCCCAGGGATGGTGACTCCAGCACTGCCCTGGGCAGCACATTCCCATGTTTGAGAACCTTTTCAGTGAAGAAATATTTCCAGATCAGGCTTGGTCTGTATGTATCCAGTCCTGGAGTCCTCAGCACAGACAGGGACCTGTTGGAGCAGGGCCAGAGGAAGCCACAGCAATGATCTGAATGCTGGAAGCCCTCTGCTGTGAGGCCAGGCTGAGAGAGCTGGGGAGAAGAGGAGCCTCCAGGGAGACCTTCTGGTGGCCTTTCAGGACTTAAAGGGACCAATCAGAAAGCTGGGGACAGACTTCAGAGCAAGGGTCTGTTGTGACAGCTCACGGGATGATGGTTTGAACTAAAAGAGGGAGATTCAGACTGGAAAGAAGGGAGAAATGTTTGACACTGAGGGTGGTGAGACCTAGGGGTTGACCAGAGAGGTGGGAGATGCCCCATCCCTGGAGGCATCTCCCTGGAGGTGGGAGATGCCCCATCCCATTCCAGGTCAGGCTGTGTGTGTGGCTCTTAGCAACCTGCTCTACTTGCAGGTGGCCCTGCTGAGTGAAGGGTGGTTGGACTGGATGAGATTTAAAGATCCCTTCCAACACATTCTGTGTTCTCCTCTTTTCTTTTCTCTTCTTTTCTTTTCTCTTCTCTTCTTTTCTTTTCTTTTCTTTTCTTTTCTTTTCTTTTCTTTTCTTTTCTTTTCTTTTCTTTTCTTTTCTTTTCTTTTCTTTTCTTTTCTTTTCTTTTCTTTTCTTTTCTTTTCTTTTCTTTTCTTTTCTTTTCTTTTTTCTTTTCTTTTCTTTTCTTTTCTTTTCTTTTCTTTTCTTTTCTTTTCTTTTCTTTTCTTTTCTTTTTTCTTTTCTTTTCTTTTCTTTTCTTTTCTTTTCTTTTCTTTTCTTTTCTTTTCTTTTCTTTTCTTTTCTTTCTCTTCTTTTCTCTTCTTCTCCTCTTCTCTTCTCTTCTCTTCTCTTCTCTTCTCTTCTCTTCTCTTCTCTTCTCTTCTCTTCTCTTCTCTTCTCTTCTCTTCTCTTCTCTTCTCTTCTCTTCTCTTCTCTTCTCTTCTCTTCTCTTCTCTTCTCTTCTCTTCTCTTCTCTTCTCTTCTCTTCTCTTCTCTTCTTTCAGGATTCTGTTTGAAGTGCACTGAGCTCTCACACCTCCACCCAGCTCTTGCAGAAAGGCAGCAGCGCTCTTGCTCTCCTTGCCTCACGTTCCCCAGGCAGCTCCAGCACCCCAAGCGATAGCATCGGGGTTAGAAAAGTTTCTTTCAGTCATTGGAATAATAACAACGACCAAAAGAAAACCAAAACACAAAGCCAACTTCTGTGGTAGGCAGACCACTCCAGCATTCCATCAGTGGAACAATGACAACTGATAAAAGGTCTGTCTTGGTTCTGAGCCCCGCGGTTGAGTGAAGAGATAAAGTCCTCCCCCTTTCAATTCCGAGTCATTAACGGCCCCGCAATTTCAATGCCATTTCCCATCGAAATGGATGAATTTTTAATCCTTTAATTGCATGTTATCCCTGACACCACGCCTGCCTCCTCCTCGTTGAGCCACTTGCTTTTGTTGGTGCAGGTAAATGCTTCCCTGAGCTGCCTTTTCGGGGAGGGGGGAGCAGGACCCAGCGCTGTTATCTCTGCCTCTGCAGGAGGACAATGGGGGGCTGCCGGAGCAGGGCTGTCTCAAGTGACTTCTCCAGCTGGATGAGATGGGGATGGAATCCTGGGATCAACGTGGAAGCTGGTGAGAAAAGAGTGGGAGGGGTGTCTGGGCGGAGGGTTTTATATATATATATATATATATTTATTTCCCCCCCACCCCCCCCAGTTCCCAGTCTCTGAAATGGGTTTTGTGATAACAGAACAAACATTAATTGCTAGGGGGATGGCTGAAAGAAGTCTTCCGCCGATCCGATCGCCGTGCTCAGAGGAGACATCTGTTTGGTTTGGGTTCTGAAGAAGCTCCTGTGTGTTGCTCTTGGAGCTGTGAATGGCTGCTAAATACAGCTATTGTTGTAATAAATATGCATTCATTTCCGACCAAGGCGACTCTGATGCAGCTTTGTGTCCACCCCCTCCCCGCCTCGAGTTGAATTTGCAGGAGCTTGAGCACAATGCTTCCTGCCAAGGTTGAGAGCAAATATTTTGCTTTTCTCTTTTCTTTTCTTTTTCTTTTCTTTTCTTTTCTTTTCTTTTCTTTTCTTTTCTTTTCTTTTCTTTTCTTTTCTTTTCTTTTCTTTTCTTTTCTTTTCTTTTCTTTTCTTTTCTTTTCTTTTCTTTTCTTTTCTTTTCTTTTCTTGTCTTGTCTTTTTCTTCTCTTTTCTTTTCTTCTTTTCTTTTCTTTTCTTTTCTTTTTTCTTTTCTTTTCTTTCTTTTCTTTTCTTTTCTTTTCTTTTCTTTTCTTTTCTTTTCTTTTCTTTTCTTTTCTTCTCTTTTCTTCTCTTCTCTTCTCTTCTCTTCTCTTTTCTTTTCTTTTCTTCTCTTTTCTTTTCTTTTCTTTTCTTTTCTTTATCTCTTGTCTTTTTTCTTTTATTCCTTTTTTCTTTTCTTTTCTTGTCCCTTCTTGTCTTTTTGTCTCTTTTCACCTCTTTTCAACTCTTTTTGTCTCCCCTTCCCTTCCCTTCCCTTCCCTTCCCTTCCCTTCCCTTCCCTTCCCTTCCCTTCCCTTCCCTTCCCTTCCCTTCCCTTCCCTTCCCTTCCCTTCCCTTCCCTTCCCTTCCCTTCCCTTCCCTTCCCTTCCCTTCCCTTCCCTTCCCCTGGGGAGACTGGAGCCAGGGATTAACTCTAGATCACAGCCTTGGTAATAAGGACTCATTTAACAGAAATGATCAACAGAACAAACCATTCCTAAATCATCTGACATTTGCTGGGAGGGAAAAAAAGAGCTGAGTTTTCTTGTTGAGAAGGACTTGGTGTTGGCCCATGGTGACACACATCAGATTTCATAGAATCATCACAGGATCAGAGGATGTTAGGGGTTGGAAGGGCCCTCAAGGATCAGCCAGTTCCAAGCCCTCTCCCATGGACAGGGACACTTCACACTACAGCAGGTTGCTCACAGCCACATCCAGCCTGGCCTTAAAAGCTTCCAGGGATGAGGCTTCCACCACCTCCCTGGGCAACCTCTGCCAGTGTCTTACCATCCTCATGGGGAAGAACTTCTTCCTGTCATCCAATCTGAATCTCCCCATTTCTAGTTTTGCTCCATCCCCCCCCCCCAGTCCTATCACTCCCTGACACCCTAAAATGCAGATTTATTTCTGCACTGTCTACAGGAACTGTGCTGGTGTGGATGCCTTTGCTTTATGCCCACGGAATAAGAAGGAAGAGTCTGTGAAATTCCAGCTGTGGAGCAGATTGTGTCTGAGATGCTCTTGCTCTGCCTTTTTTCTTTATGCATTTTTACCTGCACTTGGACAAATCTGGTACCAAAGAAAAGCTGCTCAACGAGACCCCTGATGGGCTGCACTCACCTTGCACTTCACTGCAAATTGATGACATAAATTTCAGGCCTATGAATAATGTGGGTGATGGAGTTGAAGGCCAGGAGACATCAGAGGAATTATTTAAACGCTTTCTTTCACAGCTCAGGTCACAGATGGAGGCATTCCTAAGCTGGAGGACATTAGTCTTCCCATTAAGCAAGGCCTGCTGCTTCAAAAGGTCAAGTGGTTGGCAAAATTCAGGTGCCACCCTGATGTCCTGAGCAAAGAAGGAGAATGTGTTTGGATCTTGCAGCAATACTTCTGGGAACTGAGTTCAGGTGTCATAGTTCTGAGCTTTTCAAGAATCACAGAATCATTGTGGTTGGAAAAGACCTTTAAAATCATTAGAGTCCAACCATTCTCTAACTCTGCCAAGCTGATGCTAAGCCATGGCCCCAAGCACCACATCTCTGCCTCTTTCAAACATCTCCAGGCATGGAGATTCAACCACCTCCCTGGGCAGCCTGTGCCAGTGTTTCAGAACCCTTTTAGTGAAGAAGTTTCTTCTAAAGTCCAACCTAAACCTCCCCTGGTCCAACCTGAGGCCATTTCCTCTTATCCTATCACTTGTTACTAGGGAGGAGAGACCAACCCCACCTGGCTCCAAGATCCTCTCAGGTTGTTGTAGAGAGCCAGGTTGTCTCCCCTCAGCCTCCTTTTTCTCCACACTTAGCTTGTTCCTTTCTCTTAGCCAGACTCCAGGGTTTTTAGAAGACTGCCAAATATCCATGGAGGACAGAGGGCTGAGGGGATGGTGGTTGTTGAATGTCTAACAAAATGAGGATGCAAACTGCTGTTCTGCCCACATCTCTGTTGGATTTGTGGTGGATGTTGTGGAAAGAATTGTTTCAGGGCTGTCACCTTCTTCTTCTCTTTGACCTGTCACAGAACCACAGAATGTCAGGGGCTGGAAGGGACCTCGAGAGATCATCCAGTCCAACTGCCCTGCCAGAGCAGGATCACCTACACCAGGTCACACAGAAACTCATCCAGATAGGTCTTGAATATCTCCAGAGAAGGAGATTGCACAACTCCCCCTGGGCAGCCTGTTCCAGTGTTCTGTCTGGAGCTTAAGAGTACCAACAAGCTCAAAACTGTGCAGTCTGGTCAAATCCTGCAGACTCAGCTCATCTGTTGAGAGTTTGGCCAAGGGTTGGAAGAGTCTCCCACTGGTCTGAAAGCAAACATGACTATGAGGGCAGTGATGCTTCTGGATAGACACTCTAATTGCAGAAATCAGCATCAAAGCACCTGTTACTGTGTTCTCTGTCAGGATTTGCTCTCACTAAGGTCTGAGTTCACTAACATTTACAGTTTTTCATTGCTTTTTGGGGGGCCAAGGACAGGGATTAGTAGCTGAAGCTAAAGGCTGTGCTTGTTTTCCCCTGCCTAAGTTGATGGGGCATAAAAAGGCTCAAGGTATAAAACTTCTGCATGGCTGTGCCCAGCCTTTGGAAGACAGTTTTATTTGGAAGTGGATCATTTGCCTTCTCTCACTGTAGCAGCATTCCAGGAACTGTTGAGTTGTGGCAAGATGTGAGACTGGTGAGGCCACAACTTGAGTGTTGTGTTCAGTTCCTGGCCTCTCACTACAGGAAAGACATTTAGGGGCAATGAGACTCATGAAGGGCCTGGAGCACCTGGGCTATGAGGAGATACTGAGGGAGCTGGAGGTGTTCAGGCTGGAGAAGGGGAGGCTCAGGGGAGACCACATTGCTCTCTACAGCTCCCTGAAGGGAGGCTGGAGTGAGGAGGGGGCAGCATCTGCACCTTGGTGGCAAGCTACAAAACCAGAGGAAATGGTTTCAGGCTGTGCCAGGGGAGGTTCAGGCTGGATGTTAGGAAATATTTCTTCATTGAAAGGGTTCTCAAACATGGGAATGGGCTGCCCAGGGCAGTGCTGGAGTCACCATCCCTGGGGGTGTTCAAGCTGCACGTGGACCTGGTGCATAGGAACATGGTTTGGTGTTGCCCCTTCAGGGCTGGGTTGAAGATTGGACTGGATGAGCTTGAAGGTCTCTTCCAAGCAGACATATTCTGTGATTCTGGATGTGGTCCCCATGAGCCACATCACATGGACCAGAAGTCCTGCAGAAGAGGAAGGGCCCTGCCCTAAGGGATCCAGGAAAGCAAGAGAAAAAGAACTGTCTGCTGTGATTTCATCATTTAATGTCTCAAATACAAAGCAAAGGGCAGATAGAAACAGCCAGTGGTTATGGCCAGTCTGGACCTACCAGATACAATTTGCAGCCTTGCCTTTAATTCAGGCTGACACAGACCCAGCAATTCAGGGCCAAACCAAATCAGGCCCTGAGATCTCCTTGCTAATATCCATGGTAGTTTGCAAGCCTCTTGCTGATTCAAAATGTTAAATGCAATAAAGAGAGTGTTTCCTTAAGCAAGCTGTTCCCAAGTCAAGCCCAGATGGATGCTCCACACTGGCTAATACCCAGCATGACATGGCTGAGCAGGTACAGGGATATTAATGTCTTTGTATTAGGATGCACAGTAAATATGATTCCAGCACTATCACAGGCACCAATTGGCTATTAAGCTAGAGGCTAAATTTGGGTGGTGGGGGTTTTTTATGTTGCAATAAATCTTACTTTTCTACAAAGCCTAGGCAAATATTAAATCAAATCCCTTTCTTCTCTCCCCTCTCTCGAGGTATCGATTGGGGGTGTTATATATCAGCTAAGCAGAAGGAGAACATGCCATAACTTTGATTGATCATCCCTGGGTTTCTGGCACTAATTCTGTGACAAGAACATGCTTTGCTGCCCATCCTTGTCTGTGCTTTACTTCAGTGGCCTTCTCCCCTGCCCCGTTCTCAGGGTGAAAGATGGGAACGGCATAACGCAGGAGGTCTCTCTAGGTGACTTTCTGCCCAAGGAGCTGGGACAGCTGGGGGCTGAAGGACAGGCAAATCACAGAATTTCAGGGGCTGGAAGGGACCTCGAGAGATCATCCAGTCCAACCCCCCCTGCCAGAACAGGAGCACCCACCTACACCAGATCAGACAGGAATGCATCCAGGTGAGTTTTGAGTATCTCCAGAGGGGGAGACTCCACAACCCACCCTGGGCAGCCTCTTCCAGGCCTCTGTCACCCTCACAGGGAATTTTTTTCCCCTCATATTTATGTGAAACTTCCTATACCTCAGCTTCCACCACTGCCTCTTGTGCTGTCATTGGGCACCACTGAGCAGAGCCTGGCTCCAGCCTCTGGGCACTCACCCTTTACACATTTAGAAACATTGATGAGGTCACCTCTCTCCCAAAATGTTGTTCCCTTATGTCATGCTCCAGGCTTGGGGCAGAGTGGCTGGAAACTGCCCAGCAGAGAAAGACCTGAGGGTGTTAATCGATGGTGGAGTCACCATCTCTGGAGGTGCTCAAGAAACATGTGGACTTGGCTCTTTGGGGCATGGTTGACAGCTGGATTCAGAGATCTTGGAAGTCTTTTCCAACCAAATCAGTTCTATGATTCTATGATAGTCAGCTGAAGATGAACCAGAGCGTGTCCAGGTGGTCAAGAAGGCCACCAGCATCCTGGCCTGGATCAGCAATGCTGTGGCCAGCAGGATCTGGGAAGTTGTTGTCCTCCTGTACTCAGCACTGGTGAAGCCACATCTCGAGTATTTGTTTCAGTTTTGGGACTCTTACTCCAGAGAAGATATTGAGGTGCTGGAGCAACTGGTGAAGTGTCTGGAGAACAGGGCTGGGGAGGATCAGCTCAGTGAGGGACCTGGGGGTGTTCAGCCTGGAGAAAAGGAGGCTGAGGGGAGACCTCATTGCTCTCTGCAGCTCCCTGAAAGGATGCTGGAGCCAGGTTGGAGCTGGTCTTTTGTCCCTGGTATCAAGTGATTAAACAAGTGGAAATGGCCTCAAGTTGCATGAGGGGAGGTTTAGGTTGGACATTAGAAGAAACTTCTCCAATAAAAGGGTTCTCAAAGCCTGGCACAGGCTGCCCAGGGAGGTGGTTGAATCTCCACCCCTGGAGGTGTTTCAAAGAGGCAGAGATCTGGTGCTGAGGGCCATGATTCAGCACCAGCCTTGGCAGAGTTAGAGAGTGGTTGGACTGGATGGTTATTAAGGTGTTTTCCAAACTAGAAGGTTCTATGAAATAAACCCTGCTTACCAAAACAGAAGGAAGGAGATAGAGGGGAGAGGAAGACTAAGAGAGATGGTGTGAGAACAAATTACAAATGAGTTGCTAGATCAGAACAGTAAAAGTAGAAGTCTTCAAACCAGATGTGGTGATTCCATCTCCAGAGTCAAAGATGCCTCTGTTGCAGCAGAATGTTCCATCTGTTACCAAAATGCACTGTGGTTTGGGATCAGCATCACCTCTGAATTCATAAGGCTCTGCTCCTGCAGGCCACACAGTGAATGTCCAGGACCCCATTAGACTCTGGTTCTGAATCCTTGCTTCCTCTTTTCTTCTGCTGGGAGGCTCCAGAAATCTCCCCACAAGTTTTTGTGGAGGTGAGGGAGACTGGTGGAGAAAATCATTTCTCTCCCATGGTTATTTTGGCCCCACTAAACAGCAGCAGGAAATGCTGTTAAGAATACAACATAATTCAGCCTCATGCCTTGACAGATTTCACTTGGGGGAGGATAAATTCATCCCTGTCGGATTTCAAAAGCTGTCCACTGCTGGTTCCTAATGAATCAAACCAGCTCTGGGTAACAATAATTTCTACAAATCTGCTTATCTGGGCTAAATGTTTATCCCTTTAGCTGCAAACCTCTTGATCCAAAATCATTGTTATAAAACATAAGCAGGGAGTGTCTGCAACAAGCATGTAATTGAAAGGCTCTTAACTTGCTGGGTTGTTAAAAGTGTTCAGCAGAAAACCAGGAGCAGGAATGGAAGTGCCTGGTACCTACAGATTCCTTTCTACAAAACAGCAGATGGGAGGCTTTAAAATCACTCCTTAGGAAACAAAACAAACAAACAAAACCCCAAACCAAACCAAGAACCCAACCCTGAAGGTGCTGGATGAAAGCTGTGTGGTGAGTGTGGGGCACGAGCAGTTTGCGTGGTGTGATAAGACACCGGATGGTGAGATGAAGAGATGGTTAGAATTCAGACCCAAGAATAAATCATCAGAGACAGGGAGAAGAAACAGAAGAGAGGAGACAGATTCCAAACAAACAAACAAACAAACAAACAAAAAGCCATGGAAATATTGCAGTGAAGGAGAAGCTCTCAGGCTAAAGCAGCCTGATGGAAGAGCGACGGAGAGAAGTGCTGGCTGTGGGCTGTAATGAATCCGGTGGGGCTAGAGTAAAGCACCCCTTGCTTAAATGGCAATCTGTGGATTGATCAGGCTGGTGGAGTGTGGTCAGACTCACAGTATGGCATTGGCCCTCCAAAATCATGGCCACCTGCTCCCAAGTAAATGTAGCCAAAGAAAACCAAAGGGGACGATGAAAGTGGAGCTTGTGAGTGGTAACCATTGCGGCGATGCCAGAACATCACAGTCACAGAATGGTGTGGGCTGGAAAGATCAGCTGGTTCCAACCCCCTGCTCAAAGCCCCATCCAACCTGGCTTTCAACATTGCCAGGATTGGAGTCTCCACAGCTTCTCTGGACAACCTGTTCCAGAGCCTCACCACCCTCATGGGGAAGAATTTCTTCCTAACCTCTCATCTAAATCCAGCTTCTTCCTGTTCGAAGCCCTCAGTCCTTGTGCTGTCACTCCACGCCTCTACAGCTCTCCTGTAGAGGTACTGGAAGGCTGCTCTAAGGTCTCCCTGGAGCCTTCTCTTCTCCAGGCTGAACAGCCCCAACTCTCCCAGCCTGTCCTCACAGCAGAGGTGCTCCAGCCCTCAGATGATCTTTGTGGCCTCCTCTGCAGCTGTTCCAGATGGTCATAGATTGTCTCTGCAGAATGCCCATGTTGCCTGTTAATTTAAAGGAGCTGAGGAACAACACTCTGTGTGAGCTCCTGAGAGTCTCCTGCAGATCTCCAGCGCCAGACTTCTTTTTGTAACCCTAGGGCAAATTACTGCAGCTCTCACTGAGGGTGATCAGAGAAGGCTGCTCTCTGGAGGAACCCCCTTAGTTCACTGAGCCAGCAATGTGCTCTTGTGGCCAGGAAGACTAATGACAGTCTGGGGTGGAATAGAAGAGGTGTGACCAGTAGGTCGAGAGAGGTTCTCCTGTCCCTCTACTCTGCACTGGTGAGGCTGCCACTGGAATATTGTGGCCAGGTCTGGGCCCCTCAGTTCAAGACAGTGAGCTGCTTGAGAGAGTCCAGTGCAGAGCCATGAGGATGATTGAGGGAGTGGAACATCTTCTGTATGAGGAGAGACTGAGGGAGCTGAGGGCTCTTTAGCTTAGAGGAGAGGAGACTGAGAGGTGACCTCATCAATGTTTATGCAGGGTCAGTGCCCAGAGGCTGGAGCCAGGCTCTGCTGGGTGGTGCCCAGTGCCAGCACAAGGGGCAGTGCTGGAAGCTGAGGCAGAGGAATTTTTTTTCCCCTGTGAGGGTGACAGAGCCCTGGAAGAGGCTGCCCAGGGGGTTGTGGAGTCTCCCTCTCTGTAAATATTCAAGACCTGCCTGGATGCATTCCTGTGTAATCTGATGTAGGTGCTCCTGCTCTGGCAGGGGGGTTGGACTGGATCATCTCTCGAGGTCCCTTCCAGCCCCTGAAATTCTGTGATTCTGTGATAGGGTGCTCCAAGTGGGGTGGGGGATTCCAAAGCCATCAGCTGGTGGATGTAGCAGCCAGAGAAAAGTATTTCACTGCAAAATGAGCTCTTGGCCTGCTCAGAACCCCCCTAGGTCAGGGCTGCTGCCTTCGTGTGACTGCAGGAGGGAGAACTCAGCTGCACCGAGGCTGCTGGTCACCGAGAACATGAAGGGCCATGCAGTGGCAGATGGCTCTTTATTTACCATTATTTCAGGTAGATTGGACCTGTGTTATTTACAGCTCCAAAAACTAACAGTGCAACCTTGGCTTGGGCTCATGTGTGCCACTTGGCACTTTGTCTGCAGTCAGCATTGCTTCAGTGGCATTCAGATAAACAAATTAAAGGAGGAGAAAGCAACAAATGCAGCTTAGGACTAATTCCCCTCCACCCACTGAATCACTGAGGGCCTTTAAGAGTGTTCAAAGGCAAATTACACTTCAGTGCACAGGATTTAATTTGCATCTGCCAACTTCAGAAGGGGGATTTAGTTGGATAGGGCATTTGCATTCCCTAGAAGGAGCTGATGGCTAATTAAACTAAGATCATGTGTGAGTTTGCACAGTGAGGACAGAACATGCAGGTCCGGCCGGGAGGAAGGAGCAGGCTGGGTGCACAGGAGGAGAGCAGCTCTCCTTTGGACATGCCAAATACAAAGTGTCAGGAGAAGTTGTGTAGGGAGAAGCCCTCAGCTTGCACTGGCAGAGGGCTCTGCACCCTTCCTGCAGAAGCTGCCAGCTCGATCTGCTCTGAGAGTGCTTCAGCAGGCATTGAGAGCCTGCAGCACGGCCTGGCTCAGCTCCAGCAGCACCTCCTGGAGCAAAGAGCCTTGCAGGAGCAGGACCTCCCTGGAAAAGTTCAGTAACTTCCTCTGTTCTGCAGGCTGGAGCTGTTGTGAAAACAGCTTTCTGGTTTTACTCCCCAATCTTGACCAGGACACAGCCTGCTCTGTGTCCACAGTGTCAGGCACAGCACTGGGGCCGGAGTGATGTGTTGGCTCTCAATTAACTCCAATTAAACAGGAAAGAGCCCATGTTTCCCTGCATCCCAGCGTTCCCAGACCCACCTGTGGGAAGATAGAGAATACAGAATTAACCAGGTTGGAAAAGGTCTCTGAGAGCATCAAGTCCAATCTATCACCCAACACCATCTAATCAACTAAACCATGGCACCAAGGGCCTTATCCAGTCTCCTTTTTAACACTTCCAGTGATGGTGACTCCACCACCCACCTGGGCAGCACATTCCAATGGCCAATCTCTCTTTCTGTGAAGAATTTCTTCCTAACATCCAAACTAATCCTCCCCTGGCACAGCTTGAGACCATGTCCTCTTGTTCTGGTGCTGGTTGCCTGGGAGAAGAGACCAACCCCCACCTGGCTACAACCTCCCTTCAGAGAGTTGTAGATGGCAATAATCACAGAATCATAGAATCAAGCAGGTTGGAAAAGACCTCAGAGATCATCACATCCAACCTGTTACCTAATACCTAACACCTCCTGGCAACTAAACCATGGCTTCTAGTGCCACATCCGAGCATTTTTGAACACCTCCAGGGATGGGGACTCCACCACCTCCCTGGGCAGCACATTCCAATGGCCAATCACTCTTTCTGGGAAGAACTTTCTCCTCACCTCCAGCCTAAACTTCCCCTGAGCCTCCTCTTCTCTAGGCTAAAGATGCTGAGCTGTCCTGGTAGCCAGAAAGTGCAGAGGAAAAAAAAAATCAACTCAAACAACTAAGCAAAGAGCCACTTTGTATTTTTTTCCTTTGGTTATGCTGAACCAATTTGTTTTGTTTTGCTTCGTTTATTTCCTTCTAACTGCTGCTGAAGGCACAGAGCAAACTCTCTCAAGGCAGCTTGGGCCACAGGAGACAGAAGTGTTTCTTCCCTGCCATCAAAGATTTGGGGGAATCAGTAAACTGTGGCAATTATTTTCACAGATCAATAGATTTTAAGGGCAGATAGGAGCACAATTACAGCCATCCAGCCTGATTTCCTGTCGTGCAGTGTGGCAGAGCGATTCCTTTGCTGAGCCCAACACCAGGTGATCAAAGCTCAATGTATCTCCTAGCAAGACATCCTGCCTTGGCTCCAAGGCACCAGGTGACAGAACATGAGCATCATCCCCCAGCAAGCCCTGTGATGATGAATGGCCTACCTGCTCAAAACATGGCTAGTTATTTCCACCCCCAATTCTTCTCATATCCATCTTTGAGCCACTGAAAGCAGTCTGCTGGGTTGAGGAGCTCCAAGCATCTGATACACAGCTGACAGAGGCCATTCTGCTCTTGCAGCTTGTTTTTGGATAGTGATCAGACCACACATTGCTCTTAGTAGCAATGGGTAAGCCCTTCCTGAGCTCATGACCACACTGAGGTCTTCATTCAGCTCTCTACAACTCCCTGAAAGGAGATTGGAGTGAGGTGGGGGTTGGTCTCTTCTCCCAAGTAACTAGTGATAGGATGAGAGGAAATGGCCTCAAGCTGCACCAAGGTTTAGGTTAGAGATTAGGAAAAACTTCTTTGCTGCAAGAGTGGTCAATGATTGGATCAGGCTGCCCAGGGTGGTGCTGGGGTCACCATCCTTGGAGGTGTTCAGGGAAATTGTAGCTATGGCACTGTGGGCCACGGTTCAGTGGCCATGGTGTTGGACTTGATGCTCTTAGAGGTCTTCTCCAACCTTTGGGATTCTGTTCTCTGAGTATGTTGCATGTCCAGGGACTGAGTGTGTTTCACTGTGGCATATTGTTACTGGAGCTGCCTCTGAAGCCTTTGGTCATCCAGTGAGTGTCTATCTGTGAAGGAAGGGATGAGATGCACTGACCTGTGTGTGCCCAGGCTGCAAGCTGCCCGCCCATGTCTGGCTTTCTCCCAGGCAAGCTCAGCAGAGCAGCCCTAGCAGGCTCAGAGGGAAATCCCAGCCTCATTAAAAGCAAGAAGTTTTGTTTTTCTCTCTGCTGGGCCTGACATTTCATTTAGAAACTTTGGGGCTGAGACTCTTCCTGCTCCGGGTACGCAGGCTCTCCACAAAGCCTTGCAGTGGGTGCTGGGAAGCCCAGCTCCAGCTCCAGCTCCAGCTGCAGCTCCAGCTCCAGCTCCAGCTCCAGCTCCCTTTCCCACAGTCAATTTTCAGGGCATTTTTTATTTATTTCACAGTGGAGTGCAGCTGGCTTCTCAAACTTCCCTGAGTAAATAGCCCATCTCACCTCTCTCCCAGGGAACAGATGCACACAGATCAAACCCAAGGAAGATGACTGTTTATTTTCTCCCCTGTGACTCAAGCCTGTGCATATGCCACACGGTGTTGTGGCATTTTCCACTCCTCAAAGGAAGCAAAAAAATCACACATGACATTAAAGCTTGGCTTTCTAGAAAGCCAGGGAGGGGGTGTGTGGGGAGGGTTGTTTGGTTGGTTTTGTGTTTGTTTGGTGTTTTGTTTTTTTTTTTTTCAGATGAAAGCACCCAAGCAAAACTACCCTGTGGACAGAAACAAAGCAGGTAACTTCCCAAGCCAATGAGGTATTTGTGGTCAGGTTGTGATCTGCCAGGCAGTGATAAGCATCTGTGCTAATTCCCTCCAGGAGATAAAAGCCCCTGCCTGCCTTGTCTGCTGGGGAAAAGAAATCCTCCCGTGATGCACGGCAGCTTTTAAAACCTCCCTTAGTAATCAAAGCTCCCAAACCTCCTGGGGTTTGCGTTCCCTGCACCGCTTCAAATAGCAGCAGGGTGGTACCTCCCCGGAGCTCAGAGGTCCTCCCATCCCCCGGTGCTGTCACCTTCCGTGGGGCTGCTGGGGAGAGGAGTGTCTGGGCCCTGCTCATCCACAGACATCCGTGAGGGGCTGGAGGGTTTTGTCTTCAAATATGCTCTGAAGGGTGGGTGAGGGGTGGGCGGCAATAGAGCAGGACAAGCAGAGCTTTCCCACTTGTGCAGCAGGCAGACAGACCCTGCTCCCCCGAGAGCTAAAGGCAAAGCTGCCGTTGATTCCCACACTCGGCTCAGATCCACACCGCAGAACAAAGGCCGAGTGCTGCACAGCACAGAGGCAGGAGGACCTCGAATGCCTCTTCCTGCTTTTTTATTCCCCAAAACACCGTATGGAAGCCATCAAAAAGGGAAGGAAAACCACATCGTGTTGGTGCCCCAGGGCAGCCAGCCTCCTAGATGGAGGTTTCTTGCTAAATAACTAACTAAATGAAAGGGAATGGCACTCGTGGCTCAGTGAGCCTTCAAACCTAACCAAATATGCAAACTTCCTCAGGAGGAAAGGGGGAGACAGAAAGGGGGAGGGGGGGAAAGGCAACTCCTCAGCATGCTTTGCATGCCACAGGCTCCTGTTGTTCCAGCAAGCTGCAGGCAGCCGTAGGAGATTACAAAGGCTGCTTGATTTCACAGCAGGATGTGGGGGGACATGGTAGGGGAGGAAAAAAAACCTGTACAGTGCCAATTAACATAAATTAGCAGGGTCTGCACTCCAGAAATAAACAAACATTGGTGGGAGTAAAGGGCAGCAGCAGGCCAGGTTGCTGCTTCCTCATTGTTGAAAGCAGGAGGGTGCAGAGTGTTGGTGGCTGAAACCAAGAGGGTGCAGAATGTTGGTGGCTGCAGCAAGAGAAGCACAGCCAGCAGGTCAAGGGAGGTGATTCTCTCCCTCTGCTCCACTCTGCTGAGACCCCACCTGGAGCACTGTGCCCAGTTCTGGAGCCTCTATTACAGGAAGGATCTGGAGATGCTGAAAGGTGTCCAGAGAAGGGCCATGAGGATGAGCAGAGGGCTGGAGCTGCTCTGCTATGAGGACAGACTGAGGGAGCTGGGGTTGTTCAGTCTGGAGGGGAGAAGGCTCTGAGGAGACCTTTTTGTGGCCTTCCAGTATCTGAAGGGAGCTACAGGAGGGGAGGGTGTCAGGGAGTGATAGGACTGGGGGAGATGGAGCAAAACTAGAAATGAGTAGATTCAGATTGGATGTTAGGAAGAAGTTGTTCCCCATGAGGGTGGTGAGAGACTGGCACAGGTCGCCCAGGGAGGTGGTGGAAGCCTCATCCCTGGAGGTGTTTGCAGCCAGGCTGGAGGTGGCTGTGAGCAACCTGCTGTAGTGTGAGGTGTCCCTGCCCATGGCAGGGGGGCTGGAACTGCCTGACCCTTGAGGTCCCTTCCAACCCTGACAATTCTGTGATTCTAAGAGGGTGCAGGATGTTGGTGGCTGAAAGCAGGAGGGTTCAAATGCTGGTGGTGTCCATGGGGAGAAGAGAGGATAGTGAATCCAGCCAGAGTAGTGCCACCAAAGCTCTTCAAAGCTTCAGCAGTTTGTAGGATGTGTGAGAGCACTGAGTGGTGCATCTGAGCTAGCAGTGTGAAGAGGTTGGACTCCTTGCAGATGGATCACACGTGGGTGACGGGAAAGAGCCCAGTGCCCCTGGGAGGTGACATCTCACCTGTCCCCTGCCAGATGAATCTCAGCCTTAGGGTCTGATTTCAAGGGCTGTTTGAGAACCTGCAGCTCCAGCTGTAGGCAAGAAGACAAACTGTCTGCTGCTGCCTCAGCACCTTGACAAACCTTGTCAGAAGGTGCTCTGAGAGGCTGAATCCATGCTGGGAAGTGGTGACAGCAGCACTGCCCTTCTTCATGCAGGGTGTGAGCACACCAGAGGCTCTGAAATGTGTTGGCAACACAGCCCTGGGGCAGGACACCTGCTGGAGAGGTGGAGCTGTGCTGCTGCTACGTGCTGGCACAGTGCAGGAAACTGAGCATGAACCAGCTGGGGCTGTCAGGGGCAGGTGCAAATGACAGCCCAGGTTCCTGGAAGGACAGGAAGCAAGGCAGGAGCTGTGACAGGAGGTGGCTTCCCAGCTGGGAGTATTTTATGCACTGTGGCTAAGCTGGGGCTGCTGGTAGGGTCTGAGCCTTGGATGGTTTGGAGACAAAGGAGGGCTGGAGAACCTCTCCTGTGAAGATAGACTGAGAAAGTCGGGGCTGTTCAGCCTGGAGAAGACTCCAAGGAGACCTTAGAGCAGCATTTCAGTATCTGAAGGGGACCTACAGGAGAGCTGGGGAGGGACCGTTCAGAAGGGCCTGTGGTGATGGGATGAGGGGCAATGGTTTGAAACTGAAGCAGGACAGATTTAGACTGGACATCAGGAGGAAGTTCTTCACAATGAGGGTGGTGGAACACTGGAACAAGTTGGTGGAGGCCTCGTCCCTGGGGATATTCATGGTCAAGCTTGATGTGGCCCTGAGCAACTCAATGTATTTGGAAATGTCCCTGCTGACTGCAGGAGGCATTGCACAAAATGACCTTCCAAGCCAAGAAGGTTGGATCCAAGAGGTTCCTTTCCAACTTAATGCATTCTATGGTCTTGTTCCAGCACACTTCTGACCCCAGCCATCACTGGAGGTGCTTAAGAAGAGACTGGATGAGGCACTTGGTGCCATGGTTTAGTTGATTAGATGGTGTTGGGTGAGAGGTTGGACCTGATGATCTCCAAGGTCTTTTCCAACCTGGTGTATTCTGTACTCCACAAAAACCTGGAGCTTTACAGAACCTGAAAACCCCAGGAGCAATTCACAGGCTGTGCTGTTTTCCAGCCTTTGGTTGATATCCTCAGGTTGGAGACCTCAGCAGCAGGACTGGGTCCTCTCTTCAGGCAGAAAACACACAACTGCCTGCTTTTGGCTGGCACTTGTGTGAGCTCCAATTAGCTGCCCTGACATGATTTGTTCTCCCATCATCGTTGCTGCATAGCTAATCAGAGCCAATAAATATCAACAGCAAAAAATAATTAGCTGGAGTCAGCTGGCCACCCACACCAAGCACATCCATCCCAGAGCAGAGAGGACACACACATCTCCTGAAGGTGATTAGATTTGGGGGTTATGTCTGTTTGATATTTTTTCCCCTTGTTGAGTTGTTTTGTGGTGGGGTTGGGTTGGGTTGGATTGGCTTTGGGTAGAATTAGGAAGTGGAGGTGGATCTGCCAGGCTTGCAGCTATAGTAACACCCCCTCCAAAATAAACAATATTGGCTCTCTAGGTGTTCCAGTGTTTAATTCCATGTCAGCTCTGTTTATCACTTCATTCCAGAAGATCCTAACATTCTGACATTCCCAGAGCATGTGCCTGAGAACTAATGAAATATTGAAAGGAGTCTCCAATAAAGGCTTTCACTTGCAGAGGGGGCAGATGAGCAGAGACCCTCATGCTGCTGCTTATTCTTAATTGCACTAAAGATGCTGCCCCAAGGACTAGATTGCTGGCACTAACCTAATAGTGGTAATTGATGGGGACAGCCAATTGTGTCTATGAGCTGCTCAGAAGCAGAGCTGCAATGGGCTGGCTTAGGAGGCTTGAGGAGGAAAGTGACAGCAGCTTTTATCAGACTCCCAGATGGTGCCAGGATGATGACTCAAGAGAGGCAGGGTAAGGTGAGGTAGAGGAGATGGTGCCCCAGGGACTGCCCTGTGGCTCACCAAAGCTGGCAGGGGCCAGAGGCTGAATGCTGGATGTCAGAAGTATAAGAGGAATCCCAGAAACCAAACGAAGTGGGGGGTTAGAAGGGACCTCTGGGGATCATCCAGTCCAACCCCCTGCTAAAGCAGGGCACCCACAGCAGCTTGCCCAGGATCACAATGGCCGGGGGGGTTTGGAATCTCCAGACAAGGAGACTGCACAACCTCTCTGGGCAGCCTGCTCCAGGCCTCCAGCACCCTCACACCAAAGAAATTTCTCCTCCTGGTCAGCTGGAGCCTCCTGGGTTCCAATTTGTGCCCACTGCCCCTTGTCCTGTCTCTGGGCACCACTGACAAGTGTCTAGCCCCAGCCTCTTCCCCCCCGCCCCCCTTCATCTTTTGCTGAGCATTGCTCAGATCCCCTCTGGGGCTGCTCTTCTCCAGGCTCAACAGCCCCGGGGCTCTCAGTGCTGATCCAAATGCTTTCACCCTCCCAGCTACCAGACACCTCAGCAGCATCAGAGCCCAGGCTCTTTGCTGTCCCAGTTTGAATCTGGAGGCCCAGGGTTGGGCTTTTATTTAATTCCACAGTTGTCCTTCTGGGCAATTTATGTCATCACCAATTGATGGAGAAGTATATTTATTACCTCCAAGTTCCTTGGCTGCCCTGCTCTCCTGCTGGAGCAGCAGGCTCTCCAGCCTCGAGCCTCTGTGAAGCTCTGCCAGCACACACAATGCCAGCACTCCCAGCTCCGATTTCAAAAGAGCCTCAACCTTTGCAGCCTCTGTGAAGAAAAGCCTGGCAATGTGGGCAGCTGTACAGTGGGCTGAGCATCTGAGGGAGCTGATAAAGAGCCTTCTGTTCATTCTCTCTGCAGCTCTCCTGGTATTTCAGCAGCTCTGAGGACTCCGAAGGTAGACAGAAAGTTTTGGCGTGTGTGGGGTTAGGGATGCTGCCCCTGGGACACTGGCTCTGGGAGAGCTATCCTTTCACATTTAATTTTTAAATTGGCTGGGCTTCTGCTTATTGCATCTTACATCACCAGCTTCATTTCATTGGCTTTATTTCCCTGGGGCTGAGCTTTGCTCACAAAGTGGCCACCTGCAGGAAAAGGGCAGCGGGAGGCAGGTGCAGGGAGTGACTCTGCTGAGGATCTATCTGAGAGCCAGGTTAGAATTATTGGATCACTTGATAATTCTCCCCAAGTTTCTAAACCTGACTTAATTCTGTGCTTCTCTGAACTGTCCAGACTCCAGAGTGATAGGACTGAGGGGAATGGAAAAAAAAATAGAAGTGGGTAGGTTGAGATTGGATGTTAGGAAGAAGTTGTTCCCCAGGAGGGTGGTGAGAGACTGGCACAGGTTGCCCAGGGAGGTGGTGGAAGCCTCATCCCTGGAGGGTTTTGCAGCCAGGCTGGATGTGGCTGTGAGCAACCTGCTGTAGTGTGAGGTGTCCCTGGCCATGGAAGGGGGCTTGGAACTGGCTGACCCTTGAGGTCCCTTCCAACCCTGACAATTCTGTGATTCTGTGACTCCCTGACTTTGAAAAACAGGACTGGAAATCTTAGAGGAGAGAGCCTTTCTCAAGAGAACCTCTGCACTTCATGTGCTCCTTGTGATCAAAGCTGAGAGGTGAGAGAAGGTGCAGTGAGCCTGGGCCAGGAGCTTGTCAACAGGGATTGATCTTCCTGATCCATCCTTCAGATGGATTCAGCTGCTGAGGAGGTCAGGGCTAAATTGGCAGCGGCCGAGATGGAAGGGGCAGGACAAGGATGAGGGAAATGAGGTTGGCAGAGCTGCTCCATGCTGCAAGATGTTCCCAATTAGACTTCAGAGGAGCCACAGCAATATCCAGCAACTAATGGGAGATTTGTCAGTGGATTTTCCCAACACAAGAAGTACTTCAATGAAGTATTGAAGTGGGTCCAGAGGAGGCCATGAGGATGGTCAGAGGGCTGGAGAACCTCCCCTACAGGGACAGACTGGCAGAGTCAGGGCTGTTCAGCCTGGAGAAGAGAAAGCTCCAGGGAGACCCTAAGCAGCCTTCCAGTACCTGAAGGGGCTCCAGGAGAGCTGGGGAGGACTTTGACAAGGGCTTAGAGTGACAGGATGAGAGGGAATGGATTGGAGCATGAGGAGGGGAGATTTAAACTGGAAATTAGGAAGAAATTGTTTCTGGTGAGGGTGGTGAGACACTGGAGCAGGTTGCCCTGCTGTGGATGTTTCCTCCCTGGAGGTCTTCAAAGCCAGGTTGGATGAGACCTTGAGCAACCTGGGCTGGTGGGAAGTGTCCCTGCCCATGGCAGGGGGCTTGGAACTGGGTGAGCTTTGAGGTCCCTTCCAACCCAACCCGTGGATCTCTGACTGTTTGGACAAGGCTGGGGATCCACTTAGGGATCCTTCCAAACTCAAACCCTTTGGGCCCTGCTCTCATGGACTAGAGGCTGTCTCTTCACAAGCACTGGGACAACGCTTGCCCCCAAATCCTGCTATCCAGTTGCTAGTCCTGCAGATTCTGGGCAGACTTCAACATGTGAAGTCATCAGAGCTTTTTGGGAGGTTTTTCTTTTTCTATTAGCAAGTTGCATGCAAATGCATGCAAATAGATGTAAATAGATGAGCACTTTCTGCAGCCCAGGTTATTAAAGGAGCTGCTACTCATAAGAGGATTTTCATAATAAGGCTAAGGATCCCACAACATCCATTAAAACACAGTTACTGTAAATTACACTAAATAGGGGGTTGTTATCCCTGACAGAGCTCTGCAAAGGGAGGCAGCAGGGAATGAAGCTGTTTCTCCCACATCACCTCCTGTCTCTTCTCTGTTTCTTGCAGTAGCTGGTAGGGCAAGGCAGTGCAAAGAGGAAAACAGCTCCTCTGGCTGCGATGTGCCCTGGGAAAGGCACCAGCCTGAGGAGAGGAGCTGAAAAAAGCCACTGGCTGCTTGCCACAGAAACGCTCAGAGGAGCTTCGTGCTTGGCTGGGAGGCCTGGTGGCCTCTTGGGCAGGAGCTCCAGGAGAGCAGGCAGGCTGAGATGGCCTCTGCCCATGCAGCCGTGTCCCTTGCAGCACTGTTGCAGTCTCACTTGGTCTTTCTGCAGCCCATTCCCTCCTTCCTTTGGCCCTGCACAGGAACAACCAGCACCAGCCCCACTCCCACTGCATCTCCAGCACCTCCTCTCTTTTCCCATCTCTGTCCTCTGCCTTCTCATGTTTCTCAGGGTGTGTTTTGGGGGACTCCTCCCACACTAACAACCTGATCTCACTTGGTAAGGAAACAGATTCCTTGCCAGACCTTAACATAGCCCACAAAACCTTTCACTGCTCAGTTTTAAGACTCAACTTGCCAAGGTCAGGGTGCTGGACCATCTCATTTCAGCTGTGCTATCACCTAGAAAGGTTGGACCTTTGGGGTCCCCTTCCAGCCTGGCATTCTGTGAGTCTGTGATTCCCTTGCCCTGACACTGACCACTTGTTGTCCTGCCCTGGGTTTGAAGAGCCATGCTGGCTCCAGCCCAGTTCCTCCCAGCATCCACTGGAGTCAGCAGGTGGAGAACCAGGACCACCTTTTCCACTTGAGTGATAATCCACCCTGGCAGGCTCTCAGGCTGACTTTCCCCACTGCTCCTCCTGGGAGCACTGGGTATCTTTCTTCTCCCATCTAGAGGAGTGTGAGCGGTCACATGCAGCCCTCCCCCCATCCCTGGCACACACCCACTTGGAGTCCT
Source organism: Dryobates pubescens (assembly GCF_014839835.1). Taxonomy (NCBI): domain Eukaryota; kingdom Metazoa; phylum Chordata; class Aves; order Piciformes; family Picidae; genus Dryobates; species Dryobates pubescens. The sequence goes on along the minus strand of NC_071631.1, from coordinate 5,642,652 downwards.
GCAGCCTGGGGGCTGAGCATGTGCCTGCTGTGAGCAGAGCAAAGCCTGCACAACAACAACTGTGCAAACAAAGCCTCTCTTATCAGCCTGCAATGTGCAGAGGAAGCGCAGACCCCACGCCTGCTTTCCCTTGGCCAGGTTTAACCTCTCCATCCTGAGCTCAGATGGGTCCAGTTTGTTCCACCTCCCTGAGCCACGAGGAGCAGCTTGTGCTTCATGCTTTTTCTCCCTTGAATGAGATCTCCTTGCTCTGTCAGGTCCCTCTTTAGTGTACCATGGGCAGTCTCTGTCTCTAGCCAACCTCCTACACACACCCACCCCTCACCCCTTGCCTTTTTTTTTTCCTGTTGGGGACTACACAGTGCATGGGAGAGAAACATCCTTTGATGGGAGGGAAGGACACCATGGTCCATTTGGAGCTGGCCCTAAATCCTCCCATCCTCACCCGTGCAGCCCTTGTTCTTGACGCTCCTCTGAAGCTTTGGGCCCGAGGCTGTTTCAGCTGTGGTCATTTCACCTTTCCTGCTAATTCTTCAGGAAATGTTTTGCAGCTTCCTCTGCTTAGGTCTGGCCTGGTCTGGCAGGAGCTGTTGCAAAACCCAAGCAGCAAACCAGGTCACTGGGGATAAAATTAAAGCATGTCCCCAGCTTGCAGTGGCTGCAAATAGCTGGGAGCTCCCTGGGGCAGGCAGAGCACTCCAGGCCACTTACAGAGACAATGAGGTTGGGGAGTTCAGCACCTCAGGCTGCTTCAGTGGTCAGGGGGAAGGAAAAGATATCTCCCGAGGGTTATTCAGAGCATTTGTTTTAACATCCTCCTCTGAACTGCCCTCAGGAGAAGGAACTGAGCTGGTGTGGTAGGTGGCTGAAGGTCTGTGTAGATGATGTCCTGCCTAGCAAGCTGCAGTGAGAAGCAGCTCTAAAGTGTCTCATGCATGTGGCCACAGCTCTCATGTTAAACCAAGAGCTCCACACCCCTACAGCAATGCAGGGGGACCACACACAGTACATCCTAGCTGTCCCCTAGGGTGCTAGAGGTCTCAGGCTCAAGCTTTTGAAAGGAAGGGAGAGGATCTTCTGTAAATCGCCCTGCCTATGAAACAGCTATTGCCTGAACAAGAGCCCACACCTTGGGATTCAGGTGAGGATAGGGACAGGAGGTGACAGAACAGATGAGTCACAGAATCACAAAATGGTTTTGGCTGGAAAAGACCCTAAAGATCACTGAGTCCAGGAAGAGCAGGAAAGGGGAAGAAAAGGAAGAGACACCAGGGCTTGAAGTGACATTTGGTTCATCAGCTGTGATTCCCAGAAGGCTTTATGATGAGGAAGATGAAGTAAAGCACTCTTGCTCCTCTCCAGCCAGAAGGCAGAGCATGCCCCACCTGTGCCTCTCTGGTCATGCCTTGGACACAGCCCTCACCCACACCTGGAGGGGGCTGGCAGGGGTCCAGTGCTGCACCCCAGTTCTTGCTGCCATTTTGGGTGGCAGATGGGATCTCATCTGGCTCTGTGCTCACCTGTGCTCTGCCCTTCAGCTGGGGCCTGCCTTCCTCACACCTTTACAAGACACCTGGATGCTGAGGGGATGCAGACATTGCCTAGGTCTCCTGCTGCTCTCTGTGGGAGGAACAGCAGAACCTTCTGAGACACCCAATTAGTGCTGTGAGTGTGCTGGGGAGCTCCTGCAGCTCCTGGGGTTGAGGTGTCCAACAGCCTGGCAAGATGTCACAGCCCTGCAAGCCTGTGAGAGGAACCTGCTGCAGAGCTGGGCAGGCACAGCTGGAGCAGCAGGAGCCATGTGAGCCTCATTAGTTTGTGGCAGTGCTGGGGCTTGGAAATAAGGAGCATCTTGCTGTTCCCAGGTGTTTTGGTCCTGAGAACCAGCCCAGCAGGTCACTAACAGGGACTGTGAATGGGTCACTGCCCAGGAGCTGCAGGACTTGGGCTGCAGGCTCTGCCCTGAGCTCCCTGCATGGCCAGGGAGCAGAACTGTGCAGTAGCTGCTTTTCTGTGGCAGATGTTTTCTCCAGAATGAACTGCAGAAAGGGTTGCCCAAGCCTGGAGCAGGCTGCCCAGGGCAGTGGTGGAGTCCCCATGCCTGGAGGGGTTCCAAACCTGTGTAAATGTGGTGCTGAGGGCCATGGTTTAGTGGTGACCTGGCAGTGCTGGGTTAAGGGTTGGACTGGATGATCTGAAAGGTCTTTTCCAACCAGACCAATTCTGTGACTGTGATTCCATCCAAACAGCTCCACAGATCCCTTCAACACCCTCCTGGGGCATTCTAAGATGATTTAAAGAGCCAGTGCGCTCTGGCTGGCTTGGAGCTGGGAGTCCTGCCTGTGCTGTGGAGCTGTGGTATCTCCTGGCTTGCTTGGCAGGTCCTGCCCACTATCAGCCTCAGCAGGCTGCTGGTACAGCCACATGGTTTATGGTTTATTCATGCCCATGAGCTCCACTGGCAAGAAGGGCCTCTCCTGTCCTTCAATATAACAGCACAACGGATTAGAGAGTGGCAGGGGGGTTTCCAGGACCCCACACACTCGAGGAGCAAAGTCAGGAGAATTTGTCAGGAGAATTTGCATGCTGGCTTTGTGTTCCTGAGGGAAGCCATCTCCTCTGGAGCAGCTTGACAGGTCCTGTTCCAGCAGGCCTGGCAATACGCTGACCTCCCACCTCCGCTTGCTCCTGAGGCGCAATGGGAAGAGCCACTTGTCTTGCACCTTTCCTCAGCAGTTTAGAAACCAGCTGTTAGTGGAAGGGAGCTTTAATGGACTGCTGAAAGAGAGAGATCTGTGAATGGGAAGAACATCTGCTTAGGAAATTGTTGGATCACCGTCAGTCAGGCCCAGAAGCAGCCTCACGGCCAGGGGGGTTGGGTTTGCTGCATGAACCACAACCTGTGATTACAGGGCAGCTGCCAAGGAGATGTGTTTAGCTGAACCTCTTCTGCACAGGGTCAAGAAACAGAAGAGGTTTTTCTCCCTCCTCTCAAAATACAGATATACTTTTTCCCCACTGGGATAAACAAGCAATGATCTGTCAAAGCTTGGAAATATGTCAATGTACAAATCCCAGTTCAGTGTCCTGGAGCACTGCCAGTAGCTCAGCCACCCTCCCTGGACCACTAAGACTACCCTTCATAGTCCATCCTGGGGCATCCTGCCATGGGCATAGATTCATAGATTCATTGAATAGTTTGGGTTAGGAAGGACCTCAAAGCTCATCCAGTTCCAACCCCCTGCCATGGGCAGGGACACCTCCCACCAGCCCACATTGCTCCAGGCCTCATCCAGCCTGGCCTTGAACACCTCCAAGGAGGGGACAGCCACAGTCTCCCTGGGCAGCCTGTTCCAGTGTCTCTCCACCCTCATGCTCAAGAATTTCTTTCTAACCTCCAGTCTCAATCTCCCCTCCTCAAGCTTCAATCCATTCCCTCTGGTCCTATCATAACTAGTCCTTGTTTTCAAAGCCTTTCAATAGAGTAGAGTAGAGTAGAGAAGAGTAGTATGGAATAAAATGGAATGGAATGGAATGGAATGGAATGGAATGGAATGGAATGGAATGGAATGGAATGGAATGGAATGGAATGGAATAGAATAGAATAGAATAGAATAGAATTAACCAGGTTGGAAGAGACCTTCAAGATCATCAAGTCCAACCTATCACCCAACACCATCTAATCAACTAAGCCATGGCACCAAGGGCCTCATCCACTCTCTTTAAACACCTCCAGTGATGGTGACTCCACCACCTCCCTGGGCAGCACATTCCAATGGGCAATCAAATTGTATTTCACAGAATCCCAGCATGGTGGAGGTTGGAAGGGACCTCTGGATATCATTCAGTCCAAGACCTCTGCTCAATCAGTGGCACCTCCAGCAGCTTGCCCAGGATCACAATGGCCAGCGGGGTTTGGAATCCTTCCAGAGAAGAGGATTCCACAACCTCCCTGGGCAGCTTGCTCCAGGCCTCCAGCACCTTCACACTAAAGAAGTTTTTCCTCCTTAAGTTCAGATGGAATCTCCTGGGCTCCAGTTTGTTCTCACTGCCCCTTGTCCTGTCACTGGGCACCACTGAGAGGAGCCTGGCCCCAACCCCTTGTCCCCCACCCTCTAGACCTTGCTGAGTATTGATCATAGAATCATGGAATTGTCAGGGTTGGAAAGGACCTCAAGGATCAGCCAGGTCCAACCCCCCTGCCATGGCCACAGCAACCTGCTGTGAGCAACCTGCTGTGAGCAGGTTGCTCACAGCCACATCCAGCCTGGCTGCAAAAACCTCCAGGCATGAGGCTTCCACCACCTCCCTGGGCAACCTGTGCCAGTCTCTCACCACCCTCATGGGGAACAACTTCTTCCTAACATCCAATGTGAATCTCCCCATTTCTAGTTTTGCTCCATCCCCCCCAGTCCTCTCACTACCTGACACCCTCAAAAGTCCCTCCCCAGCTTTCTTGTAGCCCTCTTCAGATACTGGAAGGCCACAATTAGGTCTCCTCAGAGCCTCCTCTTCTCCAGACTTCTTCACCATCAGATCCCCTCTGGGGCTACTCTGCTCCAGGCTCAGCATCTCCAGGCCTCCAGCAGCCTCAAATTTCTGGTACAAAATAATAACAATAATAATAAAAATGTTCAAAACTCAGAAAGAACATTTGGAGAAGACACCAGGGATGCAATACCCTTCCTGGGTTTTTTTTTCCCCAACATACCAATTAAATGTGCTCTTTTGAAGTCAGCAATTTCTGCAAGCATTTAGTGGGGGGAAAAAAAACAACCCACATTCCTAACTGAGAATTAAAGCTGTGACACAAAGCCCAGTGGTGGGGCTGCTGTTGCCAACCTGCTCCTTTGCCTTCCCAAAGCTCCTGGCCAGCTCTGGCAGCGTTTCAGCTCTGTGCCATTCCCTCCCAAGTTCTCAAATGGTGTTTTCAAAACAAGTCTCCCTTCCTCACATGCCCAGCCCTTGTTTATTCCAGCAGGTCAAGGTTTGGATTTAATTCAGCTTTGATTACACTGCTGATTTAAGGTGTTGGGAGGAAATTTCAGCTTTATTCTACCCAGAAGCATCAAGTGAACCATCTGGCCTGCTAAAGTACCTGTCCTAAGAGAAGATGAATTGCTCTCAGGGCTGCCTGGTTCTCTCTGGTGCCTGTACAGATAGTCTGCCTTGACTTGGGTTTAGATAACCAAATTAGGACAAATAAATCTCACCTTTAGTGATACTAACTCATTCCTCTGGCTCATGACACTTCTGCTTTAGTCCCCTCAGTTCTGCCCTAACTTGCTACCAGGTTGGTAGGTGCCTTCAGGCATATTCATCACCTCTTCCTCTCTCTTCTCTCCTCTGCTGTTCATCTGTCCTGGTACAGCTTCCCTGGGGCTTTGGAGTTAAGGGGAATGTGTTGGGTCCCTTCTACTGCAGCCACAGTTAGAGCAAAAAGGTGAGAAAAAGCCCAGCCTGCCAGCTGAGATGTTGTTATCCTCACCACTTACTGCTGCCTATGGCTCAGGAGTGCAAGGATATCACAGAACTACAGCATGATGTGGGTTGGAAGGCAACTCTGGATCATCCAGTCCAACCCCCCTGCTATAGCAGGGCACCCAGAGCTTTTTGCCCAGCATCACAATGGCCAGGTGGGTTTGGAATCCCTCCAGAAAAGGAGATTGCACAACCTTTCTGGGCAGCCTTTCTGGAGGGCTCCAGCACCCTCACACCAAAGAAGTTTCTCCACCTGTTCAGATGGAACCTCCTGGGCTCCAGTTTGTGCCCTCTGCCCCTTGTCCTGTCATTGGGCACCACTGACAAGAGTCTAGCCCCAACCTCTTGCCCCTCACCCTTTATCTCTTGCTGAGCATTGCTCAGATCCCCTCTAGGGCTGCTCTTCTCCAGGCTCAGCACCCCCAGGGCTCTCTGCCTTTCATACGTGTTATGGCAGGAGAGTGTTGGATAATCCACAGGCAAATTCAATGCCACCTCCAGGAACTCCACAGGACTCCCAGGGGCACCCTAAGCTGTTGCTGTTGATACCTATGGTGAAATATTTAGGCTGGCTTCTTTCCATGGAGAGGAAGGGATCTTTTACAGAGAACATTCACCTGTAGAAGGTCTTAGGAGGCTGTTTGCAATTCATGGGGCAGGCTGGTGTCATTTGACTGGTAAAATGGGACCTTCCAGAGCAGAGGACTACAGCCACAGAGCAGACCCTGGGTAGGGTGCAGTACTGCTGCAGCAGTTTCAAACCTGGTCTTGGAGCCTTGCTGGAGCACCGAGGTTAAGTTCTCTGCTCCAAGAAGGGAAAATATTTTTAATTGCCGTGTCCAATGAGGCTGTTTGGCCTTTGATGGCTCCCCTGAAAGATGGATTTCAGTGGCTGCAGCTCCAGCAACTCAACACATATCTAAATACAAATGAAACATTTCAGTTTGTAATCAGGCATTAATTAAGGCAGCCAGGCAATGCCCACATCCTGTCAGCAACGAGGAACTATAACGAGCCTCTCAGGTAATGAGTTTCACACACATGTAGAGCCCTTCTCTGAAATAATGAGCTTTGGAAACAATCTGTAGGTGCTGACTAGATATTGATGTTATGAACTCAGTGACCCTGTTCCAGGCAGGTCGTGTTTTTCACACAGCATCCTCCCTTCAGGTGGAAGCTTCCTCTCACCAGGGCAGTAATTCAAACCCTGCAGCACACCGACACGCACCGAGCCATCCTGCTTCGCTGTCGAGCCATACAGCCAGCAGTCTTCTCCCTGAGCCTTCAGCAGGAGAAATTACAGCCCAGTTCTTAACCCCTCCTTCCCTGGGGGGGGGGGGGGGGGGGTTTGCACTGCTCAGATTAATCTCAGTCCTTGAGCAGAGCCAGAATTTAGAAAGGCCTCTGTTGTGTTGCAGGGTGGGCTCATAGTTCTGGGCTGCCTTTGGTCGCTTGGGAAATGATGCTTTGGATAATCCTAGGAGTCATTCTGGTTGGAAAAGACCTCTGAGATCACTGAGTGAGCAAAATCCTCCTCTTTTTCTTCTTCTTCTTCTTCCTTTTTTCCCCATTTTTGGCCACAATTATCGAAGAAGGACTCACAAGTACCACAGACAGAATGGCCAAATTAGAAATCAAGGGGGCCCATTAGCTTCCTGCAATAGAGAAAAATCAGGCCCCTTCTCTAGCATGAGGAAAACTGAGCTCTCCATGGTCAACATCTTGTGTTGCAGCCATCAGACCTCAGCCTTGCCTGCAATTGGAATCAGACAATTGTTTGGGATGGAAAAGACCTCCCAGATCATCCAGCCCAACCTTCAACCATTAAACCACGTCTCAAAGTTCCATGTCCACACATCTCTCAAACACCTCCAGGGATGGGGACTCCACCACCTCCCTGGGCAGCACATTCCAACGGCTGACAACTCTCTCTGTGAAGCACTTTCTCCTCACCTCCAGCCTAAACTTCCCCTGGCTCAGCTTGAGACTGTGTCCTCTTGCTCTGGTGCTGGTTGCCTGGGAGAAGAGACCAACCCCCACCTGGAGGTGTTCAAGAGGGGATTGGACATGGCACTTGGTGCCATGGTTTAGTAGTCAGGAGGTGTTGGGTGATAGGTTGGACTTGATGATTCTTGAGGTCTTTTCCAACCTTATTGATTCTATGATTCTATGCTTTGCATCTTGGTCCCTCGGAATCCTCTGCTCTTAAGGCTGCGTTTCTCTGAAGGCTTTTTCCTGCCCATTTTGTTCAACAGCATCCAGTCCAAGGGAAGGGGCTGGAAAAGTCTCTTTTGCCCATTTCCCACCACATTTTAACAAAAGCAACTCTTCAGAACCACTGTGAAAAAAAACACCAGAACACCACCAAAAACATAACAACCAAACCAAACAACTAACCTTTAGGAGGTAAAACCGTCCACTGGAATCACCGAGAGTGATTTGATATGTCCCCCCACGAGGGGATTCAAATCAAGATGCTTTAGAGTCAGACACATCACCTGCCTCACAGCTAAAACAAAATCAGCTGTGGAGTTTAGTAACCTGTGGTATCTGTGCCTGATTTGCTTTGATTTACTGCAAGTAGCTGCTGGCAGAAACATGGACTTGGCTGTCGTCTTTCCTGGAGTGAACTGAGGCAGCAAGAGGAAAAGAACATTGAAGCTTTGGTTTGCTTGTCCTTGGGAGGCTGTGTGGCTCTTTGATCAGCTGTGAGCCAGGTTTCACCCAGTGTCCTCACTTCTGCCACCAGATAGGGAGCATTTTTGTGTGCCCTGGGGTGGATGAGTGAGTGGACAGCAAAGGAAAAATATCAGAGGTGCCAGCGTGATTTGGTTTGGAAGGGACCTCTGGGGAGCATCTAGTTCAATCCCCCCTGCCTAGGGTCATTGAAGCATAGAATGGTTTGGGTTGGAAGGGACCTTAAATATCATCCATTTCCAGCCCCCTGCCATAGGCAGGGACACCTCCCACCAGCCCAGGTTGCTCAAGGCCTCATCCAATCTGGCCTGGAACATGTCCAGGGAGGGGACATCCACAACCTCCCTGGACAACCTGTTCCTCATCCTCATAGGGAAGAATTTCTTCATCATGCCTCATCTAAACTGAGCTTTTTCCAGTTGACCAGGTTGGGAAGGGAGGGCAAGGTCTTCTCAGGATGGTGCTGAGCCTCAGCAAGCATTAGCGAAAGTGTAAAGTGTCTCTTGGAGCAGCTAGCAGCAGGGCTTGAACCTAGGATCTCCTGTAATAGGATTATACAAGGCAGAGGCAGAAGGTCCCTGTGGAAAGGGACTTTTTACAAGGGCTTGTAAGGGACAGGGCAAGAAGTAACAGCTTTGAGCTGGAAGAGGGGAGATTGAGACTGGAGATGAGAAAGAAATTCTTGATAGTGAGGATGGTGAGACACTGGCACAGGTTGCCCAGGGAGGTGGGCAAGGCCAGATTGGATGAGGCTTTGAGCAACCTGGGCTGGTGGGAGGTGTCCCTGCCCATGGAAGGGGGGTTTGAACTGAATGATCTTTAAGGTCCCTTCCAACCCAAACCATTCTGTGTTCATGACTAACCACACAGCCTGTGCTGAGCCTGGGCATGCTCCCAGGGAGAGGAGCAGCTCCCAGAAGAGAGAGCAGAGGCTGCCTCTGCCATGTGGAGGCAGCTGGAGCCGAGTCTGGGCTCCTGACCCATCAGCCAGCAGCGAGCAAGCAACGTTCTTCGAGAGGCCTCTCTACCTAGTTCCCACTAGGTGTGTGTACCAGAGATAAGAGGGAGTGAGCCTGGGATCCGTTTATTTAACTGTGTAAACAACTCAGCTGACAGCTAAAATTACAAGCTGCTGGTGAAAGCCTTTGCCTCGCCTGTTGATCCACCGTGTACCCAGCCCCTATCTGCCTCCCTGCTGTGCACACAACAAACTTCAATAAAGCGAAGCTGGAGTCCAGGCAGCCTCTGTTACACAAAGAGCTACCTTCACCACACAGACAGGACTTGATTACAAATGCTCTCAAAAGATAACAGATACTTTAATTATCATTTTTTTCCCTCCCCTTTCCTGCACCACTCTAATCCACAGAGGCACCCTCAGCTTGGATAAGCTGCCTGTTGCTGTCTCTGTAGCTCCCTCTCTCTCTTTTTTACTCTCTTAGTATGCAAAAAAAACCCACCCTTTCCAGCAACATTGCAGAGGATTATGTTAATAGAGAGACTCAGGGACTGTATTCCCAGCTGGTGTAAGCAGAAATAATTCTGACTTTGGTGAGGTAGAGCCAACACTGCCCAGTTTAAGACCCAGCTTGAAGCAGTTTCCACCTGTTCAAAGCCAGTCTAACAGGACACCACCACTCTCCCAGTACATCCGAGGGCTGGGGCTACCCTGAACAACTTATTGGGCACCAACCTGGTCTATTCTATTCTATTCTATTCTATTCTATTCTATTCTATTCTATTCTATTCTATTCTATTCTATTCTATTCTATTCTATTCTACTGTACTCTACTCTATTCTATTCTATTCTATTCTATTCTATTCTATTCTATTCTATTCTATCCTGCTGCCAAAGCAGGATCACCCAGGGCAGGTCACACAGGAATGTGTCCAGATGGGTCTTGAAAGTCTCCAGGGAAGGAGGCTCCACAACTTCTCTGGGCAGCCGGCTGCAGGGCTCCAGCACCCTCACACCAAAGTTTTTCCTCCTGTTGAGGTGGAACATCCTGGGTTTCAACTTGCATCCATTATTCCTTGCCCTGACACTGGGCACCACCTAAAAGAGCCTGGCACCTTCACCTTGACACCTACCCCTCAGATATTTATAGACATTGATGAGGTCCCCTCTTAGCCTTCTCTTCTCCAGACTAAACATCCCCAGGTCTCTCTGGGTTTCTTCATGTTCAATCCCCTTCATCATCCTCATAGCTCTCTGTTGGAGACTCTCCAGCAGATCCCTGTTGCTCTTGAAGTGGGGAGCCCAAAACTGGACATAGTATTCCAGGTGTGGCCTCACCAGGGCAGAGCAGAGGGGGAGAAGAACCTCCCTAGTCCTGTTGGACACACTTTTGTTGATACACCCCAGGATCCCATCAGCCTTCTTGGCCACGAGGGCACAGTGCTTTCCCATGGATGACTTACATGTTATCCCAGAGTACTAAGAGATAGGTAGGTAGGTAGATAGATAGATAGACAGATAGATGGATGGATGGATAGATAGATAGATAGATAGATGGATGGATGGATAGATAGACATATGGATAGATAGATAGATGGATGGATGGATAGATAGAGATAGATACATAGACAGATAGGTGGAAGGATAGATAGGTGGATGGATGGATTGACAGAAAGATAGATAGGTAGGTCAGTAGGTGGATAGATAGATAGATAGATAGATAGATAGATAGATAGATAGATAGATAGACAAACAAACTGTGCCAGGGAATGGTTAGGTTGCATATCAGGAACAATTTCACTCCTGCAAGAGTGGTCAGGCACTGGAACAGGCTGCCCAGGGAGGTGGTGGAGTACCATCCCTGGAGGTGTTCAAGAGATGTGTGGCCATGGCACTTGGGGACATGGTGTAATGGCCATACTGGTGTTGGGTTGATGATTGGAGTGGATGATCTTAGAGGCCTTTTCCAACCCAGCCAGCACTATGAGTCTGTATAACTACAGCCCACCTGCAAGAAAGGGTTGCTTAAGCTGCCTGTAAAGCCCACTGGTGACGGAGATCTCCCTTTCCCCAGATGCCTGTTCCAGTCCCTGCTGTTAACAAGTTGTTCTGTCCTGAATTTCAATCCCCTTTTGTTTGTTTTGTGAAAGATGGACAAAGAGATTAGATTGTTTCCTTCTTCTAGAGAAGCCTATTTAGGCAAAACAAATAAAATCCACACTCATTCCAAATTCACAGTTTTTGTAGGGGAGGGGCTCGGCCCTTCTGCATTTGGATTCTTTAGGGAAAGGAGGAGGTGGGGAGGGGGGGAGGTGAAATAAAAAGAGATGATGGTTTTCATCCAAACAATGACCATTTTTGTCATAGTGAGCATTTCCAAAAGGAAAAGAAGGCCATTTTCTGACAATCTTCATTCATCAGAGATGCCAATCCAAAAGCTCTCTAACAGCAAAGCGCTGAGGGGGAGAACAAAGGGCAGCCCCTGTTTTACACCACGCTGAACACGGATTGCGAGGCCCCAGCAATGGGACTTTTGTTTGAATAAAGGTGGAAAATGAATGCAGAGCTTGTGGCACTGCCTGTGGTCTGGGCCAGGAGACAGCCATCACAGAAGCCCATTCTCCCTCTCCTGTGAACGTCGCTAAATAGGTCATGCCTCCAACAGCCAGAAGTTCATCACTGAACAATGGCCGTGGCAAGTTGAAAGAGGGGGATTTAATGAGGAAAGAAGAGGGGAAACAACTCAGATGAGCAAAGAGAGGCACAGGAGCAGCTGCTGGCTTACAGCTGGTTGAGAACAAGTTGGTTTCTATCTCCAAAACCCTCCAATGCATGGAGAGTTTGGGGGACGAATTTTTAACTTCCCCCTCCCCCTCCCCCCAACAATTAAAAATCAGTGGGGGGGAGGGAAAAAAAACCAACACAAAACCAACCCAACCCAAAACCCACTCAACCAAAAACCTGCCTCTTTTTTCCACTCCCCTCCTTTGGATTAAAGCCAAGCAAGAGGGAGATTAAAAAAAAAAAACAAAAAAAAGAGCAGGATATGCAAAGAATCCAAATATTCAGTGATCAAAATGGGAGATATTTTAACCCAAACAACAGCTTTGTGCTAAAATTCTCACTTTGGTTAAAAAGCTGTTCTGTGCTTAAATATACACAGAGTAGGAGAGAGAAAAGGGAGAGATCCTGACTAGAATTCTTTGAACCACTGCAGTATGTTTTCTCCTGCTGGTGTCTTCCATGCTTCAAGAATCTGGGGAAAGATTCTAAAGAAAACAACTCTGCAGCTTCAAAGAGAGGTGAAAATCAGATGGGAGAAGTTGCCCACGAGCCAGCAATGTGTTCTCCTGGCCAAGAAGGCAAACGGTCTCCTGAGGTGCAGGCAGAAGAGTGTGGCCAGCAGGTCGAGGAAGGTTCTCCTGCCCCTTTGCACTGCCCTGGTGAGGCCAAATCTGGAGAACTGGGTTCAGTTCTGGTCTCCCCCAGAGAGACAGGGAACTCAGAGGCTATAAAAATGCTGAGGGGCCTGGAGCATCTCTGTGAGGAGGAAAGGCTGAGAGCCTTGGGGGTGTTAAGCCTGAAGAAGAGCAGCCCCAGAGGGGATCTGAGCAATGCTTAGCAAGAGCTAAAGGCTGGGGGGAAAGAGGCTGGGGCCAGACTCCTGTCAGTAGTGCCCAGTGACAGGACAAGGGGCAGTGGGCACAAACTGGAGCCCAGGGGGTTCCACTTGAACTTAAGGAGAAACTTCTCTGGTGTGAGAGTGCTGGGGCTCTGGAGCAGGCTGCCCAGAGAGGTTGTGGAGTTTCCTTCTCTGCAGAGATTCCAACCCCTCCCTGGCCGTTGTGATCCTGGGCAAGCTGCTGTGGGTGTCCTGCTCTAGCAGGGGGCTTGGACTGGATGAGCTCCAGAGGTCCCTTCCAGCCCCCACCATGCTGGGACTGGGATTTTCCTTTACTGTGAAATACGACGAAGGAATGCAGGCTGCAAACCCCCTGCAGCACGCCACGAGGTGAAGAGCTGCCAGAGTATAGAAATTCCTGTGCATCCCTCTGTAATCCAGTGCAAATCATTAGTGAGAGCTTTAACTTGCCCTGCCACAGCTCTAAGTCTCCTAATCATATCAAGTTCTGAGCTTTGCTAGCCATTTGGGACACATGATTTATCTTGGGATTAAACTACAGTCGGCCTCCTCCTCCTCTAATGTTTAAAAAGCACCTCCTGTGCACTAGTAACACAGAGCCATTCTTCCAGTTCAATTTCCCAGCCATTATTATATTAAGAAATATCATCTCAGTTCAAATGGCTTCAATTTCCTAATCCTGAATGACCTAACGGATGAGGAGCGGCCTTGCTTTACATCAAATCAAATGCGGTGCCGGGGCAGAGGTGTGCAGCCCAGACAGTTCATCAGCCAGCTCCAACACCTCCACACTGATGAGTGAAATGAATCCCTAGAATTGCCCCAAATGTGGCAGTGGGGTGAGAAAGTGGAAATTACCCCCCCCCCCCCCCCCCCAGCAGAGGTGCAGATCAGAGAATCAGAGACTTGTCAGGGTAGGAAGGGACCTCAAGGATCAGCCAGGTCCAACCCCCCTGCCATGGGCAGGGACACCTCACACTACAGCAGGTTGCTCACAGCCACATCCAGCCTGGCTGCAAACACCTCCAGGCAGGAGGCTTCCACCACCTCCCTGGGCAGCCTGTGCCAGTCTCTCACCACCCTCATGGGGAACAACTTCTTCCTAACATCCAATCTGAATCTACCCATTTCTATTTTTGCTCCACCCCCCCCAGTCCTATCACTCCCTGACACCCTCAAAAGTCCCTCCCCAGCTTTCTTGTAGCCCCCTTAAGATGTATCTGAGTTGGCTACATCAAGGTGTGCCATGTGGAGGACATGAAGATCATCCCCCTGGTGCTGTGGGATGTGGGACAAAGATCCTCCTCCCTCACTCCAAAAAGGACACCGAGATGCTGGAGTGGTTCCAGAGAAGGGCAACAAAGCTGGGGAAGGGGCTGGAGAACAGAGCTGGTGAGGAGCAGCTGAGGGAACTGGGGTGTCTAGTTAGGAGGAGGCTGAGAGGAGACCTCTTTGCTCTCTATAGCTCCCTGAAGGGAGGTTGGAACCAGGTCTCTTCTTTGTAGTATCAGAGTGAGAGGAAATGACCTGAAATTGTGCTAGGGCAGGTTCAGTTTGGATACTAGGAGCCATTTCTTTACTTCAGCTGTTCCAGCAGGTCCATGTCCTTGTGCTGGGGACCCGAGAGCTGGACACAGCACTCCAGGTAAAGTCTCAGCAGAGCAGAGGGGCAAAATCCTCACTCTCTATCTCTGGCCACACTGCTTTGGATGCAGCCCAGGATGCCAGTGGCTCAAGACCAGCTTCTCATCCACCTACAACCCCAAGTCCTATTCTGCTGGGCTGCTCTCAATCTCATCATCAGAAAGGAGGACACCAGGAGGCACTGAGGTTGGGTAGCTCTGTGGCAGATTGATCAGCAGAGGCCTGATTCCCAGTGCAGTCTCTCCATGAGGTGCTGCACCACCACTGGTCTTTCCCTTGGGCTCTTCCTCCTGCTCACGCGTTTGCTTTGCAAATTGTTTGCTCTTAGCTCTGCCTTTAAGGACACATTTGTCCAGCACCTAATGCAGCAGCAGCAGCAGCCTCAGGATCTTCTCAGCCATTGTGTATCTCTAACAGTGAGGCCACAATCTTTAATTTATAGATCTGGAGAGAGGCCCTGATGTAAGCTTCTGAGCAGTAATGGCTCTATAAATCACAGCAACAATAAGCTTCTTGCCAACAAGATTTCCCTGATATTCAGCCTGAATTTTCCCTTTCTTAATTTAATCCCATAACTCTTCAAAATACTCCAGTGACCTGCCCCAGTTAATCCTAACCCTCCTTTGGGTTTCTGGCATGCAATTTGGAGTTGTTCAGAGTGCACATATTCCATTCAGCGATATAATTACAGCTTTAAAATGCATTTTCATGCTGTGTTTGGACAGAACAGGGTATTCTAAACAGGGTAGTGAGGAACTGTGGCAGGGAGAGTTATGGATCAGGGCTCAGCTCTCAGATGTGCACTGAACAGTCAAGGCTTGGACTTTCTCAGTTCTTCACTGAGATAGTTGTTAGCCATTGGAATGGGCTGCCCAGGGAGGTGGTGGAGTCCCCATCTCTGGAGGTGTTCAAGAGGGGATTGGATGTGGCACTTGGTGCCATGGTCTAATCATGAGGTCTGTGGTGACAGGTTGGACTTGGTGATCTTTGAGGTCACTTCCAACCCTGGTGATTCTGTGATTCTCCTCAAGTATCCATTGAGAGTATCTTAAAGGCTCCTGGCCCCAGAGCCAGCCTTACCTGTTGCCTTTGCTCCCAAGACCTGGGGATTCTAAAAGCACTTTTTCCCCCCTTTTTTTTGCTCAAAGTGCTTGTTGCAAGGTGAGCAGGTTTATCAGAATGTCTCCTGTAGCATTTTCAATGTTAAACCTTCTCTTTCTACCATGGAAGGAAACATTCCCCCAGGAATTCCCCACAAGCACCACCTCATTTCTTCCTGCTGCTCTTCTTGCCTTGCACCCATGACATCCAAGTGAGCTGTACCTAGGTGTCCTGCTTTCCCCCCGCCTTCAACTCTTTGAGAGTGGTTTTGGGCATAAAAATAAGAAGAGATCATAGAATGGTATGGGTTGGAAAGGACCTTTGGAGATCATCTAGTCCAACCTCACTGCTAACACAGCTTTCCCTAGATCTGGTCACACAGGAACATGTCCAGGCAGGATTTCAGAGTGGGACACTGCACAGCTTCTCTGGGCAGCCTGCTGCAGGGCTCTGTCACCCTCAAAGTAAAGAAGTTTCTCCTTAAGTCCAAGTGAAATTCCCTGAGCTCTAGTTTGTACCTGTTGCCCCTTGTCCAATCACCAGGCACTAAGAGCCCAACCCACAGATTCACAGATTGCATTGGGTTGGAGAGGACACTCAAAGGTCATCTTGTTCAACCCCCCTGCAGTCAGCAGGGACATCTCTAACCAGAGCAGGCTGCCCAGGGCCACAGCAAGTCTGATTTTGAATGTCTCCAGTGATGGGGACTCGACCACATCCCTGGGCAACCTGGTCCAGTATTTCTCCTGGAGAGAGTCCTTCAGAGGCTACAAAGATGCTGAAGGACCTGGAGCACCTCTGTGAGGAGGAAAGGCTGTGAAGAACTTCCTTCTGATGTCCAACCTAAACCTCCCCTGCTCCTACCCCATCCTCACCACCTCCACCCCAGAGCACTTCCCTCAGCAATGTTGTGTTTTGTTGTGGGCATTGCCTTAGGCAGAATGGGAGCAGAAATGGCCAAGCACTGCTGCCAGCCTGCACAGAGTGATGAATTACTGAGATTTTCTGGATGCTTATTCAAAGTACTCCTGCTGGATGCCTGCTCCCTCCTTCTGCATTCCAGGCATCATGCAATGTTGCACACATGCAATGAGAGGCAAGGGCAAGACCTGACTGTTTTACTGTAGAAAAGCACTTAGCCAGGTATTTGATTTCCTTCAATTTTCTGATATATATATATATATTTTTTCCCCCCACTAGGGAGCCACAACCATATTGTAACTGAACTGACAATCATAGTGCCTTACTTAAAATGAAATTGTCAAAATATTGTGTCAGGAGTCTTCTATAAAGTGATTTCTTTGACTGTCACTCATATTTGCCTTCCTGAAGAGTCTGGTTACTACTATCAAAGAAACTCAACACATAAAACATTATGCTCCAAAATAGATACAGCTAAAATCAGCAACACCCAGAACTATTAATAGCAGCAATGATCTAACCTTTGAGAAGAGGAGGGAGGTGGTAGAAGCCTCATCCCTGGAGGTTTTTAAGGCCAGGCTGGATGTGGCTCTGAGCAACCTGATCTAGTGTGAGGGGTCCCTGCCCATGGCAGGGGGGTTGGAACTGGATGATGTTTGAGGTCCCTTCCAACCTTAACAATTCTATGATTCTATGATTCAAGAAGAACAGGTTGCCTTCCTTGGAGGTATTCAAGGCCAGGTTGGATGGGACCTTGAGCAACCTGGGCTGGTGGAAGCTGTCCCTGCCATCTAGTTCATCCCTGAAACTAGATGATCTTTAAGGCTGGGTGTTAGGAAGTTCTTTCCAGAAAGAGAGATTGTCCATTGGGATGTGCTGCCCAGGGAGGTGGTGGAGTCACCATCGCTGAAGGTGTTTAGGAAGAGACTGGATAAGACACTTAGTGCCATGGGTTAGTTGATTAGATGGTGTTGGGTGACCTTGCTGATCTCCAAGGTCTTTTCCAACCTGGTTAATTCTGTATTCTGTCCCTTCCAACCCAAACCAGTCTATGACAAACAACTCAGGAGGAAAAACAAAACCCAAACCAAACCACCAATACCAGAAATGAGAAAGATGAGAGCAAGAAAATCCAAATGAAAGAAATAATAATGCAAAGGCCAAATCTTCTGAAACAGATGAAATGTAATATTAGCAGCCAGGAAATGCAATTAACTCTGTCCTCATGCACCACCTAATTACATGTTTGTGCTGTGCAATAATGCTAACAACGAGGTGCACTCTGATGGATGCCCATCTTCAGGGTGTGTAATATCATTACAGGAGCCACAGCAGTTTAGCAAAATGAGATCTTTCATCTCTGGGCTGGAAGCTGAAAAGCTGCTCTGATACCCACAGTGCAAAATGGCAGCTCGAGAGAGATTTGCTTTCTCATGGGGCAACTGCCTCTGCTCTGCTCTGCTCTGCTCTGGGGAGACCTCACCTGCAGTGCTGTGTCCAGCTATGGTACCCTCAACACATGGACATGGACCTACTGGAGTGGGAGAGGGCTGCAGCACCCCTGCTACAAAGGCAGGCTGAAATATTCAGGGCTCTTCAGCCTGGAGAAGAGAAGGCTCCAGGGAGCCCTTAAAGAAGCCTTCCAGTACCTGAAGGAGATTACAGAAGAGCTGGGGAGGGACTTTTGACAAGGGCTGGGAGTGACAGGACAAGGGACAATGGATTGAAGCTTGAAGAGGGTAGATTTAGACTGGAGATCAGGAAGAAGTTCTTTAGAGTGAGGGTGGGGAGACACTGGAACAGGTTGCCCAGGGAGGCTGTGGATGTCCCCTCCCTGGAGGTGTTCAAGACCAGCTTGGATGAGGCCTTGAGCACCCTGGGCTGGTGGGAGATGTCTCTGCCCATGGCAGGGGGTTGGAACTGGATGATGTTTGAGGTCCTTTCCAACCCAGACCATTCCATCAGTCTATGAACCTCAAATTCTCAGCTGTTCTGCCTAAGCATTAATCTGTGCAATCATTTACAGGACAGGCTTGCATGAAGAAAGGGCCAAACCCACTGCAGCTGCCAGAGTGAGCAGCAAAGCCAACAAAAGAAGGCAAGATGCAGGGAGGGAAGAGTCTTCTACCTTCCACACACACCAGGCCATCCAAGTTACTACACCAACAATGTTCTCCTCTGAAGCCAACATGATTTTCCCCTCAGCTGCCAAGCTGACCTTCTGTTGGCCACCTTTCACCTTGGCAGCCACTGCAATTTTGCTGCCTTCCAGCCAAGGAGGTGCAATAATGGTGCAATGTGATTTAAGTAATAAAGAAATTGCTGTACATGCTGTTTGGTTGCTGGAGAGCTGGGAATAGCAAAGGCTCAAGTTGCAGACAAGTGCATTAATCTTTTCAGCTTTCCTGGAATGAAACATCAGAGGCTTTAACCTGTTCTTTATTGCTATTCCAATGCCCTGAATGGTGCTTTTTAAAAATAAACTCCAGAAAGCAGGCAGGAGGGGGACGAGGGGAAGGGGTTTGAAAGCTGCTCATTCATTAACGTAGTGAATCAACAAGCCTCAGCCTCGGCAAAAGAGAGAAAACAAGAAAGGCTGTGATTAGTTGGGCCCAGGGAAGTGGCTGAATCACCACTCCCTGGATGGTTGACAGCAGCTGAACGTGAGCCAGGGTGTGCCCAAGTGGCCAGGAAAGCCACCAGCATCCCGGCCTGGGGCAGAACTGGTGTGGCCAGCAGGAGCCGGGCAGGGATTTTGCCCCTGTGCTGGGCACTGGTGAGGCCACTCCTTGAGTACTGTGTCCAGTTTGGGGCACTGCAGTATAAGAAAAGCACTGAGGGGCTGGAGCTTGTCCAGAGAAGGGCAGAGAAGCTCCTGAGAGGTTTGGAGAGCAGGTCTGGTGAGCAGAGGCTGAGGGAGCTGGGTTTGTTTAGGCTGAAGAGGAGGAGGCTGAGAGGAGACTTCATTGCTCTGTACAGCTACCTAAAAGCAGGTCATAGCAAAGCCAGTGTTGGCCTCTTCTCCCTAGTAACTAACGACAGGAAGAGGGAATGGCCTCAGGTTGCTCCAGATGAGGTTTAGGTTGGATATTAGGAAAAGTTTCTTTGCTGCAAGAGTGGTCAGGGATCAGAACAGGCTGCCCAGGGAGGTGATAGAGTCCCCATCCCTGCAGGAGTTCCAAATAATGAGTAGATGTGGCATTACTGCACATGGCTCCATGGATCATGGAGGTGTTGGGTAGAAAGTTGGTCTTGATGACCTTAGAGGTCTTTCCCAACCTTAGTGGTTCTATGATTCTATTTAAAAGCTATTTAGATATGGTGCTCAAGGATATGGTGTAGCAGTGGCCCTGGCAGAGGGAGATAATGGTTGAACTTGATGATCTTGAAGTTCTTTTCTAATCATGGTTGAGTTTGTGTGAATATTCAATGTTTTTTACAGAAGCTCCAGCTCCCAGAGTCAGGGCTAAAGGTGATTTCTGCTTCTTGCTGTAAAGAAAAGATCACATTTGGAATTTGCAGGGCTGAAGAGTAAGGCTGGGAAGCAGAGGAAGGCCAGGCTGCTGCACAGACCAACCTGAACCTCACTATTGATTTGTATTTATGAAATCTTATTATTTTTAAAGCACATTTCCCTCCTGATTTGAAAGCCTGCCTGAAGGGTTCTGAAATGTCCAGACTGGTGCTTCCGAGCAAAATCAGCCAGGACAGAAACCCAATATGCAATTTCCTCATGATTTTAGCTGTTCACCACAATTGCTCCCCCTCTTAGTTTTGATATCAAATATACTTGTAGGTTCATGAAGGAAAAAAAAAGGATTAGTCCTGATACAGGTGTTGGAGCATCTCTGCTATGGGGACAGGATGAGAGAGTTGGGGCTGTTCAGCCTGGAGAAGAGAAGGCTCCAGGGCAACCTTGGAGCAGCCTTCCGGTACCTGAAGGGGATACAGGAGAGCTGGGGAGGGACTTCTGATAAAAGCATGAAGTGACAGGACAAGGGCTGATGGCTTCAAACTGGAAGAAGCTGGATTTAGATGAGATAGTAGGAAGAAATTCTTCCCCATGAGGATGGTGAGGCACTGGAACAGGCTGCCCAGAGAAGCTGTGGAGGCTCTAAGCCTGGCAATGTTGAAAGCCAGCTTGGATGGAACCTAGAACAACTTGATCTAGCAGGAGGTGCCCCTGCCCCTGGAACTAAATGGTCTTTAGGGTTCCTTCCAAGCTAAACCATTCTATAACTCCATGATTTATCTCTACACTTAACTAAGTGAGTGAATTTCTGTCAGTTTTCTGGTCACTGGTGGAATTAAAATGAGAAAGCTTCTGTTCTAAAATCCCTGGCTTAGAATCATAGAATAGACTCACAGAACCAACCAGGTTGGAAAAGACCTCAGAGATCATCAACTCCATCTATTAAATAATATCTAACACCTCCTGACAACTAAACCATGGCTCCAAGTGCCACATCCAAGCCTTTATTGAGCACCTCCAGGGACAGTGACTCCACCATCTCCCTGGGCAGCACATCCAATGGCCAGTTACTCTTTCTGGGAAGAACTTTCTCCTCACCTCCAGCCTCAACTTCCCCTGGCACAGCTTGAGCCACCAGTGGTCAAGGGGCTGCCAGCAGCCAGGTCAGTGTCGGTTCTGTGTGCTCTGGTGTGTATGAGCTGGTAGAAGTGGTGATTCAGTCCTTTGGAGAAGGACAAGGTCTGTTCTGGCTGTTTCTGAAGACCACAGGCAAAGTTTTACTGTGTAGAAAGGTAGGCTTGCTCCTCTGTGGAGGTGGTGGCACACACCAGCTGGAAGTTCAGCAGCTCCACCTCTGTCACCCGGCTACCAGCCAAGCCTCGGGAGCTGTGTCCAGGCTGGAGGGGTTTTCATGGCTGCCACATCACAGGAGCTGCAACATTCTGATTTTTTTTAAAATGGGAAATGAGAAGTTGTGTGTTGGAGGGTGGCAAGAATGAATATTCCTGAGCTTGTTGAAATCCCCATCCCCATCTTTCAAAGGCCTCGGTTACTGATTCGAGCATCCATCAAGTGCTCCGAACTGGGAGGTTTCGGAGCTGTAATTGCAGAGACATGAGGTACAGCAATTACAGCACCTGCTGCACCCTCCAGCTGAGCAGGTAGAAGAATTTTTGATGAGTGGGTTTGGGGTTTCCAGCATCCTGGAGAGATTTCATAGAGGTTTGCTTCTGCCAGATCTCAGGGCCAGCGTGCTGCCGTGTCTGGGAAGACCGTGGGTGGGATTATCTGCTTGGATGTGAACGAAGTGCTGCCTGGCACTCCCTTGTGACCACCTCAGTGGTTGTTTCAGAGAAGTATAGCAAGGAGTGGAAAAGGAGTTTGCAACGGAATTGGAGAGTAAAGCCCAAGTTTTCACCTCAGAAAGGAAGCACAGAAGCAGAAGAGCTGAAATTTACATTCCTTAAAGAAGTCTCCAGCTCTCTGCTGGGAGCAGTTTCTCCATGGCTGAGGTGAGCCAGGTGTCCTAATGCTTGTTTCTAATCCATGCAAATGCCAACTAATCTGGGTCTCAGCATCCCATCCCCAACGGTCCCTTTAAGCCCCCAGGCTGGACACTTTGCTTTGCCTTTCTTCTCCCTGGAGGCTCACAAGCACAAATGAGTCCACTGGGTACCTGACTCAGTATACTTGACTCATCTCTGCAACTGAAAGATCTAAAGAAAATGAGGACACACGGTGTAGGAGTACCCTGATAATGTCAGAGAGCTCCTCAGGTGCTCCCCACACGGCTGGAAAGGTAGATCTTCGTTCACAGGTTGACAGCTTTACTGTCAAACTGGGAGGTGCAGTCTGAACAAGTCCTATCCCTCAGTCTGCATAGATGGTCCCTTCAAGGGGGAAATTTGTCAGAGAATCATGGAATCACAGAATGGGTTGGGTTGGAAGGGACCCTAAAGATCATCCACCCCTGCCATGGGCAGCAACACCTCCCACAGCCCACGTTACTCCAGGCCTCATCCAACCTGGCCTTGAGCACCTCCAGAGAGGGGACGTCCACAACCTCCCGTGCCAACCTGTTCCAGTGTCTCCCCACCCTCACTGTCAAGAATTTCCTCCTAATCTCCAGTCTCAATGTCCCCTCTTCCAGCTTAAACCCAATTCAAAAAGGGATTGGATGTGGCACTTGAAGCCATGGTTTAGTTAGTCAGGAGGTGTTGGGTGACAGGTTGGACTTGATGGTCTTTGAGGTCTTTTCCAACCTTATTGATTCTATGATTCTATATTATCAATAGAATACATAGAATACATAGAATACATAGAATAAACCAGGTTGGAAGAGACCTTCAAGATCATCATGTCCAACCCATCAACCAATCCAACACCACCCACACAACTAACCCACGGCACCAAGCACCCCATCAAGTCTTCTCCTGAAGACCTCCAGTGATGGCGACTCCACCACCTCCCCAGGCAGCCCATTCCAATGTGCAATCACTCTTTCTGTATAGAACTTTTTCCTAACATCCAGCCTGAACCTCCCCTGGCGCAGCCTGAGACTGTGTCCTCTGATATATATATCATTATATATATATCAATATAGCATTTGAGTTGGGTTGGGTGGACCAGCTGCCTTCTGGAAGTGCCTATTTCTCACCTGGACCTTATGAAAGCCCAGACAGCAAAACCAGAGAGACCTAAAGCTGAGGACCTTCCATGGCTCAGCAAGCCTTCGGGTACAGCTCCTAGAGACTCCTTACAGCAAACCACATCCCTAAAGCCTTTCTAAACCGGGCTGAGAAGTGTTAAATAAGTTAAATCTTTGCTTTCCCCATCTCCCAGGTGAAGCTAAAGGTACCTTAGATGCTTGCTGTAATGGGGAGTGATTATGGGAAGGGAAATTTGCACTGGAATTATGGTAATTGTATCTTCTGTTCCACCAGGTACTTTGAGGAAGCCGGCGCTTTAGATAATTAGTGTTATTTTGTGCAAATAGCTGAGAGGAGCCAGGAGGAGCCAGGGTGATTCTCCAACAGGCATGTGTTAGCTAACATCATGGGCTGGACTGAGCCCACAGGAAAGTTCCCCATCAGAAGCAGGAGCGAACTGGCACATGCCAACCTCTGCCAGGCGGGAAAGGGGAGGCTACAGCCAGCAATTCAGGTGCTTGAGTTAAGCAGCAGCTACTGCAGTGTGCTTTTGTTCCTCCCCCGATTCAAAGCTTCTCTCCCTGACATTTCAGCTGCCTCAGGCCTTCTCCATCTTAGGCTCTTGTTCACATGTTCAGCTGGAACAATTAACTACAATAGGAGTGACATTTTTACTGGTCTTGCTGCCCTGCCAGGGCTGAGAATAAAAAGAGACAGTCTGAAAATAAAGGCACAAAAATAAAAGTAAAGGATTATTTTCATCTCTGAATCTCTAGTGAGGTTTGAATTGTGTTTTCAATAAGATTCCAGTCTGAACAAATCCTGCTCTTCCTCCTTGATGGTGCCTTTCTCTGTAATATCATTTCACACTTCAGTTCTGTAACCTTGACTTGGCAGAGGGCGAAAGTGCCCGTGTGAGCCACATGGCTCAGATGAGCCAATGGAAGTAAAGCTTGGCCAGGAGAGTTTGTGCTCACAAAAGGCAAAATTCAGCTTCATACAGAGAATAAATGAAGTCTAGACAGACTGAGACATCCCTGAAAGCTGTTGAGACATGACAGGTCAAGGCATTGCCTTTCATCAGCTGAGCTTCACAGGAGCGCTGAGCTACCCCAAGAACTGTTGGTTTGCCTACCTTTGGTGGAGCTAACCCATTTGCTTTGGAAGAAGCTGAACAAAGAACATCCAAACAGCTCATTACCATCTCTGTCTTGTTAGTCAGTAACTCATTAAGCCATGGTAACACAAGGGCTTTGATGAAGGGACTGGAGCACTGCCTTAGGAGAAGAGGCTGATAGCCCTGGGGGTGTTCAGTCCTGAGAGGAGAAGGCTCAGAGGGGATTTAATAAATGTCTATCAATATCTGAGGGCTGGGGGTCAGGAGGGAGGGCACAGGCTTTGCTCAGTTGCACCCTGGGATAGGACATGGGGCAATGGATATAAACTACAGCACAGGGGGATCCACCGCAACATGAGGAGGAACTTCATTGTGAGGGTCACAGAGCTCTGGATCAGGCTGCCCAGAGAGGTTGTGGAGTCTCCTTCTCTGGAGGCTTTCCAGACTCATCTGGCTGTGTTCCTGTGTGACCTGTGCTGGATTCTATGCTCCTGCTCTGGCAGGGGGGCTGGACTCACAGATCTCCAGAGGTCCTTTCCAACCCCTAACGTCTTGTGAACCTGTGATCATGGCTGCCATGCCTTCTGCAGGGAAAGGGCTGGGAATTACAGTCAACAGCTTCCCATACAAAGTAGCAACAAAACCAGTCCAGCAGTCACAGAATCCCAGCATGGTGGAGGTTGGAAAGGACCTCTGGAGCTCCTCCAGTCCAATCCCCTGGCTAAAGCAGGGCACCCACAGCAGCTTGCCCAGCATCACAATGACCAGGGGGTTTGGGAATCTCCAGAGAAGGAGACTCCACCACCTCTCTGGGCAGCCTGCTCCAGGCCTCCAGCACCCTCACACCGAAGACTTTCCTCCTGTTCAGATATTCCAGTACAAGCTTTCATTCCCAGGGATGTGCTGCTGCAGTTAACAGCAGATCAACTGGCTGGAGCTCCCCAAAAGAGAGCTACATATTTTAAGTCAAATATTTGTCATGCCTGTGAGAAATTAAGTGCTGCTTTGCCATAGTTAGCTTCCTAGCAGCCTGCATCTCTAAGAACAAAATGACCTGAGGGACAGTAGCAATTCAAAATCTGTAAGTAAATAAGTGATTCCACTTCAAGAGATCAATGAGATGAAATGATTCATTAAGGACCTATTTTACAGATACTTTTTTTTGAGGAACACTTGCTGGAAAAAAACCCATAGCAATTAGATTTTAATCTGATTTGGGAATGGATGGCAGCAAATGCCTGAAGCTCTGCAGGAACCCCATCCACATCCACCACTGGGTCCTACAGAGCACCACACCATCTCTCCACCATGTGTGTGGGACATGAATTATACAGAATCATGGAGCTGGTTTGGCTGGAAAAGACCTCTAAGATCATCAGGTCCAACCACCAACCCAACACCACCATGGCCATTAAAGCATGACCCCAAGTGCCAGGGCCACAAGCTTCTTGAACACCTCCAGGGATGGGGACTCCACCTCCTCCCTGGGCAGCCTGTTCCAATCCATGACCACTCTTGCAGCAAAGAAATTCTTTGGAACAGAGGGAGATTCATCCTGGAGAGGATGGAGAAATTTTGCATGCTGAGGGTGGGGAAACTCTGTTCCATGTAGTCCTTCCCTGGGACTATTTCAGGTCAGGTTGCTCAGTAGCTCTGAGCAACCTGCTCTAGTTGCAATGTCCCTGCTGACTGCAGAGGTGTTGGACTGGATGACCATAGAGGTCCCTTCTCACCCAAACCATTTCATGATTCTATGCTCCTTGTGCACAGAGAGCTTGAAAGCTGCTGGCAGAGATGTTGAGCCTTTGGATGCCTTATGTGTGACTGTTGTGGAGGTTTTTAAGGCCAGGCTGGATGTGGCCCTGAGCAACCTGGTCTAGTGTGAGGTGTCCCTGTTCATGGCAGGGGGGTTGGAACTGAATGATCCTTGAGGTCCCTTCCAACCCTAACAATTCAATGATTCTATGATTCCACTCTCCTGCTGCATCAAACCCTGGCTACAGCTCTGTGAAGAAGACTGTGCTGAGGCAATTCTCAGCAGATCTTCACTGTCTTGGTGTTTTAATCCTATCAGCCCACTTTTAAGGTAGTTTGGCTTTTAGCCTATGGAGCTGAACCTGGCAGAGAGTCACTGAGGTGAGACCCCACAGAAGACATGGCAGCTGTGATCACAGGATCACACAGGATCACACAGGATCACAGGATGTTAGGGGTTGGAAAGGATCTCTGGAGATCTGTGAGTCTAGCCCCTCTGCCAGAGCAGGACTGTAGAATCCAGCACAGGTCACACAGGAACACATCCAGATGGGTCTGGAAAGCCTCCATGCTGCTTACATTTTGGGTGTCATAGGAATTTTCCAGAAGCATCTAAGTGACTCAGGAAACAGGCTCTGCAAAATCTTTTGGAAGCCTCACTTGCAAGACACTGTCAGCTGGTAACAAAGCCTGGGGCTTGAAACAGTGAGCTTGGATTTTAAACATTATTTTATTCGTGGGTTTTGGGCCTCTTGAAGGGGAATTTGTGGTCCTAGAATTGAGGAAAACAGTCTTCTGACCTTAAGAAGCACTGAACATCTCCAGAATCATGGAGGGAAAGTGACTGGTGAGCCCCTGGAAGCCAAGTGTAGGGTGACTTGTTTTGACTGCGTGCCACAAGAAGATCGTTTCCAAGAATATCCTTTAATTAATTGCCTAAAGAGCTCAAAGCAAACAAACAGAGGAAATACAATGTTCTCAGAGCTTTGTAGCAGTTCCTTTTTATGTGCCCTGTTAAACGTGAACATCTGGTTGCAGAGCTGCAAGATTTCCTTCCTCCCTTCATGCAGGATCCTTTCGAGGTTCAGAGTCAGGCACAGGACTGTTCTGGTTGGAAAAGGCCTCAAAGGTCAGTGGAGGGCAAGCATCAACCCAACACCACCATGGCCACTGAACCATGTCCCCAAGTGCCATGGCTACACAGCACCTCCAGGGATGGGGACTTCACCACCTCCCTGGGCAGCCTGTGCCAATCCCTGACCACTCTTGCAGCAAAGACATTTCTTGTCTGATCTCCACTCTAACCCTCCCCTGGCACAATTTCAGGCCATTTCCTATCTTTCTATCACCTGAAAACTAGGGAGAAAACACCAACCCCCACCTCACTGCAATCTTCCCTCAGAGAGCTGTGAGAGCAATGAGGTCTCCCCTCAGTCTCCTCTTCTTCAGGCTGAACAACCCCAATTCCCTCAGCAGCTCCTCTCCAGACCCTTCCCAGCTTTGTTGCTTTTCTCTGCTCCAGCCTCTCAAAGTCCTTCTTGGAGTGAGAGGCCCCATACTGAACCCAGGATGTGAGGTGTGGCCACACCAGTGCCCAGTAGAGTAGTTCCCCTGTTTCCAACAAGGTTCCACCTCCTCGCCTGAACTTTGTCTTTCCTTTCCTGGGATCAAGCGGTAGATGTCTGCTCCCAGGTTTGGCCTGGCCTTCCTCCAGCCAGCCAGAGGATTAATAGCTGCAATGGAGATGTATCTCTTCTGCTTGTGTAGTAAAGAATAAAACAACAACTAATGGTGATTTTCAGCGAGCCTGACAGTGACTAATTGCTGTTCCAGCAGACGCTCCAAATAAAATACGCCTTAGCCTCCCTGATTTATACCAAGTGCAGGAAGAGCAAGCAGAGCAAGGACTGGGAGGGGGGGACAGCTCTTGCCTCCAGCCAACACAGCAGAGGGACAAAGCAGCACCACCAGAGAGAGAAATGAACAGTGCAGATGTCTGGTTGTTATATCAGCCCTGTGGGGAAGGGCAGGAGAGGAGGAAGGTCTCGGTCCGGCTGAGGGTGATGTCAAAATGAGACTGGGGGTGGGGGGAGGAAGGCAGAGAGGACATGGGGAGTGTTTTATGATGGCATCAGTTGTGTAATAACACTCTGGGGTTTATGTTTGCAGATGGGAAGAGATAACGACATGGTTTATGAATGGGGAGAATCAGTCAGACGTTGCCACTCTGGGGTGAGGAATGTGGACTGTTTGCTTGATATAGTGTATGATTAAGTGACAAGACAGAGATATCCAGGAACCATCATCCAGGCAGCTAACCATCCATCTTTCTGACTGGTGTGAGAAGCAAATTAAAAAGCCCAAGGTTGTTTGTTTGGGGTTGGTTGTTTTTTTTTTGCTCTTTATGTGTGTGTGGTTTTGCAGAAGCTGTCAGCTGGGTGTGTGTTGTTAGGCTCTGAGGTCTGAGCTGAAAAGATTTGGGGGGAGAAAAACCCAACTGGGTAACCACTGCTGGAGCAGGAGAACATTCACAGACTCATAGAATCATAGAATGGTTTGGGTTGGAAGGGAGCTTGAAGATCATCCAGTTCCAACCCCCTGCTATGGGCAGGGATGCCTTGCACCAGGCCAAGTTTTTCAACCTGGCCTTGAACATCTGCAGGGAGAGGTCATCCACAACCTTCCTGGGCAACCTGTGCCAGTCTCTCACCACCCTCCTGGGGAAGAACTTCTTCCTAACATCCAATCTGAATCGACCCATTTCTAGTTTTGCTCCATCCCCCCCAGTCCTATCACTCCCTGACACCCTCAGAAGTCCCTCCCCAGCTTTCTTGTACCCCCTCTTCAGATACTTTAAGGCCACAATTAGGTCTCCTCAGAGTCTTTTCTTCTCCAGACTGAACAACCCCACTCCCTCAGTCTATCCTTATAGCAGAGCAGCTCCAGCCCTCTGCTCATCCTCGTGGCCCTTCTCTGGACACCTTCCAGCACCTCCAGATCCTTCCTGGCACAGAGGCTCCAGAACTGGACCCAGAGCTCCAGCTGTGGTCTCAGCAGAGTGGAGCAGAGGGGCAGAATCCCCTCCCTGGCCCTGCTGGCCACACTTCTCTTGCTGCAGCCCAGGTTCTGCTTGGCTCTCTGGGCTGCAAGTGCTCACTGCTGGCTCCTGTTGAGTTTCTCATCCCCCAACACCCCCAAGTCCTTTTCTCCAGGGCTGCTCTCAAGCCAGTCCCTGCCCACCCTATACCAATGCTTGGGTTTGCCCTGACCCAGCTGCAGGACCTTGCACTTGGTCTTGCTGAACCTCATGAGGTTGGTCAGCTGAAATGAGCGCCCACACATGGGCCTGATCTAACCCCCTGTGATGCCAAAAAGTGGTTTTCCATGGGCTTTTAGGTGTCTCTGCATGGATTCCTACTTGACCAGACAAAGAGGTCTATCAAACCTTCTCCTTTCTCCAAGGCAGCTTTGCTTTTCTAAATAGCTTCTGTACTATAAAGTCATCCAGAGTCTCCTTTCCCTCCTCTACAGGATTCTCATGATTGTAGGAGATAAACTATGGGGAACAAAATCCCTGTTTGATCATTAGAGCATTCCTAGGCTCTTTCATGCACATTTGCAAAAGAGTCTTTTTAAAACATCTTTCTGCCTTTGGAGCTATTTTCTGAGACCTGAAGGGTAGAAAAGCACCACAAAAATCCCTGTGAATGTCTCCCAAGCACGCTCAGGGCCCCTATTAACTTTTCCACTTTCCCTGCAGTAATTGTTTCTGTCTATTTCTGTCTATTTTAATTTCACCTTGGCTGAGAGGAGCTCAGGCTGCTGCAGACAGAAGCAGGTTCTTGCCACAGGCTCAGCACAAGCCGTAGAGCCCTGGCTGGAGATTGGGCACCAGCCTGTGGAGATGCTGGGGGTGGAGTGTGCAGAGCACAACTTACCCTGATGGCTTGTTCTGAAAATTCATTCTGAGGGCTGAGGAGTCACTGACTCAAAATCCAGCTACCAGCCTTTCAGATTCTGTCTCTGTCATGACTGGTCAGGCACTGGAACAGGCTGCCCAGGGAGGTGGTGGAGTCACCATCCCTGGAGGTGTTCAAAAACTGCGTAAGCATGGCACTTGGGGACATGGTTTAATGGCCATGGTGGTGGTGGGTTGATGGTTGAACTTGATGGGGGTGCCCCAGTGAGACCTCTCCTGGAATACTGCACCCAGTTCTGGGCTCCCCAGTTGAAGAGGGACAGGGATCTGCTGGAAAGAATCCAAGGGAGGGTTACAAGGATGGTGAAGGGACTGCAGCACTGCCTGGTGAGGAAGGGTTGAGAGCCCTGGGGGTGTTCAGTCTGGAGAGGAGAAGGCTGAGAGGGGATTTAATAAATAAATATCTGAGGGCTGGGGCTCAGGAGGGAGGGCACAGGCTCTGCTCAGTTGTACCCTGGGATAGGACAAAGGGCAATAGATGTAAACTTCATCACTGGAGGTTCCACCTCAGCATGAGGAGGAACTTCTTCACTGTGAGGGCCACAGAGCCCTGGAACAGGCTGTCCAGAGAGGTTGTGGAGTCCCCTTCTCTGGAGACATTCAAGACTCATCTGGATGTGTTTCTGTGTGACCTGTGCTGGATTGTATGGTCCTGCTCTGGCAGGATGATCTTGATGATCTCCAAAGGTCCCTTCCAAGCCCTAACATCCTGTGAGCCTGTGAGCTAGATGGGGACATCCTGCTTGCTGTGGGGAGTTGAACTAGGTGATGTCCCTCAAGATGTCCCATTTAATACAGTGCATTCTATGCCTCCATGATGCTATGATATCTTAGAAGGCTTTTCCACCTGAAAGAATTCCATGATTCTGTGATTCTATTTATTGTGTTTGAGGCAATTCTTTTTCTTTTTCCTTTTTCTCCTTGATGAACCTAAGAAACCAACCCTGTTTATCCTGCTAAAATTCAAGGCATGGACCACTTCTTGAAGGTATACAAAGAGGTCCTTTTGCCTCAGGTCACTGATCCCAGCTGGGGCATGCAGCCTCACAGCACAGATAACTTGCTTGTGAGGAGGGATTTTTTACAAGGGCTTGTTTTGATAGGGTGAGAGGGAAGGGATTGAAGCTGGAAGAGGGGAGATTGAGACTGGAGATAGGAAGAAATCCTTGACAGTGAGGGTGGTGAGACACTGGCACAGGTTGCCCAGGGAGGCTGTGCATGTTCCCTCCCTGGAGATGTTCAAAGCCAGGTTGGATGAGGCCTTGAGCAACCTGGGCTGGTGGGAGGTGTCCCTGCCCATGGCAGGGGCTTGGAACTGGACGATCTTCAAGCTCCCTTCCAACCCAAACCATTCTATGAGTCTGTGACTCTGTGATTGTTCTTTTGGAGGTGGCTAGGCAAAACCTG
This sequence comes from Dryobates pubescens, assembly GCF_014839835.1. Taxonomy (NCBI): domain Eukaryota; kingdom Metazoa; phylum Chordata; class Aves; order Piciformes; family Picidae; genus Dryobates; species Dryobates pubescens. The sequence continues at coordinate 5,611,328 of NC_071631.1, read as the reverse complement.
CCAAGAGCTGATGTTATGTAAAAGTGAAATCTGCTGTAGTGCTGAGGGAGCTGCCTAATTACATCAATGTAATTAGAGAGGCGGGTGGATGGATTTCCTCTGAACACTGCCTGGCAGGATGGGACCTTGCAGCCTTACACAATCTTGCCTCCAAAGCCTGCTCAAGGATGGATGTGCTGCACACAAGAGCTGCCACGAGGGACCAAATTCACCACTGCCTCCCCTTCCCACGCTCCTGCGAGCGAGGCTGCAGCGCAAAGCTCCTGTGTTGCCCCAGGGCTTGGCTCTGAACCTCATGCTAACGAAGCCAGGGCTTGTCCAGCTCCCACAGCCCATCTGTTCTGTAGGTAGGATCAGAAATTAATCAGAAATTAATGTGCAGGAGCAAGCACAGCCTCTTCCCCTCAAGTCTTGGGGGCTTCCTGGACAGGGTGGTGGGCAGCGTTGTTCAGGGCATGGATCCAAGCATGGAAAGGGGGCAGCTGGGACTGCAGCTTGGAAAGTACTGTGCACCTGGGGCAGGGCAACCCCCAGGCTCAGCACAGGCTGGGAGATGATATGATTAGGAGCATCCCTGTGGAGAAGGACTAGGGGCTGCTGGGGTATGCAAAGCTGGAGATGAGCTGGCACCAAGCACTGCCTGTCCTGGGTTGATCCCCAGCAGAGTGGGCAACAGGGGCAGAGAGAAGATTCTGCTTCTCTGCTGTGCTCTGCTCAGACCCCCCCTGCAGTGCTGGGGCAGCTCTGGAGTCCTCAGAACAGCACAGACAGAGACCTTTTGGAGCAGGGCCAGAGGAGGCCACAGCAATGCTGACAGAGCTGGAAGCCCTCTGCCCTGAGGCCAGGCTGAGAGAGTTGGGGTTGTGCAGCCTGGAGAAGAGAAGGCTCCAGGGAGACCTTCTGGTGGCCTTTCAGTGCTGAAAGGAACTGATCAGAAAGCTGGGGACAGACTTTTGAGCAGGGCCTGTTGTGATAGCACAAGGGGTGATGGTCTGAACTCAAAGAGGGAGATTCAGGCTGGAGAGAAGGAAGAAATGTTTTATGCTGAGGGTGATGAGAACCTGTCCCATTGTGCCCTGGGAGGTGGGAGCTGCCCCATCCCTGGAATCATTCCAGGTCAGGTTACTTGGGGCTCTGAGCAACCTGCTCTAGTTGGAGATGTCCCTGATGACTGCAGAGGGTTGGATTAGATAAGCTTTGAAGTTTTCTTCCCACCCAAACCATTCTATGAAGCAAACTCAATGCCTTGCTGCCCCTTCTCCATGCCATGGTGGGGATGTGAGCCACCAGGATCAAGGAGGCTGGGACTTCGCTGGTGTATCTGGGAAGGACACCACACCTCTCTAAAACTCAGTGACAATTAAAAACACAGGGAAGGTGTGCCCCAGAGCACAGCCCTCCCAAGAGAGAGCAGGCTGGGACTTCAGCTGCATGTCTGCCTTCAAATAACTCCTTCATTTACTGCATACACAGGAAGGAGGAAAAAGCACAACCTCTCAGAGCTCTTTGCTAGCAGAGCCACAAACTGCCCCTGTTCCCATCTGCTTTCATGTCAGCCTCTCCTAGCAGAGCAGCAGGTGCTTCCCCAGCTCCTCTCTGATCACACTCAGGCAGGTTTCCATCACAAGCTATTTGACAAATTGTCTTGAACAGAGAGAGACCTGGCACATGACATTCCTCTTTCCCTGGAAGCCTGGTATGTGGCAGCCTGAAATTCTAATTGCCCTGCCTCTTTCTAATGGAGATTCACAATGCAGGTCTTCTTTTTTCCCTGGTATTAAAAAGAATCTGCCCTTTGCTGCAAGCTGGGCTCTAATTTGGAGTCAAGTTTACTTTGTCAGGGTCTGGCATTACTCCTCTTTTTAACTGCAGTCTCTTCACTCCCCCTCCCAGGTAGCTGGTGTTCCCAAAACAAAATAAAAGAGTGAAAGGAAAGAGAGAAGTGATGGCTTTTGTTGAGGCAAGGACCTCCCTGAGCTCTTCACTCCTGTTCCCAAAATAGACTCTGCTCTGTAAATGTTGACTCTTGCTCTGTGCCGAAGGGATGGTGCTGCCCTCCCACACCTCCCCTCCCTTCCAGCAGCCCTCTCCTTCTCCCTGCAGCAAAGCCATCTCTGTGGTGATTCCCTTGGCTCCTTCTTCTCTCCATCTGTTCTTTAATAATGGAGGTACAGAGCTGCATTTCAATAGCTGAAGGGCACCTGCAAGAAGGCTGGAGAGGGACTGCTCAGAAGGGCCTGTGGGGATAGGACGAGGGGCAATGGTTTGCAACTGGAGCAGGGGAGATTTGGGTTAGACATCAGGAGGAAGTTCTGCACAGTGAAAGATTAGATGTGGCACTTGGAGCCATGGTTTGGTTTTGTCAGGAGGTGCTAGGTGACAGGTTGGACTCCATGATCTCTCAGGTCTCTTCCAACCTGGTTGATTCTGTGATTCTGTGGTGAAATTCTGGAACAGGTTGCCCAGGGATGTAGATGAGGCCTTGTCCCTGGAGACATTCAAGATCAGACTTGATGTGGCCCTGGGCACATCAGGCTGGGCAGCCTGATCTAGTTGGAGATGTCCCTGCTGCCTGCAGGGGGGGTTGGACAAGATGACCTTTGAGGCTCCCTTCCAACATGATGCAATCTGTGAGGCTCTCTGATGTGGTGGCATTAGGGAGCCCAGAGAGCCTAACACCGAGCAGGACTTCTGCTCCACCTGGACTTGGTGATGTACAAACCCAGACCGAAATGCTGCCCAGATTCCTGCTCCCACAGAAGCCATTGCCAAACAGGTTAGCTCCAGCATGGCAAGAGAAAGAGCAGGATAGAAATTTCTTGGGGATTTCCAGCTGATCTGACCTTCTAGTCTAGAAGTTCTCCACACCACTTATATATATTTTTTATTTTATTTTGTTTTGATTTCTTTTTTTAAAGTAGTGTGCAAGAAAATAAGGGCAGAAGAGGAAAAGGTTAGATGAGAAGCAGTTAGATAAAAATCATACTGCTTTATGATTGTGGGAGGCTCTTCAGTCTTTTATTGTTTCCAGGAAGGAGGTGGAGTACCACCATGTCTCTTCACTGCCACACTCAAGCACAGAGGATGATGCTAGTAGCAGTTTGAGTGCTGTGGGCATCAGTCCCTCTGGCCACCATTCTGTCTGCTGATGCCAGGCACACGTCAGACCTGTGCTTGGGTCTCCTGTGCCAAATGCTGGATTCGGTTTTGGACCCCTCACTACAAGAAGGACTCTGAGGTGCTGGAGTAGGTCCAGAGAGGGGCAACAAAGCTGGTGAAAGGGCTGGAGAACAGGGCTGGTGAGGAGCAGCTGAGGGAACTGGGGTTGTGCAGTCTGGAGCAAAGGAGGCTTCTGGCTCTCTACAGCTTCTTGAAAGGAGGCTGGAGCGAGGTGAAGTTAGTCTCTTCTCTCAAGAAACAAGTGACAGGAGGAGAGGAAATGGCTTCAAGTTATCCCAAGGGAGGTTTAGGTTGGACATGGGGAACAATTTCTTCCCCAATAGGGTTGTCAAGGCCTGGAAGAGGCTGTCCAGGACAATGGTGGAGTCCCCATTTCTTGGGGGGTGAGTGGGTTCAAAGTCAAGGAGATGTGGTGCTGAGGGCCATGGTTTAGTGGTGACCTGGCAGTGCTGGGTTAAAGGTTGGACTCAATGATTTTGAAGGTCTTTTCCAACCAAAAGGCAGCAATATTTGCAAGAACAATTAACTGGTGCCTTGTCCAGATGCAAAGGGGAAAGGTTTCTCTTGCCTGTTAGCACCAGCTGGGCTCATGATCGGTTGCACACCTTGAGCCCTCTGCTGAGATCCTGACAAACCTCTCCTATGTTACCAAAGCATGGACCCAGAAAAGGCAATAAACCAAGATCCATCCCCTAGTAGGGGTTAACCTGCTGGTGCCAGAATGAAGCTTTTATATCAGTGAATTGCTGCAACACATTGTTTCCCTCCAGTGTGAAGAATTGTGTCAGTATCTTCCCCACATTTGACTGTAGCAATCCAAACCAGGATTAGGTTTGAGCTCTGTTTAGGGTATTCATCCCCAGATGAAAAGAGCCAAAAGGTGCAGAAAAAGCAACACAGAACCACAGAATTGTCAGGGTTGGAAGGGACCTCAAGGATCAGCCAGGTCCAACCCCCCTGCCACAGCCAGGGACACCTCACACTACAGCAGGTTGCTCACAGCCACATCCAGCCTGGCTGCAAAAACCTCCAGCTTCCCCCCACCACCACATCCAGGCTTTCCTTTTCCAAGAACCCTATCTTACCCCCACTAAAAAAGACACAAAAGGATGCTTCCATTTTGTTAAGATGCTGTTGGCTGCTGAGAAAAGATATTAGGAAGGAAAATAAGCAAGCAGTGCCCACTTCATGACCTTGTTGTCCACATGAAGATGAATGACCCGAACCTGCTCAAACCCTCATTATAGACCAGCTTCCCTTGGAGAAATGGCTTTGTGAGCTTTCACTGGCTGGACACAGAAAAGGCAGAGAGAGAATGAGACAGAAAAGCAAGAGCAGCTGCCTTCCAGTAAATGCTCTCAGACTCACATTTTCATTAGTCCTAAATTCAATTACCATTTAAAGGAAGCAAAAGATAAAGAGCTAGGGAACGTTTAAAGGATTCTTCAGAGCGCGAGAGGTTTGCTCTGCCATTAGGGACCTGACTGCAAATTATTGTTATTATTCACATCACTGCTGTGCCCAGAGGCCTCCATCAAGATCACAGAATCATAGAAGTCCAGTGTGGAGGGGGTTGGAAGGGATCTCTGGAGATCATCCAGTCCAAGCCCCCTGCTAAAGCAGGGACACCCACAGCAGCTGGCCCAGGATCACAGTGGCCAGGGGGGGTTGGAAGCTCTCCACAGAAGGAGACTCCACAACCTCTCTGGGCAGCCTGCTCCCTCACAGCAAGGAATTTACTCCTTAAGTTCAAATGGAACCTACTGGGCTCCAGTTTGTGCCCATTGCCCCTAGCTCTGTCTCTGGGCACCACTGAAAAGAGTCTGGCCCCAGCCTCTTGCCTCCCACCCTTTAGCACTTGTTGAGTATTGCTCAGATCCTCTCTGGGGCTGCTCCTCTCCAGGTTCAACAGCCCCAGGGCTCTCAGCCTTTTCTCTTCAGAGAGATGTTCCAGAAGGTGGTGCAGAGTCAGAGTATATGAATTATTGATGGGTTGGAATCAAAGAACCCTGTAGATCACTCAAGCAGGTCCTAAATGCTTTTGAGTCTAGCCCCTCAGATTAAGACTGCAGCCCCTGATTTGAGTCTAGCCCCCCAGATTAAGACTGCAGCCCCTGAAACCTTTACTGTGTTCAGAGAGGGTTGGTTTAGGCTAGATTTTAGGAAGAAGTTCTACAATACAAGGGTGGTGAGACACTGGAACTGGTTGCCCAGGGAGGCTGTGGCTGCCTCCTCCCTGGAGATGTTCAAGACCAGGTTGGATGAGGCCTTGAGCAACCTGGGCTGGTGGGAGGTGTCCCTGCCCATGGCAGGGGGAGTTGAAGCAGAGGATCTCTGAGGTCATTTCCAACCTAAGCCATTCTATGATTCTATTCTATGATTACCTCAGTCTGCCACATCTCTCAGCATGCCCTGACACCTCTCCAAGCCAACATGACCCTTGAGTTCGCAACGCACTCATCCAATCGATCTGTCCGGCCACCAAATGCTGTGGGATGGTCAAACATGTGCCTGATCCATCAGTCCTGCTGCCTGTTGGCATTTGTGTGGTTTCCAAGGAAACCTGGTGCCTCAGGGAGCAGGATAGATGGCTTGTGTTTGATAAAGGAGTTCTGTGATGCTTCGGTTTTTACCAGCACTTGTTGCTCCCTCCGTGGCCTTTGCCTCTTTGAAGGTGGAACCTTCCGCTTGGCACAGAAGGGGCTTTCAGGAGAAAGAGTGGGGAAATCCCCCCGCTCTCACCTGCCCTGCCTGCTCTTCCTTCCTTCCCTGCTCTCTGCAGATGAAACAAGCTAAACAAAACAAAGAGACCCTGGCTGCTGGGGCTGCTGCTAATTTAAAGGAGGTTTCACCTTCAAAGCAGCCGCCGTGGCGGAGCGGCGGCGCGCGGCGCCCACCGTTCCGAAGCACTTCGGCAGGGACGCACAAAGCCTCCTGCCTCTGAACTTCTGACAGCTTCCACTGCTCACAGCAGAGAGCAGCTGAAAAGATTTATTAGCCAGCTTCAAAGCCCGAATTGCTCAGGAAGCTTTTGCTCTTGCCTTATTACTGGAGAATTCTCCAGGTCAGGCGCCTTTGCTGGGAGAGGAAGGGGGGGCTCGGGGTTGTTTGAGTCTACTGGTTCAGAACATGCTAATCTAAGGACGTGACTGATGGCTTCCAGCCTGACAGACAGTGGTGGAAATAGATGGAGAAGGATTCAGGGATGTCTAGACTGACATCTGTCTTGAAAATAATGTCTAGCCCTGGTCCCTAGATAGGAGAGCAAAGCCCACGCTATGGTAGGTGCAGAGCACATCACCTTCTATCCTATGATTCTCACTCCCTCCATGGAGAAACACAGGTCAGGACCAGCCAGCTAGGAGATGAATGCCTGCAAGGTCATGGGTGATGTATTGCAGGGAACCAGAGAACCATAGAATGGGTTGAGTTGGAAAGGACCTTAAAGATCACCTAGTTGCAACCCCTCTGCCATTGGCAGGGACAACTCCCACTAGAGCAGGTTGCTCAAGGCCTCATCCAAGATGGATTGGAACGCTTCCAGACTTGAAGCCTCCACAGCTTCTCTGAGCAACCTGTTTTCCAAAGTGACTTAGAAGCCCCTCTTCTGCCCTTTTCCAGGTGGTTTAGGAACATCAGTGCCAAAGGAATAGTTGCACATGCCACCAGCTGCCAGCTTCTCTGGTCACTGAGACAGCTGTGGTATCAAGACCTTGGGAAGCCAGCCCCTGGATTCTTCTGAAGAGTGGACTTCAGCTCATCAGTACTTTGGGGCTTTTGAAGCCCTAAATCTGTGATGAGAAATAAGCTGCTGGAGGGCAAAACCTGGCATGGACAGAGTTTTTCTTCATGCTTAGTGCCTGTCACTGGGCCCCAGCAGCATTTATCAGTCCCTCTTTGCAATCTGCCTCTTTCTCATCAAGTCAAATGGACAATATTAAATGGAAATTTATCCTGTAAACACAATCCCATTAAGTCCTGCAGCCTCAGGGATCAGAGCTGGCTGTAATTACAGAGGGATACCTTTAGGTGTGAGTTATCAAGTGCTGAATTAGCAGATAACAGCCCTTAGCAAGATAGGTGAGCCCATGGCGGTCCCCTCCTGTCAGGGATCTGAGAAAGGCTGGGTCCTCTTATCACAGCAGCCCATTTAGGAGACAGGCATTGTACATCTGCTGCTTATCAAAGCCAGGCTGGAAAGGATTAGAGGATGCCTCTCTGGAGATAGGGGTTTGTCAGATGGCTCTTGAAAATCAGCCAGGACTGATGGGCTTGTAGGAAAGGCATGATGATGGGAATTGCCACTGGAGTCACCACTCCACCTGCGCTATCTGATGCATCCAGAGCCACAAAGTGCATTGCTTGACTCGCTCTGTTCAGTTCTGCTCAGCTCAGGACCCTCTGCTCTGATAACAACTAGTCTCCAAAGGCCTTAGTTCTGTCTGGACCAGGGTGGTTTTCCTTACCCATACAGCCCCAGAGGCAGCACTCGAGGCCCCTTAGCAAGGGACCCTGCCAGTGAGTTCCACTCCTGTGTTTTAGCTGCTTAAAATCATTGCCCCATGAAGTGGGCTGAAAAGGGAAAGAAATTAGTGGGATCTGGAATTTAAAACCCTGAAGTGAACAAATTAAGTTCCAGGATTGACAGAGTTAAGGTCCAGAAGTTGAGTTCAGCCTGTCAAAATCCACCAGCAGCTGATCACTGTTCTCCAAGAGTAGCTCTTAAGAACTTCCCAGATTTTTCTCCTCTCAAAGCAACACAACTCAACCAACTCAAAGTTCCTCAATCCTCGAACTACTTCTTAGTCCTCTGACCTCTTCTTGGTCACTGTGCCTGTAAGTGTTATCTCTATAGCAAATTGGTCAATGCTTCCTTATCCAAGGATCTGTGATCCTGCCATATTCTCTGCAGGGTGCAGAGGGCAGCATCTTTCTCATGCCCTACTCTTAGCTCCAGAGAGAGAGAGACATCCTCCCAATCGCTCTTCATCCTCCAGCACAGGAGAACCAACAGAGTTTATGTTGCTGTAGTTTATGCATCAACCTCCACAGGCCTCCTTGCAGTTCCTCCATCTTCTCACCTCTAGTTTGTCAACCAAGAAGGCCAATGGTATCCTTGGCTGCATCAAGAGGAGTGTGTCCAGCAGATCCAGGGAGCTTCTCCTCCACTCCGCCCTGGTGAGGACACACCTGGAATATTGCATCCAGTTTTAGGCTCCCCAATTCAAGAGGGACAGGGATCTGCTGGAGAGAATCCAACAGAGAGCTACCAGGATGATGAAGGGAGTGGAGCACTGCCCTGTGAGGAGAGACTGAGAGCCCTGGGGGTGTTCAATCTGGAGAAGACTGAGAGGGGATTTAATAAATGTTTATAAATATCTGAGGGCTGGGGCTCAGGAGGGAGGGCACAGGCTCTGCTCACTTGCTCCCTGGGATAGGACAAGGGGCAAGGGATGGAAACTGCAGCACAGGAGGTTCCACCTCAACATGAGGAGGAACTTCTTCACTGTGAGGGTCACAGAGCCCTGGAGCAGGCTGCCCAGAGAGGTTGTGGAGTCTTTTTCTCTGGAGACTTTCCAGACCCATCTGGATGTGCTCCTGTGTGACCTGTGCTGGATTCTATGGTCCTGCTCTGGCAGGGGGATTGGACTGGGAGATCACCAGACGTCCCTTCCAACCCCTAACCTCCTGTGATCCTGTGTGATCCTGTGAACCAGCAACTGCTGTGAGCTTTTACAGCCAACATTAAGTGAGCTTTTGCCTCGTCACCTCAAGGCCTGTGGGATGTTGTAGCTCCACAGATCAGTGACCCCAGAGCCAGCCAACCTTGCCACAGCTGCTCCAGCTACAAGCTTCCACTGGGACTGAAAATTCTGCTTGGCTATCATGAAGGGTTTGCATCTCCTGGGGAAGAGAAGCAAACACACACACACACCATGTCCTGACTTTAAATGCATGAGTAACTTATCAGAGGCGAGAAGTGGGGATTGGAATTCAGAGATGTGACTTATCTCTAAATACACATCTTCCCATTTAGCTGGGTTTACATCCCCCCTATCTCACTGCCTGCAATGGGCCTTATTATATAGCAATGCTGCCTTTGATGTGCTGAAAGGTTGTTTGTGCTAGTGAGGAGAAAAGGAAGGTAGGAGCAGGCTTCCCAGTGCTGGAGTTTTCTCTTGCTGTCTCCTTTTGGCTGTCTTTCATTTAATGTGTCTAATAAATGGCAGTTTACTGGAATCAAAGAATTCAAAGCTTCTGTTCTTGGTGATGAATACAAGGAATAAGAGGCTTTTATACGCTGTGAAATCTACAGAAAGACTGAGATATGGGGACAGCTTTCCTATCCCTGTCTGCTAAGTGAGTGCTTATCCTCAGATAGATGCAGTGATCTCTGCAAGCAAAAAAATCAACACTTGCAAGCCAGCACGGTGCTGTCTGTGAAGCTGAGCGAAGGTGGAAGCGCTGCAGGAGCTCAGAGCCCATTGTGTGCTGACCTGAAAAGCTTTCCACTGCAGTCAGGATGGGGGTTTGCAGGGGTGCCTGGCTAGCACAGATCTGCCTGCTGCTGTTTGTTGATTACAGTTGAGTGTTTCATTTAATGGGGGTCTTCACAGACACAGTGAGATATCCAAGGCCAAGGAGGAAAAGGGCATCAGCTCTCTCATGGGGACAGGCTGAGGCACCTGGGGCTGTTGAGCCTGGAGAAGAGCAGCCCCAGAGGGGATCTACTCGATGCTCAGCAAGAGCTAAAGGCCCTGTGGGGGGGCATGAGGCTGGGGTCAGAAGCTTGTCAGTGGTGCCCAGTGACAGGACAAGGAGCAATGGGCACAAATTGGAACCCAGGAGGTTCTATCTGAACAGGAGGAGAAAATTCTTTGGTGTGAGGGTGCTGGAGGCCTGGAGCAGGCTGCCCAGAGAGGTTGCAGACTCTCCTGTGGAGAGATCCCAAACCTACCTGGCCATTGTGATTCTGGGCTAGCTGCTGTGGGTGTCCCTTCTTCAGGAGACTGAGTGATCTCCAGAAGTTCTTCCATGCTGGGATTCTGTGATCAGAGTGGCTTTGGGAACAGCAGTCATCTGGAGTCAGTCTTAGTGGTGGGAGCTGCTTAGAATCATAGAGTTGTTTTGGTTGGAAAAGATCTTTAACACTATAGAATCCAACCACTAAAGGTCACCCCAGTAGGGTGACAGAGGACTCTGGAAACCTTCCTTTGCTTAGTGCAGTTTCAGCCTGAGCTCGGTTGCAGAACTCACAGCCTCTGTTTTGGGACATAGCAGATCAAGAGGTGATCACTCCCTCCTCTTATGTGAGATCAGAGCTCATCATGCAATGAAACAACAGAGGAGAAAGCTGGGAAAACAGAAGTATTGTCCAGTTCCTGTCACAGTCTGAGGATCAGTGGAGTTCTCCTGATTGCAGCAGGCTGCTGTTCCCAGTCTGATTAGGTCTCTTTTCCTTTTGTCTTTGGACCAAAAACTGAACATCCTAAAACTGGTCCTTCATGCTTGGAGATCACCCAAGTGTCAGCCTGCAGAACTGGCCACAGTCATCCCCGCTGAAGCAGATGACCTCCAGCACTACTTTTCTGGATCACAGACTAGCTGAGCTATTGAGCTGCTCTACCATGGCAGAAACTGTCCTAAGGAAGCCCTGCTAACATTAGTGCCTGAATTCAGAGGCATATCTGATAGGGCATCTGATAGGTAGGACAAGCAACGATAGAACAATGGCTTGAATGATAGATAGGACAATGGCTTGAAACTGAAGCAGGGTCAGTTTAGGTTGGACATCAGCAGGAAATTTTTCACAATGAGGATGGTAAAATACTGAACAGGTTGCCCAGAGATGTGGTGGAGGTCTTGAGACATTCAAGATCAGACTTTATGTGACCCCAAGATCAGACTGGATGTGACCCTGGGCAGCCTGATCTAGCTGGAGGTGTCCCTGCTGACTGCAGCAGGGGTTGGACAAGATGACCTTTGAGGGTCCCTTCCAACCCAATCCAATCTGTGAATCTCAGCTGAGATGAGGGAGAGGAAGTTGATTTAGTCACCTGCTTTGATTGATTTAGTCTAGAGTTGAAGAGCCAGACTTTGGCACATTGGTGCCAGGACTCAGTCCCTTAGCCTGTATGAGTCCCATCTGCCATCCAGGTAGATGTGGGACCAACAATGTTCAGTCCAGAGCTAATTCCATCCTGCTGAGCCTTGCTGGAATAGCTTCTGCCCAAATGTGGGTAGAGGCCTTTGTGAGTATTCTTCATTCCCTACAGAACTAACCTTGGCTCATTTATCCTAAATTTAATTAGAAGCTTGGGTTGCTCAGCAGATGAACAGCTAGGTGGTGTTTGGTGGGAACCCTCTGAGTGTATCATGCTTTATAACTTCCTAGAGAAACAGAATTGGTCCATTTAAAGCAAAACAGAGGGGGAAAAAAAAACAACAAACAGCCCAAACCATAACAACCCCAAACCAAGCAACCAAACAAAAAATAACCCCCCCAAATTATATAAACAAAGGAAGGAGCAAAAGAATTAGAATTGGCTCCTTTGCAGCTCTTGTTTGTGTTCATGCACTGAGGGCTTTGTGTCTCTGTTGTACTTCCCAGTGCCTCCAGCTTGCTGCCTCACAGCACAAAGGCATTAACACGGCAAGGCTCCCTCTTAATAACTCTGCAGAATGGTTCTGCAAATGAACAAAGATAATGCTGAGCCTGACAGGTTGAGATTGGGTGGTTGATGGAGGCTGGGGCTGAGAAGAGAGATTTCTCTGATAGGTCTCAGAATCAATCTGAAAGAGCAGCTGAAGGGGAAAAAAAGAGGAATAAAAAAAGGAGTAATAAATCTATTTTGTGCTTTGCTATGCTGTAGGTTATAAACATGAAGCTCCAGACTCTGCATTACAGCACGAATTGAGTCACTTTACCCTGAAGCTATCTTGTTTTGAGCTTCCTCCTGCTCTAGTTATTTAGTTGTGGAGCACTGCACGCTGCATCACAAATGTCAGCTGGAGCTGCTCTTTGCTGCTCCTCTCCTTTCCAAGGGAAGGCTTCTAGGAAGGTCCCTGCTGAACCTCTCGCTCCGTTCGGCGCCGGTGCTTCGGCGGCCAGGATTCAAAGGGAGATTTGACTTGGGCAAACAGATTTTGTCACAAACTGAGTGATCAAAGAGGGAGGAAAAGGGAAAAGAAAACTCAGGCTTTTGAAGTAACTGGGGCTGTGCTCTTGTTTGCTCAAGCCTGCAGCTTTCCTTTATGCTGGCAAAAAGTCAGAGACAGTGTTTGGAGCTACAGCAGAACAGAGGCCAGGCTGCCACCAGCTCCAGCAGCAGAGGCACCAGAGCTGGCTGGAGCCCTCAGCTGTGAGGAGTGCTGAGGATGGCAGCACTGCTCTTCCCATGTTCTTCCCGTGTTCTTCTCATGTTCAGTGCTGGACAAGACCAGGGCAGTGACTGTCCCCCTGTATTGGGCTCTAGTTAGGCCACACCTCGAGTACTGGGTTTGATCTTGTGCTACTCACCCCAACAAGGACATTGAGGGGTTGGAGCAGGTCCAGAGAAGGGAAATGAAGCTTGAGAAGGGTCTGGAGAACAGGGCCAGGAAGGAGCAGCTGAGGGAACTGGGGTTGTTCAGCCTGAAGAAAAGGAGGCTGAGGGGAGACCTCATTGCTCTCTACAGCTCCATGAAAGGAGGCTGGAGCCAGGTGGGGACTGATCTCCCAAGGAACAAGTGACAGCAGCAGAAGAAATAGGCTCAGGTTTCCCCAGGGTACATTTAGGTTGGACATGAGGAACAATTTCTTCCCCAAAATGGTTCTCAAGCCCTGAAACAGCCTGCTCAGGGCAGTGGTGGAATCCCCATCCCTGGGGGGGTTTCAAAGATGTGGTGCTGAGGGCCATGGTTTGGCGGTGACCTGGCAGTGCCGGGTTAAGCATTGGACTCGAAGAGCTTAAATGTCTCTCCCAACCCAAATGATTCTATGATCATTGCTTTCTGCAAACTGGAATTGGGAATCTTTTTTTCCCAGCCAGGTGGTGGAGTTCTGAAGAAGAGAAGATCAGTTGGGGGATGAGACCTTTCTTTCCTTTTTTTTTTTTTTACCCTTTAAAAATAGAAGAGGAAAAACTTTTTAGTCAAAGTTGAGGATAAATTTTCTGCCAGGAAATAGGAACTCTGCCAAAATAGTGACAGATGTATTTTTTTTTATTTTTTTTTAAATTTATCAAATATTTGGCCTGGAACCAGAAGTGCTGAGGATTTGTGATTACCTTCACATTTTCAGGAGGCTGGGTGAAATGCTCTGCACAAGTTCTTGGCGTGAGCACGTGTGGAAAGTGCAGGATATTCTGCAGCTTTGCTCCAGGGAGACCTTCTGGTGGCCTTTTGTGGGGCCAAGAAGAAAGCTGGCAACAGATTTAGTTTTTTTGAGCAGGGTTTGTTGTGGCAGAACAAGGGGGGGATGGTTAGAATGAAAAAAAGGGAGATTCAGACTGGAGAGAAGGGAGAAATGATTGACACTGAAGGTGGTGAGAGCCTGGCCCAGGTTGCCCAGAGAGGTGGGAGCTGCCCCATCCCTGAAACCATTGCAGGTCAGGTTTGGTGCTCTGAGCAACCTGCTCTAGCTGCAGATGTTTCCCTGCCCACTGTGGGAGAGTTGGTCTGGATGAGATTTAAAGGTCCCTTCCCACCCACACCACTCTGTGATCCTGTGACTGCCTCAGTTTCCCCAGTTTTCCAGTGGAGCAAGTCAAAGAGTGATAGAATTGTCAGGGTTGGAAGGGACCTCGAGGATCAGCCAGTTCCAAACCCCCTGCCGTAGGCAGGGACACCTCACACTACAGCAGGTTGCTCACAGCCACATCCAGCCTGGCTGCAAACACCTCCAGGGATGAGGCTGCCACCACCTCCCTGGGCAACCTGTGCCAGTCTCTCACCAGCCTCATGGGGAAGAACTTCTTCCTAACATCCAACCTGAATCTACCCAGTTCTAGTTTGGTGTTAGGTGAAGGTGGAAGTCATCAGTTACATGAAAAACAAACTCTTGGGGAGGAGCACAGAGGAGGCAAAGAAAGCAAACAATGGTTCAGCCAGATCCTGAAGGATCTAATGATTGTCTTTGATCTGGAACTGGTATTTTATGAACTGGTATTTTATCCTGGGAAACCACAGAAACCCAGGTCCTGAACAGCATTAACTGGTTCTGATGATAGTCTGTGCCAGGTCTGCACCTAACAGAGACTATCATAAGATCTTGTGAGGCACAGCTGAGGGACTTGGAGTTGTTTAGTCTGGAGATGAGAAGGCTGAGGGGAGACCTCATTGCATGGTTTAGTTGTTTGGGTGGTGTTGGATGATAGGTTGGACACAATGATCTTGAAGGTCCCTTCCAAATTGTTCTATTCTATTCTATTCTATTCTATTCTATTCTATTCTATTCTATTCTATTCTATTCTATTCTATTCTATTCTATTCTATTCTATTCTATTCTATTCCTCTCTACAACTCCCTATAAGGAGGATGTAGCGAGGTGGGGGTTGGTCTCAGGTGATAGAAGGAGAGGAAACAGCCTGAAATTGTGCCAGGGGATGTTTAGGTAGGAGATGAGGAAAGATTTCTTTGCTTCAAGAGTGGTCAGGGATAGGATCAGGCTGCCCAGGGATGTGGTGGAGTCTCCATCCCTGGAGGTGTTCAAGAAACCTGTGACCATGGCACCTGGGGACAGGGTTTAGTGGCCATGGTGGTGTTGGGTCCCCAGTTGGCCTGGATGATCTCAGAGGGCTTTTCCAGCCCAAACAATTCTGTTGTTCTCTTTAGCAGAGATGTATGTGCAACTCAAAGCTGCCAGGCTTGCAGCAACCAGCTGCTGACTGTGGCACTCTGCTTAAACATCACAGTGGTTTTTCAAGTCTCATATCATAAAGCCCTTGCTCCTGAAGGCATGTGATTACAGAGGAATTCCTCTCATTAGAAGGAAAAAAAACCCAAACCACAACAAACCAGCTAGCAAATGCAAAGCTTTCTTGTATGGATGCAGAAAAAGAGCCTGAGCACTTCATTTGAGCAGCCTTGTGAAGGTTTAGAAACCAAAGGCAACCCAGAGAGCAGACAACATTTACTGCTTCAGATGCTTTATGATTTTCTGAAGTCCATTGCTTTCCTTTGTGCAATCCTTTGTTTCTCTGAAACTGAACCTGCTTGATTTGATTTCAGTCAATTAACCCCCAAAAAAGCCTCTTGCATTGGGCCTGGCTCCCTGACACAGCTCTATCCCTGGAGATTCCCAGCAAAACAAGAGAGGTTTTGTTGCTTTGTACCTTTTTTTTTCCCCCCTGTAGAAAACAGAAGGTTTGAGCAACAGTTAGGAGCAAGTAATTGCAGGCAGATATATGGTGTTACAACTCAAACCTGCACCATAATGGCTCCATAAAGTCTTCTAGGTTTAGATATACATCAAACCATTTTTCACCTTGTAAATGAATACTTTTTTTAAGAGCTATAACTTTCTGGGAGTTCATGAATTTCCTGGATTCATAGCCCTTTACTGGCTGGAGGAAGGTAGGAGAGATGCTGCTGTGCAGAAAGGAAATGGAGGGAGAGTGGCAAAGGGAGCTGAGAAGAGGGGAAAGAATAAATCCTGAGAGATGAGGTTTCCAAAAGGTGCTCCAGCAAGAAGCTGGAATAAGTGTATGACACACTCAATACTCTGCTTTATCATCCTTCCTCTTTCCCAGCCTTGCCTAGATATTGTGGGATCCTGCTCTGAATCATGAGGCCTTTCATGACCAAGAGCCTCTCCTCTATGAGGAGAGAGAAGGGAGCTGAAGGCTCTTTAGCTTAGGGAAGACTGAGAGGTGACCTCATTAATGTTTATAAATCTGTGCAGGGTGAGTGCCCAGAGGCTGGAGCCAGGCTCTGCTGGGTGGTGCCCAGTGCCAGCACAAGGGGCAGTGGGGGAAGCTGAGGCACAGGAAGTTTCATGTAAACATGAGGAAAAAAATTTTTCCCTGTGAGGGTGACAGAGGCCTGGAACAGGCAGCCCAGGGGTGCTGTGGAATCTCCCTCTCTGGAGATATTCAAAGGTTGCCTGGATGCATTCTTCTGTAACCTGGTGTAGGTGCTCCTGCTCTGGCAGGGGGGTTGGGCTGGATGAGCTTTTGAGGTCCCTTCCAGCCCCTGGAAGTCTGTGATTCTGTGATTCTAATTCTGCCCTCCACCAGTCCTTCATCAGGGTGTGAGCAATGGCTGGGAGCAGTGGCTGGGAGCAGTGGCTCCTGCCGCCTACATGTTGGCCACACTCTTTATCTTCAGCCTGAACAAGGCAGCCAGTAGAAGCCACTGTGACCTTGGTGACAACTCCAGGTAGGCACCAAGCAGCCATAACCATGCTAGCCTCACTGCAGTGACCCAAGGAGTTGTTCTTTGTAAAGGGAACAGATGTAGCACCTCATTCTTGTCCCAGGGTATAGGCATGGCCAACCTTGTCCACATATCTGGAGCACTTTGTGGACCTTCCGTCCCACAGAGGCCACTGAGGGGTTGAGCTTAGAGCTGCAGTCCTTAAAAGCATTGTTTGAAAACAATATTTTGAGGGCTGTAGAATCATAGAATCATTGAGGTTTAGAAAAGCTAAGATCACAGAGTCCAACCATCAACCCAACACCACCGTGGCCACTAATCCATGTCCCACAGTGCCAGGTCTACATGTTTTCTGAACACCTCCAGGGATGATGACTTCACCACCTCCCTGGGCAAATAGTAGTGATGGTTCCCTGGTCCATAGCAGTGGTGGCTAAACTAAAGCATGGACACTTTTGTGCCTCCCTCCTCTCTAAACCCGCGCTCAGTCTGTGCCACACAGCACGGCCCTGTGTCCTGCTGGCAGCAGAGCCCCGTGCTGCTGAGCAGGGGGGGCTAAGGCTCCTGCCCAATGCTTTGCCTAAAGCTTGCTGTGATCAGAGCAGACAGCTGATGAAAGCAGATGATTATTTTGGGAGTTTTAGAGTGAAAGGGCACAGATCTGTGCTGATTGTTCTGTAATTTCCTATCCCGGAGAGCACTTTCAATCTGGGCAAATGTGGCAATTAAGGGAAACCTGGGAGAGGCACAAAGCAGACATCTCAGTGCCCCAGGGGAAGCCCAGAGTGTGTGACTCATGCTGTGACATCCCTCTGGGGTTGAGTCATTGTGCAGCAAAGTGTCCTACAATGAAGCAAACCATGTGCCCCACAGCGCAGGGCATGCACCCAGGCTTCAACATCAGGAGATGACTGAGAGGGGAGTTAATAAATACCTGAGGGCTGGGGGTCAGGAGGGAGGGCACAGGCTCTGCTCACTTGCACCCTAGGATAGGCCAAGGGGCAATAGATGTAAACTACAGCACAGGAGGTTCCGCCTCAACATGAGGAGGAACTTCTTCACTGTGAGGGTCACAGAGCACTGGAACAGCCTCTCCATAGGGGTTGTGGAGTCTCCTTCTTTGGAGACTTTCAAGCCCCATCTGGATGTGTTCCTGTGTGACCTGTGCTGGATTCCATGGTCCTGCTCTGGCAGGGGGCTTGGACTGGGAGATCTCCAGAGGTCCCTTCCAACCCCTAACATCCTGTGAGCCTGGGAACTCACAGATGATGTCCCTCCATGCCTTGATGGTCTTTCCTTATGTATCAACAAAAGTGCTTCTGCTCCTCTTCTGAAGTCCCCTGAACTTGTCCTGCACACCACTGGCCAGACCAGCCATTGACTAGACAAATCCATCTTTCCCATGCAGTTAAATCCCTCTCTGCTCCCATGGGAGATGCTCCCTCTTGGGTAACACTGGGGGAGTATCTCAGTGCCTCTTAGTCCTGTCTAGGCCCAGTGCCAGGAGGAGAAGGGGGAGGCAGTCTCAGACCTGGCCAGCCTGAGACCAGCCTAGCAGTGGAGGAGGAAGAAAGAGCCTTGGGGGCTTTGGGTACCCCCTCAGGTGGGGAGAAGGGAAGTGTTGGGAGGCTTTGGGGTGTGCTCCAGGGGACTCTCAATTCTTTTGTCACTGTGCCTGTAGCTCCTGTAAAACACTTGCTGCTTTCCCATTTAAACTCCCCATCACTTTTGCAATCCATTTGTGTGAGTGTCATTCTCTTGCCTCTTTCAGGGGCAAGAGAGGATGTGCCTGGCCTCAAACGAGGACACCTGGGGACCCTTGCAGCTGCCCCAGGGAGCCGGCAACAGCCTTCAACTGCTGCCGAGACTTTGGACCTTTCTAAACTCTCATTTGCTTAACTGGGAAGAAAATCTTTCACCTTCTTCTGGGGGCATAATTTACTCCCTGGGGTTTGAAGTACATTTTGTGTGTGTGTGTAATATATATTTTTAGCATAATTTGGGCCATTTTCTCTTTTCTTTGGTCAATTGCCAAGCAGAGGAGATGGGGAGAGAGAAAGGCTCCCAGCGGGCTGGGAGACAGAGATAAACAGATGCAAGCAGGTAAAGTGTGTGCTGCTATGGTGAATGCACTTGAATCTATACATTTAACTGACCATGACAATAGGCATCTATCTTTCCTCCTACAGCTGATGCTAAATGTTCTCCAGCCTCCCTGGAAGAACGTTGCCGTGCAGGGGAGGGCGTGTAATGAAATGCCCTCAGCCTGTTTTAATCAGCTCTGAATGTGGGAAAGACAATCATGATCTGAGGAAGGCAGTGTTTCCCTTGCATGTGAATGATGTGATACTGTAGCTTCATTAACATGCTTTACAGTCTTATCTTTATTCATCCTGGCAAATTAAATTAGCACTGGCTTTCAAATCTCTGCCTATTTTCCCCTCTAGGCAGCCACCACCAGCAGCACAAAATAAATGACAGCAAGGGGAGTGGATTGCCTTGCTCTTGATGCTAGGCCCTGGCTTTCAAGCAACCAGCCCTCCAAGAAATCAGATTTAGAATTGGAGAATCATAGAATTGTCAGGGTTGGAAGGGACCTCAGGTCCACCCCCCCTGCCATGGCCAGGGACACCTCACACTACAGCAGGTTGCTCACAGCCACAGCCAGCCTGGTCTTAAAAACCTCCAGGGATGAGGCTTCCCCCACCTCCCTGGGCAACCTGTGCCAGTCTCTCACCACCCTCATGAGGAAGAGCTTCTTCCTAACATCCATTCTCAATCTACCCATTTCTAGTTTTGCTCCATCCCCCCCAGTCCTATCACTCTCTGACACCCTCAAAAGTCCCTCCCCAGCTTTCTTGGAGCCCCTTTCAGATACTGGAAGGCCACAATTAGGTCTCCTCAGAGCCTTCTCTTCTCCAGACTGAACAACCCCAACTCTCTCAGTCTGTTCTCATAGCAGAGCAGCTCCAGCCCTCTGCTCACCCTTGTGGCCCTTCTCTGGACACCTTCCAGCCCCTCCAGATCCTTCCTGGAACAGAGGCTCCAGAACTGGACACAGAGCTCCAGGTGTGGTCTCAGCAGAGTGGAGCAGAGGTGGAGAATCCCCTCCCTTGCCCTGATGGCTATACTTCTTCCAGCAGCTGAGCTGAGTTTCAGCCTGCCTGTGACAATCACACAGCTCCACGGCCTGGCACCGAGCCTGGCACAGTGCATGGGGCACTAGGCTGTCAGCCTGGACCTCTGATGGTCCTTTGCTCTGGGCAACCTGATCTAGTTGAGGATGTCCCTGCTGACTGCAGAGGGGATTGGTTTAGATGACCTTTGGAGGTCCTTCCAGCCCAGACCATTCTATGATTCTATGATTTCCTCTTCAGTGTCCCCAAACCTGGACAGTGTTACTCCTCTCTGCAAAGTCCTGAAAGGGTGCTGGAGCCAGGTGAAGGTCAATGACTTCTCCCTGGTATCAGGTATTAGGACAAGAGGAAATGGCCTCCAGTTGCACCAGGGCAGGTTTAGGAACAATTTCTTACTTGAAAGAGTGGTTAGGCATTGCAACAGGCTGCCCAAGGAGGTGGTGTAGTCACCATCCCTGGAGGTGTTCAAAAACCATGGAGAAGTGGCACTTCAGGACATGGTTTAGTGGGTGTGGTGTTGTTGGATTGGTGGTTGGACTTGATGATCATGGAATCATAGAATGGCTTAAGCTGGAATGGACCTCAGGGATCATCTAATCCATTTTAAAGCCAGGCTGGATGTGGCTCTGAGCAACCTTATCTAGTGTGAGGTGTCCCTGCCCATGGCAGAGGGGGTTGGAACTGGATGATCCTTGAGGTCCCTTCCAACCCTAACAATTCTATGATTCTATCACCTCTCCACTAGACTTGGTTGCCCAAGGCCTCATTCAACCTGGCCTTAAACACTTCCAGGGAGGGGGCATCCACAACCACTGTGAGCAGTCTCACCACCCTCATACTGAAGAACTTTTCTTAGTGACCTTGGAGAACTTAGTGACCTTGGAGTTCCTTTCCAAACTTTATGATTCTATGATTTTAATATTCAGGCAGGTGCCTCCTCCCTCCCTTCATGGTCCCTCCTCTGTCAGCTCCTTTGAGGTTTGGGTGGGAAAAGCAGAGAACATGGTTGTGATAAAGATGGAAAGGCAGAAGCAGGGATTTGTGCTGCACAGGTTGACTTTTCTGGCTGGGAACATTTTCTGCAGCTGATGCTGAAGCACATGTGGGAAAATGTTTATGGCAAGGTGTAGGGAGGCTGTGACTAATATAACTCCAGCTGGTTTGGGAGCTGTTTAGAGGAAACTAAACTACCTAAACTGCCTGAAAGGAGCTTGGAGCCAGGTGGGAGTCAGTCTCTCTCCCAGGGAACTAGTGATAGAACAAGAGAAAAGAGTCTCAAGTTGCACCAGGGGAGCTTTAGACTGGATATTAGGAGAAACTTCTTCACTGAAAGGTTCTGCAGCACTGGAAGAGGCTCCCCAGGGTCGCTGAATCCCCATCCCTGGAGGTATTGAAAAGACAGAGATGTGATGCTGAGGGCCATGGCTTAGCACCAGCCTCGGCAGAGTTGGTTGGGCTCAATGGTCTTAAAGGCCTTTTCCAACAGAGGCAATTCTATGAAAGGTCTTGGGGGCAAGGTATAACAGGTAGGATGAGATGGAAAAGGTTTCCCTCACTCAGATCTTTGCCATGCAGCTAGCTGGGCTGGGGACTGCTGTGGATTTGTCAACTCTGCAGTCAGGCGTAAATCAAGCTCCATAACCTTGCAAGTGCAAGGCATTAGGAGGAAGTGGTTTTACATTAACCACTAAATATTGCAGCCATTAAAGAACATTCATCATGCACACAAGGTGCCTGAACAGAAATGAGCTGTAGCATCTCCTGCAACATTGACTGTAAACACATTAAACACTATCACTGTGCTGTCAGTCACTGGCATCCAAGAGAGGAGACCTAGCACTCAGAGGAACATCAGCCCAGCCCTTGCACAGCATCCTGGGGTCACCTCCAGCTCAGCTTGGAGCCACAGGCCCTGCTGCCTCCAAACCCTCCCTCTTTGGGTTTCCTCTGGGGTCTGCTCTTTACTTCTCGCTCACTTGTGGTGTCTCAAAGCAGAGCATCCTGTGACCGTGTTGACCACAGCTACAGCACAGGAGGTGTGCTTCTTCACTGTGAGGGTCACAGAGCACTGGAGCAGGCTCCACAGAGAGGTTGTGGACTCTCCTTCTCTGAAGACTTTCAAGCCCCATCTGGATGTGTTCCTGTGCAACCTGTGCTGGATTCCATGGTCCTGCTCTGGCAGGGGGGTTGGACTGGGAAATCTCTGGAGGTCCCTTCCAACCCCTAACCTCCTGTGATCCTGTGAATGAGTGCTGGTAGAAGAGGATGCTGCAGATACAACCTGGTGATTTGACCACCTCACTGTTGCTTATAGCTGGGTTCTACCAAAAAGACACTAGCCCATGGGCAGCACTCTTCAGTGAGTTGTGATGGAGATTGTGGGGGCATTGAAGCTTCCCTCCCAAAACCTCAATGTCATCAGCTCAAGGAGATTTTGTTTCCTTTTCCTGAGCAGTTCCTCTGGACTGTACATTGTTATCACCAATCCCAAGCCCCCACCCTCAAAAAGTTTCCATTTCCTTCTGCTTTCCTACCACCAAGTCAGCCAAGAGTGGCCATGCCTTGTGCTGGGGAGACCAGCCCAGCCCAGCCTGAGATTGTGCTTCAGATAAGAGTCTGGATGATGATGATGAATCCAGCTGCTTTGTGTGTCTGACGGGTGGGCTGATAAATAGATCTTGTGGCTGGGACTCTGTTCCTTCCTGGTGTGATAAACAATGCAGAGAGGCCTGAGATGCTGATGTTTCTTGGTGATCTCTCAAACCAGAGGTCGAGGCAGTCCATGCCTTGCCCTTTGATTGCACTTGGATGAAGGACTTCAGTCCTTTAAGTGAAGAGCAATGATTTCATCAGCCCCCACCCACGTGCCCTCAGTTTCCAGTAAGGAAAGCAAACAAAACCTCCCGGTTTGGAGAATGTTGTCCAAACATAGCTGAATGCTCATAAAAGGGCAGAGAGCCTGCAGAGCCAACAGAGAAAGGAGCTTAAAATGTCACCAGAAACTGTTGTAATCTTTGGTGAGATTTTCTCCTCCTTTATCTGATCTCCATTTATCATTCTTTCTGTCTTCACCTGACATGAACAGTTGACGTGCTGGAATCTCTTAGCAAGCAGATACCCTGCCAGCAGCTGAGGCTGAACTCACTCCAGGCTGCTGAACCTGCCCTGGCCCCAGGCAGCACCAGCCACAGCTCCTGGAAGGCTCAGTCCTGTCTCAGGAGTGGTCCCAGCTGCTAGAAGGCTCAGTCCCATCTAAAGGGTGGCCATAGGTACACGAAGGCTCCGTCTTACCTCAGGGGTGGCCGATAGGTGCAGGAAGGCTCAGTCCCACCTCAGGGGTGGCCATAGGTGCAGGAAAGCTCAGTCCCATCTCAGGAGTGATCCCAGCTGCAGAGAAGGGCACATTTTCTTGCACTTCTGCTCCCTGCTCCTCTCTTTGGAGCTGTGCTGTCCATCCTACAACCAAGAGGACAGTGACATGCTTGGAGCAGAGGACAGACAGCAAGCTTTTGGCTTCAGCTGTGGAAACTGTCTTGCTTCACTGCATTACTAATCCATACCATGCACCCATGCATGACTGGGGGTGACCAGTTCCCCCTTGAACCTTAAGCACTGAGCCACTCTCCCTCTCCCAAGCTCTGCAGGCTTTGCTGTCTGCAGGGTAGGCTGCTGCTGTGTTAGCTGCTAGCTGGGGATTAGTAATTGGGAAGGTCTTTGTGCAAATTGCTTGAGAAATACGTGTAGGGGAATCTCCCAGCAGTCATTTTGGGGCCTGTGTTGTTAATTTGTACAACTCCAACTCCAGAGAAGATTAGCAATGCTGATTATGACTTGTCTGTCTCATTGAAGCAGCTCATTTAATATCATTGCAACAGTGCCTGGAAGCCTCCCATTCCCTAATGAATTTTTCTTCTTGGTACTGGAGGGCATGCAGATATTTCATTGTAGTCGTCAGGAACTTCTGGATAGAGAGGGACAGGGCTTGTGTCTATGGAGAGAGGTAGATGAGGGGAAGCTGCAGAGCTTGAGAACCTATAGCAAGACTAAGGAATAATAGAATCCTAGAATCCTAGATTCATAGAATCCTAGAATGGTCTGGGTTGGAAGGGCCCTCCAAAGATCACCTAGTCCAACCCCCAACAGTGGGTACAAACTAGAACTCAGGAAGTTCCACCTCAACATGAGGAGAAACTTCTTTACTGTGAGGGTGCTGGAGCCCTGGAGCAGGCTGCCCAGAGAAGTTGTGAAGTCTCCTTCTCTGCAGACTTCCAAGACCCACCTGGATGTGTTCCTGTGTGACCTGCCCTAGGTGATCCTGCTCTGGCAGGGGCATTGGACTTAATGGTCTCTTGAGTTCCCTTCCAACCCCTACTGCTCTATGACTCTGATGTGCCAGAC
This sequence comes from Dryobates pubescens, assembly GCF_014839835.1. Lineage (NCBI taxonomy): Eukaryota > Metazoa > Chordata > Aves > Piciformes > Picidae > Dryobates > Dryobates pubescens. Next base: position 5,587,257 of record NC_071631.1, on the reverse strand, counting down.
ACCATTCCTCACCCAGACCTTGCACCACTGCCTGCTTTCAAAGTGTGAGCTACTTTAGGTACTCTCCTCCATGATAAGGAGGAGGTCTTTTTAGCCCTACCTATAGGGTGGTTTGTGTTTTGATTTGTTTTGTCTTCCTGAAGGTGATAACCTCAGGATGAGATTAGCTTTTACCTATTGTGTGTTCCTCTCTATCAACCTCTGAAGAATCCTGGTTGCTTAGGTCTTATCTACAGATGGAAACTGGGGTAAATTGGCGCCAGATAATAACTGACTTTGAACAGCTACCATGAATTGGCCCTGGGACTGCTGGAGCAGGTGCAGAGGAGGCCAGGAAGGTGAGCAGAAGGCTGCAGCACCTCCCCTGTGGGGACAGGCTGCAAGAGTTGGGTCTGTTCAGTCTCCAGGGAGACCTTAGGGCAGCATTCCAGTACCTGAAGGGGCTCCAGGAGAGCTGGGGAGGGACTTTTGACAAGGGCTGGGAGTAACAGGATGAGGGACAGTGTCTTAAAGCTTGAGGAGGGGAGATTTGGACTCACCCTAAACCACTGGAGGCTGCAGAGTGACGTAGATGAGGCGAGGTCCTTGGCTGGCTTCATTCTGTCTGCTGGTGACTGTCCAAAGAGTGGGCAGTGATTGTGCTCTGGGATTAGATGGAGCTTGCTGGACTCTGTCCTTTCTACCTTCCCCCAACATCTCCTCAGAAGGGCCTGGATGATGGGGAGAGGTGAGCAGTTTTGACATCTTAGTGCAGACCCTGCTGCCATCAGGTCTGGGACAGGCTTATTTGCTCCCTACTCTTTGAACAGCTGAATCTCTCCCCTGATGAGGCTTTAGGGGAAGATTAAGTGTTCAGAAGCTACCATTTACATTTCAAAACCTACCCAGGGCCTGGTGTGAGATCAAAGTGAATGTGGGGTTTAGGTGTATCGATCAGCTGCCCATGCTGCTGGGCCTTGTGTCTTGCAAAGGATCAAACAGGAGTTTAGAAATGGAAGAACTGGCAGCACAGTGATTTTTCTGTAGGCACGAAGAGCTTCTAATCCCAGGTGTTTTGATGGTTCCCTCAAGGAGAAATCATTCCTTTGTGGCATTGCCTGGATTAATTAGTGGCAGGAGTGAGAAGTGTCCAGTGTACCATGGGCAACCAGTTGTGAAAGTGGGATGGGGTTGATCATCATCTCCTGCTTCATCCACCACAGTGACACAGGAGGCTGGGGCCAGACTCTTGTCAGTGATGCCCAGTGACAGGACAAAGGGCAACAGGTACAAACTGAAACCCAGGAGGTTCCATCTGAACACTTCTTTGGTGTGAGGGTGCTGGAGCCCTGGAGCAGGCTGCCCAGAGAGGTTGTGGAGTCTCCTTATGTGGAGAGATTCCAACCCCCACTGGCCAGTGTGATCCTGGGCAAGCTGCTGTGGGTGCCCTGCTTTAGCAGTGGGGATGGACTGGAAGAGCCCCAGGGGTCCCTTACAACCCACCCCCCCATGCTGGAATTCTGGGATTGTGGATTGCTCTTTCTCATTGAGGCACTGATAGCATCAGATTCAAGTCTGTGGGCTCAAGGTGGCTCCTGCTGCATGCAGCACTCTGCCCCTTGCTGCCTTCCCTTTGCTGTGTGCTCCAATAGCAGCTGCCTGTCTCTGGCAGCAAGAGGACTCAGCTAGAGCAGTCTGGTTCTCAGGAGGAGCATCACTTCTACCACCAGGCTCCAGGTTTCAGGTTCCAGGGCACATTCAGATTGGATAATAGAAGAAACAGTTTCTTGCTTGGCCAAAATCCACATAAATGCTTTGTCCTACTTTTGCTGCCAAGTCACAGAGCAGTTTTGGTCAGAAAAGACCTTCAAGATCATTGAGTCCAAACATCCTCTAACCCTACCAAGCCTGGTGCTAAGCCATGTCCCTCAGCACCACATCTCTGCCTCTTTGAAACCCCTCCAGGGATGAGGATTCAGCCAACTCCCTGGGCAACTTGTGCCAGTCTCTGAGAGCTCTTCCAGCAAAGTTTCTTCTAACGTCCAAACTAAACCTCCTCTGGCAAAACTTGAGGCCATTTCCTCTCATCCTCTTGCTGATCCAGAGTGAAGGCATGGAGGGTCTGACATCACTGCTGAACCACAGCCACCCAGTGATGTCCCAGGAGATGAATCCCCCCCATCAGTTCCCTATGCCCTGCAGAAGTAAAGCTGATGCAAGAAGCGTCCCTGTGACTCTGCAGCACACACAGCAGCCCTCTGGCAGTCCCACGGCTGCTGCTTGTAACTGCTCTTGCTTTTCTTGCACCTTCCTGAGAAAGTACAAGGCATGACAAGCTGAAATGCTGCTAAAAAAGCAGGAAGCTGGTGTCAGCCTGCCCGTGGGTATTGATCTGTTGTGGAAATGCCAGCGGGGTGGCTCCTGGAGCAGCTCCCTGGAGCTTAACGCTCCCCCGATCAGAGTCTGCGCTGGTGAAGCTCTGGTCCAGCCTGTTCTGCCCCTAAGATGTTGCTGCTCGCTCAGGTAAATGCAGCACTCTTGTGTCTGGGGGAAATATTCACTTGGGAAAGGCAGCAGCAGAGAGCTCACCTCCTTCTGCAGGCTTTCCATCGTGGGAGGCCATCCAGGGGATTTGAAATGAAAGCTCTGCCTCCATCTCTACCTGGGTGAGTGCTGCCATGCAGGGCAGATATCAGGGAAGCTGCTTGCATCTCCTGGCTGCTGGGTTGGGTTCCTGCTCTGCATCCACTTCCACCATCCGTGGGCAGAACAGGAGCTCCCCTGCCTCAGCTGCAGCACTGGGGCTGTGTCAGGCACAGGGACTGAGCAGGACTGGGCCGTGGGGCTGAGCACTGGGTCACAGCCAGCTCACCCCAGCACAGTGGCAGCAGTTGTTAGTTCTGCTGCTGCAGGCAGTTTCTAGAGCACAGAGATTGATTTGCAGAGGGAAATCACACCCCACAGCCCTCCCCAGTAGTGACTTACACATCTCCCATCTCAAGTAACAGCCTTCATCCCCTTCTGCAAGGTCATGGTGGGACTTTTCCCTTCCAGGGGCTCCTGTGCTGGGAGAGCAGGGCTGTCCCAGTGTGCCACCACTGGCCTTCTGTGTTCTGGGCTTAAGCAAATGCTGAACCCTGCCTTCTGCAATCAGCTCACCTGAGCCTTTGGTTCCAGAGTGGCTGCTATGAGCCAGCCTAGGCTGCCCTCCAGCCTTATGCTGCTTCCCAGAGGATTCCCAGCTCTCTCCCCTCTGCCATGGAGCTGCTGAATAATGCTCAGGCTCCTGAAATGGTCTCCTTGTGTGACTGGTCACCTAACAGCATGGCATGGGTCCTTCTCTGGCTGGCTGATCGCTGAAAGCTGTTCAGAACAACAGATACCTGTGCCACACGATCCTGAACCTTCACAGAATGCCAGCATGGGGAGGTTGGAAGGGACTTCTGGGCATCATCCAGTCCAACCCAGGATCACAATGGCCTGGGGGAGGTTGGAATCTCTGCAGAGAAAGAGACTCCACAACCTCTGTGGGCAGACTGCTCCAGGGCTCCAGCAGCTTCACATGAAAGAAGTTTCTCCTCCATTTCCAGAGCCTTGATGCTCTAATGGCAGAGATGCTCTCCTGACTGCAATATCCAGTGAGCTGGTCACAGAGGCCAGCAGACAAATGTGTGTGGCCTCCTAACTAGCTTCTTGCCACAACCAGAAGCAAGTCTCATGGTGTCTAAGCACAGCTCCAAGCTCACAGATCCAAGCTCACACTGCCTCTGCTCTAGCACTATCAGCTGCTTCTCCTCCTGCTCTCCTCCCCTGCAGAGCTGCTTTCTATGGCAAGTCACTTTGGGTTTTATGTAGATTAACAGCAACTTTGGGCTGTGGTTGAATAATTGATCAAACCCAAGCAGGCTTCACAGACTTGAACATAACTTTCTGGAAGTTTCATTCCCCCACAACACTTTCAAATCAAGGCAGATCTGAGCCAGGCTGCACCTGGGTGTTCGCTATCTGATCTCGCTGGAGCTCTTCAGCTATGCATCACCTCTTCAAATCTTCCTCTTCTGTTTTGTGTGAGGAATGCATTCAACAAGAGCTTTTCTCCTAGAAAAATAAAGGACTTTACATTCTAGTCCCTTTCCAGTGGGTTCTTTCAGGTAATTCAGAGGATGTTGACTCCTCTGAACATGATCATATTGAAATAGGCCTCGGTCTGTAGCTCCAGAGGAAGATAAAGGGCTGTAGTTCCAGCACATGGGCTTCACAGAATCATACAACTGTTTGGTTTTGAAAAGCCCTCTGAGATCACCCAGTCCAAGCATCAACCCAGCACCACCATGGCCACTAAATGATGTCCCCAAGTGCCATGGCCACAGGTTTCTTGAAGACCTCCAGGGGTGGTGACTCTACCACCTCCCTGGGCAGCCTGTTCCAATGCCTGAACACTCTTGCAGTCTCCTTCTCTGGAGACTTTCAAGACCCATCTGGATGCATTCCTGTGTGACCTGCCCTAGGTGATCCTCCTTTGGCCAGGGGCTTGGACCCAATGATCTCCGGAGGTGCCTTGCAGCCCCTAACATTCTGTGATGACCGAACTGCTTTGTGTGTGTTCCAGTGTGTGTCTGTGCACCTAAGAGCCACAGGTGTGCACCCTTGGTGGGGTTTATTCCTACCATGTAATTCAGGTGGGCTTCAGCAGCTGGGGAGCTTCATCTGGGGTCAAAAATGGCAGTCAAAGCCAAGCTCCCTGCCAGAGGTGAAAGATGGTCCCCAACGTGCTCTGGCAGCACCACTGCCAGCTCTGCTGTCCTTGGTTGTGCTGCAGCAGCCCTGAGTAAGGGGAACTAGCATGAAAGCTCCCTTTGTTCCCAGCTTAATCCTGACTCTGTCTTGTGGGAGCCAACAAGTAGGAGCCATTGCAGAAAGGCTTCTTGTCTTTTGTGCCTGGCTACAGATACCAGCAGAAAAGTGAGCATGTGGCGGGTGAAGGACAGGTATTGTTCCCCTGGCTGCTGCTGGGGAAATGCTCTGCACAGCAGAACAAATATCCCAGGTTTTGTCTTTTTTTTACCTCCTGCTGCTCTGTCTTGCTTTTCCCCACCTACAGACACTAGTTAAGCCCTGGAAAGCAGCTTAGATCAGTGGTGACTTGTTGTTGCTCTTTAATTCATGCAAATGTTCTTTTTAACTAGCTTGGAGTCTTAAACAGCCCTCTGGGGAACCTTTTGTGTTTATGGTTATTGAAACAAAAGTTTATTTCCTTTAAGCACCAAACAAGGGGGGAATGGAGGGAAAGAACCTGTTTTCCTTCCTTGCAACTACTGTAAATTTAAAGGTCAGGTACAAGTTGACATAGCAGTGGGCAACTCAACACTAGGAAAAAATCCCCAGGACAGCAATAAAAAGTGTCAGCTTTGAAGCCCTGCAGCAGCACAAAGGGGTGGGTTTTTACTGCCTGCCTGTACCTGGAGTCATAAAGTCCTTACAGGGTGTGAGACAGGCTTGGGCTTGGACTGAGGTTTTGCTCCTTTGGTACTTGCAGTGATTGGAGCAGATTATGCAACCACAGAATTGTCTTGATTGGCAGGAACCTCTGAGATCATCATGCCCAACTAGTAAGCCAGAGCTACCATCACTAAAGCATGGCCCTCAGCACCACATCTGCACAGCTCTGAAACCCCTCCAGGGTTGGGGACTCGACCACTGCCATGGGCAGCCTGGACCAGGGCTTGAGATCCCTTTTGGGGAACAAATTGTTCCTCACATCCAACCTAAACCTGCCCTGGTGCAACTTCAAGGTGCTACTTCTTGTCCTCTCACTTGTTACTTGGAAGAAGACATCAACCCCCACCTGGCTCCAACCTCCTATGAGGGAGTTGTAGAGAGCCAGAAGGTCTCCCCCTCAGCCTCCTTTTCTCCAGACAGCACAACCTCAGGTCCCTCAGCTGCTCCTCACAAGGCTTTGTATACCCCACATCAGGTGCAGCAAGGGACCTGCTGCCACTTCATGTCTGGAGTCCCAAGTTTTCCTAAAAGCTTGGCTGTGGGGACTCAAACAGCCTCAGATCCTAGCTAGGGCCAAGCTTGTGCTGCAAGCCATCACCACAGAATTGCTTCAGCTGCAAAAGAGCTCTAGGCTCATCGAGTCCAACCATCAACCTAACACCACCATGGCCACTAAACCATGTCCTGAAGTGGCTCCAGGTCCACCTCGTCCTGATTTTGTACATAGGCCATTTCCCTCTACATCTCTCCTTTGTCTGCAGAGTGGTGACAGGCAGCAGAAGACATCAGTGTGCTGGCTCAGTCCTGAAGGGCTGCCTGACCTGAGAGGCTAACACCATGGTGTTCCCAGCCTCTCTGCTGCAGCACAGCAATGATGGACGTGCTCTCTGAACCCTCAACCTCCTGTGATTGTGAGCCATGTGCTGGCTCTTTGGGGAGACTGCAGCAGCCCTCTTATCCTTGGGCAGATGTAACTCCTGCTCTGAGACCTGCAGCCCAGCTCCAGCTCCCTGCCAGAGTGCTAATAGCTTCCTCCCAGCTACGTGGTGGTGCAGCAACTGGAAATGCTTGATCTTAAGGTACTGAAAGGCCACATAAATATAACATGAAAGAGTGGCTCACCCTGGGAAATGGATTTGAATCCTTTAAACAGAAGGTCTTGGTAGGTACAAAGCCAACCTTCTTGCTCTTGCACAGTGCAGTTAATGTGTTTGCAGGCTGAGAGCTTGATCTGCTCTCCCTTGGTGGGTTTGGGTGAGGTTGAAGGGTTTGTGGTGGCTCATGGTGAGAGGCTGTGTGACCTCTCTGCTTGAGGTGGCTGGGTTAAATGTGCTTCCCAGCTGCTGCTTTGATTTGTAGTTTTAACTCAGGCCACTCTGGAGCAGCTCTCCTGGCTCAGGCTTTTCTCTATCTGACAGTGGCCCAGAGGATCTGCCAAGAGCAGGCCATGAGAACATGGAAGGCATCTGGTGCTGATTGCCCCAAAACACTCCTGTGACTCAGGAGATGGCCTAAACCAGAGAGACTTCATTGCTTAGGATCTCTTGAGGGGCTGCCTTCTCCCATCAGTTTCTCTAGCTCTGATGTCATGCCTTTAGGGAAAAAATAAATCGTTACTGCAGTGGTCAGGCACTGGAACAGGCTGCCCAGGGAGGTGGAGGAGTTACCATCCCTGGAGGTACTCAAAAAATGTGTGGCCATGGCACTTGGGGACATGGTTTAGTGGCCATGGTGGTGTTGGGTTGACAGCTGGAGTCAATGATCTTAGAGTTCTCTTCCAGCCTTAATGATTTGCTAGTTCCTGCAGCAGCCTGTGGCAGAGCTCCACGTTGTTGTCACATGTGTGAACAGCTTCCTCTTCTTTTCAAGCCTGCTGCCTGCTCACTTCAATTCACATCCCATATTTCTCTCACTATGAGCAGCAAAGCGTTTTTCCCTGTAGGATTATAGAATGGGTTGGGTTGGGACGGACCTGTAAAGGTCATCTAGACCAACCCCCCTGCAGTCAGCAGGGACATCTGCAACTAGGGCAACCAACCTGCCCTGGGATGGTTCTAGATTGCCCACCACTCTGGGCAATCTAGGCCAGGGTCTCCCTACCCTCAGTGTGAAGCATTCCTTCCTTAGATCAAGTCTCTTGTGTTTCCCTCTCCCCAGCTGTCTCCTCTCCAGCCTTCAGGCAGCAGCAGCAACTGCATGTAGCCAACATCCTAAGCTTCCCCAAAACAGCCACTGCCAGGGGTGTCAATCTCATTTTGCACCAAAGGAACTGGTCTCAGCATCCTTCCCTGTCTTCTCAGTACACCAAAGTCAAAGAGAGAGGCCCTCTGCTCAGGGCCCATCTGGGTAATAGATCACTCTGACACCAATTCACTTGTTCTTTGTGCAATAACTTATAATCTAGCCATTCAGACAGACATGTAAGAGAGAAAACTAACATGGCCTCTAAAATCAATGAGCCAGTAAATAGAGGGCTATAAATAATCAGGAGAGAGGATTTAATTAGCAACAAAAACTCATCTGCAGTGCTCTGGGTGCGTTTGGCAGCCTCTCGTCTGAAGCAGCCTCACGTGCACTGACTCAGTGTTTAATACCAGGCTGCATGTGGCTTGCAGAATAGGATAGAATAGAATAGAATAGAATAGAATAGAATAGAATAGAATAGAATAGAATAGAATTAACCAGGTTGGAAGAGACCTTTGAGATCATCAAGTCCAACCTATCACCCAGCACCATCTAATCAACTAAACCATGGCACCAAGCACCCCATCCAGTCTCTTCCTAATCACCTCCAGTGATGGTGACTCCGCCACCTCCCTGGGCAGCACATCCCAATGGCCAATCTCTCTTTCTGTGAAGAACTTCTTCCTATCGTCCAGCCTAAACCTCCCCTGGCACAGCTTGAGACTGTGTCCTCTTGTTCTGGTGCTGGTTGCCTGGGAGAAGAGACCAAGAGAGCAATAAGGTCTCCCCTGAGCCTCCTCTTCTCCAGGCTAAGCAACCCCAGCTCCCTCAGCCTCTCCTCACAGGGCTGTGCTCCAAACCCCTCCCCAGCTTTCTTGCCCTTCTCTGGACACCTTCCAGCAACTCAACATCTTTCCTAAACTGAGGGGCCCAGAGCTGGACACAGGACTCAAGGTGTGGCCTTGGGACATGGTGGTGTTGGGTTGATGGTCTTAGAGGTCTTTTCCAATGAAAACAATTCCATGATTCTATGAGCAGCAGCGAGCACAAAATGAGTTTACATTGTACCCAGAGTCTTCAGTTTGAAGTGTCTATAGCTTGAATTTAAGGCAAGGTTTAACAGGTCCCTACTGCATCCTGGCTGACTATCCTGGAGTCTGCATCTCAGGCCAAGCCACCAGCTGAAAATGGATCAATTCCTCAAGGAGGCTTTCCAGAAAGCTCTGCCCTGTCTTTACTTTGTACCTAGTTGCTTCCTGGTCCAGTTTTCTCCTCATCAGTCCACGGCTGTGAACTCACCCAAGATTTTCAGCTGGAAATGTGCTGCTGAGCAGCATCAACCCTCAGCTCCAGAATTTTCTGGGAATCACTTCCCTGCTCTGAGGAATGCTCCCTCATATGTCAGTAAGGAGTAATTTTACCATTGAAAGAATGATTCCATTAGGTCAAAGCAGATTGTAAAGATCCCTCTCCTGTGTTTTACTGCCTTTATTGAGTACCCAGCCATATGCCTCTTTAGCATCCACGTGCTGTTTGGTTTTATTAATGCTTGCATCTGCTGCTGATTTGAGCAAGGGCCAAAGGTTCAAAATTGAAACTCAAGGACCCTCTACTACTAAAAGATTTTATTAGCCATCAATCTACTATGAAGTGCCTGTGTTGACAATAGGGAATAATACAATCAAAGCTCTCTCCCCACCAGTGACAGCCCTACCCTGCTGCAGGGATCCACATGAATTCATCTGTCTTGTTAACTGTCCCAGACTAAAGTGCCTTTCAGGAGGAGAAAATACTTGAGGAAAATACAAAGAAACATCCCTGCCCTTACAAATAGCTCCAGCTTTCCACAAGGGCACTTCTAGAAGGGGCAACTAAGCTGGTAAAGGGCCTGGAGAACAGGTTTGGTGAGGAGAAGCTGGAGTTGTTTAAGCTGGAGAAGAGGAGGCTGAGGGGAGACCTCGTTGCTCTCTACAACTCCCTAAAAGGAGGCTGGAGCCAGGTGGGGGTTGGGCTCTTCTCCCTAATATCAAGGATGAGAGAAAATTACCTCAAGTTGCACCAGGGGAGGTTCAGGTTGGACATGAGAAGAAACTTCTTCACTGAAAGTGTTCTCAAAACCTGGCACAGGCTGCCCAGGGAGCTGGTTGAATCCCCATCCCTGGAGGGGCTTCAAAGAGGCTGAGATGTGGTGCTGAGGGTCATGGTTTAGCCCCAGACTTGGTAGAGTTGGAGAATGGTTGGACTCAGTGATCTCGAAGGTCTTATCCAACCCAAAGGATTTTGTGACTCCAAATTCACTTTTTTTTTAACGTGGATGTGTCAGGATTGGTGAAAGGCCTGAGCCCTGCTGCAAAAGGAGGCTGCAGGACTCAGCTGCTGATGTCTGTGGTGCTGTGGCACCTCCATGGGTCACAGGCTTCACTGGCATTTGCACTTAGAGGCTGCTAATTCCTTTTCTGAAAAGAGTGTGGTGGTGTTCCTGCAATGAAGGCTGTTCCAGCTCGGACACTTCTTCCTCTTCCCTGTAAATGTCATGGGAAAATGTTACATTGCAGCCTGCCTGACAGCCCTTCACAGCTCCATTCAGTGCTGGCAAACCCTCTTTTGTCTCTCCCTGTCCCTTCCTTCTGCAGTCTCTATAATCATAACCCCAAACTGGTGCTCACAACTGCAGGGTATTTTAGGTGCACACTGAAATAAAAGCCTAATTGCCATCAAAATGGGAGGAGGGGAGCTCTTTCTGCAGTGACAAAAGAAGTGACAAGAGGACTAACCACAGTTCTCAGTCACTGCTCTCAACACTCAGAGCTTGGGCATTTGAATGGCACTGCCTGAGATGTTTCCAGCACAGTGCTTTAAAGGCTTGCTGTAAGGGATTAAATGAAGGTGATTCTTAGAAGGCTATCAAAAGTCAGATCAAATACACTACTCCTTTGCTCCTCGGTTCCTCCATGGCCAGGTTGTATCGTCTCAGTAATGGACACTGGGCAGTCCTGAGGTGCAATGAGCTGCTCACCACTCTCTGCACAGGGCTGCCTGCTTCGTGGCCACCACAGGCCCAGTTTGCAGGGAGCAAGAGCTGTGATTTCAAACCTTTCCAGTCCTTTCATTCATAGAATCTTTGAACTGTTGAGATTGAAAGAGACCTTTGAGATCATCAAGTCCAACCATGGATGTAGGCTGCAGCACAGGAGGGTCCACTTCAACACAAGGGGGAACTTCTTTACTGTAAGGGTCACAGAGCACTGGAAGATGATCCCCAGAGAGGTTGTGGAGTCTCCTTCTCTGGAGACTTTCAAGGCCTGTCTGGATGTTCCTGTGTGACCTGAGCTAGGTTATATGGTCCTGCTCTGTCAGGGGGTTGGACTCAATCATCTCTTTAGGTCCCTTCCAACCCCTGACATCCTGTGAACCACTGACCTAGAGCTCACCACTGATGCTAAGGTGCTACCACTAAACCATGTCCCTCCCTAACAACTACCTCCACACATCTTTTAAATACCTCCAGGGATGGTGACTCCACCACATCCTTAGGAAGCCCATTCCAATTTCAGCCTCTTACCTGGTTAGATTTTTAACTGCAAGGAAAGGAGTAATCAAATTCAGAGGTATGACAATGCACAAGAAGAGAAACTCCTTTTTTCCCCCACTATGATTCTGTGTTTCAAAGAAGAGGACTTGGAAATATCCCAAAAGAACAAGATTTTTGCTTTAGTCTTTCCCAAACATCTTGATCTCTCTTTTTAAGTGTATCATTCAAAGGGGGAGCATTTAAAAGCCTGCTTGATGTGGATCTGCAAGAGTTTGTTTTGCTTGGAATGATTTTAAGCACAGGTGTTCAGCACTACCCTTCACAGAAATCACAGAATCAACCAGGTTGGGAGAGACCTCCAAGATCATCAAGTCCAACCTATCACCCAACCCTAACTAATCAACCAGACCATGGCACTAAGTGCCTCATTCAGCCTTTTCTTAAACACCTTCAGGGATGCTGACCCCACCCCCTCCCTGGGCAGCACATCCCAATGGGCAATCTCTCTTTCTGGGAAGAACTTTCAAAGATCAAGCCCAAACTTCCCCCTGCACAGCTTGAGACTCTGTCCTCTTGTTCTGGGGCTGAATGCCTGGGAGAAGAGACCAACCCCCGCCTGGCTACAGCCTCCTTTCAGGGAGTTGTAGACAGCAATAAGGTCTCCTCTGAGCCTCCTCTTCTCCAGGCTAAACACCCCCAGCTCCTTCAGCCTCTCCTCACAGGGCTGTGCTCCAGATCCCTCCCCAGCCTTGTGCTCCAGATCCCTCCCCAGCCTTGTTGCCCCTTTCTGGACACATTTCAGCATCTCAACACCTTTCCAGAACAGCTCTGGAAATTCCCCCCAGCCACAAAAAGCAAACGAGGAAAGCATTGCAAATGCTTTCAGAACTGAGGATCAGAGCCACAGGTGACCTCCTGCTGGCACCACAGCTGGTCACTCTGAGGGAGCATATGGAAGCAGTAAGTGCCTATCCTTTCTGCTTCTACCTTTCATGCTGTGATCAAGCTCAGGAGAAAAATATTTCATTGTCCAGTAGTAAAAGCTGACATAATAGCCCTGCCTCCATCTGTCCATTAGCTCCCTGAAAAAAAACAAACCCAAACAATTACTTGAGGAGGAAAACAACGTCCTGAGCCCCTGGCAAAGGAAGGGTGGAAAGCTGTGGTGGTTTGACACCCCACAGGAGGTGGAATTTGCCTCTGAGAAGTAAATGACCACACTGCACAGAATTTGGAAGTAAAAATGAAGTTGTGATTTACTAAACCAAACTAAATATGAAAGCATAGAAGGTTACAAACGTATACAAAATATATATTGACGTGTAACAGTAGGCAATAGTCCAGCCCAAACCCCTCCCTACCTCTCCCACTGCACCACTGCCATAGCCTAAGCAATTGATCAGCCTGAGAGAAAGCAAAGGCAACGTTCAGAAGGCAGCAAAAGAGAGGGAAAAGAGAGGAGATTCTACCACTTTGCTCTGGTGAGACCTCACCTGGAGTACTGTGTCCAGGTCTGGAGCCCTCAGTATAGGAAGGACATGGACATGATGGAGAGGGTCCAGAGGAGGGCCATGAAAATGGTCAGGGGGCTGGAGCACCTCTGCTACAAGGACAGGCTGAGAGAGCTGGGGGTGTTCAGCCTGGAGAAGTGTAAGTATTGGGGAGACCAAATACCTGAAGGGGCTGCAAGAAGGATGGAGAAAGACTGTTAGCAAAGGCCTGCAGAGATAGGATGAGGGCAACCTATGCCGGTGTCTCACCACCCTCATGGGGAAGAATTCCTTCCTAATACCCAAGCTGAATCTACCCACTTCTAGTTTTGCTCCACCCCCCCCAGTCCTATCACTCCTTGACACCCTCAAAAGTCCCTCCCCAGCTTTCTTGGAGCCCCCTTCAGATCCTGGAAGGCCACAATTAGGTCTTCTCAGAGCCTCCTTTTCTCTAGACTGAACAGCCCCAACTCTCTCAGTCTGTCCTCATAGCAGAGCAGCTCCAGCCCTCTGCTCATCCTCATGGCCCTTCTCTGGACACCTTCCAGCACCTCCAGATCCTTCCTGGCACAGAGGCTCCAGAACTGGACACAGAGCTCCAGCTGTGGTCTCAGCAGAGTGAAGCAGAGATGGAGAATCCCCTCCCTGGCCCTGCTGGCCACACTTCCCTTGATGCAGCCCAGGCTCTGCTTGGCTCTCTGGGCTGCAAGTTCTCACTGATGGCTCCTGTTGAGCTTCTCACCCACCAGCACCCCCAAAGCCTTTTCTCTAGGGCTGCTCTCAAGCCAGTCCCTGCCCAGCCTCTATTGGTGCTTGGGATTGCCCCGACCCAGCTGCAGGACCTTGCGCTTTCTGCTTTGTGGTTCCTTTTTAAAGGCACCCAGCTCAAACTGGGGCAGGGCATTAGCCCTCAAGCTGTAACAAAAGCACAGAGGTACATCCCAGCACATGTCCTGTAGAGACACAGGCCCTGGCCCCCAGCCTCCAGCTCTTGTAAGCACGCACAAGGAAATGTAGAAGTTTATCACGCCGCTGACCACTGCTGCTCGTAGCAAACCCAGCACTTCTGTACTTCTGGCATGAAACTCAGATCTGAGCTTGAAATGTCAGGAGCAATGTACCAAGACCCTGCTTCCTCCTGCCTGCCAGCCAGCAAGCATCTCGCTGGCTGATCAGTTCTTTCTCTTCACTCTGCAAGACAAAACCAGCAATAAAATAAGGAGAAAAGCTCCTAGTTTGGGGTTTGCCTTCTCTCTGCCTCGTTTGGTGTCTCTCCTATATTCAATTTTGTTAAGGCCATTTCACACATCAACTTTTCTGGTTTGGTTGGTCAGGTTTTGGGTTCCCCCCTCCCCCCCCCTCCTTTTGTGCTGGAGAGAAGCTGAGAGCTGACTTAATGTGACTGGTTTGGTGAGGCTCATTGTGACAGCAGCCTGTCACCAGGGCTTCTGCAGGGACAATGTGAGTGTGAAATGTGCCAGTCAAAGGAGAAAGGGAGGCTTGGGCTTTTGTAGCGTCTGAGTGGCCTTCAGGAGGGGCATGAAGTCGGTGATTGGGAGGCAGGCAGTGTTTTTATGTGCATGAAGTACTTACTCCCCATTAGACAGCAGACATGGTGTCACTCAGTACATTAGAGGTTGGAAGTGACCTCCAGAGTTCGTTGAGTCCAACCCCCTTTCCAAAGCAGCATCACCCAGGGTAGTCTGCACAGGAATGCATCCAGGTGGGTTTAGAAATTCTTCACAGAAGGAGACTCCACAACCTCTCTGGGCAGCCTGATCCAGGGCTCCATCACCCTCACTATAAAGAAGTTTCTCCTCATGTTGAGGTGAAACCTTCTATACAGAATACAGAATTAACCAGGTTGGAAAAGACCTTTGAGATCCTTGAGTCCAACCTCCCACCCAACACCATCTAATCAACTAAACCATGGCACCAAGTGCCTCAGTAAGTCTCTTTTTAAACACTTCCAGTGATGGGGACTCCACCATCTCCCTGGGCAGCACATTCCAGTGGCCAATCTCTCTCTTTGTGAAGAAGTTCTTCCTAGCACCCAACCTAAACCTCCCCTGGCTCAGCAGTTCAAACTTGTACCCATTATTTGTTGTATTATTACTGTGTACCACCAAAAAGAGCTTGACACCCACTTCTCAGATATTGATAGACATTGATCTGATCCCCTACAGTACCACAGTGCATGGGTGCCTGATGCCATTTGCCTTTCTCTGCTGGGGATGCAGAGTGGGAAATAAGAGCCTGAAAGCATCCAGGGAGGTTGGTGTGCAGAATTCCAAGCAAGACTCTCCTGAGGTGCATTTTGAGATTCGTGAACGTGTCCAGAGAAGGGCAATGAGGCTGGGGAGAGGCCTCGAGCACAACCCCTTGAGGAGAGGTTGAGGGAGCTGGGATTGCTTAGCCTGGAGAAGAGGAGGCTCAGGGGAGACCTCATTGCTGTCCACAACTACCTGAAGGGAGGTTGTAGACAGAAGGCAGTTGGTCTCTTCTCCCAGGCAACCAGCACCAGAACAAGAGGACACAGTCTCAAGCTGTGCCAGGGGAAGTTTAGGCTGGAAGTGAGGAGAAAGTTCTTCACAGAGAGAGTTGTTAGCCACTGGAATGTGCTGCCCAGGGAGGTGGTGGAGTCACTGTCCCTGGAGGTGTTCAAGAGGGGACTGGACGTGGCACTTGGTGCCGTGATTTAGTAGTCCTGTGGTCTTGGGTGACAGGTTGGACTTGATGATCTTTGAGGTCTTCTCCAACCTTATTGATTCTATGATTCTATGATTCTAGCAGCTGTGAGGACATGCAAGGGCTGTGGCACGAAAGCCTGGGTCCTTTGGGGACAAGGGGAGAAGTGGATGTGGTTAGGTTATGGACAGCATGCTCCAGGCTGGACGCAGAGGTTGTGGATGTTAGGACCTGCCTTACGTTGCAGTTGTTCCACAAGCTTTCAGCCACCCACAAGCTCCTGCTTTAAGTACCCTTTGGAGAGGGCTTGAGTGAAGCAAGCCCATTGTGTTTTAGAGTCACTTACTGCTGGGTTTCTCATGGCAGCATTATGGTGGGAAAATAAATGGGGTTTTCTTTTCCTTTTGCAGGAACTTCCAAGCTGTCTCAGCAATCTGAAATGGAAGAATAGTTTTCAGCCTCACAGCAACTTCTCTTCCTTGCTTCCCCCGAACTGCTCTCCACTTGCATCTGCAAAGATAACTAAAAATAAAATATTGACAGTTTTGTCAATACCTTCAAGGTGTGCAGGGAGCAACGAAGTGAGCTTTAAAAGTGAGGTTGTTGCTGCTATTGTCAGCGGACAGGAATTCAGTGCACTTCTCAGCAAGACCTAAAAGCTGCTGCTCCTTGTCTGCGACTCCCACTTAACGCCGTGCGCGGCAGCTGGAGGTTAAGCACTTCGGCTGATTTAACAAAGGCTTGTTTCAACCATCGACTCAGACGGGAGGGGGGGAGGGAAGCAGCAGCTTTCTGCTCTGCAAAGTCTTGAAGCTATGGTTGTTCTTTGCCAAAGAGAAGAGCTGCAGACTGGCAGAGCTGGGGCTTTTTTAGCAGAGACGTCGGGAACAGCAGAAGAGAAGGTATGGACTGAATGGGAAGAGTTATTAGTCACTTTTGTGCCATCCAAAGGATCCTAACCTCACTGCTTCTCTCATCAGTGAGTCCCGAGGCATTCCAGAGCAGCCTCTGCTTCTTAAGGGAGTGTCAGCATTTAAAAATTGCTTATGCATGAAAAAAGGGGGTCGGGGGTATGTGGAAACCCCAACCGCCTTAACATGCCACAAAACAAAGTGGAAATCACACAGTGTGCCAGGTGGCCAAGAAGGCCAATGGCATCCTGGCCTGCATCAGGAATAGTGTGGCCAACAGGAGCAGGGAAGTCATTCTGTCCTGTACTCAGCACTGGTTAGGCCACACCTGGAGTATTGTGTCCAGGTCTGGGCTCCTCAGTTTAAGAAGGACATTGAGACACTTGAACGTGTCCAGAGAAGGGCAACAAGGCTGGGGAGAGTTCCCATCAGAACCTTTGCTCTCTTGTTGCTTTTTATGGGGGGAAAAGACATTTAGCTAGTAAATAAGCAACCTGTCTGGGAAAAGATTCCTAACTCCAGTTTGCAGAAGGGATGCTCCATTCTTGAAATCATAGAATCATTCTGGTTGGAAGAGACGTGTACATTCTCAGAGTCCACCCATTAACCCAGCACTGCCAGGTCACCACTAAACTATGGCACTCAGCACCACATCTCCATGGCTTTGAAACCCCTCCAGGGATGGAGACTCTCTGGGAAGCCCATTCCAGGGCCTGACAACCCTTTTGGGGGAGAAATTGTTCCTCATGCCCAACCTAAACCTCCTTTGGTGCAACTCAAGGCCGTTTCCTCTTGTCCCATCACTTGTTACTTGGCAGAAGAGACCAACCCCCACCTGGCTCCAACCTGCTTTCAAGGAGTTGGAGAGAGCATTAGTGTTTGAGGAGCTATAAATAGCCATTTACTTTCACAACTAAGTAATCATCTTATTACAATTCATGTTTGGAAGTCTGCAGAATCCAGGTCCTTGCTAAATCAAGCATACATTGCACATCTCCAGTGCTTACCTCCCAGACACTACCACAAATACAGCCAGACCCAGCCAGGCTTCACATCAGCTTCAGCCAGCTTTGCATTCAGCCCCAGGGAAGGCAGCTCAGTTTGTGGAGCCAGGCATTGCTTGGTTTGGGTATTTTTTTTCTCCCCAAATGCTTTTCAAGTCCAAAGCTTTTCAGGCAGATCTATCCCACTCGAGTTCTCAAGACAAGATGATATGGGGTTTACATTTCCTGCTTCTTTTCTGCTTTGTGATTGTCTGCTGGGTCAGTGGTACACTTAGGAGCTTAATACTTTGCTGTGCCTGAAGTCAGCCTTTGGTTTGGGAACTTTGCTGAACCTTGATCTCAGGCCACTCAAATGCTCTTTGTCTACAGGAAGCTTCTGCTCCTCTGCTGATGTTGGGAAAAAGTTCTTTACAACGAGGGTGGCTGAGCACTGCAACAGTTTGCCCAGGGAGGTGTCTGAGGCCCCATCATTGGAGATATTTGGGCTGTTTTGTCTTGAGAAGGCTGAGAGGGGATCTCCTCACTGTCCATCAATATCTGAGGGGTGGGTGTCAGCTGGAGGGGGCCCAAGCTCTTTTTGGTGGGGCACAATAATAAGACAAGAAACAACAGGTACAGGCTTGAACATAGATTTCAGCTCAACATGAGGACAAACTTATTTACAGTGGGGGTGAAAGTGCACTGGAGCAGGCTGCCCAGAGAGTTTGTGGGGTCTCCTTCTCTGGACACATTCAAACCCCACCTGGATGTATTCCTGTGCAGACTACCCTGAGTGATGCTGCTCTGGCAGGGGGGTTGGACTCAATGATCTCTGGAGGTTCCTTCCAATCTCTAATGTACTGTGATACTGGGAGATTCAAGGTGAGGGTCAACAGGGCTCTGGGCAATCTGATCTAGTTGAGGATGTCCCTGCTCACTGCAGGGAGGTTGGACTGGATGACCTTTGGAGGTCCCTTCCAACCCAGGTGATTCTATGATCCTTGCATGTCCCCAGAAGTCTCTCCCCACGACCCCACCAATCACATCCACACCCTCCATGTGCAGCTGGCCAACTTCTCCAGCCCCTCTCTTTTCTGAAGTAATGCCCAGAGATCTGTGGATGAAAAATGCTCTGAAAAATTGTTGTTCTCTGGAGAGCCACAGAATTGAGTGAGAGCCTTCCCCTGGAATTTGTAAAGCCAACTACAGTGTTTAATGGCAGATTCTGTCTTTACTGCAGGACTCCATAGCCTGGTGTATTACCATTCCCAAAATGCCTGGAATAATCCTGTTCTCTAAAAGCCTGAAGACATGAAGTGAACTGCATGAAATCCTTCCAAGCACACAAAATAGTCCAGGCTCTTCTCCTTTCATTTGTTCTCCAGTAACACAGGGCTGATTTTCTCTTCTCTGTTGCCCCCACCCCAGCCTAGTCTGCAGGAATGGAATGGAATGGAATGGAATGGAATGGAATAGAATAGAATTAACCAGGTTGGAAAAGACCTTTGAGATCATGGAGTCCAACCTATCACCCAACACCATCTAATCAACTAAACCATGGCACCAAGCACCTCATCCAGTCTCTTCCTAAACACCTCCAGTGATGGTGACTCCACCACCTCCCTGGGCAGCACATTCCAATGGCCAGTCTCTCTTTCTCTGAAGAACTTCTTCCTACATCCAGCCTAAACCTCCCCTGGCACAGCTTGAGACTGTGTCCTCTAAGGCACTCTAAGAGCAGGGTTCTGCTCTTGCTTTAAGTTGCCAAATCCCTTATGCCTCTGCAGTGCTGCACAGTCCCTTGTCACTGTGGCCACTATCTTGAGTCCTGACAGCTGGCTTGGGATGTTGGGCTGAGCTCCAAGGATAAGCATTTTCTAGGGCATTAATCTTTATAGTGATTATCTAGAGCCACTTCTTCATCTGTCTTTGGGAAATTAGTCTGGGGTGAGGCCTTTTGTGTCTTCTGGTGAAGATAACTTGATATGAAATTCGTGGGTCCTCTTTGGAGGGGTCAGCACTGCTCTGTGCATAGACAGGAAGAGTGGAGAGGTAGCAACCACTTGGCTAGGAGGTATCAGAAGCTGCTTAGGGTCAGGTTTGGTTATAAATTGGGGCTGCATCTACGCTTGTGGACATGAAGGAACAAGGATAAATTTGCTCCTCTTAGGACATGCAGAGCAGGTGCTGCCTGCAGAGTGCAGGTTGATCCTCCAAGAGGAAGGTTTTTACTCTCATTGCAGCAGTTTCCCCAGGAAGAACCTTTCCCAGTTAACTCCAAGGGCTCTTTGAGCTCATTATCCAGTAGCCTAATCCACAAGCCTGGAATCACATTGGATTTACAGCCCAACCCTCTTTTGGGATGAAAGAGCTTATAGGAAGACTCTTACAGGCAGAGCTTGTAGGTATCTCAGTGTTGCCATCTGAGGTACCAAACTGCAGATGGTTTGCATGGCAGAAGATGTAGTTTATGCAGGATTACAGCTCCAGGGTGGTGCCTGGTCACATGCAGCCCCTTTGTCTTCATGGCAGCATCTCCAGATCTGGCCCCTGCAGCTGTGGAATGTGTGAGATCTTCCTTGCTGTGCTTGCTCACAGCACCCAGCCCATCAGGTCACGAAATCACAGGATGCTTGGAAGGGGCCCTCAAAGGTCAGCTTGTCCAACTCCCCTGCAGGCAGCAGGAATACCTCCAACAAGAGCAGGCTGCTCAGGGCCTCATCACGTTTGACCTCAAGTGTCTCCCCACCTCTGAGCAACCTGTTCCAGTGTTTCACCACCCTCATAGTAAAGAACTTCTTCCTAATGACCAACCTAAATCTCCCCTGCTCCAGCTTCAAACCATTGCCTCTCATCCTATCCCCACAGGCCCTTCTAAACAGTCCCTCCCCAGCCTGCCTGTAGCTCCCCTTCAGATATTGAAATGCTGCTCTAAGGTCTCCCAGGAGCCTTCTCTTCTCCAGGCTGAACAGCCCCAACTCTCTCATTCTGTTCTCATAACAGAGGCGCTGCAGCCCTCTGATCATCTTTGTGGTCTCCTCTGGACCTCTCTCCAGCAGGTCCCTGTCCTTCATGTGTTGAGGGCCCCATAGGTGGACACAGCACTGCAGGTGAAGTCTCCCCAGAGCAGAGGCAGAATGACCTCTTTCAACCTGTTGACCACACAGGTCCCACATGCAGGGTGGATGTCCAAGAGCTGCAGTGCTGAATCAAGCACTTCAGAAATCCTCTCTTCTCTCTAGCACAGGAAAGGGAGGGCATCAGAGAAGAAGTAGGGGGGGGGTGGGGGGGGGAGGGGAGGAAGATCATCATTTAAGTGCAAACATTAAAGCTGCATTTAGCACCTGTCTGATTTTTAATATGTGCTTAGCTGCACCATGGCATTAGGCACTGAGGTAAGTGACAATTTATGCAGCACTTCTAGATGAGCTGGAGCATGGAGACTAACTTTTTTTGGCTCAACAACTGCAATGGAAAATAAAATCACTTCAAGCCAAGCCAAAAAAAAAAAAAAAAAAGCAAAAGGGAAAAAAAAAAATAAAATAGAAGGTGTGTATCTGGGGGAAGGGAGGGAGGATGTCTCAGAGCTGCCTTCCTTTGTGTTAAAAAGGAAGAGAACTTTGAAGCCCAGTTGTTTGAAAAGGGAAATATCTTAGTCCCTGAAACCTTCATTTCATTTTTGGGAAGCCAAGGAAGTGACCCAAAGCTGAGTGGTTTCAATTAACAGATGCTATCTAAAGAGCAAATTCCCAGCTTCCACCCAGACCCAGGGCAGCTTCCTCTCAACCAGCACCTCCCTGACCTCGCTCCTTCCTATGAAGTATCTCTTCCTGCCACAGCCTGGGCAGGCTTCATCCCGAGGGGGTGGACAGATCCATCCCCAGCACGAGGCACTGCGTCAGACAGAGAGCTGCTGAGCAGAAGTGCAAGGATGGAGTCTGAGAGGACCAAATTGCTGCACAGCCTCAGCCCAGCTTAACTCTGGGCCAACACTAAACCCAGCTTCTTCCCCCAGGCTTGGTGTTTCTCTCTCAGTTCCGTGGCTCACATCTCTCCTTCCACAGTCCATCGAGGGGTGGCTCTTGGGGTGCAGGTAGCTGGTTCACAGAGTGGGTCTGTCTGACTCCTTCAGCCATAGGGACCAGTTCTCTGTTATCTTCCCTGCTGCACATTTGTTGACTCTGCAGAGCTCAGAGGGGTTTGGCTGCTCGCTCTGAATGGGAACAGCAGGCGAAGTGTGGCCAGGTCCCAGCAGCCACTTCTAGGAGGTCGTCGTTCCTCTGAGTCCAGCTTAGATCACAGGGAGGAGGAAATCATTGATCTCCTGTGCATGGCAGCTTATCTCAGTGCACCATGGGCGAAATTTCTCCCTTATCTGCAAGGCCATTGAGAGCCCCATGCACAGCTTGTTTCCCACAGAACTTTGTGGCAGGTTTTGCTCTGTGCACAGGGGAGATTTGCTTTTTTTTTCCCCTGTTTTTTTTTCCCCCTTTCTTCTGTTTTCCTGCTAGCATAGAGAAAACAAACCCCAGCCTAGGAGCACAAGATAAGCAACAGAATGTCCTTGCACCTTCCATCCATACAGCTTAGGTTTCAAATGAGCAACCCAAGGCCAAGGTGAATAGAGATTTGAAGTGAAAACAATGCAGCCTGGTTAACAGCACCAATGCCCAGCTGGCTGGGAACAGAAGAGTGGCTTTCAACTAATAAGGCTTTTTTTTCCCCACACAGGTTCATTAAGAAGAGTGTGGTCAGCAGGTCAAGGGAGGTTCTCCTCCTCCCTCTGTTTTGTCCTAGTGAGGCCAATCCCGTGAGTATTGTGTCCAGGGCTGGGCTGCCCAGTCCAAGAGGGACAGAGGTATACTGGAAGGAGTCCAACAGAGGGTTGCAGGGATGAGGAAGAGCTGAGGAAAAGCTGAGAGCCCTGGGACTGTTGAGCCTGGAGAAGACTGAGAGAAGCCTGGTGCTAACCTGGCAGCAGGGCTCAGGCCTTCCACCAGTCCTGACACATCCATGTGAAAAACAGAATTTAGAATCACAAAATTGTTTTGGTTGGATAAGACCTTTGGGATCACTGAGTCCAACCATTCTCTACCTCTGCCAAGGCTGGGGCTAAACCATGGCCCTCAGCACCACGTCTCTGCCTCCTTGACATCCCCTCCAGGGATGGGGATTCCACCACCTCCCTTAGACAGCCTATGCCAGGCTTTGAGAACCCTTCCAGTGAAGAAGTTTTTTTCTCATGTCCAACCTAAGCCTCCCCTGGTGCAATTTGAGGCCAGTTCCTCTTGTTCTATCACTTGTTTCTGGGGAGAAGAAACCAACCCCCACCTGTCTTTAACCTCTTCAGGTGTGTAAAGAGGGTCAACATCATCACCACTCCTGGAGATGCTCAGCACTGGGCAGACCTCTGCCCTCTCTTAGAGAGAAGAAAACACCAAGCAAAGTTCCTGTCTCAAACACAGAGGACACTAATGGAGCAGAAGGTGTCCTCCTTCCATGCCCATGTCCAGTGCTGGTACCAACATATGCCCTGCCCAGCTGCCTGGCTGCACAGCACAGCACATGCCTGGAAGAACCACAGCTGGTCCATCCTGCATGCCCCAGGGCACAGCATCTCCTGGCTCAGCCTTTGCAGCCAGCTTCCTCTGCTACATTTCACTCCTGCTGCCTCGCTGCTTGTGGCACGGTGCCTGCTGTTTGCACTGTGAAACAAACCTCATTTAGAAGCAGCTCCTGCTGCTGGAGTGCTGGCACAAGCTGCTGGAAGCAGCCAGCACCATGGGTGGTCAGCAGAACCTCCTGCCCAGTCCAGAGCACTCTGCCTCCAACCTGCTCACACCTACTGGCAGCACTGGAACAATGGTGTGGGAGAGCTGCCCAGCTGAGCATGGGGCAGGAAAGCAAGTTGATTTAGTGAGCTTTGGGACCAGGGTCACAGGTTGTTAGGGGTTGGAAAGGACCTCCAAAGGTCATTGAGCCCAACCCCCCCTGCCAAAGCAGGACCATAGAATCCAGCACAGGTCACACAGGAACACATCCAGAAGGGGCTTGAATGTCTCCAAAGAAGGAGACTCCACAACCTCTCTGGGCAGCCTGCTCCAGGGCTCTGTGAGCCTCACAGTGAAGAAGTTCCTCCTCATGTTGAGATGGAACCTCCTGTGCTGTAGTTTATATCCCTTGCTGCTTGTCCTGTCATGGTCCTTTGCCATCAGCAGGTGCTTATGTCAAGTGAAGAGCTGTCAGGCTGGCCTGCCCACAGCTGGTGGAGGAGGTCTGGTGAAGATAAGATGGCCCTGCTTTGGCTGAAACTGATGGAGCAAGGCTAAAATAACCTCAACACCCAACTTCAAAACGTGTTGTGAAGGCCAGAGTGCCCAAGTGAAGACCTTTGCCTAATTAGCTGCACCTTTAATATGAAATTTAACCCCCCCTCAGTAGGCTGATGAGCCACACAGAATACCTGCTGAGCAGATAGGGCTGTGTTACTCAGCTGTCCTCCCAAAACATGCTAAACATCACCCAGAAGGCAGGCACAGCTAGGACTATTGTGTGAATCCCAGAAGAGGAACATCTCTTGGGGGCAGCAGCTTCTACAGGTGTGTGCAGGGGCACTGGTACCAACAGCAGCAGCAATAGCAAGGAGGGGAAAAGAGATAGGGATGGACAACAGCTTTCTCTTCTCAAGGCTGAACAGCCCCAGTGCTCTCAGTCCCCAGAGATCCCAAAGTCCAACCACTCACCTGGAGCTCACAATCCCACCACTACCACTAAAACCCATCCCTAAGCACCACATCCACCTGGTACGAGTCCTGGGACTCTGAGACAGGCAGACATTGGGATCTTACCCATGATATGACACCAGGATTGAGACCTGGGCACATCCACCTGGTAAGAGTCCTGGGACTCTGAGACAGGCAGACATTGGGATCTTACCCATGGTATGACACCTGGGATTGAGACCCAGGCATTCAGCACATGGCCCCTCACCAAGCTGCTTTTGTCACCCCCTCCCCAAGTGGGCTTTTTAGGAGAGTTTGGGGCCAAGCAGCTGCCAAAAGCAAATGCAAGCCAGCCAGCCAGTCAGCAGCTCCTACCATCCGACTGAGCAAAGCTGACAAACTTCATTTTCAGCTCTCAACTCAAGACCACAGGCTGCAAAACCCAGGGAAATTAGTGTCATTAACAAGGAAACACAACAGGAGGACTCAGGCCAGCTGGGATATCGACTCTTGGCTGTGAGGTTCAGCTCTCTGGCCCTGCCTGGTAGCAGAGCCTCATTCAGCCTCTAGCCTAGAGGAGCATTTTGTGCCTGCTTCCGAAGCAAAGCTGCACCTACACCGGTAAAGAGCCCTGCAGAGCATCTGTGTGTCCTTTGGAATCAGGAATGACACCAGCATGAAGCATTTCTGTAAGGGAATGTGCTACTTGCATAGTTATTAATTCATTACTGGTCATGGCCAAACTCACTCCTCTACTAAGTCATCTATTAAATGAGGCAAATGAAATTTATTAACACAGCATTGATCATTTAAGTCTTTTAGCATAAAGCATAATGGAACAGAAGCATGAGGAATAATTTCTTGCCTGCCTCCTGCTTCATGTCTGGTGCTCAGAGCCCTGGGTTATGGCTTCAGTTGCTCCTGGAGCTGCTTCCCAAGCAGCCTTTCAGAGCAGCTGGGGGGGGATTTTTTGAATCTCTGTTTAAAAACAAAGTTAGTTCCCCTTTGGGCTTGGCCTGAAATGACTCTGAAGTGGAATTGGAAAAGATAGGAGCGAGGCTTTAAATAGCTCTGAGGCCTGGGAGCCAGGGGAAAGTCATTCTTAGTGGGGCAGTAAGATTGGGGTTGCCATACTTGCACTCAGAGAGGATGGTTGCTCATCTCCTACAGCACTGCTCTGGTGAGACCTCACCTGCAATACTGTGTGCAGCGCTGGGGCCCTCAGCACAAGAAGGACATGGACCTGATGGAGAGAGTCCAGAGCTGGCCACAAAAATGGTCAGGTGCTGGAACAAGGACAGGCTGAAGGGGCTGGAGGTGTTCAGCCTGGAGAAGTGGAGGCTCTGGGGAGGCCTAATAGTAGCCTCCAAGTACCTGAAGGGGACTGCAAGAAAGCTGCAGAGGGACTGTTGCAAGGACATGCAGCAGCAGCACAAAGGGCAGTGGTTTGAAACTAGAGCAGGGCAGACTTAGGTTGGACACTAGAATGAAGTTCTTTACTAAGAGGGTGGTCAGTACAGGAGCAGGTTGCCCAGGGAGGTGATGGAGGCTTCATCCCTGGAGACATTCAAGGTGAGGCTCGACATGGCTCTGGGCAACCTAATCTAGCTGGGGGCATCCTTGCTTACTGCAGGGGGCTTGACCTTTAAAGGACCCTTCCAACCCAAAGCATTCCATGGTTCTATGATTCTGTGACTCAAGCTCAGCTCTTGTAGGACTTTGCCTCTTTTTCTGCACTAATTAAACCCAGAGTAGAGGCTTTGGGGGGGGGGGGGGGGGGGGGGTGGCTGGCGGGGAGCCGGGGCAGGGTCCGGGGTGCAGCCCCACAGCCGGGGTTGGCTGTCATCCAGGCTGCTCTCCACGGACGGCTCAGCTGCACCAGGCAGCTCCTGCCTCCACTAGGGGTTGCCCCAGTGTCGCTTTTCCATCAGGAGCCGGCGGATTCCCAGAGGAAATTGTCTAATCACCGCTTTGTACAATTAGGCTCAGCCTTTATGAAGCTCTGATCGTTTACGTTCGCAAAGCTAAGTTTGTTTCTGCTGGAGATGATTTAGCCTCTAGGCAGATGGGGATTTTCCTGGGGTTTCCAAGTCAGAGTGGGTTTGGTGGGGAAGCACTGCTCCATTTCCCTCCTGCTGCTCCATAAATCATTGAGAAATCACAAACACTTCTCTGGGGTGAGCTGGGCCTGGGGCAGCAGCAAGGTAGACCAAAGGCTTTCACCTCTGAGAGCCCCACAGCCTCAGAGGTGGAAGCTTTGAGATTCAGAGATTCATAGAATGCTTTGGGTTGGAAGGAAGCTTAAACATCATCCAGTTCCACCCCCCCTACTATGGGCAGGGACACCTCCCACCAGCCCAGGTTGTTCAAATCCTCATCCAACCTGGCCTTGAACACCTCCAGGGAAGAGGCAGCCACAGCCTCCCTGGGCAACCTGTGCCAGTGTCTCACCACCCTCATTGGAAAGAATTTCTTTCTACTCTCCAGTCTAAATCTCATCTCCTTAAGCTTCAATCCATTCCCTCTCATCCTATCACTATAAGCCCTTAGAAAAGGTCCCTTCCTGGCTTTATTGTAGCCCACTTCAGGTACTGGCAGGCTGCTCTAAGGTCTCCGTGGAGCCTTGTCTTCTCCAGGCTGAGCACCTCCAACTCTCTTAGCCTGACCCCATAGGAGAGGTGTTCCATTCCATCCCTCTGAGCATCTTTGTGGCTGTGAGGATCTCAGTGGCATCTAAATCTTAGGCATTATGAGTCAAGGAATCACAGAATTGTAAAGGCTGGGAAAGACCTCCAAGCTAATACTGCACAAAATGCCAGATGGGTCCCTATGTGTGGGACCATGTCAAAGATGCCAAAAGCTCTCAGCTCCTAATGAAGTTAAACGAAAGTTAAATTAAATAAGAGTTCAAATGTGTCTAGTTCTTGGCTCCCCACTTCAAGAAGGACAGGGCAGTGCTTGAGAGGGTACAGCAAAGGGCTACAAAGATGGTTAGGGGACTGGAACATCACTCTTATGAAGAAGGGCTGAGGGGCTTGGAGCTTTTTAGCCTGGAGAAAAGAAGACAGAGAGGGGAATCTCATCAATGCTGATCAATACTTCAAGGGTGGATGTCAGGAGGATGGGGCCAGGCTTTTTTCAGTGGTGCCCAGTGACAGTACAAGAAGCAATAGGCACTAATTGGAACACTAACTTCCATATATATATATATGGAGGAACTTCTTTACTTTGAGGGTTGTGGAGCCCTGGATCAGGCTGTCCAGAGCAGTTGTGGAGTCTCTTTCTCTGGAGTCATTCAGAACCTGCCTGCACACTGTCCTGTGCCACCTGCTCTAGGTGAACCTGGTCTGGCAGGCAGCTAAGACAAGGTGATCTCCAGAGGGCCCTTCCAGCCCCTACTGTTCTCTAACTGTGTGATTCATGGGTCTAAATTGCGCTAAATGGGTCTTGCAAGATTAAGCCACGGAGACACAGGGGAGCACAGCCTGTACTTTCTTGCTGGCTGTTATTCAGCGTGGGGAGAGACACCAGAGACAGGACTTTGCACAGCAGGGGCCCCGGGAGCTGTTCACCAGCAGCTTCAGTCATCACCGGGTGACTCAGCCCAGCGGTGGGATGAGGAGAGCAGCAACATCCCCTGGCCAGGTGGGGGAGAGGAGCAGAGAGTGGGGGAGAATAGAGCTGTCACAGCCGGAAATCTCCATCAGCGAAATGTCACAGCAAATCCAAGCTGGAGGGGGAGAGGAGGGGACAAAGCAGCGAGCACCTCAAGACTGAAAAGCTCAGTGAATGCCCTGCCTGCAGCCGTGCGTCAGCGCAGTGCCCAGGGGAGCCTCCTCCACCCCTCGCCAGCAATCAGCCTTATCAAAGCATCATTAACCATTGTCAGGTCTCAGACAGCTCCATTAGAAACGAGCCCCAGCTCAGCCCTAGCAGTGCCTTGCCATCCACACTGTGTCCTCCTGACATCAAACGAGGCAGCGCTGGAGTTTCTGTCCCAGAGGCTCTGAGCAAGGTGGGGGATTTACCTCTTCACCCCAACTCCTTTGCTGCTCTGTGTGATCAAATATTTATTTACTGATACTGAACAGATCATAAGATGCCAGGAGAACGAGTCTGGAAACACCATTAAAAAGTCATCTGCTCCATCTCTCTGTGCACAGCAGGATCAAAGCTGCTCGTGGTGGCCCTGGCAGAGATATTTTTTTCCTGGATGATTCTTACAGCCCTGCAGAGATAGAGGTGCTGCATTCTCCAGAGGTGTCTTCAGTGCAAGGGGGACATTGAGGTGCTGCAGCAGGTCCAGAGAAAGACAACAAGGAATTTCCCAGCGTGTGCAGAGAGATGCTGGTGCTCATTGTCAGTGAGGCAAAGCTGGATGTGCCCAGGGAGGTGGTGGAGTCACCGTCCCTGGAGGCGTTCAAAACAGGATTGGACGTGGCACTTGAAGCCATGGTTGAGTTAGTCATGGGGTGTTGGGTGATAGGTTGGGCTTGATGATCTCTGAGGTCTTTTCCAACCTGGTTGATTCTATGTCAACAATTCCAGGAGCATCCCCTGAGTCCTACATGGGCAGGTTTCCCTAGAGAGCAGCTTCTCTGAGCCGTGGCAGACCAGCCACGCTCCGACAGTGAACCAAACTGTGCCTTCCTGAATGCATCCACAGAGCTCATGCCTCAGAACTGGGTGCTGTGCAAGACAGCCAGAGCTGGGGTAGTGTAGGAGGGACAGCAGTTTATGCTCAGATGATGACAACTGAGATCATTTGGGGCTCTAATTACCAGAAGTGTTAAAGTGGCTGTGAAGCAGCTGGCTTCTCTTCTAGTGATCTCCAAGCCACGTCCAGGTGGGTGGTTTGTGCACAACTTTTCCCTCTCCAGGCCCTGCTCAGACCAGGATGAAGCTGGGTTGGGTTGGGAAATGAGGCTGCTAGAGCAGTAACTCCAAGAGTTCCAGCCAGGAGTCTGGGGAAATGGGCAAAGAAGAGACATCACAAGGTCTCCATGGCTCAGGGCAGACCCTGAGGGGCTTAAGGTTTCTTTGCAGAAGATACTGCCCCTGCAGAAGGTTTAATATGTCTCAACAGCATTCATTACAGAGTAGGAGAAGATATTTCCTCTCTTCTGCAATGGTGGAGGAAAGCCTGTCCCTTCCCTGCTTAGCTGCTGGGGTAGTGAGTCCAAGAGATTTCATCAGAGGAGGCCAGAGAGGATCAGAACCACCTGCCACTGTCAGCAGCCCATGAGCTGGGCTCATGGTAGTTTACAGTCATGCAAGCTTGGACATTTTCAGACATGAATCATTCTGTTTTGCCTAGGAGAAGCTCAGAGGGTAACTCACCAGGAGGGCTCCAGCGTTCAGCCTCACAGAGAAACCCATCAGGAGGTCTGGGCAGCAGAAAAAGCTTCAAAATTCAAGGTAAAGTAATCCCTGGGCTTGGGATGCTGCAGTGTGCAGGGAAGAACCAGCCTGTCAGATGCTGCAAACTACAGCACTGAACATGCAGGGGAAGGGGCTGGAGCAGGTCCTGAGAAGGACAATGATGCCGGTGGAGGGTCTGGAGAACAGGGCTGGTGAGGAGCAGCTGAGGGAACTGGAGAAGAGGAGGCTGAGGGGAGACCTTCTGGCTCTCTACAACTCCCTGAAAGGAGGTTGGAACCAGGTGGAAATCTGTCTCTTCTCCCAAGCAATAAATGATGGGTTCTGAGGCTGTTTGAGTCACCACAGCCCAGCTTTTAGGAAAACTTGGGGCTCCAGATGGATGCTGCACCTGATGTGGGGTATACAAAGTCTTGTGAGGAACAGCTGAGGGACCTGAGGTTGTTCTGTCTGGAGAAAAGGAGGCTGAGGGGGAGAACTTCTGGCTCCCTACAGCTCCCTGAAAGGAGGTTGGAGCCAGGTGGAAATTTGCCTCCTCCCTTAGTAATAAGTGATAGGATGGCAGGAAATGGCCTGAAGTTGCACCAAGGGAAGGGTAGGTTGGGCATTAGGAGAAATTTCTTCACTGAAAGGGTTCTCAAAGCCTGGCACAGGCTGCCCAGAGAGGTGGTTGAATCCCCATCCCTGGAGGTGTTTCAAAGAGGCAGAGATGTGGTGCTGAGGGCCATGGTTCAGCACCAGCCTTGGCAGAGTTAGAGAATGGTTTGGCTCAGCGATCTTAAAGTCCCTTCCAACTGAAATATTTCTATGATTCTCAGCCTGTCAGATGCTGCAAACTACAGAAGCTCCTTCCTTCTGACTCACTTCATATCTCTGTCCTCACCTCAAAGTCAGCAGCTGGCCCAGCTTGCTTGGCTTTGCAATTAGGCACTGCCATTGGCACAGCTTCCACCACACAGCTGTCTAAGTGCATGTGGCTTTTGGGGAGGGTTTTTTTCACCCTTTATGAATGTCTTCTGCCTGATCCTTGCTTTCTATCTCCAGAATGGATTAAAAGGCTCCTTTTAAGAGGCTGGAACAAGTGCCCTGGGCTAATGCAGCTCCAGCCAAGTTGTGCTTTCATCAAGGCAGTTCAGCCTTCACCGCAACATCTCTCAGGCTTATTAAATCAGCCCAGTCTCCTGAGGGATGTTTTAAATGGGGGTAAAAATACCATGTTAAGCAGGCCAGGAACTCATTTGATTTAATTTCATTTGTATTTAGTTTCTTTGTTTGTCTCCTTTGCAAGAAAGATTTGGAGGTATTCTCATGATGGTCCTTTTGTAACCTTGTGGTGAACATCATAACTCCATGGGGTGGGGGTTAAGGATCTGCCTCTCTTAGCACTCAACAGAGATCTGTCCCTTCTTTCTTGCTACCTTTTTGGCTTCCTTTCTCTTCTTACCACAGAGATGTAACAGCACAGAACTGTGATGGTGTCTCAGTAGTAAATGCTCATGAACTTTGGGAAACTGTAGTGCAGAGCAGCTGGTGGAATGGAATGGAATGGGATGGAATGGGATGGGATGGGATGGGATGGAACGGAACAGAACAGAACAGAATAGAATAGAATAGAATAGACCAGGTTGGTAGAGACATTTGCGATCATCAAGTCCAACCTATCACCCAACACCATCTAATCAACTAAACCATGGCACCAAGCACCCCATCCAGTCTCTTCCTAAACACCTCCAGTGATAGGGACTCCACCACCTCCCTGGGCAGCACATCCCAATGGCAAATCATTCTTTATGAAGAATTTCTTCCTAACATTCAGGCTAAACCTGCCCTGGCACAGCTGGAGACTGTGTCCTCTTGTTCTCGTGCTGGCTGCCTGGGAGAGAGACCAAACCCCATCTGGCTACAACCTCCCTTCAGGTAGTTGTAGAGAGCAATAATGCCTCCCCTGAGCCTCCTCTTCTGCAGGCTAAGCAACCCCAGCTCCCTCAGCCTCTCCTCACAGGGCTGTGCTCCAGACCCCTCCCCAACTTTGTTGCCCTTCTCTGGACACCTTCCAGCATTTCAACATCTTTCCTAAACTGAGGGGCCCAGAACAGGACACAGGACTCAAGGTGTGGCCTAAACAGTGCTGAGTACAGGGGCAGAATGACCTCCCTGCTCCTGCTGGCCACAGTGTTCCCGATGCAGGCCAGGATGCCATTTGCCTTCTTGGCCAGCTGGGCACACTGCTGGCTCATGTTCAGCCTACTATCACGCAGTACCCCCAGGTCCCTTTCTGCCTGGCTGCTTTCCACCCACTCTGACCCCAGCCTGTAGCACTGCCTGGGGTTGTTGTGGCCAATGTGTAGATCCTGGCACTTGGATGTGTTCAATCTCATGCCCTTGGACTCTGCCCATCTGTCCAGCCTGGTAAGTTCCCTCTGCAGAGCTCTCCTACCCTCTAACAGATCAACTCCTGCCCCCAGCTTGGTGTCATCTGCAAATTCCCTGAGGATGGACTCAATGCCCTCATCCAGATCATCAATAAAGATATTGAAGAGCATGGGGCTGTAAAACATTTGGGTAAATACACAAACAAATAGATAAATAAATAAAGACTTGTGAACCAGAAGAGAGCTCAGACTAAGAAGCCACCTTTCCCTTCCATGCTTCATGGCTGGACTTGATGGTCTTAAAGGTTCTTTTCCAACCTAAACAGCTCTGTGATTGCCTAAGGACAAGCAGGCTGTGCCAGCATGCTGGGTGTGTGCCAGTGGCCATCTCTCTCCATTACAGGTTGACAAACCTGCTGGTTGGTTTTGATAGAAGAGGTTGAGTAGAGGCAAGGGATAATGTTTCTGGTGTAGTGTGAGCCTGTGTTAGACATCAGAGAATCCTCCCAAGAGCTGGATCTACAGAAACCCATACTTTAGCTCTGCTCTTTCCAGAGTGACCTACAGACAGTGGTCTACCATTGACCCACCTGGAAATGGGTCATAGCAGGTGCAGGTGGTGCAGGCAGACCTGGCTCTGCCTCTTCAACACCTTCTTCCCTCACCTGAGGGAGGTTTTGCCCACCAGGCACAGGTAGGTGCTGCCTGCAGGGCAAACACTCTGATAGTGTGACCTGTGCCCTGTAGATGTGGCTGGAAATCTTAAATAGAATCATAGAATTGTCAGGGTTGGAAGGCACCTCAAGGATCAGCCAGTTCTAAGCCCCACTGCCATGGGGAGGGTTGGGACACTACATCAGGTTGCTCACAGCCACATCCAGCCTGGCCTTGAACACCTCCAGGGATGAGGCTTCCACCACCTCCCTGGACAACCTGTGCCAGTCTCTCACCACCCTCATGGGGAAGAATTTCTTCCTCAGATCCAATCTGAATCTACCCATTTCTAGTTTTGCTCCACCACCCCCCCACCCCCCCAGTCCTATCACTCCCTGACACTCTCAAAAGTCCCTCCCCAGCTTTCCTGTAGCCCCCTTCAGATTCTGGAAGGCCACAGTAAGGTCTCCTTGGAGCCTCCTCTTCTCCAGACTGAATCAGGACCAGCCCTGGGGCTTCCTGATGGGTCAGCATATTCTGGAACTGCCTGAAAACGAGAGAGCAAGAGATGGAGTCACTGGACACTCTGCTGCCTTTCAAGGTATCCCCTGAATTGCCATTCAGTAGCTCAAGTGCCTCATCTGAATTCAAGGGGCTGATGGTGCTTATCTCCATTTCATTCAAATCAGCCCAGACACTGGTTTCTGGCTGCTTTCCAGTCCAGATTAAAAGTCTTTCTCTCTCTTGCACACTCCCACCAGCCCGTTGGTGGACTTTAATACCTGCTAAATGCACACATGGCTTTGACCGCACAAAAGCTGTCTGAACTTTGGATCAAGGAGTGAGATCCAAACCAAGAATGAGTTGAACTGCACTACTGTGCCCTGGGCAAGACCTGTCTCCTCTGAAGGACCAGGGAGAGGATTTTTTTCTTCTGGGGCTTGGATGAGCAGTTCATCCTCAGTCCTGAGCCTCAGCAGCTCTCCCGCTCCACTCCCTTGCAGCCGGACACCATGGGTGCAGCTGTCTCTGGGGGGTTGCCCTGCCAAGGCTTGGTGTGTCTGCAGGGTGATGGTGCAGGTTGCAGCTGTTCCAAAGAGCAGTGCAAACATCTGCACCAGGGCAGCTGAGGGGCTGATCTTCTGGTGGAAAGCAGCTCTGTGGAGGACCTGGAGGTGTTAGGAGGCAGCAGGTTCCCCATGAGCCAGCAATGTGTCCTCGTGGCTAAGAAAGCCAAAGGTCTCCTGGGGTGCACGAAGAAGAGTGTGGCAAGCAGGCAGAGGGAAGTTCTTCTCCCCCAATACTGTGCCCTGGTGAGGCCAGACCTGGAGTCTTGGGGCCAGTTCTGGGCTGCACAGTTCAAGAGGGACAGGGAACTACTGGAGAGAGTCCAGTGGAGGCTACAGAGATGCTGAGGGTCCTAGGGCAGCTCTGTGAGGAGCAAAGGCTGAGAGCCCTGGGGCTGCTGAGCCTGGAGAGCAGCCCCAGAGGGGATCTGAGCAATGCTCAGCAAGAGCTAAAGGGTGGGGGCTAGAGGATGGGGCTGTGCTCTTGTCAGTGGTGCCCAGGGACAGGACAAGGGGCAATGGGCAGGAAGTTGAACACAAGAGTTTTCACTTGAAGTTAAAGAAAAACCTCTTTGGTGTACAGGTGCTGGAGCCCTGGAGCAGGCTGCCCAGGGAGGTTGTGGAGTCTCCTTGTCTGGAGAGATTCTAATCCCCCCTGGCCATTGTGATCCCATGCCAGCTGCTCTAGATGCTTTAGCAGGCAGGTTGTACCAGGTGCTCTCCAGAGGTCCCTTCCAAGCCCCTCCGTTCTGTGGTTCTGTGACAAGGCATCAGCTTGAGAAGCAGATCCAGAATCATTCAGCAAGTCACCTGCTGCTCTGTGCCTCAGTTTTGCCCAGGTTTTGCCTATTTAAGCTCTTTGTTTAGCCTCTCTCCTTACATGTTTGTACAGTGCCAAGTACAGAAGGTGCCTGATTTTGCTTCAAGTTCTGAAGCATTTCCATAATGCAGACAGTGACTCTTCTGTGCCAGTGTTTTAATTGCCAGGATCCCTGAGGCTTCTCTGCATAGCCCTAGCAGAAGCCAGCACACAGGGCTGACCTCTCTGAGCTTGCTGGTTCTGCCTGGCAGACTCTTTTCAATTATTTTCTCCCCATGTTGCTGTTTACATTTTGTACTCACATCCTCTGCAGCATTTCCAGTCACCTCCCAGCAGCCTGAGTGCCTCCTAATCTGAAGTATATTTCAGCCTTATCTCTATCAAAGCAGAAGGGTAGAGGAGACATCCTCATTCCTGGCTGCTCTTCAGGGGCCTGCTCCATAAGGAGGCTGAAGCCATCAGCTGCTCATCTGGGCTTTCAGCAGAGCTTGTGGAAGTTGCAGACGATTCCTCCTTCAAGAGCACTGAGGACAAAATGGAACTTTCTTCTGCTGGGGGCTGCTGCACGTTAATCTCCTCTCAAGGCCCTGGGAAATGATTGCATGTCATGTTTCACTGCAGGCTGTCAGGGAGTTTACTCAATCCCCTTGCAGAGAGTCCTCCTGTGGCAAGTCGATAGCAGGGGGAGGGGGGCTGGGGGTGTGATCGTGGAAAGAGCATCCAGAGGGGCCAGCTCAAGAGCCTTGGGCTGGAAGTGCTTTGCTGAAGCAGTTGGCTTGGTCTCTCTTCCCACCAGTGTAAACTGGGGTTGGGATTCTTTCTGCTACCACAGGGAGCCACAGTATAAGAAAGAAAGTGAGGTCCTGGAGCAGGTCCAGAGAAGAGGCTGGTGAGGGGTTTGAAGGGCATCACACAAGGACTGGCTGAGGGAGCTGGGCTTGTTTAGTCTGGAGGAGGCTGAGGCGAGACCTTCTGCCTCCCTTCAACTACCTTAAAGGAGGCTGGAGTGAGGACAGTGTTGCTTTCTTTTCCCAGGTAACCAGCAATAGGATGAAAGGAAATGGGCTGGAGTTGTGCCAGGGGATAGCAGGAAAAATTTCTTTGCTGCACAAGTGGTCAGGCACCAGAACAGACCACCCAGGGAGGTGGTGGAGTCACCAGCCCTGGAGGTGTTCAAGAAGCTGCAGGTATGGTACTTCAGGATCTGGTTCAGTGGTCATGGTAGTTGGGTTAAGGTTGGACTCAATGATCTTAAAGGTCTTCTCCAACCTTAGTGATTCCATGGTTGTCTTTTGAACTGGTAGAGGAAGGAGCAGCAGAGGAGTTGCTGCTGATGTTGAGCAAACTGATGGTGTTGGCTGAAGGATGAGGAGGGACCTAAGAGGAGAAGAAATCCTGTGGGCTCCCTGTGTCTTTCCAGCTAGCCTGGGTACAGTAAGAAATTCCTCCACCTCTCCTCATCCCTGCAAATTCCAGCATCCCCCAGCTGCTGCATCTTGCAGCTCTCTGAGCAGGCTCTGAAAGTTTTGTGCTGCCAGGGATGTGTTCAGTGAGTCATGGGAAGAACAGGCAGCAAGACAGTAAGCACTGAGAAAACTCTGCTAGGCATGGGGCAAAGGGTGTCCAGGACACCCTGTGCTGCTTCCCCTCTCTTGCCTCTCTAGAGCATTATCTCAGCTGCCTCTCATCCTTTCTCACTGTGGTTCTCCATGTTCTGCTCTCATCTTCTCCTCTTGTAAGAGGAGATCAGGACCATTTGCTCCTCCCTTACTCTTCCCTCAGTACAGCTTTATCCATGGGTGGTGGGGCTGGAGCTAGATGATCTTTAAGGTCCCTTCCAACCCAAACCATTCTATGATTCCTCCTTCTTGGCCAGGTGGATTCTAAGCAATAAATCCCTGAGGGTCTCAGTGTGGCCAGAGCCAGGATGGGCTGTACTGAGGGGAGAGGTCCATGCCTGGCACCAATGGACTTTTTATTGAAGAGCAGAGCAAAGCTTTGTGCCTTTATTTCCCATTCTCAGGTTTTCTTGGTTTTACCCAAATCCACAGGATTCTGTTTATTGTCACCTGCAAGTTTTGCTGATTTTGTTGTTGTTGTTGTTCTGATTGATCACAGAACCATAGAATTGTCAGGGTTGGAAGGGACCTCAAGGATCAGCCAGGTCCAACCCCCCTGCCATGGCCAGGGACACCTCACACTGCAGCAGGTTGCTCACAGCCACATCCAGCCTGGCTGTAAAAACCTCCAGGCATGAGGCTTCCATCACTTCCCTGGGCAATCTGTGCCAGTCTCTCACCACCCTCATGGGGAACAACTTCATCCTGACATCCTATCTGAATCTACCCACTTCTAGTTTTACTCCATTCTCCCTACTCCTATCACTACCTCAAAAGTCCTTCCACAGCTTTCTTGTAGGACCCCTTCAGATACTGGAAGGCCACAATTAGATCTCCTTAGAGCCTTCTCCTCCCAGACTGAGAGGTGCAGAAAAACCACTGCAAACACAACCCCACAGTCATGCTGTCAGTGAGAACTCCCTTCCCTGAGGCAGCAATAAAAGAGAGGTGACAGAGAGCTGAGTGCACTGATCACGCACCTATATATACACACACACACTCACATAACTGTGTAATTACTGGTATCATGGAAGTGAGGGCTATAAAGACCTAGATAGCACTGGAGCAGCATCATTAGCATCAAAACCAGCAGCACCCAAAATGCACTAAAGTGCCAACTACAAGGGAGCCAAACGAGATTTGCATTAAATTAGCGAGTGCGAGCGAGACGCTGCTTGAGTGGCAGGTGACTAGAAAATGCCTTTCCCTTGGAGGGGAAGAGGGCTGAAATGTTCATTTTCATGGTAAACAGTAACCACCCGCCCTGATTCCCAGCTTTAAAGCAGCTCTGCAAACAGCACTCCCAGTAAGTGGGGTTGGAGTCACGGGAAATCAGAGGGCCGCCTTGCCCTCCGCGTCTCCGAAACCGAGCAGCGCAGCTTGAGCTTCTTTCATAGCCTCGCTTCACAAAAGAACAGAAAAACCCTGCCACAAACCAGCAACAACCTGCAGTGACAACAAGAAGGAAGAGCAAGCACCCTGTGTCTGGGGGTGGGAAATCAATTCGCACACAATTCTTCGGGAAAGCGATCTGATGAATCGCTTCAAACCACCGACACGTGCGAGCAGCAACGCCGGCAGCCGGCTCAGCGTGCCTGCTGCCTGGGCCCCTGCTTGGCAGCGCCCTCTGCTCCCGCACAGCAGGGGAATGGGGTCATGTCTAACAGCTGCTGGAGCAGGATGTCTCCTGTAGCTTGCAGCTAAGGGTTGGAAGGGACCTCTGGAGATTACAGGATCGTAGGATGTTAGGGGTTGGAAAGGACCTCTGGAGACCAAAGGATCATAGGATGTTAGGGGTTGGAAAGGACCTCTGGAGACCAAAGGATCATAGGATGTTAGGGGTTGGAAAGGACCTCTGGAGACCAAAGGATCATAGGATGTTAGGGGTTGAAAGGGACCTCTGGAGACCAAAGGATCATAGGATGTTAGGTGTTGGAAAGGACCTCTGGAGACCAAAGGATCATAGGATGTTAGGGGTTGGAAAGGACCTCTGGAGACCAAAGGATCATAGGATGTTAGGGGTTGGAAAGGACCTCTGGAGACCAAAGGATCATAGGATGTTAGGGGTTGGAAAGGACCTCTGGAGACCAAAGGATCATAGGATGTTAGGGGTTGGAAAGGACCTCTGGAGACCAAAGGATCATAGGATGTTAGGGGTTGAAAGGGACCTCTGGAGACCAAAGGATCATAGGATGTTAGGTGTTGGAAAGGACCTCTGGAGACCAAAGGATCATAGGATGTTAGGTGTTGGAAAGGACCTCTGGAGACCAAAGGATCGTAGGATGTTAGGGGTTGGAAAGGACCTCTGGAGACCAAAGGATCATAGGATGTTAGGGGTTGGAAAGGACCTCTGGAGATTACAGGATCATAGGATGTTAGGGGTTGGAAAGGACCTCTGAAGATCATAGTAGTATAGTATCATAGTATCAGTCAGGGTTGGGAGGGACCATAAGGATCATCTAGTTCCAACCCCCCCACCACGGGCAGGGACACCCCACACTAGATCAGGGTGGCCAGAGCTTCATTCAGCCTGGTCTTAAACACCTCCAGGCAGGGGGCCTCAAGCACCTCCCTGGACAACCCATTCCAGGGCTTCACCACTCTCATGGGGAAGAACTTCCTCCTCATGTCCAGCCTGAATCTCCCCACCTCCAGCTTCATTCCATTCCCCCTAGTCCTGTCACTACCTGATATCCTGACAAGTCCCTCCCCAGCCTTCTTGTAGACCCCCTTCAGATACTGGAAGGCCACAATTAGGTCACCTCTGAGCCTTCTCTTCTCCAGACTGAACAGCCCCAACTCCTTCAGTCTGTCCTGTTCTTCGAGTCCAACTCCCCTGCCAGAGCAGGACCACAGAATCCAGCACAGGAATGCATCCAGATTGGCCTTGACAGTCTCCAGAGAAGGAGACTCCACAACCCCTCCGGCCAGCCTGTTCCAGTGCTCTATGACCCTCACAGCAAAGATCTTCCTCATGTTGAGGTGGAATCTCCTGTGCAGCACTTTCCATCCATTGCCCCTTGTCCTGTCCCAGGGTGCAACTGAGCAGAGCCTGTGCCCTCCCTCCTGACCCCCAGCCCTCAGATATTGATAAACATTTATTAAATCCCCTCTCAGTCTTCTCTTCTCCAGACTAAAAAGCCCCAGGGCTCTCAGCCTCTCCTCATAGACCATCTAGTCCAACCCTGCCCTGCCAAAGCAAGTCACACAGGAACACATCCAGGCAGGTTCTGGGAGATTCCACAGCCTCTCTGGGCAGCCTACTCCAGGGCTCCAGCACCCTCACACCAAAGAAGTTTCTCCTCATTTCCAGATGGAACCTCCTGGGTTCCAGTTTGTACCCATTGCCCCTTGTCCTGTCCCTGGGCACCACTGACAAGAGCACAACCTCATCCTCTTTCCCCCACCCTTTAGCTCTTGCTGAGCAATGACCAGAACCCCTCTGGAGCTGCTCTTCTCCAGGCTCAGCAACCCCAGGGCTCTCAGCCTTTCCTCCTCACAGAGATTCCTCAGGCTCCTCAGCAACTCTGTAGCCTCCACTGGACTCTATTCAGTAGTTCCCTGTCCCTCTTGAACTGTGCAGCCCAGAACTGGACCCAAGACTCCAGGTCTGGCCTCACCAGGGCACAGTATTGGGGGAGAACTTCCCTCTGCCTGCTGGCCACACTCTTCTTCATGCACCCCAGGAGACCATTGGCTTTCTTGGCCACGAGGACACATTGCTGGCTCAGGATGTTGTTATTCTTTTCACCACAGGAGCAGTCCTGCTTTGCACCCACCAGTGTTTGCCCACACTGCTCTGTGTCTTGGCTGGCAGGTGAGGAGGCCCTTTGGACACAGCTCACCTAATGAGAGGAGAGAGGAGCTGGTGCCAAGCAGCAGGGACGCAGCTGCTCCTGTATCTTTCTCCTGCAGGTCTCTCCCAGTCCATGGCAAAGTCTACGATCAAGAAGAAGAAGTGCTAAGGGGCAGGGAGCTGTTGTGAACTGGTTGGAAATGTGGGACTGAAAATTTTGCCTTGGAAGTGGGGGGGGGGGAGGGGGGAAGAAACCAAACACCAAAAAACAATGACTTGAGTCACTTGGCTGATGATCAGAAGGTACAACTGAGAAGCCTTAAAGCCAGCAGCTCCTCCAGCTCCTTATTCTCGAGGTGTCAGTGACACGTTTGGCCGCCCGGCTGTCTCTGTTTGTTTGCTCCTTCTCTGTAACCTCAGCCTGCCCAACCCTGCATCTGTTTGGGCTGCTGTCAATCACATGTCAATTTCTATTTCACTTGGCTCAAATCAAAGCTGCTGTTTTGACAAAAGGAGGGGAGGGGAGGAAGAGAAGCTGTCAAAGAGCCCAAAGCGAGAGAGAAAGGCAGAGATAAAAGGGGGAGGAGACGTGGGGGATTTATTATCCATTGAGATGATGCAAGGCTGAGCAGGAGCTGCAAAGAGCAGAGAACTGCAATGAGAGTGGTGCTGTGAGTTTTGGGGTGGCTTGCTTGAGCTGTTTTGAGAGGTGCAGAAGTGCTGGTGGGCTAGACTTCAGGCTGGAAGGCTTTGAAGTTCGGGCATCACACTGGACCAGGGCAGTGGTGGAGTCTTCATCCCTGGAGGGATTGCAAAGCTGTGGAGATGTGGTGCTAAGGGCCATGGTGTAGAGGTGACCTGGCAGTGCTGGGTTAAGGGTTGGACTCAATGATCTTAAAAGTCTCTTCTACCCAAAACAACCCTGGTTCTACACTAGGTCTAAGCAGGAGGGCAAGGAAATAGAAGATTGGAAGGCCAAGGAAAATGCCTATCTTGTGTTCTCCTTGATGGGCCACTGCATGGCAGGTGGACTTCAGAGGGCACAGAATCATTTTGGTTGGAAAATACCTTTAACATCATCCTGTCCAACCATTCTCTAACTCTGCCACGGATGGTGCTCAGCACCACGTCTCTGTACCCCTTCAGAGTTTCAGAACCCTTTCAGGGAAGAAGTTTCTTCTAATGCCCAGCCTAAACCTTCCCTGGTGCAACTTGAGGCCATTTCTTATTCTCCTATCACTTGTTTTTAGGGAGAAGAGACCTAAGGAGGGTTGTGCCCCGTGGGCAGAGCTGCTGAGTACCAATCCTTTCTGCATGGGGTACCCCATAAACAGCCAAC
Organism: Dryobates pubescens; assembly: GCF_014839835.1. NCBI lineage: Eukaryota > Metazoa > Chordata > Aves > Piciformes > Picidae > Dryobates > Dryobates pubescens. Next base: position 5,546,223 of record NC_071631.1, on the reverse strand, counting down.
TCTGGGAGCACAGGCTAAAATGAGAGGTGTTCAGGTGCTGGTGCATGAGCTGCTGCTCTGATGTGCCACAGGATGATGTTCCCCTCATGGTAGGGAGTCACTGGAAGCAGCTCATTTTACTTAGGTGACACCAGAGCCTCAGGTCCATGCTGGCAGTGAGCAGCTTCCTCTACAGTTCAGATGAGCTCAATGCCCCTGTACAGGCCTTGGACTGCCTTTGGACTTGGGTGAGTTTTCTCCTGATAGGGATATTTAAACCTGTGCAGGAATTGTTTTGGCCACTCTTGAGAGACTTCACAATTTCTCATTCATTTTCACACACACACTTTTGGGGTGGGATTTTTTTTCACCCTCCCCTCCCCCCTCTTTCCCATTCTCCCCTTCCCTCCCCACTTCCTTTCCCTCCTTCCTTCCTTCCTTCCTTCCTTCCTTCCCCCTCCCACCCCCTTTTCCCTTCTGAAATCTTGAGGACATTCAATAGCTTTGGGTGTAAAATCCTGAGGAGATGCAATAGCTGTGGAGACCGCTCAGACCTTTGGGATTTAATGGCTAAAATGCTTCCCTCCTCTTTTAGTTTTTTTTTACAGCTGTAGATCATTTTAATACCAATGGAACAAAAAACAAAGAAGGGAGAAAAAAGAAAGGCAAAAAAAACCCAACCCAGCTAAAATGAAAAATTACTTCAAATGGAAAATCAAAACAGTTCCACTCTGTGTTGTTTGGTTTGGGGGTTTTTTGTTGTTTTCTTCTCCAAATGAAGTGTGATTGAAGTCAACATGCTCCTGAGCAGCGACTCACTCATCAGAAAATGGCATTTTCTGACAGAACACTTCCCCCCCCCCCCTTCCCTGCAATGAGGACTCAGCCTGGGATTCCTGCATAATGCCAGCAACTGGACAAGGACAGGCTGGGGGGCAGCTGGGGTTGTTCAGCCTGGAGAAGAGGAGGCTCTGGGGAGACCTAGTAGCAGCCTGCCAGTACCTGAAGAGGGGGGAGGGGGAAGGGGGGGGGCAGAAAAATCCCATCCCAAAAGTGTGTGTGGGGGGGGTGGGAAGTGAATGAGAAGTTGTGAAGTCTCTTAAGAGACTTCTGGGATCCTCAGTTTAGGAAAGATGTTGAGATGCTGGAAGGTGTCCAGAGAAGGGCAACAAAGCTGGGGAGGGGTTTGGAGCACAGCCCTGGGAGGAGAGGCTGAGGGAGCTGGGGTTGCTTAGCCTGGAGAAGAGGAGGCTCAGGGCAGACCTTATTGCTCTCTACAACTACCTGAAGGGAGGTTGTAGCCAGGTGGGGGTTGGTCTCTTCTCCCAGGCAACCAGCACTAGAACAAGAGGACACAGTCTCAAGCTGTGCCAGGGGAGGTTTGGGCTGGATGATAGGAAGAACTTCTTCATAGAAAGAGAGACTGGCCATTGGGATGTACTGCCCAAGGAGGTGGTGGAGTCCCCATCACTGGAGGTGTTTAGGAAGAGGCTGGATGGGGTGCTTGGTGCCATGGTTTAGTTGATTAGATGGTGTTGGGTGATAGGTTGGACTTGATGATCTCAAAGGTTTCTTCCAACCTGGCTAATTCTATTCTATTCTATTCTAGTCTAGTCTAGTCTAGTCTAGTCTAGTCTATTCTGTAGTGGCTTTAAACTGGAAAAGAGCAGATTTAGATTGCATATCTTCAATATGAGGGTGGTAGAACATTGAAACAGGTTGCTCAGGGAGGTGGTTGAGGTCCCCTCCCTGGAGATATTCAAGGTGAGGCTCATTGAGGCCCTGGGCAACCTGATCTAGTTGGGATGTCCCTGCTGACTGCAGGGAGGTTGGACTGGATGAGCTCTGGAGGTCCCTTCCAGCCTGGACCATTCTATGATTCAAAGTCCATTAAAGGGAATCTGCTCTCTGGAGACCCCACTCAGAGTACTGAATCCAGTTCTTGTGCACACAGCATCAGAAGGATGTGGAACTGTTGAAGTGGGTCCAGAGGAGGTCTCAAAAGTGATCAGAAGACTGCAGCCCCTCCCCTATAGGGACAGGCAGAGACAGTTGGGAATGTTCAACCTGGGGAAGAGAAGGCTCCAGGGAGACCTTAGAGCAGCCTTCCAGTACCTCAAAGGGCTACAAGAAAGCTGGGGAGGGACTTTTTTTGAGCACTTGCAGTGCCAGGACAAGGGGCAATGGACTGAAGCTTGAGGAGGGCAGATTTTGACTGGAGATTAAGAAGGTGTGAGGGTAGTGAGAGACTGGAACAGGCTGCCCAGGGCGGGGTGAAAGCAAATAATCCAATCAAATCTGGTCCTGTGGAAATATTTGGTGGCTCTCAACTTGGAGAGGAGACAGAAATGACAGCTAGCACGGAGCAATGATTATTCTTGTCTTTTCTTTTTCTTCCTCCACTAAAACAAAACAGCCTCCAATCATCCAGAGCCTTCTGTGCAGTGCCTCCAACGAGCACAGCAGTCACAATTAGAAAGCTGGAGCTGTCTCTTGAAAATAGGGGCAATGAACCAACACAATTGAGCCAGAATAGGTGCCAATAAGAGCTAAGAGACGATGCAGTTTGTGGTTCAGTGGCCAAATGGAAAAGGAAAAAGGGGAGAAGAGGAGAAGAAGAAGAAGAAGAAAAAAATCCCAACAGCATTTTGTGTTAACCTGAATTGAAAATTTTTCAATTTTTCCAGTGAAGCAAAAAGTTGAAAAAATTAATAGCAGATTGCTTCTTTTTTTTTTCCCCTTTCCCCTCCCTTTCTTTTAAGCTTTTCTTATTTTCTGTTCCATTTCTTTTCCTCCTACTTGTAAGAGGAGGTTCAGAGCCTGTTTGATCAATCCCAACCTGCAGGTTTGTGGTGGGGGGGGAAAAAAAGAAAGCAACCCACAAGTTTGGCCCCAAAGTCTTTTGTCCATTGGCAAGGAAATTCAGGTTAGACCTTGCAGAGGTGTGAGCTGATGAGCTGTGGGCAGGAAATAGGTTGATTCACCTCAGCTGAGAATTGTCTCCTGCTCCTCAAAGGGACCACATTGTCCTGGTCTGCCCCTGACACAGGTTCACCAGCAATGTGTTCCCAATGTGTCACAGAGTCATAGAATTGTCAGGGTTGGAAGGGACCTCAAGGGTCAGGCAGTTCCAACCCCCCTGCCATGGGCAGGGACACCTCACACTCCAGCAGGTTGCTCACAGCCACATCCAGCCTGGTTGCAAAAACCTCCAGGGACGAGGCTGCCACCACCTCCCTGGGCAACCTGTGCCAGGCTCTCACCACCCTCCTGGGGAAGAACTTCTTCCTAACATCCAATCTGAATCTACCCATGTCTAGTTTTGCTCCATCCCCCCCAGTCCTATCACTCCCTGACTTCCTCAAAAGTCCTTCCCCTGCTTTCTTGTAGCCCCCTTCAGAGACTGGAAGGCGGCAAGAAGGTCTCCTGGGAGTCTTCTCTTCTCCAGAATGAATAGCCCCAAACAGCCAATCAGTTTGAGGACAGGACTCTTCATTCTGGTTCTTGAAGTTCCCAGTCATAAAATCATAGAATTGTTTTGGTTGGAAAAGACCTTTAACATCATCCTGTCCAACCATTCTCTAACTCTGCCATGGTGCTTAACCATGGCCCTCAGCACCACATCTCTGCGCCACTGAAACCCCTCCAGGGATGGGGATTCAACCACTTCTCTGGGCAGCCTGTGCCAGTCCCTGAGAACCCTTTCAGGGAAGAAGTTTCTTCAGTGAGGTGCTTGGTTTTCAGGACATCTCACAATGGAAACAAATCATAGAATGCTAGGGGTTGGAGGGGACTTACAGAGATTGAGTCCAACCCCACTGCTAAAGCAGCATCACCCAGGGCAGGTCACACAGGAGCACATCCAGGCAGGTTTTGAAAGTCTCCACAGAAGGAGACTCCACAACCTCTCTGGGCAGCCTGCCTCAGGGCTCTGTCAGCCTCACTCTAAAGAAGTTTCTTTTCATGTTGAGGTGAAGCCTTCTGTGTTCAAGCTTGTACTTGTTGTTCCTTGTCTTATTATTTTGCACCACCAAAAGGAGCTTGGGCCCCCTCCACTTGACACCCACCCCTCACGTATGTGTAGACATTGATCAGATCCCCTACAGGAGCACAGCCCTGGAAGGAGAGGCTGAGGCAGCTGGGGTTGCTTAGCCTGGAAAAGAGGAGGCTCAGGGCAGACCTTATTGCTGTCTACAACTACCTGAAGGGAGGTTGTAGCCAGGTGGGGGTTGGTCTCTTCTCCCAGGCAAGCAGCACCAGAACAAGAGGACACAGTCTCAAGCTGTGCCAGGGGAGGTTTGGGCTGGATGATAGGAAGAAGTTCTTCATAGAAAGAGAGATTGCCCATTGGAATGTGCTGCCCAGGGAGGTGGTGGAGTCACCATCACTGGAGGTGTTTAGGAAGAGAGTGAATGGGGTGCTTGGTGCCATGGTTTAGTTGATTAGATGGTGCTGGGTGTTAGGTTGGACTTGATGATCTCAAAGGTCTCTTTCAACTTGGTTAATTCTATTCTATTCTATTCTATTCTATTCTATTCTATTCTATTCTATTCTATTCTATTCTATTCTATTCTATTCTAATTTGCCTTTCCCTCCTGGGGAGAAGTAAATGGTAGCAAAATTTCTTCTCATGTTGAGCTGGAATAATTCAGCCCCAATGCCAAAGCAGCCACCAGAGAATTCTTTAAGACTTGTTTGGGGTTTTTCTGTGAAAGAAGCAGATTTAGTTTCACCAAAATGTTTGGGGAGTCCACACTGCTGGTACTGAACCTCTCACTTGAACAGATTCTGCAGCATTTAGGAAGCTCAGCTTCAGTCTCTGCAGGGCTTTGCTTCTTCAGGTTTCCTTTCAGCAGTTGTTTTTCATTTACATAATCTGTCATCAAAAGAGCAGGAAGCAAAACAAAACATTTCTTTTCTAGATCACCATAAACTGTATTTAGTTCAGAATTCTGAGTGCAGCCAACATGCAGAAGTGTTGATCAAACCTTTAACTAGATTATGCGGCAGCTTCTGCTGAGGCTCTGCAACACCCAACTAGCCACCAGCCAAACCTGTTTGCCTGCCACATCTGGCCATGGGAACTGACAGGATGAGCTGAATTTCCTTTGCTCTCCCTAATCCTGCTGCCTGACTCTGTCTGAAGCCCAAGCCTGGCTATGAGGGGGAAGGCTCAAGAAGCCCAGGGAGTTAATCTTCTCCAAGTCTGGCTTAAAAGCCTTGCACATTTTTGCCACCAGCAGTTTCAGCACTTAACCTTTAGTCGCCAGGCTGGATTTGCTTGCTGTCCAAAGAGCTACTCTAGCTTTCTGCACATCCTGCCTGGCTTTGGTGTTGGGCAGCTCCATCTCCATGTGAGGGCCAGGATGGGTCCTGGGAGATGGCGTGTTCCTCACCTGGAGGGGTTTCAGAGTTGTGCAGACATGGTGCTGAGGGCCATGGCTTAGTGGTGACCTGGCAGTGCTGGGTCAATGGCTGGACTGGATGATCCAAAAGGTCTTTTCCTACCAAAATGATTCTGTGATCTTATGAAACTCTGAAACTCTAAGCTGGTCACTCCAAACTCCCTCTATAGTGAGTGGAGAGGAGCTGAAGCCTCCAAGGATTGATTCAGCTTCCCTAATATTATTTCTTTTTAGAGGGCTTGGAATTGTGGTGAAGCAATATTACATACTATGTGTAGTTATAATCCAGTGTATGCTCAAGAAGCTGGGCTCAAAGTAGTGTAAGAAATGAGTTCCAGGAGTCCTTAGACATGAAGACCTATGATGCCTGTGGAATAAGAGAGAGGCTCTCAGGGTCTGGATGAGAACTGGAGTCCAGAGACAGTAATGGGAGACCCAGTAGTCAAGGCATTGAGGTCCAGATTTGCTTGAAGTGTTGACCTAATAAAACCTGAGTCCCAGGAAATGGGATCCAGCTCATCTTGACACTTATTCCAGGACAGCAACTTGAGCTCTGAAACCTCATGTGTCTGGGACTCCCAAGGACTTCAGATTTTTTCAGGTTTTGGAGTAGTTTGCCTGATTTCAGGCTTTACACCTGAGTTTTGCTCTTAATCCTGTCCTGAAGTGGCTTCCTCAGACACAGCTGACATTTGGAAGGATTTTACCTCGCTGATTTGCAGACTGTTTCTTGTTTGCTTTGTTTTCAGAGAGGTTTCCTCTTTGTAGTATTTAGCATTTAAATGGAAAAATAGAAGGAGGAGGGAAAAAACAACATTTTGATATCTCAGAAACCAGATGCCTGAACCAAATCATTGCTTCGTGGCCAGCCCAGGCAAGCAGTACCAGAACAAGAGGACACAGTCTCAGGCTGCGCCAGGGGAGATTCAGGCTGGATGTTAGAAAAAAGTTCTATACAGAAAGAGTGATTGCACATTGGAATGGGCTGCCTGGGGAGGTGGTGGAGTCGCCATCACTGGAGGTTTTTAGGAGAAGACTTGACGGGGTACTTGGTGCTGTGGGTTAGTTGCTTGGGTGGTGTTGGATTGGTTGATGGGTTGGACGAGATGATCTTGAAGGTCTCTTCCAACCTGGTTTATTCTATGTATTCTATGAATAGGGATGGAGAAAGAGATGGCACAAAAATTCCAAGTCCCTTTGCTGCTCAGAACATCTTTCTGAGGAGCTCTGGGGCTTTTGTTGAGACCCACAGGGTGGGATGAAGCAGCAACAAGCAAGTCTTTGCCCAGTAGGAATTCTGAGAGCAGCAGGAGGCATAGAAATGAGGAGGGATGGAAGATGGAGGCTCACAGCTCCACTGAAACAAGCATCTGGACCAGGGCGCTGTACTTGCAGAGAAGAGGAGGCTGCCCAGCATTTGCCATAGCAGCTAAAGAGGGAAATGCTAAAACTGCAAGGGTGAGTGAGCCACATCTGTCTTGGGACCTCTTCTATACCTGCTGTCATCTGTCACATCTGCCTTGGGAGCAGTTCTGCACCTTCTATCAACTGATGCACTTTTCAGTGGTGTGGAGAGCAGAGGAGAGATCAGGCTTATGGAGACAGTGAGCTACACAATGATGGGAAGAGAGCCAAATATGCTGGAGAACAGAGTTTGTATGAAAGAGGCAAACATGCCAAAGTGGAGAATCAGGCTGGAAAAAAAACTGGGATGTGGTTGAATAAGGACAAGCATCAAGGCTGCACCTAGGAAGGGTAATCCATGAGTGTGGGATGGAGAACAGCTGGCTTGGCAGATGTGCAAGGAAGGATAGGGAATGTGTAGCTGATGTACAAATGATTCTGCAATGCCAGGCACAGAAAAAAAGGCAAATTTAGGAGGAAGAGTAAGCAACAATCTCAGTCCTAAGGCACATGGATGACAGAATCATAGAACTGTTTTGGTTGGAAAAGACCTCTGAGATCATCAGGTTCAACCACTGACCCAGCACCACCATGGCCACTAAACCATGTCTCCATTAAACCATGCCACACTTTCTTTAAACACCTCCAGGCATGGTGACTCCACCACCTCCCTGGGCAGCACATTCCAATGGTCAATCTCTCTTTCTGGGAAGAATTTCTTCCTAAGATCCAGCCTAAACCTCCCCTGGCACAGCTTGAGACTGTGTCCTCTTGTTCTGGTGTTGGTTGCCTGGGAGAAGAGACCAACCCCCACCTGGCTACCACCTCCTTTCAGGTAGTTGTAGAGAGCAATAAGGTCTGCCCTGAGCCTCCTCTTCTCCAGGCTAAGCAACCCCAGCTCCCTCAGCCTCTCCTCCCAGGGCTGTGCTCCAAACCCCTCCCCAGCTTTGTTGCCCTCCTCTGGACACCTTCCAGCATCTCAACATCTTCCTTCCTTCTATGAAAATTATTTGAGGTCTAATATTTGAGGTCCACAAGAAACTCTGATATCCCTGCCTTTATATATATATATATATATATATATATAATTTTATTTGTAATCATTTTTTCCCAGGCCATGCAAGTAGCCTCTAAACCAATTAAACCAATAACAGCACTATAATTACAAACACAATCAGAAGCTCAAACTGAAAGACTTCTGACAGTAATGAAAATCCTGACCCTATGCTTTTGAAGCTGCTGAAGCTGCTGACTCCACTCCTGTTGAGTCATTGTGTTTTGATGAAGTCAGACCCCCTTCCCCTTCAGCCTTGTAGCAGAAGGCTTCACATCACATATTGGAGGTGTTTTTAACAACAAAGGGATCCTAGAGAAGAAAAGTTTAAAAGGAAATGAGAAAGAAAGAAGGGGGGGGGGGGGGGGGGGGGGGGGGGGGGATGGGAGAGAAAAAGACCAGAAAGTTGTAATGAGCCCTTCTTGTCTTATCAAAGGACTTTGACATCTTTGAACCAAAAACTGAGGAAATGGAAACAAATGGATTCAAAATTGCCTGCATCAGGAACGTGCCCACTATTGATGTGTGCCCATGAAGGGTTTAGATCCTGGCAGAACTCTGCCTGCTGCTTAAAAGTCTTCTGTCAAACCTCTTTAGACCAACACAGACGTTGGGTTGGAGTGACAAGCTGGCCCTTGAGGGATGGCACAACTCTGCAGCAATGGGAGGAATGATAATGTCTAGAGATAGCTGAGGGGTTGGGGCGGGAGGGGGGGAGATGAAGGGGTCAGGATCTTTAAGGTGGTGCTCAGTGGTAGGACAAGGAGCAATGGGTACAAACTGGAACCCAAGAGGTTCCACCTCAACATGAGGAGAAACTTCTTTGCATGTTAGGGTGCTGAACCATGCCTTCCTGGTGCACAGCAGTTATGTTCTCTTGGGAGTGGTGGATTCATCCCAGGAACACTTCTCATGCTATGATGAAGGTGTCAGTCTCTTTTAAATGGTGCCCTGTGATAGGACAAAGGGCAATGGATGGACTGAAAGTACAGCACTTCCACCTCAGCAGGAGGAGAAACTTCTTTGCTAGGAGGGTGCTGGAGCCCTGGAGCAGGCTACCCAGAGTCTCCTTCTCTGGAGACTTTCAAACCCCACCTGGATGTGTTCCTGGGTGACCTGCCCTGGGTGATCCTGCTCTGGCAGGGGGGGTTGGACTCAATGACCTCTAGAGGTCCTTTCTAAACCCTACCATTCTCAGATTCTGTGATTTGGGCTTTTTTTCTGTAGGAGACACCCAAGTGCAAGAGATAACATGGAGCAGCACAACTCAGTGACAGAGCTGGGAGAGAAGGACAGGTCAGTGGTACCATATGAATGGACCAGGCTGGGCAAAACTCATGGAATCTCAGAACTGTTTGGGTTGAAAATGCCTTTCACACTGCCAAGTCCAACCATTAACTCAGCGCTGCCAGGTCTCCACTAAATCAGGTCCCCTCTGCATCCCATCTCAATGGCTTTGAAACCACTCCAGGGATGAGGACTCCAATGCTGCCCTGAGCAGCCTGGTCCAGGCCTTCACAACCCTTCTGGGGAAGAAATTGCTCCTCATGTCCAACCTCAGTTTCTCCTAACAAAACTTGAGTCTGTTTCTTCTTGTTACTTGGGAGAAGAGGCTGACCCACACCTGGCTCAAGCCTCATTTAAAGACGTTGTAGAGAACCAGGAGGTCTCCCCTCAGCCTCCAGGTTGAACAGTCCCAGTTCCTTCAGCTGCTCCTCCCCAGACTTGTGCTGCTCTAGACCCTTTGCCAGCTTCATTGTCCTTCTCTGGCCATGCTCCAGCACCTCAATGCCTTTCTTGTAGTGAAGATCCCAACCCTTGATCTCCACCACCTAATGAGCATGACAGAAAAGGCTCTTGCAGTGATGCACACCAGGAGCATCCTTCTGCCACCAAGACGGCTGCTTCCCTGGCAGGGTGGTGAGGAGTCCATTATCCCTGGGAAATCTCCTTGGGGAGACATTTTTTGCCTGGCTATTGGAAGATTTGAGCTAAATGCTTGGAGCTATTAGCAGACAATTAAAGCTAATGTTGCAGCCAGCAGCCAGACCCCTGGTTAGTCACTTCAGTCCGTTTAAATCTTGCGGGGGGGCAACTTCACATTTCTAGTCAAGGAATAATATCTATACATAGGAAAAGATGTGTGTGTGTGTGTGTGTATCAGGAGCATTAACTTTCATTGTCAAATCAAGTTTAAAAAACAAAACATGTAAAGAAAAAGAAGGAATAGAAGTGCTGAATGAGGTCAGTCTGAGGAGAAAAGAAATAGGCTATTAGCAGAGGATAGCTCGTGGCGAGACTCACACAATCCTCGCCCCCACACAAACTCACTCCAGGAGATCTGAAGGCAGAAAATAGTGATGTTGGAGTGGATGAAATGATTGAGTGGAAGGCAGAGGGGGGAAAAAAAATAAATCTGCAAAGAAGCAAGTTGGAGGGGGCTGGGTGTTTGTTGGAGGATTAATTTCTTTGGCAGCCTTTCTTGCTTTTTCCTGGAGATGAAACAGAGGAGTGTTGCCTTTGTCTCAAGAAAGAGAGAGGCTAGAGTGATGGAATCATTGGGTGGTTTGGATTGGAAGGGACTTTAAAGATCACAGAATCGTGGCATCATTTTGTTTGCAGAGGACCTTTAAGATCATCGAATCAAGGAATGGTAGGATTTAGAATCACAGGATGGACTGGGTTGGAAAGGACCTCCAAAGGTAGAATAGAATAGGAATAGGAATAGGAATAGGAATAGGAATAGGAATAGGAATAGGAATAGGAATAGGAATAGGAATAGGAATAGAATAGTGAATATAGAATGAAGAGAGAAGAGAAGAGAAGAGAAGAGAAGAGAAGAGAAGAGAAGAGAAGAGAAGAGAAGAGAAGAGAAGAGAAGAGAAGAGAAGAGAAGAGAAGAGAAGAGAAGAGAAGAGAAGAGAAGAGAAGAGAAGAGAAGAGAAGAGAAGAGAAGAGAAAAGAGAAGAGAAGAGAAGAGAAGAGAAGAGAAGAGAAGAGAAGAGAAGAGAAGAGAAGAGAAGAGAAGAGAATTAACCAGGTTGGAAAAGACCTTCGAGATCATCAAGTCCAACCTATCACCCAGTCCAGTCCAACCCCCTCTGCAGTCAGCCGGGACATCCTCAACTAGACCAGGTTGCCCAGAGCCCTGTCAAGGCTCACCTTGAATATCTCCAGGGATGGGAATTGGAAAGGACCTCTAAAGATCACTGAGTTCAACCTTCCTAGCAATGGATCACCCATGGCAAGTCACCCAGGAACACATCCAGGTGGGGTTTGAAAGTCTCCAGAGAAGGAGACTCCACAACCTCTCTGGGCAGCCTGCTCCAGGGCTCCAGCACCCTCCCAGCATAGTAGCTCTTCCTCCTGTTGAGGTGGAAATTGCTGTATTTTCAGTTCATCCATTGCCCTTTGTCCTATCACAGGGCACCATTTAAAAGAGACTGACACCTTCATCATAGCATGAGAAGTGTTCCTGGGATGAATCTACCACTCCCAAGAGAACATAACTGCTGTGCACCACAAAGAAATGGTCTGAGAAGAGGCAAAATGCAGTGAAATGGGAGCTGAGGAGCCTCCAGCCTTAGCTCTTTGGTTCATCACTAAGAGATATTAAGCCTAATGCTTGCTATCTCCCTGAAAGCAACCAAAATGAGAGTCTGGACTGAGGTGAAACCCTGCAGAGATGCAGACAAGCACTGTTAGCAGATGGAAGTTCAGAGAGGAGCTCTCACTAAGGTCCACCACCAGGCTCTTCTCATTTAATTTTAATAACTTCATATTTAACTTTTTCCCTGTGGTTCTGTAGCAAGAGAGGTCACACTTTGCTTCTCCAAATTAACAGGAGCTGACAGAACAGCCCTGTGGTCGTTTCAGCCCCCTTTCTGCTGCTGCCACAGCCTGCTCTTGCCTTCTCCATCAGGACCAGCCATTATCTGGCTCTAGCAGGGCTACTACTATGCCACAGCAGTAGTACCCACACTTCCTAACTGTCAGAGCACAGAAAGCAAGAAAGGAAAGGTGAGGCAGAGGAAGTTAGTCATGAGGTGTTGTGGGACAGCTTGGACTCAATGATCTCTGAGGTCTTTTCCAACCCTATTGATTCCATGATTCTATGGTTCTATGAAAGCTGAGGCAGAGGAAAGGTGAGGCAGCATCCTCCAGCTGTTGGTGCTGCATTATGAGCCAGTGAAACCATGGTGGGCTGCTGAAGTAGAGAATCAACCCTGTCCACCCAAACCCTCATTCCCCATCACTGAAATTCCTGGTGAGAGCTTTGTCTTTGCAGAGAAGAGCCAGGGAAGGGAGCAGCCTGTGTCTGCCTGACAATCCAGTGTGCCTGGCTCTCAAGATAGCTGCATGCCAGGCACATTGGCACGGAATGGCAGCTCAAGGCAGGGAAGAGTTTTCAGTGCTGAATGTTGTTCCTGGAGCTGGCTGCTCCAAGATCCTGAATGTGGGTGGCAAAATCTTCATCCTGTTCATCTCATTGTCCAACTGCCTTAGGCAGGTTTGCCATCAGGACTTCATGCCGTGATTAAAATGCAGAAGCCACTGCCTGGGCTGAAGGTCAGAATCAGAGAGCTACAGTGAGCAGAAATGTCAGGGTCAGTGATTGTGTGAGACATGGGGGAGCAGGCTGGAAACCACATGGATGAGCTATTTGAGCAGCTCATAGCATCACAGAATGGGTTGGGTTGGAGGAGACCTTGAAGATCATCCAGTTCCAACCCCCCTGCCATGGGCAGAGACACCTCCCACCAGCCCAGGTTGCTCATGGCCTCATCCAACCTGGCCTTGAACACCTCCAGAGAGGAGGCATCCACAGCCTCCCTGGGCAACCTGTGCCAGTGTCTCACCACCCTCACTGCCAAGAATTTCTTGCTCATCTCCAACCTCAATCTCCCCTCTTCCAGCTCAAAGCCATTGCCCCTCATCTTGTCACTCCCAGCCCTTGTCAGAAGTCCCTCCCCAGCTCTCCTGCAACTCCTTTCAGGTACTGGAGGGCTGCTCTAAGGTCTCCCTGGAGCCTTCTCTTCTCCAGGCTGAATAGCCACAAGTCCTCCGGAAAACAGCACCTGTGACCAGCAGAAAAAAATCCCCAAACAACCCTGCAGGAACATCAGAGGCCACCCCACGTTAGAGCTAGGGGCACCAGCAACTTTCTGGCAAGACTCCAACCTTCATGGGAGAGATACAGCCCTGAGCAGCTCTCCTGAGGAGCTGTGGGAGCTGCAGTTGCACCGGATCAGCACATTTCCAAATGTCACTGGCAATTGGAATCAAATGCTCCAGTGCTGCAGCAGGCACAGGAGGAGCAGAATTATAACAGCAATATTATGATGGAGTTAAGTGTCTCCATTAAGACTCTGCACTCACAGGGCACACCTGCTCGAGGAGATGGTGCTGCTCCTTGAGTACCTTTCTTTTGAGGTGTTGATGCTGATGTGCTGGGCATGGCCCTCAGGAAGGTGTGGACAGTGCTCTGGAAGTGCTAAGTATCATTCTGTCTGCTTCCTATCAGTATCATTCTGTCTGTTTCCTACCACCATCCAACCATTTGCCCTTCCCAAGCCTCACCTTTCCTTCCCTGCCACCATCAGCTTTGCAAGGAGTCTATTTCTCAGCCTCTGTGAACACACAGTCCCTGCCCCAAAGAGATGGTTCCCTATAACTTTGGTCCTTCTGCATCATTCTCCATAATCATAGAATCAATAAGGCTGGAAAAGACCTCAAAGATCATCAAGTCCAACCTGTCACCCAACATCTCATGACTACTAAACCATGGCACCAAGTGCCACGTCCAATCCCCTCCTGAACACCACCAGGGATCTTCTAAATATCACTGAAATAGGACATCTCTAGCCAAAATCCATCACCCTGCCTCCCTCTTGGTTCTCACTTCTGGGACAGGAGCAGCAAATGCCTCACAGATGAGGCTGTTCTGCCATAGCATCCATACCATGGATGGTGACAACAGGTAGAAAATAAAATACCATTGGAATGATGAAATCACAGAATCTTTTTGGTTGGAAAAGTCCTTTAAGCTCATCAAGTCCAGCTGTTAACCCAGCACTGCCAGGTCACCACTAAACCGTGGCCCTCTGCACCACATTTACACAGCTTTGCAAACCCCCTGGGGATGGGACTCCACCACTGACTTGAGACACTTGAATGTGTCCAGAGAAGGGCAATGAGGCTGGGGAGAGGTCTGGAGCACAGCCCTGGGACAAGAGGCTGAGGGAGCTGGGGTTGCTTAGCCTGGAGAAGAGGAGGCTCAGGGGAGACCTTCTTGCTCTCTACAACTCCCTGAGGGGAGGTTGTAGCCAGGGGGGGTTGGTTTCTTCTCCCAGGCAACCAGCACCAGAACAAGAGGACACAGTCTCAAGCTGCACCAAGGGAAGTTTAGGCTGGAGGTGAGGAGAAAGTTCTTCCCAGAAAGAGTAATTGGCCATTGGAATGTGCTGCCCAGGGAGGTGGTGGAGTCCCCATCCCTGGAGGTGTTCCAAAAAGGCTTGGATGTGGCACTTGGAGCCATGGTTCAGTTGTCAGGAGATGTTAGGTAATAGGCTGGACTTGATGCTCTCTGAGGTCTTTTCCAACCTGGCTGATTCTATGATTCTAGGCCTTGGGCAGCAGAGGCACATCCATCCAAGTCACCAAGGGAAGGAGAGGCATTGTCTTGCACATTCTCTCGCTCCCACATGGAGAGCCCTGCAATTGCTTTGCAGGGTTGGCTCCAGTCTTCCACTGAGTCGTAATCCAGCTGCTCAGCTTGACCAAAGCAAGGCTTCAGGCCCAGGTAATCCCACCAAAGCCTTCTGTTCATGCAGAGCTGAGGTGGGAGCTGAGTGCTTGGGCAGCAGCTCCGCTAGCTCAGCAGTTCAGGGCGGTAGGCACGCTCCACTGCTGGGGCAACAGGCTGCTGCTCAGGACGTGCTGAGCAAGCCCTACGAAAATTAGCACATCTCACCGTGGAGGCAGTTGGGGATGATTAATGACCACAGCCAATGAAAGGGGGGGAAGGGGAATGGGGAATGGATTTGCTAAACTGACAGCACATAAAATGTTTGTTCCTGCCTGAAACAGCAAGGTTGGCAAAGCCTATCATGGGCCAGTGACCTGGGTTAAGTGAGAAGGCCACGGGCTCATGAGCTGCACATCAGCTATATTCAGATGTGCAGGTTTGTAGCCTCTCTGGTCCACTGAGCCCAGTAATGAAAGACTTCAGGGCTGCCCAAGACAGAAGATCAAGTACCCTGCTTGGACTAGCTCAGATGAGACTTCAGATGAGGATTTATTTTGCTAATGGTGTTTTCAGTGCTTACCTCTTCTTCTCATTCAAGGGTTAGTGTGGATGTTCCTTGTGCTTCAAGGGTGCTAGAAGAGCTCAAGTTGGAAGGGACCTTAGAGATCTGCTCCAACCTCCCCACCATGGGCAGGGATGCCCCTCCAGAAGACTTGGTTGCTTAAGGCCTCATCCAACCTGGCCTTGAACACCCCCAGGGAGGAGGCATCCACAGCCTCCCTGGGCAGCCTGCGCCAGACTCTCACCACCCTCATACTGAAGAACTTCTTCTTCAGCTCCAGTCTAACCCTGCTCTCCCTCAGCTTCAAACCATTCCCCCTTGTCCTGTCTCTGGACACCCTCATTAGGAGCCCCTCTGCAGCCTTCCTGGAGGATCCCTTCAGGTGCTGGAAGGCAGCTCTGAGGTCCCCCTGGAGCCTTCTCCTCTCCAGACTGAACACCCCCAGCTCCCTCAGCCTATCCTCATAGCAGAGGTGCTCCATCCTTTGGATGTGGATGTCCCTTCTCATTCAAGGTGTGCTGTGCACCCTTTCTGCAGAAGTGAGAACCTTGAGGGACACTGAGCAGAGACTTTCATGCCATGAGTGAAAACAGAATACCTGGACAAAGCAAGG
Source organism: Dryobates pubescens (assembly GCF_014839835.1). NCBI lineage: Eukaryota > Metazoa > Chordata > Aves > Piciformes > Picidae > Dryobates > Dryobates pubescens. The sequence goes on along the minus strand of NC_071631.1, from coordinate 5,530,458 downwards.
GTGTTAAGCAGGGCAGCTCAGCTGCTGCTCTGTTACCATGGAGAGCTCCACCATCAGGAGGAAAATGCTGTCAACACCACGTCCTCCCCACTGCCCACACCACCTGCATGCCTGCCCCTTCCTGCCTCCAGCTGAGGGGATCCTTGTGTGATGGAACACAGCCATGCTGCTGATGGGCCTGACTCTGCCGCAGGCTGTGCTGCTTCCTCTTCCCATCCCCATGCTGGATGCTAGTGCTGCTCTCTGATGTTCTTCTGTGGTCCTGCCCAGACACAGAATCTCAGAATCACAAATGTTAGAGGTTGAAAGAGACCTTGAGAGATCATCCAGTCCAACCCCCCTGCCAGAGCAGGATCACCTAGAGCAGATAACACAGGAACACATCCAGGTGGGGTTTGAATATCTCCAGAGAGGAAGACTCCACAACCTCCTGGGCAGCCTGTTCCACGCAGTGTCTGCCTCTTGGACATTACATGTGGCACCACCACCCTGTGCAGGCTGCTCTGGCAGGGAGGTTGGACTATCTAAATGATTTCCAGAGGTCCCCTCCAGCTCCTATCATTCTGTGGTTCTGTGTTCCCCATGGTCCAGGAGCTTGGTAATGATGCTGCTTGCTCACTCCTGAAAGGAGGACCATTGCCTAGGGAATCACAAATTCAACAGGTAACACCTCCCAGATGTTAAGATGTTTTCCACCAAGCAGGTCCTTTCTTGACTCCAGGAGGATGGCAAGTTCCCTTGGCCACATCTCCCCAAGACCTTTTCCTCCACAACAAAGCTGGTGAAGGGTCCAGAGAACAGGTGGTATGAGGAGTGGCTGAGTGAGATGGGATTCTTCAGCCTAAAGGAGAGGAGGCTGAGGGGAGACCTCCTGACTCTCTACAGCTCCCTGAAAGGAGGCTGCAGTGAGGTGGGGGTTGGGCTCTTCTCCCTAGTCTCAGGTGATAGAATGAGAGGACATGGCCTGAAATTTTGCCAGGGGAGGCTTAAGTTGGAGATGAGGAAAACTTTCTTTGCTGCAAGAGTGGTCAGGGGTTGGCACAGGCTGCCCAGGGAGGTGGTGGACTCCCCATCCCTGCAGGTATTCAGGAGAAGTGTGGCCGTGACATTTTGGAGCATGGTTTGATGGCCATGGTGGTGTTGGTTTGAAGGTTATTGGATTCTATTTTAGAGCTCTTTTCCAACCAAAACAATTCTGTGCTTCTACCTAGTGGTGGTAGGTTGGGCAGACATTCACATCCAGAGGAAAATTCCTCTGGAAGTCAATATTCAGGGGGTGGAGGACTCTCCCATACATCTCCTCCTGACAATGGCTGTCCTCATTCATTAGCTCTGACATCTGCTATTGATATCAATTATGATAATTAATGGAACATTTCACTGGCTGTGGCTGGCATGCTCTCAGCACTCTCACACTGAAGCCTGGCTGAAGGCATTAGTGGCAGCAGAGAGGAGCTGGTTAGGTGGCTCTGCTGGATTAGAGGAGCTGTGGGGTCAAAAGATCTGACTGCCACTTGTGTTGGAAGCCCCTGGAAAAGGCAGAAGGAGCCTGGAGAGCTGTGATGGATGAGGCACCTGCACCGAGGCAGCAAAGGGAGGAGCTGTAAGAGAATTGTTTTCAGGTCTTCCCCCCTCCCTGTTCTGCCCCTTGGTCAAGTGTCTTACAGAGACCCCAAGCCCTGGGATTTTCAAACAAGGCCTACTTCTGGGGGTTGATTTATCTTGGCATTGCACAGGCACCTTTGAATTTCCTCAGGGTGACTGCCTGCCCCTTGCTGCACAGGAGCACCCTGGCTCCCAAGCCCTTGCAGAGCTGAGGTGCCCAGCTCCTCTTGCAGAGCACCTAGCACTCTGTGTGCACAGGAGCCCTTCAGGGCTGGCCTATTTTAGGAAGAGGCTTAATAGTTAGGTGGGCTAAGGACAGAGAATTCCATTTCTGCAGAGTAGATCTCAGAGTCCCTGGAGTGCTTTGGGGAGAGCTGCACACCATTCCCTGCAGCTCTGTCAAATCTCCCAAGCCATTTTTTCCCCAGAGAAGCTTCCAGAGGAGATATTCTGCCTTGCCAGCACAGCAGTTGTTTGGTCCATGAGCTCAGCAGGCAGCCAGGCCCCAAGCTGTCCTACTGCTCTTTGTAAAGCAAGCACAAAAGCCTGGAGTTATGGTCCTTGTGGAGGAGTCACACACAGGGCAGGACTCCTCCAGCTCTGCAGAGCACCTTTGTCAAGAAAAGTGATGTCAAAAGCACTCAGTGTTCCTCTGGACCCATCTTGGTTAGCCTTGCTCTTGTCTGAAGACAGCTTACTCAGCTGGGGTTGGGGCTGTATCTCCTTCAGGGCAATCCAAAGCACTGATACAGGCTGGGCAGGGACTGGCTTCAGAGCAGCCTTGGAGAAAAGGCCTTGGGGGTGCTGGGGGATGAGAAGCTCAACAGGAGCCAGCAGTCAGCACTTGCAGCCCAGAATCACATCCTGGACTGCATCAAGAGAAGCATAGCCAGCAGGGCAAGAGAGGTGATTCTCCCCCTCTGCTCCACTCTACTGAGACCCCACCTGGAGCTCTGGGTCCAGTTCTGGAGCCTCTGTTCCAGGAAGGATCTGGAGGTGCTGGAAGGGGTCCAGAGAAGGGCCATGAGGATGAGCAGAGGGCTGGAGCTGCTCTGCTATGAGGACAGACTGAGGAATTTGGGGCTGTTCAGTCTGGAGAAGAGAAGGCTCTGAGAAGACCTAATTGTGGCCTTCCAGTATCTGAAGAAGACTACAAGAAAGCCGGGGAAATACTTTTGAGGGTGTCAGGGAGTGATAGGACTAGGGGTGACTGGAGCAAAACTAGAAATGGGGAGATTGAGATTGGATGTTAGGAAGAAGTTGTTCCTCATGAGGGTGGTGAGAGACTGGTACAGGTTACCCAGGGAGGTGGTGGAAGCCTTATCCCTGGAGGTGTTTGCAGCCAGGCTGGATGTGGTCTGCGAGCAACCTGCTGTAGTGTGAGGTGTCCCTGCCCATGGCAGGGGGGTTGGAGCTGGCTGAGCCTTGAGGTCCCTTCCAACCCAAACTATTCTGTGATTCTCTACACTGGGACAGTGGCCCAGAGTGACCACATCAGAGAGACACATTTATGCTGGTGACAGTGCAACAGACTCCATGCCTGGTGAGAGGTTGTCCTGTAGGGCCTGGGTGCAGTCCACTTGGAGCAGTGAGGCACTGCAGGGCTCTTCATCAGCACTGAGAGGATGTGCTTCATCTCTTAGTGCTCAGATGAGGTCTACAGCCTGAGGTGTAGTGCTTTGGTTCCTCTCAAGATGCTCAGCAGTTTGCTGCTGTGTAGAAATGAAGAGGTAGTGGAGGGGGGGTCCCAAGACACCAAGGAGTTATGAAGCTCCTTCCACGTCCAGTCAAGGCTCTTCTGACGATCCCAGTTCCGGTCTCCTCCTCACCATGTGAATGTTTGGCATTTCATGAGCTGCTTTCTCTTGACAGGCTAAGAGAGAGAACTCTGAGTAATTTCCCATGAGAAGTGAGGGAGAGGGGGGGAGTCAGAGGAATTTCTGGGGTGCTTTTTTTTTTACACCCTACAACCAAAACCCAAACCACAACAAAACCCGAGGAGCCTGTCATTTCAAGCTTCTAACTTCCTGTAACACTCCCTTGCCCTGGAGACTTTGCTGCTGGTTTAAAGTCCTTGTGACCTTTATATTTCTTTTCTCTCTTTAGTTTCCTAAGTAATAAAACTGTAAGGAGCAATATGGGATTTGGGGGGGTTGGGTTTTTTTTTACCCCTCCCTCCTCCCTGCCCGAGCCAGAATGGTATTTGATGCCAGAAGGTGAAGGAAGCCAGATTTAAGCTGAAGGGAGGCTTGCAGCAGTCCTGGAGCTGACTGATAGCAAAACAAGCAGTCAGTTATTAGAAGACACAAATCACTCTAAAAGATTAAGTCCAAGGGGAAAAAAACAAACCACAACCCAACCAAACTAACAAAAGAATAGCCATGCAAAACCTTGAAGGAAAGGCTGTCAGAGGCGAAGGGCATTAACTGACTGCTGAGATTTGGGGCTACGTGTTGCTGGAGAATTATTTATCTTTTTCTTCTTTTTCCCTTTAAAAGAAAAAAAAATCTATCTGGTTCTGTTATCAGTGGCAGTGGGGGGTGGGGGTGGTGATCATAGAATCATGGAATCAGTCAGGTTGGAAAAGGCCTCAGCGATCATCAAGTCCAACCTATTACCTAATCCCTAACACCTCCTGACAACTAAACCATGGCTCCAAGGGCCACATCCAAGCCTTTTTGGAACACCTCCAGGGATGGGGACTCCACCACCTCCCTGGGCAGCACATCCCAATGGCCAATTACTCTTCCTGGGAAGAACTTTCTCCTCACCTCCAGCCTAAACTTCCCCTGGTGCAGCTTGAGACTGTGTCCTCTTGTTCTGGTGCTGGTTGCCTGGGAGGAGAGACCACCCCCCACCTGGCTACAACCTCCCTTCAGGTAGCTGTAGAGAGCAAGAAGGTCCCAACAATGCTAAAAATAAAACCCAAACCACTAACTGGGGGAGGGGACAGGCTGAAATTCATGGGAATATGATTTTTAGTGTTCTTTTTGGAAGTCTACCCTGCACTATGAGGCTTGGGGATGGCTTGGGAGTCACAGTGACAGCGATGGTGGAGAAGTCTCCTTCCTTGCAGTGCTGGGAGTCATCCTTACACTGTCTTGCCCAAATCTCTGCAAAGCTTTGCTCAGCCTCTGTCCATCAACACACAGATATGAATCCATGATCTGTAAGTAAATATAAACATGCACACCTTCCAGACACCTAGAAATTCTTCTCCTGTTTGTTCCCTTATTACCTATTTCTCTAATGTCTGCACCACTTCTCCAAACAGAGATGATCCTTCTGATCCTTGAACAAGTGATTCTACTCTGCACCACACTACAAGGCTCCATCTTTGAATAGGAGAGGTCTACAGAATCACAGAATTGTTTCAGTTGGAAAGGACCCCCAAGACCAGCCAGTCCAACCACCAACCCAACACCACCATGGCCACTAGAGCATATCCCCAAGTGCCATAGCCACAGGCTTCTTGAAACACCTCCGGGGTTTGTGACTCCACCACCTCCCTGGGCAGCCTGTTCCTGACCCCTCTTGCAGCACAGAAATTTTCCCTAATCTCCAACCTGGCACAATTTCAGGCCATTTTCTCTCCTCCTGTCACCTGAGACTTGGGAGAATAGTCTGAACTTCTTCCCTGAAATGGTTGTCAAGCCCTGGAGCAGGCTGCCCAGGGTAGTGCTGGAGGGGTTTAAGAGCCGTATAGATGTGGTGATGAAGGACATGGTTGAGTGGTGACCTGAGAGTGCTGGGTTAACGATTGGACTTGATGATCACTGAATCACAGATAGTTAGGTGCTGGAAGGGACCTCAAAAGCTCATCCAGTCCAACCCCCCCTGACCTTAAAGACCTTTTCCAACCTAAACAATTCTCTGAGGTTATGAAGAGATAGATTAGCCCAGCAGCACTGCCCATTAAGTTTAGCAGCTTGTGTCACGCAGCTAGACCACCAGAAACCCCAGATGAAGACCCTCAGGGAAAGGAATCTCTGTTCCATGCCCAATAATACACCAGGTGAACTGCTTTAAACTCTGGGAAACTTTTCTGTCTTGACCCTTTTGCTCTGAGCTGAAGTGGCAGAAATCAGTGCAGCACACTCCAGGGCCAGAGGGTTTTTTCTCTTCCCAGTGAAATTGCAGCAAATGGTACAGATTTCTAGGACATTAGCTGCTCTGTGGGGACTCTCCAGAGTAAGGGCAAGTTTTGTGCTTTCACAGTAGAGTAAGCAGCAAGGGGGGAAAAGAAAGAAGAGGAGTTACTCTGAAACACATCAAAAAATAGCCACCTGGAAAAGAAGTGCTTTGTAAGTTCAGCCCTTCCAGCTCCCTGTGCATCAGGCAGCCCAAGGACAAGTGAGCTAAATTTGGGCCGCTCTCTGCTCCTGAATGTGAGTGTTTACACAGTGGTTTAATGCAGTTTAGTTAAGCCACCTTAAATCCCCAACCTTAATTAATTGCAATTATTAAATGATGGATTAAATTTCCTGGCCTCCCCTGTGGGGATGAACCTGACAGGAAAAATCTTTCAGCAGCGTTGGGTTAGCTCTGGAAATGACAAACACAAACCAGGGAGGGGTTTGACCCAAAGAAGTCCTCCCAAGCCTCCTTCAGATGTTCTTAAGCCATAGAATTAGAACACAGAAGTTCCATCTGGACAGGAGGAGAAACTTTCTTGCTGGGAGGCTGCTAGAGGCCTGGAGTAGGCTGCCCAGAGAGGTTGTGGAGTCTCCTTCTCTGGAGAGATTCCAAAACCCACCTGGCCATTGTGGTCCTGGGCAAGCTGCTGTGGGTCCCCCCTGCTCTAGCAGGGGTGATCTCCAGAGGTCCCCTCCAGCCTCTTTCTGGGATGCTGTGCTGTGAATAATTTTGGTTGGAAAGGGCCTTTAGGATCATCAACTCCATTCATTTTCTATATCTTCCATGGCAGGTGCCTCAGTACCACATCTCTGCCTCTTTAAACACCTCCAAGGATGGGGATTCAGCCTGTTCCAGTGTTTGAGGACCCTTTCAGTGAAGATATTTCTTCTGATGTCAGATTTAAACCTCCCCTGGTGCAACTTGAGGCCATTTCCTCTTATCCCATCACTTGTTACTGAGGATAGGAGACCAGCCCCCACTTGGCTTCAACCTCCTTTCAGGGAGTTGTAGAGAGCCAGGAGGTATCCCCTCAGCCTCCTTTTCTCCAGGCTGGACAACCCCAGGCCCCTCAGCCACTCCTCATGGGACCTACAATTCATTCATGTGCATTTTGAGATCTAGGCAGCTTCTCAGAGCAGCTCCTGCAGCTTGTTCATACCCTGCTCAGTCAGACTTTGCTCCTCTTTCATTACACATTGGCAGGTACCTGCCTCACCCTCCTCAGGCAGTGTTTTCTCTTGCTGCTGATGCCACACTGACACCTCTGTTCTGCATGTACACATCTCTGGGTTTAATAAGCCCTCACATCTCACTCCTGGTTACAATTTGTCATTAGAAGTTAAAAAAAACAATCATTATTTTTCTCCCAAGAACCCCCCCCCCCCCCCCCCCCCCAAACTCATCACCACAAGGAATATAATGATGGTTTAATTCTCATTTTTCATTTTGACACCACTCAAAAGCTCAGCTTCACTTCTCCTTTAGTCCCAGCTTCTACTGAGAGGAACACATGGAGGAGGGAAACAGAAACCTCCAAAACCCTTTGCTTTATTTCAGTGCAAATCACAGGATGGTAGGGGTTGGAAGGGACCTCCAGAGATCACTGCTTGCAACCCCCCCCCTGCCCCAGCAGGATCAGCTAGAGCAGGTCACACAGGAACATATCCCTGAGTCCAAATCCATTTCCTTTTTGTTTGTATTGAAATGGAAACTAACCCAGCCCCTTCTCTGAAGTGTTCACAGAATCACAGCATCACCAAGGCTGGAAGAGACCTCAAAGGTCATCGAGTCCAACCTGTCACCACAGACCTCACGGCTAAACCATGGCACCAAGTGCCAGGTCCAATCCCCTCTTGAACACCTCCGGGGATGGTGACTCCACCACCTCCCTGGGCAGCACATTCCAATGGCTAACAACTCTCTCTTGGAAGAACTTTCTCCTCACCTCCAGCCTAAACTTCCCCTGGTGCAGCTTAAGACTGTGTCCTCTTGTTCTGGTGCTGATTGAAACACAGGGGCTGCTTACAAATATTCTTCCTTCTCAAGATGCAGACACTCTTTGGAACTCTCTTTTTCCCTGGGGAATCCTTCAACTCAAAGCCATTTGCCAGCTCCAGAGAGGCAAGCATGTGGCACTTACATATTCGTTCATCATTTCATGCTGTTCAGACATGTGCTAAATACATCATAGGCAGAAGTGTTTGCCCCAGTGACAACAGGGAAAAACCCAGGAGTCATAGATCACAGATCATAGAATGGCTCAGGTTGGAAGGGACCTCAGAGATCATCTATGCCAACCTCCCTGTCACAGACAGGGACACCTTACAAGGAGACTCAGCTGCTCAAGGCCACATCCAACCTGGCCTTGAACACCCCCAGAGAGGAGAAATCCACAGCCTCCCTGGGCAGCCTTTTCCAGAGTCTCATCACCCATGTACTGAAGAACTTTTTTCTCAGCTCCAGTCTAACCCTGCTCTCCCTCAACTTCAAACCCTTCCTCCTTGTCCTGTCTCTGGACACCCTCACAAAGAGTCCCTCTGCAGCCATCCTTCAGGTACTGGAAGACAGCTCTAAGGTCCCCCCAGAGTCTTCTCCAGGCTGCACACTCCCAGCTCCCTCAGCCTGTTCTCCTAGCAGAGGTGCTCCAGCCCTTGGATCATCTTTGAGCCCTCCTCTGGACTCACTCCAACAGCTCTGTGCCCTTCTTATGATTTAAACCAAATTCCACTCTGTCCCTGTAACAGAGCATTTCCAAACTCAGGCTCCTGTCAGGCTGCAGACTGAATGCAAGCCCAGTTCCCATCTAAGAGAATCAGATGGAATTGCAGGACTAGGGCCCATCTACTTGACAGTTATTAGTTCTCAGGCTCAGCCATGAAGTATTTTCCATCCTTGGTAATACAGATGGAATTGGTGATGTATTTGCTCAAATATTCCTCACTGCAAAAAATAAATCCAGGGAGGTTGACTGGAGTGATTTCCTCAATAGAGGAGAACTAATTGAATTGTTTTGTCTGGGAAACGTGGAAGGGGTCTTGAAGAACTGCAAATGGCACAATGATTTGTTTCATAGAATCATGGAAGGGTTTGGGTGGGAAAGGATCTTATAGATCATCTAGTTCCAGCTCCCCTCAGCTTCCTTTTCTCCAAGCTGAACAGTTCCACTTCCCTCAGCTGCTCCTCTGTTCTCCAGACTCTTCCCCAGCTTCCTTGCCCCAGACCATCACAGTCACAGAATCACAGAATCATAGAACCAGCCAGGTTGGAAGAGACCTCCAAGATGGAATGGAATGGAATGGAATGGAATGGAATGGAATGGAGTGGAATGGAATGGAATGGAATGGAATGGAATTAACCAGGTTGGAAAAGGCCTTTGAGATCATCGAGTCCAGCCTATCAACCAACACTATCTAATAAACTAAACCATGGCACCAAGCACCCCACCCAGTCTCTTCCTAAACACCTCCAGTGATGGTGACTCCACCACCTCCCTGGGCAGCACATTCCAATGGCCAATCTCTCTTTCTGTGAAGAATTTCCTCCTAACATCCAGCCTAAACCTCATCCAACCAATCACCCAACCCTAACTAACCAACCAGACCATGGTACTAAGTGCCTCAATTCAGGCTGTTCATAAACACCTGCAGGGACATTGACCCCACCACCTTGTCAATAAATCATCTAATATCTAAGAGGAGTGGAGCATCCTGAAGCTAGCCATGTTAAGCATCTAGCAATCACTAAAAGTCCATAATTCATATTTGAATATTATTTTAATCTCCATTCTTTCTCAGTAACACTGGTTTCACAGCCTGCCCCTTTTCCACCCCACCTGCCCCATTTTCCCCTCAAACCCAGGGCACCTGGGCTCTGTTGGAGTCTCCTCCCACCCCAGGTGTGGCCACTTGCTCCTCCCCACCCACTCCCCTATTTAATGCCTCCCAGGAAAGGCAGAAACCTTAAGCTGAGCCCATCTGGGCTGGAGGATCCTCCTCTGATCTCTGGTGAGTGCCCTTGGTGCACACTGGGTGATGGTGGTGGTGACAACAAAGGCCGGGGGGCCTGGTGGCCCCCCGGCTGTTAGGAAGAGTATTGATGATAAATGTGACATCACACAGCCATAGAATCACAGAATGCCTCTGGTTGGAAGGGACAACTCTCAACTAGATTTAGTTGCTCAAGGCCTCATCCAGTCTGACCTTGCACACCCCCAGGAGAAGGCATCCACAACCTCCCTGGGCAACCTGTTCCTGTGTCTCATCACCCTCCCACTGAAGAACTTTTTCCTAAGTTCCAGTCTAACCCTGTTCTGCTTCAGCTTCAAACCATTCCCTCTTGTCCTGTCTCTAGGCACCCTCATGAAACATCCCTCTCCAGCCTTCCTGTAGGACCCCTTCAGGCAGTCCTATAGTCCCAAACCCCTGCCATGGGCACAGATACCTCCCACTAGACCAGCTTGCTCAAGGTCCCATCTGACCTGGTTTTGAACACTGCCAAGCTTGGAGCTTCCACAGCTTCTCTGGGCAACCCATTCCAGTGTTTCCCCACCCTTATGGGCTAGAACTTCTTCCTAATGTCTCATCTAAATACAGCCTCTTCCAGTTTGAAGCCATCAACCCTCACCCTGTCACTCCATGCCTTTGTCAAATGTCCCTCCCCAAGCTCTCCTGTGGCCCCCTTCAAATACTGGAAGTCTCCCCGAGCCTTCTCTCTTAGTTTTGAACGAATTAAATGTCCCAGGTGTGAATTTATTCTCTAGTTAAATACAATGAGGCAAGACCGTCTTTGTCTGCCTTCTTCAGGGGCCTTGGAGAATCAGTTTGTGAGGGTTCTCCCAGGCAACTTGTGACTAGATGAGAGGGCATGGCCTGAAGCTGCACCAGGGGAGGTTTAGGCTGGGTGTTAGGAAGCATTTCCTCATGGAAAGGGGAATCAGGCACTGGAATGGACTGCCCAGGGAGGTGGTGGAGTCACCATCCCTGGAGGTGTTTAAGGAAAGATTAGATGTGGCATTTAGTGCCATGGTCTGGTCAGTGTGGTGGTGTTAGGTCATAGGTTGGACTTGATGACCTCAGAGGTCTATTCCAGCCTCACTCATTCTGTGACTCTCTGTTGCTGGTGTGGTCATAGCAGGGACAAAGATGATAGAATCATAGAATAGAATAAACCAGGTTGGAAGAGACCTTCACGATCATAGAGTCCAACCTATCATCCAACACCATCTAATCAACTAAACCATGGCACCAAGCACCCCATCAAGTCTCCTCCTAAACACATCCAGTGATGGCAACTCTGCAAAGGTCATCTAGAGTGACCTCACTGCACTCAGCAGGGAACATCCCCAACTAGATCAGGCTGCCCAGAGCCTCACTGCTCCACTGTGGTTGCCCTTCAGGTTGGTGCTTGCAGAAGAGAGCAGCTGCCTCCTTTGCCACCAGCACCACCCAGCAGCAGTCGTTACCTGTTTTTAATGCATATTCCCCTTTCCCACACCTCCTTTTTTCCCTTTGAACTCCTGCATGAGGGGGAAAAAAAAGATGTAAAACATCTGAGAACGTGGTTAAGGGAGGAAAAAGAAATCAATGCGTGTGACCTTCCCTTGGCAGCCTTCAAAAGTGCTAAAAAGCAGCAGAACCAGGAGGCCTTTAGTGTGTTTAGCTGTGATTTGTAGCTGATCTCCTCAGCTCCCAACTACTCCATGGGTTTTCATGCATAATGCAGCAGCAGTTTTGATTGAAGTCAAAAAAAAAAACACCCAACCAACCCCAACCCTATCCAAAAGCATAAAAATCTGCTGACAGACTGTAGTGTCAGGCATCTGGGGAGATGTCTAATTAATTATTATAATTGACATCCACACCAGATGTCTGATAGACGATGCTCTCTTTGTTGATAAAAGGTTTGGGTAATTCTGTTTGAACAGCACTTTCAGAACAATATGTTTTGCCATTTAGGTCACAGGGAAAAGGGGGAAAAAGAAATGATTTTTTTTTTTCTGGTTTGTTGTTTGGTTTTGGGTTTTTCCCCCCCTCTCCTTAGGAAACTGAACTCTGTTGGAACAGCAGCAGCCTTGCCTCTTACCTGCCAACTTCTGACCGGCCTTGAAAAATCACCGGATGAAGGATGAGCGACTGGCTTGAGAGCAGCTCTGAAGGAAAGGCCTTGGGGGTGCTGGGGGAGGAGAAGCTCAACAGGAGCCAGCAGTCAGCACTTGCAGCCCAGAAAGCCAGTCCCATCCTGGGATGCATCAAGAGAAGCATAGCCAGCAGGGAGAGGGAGGTGATTCTCCCCCTCTGCTCCACTCTGCTGAGACCCCACCTGGAGCACTGTGTCCGGTGCTGGAGCCTCTGTTCCAGGAAGGATCTGGAGGTGCTGGAAGGTGTCCAGAGAAGGGCCTGCACTACTCAGTTTTTAATGCATAGTAAAATATATCAAACTCTTGAAGTGGGACCAGAGAAGACCACAAAGATGTCCCATATGGGGACAGCCTGGAAAAGAGAAGGCTCCAGGGAGACCTTAGAGCAGCTTTCCAGTACCTGAAGGGGGCTACAAGAAAGCCCTTGTCATAACTCCCCTCCCAGCTAGGAGTGACAGGACAAGGGGCAATGTCTTTGAGCTGGAAGAGGGGAGATTGAGACTGGAGATTAGGAAGAAATTCTTGTCACTAAGGGTGCTGAGACACTGGAACAGGTTGCCCAGGGTAGCTGTAGATGCCCCCTCCTTGGAGGTGTTGAAGGCCAGGTTGGATGAGGACTTAAGCAACCTGGGCTGGTGGGAGGTGTCCCTGCCCATGGTGGGGGAGTTGAAACTGGATGATCTTTAAGGCCCCTTCCAAGCTAACCCGTTCTGTGATTCTATGATTAATGGAAGTCTGGCAGCCTGGATGCCTACTTCAGTGCAAAGCTTGTGTCAAGTCAAATGAGGCCATTCACAACCACACTGATGAGTCTGTGCCCACTTCTGGGCACTGCAGTTATTGACAAAGCTTTTCAAGCCGTCTGGTGGATTTGGCTCAAGCTTGGTGTAAGAGCAGGGGCACAGTCAGATGGATGCTTGCAATATATTTGGAGCCATTTAGAAAGTCACCTGCTCTCAGCTCCAAATTGCAGCTGCCTTAGCAGGGACATTGTCTCTGACTCATCCATTCTGGTGCAAAGTATGACAGATTGACTCAAATTGCCTGTTAAAGTTCCCTATCTAGGAGTAACCAAATATACTGCGGATATTTCAAGGTATTTTGACGCCCAAAGAGGCAGATAGGCTCCAGCCATCATTTTCAGAGTCTGCAAGTGGTAATTTACATCCCAGATATCCAATTTCCTTTCCAGATGTGGCTTGCAGGTGCAGGGGTGTGCAGGCTTCTGACCTTAGAGAGACACCTAAACAAGAAGTGATTTTAATGGGACTTCAGGCTTCATTTTACCTTACTTCACTCAGCTGAAATGTAAATGTCTTTTCTTAGTGAGCTGTGGAGAGGCCCTTTACAGCTGCTCAAGAGAGCTCTGTACTTCCTGTGCTCTATATTTATATGTGATGTCCCCCATCTGTGAAGGAGTTAAATGCTTGGATACCTTCACATGTTTGTCCTTAAGGGTTTCATCTCTTCTGGAAACAGGACACAGGCATCTATGTTACTGCCTTGGTTTTGCTGGGTCAGAATTCCAGGCCAGCCGTGGGCTGCAGGCCATTAGCAGTGTGGAATCAGCCAGGACAGAGCTGTGTCCCAGACCATGAGCATCACACCCAGTATAAAGGGTGAAGCTGGCTAAAGACAGAGGAATCTTCTGCTTGAGCTTCCATCTCCTGCTTTGGCTTCTCCTGTTCCTCATTATTCTGCTCTTGAGGCTGCCTACCTGGTCGCTGTTCCTGCTGCACCTTTGCTGGACTGTGCATGACTTTAAATACTTTATATTGGCATTAGGATCAGGTTTGTTGTTGCATTAAATCTTTGTTTCAAGCTGTGGGTCTTCAGAAGACACCAAATTGATCTGCTGGAGGGTAGGAAAGCTTGGAAGAGGGAGTTGGAGACCAGGTCTTGTGAGGAGTGACTGAGGAAGGTGGGATTGGTAAGGAGAAGAGGATGCTGAGGGGACACTTTCTTCCTCTCTACAATTCCCACAAAGGAGTCTGGAGCCAGGAGGGGCTCAGGCTTTTCTCTGCAGCAACAAGTGATAGAATGGGAGGGGGGATCCACATCCTCCCTGGGCACCTGCCCATGGCAGGACAGGGGTGGAACTAGATGATCCTTGAGGCCCCTTACAGCCCTAACAATTCTATGAACCTGTTCCAGTGCCTCACCACCCTCCCTCTAAAGAATTACTTCCTGATCTCCAGTCTCAATTCTCCCTCTTCTAGCTCAAAGCCATCGTTCCTCATCCTATCAAACCTTGTCAAAAGTCCCTTTCCTGTCTTTCTTGTAGCCCCTTCAGGTACTGGAAGGCTGCTCTAAGGTCTCCCTGGAGCCTTCTCTTCTGCAGGCTGAACAGCCCCAGCTCTCTCAGCCTGTCCTTGTAGGTCAGGAGCTCCATCCCTCTGCTCATCTTTGTGGATGCTGAATTTCCAGCTTTCACAGTAGTTGAAAGAGCAGCTGCTGCTGCCTCACTGGCAATGCTTTGTTTTGCGGGCACCCTGACCTGCTGAAGAGAACAGGGTGAAAGAAGATGAAGTCCTTGTGTGGAGGTGTGCTCAGCGTTCTGTTGGCAGTGATTTGAGACCTTTCTCTCCCATGACATCAACATCATTTCTAATATGGCAAACTCACTAAGGCACCCAATGAGCAGCACCAAAATGATGTCTAGAGGGCTGAGTTTTTGGGTGAGGATGGCTACCTCCCCAGCATCCCTGCAGAGCATGTCACCTGCAGCCTCCTGCTTTAATTTCTGCTGTCACTGTAAATGGTAATTTTAACATTTGAGATGCTGCTAACTTGATTTCCTCTCGGTTCTGACAAGACACGTGCCATGTGTTTCACAGCTTACAAAGCAGGGTTGAAAATGCCAGCCTTCAGGAGTGGGTGGGCTGCCTCCCTTTGCAGCACACCCAAGGCAGGCAGCAGAGAAGGGGAAGTGGGGCTGAGGAAGCAGCTGGAGATGATTTGCATGTGAGAAGGCTGCTGGGAGAGAACTGCTCAGCCATAGAGAAGCTGCCTGCCTTCAGGTGACTGTGGGAATGCTGCTGAGCAACTTCTGCCACCACAGCTGAGTTGCACCTTGGCAATGAACTGTGCTGAACATCATTAGCTGGGTGCAGCCTGTGAGACCCTCTCCTGTCTCCAGTGTCAGAGGTCCCCCTGCACTGACAGATAAGCCTTGCCTGAGCCCATTCTCCATCAGGAGTCTCTGCTAACACACAAGTGAGGAGCAGCCTCATCTGCAGAGCTCTCATGTTCAAGGCTCAGAAGGTTCAGTGTCAAGATTTGTTTGTTGAGTTTGGCTGGGTCAAGCTCAGGAGGGGTTGAGATCCCAACACAAGCTGCTGGTGGCTGTCTTACAACCACAATGGCCAAAAAGTATTTGGGCAATGGGGTTCAGTAAATGACTACCCTCTCTCAAGAGCCTCCTGTGTAGACACAAATGACCTTGTCAGCCATCTCCAGAAAAGTACTCAGCTTCCTCAGTCAGATGCTTGTTGTCTTCATCGGTTGGATGTTGTGCTTCATGGTTGTGATTGGCAAACCTGCATCCCACAGCACAGCCTGGGAGACAACCAAAGACCCTCAGAGAACTGTAAAAAGTGACATTTTCCAAGTCCTGGTGGCCTCTGGGTGGTGTCTCCATCCCTCCTTGTGCATCTCTCCTCCATCCTGCTCTGTCTGTCCAATCCTCTCTCATTTCACAGAATCATAAAATCATTTTGGTTGGAAAAGCCCTTTCAGATCATCCAGTCCAACCATTCTCTAACTCTACCAAGCCTGATGCTAAACTATGGCCCTCAGCACCACATCTCTGTGTCTTATAAACACCTCCAGGAACAGGGATCCAATCACCTCCCTGGGCAGCCTGTTCCAGTGTTTGCTTTCAATGGAGAATTTTCTTCTAATATCCAACCTAAACCTCCCTTGGTGCAACTTTCAGACCAGGAGCTGACATTTCCAGTGGAATCATGATGGTTCCATGTCCTGCTGGCAGCTGAGCTCATCTGCACACACACCCCCATCCTCGGTGAACCTCCTGCTGCAGCTCTCAGACAGAGTCACATTGCTCTGCATTTTCTGACCATTGCCTTAGCAACACTTAAGTATTTTGTTTCAGGATGCAGAGGGCTGTGTCATGGTGAAAGAAAGTCAATTTAACCAGCTCTAACAAACCAGTTTCTGTAGCTGTTTGTGTTTCAAAGGACTGGGAGAGCATCCCTGCAGCCTGGGAGAGATGGGGCTGGGCAGCACGGGTCCATCATGTCCCACTGATGCTGAAGAGGTTGCACAATGAGTACTGAGAAAAGGACAAGCAGAGATTCCAAGGGATGGGAAAAAAAAAGGAGCAGAACTCTTTTCAGAGCTGGGGCACAAGGTCTCCCTGTCAGGCTGTCACTGCTGTGGACTTGTGGTGTGTAGGCTGCTAATTAAGAAACCTGAGCCCTGAAATCGTTTGCTTTTATCCTGCAGTTTTTCTCTGGCAAGAATCTCCTGGGGTTGGGTTAGTCAGCACATTGAGGGGATTAGAGAGCCCTGGGAGATACCTTCAGAAATGCTGGGGAGCTAATTAAAGCAAGCAAGGGGAGCTGGTCAGAGAAACAGTTTCACAAGTACACAGGCGGAAAATGCAAGACAAGGAGAAAGACAGAGCTTTAAAGAGAGACAAAAGAGAGGGGGGGGGAAAGAGACCACCTGCAAGGAATAAGAATTATTAGCAACTTCTTCCCCAGCAGCCATGCTTTCCCTCTGGATTTTGCCCATGGGAACGGCACTGTGGCCATTATGGAAATTTTTCCCCCTAAACCACCAGGAATTGTTCGCTGGCTTCCAGTCATTAGCAGCTCCGCTTCTCACACCCAGCTGCCGTGAGCACACAAGGAACCCGTACTGCTGCCTCTCCCCTTGGTTCCTTGGCATTTCTCATTATCAGATCCTAGCTTGTCAGAGCACCAGGAAAAAAAAGAAGATCTGAGTTGCTCAGGCTCCCATTTCCCTTCATATCTGTTTGCAACAGGAAACAAATTTTCATGAAAGTCCAAAGCGGTATTGACTGTGTCTGAGAAAGGAGTCAGAGGGAAATACATTGATTTGCTGCTTTATAGAAAGGTCTATCATGATTTATTTAAGAGCTCTTGCTATTTGAGTAAGGAAGCTGAGATTTGGAGGCCAAGCTTCCTTTTGTGTCAGGGCTTTAGCTTTGCCATCTGTTCGTCCTCCACTGAGTTGTAAGCCTGCACAGGTGCTGCTGTGGCACACAGGCACCAAACCCCTTGGTGTTTGTGCCCAGTGCAGGTAGGAATAAATCTTACTTGGGTAATACTGAAGAAGAGGAGGCTCTGGGGAGAGCTCATTCTCTACAGCTCCCTGAAAGGAGGTTTGAACCAGTTGGAAATCTGTCTTTGCTCCCAAGTAATAAGTGGTAGGATGGGCAGCAAATGGCCTCAAGTTGCAGCAGGGGAGATTTTGGTTGGACATTGAAAGAAACATCTTCACTGGAAGGGTTCTCTAACACTGGCACAGGCTGCCCAGGGAGGTGGCTGAATCCCTGTCCCTGGAGGTCTTTAAAGAGGCAGAAATATGGTGCTGGGGGACCTGGTTTAGCACCAGACTTGACGGAGTTAGACACTGTCTGGACTCAATCTTAAAGGTCTTTTCCAACCCAGATGATTCTGTGATTCCCTAAGCAATCCCAGTTCATATGGTTGTGGTACAGGCTGTGCCTGTCAGAGCCCTTGCCCTCCCCATGCTAGAGGACAGTATGTGGAACAGACAGTTTTTAATCCATGGAAGGAAGGAACTTAGAAGTCCTCAGAGGTTTCTAAGACCACCTTGAGTTTGGTGACAGTCCTGAAGGCTGGGCAAGAGACCTCCAGGCAACCCCTTCCCTTGGCTGCCTGTAAAGCTTCATTTAATGAATAGCTGAGTCCCACAATTGTCTCTTATCTCCAAGGGCTGGTCTGCCAGAAAGATAAATGGCCTGGCAGTGCTGCTAGCTGCTGCCTTTGCCCAAGTGCTGAAACATGATGGAACTGCTTGGGGGTTCTTAAATTAGCGCTCAAAAAAACCCCAAAGTGGTGGGGGAGGAATGAATGAACATTGAGAACTGTGGAAGAGCAAAGTGTGCAAAGTCAAATGCTTGAAAGCACAGAAGCAGCAGCAGCGAGGGTGCTGTCCTCATCCTTTCAGAACATTAGAGCAGCCCACAAGTGGGTCCTGAAGTGGTCTCAAGCCTGATGCTGATGGTGTTGTAGGTGAGGCTGAGCTTTGGGGAGCAGATGAGTTGGCTCACTCCGCTCACCAAAATAAAACCCACCACAGCCATGACTCAGAAATGCAAGTTAGAGCACTCTCCATGCTGAGAGGGTCCTGGGCAACAGGGATGATGGAGAGCCGGTAGCGGCAGAAGGTCAGCGAAGCAAACCAAATTTGAGAGGAAGGGTTCACAGTGGAGAGGCTGAGAGAAAACAGCAATCATGGCACTTAGCAAAAGAATAAATAAGCCCTCCACTTCTGGTGTGAGAAATGGTCACAGCTGAGCTGATGCCTAGCAATGGGCTGTCTGCTGCTAGTGATGGATAGGGAGAAGAACAAGGCTAGATGAGCTTGCCTGAGCAAAGTAAATACATAAAAGCAAGCACTCGGCAGGAGAGCTGCAGCGAGCGGGGATATTTGGCGGTGGTTCTCCGAACACGTGCCCCTGCGCAAGGAGGGGCTCACTCTGCTCGTAGCAAGCCCATGGAATTACCCAGGGTCAGATAAAACCTGCTGGGTCAACTTTTGTAAATGGTTGTGGCCAGGAAATAGACATGGAATAAAAGGAAAGAGCTTTTACCCTGCCATTTCCAGACCGGAGCGTTTCTGGCTGGTTCAACCCCCACCATTTTCATCTCAAAATGGACTTTTAGGTGTTTGAAGGATAAAACTTAAATCAGACCATTCAAGCTGGAATGAAGATGGTTTGGTTTGCACCAGGCAAATGCTGACAGTCAGCTTTAACCTCTTTGAGGCTCAGAGGATGGCTGTAAAGGCTGAGCAGGTGTTGATTCATACCCAAGAAACATCTTTGCCATCAGTTCAGAATTGAAGGGTTGGGTTTTTTTTTCCCCCACCCTGAAATTATTCTTTGCCACAAATATTGTAGGTTTCAAAGGCAGGTGGGCAGACGAAGGGGAAATGAATCCATGAATCCACCTGCTAGCACAGCCAGCAGGGCAAGGGAGGTGATTCTCCCCCTCTGCTCCACTCTGCTGAGACCCCACCTGGAGCACCGTGTCCAGTTCTGGATCCTCTATTACAGGAAGGATGTGGAGGTGCTGGAAGGTGTCCAGAGAAGGGCCACGAGGATGAGCAGAGGGCTGGAGCTGCTGGGCTATGAGGACAGACTGAGGGAGTTGAGGTTGTTCAGTCTGGAGAAGAGAAGGCTCTGAGGAGACCTTATTGTGGCCTTCCAGTATCTGAAGGGGGCTACAGGAGAGGAGGGAGTTTTGAGGGTGTCAGGGAGTGATAGGACTGGGGGGAAATGGAAGAAAAACTAGAAATGGGTAGATTCAGATTGGATATTAGGAGGATGTTCACCAGCATGAGGATGGTGAGACACTGGCACAGGTTGCCCAGGGAGGTGGTGGAAGCCTCACCCCTGGAGGTTTTTGCAGCCAGGCTGGATGTGGCTGTGAGCAACCTGCTGTAGTGTGAGGTGTCCCTGGCCATGGCAGGGGGGTTGGAGCTGGCTGAGCCTTGAGGTCCCTTCCAACCCTGACAATTCTGTGATTCTATGAAGGGCTGTGAAATACCAAAAAAACCAAAACCCAAACCAACCAAACAAAAATCCCCCACCCCCAAAACCATCACTAGACAACTGCAAGCTGAAACTGCTTGGGAAAAGAGCAACCTACTCACCCCCTTCTTACATCTCCTGGTGTCCACCTTAACCACTTTGAAGATAGAAACCTAGGTTCCCTTTGGTCTGACCCATAATAGCTGCTCTTGTGTTTCAAAAGCTCAACTCAAAAATGCTCTTGTTTTAGGCCTTTAATTCCAAGGCCAAACTGAGTCATTTCTGCTGCTGTTCCAGTTCCTGCCACGATCAGAGCTTGTTCCTGCTGACCTTGCTCCTTAGCCTCTCTGCACCTTCAGAGTTTCATCTCTTATAGCCAAAGCCACACACATAATTTAGGTGTGCTCCTCTGCTTCTTTCACAGAATGGTTTGGGTTGGAAAAGACCTTAAAGATCATTTAGTTCTAACCCCCTGCCATGGGCACAGACACATCCTGCCAGACCAGGTTGCTCAAGGTCCCTCCCATCCAACCTGGTTTTCAACACTGCCAGGCTTGGAGCCTCCACAGCTTCTCTGGGCAGCCTGTTCCAGTGCCTCACCACCCTCATGGGGAAGGATTTCTTTCTAATGTCTCTTCTAATTCCAGCTTCTTCCAGTTTGAAGCCATCAGCCCTCACCCTGTGACTCCATGCTTTTGTCAGATGTCCCTCCCCAGCTCTCCTGGAGCCCTCTTCAAATGCTAGAAGGCTGCTCTAAGATCTCCTCTTGTGCCATTGCTGGCATGGTGAGCTGTGGTAGGGAAGGTACTGCCCATGGCTCAGCACAGGGAAGCAGCAGCACCATGGCACTTGACCTTCCTATACTCTGCCTGCACCACCTCTGCCCACACTACCCTAACCTCATCTGCCTACATCCTGTCTGCACCTCATCCACCTACACTCTGAATCACAGAAACATTCAGGTTGGAAAAGACCCTCAGGATCACCAAGTCCAACTGAGAACAACATTCTACAAAGTTCACCCCTGAACCGTATCCCCAAGCACCACATCCAAACCACCTTCAAACACATCCAGGCTTGCTGACTCAACCAGCTCCCTGGGCAGTACATTCCAATACATGACCACTTGTCCTGGGGAAAAAATGTTTCCTAATATTCAGTCCAAACCTACCCAGTGCCATCTGAGGCCATTCCCTCTTGTTCCATCACTAATTACCTGTGAGAAGAGACCAGAACCAACCCCTCTACAACCTCATTTCAGGTAGCTGTAGACAGCAGTGAGGTCTCCCCTCAGCCTCCTCTTTTCCAAACTAACCATCCCCAGCTCCTTCAGTCCCTCCTCATAGGGTTTATTCTCCAGGCCCTTCCCCAGCTTCGTTGCCCTTCTCTGCACTGGCTCCAGCACCTCCACCTCTGCCTGCACTCTGCCTGCCCCTCTCCTCCCAGCCCGTTGCTGTGCTCACTGTTATGCAAATAGCCAACCCGGCCAGCTGAGATTCCTGCTATCTAAAATTGTTATCTCCCCTTCTGCCTAGTCCCAGGACCTCATTTGCTGCTGACAATGCTTCAATGAAAAAAGCCAAACTCGTCCTTTTGTTGAGATTAAAGGAGCGGCAAACAGGGCTGTGTTCTGCTCTGCAGCAGCTCCGGGGGGTGGAAGAGGGGGGAAAGGGGGATGGAAGAGGGGGTGGCAGCAGCCTCTGAACTCAGGTGGCTTCTTGTTCTCCTGCCCTTGTGTCAGACCCTGCAATGAAACACTGGAAGGGAGTTTTGTGAGCACCTCCAAGGAGGAGGCATCCACAACCTCCCTGGGCAACCTGTTCCAGTGTCTCACCACCCTCAGTGGAAAGAATTTTCTTCCCCTTGGTAGGACAAGGGGATATGAACTATGGCACAGGAGGTTCCACCTCAGCATGAGGAGGAACTTCTTCACTATGAGGGTCACAGAGCACTGGAACAGGCTGCCCAGAGAGGATGTGGAGTCTCCTTCTCTGGAGACTCTGAAGACCCAAGTGAAGGCATTCCTATGTGACCTGTGCTGGATTCTATGGTCCTGCTCTGGTAGGGGGCTTGGACTTGATGATCTCCAGAGGTCCCTTTCAACCCCTCACATCCTGTGATCCTAATCTCCAGTCTAGATGATGGTTCATAATCAAGATGCCACCATCCAGACCTCTGGGCTTTATCTTTTGATAGGGAATCCGTGGACAGAGGTCAACTAACTCTACCAAATCTGGTGCTACACCACATCCCTTAGCATGTGTAGGTGTGATGCTGAGGGCCATGGCTTGGTGGAGGCCTGGCAGTGCTGGGGCAATGGTTGGTCTTGAGAATCATAAAGGTCCTTTCCAACTTGAATGTTTCTATGTGGACATAGTTTAGTGGTCATGGTAGTTAGGTTAAGGTAGGACCTGATGATCTTAAAGGTCTGTTTCCACCTTTATGATTCTGTGAAGCAGCCTACAGGTATAAATCTTGCTATTATCCATGGCATAATATAAATTGATTTAACTAAAGGACCATTTATGCAGTAACACTAATCAATATACTTTTGCTTTGTAGCTGCCAGCCAGGTTTCCTGAGATGCCAACACATCACTCCTCAGCCTTCCAGAGCAGGCAGGTTGGGAGCCCCCAGCACCAGCAGCCCATCCCAGCAGCAGGTTTGCTCTGAGTGCCTCCGAGCCTGTTAGAAGGGAAGACAAACCAAGGGGTCTGCAAACACAGAGGCACACACTGTGCTCACTGCTGGGGACTTGACTTTTCTTTCTTACCTGTTGGCTCTGATGTAAAGCAAAAGGTCATTTTAGAGTAGCTTTCCCCAGTGTTCAGTGGTTATTCTCAGTTGGAGATGCAGCATCTCTCTTATCTGACATTTCCATGACTAACTAAGTTCCTCAGACACCTTTTTAGGATGCAAGATGATTAATATCCAACACAGCTTGGAAATATAATAAACTCTGCCTTTCACTCTTACATCTCTGCTGGTGTGGTTTTAATGTGTTTCTCCTCAGGGTAGCTCTGTGGTGGGGCAGACCTTCTCAACCTTCTTTTATGCATTGGGAGGGGTGGAAGAGATTTCAGAACTTAAAGGGAATTATTTCATTTATCCTGAGCAGCCCTCACCTTTAAAAACATCCTGCTCTCCAGCACCTGAATACAGGCAGGACTAGAGCAATAGTACTCACTGAATAACTCCTCTACTTCTTCTCCTCCCACAGTGTTCACTGCATCCCTCCTCTATCCTCCAGCACTGTCAGATCTCTTTGACTGTGGCTGGGAGGCTAAAAAATCAAGGAGACACCCAGAAATGGGTTGATCCCTCATCACTCAGTTTCCTTAGGAAACCAGCCTGAAAACAGCAGGAAATGTTGGCAAGCTCCAAGCACAGAGAAGAAAAGCAACAGCAGCAGAAACAAACAGCAGGAGGGGCAGCAAACCCCCTGCCTCAAGTTGCAGCTGGAGCAGGAGGCAACTGAAAGCCAATCTTACAAAGTGTGGAGGAGCTCAGCAGCTTCCAACACACCTTGGAAACGTGGGAATGATAAATGACCTGGCAATGGGGCCAGCTCCAGAGCAGGGAGGCCAGGATGGGATCCAGGATGCAAGTGGGGAAGGATCACAGAATGTTAGAGGCTGGAAGGGACCTCCAGAGAGCATCGAGTCCAACCCCGCTGCCAGAGCAGGAGCACCCAAGGGTAGTCTGCACAGGAATGCATCCAGGCAGGTTTTGAATGTCTCCAGAGAAGGAGACTCCACAACCTCTCTGGGCAGCCTGCTTCAGGGCTGTTTCCCTCACTGTAAAGAGGTTTCTCCTCATGTTGAAGTGGATGTGGAGGGATTGGAGGGGATGAAGTCCCTTCCAACCCCAACCCTGCTGGGGTTCTGGGATTCTGCAGCAATGCTTTTTGCACTTGCCAGTAGATCCATTGCAGGGATACCATTACTGATGGAGCAGGTTGAGAGCTCAGAGGCTTTTCAGTGGCTCTGAAGAAAGAGAGTTACTGGAAACACTGATGGGAGCTGGTAGGAAGGGATATTGCCAGAAGATGGCTGCAAGGAGAAAGTCCTGCAGGCACAACAGTCCCCAGCACTCCAGCACGGGGCAATGTGAGGGCAGCATCATTATTTTGTCTGGCTGGGGACAGAAGTCACTTGTCTCATTCTTTTGTTTTTCTGTCATTTTAGAGGGAATCAAATCCTTTCTTTGCCTTCCCCCTCCCTGCACAAATGAGGGTCTGCCTACCACAGGGAGATCCAGAGAAGCTCATCAAGATTAATTCTTTAACTGGGTAAATGAAAGCACATTACCCAACCTATGTAGACACACTCATTTGGAATTAAAGGGCCTGTAATTAAGTTTCACTTAATTCACTTTTGAAGTGACTTGAGCCAAATTGAATTAAGGCCACTTTAATTTTAAAGGAAAGTAGCCAGACCTGGGCTTAATGTAATTTAACTAATCCACTTGCAATTCACACCACTAGTTAATTTTGGATTAATTTCCCCATGTAAGCAAACTCTTAAGCAGTCAGCAGGAAGGTAACTTGATTTTCCCTTCCCCATCTGGGGAGGGAGCCACAGAACTTCTCTCCCTCCTTCCCTTCCCCCCTGCAAACATGCCTCTGCCCTCTGCAGACTTAACCCTTCTTGTGCAGTTTAACCCTCCAAGGGCTTGTAGTGATAGGATTATGGAGTCATAGAATGGTCTGGGTTGGAAGGGGCCTCCAAAGATCATCCAGTCCAACCCCTTCTGCAGTCAGCAGGGACATCCTCAACTGGATTAGGTTGCCCAGAGCCCTCTTGAGCCTGACCTTGAATATCTCCAGGGATGGGACCTCAACTACTTCCCTGGGGAACCTGTTGCAGTGTTCCACCACCCTCATGGTGCAGAACTTGCTTCTGACATCCAATCTAAATCTGCTCTTCTCTAGTTTGAAGCCTTTGCCTCTCATCCTGTCACACCAGGTCTTTGGAAACAGTCCCTCTTGCAGCTCCCTTCAATTTCTGGAAGGTCATTATCAGGTCTCCCTGGAACCTTTTCTTCTCAGGCATTCCTGGTTTGGATTCAGAGGTGCCTTTTTTCCCTGGTTTGGCTTTAGAGGTGCCCTTTCCTTTGGTTTAGGTTCAAAGGGTGCCTTTTCCCCCCTGTTTTGCATTCAGAAGGTTCCTTTTTCCTCTGTTTTGGAGTTAGAGATGCCTTTTCCTTTGGTTTAGGTTCAAATGGTGCCCTTTTCCTCCCTGTTTTGCATTCAGAAGCTACCTTTTCCCCCCTGTTTGCATTCAGAAGCTACCTTTTCCCCCTGGCTTGGATTCAGAAGGTTCCTTTCCCCCCTGGTTTGGATTTAGAGGTGCCCTTTCCTTTGGTTTAAGTTCAGAAGGTGCCTTTTTTCCCCCCACTGTTTTGCATTCAGAAGCTACCTTTTTCCCCCTGGCTTGGATTCAGAAGGTGCCTTCCTTTTCAGCCACAGGGCAGAGGAGTGTGATTGGGAAGGGATGGCAGGGAGGCACAGCATGGCTCCAGGGGGTCTCCACCCTTCCCTCCAGCACCTTTGATTTCCTAAATGGAACTACACTTCCCAGAAGGCACTTTCCTGGCAGTGCCTCCAGGCAGGCCCATGGCTGGGGCTAGTTAAGAGTTTCCTTTCACAGGCTTTTCCCCAGCAAGAGAAGGGGAAAAGCCACATTGTGTTAAAAAATCCCTTTTAATCAAAAGAAAAAAAAAAGAGATTCTTATGGGAAAAGAAGGGGGGGAAGGGGAGGGGAGAGGAAGAAAAAAGCCAAAGCCTTCCAGTAAGATGAAATATTTTCAACCAGCCTAATGATAACTATCCCAGAGCTCCCTAAATCTGGCTCCCTGCCTTTTGCATCAGCAGGCAGCAGGGTGGAACTCCTGCTGTCAGCACGTTCCTTCATTGGTGACCCACCACCTCTCCTCAAATAAATTCCCACTGAATTATCTGAAGTGAGGGGGGAAGGAAAAAAATGGAATCCAGGCTCAGAGGATAATGCAGAAGTTATTTCAGCTGGGAGATGGAGTGCATTGCAGCCATTTAAAAATCATTTTAAATGGTGCAAAAGGTGTTTTGAACTCAGTGGGAAGTTGATGACTGATTTGAATTTGCTCTCAGTAAGGCTGCGTACATGGAAAGGCTCTCTGGAAAACAGAAGTCCCCAGAGAGACCTCCCTGGATGTGGGATGTGGACACCATGCACTGCCAGCCTGGAGCTAGCCTGGCCTGGCCTGATCCCCAGCAGCGTGGGCAGCAGGGGCAGGGAGAGGATTCTGCCCCTCTGCTGTGCTCTGATGAGACCCCACCAGCAGTGCTGAGGCAGCTCTGGAGTCCTGAGCACAGCAGGGTAGGAGGAGGCCAAAGCAATGATAGGAAGGCTGAGAACCTCTCTGCTGTGAGACCAGGCTGAGAGAGTTGGGGTTGTGCAGCCTGGAGAAGAGAAGGCTCCAGGAGATCTTCTGGTGGCCTTTCAGGACTTAAAGGAGCTGATCAGAAAGCTGGGGGCAGACTTTGGAGCAGGGCCTGTTGTGACAGGACAAGGAGTGATGGGAGATTCAGGCTGGAGAGAGGGAAGAAATGTTTATTTCAGAGGGTGGTGAGACCCTGTCCTGGGTTGGCCATAGTGGTGGCAGATGCCCTATCCCTGGATCCATTCCAGGTGAGATTGTCTGGGGCTGTTAGCAATCTGCTCTGGTTGCAGACACTGCTGACTGCAGGGGAGTTGGACAAGAGGAGCTTTAAAGGTTCCTTCCATCTAAGTCATTCTATGATTCTATGAAATCAAAGCAAACTGAAAGTATGACACAGGGCTTGACAAAACCAGAGGTGGAGGATCCAGGCATCCACCTTCCCCAGAAGGCAGAGGTGAAATCATCTACTGTGCTTCCCAGGCTCCTCATCCCTGGGAATCATCCCCCCCCAGAACCACATGTGTCTCTGGGAGGAAAGTGCCTGCAGCTATTCTTTCAACTGAAACTCCCAGGTGATGCCCAAAGGGAATGCATTGGGGTGGAAAACTGAGCAGGGCTGTGCTGCATTTCCCACCTCAGCTGAGGAGCAGGCAAGAACAGGGAAAGCTTGGTCTTGGTCCACCCATGGCTCCCTGTACAGATTCACAGAATCACAGAATTGTCAGGGTTGGAAGGGACCTCAAGGATCAGCCAGCTCCAACCCCCCTGCCGTGGGCAGGGACACCTCACACTACAGCAGGTTGCTCACAGCCACATCCAGCCTGGCTGCCACCACCTCCCTGGGCAACCTGTGCCATTGTCTCACTAGCCTCATGGGGAAGAACTTCTTCCTAGCATCCAATCTCAATCTACCCATTTCTAGTTTTGCTCCATCCCCCCCCCCCCCAGTCCTATCACTACCTGACACCCTCAAAACTCCCTCCACAGCTTGTAGCCCCCTTCAGATACTGGAAGGCCACAATTAGGTCTCCTCAGAGCCTTCTCCTCTCCAGACTGAACAGCCCCAACTCTCTCAGTCTGTCCTCATAGCAGAGCAGCTCCAGCCCTCTGCTCATCCTCATGGCCCTTTTCTGGACACCTTCCAGCACCTCCAGATCCTTCCTGGAACAGAGGCTCCAGAACTGGACACAGAGCTCCAGCTGTGGTCTCAGCAGAGTGGAGCAGTGGGGGGAGAATCACCTCCCTTGCCCTGCTGGCCACACTTCTCTTGCTGCAGCCCAGGATGGGACTGGCTTTCTGGGCTGCAAGTGCTCACTGCTGGCTCCTGTTGAGCTTCTCATCCACCAGCACCCCCAAGGCCTTTTCTTCAGCAGCCTTTGAGTTTTCCTATCTGTAAACCAGTGATGATAAGGACTCTAAACCCATTTCTTTTGGTGATGGATTTGAGCTCTCTGGGTACAAATTGCTAATGATGGCAAGTCCTCTCGAAGGTAGTTTAAAGACACATAGATAATTCCCTTTGGTCCATAGTCTGGCTTACTCCTGCTACTTATATAGACTTGGAGATGTGTTTTCTGTTCCTTCATAAGATTCATTTCATTTTTTTAAGTGGATGTGAGAAGAGCCCAGGGTTCAGCTATCCATCTCTTGTTATTGATGGGCTTTAAAGTAAATAAGTGTCTGCTGTTATGATTTCATCTCCTGTGCTGGGAGAGAGTGCTACTGTGGGAGTCCTGCAGTGCTTCTATCCCTTCTGAGATGATGTGTCTTTGTTTTCTGAGGCACACAAGTGTCTTCTCCATTTCACAGCACATGAAGGATTAACACCCAAATAAATAAGTAAGTAAGTAAATAAATAAACACTAACCCCAAGCAAATCAAATCTTCACTGACTCTGCCTGTTGCTGAGGTTCTTAGCATTTGGGGAGGACAATCTGGAGGAAGGGAGGCTCAGGGGAGGACTTCTCACACTCTAAAACTCCCTGAAAGAGCCAGGTGGGAGGTCTCTTGGTCTCTCCTCCCAAGGAACAAGTGATAGGATGAGAGGAAGTCATAGAATCATTAAGGTTTGGCCTCAAGTTGCACCAGAGGAGCCTTAGGTTGAACTGGACTGCCCAGGGAGGTGCTGGAGTCACCCTCACTGGAGTACATTAAGAAAAGCTTGGATGTGGCACTTGGTGGCAGGGTTTAGCTGACGTGGTGGTGTTAGGTCACAGGCTGGACTTGAGGTCTCAGAGGTCTTTTCCAGCCCCAATAATTCTGTGATTCTAAGATGAGGAAAAAAGATCTTGCTGCAAGAGTGGTCAGGTGTTGGGACAGGGAGGTGGTGGAGTCTCCATCCCTGGAGGTGTTCAAAAACATGTGGGTAGGGCACTTTGGGGCATGGTTTAGTGGGCATGGTGGTGTTGGGTTGAGGGTTGGACCTGATGATCCTAGAGGGACTTTTCCAACCTTAATGATTACAGGATTAATTATTTCTAGGAGATGGGTGATGTCCTTGGGGGTCTCCAGCCTGCAGCAGGGTTGGGTGATCCAAACTGCCTGCAATCCCCATTTCATGCTATACCTCAAAAAAACAACCCCAACCCACCCCAGAATCCTGGTAGCAGAGGAGAGCTGTTAACTGAACAAGCCAGGCCTGAAGTCTCTGCTCTTCCTACATAAGCTGAATTAAATGAGTTTGTGCTGCAGTTCCCATGTGCAAGATGGGTATCACAGAGCCCTCCAGCCTCACCAGGGCTTTCTGTGGGGCTTGGATGTTAGGACAAACCAGGGTATGTCAATAGATAACAGAGGGAGAAAATGCAAGCCCCAGCTGTTTCTTGGTTTTGAAAGGGGGGGGAAAAAAAATGCCTCCAGCTTAGGAGCTAACAAAAAGTTTGCAGCATTTTCTATGAGCCTGGATTCCCACATGGGGTTTGGAGTGAATTTTACAGAAAGTTTGTCTGGAAGTATTCCAGCCTGCAGCTGAAAAGAGAACTCTGCAAAGGTACCAAACCTGGGTGACTCAAAGCTCATCCCCGGCTGAGGTTTTGCAGAGCTGAGGAGGAACACAGGGTAGCAGAATTCAGATGAATTTTAACAGGAATTGGATGTTCTGATCCTGGAAGTGATAGCAGGGGCTGCCAGCACCACAGAATCACAGAGTGATAGAGGTTGGAAGGGACCTCCAGAGATCATCGTGTCCAACTCCCCCTGCCAAAAGCAGGATCACCCAGGGTAGTCCACACAGGAATGCATCCAGGCATGCATCAAACCCATACAAGCCCTGGCCAGGTGGGATTGTGTTTCTGCAAAGCTCTGACAGCTCTACATAGCTGTTGGGGCCAGCAGAGAGACCTTGGGTGGCACACAACTGTCTGCAGATGTGCACACAACTGCCTGCTTCCCACAGCGGTACAGGAGCCTTCCAGCATTGACCATACAGACATCTGCAGAGCCTGATGTCTCATGGGCACCTGTGCTGGGGCTCTGGAGATCAGAGCCTCCATACCAGTCTTGTCCTGTGTATCTCCTATAACTGGGATGAGTTCCTTGGCCATTCTCATCACTCAACTGTGTCACCTGCATGAATAGAATAGAATAGACCAGACCAGACCAGACTGGAAAAGACCTTTGAGATCAAGTCCAACCTATCACCCAACACCATCTAATCAACTAAACCATGACACCAAGCACCCCATCCAGTCCCTTCCTAAACACCTCCAGTGATGGTGACTCCACCACCTCCCTGGGCAGCACATTCCAATGGCCAATCTCTCTTTCTATGAAGAACTTCTTCCTAACATCCAGCCTGAACCTCCCCTGGCTCAGCTGATGTCTCTGAGGAGTGTACCCACTGAGTCCCGAGGCTTGCTGGAGCTCACTGGCCAATTGCAACTGAAGGATTCAGGCCAGTTTTGGGGTGGTTTCTGGCCCCACTTCTCCAGGTGGATCACACACACTGCATCCCAGTTGCTAATAGCAGGTTTGGGCATCTCCTAGCATTCCATGTAAGAGCAGCAAAAAAACACCAAGAGCTGAAGAGGAAATGGCCTGAAATTGTGCCAGGAGAAGTTCGGGTTGGAGACTGGGAGGGATTTCTTTCCTGCAGGAGTGGTGCTGAAGCAGGCTGCCCCTGTGGGTGGTGGGAGGGACTCCCATCCCTGTAGGTGTTCAAGAAACTTTGGGCCATGGCACTTGGGGCCATGGTTTAATGGCCATGGTGGTGTTGGGTTGAGGCTGACCTGGATGGTCTTAGAGGTCTCTTCCAACCCAAACAATTCAATGATTCTGTGAAGCAGCCAAGCCCAAGAAGAGGCCCATTCCTGGCCAGGGTGACCTGCCCAAGGTCAGCCTGGGAACTGCAGCCAAGGAAAGAGCTGAGTTGTGCTTGTCAGGTTTTGGGCTGAGGTTGAACAGACTGAGCATCTTTCCATCAGGCTGGCACTTGTTAGGGACGGGTCCCGTGGCACAAACTGCTCCAGCAGTTCTTCTGCTGCAGCACTTACTGGAAAGCCACCTTCCTTGCCAAAAAAACCACCCCTTGCTGCTGATTGGATGTCAGCCCTCATTTGCCAAGTCCCATTGCCTTTAGATGTTGCTCATATACTTATCAAAGTCATTTCCCCCTGAGCTTTCAATCAGATAGCCCTGTGCTGAGCAAACAGGAGGAGACACTCCTTAAGTCCTCAATTACATTTCTTTTCTTCCTCTTCAATTCCAGCCCAGACAAGAGGTGATAATACCAAATCTTTCAAATATTTGAGATACAAAGAGAGGAGCTTGTTAAAACGAGACCAATTAATGCATTTTTAATCCACATTTAAACACATGCAAAGATGCTGCATACTAATGGCATCATTGAGATTCCAGGCGGGGAGGGCTGGCACACCAGGCTGCATATCTCTCAATCTTTGCTTTCCTGCCTTGTTTGAATGGAACAAGGTCGACCAGGCAGAGGAGGGAGGGGGAACAAAAAGCAAAGCCTTATTTAGGCTCTCTCCAGGCTTTTATGTTAATCACCTGACGATGCTCTTGCTGCTACTGATCATGGTGGGGGTTTGGGGTTTGTTGGTTTCTGGTTCCCCTCGTGTTGGTTTTGTTGTTGTTTTGTTTGGGAGGTTTTTATCCTCTCTCCCCCCTCCCCCCCCACCTCCCCTTCTCCTTTTCTCTCCTTTCTTCTTCCTTCTTTTATTCCTGAAGTTCAAGGGCGTTCTGGATCCTCCTGGGAGTGCCTGCTGCTAGGCAAAAACAACCACAGAAATCACTGAGCTTCTAATGTTTCCCTTAATGGTACAACGTCTTGGCTTCCGACTGCTCCTCGTGAAAATTGATCAAAACCCCCTTGATTTTCCAGCCTCTCCTCATTGCTGTTGACACAGCAGACTGTTCAGGTGGGCCACGGACACAGGCAAAGGTTGTTTCAAGCTTGGCTTGTAGTTTTCTGCTATATTGTTCTACCTCTGCACTCAGCAGTGGTGAGGTCACACCTTGATACTGGGTTCTGTTTGGGGCCCTCGCTCCAAGAAGGACATTGAAGGGCTGGAGCAGGTCCCAAGAAGGGCAGTGAGGCTGGTGAAGGGTCTGGAGAATAGGGCTGGTGAGAAGCAGCTGAGGGAAATGTTAGATGTGTTGCTTCAGGATGTAGTTTAGTGGTCATGGTAGGAGGGTTGTGACTGGACTCATTCTTAAAGGTCTCTTCCAACCTTAATGATTGGGTTCTCAAAGACTGGCACAGGCTGCCCAAGGAGGTGGTTGAATCCCCATCTCTGGAGGTGTTTCAACAAGGCAGAGATGCAGTGCTGAGGGACATGGTTTAGCACCAGGCTTGGTAGAGGTAGAGAACGGTTGGACTCTATGATCTTAAAGGTCCTTTCCAACCCAAAAGACTCTGCGATTGCCCTGGCAGCAGTGAGGGGAGACACTGAAATGGGAGCTATCAGCTGCATCTTGGTCTCTGGCCACGTGCACACTCCTACCTGCCTCAAACTGAGATGCATTTCTCTGAGGCAGTGATCTGCTCTCTTTAATTAGCATCTCATTTGGCAGTGCCACCCGTACAGAAGCACACGTGGTTCCTTCTGCAGCTCACTGGCAGGTGGCATCTTCCCACGCAAAGACACAGGCAGCACTGGGGACTGCGTTAACTTTGGTGTCTCTCTTCCCCTTTTTCCGTGTCTGCTGTAAACTTTTTGGTCCAAAAAAACCCCCCATTGGATATAGGCAGAAAGTTAGGCTGCAAGGGCCACCAGGTCCAACAGAAATAGAACCGCAGAAGAGATTCACAGAACCGTTCTGGTTGGAAGAGGCTTTTCAGAGCGTGCAGTCCAACCACTGACCCAGCACTGCCAGGCCACCACTGCACCATGGCCCTCAGCACCACATCTCCACAGCTTTGAAACCCCTCCAGGGATGGGGACTCCACCTCCTCCCTGGGCAGCCTGTTCCAATCCCTAACCAAAAGAAGCTCCAGACATGGAGGCCTATGGTTGTTCCATGTCTCCAAAGAAATGAGACCTTGAGGTTCTTTTTCCTTCTTTTTAATGAAAAGAAGAGCCAAAAAAAAACCAACAATCAAGCAACCAAACCACTGCTGCCTGGGCAGCCTGTTCCAGGGCTTGGCAACCCTTTTGGGGAAGAAATAGTTCCTCATGTGCAATCTGAACCTACCCTGGTGCAACCTGAAGCCCCTTCCTCTTGCCCTGTCTTTGGTTATCTGGGAGAAGAGGCCAACACCAGCCTCAATCTAACTTCCTTTGGGGAGTTGTAGAGAGCCAGATGTTCTCCTCTTAGCCTTTTCTTCTCCAGATTAAACAACCCCATTTCCAATGCACCTGAAGATTATCATAGCATTGTAGAATCACAGAATCAATCAGGATGGAAAAGACCTCAGAGATCATCCAGTCCAACCTATTACCTAACACCTAACACCTCCTGACAACTAAACCATGGCTCCAAGTGCCACATCTAAGCCTTTATTGAACACCTCCAGGGATGGGGACTCCACCACTTCCCTGGGCAGCACATCCCAATGGCCAATTTCTGGGAAGAAGTTTCTCCTCACCTCCAGCCTAAACTTTCCCTGACATAGCTTGAGACTGTGTCCTCTTGTTCTGGTGCTGGTTGCCTGGGAGAAGAGACCAACCCCCACCTGGCTACAACCTCCTTTCAGGCAGTTGTAGAGAGCAAGGTCTCCCCTGAGCCTCCTCTTCTCCAGGCTAAACAACTCCAGCTCCCTCAGCCTCTCCTCATAGGGCTGTGCTCCAGATCTCTCCCCCAGCCTTATTGCCCTTCTCTGGACACATTCAAGAGTCTCAATGTCCTTCTTAAGTTGAGGAGCCGAGACCTGGACACAGCACTCAAGGTGTGGCCTAACCAGTGCTGAGCACAGGGCAGAATGACTTCCCTGCTCCTGCTGGCCACATGTCACAGGAAAAAAAAAGAAAGGTGGAACAGGGCAGAGCAGCCACATGCCTTAAATCTGAAGGGGACTTGTTGCCTCCTGCTGTGCTGCGGGAAGCTAATGAGAGAAACGACTCTGCCGAGGAGTCGGTCGCCCCAAAACCCAACAAAAGTGTTCATCACAGCATGTTGATTGATCAAAGGCAGAGGAGTTCAGAGGGAAGGACCAATGGCAGTGCATTTCTTTTACATTTTGGGGGAAGAAGTGGAGGAAAAAAAAGTTCTGAGAAATTATCCCTGGGTCACCGTGACTCCCAGAGACGAAACCCTTCCATTCGCCTTCAATTTGGGCTCTTTCCCTTGCTTTGAAATGTAAGTTCAGCCACAGGATGGGGAAAGAAAGATTGAAATGGAAATGAAACCTTTGGAAATTACCAAGCTGAAATGTTGCTGTGAAACCAGGCTGGGCTCTTTCCTTTTTTTTTTATGATGATGATTTTAATTACATTGGTAAAGTCTTCCTTTTTTTTTCCCTGAGCCTTACTTTTTAGGATGTTCAGCTTTTGGGAGGCTGGGGATGAGGTTCAAACCCACTCCTAAAAGCCTCAGAACTTTCAGGCTACAGGGAAAACGTTGAGTGTGGCATCACTTGGGAGTGCAGAGGGGGGCTGCTTCTCTGCTCCGCACAGATCTAACTGGGAGGCCACCCCTTTTAATCAGCCGCTCCCTGCTTCCATCAGGTGAATGATTATCCTGCATTTAAAGCTCTGTCCTTGAACTTGCAGGAGGAGATGGTGCCTCTCAGGCTTTTTGCCCTTTCCTTAAT
This sequence comes from Dryobates pubescens, assembly GCF_014839835.1. Taxonomy (NCBI): domain Eukaryota; kingdom Metazoa; phylum Chordata; class Aves; order Piciformes; family Picidae; genus Dryobates; species Dryobates pubescens. The sequence goes on along the minus strand of NC_071631.1, from coordinate 5,496,177 downwards.
TAAGAAGCTATATTAAATATTCAGAAATTCTGCTCTGTGACTTTACTGGGGAGCACAAGGACATGCTGGAGAGACAAATCACTTTCTCATTAACACCTAGCCAGGTCACCCAGCTCCTTTCCTTTTCCTCAGTCCTGATGCTGCTCTCCAGGGCCACAAAACTGCCAGAGAGGTGCAGGCAGCTTTTTCTGAGCTGGTGGAAATGCAGGAAGAGCTTTCATTGACTCCAGTTTACACCAAAGCTAGAAGGCTTTGGGCACAGGAGCAAAGCTACTGGGAAGATGATTATGTTCCAGAGAGCCAAGGATGCAGGAGCAAAGCTACTGGGAAAAGTGATGCTGTTCCAGGGAGCAAAGGATGCAGGAGCAAAGCTACTGGGAAAAGATGATTTTCCAAGGAGAAAAGAATGCAGGGACATGTTTTGGGGAAGGTGATGCTGTTCCAGGGAGCCATGAATGCAGGAGCAAAGCTACTAGGAAAGTGATGCAGTTCCAGAGAGCAAAAAGCTGCGGGAAAGATGCTGCTGCTCCAGGGAGCCAAGGATGCAGAAGAAACATTACTGAAAGATGTTCCATGGAGCAAAGCATGCAGAAGCAAAGCTGCTGGGAATATGATGCTATGCCAGAGAGCAAGGGATGCAGGAGCAAAGCTACTGGGAAAGTGATGCTGCTCCAAGGAGCAAAGGATGCAGGAGCAAAGCTCCTGAAAGGTGATGTTCCAGGGAACAAAAGATACAGGAGCAAGCTTTTGGGAGGATGATGTTGTTCCAAGGAACAAAGCTATTGGGAAGCTGCTGCTGTTCCAGGCAGTTCCAAACCTTTCCTGTCTCCACAGGGCGGTTTTATGCAGAGGGGACTTGCAAAAGCAGGAGGCACTCAGAAATCCCAACCTGAGCATCAGTGGCATGGCAAACACCCCACAAAACCACTTTACTCTGCTGTATGAGAACCACCCTGCTCTGCCCTCCTTCTCTGCTGCTTATCACCAGGATCCTCACAAGACCCTGCTGCTGAGGGCCACAGAGATGGCTTCAGTGTCTGCTGTCAGCTTTGAGCACAGGCAGAGGGGCACAGGCAGAGGGGAGCAGGCAGCACTCGCAGCCGCTCAGGATGATTTATCTGCTGCCGGGGGCTGCATCAAACTCTCCCTTCCCTTTTGTTTCTCCTTTGTGTTTTCTGTCAGGGCCCTGTCAGTTCTCCAATACCCAAGAAACATTCTTCAATCGAGCAGGGTCATCAACCTCCTGCATTTAGTTACTAATCAGGAGCAGGCAGGTCATCAGTAAAGGTTTTGACAGGCAGCTCTTTATTGGCTCTTGGCTCATTTGTCCAAGGAGCTATTGGATCCTGCAGGTGGGTGTTGTTGGATCCTGGAGGTGATAGGTGCTGAAAGTTGCTGACCTGAGGGAATTTGTGGTTTGGTTGGTTGGGTTTTTTTTTTCATTAAAAAGGAAGGAAAAAGAACCTCAAGGCCTCATTTCTCTGGAGAGATGGAGCAACCATAGACCTCAATGTCTTGGGCTTCCTTGGGTCAGGTGTTGGAACAGGCTGCCCAGGGAGGTGGTGGAGTCCCCATCCCTGGAGATGTTCAAGAAAGGTGTGGCCATGGCAGTCTGGGACATGGTTTAATGGTCATGGTGGTGTTCTGTTGATGATCTTAAAGAGCTCTACAAACCAAAATGATTCTATGATTCTAGCAGTCCCCAGGCAAGAGGCAGACCAAAGGGGAGATCTAGGCTAGATCTAAGGAAGAAATACTTGTCAATGAGGGTGCTGAAACCCTGGCCTGGGTTGCCCAGACAGGTGGGAGATGCCTCATCCCTGGATCCATTCCAGGTCAGGTTGTTTGGGGTTGTGAGCAACCTGCTCCAGTTGCAGATGTCCCTGCTGACTGCAGGGGGGTTGGATTTGGTGCCCTTTAAAGGTCCCTTCCAACCCAAACCATTCTATGGTTCTATGATTACCACCTCCATAGGCTACAAAAACAAGCTGTGCCCAAAAGTTTCAGCATTTCCATGCCTAGGGCAGGCAGCCAAGGTGTCCTGGTTTTTCCAGCCCCCCTCATAGTTCCTGCTGCAGAGCTGTGTCTGTTGGGAACCTGGTGGAGCTCTGCAGCTTGTCCTTTCTAGGGCCAGGAGGACAGAGAGCAGCCAGCCCTGTGCTGTTAGCAAACCCACTCCATCTGTGCCTTGTTAGTCTTCCTTAACGAGACTAAATAAAGGCTTGCTGGTCTCTGTAATGATGTTGGCCAGAGGTAGTGGCAGCTGGTGGTGGAGATGATGAGTGTCCAGGCTCTTTGGGGAGGTCTTAAGGCCAGTTCTGTGCTTTTCTTTGCCTGGTGAGAAGGATGGGAACCGTGAAAAACTCTGTTGTGTGGTGTAACTCGGTTGGACAAATGGTCTTGGCTGCATTTGAGCTTGTTTGCTGTGAGGGATCCGGGTGCCTAGTGGCCTGAGAGAGGTTCAGTGGGGCTTGGTAGAAAGTAGCAGATACATAAGAAGGTTAATGGTGCAATGAGGCAACTTCAGTTCAGGCTCTCCAGTGTAAATGATGAATGTGACAGCAACAGGTCTCAGGCAGGTGTGCGTTCAGTATAAATGGCTGATGATTGAACTGCTGCTTGCTTCTCTTATTTATTCATTTCTCCATCCTTCTAGAGCAAGAGCTCAGTGGAAGATGTTACAGAGAGGGTCCCCCAAGAATGCTGCAACACCATCACCCAGCCCAAAGCCAGGCCCTGAGCAGAGCTGCCCCACTGATCTTGGTCCCTGCTGCTCCTTAATCTGGGCATGTAGGAGGTCTCTGTTCCCCTGGGGGGAGCTGATGCAAAGTGGAGCAGGGATGGGCTCTGTTCTGGGAGTCTCTTGGAGTAAACCCAAGAAATCTGGCTCTGAATAGGTACTTCCCATCAAAACCCATGATTGTGTTGCAGTGCTCCCGGGCTGTTCAGTCTGGAGAAGAGAAAGCCTCGAGGAGACCTAATTGTGGCCTTCCAGCATATGAAGAGGGCTACAAGAAAGCTGGGGAGGGACTTGTTAGGGTGTCAGGGAGTGATAGGACTGGGGGGAATAGAGCAAAACTAGAAATGGGTAGATTCAGATTGGATGTTAGGAAGTTCTTTGCCATGAGGGTGGCGAGACACTGGCACAGGTTGCCCAGAAAGGCTGTGGGTGCTCTCTCCCTGGAGATGTTGAAGGCCACGTTGGATGAGACCTTGAGCACCCAAGTCTAGCTGAGAGGTGACCCTGCCCATGGCAGGGAGGTTGGAACAGATGATCTCCAGGGTCCCTTCTGCGATTCTATGCAGTAGAGCCTCGGGGCTGTGCTCACACAGCCCTGGTGTGTGTTTCTTCAGACAGTCCACTGGTCTTGGCCACCTGGGTGGCTCCAGCAGCCTTCTCCCCACCCCCCCTCCTGGTGAGCAGCAGGGTTTCATAATTGATCCGTGTTGCAGCAGGTTGTGGGGGGACAGCGGAGGGAAGAGGCAGCGATAGCATCTGCCTGGGAGCAGGCAGCAAGCAGCAGGGTTATTGTTTGTTAATGGATTGCTTTTGAAAAGCTGCTCATGTGGGACTGGGTGAGTTGCTGAGGTAATTAAAACTCTGTCAATGCAAAAGGCAGGATCTGATTATTTCCATTCCAGAGCAGGCAGATTAAACCAGGAAGGTTTATTTCACCACTTCTAAGAGAGCAGGGCTGCTTCGAATGGAGTTCATCACAGGGTCTATAACAACTAAAACTCTTCAGCTGCTTCTCTCTTTATATATAGAGATATATATATAATATTTTTCTTTTTACTAAACCCCCAAAATTTGTTTTACACCATCTTACTCAGGTTTAAACAGCTCCTATCAATCAGAGCACACGTGCATCTGTGGAGCACTGGTGTTCCAGAGCTCGTTTCTTATCTTTTAAACCCACCTATTCTCATCTTAAAAGCCTTTTCTGCACCAGCACTCCATTCTGCCTGGAACACAAAAGTGATGGGAGGTTGGTAACAAGGCTCAGAAATAGTTGCAAGCTCTCCCTATCATCTCTCTTTAGGAAAAAAAGGAAGGGAATCAAGTAAGGCCACAAGAATGATCAGGGGGTTGGAGCACCTCTGCTACAACACAGGCTGAGGGAGCTGGGGGTGTTCAGCCTGGAGAAGAGGAGGCTCTGGGAAGACCTAATAGCAGCCTGCCAGTACCTGAAGGGGGCTACAGGAAGGATGGAGAGAGACTGTTTACAAAGGCCTGCAGGGACAGGAGAAGGGGCAGTGGCTCTAAGCTGGAGAAGAGCAGATTTAGATTGGATGTTAGGAACAAGAGTGGAACAGGTTGCCCAGGGAGGTGGTTGAGGCCCCTTCCCTGGAGATATTCAACAATGCCCTGGGCAACCTGATCTAGTTGGGATGTCCCTGCTAACTGCAGGGAGGTTGGACTGGATGAGCTCTGGAGGTCCCTTCCAGCCTGGACCATTCTATGATTCGAAGTCCATTAAAGGGAATCTGCTCTCTTGAGACCCCACCCGGAGTACTGAATCCAGTTCTTGTGCACACAGCATCAGAAGGACATGGAACTGTTGGAGTGGGTCTAGAGGAGGTCTCAAAAGTGATCAGAAGGTTGCAGCACCTCCCCTATAGGGACAGGCAGAGACAGTTGGGAATGTTCAACCTGGGGAAGAGAAGGCTCCAAGGAGACCCTAGAGCAGCCTTCCAGTACCACAATGGGCTACAAGGAAGCTGGGGAGGGACTTTTTATGAGGAGTTGCAGTGCCAGGACAAGGGGCAATGGATTGAAGCTTGAGGAGGGCAGATTTCAACTGGAGATTAAGAAGGAACTCTTTAGAGTGAGGGTGGTGAGAGACTGGAACAGGCTGCCCAGGGGGTAATCAAATAAAAACCAAAAAAGAACTCAGTAGTTGAAGTTGTTTTTCCTGGCTGCTTTCAGCAGCACAGAGACCAGGAGGGTTTGCTGCAAATCCTGGGTGAAGCTGCCAGCTGAGCTGATGCCCAAGCAGAGCAGCTGACTGCGGTGGATTTACAGAGGTGGAACAGAGATCTGGGTGCAGACCTTCCTCTCCTGGATGCTGAGGCCTGCCAGCAGCAGTAGATTTTTTAGCTGCAAAACAATATGGAAAGGAGGGCTGGTTTGTGCAGGGATGTGTCAGCAGCACTGCCATTGCTGTCCCTAAATCTGTGCCAAGGTCAGTGAGGTTTGTGCAGCTCAGATGGTTCATTCTCAACTGCTCTTAGGTGTGTGACAGCAGTCAGGGGCAAAAGAGCTCCTGAGGTCTCAGTCCTGTTCCTAGCCAAGAAAAAGAATACCTTGGGTTCAAAGCTATGAGGCAGCTTCATCAGCAGTGCCAGCAGTAAAGGACCAAAGTGTGACCATGATGAGACCACAAACGTTTTCCTAGAAACACCTTGCTTCAGACAGATCTCTAAGATCATGAAGTCCAACCATCAACCCAACCCAGCCCACTGAACCATGTCCCCAAGTGCCATATTTACACATTTTTTAACAGCTGCAGGGATGGTGACTCCACCACCTCCCAGGGCAGTCTGTTCCAATGCCTGAACACAATTCCAGTGAAGACATTTTTGCTAATGTCCAACCTAAACCTCCCTTGGTGCAACTTGAGGCCATCTCCTCTTGCCCTGGCACTTGTTACTTGGGAGAAGAGACCAACCCCCACCTGGCTCTATCATCCTTTCAGCAACTTCTAGAGAGCAATGAGGTCTGCCCTCAGCCTCCTTTTCCCCAGGCTGAACAACCCCGGGTGCCTCAGCTGCTCCTCACCAGCCCTGTACTCCAGACCCTTTGCCAGCCTTGCTACCCTTCTCTGGTCCTGCTCCAGCACCTCAATGTCCTTCTTTTCATGAGTGGCCAGCCCTTCTTCACTTGTGGGCTGTGTGTGTATCCTCCAAGCTGCACAATGCTGACCACAGCAGTTCTAAATTAGGACTCACCCTTGACAGTCTCATCCACTGGTCAAGTGAGAGCATGCTCCACTGCACAAACTCCTGTTGTCAGGGCTGGATGGCTCTTTTGAAAGAGGTGACTTGATGCAGAGGTTACAAGGTGAATCACAGAATTAACCAGGTTGGAAAAGGCCTTTGAGATCATCAAGTCCAACCTATCACCCAACACCATCTCATCAACTAAACCATGGCACCAAGTGCCTCATCCAGTTTGTTTTTAACTGCTTCCAGGCATGGTGACTCCACCACCTCCCTGGGCAGCACATTCCAAAGGCCCATCTCTCTTTCTGTGAACAAGTCTTTCCTACCATCCAGCCTAAACCTCCCTTGGCACAACTTGAGACTGTGTCCTCCCCTTTTGTCACTGCTTGCCTGGGAGAAGAGACCGACCCCCACCTGGCTACAACCTCCTTTCAGGTAGTTGTGGAGAGCGATAAGGTTTCTCCTGAGCCTCCTCTTCTCCGGGCTAAAACAACCCCACAATCTCATGACAGATTGAACCAGCTGATGCTCCCCATCCTTGCTGCTGCAGAACCCCTCCAGCCCCTGTGAGCAGTTCCCAGATCCGCTCCCCGAGCCCTCGGGGTCCCCTCCCGCGGGCCGCAGCCCGGCGCCCCTGCGCGGGCAGCCGCCGCTTTTCCTGCTGATAGGAAATGAAACCTCAGATTAAAAGACGTTCCCACAGATAAAAAAGCAACAGAATCTCATTGCAATTGTCCATGGCAGGCACCCAATTTTCAAATGATAATTACAATAATTAAAAACTCCCTTATCAACAGAGACAAAACTGCTGCACGTTGGCAGGCAGAGATGATGAACGAGGCAGGCACAGGCTGCTCGCTGCTGAAATCAATTTTCAGAAGTTCAAACAAGCCCCAGAACAATTCCAGTTTTGTTATGCCTTTTTTTTTTTCCCACCCCCACCCCCTCTCCTGGGGGAGGAAGAGACTTTCCCCATGCATCAACACATTTGGTTTGTTGTGGTGGTGTTTGTTCTGTTTTGTGGGTTGTTGGTTTTTTCATTCACAAGGTCACAGGAGCTGGAGCCGAAAACAAGCGAAAGGAAAAGCTCCTGGAAACAAAAGGGTTTTGTTGGAGAAGTGCAGGATGGGGAAAGTTCAGAATCCTATCAGGCCTCCCCAGTTTGGAGCTTTACTTCTAATTATGGATTATCTCCCTTAGAATTAACAACTGGAGAGGCTCAGCTCGTGGAGAATTTGCTAAGGAAAGGCTCTCAGAGCTCTCTGTGCTGAGCAGTCAAGAGCTTGCTCCCTGGGGCTGCCTTCTGCAGCTGTCCCAGCTGTGGAATGGGGACTTCAGGAACAGAAATTAAAGTCTAATTAAAAAAAAATCCCAGATGGACCTCTGGAAAATCAGAGAATCAGAGAATCTATAAGGTTGGAAAAGACCTCAAAGATCATCAAGTACAACCTGTCACCCAACACCTCATGACTACTGGACCATGGCACCAAGGGCCACATCCAATCCCCTCTTAAACACCTCCAGGGACAGGGACTCTACCACCTCCCTGGCCAGCACATTCCAATGGCTAACAACTCTCTCTGTGAAGAACTTTCTTTCTCCTCACCTCCAGCCTAAACTTCCCCTGGCATAGCTTGAGACTGTGTCCTCTTGTTTTGGTGCTGGTTGCCTGGGAGAAGAGACCAACATCGATCTGTACACAACCTCCCTTCAGGTAGTTGTAGAGAGACCAACCCCCTCCTGGCTACAACCTCCCTTCAGGTAATTGTAGACAGCAATGAGGTCTCATGAACAGTTTGGCCTGGAGTAGTCTCGGGTTTCCCTGCCTATGCTTTCCAAAGTAACACTGTGACAGTTGGGACTCCTGTTTCTGCTCTGGGGGCTTTATTTTGTTAACAGCTTTGTGATGTGCACAAACATAAGAGACCTCCAAGGCCCTGCCTGCCTAGCTCATGAGTACCCTCAGAACGAGAGATGGGGCATTAAGATTTTGTTCTTCAACATTTTGTGTCCAGTTTCAGGCTCCACACTCCAAGGAGGACATTGAGGGCCTGGAGCAGGTCCAAAGAAGAGCAATGAAGCTGGTGAAGGGCTTTGGAAACAAGTTTGGTGAGGGATGGCTGTGGGAGCTGTCTTCAGAAGAGAAGGCTTAGGGGAGACCTCATCACCCTCTACAGCTCCCTCAAAGGAGGTTGGAGCTAGGTGAGGGTTGGTCTCTTCTGACATGCAGCAAGTGACTGGACAAGAGGGAATGGCCTCAAGCTGTGCCAGGGGAGGCTCAGATTGGATATTAGTAAAACTTTCCTCTCAAGAAGGGTTGTCAGACACTGGAACAGGCTGCCCAGGGAGCTGGTGGAGTCTCCATCCCTGGAGGGGTTTAAAAGATGCACGGATGTGGTGCTTTGGGGAATGGTTTAGTGACAGCGGCTTAGCAGTAGTGGTGGATTGTGAGCTCTAGGTGAGCAGTTGGACTTGGTGATCTCAAAGGTCCCTTCCAACCCCACCAGTTCCATGGTTCTATCAGCAGCTCAGAGGATGGAAGATGAGAGAGTCACTTGTGACGAAGCAGAGCTTTGCCTTCTGTAGGATGCTCTGTCAAGGTCTTGAGGGAGGTTCTCACTTCAGCCTGATGGAGTTAGTCATTGCCTTGTCATAAACACTGGGCCCAATATGATGTATTTGTGAGGAGATGACAATTGTCTGTGCATGGCAAATGCATTAGCGTTCTTTAAGCAGTTTTAATTGTACCTAATTAGTACAGAGAGTCCCCAAGCAGAAAGTTTGGCTCTGGAAGTCTTTCCAAATGTCTTCATTGTTGTCTGTTTGACAGCAGGATTTAGGGCAAGCTGACTTCATTTGGAGATCTCTGATTTGTGGGGGCTGACATTTCTCATCTTTTCCTCCTGATAGAGTGAATTCATCCTTTCCCCTGAGTAAATGTTTGCTCTGTCAGTTCCACACTGTAGCCTGGTACATCACACAATTACTTACTGCTCTTTCTGCTGCTGCCATCTCATCACTGGCTCAGGAAAAATCCTGCAGAAAGGATCTCATTCCATAGTGAATTGTGTGGGTTCTTAGTGCATATTAGTTTCCTTGTGGCTGGGATGGGATTTTGCCTCCTGGGAGAGGCCATTATTCATGTCAGGGGCAATGAGTTTTATTTATCAGTGCATGGACAGGAATGTGAAGGCAGAGAGAAAAGTCTGATGCCTTGGTTGTTTCCTTCCTGAGTTTGAGAAAAATTATGAGATGGGAGGAAGAGAAAGGGGAAAACATTGCCAGGTGGAGGGTGGGCTAGATACAGCTCCATGTGGATCATACAGTGAGGCCCTGAGCATCTGAGTCTAGTTGAGAGCCATCCCTGCCCATGGTGGGGAAGATGGAGAAGGTCATCTCTGAGGTCCCCTCCAACCTGAGCCATTCTAGGATTCTGTGATTCTATGATAGAATCATTTTGGTTGGAAAAGACTTTAAAGATTGAGTCCAACCATAATCTATGTTTACCAGCTCTGGTGCTAACCCATGTCCCTCAGCACCACATCTCTGCCTCATTTAAGTACCCCCAGGTATTAAAACTCCAGGGTTAGGCAGTTAATCACTTCCCTGGGAAGCTGGAAAATGATCCACAGAGAGGGGCCAGCAAAGTGCCCTTCTGGCTAAGAGAGGCAGCGGTATTTCTGGGGTTCATTAAGAAGAGTGTGACCAGTAGGTCCAAGGAGGTTCTCCTAACCCTCAGGCTCCCCCATTCAAGAAAGACAGGGAACTGCTGGACACAGTCCAACAGAGGGCCACAAAGATGCTGAGGGACCTGGAGAAGCTCTGTGAGGAGGAAAGGCTGAGAGCCCTGGGGCTGGTGAACCTGGAGAAGAGTAGCCCCAGAGGGGATCTGAGCAATGCTCAGCAAGAGCTAAAGGGTGGGGGGCAAAAGGCTGGGGCCAGACTCTTTTCAGTGGTGCCCAGGGACAGGACAAGGGGCAATGGGCACAAACTGGAACCCAGGAGGTTCCACCTGAACAGGAGGAGAAACTTCTTTGGTGTGAGGGTGCTGGAGGCCTGGAGCAGGCTGCCCGGAGAGGTTGTGCAGTCTCCTTGTCTAGAGAGATTCCAAACCCAGCTGGGTATTGTGATCCTGGGCAAGCTGCTGTGGGTGCCCTGCTTTAGCAGGGGGGTTGGACTGGATGGTCTCCAGTGGTCCCTCCCAGCCCTACCATTCTGTGATTCTCTTCCATTAAGGAGCAATGATGGATCTGCAGAGTCAGCTGCATGCAGCAGCAGACTCCCAGCAGGGCGACGCAGCCAAGAGCGTCATAAACTTCAGTCACAGCTGTCGTCTTTCTTGAGTGAGTCTCAACTCACCACAGCCTCAATGCCAGCTTTGCACTTTCCCTGCTCCCTCCCAGCAGCCCAAGGTGAGAGGACAAGCACGGATGAGCCCAGCCCTGCCAAAGCACGTGGGTCCAGTCACCACTGGCACCATGCAGAACTGACATCGTGTTGGGAACAGCCTTGTCAGAGGGGGCAAAGCTCAGGGTGACCTCAATTTCTAAGCCCTGGTATTCAATTATTTCTGCAAGGAAAAGAATCTTTATTATTTAATAATGGCTGAGGCACTCCAAATTATTCATCAGCACAGGAAGGGAGTTGCTGAGATGCACAGAAAGGATGTGGTTGGCGTTGGAGCAGGGGTGATGAAGTCAGAGCCTGGCTGAAGGAAGACCTTTGTCTGCTTCATCCATTGCCTTTTGCTATCACAGACAAAACTTCCTCTTTCTGGAGTCTCCTCCAGTCCTGTAACTTGCAGCAAGATTTTATTTCTCTGGGTATTTTGGGTTTAAGCTAGAGCATTTCCAGGTGAAGAGCAGTGAAGGGGAAAAGGACCTGGGGGTCCTAGTGGATGGGAAGTTGACCATGAGCCAGCAATGTGCTCTTGTGGCCAAGAAGACCAATGCTATTCCAGGGTGGATTAGAAGGGCTGTGGTTAGTAGGTCAAGAGAGGTTCTTCTCCCTCTCTTCTCTGCCCTGGCTGCATCTGGAATATTGCATCCAGTTCTGGGCCCCTCAGTTCAAGGAGGACCTCAGGGAACTGCTTAAGAGAGTCCAGCACAGAGCCACAAAAATGATTAGGGGAGTGGAACATCTTCCTTACAAGGAGAGACTGAGGGAGCTGAAGGCTCTTCAGCTTGGAGAGGAGGAGCCTGAGAGGTGGCCTCATTCATGTTGACAAAGATGTGCAGGGTGAGTGCCCAGAGGCTGGAGCCAGGCTCTGCTGGGGGATGCCCAATGATAGCACAAGGGGCAGTGGTGGAAGTTGAGGCATAGGAAGTTTCATGGAAACAGGAGGAAAATAATTTTCCCTGTGAGGGTGACAGAGCCCTGGAACAGGCTGCCCAGGGCAGCTGTGGGATCTCCCTCTCTAGGGATATTCACAACCCACCTGAATGTGTTGCTGTGTGATCTGCTCTAGGTGACCCTGCTCTGGCAGGGGAATTGGACTGAATGATCTTCCAAGGTCCCTTCAAGCCCCTAGCATTCTGTGATTCTGTGATATCTGGCCCTGACCCTACTGATGGCTCATGCTGTGTTATTGTAGTTGCTACAGGGGAAGCTGTAGTCAGGTGGGGGTCAGGCTCTTCTCCCAGGCAACTTGTCACAGAATGAGAGGGCATGGCCTGAAGCTGTGACAGGGGAGGTTTAGGTTGGATGTTAGGAAGCATCTCCTCATGGAAAGTGTAGTTAGACACTGGAAAGTGCTGCCCAGGGAGGTGGTGGAGTTACCATCCCTGGAGGTGTTTAAGGAAAGATTGGATGTGGCACTTAAAGCCACGGTCTGGTCAGTGTGGTGGTGTTAGGTCATAGGCTGGACTTGATGATCTCAGAGATCTATTCCAGCCTCATTAATTCTGTGATTTCAGTGCCCAATTTTTAGGCAGTGGGATGTGGGGACTCCACCTGGAGCTCCCCCAAAAGGGCACTTGCACGGCAGTGTAGTGGTGTGCTGAGAATCGCTGCATCACTGCTGTGAGAGAAGATCTTTAATATCATCAAGTCCAAGCAGCATCAAACTCTACCAAGTCATTTCTCAACTGGTGTGACTCTCTGCTGCTGTAATTGTTGCCTGCCCACACACTGCAAACAATGTTTTCCCACTGGAGTCAGAAGGTGAAGCTGTGGGCTGCTGGGAGCTGTTGTGTGGCAGTACCACACCTTGGTGTCTGGGAAGACAAAGCAGCAGCCCTGCTTGCCCATTTAATTGCCAAATGATCAGATAAATGTCACATCACTTAGGATGCCAGAACTCGCTGGTATTTCGAATGTTTCCATGTTTTAATTCCTCACAAGTCAACCTTTGCAAACCTAATTACAAGGGGAAAATCATTGGTGGCATTTTCTTCCCCCTGTTTGGAGCTGAAGGGAGTTTCCTGGCTCTCAGAGATTTTATACTGATGGGTTGTTGGTTTTTTTTTTCTGCATTGTTATTTTATTTCTTGGGAGTGAGAGGAGTTCTTCCTGCTGCTCCTCACTGGGACAGGATGGATTAGTGGCCATGAACACCACAGAGCAGCAACAGTGGCCCATGCCTGCGTATTTGGGTTAGCTCTGCAAAGCTAGTTCTGCAAAACAGCTCCAAAATAAGCAGCCCCAAGCCCAGGCAGAGTTGAAAACCTTGGGGAGGCTTCATGCAAAGCAGCTTTCCACTTCCACATCTCCTTTCAGTTTGCTTGTAAAAGCAGCTGTCTAAAACGGATGGGAATCAAAGTGAGATGTTTCTGAGGTGGCACAGAGTGGGGTTTGACATTTCCAGTGCATCAAGAGCCACGTGCTTGCAAGGCAGGCTAATATTTGTGTTAACACTTACAAAGACACACTTGATGATGTCCCTCTGTTTGCTTCTGAAACAGACAAACTTTGAGGGCCACTCCAAACCTGTAGCCCTCAGGGCAGTACTTTGCACCACCCTTTCCCAGGTCTGTGTTAGAGGCAGACCCAGCAGCTGGCTATGTTGGTGATCTATGGAAATCCCTCCATAACTGCTCCCAAATGTGATGGAAATAGCTGTGCTCCCTTTGCTTCTCTCTCCCAGAGGCCTGGGGCAGCTCTTGGCAGTCATTCCTGCATCTCTTCAATAAGAGCAAATTCAGAAGGGACAGGAAATCATGTCCTCAGGAAGTCACAGAATCCCAGCATGGTGGATATGGCAAGGGACCTCTGGAGATCATCCAGTCCAACCCTCTTGCTAAAGCAGGGCACCCACAGCAGCTTGCCCAGGAGCACAATTGCATGGGGGGGGTTGGAAGCTCTCCACAACCTCTCTGGGCAGCCAGCTCCAGGGGCCCAGCAGCCTCACAGGAAAGAGTTTCTTCCTTACAGTTAGCTGGAACTTTCTGGGTTCCAGTTTGTGCCCACTGACTCTTGACCTGTTGCCAGCAAAACGAGCCTGGCCCCATCCTCATGAGTTCCACCCTTTAGCCATCAATCAGCATTGATCACATCCCCTCCCCAGGTCCTTCAGCCTCTGTCCATGCCCGGTGGAAGGGCTAATGGTGGCTAGAGCATGCAGGGCCGTGCTGCAGTGCTTGGTGCAGCAGCAGAGAGCTTTGGGGATGATCTGTTCTGGGACCTGTGGCTGACAGTGCGGTTTTAGCAGCTGCGCTTCGGTGCGGAGCTGCCTCCGGAGCTGCAGATATTTCTGTCGCCTCTTCAGCATTTGTGTCTAAGCACATTCCAATCTCCTCTTTGCAAAGGGATGGAGAAGAGGAGAGCAGAGGCTGCTTTCCCCAAATCCTGTAGGGAGGCAGAAGCTGGAACTCAGCTCCCGGTGCGATGGGTGCATGAGAACCGGCAGCATGCGGAGCCCGGGGACTTCTGAGCCTGCTGTAGGGCTTGGCTGTCAGCTTCAATCTCTGTGTTGGCTCTCTTGAAAGCAGAGTCTTGTTTTTGTGCTGTTCTGTGCTCATCTCCCAGAGCACCTCTCGCCAGTGGTAGCTCTGGGGCTGGAGCTCCTGATTTCCAACCTCTTGGCATAGCTGCTGCTGCTAACCCTTCCCTTCCTTGTGCTCTCTGCTTGCAGGGTGGTGGCACAGCAGTGGCTTTTCTGACCTGCTTGTGTTGCCTTTTCCCAGACTCTTCCTAGCCTGGAGTAGAGGAAACAAACTCCTATCCACTAATCCAGACACTTAAAACTACACAGCCAAGGTTAAAAACCCAGGGAGACATGAATTGTGTGTCCTGGATATAATCAAGCTCTCTCTGAAGAGCTGCTGAAGGGTTTGGATCAGGCTCATCACAGAAATGTGAGAGGGAAGTGGCCCTGTTGGTTCCACAAGATGCTAAAAGTGAGGGAACCTCACAAAAGCCTGAGGGGGACACTCTGATGTGCACAACTCTCCTCCAAGGTCTCTTCCAGCCTCAGCAGTTCCATGATTCTATGTGGCAGTACCTTAGCAGTAATGGTGAGAATGTGAGTGCCAAGCAAGGGGCTGGACTTGATGCTCTCTAAGTTCTCTTCCAACCTCAGCTGCTCCATGGTTCTGTGAACTGGGTCCATGTATGGCTTCATCAATGATCTGGATTGAGGCAACCTCAGAAAGTTTGCAGGTGACACTAAACCTGGTGGCAGTGCTGACCTGCTGGAGGCTGGGGAGGCTCTGCAGAGTGACTTGGCCAGGCTGGACAGATGGGCTGAGGCCAGTGGGATGAGGTTCAACAAGGCGAAGTGGCAGGTCCTGCGCTTGGGTGATAATAACCCCATGGATGCTCCAGACTTGGGGCCAAGTGGCTGGAAACTGCCTCTTGTTGAAGCCACTGGGATCTCAAGTTGCCACTTGAAGCCACTTTGGCCTCAGGTTGCACCAGGGGAGGTTTAGGTTGGAGACTAGGAAAACTATTCTTGCTGCAGGAGTGGCCAGGGATTGGAACAGGCTGCCCAGGGGGGTGCTGGAGTCATCATCCCTGGAGGTGATCAAGAAGCATGTGGATGTGGCCATGGCACTTTGGGACATGGTTTAATGGTCATGGTGGTGTTGGGTTTGATGGTTGGACTCAATAATCTTGGAGGGCTTCTCCAACCCAAACAATTCCATGATTCTGTTCTACAGTTCTAAGGAGTTGGGAGCTGCTCCCTTCTGTAGGACTGTGTCAGAGGGGACAGGACCCCCAGCTATGGGGTGCAATGGAATTATGTGATCCCCATTGCTGTTGCCTCATCCCTGCAGATGCCTGCAGGTCAGCGAGCTGGGAAGGGGTCAGGGCTATGCCCTGAGCTCCAAGAATCTGGCAGGCATCATTCAGGAGTGTAAAATGCCTTTGTTAATGAAGTACTTAAGGCTGCAGAGCCTGGAGGGAGAAATCTGGGTCTATATATAGCCAGGCAGCCTAAGAGCTGAGAAAGAGACTGTCTGTGAGAAAATGTCTGGTGGACATGTGGAGGGTCAGACCCTCAGCACCAATTCCAACAGTGACAGCAGGGAGGGAGCAGTGCTGGTGCACCAGGGTGTTTGGAAGCCCCACGAAGAAGAGCTTGCTAAAGGAATGAATGGAAATGACATCCGAAAGTGAAGGACCCAGGCCCTTTCACCCTGCTGTACCCAGGCTCTGGGCTCAGTTGGCACACCCCTGACACTGGCTTTGTGTCTTGGCCAGGCTGAGCAGTGCTGGCTATGTGGGACCCTGCAGCTGTGGCTCTGCAGGCTTCCTGTGTCCATAAATGTGGCTAATTATTGCACACTGAATGACACATCTTTGTGGAAATCTCATTTATAAAATGCTGCATTATGGTTTTTTCCTCTCTCTCTCTCCCTCTCCTCTCTTCCAGTGTTTGATGTTCCTCCAAAAGAAGATGCACAGAGCTTTTGCTCACTTGTTCTGGCACCTGGACTTTGTGCAACACTGAGGCCAGGTTGCTGTGAGGTCCACCTCTTGATGATGTAGTGAGTCTGCTCCTTCGCAGGCTGTGCAGAGGTGCAGCTCAGTGGATTGAGAATTGGCTGAAGGGCAGAGCTCAGAGGGTTTGGATCAGCACTGCCAGGTCTACTTGGAGGCCTGTGGCTTGTGGTGTTCCTCAGGGGTCAGTACTGGGTCCAGTTTTGTTCACCATACTCATCATCGACCTGGATGAAGGGACACAGTGGACCCTCAGCCAGTCTGCTGATGGTACAGAACTGGGAGGAGGGGCTGATAACCTGTCAGGCTGGGCTGCCACTCAGGCAGACCTGGAGAAGATGAAGTTCAACCAGGGCAAGTATAGGGTCCTGCCCTGGGGGAGGAACAACCACCTGCAGCAGTACAGCTGAGAGGTAACCTGCTGGGAAGCAGCTCCCCAGAAAAGGACCTGGGAGTCCTTTTGGGCAGCAAGTTGCCTGTGAGCCAGCAATGTGCCCACATGGCCAAGAAGGCAAATGGGGTCCTGGGGTGCACACAGAAGAGTGTGGCCAGCAGGTCAAGAGAGGTTCTCCTCCCCCTCTACTCTGCCCTAGTGAAGCCATTTCTGGAGTGCTGGGTCAAGGTTTGGGCTCCCTAGCTCAAGAGAGACAGGGAGCCTCTGGAAAGTGTCTAATGGGAGGCTCTGAAGATGTTGAGGGGCCTGGAGCATCTCTGTGAGGAGGAAAGACTGAGAGCCCTGGGGGTGCTGAGCCTGGAGAAGAGCAGCCCCAGAGGGGATCTGAGCAATGCTCTGCAAGAGCTAAAGGGTGGACACATTCCTGTGCAGCCTGATCCAGATGTACCTGCATTAGCAGGGGGTTAGAATAGAGGATCTCCAGAGGTCCCTTCTAACCCCCACCACTGTATGGTTCTATGATTCCCAAAGTGTGAAACAGCCTTTGCAGCCTCTCCCTCTGCAACATTCAAGGTGCAGGATTCATGTGGCTGCAGTCAGGACTGATATTGGATCATGGACCAAATGGAGCCCTGACCTTTCAGCCAAGGGCAGAGAGTTT
Organism: Dryobates pubescens; assembly: GCF_014839835.1. Classification (NCBI taxonomy): domain Eukaryota; kingdom Metazoa; phylum Chordata; class Aves; order Piciformes; family Picidae; genus Dryobates; species Dryobates pubescens. The sequence continues at coordinate 5,479,294 of NC_071631.1, read as the reverse complement.
GGAAGCTGTGTGCAGGGAAAACTGAAGCTTTGGCACTTCCCAGCAACGCTGCTGCAGAGGGTAGGAAGCCAGGTGAGGCTCATTATGGCCCAAAAGCTGTGTGCAGAACTTCACACTCCCATTCGTGGTTTCCCTTTTTAACCACCTGTCAGTGCAAGATGTTTGTATGAAACACAGGGAAGAAACAGGAGGGCTGGAGAAACCAACTCTGCAAACACACACACCTCTTGGTTGGGCCTTGTCTACTCCTTTGCAGCTCCACCGAGGTCCCCCAAGATACCTCTGAATTACACAGGTCTGGGTGATAGCAAAGGCCCCCAGGCCCTGCAGCCCTGCACAAGTTCTTGGAGGAGATGAAAAGCAAAAAATGCTTAAACAAGCCAAAGAATCATAGAATTGTCAGGGTTGGAAGGGACCTCAAGGATCAGCCAGATCCAACCCCCCTGCCATGGGCAGGGACACCTCACACTGCAGCAGGTTGCTCACAGCCACATCCAGCCTGGCTGCAAAAACTTCCAGAGATGAGGCTTCCACCACCTCCCTGGGCAACCTGTGCCAGTCTCTCACCAGCCTCATGGGGAAGAACTTCAGCCTAACATCCAATCTGAATCTATCCAGTTCTAGTTTGGCTCCATCCCCCCCAGTCCTATCACTCCCTGACATCCTCAGAAGTCCATCCCCAGCTTTCTTGTAGCCCCCTTCAGAGACACTGGATGGCTACAATGAATAGAATAGAATAGAATAGAATAGAATAGAATAGAATAGAATAGAATAGAATAGAATAGAATAGAATAGAATTAACCAGGTTGGAAGAGACCTTCGAGATCATCATGTCCAACCTATCATCCGACACCACCTAATCAACTAAACCATACAACCAAGCATCCTGTCAAGCCTCGCCCTGAACACCCCCAGCGACGGCGACCCCACCACCTCCTCAGGCAGCCCATTCCAGTGGGCAATCACTCTCTCTGTGTAAAACTTCCTCCTAACCTCCAGCCTAAACCTCCCCTGACGCAGCCTGAGACTGTGTCCTCTTGTTCTGGTACTGGTTGCCTGGGAGAAGAGACCAACCTCCGCCTCACTACAACCCCCCTTCAGGTAGTTGTAGTGAAGTCTCCTTGGAGCCTTCTCTCCTCCAGACTGAACAGCCCCAACTCTCTCAGTCTGTCCTCATAAGAGAGGTTCTTCAGCCCTCTGCTCATCCTCATGGCCCTTCTCCGGACACCTTCCAGCACCTCCAGATCCTTCCTGGCACAGAGGCTCCAGAACTGGATGCAGTACTCCAGCTAGAGTCTCAGCAGAGTGGAGCAGAGGGGGAGAATCATCTCCCTCTCCCTGCTGGCCACACTTCTCTTGGTGCAGCCCAGGCTCTGCTTGGCTCTCTGGGCTGCAAGTGCTGACTGCTGGCTCCTGCTGAGCTTCTCATCCCCCAGCACCCCCAAGGCCTTTTCTCCAGGGCTGCTCTCAAGGCAGTCCCTGCCCAGCCTCTATCAGTGCTTGGGATTGCCCCGCCCCTGATGCAGGACCTTGGACTTGGTCTTGTTGAACCTCATGAGGTTCTTCTGTAAGGACAAAAATAAAGCTAGACAGGATATAAAGGCAGAATTTTTTTTTGCCCATGCCTGTTTGTGTTCACATCATTACTGTGAAAGCCTCTTAATTAGTGGAAGGAAACTGGTAGCAGCCTTTTGGTGGCTGCCGCTTTGTTCACTGAGTTTGTACACAGGGAGCTACATGATGAGCAATCTGAAATCTATTCTAGCAATTTCTTCTTTGAAGCAGTGGAGAGGGGGGACAGCCAGAGCTTTGTGCCATCTAATGCCTCCAGAGGCTTTGCTGCTATTGTTCAGGAAGCAGCAGCATGTAATTGTGTCACTGGTTTCATGGTCCAAGTTCTGACGTCTGCTTTGGTCCTGCTGGTGTTGTTTCCTCTGACTTCTCTTCCTCTGAGTCGTCCTCTGCTGCTTCATCTTAACTTCATTGTGCCCATGGCTCTGGTTTTGTCTGGCCCTGGGAAGCTGTGTGGCTCATGGAGTGGAATTGTTCTGCTTGGAAAAGACCTTTAAAATCATTGAGTCCAACCACGACCCCAACACCACCAGGACCACCAAACCATGTCCCCAAGTGCCATGTCGACATGTTTTGTGAACACCTCCAGGGCTGGTGACTGCACCCTGGGCAGCCTGTTCCAATCCCTGACTGCTTTTTCAGTGAAGACTTTGTTCCTAGTGTCCAACCTAAACCTCCCCTAGTCCAGCCTGAGGCCATTTCCTCTCACCCCATCACTTGTAACTAGGGATACCAACCCTCACCTCACTCCAGCCTCCTTTCAGGGAATTGGAGAGAGCAATGAAGTCTCCTCTCAGTCTTCTCCAGACTAAATGACCCCAGGTCCCTCAGCCACTCCTCATAAGACTTGTTCTCCCTAAGGACTAGGAGGCCAACCCAGATCTTAGGAAGAAGTTTCTCTCCCCAAAAGGTTTCCTCATAGCTGTCAACCCCAAGTATGTCACATGCTACTTATTTGGTAACTCCCCAGACTTCTAATTGGGGAACAGAGGCAAAGCAATTTTGGTCTTCCAGCTCCTTCCACTGCTGAGTCAGGAGTTATCTCAGCAAGGAGCAGAGCAGGAAGGTGAGGAATGTCCACCCACAGCCCCTCCAGGAACACTCAGCTGGGATATAGAGCCCAGATCCATCCCTTCCCCTCTCACAGGAGGTCCTCCCTTTGGCCTGAAGCCAGAGCAGTCTTGTGGGGCTGCACAAGACATGAGCCCTTTTGTGTAACTCACTTTTTCCCTTGCTGTAACTTGTGTCAGCCTTTGATCTTGGATGACAAAGACAAAGTGAGCTTCTGAAGTCACAGAATCACAGAAGGGTCCCTACCTGCTGCTTTCAGACAGCCTCTTCTGCCCTTGCAGCTTTTCAGTAGTCTCGGTGGCCAGCTGATCTTTTTACCTCCACACAAAATAATCCCTCATGGAAGTGTGGAGGGATGGGAGAGGTGTGGGACCAGGCTTAGTCTGAGAGTAGCTGCCCTTGCAGAACTCAGAGAAGCTGCCCAGGCAGAGAGGCACAGAGCTGTGCAAGAGTCAAGGAGGGGAGCCTGGTCCAGCCAAGAGGCAGGAGTAGCCCAACTATGAACTGCAGAAACGGAAGCGTTGATTTCTCTGTCAGCTGCTGTGCTCTGCACTGCTGGCACCCTGCTGATAAGCTTGTCTTGATGGCCATGGGATACAAAGCTTTATTGACCACCTTCCCAGGCTGCCTGCTTCAAAGGGAGAGCTCTGCGTTCCCCAAGTTTTATGACTTGAAACTGTCAGGCACCGAGGGGGGTGGGGAGGGGGGAAGCTGTGATGGATTCATTCTTCTCCCTTATCCAGTGGCTACACTGCACCTTCTGCAAATATCAGCATCTTGAAATGCTGCTGAGAAGGCCAGACAAGAAAGAGCCAGCCCCAAATACATCACTGGGGCTCGCAGGGCTTTGTTGCAGATGACAACAGCACCTGAAAGGGTCTTTATTTTTCTCCTCCTGCTTGACCCTGTTGTTATCCTTCCTCTTCAAGTTCTTTCAGTCCCATTCCTACCCTTAGTTGTTTTGGATTGCCATGAGCAATTATTAATTAGGGCCAGAGTTCACTTGAGTTTGTTGCTGCAGAAATTCAATGTTTCAGCTGTGTGTTTCCTTCTTCCCTCTCTATTATTGTCTTCCCCCAGAGCATCTCAGGGCCCTGCAGCACCTCAAGCTGCTTCTCCTGAGCCCACAAGCTGCCCATCTATGGGAGATGTCTTTGCCAAAGGAAGGTGCCCTCACTTGGGGTCACAGTGCAGGCATGAGTTGGGAATGGGGCTGCTCAAGACTGGATCTGGGCAGCAGGAGACAGCCAAGAGTTGTGCCAGCTCAGCACTCAGGTTTACATAGTCTGCATGGGCTCAGATTCCTCCTGGCCACTGTTTTGAGGCTTAAAAACTTCAAATAGTCACAGGAGAAAGTGCTTTGAGAAAAACAGCAACAAAGGACTGAAGTGGGGGGGAGGTCTCCCGACCTAATATCAAGTAATGGAACAAGAGGAAACTGCCTCAGGTTGCAGCAGGGGAGGTTCAGGTTGGATATTAGGAAAACACTTGTTGCAAGAGTGGTCAGGGACTGGAACAGGCTGCCCTGGGGGGTGGTGGAGTCACCATCCCTGGAGGTGTTCAAAAAGCACTTTGGGACATGGTTTAGTGGCCATGGTGGTGTTGAGTTGGGGTTGGAGTCAGTGACCTCAGAGGTTTTTTGCAACTGGCTATGGCTCTATGTCAGTTGCCTTTCAGCACTGCTGTGAACTGGAGAAGTAACACAGCAAATGATGGGGTGGTGGCCACTCCTGGGTGATGCACGATGGCCCTTGAGGCACAGCTGAGGACAAATCATACAGTCACAGAATCAACCAGGTTGGAAAAGACCTCAGAGATCATCAAGTCCAACCTATTACCTAATCCCTAACACCTCCTGACAACTAAACCATGGCTCCAAGTGCCACATCTAAGCCTTTTTTGAGCACCTCCAGGGATGGGGACTCCACCACCTCCTTGGGCAGCACATTCCAATGGCCAATTACTCTTTCTGGGAAGAACTTTCTCCTTACCTCCAGCCTAAACCTCCCCTGCCACAGCTTGAGACTGTGTCCTCTTGTTCTGTTGCTGAAGATCCAGCAGGAGGTACCACACCAGGACCTGCCACCTCTGCTGCATGGAGAGGGAAAGGGAAGGAAAATGAAAGCTGCTGCTGCAAACCCTGAATTACCTTTGCAGGACTCTCTGTTGAGTTACACAGCTGGGGGTGGATTTGTGTTTTCCAGGACTGGATCCAGAGTAGGGATGCTCAATGAAATGCTTTGTTTTGAAGGCTTAGTTTTGCCTGGGGAGATGTGTGTGATGTGTGGTTGTGGGTTTCAGGGAGGGTTGCAGGGGCTTGGCAGATTCTGTACTGCAGGAAGCAAATCGCCTAAAGCTTTCATGTTGCTTTGGTACCAGAGGAGGATTGGAGACAGATTAGATGGATGTAAAAAGTAGGATTTGGGATATCAGATACCTGCAAAAAAAAAAAACCAGGAAACTGAAAAAGACCCAATTCAGCCAAATGCTGAGTCCCTCCTCTGTCATCTTTGCTGAGGCTCCAGAGCCCTTGGGGTTTGTGTTAGAGACAAAAGCCCTAAGGAAATCTAGCTCTGGTTTGGTGGATGCTGCCCCTGCTTAAAGGGAGAGAAGAGTGCTCATCCTGGAGCCCAGCTCCACAGAGTCTCCGGTGGAAATAGAGAAAACCCAGAAAGATAAGGACTGTTTCCACCATCCTGAAAGCAGCTGGTGTGCAACAAGCCTGAGGCTGCAGCTGCAAGGAAGCTTGAGGCATTTGCTTGCTAGGAAGTCTTCTGGGGTGGTTTGGCATTGTCCAGGGTGATGCAACAATCACCAAATCACACAGTATCACAGTATCACCAAGGTTGGAAGAGACCTCAAAGATCATTGAGTCCAACCTGTCACCACAGACCTCACAACTAGACCAAGGCACCAAATCCCAGCATGGTGTGGGTTTGAAGGAACCTCTGGAGGTCATCCAGGGCACCCACAGCAGCTTGCCCAGGATCATAAAGACCAGGGGGTGTTTGGAAGCTCTCCAGACAAGGAGACTCCACAACATCTCTGGGCAGCCTGCTCCAGCCCTCCAGCACCCTCACAACAAAGAATTTATCCTCCTGTTCATATTGAACCTTCTGGGTTCCAGTTTGTGCCCAGTGCCCCTTTAGCTGTCTCTGGGCACCACTAACAAGGGCCTGGCCCCAGTCTCTTCCCCTCCTCCCTCCCCTCCTCCCCTTTGGTTCTTGTTAAGCATTGCTCAGATCCCCTCGGGCTGCTCTTCTCCAGGCTCAACATCCCCAGGGCTCTCAGCCTTTGCTCCTCACAGAGATGCTCCAGGCCCTTCAGCATCTTCAGAGTCTCCACTGGACTCTCTCCAATAGTTCCCTGTCTCTCCTGAACTGGGGAGCCCAGAACTCATTCCAGTACTCCAGCTGTGGCCTCAGTAAGGCAGAGTAGAAGTGGAGGAGCTGCTGCCCTCATGCACTCCAGGAGACCATTTGCCTCCTTGGCCACAAGAGCACATTGATGGCTCATGGGGAGCTTGTCCATTGCACTCCTAGGTCCTTCTTCACAGAGCTGCTGTCCAGCAGGTACTGATGCAGGGGATTATTCCCTGTGGGTGCAGGACCCTACACTTGCCCATATTGAACTTCATGAGGTCCTGTCCAGGTTTGTCTGGATGGCTCCAGGCAGGGGAGCTGCTCCTCCTCATTTTGTATCATCAAAGGTGCTGATCCCAGATCCAGATTATTTGTGTGTGTGGCTGGTCCAGGTCCTTTCCTGCCTGGAGCCATCCTTTATAAAACTCAGGAGCCTCTAAATCAGTTGTCATGTTTTGTAGGCAGGGTTTGAGAGTGGGAAGTGCTTTCATTGGGGCTGAGCAGCATGAACTGTGAATTTCCTCACTGCCTGTGTCCTGCCATACTCTCTTCCTTTTCACTCCTTTTATTATTTACTTTTTTAAGGGAGAAAAAAAAATGGGGGAGGGCTGGGGGGAGAGGATAGAACCTCAGCAAATCTGCTTTAATTTATGGAAATCCATCTCTGCTGTCTGAGTCAGAAAAAGCTCAAGCTTGAGTTGAAAAAGTTGACTTAAAACACCTCCCACCACCAGAGATGTTGAAGGCCAGGTTGGATGAGGCCCTTGAGCATTCTGCTCTAGTGAAAGGTGTCCCTGCCCATGGCAGGGGAGTTGGAACTGGATGATCTTTAAGGTCCTTTCCAACCCAAACCATTCTATGAATCTATGAGAGTGGCTTCAAAATCAGACTCATTCCTCATCCCTCTTACAGTCAGACTTTCTCTGCTGGTTTATTCACCAGCACAGGGGAAATGCTGCTCACCCCATTACAAACACCCATAACTAGTGTGAGGTGCCCCTGCCCGTGCAGAGAGGTTGGAACTAGATGATCCTTGAGGTCCCTTCCAACCCTAGCAATTCTATGATTCCGTGAACTACAGCTTCTGGGAGCTCCACCTGCCCAGGGCTTGGCTTGGTCCTGCTGCAGCCAGCAGTCAGCCTGATGCCTTTGCAAAGAGAAGCAGCAATTCGTCCCCAGCAGTGCAGGCAATGGCATCACATTGGAGGAGGCAATGCAAGAGCTGCCGTAAAAGAGGGAACATGAGACCTCTGAGAGCAGCTTCTGGGCCAGCTCTGCAGGTGGATGTAAAGCCACCAGAGCTCCTTCAAGTCAACAGAGCTGTCCTGATTTACACCAAGAGAGCATCCAGCCCTTTGTGCAAGCTACCAGATGGCATTTTATAAGCAGAGGAATTATTTAGGAGTGTGGCTATTACTCCAGTACTAATGAATTACAAATAACTCCTTCAGGAAAGACCTTTTGCTGACTAAGAAGCATGTCCCTGAGATAAACTAACTGTTGAGGTTTAAAGGGTCAGCAATTTTTTACAAATCTCTTTTATTCCTGGTAAGTTTAAAGGGCCCCAGAAATATCTCACTGGCCTCATTAGCAAATATTACCCAATCTTTCTTCCTCAGGATAGCAGCGGGGAGGGGGAGAGGAAGAGAAGCACATAAAGTAAACACCTGGAGGAGTGCAGAATCTGCATAAATTCAAGTGGTTGCACTCTTGACAGGAAACCCAAACCAATACAGAATACTGAATACACCAGGTTGGAAAAGACCTTGGAGACCATCGAGTCCAACCTCTCACCCAACACCATCTAAACCATGGCACTAAGTGCCTCATCCAGGCTCTTCCTAAACACCTCCAGCAATGGTGACTCCACCACCTCCCTGGGCAGCACATTCCAAAGGCCTTTCAGTGAAGAATTTCTTCCTAACATCCAGCCTAAACCTCCCCTGGCACAGCTTGAGACCAGATGGGGTGCTCGGTGCCATGGTTTAGTTGATTAGATGGTGTTGGATGACAGGTTAGACTTGATGATCTCAAAGGTCTCTTCCAACTGCTTTGGTGAGACACCACCTGGAGTACTGCATCCAGCTCTGGAGCCCCAGTACAAGGACATGGATCTGTTAGAGAGGGTCCAGAGGAAGCCACAGAGATGATCAGAGGGCTGGAGCACCTCTGCTGAGAGGGTAGGCTGAGAGAGTTGGGATTGTTCAGCCTGGGGAAGAGAAGGCTCTGGGGAGACCTTATAGTGGCCTCTCAGGACTTAAAGAGGCTGATTAGAAATCTGGGGACAGACTTTTGAGCAGGGCCTGTTGTGAAAAGACAGGGCAAGGGGTGATGGTTTCAAGCAAAAGAAGGAGTTAAGGATTGTATATTAAGAAAAGAAATTTCCCACTGAGTGTGGTGAGATCCTGGTCCCTGATGGTGCCAAACACCACATTTGTCACAGAGCTGATCTCATCAGAGTAACAGAAATCCACATTGCCCAGAGAGCTGAGAGGTGCCCAGCCCTGAAACCAGAAGTTTCTCTGCAGAAGTTGCCAGGTTTGCAACACCAGAACCATTGACAGCAAAGAGCTGCTCTCCACATAACTCCCCTTTCAAAGCCAGGTTTGAAACAACCCTTTTTGGGACCTTTTTGAAGTGAAAATATTCTCTCTGAGGGTCAACATTAATTTCCATGTAGATGTTTAGCTGGAAAAGAGAAGGAAAGCAGGCTGGCTGACATCAAAAGAGCTGCCTCTCAGCCAGTGCTACAGGTGCTCTGTGCTGACCCAGCTAGGAGGGAGGGCTTCTGCCTGCTTCGTTTTCAGCCTTGCTGTTGATGCTGCCTCTCTGCAGCAATGGTCCTTCCAGACCCAGAGAGCTAATCCAGCTGGCTGAGGACCCCCCCTGACCAGAGATGGTGCTGTCAAGGGGTAGGGCTGGGTTGCTCACTAGACAAAGGACAGACACTCTCTATTAATCTGTCTCCCTTCCACAGGGGAAGGAGAAAGGGAATAAGAGAGAGATTGATGGGTTGGAAAAGAACAATTGGATTATTTTAATGAAAATATTGTAAAAGGAATGAAATAAATATAAACAGAGGGAAAAAAATCAATATTGAATTTAACCCCTCTGATGGCAATGATGTCACCATCACCACTGATGCTGGGCACAGGCACTGGGCAAGGCTCAGGCTGGACTCAGCAGCAGATGGGAATCGGATTCAGGAGCTGGATTCTGGAACTGGACTGAGGGACACAAGAATCAGGATCAAAGGCAAAACAGAGAGAGTCCCCCCTGGGATGCCAACCATTGAAGAAGAGCCTTGAGCCTGGTGATCTCTCAGCTTGATCCTGAAGATGCCTTCCAAGGGATGCAATTCCTTGGTCAGCTGAGGGTCACCTCTCCAGGCCGCACCTCCCCACAACTCCCACCTCTGACTTCCTCCATCCCAAGGTGAGGCACAAACTGTGGCAGTGCCTTGGTGTGCCCAGGAGCAAGTCTCAGCCAGAGCCTTACTGCAGCCCAGCCCTTGGCAGGATCTCTCCCTATCAGCATCCTCACTGCTAGTGACAGCCCCTGGCTGTGCAAACCTGCCCTGAACTGCAGAAAGTGCCTCACTGAGCAGAGAGTGGCCTGAGAAGTCAAATCACTGAGCTGAGCTGGTGCTCTTCTAGCTCAAACCAGGACAGCAGCAAACACCCCATGTCCTGAGGGCACTCCTGGAGCAAATCTCCAGGCTTCAGGTCCATATCTGTGAGTATTCTGGGGTGGGGGCTGAATACCTTGGGTATATCAGTGGAGAATGCTAGTCCTGAGTATCACTCCCACTTTCCAGAAGAAGGGCTGTGCAGTTTTCCTACTTGCAGTTAGCCATTTGGCTCACCTCACTGCTTTGGGAAGCTTTCCAGATCCCCTCAACAGAGAGCTCTCTGTCCCCAGCTGTGTCACCTTCCCTTCTTGGCTTTGCAAGCTGCCTTGTCATGAAGGAGCTCGGCTGTCATGGCTGTTCGCAGATCAAAATCCATTCTTTGATGTAAAGCTGGAGTTTGAGCCATGAACTGCATCAAAAATGAGGAACCTGACCTTAAACTGGCACAAGCAACTGCCCAAAACTCAGTGGGGGGAGTCTGAGCCCAAATCTGATGTCCTTGCCGCAGCCTGCAGCGAGGACGAGGAGGCAGCCGCGGTGGCGGTGGCAGTGTGAGCAGCAGCCGAAGAGCTGCAAACTTCCTTGCAGCCCAGCTCTGGAGAAAGAGCTCTGAAAATGCTGCTTGAGTGTGGCTCCTGTGGCTTAGGCATGAACCCTGAGCACCAAATCTGGCTGCCCCATCTTGATGGGGTCAAGCAGGGCCCCTGGTGCTGCTCGACACCAGGTCCCTCGGCTGCCTTTGTGCACAGCAGGGCTCTTGCCGTGTGGCACAGGGTGGCCGTGAGGCTCGGGCAGGTGATTTGGCTGAGGGTGAGGAGGCTGATATGGGTGGCACACACCATGAGCACCCTTGGCTTGGGCAGACATTTATGCAGTGCTTGACCCCAGGTTCACTTACAAAGCTCCCCTGGCTCCCATTGCCAGTCACTTGTGCCATTTCCATGTCCATACTCTTAGTGGGGCAGTGCCAGGACTCATCACTGTACCCATTCAGCTGGGATCCACTAAGAAACCATGGACCTCACCTTGGTTGTGTCCAGGGAAGCAGCTGGGTTGTATTAGTCAGGGTGTAAGTGCTGTGGGATAGGAACTACCACAGAATCATAGAATCATTAAGACTGGAAAAAGCCTTTAAGATCATCAAGACTAAACATAACCCAACTACCATGACTACTAAATTACACCCTGAAGCACCACATCTACACACTTCTTGAACCCCTCCAGGGATGGGGACTCCACCACCTCCCTGTGCAGCCTGTTCCAATGCCTGACCACTCTTGCAGCAAAGAAATTGTTCCTAATATCCAACCTAAACCTCCCCTGGCACAACTTAAGTCCATTTCCTCTCATCTTATTGAGAGTCACTTGGGAGAAGAGACCAGCCCAGCCCCATTCCAGTCTTCTTTCAGGCAATTGTAGAGAGCAATAAGATCTCCCCTCAGTTTTCCCTTCTCCAGACTAAACAACCCGAGCTCCCTCAGCTGCTCCTTGTACAAAATGCCCTCCAAAGCTCTCATCAGCCTCGTTGTCCTTCTCTGGACACCCCCCAGGACCTCAGTGTCTTTCCTATATAATGGCTCTGTGCTTTGTGAGCATGAGGTCTGAAGGGCTTATTCCTGCCTGACTCTTCAGAACCTTTGTGAGGAACAGGCTTAGGCTGGCAATAGAATCATAGAATAGAATCACAGAATTTTCAGGATTGGAAGGGGCCTCAAGGATTATCCAGTTCCAACCTCCCTGCCATGGGAAGGGACACCTCACACTACAGCAGGTTGCTCACAGCCACATCCAGCCTGCCTTTAAAAACCTCCAGGGATGGTGACTCCACCACCTCCCTGAGCAACCTGTGCCAATGTCTCACCACACTCATGGGGAAGTTCTTCCTAACATCCAATCTACCATCTACTCATTTCTAGTTTTGTTCCATTCCCCTACTCCTATCACTCCCTGACACCCTCAGAAGTCCCTCCCCAGCATTCTTGGAGCCCTCTTCAGGTACTGGAAGGCCACAAGAAGGTCTCCTCAGAGCCTTCTCCTCTCCAGACTGAACAATCCCAACTCTCTCAGTCTGTCCTCATGGCAGAGCAGCTCCAGCCCTCTGCTCATCCTCATAGCCCTTCTCTGGACTCCTTCCAGCACCTCCAGATCCTTCCTGGAACAGAAGCCCCAGAACTGGACACAGAGCTCCAGGTGTGGTCTCACCAGAGCGGAGTAGAGGGGGAGAATCACCTTCCTTGCCCTGCTGGCTATGTTTCTTTTGATGCAGCCCAAGATGTGATTGCCTTTCTGGGCTGCAAGTGCACACTGGTGGCTCCTGTTGAGCTTCTCATCCACCAGCACCCCCAGATCCTTTTCTTCAGGGCTGCTCTCAAGCCTGTTGCTGCCCTTGTGCCCAAGCTGTGTATGGGGAACTGGTGTGTGTCCCCACACACCCTTCCCTCAGGTCTGAACTTAGGTGATTTCAAGGTATTATTGTCTCAGCAGCTCCAGCTAAACAAAATGAGCCTTGAATAAACATCATCATAGGCTCCGCTGCTCGGCAGTGCAGTGACTTCAGCAGGCGATTCCCACAAGGAGGCATCTCCTCCCCAGCATGCTGGAGAGGAGCCTTGGATTTACATCCCTAGTTAAACAGCAGCTTCCAGGGCTAAGGCTTTGGTCTCTAGTGACAATGAGCAGAAACATCTCCCCTGTTAAAAACTTTATCTTCCTTTTTTCTCTCTCCAGATGAGGGACTCTGCTGTGCCGGCACCTTTACGGCTTCCCACAGAGGTGGTCTGGCTGCAGCATGGAACCTCTGCCACGTCAGGCTGGAAAGTCACTCGAGATGGTGTTTAAACACTGCATCCATTCCCCTGCCATTAGAAAAACACAAACACAAAACAACCTCCTTCCCTGCTGGATCACAAGTGGGAGGTTAAAACCAGCACATGCTTTGGATCTCACAGGGAGGTGGGATGCTGGATACAGCCATGGAGCGCTGCCAGCCAGGCTGGGTCTCCTCCTGGCCGCTGTCACCTGCCTGTGGCATGACCATGAGCCAGTCATTTTGTCTCTACTCCCACAGCCCCTCTCTGTTTCCTTCCCAGTGGGGAAAAATCCCCCACTGTTGATTGAAGTAATAAATGTGCTGGAGCAAGGACTAACTCCAAGGGGTGCAGAGTGCCCAGTCAGTGCCTGATCTCTTCTCTGATTAGGGCAACGAAGCTGGTGAAGGGTCTGGAGAACAGGAGGGGCTGGGGGAACTGGGGTTGCTTCATTTGGAGAAGAGGAGGCTGAGGGGAAACCTCCTGGCTCTCTGCAGCTCCCTGGAAGGAGACTGCAGTGAGGTGGGAGTTGATCTCTTCTCCCTTGTGTCAGGTGATAGAATGAGAGGAAATGGCCTGAAATTGTGCCAGGGGAGGGTTAGGTTGGAGATGGGGGAAAATTTCTTTGCTGCAAGAGTGGTCAGGGTTTGGACAGGCTGTTCATGGAGGTGGTAAATTCCCCATCCCTGGAGGTGATCAAGAAACCTGTGGCCATGGCACTCTGGGACATGGTTTGATGGCCATGGTGGTGGTGGGTTGATGATTGGGCTGGATGATCTTAGCTTTTCCAGCCAAAACAAATCTCTGATCCCCAGCACACGGCCACATACCTCATGCCTGCCATCCCTCCTCTCTCTCTGTGGGTAGCATCAAGAAAAAAACAACCAACCAACAAAAGCAGAAGGTGCCATTAAACCAACATTATTGCTTCAACTGCGAACAGCCTACTGCTGCAGAAGGAAAGGCTCTTCCCCCCCCCACCCTGTATCTCACCTTGCTTTATGGAGCACATATGGCAGCCCGGCCACCCACTGCTCCGAGACTACAGCGAGGCAAGGAGCTGGGGAGGGGGGTGGGGAAGTGAATTAAAGATGAAGTGGCAGCTGGAACTGTGAAGTTCCTGCCTTAATATCATTTTTCTGCGGCGTTGTGCACGTTTGATAACCCGTGCCGTGCACTCGGCTGTTTGCTGGAATTAGATAACAGCAGATAACACAACGATCCTAATCTCCCCCCTGCCCTCTTGCTTGAAACCTGGCATTAGGCATCAGCAACAGAACCCCTCCTTATCTGCTCTCCCATGGCTTCCTCCAGAGCTCTCCCCAGCAGCTCTCTTTATTTAGATATTGCCAAGATTGCTAGGGATGGAAATGAGCGTCTGCTGGCAGCCCGTGCTGCCTGCAAGGTGTGAGGCTGCAGATAGGCAGCCCCGGTGCTGGTGCAGGAGAGCAGCTCCTGCCAGCTGCAGAATGCAGATGGTCCCCAGGGGATTATAAGGAGGGGGCCACAACCAAGGCTGTATCTCCAAAGTGCCTGAAAGAGCAGCATTGCTGCCTGGCTCCTGAAGGTGGATTGCCCCCCGCCACCAGCTCGCCCTGCAGGAGGATCTGTCTTACGTTCCCTTGGTGGGAGCTACTTGAACAGGATCCACTTAAAAGCAACCAGAAGCCACAAGGTTTTGTTGTTTGGTTACCATAGAATTATGGAATGGCTTAGGTTGGAAGGGACCTTAGAGAACATCTGCTCCAAACCTCCCTGCCCAAGGCCTCATCTAACCTGGCTTTGAACACCTGCAGGGAGGGAGCATCCACAACCTCTCTGGGCAACCCATTCCAGAGGTATTTAAAAGATGTGATGTGGTGCTCAGGGACATGGTTTAGTGGTAGTGGTTTAGCAGGCATAGCAGGATTATGAGCTGTAGGTGAGTGGTTGGACCTGATGAGCTCAAAGGTCTCTTCCAACCTCAGCAGTTCTATGGTTCTATAGGATCCCTGCAGGTGTTCCAGCACACGTAGACATGGCTCTCTGGGATGTGGTTTAGTGAGAATCTTGGTGTTGGATTGATGGTTGGACTTGATGAACTCAGAGGTCTTTTCCAACCTTAATGATTCTCTGACTCTCTGATCCCATCACAGGGAGCATTTGGCAATGGAGGGACCTGCAAGGGGGGGCTCCAGTTTGCTGCACACCAGCTAAAGGCTACTTGACCTCAGGCATCAAGACACCTGTAACACTCTGGTCTTGCAACAGATCTGGGGCAGGAGGACATTAAGCATAAAGGTAACTCCTTTATACCATCTCCTGGTTGGAAAATGAGGTTCAGACATGCATGGAGTGAGTAACTTCCCAGCTCAGCAGAGCCAAAATCAAACTAGCACCTCCTTGTCTTCTGGCAGAGCACGATGGCTGCCAGGCAGACGTGGGAGCTCTCCCCATCACCAGAAAGGCCACCAGAAGATGACTTGGAGCCTTCTCTTCTCCAGGCTGACCAACCTCAGCAGCCCCTTGCCCAGGCAAGTCTCCCCACATGTTTTTTCCCTCTGTCTCAGGCACAAAGGGTGGCAGGATTCCGGTACTTCGGCATCGTTTTTCCCTGCCGGCATTTAATGGGAGCTTCAGCAGCACAAATAGAAAGTGCTGCATATTCATCTTCTGTGTCACAGGCATTGAGATGGAGAGGAGTGAAGGGAGAAGTGCCTGGGGCTCATTGTACCAATCTTGTCCTCAGCAGCAATCTCAAAGATGAAGAATAACTTAATTACCACATATCATTTTGTCTCCTTTATTTGCTCTTTGCTGCTCTCCTCCAATGCCTGTGCCCACACCGACAGGCGAACGGCAGGCAGGCAAAGCGCTCTTGGATCAGAACACCCAGGAGACCGCCACCCCCTGACCCACTCTGAGCTCCTGGGGAGCAGGAGAGGGGTGGTACAGCATGGGCTGCATCTGGAAAGCTAAAGGAGTGAAGAGAATCACAGAATGCAGCAGGTTGGGAGGGTCCCTTGAAGGTCATCTTGTCCAATTCTCCTCTTGTTCTGGTGCTGGCTGCCTGGGAGAGGAGACCAACCCCCATCTGGCTACAACCTCCCTTCAGGTAGTTGTACAGAGCAAGAAGGTCTCCTCTGAGCCTTCTCTTCTCCAGGCTAAGCAACCCCAGCTCCCTCAGCCTCTCCTCACAGGGCTGTGCTCCAGACCTCTCCCCAGCCTCATTGCCCTTCTCTGGACATGTTCAAGTGTCTCAATGTCCTTCTTAAACTGAGGAGCCTAGACCTGGACATAGGACTCAAGGTGTCCTAACCAGTGCTGAGTACAGGGCAGAATGACTTCCCTGCTCCTGCTGACCACACTATTGCTGATCCAGGCCAGGATGCCACTGGCCTTCTTGGCCATGTGGGCACCCTGCTGGCTCATGTTCTTGAAGTCAAGCTTTCACAGTATCACAGCAGTATCACCAAGGTTGGAAGAGACCTCAAAGATCATCGAGTCCAACCTGTCACCACAGACCTCATGACTAAACCATGGCACCAAGTGCCACATCCAATCCCCTCTTGAACACCTCCAGGGATGGTGACTCCACCACCTCCCTGGGCCTCCACCACCTCCCTTTCTTGAAGTCATAGTGACTGCACTGCCTTCCAACCACCCAGCCTACCTCCCTGGGCTCTGTCACAGAACTCAGGACACTGGAGACCAAGATCTGCTTTATTTATTTATTCCCTTCCTTTCCAGAAGCCAAAAAGGAACCCAAAGCCCTTGTTGCTCATGGGCAGGGGTTTGTCCACAGGGTTATGCAGAAGGTAATAGGACTTTAACACTTCTTTTGGGAGAAGACACATTGGGAGCTGCATGGAAGGCATTTTTCACTGCAAGTGCTCCTGCATCCAGAGCTCTTCAGACCATCTGAGCAGCTGGGCAAGCCCCTTTGTAAGAGGTTAGTTAATGCAGTCCATGCTCTCCACTGCTGCACCTCATCCAGCACTCATTATTAAAAGATGGCTTCCAGGAAGGCATTTAATCTTGGTCTGAAGTCTTCAGGACATGAAGAATGCTCTGCTTCCCCAAGTCATTTGTTCCACTTTCTCTCCTTCCATTTAATAGGCAGCCGCTCCTGGTGACACCAGCCTCACAGGAGGGTTTCACTGCAGCTGGCCAGGGAGCAGAGAAGACCCAAGAGCAGGAACAGGTACTGCTGGAAGGGGAACCTCCATACTGAGCTGCTGTCCTGGCCACACTGATCACATTGTGAGCTGGCAGGTTTGAGGCAGAGCAGGAATGTTTGCATGAGTGGCTGAGGAGCCAAGTGAGGGCACGTGGAGGTGCTCCTCCAATGCAAAACTCTGCACCACAGTCAGATGCAAATCTTGCTAGCCAGAGATCACTTACTTACAGAATCCAAACATGGTGTGGGTTGGAAGGGACCTCTGGAGATCACCCAGTCCAACGCCCCTGCTAATGCAGGGCACCCACAGCAGCTTGCCCAGGATCACAATGGCCAGGGGGGGTTGGAATCTTTCCAGACAAGGAGACTTCACAGCCTCTCTGGGCAGCCTGCTCCAGGACTCCAGCACCCTCAGAGAAGTTCTTCCTTATGTTCATGTGGAACCTCCTAGGTTCCAGTCTGTGCCCCTTGCCCCTTGTGCTGTCACTGAGCACCACTGACAAGTCTGGCCCCAGCCTCTTGCCCACCCCCCCACACACACCATAGCTCTTGCTGAGCATTGCTCAGATCCCCTCTGGGGCTGCTCATCTCCGGGCTCAACAC
Source organism: Dryobates pubescens (assembly GCF_014839835.1). Classification (NCBI taxonomy): domain Eukaryota; kingdom Metazoa; phylum Chordata; class Aves; order Piciformes; family Picidae; genus Dryobates; species Dryobates pubescens. The sequence goes on along the minus strand of NC_071631.1, from coordinate 5,462,089 downwards.
CCCCAGGGCTCTCAGACTTTCCTCCTCACAGAGATGGTCCAGGCCCCTCAACATCTTCAGAGCATCCCATTAGACTCTTTCCAGAGGCTCCCTGTCTCTCTTGAGCTGGGGGACCCAGAACTGCACCCAGTACTCCATGTGTGGCCTCACTGGGGCAGAGTAGAGGGTTAGGAGAGCCTCTCTTGTTCTTCTGAGTGCACCCCAGGACCCCATTTGCCTTCTTGGCCATGTGGGCACATTGCTGGCTCACAGGCAACTTGCTGCCCAAAAGGACTCCCAGGTCCTTTTCTGGGGAGCTGCTCTCCAGCAGGTTACCTCTCAGCTGTACTGCTGCAGGTGGTTGTTCCTCCCCCAGGGCAGGACCCTACACTTGCCCTGGTTGAACATCTTCTCCAGGTCTCCCTGAGTGGCAGCCCAGCCTGACAGGTTGTCAGCCACTCCTCCCAGTTCTGTACCATCAGCAGACTGGCTGAGAGCAGCTTCCATCCCTAAGCTTCCCCTCCTGCTGTCCCAGCTCCTTGGGCTGTGTGTTGCTTTGCCCATTCCTCTCACTCAGCTTTTCTTGCTGTTGTCAGCTTGTGTCAAGCAGGTTTTAATCCACACAAAGCCACCAGCAAATGTACAATATTATGAGATGTTGAGTATGATTTTACATTGTAGCTTCCTCTAGGCATTCCCTTTCTGATTTCATTGTGGTTGTGAGGAGCTCTTTGATTCATTTCATAAGGAGGGGAGAAAAAAAACACCACACACACCACATTTAATGTAAAACTAAAAGGAGTCATCATAATTTGGGTGAATTGCTGTGCTCCAGGCTTTCCTCCACATGTGCTTAAAGATAGAGATGAACTTTAATGCATGAGCCTGTGGAAGGAACACCTCATCTAAAGCCTAGCAAAGGCAGCAGGAGTTTGATCACAGAGCAGAAGACAGCACAGCGTCTTCAGGTGGGAAAAAGCATTTCCTTCATGTGCTGAGTCAAGCTGGAAATGCACAGGTTGCATCAGGCTGGAAGGGACCCTCAAAGGTCATTTTGTCCAACCCCCTGCAGGCAGGAGGGACACTTCCAACTAGATGGCTGCCCAGAGACACACTGAGCCTGACCTTGAATGTCTTCAGGGACAGGGTCTCAACCACTTCCCTGGGCAACCTGTTCCAGTGTCTCACCACCCTCATGGTGCAGAACTTCCTCTGATGTCCAACCTAAACCTGCCCTGCTCCAGTTTCAAACCCTTGCCCCTCATCCTATCACTACAAGCCCTTCTAAACAGTCCTTCCCCAGCCCTCCTGTAGGTCCCTTCAAAAATGTCTGTCCAGCAGGTGACATCCAGAAGGTCCAAGCTGGTTTGCAGACGGGGGTAGGGGGGAGGTTCTCCTCCAAAATTCACTGTTGCTACAAAGCAGCCAGTGACAGTGCTGCTACCAGCCCTGCTGTGGAGGCTGCTGGTCTGCACTCATCACTTCAGCCTTTGTATCCTGTGGAAGAGATGTGATGAAATCTGGTGCTGAGGGCTGAGGTGGGAGTGGTAGGATAGCACTAAGCAGTCAGGAGCAGGCTGAGCTCATCCCCTCTTACGCTGACACAAGAGGCTCCATCAAGCCTCTTGCACAGATTTCACTCTGTTGGTTGAGAAGCACATTAGGCTTTAGTGGAGTGATTGCTGATGTACTTTAAGCCTTTCAGATGCTGTCTGTGGATAACTGAAGGGCTCAGGCCATTAGAGAGTCCTTTAGAGCCAGCTTGCAATATGGAGGGGGAGCACACAGGAGATGATTGATGGAGTCTGGAACAGGCTGAAAACTTCCCAGCAGGATTTTCCCCCAGCTCTGAGTGTGCTGTGTTGAGATTTCCACGATTTTATGACCATCCTCTCTCCAGCAGGTGTAAGAGCTAGAGAACCTGTCCTGGAGGGAACAGGGCAGTGCTGCTCCTTTAGCAAAAGCCTTTGCATGTACAGCAGCTCAGATTTGTTTCCTGGCACAAGCACTTCAGCCACAAAACATGATGGGTTTCCAAGCTGAAGCTGCCTAGCAGAAGTTCTGCAGCTGAGGAGTTCATATTTAAGAAGGACATTGAGATACTTGAATGTGTCCAGGGAAGGGCAACAAGGCTGGGGAGAGGTCTGGAGCACAGCCCTGTGAGGAGAGGCTGAGGGAGCTGGGGGTGAGCCTGGAGAAGAGGAGGCTCAGGGGAGATCTTATTGCTGTTTGCAACTACCTGAAAGGAAGTTGTAGCCAGGTGGGGGTTGGTCTCTTCTCCCAGACAACCAGCACCAGAACAAGAGGACACAGTCTCAAGCTGTGCCAGGGGAAGTTTAGGCTGGACGTGAGGAGAAAGTTCTTCCCAGAAAGAGAGATTGCCCATTGGAATGTGCTGCCCAGGGAGGTGGTGGAGTCCCTGTCCCTGGAGGTGTTCAAAAAAGGCTTGGATGTGGCCCTTGGAGCCATGGTTTAGTTGTCAGGAGGTGTTAGGCATTAGGTAATAGGTTGGACTTGATGATCTCTGAGGTCTTTTCCAACCTGGTTGATTCTGTGATTCTGTGATATTAGAAGGCAGTGAAGTCAACTCATGGTGATCAATAAAAGGGTCAGTAAATCCTCCTGGGATTTATGTTCCTGATCTGGATCACAGAATCAGAGAATCAATCAGAGGGTCACAGCATCATCACAGAATCAGAAGGTCACAGAATGTTAGGGGTTGGAAGGGACATCTAGAGATCATCTTGGCCAACCCCCCTGTCAAAGCAGGATCACTTCAGAGAGGCTGCACTTTGATCCTTCAGAGCTGTCTCCAACCCAGCAAGCATCCCCAAAGTCCAGGAGGTGGCACTTCCAGAAGTGTTTTCGTGCTGTGTGGAGCAAGCCATGGCCCAGTGCTGAATAAAATCCTCTGCTGGGCATTTAGAGCTGGGAGAGGCAGTCCCTGTGCCTCGAGAGCAGGGCTCTGGAGAGCAGAGATGCAGCCAAGGAGGAAGCTCTGGTTTCAGACCTCTGAGGAAGCCTCACAGGCAATAATAAGCCTAATACAAAGCCAATTACCAACTATTTTTAGAAAGCCTTTGACAGCCTCTTCAAACCCGAGGATATTTACTCATTATATTCTAAATCAGCTCACTTACCCCGAGGTGGCCTCACATGTCACAGGCTCATGATGCCATCAGCTGAGCATCAGCAATGGCACTTAGCAGACCAAGCTTCCCCCACTGTTATTGAGTGGTGCTGGCTGCAGACAGGTCAGGGATTATCAATATTAGCAGTGTCTTTGGTGACAACTAAGCACCAAGTTCTGTATCAGGCAGGATGACACCAGGTTTGGAGGTTATCCAGGTCACCACAAAGGATGGAGGGAAATAAATCTTCCTCTGAGGTCAGACTGAGGGAGTTGGGGTTCTTCAGTCTGGAGAAGAGAAGGCTCTGAGGAGACCTCATTGTGGCCTTCCAGTATCTGAAGGAGGCTACAAGGGGGCTGGGGAGGGACTTTTGAGGGTGTCAGGGAGTGATAGGACTGGGGGGGATGGAGCAAAACTAGAAATAGGTAGATTCAGATGGGATGTTAGGAAGAAGTTGTTCCCCATGAGGGTGGTGAGAGACTGGCACAGGCTGCCCAGGGAGGTGGTGGAAGCCTCATCCCTGGAGGTTTTTGCAGCCAGGCTGGATGTGACCGTGAGCAACCTGCTGTAGTGTGAGGGGTCCCTGCCCATGGCAGGGGGGTTGGAACTGGATGACTCTTGAGGTCCCTTCCAAACCTTACAGTTCTATGATTCTGTATTCCAAGGAGCCACCTGCTTGGGAAGCAACATGTCCTGTGTAAAGGGAGCATCAAGGTGAGAAAAAGCAGTTGGCTGTTCTTCACAGCTGGGATGTGAAGGGTCTGCTGCTTCACTGCTCACCAGGCGCTCATGTACACCAGTTAGTCAGCCCTGGTTTATCTCTGCTTTGCAGAGGTGTAAACGGGCAGGGGAGGAAGAAAGTGGAAAATCAGACAGTTCAGCATTGGCACCAAGCTCTGCCTCCCAGGCAGTGCCACTCCTGGGATCCTGCTTGCTTTGCTTGGGCCAGGACTCACAGTCACAGAGTGTTTAGGTTGGAAAATCTCTTTCTGTTCATTGACTCCAACCCTTAACCCAGCACTGCCAGGTCACCTTAAACCATGTCATGGAATCCTAGAGTAACAGAATCATTTAGGTTGGAAGAGACCTTTAAGATCATCAGGTTCAACCCAGCACTGCCAGGTCACCTTAAACCATGTCATGGAATCATAGAGTCACAGAATCATTTAGGTTGGAAGAGACCTTTAAGATCATCAAGTCCAACCCAGCACTGCCAGGTCACCACTAAACCATGGCCCTCAGCACCACATCCTCACAGCTTTGAAACCCCTCCAGGCATGAGGACTCCACCACTGCCCTGGGCAGCCTGTTTTAGAATGCTTTCCTCATGTCCAATCTACACCTTCTCTGGTGCAACTTGAGGCCATTTCCTCTTGTCCTGTCCCTTGTTACTTGGGGAAAAAGAAACCAGCTCCCACCTGGCTCCAAGCTCCTTTCAAGGAGTTTTAGAGAGCAATGAGGTCTCCTCTCAGCCTTCTCTTCTCAAGGCTGAACACCCCCAGTTCCCTCAGCTGCTCTTCTCCAGACCCTTCCCCAGCCTCATTGCCCTTCTCTGGACCTGCTCTAGCACCTCAATGTCCATCTTGGAGTGAGGGCCCCAAAACTGGACCCAGTATCTGAGGTGCAGCCTCACCAGTGCTGAGTACTGGGGGATGGTCCAAGCCCTGGAGAGGTGCAGAGAGCAGAGTGTGACCTCCTCCAAACTTACATTTACTCTTTATTTTTTAAAAGCTATGAGGCCCAGGGCCAAATTCAGAGACAATGCCCTACATGGCACAAAGTTATGACTCCCCTTTCTCTCTCTCCCCACTTAGAGGCTATTTTAGGCCAGAGTCTATTTTAACTGGCACCTTTTCTTTGGTGCATAAATTACACTTCTTTAGATTGCTTTATGCATCAGAAGGCAGGGTGTAAGGAGTGCCCAGGGAGCCTCAGCAAACCTTAGAGGCTCTAAATCTCACCACCCTGGATAACACCACTGAATTTGCCCTGTGGCAGCCCAGGTTGCTGTGAGCAAGAGCCAAGATGTGATAGGAATGTAATTAGGAACCCTCTCCCGCTTTTCTGACCCTTCTCCTGCGTTTCTGGCCCATATGAATAGTCCATGATGTCCTGGCCAGACCCCTGGAGTCTCCAGGACTCTGTTCCTGGGCTTGGAAAGGGTAGAGCAGAGCCCACAAGGCTGCTGTTGGTTGGGCTCCAGCAAAGAGAAGCATGGAGGTGCCACCAAGGCTTGCACCATGACACAGCTAGCAGAGCCTTCACAAACATCCTTCTGAAAAGGGGAGGGAGAGAGCTGCTGGGGGCATGAACCAGCCTGGGAGGTCTTTCTGATGGTGGAGAAAGTCTCTAGGCAGAGCAGATGGTGTGAGCTGTGGCAAGCAGGCATCACCAGCTGAGGGGAGCACAGCTGCCCCAGCCTGGGCTGCTGCTTATCAGAGCATCCCACTCCCTGCTCACACCAGCACAGCACAGAGCAGCAGCTCCAGGGAGCAGTGCTGCAAGGCAGGTCTGCTGTGGCCTGTGGATGCCTGGCTCTGGTGACAAGCAGTGTGATGCTCAGGAGCTGCTTATAGCAGGCAGGGAGATCTGATACAGGACGGAAGTGAGACAAAGTCTCTGCATAAATGAACGTCAGTGCCAGAGGGTTATGGTGGGAATCAAAGCTGGTCTGAAGCACAGCTCTTATGTGGATTGTTTGAGGGAGCTGGTGTTGTTCAGCCTGGAGAAAAAGAGGCTGAGGGGAGACCTTCTCATTCTCTGCAACTCCCTGAAAGGAGGTCTGATGCTAGCTTTTAAAGGCATGGCCTGAAACTGTCACAGAAGGTTGGAACCTGGTGGAGGTTGGTCTCTTTTCCCAAGGACTCAGTATCAGGACAAGAGGAAATGGCCTCAAGTTGCACCAGAGGAGATTTACATTGGACATGAAGAACAATTTCTTCCCCAGAATGGTTGTCAAGGCCTGGAGCAGGCTGCCCAGGGCAGTCCCCATCCCCAGAGGGGTATCAAAGCCCTGCAGATGTGGTGCTGAAGGCCATGGTTTAGTGGTGACCTGGTAGTTCTGGGTTAATGGTCAGACAGAATTATCCTGAAGGTCTCTTCCAACTGAAATGATTCTATGACTCTATGGAGCAGGAGGGTGCATTGAATGTTCCTCTTCAAGCACTGTGGGCAGGAGCAGAAAGAGCAGGCAGGGCTTGTAACACACTGCTGCACTGTGGTGCAGACACAGCAGGCACTGAACTCGCTCTTGTCCCTGGCTCAGGGTACACCAGGGTGCAAAGTCTGGTTAATGAAGGGAGCACAGCATGTGGCATGTTTCTGCTGCAGCTCAGCAGCAGTGTTACAGCCCTGGCTTCCCAGCACAGAAGTGTTTTCTGCTCAAGCAGCATACCAGCTCCCATCCTGCCTTTGCCAAAGTCCTGGTGAGTTTCTCAGTCCTGGCAAACCCCTTTGGTTTTAAGAGCACAGGATTGTTGCCTGAAGAGATATAGATTCATAGAATGGTTTGGGTTGGAAGGGACCATGAGCAGGGACTCCTTCCACTAGCCCAGGTTGCTCACAACCTCGTCCAACCTGGTCTTGAACACCTCCGGGCAGGGGGCATCCACCACTTCCCTGGGCGACCTGTTGCAGTGTCTTACCACCCTCACTGCCAAGAATTTCTTCCTAATCTTCAGTCTAAATCTCCCCTCTTCCAGCTCAAAGCCATTGCCCCTCATCCTATCACTCCCAGCCCTTGTCAAAAGTCCCTCCCCAGCTCTCCTGTAGCTCCCTTCAGGTACTGGAAGGCTGCTCTAAGGTCTCCCTGGAGCCTTCTCTTCTCCAGGCTGAACAGCCCCAACTCTCCCAGCCTGTCACCATAGGGAGGTTCTCCAGCCCTCTGATCTTCTTCCTGGCATCCTCTGGATCCACTCCAACAGCTCCATGTCCTTCTTGTGCTGAAGGCACCAGCTTGTTAAGCTAAGCCCAAGATATGGGGCAGAGGGATCAGGGATGAGCTTTGTTTGAGGCTTTAGTTCCTGCAGGGTGTTCTGCTGGGCAAGGAGCTGAGAGGAACCAGACACCCTATGCTGGAGCATTCAGTCCAGGCTTTTCCCTTACTAACAAAGCTCCTCACAGCCTTGGCTAAGCTACTTCACACTTCCACCCCTGCCTGCCAAGAAAGAAAGCAAGCAAATGCCATGTGATACACCTCAGTTTAAGGAGCTGTAACCCTGTTTTCCCACCTGGCTGCCCAGGTTACACGCTCCATTTCTCCACCCCAGTTAATACTTAACCACTCCTGTGGAGAGGGCACTGCCCACAAGGACATCTAGAAAGCCACAGTCCTAAGTGTCAGAGAACAAAAAGCCCTGGACAGAGCCAACTCAGGCAGTGACCCAGCAAGAGCCAAACCACCTTTTCATGCTGCCCACACCACCTGTGGGGGGATCTAAGCTCAAATTCCTATCTCATTGGATTGTTTGTAGGACACTCTGGGGATGCCACAGAGCAGCAGTGGCAATCTCAGTGAGGATTCCCATAGGCATGCTCCATCAGCTACCCCAAAACAGGGTGAGGAGGTCCCCATCCCCTCCTGCCCAGGCATGGAGTGACATGGAAACAAATTGGCATGGTCTGAGGTAAATCTCAAGGTGTATTTGCAACAAAGAGGTGCAGTAGGGGTAAAGTAAAGCTGCAGTGAGAGCAAAACCATCGTGGCTTTTAGTGCAGGCCACATCTACAAAGCTCACAGCTGATTCCAAGCTAAAAGCTCCTGTAAAGCCCAGTTTGTTTTCACTTCTATTTTGCAGGAGCTAGTTAAAATCTAATTAGCTGAGCCAAATTAATTAATTCTCCTTCTCAACGTGCATCTTACCTTTAGGTGAAGACTCTAAAGGTCTAAGTCTGTCCTTTCCAAGGCTAAACTCCTATTATTCTCCCTGGTTGAAGCTCCAGGGGTTTGACCCCAGGCTCTGGATTTGCAGCCTACCCAGTGTCTGGGCTTGTTTAATTCAGTGTGACAATTCCCAGGCACTCCACTGGACTCTGGATCAAGCCACGCTGCCACTGGAAGTGCTGCATCAGTTCCTCGCTGACTGTACACAAGTTCCAGCCTTCACTATTGAAACATGAAAGTTCCTTTTGAGGTGTTTAAAGCAGAATTATTAACAGCCCCAGGTAGAACTGACAGGTTAACAGTGTGACAATTAGAAAGAAAGGTTAAATACATTCTCTTCTCAGACCAACTGCTGTTGCTTCAGACTAATAAATCCACCTGGAGATGGATTTTTTTACGGAGCATGAGGGGCTGTGTGGCAGCTTTTATAGGCTGGAGGTTTGCAGAAGTCACCACCACTCTTCTCTTGCCAGGCAGCTACAGGTTTCAGTCTATATTTAGCAAACAGAGCTTCTTCCAAAGAGTTGAGTGAATCCAGGCAGGAAGGGGGGGAAGGGGGAAAAAAAAAAAAAAAAAGAGAAGAAAAGCAACAAAGGTGGGGTATGAAAAGCAGAACCTAGCAGCTGGGAGATGTTAAACATCCAAGCTCGCAGTTTGCCTCAGGTTTTTCATTTGTCCTTCTCCTCTGTTGTCATGATGGCTTTGAAAACCAGCAGAAATTCTGACCCAGGCTCTCTGAAAGCTCAATTCAAGTGCTAAAGCCTTTGGAAAACAGCTGCCCTCCCTGGCTGGCAGGACACAGCCCCAGGCACAGCAGGGGTGTCCTTCCAAGGGCAGCTGGATGCCAGCTGGGGCATCCGGGCTGCGAAATGGCACCGGAGCCACTCCTGGGTGTTTGCAGGCAAAGTCTGGGGCTTTCAGCAAGGCATTTTTCCTGGGTTTGTGTCTGTCTCATCACATAAATGTTCACTTAATTGTGGTTTTCACGTGCTCTGTGATTGCATGGTGGGATGTGTTGCTGCAGGGTCAGAGGAAAAACAGTTTAAAAGGTGACCCTTTCAGCACCCTAAAGCAAGATGGCCCTGCTAGAGCAGGAGGTAGGACCAGATGACCTCTGCAGGTCCTTTCCAGCCTGAGCCACGGTGAAAGGCAAGGTTGGAGGTGTTCATCAGGACCAATCCACCCATAGTTATTGAACATGAGGCCAAGAACAACCTCTGGCTCTCTGCAGACCCTCAGCGCTGTCATTGCTGCCAGGTGGACAGACAGATCAGGAGGATGGACACAGAAGGTGCCATTTGTTTCAGTGACCTGGCAGAGGTATTATCAAGCAGTGAGAAATTGATCCTGGGTTTGATTTCTTTTTTTTTTCCAGACACATCTCAGGAGGAGGAGGATGACCTGGCTGCCCTCTTTCCTCTACCCTTCCTCCCAGGCACATCTCTTCTGGCCTCTCTCAGACAACACAGGGCTCAGTATCACCTTTCCTATAATTAAATCACTCTTTCAGCATCTTTTTCAAGCCACAGGAGTCCTTCCTTCCCTTTGATGGACATTGATTTGGCCCCAAATTTGCAGCCATGAGAGATCACATGACTTACAAGTACTGAGGAGCATTAACTCAGCCTGGGCTTTTAGCAGGTTAAAAAAATACTACCTGGGGTCTGCAATGAGTTACCGACAGGGGCAGAGGATGTTGCAGGTTATTATAAGCACATCAGTGGAAGGTATTGCGAGATGGCCACGAGCCATGCTCCTAATCCACCTGGGATTGATTTATTGGACTCTGCAGCAACCCATAAGAATTGATTGGCCATCTATTAAAATGCCAATTAATCATGGATTATCCCTTGTTGCAATTTTAGAAACCTACCTCAGTTCCAACCAGACTGAAGGATGGAGGAGGAGAAGTTCAGGGTTAAAACTTGGAGGAGAGAGTCAGGCTTCTGTCCTAGAACTCCTTAGGCTTTAAGGTCATGGAGTCCAGCAATTAACCCAGCACTGCCAGGTCCACCCCTAAGCAATGTCCCTCAGCACCACATCTATACAGCTTTGAAACCCCTCCAGCAATGAGGACCCCACCACTGCTCTGGGCAGCCTGTTCCAGGCCTTGACAAACCTTTTGGGGAAGAAATTGTTCCTCATATAATTACAGAATCACTCAGGTTGGAAGAGACCTTCAAGATCATCAAGTCCAACCCTATCTAATCAACCAGACCATGGCATTAAGTACCTCATCCAGTTGTTTCTCGAACATCTCCCCCACCACCTCCCTGGGCAGCCCATTCCAATGGGCAATCCCTCTTACTGGGAAGAGCTTCTAAGATCAAGCCTAAACTCCCCCCCCTGCACAGCTTGAGACTGTGTCCTCTTTCCTTTTATAAACTGGTTGTACACTCAGCCATTGTGCTGGTGGCTTTACTTTTTGCCATGGATTGAGTTGAACCTGCTGCTGGTATTCATCCCATGCTGCAGTCATGCCAGCTTCAAAAATGAAAGTGCTAATTGGAGCCAAGTGTTATGGGTTGTGTTCAACCTAAACCTCCCCTGGCACAACTTGAGGACATTTCCTCTCATCCTCTCACCTCATAGTAAGGAGAAGATACTGACCCCCACCTGGCTCCAACCTCCTTCCAGGGAGTTGTAGAGAGTCAGAAGGTCTCCCCTCAGCTTCCTCTTATCCAGGCTAACCCACCCCAGTTCACTCAGCTGCTCTGCTCTTTGCTGCCCTTCAGGACCTGCTCCAGCACCTTAATGTCCTTCTCAGAGTGAGGGACCCAAAACTGAACCCAGTACTCAAGGTGTGGCCTCACCAATGCACACTACAGGAGGACAATTTCCTCTCTCATCCTTCTGGCTACACTATTCTGACCCAAACTGCATCTTTTTAGAGTTCTCCCTTCCTAGCTGCAAGGCACAGCTCCAGGTGGAGGTCCCAGCAGCTGCTTGGAGCTTGGGCACAAAGTCACATCGCTGCTTTAGCCTGGGGCAGCCAAGGTAGACGATAGCTCAGCTGCAGCTCTTGGCAGGCTCCTGATGATCACTGGTCATTAAACCAACTTTGGAGCTGCTGATTCTTCAGGAGCCAAGAGCAGAGGGTCCCTTTTTTTACTGCTGGTGTATTTATTTCTAAAGGTCAGTTGGGCTGCGTTACAACAGACCTGGGGATACTCCGCTCTCCTCCTCGCCTCTCCGCTATCTGTCAGACGCACATCCCTGCTGTCATCTTTTTCACACTCAATATATCTCAAGGCACCAGCCTGTACTCCTCTCCCCCCCCTTCCCCCACTGAATATATAGCCAGCAAATGTGATAGGAAGAAATTACTATTGTAATAAAACTGCTTCATTACATCCTCCTCGTCAGAGGCATTTAACGAGCACCAGGGCTGCCTAATCCTCTTCTCTTCCCTCGAAGCCAGCTGCAGGTCTGATGTGTTTCAGTGTGGAGTTTAATTTACTCTTTGGAGCTGTGGAAGGAAGCAGGCAGCTCCTTTGTGTGTGGTGGGCACCAGTGGATGAGCCAAGCCATTAAGAAAGAGACCTCACCGCTCTCTACAGCCCCCTGAAAGGAGGTCGCAGTGAGGTGGGGGTTGGTGTTTTCTCCCTAGTCTCAGGTGATAGAAGGAGAGGAAATAGCCTGAAATTGTGTCAGGGGAAGGTTAGGTGGGAGATTAGGAAAAAAATCTTTCCTGCAGCAGTCATCAGGGGTTGGAAAAGGCTGCCCAGGAAGGTGGTGGAGTCTGCATCACAGGAACTGTCCCAGAAACATGTGGCCTTGGCATTTGGGGCCATGGTTTAATGGCCATGGTGGTGTTAGGTTGATGGATAGACTGGATGATCTAGAGGACTTTTCCAACCAAAGCCTTAATGCTTCTGTAACAGGCATCAGTGCCTTCAGAGAGAAGATTTCTCCCACCTAAAATAGGTCTTTAGGTTGGGGCATAGGGAGCAATGTTGTAGGTGGATCTAAATCACTGGTGAGAAATGGGCAATAGGAAGAAGTTCTTTACTATGATGGTAGTGAAATTCTGGAGCAGGTTGCCCAGAGAACTGGAGGTCCCACCCCTGGAGATATTCAAAGTCAAGCTCGATGTGGCCCTGAGCAACCTGATCTAGATGGGGATGTCTCTGATTGGACAAGATGACCTTTGAGGATCCTTTACAACCCAAAGCATTCTACGATGCTGTGGTTCTATGAATTACCTATCCAACTTAGGGGCACCATAAAAGCTGATGGAGACCTTCATTTGTGGTAGTTTGACTAAGAAGATCTCTCCCAGTTGCTGGAGCTTTAGTGTTGAGTTCTTAAGCAGGGCAGGGCAGAGGCAGCAGAAAGCAATTTGTGACTCACCCACAAAAAGCCTCACCCAAAACCAGGCCTGAAGGATGGAAACTCTTCATTGAATTCAGATCAGGATGGATTGAACTGCTTTGGCAGATGAAAATGCTGGGCAAGGTCCAAAAATCACATTTTGGTTTGTATTTATCTGTAGGACTTTTCCACATTCCATTTTGCTGTGGCCTTTGTCACTCAGAGTTTGACCTTGAAGAAGGCAGCGAAAACAACATTTCAGGAACAATTAATAACCCAACCAGGAGCCAAATCCATCACCTGGAAGGGCAAATAACTACATGTGGGTTACAGTGACAAAATCTGGGGCTCCCTTTCCTTTATTTTTAATTTCTTTCACTTCTTTTCAAAGCAACTTAACCTCTGAGCACCTTCACCTATCCCAACCCCTCCAAGAAGCCACCAGACTGAAATGCATTTGTGGTTTCACCTCAGAGAGCAATGCTGCTACTGCCCATCACATCCAACATGTCCTGTCCCTTCCTTTGAGCATCTGGTCACTCTGGCAGGTCCTTCACCATCCCTGGAGGCAGTGAAAAGCCATGTAGATGTGGTGCTGAGGGGCATGGTTTAGTGCTGGGGTAATGGTGGGACTTGATGGTCTTAAAGGTCTTTTCCAACCTAAATGAATCTATGATATGGTTTAGTGGTGACCTGGCAGTGTTGGTTAGTGGTTGGACAGGGGAGGTTTGGGTTGGACATGAGGAGCATCTTCTTCCCCCAAAACATTGTCAAGGCCTGGAACAGGCTGCCCAAGGCAGTGGTGGAGTCACCATCCCTGCAGGAGTTCCAAAGCTGTGTGGATATGGTGCTGAGGGACGTGGTTTAGTGCTGGGTTAATGGTGGAACTTGATGGTTCTAAAGGTCTTTTCCAACCTAAGTGAATCTATGATTCTATGACATGGTTTAAGGGCTGACCTGGCAGTTCTGGTTTATACAGAACACAGAATTAACCAGATTGGAAAAGACCTTAGAGATATCAAGTCCAACCTATCACCCAACACCATCTCATCAACTAATGGTTGGACCTGATGATCTTGAAGGTCTCTTCCAACTAAAAATACTCTGTGATTCTACCAGCCAGCAACCACCCCTGGACCCTAACAATTCTATGATTCTATGATCTCCTCTCCCACCCTCATGTTGACTTCTTGGTTGGAGTGGTACAACCACTATTGCTTACTTATGAGGACCAACTCACTCAAGATGCCATGACACTTCCAGAGCTTTTATTTTTGTCCCCAGAGCCACTGGCAGTGGCAGATGCTCAGCCCACCACCTCCTCTCCTCACAGCCCCAAGCCCCAGGCCCAGGCTGCGTTAGTTTAAGAACCCCACAGAGGATGAAGGAAGCCATCTGCCCGAATTCCCCACGGCACATTTGAGCAGAGCAGGGTTTTCTTCACAGGGATATTACTGCTCAGTGTTTCCTGCTGTTTTCACCCAGCTTGTTTATGCCAAACAGCCCCTTGAGACCCAGTCCTATTGTCCGGGAAAGCTTTAATGATCTCAGAGTCATTGTGTTGGCATCGGTTTAATTCCAGCTGCTAGAAGCTGGCAAGCTGCTGGGAAGAGATGTGTTTATGGCTATCTCCAGCTAGTTTGCTGGGGTGCAGAGTGCTGTGCTAACACAGACTCACAGGGGCAGTAATTAAAGGCACTTTATTAAGGCATCACCCATCATCTTGCAGACTTGAGAGAGCTGAGCCTTGGGAACAGCCACCCTGTCCTGCAGTGGGGCTTGTTCCTTAGGGGATGCTGCTTCTTGCAGGCTGGGGTCTGGAGCATGGCCCAGGGCAATCACAGAATGCATTGGGTTGGAAGGGACCCTCAAAGGTTGTCTTTTCCAAACCCCCCCCTGCAGTGAGCAGGGACATTTCCAACTAGGTCAGGCTGCTCAGGGCCACATCAAGCCTGACCCTGAATGTCTCCAGGGATGGGACCTCCACCAGCTCTCTGGGCAGCCTCTTCCAGTGTTTCACCACCCTCACAGCAAAGAACTTCCTCCTTATGTTCAACCTAACTCTACCCTGGCCCAGTTTCAAAGCACTGCTCCTCATACTGGTGCTCCATGCCTTTGAAAAGAGTCTCTCCCCAGCCTTCCTGTAGGTCTTCTTCAGACACTGGAATCCCTTCTGGCACAGGATTTTATGGCAGCTTTTTCATCCCTGAGCTCTGGTGGCTTTGCCTGGCAGATCATCATCATCCCTCCCACTCCTTCTGCTGTGGGGCTTTGGGGCAGCTGGTATAACCCAGTTGTCTCAGGCAGTGAGGCTGGATGTGAGGATGAGGAGGCTGGAAGATGATTGCCTGCAGCTGCATGGTTTCTTGCCCATCATTTAGCTGGGAGCATGTCCCATGGCATAGAAGAGGGTAAACAAACCACATCTTGGCCAATTCCAACCAGTCTGTCCCTGTAAGCCACATGTGCCAAACCCTGGCTGCTGCCAGGCTTCTCAGAAGGCTTCTCTAGGCAGGGACTGTCTGGAAAATTAATGTGAATTAGGCACAAGCCTGAATTTCCAGAGGGTTTGCTACACTGCATTAAACCCCAACGTGAATTAGGACTACCTTCAGTTTAAGAATGCTCCCAGGAGTGTTTGAAGAACTCATTAATCATTGTGGGGATCTCTCTGCAGACAAACCTAGGGGGGAAGCGTGGATGCTGGGGGAAGCTGGGAAAAGCTAGGATGCTGGGGGGAAGCTGGGTTGCTGGGGGAAGCTGGGGAAAAGCTGGGATGCTGGAGGAAGGTGAGGAAAAATCAGGATGCTGGGGGAAAGCTGGGATACTGAGGGGAAGCTGAGATGCTGAGGGAATGTGAGGGGAGAAACCTAGAATGCTAGGGGAAAGCTGGGATACTGGAAGAAAGTCAGGATCCTGGAGCAAGCTGGGATGCTGTGGGAAGGTGAGGAAAAATCAGAATGCTGGGGGGAACCTGGGCTACTGGGAGAAAGTCAGGATTGTGGGGGAAGCTGGTGGAAAGCTGGGATGCTTGGTGGAAGCTGGGATACTGGGAGAATGTCAGGATGCAGTGGGAAGCTGGGATGCTGGGGGGAAGCAGGGATGCTGGGGACATGCAGGCACCCACTGCTCATTACGAGATGTGGGAGTCCTCGGCACAAAAAGATGTGGGTTTCCCACCTTGTAAAGCTGTAAGAGAAGAAGAAAGCCCAGTAGCTGGGGGCAGTGGGCCATGCCCAGGGTGCAGGTCTGGACTGATGAGGTCTCTCTCCACAGCTCCAGGAGCTGAGTCCCTCAGTCCCTTTCTCACTGCAGACGGCAGCACAGCTCTGTCGCAGTCTCTGAGGAAGAGCAACGTGGAGGATTTGCCATGAGAACTCCCTTCTCTCGTCCTAATCCCTGGCACTGTAAGTACAGCAAAGAGCCAAATCTGACAGCTGGTTTGGTTTCCTCCAGCACAGAAATCTCCATGTGAAATACTCCGGGGGTTTAAGCCCTGTTTATGTCCCAGAGTGAGAGCAGAATTAACTCCCTGAGTGCAGAACACAGCCTTGCTGACAGCAGTGCCCTGACATGGGGAAGAGGAACAGGCTGTGGTGCTGGAAACAACTTTATAGCTTCCACCCAAAGCCACTCTTGCTTTTGTGCTGAGACAACTGATAAGCAGTTAACCTGCAATCCCACCAGCACCAGGAGCACCAAAGCTCTGCTTCCTTTAGATCTGCATTTCGTGCTTGGTTGCAGGCTCCGATCAAATCTTTTCCTGCTGTTCCAGTGGGTTTCTCTAAGCTCTGCATTACAAAGTCTAAGTTCTCTCCCCTGGTGTGTGGAGTCTTTGAAGTCTGATAAGGCAGAAGCCCCTGCTATGGCTTGTTGTTCAGAGAAGAATCAGAGAGTTGGAAAAGACCTCCAAGATCATTGAGCCCAATCATAAACCCAGCACCACCATGGCCATTAAACCTGGAATGCCATGGCCACAAGTTTCTTGAACACCTCCAGGGATGGTGACTGCACCACCTCCCTGTCAGCCTGTTCCAATGCCTGATGTCTCCTTCAGTAAAGAAGAGGAAATCATAGAATCATAGAATGCATTGAGTTGGAAAGGACATCTAGAAGTCACCTTGTCCAACCCCTCTGCACTAAACAGAGACATCTCCAACTCGATCAGGTTGCGCAGAGCCCCATCAAGCCTGATCTCAAATGTCTCCAGGGATGGGGCCTCCCATCACCTTCCTGGGCAACATCAATAGCCTCAAGTTATGCCAGAAGAGGCTTAGGTTGGATATTAGGAAGAATGTCATCACTGGAAGGGTTCTCAGGCACTGGAAGAGGCTGCCCAGGGAGGTGGTGGAGTCACCATGCCTGGAGGTATGTAAGAATTGTGCAGATGTAGTGCTGAGGTTTAGTCAGGGACTTGTGAGCGTTAGGCTGATGATTGGACTCAAAGATCTTAGAGGTCTTCTCCAGTTTGGGCAGTTCTCTGGCACTGTGAGAAGCTGATTTGGAGCATTTGCAGGCTTTGCCTCCTCTACCTGACCGCTCCTACCACAGTGTGTATAAAAAGCTGAACCGTAAGTGAGGCTGCTTCTCCTTCCCCAGCAAACCTGCCTGAAACCACCAATAGGTTCCAAACTGATGAAGGTCAGAATAAACAGGCAGAAACACACTTCCCACAGTCATTACATGATCATATGAGCTTCACTTCCCCAGGCAGGCAGGCTAAAAATATCCCACATGCCTGGAAAAGGTAATTACACCTCTACAAAAGCTCTATTGGGTTGTGCTGCTTTCCTCTGCTCTCCCCACACTCTCAAGTGGTGTCCTGACACATCCAGCATGCTTCTGCCCACCCCACCACCCCACACACCTCTAAACCCAACAAGCATATTCCACCCAGAACAGGGGAAAATGATGAATTATTAACTTCCATTTGTGTAGTGTGATCCTGCTGCACCCTGCCAGGAACAGGCAAGGATGTGCCAAGCCCTCGAGATGGCCTGGAGGGATGTCCTCTTAGATCATCTCCTCACCCCCCAGAACAAAACACTTCTGTCAGGTCCATTTGGAAAGCAAAGTGCTGTAATGATGATAGACAGTCCCAGATCATTGCCTGCAAAGCCATGTCCCAGGGAGCTGGCACTTCCCACCCCGACACTGAGAAGCATTCACAGATTCAGAGATTCACAGAATGGTTTGGGTTGGAAGGGACCTGAAAGATCTTCCAGCTCCATCCCCCTGCCATGGGCATGGACGCCTTCCACCAGCACAGGTTGCTCTAGGTCTCATCCAGCCTGGCCTTGAACACCTCCAGGGAGGGGTATCCACATGTTCCCTGGGCTTTTGGAGCGATTGGCACGAAGCAACCACAACATCAGCCCATGGGCAGCTGGAACTTGGTTGCTGCCTTCACCTCCCAGCCCTCTTCACTGTGCTCACAGCTCAGCAGGGCGGGAGGTCTCTGCTCAAATGAAGACCAAGCTGCACCAAAGCAGGCAACTAGGCAACCTGTGACAAAAGGGGAGGACACAGTCTTAAGCTGTGCCAGGGGAGGTTTAGGCTGATGTTATGAAGAAATTCTTCACAGAAAGAGAGATTGGCCATTGGAAGGGGCTGCCCAGGGAGGTGCTGGAGTCACCATCACTGAAGGAATGTGTGGCACTTGGGGAGATGGTTTAGTGGCCATGTTAGTTGTAGGTTGATGCTTGGCCTGGATGATCTTAGAGGTCTTTACCAATTGAAACAATTCCATCACTCTGTTATTCTTGAAATAATTAGCCTGGCTGCTCAATGCCATTTCCTCTTAGGCACTCCAAGAGTAATTAACCCTTTCTGACAGACCACTTTCCCCTGACATCTGTCTCTTGGGCACCAACATTTCAGCACATCAGTTGTTGCCTGGTATGAGGAACTTTTCCCAGCTGCCTGGAGGATCCAGGTGAGGGAAGCTTTTCCTTTAGCAGGGCACATTCACCATTCAAATAAAGAAAGTGATTTTAAAAGAAGAGAGAGAGAGAGAGAAATAAATTAAAACTCTGCAGCATAGCCATGGCCAGGATGAAAATTGGACAGGTTGATTATAACCTGTCACAGCTACAAGTTAATGAAATTCCACTGACAGGGCATGAAGGGCCCCAAACCTCCCTCAGACAAGTTTCAAGGCCTTTCATCTGAACTCTAAACTTTGATCATCTGCTGATGAGTTGCTGGCCAGCTCCCATCAGCTGCAGACAGGCTCACTGCCATCCGGCCAGCAGAGCTGAGCTGTTGACAGGGGAGCTGCCAGGCGAAGGTGGCTGTGACAGATGTGGAGGGTCAGGGCCGGGCATCCTGGTTTGGATGTGCTGGCACCCATGTTAGTGATGCTCTGTGCAGGTCAGTCCTAGCCACCCTTTGCATTTCACTGAGCTGTTCAAGTTCAGCACCTTAGGGGGAACCTGTCCCATCCCTCCCAAAACCCAGCCTGTCAGCAGAGCTTTCTTAAGGCTCCCAGGGATGTATTTCAGTGAGGTAAAGCTCAAATGCTCTTCAGTGCTAGGTTAATGGTTGGAGTTGATGATCTGAAAGGTCCTTCCCAGATAAAATGTTCAAATGATTCTATAAACTACCTCAACTTGCACCAGGGGAGGTTTAGATTGAACAAGAGGCCAGGGACACCTCACACTGCAGCAGGTTGCTCACAGCCACATCCAGCCTGGCTGCAAAAACCTCCAGAGATGAGGCTTCCACCACCTCCCTGGGCAACCTGTGCCAGTGTCTCACCACCCTCATGGGGAAGAACTTCTTCCTAACATCCAATCTCAATCTACCCATTTCTAGCTTTTTGTTCCATTCCCCCCAGTCCTATCACTGCCTGACAGCCTAAAAAGTCCCTCCCCAGCTTTCTTATAGCCCCCTTCAGATACTGGAAGGCCATATTGGGAACTCTTAAGACCAGCCAAGCCCTGTACACTTCAGATCCCCTTTAGCCAAGGAAATCTTTCTCATCCCAAAGTGAATTCAATCCCCTTCATCCTACTGCCACCTCATCATAGTGACCCCAGCAAGATGCAGAGCACTCAGAGATGAAGACAACTTCCTCCTTGGGATCACTAACAATACTCCAAGCATCAGTCCTTCAGTTTATGATCACATGCCAACCCACTGTGCATACAGGACAGGTCCCTCGGTGCCTTTCCCAGCATCCCTCCCCTTCTCCTTTAAATGTTTGGGTGCAGTAATTTATGTGCAGAATGCAAGAACTAATTAGCTTGTCTCTTGCTTTCTGAGAGGCAGCATGAACCATAGCAAATGACATTCCAGCAGAAATGGGGTCAGCTTGGATTAAACTCCCTTCCCATTTATCTTTGGTCTTTAGCATTAAATTTACCATACATATTAGAAACAAATTTTAATTTTCCACAGCATTGGGCAATATCCTTTCCTTAAAGCCTAGAAGAACACTCATTAGCATCCTCTCCCTCCAGTTCACTAGGACTGTCTCCTCATTTGCACATAAATATGAGGTTTGCTGCCTGGAGAAACTTGCCAGAGTGACATCAAAGTTCTGGTATCAACACACAACACACAGACACAAATGAAACTCCTACCCACAGTCACATTCCTGCCCTTCACTGTTCTTCTTTTGAGATAGTGCCCAGAAGCACTTGGAAGGAGATGCTACACCAGAGCATGAGGAGGGACCTCTAGAAATAGAAGTGCAGGCATCAGTTGAACTTTCTTTTTCATTAACGTAGACTTCCCACCTTCAAGTTAGGGCTTAAAAGCTAAGCCACACCACGAGAAGATATTTCCAAAGGACAGTTCATCCCACCTGAGCAAGTTCTGAGACCATGAAGGGCAGCCCAGTGGTGAGGATCTACTGACCCTGAGGAGTCATCAATGTTCAATAATCTGCTCTGTTCCAAACTGTCCCAAGGTCACCTCAATTAAGTCTCTTAGACCTACAGTGTGCATGGAATACCCCTAAGCTTTACTGCAATGAATGTCAAAAGGATTCATCTCACCCAGCTGTAGGTATCTCTAAGGCAGATGACAGTTCTACCTTGGCAGTCAGACCTAGCAGATCACAGCATCATGGAATCATCAAGGCTGGAAAAGATCTCTAAGATCATCAGGTCCAATCATCAGCACACCACCCCCACGGCCACCAAACCATGGCCCCCAGTGCCACGGCCACACATTCCTTGAACACCTCCAGGGACCGGGACTCCACCACCTCCCTGGGCAGCCTCTGCCAGGCTATCAAGCCTTTCCCAGTGGATTGCAACAAACTCCACCAGCTGGAGCAGGAGATGGCTCAGTGTCAGCATCTCTTACCCTAATTTCATTCCCAAGCCTCTTCCTGTCTATGAGTAGACAGCGAAAAGAAGTCTTGGTGTTGGGTGCCAAATGTCCTCATAGGAGTGAGGCTGGAACACAGTTAAACGATTAGAGGGTTAGATGGAGCTGCAGATTTGGACAGAGAGAAGCCTGGGAGGAGATGGCAGATAGATGAGATAAGCAGCCCCGTGCAGGGCGGTGAGGGAGTGTGGTTTGCTTTCCCCAGCTCCCTCTTTTAAATATTGATCTGGAAGCTCTCTTGGCTGTGGCTCAGTGAGCTCTGATTTACGCTCCCGTCCCCGACTGCCTGTGCTCTTTTCCCAGTGGAAAATCAAAGGCCTTGTACCTACAAACAGCCATTTTCCACTTGGCCAGCTGGCTGGTGAAAGGCAGGCCCCGCTGCCTGCCAGCTGTGCACAGATGTCCGTGGGCTCTGCCATCTGCGGCGCGTGGGCTGGTTGGTGCCTTCTCCTCGTGTGGCACAGCAGCTGGAGGGGGTGGAGGACGGGCAGAGAGTACTTCTGAAACCCTCACAGGATGGGTTTTGTCTGTTTTCCTCACCCATTGCCCTTTGATCTTCCTCTGGCTTCTGCTCTGTGGTAGTTTTAGGCTAGGTCTTTAAAACTTTTCACAGCTGTTGAACAGAAAAGTAGTAAAATGTCAATCAATCACTATTGGGCATGAAAAGGAAAACAAAGATCATTCTAAACAACCCCATTGGAGAGATAGCTACCATGAGACTGGTTGTACCAAACCAGTTCTCTCTTCTCTTCTCACTTCTTTGCTCTGGAGAGATGCTGGAATGTGTCCAGAGAAGGGCAACAAAGCTGGGGAGGGGTTTGGAGCACAGCCCTGGGAGGAGAGGCTGAGGGAGCTGGGGTTGCTTAGCCTGGAGAAAAGGAAGCTCAGGGGAGACCTTCTTGCTCTCTACAACTACCTGAAGGGAGGTTGTATCCAGGTGGGGGTTGGTCTCTTCTCCCAGGCAACCAGCACCAGAACAAGAGGACACAGTCTCAAGCTGTGCCACGGGAGGTTTAGGCTGGATGTTAGGAAGAAGTTCTTCACAGAAAGAGAGATTGGCCATTGGGATGTGCTGCCCAGGGAGGTGGTGGAGTCGCCATCACTGGAGGTGTTCAAAACCTCACTGGATGAGGCACTTGTTGCCATGGTTTAGTTGATCAGATGGAATTGGGTGATAGGTTGGACTTGATCATTTTGAAGGTCTTTTCCAACCTGGTTAATTCTATTCTATCCTATCCTATCCTATCCTATCCTATTCCATTCCATTCCATTCCATTCCATTCCACTCTACTCTACTAACTTGCTTCTGATTGTCCCTGGCTGCATTGGTTTGGTTAAATCTAACAGCAACTTTCTCTGCTCCTTTCTCCCTTCTTTTGTACAGGAGGGTAGGGAGCAGGGGGCAAGGAAGGAGACACTAGTACCTTCCCCTTGTCTCTGACCAGGGGGATTCTTGTGCTGTTTGTTAATTGTAGATCCTGTATAATTGGTACATGTTCATTGTATTCCATTGCAGATTGCAGTTTTGCCTGTAAATCCAGCTTTCATTTGCCCCCTCCTGAGCTGGTCTGGCAAAGTTAATGTTGTGGGGGAAATTTCAGCCCACCACATGCTCCGACCTGAGTGACACTGCTCAACTTCTTTCCCCTGCCCAGCTGAAGCTGGGGGCTTGGAGTTCTCTTGTGACTTCAAAGGCCGGATTCAACGACTGTCAAGAGCAGCAGAGCTGTGGCACTCCAGGTACAAGGCTCAGGGATTGTTAGGGAATAATAAAAGCATACATGGTGGAGACATGTTGTGAGTCACCTGTGCTGTAAATAAATGTGCCTGCTGCTCTCAGAGCTGACTTCTCTTCATTGTGCTCAAAGAACCTCTGAATTGAAATGCTTTCAGATCTGAAGGGAGGGGATGGGGAGAGAAGGGAGAGAAAAAAAAATAAAAGGGAAAATATAAAAAGAAGAGGAGGGGGGAAGTGTTCCCTGAAGATAAAAAAGTGTAATAGTCTATTTTATTTTCCACTTTCCACATCAATAATGAAAAGTTATCCTCCGGGGACAGCTGGCAACATGCTCAGCTCTACCTCTTACACATCAGCAGCACAAAGTGTCCCTCGATGTGGAGGCTGTGATACAAAGCACAGGCAGATCAGAGCTGGGGCAAGGAGGGGAAGCAAGGGGCAAGGCAGAGGCTGCTTCCAGCCTGAGGCTAAGCTGGGTTCCCTGCTGACAAGTGGCACCACAGAGGTCATGCCTTCAAGTCATGTCTACAAAAGCAGAGTGGCTCTGTTAAGGTACCAAAAACCCCCACATACATGTATTTTAATGTCTTAAATAAATACAGAATAAAAGAAGAAATGCCATCAAAATCCAGGCAGGAGCTGTCAAACAAGGAACATTTCTTTTTAAGCTAAAAAGTAATAAAATAGAAATAAATCTTCCTGCTACTTGCTGGCACTGGAGTTGATGAGGAGGTCAAATATCTTAAGGAACTTGACTTTGTTCACTTGCTTTGCCCCTCTGACTACTCCTCTTATCCCTCTGTCTTCCTCTCTTATCCCTTTGTGTTCCCTTCTTATCCCTCTGTCTTCCCCCCTCACCCCTCTGTCTTCCCCTTCCACACCAGCTTCTCCCCCAGCTCTCAGTCTGCAGTGATATTGTATCCTTCTGGGGAAAAAAATGACCCCCTCCAGCTGGACCAGCACTGCCTGGGCTGCTTTCCAGTTTAGGAGACAACTGTTTAGGAGGCAATGTCGTCCATCTGCCTTCTAGAGTGGGAACACTAAATGTCAGGGAGCAGGACAAAGGTGTGAAGGGCTATGCCAAGGTCATGCAGGGACTCTGATATCTCTGAGAACTGAGATCCTCCTAGAACCATAGAATAATTTCAGCTGGAAAAGACCTTTGGAATCATAGAATTGTTAGGGTTGGAAGGGACCTCAAGGATCAGCCAGTTCCAGCTCCCCTGCCATGGGGGTTCCACCCCCCCTGCCTCAAGCTAGATCAGGTTGCTCACAGCCACATCCAGCCTGGCCTTAAAAACCTCCAGGGATGAGGCTTCTGCCACCTCCCTGGGCAACCTATGCCAGTGTCTCACCACCTTCATGGGGAAGAACTTCTTCTTAAAAGGCCATAAAGCTTCTTCCTTTAAGGTCATTGAGTCCAACCATTGTCTAACTCTACCTAGCCTGGCACTAAACCCTGTCCCTCAGCACCACGCGTGAAGATCACTTCCTAGGGACATTAAGTCCACCCTGACAGCAGATGCCCTTTCTAGCCACCTTCAAGCCTTATTTCCTCTAGTTGCATAGTAATCAGCTCCAGAATGGTTTCTTGCAGAAAGGCTGATGCTCACCTGCTCAGTGTCAGCATCCAGCTCAGGGAACAGCAGTAGCACAGGACCCCTGACCTCAGCAGAACTGGCACCTGCCTCTCTTTCTTGTTTTGTTATTTTTTTAGCAAGAGCCTAACTTTGGGATGCAGTGTCTTCACCACAATCTGCCCTGTGCTCTCCTTCATGTCCCCCAATTGATATCTTTCAGGCTGCTGTGTCTCAGAAGCAGGGTGACACACCATTAGCAGCCTGGTGCTACTTGCTAAGTGCCAGTAAATTCTCCAGCAAAAGCAGGCAATTATTCTGGGCAGCTTAATCTTTGACTGCTTAAATTAAGATCTTTTACAAGGGCTTTATTTTCAAGGAAAGAGTGATCAGCTTGTCCTGAAAATGAGATTCTTTTAAAGTGTTTCATCTGCATTGCCAGCTTCTGACAAGTCTGACATGATGGAAGTCCTCTTGGAGTGTGTACTTAGAGGGTTTGATGCAAATTCTGGGCAGGCTTCTCAGGGAATGGATCTTCAGGTTACTCCACAGTCACTTACTGACAGTGCCTCACCCCCTCTGCTTCCTGCAAGCAAATAAAACCTGAAGCTGTTTTTACATTCCTGTTCTGATGGGAGTTTTGGGGTTGGTTTTGTTTCCCCCTGCAACTAAGTGCTGCTTTTGGGTTTTTTTATGGCTGCATTTCTTCTTCTAAAGCAGAAGTGATGGTTTCACACACATCCCTCAGAGGCACCAACTAGCCAAGAAGCTGGCACATTGGTCCAGACAATATGGCACTTGCTTGGCAGTTGGTAACCATGAAAGAATCATAGAAGCATAGGATCAGAGAATCCCAGAATGGTAGGGGTTGGAAGGAACCTCCAGGGCAGGTCACACAGGAACACATCCAGACAGGTCTCCAGAGGAGACCACAACCTTTCTGGGCAGCCTGCTCCAGGGCTCAGGCACTCTCACACTAAAGAAGTCTTTCCTCCTATTGAAGTGGAATATCCTGGCTTCTAGTTTGTATCCATTACCACTTGTCCTATCACAGGACACCACTGACAAGAGCCTGGCCCTTTCTTCTTGCCCCATCTTTCTTCAGATATTTGTAAACATTGATAAGGGCCCCCCACAGCCTTCTCCAGGCTAACCAGCCCCAGGGTTCTCAGCCTTTCCTCATCAGAGGTTCCAGTCCCTTAAACATCCTCATAGCCTCACATCCTATTTTATCAAGGTGAAAGGGGAAGTTTATGCCATCGAGTTCCATCAGGAAGCAAGAAGAATCACAGCAGCTCTCTTGGTGCATAACAATCACAGGCACCCCGCAAACAGCCTGGTGGGAAACTCCAGCCAGGTGGAAAATGCAAGGAACAAGCAGTTTACATATTCCAATTTGTTCTTCCATTTCCCTTGGTTTAATAAGGGAGAGGAAGCACTCAGCATGTGGAATGGCAAGGAGAAATCAGGCAGCAGTGCTGCCTTTCCCAGGGTGCACCGCTAACAGGTCTGTGATGGATGGAGCTCCCCCCGTGTCCCAGCAGGCATGACAGCAACTGTCACCAATCACAAGTGGAACTGAAGTAATTAGTAGTGGAGGTACCACTGTCTTTCACTCTCATGCAGTTGGCTCACGTTTAAATAATGAGAATCTTCATTTCTTGCTTGACTTGGGCTGGGCTTGCTTGCACTTGAGGTAATTCCAGCACAGAGCTGGAGGACCTCCTTGGGCAAAGCTTAAGCACAGCGCCACTGATTCATTCCATGAACAGAAAGCTGGGAACCACTCCTAAGTGATCACTGTTGCACAACCAGGAGCCACACTGCATCCTGGATCCATAAATTATCTCTGCCCTTCCTTCCTCCCTCCCTTCCTCCCTTCCTCCCTCCCTCCCTCCCTTCCTCCCTTCCTCCCTTCCTTTCCCCTGAACTAAATAAAAGCTGCAGCAACAAGCTCCAAATCTTGGTATTATTTCTGATCAGGAGGTGGGGGTAAAGCTTCATTTATTGCCATTAAAAAGAAAAAACAAACAAAACCAACCAACCAAAGCAAAGCACAGCAGATTTGATGGAAATCCCTGGCACTCCAAAAGCTACATCAAGACCAATGTCCCCCAGAAAGCCTAGTGGAGGGGAGGACATGCTGCAAGAAAAGAGATGGCAGATCAGGAAGTGGAGGGAGAAGGGAAGGAAGGAATGAATCACGAAGCCCCAGTCATAGAATTACAGAATGCCAGCGTGGTGAGGGTGGGAAGGGACCTCTGGAGATCATCCATTCCAACCCCCCTGCTAAAGCAGGGCACCCACAGCAGCTTGCCCAGGAACACAATGGCCAGGGGAGGCTGGAATCTCTCTAGACGAGGAGACTCCATAACCTCTCTGGGCAGCCTGCTCCAAGCCTCAAACACCCTCACACCAAAGAAGTTTCTCCTCATGCTGTGCCCCTACCAGTCCTGTCATGCTGCTGAGATAATCCCATGTCTAACGTGTTTCTGGCCTCCAGGGAGCCCCATCAGAGCATCCATCCCTGAGCCCCATGCAGGGTGATGGGGCCATGAAGAGCCTAACCCTTGGTCAGAAGTGGGGAAGCTGCGATAGATCAGCCTGGAGCGAAGAGAACTGCAGGAGAGCAGTGAAAGCAGGAACACAACACTGCCTACTCCAGCACCAAAGCCCTCTCCCCACTGATTGTGTGGAGAAGCAGAAGTCTATCACTTCAAGCCTAATGGAGCATCATCAACTTACCTCAATGAGGCACTTAATCGAAAGAGCATTTCCAGCGCTCGGGCTGCCAGCCGCGCCGTGTGACAGCTCTGCGCTCCGAGTGTCATTGTGCATTTGCTTCTTTGTTAGGCTAGAGTGGAGTTCCCAGTGCTGGAACAAGCCTTGCCACTTGCAGCAGCACCCTGCCTATGTCTGCAGGAGAGCAAGGAGCAGGACAGGAAAGCTGACAGAGACAGGCAGGGCTTTGATGATAAGGGCAGAGCCACCCAAGCCATCCTCCGGCAAGATGATTCCAGTCGCATCCTTAATGCTCAGGAGGACGGAGCCAGGCTCTGCTCAGAGATGCCCAATGATAGGGCAAGGGGCAATGGGTGCAACCTGGAGCAGAGGAGGTTCCATGGGAACATCTTCACTGTGAAGATGACAAAACACTGGAGCAGGCTGCCCAGAGCAGTGGTGGAGTCTCCATCTCTGGAGACATTCAAGACCCACCTGGACGCTGTCCTGTGCAGCTTGCTGTAGTTGACCTTGCTTTAGCAGGGCGGTTGGCCTCAATGATCTCCAGAGGTCCCTTCCAACCCAAATCACTCTGTGACTTTGATTCTGTGATTACCATGCAGGACAGTATGTGATTCTTGCTCCAGCAAGCAGAGCCACCTCTGGTCTCTGCTTTTCCATATAATTTTCTGAATTTGGCCCTTATTTCCTGGCTGTGCAACAATTGAGGTTGACAACTCTTAATTGTAGGTTTCTAATGCCCCCATCAGACTCCTGGGCTGCACCAGTGGTGAGCATCCCACCCACCTGCAGTGCTGCAGTAGATGAGCTGAGTGCAGCACCATGCTGAAAAACATTTCCCCACACACCAGCCTGAATAACATTCCCCACACAGCACAGGCTGCTCCTCAAAACAAGGGATAAAAACCTTTTCTACAAATGCAAAGAAAGAGGAAGGGAAAAAACCTTCACAGCTGGAGAGAGCCAGCTACAGGCTAAGAGTTGTGAGTCCATTCTGCCAGCTCCTGTAAGGAAACAAATAAAGAAGCAGCAATAATTGGTTTTCCTCCCTGAAAGCAGCCTGAGACCTATCCTGAGGTAGAGGATGAAAATTCAGAGTGAGCCATGCTGAGGAGAAAGAAGCTTCAGAGGAAATGGTGGGAATCCTGCTCAGCTTAGGAGCAAGGAGGCAGTTACCTCATTTACCTACATTTCCAGGGGTAAGGCACCTAAAACCTCTCTAGGAAGCTTGTTTCAGTGTCTCACCACCCTCAGGGTTGAAGAATTTCTTCCTTCTATCTAATCCAAGTCTCCTCTGAAGCTGTTGCCCCTTGTCCTGTTGCTAAAGGCCCTTCTAAAGAGTCCCTGCCCAGCTTTCTTGTAGGTCCCCTTTAGGCACTGGAAGCCTGCCAGAAGGTCTCCCTGGAGCCTTCTCCAGACTGAATCACCCCAGCTCTCTCAACCTGTCTTCACAGCAGAGGGCTTCCAGCCCTTGAGTCATTGCTGCATCTTCCTCTGGCCCAGCTTCAACAGGTCCATGTCCTCAGTGCCAGCATCCCGCTTTGGGACACCTCTTTCAGCCTCAGACAGTGTGTAAAACCAGGCAGAAAACTGCAGATTCCATTTCCTTGGCTTGATGGAGAGGGAAAGATGGATGAGGGAAACATTCCTGGTGGCCCAGGGAAAAGCTGGTGGCAAGAGAGCAGTTTCCACACTAACCCACAGGGGGGTTATTTGCCTCTGTTGAAATCCAGTGTGTAATTAACTGATAACATTTGCCTTGTCAGGATAGAATTCAGATCTTATCTTGGCTGACAGCAGTGTTTATGGTGTTAATTCTGGGAAAGAAAAGGGGGAAGCTGTAATTGTGGAAACCCTGTTTAATTTGAGGCTCCTGTTAGCTTGTCACAGGGGCTGAGATTTCACTAATAGCTTCTGACTCCAGGAAAATTATATGCTCACCTAGGTGGGATTTTAACAGACAAGATCCCAGTGACACTGGTGTGGAGATACAGTAAGGTGCAGTGAGTGGTTAGAAATGGGACTTGGCTACAGCTAAGGCTGGCCAGAGGATCCTACCATGAGCTGCATCCTCCCAGGGTGGCCCAGGATAGCAACAAGTGGTCACCAGAGTCGTCTGGGGAGTTTTGAGGGAGCCTTTGCCCCCATGAATCAGTGGGCAGGGGACTCACTGCCACAGATCAGGGAGCAAAGAGCTATAAATGGAGGACACAAACTCTTCTGGAAAGTTTCCAACACATCATGGAATAATAGAATGGCTTGGGTTGGAAGGCACCTCCAAAGGTCATCTAGTCCAATCCCCCTGCAGTCAGCAGGGACATCCTCCACTAGATCAGGTCAAGCTTGACCTTGAGTATCTCCAGGGATAGGGCCTCCACCACCTCCCTGGGCAACCTGTTGCAGTGTTCCAGCACCCTCATGGTGCAGAAATTGTTCCTAACATCCAATCTCAATCTGCTCTTCTCTAATTTCAAACCAGCTGTGACCTGGTCATGCTGGCCAAGATCTCACCATCCTTTTGGTTTAATCTTGGATTCTTTTCTCAGTTTGTCCTTGTCATGTGCTCCCATAGAAACCCTCTCCTCTGGTGTGCAAAGGGAATTTTGCCACCCTAAAATGAGGATAAACCTGTGAAAACATGTCCTGTCAGAAGAGAAGAGGGCAGAGAAATAAAGCCATCTGCCAACCCTGTTCAAGGACAGATCACCTCTGCTACGAGAACAGGCTGAGGGAGCTGGGAGTGTTCAGCCTGGAGAAGAGGAGACTCGGCAGGGACCTTAGAGGATCCTGAAGGGATCCTACAGGAAGGCTGGAGAGGGACTTTTCATAAGCATGTCTAGCAATAGGACAAGGGTGAACAGTTTTAAGCTGAGGCAGAGCAGGTTTAAGGGAAGTTCTTCAGTACAAGTGTAGTGAGACTCTGGAACAGGTTGCCCAGAGAGGTTGTGGGATGCCTGGAGGTGTTCAAGGCCAGGTTGGGTGAGGCCTCAAGCAGCCAGGCCTAGTTCAGAGGTGTCCCTGCCCACGGTGGAGAGGTTGGAGTAGATGATCTCTAAGGTCCCTTCCAGCCCAAGCCACTCTATGTTGTGGGTCTAGCTTGGCTTTATAGGCAGAATTATTTTCCTGGCAGAGCAAATGCCCACAGAGCATCTACAATACCCTTGAAAATAATGTTAGCTAACAGCAATCAATTACTTCTATTTATGACAAAGCCATCAGCTCTGGACTGCAGAAACCTACTGCGTCCTCATCAAGGCTATTGATCACCTTGCAGCTTGTTAACAACCGCTCTTAAGAGAAACCTCCCCAACCACCATCAGTCCCTTCAGACCTGCCTGACTCCAGCCCAAATCTCAGAGAAAGAGATTATTTGTGTGTGTTGTGTGTGCAAGGGCACCTGCAAGGCTCTGAAAGACCCTGCTTGCACTCGACAGAAAATGTTTGCCTGGAAAGCAAAGGAAGTGATAAAGCTGCCTGTGCTTGCTATCAGCCAGGAGCACGAAGCAGATGACTACTCCAGAGCACAGAAGTACTCAGGTCCAACAGCATAATCCAGCCATGCTGGATTTACCCAATGCCTTTATCTTCCTTGCTGTTTTCCTCCCCACCCCATCCTCTCTGTAAGATAAGAGGAACACACAAAAAAAAAACCCTCAAACCAAACCAAAAACCCAACACAAATAGTCTTGTTAGTAGACACTGGGGGGGAGGTTATCACTACTGTTTATTTCTTTCTAGCTGATTCCATTCTTATCGGTGGTGCCAGCTGTCAGCAAGACAAATGAGACACTCCATTAACACCCAATCCCCTGGGAATGCTGCACTGATGAATGATGTTTTGGTGAGGCACCCCTTTAAGTTTGGCTCAGGTCCTTGAGGTCCTGACTATCTTTGCTTCCCCAGGAGTCTTCCAAAGCAGAGCCACTGAGGGACCAGCCTCCCTTTCTCCCGCTCCCCCTTCCCTTCCCTTCCCTTCCCTTCCCTTCCCTTCCCTTCCCTTCCCTTCCCTTCCCTTCCCTTCCCTTCCCTTCCCGTCCCTTCCCTTCCCTTCCCTTCCCTTCCCTTCCCTTCCCTTCCCTTCCCTTCCCTTCCCTTCCCTTCCCTTCCCTTCCCTTCCCTTCCCTTCCCTTCCCTTCCCTTCCCTTCCCTTCCCTTCCCTTCCCTTCCCTTCCCTTCCCTTCCCTTCCCTTCCCTTCCCTTCCCTTGCCTCCACTCTTTTCCCTGGAGAAGGGAGAATGCTGTCATCTCCCTGTTCTTGGACAGCAGAGAGCATGTGCTGGTTGGGTTTGTCTGGTGCTATCCCTGAGCACGGGCTTTGCAGAAGCCACAGAGGCTGTAAGAGGCTGAGCTCTGACAAAGCCTGACCCAGCCTGGCCGGAGCCCAGCCCAGAAGCTACACTTGGCTGAATTTCAGCCAGAGCTTCCCACAACAGCTTTGGCCTCCTGGTTCAGTTTTGGCTATTTCTTCCAGCCCAGAGGGCTTCTGAGGACCAGAAGTGCTGGAGGAAAGAGGAGGGCAGATGCTGCCACAGCACTCAGTGCCTCCCCAAGTCCTTCTGCACCTTTCTGAGATGATTCTAGGTCACTTCTCCCCAAAGCACCCTGGGGAGAGGGAAGACTGCCCTGAAGCTTCTCTGCAGACAGGGAGAGCAGATTCTGCACATGTCATGGAAGGGGTTTCAGAGCAGCTCCTCTCCAAGGCTGTCTGCTCCTGTCTTACAGAAGCACATAACAGAGCCTGCTGGTGAGGTCTGTCCAGTGGCCACACACAGACCATGAAGGGAAAAGCAGCCAGGAACAAAAGGACTTTCAATTAAATAGAGAATCACAGAATCAATAAGGTTGGATAAGACCTCAAAGATCATCAAGCCCAACACCTCTGTGTTTCTGAAACCTTTACAGCCAGCCATCTTGGCTATCTCCCTACCCTCTTGGACAGTGTTATTCTTTCTTTTCTGCTCTTTCTATTGTATTATTTCTACTCTATTCTATTCTATTCTATTCTATTCTATTCTATTCTATTCTATTCTATTCTATTCCATTCCATTCCATTCCATTCCATTCCATTCCATTCCATTCCATTCCATTTCATTGTTCTACTCTATTCCATTCCATTCCGTTCCGTTCTGTTCTGTTCTATTCACAGAAGGCATCCATTTAAGCCACTTGCTAGTCATCAGGACTTGTGCTCCTCAGCTATCCAGCCACTGTCACCAGGCAGTGCAGCCTGAGTGGGACTCAGCAGGACACACAGGCAGGAAGCTGATCCAGAGGAGAGGAAGCAATGGGAGAGATCTCCTACATCCAGCTCTCAGCAGTGCAAGGAGAGCCAGGCAGCTAACTCTGTCTGCTGCCTGCAGAGTCTGCCAGTGACTTGTGTGTCAGGGAGTGAGCTTTAAATAGCCCTGGGCACAGCAGTTTTCCCCTTTTATTGGTCTGAGGAAATCAAGTTCAGGATGGAGGTGGCTTGAGGTGGTATAA
The DNA here is from genome assembly GCF_014839835.1 of Dryobates pubescens. NCBI lineage: Eukaryota > Metazoa > Chordata > Aves > Piciformes > Picidae > Dryobates > Dryobates pubescens. The sequence continues at coordinate 5,429,905 of NC_071631.1, read as the reverse complement.
GGAAGGGAACAGTGTTCTGCAGACAGCTTCAGCGAGAGGAGTTTTCATTTTCATTGGAAACATGTCAACATTGTGGCACGACATCCTGCTTGAAAACAAAGAAAATGTCAACCCTAAGCCAAGGATTTTTTGGTGACACGTTGAAATTTGCAGCAGGAAGCAGGCAGACCCTGTGGGGGAAAAAATAATAAAACAAATCACTCAGTCAAAAGCTTAACAAATTCCACCCTTGGTAGGGAAGCCTCCTGACCGCAATCCCCTCCCCATCGACTGTGCCTGTCCTCACCACAGCACTGACCAGCAGCCAGCAGCTCTCCAGAGGAGGATCCCAAGAGCTGGATCCCATGGGAAGGAGCTCACTCAGCAGAAAAGCATCATAGCAGCTGGGTGGATGTGCTGCAGCAGGCAGGCCAGGGGTTAGGGGCAAGCCTTGTAAGAGGCTGTAAGTCATAGAATCACAGAATGGCTTGAGTTGGAAGGGACCTTAAAGAGTCATGGATTAATAGAATGGTTTGGGTTGGAAGGGACCTTAAAGAGTCATGGATTAATAGAATGGTTTGGGTTGGAAGGGACCTTAAAGAGTCATGGATTAATAGAATGGTTTGGGTTGGAAGGGACCTCAAAGAGTCATGGATTAATAGAATGGTTTGGGTTGGAAGGGACCTTAAAGATCATTCTGTTCTGCTCCCCACTACCATGGGCAGGGATGCCTCCTGCTAGACTAGATTGCTCAAAGCCTCATCCAGCCTGGTCTTAAAGACTTGCAGGGATGAAACCTCCACCACCTCCCTGGACAACCTGTTCCAGTGTCTCAGCACTCTCATAGTAAGGAATTTCTTCCTAATCTCCAGTCTGAATCTCCCCTGCTTCAATTTCAAACCCTTGGCCCTCATCCTATCACCACAGGCCCTCATAAAACGTCCCTCCTCAGCCTTCCTGTAGCCCTTTCAGATACACTCCCTGTGTCTTTCAAGCTGGCTCTCTGTGTCTTTCATCCCCTGGGATAAAAGCCTGTTTGTTAAGAGAGTTCCTTCTAATTCCATTGAGACCAAGAAAGAAAAAAAAACTATGTAAAACTCTCAGGAAAATCTATTTTGCTCCATCTTCAGCTGCTTGCCTTTTCACCAGCTCGTTCTTTAATGGAATTACTGAGATAGTTTTGAACAGCACAGAGCCTTATCTTAACCTTTGCTCTCTTTTGGGAAATGATTTCGTGCAGTGCTCTTATCTGGATGGAATTAAAGGCTTTACCATGTGTTTTTCTACCACTCTTAAGTCCTCCCCACTCCCACAAAAATGCTGCAGGCTTCAAATCATTAAGAAGGCAAAAAAAAAAACAACCCAACCCACAACAACCATTTGGTTTAAAAGCAGAATTGTTTCTCTTTTTTTTTTTCCTTCCCACAAAAGGCTGCTTGGTAAAGTGTTGGCCTTTAGTGAATCATGGAATTGTTTGGGTTGGGTAAGCCCTCCAAGATCATCGAATCCAACCATCAAGCCAACACCACCATGGCCACTAAACCATGGCCCCAGGTGCCATGGCTACACATTTCTTGAACACCTCCAGGGATGGGGACTCCACCACCTCCCTGAGCAGTCTGTTCCAAAGCCTGGCCACTGGAATAGCAAGGTTGGGAATGTTATGGAGCCTTCTATGGGTGGCTGGCGAAGAACCACAGAAGAAAACAATGACTGCTCATGGGGCAATGGGGCAGGTTGGCTGGAAAGGCTTTGGAAAAATTACTTAATCTGCAGATTTAACTAACCTGCAGGTTAATTAATGTGCAGATTAACTAATCTGCAGAAGAACTAACCTGCAGAAGACCTGACCTGCAGAAGAACTGAACTGCAGAAGAACTAACCTGCAGATTGAATAACCCACGGGTTAATTCACCTGTAGAATAATTAACCTGCAGATTAACTACCCCACAGATTAATTCACCTGTAGAATAATTAACCTGCAGATTAAGTAACCTGCAGAATAACTAACCTGAAGATGAACTCTGTTTGGGTGCTGTTGGGTATTGTCCTGCCTGCTTGCCATGGGGACTGCTGGAGCCTTTCCTACTTGCTTCATTGTGCTGCTGTCTCTGCCCATGATGGGGGGGTTGGAACTAGATGACCTTTAAGGTCCCCTCCAACCCAAACCATTTCATGATTCCTCTAACTCCTTACACTGAAATGTCTCTGCTCTTTTCTCTGCAGCTTTGCACCAAGTGGAGTTTTTTGGTGGTGGCAGCAGTGGCAGTGTTGCCTCACAAACAGGGGACCAGAGCCAAGCAGAACTGAAGATATCTCTTCCCTTTCCTGTTTATCTCCATTATCTGATGGATCAACTCTGTTGTTGTATCAGAATGAAGCTCTGAAACAAAACTCCCTCCCTTGCTGGAGGCAGGGAGAGATTTCTGCAGGGGTTGCTTCCCTTTTCTCACAGCCAGATAGGTTTTGAAAGCCTCCAGGGGAGGAGACAAGCATCCTGCACCCACAGACCATTTCCTCAACCTAAATCCTTGTCCTACCCCATTTGCCCTCCCTGTCCTCACAGTTCCTGGCAGGAAGCATCATTCCTGGGCATTTTTGCTCAGCCTTTAGCACAAGGTGGGGATTGTGGCCAGTGATGGAGGAGTCCCCAGGATTTATTTCCCACTATTAATGCAAGGTAGCTGATTTCACCTTGAGAGCTGACCCAGGTAGTGCTGCCATGGTCAGGGCAGGAACGTTCATGTGCAAAATGTGTGTGAAAATGGCCAGGAGAGTTAAATACCAGATGTCAGAAGATGCTTGATGGAGTCGTTAGTGAAAGCAGTGAAGTAGGCAGTGCTTGGAGGAATTAATGAAACTGCTCAACCCTGACACCAGGAAGAGGGGGAAAGGGACAGTGACAGGGGAGGGATGAAGTGAGAGCTGGAAAGAAATGAGGAGTCAATGAGGTGGAGATGTGGAGAGGCCACAACTGAGATTTCTGCTCTAATAACAAGGTGGGGTGGCCCAGCAGGTGCAAGGGGTGATCTGAAAGGCAATGGCCTGAAGCAGAGAGCTGGACTGGAGCCTCACCTCAAGGGTGCTGGGGCAGCAAGGAGGTGCCCCTGGGACATTGCACAGGAGCAGAACTTCAGAAAAGTGGAAGAAAAGAAAAGAATAAAATGACCAGTTCAGAGCAAGCAGGACACATTGCATCCAGGCATTACATCTAAACCTGTTTCAGTTAGGGATGACTGCCCAAGGCCTCTGTGCAGGTTGGGTATTGTGGGGTGGGGGGTGGAGGGTTGTGTGCATCTTCACACATACACAAAACCAGCAAGAAAACTTTGAAGCTCTTTCCTAGAACAACTCCAACCACTTGAATGAGGACAGAGAGCCAAAAGGCACAAATCCAGGTGGTAAATCAGTCCAGAAAGGGCAGCAGTGTGCCACAGCCCTGCTCTCCTCTTCCCCCATTAAGCACTTTCATAGCCTAGGCTGGGGGCAGACGAACTTGCCTGTAAGCTTTCCTCCCCTCCCATCCAAGGTGGCCCTTTCTCCCTTATGCTTCTGTGAATCAAGAGATGCAGAGCTGGCAAAGGAAAATAGCACAAAATGAAATGTCATCCTTTCTTTTTTGTTTTGTTTAATATTTAAGTGCTGCTTAGCCTCCTCTGAGCAAAGGCTGTGCTGTTACTGTTGGGATTGAATTACGATGGCTCCGCCTGCGAGTTCTCCATTGCTGGTGCTCCATTATTCATTAATGGTAGCTTTTCCCTGTCAAGATCAACATGTACATCTCAGCTGGTGCCTTCTCTGGGTAGTGCCTCGGATAGGGAGGGACTGTGAAAGAAAAGATGCCTCTTAATTGTTTGGGGATTTCAGACATGGCTTTTAAAATGTCAGTGACGGCTCCTGAAAGATGCCATCCTTTTCCCTGGGAGCTGGAGATTGCCAGCAGATGTTAACAGCCTCCCCTCCAGCTCCACCCAATGCTTTATGAACTGGAGAGAAAGCAGAGAAAATGCAGGGGCCTGCCTGCAAATTCAGTCCTGGGGAGCAAAGGAAAGAACCTCAAACCTGGGGATTTCATGGAACTGTTAGTGTTGGAAGTGACCTCAAGGCTCATCCAGCTCCAAGACCCCTGCCATGGGCAGGGACACCTCACACTACAGCAGGTTGCTCACAGCCACATCCAGCCTGGCTGCAAAAACCTCACACAACAGCAGTGCCTGCCCTGGAAATAGCTGTGGCTGGGAGCTCCTTTGCATGGCCACGGTGCCACTCAATGTGCTCTGCTCCATCCTCTGCCTGCAGGCAGCAATAAGAGAGCAGAACTTAGCTGTGCTCCCTCTTTGAGGGAATACAAACTGTCCCCAAGTGTCCCTTAGCCAGGGAGGCTGCTCCCACAGTCACTGAACCTGTTCACCACAGGGCAGCTGGGAATCTCGTATTCAGTGGCAGCCCCGTGTTCCCCTCACTTGTCCTTCAGTGTAATGGGACACGGGCATCAGTCATGGATCTGGTCCTGCATCTGGGCTCTGGCTATATTTTTTTTATAAAGAGCATTTGCTCTGATTTATGGAGCACTGAGTTTTGAATTAGTCTAGCTTGAAACCTGAATCAAATCCTTCCATCAAGTCTGGTTTTTTGCATTATGAATGGCTTAGCTGTTTAGTAATGGAATGCCAATCAGCCCTTCCTTCTCTCCATAGGCAGTGCTGGGAAGATCATTATGGAACACAGACTCTGTGATTAACTGAACTGTAAAATTGTGTTTTGTTTAAAGCTTTTCCTTTTGCAGGGAGATTTCTGGGCAGATGACAGAGGCACCTCAGTGGTGGCATGAAGTGGGTTAAAGGAGGAGGGGGCATGGATGGAAGATGTGTACTGGGTTCAGTTTTGGGGCCCTCACTCCAAGAAGGACACTGAGGTGTTGAAGCAGGTCCAAAGAAGCTGGTGAAGGATCTGGAGAACAAGTCTGGTAAGGAGCAGCTGAGGAACTGGGTTTGTTCAGCCTGGAGGAAAGGAGGCGGAGGAGAAACCTTCTGGCTCTCTACAACTCTCTGAAAGGAGGTTGTGAAGAGATGGGGGTTGGTCTGTTCACCCAAGTAATAAGACAAGAAGAAATGGCCTCAAGTTGCATCAAGAGAAGTTGAGATTGGATATCAGGAAGAATTTCTTCACTGAAGGGGTTCTCAGGCATTGGAACAGGCTGCCCAGGGCAGTGGTGGAGTCAGCATCCCTGAAGGTGTTCAATACTTGTGTAAATGTGGTGCTTAGGGACATGGTTTAGTCAAGGACTTGTCAGTGTTAGGTTAATGATTGGCCTCAATGATCTTAAAGGTCTTCTCCAATCCAGGCAGTTCTGTCATTCTGTGAGGCAGCCTGACCTGGCCACCCTCTCTCTGCTGGGGTCATGTGTAAAACAGGGATGATCATTTGCTAAATGAGTTGTTTCAGTAGTTAGGACCAGATCTGAGATTTGGCCTCCAAAGCTGCACAGAAGGGTAATGGCTTCTCCCTTCCTTTAGCAGCAGACTGCTCTCCCTGCTTAGGGAGGGTGAACCATGCAGGCACAGCGCTCCTGGCACGCAGGCTGCTGGTACCAGCCATCATCTCCACGAGCCTGTGTCCCCTCACAAACCTCAGCTAAACTTGGAACTGCTTTCTGTCTTTGCAAGGAGAAAAAGAAGCAGCACAGAGCTCTGCTTCCCACAAAAGCCATGCTGCGGGCACAGCTCTGTGCAGGGCTGGGGCAGCTCCTTGTCACAGCTGTAGAGGCCTGGGGACATGAACAAGTTAGAGGGCAAGCAAGGCAATGAGATGCATGGTTACTACTCCCACCACCACACTCAGAGCCTGGCTTGATACAAAGAGCTCACCCATGGATATGAGCAGTGGGGCCAGATTTATCCAAGACCATCAACCAACAATTCCTGCACCAACCTCAGAGCTTCACTGGAGCTCCAGCAGCCCCAGGAAGACACATCCCACCACAGCAGGAGAGATGACAACTGCTCAGACATCCCCATGTCCCCAGGGCAGGTGAGCTTGCTGTTAGCTACCCTTCTCCAACAGGAGTGCACCCCTTCTTCCTAGGCAAACTTCAGTCCTTATCAACCTCACGCCTTGGAAGCCTCTTGACACCCAGAGCTCTCCACCTTCAACTCATCTGTTTGCTTTGTCACATACACAGGAGCATAAAAGTAAGCTGCCTTTTCTCAATCAAACAAACTCTGGGTTCTCCAAACCTTTCATACTCAACTGGAGTGAATCATTCAGTGAATTCTTTTGCTGTATTTAACGAGCTCCAGTTTGCTTTGCCTACGTCTAACTTTACAAACACATCCTGTCTGCTCCCACCCATCTCAACAGCAGCTCTGAGAGATTCCTTTAAAGTCATCTTTGGTGGCTTTGGGTCAGGTCTCATTAATACAGTGATGATTTAAATGAAGAACTGAGATGATAAACTCCCCTCTGCAGCATACATTAAGTGAAATCACTTTAAATGGGCTGAAATAAATAACTTTTCTGGAGCTCCTGAACATCTAAGTGGGGATCTACTGAAACCATTAAATGAAATTCCTGTTTCTGTATAGACAACTTAGTTCCACAAGGTGATGTCAGGGCAGACACAGGGGCACAGGTACAGGCTGGCCATGAAGTGGAATCACAGAATGGCTTGGGTTGGGAGGGACCTTAAATCATCTACTCCAACCTCCCCACCGTGAGCAGGGACACCTCACAACTAGACTCAGCTGCTCAAGGCTTCATCCAAGCTGGCCCTGAACACCTCCAAGAAGGAGGTATCCTCCTGGGCAGCCTATTCCAGAGTCTCACCCTCCTTATACTGAAGAACTTCATCCCAAGATCCACTCTAAATGCTGCTCTCCATCAGCTTAAAGCCATTCCCCTTTGTCCTGTCTCTAGACTCCCTCAGGAAAAGTCTCTTTCCAGCCCTCCTGTAGGATCCCTTCAGGTATTGGAAGGCAGTTACAAGGTTCCTTCATCTCAACTACTCTCATGGAAATATGGCCATGGAAATTTGAACCTAAAGTTCACAGAATCATGGAATGGTTTGTGTGGAAAGGGACTTCTAAAGGTCATCCAGTCCAACCCCCCTGCAGTCAGCAGAGACATTGCAACCAGAGCAGCTTGCTCAGAGCCACAACCACCCTGACTTGGAATGGTTCCAGGGATGAGGCATCTCCCACCTCTCTGGCCAACCTGGGACAGGGTCCCAATACCATCTCTTCCGTCTCTCCAGTCTGAAATGAAGCAGGGGAGATTTAGGTTGAATGTTAGGAAGAAGTTCTTTACTATGAGGGTGGTGAGAAACTGGAAGAGGTTGCTCAGAGAAGTTGTGGATACCTCATCCCTGGAAGTCTTTAAGACCAGGCTGGATGAGGCCAGGAGCAACCTGGGCTAGTGAGAGGTGTCCCTGCCCACAGCAGTGGAGGTGGAACTGGATGATCTTTAAGGTCCCTTCCAACCCAAACCATTCTGTGATTCTGTGAATCTTCTGAGCTTAATTTCCTTAGAAAAAATACACTGGAGATCAGCAGGAATTTCTCCTGTTTGCAAAGTCGTGTGTGTGTGCAGGGTCTCACCATGTCAGTGGTCAGCCAAGAGGCTCAGCAGCAATGAGTGGGACTCTCCTTGCCTCAGGGCAGGTTAGGGATGGTGCTCCCCCTTTTTTGTTTTTCACCTCCTTTTGACACTGATGTCTGGAAGAGCACCCTAGGAGCAAAGCACTCACTAGTCAGTCCCAGGTGGCCAATTTTGTACCTGGGAACAATATGTGTTTGATTGTGCCAGTGCCAGTAGATTGCACTTCCTAAAGGTGTCCCTGGAAGGTGGCAGGGCTGGGATCATTCTCAGTGGGAGCAACCATGAGCTGTGATGTATCACTTCACTCTGGAAACATTTATAGCATGCTCCTCGCAGTGGGCATCTGCAAAGCAGCTTCTTAAGCTTTTATCACAGCAGGGCAATATCGACAAGCAATGAACTTCCCCTTTCCATAGCAGTTAGAGAGGGGGAGGCATTAAAACCCTCCGCCCGCTCGGCTCCCCGCTGACTCGCATCCCTGCTAAGCAACTGGCTCAGCTCAGGTTCCGTCTAGTCAGGAGAGAGGGCTTAGGGAAGACACTGACCTGGAGGAAAGAGCATGGGGGGACACAGCAAACCAGCCCAAACCACCCCAGCCACTGCACATGAGGAGACGGAGTCCTTGGGGTGGGAGGGAACCATAGAATCATAGAGTGTTAGGGGCTGGAAGGGACCTCAAATGATCATCCAGTCCAACACATACACACACACACACACCCCCTTGCCAGAGCAGGACCACCTAGAGTGGATCACACTGGGATGCATCCAGGTGGGTTGTGAATATCTCCACAGCCCCACTGGGCAGCCTGTTCTAGGAAGGATGTTCACTTGATGGAACCTGTCCAGAGAAGGGCAACAAAGCTGGGGAGGGGTTTGGAACACAGCCCTGTGAGGAGAGGCTGAGGGAGCTGGGGTTGCTTAGCCTGGAGAAGAGGAGGCTCAGGGCAGACCTTATTGCTGTCTAGAACTACCTGAAGAGAGGTGGTAGCCAGTTGGGGGTTGGTCTCTTCTCCCAAGCAACCAGCACCAGAACAAGAGGACACAGTCTCAAGCTGTGCCAGGGGAAGTTTAGGCTGGAGGTAAGGAAGAAGTTCTTCACAGAAAGAGAGATTGGCCATTGGAATGTGCTGCCCAGGGAGGTGGTGGAGTCACCATCCCTGGAGGTGTTTAGGAAGAGACTGGATGGGGTGCTTGGTGCCATGGTTTAGTTGATTAGATGGTGTTGGGTGATAGGTTGGACTTGATGATCTCAAAGGTCTCTTCCAACCTGGTTACTTCTATTCTGTTCTGTTCTGTTCTGTTCTGTTCTATTCTATTCTATTCTATTCTATTCTAGTGTTCCATCACCCTCACAGGGACAAAATTTTTCCTCATGGAACTTCCTGTGCCTCAGCTTCCACCATTGCCCCTTGTCCTGTCATTGGGCATCACCAAGAAGACCCTGGCACAGATTTTCCTCGAGCTCCTAAATCTCCTGCAGCTTCAGGGTGAGAATGCTGTCATTGCCAGCAGGGGTTGGGTTCAATGTTTGTTTGTTGGTATTTGTATATTTCATCGTTATTATTTTCATTCAAGCTGTTTCAATCTCTTTCCCACCCAGTCAGTCTCTCTCCCTCATTCCCTTTCTCTTCCCTTTGGGAAGCAGAGAAGCTCACAGAGAGCCTCTTGCACTCATTTAGTGGCCAGCCCAGCCCTGACCCTTCACAATGTCATTGAGTGCTGGAGATGCACAGCACAACATTTGCTGCAAGGCTGCTGGAGCCCTGGAGCAGGCTGTTCAGGGAGGTTGTGGAGTCTCCTTCTCTGGATAGATTCCAAACCCCCCTGGCCATTGTGATCCTGGGCAAGCTGCTGTGGGTGACCTTGCTCTCTCAGAGGGGGTTGGTCTGGATGATCTCCTTCTGACCCCCACCATGCTGGGATTCTGTGAAACATCCCTACATTTGCATCCTTCTCCCCAGCAACCTGGGGATCCACTGTTTAAAAGCTCCTGGATCAGCACTGCCAAGGCAGAGCAAAGCTGTCTGCTTTCCAGGAGCCCCTCAGCGCCCTGCTGCTCTCACAGATGAACACAGCTTTGGAGTCACCTCCTGCAGCCATCACCTTTGGGTGGCTGCCAGCATCTCAGGGACAGAGCAGGCCCTGATGTGCATGCAGCAGGAGGCCCATGGTGCCCACACTCCAGCTGTCTGCTTTGATTCATGTTGCAATTTCCGAGGCTCTGAAATCCGCTGGGGTTTTTTGGATAGGAAAAGCCAAGGCAGTGACTTTCCCAATAACTTTCTGTTGACTGATCCTGCATCCAGGCCTGAGGAAAGGGGACATTAGAAGCTGGCAAGGTGAAAAAAAAAAAGGGAAAAAAAAAAAAGATATTTTTAATTTGACTTTTTTTTTCCCCACCCTGTTCTGAAATGCATCAACTCTGAAGGCAGAGCCTGAGCGAGAAGGGCAGAACAGCAAGGTCACAGCAGCCCTCAGTATGGCCAGGGCAGAGATGTGACCTCACAGGGAGCAAGGGCAGGACAAGGATGATTGCTCCAAAAACACTGTGTCCTCTTTCCTCTTTGTTCTCCACTGTTCCAAAAACACTCTGTCCTCTCTCCTTTTCATTCTCCTCTGCCCTCAAACCAGCATCCTCTCTCCTCTTCATTCCCCTCTGCTCCCAAACCAGCATCCTCTCTCCTCTTCATTCCCCTCTGCTCCCAAACCAGCATCCTCTCTCCTCTTCATTCCCCTCTGCTCCCAAACCAGCATCCTCTCTCCTCTTCATTCCCCTCTGCTCCCACACCAGCATTCTCTCTTCATTCCGCACACACCTCATGCCTTGTTGGGTTGCACAGAACTTCTCTCTTTCACACACTATCCTAAATTCTTCCTCTGTCTCTCTGCTTAGTTTTTCAGCTATTTATCTCCTTGCATCCACTAGATTAGATAAAGATTTAGGTGTAGGGATGGATGGAGATGGATTGGTAGAAAGCTACCCAACCATCCATCTGTTCCTCCACCTATCCATCTCACTTCTTAAACCCTGATACATTTCCCATCGTCGGGAGTGAGCTCTCCTCTCAGATGAAGACTGAGGACAGATAGATGGATGGCTAAGTAGATCTTTATTTAATCTATCCATCCATCTATCCTTCCAGACTGACCTATCAGCCCATCTTGCCTCCTAATCTTTCTCTCTGCCCGTCTCTGCTCAGAAGCCCTGATCCATCCAGTTCCCGCTTAAGGATTTACTACAGCTCCTTTCATCAAAGAGCAAATGTGTTTGACCCTTCTCATTACCCATAAAATTACTTGCCCTGCTCCTTGCTTTTGCTATACTTTTAATGGAGAGAAGCAGAGCCTGAAAGCTACCAAATACCCAATGCTCTCTCCAATTAAATACCAGGTTAATCATCCCCAGGAAGGCAGGAGCAGGAGGTCTGCATCCAGGCAGGGTGCAGCCAAGGGTACACAGGGGACCCCAGCCCAAAAGATCATTCAAAACCCATTCCATAGGTCCCCTAGCATCAGTGGATCACATCCATTTGAATGACAACACCTTACAAACCACTACTTAAAAGCAGTCCTCCACTGGGCAATTTTCCCATGATGGAGGAAAGGTTTGGTTCTGCAACTTCTTGATGTGGGTCTGATTAAATACTCTGCTTCCATCCTCTCTCTCTCACACCGTGCTGGGTAATTTATGAGGGCTCACAACACACTATTGTACATGTTCCCTACTGCTCTGCAGCACTTTACCCTCCCTGCTACACTAATCCCCCACTGAAGAGAAATGAGCTCAGCTAGTGACAATTGCTGCTGCCCTGGAAAAGGTTCCAGCAAGATTGTAACATACCTTAAAAACCAAGAATGTTAAAGGAGGTAGAAAAAAAATATTCACCTGGAGGCCATTTCAGTCCACAGCACAAGGATCAAACAAAATCCTAGAATGCCAGCATGATGGGGTTGGAAAGGACCTCTGGAGATACCCAGTCCAACCCCCCTGCTAAAGCAGGGCACCCACAGCAGCTTGCCCAGGATCACAATGGCCAGAGGGGGTTGGAATCTCTCCACAAAAAGAAACTCCACAACATCTCTGGGCAGCCTCCTCCAGGACTCCAGCACCCTCACAACAGAGAATTTTCTCCTTCTGTTCAGATTGGAACCTCCTGGGTTCCAGTTTGTGCCCGTTGCCCCTTGTCCTGTCACTGGGCACCACTGACAAGAGTCTGGCCCCAGACTCTTGCCCCTCACCCTTCAGATCTTGTTGAGCATTGCTCAGATCCCCTTTGGGGATCTCCACGCTCAACAGCCCCAGGGCTCTCAGCCTTTGCTCCTCACAGAGATGCTCCAGTCCCTACATCACCTCCCTTGGACTCTCTCCAGCAGTTCCCTGTCTCTCTTGAACTGGGGAGCCCAGAACTGGACACAATACTCCAGATGTGGCCTCCTTAGGGCAGAGTAGAGGAGGAGGAGGAGGATTGCTGTGCTGAAAAAGGCTCCAGCAAGACTATAGCAAACCTCAAAACCCAAAAACCAATATTAAAGGAGGAAGAGAAAAATCTTCACCTGGAGGCAAATTAATCTTTGCTCAAGGACAAAGCTGGGACTTGAGAAAATGACCATTTGGTCCAACTGAATTTTTGCACAGAGAAGGCTGTATCAAGCCCCTCTCCTCTCCTGCCTCCAGGACATTTTCATCTCTGTTCATGTTTCAGCCTTGGTATTCTGCAAAAGAAAAGACATTTCTGGTTTGAAATGAGTCTGCATTTCACAATGCTGAGCTGATTGTCGTGAAATTAATTATTACAAACATGGAGTTAACACAGCAGAATTGGAAACAAGAGGGGAAAAAAAAACCCCACCTCCCCCCAACTGCCAAGGGAATTATTTGTGCAGATCAAAAGCAATTCGCTCTGCCAAGCTCTCAGATTGCAAATGGTATTTGAGATCTCCTCTTTCCATCCCAGTGTGGCTGGCAGAGTGTTTCTGAACTCAAAACATTTGGCAGGGCAGGAAACTCTTCCCTCACCCAGGTTAAGTGGCAGGCTCCTGACCTGGAGGCAGAGGAGGTCTCAGCAAGTCAAGGAGCAAAACCTGGGGGCAGCTCCAAGAAAGTGCCAAGTATGAAGCAAAACATTCCTGTGTGCACACAGGATCCTACAATGGTTTGGGTTGGATGGGACCTTCAAGACCATCTGTTTCCAACCCCCTTGCCATGGGCAGGGACACCTACTAGCCCAGGTTGCACAAGGTTCCATGCAGCCTAGCTTTGTACATTGCCAGGTTTGGAGCCTCCACAGCTTCTCTGGGCAACCTGTTGCAGAGCCTACCAACCTCATGGGGAAGAACTTCCTCCTAATGTCTCATCTGAATCCAGCTTCTGCCAGCTTGAAGCCATTATCCCTTGTTCTGTCCCTCCATGTCTTTGTGAAAAGTCCCTCCCCAGCTCTCCTGGAACCCCTTTGGGTACTGGAAGGCTGCTCTAAGTTCTCCCTGGAGCCTTCTCCAGGCTGAACAGCCCCAACTCTGCTAGCCTGTCCCTGTAGAGGAGGTGCTCCAGCCCTCTGATCATCCTCTTGGCCTTCTCTGGACCCGCTCAAACAATTCCAGGTCCTTCTTGTGTTGAGGGTTCCAGAGCTGGCACCAGCACTGCAGCTGGGGTCTCGGCAGAGTAGAGCAGAGGGGCAGAATCCCCTCCCTCCACCTGCTGCCCACACTGCTGGGGATCAACCCAGGCTATCTAACAATCTTGCAAACCAAAGACCAGGAGCTGAGGGTGGGACAAGGCAAGGGTGAGGTGCCTCAGGTGCAGTATATTTAGGGAGCTGGCAGCAAAGCTGCCCAGGCAGGCTGGAGAGGCCGGCGGGCACGGCAGGGCAGGGAGAGGGCAGCTGCCTGCCTGCACTTCGCCTGTCCCAGGCAGTTTGTCCTTCACTTCCTGAGCTACAAATTCACTTGGACACATGTTCTGAATTTAGAAACAAGCACATTGAGTGGAATTCATATTTTATGAGGCTCCTTTTAGGGGCATATTGTAAAAGAAATGACTAAATTTGATTTTTCTGTTCTTTCCATTCTCTTAAAAGTGTCTAACGAGCATCAGTAAACATAAAAGGAACTGCTTAGGCTGTGCTGTGAACCAGGAGGTTCAAGAGCCTTTGAACATCCCAGAATTTATTATGTGCCAATAAGACATTAAAGGTTAAAGGATGGGTTTTCCTCCTGGGGCAGTCTAGGAGAGCTTTGCTCTTAGCACCCTGAGCCAGCTGTGGGGAGGAATCAAATCAAATATTAGAGACCTGGAGGTGCAGAGGTTCTGCACCCCTGCTGTGTGGGCCTGGAGAAGAGTTTTCCACTTTCTATTTCATTTTTCATTTAATCTTACAAATGGCACAGACAGAATTACATCCCCAAGAAGGCTGGGCAGGGAGAGTCCAGCACTCAGACCTCTGACAGCTCCAATCTGCCATTTTAATGTTTGTAGACAGAGAGATCTGTGTGCATATCGACACTAAAACTGTCCACTCAGTGCTGACAAAATGTCAGGGCTTCACCTTTCCAGAAGTGACTCATGGTGTTCAAGCTGCCCAGGAGGATAAACCAGAGGCATGGCTCAGATATGCTGTGGGTGCAGAAAGCAGCAAGCTCCACCAGCTCCCAAGAAAAGCTTCTCCTTTGAGGGTCCTCAAAAACCACAGCTCCCCTTCAAAACTCAGGGCATTACTTCTTAGAGTCATAGAAGCATTATGGGTTGGAAAAGACCTCTGAGAACATCCAACTGCCAACCCAGCACCTGCTTCTGTGTTTCTGCCTTGGCAGCTGCAGTACCTGGATGTGGCTGCCCTGCCTCCACTGGTGCCTACAGCAGGTCTCTGGGAGCAGTAAGTGGATCAGCTGCTGGGAGGATCAGAGAATCATTAAGGCTGGAAGAGATGTCTAAGATCACCCAGTCCAACTGCCAGCCCAACACCACCCTGGCCACTAAACCATGTCCCACAGTGCCATGTCTACACTGGTTTTGAACACCTCCAGGGATGGTGACTCCACCACCCCCCTGGGAGGCCTGGGAAGCCTGTCCCAGTGCCTGGCCAGATTGTGTGCTTGGCCTTGTCTACATTAATGACTATGTTATACGAGTCTGGATGGTTGACTTTTGACCAGTCCCAGCCCTATCCCATGCTCCAGATGTGACTGGGATGCTCCCAGAACACACCTTCCCACCCCGGTGTTGGAGCCAGTCCATGCGCTTCAGGATGGCTCCAAAGCGTGAACCAAAACAGTCAGCAGGGACATCTGCAACTGGAGCAGGTTGCTCACAACCCCAAACAATCTGACTTGGAATGGTGCCCAGAATGGCCATCTCCCACCTCTCTGGGCAACCTGGGACAGGGTCTCACCACCCTCCTAGTGAAGATTTTCTTCCTTCTCTCCAGTCTGAATCTCCCTTTTTCAGATCAGACCATCACTCCTTGTGCTGTCACCACAGGCCCTGCTCAAAACTGTTCCCAGCTTTCCAATCAGCTCCTTGAAGTCCTGAAAGGCCACCAGGAGGTCTCCCTGGAGCCTTCTCTTCTCCAGGCTGAACCCCAACTCTCTCAGCCTGGCCTCACAGCAGATGGATTCCAGCCTTCAGATCATGCACCTGTGCACAGCAGTTGGCCTTTTTGAACCTCATGAGGTTCACCTGAGCCTGTCCAGGTCCCTCTGCATGGATCCTATCCCTCAGACAGGTCAACCACAGCACTCAGCTTGGTGCAATCTGCAAACACGCTAAGGGGGCACTCAGTCCCACTGTTTGTGTTGCTGGGGAAGGCATTAAACAGCGCTGGAGCTCTGTGGGGCATGAGCAATGGAGACAGCAAGGAGGATCCCTCCAGGGGCACAACTCGATCTCAGATAAGATATGCCCTATGAGGACCAAGTTGTCATCCCTCCCTCCCTCCAGTGCTCAGAGGATGAAAATTCCAGTGTGCTCTGCACTCTCTCTAATCCATAAATCATCCCCTCACCATTTGTTTGGGGGAAATGGATAGTTCCTGCCACCACCACGGAGAGATAAAGCATTGTGAGTGTTACAACACGCAGCTAATCCCTTTAATAGATCTCTTGCTATTAATTTCAGCTCTTGCTTTGGCTTTCCCAGGCCCTGTCATTATTCCTGTGGATTATGTCTTCAAGGTGGCCCTATCTGCTTTATCCAAATACTTTTCATATTTCAAGCTCCCCAGCACACTTAGCATTCAGCCCAGCCAGGCAAACACCTCACGGAGCCTGCGAGGGAGCCAGGCATAAATCTGCCTCCCGTCTCGCGGCGAAACAAACGGCTGCAGGAGGAAAGGGAGAGAGCTCCAGGCTGTGCTGTGTAGCAGCAACAATCACCAGTGCAGCTGCATAGAATCACAGCAAGGTGGGGCTTGGAAGGGACCTCTGGAGAGCATCCAGTCCAACCCCCCTGCTAAAGCAGGGGCACCTAGATCGAGGTGCAAGGAAATGTGTCCGGGTGTGTTTGGAATCTCTCCAGAGAGGGAGGCTCTATAACCTCTCTGGGCAGCCTGCTCCAGGGCTCCAGCACCCTCACAACAAAGAAGTTTCTCCTCCTGTTCACATGGAACCTCCTGGGCTCCAGTTTGTACCTGTTGTTCTTTGTCCTGTCATTGGGCACCACTGAAAAAAGCACAGCACCATCCTCTTGCCCCTCACAGGTCCTTTAGCTCTTTCTGAGCATTGCTCAGATCCCCTCTGGGGCTGTCCTTCCACAGGCTCAACAGCCTCAGGGCTCTCAGCCTTTCCTCCTCACAGAGATTCTCCAGTCCCTTCAGCATTTTCATGGCCCTACACTGAATTCTCTCCGGTAGTTTCTTGTCTCTCTTGAGCTTGTGAGCCCACGGCTGGCCCCAGGACTTGAGTTGTGCCCTGACCAGGGCAGAGAAGAGAGGCAGGAGAAACTACCTCAACCTGCTTCCCACACTCTTCCTCATGCATCCCAGGACACTATTGGCCTTCTTGGCTACAAGGGCATGTTGCTGGCTCATGGGGAACTTGTCCCTCAGCACTCCCAGATCCTTCTCTGAAGAGCTGATCACCGCACCTGCACTGGTGCAGGGGTTGCTCCTCCCCAGGTGCAGGATGTGGCACTTGCCCTTGTTGAACTTCATGAGCTGGGATAGGTATGGATTGCTCCTGGAAAGCTGCAGGGAGCATTTGCTCAGCATCATTGTAGGACAGTTTGAAAAAGAGTAGGGTTGAGCTGAGAGTCACCAGAACAAATCTGGTCCCATTTGTGCCCTTATAATTGACCTGCCTGGGCATATTGAAGGTCAAGTGGCAGAGTTTCCTGTCTGATGTAATCACAGATGGGTTTTAAAGAGGCAAGAGAGAGCAATTGAGGAGCCTCTGTGTCCTTCCCAGAAGTTAACGGGCCCTGACGCCTTCCATCCCGGCGCTGAGAGACATCAGGAGCTGCAAGGATGAATTTCCAGCTGGTCTCCCCATAGCCCTTGTGGGTCCCTAGCCACCAGCAGGCTGCATTTGCAGCCCAGCATCTTTCATCCATGCAGAGCCAAACTGTTCAAGGACTGTGCCTCCCAGGGAAGGGTGAATTGATAGCCACAGATTCTGCCACCTCAGCTTGAACTTGTGCCCAGCAAAGGTGACACTGCCTGAGGACAGGGTGGGCTGGGAGAATTGGGGCTGTTTAACCTGGAGAAGAGAAGGCTCCAGGGAGACCTTGTAACTGTGTTTCAATATCTGAAGGGGTCTCAGGGGAAGGCTGAGGAGGGACTGTTTAGAAGGGCTTGTAGTGATAGGTTGAGGCACAAAGGTTTGAAACTGGAGCAGGGGAGATTTAGGGTGGACTTCAGGAATAAGTTCTGCACCATGAAGGTGGTGAAACACTGGAACAGGTTTCCTGGGGATGTGGATGAGGCCCCATTCTTGGAGACATCCAAGATCAGACTTGCTGTGGCCCTGGGCAGCCTGATCTAGTTGGATATGTCCCTGCTGCCTGGAGGGGGTTTGGACAAGGTGACCTTTGAAGGTCCCTTCCAACCCAATGCAATCTGTGAATCTGTGAAAATGGAAGCATCCAGCGAGGCCATCAGGAGCACAACCTCCTCACAGCTCATCGCAGCCTGGTTTGAAACCACTGCATATGCTACCAACCAGATGCAGCCAGCACAAAGCTGTGTGGCATCAATTCACACACAGCCCAGCTTGATCATATTGGGCCAGGAAGAGAAATTGAGCCCTGGACCTGCTTTCAGAGTCCATCGTCCCTCACTCTCGGCCTTTGTTGGGGTGCCAAAGCCAATGGAGAGATGCTGATCCTCCTTGGCTCCTGTTCACTCCTGCTAAGTAATGACTATTAGTATTCAGGCCAAAGACCTCCCAGCACTATACAGTTCAATATTTTCTGCCCCTGGAACAAAGGCAATCCCATTTTGCATGCAGAACAAGGGAGAGCAACCTTTTGCTACTCGAGTTTCTTAAATTTTTATCTCAAAAATCAATGCAGGAATTGGAACTCCACATCTCATTTTATGGTCAGGAGAAGGGGGAGGGAAAAAAACAACAAGGAGAGCACAAGAGGAAAATGATGAAAGGAGGAGGGGGGGTGGGGGAGAAGGGACAAAACCCAACCTTGGTTCATCCAGCTATGCTCATAAATTCTTTAACAATTTAATTACTGTGCATTTGGTGCTTTGCTTTTCAGAGTCTGAATGAGGGTGAGGGTTGGTTGGGTTGGGTTGTTGGGGTTGGGGGGCTTTTTGGTCTGTTGGATTTGGGTTTGGTGGGTTTTTTCCTCTCCCTGCAGAGTCCATAGAACTGCTTGCCTTTTGTAGCTGATCTTCCTGGAGAAAGAAATTATTCTCCATCCAATTAATCTAATTAGAATGTAATCAAGTTGTGGAGATCTGTGCAGCAGCGTGAGTGATTAGGAAAAAATTACCTTTCTGCAAAGAGTTTGAATTTCATTCTAGTTCCATAATCTAAAGCCCAACTAAAGGCAAGTGTAATTTGCACTGCACTGCTCTGTGCCTTGTTGCCTGTTTCCTGGGCAGGAGAGCAGACATCAGCTGCATTCACAGCAAACCACTCTTGTGTTTGACAGCTTGGGCCATGTGAAAGCAAGGGGGTCCCATTTTCCAAAAGGAAATGGAAAGACAAACTCTGCTTGACATCACACAATGAGTGTCTGCAAGCAGAGCTCCTTTCTGGTGTTCCAGCCTAGTGTTAAACCCCTTAGAGCATGGCACAGTGATGCTGCCGGCTAGGGGCGGGGGAAGAAGAGACAGGCTTTGAGTTACACTGGAGGGAAGCAATGATGAAGCCCCAAAGTGATTAGGAGGGCAAGGAAATGTCTCCTGAAGCAGCCTGTGTCAGCCTGGGTGATGCTGACACTGGTTACAGACTGTTAAATGGAGCTGTGGCCATTCCCCCCTGCTCCCTCCCAGGCTTGCCTGGCTGGTGTTGGTGCTGCTCTAACAGTCCTCACCATCCCCAGTTATTAGGCACTGTCAAATCTCACCCAAAGGAATCAGGGAATCCTTTTGCTTGCAAAAGGCCTCTAAGATCATCAAGTCCATCCACCATGGCCACTAAACCATGTTCCAATGTGCCATGTCTATACTTCTATTGAACACCTTTAAGGATGGTGACTCCACCACCTCCCTGGGCAGCCTGTTCCAGTGCCTGAACATTCTTGCAGTGCTGGCACCAGGATGATTCTGCCAACCTTGATCATTGCTCTGGAGTTCAAATGACAGTGAATGAAATACAGAATACAGAATTAACCAGGTTGGGAAAGACCTTCATGATCTTTGAGTCCAACCTATCACCCAACACCATCTAACCAAGTAATCCATGGCACTCAGTGCCTCATCCAGTCTTATTTTAAACACTTCCAGTGATGGTGACTCCACCACCTGCCTGGGCAGCCCATTCCAATGGCCAATCAAATGGCCAATCCTGCAGCAAGAAAGAGCCCACAGGAATTTTCTTTTGTTGTCTACATTCCCTCTTCTAATCAAGAATGAAAACTAAAGACCTTGTCAGGTCCTGCACTTGGGTCAGAACAACCCCATGAATGCTAAAGGTTTGGGTCAGAGCAGCCAGAAACTGCCTGGTGAATAAGAATCTGTTGGTGCTGATTGACAGCAGCTGAAGATGAGCCAATGTGTGGCCAAGAAGGCCACCAGCATCCTGGCCTGGATCAGCAATGGTGGGGCCAGCAGGGGTTGGGCTGGGATTGTCCCTTTATACTCAGCCCCGAGGAGGGTGCACCTTATATGTGGAGTTCAGTTTTGGGCCACTCAAAACAAGGACATTGAGGTGGTGGAGCAGGTCCAGAGAAGGGCAACAAAGCTGGGGAAGGGTCTGGAGAACAGGGCTGGGGAGGAGCAGCCTGGAAAAAAGCAGCCTGAGTGGAATCCTTCTGGCTCTCTACAGGTCCCTAAAAGGAGCTTGGAGCCAGGTAGGGGCTGTTCTGCTCACCCAAGTAACAAGTGATAGGACAAGAGGCAATGGCCTCAGGTTGCACCAGGGGAGATTGAGATTGGAAAAGAGGGAGAATTTCTTTCCCAGGAGGGTTGTCAAGCCCTGGAACAGGCTGCCCAGGGCAGTGGTGGCATTTCCCTGGAGGGGTTTCAGAACTGTGTAGATGTGGTGCTGAGGGCCATGGTTCAGTGGTGACCTGGCAGTGCTGGGTTAATGCTTGCACTCAATGATCTTGAAGATCTCTTCCAGCCAACAGGATTCTGTGATTCTATAGCTCTAAATTTATGTTTTCTACTGCAAAGAAATATTTTCAGAACACTTGCTTGCCACCACATCTGGAGGTTTCCAGGGCCATAAATAGTTCAGGAAATGGGAAAGAATTAAACTGGCATTTTTTTGGTCATTTTCTAAACACTTCCTTTGGCTTTCAGCCTTCTCATTTCCACTCAGCTGAGACATTTCACTGCAGACACAGCTTTTCTTTCCCTCTGGGAAAGGTCTCAGGGGTGGGAGGTGTATCACCACTCTCAGCTCATCAGTGCATCAGCAAAGCTAAAACAAAAAGTGTGGCACTGGGCTGCATCACATCTCACTGAAGCTGGCAAGCAGGAAGCTGCCTTTCAGAGCAGACAGCTGGAAGCCATTAAGGATCTCAAAAGCCTTCTGGCCTTTGGAGCCCACTAGCTAAGATACAAACCAGCCTTCCAAAATTCATCTAACTTTCTTCCAGGGACATTCAGTCCCCAAAATCTCCTCTCTGCTGAGCTTCAATCAGCATCTTAGGCAGGATCTCCACTGACCTAAGCACAGAATCATAGTCACAATGTTGTTTTGGTTGGAAGAGTCCTGTAAGATCATCAAGCCCAACTATTAACCAACCACTACCAGGTCATTTTTCTCAGCACCACATCTACACAGCTTTGAAACCCCTCCAGAGATGGAGACTCCACCACTGTCCTGGGCAGCTTGTTCCAGGGCCTGAAAACCCTCACAGAGAATAAATTTTTCCTCATGTCCAACCTAAACCTCTCCTGGTGCAATTTGAGGCCATTTCCTCTTGCTCTGTCGCTTGTTCTCCTTGGGAGAAGAGACCTGGATCCAGCCTCCTACCAGGGAGTTGTAGAGAGCCAGAAAGCCTTCCCTCAGCCTCCTATTCTCCAGGCTTACCAAACCCAGGTCCCTCAGATGCTCCTCACCAGATTTGTGCTCTAAACCCTTCACCAGCTTTCTTACCCTTCTCTGGACCTTCTCCAGCACCACAATATCCTTCTATCCTTGATCCTTCAGACCTCATTCTCATATTCCCCAGTCCTCCCACTGCCCAAGACATGGGACCACTCACCTTTAGCCCTTGAAGGAAAGGGGTGAAGGAAAAAGAGCTGGTGGGAAGGAGAGTGGGAGAGAGAAAAAGAGAGAGAGAAATGAATTGCTTAAAACTTCTATTACTCTTCATTACCTTCTGCTTTATGTAAGTCCCAAGGTTCATTTAGCAGCTGTAAGTAGCCTGGTGCCTTTGTGTGTAAGAGTTGTCATGCCCATTGCTCCCATTAATGTTCTGCGTGAAACTGAAGGTGGCTCGGCTGGGGCTGCGGAGCCAAGTCAATGTAACTAATGTCCCTCGTGCCACAGATCCATAATTGTCCCTTCCTGGGCTAGATGGATGGGCCCTGAGTGCTTTTTGGGAGCAGGCACAGAGAGGGAGGTTAAAAGAGGGGAGATTGAGACAAGAGAGGAGGAAGAGGCTTTGTGCGCCGAGGGTGGTGAGACCCTGTCCCAGGTTGGCCACAGAGGTGGTAGATCCCTGGAACCATTCCAGGCCAGGTAGTTTGCAGCTCTGAGCAACCTGCTCGAGCTGCAGATGTCCCTGCTGACTGCAGGGGGTTGGACTGGATGACCTTTAAATGTTCCTGTGTTTCCTGTATGACCTGGTATAGGTGATCCTGCTTTGGCAGGGGGGTTGGACTGGATTTCTCAAGGTCCCTTCCAGCCCCTGACATTCTGTGATTCCTTCCCACTCAAAACAGTCTACAATCCTGTGATTGCTGCCATTGGGAGCTGGAGGCAATGCTTCCCCTGGAGCTCAGAAGATTGTTGTTGTTCTTTGCTTTGGTTGGAAAAGACCTCTAAGCTTGCAGAGGGTAAATTTAGACTGGAGAGTAGGAAGAAATTCTACACAGTGAAGGTGGGGAGACACTGGAACAGATTGCCCAGGGAGGTTGTGAATGCTCCATCCCTGGAGGTGTTCAAGGCCAGGTTGGATGAGGCCTTGAGCAACCTAGGCTGGTGGGCAGAGGCCCATGGCAGGGGGGTTGGAACTGGATGATCTTTCAGGTCCCTTCCAACCCAAACCATTCCCTGAATCTCTGGACCTTTGACTCCAACCATCAACCTAAGATCACCATGGCCATTAAACCATGTCCCAGAGTGCCATGTCCATGTTTCTTGAACACCTCCAGGGACTGCTTGAAAACATTTCCTTTCTTTGGTGAGCCATGGCCAGGTGATGCTGTGTCAGTCACCTGAGAGGTTCATTTGAATGAATCACTCTCTAGTTTCATTTTTAATCTTTAAAATATACCTTTTGCAGCAAATCCCTCAGGATCCCTTTAAAACCTCTGCCCCCAGCCCCACTGGTTGGGTCTGTGCAGCACATCCAGCTCCCTTGCTTCTGTATGAACCAGCAGTGATGTGAGACAACACAGCTTGAACACAGAGGAACATTCATCTTTTACCTCAGGGAGTATCATATTTGTGTGGATTTTTCCTAGCAGAGATTTCTAGGCTTGCTCATGCCCTGCATTCCATTCCCATGGGGGACAACTGGCAGCAATTTGTTGTGGGTTTTTTTTTACATAGGGCTTCTCTGTTACCAAAAGAAACCCAACACACACAAACCCCCCCAGAAAACAGAAAAAATGTATTGTTTAAGAAGAAAACATGGTGTAGCTTCATATTCAGGTCTGAAAAGGAGGATGGGAGATGCAGGTGGAATAGAATAGAGTAGAGTAGAGTAGAGTAGAGTAGAGTAGAGTAGAGTAGAGTAGAGTAGAGTAGAGTAGAGTAGAGTAGAATAGAATAGAATAGACTAGAATAGACCAGGTTGGAAAATACCTTTGAGATCATCCAGTCCAACCTATCACCCAACACCATCTAATCAACTAAACCATGGCACCAAGCACCCTATCCAGTCTCTTCCTAAACACCTCCAGTGATGGTGACTCCACCACCTCCCTGGGCAGCACATTCCAATGGCTAATCTCTCTTTCTGTGAAGAACTTCTTCCTTACCTCCAGCCTAAACCTCCCCTGGCACAGCTTGAGACTGTGTCCTCTTGTTCTGGTGCTGGTTGCCTGGGAGAAGAGACCAACCTCCACCTGGCTACAACCTCCCTTCAGGTAGTTGTAGAGAGCAATAAGGTCTCCCCTGATCCTTCTCTTCTCCAGGCTAAGCAACCCCAGCTCCCTCAGCCTCTCCTCACAGGGCTTAGGTAGTAATGGAACAGCCTGGATTATACAGAGACCTTGGCTTCTCTGAGTTTAAAAGTTGTGAATCGAGGTCTTCATCCTGCCATGGAGGGTTGGTGAGGCCCCAGATTCACTTCCCAGCCTCCTGCTGCGGGTTCAGCCTTCAGGGAAACAAACTAGGTGTGCAGTCATCAGAAGACATCTATAGACAGCTGGCTCCACTCCTGTCTTGGAATACATTATTTAGAGGAACAGTATAAATATTTTGCATGGCCATTCATTAAAGATGTGTTTCTGTAGAGTTCACTGCAAAGGGAGGCGTCAATAGGAATGCTCTGTTGGTTCCTTTTTAGGGTGTCAGGTAGTGATAGGTCTCAGGGGGGATGGAGCAAAACTAGAAGTGGGTAGATTCAGATGGGATGTTAGGAAGAAGTTCTTCCCCATGAGGCTGGTGAGAGACTGGCACAGGTGGCCCAGGGAGGTGGTGGAAGCCTCATGCCTGGAGGTTTTTGCAGCCAGGCTGGAAGTGGATGTGAGCAACCTGCTGTAGTGTGAGGTGTCCCTGCCCATGGCAGGGGGAGTTGGAACTGGCTGATCCTTGAGGTCCCTTCCAACCCTATCAATTCTATGACTCTGTGATTCCTGAAGTCTGCTTTTAAGGTAAGGTCTGTCTGGTTCACGCTTCTTGCCTGGTTTACTGCAGATCCCTCTAATGAATGGCTCCATGTCATGGTCTCCTCCCTTTCCAGGCTGGGGAGCTGTGCTAACCTGTGCACCTTGTTCCTATGGGCTCCTTTGGAAAACCCAACACTATAGCAGCAGATATGATCCAGTTTATGGCCCTTGCATTGTAACAGGCCATCTAGAGCTATGCTACAGGTGATAATATTAATAACAACAAAACCAACAACAATAATAATAATGAAGTCTTTCCAAGTCCACTGGCTGGTCTGTAGCGTTCATGGATCAACCTGGTGGTGTTGCTGTTCATCCTTGTTCATAGATTCATAGAATGGTTTAGGTTGGAAGGTACCTTGAAGATCATCTAGTTCCAACCCACTGCCATAAGCAGGGACACCTTCCACTAGGTCAGGTTGCTCAAAGCCTGATCTAACCTGGCTTAGAATATCTCCATGGAAGGGGCATCCACAACCTGCCTGGGCCACCTGTTCCAGTGCCTCCCCACCCTCACTATAAAGAATTTCTTTCTAATTTCCAGTCTAAATCTTTCCTCCTGTTGCTGGATGAACCTGACTGCTGTGAACAACACAGCAAAAACTGGCCCCTGCCCCAAACACCTCAACACTCAAAAAGTTCATAGAGGGGTGGAGAACAGCACTGAGAGTGGTTTATCCAAGGTCACCCAAGAAACCAACGGCAAAGGATTCTCCAACCTCCACCCAGGAAGTCCCTCACAGTAAGGAAATGTTTTTCTTGTAATGCAAAAAAAACCCCAAACCTTCTTTTCTATATTTAGCTGCAGAATTACTCCTGGAACACGTTGGTTCTGCAGGCTCCTTGGACAAAATAATGTTATTAGCCTGCCTGCCAGCGGAGGCAAAGACGATTTGACATTTCATTGAATATTGCACCCAGGCCTATTAAGGAAGGGGAACTTATTTGGATGTGCTGCAGGCACAAACTCTTCAGATTTATACTTTTTTTTCACTCACAGCTGCCTGCAACCCTTCTGCCAAGTCGGAGGAGAATTTCATACCCTTTTCCCCACCCCCCCTCCTTTTTTTCACCCCCTCCTCTCCCTTTTTGCAGTGAGACAAATCTCCGGGAAAATTCATTACGCGGTTTAAGCGATGGGATTTATCATTCCATTCAGCTCCTCCAACTCAGAGCTCTCCTGGCTGTCACACCAGCCAGGCAATTCTAATTTGTTTCTTTCATATTTTCCCCCCATGAAGTTCTCCCCTGAATGGCAGCAAGAAAATAGAGACAAGATCCTGGGATGGCTGCGAGCTAAGCAGAGTGCCGCGGGATGGTTTTCATGCTGGCTGGGGCTGAGGAGCCCAGGTCTGGGCCCCTCGGTTTAGGAAAGATGTTGACTTGCTGGAACGTGTCCAGAGTAGGGCAACAAAGCTGGGGAGGGGTTTGGAACACAGCCCTGGGAGGAGAGGCTGAGGGAGCTGGGGTTGCTTAGCCTGGAGGAGGCTCAGGGGAGACCTTCATGCTCTCTGCAACTCCCTGAAGGGAGGTTGTGGACAGGTGGAGGTTGGTCTCTTCTCCCAGGCAACCAGTACCAGAACAAGAGGACATAGTCTCAAGCTGTTCCAGGGGAAGTTTAGGCTGGTTGTTAGGAAGAAGTTCTTCATAGGAAGAGTGATTGGCCATTGGAATGTGCTGACCAGGGAGGTGATGGCTGTTGAACTTCAGCTGGAAGCTTCTGGGGGGGTGTTGAGCACCTATTTTAAACAAGTCCCTGAATCTGGCACCCAAGCCCCATTTTAAACATCCAAGTTCTTTATTAGCTCTGACCTTTACCTAGTTCTAATAATGAATAGCTGGTAGTTTCTATTACCCTCATATAAATTCATCTCTTTGCCTAATAAACACCATGGCTATATACCCACAGAGTTTGTTTCTTTCTGCCTGGAGTTATCACCCCATAAAGAAGAAGTTGCTCCCCACCATCATCTAATTGATAGATTCCCCTCGATTCCCAATATGCTATAAAAAGATACCTTTGATGCAGGGCTGGGGGGAGAGGAAGAACTGGAGGTTTTATCATCTCCTGCCTGGTTTTAAGGGAGAATGAAAGGAAGAAATCCACTTTATGTTTGCTGAAATATTTAGCAGCAGCTGTGCAAGATGGAATAAGAGTAAGCTGTATTAATGTGATAGCCTCTCCTGGAGAATGAAGCGGAGTCGTAGGTAGGTAGATAGCTATTAAAGAGATAAAGAGATCTTCCCTGCCATCGACACGTCTCCTGTTTGATTGCAGCGCTATTCCCAGGCAGTCGCAAATGTTCTGTCTCCACTAACAGCAAATTAATTCATTTTGATTATTGTTCTTATGGCAAGTGGCAAAAAGGAATTAAGAGTGATGAATCAGGCGCTCGGCGCCGGGCGCGACTCGGATTCCCCAGCGCCCGCGGAGGCGCGGCTGGATCTGCGCTCCAGTGAGGCCATCGACCTGAGGGAAGGGAATCAGCTGGCAGATTGAAAAAGATTCCTCCCAAGGAATAAGAAGACCCAGGATTATCTATGTGACCTACAAGCAGGTAGAGCTAGAATCTTAGAATCACAGAATCAGAGTCATAGAATCTTAGAGTCATAGAATCACAGAGTCTTAGTCTTAGAATCACAGAATCTTAGGAGCATAGAATCTTAGAATCACAGAATCAGAATCTTAGAGTCATAGAATCACAGAGTCTTAGAGTCTTAGAATTACAGAGTCTTAGAAGCATAGAATCTTAGAATCACAGAATCAGAATCATAGAATCTTAGAGTTGGAGAATAACAGAGTCTTAGAATCACAGAGTCTTAGAATCACAGAATCTTAGGAGCATAGAATCTTAGAATCACAGAATCAGAGTCAGAATCTTAGAGTCATAGAATCACAGAGTCTTAGAGTCTTAGAATCACAGAATCTTAGGAGCATAGAATCTTAGAATCACAGAATCAGAGTCATAGAATCTTAGAGTTACAGAATCACAGAGTCTTAGAATCACAGACTCAGAATCACAGACTCTTAGAGTCTTAGAATCACATAGTCTTAGAATCACAGATTCTTAGTCTTAGAATCACAGGATCTTAGAAGCATAGAATCATAGAATCTTAGAATCACAGAATCTTAAAATCTTGGAATCATAGAATCTTAGAATCATAGAATTTTAGAATCATAACATCACAGAATGGGAGGGTTTGGAATGGACCCCTGGAGGTCATCCAGTCCAACCCCCCTGCCAAAGCAGGATCACCCAGAACAGGGCACACAGCAATACATCCAGACAGGCTTTGAAAGTCTCCACAGAAGGAGACTCCACAACCTCTCTGGGCAGCCCTGCTCCAGGGCTCTGTCACCCTCAAACCAAAGAAGTTTTTCCATGTTGAGGAGAAACTTCCTGACTTCCAGTTTGTGTCCATTGCCCTTTGTCCTATCACAGGACACCACTGAAAAGAGCCTGGCCCCTTCATCTTGACACCTACCCCTCAGGTATTTATAGACATTGATAAGATCCTCCCTCAGCCTTCTCTTAAGAATAAACAGTCCCAGGTTTCCCAGTCTTTCTTCATAGGAGAGAGGGATTTTTTCACTGTTGAATCCCCATCTTGGCTGTTGGAGTGGGGCCAGAGGAGGCCAAAGTAATGATGGAAGGGCTGGAAGCCCTCTGCTGTGAGGCCAGGCTGAGAGAGTTGGGGCTGTTCAGCCTCAAGAAGAGAACCCTCCAGGAAAACCTTCTGGTGGCTTTTCAGGACTTAAAAGGGCTGAAATGAAAGCTGGGGACAGACTTTTTTAGCAGGGCTTCTTGTGACAGGACGAGGGGAGGTGCTCTGAACTCAAAGAGGGAGATTCAGACTGGAGAGAAGGAAGAACATCTTCACTAGGAAGGTGGTGAGACCCTGTCTTATGTTGCACAGAGAGGCTGTAGATTCCCCATCCCTGGACCTATTCCAGGTGAAGTTGTTTGAGGCTCTGAACAACCTGCTCTAGTTGCAGATGTCCCTGCCGGCTGCAGAGGGGTTGCAACAAGATGAGTTTTAAAGATCCCTTCAAGCCAGACCATTCTGTCATTCCCTGATATCAAATGACCTACCCCTTGTTCCAAGTCACAGCCTGATTTGCCAGGCAGGTGGGACCTCAGCTGAAAAGCCAGCTGATGAGAATCAGCTCCACTTGTCTCTCCCCAGTGTCACAGTGTCACAGTGCTGTTAGTGCTGTTAGAAACCACAGCACTGCACTTAGGGCAGCTGATGAGGAACTTGGATTATCTACATTCAGGTCTTGCCAGGGCTGGAGAATCCCACATCTTTGGGGGATTTTATTCTGGCATGGGTAAGTCCACAGGCACAGTGAGGAGGAACCAAACTCATAACCTGACTGTGAGGTGTGCTGGCAAAACGGGGAGGAAATAAAAAGAAAGCAGCCCTGCACAGCTGAAGTTTACAGTGCTTGGAGCATCCTGAAGCTACAGCTTGTTCGAGAACAGGATTGAGCTCAACAGCTGAAGAAGTCCCCACGAGAGGGCATTGCTGCAGTGGCTCTGTGCAGGGCTCTGCATTTCCCTGCTGCTGTTAACCCCTCTGCAAGATGGAGATCACAGAAACATGGAATCACAAAAACGTTTTGGTTGGAAGGGATCTTTAAGATCATCAAATCCAACCATTACCTAACTCCACCAAGTGCTAAACCATGTGCCCTGCTGGCAGCTGTGAAGCCCTCCTCCCCACATCACATACATCTTGGGGCTCTTCAGGGCCACAGACTGAATCTATCTCCTTCATTTTAGAATGGACCCTTTCCATCTCTCCCCATCTCTGACTCTACCACCTCCTCATCTCAAGCTGGGCTTTGGAGCTGCTGAGACAGAGCCCAGGTTTTTGCAGTGCTCTGTGATCGTTGCAGGCAGGAGAAGCTGAGCAGGAGCAGGAGTAAACAGCACTTTGGCCACAGCACAGATTGGGGTGCAGTGAGGCCAGTGGTGCTGCCTGGTGGCATCTCCTCTCCATGCTCTCAGGTTATTTGGCAGCAAGAACGAGACCATAGGCAGAGACCCAACACCTCCTGGCACCTTCCAGCTTCTGGCAGAGACTCTGGTGGCACCACTGTAAGTGGCCTGGGGTGATGGGAGTGCTGGGTGTGCAGCATGGCACTGGGCAGTCCCTGCACACACTGGTGATCATGGAAAGTGTCACTCAGGGAGGCTTTTATTGGAATTCCCACAAGGAGTGTGTCTCTGGGAGTTGGCAGCCTCCACTGTGATGGTGGTGATGTTTACAGTGGGTCTTTTGCATGGTCAGGATCATCCCTGTCTTAGAATCATAGAATCATTAAATCCTTTATTGGTTGGATTTAGTGATCCTGAAGGGCTTTTCCAACCTGAATATTTCTGTGATTCAAGATCATCAAGTCCAACCATCAACCCAACACCACCATGGCCATGGCCATGGCCATAACCATGTCCCACAGTGCCATGGTCACACCGTTCTTGAACACCTCAAGGAATGGGGACTCCACCACCTCCCTGGGCAGCCTGTTCCAATCCCTGAGCACTCTTGCAGCAAAGAAATTACTCCTAATCTCCAACCTAAATGTCTCCTGGCACAATTTCAGACCATTTCCTCTCCTATTACCTGATAATAGCTTCATCCAGGAGCTCCAAAACCAGGAAAAACTTTCAGAAGCTGAAGTCACCAAGGAGCTGGCACCATTTGTTTGTTTGTTTCTTTGTTTGCAGACACAGAGAAGTGATGCAACATCATTAGCATTGGGAGCCCTCAGCTTTGACAAGTGCTCAGGGAAGCAGCATCAGCTCCTCTCCCTCTGCTTAACCCAGCAGCAGAGCAAATGCTGCTGGAACAGGGAGGAGATGCAGAGGTGGCTGCACAGGAGAGAGCAAGGGAAGGGCCCTTTGCACTGGCTGGCAAAGGATGTGGTCTCCCACATGCTATGGTCATCAACACTTCCTAACCATATAGGTAGAGAATGGTTTGGCTCAGTGATCCTAAAGGTCTTTTCCAGCTGAAACGATTCTGTGATTCCTATCTGAGCCACACTGAAGGTTCTGAAGTGCAGGGATGTGGGAAGGAGGGGAGGATAATGGGATTAAGTGACAGGAGCAGGGAAATTCCCAAGCCCAATTGTGGTACAACCCTGAAAAGAGCTTGCAGTGAGGTGGGTGTTAGACTCTTCTCATTAGAATCAGGTGGTTCAATGAAATGGCTTCAAGTTGAATCAGGGGAGGCTTAGGTTGGATATCAGAGAAATTTTCTTCACTGCAAGAGTGGTCAGGGATTGGAACAGGCTGCCCTGGGGGGTGGTGGAGTCATCATCCCTGAAGGTGTTCAATAGAAGTGTAGACATGGCACTTTGGGACATGGTTTAGTGGCCATGGTGGTTGGACTTGATGATCTTAGAGGCTTTTTGCAAGCAAAAGGATTCCCTGATTCCTTTGGGGTGAGATTTGACAGTGCCTAATAACTGGGGATGGTGAGGACTGTTAGAGCAGCACCAACACCAGCCAGGCAAGCCTGGGAGGGAGCAGGGGGGAATGGCCACAGCTCCATTTAACAGTCTGTAACCAGTGTCAGCGTCACCCAGGCTGACACAGGCTGCTTCAGGAGACATTTCCTTGCCCTCCTAATCACTTTGGGGCTTCATCATTGCTTCCCTCCGGTGTAACTCAAAGCCTGTCTCTTCTTTCCCCCACCCCCCCTTCCCCACTTTGAAAGGATGCAGCTATTTCTGTACTACAGGGAAGTTTTAGGAGCAGAATCCATTAGGGGCTCATTTACAGCCATGCCCTTAGGCAGACGCAAACCTTGCTTCACTGAGATGATAGAGCAATCCATCAACCTGCTCCACCAGGCCTACTCTGTCTGCAGCAGCACTTTTCTGAGCCACAACCACCTAACACCACCCTCAGCCTGGCTCCTCACTCTATTTGCAGCTTGGAGATGCTCTCTGAAACTCCCTGACAGGAGGTCAAAGTGAGGCTGGGGGTCGGTCTCATGTCCCTAGTCTCAGGTGATAGCAGGAGAGGAAATTGCCTGAAATTGTGCCAGGGGAGGGTTAGGTTGGAGATGAGGAAAAAATCCTTTGCTGCAGGAGCAGTCAGGGATTGGAACAGGCTGCCCAGGGAAGTGATGGAGTCCCCATGCCTGGGGAGAAAGAAAAGTGTGGCCATCATGCTTGGGGACAGGGTTTAGTGGCCATGGTGGTGTTGGGTTGATGGTTGGACTGGCTGTTCTTAGAGGCCTTTTCCAACCAAAACAGCTCTGTGATTCTAAGTGCTCCTAGATGCCTTTGTCTGACAGCCCCCTAAGAAACCCCACACAATGTCCTGCCCAGGAGCCCGACCACTGTGCTCAGGGGAGAAGATTTTTCTTCCACATCCTGATCTACAGCTTTTGCAAATCTCTGGCCAGGTCACAGGGATGAAGTCTGAGCACCTCTGGGACATGGGGAAATACCAAAATTGTGTCCAAACCTGTAGCTGTGGTTTGCTTTCCTGCAAGGAACTAGCAACAAAGCCAGATCCAATCTGAATTTCCTTCTGGCTCCCATTTTAGGCTTTCATAGAGGCTGTTGGTGATAAGGGTAGAGGTTCCTGGATCAGATAAGAAGTCCTTCTAGGCCAGTCTCCTGCATGGCCAGCACAGGAATAGGACAGGCATGTGGCCATAAACTCTTCCCTGTCCTGACAATGTACAGCTCAGGGCATTGCTCAGGCAGTAGAAGTAACTCTAAGCAACTTGTACTTGCAAGCCCTTGATGGCCCTTTTCTGTACAGATTTGTCTAATGACTTCTCAAACCTATTTCTGCTTTTGGTCTCCACTGGCCCTGGCAGTAAGCATCACAATTGAATTAGCAATGTCTGAGAAAGTCCTTCCTCCTTAAGGGGAGAGATAAAGTTATCTTGGATTTCATCTGTTGCTGGCATTAGCCTGAACTCAAATCTTTCTTGAATCTCTGCAAAGAAGTGCAAGTCATGCCTGGCCAAAAGCTGCTGTGTGGCAGGGCCTGGATGCCCAAGGGACCCTCCAAGGAGGCACTGGCCTCCTCAGGATCATTTATCTTCATATAGGTGCAACCTGTCCCTAAAGTCTCCCTAATTCTGGGCAAGTCTGTTCCAATTAGGACATTAGGAAGAAGTTCCTTACTGTGAGGGTGGTGGAACACTGAGAGAGGTTGCTCAGGGAGGTGGTGGAGGTCCCATCCCTGGAGACAGTCCAGATAAGGCTTGATGGGGCTCTGAGCAGCCTGCTCTGGTTGCAGATGCCCCTGCTGACTGCAGAGGGGTTGGACTGGATGACCTTTAAAGGTCCCTTCCCACCCAAACCATTCCATGATTCTATGATCCCAAGGAACTCCACGTTCAAGACTGTTAAGCTTTTCCCTCACTACCAGATTCCTTCTAAGTCTCTTCCTTTCCACAGATCTAATGGGACAGGAGATTTTATTTTCTTCCTGAAGTGGAGAAGCTAAAGCAATAAAGTTACATTTTTCAAAGTCATGCATCAAAAGAGGAGTTTGTACATCCCTAATAAGACATGAAAAGAAAGCCAAGGCTCTCCAGGGGCTGGTATCCTCAGTCCATTTTCAGCTGGAGATGGGACAACTCTGTCACATCAGGCTGCTTAGAGCCTGGGCCAGATTTGACAATGTCAGCTTGCCTTGCCAAAAGTTTCTACCAGGCTTCTATCCAAGCAAAAAAAAAATATATAAATCACTGGTCTCTCAAATCCTACCCTGAGTCTCCTCAGAGATGTTTGTGCATTTGGCCAAGCAAACCTATCCTCCTCCCCCTGAAACCTTCCCAAGGAGCCCCTGTACTCAGCACTGGTTAGGCCACACCTTGAGTCCTGTGTCCAGTTCTGGGCTCCTCAGTTTAAGAAGGACATTGAGATTCTTGAAGGTGTCCAGAGAAGGACAATGAGGCTGGGGAGGGGTCTGGAGCACAGCCCTGTGAGGAGAGGCTGAGGGAGCTGGGGTTGCTTAGCCTGGAGAAGAGAAGGCTCAGAGGAGACCTTCTTGCTCTCTACAACTACCTGAAGGGAGGTTGTAGCCAGGTGGGGGTTGGTCTCTTCTCCCAAGCAGCCAGTGGCAGAACAAGAGGACACAGTCTCAAGCTGCACCAGGGGAGGTTTAGGCTCAAGGTGAGGAGAAAGTTCTTCCCAGAAAGAATAATTGGCCACTGGAATGTGCTGCCCAGGGAGGTAGTGGAGTCACCATCCCTGAAGGTGTTCAAAAGGGGCTTGGATGTGGCCCTTGGAGCCATGGTTTAGTTGTCAGGAGGTGTTAGCTATTAGGTAATAGGTTGGACTTGATGATCTCTGAGGTCTTTTCCAGCCTGGTTGATTCTATGACACCTCAGCTGTGGGGAGCCTACATGGGAGACCTTTTGCTGATGCAGCCCTTAGCACTACTTGGCCATGGACACAGTTTTAGTGCTGGGTGGAGATGCTCGGTTTCATCAGCGCTCTCTCCGCACACCCCAGATGGTGACAATGTTCCTTTGGGTGGTTTCAGAAGCAGATGACAAGCAAGGAAGGATTGGGAGAAATCAGAAGTTCCTCCCAAGGAAAGGGATCAGCACACACCTCGTTCTCCTGATGTTAAACACTGCTGACACAGGCCCTGCACTGCACAAATCTGTAGCTTCCTTTAAATTAGCAATTCCACAGACACAGTAGGAGCTTGCATAAGAATTGTCCATAAAGGGAAGAGAGTCACAATATCAGCCTAGCATGAAACCCTGGTTTCTGCCTTTTAATTAAGATTTCAGGCTTGTGTCTCCCCTGAGGTGCTGTGGAAGGTTTTGCCAGATACACTAAGCAGTCGGGGTCCCTCTCAGCAAATTGGCTTTTCATCGGATCCCAGCTCTGCTCACAGACCCTTGAGCTCTGAATTCTCAGTGCCAAATTTGGGGTGCAGCACCCACAAGAAGGTAAACCCCAGAAGTTGAGTGCTGGGACCCATTATTGCAGGCTCAGGTCCCTCTGTGCCCTGTCTGTCTCAGCAAGGCTGGGTAGATGACAAGTGGAAGCAACAGGACATTAGTCAAAGACTCACAGATTGCATTGGGTTGGAAGGGATCCTCAAGGGTCATCTTGTCCAAACCCTCTGCAGGCAGCAGGGACACCTCCCACTAGATCAGGTTGCCCAGGGCCCCATCAAGTCTGATTTTGAATGTCTCCTGGGATGGGGTCTCCCTGGGCAACCTGGGCACCCTCATAGTAAAGAACTTCTTCCTGATGTCCAACCTAAATCTCCCCTGCTCTAGTTTCAAGCCATTGCCTCTTGTCCTATCCCCACAGGCCCTTTGGAACAGTCCCTCCCCAGCCTTCCTGTAGGTCTCCTTCAGATACTGAAATGCTGCTCTAAGGTCTCCCCAGAGCCTTCTCTTAACCAAGCTGAACAGAGCCAACTCTTTCACCCTGTCCACAGGAAAGGTGGTCCAGCCCCCTGATCATCATTGTGGCCCTACTCTGGACCCTCTGTTGAGTACACCAGAGCTGGACACAGTACTGCAGGTGAGGTCTTTGTATCAAACTTCAGCACAGTACCTCTTAGGATGACATTTCCAGTGTGAATAGCTCTGTTTGTACATTTCAAAGACCATTCTTCACGCTTCCATGTTCTCTTAGTATTCTCTTGGAGCTTCTCTTTCCCTAGCTGCTCCTTCCTGCCATGCATCCCTGCAGCTGGAAAGTGAAGTCAAAGAGACATGAAATCAAACAACCTGTCTTGGAGAATTTGCATTTGCCCTGGTCCATTCCTCCACCACAGCCCCATTCCCCCGCCTGTAATTTCAGAGCAGAGCCCAGTGGATCACAAGCACCTCAAAGATGAAGCAGTGGCAAAGCCAGGGCTCCCTGTGGAGTGCTGAAAACCTCCCAGACAGAGGGGTCACAGCCAGCAATCCCTCTCTCCCTGCCTTTTACATCACTGCCACTTTAGGATTCCTTTAGGAGGAAACAGAGACACCAGGAGTGCCCCAGTGAGGTTCTCCCCTGGCTGTGGCAGGTTCAGAAGTGTCAGAACACAGCCCTGTGCCCATCCATCATCCCCAGTAACACTGCCCTTCTGACGGCAAACCTTTCCTGAGCAGACACCAGCTCACAGCTAGCACAAACCACAGCATCCCCTGCCTAGCACTGCCTGCCCAGAGGCACCATGAGATCCAACACAGCAGGCTGAGGGAGGTTCTTCTGCACCCTGCTCTGCTTTAGAGAGGCCACAGCTGGGGTACTGGGTCCAGTTCTGAGCTCCCCAGTTCAAATCAGACAGGGAACTACTGAAAAGAATCCAGTGGAGGCTCTGAATTATACTGAGGTGACTGGAACATTCCTATAGGGGGAAAGGCTGAGACCTGGGGCTGTTGAGCCTAGAGAAGAGCAGCCTCAGATGTGATCTGGTCAATGCTCAGCAAGAGCAAAAAGATGAAGTCAAGCTCTTCTCAGCGGTGCTCAGTGATAGGACAAGGGGCAATGGGCACAAACTGGAACCCAGGAAGTTCCACCTGAACAGGAGGGGAAATTTCTCTGGTGTGAGGCTGCTGAAGCCCTGGAGCAGGCTGCCCAGAGAGGTTGTGGAGTCTCTTTGTCTGGAGAGATTCCAAACCCACCTGGATGTTGTGATCCTGGGCAAGCTGCTGTGGGTGCCCTGCTTTAGCAGTGGGGTTGGACTGGATGATCTCTAAAGGTCCCTTCCACGTCATTATGTGGTTCTGTAATACACCAGAGCAGGGAATTCACTGCATTTGCACAGGGTCCCCGTTGGAGACATTCAGATGCCACCCGCAACAGAAAGAGAGATGTACACCACTGAGCAACATGCCCCACTACTGGCTGTCACCCCATGGAGGGGACATCGACAAAAGGTGCACTGGAAACACCTCTGAAGGTATCCCAATCCTTCCCATAAAGGATTTAATGCACACTAGAAAGAGCAAGTCACTTCTGGAGAGCTGCTGTGGAGAAGGAAGCTGATGCCTTGCCCTACAGATGTTCATAAACTATTAAGTAACTTTAAAAAGAGGAGGGAAGCTCACAGTTTGATAGACCACTGCTCCAAGCAGGTCCTCTCTGCCAAGCAGGCAGTAAAATGCAGGACTTCTTTTGGACTCATTAACTCCCGTGTCAGAGCTAATGGTCCTGCAGCTTCTCCTTCCCCTCCCTCCACACCACACCAAGGGCTTTATTTAGCAGCTGAGATGGGAGCCCAGCTCCACCAGAAACATTTTACCTGGATGTAATTAGGCATCAGCAGAGCAAAACTCCCCAGCCAAGGGAGTGTGGAAATCCAGGTCAGGCAGTTCTCTGCCCAAACTACCTCTACCCAGCTTGAAAATAAATGAATGTGGGGAATTTGATGCCTTGGTGTGGACTTTGCAAGTCTCCAGGGTTTAACTGGGGGACAGAACCTTTCTGTGGAAGAAATGGGTTGGCTGCCCTTGGTGGTGAGCTGGACTTGTTGATTCACAGGTTAAACAGGTTGCATCAGGTTTGAAAAGAGCCTCAAAAGTCACCTTGTCCAACCCCTCTGCAGTCAGCAGGGACACCTCCTACTTGATCAGGCTGCCCAGGGCCACACCAAGACTGATCTTGAGTCTTAGAGGCCTTACTGATTCTATGATCCTGTGAGTCTGTGATTCTATGCTCACCCTGCCTTGGACCAGTTCAAGCCAGAACCATCCAAGATAGACCTCCCCAGCTTCCCATCCCATTCTCCTGCTGGAATGCCCTGGGGCTTGCCCAGGCAGTGCTTTTTCCCCACCATTCCCAGGTGCAGGCAGCAGAGGTTACACCAGGCACTAGTGAGGCAGGTCCAGGCAGGGCTATGCCACCAGACCAGGGCAGGGCTGAAGACAACAGAGCTCCTGCCTTCAAGACATGAGTAAAGAGCAGGTAGTTTCCAGGTTCATGTGGAAAAATCCCTTCTGGGAACAGGGGGGATGCTGTCTGTCCCACTGTGCCTGATCTTTCGAGCCCAGGTGAAACAAGAGAGCAAATCAGTGCTTAGTCAGAGAGGCTGGGAGACAAGAGGAGAGAATAATCCAGACCTGATGTTTTGACATTTGCTTGTCCCAAATGAGGACAGAAAATTCAAAACATGCAATAAGAAAAAGGAATGTAAAATGGCAGAAGAGGAATCTGATGCGATTTCCATTCGGATGTGTCAAAACAGCTCGTTTTGGAGCAGCAAGACATCAGCCAGGCTCTGCCCACGCTGCCATTCAGCTCAGGAAAGCTGGGGGACAGACACAAGGCTGGGCTGACACCTCAGGAGCTTGAGCCACAGAGGGAAAAAAAACAGTTTGTGGTGGTTCTTGAGCTAAAGAGGAGGTTGTGGTCTTCACTGAATCCCAGTATAGGAGGAGGGGGGAACAGGGGGAGAAGAAAAGGACCTCTGGACAGACACAGATTCACAGATTGGATGGGCTTGGAAGAGACCCTCAAAGGTGATCTTGTCCAACCCCTCTGCAGTCATCAAGGACACCACCAACTAGATCAGGGTGTCCAGGGCCATACCAAATCTGATCTTGGTTGTCTCCAGGAATGAGCTCTCAAACTCCTCTCTGAGCAACCTGTTCTGGGATTTCACCAGCCTTGTTGTGCACAACTTCCTCCTGATGTCCAACCTAAATCTGGCCTGCTCCAGTTTCAAACCATTGCCCCTTGTCCTATCCCCACGGGCCCTCCTAAACACTCCCTCCCCAGCCTTCCTGTAGGTCCCCTTCAGATATTGAAATGTAGTTATGAGGTCACCAATTCCACCCCCCCTGCTCAAGCAGGGGCACCCACGGCAGCTGGCCCAGGATCACAATAGCCAACTGGGTTTGGAATCTTTCCAGAGGAGTAGACTCCACAGCCCCCCTGAGCAGCCTGCTCCAGGGCTCCAGCACCCTCAAAGTGAAGATTTCTTTTCTTTCCTTATGTTTGCATGGAACCTCCTTGGGTTCCAGTTTGTGTCCATTGCCCCTTGTCCTGTCACTGAGCATCTTAAGCATCTCTCCTTGGGCTCCTAAATCTCTGAGTCCTCCTTTGGCCGCAAACAACACAAATGATGAGGAAACCACTTTGCTAGGAATCAAATCTGCTTTAGACTGAAAACAGTCATTGTTTTATATATATGTGTGTGTATGCATGTATGTGTTGTAGTGACAAGGAATTAAGTGTCTGAGGAAAGGAGCTCCCCTGAATTAAGTCTCATTTCCATTCCAAGAGCGTCAGGTGTTGTGCAGAGGCTCCTTTGTTGCCTGTCACAATTCACTGTGAATTTGCAAAACACTTTGACTTAAATCCATTCTGATTTTTCTGTCAGAAGCGTTTCAGGTGACAATTTTTACCCAGAAAGCTCTGCTTGTGGCAACCCAGACAAAACAGTTTAACATCAGCCTAGGGGGAAGTGTTCCGTTCTTGCTCTCCTGCAGAAAGGAAATGAACACTGCCAACAGAATTGACACTTACAGGGGGAGATATTTTGCAGAGATCTCGTTTGTTTTTACAGAAACCCTCCAGAACAAGGTTGTTTTAATGGAAAAAGCTTGGTCAAATTCAGTGTATCCCCATGACCTCACCTGGAGCTTGCCCTCCCCAGGCTGCAGCACCTGGTCTGAAACCTTGGCCCGGCGTCGTGAATGCACAAAACCATTTGCAGACTCCACAGGTTCAGAAACTGGGAGGTTCAGCTGCTGGTACCCGAGCAGGGCCTCAGGAGCTGCAAAGCAAAGGGCTGGTGTAAGCCAGCATGTGTTTCCTGACATTGATGGAGTGACATCGATTTATAGCAGCTGAGAGCCTGGCCTGCAGTCCTTACCTATGCTCTGCCCCTCGCTGAGCACTGGCCCTGGGTAAATCTTGTGCTGTTTCCCCTCCAAATGTCCCTCCCTGCCTCTGGGAGGGGTTATTTGCTCAGAAGGGGTGGAAAAAAAGATGTAAACACCTGTGCACAGCCACAGTTTTTGTAGCAGGGAGGACCAGCTCCCAGCCATACTGCAGCACATCCCTCCCAGGAGAGCTGATTTATTGCCCCCACCCCTCTTGTCAGGAGAACCATCCTGAACTTGTGCCTCCAGAGCAAGAAACAGCTTTTTCTCCTTGAATTCCTGTGAGGATGGCAAGATCAGCCATTGCCCTCCAACCCCAGAAGGTCAGACCTGCTCCAGCAGCACCCAAAAACCTGTGCTGAGGTGAGGAGTGCCCCCCTCATTAAGGTGATGAGAGCTGAAGGACCCCATCCCTGGAAGCTTTTAAGGCCAGGCTGGATGGGGTCCTGAGCAACCTGATCTAGTGTGAGGTGTCCTTGCCCATGGCAGGGGGGTTGGAAATCAATGATCCTTGAGGTCCCTTCCATCCCTGACAATTCTGTGACTCTATGAGATCTAAGGGACCCAGAGCTCTAGAAGTTGGGGGAGAGGTCAAGGCTTCCTCACATTGCTGGCTCTACTTGACTGATTTTAGCTCCTTTTAGATATTTAGGCTAC
The DNA here is from genome assembly GCF_014839835.1 of Dryobates pubescens. Taxonomy (NCBI): domain Eukaryota; kingdom Metazoa; phylum Chordata; class Aves; order Piciformes; family Picidae; genus Dryobates; species Dryobates pubescens. The sequence goes on along the minus strand of NC_071631.1, from coordinate 5,390,219 downwards.
TCTTTCTGCCTCCTGCTGCTGCTGCTAAATGTTTCCTCCTTAACTCTGGAAAAACTAGATTAGACTTGCTTTGTCCTTCCTCTGCAAGTCTGCTTCAGTTCACCTCATGACTGGACACATGCCTGGTCTCTGCAGGGTAGAGAGAAAGGGGCCTCACCTCCCCAGCTGAGGTAGCTGGATTAAAGGAAATCCCTTCTTCAGCAAGAGATGGTGTTGCAGGGCATCACTGAGCCCTTTGTGGAGATGTTTTCACTTGGCATAGATGTGTGTTTTGGACTGGCAAAGCAGCAGAGCTTCCAAGCTCACTGTGTGGAGAAAGGGGGCAGGAGCCAAGTGATGTAAATTAGAGCAGACCCCAAGCTAGCCTGATTACAGCAGACCTGCCACCAAAACAATGCTGGCGTGGGGACAAGGAGCCATCCAAACGATGCCTGACAGTGCTGGGCTCACCTGAGCTTGGCTCAGTCATGCCAGATTTGCATGATTTCATTGCAGGTTTTGGTGGAGAGATTCATCAGTAGGAAATGAAGGCTCCACAGGCTCCAAAACCAGCAGAAGGCTGAAGGGAAGAAGGAGCTGAAAAGGCTAAGGTCACTTCGTGCTTCAAGCACGACCACAGAGCTCAGCTCCCCGCACCACTGGAAGCTGTTGGACTGGGAATCAAACTTCACAGCTTGGTTTGTGTGGTGCCAGGGCACATCTCAGTGTCTTACCATTATCATCACTATCATTATTACAGTCATTATCACTACTCCTATTACTGCATCAGCCAGAAACACACACACCACACACCCCTCCAGCACACCCCTGCAGCAATGCACCGTGGAAAAAAAAAACTATTCCAATAAAAACTAACATTAAAATACATGAAAAAAAAAAAAAACCAAACCCCAACAACAACTTCACAAAACTATGAATGGTCCTTCCAGAGAGGATTTACATTTTTCTTGGCTAATGGCCCGTCCCATGATTCGGATTGAGCCAGAATCCTACATTCTAAGAAACTCTCTGGCGTTCCCCTTCTGTTTGCAGGGAAACTGCCAACACGTCTCACCAATAATCGTCTGGATCTAAGGAGAGACATTCAAATTTATGATGGGAGGCAGCCAGCCAAGTCCCATTGATCTCCAGTGAAAAAATCCTTCAGTGAAAAATCCCCGGTTCCCTGTCACCGAGCCTGGAGAGCCAGGCTTTGCCTGCTTTGTTCTAAGCTCTCAGCAGCACCAGCTCTGAATTCCTCTTGCTATCCTGTTATTATCTCTGATTAAGAGGGGTGGAAGAGGAAATTAGGCGATTCCTGTGTGCTTCTAACAAGCTCTGTTTAACCCATTTGTTACCCTCAAAGTTTCCTGGGCATGTTCTCAGCACAGTATCACAGTATAACTAAGGTTGGAAGAGACCCCAAGGATCATCGAGTCCAACCTGTCTCCACAGACCTCGTGACTAGACCATGGCACCAAGTGCCACATCCAATCTCCTCTTAAATACCTCCAGGGATGGTGACTCCACCACCTTCCTGGGCAGCACATCCCAATGACGAACAACTCGCTCGGTGAAGAACTTCCTCCTCACTTCGAGTCTAAACCTCCCCTGGCGCAGCTGGAGACTGTGTCCCCTTGTTCTGGTGCTGGTTGCCTGGGAGAAGAGACCAACCCCCTCCTGGCTGCAACCACCAGCTGTAGTTTCTGCTTGGTAGAGTAGGGTTAATGGTTCACAGTAGCACAGTGCAGTGGAGGTTGGAAGGAACCTCTGGAGGTCGTTGAGTCCATCCCCCAGCCAAGTTAGGTTCACCTAGAGAAGGTCACACAGGAATAGGTCCAGGTGGGTTTTGAATGTCTCCAGAGAGGGAGACTCCACCACCTCTCTGGGCAGCCTGCTCCAGTGCTCTGTCACCCATAAATCAAAAGAAGTCCCATCTAGTCATGAGAAGGAACTTCTAAGTGCCCATTATCCCTTGCTCTGTCACTGGGCACCACTGAAAAAAGCCTGATCCCAACCTCCTGACAGCCACCTTTTAAGTATTGATGTCCACTGAGGACATCCCCACCCCAGTCTGCTCTTTTCCAGGCTAAAAACACCCTCTCAATCTTTCCTCACAAGAGAGACTTTCCATTCCCCTCAGCATCTTTGTAGCCCTTTTGTCTTTTTGTTGGACTCTGTGAGGTGTCCCTGTCCATGGCAGGAGGGGCTGGAACAAGATGATCTTCAAGGTCCCTTCCAACCCAAACCATTCTATGATTCTGTGATCTTGAAGGTCTTTTCCAACCTAAATGATTCTATGATTCCACCTCCTGAGCCTGGGCATTAGGCTGAGGCACGTCACAAGTGGGTCAGGGTATTGAGTCACTTTCAGCCTCTCAAGCCAGCCCAATAAATCCCTAAATGACTTCCTAAGGGTGCAGTAAAGTCCTCAGAACATAATCAATGCTCATTAACAAAGCTCTGGGAAGCCAAGAAGTTCTTTGGGGGGCTAAAGCACATAACCATGAATCTCTCCCATGTTGTTGTATCGGGCAGGAACCTCCAACTCCCTCATTGCGTTTGACATTTATAGCTGAGGAATGTTCTCTAAAGCCATTCAGAGGTTGCCCTGAGTTTTTCAAAGAGGTCTACTAGAGCACAAAGGCCTAAGTCAGTTTTGTTTTTAAGATTCTTGACAATCCAGGAGCATGTGGAAAGGGATTTTGACAAATGTCAGAGAATCTGGGGCCGAAGGCACCTCTGCAGGTCTCTAGCCTGACCTTCTCAGAGGACTTCAGCTACCTACAAATGTCAGCTCAGAAATCTTGTCCAGTCAGTTTCTGAATATCTCCACAACCCCTCTCAGAGACCTGTCCCAGGGGCTGCACAACCCTCCAGGGAAGGGATCTTGGCACTAGAAAGCTTTAGGGGATTCATGCCATGCAATGGCATTCAAAGGATGGCCTTTGCCCCTCTGACAGCTTAGTCACAGAATCACAGACTCACCAAGGTTGGAAGAGACCTCAGAGATCATCAAGTCCAACCTGTCACCACAGACCTCATGACTAAACCATGGCACCAAGTGCCAGGTCCAATCCCCTCTTGAACACCTCCAGGGATGGGGACTCCACCACCTCCCTGAGCAGCACATCCCACTGACGAATGACTCTCTCAGTGAAGAACTTTCTCCTCACCTCCTTTCCATTTCCTGGGGTTTGCCACACTATAGGCCACACCATTGCATGACTCACTGGGCAAGAAGGTACTTCAAAGACATTTTTAAAGAGTTCTTTAGTTTTTCATTGTTTGCCAGTAAAATCACTGAAGTCACTGTATTAGTTTTACACCTCCAGGGGACAATGTGCCCCTTCTCTCAAACCAGACTTGGAATGACTTCTCTCCTATGAGGACAGACTGAGAGAGTTGGGGTTATTCAGTATGGAGAAGAGAAGGCTCCAAGGAGACCTTATTGTGCCCTTCCAGTATGTGAAGGAGGCTACAAGAAAGCTAGGGAGGGACTTTTGAAGGTGTCAGGGAGTGATAGGACTGGGGGGGATGGAGCAAAACTAGAAATGGGTAGATTCAGATTAGATGTTAGGAAGAAATTCTGCCCCATGAGGGTGGTGAGGCACTGGCACAGGTTGCCCAAGGAGGTGGAAGCCTCATCCCTGGAGGTGTTTGCAGCCAGGCTGGATGTGGCTGTAAGCAACCTGCTGTAGTGTGAGGTGTACCTGCCTATGGCAGGGATCTTAGAACTGGATGCTCCTTGAGGTCCCTTCCAACCCTAACAATTCTATGACTCTATGAGATCTGAGGGACCCAGAGCTCTAGAAGCTGGGGGGCTCAAGGCTTCCTCACATTTCTGGCTTCAACTTCAGTTGAAGTGCTCCAAACTGTGAGTTCAATTTGGCCCCATATGGAGAACTTACCTCTTTAGGACCTAGAAAAGGGTCAGTTGTGCTTGGCAGGAAGAACTTTGCCCCAAGAGATCCTGTGATTCTATGACTTTCCTTCACCCTCCCTTGGGCATGGGAAAGCTGAGCACTGAATGCCACCCACACCTTCAGCCTTCTCCAGAATCCTGATGGAGGAAGAGAAAAAAAACAACAAAGCCAAGAAATTATCTCATACTGCAGCCAGCTCTAAGGTAAACAGGGCTGTGGAAACCAGCTCAGGCTTGAACATGTGGCAGGGCTTCAGCTTGGGCCAGACAAAACCTGCCCCTGGGCCACCATCACACCCTGAGCTCCAGCCAGGATCTGCAGTCACCTCATTACCAGCCCTGTTACAGGATCTAGAGGTCGTGCCTAGACTTGGCACCCTGTCGTGTTAGGGGCAGCACATAGACACACAGCCAAGTCCTGGCCCCAAAAAAAGACTGCAATAAAAATAGACAAGGCAGATGGAGGCACAGCTTTATGGAAAGGCTCACAGCAGGTCAGAGGCAGAGTTGAAATGAGAGCACAGGCAAGGAGCAGGTCCGAGATCCCTCAATTAATGCTTTGGCTTTGGCACTAAGGCACAAACCAAACACTTCAAATGGCTCTGGCCTAGATGCCCTGGTCACCTGGAATCCCAGAATCCCTGCATGGTGAGGGTTTGGAAAGGACCTCTGGAGATCATCCAGTCCAAGCCCCCTGATACAGCAGGGGCACCCACAGCAGCTTGCCCAGGATCACAGTAGCCAAGGGGGATTGGAATCTCTCCAGGCAAGGAGACTCCACAACCTCTCTGGGCAGCCTCCCCCAGGCCTCCAGCACCCTCACAACAAAGAAATTTCTCCTCTTCAGATGGAACCTCCTAGGTTCCAGTTTGCACCCATTGCCCCTTATCCTGTCACTGGGAACCACTGACAAGAGTCTGGCCCCAGCTTCTTGCCCCCCACCCTTTAGCTCTTGCTGAGTATTGCTCAGATCCCCTCTGGAGCTGCTCTTCTCCAGGCTCAACAGCCCCAGGGCTCTCAGCCTTTGCTCCTCACAGAGATGCTCCAGTCCCTAAATCACCTCCCCTGGACTCTCTACAGCAGTTCCCTGTCTTTCTTGATCTGAGGAGTCCAGAACTGATTCCAGTACTCCAGGTGTGGTCTCACTAAGAGTAGAGGGAAAGGAGAACCTCCTTTGATCTGCCGGCCACACTCTTCTCATTGCACCCCAGGAGATCACTTGCCTGCTTGGCCATGAGGGCACATTGCTGGCTCATGGGATGACTTCCCCTTCCCTGCTCTTGTTTTTGCAGTGGGATTGATAAAATGATGGAGGGAACTCGCACAGAGGCAGGCAACATGTCTACATCTCAGGATGTTTTCGAGCCTGGATAAGTTCATCCAGTGGGGTGCTGTGTTTGCCTTAGGAGAGCCTCATTAGTGCAGTCCCCACCAGCCCAAGTACAGAGAGAATCCCTTCAAAGGCTACTTCTGAAAGCAATAGAAACTTACCCACACCAGCTCTGGAAGTGGCCCTGCTTCCCTCATTGTGGTTTTGCAGATTCACCTCCCACACCTCCTCACAAGCTGCAGCAAGAGGCTCTCTTACTTAACATCTTGGTGCTCCCATCTCCTGCCTGAGGGCTCCCATCTTCTTCCTCCCTGGGAGTGGCTGCACTTTGGAGGTAACTTATAACTACTGGCTAGCTGGAAGCAGTGGGAGATCCTGAGCTGGAGGTGGTTGCCTGGTTTGCCATAGTGATAAGCAGGAGCCAAACACACCCAGCAATGCCAGATGGCTGTACAGTGATCTGTCATGGTGGATCTCTGAGCAGATGGAGGCTCTATATAAACACCTCACCACTGTGGTGTTATTATTGATGCAATTACTATTAGGAGTATTTATCAGGATGATGTTAACACACAAACACAGTGCTGCAGTCATGAACACAAAGCATCCTGAGCACACTTGCTGGTCTAGGAGTTGATGATGATTATCAGTTGTGCTATCTGCTCTCACAACCAATGATGCAGTGGCAACACATCTTGATTTCCAGAGAAGCTTTTGGGAGAAGCTCCATGTGATGAGTCAGAGCCCAGGGAAAGCTGTGGGAACTGGGGAGGATGCCCAGCTCCACAGGAAATTGGCATGGGAGGCTGAAAGCCTCCTTAATGAATTGTGGGGACATTAATGAGTTGTTGATCTTGAAGCAGATTGGGGGTGTAGCTGGTTTCTGGCATTATGGCTCTGTTCTGGCTCTCTCTGAAACTGGATTTGGAGCTTTTCTGGGCTCATGCACCAGTACATGTGAGGAGCTGACCTGCTGGAAAGCAGCTCTGTGGAGAAGAAGCTGCAAGCATTGGGGGACAACAGGTTCTCTTTGAGCCAGCTGAGCTTTTGTGCCAGATGGAAAGAGTTGGATAACGCTTGGGCTTGATGACCTTAAAGGGCTTTTCCAATCTTAATAGGAGCCAGCAATGTGCCCAGGTGGCCAAGAAGGCCAACAGCATCCCAGCCTGTATCAAAAATAATGTGGCCAGCAGGAGAAGGGAATTGATTGTCCCCTTGTGCTCAGCACTGGTGAGGCCACACTTTGACTACCATATTCAGTTTTGGGTCACTCACTCCACTGAGGTCATTGAGGACATTGAAGAGCTGGAGCAGATCCAGAGGAGGGCAGAAAAGCTGGGGCAGAGTCTGGAGACAAGGGGCAACAGCTGCAAACTGGAGCAGAGGAGGTTCCACATGAACATAAGGAAAATCTTTTTCACTGTGAGGGTAACAGAGCCCTGGAGCAGGTTGCCCAGAGAGGTTGTGGGGCCTCCTTCTGTGGAGATGCTCAAAACCTGCCTGGATGTGTTCCTGTGTGACCTGCTCTAGGTGAACCTGCTCATGCAGGGGAGTTGGAGTTGATGATCTGCAGAGGTCCCTTCCAACCCCTAACACTCTGTAATGTCTTCAGAGGTGGTTTGGACGTGGTGCTTGGGGCTATGGTTTAGGGGTGAACCTTGTAGTGTAGGGTTCTGGGTTGGACTTGGTGATCCTGAGGGTCTCTTCCAACCTGAATGTTTCTGTGGCTGGGGGGGGGGGGGGAAGGGAAGATTCAGGCAAGCTGCCATTTTCCTCTGTAAAGCAGAACAATTGTGAGCACACCAGCCTTTTGCAAGAGGAATACCTTCCCTCTGAAAGTCCTCTCCCAGCCACCTGTCTAAACACAGCACGTTCAGGAGAAGCAGCAAGACTCAGCTCATGCCTGCTCACCAGACACACAAAGGTTCTCCAGCTAAAATCAGGGGAAATAATGATGCACCTAAAAGGAAGAGGGGGGGAGGGGGGGAGGAAATAATAAAGGTTTCAAACAACCTCCCCTCCTTTTTTTTTTTGCTCCTCCCAGCTCAACTGCAAGCTCTTCAAAGTTTCTCCTCTCATTGAGTTGAGTCATTAGTCTTCAGATAAGTGATGCTTGAGCCTTTGATTAAAATTACTGGGGAGCGTCTCTGCGTGATTAAAGGGAGATAACACAATAAAAGGAAGAGGACTTTACACCATTATTATGGCAAATAAGTGCAATTCCCAACCTGAGAGCTGCAGCAACTTGTCTAATGTAATAAATGCTTCCCCCTGGCTGGAAATGTGTCAGATTAGACTTGGAGATAGCAGCCTTCGGTTTTCAAAGGGCTGGAAGCTTCCCGGGGAGCTGTGTGACAGCCAGGCTGAGCTGAGGAGGAGCCGGGAGGTCACTGTGCCGCATCGAGCAGGGCTTGGAGAGAGGGGAACGTGCTTGTTGCAGGCTGCCAAACAGCAGAGCAGCATCTGCCATCTCCAAAAAGTAAAAGAGGGTGCAGACAGACACACAGACACATGATGCCAGAAGAAGAACTCTGGAGGAGTCAAAGAGAGGATTTGAGATCCAAGGGATGCAGGCTGGCTCTGCTCCCATGGAAAGGTTTGCCCACATCAGAGCCACCAGCTGCAGACTCCTTGCAGCAAGACTGTCTGGGGAACAATCACACAGGCCCCTAGGGAAACCTCTGCACTGGGCACTGATGAGGCAACGTCTCCAATACTGAGCTCAGTTTTGGGGCCCTCATTCCAAGAAGGATATTGAGGTGCTAGAGCTGGTCCAGAGAAGGGCAATGAAGCTGGTGAAGGGTCTGGAGAACAGAGCTGGTGAGGAGCAGCTGAGGGAACTGGGGATGTTCAGCCTGGAGAAAAGGAGGCTGAGGGGAGACCTCATTGCTCTCTACAACTCCCTGAAAAGAGGCTGCAGCCAGGTGGGGGTTGTTCTTTTCCCCCAAGTAACAGGTGATAGGGCAAGAAGAAATGGCCTCAAGTTGCCCCAGGGGAGGTTTAGGTTGACCATTATGAACAATTTCTTCCCCAAAAGGGTTGTGAAGCCCTGGCCCAGGCTGCCTAGGGCAGTGGGGGATTCACCATCCCTGGAGAGGTTTCAAAGATGTGGTGCTGAGGGCCATGGCTTAGTGGTGACCTGGCAGTGCCAGTTAACGGTTGGGCTCGATGATCTTAAAGGTCTATTCCAATCCAAAATGATTGTGTGCTCCCACAACCTTTGCCTAGGGGATAAAACACCATTTCCAATCTTACCCAAACAAGAAAAGTTGCTCTGAGGGGGAAAACAAACTCATTTTTTTTTGTCCAAGGAAAATGTCTAGCCAAGAATTTATTTCAGGAGAGCTACACCATCTGACTCCCTGATGGAGACAAGCCATGAGTCTCTGCTCTCCTCCTGGAGGAAAGGATCATTCATTCTCTCCCTGGGCATGACGTGGGGCTACATTTTCTAAGGAGTGAAGACACTCTACTGCTGGTAGCTTGTAAAAGTCTAGACATATAGCTTGCAGAAGCATCCTATTTGGGGCTCCAAATGCACCAATTTGTCATGCAAATGCTATGTCAACAGAGGAGCTGCCTTGGCAGTCCTCACCGGAGTACATTCAGCAGCTAAAGACACCATGTGTGGTGTTCAGGAGGTTGTGTGTTACACACAGCAAGCTGAGGGAGCCAAGCTGTCAGGAAGCCAGGTTTGCTCTGAAATCTGAAATTCTGCTCAAAGGAACCAAAGTGCCTGCAGCTTCCCCCTGCAGCAATGCAGAGGGAGGGTGATGGATCCAGTAGAGAGTGGGTGATATAGACAGTAGAGAGTGGGTGATGGATCCAGCAGAGAGAGGGTGATGGATCCAGTAGAGAGAGGATGATGGATCCAGGAGAGAGTGGGTGATTGAGCAGTAGAGAGAGGGTGATGGATCCAGTAGATAGTGGGTGATGCAAACAGTAGAGAGAGGGTACCAGGGGAGCTGAGCCTGGACCATTCATCCCATGGATAAAACTTCACTGGGGCCCCAGCATCACCTCGAGGTGTCTGGGCAGAGGCATGACCCCACTTTCCCCAGACATACAATCATATAATTGTTTCAGTTGGAAAGGACCTCTAAGATCACTGAGTCCAACCATCACCCCAACAGCACCATGGCCTTCAAACCATGTCCAGCTGTCTTTTCAACACCTCCAGGGAGGATGACTCCACCACTTCCCTGGGCACCTGTTCCAATGCCTGACTACAAGTCCTGTGAGGAGCAGCTGAGGGATGTGGGGCTCTTCAGCCTGGCAAAAAAAAAAAGGCTGAAGGGAGGCCTTCTGGCTCTCTACAACTCCCTGAAAGATGGTTTGAGCCAGGTGGGGGTCAGTCCCTTCTGCCAAGTAATAAATGATAGGACAAGAGGAAATGGCCTCAAGTTGCACCAGGGGAGGTTTAGGTTGGATATTGGGGAAAAAATGTCTTTCCTGAAAGATTAGTCAGGCATTGGAAGAGGCTGCCCAGGGAAGTGGTGGAGTCACCATCTCCGGAGGTGTTCAAAGCCTATGTGGACACAGCACTTTGGGCCAGGGTTTAATGGCCATGGTGGTGCTGGGGACTCGATGATCTTGAAGATCTTTTCTAACTGAACAAATTCTGTGTCTGTGGAGGTGGGGAAAGTGAGGTCATGTTTCTGCCAAGACACCTCAAGGTGATGCACTCCCAGCTGGGGCCCCGTGGAGGTTTTCTCTGCGAGACGAATGGTCCAGGCTCAGCTTCCAGCCTGGCATTTCCCCAGCCCAGCGCAGGCTGAGGGCTTGCATTGTGCATTTTTCACAGCTTGAGCTCTGTGCATCTGGGAACTATTTGGGAGGGTAAAAATAATGCATGATCCAATCTTCTCAAGGCTTTTTCACTTCCTGGAGGGTGGAAATACCAGGCAGGGAGGGGGGAAAGAGGAAAAAAAAAGCTCTCGGATTATTTCAGCTCCACAAATTGCTCCCTGAGGCAAGCAAATGTTGTAAAAAACATACACAAATATTCAGATTCAGGTTTAACCAAATACCAGGACATTTGGATTTATTCAAGTGTCAGCAGCCCCCAAGCTTGCCTCGTTATTTCAGGTTGCCTTACATCAGCAAATGTTTTCTGTCTCGCAGAAACTCAAAGTCAAACCTGGGGGCTCAGGGGGCCCGAAAGAGTCGAATCAAAATGTTCCCTGCCTGCCCCACAAAGCAGCTCATTAGGCTCCAGCCCTCACCCTGCTCTCCAAAGTGAAAACAGCCCTGGTGATTCATGGAGAATCAAAGCTAAAACCCTCATTTGTTTACAGAGTGATGCTTGGCTTTAGGTTGTTGTTTTAAAGGCATGCGGTGGAGACAAGAGAGTGCCCCTTGCTCACACCTTCTCAGGGATGTTGAGCCAGTCCAGACTCCAGCCCAGACCTTCTCTTTTCCAGAACCTCCAGGCTCTCCTGGGCCCCCTAACCCATTCTACACTCAGTGTTCCATACTGTCTGGGATGCTGGTCCCACTCAGAACCCAGTCCAGACCTCTTCTACTCCAGCATTTTGGCCTCTCCCAAGTCCTCCAATCCATTCCACACCCAGTGTCCCACCCTATCTGGGATGTTGGTTCAATCTCGACCCCTGTCCAGACTTCCTCTTCTCCAGCACCTCCAGCCTCTCCCACATCCCCTAGCCCATTCCACACCCAATCTCCTACCTCCTCTGGAATTCTGGTCCTACCCAGACCTTCTTTTCTCCAGCACCTCCAGCCTCTCCCACATCCCCTAACCTCTTCCAGCCTCTTCATGGTAGCATTATTTTGAAGGCAAGGCTCTTATCTCACTTTTCCTCCACATTTTGAGACTGCTGTGAGCCTTTAGGCTAACATTTCTTGCACATCCTAAAATAAAACCATCCCTCCCCCTGCACACACATGCACACATTCCTTATGGCCTGCTTCCCCTCAGGGCCCCATGAGCCTGAAGAGACGATAGAATTCTGGTAAGGAAGGTGTTTCTTAGCCATTTCCTACAGGTTCATGACCCTGTTTAAAACCCTGTGAGGAACACACTGGGATGCATCACATAACCCTGGACACACACATACACAAAAAGGATGTTTTGGAGTTAATTGCTTCCAAAACATCCAGTGAGGAGAAATCCAGCAACATGACCAAATCACTTCCTTCCCTGCTGAAAAAACCACCACCTTGCTCCTGGGCTTGGGCTGACCTGGCAAAGTCACCCAGACACTGATGCTTGTGCAGCTTCTCCCAGCTATGTTGTGCAGCTCTCCAGGATGTGCAGGTGTCATGGGGCCAGCAGCCAGCTCCTGCCCTCTCTTTGCTAAATTCCACTTACCACACCCCCTGATTTGCCCTCCAAAGGTTGGGATTTCCTGACCATTAACCTTTTTCTGGCTCTTCTTTGAATTTCCTCCAATATTTCCACACCCTTTTGGAACTGTGGAGCCTGTGCCAAGTACAGGGGTAACAAAAACCTTCCTGTACAAAGCTGGCTGGAGGGTCATCACTGACCCACTGTCTCCCCAGGGCTTTCCTGACTCATCAATTAACCAGCCCTGCAATTATTCTCTGCATTCCCTGGCTCCACAGTTGGACTCCCTTCATAGACTCATAGAATGGCTGAAGTTGGAAGGGACCTTAGAGATCATCTACTCCAACCTCCCTGCGTGGACAGGGATATCTCTCAGCTAGACTCAGCTGCTCAGTGGCAGCTGGCCTTGTACACACCAAGGGAGGAGGCATCCACAACCTCCCTGGGCAACCTATTCCACAATGTCACCACCCTCATTCCTTCCCCAGCTTCAGCCATCTAGGAGTTTTGTGTTCTAAGCTACTCCTCTGAGCTGTCTCCACTGTCAGTAGAGAAGCAGAGGCTGTCCAGAGCTGGTTCAAGCCTCTCTGAGGGATACCTAAAGTACAACGAATAATTCATGCTCTGGAAGTGCCTCCATCCTTCCTGGACTAGAAGTGGACCCCACATAGCTAACATTTAGATAGCCTCAGTGAAGTGAGATGAATGCTCTGACATCTGACCATACAGAAATGCTCTGTTTACTTGACCCAGGGCTGCCAAACAAACCCAAGGCTCTGCATCATTAACTGGGGGCTCTGCAAGGGTTGCTTTTCTTCCCCAGCCTTTGTGTCACTTTCACCATTTATCAATGAGGGTTTAACAGATTCTTCTCTTTTTGCCTTGGCTCATTGCTGGGGACATTAAATGGAAGAGGGTCAAGACCTGCCATTTAGTGTCTCCAAGAGAAACAAAGCTTTCTGGTGAGGAATCTCCTTTGAGGACTCCATTTGGAAGCCAATTACAAACCCCATTTATTTAAGGTGCACCATGTTGATGTTGAATGGCTCCACTTTATCCATTAGGATGTCCTGTGATAGGAAGCCAAATGCTTTTGAGAAGTCTGACCAACATAAGAGTAAGTGTAGAAGGTGACCACTGCCTTCCCTTAGACTGATGGGCTTTGAGGGCAGAAAGGATTATCACAGCCAGGGCTCTGACCTCCTGGGTGACACCAGCTATAAAATTCCATCCACTGGATTCCTTTGAAAATCTCAACTACAAATCTTGCAGATCCAAACTTTTCCCTGAAGAGCTCCCCTTGAAGCATCACTGTGGCTCAGAAAGCTAAATGGGATGCTGGTGTGGTCAGGGAGGGAATGGTCTAGCTCCAGTTGATCTCCAGTCTCTCCCACCTGTCTTGACTTAGCAGCAGATTCCCAAAAGATTTCCTAATTTTCCCATGCAAGCAGCAGAGTTGTTCAGAAAGCTCAGTGGGATGCTGGTGGGCTCAGGGAAGGAATGATCCAGCTCCAGCCATGCTCCAGTCTCTCCTAACTGTGTTAACCTAGCAGCAGATTCCCAAAAGAAATCATCATTTTCCTCTGGAAGCATCCCTGGAGCATCACAGTTGCTCAGAATGCTCAGTGAGACACTGGTGGGGTCAGGGAGGGAATGATCCAGCTCCAGCTGATCTCCAGCTTCTCCTACATGTGTTGACCTAGCAGCAGACTCCCAAAAGGATTCTTCATTTCCACCTAGAACACAACAGTTGCTCAGAATGCTCAGTGAGACACTGGTGGGGTCAGGGAGGGAATGGTCTAGCTCCAGCTGGTCTCCAGCCTCTCTACCTGTGCTGACCTAGCAGCAGACTCCCAAAAGGATCCATTGTTTTCCCTTGGAAGCACCAGAGAGGCTCAGAATGCTCAGTGAGACACTGGTGGGGTCAGGGAAGGAACCATCCAGCTCCAGCTGGTCTCCAGCCTCTCTACCTGTGCTGACCTAGCAGCAGACTCCCAAAAGGATTCATTGTTTTCCCAAAAGGTTTCATTGTTTTCCCCTGGAAGCACCAGAGAGGCTCAGAATGCTCAGTGAGACGCTGGTGGGGTCAGGGAGGGAACGATCCAGCTCCAGCTGATCTCCAGCCCCTCCTGTCTGTGTTGACCTAGCAGCAAACTCCCAAAAGGATTCTTCACTTTCCCCTAGAACACAACAGTTGCTCAGAATGCTCAGTGAGGCACTGGTGGGGTCAAGGAGGGAACCATCCAGTTCCAGCTGCTCTCCAGCCTCTCCTACCTGTGCTGACCTAGCAGCAGACTCCCAAAAGGATTCAGCGTTTTCCACGCTGCTAATTTTAGGTCTTTGCTTTCCAACACCCCCAGACTCGGGGACACAGCCCAGAGCCTCCCTTGCAGCTTAAACGTTTCCTAATGGCCTCAACCCAGAGATTTACACCGAGCCAAGTCACTCTGCAACCCTTCCATAAAAACGCCTTCTGCAAACAGATTTGTTTCATTAGCGTCGGGGCCTGAAAGCAGCCTGGAGTAACAAACAGCTTCAAACTCCTTTCAGATTTATTGTGCCACCGGCTTTGCACTTCATTTAAATCCTGAGTACCTGGGTGAGTGTCTCCTAAAGAAGTGTGAAACGCGGGGGGGGGGGGGGGGTGAGGAGGAGGGAGAGAGGAGGACAGGGAAGGGAGGGTGGCTGGGGAGGGTGGCTGGAGAGGGCTCGCTGCGATGGATCGGTAATTACGGCGCAATAAATATTGGATGGAGGATCTATGATAACATCTATTACGGCTTTATGAAATATTGATGGCGTCTGAATACATATTGCCTCCTGAACAGCTCGTTCTGGAGATGTTTAATGAAAGACATCTGTCGTTTTATCCTTCCATCTACACGCGGGGAGAAGCAGGAGCCCTGTCCCCGCTGGCATCTCCTCAAGGCCTTCAGGGCTGCATGCAAATGGCTTGAAAAGCTCAGGCTCACCTAGCCAGGGGGGGTGGAGGGGAGAGGGACACAGACTGCCCTGTGGATACAGAGCCTTTCCTTTCGGAAATGCATTCGCTGTGTGCTCCTCTGGAATCAATCCCTGCACAGGCAACTGCTTGTAAGGGGACCGATGAAGGGCTCTGCAGGCTGCTGTGGTGAAATGGGGGGAAAGAAAAGGGAGCCCCCCTGCAAAATCAGCTCATCCCTCTGACTTCTAACCCTCAGTGTGTACTTGGCACCATCTAGCCCCATGTGCACCACCAGCCACAGCAGCTCTCCTCTGCCTGATCCAGACACACTGATCCATGAGACAGATTGACCCCAAATAGCCAACACGTTCCCAAATTAGACTCACAGAATCATTTTGTCTGGAAAAGCCCTTTAGGGTCACCCAGTCCAACCATTCTCTAACTCTAGCAAGTCTGGTGCTAAACCAGGGCCCTCAGCACCACATGTGTGTGCCTTTTAAACACCTTTAGGGATGGCAATTCAACCACCTCCCTGGGCAGCCTGGGCCAGTCTTTGAGAGCCTTTTCAGCAAAGAAACTTCTTCTACTGCCCAACCAAAACCTTCCCTGGTGCAACTTGAGGCCATTTCTTATCACTCGTTCTTGGGACCAACTCCCACCTGGCTCCTTGTGGGGAGCTGTAGAGAGTGAGATCCTGTCCCAGGATGCCCAGAGAGGTGGGAGGTGTCCCATTCCTGAAACCATTCCAGGTCAGGCTGTTCGAGGCTCTGAGCAACCTGCTCTAGTTGCAGCTGTCCCTACTGACCGCAGGGGGCTTGGTCTGAATGAGCTCTGACGGCCCATCCCAACCCAACCATTCCAGCAGCTCCTACCTGAGCCTAAGGCCAAGCCATTGACCAAACAAAGAAAAAACTTCTTGGAAACCAGGCACCCTGTGGCTTTTCTTTCCAGATTCCGGATGTTCGCTCCTGGGTGCTGCTAAGTAGGACAGAGCCAATGGGACCATTAACAAACAGCCTTTCCTCCTGCCTGTGCAGAGCCTGCACAGCTGATTTCAGCCCAGGCTGTGATTGCAAAACTGGTTTGTCTGCATCCTCCAACCTGGCCCTGCTCACACACACTCCTCTGGAAGGAAAAAAGGCTGAAATTTACCTGTCCAGGGACTGCCAGACTGAGTCTCCTCATCTTTCTCCCCAAGGATGAGAACCCTCATGAATCCTGATTTCCCAGCGTTTAATTCACCCCCACATGTGGCTCCTTCCACTGAGCCATGGGCAACACCAAAAGAGAAACCAGAAGGGAGTGTGATGCTTCAGCCAGCTGCTTTCTGCAGTATCTCAGAAGATCAATAGCTGCTTACAAGCAACACCTCCCTGGCAACATTTCCCCCCTCACTGTGACCTAACATCCACCCAGCAATAGCCAGAGTCACCAGGGAGCCACACCACCTCTCCCACAGTTTGTAACCACATAGGAGAGTCTATTCCATTTGCAAAACCACACTGCACTCCCCTGCTCTCTGAATTAATGATGGGTACAACTGGGTTTCTCCTGACTTACTCAGCAGGAGGAATCCCAGTGCTGGAGTCACCTCTGCTCTTCATGCAGGGAAGCATCTCCTCCACAGCCTGGGCATGAGAGAAACTGCAGAATGCTGTGCAGAGCTTCTCAGAGCTGCTTTTTGGTCCTGTCCCTTTACAACCCTTCAATTCTCTTCTGCCTAGGCCGTGGGGCAGGAGCAACATCTCACAGCAAGCTCATACAGAGAGCAGCTCTGAGAGAGATTAGTGGTAGAACAAGAGGAAATGGCCTCAGGGGAGGTTTAGATTGGATATGAGGGAAAATTTCTTTACTGAAAGGCTGCTCAGGCATTAGAACAGGCTGCCCAGGGAGGTGCTGGAGTAACTATCCCTGGAGGTGTTCAAAAAAGGTGTGGACATGGCACTTGGGGACATGGTTTAATGGCCATGGTGGTGTTGGGTTGATGGTTGGACTCTTAGAGGTCTTTTCCAACCCAAACAATTCTGTGATTCTATGATCTTAAGAGAAACGTGAGTATGAAAGTTGGTGACAGATGATTATCTGGTTTTGTTGCTTGTTATCCTCCTGGCCTTATTTCTGCACCTCAAATGTCTTTGGTGAGAACTCACCTCAGCATTGTGAGCTGAGCTTGTTTGAAAGCCAGCTTTACTTTAGCACTGCTGGTTTCTGAAAGTGAGAGTAAGACTTTGCCTCTTCCAGGAAACGTTACCACTTTCTGGTTGAGGTTTCAAACCGATTCAGTGAACATCCTGAAAGCCCCTGTGTGGCTATTTCTTACCATAGTAACTTAAGTGGGGTGTTAAATAGCACCTTTAGCTAAATCAATGGGAGTTTAAATAGTAGAGTGAGAAAAATAAACACATGCTCCTCATCACCACTTATCCGCTCCCTGGATTACTTCCCCAGCCCCAGCTGTGAGTGAAGTGCTCCAGGCTCTCAGCTCACCCATCCAGATGCATGCAGTTAAGCACAGGTTCAGCACTGATGTGCATCAGGGTTGGTGCTGCCCTGAGCCAAAGAGATTGGTTTATAGGCTCAAGCCAGCTCTGTCCAGCTCTGAGTACAGACAACCTGAAAACAACCACTCACAGGTTCGTTTTGGTTGGACAATACCTTTAAGATCATCCACTCCAACCAGTACCTAATGCTACCAAATCTAGAGCTAAGCTCTCAGCACCACAACTCTGTGGCTTTTCAACACCTCCAGGGACAGGGATTCAACCACCTCCCTGAGGAGCCTGTTCCAGGGTTTTACAACCCTTTCAGTAAAGCAGTTTCTTCTAATGTCCAACCTAAACTTACCCTGGGTCAACTTGAGGCTCTTTCCTCTTGTCCTGTCACTTGTTCCTTGGGAGAAGAGACCACCCCCCACCTCACTCTGACCTCCTTTCAAGGGGTTGTGGAGAACAATGAGGTCTCCCCTCAGCCTCCTTTTCTCCAGGCTGGATGACACCAGCTCCCTCAGCTGCTCCTCACCAGCCCTGCTCTCCAAACCCTTCCCCAGCTTTGTTGCCCTTCTCTGGACCTGCTCCATCCCCTCAATGTCCTTCCTGGAGTGAGGGCCCCAAAACAGAGCTCAGTGCTCAAGGTGTGGCCTCAGCAGTGCTGAGTACAGGGGTCAATCACTGCTTTGGTCCTGCTGGCCACACTCTTGCTGACCCAAACCAGGATGCTGGTGGCCTTCTTGGCTACCTCTGCACACTGCTGGCTCATGTTCAGCCTCATATTCAATTTGTCCCACCCTGCTTCACCTTCCATCTTCTGCCACAGAGTATTTCTTCTACCTCCCTCCATCAACCTCTTTTCAAAGGCATTTCTCTTCCTGCTGCCAAATGGATGCTTAGGAGCACAGAGCCAGTAAAACCTTGCTCTAATGTCCCTTGTTGATGCACAGTCTCCTCCCATTATTGGTGTAGCAGCATCAGGTTCTACACTGTTAATAGCCTTCCCACTTGTTTATAGCTTCCCTGGCACCATTCCTGGATTTCTCGCTGCTGTTTTACTTCCCCTCACGGCTTCGGGGACGACCTCCCCTCAAGCAGCAGGACTCCAGCCTTGTGCCTAGGATGTGTAACTCAACATGTGGGAGCTGGCAGGGTCATTATCAGCAACCAGCACATCAAAAACACATTAAAACAAAGCTGGAGAACTTCATCTCGGATGGGGTGGGGGTCTGGGGGGAAAAGGATTTTTGGTTTTGTTTGTGGAGCGAGTGAATAATTCATGGGGCAGCCATTGACATGATAAATTCCTCCATTTCTCCTCTTTTGTGAACTGACAGCAAACAACTTTCCAATTCCTCCCCTCTGCATTTTCATTATCCAGAATTATTCACTAAACAATTGCTTGGAATAATTCTGAGGAGCAAATTCTCTGCTGGGGACGTGGGAGCTGACGTCAGTGGAATTAGTGCCAGCAGGAGCTGTGGTTCAGAGGGGAGGGGGCCAGCCACAAGCCTTTCAGCGGGAGGATTTGGGCTCTGGGGTTTGAGCCAGGCTGGTTAGCCAGGGCAGAGTGAAGAGGCTGGGCAGTCCCCTTTCCCCTCTCCCATTAGACGAGCAGAGCTCTGCAGATCAGGTTTTAAACACACACACACACACACCCCCTCCCCGTCTGAACGCTCACGTTTACCGATGCCGGGGGGTAAGGGGCCGTAGATCACCTTAGCGCATCCAGCAGCACTTCTGCCGCCCTGTTTCATTTCCAACCCTGCGGGACCGAGGGCGACAAAGTGGGATTTCGACATTTCCATTTCAACTGCTGCAAATGAGTCCTTGCCCTTTCCAGGCAGGAGCCGTGCGGGCTCTCTGAAGCCAGCGCCCGGGCTCACCGGCGCAGCTCCCTGCCTGCCTTTGATATTCATGGGCGACGAAGGAAAACAACTGAAGGTTTACTTTTTAATTTCATGGGAAATTTTGGAAGTGGCTTTTGCGCCGTTCTGCACTTCATTTATTCATTTACACACTGACTCAAACCCCCACATGAGCAACTGGATGGCTCCGGTACGCCGCGGCTCTGACTCAGAGAGTCCTTGATATTTATCTGCCTGCAGTTTCCAATAAGTTAAAGCCTGCTGACCTAAAATACCAAATTCCGAGGGAGCTCTCTGCTTGATGACTCCTGCTATCTGACAGCATCTGTCTGGGGTGTATTTTCTGTATTTATTTATTAGAAATGAGACACCTGACACCAAGAGATCACCAGCAATTTCCAGCCCTCTCCAACTCACCAGGAGGGTTCCAGCTCCAAGCTTCACATCATCATCAATCCTGCTGCAAAACTTTCTGTGCTGCTTGTCAGTGATTTGCAACACATAACTTGCAGGCAGAGAGCTGCATGCAGCTCTCCCCCTTCATCTCCTCAGAGACCAGCAGCAATTTCCAGCCCTCTCCAACTCACCAGGAGGGTTCCAGTTCCAAGCTTCACATCATCATCAGTTCTGCTGCAAAACTTTCTGTGCTGCTTGTCAGTGATTTGCAACACAACCTGCAGGCAGAGAACTGCATGCAGTTCTCCCTTTTCATCTCCTCAGAGACCATCAGAAATTTCCAGTCCTCTCCAGCTCCAGTTCCAAGCTTTACATCAGCATCCATTCTGCTTCACATCATCATCAATTCTGCTGCAAAACTTCCTGTGCTGCTTGTCAGTGATTTGCAACACAACTTGACAGCAGAGAACTGCACAGGACACCACTGACATGAGCCTGGACCCTTCTTACCCCCCACCCCTCAGCTCTCTGTAACCATTGCTCAGATCCCCTCTCAGCCTTCTCTTCTCCAGGCAACCAGCCCCAGAGAGATATAGAGGTGGATGCAGAGAAGCATCCTGTGAGAGAAGGACCAAACTCATCCAACCCATGCCTAGGAAGCACCCACCAGCTCCTACCGTGGGGCAGAGAATGGTAGAGGCAGAAAGGGTAGGAAAGGCTGGGACAGGTTGGACTTGATGATCTTTGAGGTCTTTTCCAACCTTATTGATTCTATGATTCTATGACCTGGGGCATCCAGATGCCCATTAAGGGCCCTTTTGGAGACATCAAAGGGTTCTCCTGCTCAAGAAAGCTGTCGATTTTGAGTTGCTGGATTTTGGCTTTGGTTTAATCCTCTCTTTCTGTTGGTGTTAAATAATTGAAAGCAAGTGGTGCTGCAGAAGAGCAGAGAGCAGCTGGTCACCCAGCGAGCTGTACAGCAGAATTATTGCTGACCCAAGGCAAAGCCTCTCCTCCCCTCACTGGGTGCAGGTCACACTGCTCCAAAAGAGCAGACAAGACCCTAAAACGATGCTCATGGTGACAGCATGGCTGAGCCAGGGTTTGTATTTTATTTACCCAGCAGATACCAGCCAGGAACCGGTGCTGGGCACCACTGGGGCATGAGGCAGAGCAGCTGACTTTGAACATCAGTCCGAGTCCTGGGCTCAGGGTAGCACAGGCAGTGCCCAGGTAACACCATCGGTCATTGCAGCATCTTTTGATGGAAGTTCTGGAGGATACTGTGTCTTTTAAAGAGCATAAACCAGCACAGGAGCTGCACAACAACCTCCCCAGACCTGACTGCCCCTCATCACCCTCTGAAATGAGACCATGAGTCAAACTCTGCTGCTTCGCCCCCTCTGCCTCACAACACCCTCGCTCCTCTCAGCTTTAATTAAAAGGAAGGGAAGGACATGCTCAGAGCAAGGAAATTGATCCTGTTGTGCAGTGAGGTTGAGATGCTTCATCTCTGGAGGACACAGCCCTCCTGGGACCATAAGGGTCCTCCTGGCAGCACAGGGTGACAAAAGCCTTGGCAGCCGGGTGAGGCCAGGGCACACTGGCAGCTGGGCTGGCTCTAAAGCCCTCATTCCCATATCCTGTGCCAGTTGGCACTGCTGCTGCTGTGGTGCTCTGGAGCACCCTTATCTCTCCAGGAGAGGCTTTCAATGCAGTCCTCCAGCACTAGGAAATGGAGATACTCAACTGGCTGATACTGCTCTGCAAATCAATCAGAGAGGGAGGATGGGATGGGAAACAACTTGTCCCTGCCTGTCACTCCTTGGAGGCTTTACCCTTCCCTAGTGAGGGCTGACAAATTCCCAGCCAGGCTTGGTGCCCCTGCCTGATGCACAATAAGGAAACCACCATGATGTTTAACCCTTATCTACAGGCAACAACCACCAGGCAGCATGGAGGTCCCCAGGGCACAGAGAGCTTGGATCATACCATCCATGGCTGCCTGAGGTATGGATCCATGACATGAGGGTTGCAAATATGAGAACTTCCTTTACCAGCAAGCTCTCTCCAGGCTGGGCTGGGTAACAGAAGGAGCCATCACCAATGCCCAGAACCAACAGTGCCATCCCTGCTGCATGCAGGGCGAGGGATGGCAGCAGATGTGGGAAGTTTTGGCACCTGGAGGTAGACTCAAGCTTAGAATCATAGAATTATGTTATTGTTGGGGTTGCAAGAGACCTCTAAGATCAAATCCAACCCTTAACCCAGCACTGCCAGGCCACTACTAACCCATGTCCTCAACACCACACCCACACAGCTCTGAAACCCCTCCAGGGATGGGGACTCCACCAACTTGCAGCAGTCACAAAGCAATGAAAACAGAGTGGCAAGATGGGCTCCCAGCCTCATGACAGGAGGTGAACCCCCACCAGCTCCTGCACCTACAGCAGAGCTTTTCCCTAGGCTGCCCAGCTGGGAGCAGGGCACCAAGGAGATGGGGATGGGTGTCTGCTCCCCTGGCACAGCCCCTGCCTCCAGACGCCTGCGAGGGCTGCAGGGTGCCACCTCCTTCCTCCCCTCTCCCAGCAGCACAAAGGACCAACCTGCCCTCCTGGATGCTGCTTTTCTGCTGGGGTTTTGTGAGTCACATCCCTGATGTCACCTCTCCACATCACCAGAGCTCAGAAATGGATTTAATGAGCCTTTGTTTTCTTCAGCTAAGAACAACCTCAAAAGAAGCTTAGTCTCAGGCAACCTGAGGAGCCAGCAGGTCTCTCTGTTGCTGCAATTGTCCCCACATGAGGACAGATAACACTGCAAAAGGGAACATCAGGCTGGCTGACAGCAAAAGCAGAGCATCAGAGATGCTGGGGACAAGAGGCCAAAGTCAAGCATAAAGGCTTTCTCCTCACTCTCTCACAGGACATGGCAGGTGACTTTCTGCTATGCTTTGCACTGCTCAAACATCCATCCCCACTACACTCCAGCCTCCTTTCAGGTTCTTGTAGAGAGCAATGAGATCTCCCCTCAGCCTCATTTTCTCCAGACTCCAGGACCCTCAGTCACCCCTCCCCAGCTCTGTTCTACAGACCCTTCAACAGCTTCATTGCCCTCCTCTGGACCTGCTCCAGGCCCTCAATGTCCTTCTTGGAGTGAGGGGCCCAAAACTGAACCCAGGATTCCAGGTGTGGCCTCACCAGTGCCCAGTACAGAGGCACAATCACTGTCCTGGTTCTGCTGGCTACACCATTGGCAGTGGCCAGGATGCTGGTGGCCACCTTGGACACCTGGGCATGTGTTGGCTCATCTTCAGCCACTATCAACCAGCACCCCAGGTCCTTTTCTAGCAGGCACATGTTGCCTGTTGCTCTTGGTTGGCATCATACATGAGTGCTGACACTTACCCACCAATACCACCCTCTTGTCCTGCACTTTGGGGACACTAAACCCAAGAGGTGGGGGCCACACTTTGCCATCTTCCCTGTGCTGCCCAGCAGCCTTGTAAACATCAATCACAGACAGGGATTGAGTCCTGATTTAGAATCATAGAATCAACCAGGTTGGAAAAGACCTCAGAGATCATCAAGTCCAACCTATTACCTAACACCTCCTGACAACTAAACCATGGCTCCAAGGGCCACATCTAAGCCCTTTTTTGAACACCTCCAGTGATGGTGACTCCACCACCTCCCTGGGCAGCACATTCCAATGGCCAATTCCTCTTTCTGGGAAGAACTTTCTCCTCACCTCCAGCCTAAACTTCCCCTGGCACAGCTTGAGACTATGTCCTCTTGTTCTGGTTGCCTGAGAGAAGAGACCAACCCCCACCTGGCTACAACCTCCCTTCAGGTAGTTGTGGAGAGTAAGAAGGTCTCCCCTGAGCCTCCTCTTCTCCAGGTTAAACACCCCCAGCTCCCTCAGCCTCTCCTCATAGGGCTCCCTCTGCACCCCCAGTGCAGAGGGAATCTGAAGCCTTTAGGGTTTTAAATCCAGGGGACTGAATCCTTGCAAAGCAGAAGGGAACCAACTTCATTCTAAAGCTGAAGGGAAAGCAGGAGCACTTTTCTCTCTTTCATGAAGGTCACTCAAGAGGGAAGCATCACGTGGGGTCCCTGGGAGAGCAGCAATGTAAACAGTCAGTGGACAGAGGCCATCTTCTATTAATGAAGGTGTCTTGCCAAAATACACAGGCATCATATATAAATTATTAGGTAATGAAATTGCAGTTAATTTGCTGCCTGGTCAGCCACAGCCCTCCTGCCACGCTGCTGTGCCCAGCCAATAACATTGTGAAAGGATTACTTTGCTCCTAGGGAAGGTGGTCAGCTCCATTCAGAAGCCAGCACCAGGGTGAGGTGATGTGGGCTCAGCAGTGCAGCCCCACAGCCCTCTCTGCTGGCTGCCAGAGGCTGGGTGGCTCTGGCCCCAATTCAGTCCTCCAGAGCCCAAAGGGCTTGGGGGATTCTCCAGCAGTTTGAGGACAAAGAGCAGAGTATTTGTTTCCAGAGGCTTGCTAGGTAAATCTCACTGTCCCAGGGACCTCAAGAGCTGCTGACATGCAAAGTCTCCAGCCTGTGGGAGTCTGCCACCTCTCAGCAGGTTTTAGGGTTGGGGTCATAGCACTGCAGACCAGAAGAAAGCCTGAACAGTCCAAGGTAACTCAGTGTTTCACCATCTCACCACCACAACCTCCAGGTCCAGGCTCAAGTGCATCCCTTTCATCTCATCCAGTGTCCTGTCCTCAGGAATGGCCACCAGGAAACCCCTTGGGAAAGATGAAAGAAGAGGATAACTCCATAGGGGCACTGCCTGAAAAGTCACTTCCAGCCCTTAGCAGTTTGCAGCTTTGCAGTGAACAGCCCTGGGTGGATCTTTCTGCCCACCTTACTCTCTGACTCCTCATCTCACCTTGCCCATAGCTCTCTCCCTTCTCCATGGGGGGCTGCAGACAGCCAAAGGGTTATGTCCTTCTCTAGAGACTTTAAAGCCTCTCTGGGTGTGTTCCTGTGTGGCCTGTCCTAGCTGACCCTGCTTTGGCAGGTGGGCTGGACTTGATGATCTCCAGAGTTCCCTTCCAACCCCTACCATTCCATGACTGGGACCTGGAGGGGGTTTCCAAAGGACAAGAAGACAACCACCACCCCATATGCTGTCCCTGCCTACACTAGGGAGGTTGGCACTAGAGGATCTTTAAGGTCCCTTCCAACAGGGGGGGTTGGCACTAGAGGATCTTTAAAAGAGGATCTTTAAAGTCCCTTCCAACAGGGGGGGTTGGCACTAGAGGATCTTTAAAGTCCCTTCCAACAGGGGGGGTTGGCACTAGAGGATCTTTAAGGTCCCTTCCAACAGGGGGGCTGGCATTAGAGGATCTTTAAGGTCCCTTCCAACAGGGGGGCTGGCATTAGAGGATCTTTAAGGTCCCTTCCAACAGGGGGGTTGGCATTAGAGGATCTTTAAGGTCCCTTCCAACAGGGGGGGTGGCACTAGAGGATCTTTAAGGTCCCTTCCAACCCAAACCATTCTGTGATTTGCTCCAGTGTTGCCCTGATCCCATGAGGTAGAAAGCAACCCAAGAGGGGAAGGCTGGGGACAGCCTTCCCTTCAAAACGAGCTGCAGTGTTTGAAAGCAAAGCTGAGATGCTCAGCTCAGACCTTGCACCTACAACCTGGAGTGGCTTCCCAGCACAAATCCCATTACAGCTCCCTCCCATTGCCCTTCTCCCTCTGCTGCTCCGAGCTGCCGGTGCTCCACAGCAGCTTCATCTCCAGCATGCTCCATGTATTTTTAAAACCATTATGTAAGCTGCTCTCTTCTCCCCCCTCCCACCCCGCCCCTCCTTCCCCCATCTCTTGATGTCTCCAATTGGTGTGTCAGAATGTAATTAGCTTTTGATGGGATGTTAAGATTTCTTGAGCTCCTGTGGAGAGGCAGCATGGGGAGAGGCGAGGCAGCGGATTGTGATTGTCACTCCCTGTGGTAAGTGCTCCAAGACCCTGCAAGACTCATTTACAAGAATATAAAATAAAATAAATTAACCAAAAAAAAACCACAACCACCCTAAAAAATAAATCCAAAAGCAACAGACCCAGGAGGCTGTAGTTTAATTGACTGAAATCACTGACTTGAGGTTTGCTTGCTTGCTTGCTTGGGGTTTGGGTTTGGTTTGGTTTTTTTCCACCTCTGTGCTTTCCTCTGGTTGGAGAAAAAAATGGAAATGAGCTGTCTGGTGATGGACAGAAGTGTGCCACGCTGGGACACTGGTCCCAGCTGCAAAGGCAGCTCCTCCAGGGGCTGAGAGAGTCAGAGAATCACTTTGGTTGGAAAAGACCTTTCAGCTCGTCCGGTCCAACCACTCTCTCAGCCTGCTGAGGCTGGTTCCAAACTGTGGCCCTCAGCACCACCTCTCTGCCTCTTTGGAACACCTCCAGGGATGGGCATTCAACCACCTCCCTAGGAGCCTGTTCCAGTCTTTGAGAACCCTTGCAGTGAACAAGTCTCTAAACCTCCCCTGGCCCAACCTGAGGCAAATTCCTCTTGCCCTGTAATTTGCTTCTTGAAAGAGACCAACCCCACCTGGCTGCAACCTCCTTTCAGGCAGTTGTAGAGAACCAGAAGGTCTCCCCTCAGCCTCCTTTTCTTGAGGCTGAACACCCCCAGTCCCCTCAGCTGCTCCTCACCAGCCCTGTTCTCCAGACCCCTCACCAGCTTTGTTACCCTTCTCTGGACCTGCACCTGCACCTGCACCTCAAGGTCTCCTCCAGTGAAGGAGACTCCACAGCCTCTCTGGGCAGCCTGCTCACAGGGCACCACTGCAAAGAGTCTGTTGTCTGCACAGCAGCCTCAGCCCAAAGCCCATTTGGTTCATTGGAGGCTTTGCATCAACTCGACAGGCTCTGGATGAGGTGGGTTTGGGCAATCTCCACTGGAGCAGCCAGAGACATTCAGCTGAACACTGCAGGATGCTCACATGCACAGATCAGCCACATCAACACTTCCCCAAACACAAACCTGCCACAAACTCCCTGCTCCTGCTCGTGGCCTGATTTGAATCCCTCTGGCTCTGAGGCAGGTGATGATGTGAACCACAGACACATCCAACCCAGTGAGCAGCCATTGCCATCAAACCCCAATCCAAGTGGACAATGGGCCAGATTGATTGCTCCAAGGGCCAGACCAATCTCACTTGTCCTTTTAATGATTCTTATGACATTAGCCACATTATTTCTGCTCAGCAAAATTAATTCCTCCATCCCCACCCTTCTTCCTCTGGGTGGGAGCCTGCTCAAGCCTCCATTCTTGCTGAGATAGAAGCTAAGGAGAGCTGTGCAAGGATTGGGCTTAATTCACTTCTGAAGTGTTGTCAGGCAATTTGATTTTTTATGTTTTCTTCCCCCCTAGTACTGCCACTGGCATTAATGGGAAGGAAACAATGAATGTATCTGGTCACCTAAGTATTCAACCTCCCCCTTCAGAGCTCTGCTGACATTTCTGTCTCCAGCCTGGACAGCAGCTCATTCCAATTTAATTTGAGCAAATGCTTTCTTTATGATTACAGACATTTCTCATTTGTACTTGTTTGCATCTCCCTTAAAATTCAATATTTCATTTGGGGATGCAGGGCTATTGCCTGCTCCTCAAAATAAAGCATATGTGGCACATGGATATTTCAAATTATTTTCTCCACTTTTCTCCACTCAAGAGCAGCAAACACCTTCCCAGGCACTCCTGCAGCAGCCAAGGGGAGACAGCTCCAGTCTCTGCACAGCAGCACCCAACAACAGCAGGCAGAGGAGTCTGAACGAGGTCTGGTTCTCCTGAGGCCAACACACCCGTGGCTGCATTTGTTCCTGTGAGCAGGAGTGTATGGCCCAAAAGGTACATCACACAATCCCTGCATGGTGGGGGTTGGGAGGGACCTCTGGAGATCATCCAGTCCAACTCCCCCTGCTAAAGCAGGGCACCCACAGCAACGTGCCCAGGAGCACAATGGCCAGAGAGGGTTGGAATCTCTCCACAGAAAGAGACTCCACAACCTCTCCTGGCAGCCTGCTCCAGGGCTCCAGAACCCTCACAACAAAGAAGTTTCTCCTCCTGTTCAGATGGAACCTCCTGGGTTCCAATCAGTGCCCATTGTCCCTTGTCCTGTCACTCGGCACCACTGACAAGAGTCTGGCCCCAGCTTCTTGCTCTTGCTGAGCATTGCTCTGATCCCCTCTGGGGCTGCTCTTCTCCAGGCTGAAAAGCCCCAGGGCCCTCAGCTTTTCCTCCTCACAGAGCTGCTCCAGTCAATTTAGTAGCCTCCACTGGACTCTCTCCAGTGTTTTTCTGTCTCTCTTGAGCTGGGGAGCCCAGAACTGGACAGCTGTAGCCTCACTGGGGCAGAGTCATCAACACAAAATTCCCACAGAAGTCACCCGTGGAGATGCAGACAGTCACCACTTCAGCAACAGCTCTGTCCTGACACACTGACCTCCTCCATCTGCCAACCTGCCAGAAAACCACTGACAGGAGGCTGGGCAAGCTCAGGACTCCTGCTGGCTTTAGTCTTTGGTCTCAAGTGCTCTGAATATTAAACAATAAAGCTGATGGGATTCCTTTGCAGCAAACTGTTCCTCCCTTCCCTGCCAGCTTACCCCAAAGAGGCTTGGGCAGGAGCAGGTGGAGCTGCCACGGTGTGTGTGTAAACAGGGAGTGACTGAAAGACTTCAGACCCCAGTTTCATCTTCTCAGCCCGTTGCAGACCCCACTAAGGCATCAGGCACCATCTGAAGATTGTGTCCCAGAGCTGTTGGCTATGAGAAGCAGTTTCTTCAGCAATCTATGCTAGCTTCACACTCTTCAAACAAGCACTCACCACTTCTACGACCTAGCTGGAAACCAGGAGCAGATGCTTTGCACCGTGTAGTAACTCCTCTAGCTTGGGCAGCTTACACCAAAGTGGCCCTGGCTCCTCTTTCTGCTCTTCCTTTCCCAATTGTCCTCTCTGACCCCCAGGCAATAGCATTCACCACTAACCCCCTGCCCCACAGCCAAAAAACCCAAAGAAAAACAGCTCCTCTGAGGGCTGCTCTGGGTCCCAGGTGTCTGGGAGGATGATTACCAGATAATCTTACCTGATTTTTCCCTCTGATCTCAGGCACTAAATCAGAGCTGACAAGAGAAGTGCCTTGGATATACACACAGCAATTTTCTAATTTTCTGAGCAAATTTGGTTAAAGCTGCTGAACAAGAAAGCTTGAAACCTCAAGAACACAGCAACCAGCCAGGCAGAGGAGTGACAACAGCTCTGAGCTCAAATAAGCTTCTGCCCTGACCTAGAGGAGGACCATCTGAAGGAGATGTTTGCCCTCCTTTGCCCATCACACCCAGGCTGCTGAGAAAAGGCAGGGGGGTTACCATATAGTGATAGCTCCACTGGGGCTCTAGCAAGAGACTCCTCAAGTGGTTTGAATCTGTGGTTTGAATGCCTTGAGACAGCAAAACAGAGGGAAAGGGTTTGTGTGCTGGAGAGTCTGCCTCGCTGTGCACATTTACAGCTACTGGAAAGCAGCCTGGAGCCAGGCAGGGGTTGGCCTCTTCTCCCAGACAGGATGAGAGCAAATGGCCTCAGGCTGCACCAGAGGAGGTTTAGATTGAATGCTAGAAACAATTTCTTCACCAAAAGGATCATTGGGCACTGGACCAGGCTGCTCGTGGAAGTGGTGGAGTCACCATCCCTGGAGGTGTTTAAAATACATTTGGATGAGGAGCTTAGGGACATGGTCTGAGAGTTGGGCACAGGGAGATGTTGTTATGGTTGGACTCGATGATCTTCAGGCCTTCTCCAACCAGGAGTCTGGGATTGTGGGATACACACAACCTGAATAATGATAAAGCATTTGCAGGGTGGAGCAGCCCCCTCGGCAGCCTGTGTGCTTGCACAGGAGGATGGATCCAGACCTCAGGCAGATGTACTCCTGCAAGATGAAAGCTGCAGCACTGGAGTTACCCTGAGAGCAGGAATCAGCACAAGAGCTTGTCTCCCAGCTTCTCTGATCTCCTGTAACCACGGTGCAGAACAAAAGGGCTTGCCTCTGCTCAGGGAGGGAGGGAGGGGTGTCCTGCTTCTGTGGCTCTGCCTTGGCAGCTGCAGCACCTGGATGTGGCTGCCCTGCCTCCACTGCTGCCTGCAGCAGGTCTCTGGGAGCAGTAAGCGGATCAGTTAAGGCTGGAAAAGATCTCTAAGATCACTGCCAGCCCAGCACCACCCTGGCCACTAAACCATGTCCCACAGTGCCATGTCTACACACTTTCCAAACACCTCCAGGGATGGTGACTCCACCACCCCCCTGGGCAGCCTGTTCCAATGCCTGAACACTCTTGCAGTGAAGTTAGTTTTCTTACTGTGCTCTGGTGCAACTTGAAGCCATATCCTCTTGTTCTATCACTTGTTGCCAACCCCCACCTGGCTCCAACCTCCTTTCAGGGAGCTGTTAGAGAATGAAAAGGTCTCTCCTCAGCCTCCTATTCTCCAGACTAAATAATCCCAGCTCCCTCAGCCACTCCTCAGCAGACTTGTGCTCCAAACCCTTCACCAGGAAGGTCTTGGGCCAAAGAATCAGATTCCCTCAGTGAATGAATTGGAAGCAGCCCATGGAGAGCCCTGCTTGGCAGAAGCTGTCCAGAAGCAATTTTGCCCCATTACCCACATCCATGGATTTGTGATCCCCTGTGCTGCAGCAGCTTGGCTGTCTCCCAGTAAAAGTGGCTGTTGCTGAAGCAGCCCCCAGAGCCCTGGGTCTGTGCAGCAGATGTCAGCAGGCCAGCTCCACCCACACCCCATGTAAATGCTGTAGCCTTGGCAGCTCTGCTGGATGCCACTCTCAGCCAAGGAAAAAATCTCTCTTGAAGCCATGTCTTGTGCTGATCTTTTCCTTACCTCCTTTTTGGTAGCTTTCCAGGACATATTATCATCTTACTCAGGGGTTCAGGGACTGTTTAAGATCCTAGGATTTGTTACTTCCTCTCTTTTATTGTTTTGCTTTCTCCCAAGCCTGACATTCTCCCACCTCCTAGCATCTTGTTTGACTAATCTGATAGCTTGACTGAGCAGTGGAACAGGCTCCCCAGAGAGGCTGTGGAGTCTCCCCTGGAGACTTTCAAGACGTATCTGGATGCATTTCTGTGCAGCCTGGGTCTTCTGTGGTCCTGCTCTTGGCAGGGGGGTTGGACTCAATGATTTTTCAGAGGTCCCTTCCAACCCCAACCAGCAGGGAGGTCACTGTGCCCCTTTACTCAGCACTGGTTAGGCCACACCTTGAGGACTGTGGCCAGTTCTGGGCTCCTCAATTTAAGAAGGACATTGAGATACTTGAACGTGTCCAGAGAAGGGCAACAAGGCTGGGGAGAGGTCTGGAGCACAGCCCTGGGAGGAGAGGCTGAGGGAGCTGGGGTTGCTTAGCCTGGAAAAGAGGAGGCTCAGGGGAGACCTTATTGCTCTCTACAACTACCTGAAGGGAGGTTGTAGCCAGGAGGGGGTTGGTCTCTTCTGCCAGGCAACCAGCACCAGAACAAGAAGACACAATCTCAAGCTGTGCCAGGGGAGGTTTAGGCCAGAGTTGAGAAGAAAGTTCTTCCCAGAGAGAGTTGTTAGCCATTGGGATGTGCTGCCCAGGGAGGTGGTGGAGTCAAGAGGGGACTGGACGTGGCACTTGGTGCCATGGTTTAGCAGTCATGAGGTCTTGGGTGACAGGTTGGACTTGATGATCTTTGAGGGCTTTTCCAACCTTATTGATTCTATGATATCCTGTGATCCCTGGTTTGGTTTCCAGCACCAGGGCTCTCATTTTAGTCCCTCACCACCTTCAGATGCAGCAGAAGCAGCAATGCAGATGTTGAACATGCTCTCAGGACACACCACCCGTCACGAGCATCCTGGTTTCAGCACGTTGCCTGACGCGGCAGTCCCTCTGCAGCACACATTGAAGGACATCTGAGCAACCAGAAGAGCCTGGCAAGAACAACTCATAAAACTAAACTGCATTAAGAAACCCCCTAGACTCATCTCTCCATATCTAATTAATTTAATGCTGCTAACTAGCCCTATTATCCAGCCTTTTTCGAGTTTTATTACAAGCTTTCTAATGGAGTTGGAAGGAAAATTGACTCTCCCTGGGTGGGGGTAAGTGACATGTTAAATATCAGGCCCAAGAAAAGTTGGATAAGCAGCATGAAGAAAGGGAAAGGCATTGGGAAAAGGGAAGGAAAGGCATTGGGAAAAGGGAAGGAAAGGCTAAAAGACCAATTGAAGGCTCCCGTGATGGAGAACACTTTCAGTGCCCGTGCTGCCAGATAAACCTGATTTGAGCTCCCAATTTGTTCAGAGCCTGCCAAGAGGAGGCTGAGAGATGAGCTGCCTCTTAATCATATCAGCTCTGTCTCTCCTACAAGCCTGATGACACTAAGACATGAAAACCACAGAGATAACAGAGGGTTCCCAAGGGCACGGAGCTGACAGCAGACTTTTCTGGCTGTCTGCAAACCACACCAATCAACAACCACTCCTGCAGGGAGGTTTGTGCCTCCTGGCTTTTGTCTCCATGTTCTGCTCTCGTGTACATCATCTCCCACACACTGAGATCCATCAGCCTGAGGAGCAAGGGTTTGGATGTAATGTTGTAGCTCCAGAACACCCTAAAATACAGGGACAAGGCTGCCTGCCATGGGGACATCAACACATGTTCCAGCTGAGGTCTTCTTGCTGGACAGCAATCAGCAGACCTCCCAGCACCCATGTAGCTCCAGAACACCCTAAAATATAGGGACAAGGCTGCCTGCCATGGGGACATCAACACATATCCCAGCTGAGGTCTTCTTGCTGGACAGCAATCAGCAGACCTCCCAGCACCCATGTAGCTCCAGAACACCCTAAAATATAGGGACAAGGCTGCCTGCCATGGGGACATCAACACATATCCCAGCTGAGGTCTTCTTGCTGGACAGCAATCAGCAGACCTCCCAGCACCCATGTAGCTCCAGAACACTCTAAAATATAGGGACAAAGCTACCTGCCATGGGGACATCAACACATGTTCCAGCTGAGGTCTTCTTGCTGGACAGCAATCAACAGACATCCCAGCACCCTCATAGCTCAAGAGGAGATTGGATGTGGCACTTGGTGCCATGGTCTAGTCATGAGGTCTGTGGAGACAGGTTGGACTCGGTGATCCTTGGGGTCTCTTCCAACCTTGGTGATACTGTGATAGCTCCAGAACACCCTAAAATACAGGGACAAGGCTGCCTGCCATGGGGACATCAACACATATCTCAGCTGAGGTGCTCTTGCTGGACAGGAATCAGCAGACATCCCAGCACCCATCTGCTCCATGCCTTGCTCAAGCCACACAAAGCCACATTACTCCCCCCTGGTATAGGATGTCCCCTCATAATTGTCACCACCTTTGAGTGGCCCACAATGTGTTAGCTGTTCCTCATAGCTCAAATGCTCACAAGCTTTGCCCTAAGAACACTGATGTTGGTTTTTTAGCAGTCCTAACCCAAGGTGTTCTCTGGAAGGTTTGCTGACCTCTGCTTCACCACCACTTTTTCCAGCTGGGAAGCTCTCTCTCCCCTGCCCAAATTGTCTTTGTACCAGCACTTTCCTTAATGCACCTTCCAGTGGCACCTCTCTGAAGAGCACACTTACCTGCTTTATTAATCTCTGGATGCTGCATTCACCTTCTCCAGGCAGCTTGTTAAACATGGATCTGTTGGTGCTGCTATCGATTTCAGGTGCTATTAACACTAATTGTCCTTCCTGTAAGTGGATTTCCCACTGCTTTGCCTGAATCCTGCTCCCCTTGCTCTCACCAACCAGGCTGGGCTGGCAGGGGGCCTCTCCCCCTGGTGTGTGGCTAAGTTTAAGCAGCTTTGTGCTGGAGGTGCAGCAGGTCCCAGTACAGGCTTAGCACTGGTGTAAACTGGGAGCAGCACCACAAGAGCCTGCACAGCATCACAGAATGGCTTGAGGTGGAGGGGACCTTAAAGATCATCCAGTTCCAACCCCCCTGCCATGGGCAGGGACACCTCCCCCTAAAGCAGGTTGCTCAAGGCCCCATCCTATGTGGTCTTAAACACTCCCAGGGATGAGGCATCAGCAGCTTCCCTGGGCAACCTGTTCCCATTCTCACCATTCTCACAGTAGGAGCTTCTTCCCAGTGTCCAACCTAACTCCCCCCTGCTTTAGTTTCAAACATCCTGTCACCACAAGCCCTTATCAACTGTCCCTCCCCAGCTCTCCTGTAGCCTTCTTCAGGCATTGGAAGACCGCTATAATGTCTCCCCAGAGCCTTCTCTTCTCCAAGCTGAAGAGACCCAACTGCTTCAGTTGCTTCATGGAAGAGGTGCTCCAGCCCTTTGAACATCTTTGTTACCTCCTCCAGCTGCTCCAGCAGATCCAGAGGAGGAGATGGAGGTGCAGGAGGAGGAGATTGAGAGCAGCACCTCCAATAAACACCCAGGTCTGAACTTCTTTGGCCAGGAGCAGTGCCATCTTGCAGGAAGGAATTTCTTCTGCTTTTTCATCTCCAAAGCATCCCAGCTGAGAGAGCACTGAAGCCTCAAATCCTCTTCTCTGCAGCCCAGCAACAGCAGTGCCAAGGATATGTGTCTGGAGAAGAGAAGGAAAGCAACAGGAAACCTGGAGATCAAAGAGAAGCTTCTTCCAGATGCCATGGCCTGGGCTGAGGACAGTCCAAGGACAGCTGTGTAGGTGCTTATAAGGGCAGGATGAGCCTAGAGACCCTAATATCCATCCCTAATCTGGGAATCAGAGCCAGGATTAAACCCAGCAGCTCCACACACATCCCTGTGCTTGGCTTCTTGGATGTCTTGGGAACCACCCTGATGTTTTGAGGTCTTGGAGTGCAAACAGCAGCAAGTCCCAGGGCAGCTCAAGTCTGGAGGGCAAACTGCTGACATGGCAACACATGCTGCTGTTTAATTATTAACCAGTTAATAACCATGAAATCCTGATGAGCACCCAGATGCAAAACACTCATGCTG
Organism: Dryobates pubescens; assembly: GCF_014839835.1. NCBI lineage: Eukaryota > Metazoa > Chordata > Aves > Piciformes > Picidae > Dryobates > Dryobates pubescens. The sequence continues at coordinate 5,355,938 of NC_071631.1, read as the reverse complement.
GGGAAACTTAACAACATGATGAGTGCAGGGGAGGCTTTATCTGTGGCAAAATGGCTCAGGCATGGCGACTCCACCACCTCCCTGGGCAGCCTGTGCCTGTCCCTGACCACTCTTGCAGCAAAGAAATTTTTCCTCATCTCCAAGCTAACCCTCCCCTGGCACAATTTCAGGCCATTTCCTCTCCTTCTATCACCTGATCTTGGGAATAAGGATCCTGGGGATACCAGCCTCTGCTGAATCCACCTCCACCATCCAAAGGCTGCTCCATGGGGAGCAATGCAGGAGCTGTGTTTGCACGGCTGCAAGAGAAGTGAGCGGCTGCGCACCAGCTCAGCAATAAACAGCAGCAGCTAAAAAGCAGCTTCAGAGCTTCAGTTTCTAACTGTTGGCTTTCCATTTAAAACTAACTAAATAAAAGCTGAGTGCTACCAGGCCTGGTTAACTCACAGGCAGGCTGACAGCCCCAATCAGCCTGGTTTGCTTTAAACACTACCTGAGAGCATGTAAGAAATGTCATCTTCTCATTACAGAGTGGAGCCTCGTTAGAAGTGGCTATCCCACTTGTGAGTGTGCCCTTAGCATCTCAGGATACACAAGAAGCAAGCCAAGGTCAAACATCCTCCAGAGTAAGAGCCCCTCATCCCCTAAGTGCTCTCATATTTATAGAGCTTCTTCCAGGATTTCTGTTTCCTGATGTTTCCCTCGAGCCCAGATGTAAATGACTGATGAAGGCAAACTCCCACCACCTCCCCTGTGAGATTATTCCATGGTCTAAGAGACTTTGCCATTATAATTGAGGTTTGGGTTGTGTTTTTTTTCCTCTTTCTGACAGCTGAAATTCGATGCAGTTTGATTTCATCCTGCATGGAGGGAAATGAGCAAAGCCACAACTGTAGGGCAGAAAGCCTGAGAGGGCAGAAGGGCCTAGACCAAGGCAGGTTGGGCAGGATAGAGCTAAGGAGTGACAGATCCTGGTGTAGAAAGTCATATGAGGAAAGGCTGAAGGAGCTGGGGTCATTCAGCATGGAGAAGAGGAGACTTAGAAGGGACCTTATCCCTCTCTACAAGTACTTAAAAGGAAGTTGTAGTCAGCTGGGGGTCAGGCTCTTCCCCTAGGCAACTTGAGACAGGACAAGAGGCCATGGTATGAAGGTTTAGGTTAGATATTAGGAAGCATTTCCTCACAGAAAGGCTGATTAGGCACTGGGATGGACTGCCCAGGGAGGTGGTGGAGTCACCATCACTGGAAGTCTTTAAGAAAGGCCTGGATGTGGCAGTTGGTGCCATGGTCTAACTGATGTGATGGTGCTAGGTCCTAGGCTGGACTTGATGATCTCAGAGGTCTTTTCCAGCCCCAATAATTCTGTGACTCTGTAGTGCCTGGGGTGGCATGTCAGATGGTTCACCTCTGCCTTCTTCCCAATCCCTGTTTTGCCATCATAAACCGGAACAACGACCCCCAGCCCCTCTGAGGCTGAAGAGCTGCTCCCAGCAAGCGCTGCCTGGGGAGGGCAGACACAAACCGCAGCATCTCGCACGAAAAATGCACGCCTTCAGAACTGGGGGGAGAAAAGTTCAGGGTGTTGCAGCTGTAACAGAACACACTCCTCCTTCCCTAATCAGGATGTGTTGTTGGGGAGCAATTAAAAACAAGTCAGGGGTAATTAAAGGCAATTAAATGCTCTCAGTGGGGAAGGAGTCGCTCGCTGGATGCTGCGTAGCTGACAGGCAGAGAGATGTCTGTGTGTAGAACGTCTGCCCTCCAGGAAGGTTAAGAGGGAGAAGGGGATGGGGGGCAGGAAATGCACCCCCAGCTCTGCCCCAGAGCGTGGGGATCCCACAAACCACCCAGGAGCCAGCTCTCCAAGGCAGACAAGCTCAAGGTTTGAGGTTTTCCCATGTGGGATAGCTTCCAACTGCAAAAGGCACGGAGAGGTTTCTGAAGGAGCTGAGCAGGAACTGGGCTGGAGCAAGAGGAGAGATGTGGTCCAGGAGGAGCTTTCAGCCTGACTGAGAGCACCATCCCTAAAATGAGAATTTGTAGCTAAAGAGACAAGAAAACAACCCCAGCAGAGCAATCTGTCTTCAGGAGCAGTCACTGATGTGAAAAGAGAATTGTGTGGATGACATCCTGACGCTGCCTCTGTTTCTGGAACGTGTCTGACATACCCATGGGAATATGCACCCCCCTGAGCTGGCCCTGCTGCTGCCCACACCACACCACGGTGACAAATGGAGGCACAACAGTGATGACAACAGCGCCCCAGGGTTCTCTGGGCTGGGGAAGATTGACGCGGCCTCAGGCTTGTCCTTCTGCATCTGTATAGCTCCAGGAGGCCCCAGATGGGGGGCATATGCTGGCACCCACGAGGTACAAGGGCTGCTTGGATGGAGGCTGTCTCCAAATCCCATCTGCCAGCTTGGGCTGAACCTGTCCACAGGGGATTATTTCCAGCCTGGATCGAGCCTGAGCATCTCAAAGGGAATGGGATCCAAACTGCTGAACCTCTCCACAGGGGATTATTTCCAGCCTGGATCAAGCCTGAGCATCTCAAAGGGAATGGGATCCAAGCTCAGGGAGCCACAACATCCCTGATGTTTGGGCAAGATGGATGTTTTCTTAGACACCACCGTTTTCACCTGTAGCATCCTGTAAAACACTCCTCTGCTCCATCAGAGCAGCAGCATATCCCTAACAACCCCAGAGGCAGTAGAGGACCTCCCCAGCAGCCAAATTTGGGCTGTTCATAGAATCACAGAGGCACCTGGTTGGAAAAGAGCTCAAGATCATCGAGTCCAGCTACAGCCTAACATCTCCCTGTACACAGTTGTTAGACCATGTCCCTAAGCTCCTCATCCAAACGTCTTTCAAACACCTCCAGGGAAGGTGACTGCATCCCTTCTCTGGGCAGCCTCTTCCAGTGCCTGATGACCATTTCAGTAAAGAAATTTTTCCTAATAGCCAATCAAAACCTCCCTTGAGGCATTTTCCTCTTGCCCTACTGCTTGTTACCTGGGAGAAGAGACTAACCCCCACCTGGCTCCAACCTCCTTTCAGGGGGTTGTAGAGAGCCAGAAGGTCTCACCTCAGCCTCCTTTTCTCCAGGCTGAACAATCCCAGCTCCCTCAGCTGCTCCTCCTCAGCCCTGCTCTCCAGACCATTCCCCAGCTTTGTTGCCCTTCTCTGGACCTGCTCCAGCCCCTCAAGGTCCTTCTTGGAGTGAGGGCCTCAAAACTGAACCCAGTACTTGACTTGCAGCCTCCCCAGTGCCCAGTACAGGGGTAAGATCACTTCCCTGCTCCTACTGGCCACACTACCCAGTTTGTGAATCAGGAGCATCTCTACAGATCTGCTGCCAGTTGTGAGGAAACAGAGGCTTGCAGGTTAGCATCAGGAAAAGGTGAAACTGCTCTGTGAGCCAGTAATTACATTTTTACTGTAGTTTTAAAAGGCCATTTGAGGGTCCTGGGAGCAAACATTTTCCCTTTTAATGACACCATAATGGATTAAGAGAGACCTGTCCCAGGGATCTGTCTCCCAGCAAGCCTTCAACACAGGAGGTGGATTCCACCAGTGACTGCAGCAAGTGTGAGGAGGCAGCAGGGAAAGAGCTGCCCCAGCTTTGGGCACAGATGTGGGACAGGCAGGTCAGCACTGGCATCCCTCCCTGCCCCAGCTCGGCTCCCAAGAGCCACTGCAGGACTGAAGCTGTGCCAGGAGAAAACAGAACCAGAAAGTGCCTGGGGGTGGGAGGAGAGGCTAGTGCAGATGTTTGGGTTATTGCAAGACATCGTCCAGGAGGAGGAGGGAAGGGGGGAGACAGCAGGGGAAAGGAAATATTTATCAAGCTTCAAAAGAAGCAGATGGTTGCAAGGGAAGAGAAAGTGCACACAAAATGATTCATGGAATCATGGAAGTGTTTCAGTTGGAAAAGACCTCCAAGATCATTGAGTCTAACCATCAATCCAACACCACCATGGCCATGCAACCATGTCCCAGAGTGCCATGGCCACACATTTCTTCAACACCTCCAGGGATGGGGACTCCACCACCTCCCTGAGCAGCCGGTTCCAATCCCTGACCACTCTTGCAGTAAAAAATGTTTTCCTAATATCCAGCTTAAGCCTCCCCTGGCACAATTTCAGGTCATTTCCTCTCATTCTATCACCTGATACTAGGGAGAAGAGACCAACCCCCACCTGGCTTCAACCTCCTTTCAGGGAGCTGTAGAGAGCAATGAGGTCTCCCCTCAGCTTTCTTTTCTCCAGGCTGTGTTAACACCCCCAGTTCCCTCAGCTGCTCTCCTCCAGACCCTTCATCATCTTTGTTGCCCTTCTCTGGATCTCCTCCAGCACCTCAATGTCCTTCTTGGAGTGAGTGGCCCAAAACTGAACCCAGTACTCGAGGTGCAGCCCCACCAGCGCCAAGTACAGAGGAAAGTTCCACTGGGAGCAGGATTCATCCTCATCTTCTAGAGGTTTTGAAGTGCTCCCTGCTCTTTGTCACCCCCTACTGAAAGCCCAGGGTGTTCTGAGCTAACCTGGGTGCTCTGTACAAAGCTGGGTGCTGGTGTCTGCCCAGGGGAGCCATTGAGGGTTCCCAAGGGTTTGGGGAATTCTCCAGGAGCAGCAGTAGCAGCAGTCTGGACACTGGGACAGGCACCATGCAGGACACACGTCTCTGAGCTGGGCTTGGGCCAGGTCACCCTCTCAGGAGGCTCCTCTTAGGCCTGGGCTGCCCCCAGAACATGAACCATTGCCAACCAGGACCAGGGGGAGGACACTGACCCCTTCCAGCACCCACAGCAGGATGCCAGTGCAGACAGGGGCTCACCAGTGGCACCAGCTCCAGGAGCAGTGTCTGTGACTGGCAGGATGGAAATCTGCCTAATTAGCGCCAGTAAACCAGCAGCAGCAGCGGGGGCCCGGCCAGCCCCTGCCAAGCAAACATGTTCACATCAAACTGCAGCTCCTTTGCTCCAAAGTTTACAAGATGTTTCTTTCAAACCCTCATTAAGCCCTTCTGTCACCCCCCCAGCACCGCCTGACCCTGTGCCGAGGCTCAGATCCCATCCTGCCCAGCCCCAGCTCCTGCCCCAGCCCCACTGCTGCTGGTAGGGATGTGGCTGTCAGGATATCTGGTCTGAGTGACATGGAAAGGCCCAGGAATTCCCTAATCCCAGCACGGTGGGGGTTGGAAAGGACCTCTGGAGATCATCCAGTCAAACTCCCCTGCTAAAGCAGGGCAGCCACAGCAGCTTGCCCAGGAGCACAATATCCACATTTGGACTCTCTCCAGACAAGGAGACTCCACAACCTTTCTGGGCAGCCTGCTCCAGGGCTCCTGCACCTTCACACCAAAGAGGTTTCTCCTCATCTCCAGATGGAACCTCCTGGGTTCCAATCAGTGCCCACTGTCCCTTGTCCTGTCATTGGGCACCACTGACAAGAGTCTGGCCTCATCCTCTTGCTCCCCATCCTTTAGCTCTTGCTGAGCGTTGATCAGATCCTGTCTCAGGCTGCTCTTCTCCAGGCTCACCAGCCCCAGGGCTCTCAGCCCTGAAACCTGAAGGATTGGACTTTTTCTCCTTTGGAAAGCAGGGACACCTCTCACTGGAGCAGGTTGCTCGGTGTTGGACATCTCACACCACGATGGAGCAGAGACAGCTGACAGAAAGGAAGAGTCTCGGAGGGAGGAGGCCAGTGCCTGAGGATGGATGCAGGTGGATCCATAGGGTTAGAATCATAGAATTGTTAGGATTGGAAGGGACCTCAAGGACCATCCAGGATCATCCAAGCCCTCTGCCATGGCAGGGACACTTCACGCTAGATCAGGTTGCTCAGAGCCACATCCAGCCTGGCCTTAAAGACCTCCAGGGGTGAGGCTTCCACCACCTCCCTGGGCAACCTATGCCAGTCTCTCACCACCCTCATGGGGAAGAACTTCTTCCTAACATCCAGTCTGAATCTACCCATTTCTAGTTTTGCTCCATTCCCCCTAGTCCTGTCCTAGGGGGGGTGGGCAGACAGCTAACTGGGACGCAGTGGTCTCCACTAGTCCCTTGCCATGGAGGACACTTCATGCTCACCTTGCCTTTCTCTCTCCTTTTGTCTTGCTTTTCTGCTGCTGCTGTTGGAGACCTGGGACGATGGCCTCACCTCCCCTACATGCCACAGGCGTTTCCTGGCCAGCTCAGCTCAGTGGCAGCGGGACAGGGTGGTGAGAAATGGAGCCGGGCTGCCCCCACACATATCCCCAGGCAAAGCAGGCAGGGCTGCAGGCAGGGCATGCAAACACATCCCATGCAAGCTGTTCCCTGGCATCAGCAGAGGTGTCTCAGATGGGAGCTGCCCACGCCTCCAACGCCAGTTTTAAAAATAAGTTAATTTCCTTGGATTTTAATGAAATGCTCAGCAGTGAGTCCCAGCTCTGGGTGAGTGCCCAGGCACCTTCTGGTGCTGCAGCCCAGCCTGCTGCTCGCTGCTAATTGCACAGCCCCAAAGTGTCCCCTCACCAAGTGCAGCCTCAGGTGGTGGGACACAGCATGGAGCAAAGAGCCAAACCCTCACTCTGCAAAGAGCTTTCCCTCCTGAGATGCATCCCCTCATCACAGGGTGCTGCTAAACACAGGTGAGGGACCCCAAACCCTCTGTCAGGAGCAGAGCATCTCCTGGGCACATCCAGCCCGAGAGCAGTGAGCTGGGTTCACGTGGCTCTTGCTGTGCCAAGGGAGCACAGAGGAGCCCAGCCAGCACTGCACTGGGCAGTGGGATACTGGGAGCACTCTGACAATATTTATTCAGCATTTTCAACAATTTTTGTCCTTTTCTTTTCCTTTTGCTGTGCTGCTGACTGTGTTCAGTGCAAAGTGGCAAGGTGCCCCACAGACAGCCCGAGAGGCAAGGAGGGCAAACAAGAGATAGAGTAAAACTGACCCAAGGTTCCCAACCATAATCAAAATCAGCCCTCCTGCTGCCCTACACACAAGCACTCAAGTCCTCCTTCCTCCTCCTCCTCCTCCTGGAGCACTTCCTGAATTTCACTTCCTTGGCTGGATTGCACAAGCACTTTCCTGCCCAGTGGGGCACCTCTGCAAGTATCGCCCCATGGGTGGACTTTGAAGAGGCCACCTCCATCCCTTGCAATTAGCAGATGATAGCATGAGCAGAGAAAGAGCTATAATTCAGTCCTGGCCTATTCCTGACCTCCAAGAACTGCTCATTGCTCATAAATGGTCAGGGCCCCCACAGAGAGCACCCATACTTACCCTGCCAGAGCAGCTGCAGCAGAATTCCTTGTGAGAGAGCACAGACCCTGAGCTGGGGAACAAGTTAAGTGCTGAAACAGAGCCATCTGTGATCAGCACAGCCACCTCTGATCCACACAGCTTCCAAACCTGACCAGCCAATCCCCAAGGCTGTGCTGAGGTTTCATGGAATGGTTTGGAAGAAAACTTTAAAGGTCACCCTGCAGTCAGCAGGGACATTGCAACGAGAGCAGGCTGCTCAGAGCCCTAAACAACCTGACCTGTGACGGTTCCAGGGATGGGGCATGTCTCACCTCTCTAGGCAACCTGGGCCAGGCTCTCACCACTCTCAGCATCAAACATTTCTACAGAGCAGAGCAGAGGGACAGAATCCCCTCCCTGCCCCCGCTGCTGGGGATCAGCCCAGGACAGGCTGGGGCTGGGAGCACACAGTGCCAGCTCATGTCCAGCTTTTCACCCCCCAATACTCCCAGTCCTTCTCTGCAGGGCTGCTTTCCAGCCTCTCATCCCCAGCCCATATTGATACCAGGGATTGCCCTGACCCAGGTGCAGCTTGTACTTGGCCTTGTTGAACCTCAAGAGGTTCTTGCCCAGGGTCTGCTCCCCTCCAGCAAGGCTCCAGCACATTTGGCCAGCAGTGCCATGTTTTGCTTGGTTGCAAGCCTTGGCACCTGCCAGCAAAGCACTGCTCGTGGTAGGTTTAGCAATCTGGGGAGCAGGAATGTGAAGGTCAAGGCAAAATTCAGCACTGGTCAGTTTGGGAGGTTCATGGCTTTATGCTGGCCATGAGCCATCAGCCTGGCTGTGCCCTGTGGCATCTGCACAGAGAGACACAGCCTGGTAGAACAAGCAGCACAGCTGTAAGGGCTATAGCTGGCAGTGTTGGCTCCACATCAGAGTAAACATCAACAAAGAACATAATAGAGGCAACTGGCAGGCTTTCAATGCTGCAGAGTGAAGAGTTTCCTCCTCCAGCCTTGCTCCACTCCTTGCAGGGTTACCATGGTCTCACCTGCAACTTTGCTTGCAGCCCAAGAGCACTGAGCAGCCAGGCTGGGGCTCAGCTCAGCCCTGACAACAAAATCACAGAATCCCAGACTGGTTTGGGTGGGAAGGGACCTTCAAAGGTCATCCAGTCCAACCTCCCTGCAGTCAGCAGGGACATCTGCAGCTAGAGCAGGTTGCTCAGAGCCCCAAAAGACCTGACCTGGGATGGTTCCAGGGATGGGACATCTCCCACCTCTCTGGGCAACCTGGGACAGGCTTTTACCACCCTCAGCTTTAAAAGTCTCCAGTCTGAATCTCCCTCTTTTCGTTTCAAACCATCACTCCTTGTCCTGTCACAACAGGCCCTACTCAAGAGTCTGTCCCCACCTTTCTGTTCAGCTCCTTTAAGCACTGAAAGGTCCCCAGAAGGTCTCCCTGGAGCCTTCCCTTCTCCAGGCTAAACCACCCCAACTCTCTCAGCCTGGGTTCAAGGCCAGCCTGGATGGGGCTTTGAGCAATCTGTTTCAATAGGAAATGTCCCTGCCTATGGCAGTGGGGTTGGACTAGATGGCCTTCAAGGTCCCTTCCAAGCCAGACCATTCTGTGATTCTGCAGTGAGGAGGCACAAGCATGGTGGGACTGGGTAAGGGGCAACAGCCCCACAGAAACCCATCGTTGAAACTCCACTGGAATCAAACTCCAAGCTTTGCAACATTTGGAGGTTTGGGGTGAGGGAATGCCATGGGGGGGGGGGAAAAAAAGGGCAAGAAAAGCTCAGGTTTCAAGACTCACAGTGCAGTGTTTGTTGCCCTTTTGATGCTGCCTTTTATTTGGATTGAAAAATACTTTGTGGTCTGACGCAAACCTCACTCTTGCCTGAAGAGCCAATGTCAACAAGAAGTTCTGTGAGCTCCTCAAAGGAAATGTCTGAAATTACAGAAAGGGACAAAAAGGGGAGGGAAAAAAGAAAAGAAAGAAAGAAAAGCAGCAACTTCTCTTTTCCTGGCTTTGCCTCCTCCTTCTCAGGGACTTTCAGCATTTTTGAGCTCTTTTCCCTGCAAAACAAAGTCACATTTTTGCCCCCCCCCCAGCTTCCTGCCCTGCCACTCTCAGCTAAAGCAAAGCCCAGCTCTCATGGGCAGGGTAGAGCCCAAAGCCACCCCTCTCCCACTCCAGGATATCATCCCAGGGAGGAGCCCCGGGCAGGCTTTTCCATGCAAATTCATTCCTCCTGGAGCCAAGCCAAGCACCTTCCCCTCTTGGCATGGCATGCAGAGGCCAGCGAGGCTGTTGCTAGCTGGTTAGTTAATGCAGGAAAAACCTTGGGTCTGGAGAAAAACAAAACAGTTTCCCACTGAAAAACGCAGCCCTCAACTCCTTCCTCTAGTTAATTAAGGCAACGCTGCTAATGAGGCTTCCGTCTACCCAGCTCGCATCCTTCCCTTGGCCAACAGTTTTCTGCCCACCCTCGTGCAGTCATCAGCCAGCCCTTCACTGACTGAAAAAAGCCCATGAAAGCCACAAAATTGGGCAAAGTCCAGATGCAAACAACTTCAGCTGCCGGATCTCAGCAGCACATTTCATTTCAGCCACAGAAACTCAACCCAAGAGAGACCTTTGCCCAAAGCTCTGTCTACAGGGCAGCACCGTCCCTGAGTGGTTAAGGCAGTTGAAGATAGCTGTGCCCCAGCCTTGCCTCTGCTGGAGGAGCATGGAAGTGGAAGGAACCTGTGTGTGCAAGCACAGCCTGAAAGGAGGCTGTGGTGAGGCAGCTGCTGGGCTCTTCTCCTTAGCAACAAGCAATAGGACAACAGAAAATGACCTCAGGTTGCACCAGGGGAGGTTTAGGTTGGACATTGTCATAGAATTCTGCAAGAGATTGAGACTGGAGATTGGGAAGAAATTCTTGGCAGTGAGGGTGATGAGGCACTGGAACAGGCTGCCCAGGGAGGCTGTGGATGTCCCCTCCCTGGAGGTGTTCGAGGCCAGGCTGGATGGGGCTTGAGCAACCTGGGCTGGTGGGAGGTGTCCCTGCCCATGGCAGAGGGATTGGAGCTGAATGATCTTTAAGGTCCATTCCAACCCAAACCATTCTATGATTCTATTAACTGTTTTGGTTGGAAAAGACCTCTGAGAACACCAAGTCCAACCATCAGCTGAACACCACCATGGCCATTAAACCATGTCCCAGAGTGCCACGTTGGGGTTTTAACACCTCTGGGGATGGTGACTCCACCACCTCCCTGGGCAGCCTGTTCCAATGCCTGACCACTCTTGCAGTGAAGAAATTTTTCCTAGTATCAGAAGAAGATTAGAAGAAACTTCTTCACTGAAAGGATTCTCAAACACTAGAACAGGCTCCCCAGCGAGGTGGTTGAATCCCCAGCCCTGGAGGTATTTCAAAGAGGCAGAGATGTGGTGCTGAGGGCCATGGTTTAGTACCAGCCTTGGTAGAGCTAGAGAATGGTTGGACTGGAAGCTCTTAAAGGTCTTTTCCAGCCCAAATAGTTCTCTGATTGGATGATATTTCTGTGTCTGAGCATCTCCTCCCAGGCTGGCTGAAGAACCCGCCTGGTGTGGCCACATTTCAGGCTTGCTGGGGGGTGTGAGGCTGTTTATTTGTGTCTGTTTATGTCTCTGCATCCCGGCTGTTTGTTGTTCAGGCTGCCTTTCCCTCCACATATGTCTCTGTGGCTACGTGCCTGATTGCGTAGGAGAGTTTCCCTGTGGCTTTCTGGTGCCATTCCCAGGCAAATCCGACAGCAAAAGGCACACTCTGCAGTTATTAACCAGCAAGGGAAGATGGGGAATGGTTAATGCACAGAGAAAACCCAAGTGGGGAAACAAATAGGAGAAGGCTCCAGAGAAACCTTAGAGCAGCCTTCCAGTGCCTGAGAGGGGCTACAAGACAGCTGGGGAAGGACTTTTGACAAGGGCTTGGGGTGAAGGGATGAGAGGCAATGGATTGAAGCTTGAGGAGGGCAGATTTAGACTGGAGATTAGGAAGAAATTCTTGACAGTGAGGGTGGGGAGACACTAGAACAGGTTGCCCAGGGAGGCTGTGGATGTCCCCTCCCTGGAGAGCCCTTAAGCAGCCTGGGCTGGTGGGAGGGGTCCCTGCCCATGGCAGGGGGGTTGGAACTGGAAGGTATTTAAGGGCCCTTCCAACCCAAACCATTCTGTGAATCTGTGAATCTATGAATCCAAATGCCCCAGAGGGTCTCTTTGATATCTCCTGAATGTGCTGCAGCTGCAAAGTTGGAGCTGTGCAAGACAGAAGGGGAAGAAAGGTCCTTCTGGCAGTGGTTCATAAGAAACCCCATTCTTGTCCAGTTTCTCCCCTCATGTAGTGAAGGAGTGTGCCACTGGGCTATGTAACCAGCAGTCTGAGCCCAGTTTGGATGCACAATAAGCACAGAAGAAGAGACAAGTGTTTTAGGGGTGCACAGGAGGAGCCCAAGGCCAAGCAGGGTGAAAGGGAGAGGGGGGATGACAGCTACCAGGCTCCGCCAACCCAAAAGCTCCTCACTTGCCAGGGGTCTGCATATGAACATGCCTTGGCCATGAGATCTCACCTTCCTTCACTGCTATCACCTAGGAAACACCTGTCCTGGATAATGGAGGTTAATGACTTAATGATTTTCAGCCTTCAGGCTCCTTAGGAGCCTCTCTGGGTTCTGACAGGCTGGGCAGCTCTTGCCTGCCCCACAAGAGGATTTACAGCTGTTCTGGGTGCCTAATACCAGCCCCATATGGTCCCTCCATACTGCAGTCTGGGCTTGTCCACCACTTGGGATCAAATTTCCCTTTCCCAAGTGCCTCTTTGCATGTGAGGGTACAAATTGTGCCCTCCTCCTTGTCTGCTCATCCCTGCTGAAGGCAGCAGGAGCCACCAACCCCTCCCCCCCCCGCCCCCAGGCAGGGCTCAGCCCCATGGCAGGGAGCAGATTCCCCTTTCACAAAGGAATTTGGCCCTTCTGACCTCAGAAGACCACCAGTAACCAGACTTTCACCTACCAGATTCAACGGGGTAAGAGGCATCAGCACATGAGGAAGCTCCCCTAGAGGAGCATGGGCTGCAGGTGGCAATGCGCCCCCAGGGTGGCAGCAGGCACTGAGTCAAGCCAGCAGTATCATCCCACAGCCAGACACATGGGGGCTGTTCCAGGGTAGGTCACCCCACTGTGGCACAGGGAGGGTGGGCAGGGGCTGCTCCATCTGCACAGACACCCCCACACACCCCATGCACCATATCTTCCTCCTCTCTATTTCCAAGCAGACATTTGGGTTCAAGTTTCCCTTGAAACCCCCCAGGTTTCCTTGAATCCCACGAGGATTCCCTCCCAGCCACAGCTCAGCTCAACCCACACAGACCACTGTGTAGAAGCATCACTTGGGTTATCTCCCTTGACAAAGGTCTCTGGGGGTCCCATCCATTACCCTCCTCTCAGCACCCCTCTTGGGTTCATTTCTTTAACAAATCCTCCCTGTGCATCTCGGTGGAAACAGCCCAGAGATAATAACAGCAGATATGTGTTGACCTATGGGATTCCTGAAGTGATCAAACTGTCAGATAAAGGAATAAATCTTTCTCGTGGGCTGGGGATTAAATCAGAGTGTGTTAGCTGTGGCAGCTTCTTATTTATTTCTCTTCTCTTAAATTGCATTTCCCATCCCCCCATGAAGAGCACTTGCTGCCTACAGCTGTAAATTACTGCAAACCTTTATGGTAAGTTTAGACACTGAGTCTCTTAACCTTGCAAACACCTCTTGTTTCTCTTAATGGTCTCTGAAAGCTCTCAGGGAAGAGGAAGCAAAATGGGGGATATCATTTGGTGGTAGGCACATCCCTTGGCATTGCACTGCAGTCTGAAGATCACCTCAAACCCACAGTGTATAACTCTTGGCTGTTTCACTGACCTGCTTCCTGACCTTGGATGCAGCATTTCATCTTGGCTGGGCTCAGCTCTTCATCCATCCCCGCTTCTCCACAGCTTCTTAGGGCTGGGGGTCACAGATCACAGGATCAGAGGATGTTAGGGTTTGGAAGGATTGAGTCCAAACCCCCCTGCCAGAGCAGGACCATAGACTCCTGCACAGGTCGCACAGGAGCACATCCAGATGGGGCTTGAAAGTCTCCAGAGAAGGAGACTCCACAGCCTCTCTGGGCAGCCTGCTCCAGTGCTGTGTGACCCTCACAGTGAAGAAGCTTCTCCTCATGTTGAGGTGGAACCTCCTGTGCTGGAGTTTATATCCATTGCCCCTTATCCTGTCCCAGGGTGCAACTCTCAAACTACGTCAGGTGTCCCACAGAGCAGACAGGGATGAGCTGCTCCCCAGCCCCTTCTTTTCTAACAGCATCCAGGGAGGAGTGGTGGGAGCTGATCACTCAGCAGCGCTGGGGCAGGATGCCTGAGCTGCTCTGGTGCTGTTCCACCAGAGGCCAATTGCTCTGCCAGCAGGAGCCCACGCAGCGGGGGCTGAGCAGCCAAGTTCAAATCCAAGCCTCCAAAGCCACCCGTGGAGCTCTAACCAGGGGGGTGTTCAAGGTCTAGGGAGCAAAGCACTCAGCCCATCGGGTGCCAAGGAGGTGGTGCTGCCTTTCATGTCCCAAATTAGAAAACAAAACAGCTCTGGCACCCCGGGGGAGAGGCGAGAAGCTTCTGCTGGAGTGGCAGTGGAAAAGTTTCAGGGCTTGGCGTAAGGAGGAGAAAAATCACTGCCAGTGGCAGCTGAGGGGTGGGGGGTGCTGAGGAGGTGGGGAGGAGGGCTCAGCTGGTTGATGGATGGAGAGTTTTGCTTCACCTCCCACCCCACCATGGGGGAATAACATGCCTGGCATGATAGATGTCATCTGCAGATGTGCTGAGGGTGCTTCAATCCCACTGCCCAGATCACTGACAAAGATGGTAAACAGATGAACTGTGAAACAGGTTGAGAGAGTTGGGGCTGTTCAGCCTGGAGAAGAGAGGGCTCCAGGGACACCTTAGAGCTGCATTTCAGTATCTGAAGGGGACCTGCAGAAAGGCTGGGGAGGGACTGCTCAGAAGGGCCTGTGGTGAGAGGACAAGGGGCAATGGTTTGAAACTGGATCAGGGCAGATTTAGGTTGGACATCAGGAGGAAGTTCTGCACAATGAAGGTGGTGAAATACTGGAACAGGTTGCCCAGGGATATGGTTGAGGCTCCACCCCTGGAGACATTCAAAGTCACACTCGATGCACCTCTGGGCAGCCTGATCTAGTTGGAGGTGTCCCTGCTGCCTGCAGGGGGGTTGGACAAGATGACCTTTGAGGGTCCTGTGAAAGAACACTGAGCCACTGACTAGAGCTCTCTGAGCACCACCATCCAGCCAACACACAAAGAATCACAGAGTCATAGAATTGTCAAGGTTGGAAGAGACCTCAAGGATCATCCAGGTCCAAGCCTTCTGCCATGGGCAGGGACACAGTATCACAGTATCACCAAGGTTGGAAGAGACCTCAAAGATCATCAAGTCCAACCTGTCACCCAGACCTCATGACGAGACCATGGCACCACGTGCCACCTCACACTACAGCAGGTTGCTCACAGCCACATCCACCCTGGCTGCAAAAACCTCCAGGGCTGAGGCTACTACCAGTTCCCCCGGGCAACCTGTGCCAGTCTCTCACCACCTTCATGGTGAAGAACTTCATCCTAACATCCAATCCGATGGCATCCAGCTGTAAAATGTCATCATTGGGCTGGGGACAGCAGGGCTGGAGGGGCTGTGGGTAGTCCAGGCAGACAAGCAGGAAGCAGCACATCCAGCCTGGCCTTGAACATCTCCAGGGATGAGGCTTCCACCACCTCCCTGGGCAACCTGTGCCAGTCTCTCGCCAGCCTCACGGGGAAAGAGCTTCTCCCTGACATCTGATGTCTGATCACACATCTGTGATCAGACACTGACTCTCCAGATTCTATCTATCTATCTATTTCTTTATTTACTTGTTATTAGCCTCCTTATTTGACACCCTGCCCAACCTTCCCAAGCAGGCTTTTCTTGTCCAAGCCGTTTGTGTTTTGACGCCCGCCCTGGATTTACCGCTTTATAAATAGCGAGCGCTTTATCTTGACTGTAAAACCCCAGCAACTCCAACTTAAAGCTAAATGCATAATTTACTGCAAATTAAACTTAATGGGACTGGAATAATTATGTTGACTTTTTGGAAGTGCTTAAGGATAAATACATGATTAGATATTTTGCACACCGCGAGGAAATATTTATGTCGGAGCACAAATCCTTCCCATTGAGCCTTTTGATTGGAACACTTGGAGGTGACACCAGCAGCATGTAGATTACAGCACCATTAAGGTTACTTAAATGAATTATAAACCAACACACACACCCCCACCAACACCTCCAGCCCTCCCCCCCCACCAGTTCTTCACAGAGAGAGTCGTTCGCCATTGGAATGTGCTGCCCAGGGAGGTGGTGGAGTCACCGTCCCTGGAGGTGTTCAAGAGGGGATTGGACCTGGCACTTGGTGCCATGGTCTAGTCATGAGGTCTGTGGTGACAGGTTGGACTTGATGATCTTTGAGGTCTTTTCCAACCTTACTGATTCTATGATTCTGTGATTCAAATGCCAGGTCCTGCATTTGGCTCACAACAACCCCAAGCAACTCTATAGCCTTGGGGAAGTGTGGCTGGAAAGCTGTCTGGCAGAAAGGGATCTGGGGGTGCTAATGGGCAAGCAGCTGAATAGGAGCCAGCAGTGTGCCCAGGTGGCCAAGAAAGCCAGTGGCATCCTGGCAGGGATTAGAAATGCTGTGTCCAGCAGGAGCAGGGAGGTGATTGTCCTCTGGTACTCAGCTCTGGAGAGGCCACACCTCAAGTGTTGTGTCCACTTTGGAGCACCTCAATTCAAGAGAGATGTGGAGGTGCTGGAGCCAGTGCAGAGGAGGGCAAGGAAGCTGTGAAGGGTCTGGAGAATAAATCTGATGAGGAGTGACTGAGGGAGCTGGGGATGGTTAGTTTGGAAAAGAGGAGGCTGAGGGGAGACCTTATGGCTGTCTACAACTACATGAAAGGAAGTTGTAGAGAGGCAGAGAGGTTGGTGCTGGTCTCTTCTCACAGATAATTAGTGATAGAACAAGAGGGGATGGCCTCAAGCTACAACTGGGTAGGTGACCAGACTCCCTCAGCACACCCAGCGCTGTCAGCCTGGATTAGGGAACAGGGCTGCGAAGGGAACAAGAATATCCTGGTCACCTCCAGCAATACCATGGCATTGGCTTTGGGAAAGTGCTGCCAGCTCTGTTGGGGCATGTGTGCTGAGATAACAGCACAAAGGAGGCCTTGACTTGGTGAGTGACTCCCAAGGGCCAAACACTGGGCACGGGAGGGCATATTTGGATTAGTTATTGAAATGCAAAGTGCTGCCTCTGAGCAGCTCTAATCCCTCCACGCCTGGCAGAGGCACCTGTGGCCATGCCAAGGCTCTCTTGGCTCTGCAGACCAGGAGAAGACGTGTCTTGTTTCACCTCCTCCCCATCCCTAGGCCAGCCCCCAACACACCACTCACCAGGACAAGCTGATGAACCATAGCTGGGACAGAAGGGAAATCTCCATGGGACATCTCCACAGGATGGGGACCTGGACTTCTGGTCGGCAGAACAGTGCCAGTTACTTGTTGGCTTTCCTGGGCTGTCCAAGTCTCTTTGAGATGCTGCAGGGATGAAGCAAGGCAGGAAAGTGATGCCACCCAGCTGCCCAGGGTCTCAGAGGGCCACCAAAGCCAGTCACCACCACTCCTGTTCCTGCAGAAACAGCTCTTGCTTTACCTTAACAGGGCACGTTGGAGAAGGGGCAACTCACGGTCCCTGATGGGAGCAGCTGCAGGTTCTGTCTTCATTACAGCCCAGCAGATGGAGTGATGGCTTCCATAAAACCAGGGGAAAGGTTTTGTCATCATTAGCAGCTGGTGACAGTGAGTGCCCAATGAGCTGTGGCTGAAATACAGCTCGGGAAGGAGCGAGGCTCCAGCTCCGGCAGGGAGGGTCACCAGGCACCCAAGAAATCACAGAATGCCAGCATGGTGTGGGTTGGAAGGGACCTCTGGAGATCATCCAGTCCAACCCCCTGCTAAAGCAGGGCACCCACAG
Organism: Dryobates pubescens; assembly: GCF_014839835.1. Lineage (NCBI taxonomy): Eukaryota > Metazoa > Chordata > Aves > Piciformes > Picidae > Dryobates > Dryobates pubescens. The sequence continues at coordinate 5,338,556 of NC_071631.1, read as the reverse complement.
CAGCTTGCCCAGGATCACAATGGCCAGGGGCAGGGTTGCAATCTCTCCAGACAAGGAGACTCCACAACCTCTCTGGGCAGCCTGCTCCAGGGCTCCAGCAGCCAAAGAATTTTCTCCTCCACTTCAGAGGAGTTCTAGTTTGTGCCCACTGCCCCTTGTCCTGTCCCTGGGCACCGCTGACAAGAGTCTGGCCCCAGCCTCTTGCCCCCCACCCTTTAGCATTGCTGAGCATTGCTCAGATCCCCTCTGGGGCTGCTCTTCTCCAGGCTCAACAGCCCCAGGGCTCTCAGCCTTTGCTCCTCACAGAGATGCTCCAGTCCCTAAATCACCTCCCCTGGACTCTCTCCAGCAGTTCCCTGTCTCTCTTGATCTGGGGAGCCCAGAACTGGAGCCAGTACTCCAGATGTGTCTCCAGACATCAAAAGCATCTCTGGATGGATGAGCCACCAAGCTGGGCCCTGGTGTGTGCCCTGGGGCTGGGTGGGAACCAGGGAATCCTGCTGCTCAGAGCCACACAACCACCTTGCCAAAGGCTCCTTTTCTTATTTTTCAGCGAGCATTTCATCAGCAGCTTCCCAGTTTGGTCTGGTTTCAGGATTGGATATTTTCTGCACACACCACAGAGAGCAGGTGAGAAGAGACAGGAGGAGGTAGCAGTGGGACATCGCTGATGGTTTGGGGGCTACAGCTTTGCAGGGAAGCTGCTCTGGCATGGAGCTCCTCCCCAGCCGTGGCCCAGTGTCCCCAAACAGCCCCAAACTCCTCACAGCAGGAACTGGAGGCTGCAGGAGCCAGCCCTGCTTGTGCCCCAACACCTGGGGCACTGCCACCGACTGAGGTGTCCCTGGCCTCCAGGATGAGCTCCACAAGGCTTAAGAACAATGAGCTCATCCCCACACAGCCCTGCCAAGAGCTGCTCCATCAGCCCAGGGGTGATGTTCACACCCAGAGCCCTTCCCAAGTGCAGGTCTTGATTTCAATTTGCATTATTCTCCTTTTTATTATTTATCAGTAAAACGTAATTACCACATCCTGCACCAACCTTAATTAAAGATGAAAACCAGTCCTGACAAGTCAATTAGATTTCCCCCCACCACCACCACCCTCCTTGGTCTCCATTAAATTAAGACTCAAGTGTTACTGGAAGTGTTTCATATCACAACACATTTAACTGAAGGCTGCTGTGTAATAAATAAATCACAGCAGACAATGCAGGAGCTTCCTTCTTCTGAAGGCTCTTCTGACAACAGCATTTCACTCTCAGATGGGAAATGCACTGAAGAAGCTTCATCTTCCTCCAGAACACCTACCTGTTCCAGCACTGGGAAACTTCCACCAGAAGTCTTGCATGGAGTTGCGGAGATCTGACCTCTGCAGAAGTGCCACAGGGAGGTCTGAGCCCTGAGCTAGCTGGCAGGGCTTGCCTGGTCACAGAATCATAAGATCACCAAGTCCAACCAGTCTCTAACTCTACCAAGGCTGGTGCTAAACCATGGCCCTCAGCACCACATCTCTGCCTCTTTGAAACACCTCCAGGGATGGGGATTCAACTCCCTCCCTAGGCAGCCTGTGCCAGGCTTTGAGAACCCTTGCAGTGAAGAAGTTTCTAACGCCCAACCTAAACCTCCCCTGGGGCAACTTGAGGCCATTTCCTCTCACCTTATCACTTGGTCCTTGGAAGAAGAGACCAACCCCCACCTCACTCCAACCTCCTTCGAGGCAGTTGTAGAGAGCCAGAAAGTCTCCCCTCAGTCTTCTTTTCTCCATGCTCAACACCCCCAGTACCCTCAGCTGCTCCTCCCCAGCCCTGTTCTCCAGACCCTTCCCTAGCCTCATTGCCCTTCTCTGGACCTGCTCCAGCTTGTCAAAGTCCTTCTTGGAGTGAGGCCCTGAACACTGAACCCAGAACTGGAGGTGTTGCCTCACCAGTGCTGAGTACAGGGAGACAATCTGTAAAAATCTTTCCTGGTCCTGCTTGTCAAACTGTTCCTTCCACAGCTCCTGGGCTGAGAGCTCCCCACAGCAAGGCTCAGCAAGCCCAAGGCAACCCAGTCTCCTCTGTGCCATAGTTTTGCAGTCCTGGAAGCTGCCCTTGCAAATGTTCTCCCTTGAGAACCAAGCCACAGGTGACACTGGAGGTCTTCTCTTGGAGCTACCTGGGGGGGTACCTCCATCAGGGCTCCCAGCCAGGGCTCCTGGCTCAGCACCAGCAGAAAGAAACAATCCAGAGGCCATCACGAATTTGGAACATTTATTTATGCAACTGATTTTCTTCAAAGGAAAGAAAGCCCAAAAGAATAATAATTAAAGAGTTAAAGAAACAATTAACAACAGCTGGATGTGCGTGGTCCAGTCCGCACCGGCCGTCTCCCTCCTCCACCATCCCTCCCTCGGTCCCACACCGACCTCCTCCATGGGGGACCCACAGAAATCACAGAAAGGGTTTGAGTTGGAAGGGACCTTAAAGATCAGAGCACAGAACTAACCAGGTTGGAAAAAGACCTTGGAGATCATCAAGTCCAACCTCTCACCCAACCCCATCTAATCAACCAAACCACGGCACCGAGTGCCTCATCCAGGCTCTTTTTGAACACCTCCAGGGATGGTGACTCCACCGCCTCCCTGGGCAGCACATCCCAATGGCCAACCTCTCTTTCTGGGAAGAACTTCTTCCTACCATCCAGCCTAAACCTCTAGATGCCATCTCCCTGCCAGGGGCAAGGGACACCTCTTCCTAAACCAACCTGCTGCTACCAAGTCCCTTGGGCAGCAAGCTCTTGGATGGATGCTGCCAGTTGTATTTTGGGGGGGGGGGGGGGAGATCAGGGATCTTTCTTCTGCATATAAGCTAAAACTGTTCCATTTTGCTGTTTGTTTGGGGTTTGGTTTGGGTATTTTTTTTTCCCCTTGGGTTTGAAATTTTATTTTCTTGGTGTTGGTGGTTTGGGTTTGGGTTTTTTTTTTTGTTTTTTCCTTTAAAAAGAAGAAAAAAAAAACTAAAATAAAGCAGCACTCCAACCTGTAATACCAATAAACATCATCCATCTCAAAAGCAGTATTTATAGTTTCTCTAGATATTTCTATATATAGCTTTCTATGTACAGAATGGCCTCACCTCAACAGCAGAGGAGCATCTCAGTGGCTTGGGGTTTTTCTAGCACTTTGCTTCCAAAGTCTGCCCTTCCCAAGAGATGCCTCTCCCCGCCCCCCCACCCCAAAAAAAACCCACCCCAAAAACAAACCAAACCACCCCAGAGACATCCAGCAAGGAGATATCAAAGCCAAAAATAATCTTGCTTTTAAAACATATATACAGCTCCTCCTGGCTCTGCTGTCTCTTTGGGACTAAATGGGGGTTCAGTTCTCATGGTTTTAAGTCTTTCTGCCACCACTTTACTGGGGGATGCTCCCTCCCTCTGGACCATGGGAGGATGCAGGTGGCCCAGGCTCCTGGTACACCTGGGATGAAACAGCAGCATCCCTCCAATGCCCCCCAGGCTCCAGGGCTGGACAGTGTCAGCCTCATCCCATCCCTCAGGAATTTCAAAGGCTCAGCTCAGCCATTTTCATACAAAACCACACAATTTCTGCACCCTGGGACCTCCCTGCATCCACCACACAGCATCTGCCTGCAGGACCCTGAGACCTCCCTTCATCCACCACACAGCATCTGCCTGCAGGACCCTGAGACCTCCCTGCATCCACCACACAGCATCTGCCTGCAGGACCCTGAGACCTCCCTGCATCCACCACACAGCATCTGCCTGCAGGACCCTGAGACCTCTGCATCCACCACACAGTATCTGCCTGCAGGACCCTGAGACCTCTGCATCCACCACACAGCATCTGCCTGCAGGACCCTAAGACCTCCCTGCATCCACCACACAGCATCTGCCTGCAGGACCCTGAGACCTCTCTGCATCCACCACACAGCACCCTCCCTGCAGGACCCTAGGACAGCATGGACACATCTACAGAGAGATGGGGAGTGGGACATGGACATTAATTTATTCCAAGTCAAGGCTTGCAGTGTGAGTGCTGGTGCTGCCATGTACTCCTGTTGCCAGTTACTGCTGTAACTGGACCACTTTGCAGGCTCTGGTGGGGCAAAAAGCCTTCTTGGTCAGGAGATAGCATGGACACGCAGCAGGGTGAGACAGCAGGGATGGGAGGAAGGGGAAAGACGTTGTATAGCCCTTGGAATAAGTTATTGTCAGGCCATGTGAATTACTCAAGTGAGCACATGGGAAATCCAAGTGTCTGGGCAAAACCTCCTGATGCTCCTGAGATCCCCACCCCCAGGTGTTAGCAAGGCAGCAAGTGGGATATCATCTGAGGTGGAGAGAGGGCACAGATTGATCTTGCTGCTCTGCTCCACCCTTGGGAACATCTCCTGGGTTTGCTCACCCAGGGAGCAGCTCTTTTGGCCCCAGAGCCTTCATGCTGCAGTTTGGTCCAGTCAAATGGTGACTTCCAAAGCTTTCAGCCACGGTATGGATCTGAAGGCAACTCCCCAGGAAGAGGGATGCCCAGTGTCCAGGGCTGGCAGGGCAGGGAAGCTTCCCCTGCCCTGGGGGAATGGCACAGAAGGATGGGGGAGCATGGAGGATAGCAGAGGGATGAAGGATAGGGAAGAGATGAAGTGTGGTGGTGGGATGAAGGATGAGGGAGCCCACATGCAACCTGCAGCATGTGGAGGACACTTCCTCATCTGTTATCCTCCATTCCCACCCTTGAAATGACTGTGAAGGGTTCTGCCTGGCCCTCAAGACAGAAGCAACCTCCCCTCAGTTTGAGGCAGACCCCAGATAAGCATCCCTCTGGCTGCATTTTCCTGAGGCCATTTGCAGGGAGAGAAAACCCTGCCCACAGCTTGACTGCTGTGAGCAGAACCCCCTGCAATTAGCACAGTATCAGAAAAGTGACATCTCACACCCACCTGCAGCAGGATGAAGCCAAACAGCATCAGGTACCTTCAACCACTGGCCCCATATGCTTGTCCCCAGGTGGCATCAGGGGCATGGGGACCTCCTTGTGCCCAGCCCTGACGCAGTGCAACAGCTGACCCCATGCCAACGCCATCATCAAACCCAACCATCCCTCTCCACCCACCCCAGCAAAAGCCAAGCAGCACCAATGGGCAACTGCCTGGGGACAGCATCCAGGAGACACATAGGATGGACCTGAACTTCAAGGACTTTGGCTTAGGGCACCAAAGGTGTCTCATGTGCAGTGATTCACAAGGGAAGAGTTAAAAACAAACCTGTGGGATGGTGACTTTGGGTCAGCCCAAGAGGAATTCATTGGAGATGGAGAAGGTGGTGTGGAGATGGAGAAGGTGGTGTGGAGATGGAGAAGGTGGTGTGGAGATGGAGGAGAATCAGTGCTTGAAATGCTTTGCAAAGGCACCAGGAGGGGTCTGGGTGATTCCCTGCAGAGGGACACCAAGTGCCCAGCGTCCCCTGTGCCACAGAGTGAGCCCAGGCAGCCACTGAGCCCCAGCTCCCCATCTCCTATCCCTCATCCTCATTCTGTCTGGGGCTGGGTACACAAAGAACTCACAGAACTCAAAAAGCAAAGATCAGACTCATGGTGTGAACAGGCAGAAACTGAAGAGCTCCTCTCAGGGTCTTGCTCCAGCTCAGAATGACCTCACCAAGGACAAAACTTGCCAGCAGCCATCCAGGCTCCTCGAAGAGCAGCTTTAATTCCACGTACAGAAAGCAACATCTCTTCTCCAAATATCCATCCTTCCCAGCTGGGAAATGGCCTCAGCTCCTTCTGCCCTCCTCCTCCTCCTCTCCCTGGCTTCCTCTCCAGCTGCTTTAGAGATGCCCAGGCAGCGCCTTGGGGCCTCATCCTGCGCACACCAACCCCACAGCCACGACCCAAAGCGAGGCAGGGACAGGACGAGTCCCGGCATCCGACCCGTGGCTGCTCAGACAGGCTGGAGGCAGGAAGGAAAGCTGGAGAGCGGAGGATGAAGCTGGGGAGCAGCCATCACACCCCAACATCCTTCTGTTTTCCTTCAGCTGGTGTTTTGCTGGCGGCTCCTGCGCTGGTTCCCTCCTCTCCTCCAGCACTAACGCAACGTCCGAGCGCGAAGCGCGGTTGGCACCAGCCCTGCGCAAGCCCTTGCTGCCCCTCTCCTGGCGAGGTGCTATCTGGTCTCCAGGGACTCCAGGTATTCCAGTGCTATGTCATAGCAGAAGTGATACTGCTCCTGTTTGGAGAGAAGAGAGGGTGTTGTGAGCCCAGGTGTTCTGCTTCCCTTTTCCAGGCAAATTAGGCTTCGACAGCCCTAAGGAGCAGCCTGGGAAGGGTTCTGGGGACAAGTCACCTGCTGCTGGGGGCTGTCCCTCTCCTGTGCTCCCTGACACTCCTGCTGAAGCAACAGCCAGGGGAACCTCTGCTTTTGGCACACAACACCCACTGCTGTGGAGGGGGACGAGCCCTTCACCTGGATCCAAAGGCACTGCACACACCAAACCTTCTGCACTTTGGGGGCACGTAGCACTTCTGCTGCCCCGAAGGAAGGGCAGGCACTGTGACATCCCCTCACCAGGAGAAGAGAGCTTATTCCCTACACCAGGCTACAAACCAGGCAGCACCAGTGAGGGGCTCCCCAGAAGATACTCGACTCATGGAATCCCCCCACACCCCCACAGTGACTGACATCCATCTGTTGGAGCAGGTCCAGAGGGAGCCATGAAAATGATCAGAGGACTGAAGCACCACCCCTATGGGGACAGGCTGAGACAGCTGGGAGCTGTTCAGCCTGGAGATGAAAAGCCTCCAGGGAGACCTTAGAACAGCCTTCCGGTACCTGAAGGGGGCTAAAGGAGAGCTGGGGAGGGACTTTTGACAAGAACTTGGAGCGACAGGACAAGGGGCAATGAATTGAAACTAGAGCAAGGACATTTAGACTGGAGATTAGGAAGAAATTCTTTACAACAAGGGTGAGGAGACACTGGAACAGGTTGCCCAGGGAGGTTGTGGATGGCCCCTCCTGGAAGGTGTTCAAGGCAGGTTGGATAACGCCTTGAGATACTTAGTTTAGTGAGAGGTGTCTCTGCCCATGGCAGGGAGGGTGGAACTGGATGATCTTTAAGGTCTCTCCCAACCCAAACCATTCTATCATTCTGTTAACCATCAGATAGTGCAGAGCCATGGGAACAATGAATGGACTGTGGGGTCAGAAGTGTCTGAACTAAAGCCCCAGCCCTGAATCCAAGAGGTTTCTCTATTTGTGAGTTCAGTGGAGGCTGCACCCAGGGAATGTGCTCAGGAGAGAGCCCTGGCCTCACTGCCTCTGCTGGCCAGGGGCACCCTGCCCCGGCTGCCAGGACATTCCTCAGCACAAATCCTCTTGCTGCAGAGATTGTGGCCTGGGTGTTCGCTTTGCATGGGAGGAGAGGCGTGAAGGGAAGCCTCAGGAGCTTTCCCTTCCCAACATCCACATTTTCCAAGGGAAATGCCAAACAAAGGAGTGTTTTGGTGCTGAGGGCAAAGCCTGAGCTGCCTGTGACGGCTGGGCCAGAGCCAAGGGCTGGGAGTGGGAAAGCTTCTTCCTGAGCCCACAGCTGGGCTGGGCTCTCCCATCCTCTCCCTTTCCTGAGATAGCTGTGGACAGTGCCAGCATCTTCCCACCCTCTGCTCCTCTCCAGCTGCATGGCTGGCTGCTGGTTTATTCCTCAAACCACTGAAATGTGGTCTGTGAAGGTAGCCTCCTCCATCCTTGTCCTCCTCTATCTGACCTGTTCTTGGGCTGTTCTGTCCTTGTACAATCCACAGCACATCAAACAGGGGAGCTTAGACCCTAGAATCACAGAATGCATCAGGTGGAAAGGGACCCTTAAAGGTCACCTTGTTCAACCCCCCTGCAGTAAGCAGGGACATCCCCAACTACATCAGATTGCTCAGAGTCCCATCAAGCCTGACCTTGGATGTCTCCAGGGATGGGACCTTCATCCCTTGCCCTGGGCAACCTGTTCCAGTGTTAAAGCACCCTCATGGTAAAGAAGCCCTTCCTAATGTCCAACCTAAATCCACCCTGCTCTAGTTCCACACCACTGCCCCTTGTCCTAGTGCTACAAGCCCCTGGAAACAGTCCCCCTCCAGCCTTCTTCAGGTACTGGAAGACCACCTGAAGGGGACCTACAGGAAAGCTGGAGAGGGAAGTGCCCATTCATCCCCATGAAATGTAGCTCCTTCAAGCATCCAAAAAGCAAAACCACTCAGAGTGGGGCAGGGGGAAAAACTCCTCAGATCAGGTTTCTGATGCTGCTGTGAGCTCTGGGACATGGTGAGGGGGGACACCACCTGCCCAAACCCTCAGCAGCAGCAGAGGGATGGCAGCTTGAGCACCAGCAGGAAAATCCTGTTAGGCCTGGCGTGGGTGGGCAGCTGCTTGGGGACCACAGGTGGGAAAAAGGCAGAGAGGGAGAAGGGCTTCAAAGCCAGGAGGCTCTGAGAGCTTAGATTAAAAGCACAAAGTGCTTTTTGGATTAAGAAAAGGGATTGTTGCCATTTAGCATCACATAAAAACAACATCCCCTCCCCAGGCAGGCAGTGGGGGGAGACACAGGGGCAGCAGGGAAGGGCTCTGCACTGGCTGCTCTCCACTGGGCTGGGCCTCTTTACACCATGCAAGGATCTGACCCCTCAGTGACTCCAGGAGCTTGGGATTCCCAGAATAGATGGTTCAGGTTCATTTGAGGCTGGAGAATGCTCGTGTCCTGATGGGAAATGTGGCCTTTTGGGTTGGTTTGTTGTTGTTGTTGTTGTTTTAATACCTTTGCAATTTAGCCCAATGGGTTCGGTGGCTTCATGCTTGTCACATCAGCTTTCCATTATCTGCATCCCTCCCCCTGCTCCCCCCATCCCCTCCCTCACCTTCTCCTCCACTTTTAATTCCTAATGCAAATCACATCCCCTCCACAAAGCCATTTCATCTTGCAACTTAGGGATTTTATCATCTAAACAGGGTAAACATTTCTGGATGATTGCTTTGAAAACATTATGAGGCACCTGGATTCCTCCACCACAGGGACAGGGACACTCCTGCTCCATCCCCTGTCCTGACAGGGCACAAGCTGCTCACCCTGGTCCACCACCACCTCCAGCATCCCCACCATGAAACCTGGCTCCATCACTACCCCCAGCAGCTTGTCCCCCCCTTAATTTCACTCCAGATCCAACTCCCTCTTCTATTTCTAACAGGAATTTGTCTCATCCTTGGAGGATCCTTACTGCACCTTGGAGCTGCTCTCAGCAACACAAACACTCTGGGAAGCTGCAACGGTATCTCATGAGTGAAAGCCAACCTGCTTCAGTGCTCCTGGGAAAGTTTCCCAACAAGCCCAGCACCAACACCAAGGGCATGTCAGCACAGCAAGATGAAGGCAAGCTTCAGTGGAGGCTGATCTCAAGAGCTGCCTCTCTTCCCTGTCCACCCCAGCCCCAGGCATGGTGCTGGTGTGCTCACCAAGTCATGATCTGCATGAAGTGCTGATCACAGACTGCTTTGGGTTGGAAGGGACCTTAAAGATCATCCAGTTCCAACACCCCTGCCATGGGCAGGGACACTTCCCACTAGACCGGGTTGCTCAAGGACTCATCCAACCTGGCTTTGAGCACTTCCAGGCTTGGAGCCTCCAGGGCTTCTCTGGACAACCTGTTCCAGAGCCTCACAACCCTCAGGGAGAACAATTTTTTCCTAATGTTTCACCTGAATCCAACCAGTTTGAGGCTACTACCTCTCGTTCTGTCACTCCATACCTCCACCAGAAGCCCCTCTCTAGCTTTCCTGTAGCCCCTTCAAATCCTGGAAGGCTGGTCTCCCCAGAGCCTTCTCTTCTCCTTCATCAGAAGCCCCTCTCTATCTCTCCTGTATCCCCCTTCAAATCCTGGAAGGCTGCTCTAACATCTCCCCAGAGCCTTCTCTTCTCCATGTTGAAGAACCCAAACTCCCCCAGCCTGTCTTCACAGCAGAGGTGCTTCAGCCCTCTGAGTCCCTCATGCTACAAAGGATTTGGGATGGAAAATTTGGGGAGGTCAGCATGCTCCATGTCCTCTCCTCCCTGCCAGAGGGATGCACAAGGACCAGCAGCCAGGGTGGACCCTGGCAGTGTTTGGTGCTTACCAAGGTCTCTACCATATTTGGCTTGTAGTTGCGGAGGGTCTTGGCAGCATAGAAGACGTCTGCCATGTTGTGGCACTTGATCATCTCCAGGATCATGGTGGAGGCACAGAAGGTGCCACTCCGGCCACCTCCGTTCCTGGGGGGAGAAACACACAGCTGGGTGGTGAGAGGATGGCATTCAGAGCACCTTCCTGCTCCCTGGAAGTCCCCCTTCCTCTATCCATCCGGGCATCCCAGGAGATGTCCTGGAAGAGGAACTCAAGCCCTAAAGTCCTCCTAAACCAGGGGACCTGAGGCAGACCCATGTGGTGGCAGAAGCTGTGGTCCTGCCCTCTGGTCCTCACAAGAGCCACACAGAGCATGAAAACACCTTTTTGGCTCATTGGGGCTGGATCTGGGATATCTGGGCTCAGTGTCCAGCCCTGCCATGGACTGATTCCTCACATGACCTTGAGGAAGTGATCCTCTCCCTCTACCATCCTCTTCCCATCTGCAGGGTGACCCAGGGCTGATGACCTGTGGGGTAGTGCTTGCCTGGAAGAACCACCCCACATCTCCTCCAGCTCACTGGCTACAGTCCCCTGTTCTGGCCTGAAGCCATCCCACACCACCCCAGCAAAGGGGATGGGGAAAGGAAGAGAGAACCTGAAGGCAGTGGATCATAAAGCATGTTCCCAAATTACCCTTGGGCTAATGAAGGCAGACAAGGCTGTAATTAATTTTTGATTAAAGGCTTCCCTGCTGTCTGCACCAACCTAGGAACGTGCTAGGTTCCAGCCAAGGAGACCACTCCTGGGACATGGTGACAGGACCGGGACCTCTGCCAAGCCCTGCTGCAAGGCAAGGGGGCTGGGGTGAATGGCAGGGTTCTGCTAGCAGCTGTCACCTGTGATGAGCATCCATCACACCAGGGAGGCTTGACCTGGTGACCAGAACTCATGTTGTGGGAGAGACTTCCAAGGCAGTGGTGGAGTCTCCAGCCGTGGAGGGGTTCCAGAGCTGCAGAGATGCGGTGCTGAGGGCCATGGTTTAGTGGTGACCTGGCAGTGCTGGGTTAATGGTTGGAATGGATGATCTGAAAGGTCTCTTCCAACCACAACCATTCTATGATTCTATCTGGGGACAAAGGCACCCTGGTGAGGGCTTTTTAGAGGAGTTCCAGGTGGAACTGTGGAGATGGGAGCTGGGGGCATCTCCCTCCACACAGTAGCTCACTCCCCTCCAGCAGACACTCACAAGCAGTGCACCACGGTCCTGCCATCACCACTTTCCTTCTGCCACCTCTCCACTTGGGCCAGGAGGTGCAGGAAGGACTTCTTGGAGTCTGGGGTGTCTCGGTAGGCTGACCACCGGAGGTACTGGAAATGCCGGACCATCAGGTGCCCCTCCTGCAACTAGAGAAGCAAACCTCGTCAGCCTGACCCCATGGGCTGCCCTCATTTGCCTCCACTGGAGGCTTGATGGAGGACAAGAGGAGTTTGGAAGCATCAAGAGTACAGCAAGAGAGTAAAACCCCTTCCTGGTGCTCCAAGCTGGGTGGTTCAGCTCCACACTGGTTCCACAACCTCATCCTGCCTGGGGGAAAGCTCCACTGGCAGGGTTTATCCTAACTCACAGCATCTTGGGCTGTCTCTCTATCTCCCAAAACCCTTTACCAGACCCTTGAGCCTCCCCAAGGCTTCTCCATCACGTCCTTGTCCTGCATGCAGAAGATCCCAGAGGATGTGGTTCTGCTGTGCTTGCTGTAAACCAGGAAGCTTTAGAGAAGCTGCCCAGTCACAGAGGCAGTAGAGGTGCACCTTAACACCCTGGTAATATGGTTAGCTCTGAGGGCTAATCTGGTTAGCAGGCTGCAGGAGGAGGATTGGACCCACAAAGCTAAACGAGGCCAGGCTTTAGCCAGGCAGATGTGGAGCTCTTGCTCAGAAGTTCTCAGAGCTTCAGGAGTAGCAGATGGGATGAAACCACAGCTCCCACACTCCAGCCGCTTCTCAGAGCTCAGCAGCACTCACATTGGGAGCAGGCAGTGAAGGAGAAAGTGGGGATCAGAATCAGATGAAGGATCTTCAGCTCTAGAGGGTTCTGTCCACCCAATTTCAGCTGGCTGAGGAACAGGGCAAGCACCAGACCTGCTCCAACCAGCAGGACCTGGAATTCCTGTGGCTCTGCCCGGGGAACGGGTGCTGGCGGAACACGGTGCCCACCCCAGCACGCCTCAGACATGTGAGAGCTTTCCTGCTCCTTTTTGGGAGCTCCAGTGTGGGCTGATGACGTGGCTGAGATGAGTTGACCTCCTCAGGCTCAAGGTTTTGCTGCCAGCTGGAAGCCAGGAAGGCAGAGGCGGAAGATGAAACATAAGCAGAGTTAAAACAGGAGACAACTCCGGCAGCCCAGGAAGGAAAGCTCTGGGACACATTTTGAAGCTCAGGTGAAGGCTCTGTCTAGCTCTGGAGGACTTGTGACACACACCAACGCCTCCTTCCCCTCCAGCCAGCAGGGCTTGGCAAGAAGCATCTCCTTGCACCTCCCAGCACTCTTCCAGGGATCTGCTCCCTGGGGAAATCTCTTCTTAGCTCCAGGGTTTTCAGTCACACTGCATTTTAACTCGCTGTGGGGTGTGTTCTGCCACCTGAGAGCACAGCACACGTGGGGAAAGACACTGTGCTGATACCCAGGGCGTGCCAGATGCTCCCATGAGGAGCACAACCCAAAGCCCTCTTTGTGTTCAGAGTCCAGATAATCAGGATTTATCTCCTTCAGCCCCAGCTCCCACACTGAAGCACCTTTACCAGCTGGGCCATCACCCAAGCCATTTGCACCCTATCCCAAGCTCCCTAAGTCCCATCTGTTCAAGGACCTTCACTGGGACATTGGCCTCAGCCTCTCAGTAACCCTCAGGAGATTTAAAGTCTCCACAGCTGCCAACTCTTGACAGCTGGTTTTGTAGCTAAACCAGCTTTTACCCCACATACAGCTCTGCACCCTCCCAGGCTCTTCATCACCATCCCTGTTCCTCCTCTATTCCATCATGTTTCTCTTCATTGAAGGGCAAGATGAACCAGTCAAGAGTCAATGCAAGAAGGACAAGAGGTGAAAACCTGTGCAGATCTTCCCACCCTTCAGCAAAAGGGCTCTGCTGGTGCCAGGGGAGCTGCTGTGCCCATGTGGAGAGTCTCCATGCTGTGATACATGCATGGCAAGGCAGAGTTGGACCTCCAGGCAGGATGAGAAAGGTCTTCCTACAGAGTTATCCAACATCTTGAAAGAAGCTGTGAACTCCAGAGAGGCTGGATGAAGCCAAGAGCATTTTATAGGCTCCATTTTGCCAGGAGGAGATGGATTAGGCTGAAGGAGACACCAGCACCCACAGCCCCATTCAGTTAGTTTGCATGGAGAATTCCCTGGCCAGGCAACAACAAGCTCTAGGACTGCAGACACATCATCCTTCTGCTCTCCAAAGAAGTTCTTCACTCGTTTGAAGAAGCTCTTGGTGATGCCCCAGTCCTTCCCCAAAAGCAATCCACCCCCTGCAGGTGACCTCACCCAGCCATGACTTCCACACTGAGAGATGCTTGGGTGGCAGCTGGACACACACACACAGAGACAAGCATGGAGCCCCCTGAGCCCACCCTTCCCTGGCAAGGAGCCAGAGGAGAGCTCCTCACCCGTGTGAGGTTCTGCACTCGGAAGAGCCGGGACACGATGTCCTCGTCTGCTGCTCCAGACACATACTCCACCTCCATGGGACCATACTGCTGGAGTCCTGGCTCAGGCCAGTACTGCAAACAGGGCTGTGGAGAGAAGAAGTGCAGCTCACCATGACTGGAACATGAGGAAGGGACATCACAGATCATAGGCAACATGGAGTGGTGGGTGCTGGATACCAAGAGGGTCTTCTGGCACAGGAGTTGGTCCCAGGGTAGGATGCTGGCCCCACCATGCTCTTACTCACACAGGCCTCACTCACACTGCTGGATGGAGGATCCCTCAGCTTGTTGAGGGATCAAGCTGAAAGGTCACATCCATCCCTAGCATCCACATAGCCCTCTGCCTGCTGCATGAACACAACAGCTGATGCTCCTGGAGATGGACTTGGCTGGTACAGGAGGCTGCAGGACAGGCAGGACAGCCTGAGCAGGCTCAGGTCTGGTACTGCACAATGATGGTGCAGGGCTTGGCTGCTCCAAGTCTGCTTTCAGACCCCACTGGCTTCAGAAGCTGCTCTGCCATCAGCAGTAACAAAGGGCCTGGGGGTGTTGACAGCCAGCTGAACATGACACATCATGTGTCCAGGTGGCCAAGGTGGTCAACAGCATCCTGGCCTGGATCAGCAACAGTGTGGCCACAGGACTAGGGCAGTGATTGTCCCCCTGTACTGGGCACTGGTGAGGCCACACCTTGAATACTGGGCTCAGTTTTAACGTCCTCATTCCAAGAAGGACATTGAGGTGCTGGAGCATGTCCAAAGAAGGGCATTGAAGCTGATCAAGGAGCTGGAGAACAGGGCTGGTAAGGAGCAGCTGAGGGAATTGGGGTTGGAGACACATGGGGCTTGGTCTCTCCTCCTTAGTAACAAGTGATAGGACAAGAGCAAACAGCCTCAAGTTGCACCAAGGGAGGTTTAGGTTGGACATGAGGAACAATTTCTTCCCCCAAAAGATTGTCAAGCCCTGGAACAGGCTGCCCAAGGCAGTGGTGGAGTCCCCATCCCTGCAGGAGCTCCAAAGCTGTGGAGATGTGGTGCTGAGGGACATGGTTAGGCACCTGGCAGTGTTAGGTTCACAGTTGGAGTTGATGACCTTAAAGGTCTTTTTCAACCTAAAGGATTCTATGAACAGCACCATGGGCTGCTAGTCCACTCCCCCCAAGCCCACAGCATCCCACCAAGTGAGAACAACCCCAGCCTGCAGGCCAGGAGGAGCCTGTGGAAGCAAATCCTGCTTGGCCTCCAGGCCTCCAGCAGGGCGCTGACAGCTGGCTCAGTGCGTGGGGCAGGAACAGGACTGCTTTTAGAGGGTGACAGCTGGGAAACCAGCATGGACACAAAATATATGATGTTTGTCACCAGACTTCAGCAGGGCATTTAGCATCCCAGGCTGTCCAACGGCTTGGGCCTCGCTGCACGGCGAACGTGGCGGAGAAATAATTGGTTATTAATAGAGGCCATAAATCTCCAGCAGCTCTCAGCCTTCCAGACTCACAGCTGTAATTTGGATATTAAAACTTCCTTCAGAGAAATGAAGTTCAAGTGAGGGATATAGCCTCCAAAGTCACCTTTTGGAGCTGCCTGCTGTAAAGGTTGATTTATTACCTGTTGGTCCTAAACTGGTAAACATTTAAGACCCAGCTGATATTGTAGCACAGACATCCCCTGAAGAATAGGTGACCAGAGAGGGAGGCAGGGCTGAGTAATGAAGAAAAAACATAGGATCACAGAATTGGTTTGGGTTGGAAAAGACCTTTTAAGATCATCGAGTCCA
This sequence comes from Dryobates pubescens, assembly GCF_014839835.1. NCBI lineage: Eukaryota > Metazoa > Chordata > Aves > Piciformes > Picidae > Dryobates > Dryobates pubescens. Next base: position 5,322,932 of record NC_071631.1, on the reverse strand, counting down.
ACTGTCAACCTAGCACCACCATAGCCATTAAACCACGTCCCAGAGTGCCATGGCCACAGGTTTTCTGGATCCTGCCAGGGATGGTGACTCCACCACCTCCCTGGACAGCCTGTTCCAATCCCTGACCACTCTTCCAGTAAAGACATTTTTGCTGAAATCCAACCTAAACCTCCCCTGGTGCAATCTGAGTCCATTTCCTCTCATTCTGTCACCTGAAACAAGGGAGAAGAGACCAACCCACCCCTGCGTCCAACCTTTCAGGGAGTTGTAGAGAGCCAGAAGGTTTCCCCTTGGCCTCCTTTTCTCCATGATCAACAACCCCAGTTCCCTCAGCTGCTCCACACCAGACCTGTTCTTCCTAAGTTCCAGTCTAATCCTATTCTCCCTCAGCTTCAAACCATTCCCCCTCATCCTGTCTCTTAGATACCTTCATGCCAAGTCCCTCCATAGCCTTCCTGTAGGATCCCTTCAGGTATTGGAAGGCAGCTAGAAGGTCCCCCTAGAGCCTTCTCCTCTCCAGGCTGAACACCCCCAGCTCTCTCAGCCTATCCTCATAGCAGAGGTGCCCCAGCCCTTGGGGATCATCTTTGTGGCCATCTTCTGGACTCTCTCCAACAGTTCTGTGACCTTCTCATGATGAGGACACCAGAACCAGTTCTGCAGAGAGGGTGGAGTTTAAAAGGTTGATAGAACATCATTGAGCTTCCTGGTTTGGGTTCTAAAGGTTCACTCCATAGCTCTGTCCATATCCAGCATGGTTATATAGACAAATAAACACCAGTTTGTTTCACACCAGTCAGTGCTGAGGGCTGCAGCCCTCTGCATCCTTGCAGGGAGCGTTTTGGGTCATTTACATCAAGTATCTGATCTCAACTCATAAGCCTGCTAATGAAGTCTTCTCCAGACATCCATTAGGAGTCCATAATGCTAATTTTATGTAAAGATCCAGTATGTTTCCTCATTGAATTACCATTACAGACCTGCAGCTGACTTTTATATCCACTCTGGTGGCAGTAAGGCCTTCCAGGTGTCTATCTGGGAAGTGGTGCGCCAGGAGAGGGAGGCTGAGCATAGCCCTTAACTCCCCAGCTTCTGTTGCCTCTCTCTAGGGTGACAGAAAACATGTCCCCTCCAATTCAGCACATCCCATTGCACCATAAAACCCAGAGGGCAGCCACTTTGCAGCAGGGTGGTTTATAAAGCAGGATTCACAAGCCACCAGTGTCTTTGGAAGATGAATGTGGGACAGCTCCAGTGCTTCGGTTTCCCCCTTGTAAGAGGATAAAAATCAGACTTTCACAACAAGGTTACACTTGTCACTAACTTTCTGTCTTCCTGTGGTCATCAGCAAAGACTGTGGCACAGCAAAGCAACACAGTGCCAACACCAATGCCACCACTGTGCCCAACACCAATGTCAAAAGCAAGGCAAAGGCCATCATCAAGGCCTACATCATTGCCAGCACCAGTGCCAAGGAAACACCAAGGCCAATGTCCAAGCCAACAACAATGTCAATGCAACACAGCCAGGCTGGTTTGCTTCTTTGCTGCAGCCAGTCCCAGACTTCTCCCAGGAGAAGGAGCTGAGTGAGCAAGGCACAGGCTGCAGCACTGCCAAGGTGGTGAGGACAGAGTAGGGCAGGGCTACCAGGATGAGGGAGGTTCTCCTCCCTCTATGCTCTGCCCTGGTGAGGCCACGTCTGGAATACCGTGTCCAGTTCTGGGCCACTCAGTCCAAGAAGGACCTCAGGGAACTGGTTCCAAAAGTCCAGAACTGAGGCACAAAGATACTGAAGGCAGGGGAACATCTCCCTGCGGAGGAGAGGCTGAGGGAGCTGGGGCTTGGAGCAGAGGAGCCTGAGGCATGACCTCGTTCATGTTGATAAAGATGTGCAGGGCAGTGGCGGGAGGATGGAGCCAGGCTCTGCTCAGGGCTGCCCAGTGACAGGACAAGAGGTGACAGGTACAAGGTGGAGCAGAGGAGGTTCCACGTGAGTATAAGAAAAGCTTTTTCACTGAGGGTGCCAGAGCACCGGAGCAGGCTGCCCAGAGAGGTTGTGGAGTCTCCTTCTCTGGAGACACTCCAAACCTGCCTGGATGCCTTCCTGTGCAACCTATTCTAAGTGATGCTGCTCTGGCAGGGGCGGCTGGACTACATGATCCTTCGAGGTCCCTTCCAACCCCAACATTCTGCGCTGCTGTGGGGCTGGCAGCACTCACCCAGGCAGAGTTGGACTGGTTGAGCTGGTTGAGCATGACGATGGAAGTGCAGCCGTAGTCATAGACCAGGCGCCAGAAGTCGGTGGTGGTGTTCTGCAGCGGGTGCAGGGTGACGATGAAGGCAGCGCTCTTGGTGTAGCTCTGTGCAGAGGGAAGGACAAGCACCATTAAGCACGTGGAGACAGCACTGAGCTAACTGCTGTCACACCCCAAAAACCCAGTGCAGCCAGAAGATATGTGGCACCAAACCAGATCTTCTCCATGCTTAAGCAGAGCTGGCTTCCCCGGCACAGCCTTGGACCCTCCATGCCCTGGTGCTGTAGGAACAGGCCTAAGTGATGCCTGTCCTTGGTCAGGATGAAAGCTCCAGCTCTCTGCTCTCACTGCAAGGGGTATTTTGCAGAACTAAGTAGGGAAATGATGTCACCTTTGAGCCAAGAACATGAGAAGTCCTGGCTGCCAGATGGCCCCAGCCCCCAGCTCTGCACCCTGGCCCTGAGTAAAAGCATCACCCATAGCATCATTCCACCCACAGTGTCTCAACACTGCTGAGTACCAAGAGCAGCTAGGAGACAACCACTGACCTGAGCTCAGTGGGATTTTGGGGAGAAGAGGAAATCTCCTAATGCAAGACCTCAGAGACAGCAAGAGGAAAGGGAGGAGGAAAAGAAAAAAGTTCTGTACATCTCATTGGTGCTTTGAATGAGTTCTGTCCCCTTGGTCATTCTGACCCAGCTTGCCAAGGGACTGGGAGCCCACAGCCCAGCTCAACTCCTTCTCAATCAGACTTTTAAATTAACAGACCTAGCTCAAGCCTCCTCAGATACAGGAACAGAGCTGAGAACGTTCTGTGCCCAGGAATTAGCTCCACTCTCTGCTAACAAGGAGTCCTCAGGCTGCTGCAAACCTCATTCAGCTCATGGAAATCACAGGATCATTAAGGCTGGAAAAGACCTCTAAGATCATCAAGTCCATAGCTAAACCAGACAGCACCATGGCCATTAAACCATGACCCCAAGTGCCATGTCTACATGTTTTTTGACCAGCTCCAGGGATGGTGGCTCCACCACCCCCTTGGGCAGCCTGTTCCAATCCCTGACCACTCCTGCAGGAAAGAAATTTTTCCTCATCTCCGAACTAAACCTCCCCTGGAGCAACCTGAGGCCATTTCCTCTCATCCTGACACTTGTTACTAGGGAGAAGAGACCAACCTCCACCTGGCTTCAAGCTCTTTTCAGGACTTCTGGAGAGTCAGGTCTCCCCTCAGCCCCCTCTTCTCCAAACTAAACGACTCCAGCTCCCTCAGCTGCTCCTCAGCAGACCTGTTCTCTAGACCCTTCAACACCTTTATTGAACCTGTGCATGGGGCAGCAGTGAGACCCCTGGCTCTTGATGAGAGCTCCTTGCCCTCAGGAAGGGTAAGAAGTGAAGTGAAGGAAGTTTCATTGAGCATGGACCAGGCAACCTTGGCACCTGCAGCCCCTTGGCAATGGTGGGCACAGCAGTGGGCACAGAGCAGGGCTAGCACCGGCACTGCACTCAGCACCAGTGATGGGCAGCACAGATGACAGATGGACAAACTGACTGAGCTAACCACTTTGGTACTTCATAAATGAGACTTTTGAGGGGTTTCTCCCAAAAAGAGGGAAAAGGGCTTTATCCCTTCAGCAAGAATTGCATCCAAAGGGCTTTTTCCAACTCTTATTTTCTTTTCCCCTGGCCCTGTAGCAGAGATGAAGGGAGGCTCAGTGATGTATAAAAATAAACTGGATATGCACACAGCAAGCAAGCTGAAAACAAAGCTCCCATCCCCAGGCTGCCAAAGCCTGCAGCCCAGTGGGTGCAGCTCCTCAGCAGCCACCTCCACCTCACAACCTGCTTTTTGCTGCAAGAGCAGGTACCAGGGAGAAGATAGCTGCACAAAGGCACAAAGTGACAAATCCCCCAATGGGGGGAAAATAGCTGGGCTCATTCTGGTGCTGAGGGTTCAGAGAAGGTGCCCTGGGTGTGGTGGGGCTCAGCAATGCCCATGCAAAGCACCCAGCTAGTTTCAAGGAGAGGAAAGTGGGCTTGGTGATAAATGACCTATTGCTCAGTGTGGGCTCAGAGCCCATTGAGTCCTCTCTGCTCTGCTGTGGGGTCATCAAAGGTAGGACATAGCTTTCCTACCACAGGTGTCAGTTCTGACCACACCAGGGGATTCACAGTGGCTTCAGAACCAGTTTGAGCCCTCTGAATTGCACCAGGAGAACAGGTGGAAGGGTGCACAACAGGGTGCTGAAGAGGAGCTCAATGCTACCAAGCAGGGGCCTTGGGCACCCTGGTCTAATGGAAGTGTCCTTGCCCACGGCAGGGGGGTTGGAGCTAGATGGTCTTTAAGGTCCCTTCCAATCCAAACTATTTGATGACTCCATAACCCTTCCAAGAGCTTCCCATCCCTCCTGTGCTCCATTCTCCTACAACATAAATGAAGACTCTTTGTGAGCAGCTTGCAAGAGTAGGCTCAAAGCTCTTCCAAGACAAGCAAGATGCTGTTCCATAAGAGAAAGGGCTGAAGGCCCTCACTGTGCTGGTCCAACCCTTCCTCCCTCTGCACACAGCTACCAAAAGCCTTTACACCCTTGTGCAAAGGGAGGTCATCACTTCAGCCCAGACGAGGTCCTGCCACGAGAAGGCAGCCAAGGCAAGCCCAGATGCCCTCTTACATCAGTTAAGGCCGCGTTGATGTAGTTGTTGCTGTCTCCATCCACGGAGATGAGGAAGGGAAGGCATCGGTCTGGCGGCAGGACGTCCATGCTGCGGTTCCTCTCCCGGTTGCGGGGCAGCAGGGCAATGCTGCACTCCTCCACATCCAGGTGAGGAGTCACCGAGTTCAGGGTCTGCAGGTACAGACTCCCTTAGCTCCCTTCCTGCCTGCACCAGGGCTAGAACCCCTCTGCCACAGTGGGCATCAGGAGGGAGAGGAGCAAGGGAGCGTCGCAGGGTGGGGATGAAGGAGTTTCGGAGCTGCTTACCTGGAACTCCTCCCGCAGCTGTGAGGAGTTGCTCTGTGGCTCTATCCTCACCATCTCCTTGTAGGTGGGCTTGAACTCGCTGGCAGGGATGCTGGTCTCCCCACACAGGCAGGCTTCCAGGATGGCATCGTGAATGAAGACATACTGCTCCTGTCATGGGGGCCACGGGGGGAAAGGGCTGAGCCCCCAGCACCTGCTGCTGGCAGCAGCCCCACGTGTCTCCAGCACCACCTCACCTCTGTCTGTATCATGTTGATCCTCCGTGAGCACAAGGTCTTCACACAGTTGTAGATGTCCACCACACCCTCACACTCAGCCATGTCCAACATAACATCCAGGACAATGTAGCAGCCAGTTCTGCCTGTGCCAGCGCTGGGGACGGAGGAGCAACACACAGCAAAGACATTCTCAGTGCACACAGCAACCACAAGCAGCCCAAGACATCAACAGGCATGGAGCAAGGTCTGTGTGAGTAAGGGCTCCACATACAGTTCCCATCCAGGGCTGTCAGGACCTCACACCCCTCTGTAACCATAGCCTGGTTTTGCCTTAAACCACTCTCCCCACCACCAGCCCAGGGGCTGTGTGATGGTCAGGCTCCAGGAGGGAGATTGGGCACCCATGCCTAGGTTCATTTTTGCTTTAAGACACCAAAACACCTCCTTTTTTGCAACAAAACCAGCAGCCAAACCATCTCCCTGGGCAGCACATTCCTCTGGATCCCACCCCAAAAAAAAGAAGAGGAAGATGCTCAGCACCAGGCCCTGAGAGCACAAGGAGACATTCCCAGTGCAGAGGGGCTCTGAACAGCCCCAGACCCTTGGGTCAAGGTTGTACCTAGCAGGATGCCTGAAGCCAGACAGAATAGAATAAAAGAATCACAGAAACATTGAGGTTGGAAAAGATCTCTGAGATCATCAAGTCCAACCATCAACCCAACACCACCATGGCCATTAAACCATGTCCCAAAGTGCCATGGCCACAGGTTTCTCCAACACCTCTGGGGATGGTGACTCCATCACCTCCCTGGGCAGCCTGTTCCAATGCCTGACCACCCTTGCAAGAAAGACATTTTTCCTAATGTCCAACCTAAACCTTCCCTGGTGCAACTTGAGGCTGTTTCCTCTTGTCATATCACTTCTTATCAGGAAGAAGAGATCAACCCCCACCCCACGCCAACCTCCTTCCAGGGAGTCAGAGAGAGCCAGAAGGTCTCCCTTCAGCCTCCTCTTCTCCACACTGAACAACCTCAGGTCCCTCAGGTGCTCCTCACAAGCCTTGTGCTCTAGATCCTGATCCAGCCAGATAGCCCAAACCCTGGTGCGGTTGGACTCAGCCAAAGCCCCCTTTCCCCCCGCCCCAACACATCAGGAACAGAGCCCTCCCCCTGCTCCTTTGCTCCCAAGGCTTTCCCAGTGAAAGGCTCATTTCTGGGGCTGGTGAATCAGTGCTGGTGATTAAGGGTGATTACAGGCTGCGGGCACTAATCACCCTCACTGCCGCCGGTGAATGAATACTGATGAAGCAATTGACAGGGACAAATCAAATCAAGTAACTCCTTCCCACTCATCAGCTCCTCCTTGTTTGCCCAGTGGAGGCAGAACCAATAACCCATGGTGTAGGAAGGTCTGCTCAGGGGACAGAAAGCCACTGCTCCCACCCCTACGTGCCACCAGTCGCCTCCCAGCTCTGGTGTCCCTGTGGCTGAGCCTTCTGGGGACTGCACTGTGAATGAACTGCTACCCCTCCACCCCTCCTCCTTCAGCCAGTCCAAACATCCTGATCCTGCCAACAGCAGCAGTTGAGCTTCCTGTCCATCCCATGTCACCCTCACCCCCGGGGACAGTGCTGTGTCATCAGTAACAGGTGCTGGGGCATCTCCCAAATGTGCTGCTGCCTGCTCGCCTGCCTGGACCACCCACAGCCCCTCCAGCCCTGCTGTCCAGAGCTCAGTGATGACATTTTACAGCTGGATGCCATCAGATTGGATGTTTGGAAGAAGTTCTTCCTCATGAGGGTGGTGAGACATTGGCACAGGTTGCCTAGGGAACTGGTAGAAGCCTCAGCCCTGGAGGTTTTTAAGGCCAGGCTGGATGTGGCTGTGAGCAACCTGCTGTAGTGTGAGGTGTCCCTGCCCATGGCAGGGGGGTTGAAATTAGATGATCCTTGAGGTCCCTTCCAACCCTGACAATTCTATGATTCTATCACAGAGAAACATCCAATCCCTTGCTATTAGCCTCAGCACCTTCCCTGCCTCAGCCTTTCCTCATTAAACCCAGCTTATACATTTCCCTGCTGAGTATTTTGGCATCATCTGGAGCTTTTTGCATCACCCAGAGCTTTTTGCAGCACTGTGGCAGATTCAGGCAGTTTCAGGGGGGTAAGGAGGAGAGCAGGGAAGGGGAAGCTACTAGCAGCTCCCCTGGGTTTTGGTCTCTTCTCCCAGGCAACCAGCAACAGAACAAGAGGACACAGTCTCAAGCTGCACCAGGGGAGGTTTAGGCTGGATGGTAGGAAGAAATTCTTCACAGAAAGAGAGATTGGCCTTTGGAATGTGCTGCCCAGGGAGATGGTGGAGTCACTGTGCCTGGAAGTGTTTAAAATAAGCCTGGATGAGGCACTTGGTGCCATGGTTTAGTTGATGAGATGGTGTTGGGTGATAGGTTGGGCTCGACGATCTCAAAGGCCTTTTCCAGCCTGCTTCATTCTGTGATGCTGTGTTTTGTCCAGGGGGGCTGTTGTGATGTTTATAAATTGGAAATACCTGAAGATATTGTAAACATGGTGTAGTTTATACATATTCATTGCATTTCATTTCTGCTTGTGAGCACAGCTCCAATTGCTTCCAGCTGAGCTGGTCTGGCTAATTTTATGTTGGGGGGGGCGGATTTTTAACCCCTCCACAAGCACTCAGAGGCTGAGCAGCCACCTGAGACACCCACCAGGGCCACCCACATCCCCCCCAGACCCCGTGGCAGAGGAGGCTGCTCCCCACCCCCGGGCACGCACCTGCAGTGGATGACGACGGGGCCGGCGTCGGGCGGCGTGGAGGCCTTGACCCTGCGGATGAAGGCCAGCAGCCCTGTGGCGTGGTAGGGCACTCCGTGCTCAGGCCACGACATGAAGTGGAACTGCTTCACCTCGTGCCGGGCCGAGTAGCCCCGCTGCAAGGGAAGGTGGAGATGGAGTGAGGATGCACAAGGAGGCCAAAGCCACCCAAACCATCTCTTGTTCTCAGGAACCATAGAATCACAGAACTGTCAGGGCTGGAAGGGACCTCAAGGATCAGCCAGCTCCAACCCCCCTGCCATGGCCAGGGACACCTCACACTACAGCCACATCCAGCCTGGCTCCAAAAACATCCAGGCAGGAGGCTTCCACCACCTCCCTGGGCAACCTGTGCCAGTCTCTCACCACCCTCATGGGGAAGAACTTCTTCCTAACATCCAATCTGAATCTACCCATTTCTAGTTTTGCTCCATCCCCCCCAGTTCTATCACTCCCTGACACCCTCAAAAGTCCCTCCCCAGCTTTCCTGTAGCCCCCTTCAGATACTGGAAGGTCTCCTCAGAGCCTTCTCTTCTCCAAACTGAACAGCCCCAACTCTCTCAGTCTGTCCTCATAGCAGAGCAGCTCCAGCCCTCTGCTCATCCTCACGGCCCTTCTCTGGACACTTTCCAGCACCTCCAGATCCTTCCTGTAGTAGGGGCCAGTGTTGTGCCAGCTCAGATGGACCATACAGTGCTTGGCTGCTCCAGCAGCCCCACAGTTCCTTCCCCCTTGGCTGCAAGTGGATTGAAAGACAACTGAAGAGGAAGAGGTGGAAGCAGCTGCAGGCCTCATTCCATGAGCATCTTTGCTACCTGCCCTATAACCAGACAGTGACTTCACATTTCTGAGAGAAGATCTTCTCAATGCATGTAAACATCTAAAGGGTGGGGGTCATGATGATGAGGCTGGGTTCTTCCCAGTGGTGCCCAGGGATACAACAAGGGACAATGGCCACAAACTGGAATCCAGGAGGTTGCACTTGAACTTAAGGAGAAAATTCTTTACTTTGAGGGACCTGGAGCCCTGGAGCAGGCTGCCCAGAGAGGTTGTGGAGCCTCCTTCTCTGGAGAGATGCCAAACCTGCCTGGGCATTGTGATCCTGGGCAACCTGTTGTGGGTGACCTTGCTCAAGAAGGGGGTTTGGTCTGGATGATCTCCAGAGGTCACTTCTAACCCCCACCATGCTGGGATTCCATAGATTAAGGGGCAAAAAGCACCATCTCTGTTCCCAGGTACCACTCTGGAGGGTAATGGCCACATAACCCATGCTCTGACCCAGAGGACAAAAAGCACCTTTCATCCCTGGCACAGTGATGTGGTGCTCACATGGAAATCAAACACCCACTCACTGCAGAAACCAAACTGGGGCCAACCCTGAGGACACGGAGCCAGGGAACAGGCCAAGGGAGAAGCTGCCAGCATCCTCTAGGTTCAGAAGCTGCACCTCAACCAAGGGTGAAAACCCCACCAGGAGGTAAATAAGCAGGGGATGGGTAAATTCCAATATAGCTACAGTTAGGGGTGTCTGGTGGTGAGAACCCAAGGTGGGAGGGCTCTGTGCCTGCCAGGGCAGGGTCAGGCAGGAGGTGTGAGCAGGAACAGGACCCTACCCTCTCGAGGGCGAAGGTGCGCACGGCGTACTCGGCCAGCGTCTCCGAATTCACCAGGGTGATCTTGATGTCCCCATACATCTCAGAGTCATCTGGCCAGTACTTGGAGCATTTCACCTGCAAGGACAGGATGGATTTGGCCCTGTGGAGTAGCCTTCTGGTAGAACCAGAGTGTGGAGGAGAAGGATGGAGTCCTTACCCGGCCCACCTCCACCAGCTTGGTGATCATCACAATGCTGGAGCAGTGCTCCTGCCACACCATGCGCCAGAAGTCGTAGACCATCTCCTGCTTGGGCCCTGGGGGATGGAGGAAAGGGCACCAAGGGTGGATGGGCAGCTCTGGTGGAGCTTGGCCACAGCAGCACCACGATGCCACTTCATTGCCCCTCGTGCCTCTGTGGCACCAACACCCCCACAGCATTTGAACAGCTTTTTGCCCCAAGAATTTACAGTGCCCTGGGGCAGCAGAAGGGGTGTGAGGTGGTCAGCATTGCTGCCACCCCATCTGGTCCTGAATGGTCCCATTCCTTCCCTTTCTTGCCCATACAAGGTTAAATTCCACCAGGAATGAAAGCCAGCTGCTCAGATGGGAGCTGCTGGACCACTGGAGTGCAGAGAGAGGAGGAAGGGGCAACTCACCTTGTGTGGCTATGAAGTGGTTGGACCTGTGGTAGCCCTGCAAGGGAAGCAAAGATGTCAGTCCCAAGTTAGGGGGACACAGGAACACCCAAGAGCTAGGGCAGAGCCCAGTCAGCCACCTGATGGCAACTCCTGGCCACTGGGCCAGATCCTGGCCACTGGCACAGCACTACCCACCAGTGCAGAAGGCTCAGGAGCCACTCTGCAACTGGTGCATCCTGTCCTGGGAGGGTGCACCTCCCATGAGATGCTCACATAACACCCAACTCTCATTCCTGTTCTCTTCCCCAAATCCCCAGCACCACCTTGCAGGCATGTTGGGGTCTACCAGCCTGACCCCAGCTCCTGCTGCTGCCATCAGCATCACAGCCAAGCACAGTAAGATCCCATTAATGCCACCTGTAGCAGCCACATGGTGCTGAACGATGGCCCCACTCCCCTCCTTCATCCCAGCTGCTTACTGGGGCCATTCCCAACTCTGAACAGGGAGGTGTCAGCTCAAAAAGCACTGCCAAAAGGGACCTGGGTCCCACCACCACTTGGCCATGGGTCCACCAGAGTTCAACCCCACCACACACACAGAGGTGATGGTGGCTTCTCCATCCACTGCAGGTCCTTTAATGAGGGATCTTTGTGGGCTGAATTCAACCTCTCCTCTGACCATGAGGGCCTTGCTCTCCATCACCCTGAGGAGGATGTGCCATGAAGACCTCACTTTCCCCTTTCCTGGACAATATCCAAGTTCCTCCATGCATTTTCCCAGCCTGCCTCTCCCTGATGCTACTTCACAGCAGGCTGCCCAGGTCAGTGCCTGGGAGGAGATGGGAGCAGAGAGGAGGGAGGAGCTGGGACCCATCTACTTACTTCTCGGTTAATCCGAATCTTAACGATGCCGTTAGGACACAGGTGTGAGAGAAAAAGATCAGAGACAGAGACATTAGTGAGGCACAGCTCAAGAGACAGGTTAGGGCAGGTCCAGCCCCAAAGCAGGTCACGGAGAGCCACAGGGGAGAAGAGACACATGGGGACAGGGGACAGTCATGGGGATGCTTCCCAGGCACAGGGAAACCATCATGGTGGCATCAGGCCACCACTGCCAGATGATATCCTCTGGAAGGCAGGGAAGAGTGGGACTTGCTGCTGCTTCCAGGAGATGCTCAAGCCCTGTGTCCAATGGAGCCTTCCTGCACTTTCCCTGGTCTCACCATTGCTGGAGGTGACAGGGGACATAGGTCTTGGGGAACACCACTCTCAGAGGACACCAGGGCTGAGCTCTACCCAGACTCACATGCCCAAACAGGGGCAGGGGTATCCCAGTGTGAGCCCCCTTGGCCCCTCAACCTCTGCATCCTTCACCCAGGGAGGAGGGAGATCCACAGCCATAACCACAGGCAAGGAGAGAAGAGAAGGTGAAAAAGGGAAGGAGAAAGGAGGAAGAGAGCAGAGCAGAGAAGGGAGAGACTGCAAACAAATTGCTGATGAACATAAAGCAGGCAGGGCTCCTCATGGAGTATCTCAGGGTTGCACAGTTCAGCCTATCCTGGGCTGTCTCAGCTCCTCCAAATGCTGCTAGTTCTTCAGGGGCAGACCCTGACAAACCAGAGGGTGCAGAGGAAGCTCCTGGCCCAGCCCAGCCCCCCCAGAGACAGGCACTGTCCCCACTCACGTCGATGTAGTTGGCATTGATGTAGTCTGAGTTGGGGTCGCCCAGCAGTGGGTGCAGCTTCACACGATGACGGTCATCTGGAGAGCAAAGGGAGAAGGGACCATCAGCACCCAGAGGGGTGGGCGTGAGGACAGGGTGCCCCAGGGCTCCATCTGCAATTGTTTTGCACCAGCAATCTTGAAAATGAAGGCTGGTGGGACATGTGGGGTCACTGCCCCTGGAGGTGTTCAAACAGGGATCGAACGTGGCACTTGAAGCCATGGTTTAGTAGTCATGAGGTCTTGAGTGACCGGTTGGACTTGATGATCTTTGAGGTCTTTTCCAACCTTATTGATTCTATAATTCTATGATTCAGGAGCAATAACCAGAAGCTGGTGGAGGTCTTTCCAAAGATGGTGTCTCCATCCCTGTGAGAACATCACTGGAGAGCAGGGAGCAAAGCAGCCCTGACTGTGGAGGGAGCTGGTGGGGAGCACTCTCTCTGCTGGGCTCAAGCCCTTCCCCAATCTTCTGTCCTACAAACTCATCCTGAAGTTCCCAAGGTGCAGCTCCCAAGCTGCAGCTTCTTCTAAGTCTATACAAGAAAACATGCTCCTGGTTATCTGGGGCCTTCCAGAACCACCCAGAATATCATGGGGATTTCATCACCCCAAGATGTTCCATCCTCAAGAGACATCCAGCTCAAGCCCTCCTATTTGTTCAGGTGTCTGATGCCCAACAGGGGCTCTGAGGCTGAGATCCTTGCATTGAGCAAGGATCTTTCTGCTGCCCTTGACCAACCAACCCAAGCAGTTTATTCATTGCCACAGACCACACTCCTACCAAAAAAAGGCCCCCAAAGCCTTTTAGAAGGGTGCTCAGGGTGTCTAAGCCTTTGCTGAGGTCACTCACATGTGGACACATGATCCTGTCGCCCTTTGGTCTTGTCTTTCTTCTTTGAAGCATCCCAGCCTTCAAAGAAACTCTGTAAGGAAAGCAGTCAGAGATTCACAGCATGGTTTGGGTTGGAAGGGACCTAAAAGATCATTCAGTTGAAACCTACCTGCCATGGGCAGGGACACCTCCCATCAGCCCAGGTTGGCAAAGGTCTCATCCAACCTGGCCTTGAACACCTCCATGGAGGGGGCATCACAGCCTCCCTGGGCAACCTGTTCCAGTGTCTCCCCACCCTCACTGTCAAGAATTTCTCCCTAATTTCCAGTCTCAATCTCCCTTCTTCCAGCTCAAAGCCATTGTCCCTCATCCTGTCACTACAAGCCCTTTTAAAAACTTCCTTCCTGGCTTTCTTGAACTGGAAGGCTGCTCTAAGGTCTCCCTGGAGTCTTCTCTTCTCCAGGCTGAACAGCCCTAACTCTCCCAGCCTGTCCCCACAGGAGAGGTGCTCCAGCCCTCTGATCATCTTTGTGGCCTCCTCTGGACCAACAGTTTCATGTCCTTTTTGTCCTGGGGGTACCAGAACTGGACACAGTGCTCCAGGTGAGGTCTCACCAGAGCAGAGCAGAGGGGCAGGATCACCTCACTCACCCTGCTGCTCTCACTGCTTGTGATGCAGCCCAGCACACAGCTGCCTTCTGGCCTGCAAGCAACAATTGCAGGTTCCTGTTAAGCATGGCCATCACAACCTGAGGGCAGGACTGTGGCAGGACTGTCCCCAGTCCCACAAGCTCCCTGGGAAGCAGGGCAGGCAGGGTGATTCCTCTACCCCAAAACCCAGGCCCTCCACCTCCACAGCACGCTGTACCAGCTCCATGCTTCTGTTCCATCCACAAAACGCTCCATTTCCCAGCAAATTGCAGCCTGCTTGGTTTGATTCTTATTTTTGATTTTTTCCAAGGTTGCTTGTGAGTCTTTTTCTGAACCTCCCCGGTCCCTTTCTCTCCCCAGCACAGAATAGGTTTGTGTGTAATAACAGCAACATTCCCAGATTGGCATAAGAGGAGGAAAGTGGAAGGAAATTATATGTTTTCTCCCCTCCTGTAATATCTGAGTGCTTTCAAATGACTAGTTCCAAGAACATACAGCAGCTTTTCAAGGAGCACTAATGATCAGAGCAAAGCCCTGGGTTGGCCAATACAGGAAAGAAGGGTGGGGCGGATGGGGGGGTGTGTGAAAAAAACCCCCACCCCAACAACAACATAAAAGCTCCTGCACTTGAAACAAGGAAAGCACTAAACAGGGATTTCAGTGGGAAATTTCTGTTGCCAGACCTGTGGGACTCCGAGGAGTGGAGAGATCAACCCTGCTGGCTGCCCTGCGCCGAGGAACAGCTACGTTACAAGCACGCCAGGCTCAGCCAGCTGGGATGGGCATGATGCAGCCAACAGCTCTTGCAAGGGACTTCCCTCCTCCCCCTGGCATCATTGTGGAATCACAGAATGGTTTGGGTTGGAAGGGGCCTTAAAGAAAAGGCAGTTCCAAGCCCCCTGCCATGGGAAGGGACACCTCCCACCAGCCCAGGTTGCTCAAGGCCTCATCCAACCTGGCCTCAAACACCTCCAGGGAGGGGCAGCCACAGCCTCCCTGGGCAACCTGTGCCAGTGTCTACCCACCCTCACTGTCAAGAATTCCTTCCTGAGTCTAATGTCTCCTATCTGTCCGGAAGGGACTTTTGACAAGGGCTCAGAGCAATAGGCCAAGGGGCAACGGCTCTGAGCTGGAAAAGGGGAGATTGAGACTGGAGCATTTTCTCCGTGCACATGGGTTCAGCCCATGCCACCTTGCCCATCCCACCTCCCAGCCTCCCCAGGACACCAGCACTAGAGGCTCTCACCTCATACTCCTGCTTGAAGCCGTAGCCTTCTGCCGTCTTCATCTGGTTGATGTGCTGGAGGAGATCGGCCACGCGCACGGCAGGATGGAGCTGCCCCGTGTGGTACGGGGACCCTTTGCGGCCGCACTGGCGGCGAGGGGACCCCCCCAGCAGGCTGCTGGACTCATTGACCACACTGCTGCGCTGGTCACCTGCACAACAGGAGGCAGAACCAGGTGCTGAGAGAGGAGCAAAGCCCTCACCTCTGGCTGCCCCTGCTTTAGCAGGGGTTAGACTGAACGATCCCCTGAGGTCCCTTTCATCCCCCCCAGACATGCTGGGATGCCAGGATTCCATGTGATGCTGTTGTCTGAGTTTGCACAACACCTGATGCTCTCTGCTGCTGCCAAGCCATGCAGGATCCTGCAGCATCCAGCCTGGAACACTGTCCACACACTGCTGGGAAGCAATTTTGCAAGATAGTGCATCCTGGATGCTGTTTCCCATAACAACGCTTCCAGACAGCGCCTCTCTCACCTTGCTCACCAAGCTTCCAGGCTCAGAGCAGCTCCTCAACCCCTGCCTGCCCCTCCTGGCTGCCCCTGCAAACATGGGTGCCCCACACACACCGATCAGGCGTCACAGCCCCCAAGGAGATGATGTTCCAATCTTTGCATCCAGAAACATCTCCCCTCCAGGCTGCCAACACATGGCTGAAGCAAGGGGACAGCCTGGGAGGGTGACACCATGCCCCATGGCACGGCTGACAGGCACACTGACCACTGGGTTTAAGGAAAAATTAATTGCAGGTGGCTGCAAGGTGCCATGAGGATGGAAGGGAGCAGCCCCCAGGCAGTGATGTAGCAGCTCCTTCATTTATCTTTGCTAATTAATGATGCTTACAGGCAGGGGGTGGCCACAGCAGAGGTTGTCCCCAGCTATGGCAGAGCCCAAGCTCCCCACAGAGAATCATAGAACCACTTTGGTTGAAGAGACCTTTAAGATCACCCAGTGCAACCATTAACCCAGCACTGCCAGGTCACCACTAATCCACGTCCCTCAGCATCACATCTCCATGGGTTTTAAATGCTTCCAGGAATGGGAACTCCACCACTGCCCTGGGCAGCCTGGGCCAGGATTTGACAACCCTTTTGGGGAAGAAATTGTTCCTTCTGGGCTACCTAAACCTTCTCTGGTGCAACTTGAGGTCATCTCCTCTTGTCCTGTTGCTTGATCCTTGTAAGAAGAGACCAACCCCCACCTGACTCCAACCTCCTTTCAGGAAGCCGTCAAGAACCAGAAGGTCTTCCCTCAGCCTCCTCTTCTCCAGGCTGAACACCCCCAGTTCCCTCAGCCACTCCTCACCAGCCCTGTTCTCCAGGCCCTTCACCAGCCACATCTCCTCCTCCACCCTCCACCCAGCAGCTGAGGAGCATCCTGCCGCAGCACAAACAAGAGGGCAGGAGCAGGATCCAGCCCCTCAGCCTGCTTCTCCCTGAAGAAACCCAGGAGCAGCAGCAGCAGCTCCAGCTCACCCCACTCAGAGACCCACCAGGCGTTGAGCCTTTCAAGGACATTAACCGAGAAATAATCCCCCTGGCTGGCTGTATTAGGAGGAGGAGAAGTTTGCCCTCTGGGCTTCTATTATCCACGAGACAATGCCGGGGAGCACATTCATCCGGCAGCCGGTGGGGCCGAGCCGTGTGGAAGCAGCATCTTGGAGCTACTGTAGCAGATGTTATTAGCATATGGTGGAAACTGGGGCATCCAGCCAGTTATTCTACAACTAAATCAGTGCAGCCATGCGTGCTCCAGTGGGTGTTAAATTATCAGGCTCCTTCCCGTGTCAACACCCTGCTTCTTTAACCCTCGGGAGCCCAGGGCTCTGCGCAACACCGCGGAGCTGAGCCCTGCTGGGGGGCTGGGGGAAGCCCAGGGCAACGCTGCCAGCCTCAGCACAGGGAGGAGTTGGGGTTCCAGCAGCTGTGTGCCGGGGGAAGCCCAGGGCAACGCTGCCAGCCTCTGCACAGGGAGGAGCTGGGGTTCCAGCAGCTGTGTGCTGGGTGAAGCCCAGGGCAAAGCTTCCAAGCCTCAGCACAGGGAGGAGTTGGGGTACCAGCAGCTTCAGGGGGCTGCAGACAATGTTTGAGCCCACAAACAGCCTCAACTCATCATGACACAAGCTCAGTATAAGGAAGAGTTGGGGTACCAGCAGCTTCAGGGGGCTGCAGGCAACATCTGAGCCCACAAACAGCCTCAACTCATCATGACACAAGCTCAGATATTTGCATTGCAAGGTCAAGGAGCAGAGCTGAGCTGTACTGGTGTGCTGGGTGAAGCCCTGTGCGAAGTTTCCAACCTCAGCATAGGCAAGAGCTGGGATTCTACTCAGCTCCAGGGGACTTGCAGGCAATGTTTGAGCCAACAAATGGCCTCAATTCATCGTGCCACAAGCTCAGCATAAGGAAGAGTTGGGGTTCCAGCAGCTTCAGGGGGGCTGCAGCCAACATTTGAGCCCACAAACGGCCTTGACTCACCCAGACACAAGTTCAGATCTTTGCATTGAGTGCCAAGGTGCAAAGACCCAGCTCAAGCCTCCACAGGCATTTGTCCTTCAGCTAAACCTGGATGACAATAAAGCTACCACAGACACTCAGGAGCTCAGTGCCCTTGGAGGTTCAGACAGGACAGGGAAAACCCTGCAGCTGCCACACACACCAGGTTATGACAGCTGCAACACCTGAGCTTTGGAGAAGCATTTCTGCTGTTTCTGGAATATTTAGGGATTGGGGGGGAGGGGGCTTGTGGTGGCTGGGTCTACAACTACCTGTTGTAGCCAGGTGGGGGTTGATCTCTTCTCCCAGGCAGCCAGTGACAGAAGGAGAGGACCCAGACTCAAGCTGTGCCAGGGGAGGTTTAGGCTAGATGGTAGGAAGAAATTCTTCACAGAAAGAGAGATTGGCCATTGGAATGTGCTGCCCAGGGAGGTGGTGGAGTCCCCATCCCTGGAGGTATTTAAGAAGAGCCTGGATGAGGCGCTCAGTGCCATGGTATAGTTGGTTAGATGGTGTTGGACTGGATGATCTTGAAGGTCTTTTCCAACCTGGTTAACTCTGTATCCTGTACTTCTGGGTGGGAGGGGAGGATGCCAGGGCTGCCCAGCCTTACCCCTGTGGCTGTAGTTGTGGGTGTCCATGAAGGACAGCCCCAGGCGCTCGTCCTCCTGCAGCGTGCTCTGGTCGGTGAAGCTCCTGTCGATGGCACTCATCATGTGAGTCTTCTCGTGGCGGTAGTTAATGGTGGCTTTGGTCATGTTGACAGGCTTCCTGCAGGGGAGGAAGAGGAAGAAGCAGCCATAAGCAAGGCTGCCCTCACAGTGATGTGAGAACCCTCACCCAGAGCTACCAGGCTGGGATAATTCTGGGGTGCAGGTTGCATTATTTCTGATATTGAGCTTTGGTTTTCTGGTGCCCCAAGCCAGCCACAGCCCCACAGCCTTTGCTGGCTGCAGCAGCTCCAGCTGCTTATCTTCACTGTTCCCTCCCCAGAATGCCCAGGAACATCCAGGAGTGGTCCTTGAGGAAGTGGAGGCTCTGCCCAGCTGGCACTGCAGAGGGCAGCCCCAGCTCCCCCCTACTCCCTTTCCTTCAGGCCTTACCCACCTATCACCCCATCCCTCCTCACTGCAACATTGACCCTCCTACACCCCCCCAGCATCCCTGTGCTGTACAGCACCAGTACAAGAAGCAGAAGAAAGGCATGGACCTGTTGGAATCACAGAATTCTTTAAGCTGGAAAAGACCTTTCAGATCATCTAGTCCAAGACTTAACCCAGCACTGCCAGGTCACCACTAAAACATGGCCCTCAGCACCACATCTGTAACCACATCTCCATGGCTTTGAAACCCCTCCAGGGATGGGGATTGCACCACTGCCTTGGGCAGCCTGGGCTAGGGCTGGAGAACCCTTTTGGGGAATAAATCATTCCTCATGTTCAACTTAAACCTCCCCTGGGGCAGCTTGATACCGCTTCCTCTAATCCTCTCCCTTGTTCCTTGGGAGGAGATACCAACCCTTACCTGGCTCCAACCTCCTTTCAGGGAGTTGTAGAGAGCCAGAAGGTCTCTTCTCAGCCTCTTTTTCTCCAGGTTGAACAACCCCAGCTCCCTCAGCTACTCATCAGACTTGTTCTCCAGACCTTCATCAGATTTTTGTCCTTCTTTGGAGCAGATCCAGAAGCCACAGCAAGGATGAGAGGGCCAGATAGACTCTGCTGTGATAATAGGTCAAGAGAGCTGGGTTTGTTCAGCCTGGAGAACAGAAGGGTGCCAGGGAGGCCTTCTGGTAGCCTTTCAGTGCTTAAAGAGGCTGAGCAGAAAACTGGGGACAGATTTTTGAGCAGGGCCTGTTGTGACAGCACAAGTGGTGATGGTTTGAACTACAAGAGGCAGATTCAGACTGGAGAGAAGGGAAAAATGGTTGACACTGAGGGTGGTGAGACTCTGTCCCAGGTTTTCCAGAGAGGTGGGAGAGGCCCCATCCATGGAATCATCCCAGGGAAGGTTGGTTGTGGCTCTGAGCAACCTGCTCTAGTTGCAACATCCCTGCTGATGGCAAGGAGAGCTGGACTGGATGCCCTTAAAGGTCTCTTCCGACCCAAACCATTCCATGATTCTAAACCCACGCCTGGGAGCCAAATCCATCCCAAAGCACAGGCTGGACCCCTGACTGACATGTGCTCAGCACCCACCAGGGAGGCTTTCCCCACCCCCTGCACCTAGGGTGGGCTTCTCCCCCACCAGGCACCTAACGAAGATGCAGGGAAAGCCCAGCAGCTCTTGCTGGGACAGAACCTCACACCCTAAATTCGAGACATTTAGACCAAAAAAAAAAAATCCCTGACTGATTTGGTTTTGAGGCAGCATCCCAGAAGCCTGAGCAGGGATTAAGCCAGAGGAAGGCTGAAGAGGAGATGTGAGCCCATGTCAGCATCTCAGTGGGGCCAGGACACCGCGAGCTGCCGCCAAAATCCCGAATTCATCCCGGAGTCACCGACCCTTCTCCTTTAAGTCTCTCCCAGGCTCAGCAGCCTTATTATCCCCGAGCCAAAGAAGCCCTTAAAATGTGCTCATCAGAGAAAAGGACTTGTTGGAGCAGCAGGGCGAGGGGAGGAAGGGTGAAGGAGACAGAGAATGACAATTACTTACGGGTAATAGGAATAAGAATAGTAGTTCCTCCTGGCCAGCGTGCAAACAAAGAGAACAGCAAAAAATTGCATAAGCAGCTTTTCTCCAGCGCAGGGAGGGGTTAGGGGCAACTCAGCTGCTGGAAAATGAAAGGCACCAGAAGGAAACCTGGGTCCTTGTTTACATCTGGAGGTTGTTTACTCCAGGCAGGAGCTGGTGTCCCAGCAGCAGAGCTGCCCACGGGGTGCCCAAGCCAAAGCACCAGCTCGCAGAGTCCCCACACGGGGGGTGGTTTGTCCGTGGTACCCTCATCCAAGAGGTTATTGCACAGTGCTAAAGCCTGCAGAGTAAGTGTGGCTAAAATGGAGGGAGCTGGTTGGGGATTAGGGATAGCTCAGCTGCTGGACAATTAAATGCACCAGAAGGAAACCTGGGTCCTTGTTTACATCTGGAGGTTGTTTACTCCAGGCAGGAGCAGGTGTCCCAGCAGCAGAGCCCAAGAACCAGCTTGGTGGCCGTGGTACCCTCATCCAAGAGGTTATTGCACGGTGTTAAAGCCTGAAGAGCAAATGTGGCCAAAATGGAGGGAGTTGCTCAGGGGCCAGGCAAGCCCAGTGTGGAAAATGGGGTGAGGACATCACGTTTGCAGTGCACCGGCTCTTAAGAGGTGAGCACATTCTGGTGGTGCATTTCCCCTCCACCACATCAGTGTTTTTCCACCAGCAAAGCGCTCCAGAGGAGATTTATGAGCTTGTCCCAGCTTCCCATCAGCCCCAAATTCAGGGCCCTTGACACCAGGTTCTGATTTGTGGCTCTGGTTTGCCCTTCAGCAGGATCAGCCTGGGATGCTGAAGCCAAGCTGCTCTGCCTCCTGCCTCACAGCACTGGCAATGGGGATGGAGCAGCCACGCTGGTGGCTTCCCATCCACACCACCACTCTGAAAACACACCAGGAACTGCAGGTCCTTGCTCCACCAGGTTCACAGACTGCATCAGGTTGGAAGGGACCCTCAAAGGTTATCTTGTCCAGCGGCCCTGCAGGCAGCAGGGACACCTCCAGGGCCACATCACGTCAGGGACAGATCTGATGCCACATGGCTGGGCAGCAGCAGGCAGGCAGCCACGAGGCAGTGCCACAGCCCTCGCAGGGATCTCCCAGCCTCACTCCTCAGCGTTCAGCAGCAAAGAACCTTTCAGGCTGAACAAAGCCATCAAGAGCTCTGCAGATTTACACAGGGCCGAGGCTGTGCCCTGCTATTTTTCTCTCCCCCCAGCTATTCACGTTCTTTCCTCCCATCATCCTGAGCCCTGCATGGGGAAGGCTTTTAATGGCTGCCCTTTCTCCCCTGCTCTAAGAGCCCCCCCAGCTCAGCTCAACACAGCCTCCAGCCCCATGTAAGAAGCAGCTTTCCAGGGCACTGAGTCCAACTGAAAAGCAGCAGCCGCATCCCCAGCGCTCCTGGGGATGAGTGTCCCAAAAAGCCCTCACCCTCCTCCCTCCCACCCCACTGAGCTGCCCGAGTGAAAGCTCATCCTGATGGCCATGGTTGCAGCTGTGGCAGCAAGCAGAGGGTGGGAGAGCAGTTTAGGGGGTCCCCAGAGACTGTCAGCCCTGGGAAAACCTCCCCTCCAGTGTGCACCCAAATTTCAGCCTCTCACAGAGAGTCGGCTGGAGAATCTCAGCCAGGGGTCCCTCACATGTCACTGGTGGCTGCCCATTTAAACAAGCTCAGGATGATGCAGGACAGTCTGAGCACCTGCACCCCAAGGTGGGCAGCCACCAGCAGCCCCCTGCCCAGTCCTGGACCCAGGACAACAGCTGGACTGCCCAGGTATTTCAGCAGGACACACTGCACCACATTCCAGGCAAGAGCCACAGATGGAAGTTGTTTTCTGACCATCACCCCAGAATTGAGCATTCCCAGGGGTCTGCTCCCTCCCTGCCATCTCAGCAGGGCTTGGCAGAGGGGTGACAGTGAAAATGCCTTTCCCTCCTCCCTGTCTGCAGGAGTGCTGGCAGGATGCAATGGAACTCTCACAGCCCCATCCCAACCCATCCCAACAGTAGCTGCCAGCACAAGTAGACCCCAGACAGCAACATTCACGTGGCTGGATCCAGCCCTGGGCTGGCCAATGCAGGAGGGAGGCCCAGAGAGAACATCTCAGTGATGATCAAGCTGATTTGTGCAATTCTGATCCGGAGGGGATCAGGGCTGCACACCCCAAGGTCCACCAGCTGAGGGAAAGCTCACAGGATGGAGACTGTCAGGCTCAGCACCAGCCCAGGGTCCCTCTGAGGTCCTGGTCAGAAGCATTTCCATCAATGAAGTATTGACAGAGCAGCACAAAGCCAGGAAGCAGCAGGAAGAGGCAAAAGATTGAAAACTGCAAGGGAGATGGACAGTAGCACAAAGTTCCAGAGCCCCAGCAGCAAAGGGATGTCCCTTGGACTTTGCTCCTTGGTCCCCAGCATCCCCAGTGCCTCCTGACCATGCCTGGTGTCACTGAAGGAGGAGGGCACCATGCCTGGGGGGATGCACAAGCACACAGAGGCACAGCTCAAGGGGGGGTTTGGAGCCTGCCCAGCACAGCAGTGTCAGCACCAGGAACTCTCACTTAGCACTGGGGTGGTGGAGAAGCGTTGAGCTGGGAGGAGGGGCCAGAGGGAGGCACCAGCCCCGACAGCAGCTCTCCTTACCCCTTCCGAATGACAACGATGATGGCTCCCAGGAGGATGATCAGGACGATGAGCCCTCCAGCACAGATGCCCAGGATCAGGCCCATCTCCTCTGAGTGCTGGGACACCTCCAAGGGACGTTTGGTCTCTTTGCAGGCAGCTGTCAGGGGACAAGGACAGGCAGGAAGGGTCAACGCACAGCTCCAAGGGGTTGGCAACACCACGCAGGAAAACACCGGGATTTGTCCCATGGGATGAGGTGTTACAGGGCTCTCCAGTGCCATGCTATAACCATGGGTAAGTCTCTTTCTCAGGTCCCATGAGGGAGGATGGTCCCTTTGTGCCACCCTTCATCATGCCCAACCTAACCTTGTCCATGCCTGGATTCAGCCTCCAGCACCACCAACTCCAGCCTCCCACCACCGCCACAACAGTATAGAGGAAAAACTCAACCATGGGAGACACAGAATCACAGAACCACCACGGCTGGAAAAGACCTCTAAGACCATCAAGTCCAACCATTATCCAACCCTACCAAGGCCACTACTATATCATATCCCTAAGCACCATCCCTAGATGTCAAGGACAGTAAGAATAAAGAGGTGGGATGGGGCTGGTTATGGTTGGAATCAATGATCTTAAGATCTTTTCCAACTAGGCAATTCTATGAGTCTATGAAACCATTATGCCTGCCCCAGCCACCAGCAGCACTGGTAACAATGTCCCCCCAGCATGGCCCTGACCACCAGAGTGGCTGCAGGCTGGGATCCTCAGCCTGTTTGGGATCACTCCAGCTGGGTTCTGGAGGACTCACCTTTGCGAGCAATCCGGACACAGTTCAGCCGAGTCTCCTACGGAGGGAAAAAAGGAGGATCAGTGTGGGAGGAACATCCCTGTGGCTCTGTTCCCTGCTCCCAGAGAGGCTGGGCAGACCCAAGGCTGGTCCATTGATGCTTTGACCCCCACACGGAAGGAGCTGGCAGATGACTTGTGCTGCTGAGCTGAAGGAGTTCCTAGAGGTGCTGCTGAAGGAACTGTCCCCAGCATGCCCCAAACCAGCATCCACCAGGTTAAGCCAAGGTTCCTGACACAGAGGAGATAGTAAAGCTGAACATCATCGAAGGAAGAAGCCAGGAGACCCAGCAGAGCTGCAGGTCACCAGTGGGTCACCAGATACAGCCAAAACACTCCCAGGTCATCCTTCAGAGCTTCATGAGGTCATTTTTCATCAGTCAAAGTTTTCAAGCCCCAGTTCCAATGCTCTGTGCACCCTGCCAAGGCTGCCACAAGACCTTCCAGCTCAGGTTTCCAACAGTTTTAAGGATTCATATTTTTAGGGATGGGTTCAGCTAAAATTTTCCATTTTTCCATGCATCCAACTTCTGTTGCAAAATAAAAAGCACTGCTCTGGCTGGATTGCCTCCTTCCCTGAGCATCCTCCAGGCCCTCAGGACACTGGGCTGGCAACGCTGCTCCATCCACCCTTGGACAGCAACCTGCCCAGGGCAGAGCCAGCTCCAGCACTGCTCTCCCCGAGGTCACCAGCTCTTGCTTCCTGTGCTTCTCGCTCCATCTGGCACAACCACCATCCAGCTTTCTTGCAATGTCTGACAGCAGCCAGGACAAATCCATTGCCTCACAGCAGGAAGGCTCTAAACCAGCCTCAAACCACCAGCTATTATCCAGCAGTGCCCAAGCGAGGCCAGAGCCCAGATCCTCCCTGTCCCTCTGGGCTCTAATCACAACTCAGCGAGGTGTGAACCATCCCAGAGCTGAGGAACCAATTCACAACCCAGCACCCTTCCGGAAAGATGGAGCTGTGCAGGATGAGGATGCTGCAGCAGTCCTGCTGCTTCACCTTCACAGCTCATCCTGCCCAGCATGGGATGGGAGCTGTTGGAGCAGGTGAAGCTGAGAAGCATCCTCAGGGGGTCCTGGTGGTCCTACCACTTGTCCCAGTTCACCAGGAGAATAGAGAGCAGCAGGCAGGGAGAGGACAACCAAGGAACTCAGCAGCTTCCCTGCAGCAGCTTCTGTGCCAGCAGCAGCTCTCAGTAACACAGAGACAGGTCTTGTGCCCAAATGGTCCTTTTCCACCCCAGGATCAGCCCCAGGAAGGTGGTCTCCCCAGCACTGGTGCTGGTTAGAGTCCTGGCCAGCACCACAGTGAGTGGTGGATGTTGGGCTCCTCCATCCTCAGCACCAGCAAGGGGTTCTCCCACTTTTTCTTGCCAGAAAAGACCCCAGCTGGCTCCAGCCTGGTCCAAACAGGGACCCCAGACAACCCCCAACCGGATGAAGCAGGGTCCCCCAGCTACTCACCCCTTTGAGGTTGCTCATGGCTTGGAAGTAGATGAGATAGGCCTTCTTGGGCTCCAGAGGCGGGTTCCAATAGCCACTGTAGGTCTGGTTGTCCCCCACAGTGAAGGGTTTGGCCTCAGTGAGGCTGCTGGCAGGCAGCTCAGCCCCGAAGTAGTGGACAGAGCCCCGGGACACGGCGTCGTCGAAGGTGAGCGGCACCGGGAAGCACTCCTGGCCAGGCAGCTCCCGCTTCAGCTTCCGGGGCCGCTCCTCTTCCACGATCACCTGGTAGGTGCTGGTGAGGGCCAGGCACAGGTTAGCTTTAGAAACAGCATGGTCCTGCCCTTCCCTGGGTGCCTGACCTCCACCGTCCATGCTGTGTCCCCCCAGCTGGGAGGGAGCAGTTCTTCACACAGCCCCAAGTACACCTGATGGGAGCCCCTCTGCCCTGTGGAGGGGTCTGACCCTCACTCAGCCCCAAGCACCACCTGATGGGAGCCCCTCTGCCCTGTGGAGGGGTCTGCTCCTCACTCAGCCCCAAGCACACCTGATGGGAGCCCCTCTGCCCTGTGGAGGGGTCTGCTCCTCACTCAGCCCCAAGCACCACCTGATGGGAGCCCCTCTGCCCTGTGGAGGGGTCTGACCCTCACTCAGCCCCAGCATACCTGATGGGAGCCCCTCTGCCCTGCGCGGGCCGCAGCAGCACGGTGATGGTGCTCTCCGACTCGCCCAGCGGCGAGGGCATGTCCCCGTAGTCAAAGGTGGGAGCTGCAAAGGGAGCAGGGGTGAGTCCTGGTCCCTGGGGATCTGCCTGGGGCTGCACATTTTCTGCTGGGAGAAACAAGCAGCCCTGCCCATGGCAAAGCATCACCAGAGGGTGTCATGCAAACCATTCCAAATACCAAAACCCCTCTCAAGGTCTTGAGCAAGGGTTAGAGCTATAGAAGAAAGAGGCCCCCTGGGTGTGTGCTGAGGAGGGGCATCACACAACCATGCAACCACAGAATTGTCCTGGCTGGAAAAGACCTCCAAGATCCAGTCCAACCTTCAACCTAAGACCACGATGGCCAGCAAACCAAGTCCCCAAGGGCCATGGCCACATGTTTCTCAAACACCTCTGTGGACAGTGACTCCACCACCACCTTGGGCAACCTATTCCAGTGCCTGACCAGTCAACACCGGTCTGGTCAAGGGGAGGAGATGAGAGCAGAATCCAGGCACAGAAGGACCAAATGTTCCAGCCTCAAGATGCATCCTGGGTACAGCACCACTCTGAATTGCCTCTCACAATGAGCATGAGCACCACAGCCAGGGCAGAAACGCTCCCTAAGCAGCCCAGCAGTACCCCCATATCAAAGTGGGGGATCCCCATCACACCTGGCATGTCCCTGTGGTTCCCAAGTCATTGCCAGCTGCCGCTGGGGTCTGGCTTGTGCGACTTTGCCATTTCAGTGGCCCCATCGAGGCTCATCTCAGCCCATTGCTGTGGTGAACAGCAAAGCCATGGACAAGGGCAAACCGCCACAAGTACTGGCAGGGAGACTCATTACCAACCCCAACGTGCTGGGCTGGTCAGACTGCCCAGCCAGGGACCCAGACTCAGGGTGTACTGATGGGACCCTCCCTTGTCCCCACAGCAGGGTGTACTGATGGGACCCTCCCTTGTCCCCACAGCAGGGTGTACTGATGGGACCCTCTTTCCCTCCCAGATTTGGGGGCACTGATGGCATGGCTGCCACCAGCACCAGCATCCTTCCAGAGCAGCGTCCAGCCCCCAGAGCTCACGGGAAAGCACCAGAGACTCCAGCACTGCCAGAGGGAAGCTGTGCAGAGGGGAGCAGCAGGCAGGGAGCCCGAAGGAGCCTACCGGAGATGTTGGTGGTGATCTCGGTGAGGGCTGTCTGGCCGAAGCCCTTGCCGGTGCGGGCCCGGACCGAGAAGAGGTAGGTGGTGCCGGGGTGGAGGTTGGAGAAGACGTGGTAGGTCTCGTTGCGCAGCTTGGAGACGGTGCGGCGCGGGCCGGGCACGTTGACCGCCGGGTCCGAGGACTCGATGCTCTGGTAGCTGATCTGCAGGGACAGGGCAGAGCGTCACCAGCAGCCACGGGAGAGGGGACGGGGCCTGCATCTGGGCAAGGAAGGGGTTACAGGGATGGCTTCAGAGGAGAGGACGGTGGTGAAGCCTGGAAGGCAGACAGGTTTTGGGGTGCATCAAAGCAGAAGGGTCATTGGAAAAGCCATTGCTGGATGACACTGGTGACCCAAAATCAGGACTCCCAGCAGCGGCAGACCCCGCTGGCAGGGGCAGGAACACAGGCTGGATCCACGCTCCAAACAAAAGGCTTGAGGGCAGCAGATGCCCAAGGTCCCCCCCACTGCATCCCCCTCGATGGGACCCTCCCTTGTCCCCACAGCGGGGTGTACCTCGTACTGTGTGATGAGGCCATTGGGCTCCACTGGCTCCTCCCACTTCAGGAATATCATGTCCTCCAGAGGGGTGAAGGTGAGAGATTCTGAGGCAATGCCACCAGGCACTGGGGAAGGAAAGGGGATGTGCTGGGATGAGCCAAGAAACCCAGCTAGAAGGAGAGACCCTCCAAGAACCCACTCCAGGTGGCTGAAGCTGCTCTTCACTGTGACCATGGCACCACGTCCCCTCCATCAAGTCATCCAGCTCCAGCACATGCCACCAGACTGGGCTGGTGGCACCCCAGGAAGACACTTCCCAGGGTGATGATGTTGCTGCTGGGCCTACAAGTGGCAGCCAGTTTCTGAAAGCACAGCAGCAAGTCCTCATGTACCACCACTGGCCAAGCACAGCTGCATCCACCAGTGAGGGGAAAGAAAACAATTCCCTTTTCATGGAATCATAGGAGTGTTTTGCTTGGAAAAGCACTCACAAAGTCAAATCATCAACCTAACACCACCATGGCCATCAAACCATGTCCCCAAGTGCCATGTCCATGTGTTTCTTCAACACCTCCAGGCATAGTGAGTCCACCACCTCCCTTGGCAGCCTGTTCCAATCCCTGACCACTCTTGCAGCAAAGAAATTTCTCCTAATCTCCAACCTAAACCTCTCCTGGCACAATTTCAGACCATCTCCTCTCATCCTGTCACCTGATACTAGGGAGAAAAGGCCAATCCCCACCTCACTCCAACCTCCTTCCAGGGAGTTGTAGACAGCAGTGAGGTCTCTCCTCACGCTCCTCTTCTCCAGGTAGAACAAGCCCAGTTCCCTCAGCTGCTCCTCACCAGCCCTGTTCTCCAGACCCTCCACCAGCTTTGTTGCCATTCTCTGGACCTGCTCCAGCACCCAAAACTGAATCCAGTATTCAAGGTGTGGCTTCACCAGTGCCCAACGCAGAGGCACAATCTCATTGCTACTCCTGCTGGCCAAACCTGCTGATCCAGGCCAGGATGCTGGTGGCCTTTTTGGCCTCCTGGGCACACTGCTGGCTCGTGTTCAGACAGCTGTCAACCAGCATCCCCAGGCCCTTTTCTGCTGGTTAACTTTCCAGCTACTCTGCCCTAATGGAATAGATTTGAGTTTCCCATAGAACCCAAAGGCCCCCAGAGCCAGAAGCATCCTCAGGAGGCACTGCCAGTGCTCCCTGCAGAGCAATCCCATCCTCATCTGCAGATGGGCTTGATGTGCCCCAACCTTCCCCTCTAATTAACACCAGCAACCATAATCACCACAAACAGTAACAACCAGCCACGGCCCCCAGATCAATATTCATGTCTTGACCACGGATTTCATGACCCAAGGGGGTCAATGAGAAAGACAAAAGAGGTGTTGGCTCAGCAAAGACCATGACTCACCAGCAGCATGCTGTTCAGCTCTAATTAGGGGGCTGAGGGAGAGGGATCACCTTCTGCATGCTTCCCACCACACACAGACACCACTTCCACTTGATTACAAATTAATTCAATCAGAGGCACCATGTCCTACACGTGCCCACAAGGCACTTATTAAATGCATGGAGAGTCAGGGGAACCTTTAGGGCAGGAACACCTCTGTGTGCACCCAGCTCTGGAATCCTCAGCACAGGAGAGACAGGGACCTGTTGGAACAGTCCTCAAGGCCACAGTAACAGTGGGAGGGCTGGAAGCCCTCTGCTGTGAGGCCAGGCTGAGAGAGCTGGGGTTGTTCAGCCTGGAGAAGAGAAGGCTTCAGGGAGATCTTCTGGTGGCCTTTCACCATTTAAAAGGTCTTGTAAGAAAGCTGGGGCAGAGTTCTGAGCAGGGGCTGTTGTGACAGGACTGGAGCTGATGGTTTAAACTGAAAGAGGGAGATTTAGGTTGCAGAGAAGAATGAAATTTTTAGCACTGAGGGTGGTGAGACCCTGTCCCAGGTGGTCCAGAGAGGTGGGAGATACCACATCCCTGGAACTATCCCAGGTCAGGTTGGTTGAGGCTCTGAGCAACCTGCTCTAGTTGCAATGTCCCTGCTGACTGCAGGGGGGGTTGGAGAAGATAACCTTTAAAGGACTCTTCTCACCCAAACCAGTCTGGGATTCCATGACCTGCAACATATCTACAGGCAGATACCCAGTCCTTGATCCTACCCAAGACCAAACATGTATCCAGCCCCAAGTTCAACCCAAGGGGAAGCCACAAGCCCTGGCAGATCACAGCACAGGGGAGAGGAGCTGGAAGGAGTGCAGCAAAACCACATCTGGAGCTGCTGTATTAATGTTGCCTAAGAAAACAGCTGGAGCAGCCCCAGCAGAGTGAGAACAGCTGGAACCATTACAGCTAGAGAACAAAGCACCAGGAGCATGAAGCTGCCTGCCCCAGGGCAGGAGGCTCAGATCTGGGGATGCTCCAAGGGCTGATGTGCAGGGCAGAGTGTGTTGAATTCAGGCTTCAGAGATGAAAGCTGGACCTGAAGACTCTCCAAGCTCTGCTCCAGCCCTGCAGGTTTTGCTTTTTCCAGCCTAGGCCTCAGGAGCAATGCCCAGTGCATGGACAAGAGTGGCATGCTGCAGTGGGTCCCAAATGGGGGTGAGTCCCACTCAGGAAGATCTGATAGCAGGCTTCTGCTCAGGGGTTGTGCAGAGCTCAACTATTTCTTTCATAGACATACCTCCTTCCCTTTTCCCTACCTCTTTTGCTTTTCCCCTTTTTCCCCCTTTCCTTACTAGGGAAAGGGAGGAGGAAGGAATCTCAATCTGCTCTCATTAGAGTTTTTAAACTCCAGTTAAGGCTCAAACCAGCACGGGGCAGGGCGGGGAGGGCAAAAGCAGCTCCCTGCAGAGACTCACCATCCTCATCCGTCTGGAATATCACCTCCTTGCCTTCCTTGCGGCCCTCAGGGTTGGAGAGGATGAGCTTGACGTGGATGTTCTTGTAGGGCAGGAGGTTTTTGATGGTGTAGTGGTTGGCGTTCCGCTCCATCTTGACGCACTCCCGGAAGG
The DNA here is from genome assembly GCF_014839835.1 of Dryobates pubescens. NCBI lineage: Eukaryota > Metazoa > Chordata > Aves > Piciformes > Picidae > Dryobates > Dryobates pubescens. The sequence goes on along the minus strand of NC_071631.1, from coordinate 5,292,398 downwards.
TCTGGTTGTGGCCGGAGCCCAGCAGGTAGCGGTAGCAGAGCGAGACGCTGTAGGTGTGGCAGCGAGTCAGGTTGTAGCCCAGAGGCTCCCACTGCAGAGTCAGCTGCCTGGACTGGATTTCGGAGAAAGCCAAACCCTTGGGGGCTCTCATGGGCTCTGCGGGGGGAAGAGAGGTGAGGAGAGATGAGTGACGAAGCACAGCGTCTCGGGGGGTTGGGAAAGACAATATTGGGTCAAGCTCTGGGCTTCCCAGTTCAAGTGAGACAGAACTACTGGAGAGAGGGCAGTGGAGGCCACAGAGAGGGGCCTGGAGGATCTCTGTGAGGAGGAAAGGCTGAGAGCCCTGGGGCTGTTGAGCCTGGAGAAGAGCAGCCCCAGAGGCAAGAGCTAAAGGGTGGAGGGCAAAAGGATAGGTCCAGACTCTTTGTCAGCAGTGCCCACTGACAGGATAAGGGGCACTGGGCACTGAATGGAACCCAGGAGGTTCCATCTGAACAGGAGTAGAAAATTCTTTGATGTGAGGGTGCTGGAGCCCTGGAGCAGGCTGCCCAGAGAGGTTTTGGAGTCTCCTTGTCTGGAGAGATTCCAAGCCCAACTGGCCACTGTGCTCCTGGGCAAGCTGCTGTGGGTGCCCTGCTTTAGCAGGGGGAGTTGGACCTTTCCAGAGGTCCCCTCCAACCCTCACCATCCTGACTCCATGCAGGGGAGCTGGAGCAGATGCCCTTCAATCTGCCTTCCAACCCAAAGAGCTGCATGACTCTGTGACTCACCTGCACACTTGGTGCGGCTGATGAGGGGAGGCCCTGGTTTGCCGGTGCCCCCCTCACCAGGCCGGGTGAGCAGGACGCTGATCTCGTACTCCGTGTCGGGGTCCAGGTGCCAGAGCTTGTAGGTCTGCATGTTGACAGCGTGCACCTCCGACCAGGGCCCCGAGGTCATGCGGTACTCGATCTCCTTGCGCACGATGGGGCCGTCCCCGATGATGGAGTTGGTGTTGAGCTGGATGATGAGGTAGGTGGAGCCAGCCCGGAGCAGCTGCGGGGGCGCAATGGGTGTGGGGGGCTCTGGAAGAGAGCAGAGGAGGGGGCAGGTGGAGCATCCTCCTCCAGAAGCAGCTCCACAGCATCCCCAGCCCTGGAGCCACTGGTACATCCCCAGCTCCCCAGTGTTTTGTTCTGGTTTTCACTAGCTGCAGTCAACCACAACATCTCCTTCCAAACAAACCAAACCAAACAGTTTCCCAGTGCAGAGCACAGGACAAACTCAGCTGCCCTGCCCAGAGGACACGGGGATGGACACCAAAGTATGGAGGGCACCATTCAGCCTTTACAGGTCAGCCCATGCCCTCCATCTCTTTTACTGAGGCTTTATCTGCTGCAGCAGGGTTTCATCTGATCAACCCTTAATTATCTTTGTAAGGTATGAGGCTGCCCCAGCATGGCGCTGCACAGTTTCACCATCATTAATTAACTCCCACCTACTGCAATCAAACACAAATGATCTAAAGGCCACCAGGAAAGGCAGGCTCCTGCTTTTATGCTGAACCACCCATGCATTACAACCCCATCATCCCGAGGGCCTCACCTTCCTCTTCCTCTGCAAACAGGGGAGCAGAAATAGCCCAACCCAGAAACCCAGCAGGCAGCAGCAAGTCACCCACCTTTCACGATGAGCTCGGCAAAGTTGGAGACCCCTGAGCCCCGGCTGGACTGAGTGACACAGCGGTACAGGTCCTGCTCCGCCTTGGACACCTCGTCCAGCTGGAAGGTGGCCAGGAAGCGCCGGTGGCTGATGTGCTTCACAGAGGCAGCAGGGACCACCTCACCACTCTGCCTCTGCCCCGTGGGGAGAGAGAAGATGTCACCAGCAGGCGCAGCATGGCACTGGATGTGTGGACTCTGCTGGGTCAGAAACTGGCTGGCTGGTAGGCCCCAAAGAGTGGTAGGGAATGGAATTAAATCCAGTTGTGGCCAAGCCAGGAAATGGGCTCAAGTTCCACCAGGGGAGGTTTAGGTTGGACAGGAGGAACAATTTCTTCCCCTTGAGGGTTGTCAAGGCTTGGCCCAGGCTGCCCAGGGAAGTGGTGGAGTCACCATCCCTGGAGGGGTTTCAAAGCCACAGAGAGGTGGTGTTGAAGGACACGGTTCAGTGGTGACCTGGCAGTGCTGGGTTAACCTTTGGATTGGATCATCTGAAAGGTCTCTTCCAACCAAAACAATTCTATGACTCTATGACCCAAATCTACCAAACACGTCCTCAAACGGCAACTGCATAGCAGCGTGGAGGGGCTGCCCTTCTCCCTGCTGCCCACTGTGGTTTTGTCCCAAAACAGAGTCACAGAGGTACTGCAAAAGTGACACACAGGGCTGCTGGGGGAGATGCTGCTTTCACACTGCCACTGCTCACCTGCATGAGGAAGCGCTCGGCCTCGGCAGCCTTGCCAGCAGCCACGCACTGGAAGGTCGCATTCTGCCCTGCGTTGACCTCCACATCGCCCAGGCGGGAGAAGTGTGGTGCTTTGGCTGCCAGGGAACACACACAGGGGCACTGCTGTCAACATCCTACCACAGCCCACAGGGATGATGCCCCAAAAGTACCCAGGAGATGGAGTTCCACCAGCCCAAGTGACAACAGGACACCCAGGTGACACCAGGCTGCACTGGGATGCTGAGGTGCTGGAGCGGAGCTCCAGGTGGGTACAGTGCCCATCCTCAGGGCTTAGCCAGGATCCCTGTCCTGCACAGCAAGCCCACAGCAAACATCTTGAGCAGGATTCTGAGCCCAGAATCAGGGAGAGACTGTTTACAGGGGCCTGCAGTGACAGGATGAGGGGCAATGGCTTCAAACTAGAGAAGAGCAGATTGAGATTGGATATCAGGAAGAAGTTCTTCACTATGAGGGTGGTGAGACACTGGCACAGGTTGCCCAGGGAGGTGGTGGAAGCCTCATCCCTGGATGCTTTTAAGGCCAGGCTGGATGTAGCTGTGAGCAACCCGCTGTAGTGTGAGGTGTCCTTGCCCATGGCAGCGGGGTTGGAGCTGGATGATCCTTGAGGTCCCTTCCAACCCTGACAATTCTATGATCCATCAGCTCTCCCCAGTGGTCCATCCCAATGGACACCATCTCCAAACCCTGCTGCTCAGCTCAACTCAGCAGCACCTATTACCACCCACCCCCACACCGCCCACCCCCCAGCCTCAGGTCCCATCCCCTGACACTCACAGCAGGGATAATTCAGCAGCAAAATGTCATCCAAGCCAAGGTAACCTTTGCGCTCGCTGGAGACCACTGCCTCGAAGAGCACCTGTGGCACCAAACAGAGGGTCACCCACTGCTGGGGGTCCAGGTGACCAAAGGAAAATCTATGCCAGGCAAGGGGAGGCTCTGCTGGGACTCAACCTGGAGAAGAGAAGACTCCAGGGGGACCTTAGAACAGCCTTCCTGAAGGGATGCCTGAAAGGTTCCTCCAGGAAGGCTGCAAAGGGACTTGCCAAGAGGATGTCTAGAGATAGGACAAGGGGGAATGGTTTGAAGCTGAGGCAGAGCAGGGTTAGACTGGAGCTGAGGAAGAAGTTCTTCAGTACAGGGGTGGTGAGAGTCAGAAATTGGCTTCCCAGGGACGTTGTGGATGCCTCCTCCCTCGGGGTGCTCAATGGCCAGGCTGGATGAGACCTCGAACAGCCAAGCCTAGCTGGGAGGTGTCCTTGCCCATGGAGGGGAGGTTGGAGCAGACAATGTCTGAGGTCCCTTCCAACCCAAACCACTCTGAGCTGACTCCACGACTCACCTGGTACTCGCTGGGCCAGAACAAGCTGACGGCCAGCTCAGCCTGGTGCCACTGGCGGCCGTGGGAGCCGGAGGCATTCCAGACGGCGCTGCCCAGCGGGGCGCCGGTGACGCGGACGTAGGCGCTGAGGGTGCCGGGGCTGTGTCCGTCGCGGCTGTACATGAAGTAGCTGAACTGCAGGCAGTGAGTGTCGTTCTCGCTCAGCGCCGCCAGCAGCAGCTGGGCTCGCTGCCCCGCGCCGTGCGCCGACGAGTTCACCACCAGGTAGGAGCCTGCGGCGCGAGGGGGAACCACAGAATGCATCAGCCCGGTGGGAAAAGACCTCAGAGATCATCAAGTCCAACCTATTACCTATCACCTAACACCTCCTGACCATGGCTCCAAGGGCCACATCCAAGCCTTTTTTGAACATCTCCACCTCCCTGGGCAGCACATCCCAATGGCCAATTACTCCTTCTGGGAAGAACTTTCTCCTCACCTTGAGCTTAAACTTTCCCTGGCACAGTTTGAGACCGTGTCCTCTTGTTCTGACACTGGCTGCCTGGGAGAAGAAACCAACCCCCACCTGGCTACAACCTCCCTTCAGGTAGTTGTATGGAGAAATAACGTCTCCCCTAAGCCCCCTCTTCTCCACACTGAACAACCCCAGCTCCCTCAGCCTCTCCTCACAGGGCTCTGCTCCAGACCCCTCCCCAGCCTTGTGCTGCAGACCCCTTCCCAGCCTCGTTGCCCTTCTCTGGACACGTTCAAGTATCTCACCTTCTTAAACCGAGGAGCCCAGAACTGGACACAGTACTCAAGGTGTGGTCTAACCAGTGCTGAGTACAGGGCAGAATGACTTCGCTGCTCCTGATGGCCACACTATTTCTGCCCCAGGCCAGGATGCCATTGGCCTTCTTGGCCACCTAGGCACACTGCTGGCTCACATTCAGGGGGGAGAGAGAGCAGAGAACAATCCCCCCTGGCTCCACAGGTGGTGGGCAACAACCAGTCTGTGAGCCAGCAACCAGCTCTTGTGGGCAAGAAGGCGAATGGTGTTCTGGGGTGCATGAAGAGGAAAGAGCGTGGTCAGCTCTCTACTCTGCCCTAGAGAGGTCACATCTGCAATACTGGGTCCAGTTCTGGGCTTCTCCAGAGAGACAGGGTGGGTGGGTGGGTGGGAAGCTGCCCCACCAAACCTGCATCCTCCCTCCTGCATCTTCCCCATCTCCAAAGGCAAGGGGATCATTAATATCCCTTCCATTTTAATAACAGCAGAAGCTGTAAGTAAGAAAGCTGGGCCATTCATCCCACTCTCCCCTTGTTTTCCTGACAGTAGGCACTCAATTATTAATAGCTTTCACCGCTGGTTAATTTGAGGGAATCCAGGCACCTCCCTCCCACCACTCTCAGCACCGAGAAAAACCTAACGAAGGCAGCAGCATTTGGGAGCTGCACCTGGGGTGACCCCAAAAGGCCTGAAAGGACCCCAAAAACACCTAGGGGGTCACAGCATGAGCTGGGGAGGCAGTGCAGGGTACCACAGAGCATCCTTCAGGGGTGGGAGCTGGGAGAGAAGAAAGAAACCACCAAAAAGCAGAATCGTCACCGTGTGGCTGCTCCATGCTGCCTCCAGGCAGATATTGGGGGTGAAATAAAAGGATAACAATTTATTTTCACAGAGTTGAGCACATTTCATTGGCAGAGGGGATAGCACCACGTCTATATTCCTTCTCTCTGTTATTTTTTTCCCCTCTCTTTTCCCCCAGCAAAATCATTTCTGCTCTAACATCACGGGCTCCGTTCGATCCAGGCGACAGAGGCACGGAGAGCAAATACCAACCCTCCCCACGCCAGGGAGAGCAAACACCAACCCTCCCAGAAGCCACCTCCACCTGCTCAACCTGCTGGGCTCTCACTGACAAACACAGCCCTTTCCTTCTCCCTCCCTTCCTTGTCACAACAAGAAGCCAGGGAACCAGAATAAAAAGAGCAAGACTAAAATTACCCCTGTGATGGGTTGTGTTAGAAGATGGAGAACATCCACTAAGGTCATCCGGGACCCACGGGCACCAACGGGTGCCAACGTGCCCATGTATCACTCCTCTGGCAGGGCTTCCCCCATGTGCTATTTCCCTCCCCTTAATTTTCTCCCCAGTGTTGCTGCATCGTTAAAAGCAGCTCCCACCACTTGCTTGTGTGCTAATTATATCCTCCTCCCCCATAACTGCCTGGTCCCAGCTTCAGCTTCAAGCCCAGGGTATAGGTTGGGGTATTTTTAATGCAGGAGGGACTTGTCTCCGTGTTGGGGTGCTGCATCCTGCACTGGGCTGCTGCATCCCACACTGAAGCATCCCCACAGTCCTGGAGCAGGCAGCTCCTTGCAGAGGTGGCTGGAGCCTCTAAACACAGATTCACAGATTGCATGGGGTCAGAAGGGACTCCCAAAGGTCATCTTGTCCAACCTCCCTGCAGTCAGCAAGGACACCTCCAACTAGATCAGGCTGCCCAGAGCCACACCAAGTCCCTCAGCAGCTTCTGTTGGTTTTGGCTTTTTTTGCAGAGGACATTTTTGGGTTTCAGTCAGGTTTTTTTGGTTGTTATTTTTTAATGCACCCCAGCACAGTGGCACCACAACCTCACCTGGAGCCAGCTGGTGACAAAAGGGTGGCAGCCTGCATCCACCCTGCAGGCCACAGTCCCACCACAAGTCACCAACTTGCTCCTCCCTGGTCCTTCAATCCTTTAGGGGTGCAGCCAAGGGTCAAAGGGGTTGCACAGCCCCAAGCCCCTCAGCCTTTCATCGTAAGAGAGATGTTCCAGTCCCCTAATCATCTTTGTAGCCCTTTGATGTACCTTATCAAGCAGTTCTCTGTCCTTCTTTATCTGGGGAGCCCAAAACTGGACCAAATACTTCAGATGTGGCCTCATCCGGGCAGGGTAGAGGAAGGGGAGAACCTTCCTTGATCCGCTGGCCACACTCTTCTTGATGTACCCCAGGACACCAGTGGCTGCTTGGCCCCAGGGGCACATTGCTGGCTCATGGTCATGCTGTTGTCTACCAGGACTCCCAGGTCTTTTTCCACAGAGCTGCTCTCCATCACTTTTGTTACACAAAAGCTGAAGCTGAGGGTTGAGCTGCAGAACCAGCCCGAGGGGGCTGTGCACAGAGACCCTCACACCCCTCCCAGCAGAGTCTTCACGCGGGGTCTCCAGCCAAATGTTCCCACTTTGGGGATCATCAGCCCTCCTTTGGGATTCCAGTGAGGCCTTTCAGGATAACTCCAACAGCCTTCTTAGCCATGAACTAGACAGCAACAAGCTCCCATGGATGTTCTCCCTGGCTTGGAGCAGCTCTTCCCACACGACGCCCTTCCCACCAATCCTGCGTCCCTCTGGGAACAACCCCAAACAGCCCAGCAAGACGAGGAGGGAAGCACCCACTCCCCCACCTCCACTTCTCTGTCTCGCCAAGTCTTTCCCTCCTACAGAACCACCAAGAGACAAAAATAAAACTAAGGGAAAAAAAAACCCCAACCCAACAATCGAAGCTGCGTGAGAAGGCAGCACAAGGAGGGATGACAGGAGGAGGCGGCACTGCCAGCCAAGAGGTGCCAGGGGACCAGCTCTGAGCACAGCAGCATCTGCCTCTGGGAAAGCACTCTGGAAGATGAAGCCCTGATGATGCCTCCTCCACCTCCTCCTCTGCTGGATCTTCTGAACATTTGAACATCTGGACAAGCTGCAGAGGCAGTGCCCAGGGGAGCCTCATGAGGTGCAACAAGAGCGAGGGCAGGGTCCTGCCCCTGGGCTGGAACAATCCTCACTGGCAGCGCAGGCTGGGGAAGGAGGGGAGAGAAAGCACCTCTGAGGAGAAGGACTTGGGGGTGCTGAGGGGGGCAGAAGCTGGACAGGAACAGGCACAATGGAGCCAGTACAGGAATGAGGAACCACTCCCTGCTTCTGCATCGAGCCCCAGGACAAGAACCTTCTCGAGGAGTTCCATCACCAACAGCTGATCTGCCACCACCACCGGTTATGGTTTAGTGGCCATGGTGGTGCTGGGTTGATGGTTGAGCTTGCTGACCTTAGAAGGCTTTTCCAGCCTTAGTGATTCTGTGATGCCATGATGCTGGTGCAGACACAGGGACGGTGCAGCCTCCTGCCTGCCTTACCTGGCTCCCTCCCTGCTACAGCTCCTGCAGAAATAGAGAGCTGGAAAGATCAGGACTGCAAGGTGGGAGAGACCCACCCGTCGCCTTTAGGTGCAAAAGAGACAAGTCAAGAAAGGAAGAGAGGTGAGAAAGGAAAACAAAATGAACAGAAAGCAAGAAGAAAAGAGGGATGGCAAGGTAGAGGCGGGTGGCCAGCAGCCAGCATCTGCTCCAATAAATCCTACGCTCCCTGAAACTGGCTGATCTCCAACAAAAACTCATTTTAATCTGAGACCACGAGACTCCTTTGGAAAGTGCTCCCTGGAGAGGTGCTGCAAAATACTCCTCATCCACTGAGCTGCTGGGGGGGACCAGGAGGGGTGATAAGGCTGCAGGAGCTTTCTGCACAGCTCCCCACACATATCAGGGTAAAACTGCACAAAAAGGGGGTCCCAGCACCTGCTGGATGCCCCAAGACCAACAGCACTGACCTGCTCTCAGAGCATCCGTGGGGATGAGCATCCCTTTGGTGTCACCATTAGGGACAGGTGCTCTTCCCAGAGGCTGAGTCCTGTTGATGCATCCCATCTCAGCTGGCCACATCCACTTCCCCAGCATCTCTGGAGCTTGTTTCTTCAGCTCTGCATCATTCAATCCCCATCTTGTAGATGGGTGCTTTGGGACATGGTTTAATGACCATGGTGGTCTTCAGTTGAAGGTTGGACTCCATGATCTTAAAGATCTCTTCCAGCTGCACCAAGTCTACAATTCCTTCCTGAAGCAGAGCAAGCTGCCCCATTCCACCCTACCCCTTCAGCCCCCTGCAAGCCCCCAGGCTTCAAACTCCATCAGTTTTGACATTACAGCTGAAAACTAAGCAGAAAACCCAAGTAATTACAGGCTCAAAGCCCTCCATCAGGAGCCACCTCAATCCCCAGCTCATCTTCTCTCCTCTCTGCCCCCAGGCAACCCCCACCCCCCCCAGGAGACCCACAAATTAGGAGAGTTCAGTTCAAAGCAATTATTTGGAAAGTCATCAAGGGAGGAGCAGGGATCTGTCAGCAGGTTAAGGGTTGTTTTGCACTTATCAGTTCCCAGGACATGCCAGCAGGGATGGGGAAGGAAGGAAAAGGCAATGGCAAGGGGCAGAAGGTAAAAGAAGAGGAGAGTTGGTGGAGGGGAAAAGGCAAATTAAGCCCTGGCACGAACAAGGCAGAAGACAAACAGCCAGAGGCAGATTGATGGAGCAGTAAAGAGTTTGCTATAAAGCTTTTAATAAAGTTTTAATCAAAACTAAGTCATTTTATTGTCCAGCTCTAAAGCAGCTCTCCTGAATCCACCCATTATCAGTGGGCAGGAGGAGCCAGAGCCCCAGGGCCAGGCAAGAGTCAGTGGTCCCAAAAACAAGGAGCACCCTGAGCCGGGAACATCCTGCAGAGCAAACAGGCACAGGGACAACTCAAGGTGGGCACAGCAGAACGTGGTCTGGAGCTAGGAGAGAGCAAAGTCCTGAGATGCCAGCCAGGCATGGTGGCCATGCCAGTCCCATGGGAGAGGGGAAGCTATGAGGGTGGTGAGAGACTGGGAGGTGGTGGAAGCCTCGTCCCTGGATGCTTTTAAGGCCAGGCTGGATGTGACTGTGAGCAACCTGCTGTAGTGTGAGGTGTCCCTGCCCATGGCAGGGGGGTTGGAGCTGGACGATCCTTGAGGTTCCTTCCAACCCTGACAATTCTGTGACAGCAGGGGACAGGCAGGGCCCCCTTAGGAGCAGGACTCACCGTGGGGCAGGTCAGCTGTCAGGTGTGGCATCATGTAGCTGCGGATGAGCTCCCACTCGAAGTCATCATCCTCCCCCTGGCTGTACTCACACTGGTTGGGGTCACTGTCCTCCTCGAAGGTGCAGCCAGCTGTGGAGATAGAGAGAGACCAGTGAGCCCCCACTGACACCCTGCAGACAGGCCCTGCTGGGATAGGGTGCTGTCCCCCCAAACACAAGGGGACCTCCAGCAGCCCCCCATGTGCACCTGTGAGGCAGGGCACGGTCCTGGCTGCTGCTAATCTCCCAGCTCTCTCCTTCAGCTCCCCCATCTCACAGTGGCAGGTCTCAGCCATGGGAGCAGGATACAGCTCCCAGCTTTGCTTCCCAGGGGTTGGACACCAAAGCAGGGGTTTCACCCAAGACACAAGTACTCAGCTGAGGTGATCACACAAGAGGGATCTGCAAGACCCCAGAAGGTTCCTGCAAAAATCCAGCTTTGCCCTCAGCCCTGCACCTGGTTTGACTTTGAACTCTCAGGGGTCCATCCACTGCCTGGCCCAGCAGAGAGAGGGTTCAGCCAGGACCTCCAACAACCTGCAGCAATCACACCCCCTAATAATGCATCACTGCCCTCCCTCCCCCCAGCTGTGGGATGGCACTGCTGAGCCCTTTCATTTATCTCCTGGGGGTCAGGAGTTGGTTTGTAGCCTTTGCAAAGAGCAAGGGTGGAAGCAAGGTGCTTAGCTGAGCACAGAATAAAGAGCAAGATGTCACTGGTCCCCATAGAGGTGACATGGAGACAGCACACTGAGATGCCAGCCAGACCCACATCCAGCACTGTATCCTGCATCCAGCTCCCCTTATCCCGCATCCAGCCTCTCATCCCACATCCAGCCCCTCTGTCTCACATCCAACCTCCCCAGCCTGCATCCAGCCCCCTCACAGAATTGTTTAGACTGGAAAAGACCTTTAAGATCACTGAGTCCAACCATTAATCCAACAACCATCCTGTATCCAGACCCCCAATTCGGCATCCAGCTCCCTCATTCTATATGCCAGCCTCTTCATCCTACACCCAGCCCTTCCATCCTGCCTCCCAGCCCTCCCATAGGATCATTCAGGCTGGAAAAAAAAACCTTTAAGATCATCAGGTCAAATCATTAGCCCAACAACCACCCTGCATCCAGCAAGCCAATCCTGCATCCAGCTCCCTCATCCCACAGCCAGCCCCCACCATCCCTCACCCCAGCAGCTCAGGGCCTGCCTGTGCCCATGCTTCATTAGCACTGCCCCATTGTTCCCTTAAGCCCGGGGATCAGAGGGGCCAGGCCACCAAAGCTAATTAACAGGAGCCCCTGGGCTGAGGAGGGCAAAACCCTGAGCCAGCAGAACCAACAAAGGCAACCGGTCTCTAATGGAGCAGCCTGAAAGCAGAGCTGGGCCAGAGGATTATTCCCTCTGGATTTTTTCCTGTGTTATCCCCAAATTACACCAGTAATTCCCCTGCCACCCAGGGATTTGCCAGTTAATGGTCTGCCTGCTGCTGGCACTAGTTGTGCTCTGTGCTGGGGGATGCTCCAAGACCTTGCTCCAGCAAGCAGGGGTCCAAAGGCTGCAAAAAAAGCCCTTCAGATGCCCAGAAAAATAATGACCCCATGGGCTGGGCACTGCTGAGGCCACACCTCGAGTACTGCCTTCAGCTTTGGCCACTCCAAGAACACTGAGGTGCTGGAGCATGTCCAGAGAAGGACAATGAAGCTGAGGAAGGGTCTGGAGAGGAGCAGCTGAGGGACCTGGGGTTGTTCAGCTAAAGAAAAGGAGGCTAAGGGGAGACCTTCTGGCTCTCCACAACTCCCTGAAAGGTTTGGGAACAAGTGGGGGTTGGTCTCTTCTCCCAAGGAACAAGTGACAGGACAGGAAGGAGCAGCCTCAAATTGCACCAGGGGAGGTTTGGGCTGGACATCAGAAGAAACTCCTTCCCTGACAGGGCTCTCAGCCACTGGCACAGGCTGCCCAGGGAGCAGCTGAATCCCTGGAGGTGTTTAAAAGAGGCAGAGGGGATGCTGAGGGCCATGGTTTAGCCCCAGACTTGGTAAGAGTTAGAGGCTGGTCGGATTCAATGCTCTCGGAGCATTTCTCAACCCAAACGACTCTGTGCTTCTCCACTCCCCAACGCCTCACAAGTCAGAAGCTATTTGAGGCTCTTCCTCCCCTTTACACTTCATTTTTCCAGCACGAGGGTGCACCCAGCTCCATTTGTTCCCTCTCAGAATCACCAGAAACTCGTTTTCAAGGAACTCAAAGCAAATCCCCCTCCTGTTCAGGCGCCTGGAGGCAGCGAGACCTCACAGCTTGCTTCAAGCCCTTCCCGAAGCGCGGAGCCTGCCCAGCCCACGTGCGGCTGGGCCCCCGCGGGCGGACCCGGGGCCTTGGCTCCCACCGCAGGACATGTTGGATTCTAGAGTCTGAAATTTGGCTGTGCTTCCTAACAGGAGAGGGAAAAAAAAAAAGACAAGAAAAGAAAAAAAAAAAAAAAAAAACACCACCACAAATCTGTCAAAAATTTCCAGGAAGGCAAAGGGGGAAAAAAAAAAAAAGAGAGAGAGAGAATTTCCAAATAAAACACAGTCAGGGCCCCAGTGCCAAGTGATTTGCCCAAGTGTTTCGTTCCAAGAGCTGCTGAAATGGGATATTCTGGGAGAAGAAATTTGTTCTGTGTTGGGGATCTTTTTTTTTGTTCCCCCCCCCCCCCCCCCCCTCTTTCTGGGGCTGAGAAACCAGAGCAGAGACAAACAGCATTTCAGGCTGGCACAGCCCTGCTTCCCCAGGAAAAGCCTTTCCTGCACGGATTGAGGCTTGAGGAGGGGGGATTGAGACGGGGGGGGGTGAGGAAGAAATTCTTTCCAGTGAGGGTGGGGAGACGCTGGAACAGGTTGTCCAGGGAGGCTGTGGCTGCTCCATCCATGGAGGTGTTCGGGGCCAGGCTGGATGAGGCTTTGAACAGCCTGGGCTGGTGGGAGGTGTCCCTGCCCATGGCAGTAGGTTGGAACTAAGTAGCTTCAAGGTCCCTTCCAACCTAAACCATTCTGAGCCTATGAATAAACTCTTACCAGCCACTAACAACATCAGCAGAGACATCACTGCCACCACCTCCTCCTCCTGGGCTGTATCTCTACCACCCACATGCCACTGCCATCCCCAGCACCAACTGGTCCAGTGCCTCACTTTCCCCACTGCTCCAGCACAGCAAGGCTGGATCCTTGTCCACCTCTGAGATGATGCCCAGGCTCCAGAAGCTTAAATTGCAATTATGTGGAGTAGATACTCTGCTGGCTGAGGCACAGCTGGCCAAGTCCATCCATCTGCCTCCTTGGACAGGTTTATTGTTATGGCTTTTCCCAGCCTGAACATTCCCTCCCTCCCTCCCATCCAGGGAAGGAAATGATGGTGGCTCGACAGGTCGCTGCATCTCACCAACAGATCTGGCTGTGATTTGTGTAGAGAGGACAAAACAAGAGTTCTGCAGAGCTTTGGTTTCCAGGAGCTTTTGGGATGCTTTTGGTGCCATGTCTCCTCACTGAAGGGTAGGGCTGGAGAGAAACAACCTCCAGCCTCTTCTTCACAGAATCAGAATGGTAGGGGTTGGAAGGGACCTCTGAAGATCAAGACCAGCCCTCCTGCCAGAGCAGGATCACCTAGGGCAGATCACACAGGAACACAGCCTGGCAGGTCTTGAAAGTCTTCAGAGACAGACTCCACAACCTCTGTGAGCTGCCTGTTCCAGTGCTCTGCCACCCTCAAAGTAAAGAAGTTCCTTCTCATGTTTAGATGGAACTTCCTATGTTCAAGTTTGCCTGAGGACCACAGAGAAGAGTCTGGCCCCATCTTCCTGACACCCACCCCTTAGATATTTGTGAGCATTAATAAGATGCCCCCTGAGCCTCTTCTCCAGGCTAACCAGCCCCAGCTCTCAGCCTCTTTTCACATGAGAGATGTTCCAGTAGCATCTTAGCAGCCCTGCACTGGACTCTCCTCCAGCAGTTCTTTGTTCTTCTTCCTCCTCATCACAATAGTGGCATAAAAATGAACACCAGAGCTTTTAGATGCCAAGGTCCCAGCTCCAGAGTGGGTGGCTGTGGGTGCCCCAGCAGCTGTGGCAAGTGAGAAGGGGTAAAACCAAAGCAGATCTCAAAAGCTTAGTGTTTCATCAAAATATTTACAAAGGAGAGCAGGGAGACTGCAACCTGGAATACTCAGCTGCAGCAACAGGGATGGCTATACCGATTCTGCAGGCTAACAGCAGCAGGATGGGAGCTGTCAGAGTCAGCCGGGGCTGCTCCAGGTCTGGGTGTGCCCTGAAAATCAGCAGATGGAATCAAGGAGCCCCCAGCCCTGCACTGGCTTCAGGCCAGGGTCACAGCAGCTCCATGCAGTGAGATGAGTGCAGAAGGTGTGATTGGAGCTTGAGCAGCTAAAAATACTGCTGGGGAAGTGATGGTGAAAAGGAAGCGGAGGGGAGAACTTCTTGCTCTCTACAACTCCCTGAAAGGAGGTTGGAGCCAGGTGGGGGTTGGTCTCTTCTCCCAAGGAACAAATGATAGGATGAGAGGAAATGGCCTCTAGCTGCACATGGGGAGGTTTAGGCTGGACATGAGCAACAATTTCTTCCCCAGAAGGGTTGTCAAGGCCTGGCCCAGGCTGCCCAGGGCAGTGATGGAGTCCTCCTCTCTGGAGGAGTTTCAAAATAAAGAGGAAAAACAAAAAAAAAAAAGCAGTTTGAGAGGCTCCCCAGGGAGACCAGAGCAGCTCAGCATCCTCCCTGGGTACCACTGCCACCCAGTATCCCCAGCACAGGTACCACTGCCACCTCCACAGCTCTGCAGTGTGCCCAAGCAGAAGGGATAAGTGCTAACATAAGGGTTAAACACCATGTGGACCAAGATATTTTTTCAGAAGAAATAAAAAGCTGAGGTGGTTCAGAGGAGTTTGCCAGGGAGCTGGGCACCAGTGCTGCTCAGCATCCCTCCTGGGCACCACTGTGGCACTGGGACATGCTCAGGCAGAGGGGTGAGCACCAAGGTGGAGTTAAACATCAGGTGGACCAAATGTTTCTTACTAAACAAAGGAAAGGGAGAAGTTGGATTAACCAACCAGGGCTTCACCAGGGAGATGAGCACCAGTTCTGCTCAGCATCCCTCCTGGGTACCGCTGCCACCCAGCATCCTCATCCCCAGGGATGGAAAGGAGGAAAGGGGAGAAGGGGAATGAAAGATTTGCAAGGAAGAGGGAGGAAAAGAAAGTCCAACCAAGGCAGCACAATGGCTGCTGGCTCATTAAAGCTCCATGGTCACCAAGGAATGTGGCTGCCTGCCCGCCCAGCGCTCTTTCATCTGCCACGTCTGGGCTCCTCTCACTTCAAAGTTAATTACACACTTAAACCTTTGCTGTTTAACCTCCTGCACCGTGGGACATGCTCCACAGGTTTCTCTCTTCTTTTATTGAGCAGCCTTGAAAAAGTTTCAGTGCTAAAGGGTGACCCAGGCACCACGCAGGATGCGATCGGCCACTCCAGCACCCCGTGGTGGGGAACAACACAGCCCAGACCCTGCAGGGCAGCCTCTGATGGGGATATCACAAGAGCAACAGAGCAAAAAGTGGCAAGGCTTGCTAAATGAAGGCTTTCTACCCAAATTTACCAAGTGCAGGCTTCCTCAAGCTATGGAACTCAGGATGGGTGCTGGAGACATTAAAGATCAGACTCAATGGGGCCCTAGTTGGAGGTGTCCCAGTTGACTGCAGCAGGGTTGGATAAGACCTTTGAGGGTCTCTTCCAACCCCATGCAATCTGTGCCCAGGACAAAGAAAGTAAATTGTTGGGGGAAAAAAAACAAACAGCGTTTTGCTCTCATCTTGGCTCAGCCAGGACTGGATTAGTCCCACAGTCCTCTGTGGGGTGCAGTATCTTGGGGTCAGCAGCCCCACATTGCAGGAACTGGGCAGGAAAGCTAAAACAAGAGACCTTCTGGACTCAGGATGAATTTTTCATCTCTGTTTCCCCTCCAGCAGCTCCTGCCCCTCATCCCAAGTAATGAGCAGGAAATGAGGATTCAGGTACCCTTAGGACATGCTGCTACCTCAGCCCAGCAGCCAAGTGGTTGCATGCAAGCACCCTGTGCAGCAAAAGAGGGCTACAACCCATAACCATCAACATCCCAACACATCAAGATGGGGCAAGGCAGTGAGCAGAATTCCTCTCTCCCAAATCCAGAGTTTTCACTGCTTCCTGGGAGCAGGGATGGAGCCAGAGGCCACACAGTCACACAGGCCTGGACTATCAGACCCCAGACCTCTCCTCTACAATGTATGGGAAAGATGCTCCTCTTCTGCACTGAAGAATCAAGTTCTTCCCAGAGGATAATTGGTTAATGGCAGCACTGCTGCAAATGAGGAAACAGAGGCACAGGGGTAATCTGCTGCAGTCCCATAACACCAACAGCCCAGAATCGTCCCCTGGGATGGTTTAAAACTAAAAGAGGGAGATTTAGTGTAGATGGCAGAAAGAAATGTTTGACACTGAGGGTGGGGAGAGCCTGTGCCAGGCTGCTCAGAGGGATGGGAGATTCCCTATCCCTGGAACCATTCCAGGTCAGGCTGTTAGAGGCTCTGAGCAACCTGCTCTAGTTGCAGACGTCCCTGCTGACTGCAGGGGGATTGGACTGGATGAGATTCAGAGGTCTCTTGAACCCAAACCAATCTGGGATTCTGTCTTTAAAGGATAAGGGATCACAAATCCCATTGCTATATTGGGGGCAGCTCAGATTCCACAGGGAATGATGCTACAGGGGTCCAGGACTTGTCCAGGGGGACGAAGCACTGAGCAGGAAAAGCAAGAAGCAGAGTGGGTCCCTGCATCACAGCATCCAACCACCTCACTCCAGTGGACACCAGCAGCACCACAGCCAAGCCAAAACACCTCAGGAATTAAGTCTCAACAGCAGGAAAACCTCTTCTAGTCCTGTCTAAGGGGAGCTAAATCCCCAAGCTTCACTTTGCCCACTCAGCTGACGTTAGGGCACAAGCACAAAGAGGCACCTACAAGGTTTTTGTGCACATCACAAACTGGAGATGACAACAACCCACCCCTCACCCCCCCTTCCCTGCTCCCTGCCATTTCCCCACTTCTACAAAACAGAATAATTTCCAAAGAATATCCCTTGATTTCCTGGCCCTGATAAAAGCTGATTAGAAGAATATGGAAAGCAGCTCCATTAAAATTCTCACCAGTCATTTGTTTTTGCTTCTCCCAAATCATTTTAAGTATTGCATTTAATAGCAAGGGGGGAGGGGGGAGGGGGGGGAAAAAAAGAGAGAGAATTTGCTCAGCTGTAAGAAACATCAATTTGCAACTTGAAGCCTTGTACATTAGCCAGAGAAGCTAATGTGTAAACATTAGCAGCTCCAGTAACACACAGGGCTTGGCCAATGCAATTCCAGGGAGAGAGCAGCCAGATATTAAGACAGAGGATTTGCATAATAAGTCACTTATGTCTGATAACCTCAGTGTTTGGAAAGCACAGGACTAAGAGAGCAAAAAGCATCTACCAGCAGCTACAGTAGGAATAGGTCTCTGTTGGGGTTGGGTCTGTACTTGGTCTGTTAAAGGCTCTTTATGGTTCTTACCTGCAGGTCTCCAGAGAATTGGTTTTGGTTGGAAAAGTCCAACCATCACCATGAACACCACCGTGGCCACTAAACCATCTCCCAAAGGGCCATATCCACACATTTCTTCAACACCTCCAGGGATGGAGACTCCACCACTGCCCTGGGCAGCCTGGGCCAGGCCTTGACAACCCTTTTGGAAAAGAAATGTCTCCTGATGTTCAAATTAAACCTCCCCTGGTGCAACTTGAGGCCATTTCCTCTCATCCCAGCACTTGTTACTAGGGAGACCATCCCCCACCTGGCTCCAACCTCCTTTCAGGGAGTTGTAGAGAACAATGAAGTCTCTCCTCAGCCTCCTTTCCTCCAGTCTAAACAACTCCAATTCCCTCAACTGCTCCTCACCAGCCCTGTTCTCCAGACCCTTCCCCAGCTTCATTGCCCTTCTCTGGACACACTCAATCCCTTTCCTGCAGTGAGTGGCCCAAAACTGAACTCACTATTCAAAGATGTATTTAAAAGAGGAATAATCTATCCAGACAGCCCAAGTCCTTCCTTGGGGCAAATCCTGCTGCAAACTGCACCTCCCTTTCTCTCCCACCCTCCAAAGCAGATCCTGGTGGGGGATCAGCACCAAAGGGGACCAGGGTGCTGCATCACCCTAGAGTGGGTGCAACCATTTCAGTTCCCCAGCTGCTTTACAGTGATGCTGTGGGGCAGAATCTGGGTTGTTTCAGCCCCACAACAGAGTGTATTTAAGACCCCATCCAAGCCCTGTCCCTGCACAATGCCTGGATCCAGCCTATGGTGCTCCCAGGTGAAGGACCAGCATCATTCCTCCTTTTTTTATATCTAGGCAGGGAGAGGTCTTGCAGCACAGGATCAGACTCAAGCTCCCAGGCCAGGAGGCCACTAACCTGCAACACAAGTGTTTCAATAATCAGCCAGCACTTAATCAACATTGTCAGGGCTGCCTCTTGGCCACCAGAGGAAGCTAAACCAAGGCAGGTCTTTGGAAGCCTCTGCCCTGCTGCTATCGATCGCTCGCTGTGCAATTACAGCTCCTGGGTTATGGAGTTGGCTCCTTTGGGGTGGGGGGAGGGGGAAGGGACAGAAATAGATTGGGGAAAAAGGAGCAGGGGAAAAAAGCTCATTTCTCATCCCTCACCCCCAGCTCCTTTATTACCATCAGGTCCCCAAGGCCCTGCTAAAGACAATCCACCCTGCATGCCCATGGACACAGAGACACCAGGACTGTGATCCTTGGGGGCGAAATGCTGCTTTTGGGGCATCCCTGAGGATATGGAGATGCCTCCTTGCCTGAGAAAGCTGCCCCAGGACACAGGGGAAGGGGGCCATGGGAATGGCCAAGTTTCCAAACCAGGGGATAAGGACAGGTGAAACCTTCGGTCTCCCCCAGGCTCTCTCCCTGCAGGTCTCACCTCTCAGGAGTGAGGGATGCAGGAGCAAAGCGTGCCTGGAGGTCACCCTCCCATGATGGAGCACATGCCAGCACTGGTGGCCTCGGGGACACAGCTCAGTCAGGTTATTTATGGCCTTTCCAGGCACAGAGCAGAGCTGCTTGTGCCGCCTAAGAGCCCTCGCGTGGCAAGACCAGCTGGTGACAGGTCCCCACCGTGCCCAGCATCCACTTCCCAGCCCTCAGGAAAAACCAGAGTGGGAGGAAGAGGAGCAGGGAGTAAGGTCAGGGCAGAGCAGCAGCACGTCTGGGTGTAATGCAAAATCCAGGTTGATGTCATCCTCCTGCCGGTGCGCCGGGAGAAGCAGTGTGGGAAGACTGACAGCGAGGTTTTCAGGTGGTGACGTGGGCAAATCAATCACCACGCTGCCAGCACTGAGAGGCAAGGGCTCAGCCAAACCCTCTGCTGGTAAATGGTGGGGAAACAGCATCAGCCAGGAGTTTAAAGGCACCAGAATCCTCTGGGGGGGAATAAAAAGGAGTCCTGGGCACAAGGGGTCCACATCATGGTTCTGCAAAGTGGGCTGGACCAAGCCAGGCACCCTTCAGCCAGGCAAAGTTTAGGATACAACCCCCCCAGAAAAAACAAATCCATCAGCAGATGTGTTTTTTCCTGTCCCCCAGCTGGGCTCAAGCATTCCTGGCCAGTGCTGGCCTGTGCATGCATCCATCCACATTCATCCTCCCATCCACCCCTGCAACATCCAGCAGCTCCAGCAAACTCCTCTCAAGGTCTCCAGCAGCACCCCCCCAGCGCTCCCAGAGGTTCATTTAACCAGGGAGATCATTTCCTCAGGTCCCCAGGTGCAGGTCTCAGAGCAGGCAGCACTTGGGGACGGCAGGTTGTAAATCCAGAGTCCCAGCAGCAGCCTGCAGCTGCCTTTCCTCAACAGCTTATTTATTGCTTTCAATACCTGCCCTCCACCGCCGCCGGCTGCGAGGCCCTGGGCTCGCTCTGCAAACGCTCAAAGAAACCCAGCACACTTCCTTTCTTTCTCTGCAAAGCTGCTCCAAGTCCCTCCCTGCTGCCTCTATTTTCATAGGGTCTATAAAAGCCTCAGCTGAGATGCAGGCAGCTTCCCCCCCCACACCCTGCCCCTCGCCAGCTCCAAAGGGGAGCAGGCAGGAGCACCATGGTGCTGAGACCTGGCAGAGGCAGTGCATGGAGCACTGGGTTTGAAGCCACATCCAGCACCAAACCTCTGAGCTGGGTCACACAGGATGAACTCACAGCTGGCATCAGGGATGCAGGATGGATCCATGGATAGTGCTGGCCAACAGGGATGCAGGATGAGAAACACTGATGGTGCTGGCCAGCAGGGATGCAGGATGGGTCCGTGGATGGTGCTGGCCAGCAGGGATGCAGGATGGGTCCGTGGATGGTGCTGGCCAGCAGGGATGCAGGATGGACCCGTGGATGGTGCTGGCCAGCAGGGATGCAGGATGGGTCCGTGGATGGTGCTGGCCAGCAGGGATGCAGGATGGGTCTGTGGATGGTGCTGGCCAGCAGGGATGCAGGATGGGTCCGTGGATGGTGCTGGCCAGCAGGGATGCAGGATGGGTCCGTGGATGGTGCTGGCCAGCAGGGATGCAGGATGGATTCACAGCCAGCAATAAGAGTCAGAGTACAGAATGGGTTCACAGACAGTCCATGAAGCATCCCAACTCCTTCCTTCTCTCCTCCCTTGTCGTTCCCATGGGGACCTGCTCCCCAGCCCCACTGCAGCACCCCAATCTCCCTGTCTAGGATCCATCCCCCTCCATTCAGGTGTTGCCCTCCATCTGAGCCTGAAACACACACCTCCAAAGCTAGATTTTCAGCAGGCCCCTGGGATGCAGCACCCACCCACACATTCCCCACAGGAAGGCTCAGGACCCTCCATCCAGCTCCAGGAAAAGGAAAACAGCTTCCAAGCAGTGAGCAGTGCCACACCCTGGGCAGAGGGACTCACCTGCAGCATCCCCTGCAGAAGCCCCCAAAATTACACCCCCCCCCAACAGCTCTCAGCACAGAAGACCCCACTGCTCCAGGCTCTACTGTGTCCAGTTGTGGGTTCCCCAGTTTAAGAAGGACATGGAACTACTGGAAGGAGTCCAACAGAGGCCACTAAGATGCTCAGGGGCCCAGAGCATGTCTGTGAGGAGGAAAGGCTGAGAGCCTTGGGGCTGCTGAGCCTGGAGAAGAGCAGCCCCAGAGGGGATCTGAGCAATGCTCAGCAAGAGCTAAAGGGTGAGGGGCAAGAGGCTGGGGCCAGACTCCTCTCAGTGATGCCCAGTGACAGGACAAGGTGCAACGGGCACAAACTGGAACCCAGGAGGAGAAACTTCTTTGGTGTGAGGGTGCTGGAGCCCTGGAGCAGGCTGCCCAGAGAGGTTGTGGAGTCCCCTCCTGTGGAGAGATTCCAAACACACCTGAACATTGTGACCCTGTGTGATGTCTCTAGGTGAAGCTACTCTAGCTGGGTGACTGGACTCGATCTTCAGAGGTCCTTTCCAGACCCCACCATGCTGGGATTCTGCAAGACCCCTGCAACCCCTCCCTGCACACTTCCTGCCCCAGTCAGGACCCAGCTCCCATCCCTGAAAGCACCCCAAGCAGCAGAGCTCAGCCATCCCACAGGAAGAAAGGCAGGAGATGGCCCCTTGCACTGAGAACACTGTGTGGAGCTGGGCATGGTGAGCAGCACCCCCCCAGACAGGGGCCCAGGTGAGCTACTAAATAAAGAGTTCAGCTAATGAGGAGAGAACCAGCCCAAGGAGGAGGTGTGCTGCTTCAGGCTGATATTGTTATAATCCATGGAAAGCCAGCTGACTGCTGGCTGCAGAAAATCAATGGATGTTATCACTCAGCAGACAGCTGAAAATACAGCCAAAACCAAGCAGAAACTGGAGAGCCCTTGGGAAAAGACCTGGCTGGGCAGTGGTCAAACCTGCACCATGTCCCCACCCCTGTGAGGAGAGAGCAGAGCCTGCCCCACACCTGGAGGGCTTCAAAAGTCACCCCTGAGCTGCTCCTCCCCCAAAAGGCCACTGGAAAGCTCCAGCACCCACCTCCATCAGGTATGGAGGCAAGTGTGCCATTGTCACTGCAAGCACAGCCCCAGATGTCCCAGTGGTGACCAGGGATCACCCAGATCTGCTCATTCCACCAGCCCAGGGATGATGCCAAGAATACTTCCTCTGCTAACCACTGTGTGAAGTGCCTCTGCTGGTGGGGCAGCAAACCCCTGCCAAGGGGGCTGGAGCTTTGCATGACCTGGGACCTGGCACTCAAGGATGTGTGAGGCTGCCCTGCCCCATGACAGGTCCTTGTCCTCATGGGTGGGCTGCCAGCAGCAGGGAAAGGGCTTCAGGAGGCATCATCCTTTGGTGGATCTGCCTGGACTCGCTGCCTGGGTTTCAAAATCTTGCTGTTGAAGCCTCCACCATCACAGCTCAAGGGGGAATCGAGGCACCAAGGCCATGCAGCACAGGTCAGGAAGGGGCCTGCCCCTCAAGGAGACCTGCAGAGTATCTCCAAACCCCCAGCAGCTCCACTGACACCTCCAAATCCATCCAAGCAAGGAAATGCAGCTTGTCCAGAGTCCATTTCTCCACAAGCAGCCTCGATGCTCCAGCCCCTCCAGCCCAGCAGAGAAAAAGCCACTTCCACAGCTCCTGTAGGACAGCAGGAAGACCCCCAGGCAGTGCCCCAAAGAGGAGCCCCTGGCACCGGGGGAGGGCTCAGCTGCAGCAGAAACATTTCATCTCCTCTTCCAGACTAGCCACTGACCTCCTGGTGACATTGTCCTCTGGGTGACATCCTCTTCCCAGTGACCCATCCAGCAGTTGATGGTCTGACTGCTGGGTGAAGCTAGCTGGACCAGAGCAGTGCTTGATCCTCAGCTGGGTTAATTGGGTTAATTAGGCTGAAGGTCTCCACAGGAAGCCGCTCGCCAGGCTCAGCTGCCCAGGGGCTGCCAAGGCACTCTCCACATCCAGAGTGGCCGTGGGGACAGTGGCCTCGTTAAGACACATCAGGTCATCGGTGTCCCTGTCCCCTCATCCTGTCCTGGGAGAGCTTGGAGCATCCCCAGCCAGCCACTGCATCCCATGATCCTGATCAACTTAACGATGTCAAGAAGCTCTGCTCTATGGCAGAGGGCCAGCAAGTCAAAGCAGTTCGCTGGCTTATCCACAAAGCTCCCCACAGCGAGGGGGTCCCCAGCACCCAGTGGGTACCACACTGGGGCAGAGCCCAGCACTCAGCACAGCCTCAGAGAGAGAAGGGATGGCCCCTCTGCCAGCTTCATACAGCCAGGGAGGGGCTGCATCAGCACAATGACCCCGTTTGGGGTGATTCACCAGGATTTTTCAAGGCAAGTCAAAGCAAACCCCAAAAAACCAACAGTGTATGACCAAGATAGTCAGAGCTGCTCTGGCTGCAACACAACTACAGCCCTGGCTGCAGTGCTCTGCTCCCCACTGCACCCCTGTCTGGGATGTGGGGGCTTCTTCCCATGGGCAGAGCTCCCCCCAGGGTGGGCAGGTAAATGGGAGTGCAGTGGGATGCAGAGCAAGCAGCATGTCCCCACTCCCTGTATCAGCAATGGAACAATCCAGTAACACCACACACACAGCCCCCCCCCCCCCGCCAAGCTGGGACCCCCAGACCCAGTGCAGGATGCTGGGGAGGGGAAGCCAGGTGCAGGAGCCACCAAGCCTCACCCAGCTCCTGTTGCCTCAACATCTGGAGCACTTCTGTGGACAGAAAGGTCAGGAAACAACAAATATATGGCCAAAGGCAGTCAGGAGGCTCCTTCCAGCTGCAAGTTTGTCAGGTACAGAGCAGGGATGGGGGAGGTGGGGGGTGTTGGTCACCTCACAGAAGTGGCCCCCACACATACCTGCAGCCCCCAGCAAGGGGGGAGCAGGAGCTGTGCCGTTCCACAGTGAGCAGAGCCACAGCACTGGAGTTTGAGGTCCGACAAAAGGGGACAGAAGATGAGCTGTGACCAGCAGGCCAGGGCTGTGACACTCCAGGCAGGACCTGGAGAAGCAGGAAAGGGGCCAGGGGGTGAGCTGCAGCTAAAAACCGCCCAGCAACAGCAACACCACCCACAACTGAAAAAAACAATCACAGATCCAGCTCTGGTGTGTGACACCTCCACCTCAGTGCCAGCAGCAGCTTGTGGGGACAGGGCTGTCCCCACAGGCAGAAGCTCCGAGCGCCTTTGCTTCCCAGCAGCTGGAGCAGAGCTGCACTTTGGCTCTCGATCCAGGCAGAGGATGTAGAAGAAGCTGCTCCCAGGAAAGAAAACAGCCCTGAGAACGTGCTAGGAAGTCCCTCCAGCACCCACCAGCTCCACAGCCCTCCTCTTCCTCCCCAAAACACCCTTTATCCAGCGAGGAAGAGCAGGTCCCACGTCCCCAGGACCCCTCCAGCTGGCATCCCCCTCCCTCACATCCCATCACCCATCCGCATCCCGCCCGGCGCAGGGAAAAGCAGCAGCAGCAGCAGCAGCCTCTGCCAGGCCACCTGCAGCGGAAAGCGAAAGCTCCATCGCCAGGACTTCTTTATTTTTAAGGCTGCCAACAAGGAGGCAATTAGCTCTGGAGGGGCTAATTGCTGGGAACCCTCCTTGTCTGGAGAGGAAAAAACAGAACCCTCAGTTTCCCCAAGTTCAAGGTGAGAAGTCTCCAGCCTGGAACGGGAGAGCAGGATGCAGGGAATGCTGCAAAGCTAAAGCAAATCCCAAGCTGTCGTCGGGGAGGAGGTTTGGGAATCTTGACATTTAATCACGCAGTAACTAAAGGTTCCCAGACATGTCTAATAAGACAATTATAGTGCATGTTAATAATAGATTATTAAAAAGCTTATTTATGGAGGTTTAAGCAGGCAGATGGCAGGGCTGTGTTGATAAAGCTCTCCAGAGCCTGCGCTACCTCCCAGCTCCGAGCATGCAGCAGGGATTTACCTGCCTCTGCCTCACCAACCCCTCAATCTTAACCCTTCCACGACTTGCCCAAAGCACAGCAGCAAGTCCCTCGGGGGAGATTGCAGCCAGGAGAGGATTTTTATAGGGTGTTTTGGGGCGCTCAAGACTCTTGGCCCCTCTGCAGAGGTTGTATGCGACGGAAAAGCTCCATCCCGGATGCACCAGGGGAAAAACCAACATCACTAGGGAGCAGGGATGCTGTCACAGCTAGGGCAGGGGTCAAAGCCACCAACAAGCATCTGCCTTTGTCTGCAAGGAGGCGTCCTGCTTCCCCCTGGAGGTCCTGTTCGTGTCGGGCTCTGCTCTGGGAAAGCTCCCAGGGAAGCTGGAATGGGGCTGGTTCCTCTCAGTTTGGATAACAAAAGGAAAAATGCACGGCGCTGGCCAGGAGGTGACTCACCAGGATCCCTGTTCCCGAGGCCAGGGCAGGTCCAAGCGCCCAGAGGAAAACAAACAACCATGAAACAGGAGTTTTGGAGCAAGGAGAAGAGGGTAAAATGAAACCAATGCAACTGCAAGTCTTGGTGGAGGGCAAAAACAGGCACTGCCACCCTCCACCGCAGAGCTGCGGAGCCAGAGCCGGAGGGACAGGTCCATCCAGGAGCATCAGCATCACTTGGAGCATCCCTAAATTCTGCTTCACCCCCGCAGAAGGTGAAGATCCACCCTGCTCCAGTGCGTGGAGAGGCCACACTGGATAGCCAAGGGCTTGGGAGTAGGAAATCTCTGCCCTGAGCATGCTTGGGCACATCAACAGGATTTACTGGAGCATCCCAGCACAGGAGCCTGGGGGGGGTGTTTGCGCTGTCTGGGAGCTCTGGGAAAGGACATGGCACTCCCAGGGCATTAAAAACACACAGGTAGGAGCAAGCAAGGGGAAGATCCTTCCTTGGCACCACAGAACAGGCAAGGGGGGAAATAATAAAATCTGAGCCTGGAACGAGCTGGCAAAGAAAAGGCAAAGCTCTTGAACATGTTATGTGCTTGGTGAAGGTGGGGTGAGGAGTAGAAAAAAAATCCCCTGGCACGGCCACTACAGGCAGGGAAATAACCCCGGGCAAAGAGCAGGATCAGGCACTCAAGCACCCAGACAGCACAAAACACTGACCTGGTCCCCAGAAGCACCCCAAGACAGCCTTCAGCTCCTGCCCTCCCCCTCCAAGCCCTGTACTGGGATGACAGATGCAGCATCCCTCTCTCCCTGCCCCTTCTCCGAGCATCCCCCCTCTGACCCCAGGAGACGCTGCGGTTAACGGCCGAGGGACGCCAGGCGGTTTTGTTCCGCTCCCCGACCCCAATCCCAGCCTTGGGGACAGCGTCTGCTCAGCGGTTCCCATTCACTCGCCCGAGACAACACAGCCACCGCGGGGTCAGGGTCACCCGTGCTACCCCCTGCCAGCCTGCGAGGGGGGAGGCGGAGTGACAAGTCCCTTGGGTGGCCCCAGCCCTCCCTGCCTGGCCCCCGGCGAAGAGTTCAGCCAACACAACAAGCAACGACCCCTCGCAAAGCTCCCCCCAAAGCAATCCTGACGCCATCAGTGATGCCACCAAGCCGTCTGGGGCTCCTTGGTGGCACTAAGCTCCTAAGTGGAAGCTGCAAACCCAAATATTTTCTTTGCTGGATCGCTGCTGACAGCCAAGCCCAAGCGCAAACAGCTTCCGCATCATGATGGCAGGAGTGCCACGCAGCGCCGGCAGCTGCCGCCGCGGGGGTCCCCACTGCCGGAAAACAGCCCCGGAGCGCGGCGGAGACACAGGGGTGCACCTGGACAGCAACTCAGTGCTGCAGTTTTGGGGTGCGTGGGTAAAATAGAGGAGCAGAGTTGCTCCTTGTCGTAGCAGGGGAAGGCAAAAGAAGGAGGAAAGAGCTGAGTTTGCAAAGCCCGGGGCTCCATGAGTCAGCCCGGAGCCCCCGACGATCCAGCCCGCTCCCAGCCACAGGCTTGTAGCAAGGGGGAAGGCTCCGTGCTTTATTGCAGAGCCCAAGGAGGAAAGATGGAGTTGGCAAATCCCACCGGTGACAACTCGCAAGACCCCATCACAGCCAGCTGACACCACAAGAGCACAAGGAACCGCTCAGCTTGAAGGCTCGGCAAGAACCTTCCTTCACAAGCCCAACGCAGGCAGGCACCAGCAGCTTAGTCACTGCGAAATCTTCATGAGCTGCAAAACTTTGCCCGCTGCAGGAAAGAGCAAAGAGTATCCCAAGCCGGTGGGGAGGCTGCGACTGGGGCTCCCAGCTTCACTCCCAGCTCATCGAGGTCTGGTGGTCCCAGCCATGCCGTGCCTCAGTTTTCCCACTCATGGAAAGGATCACACTAGGACCCTTCTTTGCCAAGGAGCAGCAAGAAAACCGCTCATCCTCCAAACACCCACCGAGACAAGCAGCTGGTCCTGCCTGTCACTGGTTTCGGGGTCTCCAGTGACAGGCAGCAGCTTAAAGCTTTTTTTACAGCCCGGCTGCCGCACAGCCCCGAGCCCGGCAGAGACGAGCCGGGTGATGTCCCCACAGCCAGGCAAATCCGCTCGGCAGGATTCATGCAAAAAAAACAAAACCAAAAAGCAGCCTGCAATGGAGCCGGGGGGGCTGGCAGCAGACCCCTTGTCTCCATCCAAATCCAGCCCCCGCGGCTGCATCACGGAGCTGAGCCTGCTCTGCATCTCCCGGGCAAACGCCGGAGTAAACACACCCCTGATTTACACCCCGGTGGGCTCAATCCTGCTCCTTGCAAATGTCATCTTGCAGGGAAGGAAGCCCATGGAAGGCAAAGGGTTTGCTTTTAAGAGGGAGTCTTCTCAAAAAGTCCCCCCAACCCCAGCACCAGCAGCAGCACCAGGACCCCCACCAGTGCCCCTCTAGCCCCTCGCAGGCTGCGACAGCTCAGTCCTGATGGCCATCAGAGAAAGGCAGATACCCGAGGACTGGGGAGCAGCACAGCTCAGGACCCCTTCTCTGACACCCGAGGCGAGGGAGGGGGGCTGTGCACAATCTCCTTCCTCTGGAGGTGTGGACTCAGAGCCCCTCAACTGGCTGCGCGCCTCAGTTTCCCCATTGCCTCCTTGCTCTGCCTTGAAGCACAGGGCTGCTTGGGGCGCAGATCAGCATTGCCCCCACCCCAGTACGGCCCCTTCCAGTTACGCCAGTAGAATACAAGCCCATTCCCTCCCCATCGAGCCCACTTCACATGAGCTATGGAGAGACTCAGCTGCTTCATATTCCCCCCCAGCCATCCATCCATCCAGCATCCCCACATCCACCCAGCCCTCCATCTATCGCCCACCCCCTCCGGGGCAGCTGTATTGAGCTTTCTGCTGATGGGTGTCACTATTTATAATTTTGGAGAGAAGCCACTACCCAGGGAAAAATAAAATAAAATATCAATGCACCAACACAGGGACTGCATCCAGGTGCAGGTAAAAAAAAAAAATCAAGAACCAGGGAAAAAAAATTATAGCAACATTTTAAAAAATGTTAATGCCCAGAGCATCACCCAGGAGCCGGGGGCTGCAGCACTGGGGGCCCCCGCAGAGCAAAACACCAGCTCCTTCCTCCCTTTGTGCCTCAGTTTCCCTTGCAAAAGGCATTTGCAGCCCCCAAGAGCCCCCAAATCACCCAGCACTCAAACCCTGCTCCTGCCTCTCCCGAAAGAAATGGGGAGTGAGTTGTGTGCTGTCCCCCCCCCAAACCTCCCTTCTGCCTTCAGCCCCTGCTTGCAGGGTCGGGGCCATGCTCCTTCCCGGGGGGGTGGGGGGGTGAGGGAGGGACAGAGCTTAGCGCTGAAGTGCTCAAGGGAATAGCAGAACAAAAGCTCAAAAATCAATAAAATAAGTTAAATATATATATATATATGACGGGATCGATGTGGGTGAAACTCTAATTATAGCTCCGTGACGGGGGCCGCCGCAACCGGAGAACGGCCCCGGTCACCACCTGTTCCTCCCAAAGGGTCCTCGAACCCCTCCAGCCCGGACACACGGGAGCTTGTAAATCAAGAACTCGGATCCGCCGGTCCTCACCCGGGGCTGCAGCAGGGCTGCACCGCCTCCTGCACGGCAGAGCTGCCGACGGCGCTCCCCGGTCTGCCGCTCCCCAGCGCACCCGGTCCCCCGGTCGCTTCTCGCCCGAGCTACTAAACCCTGGGCAGGGCTTCTCTCTGCAAACGAAGTCGTCGCCGCCGCCGCCACCTCCGGGATTAAGTTTTCCTTCCCGGGGATGCAGCGGGAGGGGAGAACGAAGGTAGACTGGGTACCGGGGAGAGATGCCATGGCTGCGATGAGCTCCAGCCGTGCAGACTCGGGGTACGAGGATCCAGTGGAGCGCTCCGGTAAGCTCCGGCCACCGGCGTCCCGAACTCGACGGTCTCAACGGAGGAAACCGCGGAGGCGGCGGCGGGACAGGCAAGAGCCACCAAACACACCGTGGACTACCGGAGCCCTCTTTGCCCCATCACTGGTGCAAACCCCACAAAGAAATAAACCCCTTCGCCTCAAGCACACACACAACTCCCTCTCCTTTTCCCGTTCTTACCGGCGGGTGTCTCGGTATCCAACGCGTAAACCCGGAGGGCGAGAGCGAGCAGCAGCGCCCGGGCGCTTCGCATGGTGCGAGCGGGGCGGGGTGGGGGGGAAGGAACGGCGGGAGGGGCCGGGACGGGGCCGTGGCCGCCGCCGCCTGCGGGCCCGCGGTTCCGGCGCGGCGGGGGCACGCGCGCCCGCCCGCCCCGCGCCTCAAATAAGCGGCGAGCGCGCGGCAGCGGCAGCTCCGCTCCAGCCCTGACGTCAGTGCCGTGCGAGGCTCCGCCGCCGCCACCGGACACCGGAGGGCAGGCCGAGGGCGCCCCCTGCCGGCCGCCGCCGGCACACGCAGCATTGAAGCATCTTTAGCCCCCCCTTCCCCTGCACCCGCCTCCCGTCGTGAAGTGAGAAGAAAGAGGAGGAGGGAGGGGAAGAGTCCTGGTGGGTGCGGGGAAGGAGGGGGTATGGCTATAGGAGGGGGTTCCCGGTGACCGGAGAAGCGGGAGTGGAGGGAGACTGCTCAGGAGTGCTGGCTGCGCGGTTAGCGACGAGGGAACGGGGGCCGGGTTGTGAGGAGGAGGGTGCGAGGAGGTGGGGTGTACGGGTGCAGTAGGGTGCCTGGTTGTACGGTGGTCTCCGGCTGCGCGGAGGGCCCGGGTTACAGGAGGGTTGTGGCTTGCACGGGGGTCCCGGTTGCACGGGGGTAGAGGGTGCTGGCTGCAGGGAGGTCCCGGGTGCACAAGGGTCCCGGGTTGTACGGGCGTCCCGGTTGCGCGGCTGTAGGAGAGTTCCCGTTTGCGGCGGGGGTACATGGCTGCAAGGGGGTCCCCGGTTACACAGTGGTGTCCTGTTGCAGAGCGGTCCCGGTTGCGCCGGGATCTGCGGCTGCATGGAGGTCTCTTGTTACAGGAGGGTCCTCGGTTAGAGGGGCGTCCCGGTTGCACAGGGGAGGCACGGCTGCAAGGGGGTCCCCGGTTGAACGGGGGTTCCGGTTTTACGGGGAGGTGCGGCTGTAGTGGGGAGCCCCGTGTTGCACAGTGGTGTCCGGTTGCGGGGGGGGGGGGGGGGGGGGGGCGGCACAGCTGCAAGGGGTTGCAAGGGGGTCCCAGGGTGCGGGAAGGACTCCCTAGTTGCAAGCGGGTGCAGGAATTTGGGAGGGGGCAGGGAGGAGGGGAGGTGTGGTGTGTTAATCTCTGCCTGCAGAAGGGTCCTCAGCTATGGAGGAGGCCTCCCCAGAGATCCCAGTTTGGGAGGAGGGGTCCCCACGCCTGGGTGTTCCCCAGCTACAGAGTGGGTACTGGGAGGAAGATGGGGAGGGGGAAATAGGGGTGGAGCTGCAGCAGCACTTCACAGAGCTGAGGCCGGGGGGAGGGGGGAGTGTGAAACTCAACCCAGGCCCCCCCAGCATCCTTATGGAGGGCTGTGTGGGCCAGAGCTGGGGGCATACAGTTGTCCCCATGGGCTGGGCACTGGGGACAAAGGCTCTGCCACCCCTTCGGGAAAGAGGATCCTGCCCATCCCGAGGGGTCCTTAGTCCCCAAGACCCCCCAAGTCTTCTGCCATGAGCTGCTGTGTCCCAGTGGTTGTCCTCAAGGGTCAGAGACATGTTGCCTTCTCCTGCAGGATGTTGATGATGGAAACCTGGACAAGGCTGTGGCACCCTGGTGACACCCAGCAAAGCCAGCGTCCTCTGGGGTGGGAAGGGGGTGACAGAGGGAGGGATGAGCAGGACATAGCTGGGAGCAAGCCGAAGGGAGGAAAAACCCAAAGGGGTGTAAAAGGAGGAAAAAGCTGCGTCCTTTTCCCATGCGGATTGCAGGACGCAGGGGAGGGAGGAGGCACAAAGAGCTGGCAGCCGCTGGTGTCCCCGCGGCGGTGCCAGCGGCCGTGAAAAGGAGCCTTGTTCAGCGACATCCTCCCCGGCCCTGCTCCTGCAAGGAAAATGTTTTCCCAAAGGTTTGGGCTGAGGAGCGGCGAGGGAGGGGGAGACAGGGGAGTGGGGAGAGCTTCTTAGAAGCTTTCCGGTGTGAGCCGTGCTTGGGTCACCCAGCCCCGGCTGCACTCTGGGCTGGGAAACTGCCTGGGTGGAGGAAAACGTGGGAAGTGGAGGAAATGATACTGGGAATACTGGGGATGAAGGAAAAGTTGGGAGGTGAAGGGAATGACACTGGGAATATTGGGATTTTCTTTACCACAAATCGTGTCATGAGCAGCTCTGGGATTAGCAGCACCCTGGGATGCTGCAGATCTCTTCTGCCAGACGAGGCAGCATCCAGTGGGGTGAAAAGGGGTACAAGGGACAGCACCCAGCTGTCACTGAGCCCTGTGAACCCAGTGGGATGCTCCCAGCCCTGGAACTGGGACACTACCTACCTGCCAGCGGCAAAACCTTTCCTCCAGCTTCACCTCATCCCAGGAATGCTGCCATGCGGTTTTTCCCATCCCTCCAAGGACACTGAGGTGCTGCAGCATGTCTGGAGAAGAGCAGTGAAGCTGGTGAAGAGCCTTGTGAGGAACAGCTGAGGGAACTGGAGGAAGAGGAGGCTGAGGGGAGTCCTCATTGCTCTCTACAGCTACCTCAAAGGAGGTTGGAGTGAGGTGGGGGTTCGTCTCTTCTCACATGCCACAAGCTGCAGGACAAGAGGGAACAGCCTCAAGTTGCACTGAAGGAGGCTCAGGTTGGATATTAGGAACAGTTCCTTCCCAGCAAGGGTTGTCAGGCACTGGAACAGGCTGGCCAGGGAGGTGGTGGAGTCCCCATCCCTGGAGGGGTTTCAAAGCCCTGTAGATGTGGTGCTGAGGGACATGGTTCAGTAGTAGTGGTGGGTTTGTGAGCTCCAGGCAAGCAGTTGGATCTTAAAGGTTTCTTCCAACCTCAACAGTTCTATCAGGCTGAGTTGTTTATTGGAGATCAAATCCAGCCCTGAAGAAACATGTTGGGAATACCAGGAAGGACAAACCACCTCAGCTCTGGCTCTTGGCATATGGGTGAAGGACTGGGAACACCGAGAGTGCTTCCATTGGTGGAGTAAGGCTGTCACTGCTTTGGATCCCAGCCCTGGGATCATTCAAAGTCTATGTCAGAGGTGAGTTTTGTCCTGGGGAAGAGCTTTTTGCTGAGTAAATCCCAGTGGATGCTCCCCAGAATGGGAATGGCTTTGCTGGAAATGGCACTTGGGAAAGCCCAGAGGCACTGGCTGAATCAGAGCTGCAAGTTACAGCCCAGCTCACAGGGCCTTCATCCCCACTCCTGGGAGGAGGAAGGGAAGGGAAAAAGGTCACAGGGTGATGGTCATGTTGGGTGGTGTCTGTGTCTGGGCCAGCCCGAGAGCATGGTCCTGCCCCAGGGACAGTCCTGTCCTTGTGGCTCCACATGTAAGGTGTCATCTACCCAGTGCTTCAGCACTGGTGAAACTGGAGGGAAGGAATCTGCTGGTGGCAGGTGGCTCTGCGGACAGCCTGGGGACACTGCACTGACCCAGGGACACAGCACAGCCCTGGAGACACTGCACAGCCCCTCTCTGTCTCCTCCCAGGCCACAGCAGGTCCCCAGAGCAGGGCCTCAGCAGGACTGGGATCACCCTAAAAGTGCCAGCCCCAAACACTGCCCCTGGCAGTGTCCCCCATCCCTGTGCTACTCCAGTTACTCCCAGCAAGCCAAGTTAGCACCATGGTGGTACTTGCTGGCAGGGATGTGTGCATCCCCAAGGCTCTGGGGACAAACTGGATGTGTCACACACCCCTGATCAGCACCCAGGACCATTTTGGGGTGGAGTAGGAAGGTGATGGACGCCTCCCTCCAATCCATGCCAGCCCCAAGCTGGGTGCAGATGCGTCCCCATCCGTAGCTGGCACCAGCAGTGTGTTATCCCACGCCAAGCCTGAAGTGATCCTGACAAATCCTCTCCCAGCGGCCTGCAATCCAGTTAAAATAAAGCCCAGTAAGGGAATTAAGCTGCTTAGCCACGCGGCAGCAAAGGCAGGAGGGGGCTGGCACCAGGCTGGCTCTGCAGGGTCCCCCCAGAAAGCCCCAAAATCCTGCTGGCAAGAGGATCCAGGTCAAGCAGCACCCAGGAGGCAGGCTGTGCACAGGGGGCGAGAGGGGTGGGGCACATGGGGATGCTTTTTCCCAGCAGCTGAACTGAAACATCCTGGTTTAGGGTGAAAAATCCACTGAGGTCAAGCAGGAGCAAGGTATTTCCTGGATGTGGGGGGGAAACATGGAGCTTTTTAGCCCTACAAGCCTTTCATGGGTACACCTCTCTTCCCACCAGCCTTTACACTCCAACATCATGTTTCCAAACCAACCTCTGCAAATCAAAATTAACAGGAGGGGTTTGGCAGGCAGCAGATGGCCTCCAAACCGTCCTCAATGCCCTGGTGTGTCCCCATCCTGCTCCACCACTCCACAGCCCAAACCACAAGGGGGAAAATCCCAACTGCAACCTCCTCCCATGAGCTCTGGGATTCATTTTGTTGCTTAAGGAGCATCATTAAGACACCCCTGCCCTGCCACCCATCTTGGGGACACAGCTTGGATTTGGCATGAGAGGAACCTGAAGGAGCCATGGGCTCCATAAAGGAGCCTTGTTCCAAGAGAAGGGCTGGCACTGGCCCAGGGCAGAGTGGGGTGGCTACCAGCTCCCAGGGGCTCCTTCCCTGGGGAAGGGGCTTGGAGGAGTGCCCTGGGATGGCTGAGCTGTGGTCTGCAGGGAGGGGATGCATGGAGGGAATGTGGGCATGGATGGTTGGAGGAGGTGTATGCATGCATGAAGAGGATGCAGGGGGAAGGGAAGGGAAGGGAAGGGAAGGGAAGGGAAGGGAAGGGAAGGGAAGGGAAGGGAAGGGAAGGGAAGGGAAGGGAAGGGAAGGGAAGGGAAGGGAAGGGAAGGGAAGGGAAGGGAAGGGAAGGGAAGGGAAGGGAAGGGAAGGGAAGGGAAGGGAAGGGAGCCATCAGGACCAAGCTCCATCCCATTCCCAGGGTGCAAATCCCATCCTTGATCATTCTTCAAGCATCTCCTTCCATCCTGAGCAGCTGAAAGGTAGCTCAGCACCCTGCAGGATGAACCTACAATCCGCCAGCCCTTCCCCTGCCCGGTCTGCCTGCTGCCGTCAGCCCCTGAGCTCCTTGCAGGAGCAATCGAGTTAAAATGAAGTAATCACTCTTCAAGTATAGTCATTTGCAGGAAAAATACAGACCTCACCATGATTGCAAATGGTCTCGACTGAAACTGTCCCTCCCATTCGAAGGATAAATGTTTTCAGCTCCAGGCTGTTTGGTCACAACAGCTTCAAACGCAGCCATTGCAGCCCCACTACATCTCTCGGGTTCCTCCAGGCTGAGGCTTGGGGCTTTGAAGCTCTTAGGAGTCAACAGTGCTTTGGAGAGGGTTTTTTGGGGGTTGTATTGGGGTTTTGGCATTTTGTTTTGTCTTTCTCTCTCGGTTATCACTGCAAAAAGGCATTGAGGGATGGAGCACCTGCGGGCTGGAGCTGCAGCACTCACTGATCTCACCTAAACCAGCACCTCCACCCCGACCAAGGCTTTCCACATCAAACCTCTTCACTCTCAGAGTACCACATTTTGTTGCTAGCACATTAACTGCCCCCATTAAACCCACAGACTGTGGGGC
The DNA here is from genome assembly GCF_014839835.1 of Dryobates pubescens. Classification (NCBI taxonomy): domain Eukaryota; kingdom Metazoa; phylum Chordata; class Aves; order Piciformes; family Picidae; genus Dryobates; species Dryobates pubescens. The sequence continues at coordinate 5,257,454 of NC_071631.1, read as the reverse complement.
TGGCATCTTCTCGGGCATCGCTCTCACTGAGCACCACCCCCAGCAGTGCCTGGCGGGGAGCAAACGGCTCCTGCAGAGCTGCAGGGACACAACCCCCAGCAGCCCACATTCAAATGAAGCCATTTCCTTACTTACATTTTTACCTTCTGGAATTTCCCCCCTCTCCTCCCCGTTTTCCCTTTCCACCAATCTCTCTCCCTCTTCCCCCTCCATTCCTCTCTTTCTTTTCCTTTGCCTCCACCTATTACACCCCCACCCAGTCCTCCATCTCTAATGAGGCTCTGCTATTTTCTCAAATCACCTGCCTTTTGCTGATGCCAGAAACCCTTTTTCTTCCTTAACAGACAAAATAGATTAGCTCATCCCGACGCTCTCCTCCCCGTCCCTCCAGCCCCGAGCGGTCAGACGCCCGACGCGGTGCCGTGGCCGGATATAATGGGGCTATTAGATGAGTTATCACAGCCTGAAAGGATGAAATAACTTCTGTGTCTTCTGTCCAAATAAACCTCCCTATTCCTCCTCAATGCAACGAAAAGAACAAGAGCTCCCAGAGGAAATAGCCAGGAAAATGTTAGGAGATGTTATTTAAGCCCCGACCTCTTTGCCAACCCGTTTCCTGCTTTGTGCTCAAAAGGGTGCTAGGGTTTCTCCCGTGGGGAACTCGGAAGCCCAGGGAGCAATTCCCAGCGGCTGGAGCTAAATTCTCACCCAGGTGCTCCTTCAACAGCATGTTTTGGCAGGGCACAGCCTTGCAGATCACAGGAGCACAGGATGGTAGGGGCTGGAAGGGACTTATGGAGATTATGGAATCCAGTTCCTCTGCCAAGGCAGGATCACCTAAAGAAGGTCACACAGGAACACACCCAGGTAGATTCTGAATGGCCCCAGAGATGGACACTTCACCACCTCTCTGGGCAGCCTGTTCCAGTGCTCTGTCACCCTTAAATTAAAGATATTTAGATGGAACTTCCTATGTTCAAATTTGTGCCCATTGTCCCTTGTCCTGTCACTGGGCAGCACTGCCCTGGCCAGCTCAGATTGACCTCTTCATGCCTACAAATTCCCCTCAGAGGGATTTTAAAGGGATTTCATCAGAGGGATGCAAAACCACCGGATCCTCTCTCCCAGGCTGTCAGGGAATGATCTGAGGCAGCAGCTCCACTTCAAACTGTCAAATCCCAACAGTGTTGTCAAGATTATGGAATCATAGAATGGTCTGGCTTGGAAGGGACCTCCAAAGGTCATCCAGTCCAACCCCCTCTGCAGTCAGCAGGGGCATCCTCAACTAGGTCAGGTTGCCCAGAGCCCTGTCAAGCCTCACTTTGAATATCTCCAGGGATGGGACCCCAATCACATCCCAGAGTCATTCTTCCCTTCCAAAACGTCCTGTTTCTGTTCTACCTGGAGTGTGACATCTACAGGGGCTCATCAGAAACCAGCACCATTGGCGTCACCTCCAGGTACACTGAGATCCTCCTGGGGCTGCACCTATGGACAACACTTTGCTGACACCCAGGCAGGCTTAGCCCAAATGTCTCCTCTGTGGCACCTTTTCTGGGTTATTTATCTCACTTTGGGTCACTTTTGTCACTTTTCTTATTCCTGGAAAGACCTCCATGATGCTAGGGGTGAAGTGGGGAAATAACTGTGCTTCCCTGTAGTCCCAGACCCAGCATCTCCTGGTGGTGCCATGTAAAATGGGTAAAAATCCCATTACTGAGGACATGAGAATCAGAATCTGTCCCTTCCCCTCTTCCAGAGCTGCTTGGGAGCACCATATTTGCTCCTGGGATTTTCACAAATAGCTCTGAAGCCAAAAATTTATTCCAGAGCATCATCCACTGCCTGTCTGCCCATCAGCTCAGAGCTAAACCCAGAGCAGTGGCCATCCCAGCTGCATGGATTTGCCCATCCCTAAACCTTGCAATAAAATGACCTTGGTAAAAATAAACAAACAAATAAAATGAATGTATTAAAATCAAGCAGATCCACACCAAAACTCTCCATGCTGTCTCCTCCAGTATTTCCCCAGGGTGTTTTGCTTGTTTGTTTGTTTGAGGGAGGGATGTAAATCAGCCAGGGAAGGAGGGGGGGGGGACTGGGGAGGGGGGAAGGAGGGTTGGGTCTCTGCTCACAACCAAAATGGCAAAAGTAATTTCTTTTCAGACCTGGGGTTTGGATATTGCTCAAATTTCTCATAATCATCTCTGGGTGCTGACAGGCTGGAGCCTGAGCATGGAGCAGCTTTTCTTTCAAACCCAGCTGAAAGGAAAGGAGGGAACAATATTGCATCTAGCATTTATTTATTATTATTATTCATTTGTTTTTCCAGCTTGTTTGGGTTTGTTTTATTCAATTTTATACACAGGGGAAGAGTCATCTCTCCTCCCCCCTCCCCACCCCCCTTCCCCACTTGTTTGTCCTCCTCAGAGCATCAGCAGCTCCGGTTTGGTGGCTTTCCAAAGCCGGTTGGAGAAAGGACCTGCTCGGCAGTTTCCAACAAAAGGAGCTCGTCAGCCTTTGAGCTGAACAGGAACAAACAAAACCAACCAGCTTTTGAATGGCAAACCCCAGAGATCGATCAGATCTTCCCCCAGACAAGACAGTTCATGCTCAGGGTTTCCTGCAATGTTGGAAGCGTTTCAGGTCTGCAGCCAACAGGAGCAGGATGGAAACACAGCAGAGGGGAAAATGCAAGGAGGGAAATAGAAAAGTTAAAATAGAGTTTAAAAGGTAAAAGATGCTGGTCCTGTGCCTTTTTTTTTTTTTTTCACTTGGGCATCATTGCACAGAATCCCAAAAGCCCAGCATGGTGAGGGTTAGAAGGGGCCTCTGGGGCTCATCCAGTCCATCCCCCCTGCTAAAGCAGGGCACCCAGGGCAGCTTGCCCAGGAGCACAATGGCCAGGTGGGTTTGGAATCTCTCCAGACAAGGAAACTCCACAACCTCTCTGGGCAGCCTGCCCCAGGGCTGCAGCACCCTCAAAGTGAAGAATTTTTTTCTTTACCCTGGCATGGAACCTCCTGGGTTTCACAATATTTCAAGAGCTCTTCCCTGTCAAGTCACCCTGGAGTGACACCTTTGGGCACTGTCACAGCGATGAGTCCCAGAAGTGCCATCTCATCCCCCAGCCATAATCCTCCTCCATCCTATGAGCATCAAACCCCAAACACTTGAGCCTGGGAGACCAGCTGCTGCACTGCCCCACAAGCTAGAAAGATACCCCAAGCAGGATGCTTCCTCCATTAATCCCCACAGAGAGCCCAGGGATGGACCAGCTCCATTGCACAGCCCGCGGAGGAGCAGCACAGGAGAAAGCACTGCTGGGAAAAGCACCAGCAAGGACCAAGTGAGGTCGATGTCCTGGGGTTACACTGCTCATGGCCAAGCTCACAGGCAGCAGCACAGCTGGGTCCTCTCAGCATCTCCCTCTCTTGCCTTATTTACAGCTCAAGATGAAGCCTCCTTGTTCATCTCCTTGGCAGAGGATCAGAACTCATCCATTCCCCGTCAGCCACCCAACGTTCTGCTTCTTTCTATTTATTTCTTTTTAATTACCTGACAATGGAACAATTTAAATCACAGAATCATAGAATTGTTTCAAGCTGGAAAAGACTTTTAAGATCATCCAGCCCAACCATTATCTAACTACCAAGCTCAGTGCTCATCCATGTCCCTCAGCACCACATCTCCATGGCTTTGAAACCCCTCCAGGGATGGGGACTCCACCACAGCCCTGGGCAGCCTCTTCCAGGGCTTGACAACCCTTCTGGGGAAGAAATTGTTCCTCATGTCCAATCTAAACCTTCCCTGGTGCAACTTGAAGCCATTTCCTTTTGTCCTGTCAGTTGTTCTTTGAGAGAAGAGACCAATCCCTACCTGGCTCCAACCTCCTTTCAGAGAGCTGTAGAGAGCAATAAGGTCTCCCCTCAGCATCTTCTTCTCCACACTCAACACCCCCAGTTCCCTCAGCTGCTCCTCACCATCCCTGTTCTCCAGACCCGTCCCCAGCTTCATTGCCCTTCTCTGGACCTGCTCCAGCCCCTCAATCTCCTCCTTGGAGTGAGGGGTCAAACACTGAAAAGCTCCAGAACCCTGTGCTCTGTAGGATGGTGCAGCCCATTGACCACCTTTCCTCCCCGGAGTGTTTTGAAACTTCCTTGCCTCTGCCTGAAAACAGGGAATTCTTTTGCAGACCGTTCTACAAGCCTGGTCCTGTTGGATCCCAAGCCCTGGGATCCCAGCCCAGGGTCTCTGGGAGATCTAGCAGAGCCTGAACCACATCTGTGTGCCACACTGAGATGCCACCACCAGGATTCCCCCAAGGAGCCCCCCTTCAAGTCAAACTCTCCAGCCTCAGCTTTCTTAATTATGGCAGAGCAAAGCAGACACACCTTCAATTTCTCCCCCGAAAAGGGGAAAGGCAATAGATGATTATTCTCCTTAATTAAAAAAGCCTGTCGATCTCAGAAGCAGTTAATTAATAATTTCACATTAACTTGATTAAGTGCTGGGAGAGCTGGAGGCAGTGCAGCACACAGGAGGCTGTGGGGTCAGGCTGAACCCACCAGGCTTGACTCATCCTTGTAAGCCAAGGGATAAATTCTCTGTCCTCAACAGGGCTTGAGGTTCTGACCTGACCAGGTTGGGCTGAGAGGAACTCCATGAAGCTCAGTAAGGAATAGTGTAGGGTCCTGCACCTGGGGAGGAACAACCCCTGCAGCAGTATAGGTGAGGAGGTGACCTGCTCCACAGAGAAGGACCTGGGAGTGCTGGGGGACAGCAAGTTGCCCATGAGCCAGCAGTGTGCCCTTGTGGCCAATAAGGCAACCAGCCTCCTGGGATGCATCAAGAGTGTGGCCAGCAGGTCCAGGGAGGTTCTCCTCTCCCTCTACTCTGACCTAGGGAGGTCACATCTGGAGTACTGGGTCCAGCTCTGGGCTCCCCAGTTCAAGACAGACAGGGAACTGCTCTTGAGAGTCCAGTGGAGGCTATGAAGCTGCTGAGGGGCCTGGAGTGTCTCTGTGAGGAGGAAAGGCTGAGAGCCCTGGGGATGTTGAGCTGGGAGAAAAGCAGCCTGAGAGGGGATCTGAGCAATACTCAGCAAGAGTTAAAGGGTGAGGGGCAAGAAGGTGAGGCCAGACTCTTCAGTGGTGCCCAGTGACTGGACAAGGGGCAATGGGCACAAACTGGAACCCAGGAGGTTCTGTCTGAACAGGAGGGAAAACTTTTTTGATGTGAGGGTGATGGAGCCCTGGAACAGGCTGCCCAGAGAGGTTGTGGAGTCTCCTTGTCTGGAGAGACTCCAAACCCACCTGGATGCTGAGATCCTGGTCAGCCTGTGCTTTTGCAGGGGGTTTGGACTGGATGATCTCCAGAGGTCCCTTCCAACCTCCACTGTTCTGGCATTCTGTATTTTAGGGGCAAAAATCCCAGCAACTGTCACCCTGTTATCACCCAGTTGGCATGAGTACTTGCTCCCACTCAGCCCCAGATCCCTCCAGCCTCCCTCCCAGAACCAACCCACCTCACTGGCAGCACTTTTGCTTTCCAGCCATGAAGGAGGTATGAACAGCTCAACTTAATCAATGGCTGTGATAAATCACAGCTCCTTAACGAGAACGGGGATGCTCGGAGCAGAGGGGAGCATCGCTCCTTCCCCTGGCTGCAGCACCCATCACGGCGCCAGGTGCTGAGGAACTGTCTCTTCTTCCTCCTCTCCCCTCCTGCTCCTCAACCTTCAACTGCAAAGTGAATTTTCATGCATCTCTTCCAAACCAAAAGGAGAAAAAAAAAACAACAAAGGCAATTCCAGGATATGGAGCTGTCATTAATCACCAGGAAATTGTGCTTGTTACAGGAGAAACATTAACAAAATAATCATAAATTGTCTGCCAGCCCTGCTCTGCAGATGCATACGTTTGGAAGGGTATGGAAAGCATCTCAGCTTGGTGCTGTGGTGAGTTATTAACCCTTTGTCACACAGTGCAGTGTGCCCACTCTTGTCTTCCAGCATGCAGGCTCACCAGCATCATGAGCATCCTCCAGCAAGAACCAACCCACTCCTGCAGCTGCCCCCGCTGTGAAAACTCTGGAGCACAGGGAGAAATTTGACCTCTGCAGTCAGCAGGGACATCAGCAACTAGAGCAGGCTGCTCACAGCCCCACACGACCTGAGCTGGAATGGTTCCAGGGATGGGCATCTCCCTCCTCTCTGGGCAACCTGGGACAGGCTCTCATCACCCTCAATGCTAAAAATCTCTTCCTTCTCTCTACTCTGAATCTTCCTCTTTTAGTTCAAACCATCATCCCTTGTCCTGTCACAACAAGCCTTGTTCAAAAGCCTGTCCCCAGCTTTCTGATTGGCCTCTTGAAGTCCTGACAGCCCACCAGCAGTTCTCCCTGGAGCCTTCTCTTCTCCAGGCTGAGCAACCCCAACTCTCTCAGTCTTGCCTCTCAGCAGAGAGGTCCCAGCCCTCCCAGCATTGCTGTGGCCTCCTATGGCCTCACTCCAATTAGTCTGTCCTTTGAATACCAAGTGGCTCCAAAATGCCAAGTGCTGGGGAGCAGGCAAGTAAGGAAGCCTGATCCCAACCCTGGACAGCCAAGTCTCCAGGAGGTGCAGGATCTGGCCACAGGCTCCTGTCATAGAATCACAGAAATGTTTCAGTTGGAAAAACAACTTTTAAGATCATCCAGACTAGCCACCATCTAATTCCACCAAGACTGATGACAAACCATGTCCCTCAGCACCACATCTCTGCATCTTTTAAACCCTCCCAGGGAGGGAGATTCAACCACATCCCTGAGTAGGTCAATCCAATGTTTGAGAAGCCTTTTGTGCAGAAATTTCTTCTCATGTTCAACCTAAACCTTCCCTGGTGCACCCTGAGGCCACCCCACAAGCAGCAGCAGCAGCAGCACCACTGCAGGGTTCTCCCCTTGAGAATCTTGGTGCTCTGGTCCTTGGGACCAGAAAAGCTCCCAGGCTGGTGAGGGGAGGGGTGGCTTTAAGAAAGGAATCTGCTAATTGCATGTAGAAATGGATGTGATGAGCAAGGCAGGATTTATTGAGCTGCTCCCACCACCTATTTGGAGAGGTCTGATCTCTACATGAAAGAAGAAATGATTTGGAGAAGCTGCTGTTTGTTCTGCTGTGACAGGTCGATCAGTAAGGCAGGAATCTCCGCTCCCTTCTTTCCCTCTGATCTAATCAGTCTTAATTGGAAGAATAAATGAGACCTTTCCTTCAAGATAATTATACAAAACATTGAATTAAATTACTAATAGGAATTTTTTTCTCACCATTCATGACAGGCACCTGCTGGAAAGCAGCTCTGAGGAAAAGGATCTGGGAGTGCTAGGGGACAGAAAGTTGCCCATAAGCCAGCAATGTGCCCTTGCAGCCAAGAAGGCAAATGCACTCCTAGGGCTCATTAAGAGTGTGGCCAGCAAGTCCAGGGAGGTTCTCCTCCCCCTCTACTCTGACCTAGGGAGGCCACAGCTGCAGAACTGGGCTCAGTTCTGGGCTCCCCAGTTCAAGAAAGACAGAGAACTGCTGTAGAGAGTCCAGGAGAGGCTGCGAAGATGCTGAGGGGCCTAGAGCATCTCTGTGAGCAGGAAAGGCTGAGAGCCCTGGGGCTGTTGAGCCTGGAGAAGAGCAGCCCCAGAGGGGATCTGATCAATGCTTAGCAAGAGCTGAAGGGTGGGGAGCAAGAGGATGGGGCCAGACTTTTGTCAGTGGTGCCCAGTGACAGGACAAAGGGCAGTGGGCACAGACTGAAGGCTGCATCTGAACAGGAGGAGAAACTTTTTTGGTGTGAGGGTGCTGGAGCCCTGAAGCAGGCTGCCCGGAGAGGTTGTGGAGTCTCCTTGTTTGGAGGGATTCCAAACGCCCCTGGCCATTGTGCTCCTGAGCAAGCTGCTGTGGGTGCCCTGCTTTAGCGGGGGGGGGTGGTCTGGATCATCTCCAGAGATTCCTTCCAACCCACACCATGCTGGGATTCCCAGATTCCATGATGCGCTGTTTTGAACACTCCTCCGGCGGACGTTTGCAGTGGAGCTGTCCCTGCCCACAGCACACACATAGTGCCTTCGAGAGGTGGCTAAATCAGTTGGGGTTGTTCTCCCCACGATGCCTCAGGATCCCAGGACCCAGCTGCCTGGGCTCTACAGGATGCTGCAGTGCCCATCACGGAGGTGTCTGGTCTGGCAGAGGTGGGCACGGAGCTGCTGCTGCTGCTGCCTTTGCTATAATCACACAGGCACGGTCCATGCCCTTTTGAGTGCCTTGGGATGAATTTCTTTGCTGCAAGAGTGGTCAGGGATTGGAACAGGCTGCCCGGGAAGGCAGCGGAGTCCCCATCCCTAGAGGTGTTCAAGAAACGTGTGGCCATCGCGCCTGGGGACATGGGTTTACGGCATGGTGCTGGCTTGATGGCTGCACTCAATGTCCTTGGGAGGTCTTTTCCAGACGAAACAATTCAATGATTCTATAGCCCAGCCCCGCAGCGAGACTCCGGTACTGCCGAGACACCCCCACCAGGTCGCACCGCGCAGAGACTCCGCCCAGCAGCTGTGCGCACTGTGCCGGAGCCGCCTTAAGACGGGCGGGGGGCGGAGCCAACGTGGCGGGGGGCGGGACCGACCCGGTAAGGGGCGGGGCTGCCCTCGTGACGCCGCCGGCGGCCGCGCGGGCTCAGCGGGTAGCGCCGAGCGGGACCGGACTGGGCCGAGCGGAGCCAAATGCTGCGGGCGGCAGCGCGGGTGCTGCGCGGGGCGCGGACCCCCCCGGCGCGGGCACGCTCGGGCTCGGCGCCGGGCCCCGTTCTGGGGCTGGTGTACGAGCGGCACGGGGAGCCCGCGGGCGTCGTGCAGTAAGAGGGGGGACGCTGCGGGGGCTGGTGTGGAGGGGGACATTGCAGGGGCTGCGGGAATGGGGGATACTGGGGGTACTGGTGGGGAGAGCAACATTGCGGGGGCTGCGGGAATGGGGAATACTGGGGGTACTGGTGGGGAGAGCAACATTGCGGGGGCTGCGGGAATGGGGGATACTGGGGGTACTGGTGGGGAGAGCAACATTGCGGGGGCTGCGGGAATGGGGAATACTGGGGGGTACTGGTGGGGAGAGCAACATTGCGGGGGCTGCGGGAATGGGGGATACTGGGGGTACTGGTGGGGAGAGCAACATTGCGGGGGCTGCGGGAATGGGGGATACTGGGGGTACTGGTGGGGAGAGCAACATTGCGGGGGCTGCGGGAATGGGGGATACTGGGGGTACTGGTGGGGAGAGCAACATTGCGGGGGCTGCGGGAATGGAGGATACTGGTGCAGAGTGGGGCATTGAGGTGGGGCAGGAAGGGGGCACACTGGGGGTGCTGGTGCGGAGAGGAACATTGCGAGGGCTATACTGGGATGCATTGCAGGGGGAGCAAGAACGGGGGATCTAAAACAGCCAAAAAGGTTTCCAAGGGCAAGGTCCCCTGTTGGTGGGTTGTTTGGCTTCTGGAATGACAACCGTAGAGTCGTTTTGGTTGCAAGAGACGTTTAAGGTAATCCAGTCCAACCCAGCACTGCCGGGTCACCCCCAAACCCTGTCCCTCAGCACCACATCTCCCTGGCTTTTCTGACTCCAGGAGTGGGAACTCCACCACTGCCCTGGGCAGACAGTTTCAGGCTTTCATAACCCTTTTGAGGAAGAAATAGTTCCTTATGTCCCATTTGAAACAATGACCCCCAGGTCGGATTGAGGGAAGTTCAAGTGAGGAGATGTTGAGAACTGCTGTTGTGGGGACACCAACTCAGATCATCCCTGGAAATGCAGAAGGTTGCAGTCCATCATCTGGGGGCATCCAGAGACCCCCACAGGGGTGTGTGGGGTGTGTGTGTATGAGTGGAGAGTTGTTTTTCCTTATGACTGTTTAATTGTGCAGTGGTGCTTGTCACCTCTGAGGGCTCCTGAGCTTTGCTGCCCTCACCCCTCTGCTTGTGCAATACCAGTCTTGAGCTTCAGCATTTCTCCTTTTTGCAGTTCTCTGAAAATACCCCAAGTTCCCATAACACCAAAGCAGGGCAGGACAAACCCTGCCCTCCCCCACCACCAGCAGCTGAATCAGTGGATCTCTTTTGCACAGCCTGCTGAATTTGTTAAGATTTGCAGGCAGTGGTCTGTGTGGTGACCCAGGGTTTCGTTGGGTGGTTGGGTTTTAGCGTCACTCCTTCATCAGTGGGCTCCTCGCCACAAGAAAAACATTGAGGTGCTGGGGCAGGTTCAGAGAAGTGCAACAAAGCTGGGGAAGGATCTGGAGAACAGGGCTGGGGAGGAGCAGCTGAGGGAACTGGGGCTGTTCATCCTGGAGAAGAGACCTTCTGACTCTCTCACAACTCCCTGAAAGGAGGTTGCAGTGAGGTGGGGATTGGTCTCTTCTCCCTCATATCAGGTGACAGAAGGAGAGGACATGGCCTGAGATTGTGCCAGGGGAGGAATCTATCTCACCCAGATAGATTGAAGGAGAAATCAAAGATCTGGAGAACAGATAAGACATTAAAACTCCCCAAGATGAAGTTACCACCCCCATTTTTGCAGCCATCCCAGAGCCAGGGGCAAGACTCTCAACCAGCCAAGATACCACACAGAGGAGCTCAGTCCCAGTAAGGAAGCCCAACCAAAACCCATGGATGATATTGGAGTGGCCAGCAACACTCTTCCTACCTAACCAGGGGGCCACCAGGCCCCCCGGCCTTTGTTGTCACCACCACCATCACCCAGTGTGCACCATGGGCACTCACCAGCAATGAGAGGAGGATCCTCCAGCCCAGATGGGCTCAGCTTAGGGCTTCTGCCTTTCCTGAGGGGGGGATTAAATAGGGGAGTGGGTGGGGAGGGCCAAGTGGCCACACCTGGGGTAGGAGGACACTCCAACAGTGCCCAGGTGCTCTGGGTTTGAGGGGAAAAAGGGGGAAAATGGGTCAGGTGAGGGACTTTTAGGGTGTCAGGTAATGATAGGACTAGGGGGAATGGAAAAAAATGGAAATGGGTAGATTCAGATTGGATGTTAGGAAGAAGTTCTTCCCCATGAGGATGGTGAGAGACTGGCACAGGTTGTCCAGGGAGGTGGTGGAAGCCTCATCCCTGGAGGGTTTTAAGGCCAGGCTGGATGTGGCTGTGAGCAACCTGTTGTAGTGTGAGGTGACCCTGTCAGGGGGGTTGGAACTGGCAGATCCTTGAGGTCCCTTCCAACCCTGACAATTCTATGATTCTAAAACAGTTTTGCAGTTTAGGCTGGATGTTAGGAGGAAATTCTTCACAGAAATAGATTGGCCATTGGAATGGGCTGCCCAAGGAGGTGGTGGAGTCACTGTCCCTGGAAGCGTTTAACAAGAGCCTGGATGAGGCATTTAGTGCCATGGTTTAGGTGATTAGATGGTGTTGGGTGATAGGTTGGACCGGATGATCCTTAAGGTCTTTTGCAAGGTTAATTCTGTGATTGTGCTGTTTCATTGGAGGAGACCAGGCTGCAGCAAGAAGCTGAGATGGGGCACATGGTGAAGTTCATTTGGTGCTTATGACTGTGTGGAGGAGCCACAGACACCTCTGCAGCTTCAGCCAAGGGGCAGCAGACATCAGCCAAATCCATTAATGCAGTTTGTGTCTCCATGTTCAGATTAAAGGACATTGAGTTGGCCAAGCTGGGGGACTCTGATGTCCATGTCAAGATGCTGGCAGCCCCCATCAATCCTGCTGACATCAATATGATCCAAGGTAAGGCACCAGGGGCATCTTTGTGTGTGTTAATTTTCAATGGGAATCGCCTGCTGGGATGTCTCAGAGGGTTTGGAGCTGGCTCCTGGGATGGGGAGGTCTGGGGTAGGGTGAAGTCTGCAGCTCACCTCTGACATTCTGGCAGGGACCTACGCCACCCTGCCCCCACTGCCAGCAGTAGGAGGGAATGAAGGTGTTGGGGAAGTGCTGGAGGTCGGGCGTCGTGTGGCAGCGCTGAAACCTGGGGACTGGGTCATCCCAGCCACCAATGCTCTTGGTGAGTACAAAACCCAGCAGCCACAGCACCACTCTATCCTCTGCATCCTTCCACCTGCAAACCTGGCCAGGCTGGAGAGTTGGGCTGAGAGGAACCTCATAAAGTTCTTCAAAGGCAAATGTAGGGTCCATGCACCTGGGGAGGAATAACCCCCTGCACTTGTACAGGTGAGGCCTTGACCTGGTGGAAAGCAGCTTTACAGAGAAGGACTTGGGAGTGTTGGGGTAAAGGTTCTCCATGAGCTAGCAATGTGCCCTTGTGGCCAAGAAGGCCAGAGGTCTTCTGGGGTGGATGAAGAACAGTGTGGCCAGCAGGTCCAGGGAGGTTCTCCACCCCCTCTACTCTGACCTGGGGAGGCAACATCTGGAGTCCAGCTCTGGGCTCCCTAGTTCAAGACAGACAGGGAACTACTGGAGAGGGTCCAGGAGAGGCTACAGAGATGCTGAGGGGCCTGGAGCATCTCAGTGATGAGGAAAGGCTGAGAGCCTTGGGGCTATTTGGTCTGGAGAAGAGCAGCCCCAGAAGGGATCTGAGCAATGCTCAGCAGGAGCTAAAGGGTGAGGGGCAAGAGGCTGGGGCCAGACTCTTCAATGGGGCCCAGTGATAGGACAAGAGGCAATGGGCACAAACTGGAACTCAGGAGGTTCCATTCGAACAGGAGGGAAAACGTCTTTGGTGTGAGGGTGCTGGAGCCCTGGAGCAGGCAGAGAGGTTGTGGAGAGATTCCAAATCCCTATGGCCATTGTGATCCTGGGTAAGCTGCTGTGGGTGCCCTGTTTTAGCAGGGGAGTTGGACTGGATGATCTCCAGAGGTCCCTTCCAACCCCCTCCATGGACTCTGTGATCCATCCCCAGCCTCTCACAATATTTTGGCCGTGTTTCCTTCTTCACTCTCCACGATGTAAACGGTTATCAGTGTGGCATGACCTGCACTGGGGCTGTGACATGGGCTGATCTCCTTTCCCTTCCCACCTGCCTGCTGCCCTGCCCACGCTGCTGCTGGTACCCAGGGACGTGGAGGACGCAGGGAGTGTTCCCCGAGGAGAGCCTGCTGAAGGTGCCCAGCGACATCCCCGTGCTGTGCGCCGCCACGCTGAGCGTCAACCCCTGCACGGCGTTCCGCATGCTGGCGGACTTCGAGACCCTGGCACCAGGTACAGCCCTGCCAGCGGGCACAGGGGCCCCTGGGGGGATCTGCTGTCACCTCTGCCATGGAAACCTGGATTGATTCATCTGCAGGTGACTCCGTCATCCAGAACGCTGCCAACAGCGGCGTGGGCCAGGCTGTTATCCAGATTGCCAAAGCCTCCGGCATCAAGACCATCAATGTGGTGAGGGACAGGTGGGTCCCCTGGGAGAGGAGAAGGTCTTCTGTGGGGTAGGAGCTGCCCTCAAGCATGGGCTGGGGGTTGGCCAGGAGGTCAGGCAAGTTTGGGAGCTGAATCTTGTCATGCTGCCTGTACAACCCAGGATATTCTTCTCTCTGCTTTTCCTCAGTGTCCTCCAGCCTCTGCCCTGTTGTCCCCAAGCTGCATCTGAGCAGGAGAGAGGGAAAGGGGACACTGCTTTCTGACTCATTGAATCCCTTTTCCTTCCCTAGACCTGATCTCCCAAAGCTGGTTGAGAGGCTGATGGCCTTGGGTGCAGACCACGTCATCACAGAGGAGATGCTGAGAAAGCCAGAGATGAAAGAGATATTTAAGGTACCTCAATGCTGATCCCACTGGAGAGACAAGCCAGGGCAGTTCAGCACTGTGGGGAATGGTGGAGGGATGGTGGGAAGGGCAAATCTTTCTCCAAATCAGGATTTAGCCCAAGAATTTGAGGGCTTTTGCTGCTACTGCAAGGGCCAGACTGTAGATTTCAGCTCTGCAACTCTTAGCTGCCCCCAGGTAAATCACAGAATCACAGAGTTGTTTTGGTTGGAAGAGACCTTTGGGATCACTGTGTCCACCCATTAAGCCAGCACTGCCAGGTCACCACTAACCCATGTCCCTCAGCAGCACGTGGCATTGAAATCCCTCCAAGGCCGGTGACCAGCACTTCCCTGAGCAGCCTGCTCCGGGGCTGGACAATCCTTTCTGTGAAGCAACTTTTCCTACTGTCCAGTCTAAACTTGCTCCCTCAAGAACCATGATCTCATCCTCAAAAGGAGCCTCAGGAGAAAAAATAAAAATGGGAACCTTCTTCAGCTTCTTCCTAACCTCTTGCAGAGCGTCCCAAAGCCTCGGCTCGCCCTGAACTGCGTCGGGGGCAAAAGCACCACGGAGATGCTGCGGCATCTGCAGTAAGTTTGCCTGGGTGCTGGCTTGGCCATGGGCTTGGGGACAGCAGCTGGCACCAGAGGATGCTATTCCAGAGTCCCTGGAGTGCAAGAGGTGTTGCTAGCTGATGCTGGTCATCACTGAGGTTTTGCAGAGGAGAAGTGAGGCGAGAGGAAGTGGTTTGGAAAGCAGCAGTGACTTGAGCTGACTTCTCATCACTGTGTCTCTCAAATGCTGCCAGTGGCTGGAGGCAGCTGAGCTCTAGTTACGAAGGTCCACCAGGTCCTGACCAGCTAGAGCTGATGAATTTAGCTGCAAATTCAGCTAATGGGGCATGGGAATGAGAGGGGAGCTCTGGGAAGTGGAGTCAGGGGTAACTGGGAGAGCCCTGGGTGCAGTGGGGGGGTTGGCGATGGCAGAGCTGGAGGTAGCAAGGTCAAAGCTGCACACTGGGGACTGTAACTGAATACCTCCCTCCTCTTCCAGACCCAAAGGGACTATGGTCACCTATGGGGGGATGGCAAAGCAGCCTTTGATGGTGCCTGTGGTGAGTGCTGGAGATGCTCTTGATTTCCCCTCTGACATGTCCCTGGTGCTCCAGTGTGGATGTCCCCATCCCCTTGGCTCCCAGCTCTGTGATGCAGGAGCAGAACTGTCCCCTGCCTGTAAAATGAGAGCCTCCAACCTTCTTTTTCTGTAGCTGATGGAGTCCATTATGGGACAAGCAGCTTTGTACCCCAGCTGCTTTGTACTCCTGGCTTTATTTGTGGAGGATTTGGGCTGCTGTGAAATCCCAGTGGGGAAATGGCCCTGCAGATGTCAAGCAGCAGTCCCACACTGACTCCACACCTTGGAGTTGCATCTCTGCATCCTGCTGTGCCTTGACTCACAAATGAGGAGCCTCATTGCCACCTCCCACTGCTGTCACGCTGGGTATGGACCTGCAGGTCTCAGCTGGGTGCTCAGCTCCCTCTCTCCACAGAGTGCCTTCATCTTCCGGGACGTGCGGCTCCGCGGCTTCTGGATGACACAGTGGAGGAAGGACCATGCCCAAGGTGAGCTGATGGCACCACTGGGGCAGGTTGGCACAGCAACAAGTGGGAAACTGCCACACCAGTGCTGCCCTCTGCTCTTGTGTCATGAGCACTGATGGTCCTCAGGGTGGCTGAAGGGCAGGTGCTGGGCGCTGTGGCTCGGGCAGGGACCGTGGTGTGGCACCATGCCAGGAGCTCTTGCCCCATCCCATGTGCCTGACCTGGAACACATCACCCCCCAGCATCCTCAGCACCCTTTATGGCTTCAGGTGGGGGTGGTCAATGGCTCTGGCATGGGGCACATGATAGTCACAGAATCATAGAATTGTCAGGGTTGGAAGGGACCTCAAGGATCATCCAGTTCTAACCCTCCTGCCATGGGCAGGGACACCTCACACTACAGCAGGTTGCTCACAGCCACCTCCAGCCTGGCTGCAAAACCCTCCAGGGATGAGGCTTCCACCACCTCCCTGGGCAACCTGTTCCAGTGTCTTACCACCCTCATGGGGAAGAATTTGTTCCTACCATCCAATCTGAATCTACCCATGTCTAGTTTTGTTCCATTCCCCCTGGTTCCATCATTACCTGACACCCTAAAAAGTCCCTCACCTGCTTTCTTCCCTTGCAGACCAGGAGAGCCTGGACACCATGATGGACACCTTGTGCCAGCTCATCCAGAGGGGACAGCTCACAGCACCAGCCTGCACTGAGGTCCCACTCCAGGACTACAAGGCAGCACTGGAGAATGCCATGAAACCTTTCATATCCTCCAAGCAGATCCTTCTCCTGTGACCTCCAGCTCATGGGCTGAGCCCTGTGCTGCTCCACCACAGCCAAGCTTTGCTGTCTTGTCCACCAACAAGAGATGCTTAGGGGGAAAAGAAAAAACCTCCAGATCCATTGATTTCACTTTATTTTTAAACTTCTGGGTGCCCCCTTGAAGTTTGCAAAGCCTCTGCAGCTTTGCATGGATGGCAGCCTGGGGAATGGTGTCTGGAGGGAGGCTGCCATCATTCTCTGGGTGCAAGAGGAAGCTCAGGGAGCTTGGGGCAGCAGCTCACTCTGCTCAAGGTAGCAAAAGAGCCACAGTTCCCCCTTCATGTTTGTTTTGGGGGCTGGGGGGAACTGCACCTCCACCTCCAGCCTGGCTTAGCAGCTGTCAGTGTTGTTGTGCTGTTTGTGTTGTCCCTCAGGGTGATTTTTGACTGCTTGTGGGTGATTTTGCAGGGTAGCATGGAGATGGTTGCCTTTCTCCCAGCTGCCTCTATCCAGTGGTGCTGCAGCCTCACAGTTCCCCTCTCCAAATTCAGCAGCCAACTGCTCCTGGACTAGGGGCATTGAATTATAGAGAAAACCCACTAATTACCTGAAGTTAGGGAGGACAACAACACTGGCAGGACAGAGCAAGAATGCTGATGCAGGCTAGGGGAAAAAGGCACAAAGGGTTTATCCAGCCCATGGCATCACCTCACCTCAGAAATGAGCTCAAAAGGGAATAAAAACAGAAGGATTGACAAGTTCCCAAGCATGGTCCAGCACTGCTGCAACAGTGGGAGCTGTAAGACACCACTGTTCCTTCAGGGACAGCCCTGGGATGGTGGCATTTGAGGTGGGGACAGGGCAGATGGACACATGGATGGCAAGGGAGGCTGTTTTGAGCAACACTGGGACTTGAATTCAGTTTTTCTGCTGTTCCTGCTGCCACTACTGATTGTGATGAGAACCTCTTGGAAATCAATGTCTAACAGAAATATATTTTTGTAAGATGCTGCCAAAAAAATGTTTCTGTGTTCAGTTCTGGGGGTACAGGAGGGTGGGCAGGGGATGGATGCATGGCATTGAGGATGGGCAAACACAATGCTCCAGGCCCCCTGCCTGCCTGGCCCTTTCCCAAGGGAACAGGGTTGGGTTCTTTGCTGCATGGCCATGGTGCAGCACCACTCTTGTGTCTTGGGCAGTGCCATCCTGCAGCTGAGTATCCTCTAGTTGTGGAGTCAGAACAGTATTTTGTCTTTCCCATAGGGATCTTTTGAGTGTCACCATTGGACACTGGTAAAGTGCTGCTCTGTTCCACTGCTGCTGTTTGCTGATGGCAGAGAACAGCCACCAGCAGCACAG